>NC_139556.1:34555052-36955052 GCF_965112155.1 Podarcis liolepis | reverse complement strand
TGCACCCACTGAAATTTGCTCCTATCTGCAATTTAACGACAAGGAACACCTGCTGAAATTATGCCAAGGGATTATTAAAGGTGCAGGAGCCTTTTCTTCTTTTCCACCTGGCCACCCTAAGTTACAGTTTTTGGTGGAAAAGTTCAATAGGCTTTAGGTTGCAACAACAGTTTATCTAAATCTGTTGTGCTGTATGTATGCTACATATTTGTTACAATGGTATAAATATATCTGTATTTTACAAAAATATTGGCTCAATAGAGCTTCTAGCACATGGCAATCCTAAACATAGAAACTGGGAGTGAGTCTTTTGGACACAGTGGAATTTATTTCTGAGCAAACATGCAGAGGATTGTAATATAAATTTATTTATTTTCAAAGCTATGATTTTTCCTGAGATGTAAAAACAGGATAATTGCAGAGTTTATTTTAGATGACAGAGACTGACGTTGTCACAAGGAATTCCCATCTATTCGCTCTCTAGTACATATGGCACAACCATTGTTTTGAAGGAACAATGCCAATTTAAGAACAAAAGAGACACAGAAATGGTTTGTGGATGGCGTGGCTAGCACCCATTAAAATTGTTCCTCTTTGAACTCCTTGACCAACCTAAGCTCCCTAGAAGATCTAGGCCCATGGCTAGAAACAATTAGCTCTCTGCACCTCCAAAGAAGCTGCAGTTCAGAGGATTCCTTATCAACATGAGCTGATCAAACTACATATGGTTTGAGAGGACTAAAAGGGTGAGAATGATTTTCGTTCATAGCCTGTAGTGGTTCTTTGATCTCCCTTGGCTGTTTAACTAGCATCTCCAATGATACCAAATTCAAAAATCTTAGCAGTAAAAAAAAAAAAATGCACGATAGGGGGAGGGGGGTGGAAAGCAGACTAGGCTAATCTTGCATTTAATTATTTATTTTCAAATTCCACAGTACAACTCATCCCCTCTCTAATCTGCAATTAACAAACTCCAGTCTATTGCCTTGCTTCTTAATAGGCCATCAAAGAGCAACTTGAAAGCTCTGTTTCCATTGGTCCATCTCTTTTGATATCCCCAAAATTAAAAAATGAAGCCTCGTTATATAAGTTTGCCCGCACCAAGGGTAAGAGTGGGAATGGCTGGATGTGAAACATCAAGAGAAATCCAGCTGTGGACAGTTTGCAACCTCCTATTACGAAGTTATGTAATGAAAAATATCTTTTTAAAACAGACAACTGGAAGGTGGGAGAGGGGTCCTTTCATCAAGTAGCTTTGAAACAGCCCAGAATCCACAGACACTAGTCGTAAGATACTTCAGTGCAACATCAGTGCCATCTCAGAGGAAAATGGCTTGCTTTAACATAACTTGTGGAATCAACTACACTGAAGCATCTTTGATAGTTGTCTCCGGGGCTAGCTCTATCCTTAAGCTGAGTGAGGCAACTGCTTCAGGTAGCAGATGTTGGAGGAAGCATTGGCCTTTATCCTCTCTGGAGGAGAGTGCTGTGTGTGCCACACCCACTATTCTGCCCCCAGGTGTGGTGGAGAATGTGATGCCATGAGGAGCACTAAAGTAAGATTCAGCTGCCAGTTCAGTTAGCTTCTGTACATGGGATGGGAGGCAGGGACACCAGTGTGGTGTAGTGATTGGTGTGTTGGACGGTAAGGCCTGTGAGACCAGGGTTCAAATCCCCGCTCTGCCATGATGCTTGCTTGGTGACCTCGGGCCAGTCACTCACTCTCAGCATAACCTACCCCACAGGGTTGTTGTGAAGATTAAATTCACCACCTTGAGCTCCTTGGAAGAAAGGTGGGATAGAAATGTAAACAAACAAACAAACAAACAAACAAACAGAAAAGCACAACTGTCTTGGGCTTGCCCTGATCGTCAGCTTCAGTTATTATTAATGTTCCATAGCAAAGGAATGTTGCCCTGTGCCTCTACAACTAATTTGTTAATGGTAAAAATCTTGTACATGTCTACTCAGAAGCAAGCTCTACTGTGGTCTGTGGTAGCTTACTTAGGGTTGCAGTTTAACATTGATTGCAAAGGTAACACTCTCTTCTCACTAATAATCTAATTCGCTACTGAATATGATAGGGGCTGCAAGAGAAAGAGGGGTGACATTGTTATAAAGTCAGAGTTACCCTTCGTTCCCCATCTTCTCTTCATTTTACTCGAAAGAAAGCACTATGTTCAGTGCTTCAAAGTTACCGTGCTTGAGATTTCAGCCAGACGCGTTCACTGGAAAGGGAGTGTTTTATTATGCGTTTTTACTCGGAAGTAATTGCCACAGAGCTAAAATATGCACAGGTGGGGGTTGTCCTATTCCCTAGACAGCGCACCTTACATGGACAGCTAAAACACGGAACTGTCTGAAGAGAATTCACACCAATAAATTTCCCCTTTGGGTGCTCTAAGGGATAGCTGCTGCGAAGCCAGCGGAACACCCGCTCCCCGCCCCCCCGCTTTCTATGAATAATCGTCTGTATCCAGATCAAATCAAGATTCATGGCGTTGCAGCAAGTGAGAATTCCCCTGCCGGCCGATCCCCAATTAGGACATCCGCCCAATGAGCGAATGGCTTTGCGGGGGTGCGTCGCATCTCCCCCCCCCCCACCTCCGCCGGATGATCCTTTTGTAATCCCATCCTCGGCGGGGCTGCGCGCCCTCCCCCTCCCCCCGAGGGGCGGGAATTAGGACCCCGGGGAGTATAAAGTCAGCTCAAAGGAAGCGAGCGGAGATTCCTAAACTCCCCCGCAAGGCTCGAAGGACCCTTATCTCCTGGGAATTTGCACACACACTCTACTTGGGGGCTTTGAAAAATAAAAATAAAAAACCAAGACCGAGTTGGATCCGAACCCGTGACCTTTCCAGCTGCTATAAAATATTCTCGCCGTCGCAAATATGCTAACGTTATGCGCGGACGGATCCTGCCGTCTAGTTACAGTGATGGTGCTCTCTCTCTCTTTCTTTGGCTGCGCCGACGCCGCGGAGAACTCCGCTTCTATCTCCAACGCCATCATTAAGAGCTCGGCGGCGGCCGGATTTCCAGTCACCCCGGCGCCGTCGGTGTACGACGGAAGCAACACGCACCACCCCATCGATCCGCACCAGGTATGTGTTTGGGGTGTGTGTCTCCTTTTCTGCGCGCGAGAGGGAGAGGCGGGGTGGGGGGGGGGTCACCGTCTACCCACGGGGCTCCTGGGAGCCTTCTCCTTTCCGCTGGCGCTTCCTCACTTGGCTTTTCCTCGCCTGCAGGGCTATCCGTGCATCGGGGACGACGACTGCAGAGCGGGAGAGTATTGCGCCACCCCTGCCCTGCCGGGCTACCCGGCGGCACAGATCTGCCTTGCCTGCCGCAGGCGCCGCAAGCGCTGCCATCGCGACTCCATGTGCTGTCCGGGCACTTATTGCAGTAACGGTGAGTGTTGCTTGGCTTTAGTTGTTTGCCTGAGGCTGGACCTGTCGACAAGACCGGCATAAAGGGGTGGGGGGCAAGGTGCTCTAGTGCTGGAGGTAGAAATAAAATAGCGAAATAAAATGATGTGGGTGTTTAAAGAACACACTCCCAAAACCTGCCCATCTGGCTGTGGGTGTGTTGGAGCTGGAAGTAATGGAAAGTCTTATTGGCTTTTTGGCCAGCATCCTACCTGTCAATGGAGTGGGAGGGGGGGGAGAGAAGTTTGGCTGTCAATGTGCAATTGGTAGAGCACTTACCTAGGAGTAAGCACTGTTGAATAGAGAGACTGACTTCTAAATTAAATGCAAGATGTGCTTACTTATGGTGAATGTTTGGGTTTAATCTTGCCAGAGAGCCCTTGGGATGCTCTCTCAAAAGTTGATGGTATAGTGAGGCACTGTTACTTACACAGGCTGACTGCCAGGATTTCAGAACGGATGATACAACAGCAATAAATGACATTGCATTAGCTAGAGTCACTATTGCTTCATCTAGACTGGCATTGTCTACCCTGAGTGGTAGCGGCTGCCCAGTGTTGGACAAGAAGAGGGCTTTCCCGTCACCAGCTACCTAATCTTCTTAAATGGAGATGTGGGAGATTGAACCAGAGACCTTCTGCATGCCTGACATGTGTTCTGAGTTATGATCCCTCCCTGAAGTTGGCTCCAGAATAGATTGTGCTGTCTCCAGGCTAAGCGTTTGAAGAATACAGAGGAGCAAGCCCATTCCAGTGCTTAGGCTTCTTTTCGTTTCTGGTGGTGTTTCAGGTTTTCAGTAACACCTGAAGGAGGACTCCAACAGTAGGAGAAAGAACTAGGTAAATTACCCAAAACAGCTGGGTTACTGGGCACTAGCACTGAGGTCCTGAACAGGTTATAGGCTTCAGGGATAAGAGGCATACAACTTCGTATTAGTATTTCACTGTGTAAATGTGTTTTATAAACGGAGCACCAAGATTTTCTCCAGCACCTGAGGGAGTCTACCCAGGAACAACAAAGCAGATGATTGAAATTGTTTTCCATAGCTATCAGCTTGTTTTCACTGAGTTTTGGTTTTTGTTTGCTTTTATCAGGGATCTGTGTACCAGTGGAATATGATAAGTTCCATCCTGGGGAGATTGAGGAGACTATCATAGAGAATTCAGACCATGGCACTTTGGACCTTCACCCCAAAAGGACCACAATTTCATCCCAGTTTCACTATGCAAAAGGTAAGGGTGTTAGCAGCTATACAGGCTGGGGTGGGGTGGCAAAGAAGGCAAATATGGCACTTTTAAGGTTTTTCAAAGTCTTGGAACATTGTAGATCTTGACTGATAATGGATGCGTTGGGAGTGATTGTCCCACTGCATGCTGCAACTCATGTGTTGTAGAGACTGCTGTTTTGACCACTGCAGTGGTGTTTTAAAAATCTGATAGCTTTATGCCAGTCCCTATATAGGCATTTAGTCCCTTCCAGGATTCTCTTAAAATTGATGCCTTCTGCTGTGAAGGCTTCCTTTCGAAACCTCAAATGGTGACATTCTCAATAACTATGTACACATTTCTAGCACTTGGGTGGCCAATATTTTGAGCATGTTTTCCCCACAAAGTTTTCCTTGCAACGGATGGTACTTCTATAGTGGGACACACACGTCAACAACTGTTAGCAGCAACCCAAAGACATGCTCTCAGAACTGGGCAACATCCTTTGTCAACACATGGCTTGTTCGGTTCAATGGCTTGCAAATTCCTGTTTACGGGGAACACTTTTACACAATGGATCTGCTAAGGAACTCTTAATATTGTCAAATTGTGTTAGAGGGTTCTATGGCACATACTCAGCTTGTGTGGCACTGGCCTCACACCTTCCTATGCTCCTGCATAAACACACATGCACCTGTGGTATGTGCAAAGCATGTGCGAGTTATGGTGAAATTTTCAGGGAAGCACTTTGAAAACCGTTGGTTCAGTGTCTTATCGCTTTCACTGCAGTTGCTTAAGGAGAAAACAGGACTAGGGATAAACAAGTATTGCTCTGTTCTCAATTACCCTTTCCTTTATTTCCTCAGGTGAAGAAGGTGACTCATGCCTCCGCTCCTCAGATTGTATGGAAGGACTGTGCTGTGCCCGTCATTTCTGGTCCAAGATTTGCAAACCGGTTCTTAAGGAAGGCCAAGTGTGCACAAAACACCGCAAGAAAGGTGCTCATGGTTTGGAGATCTTCCAGAGATGCAGCTGTGGGGATGGATTGACTTGTCGGATACAAAGAGACCACACAATCAGCAACTCACCCAGACTACATACTTGCCAGAGGCATTAACTGTTGCATTTTTATTACTAAACTTGATGGACTTAAAAGAGACTGAGGTGTGGGATACTCTTGTTCCGGAAAAATCACCTCCAAGGACTGACATGTTTTAGAGTTTACACTAAAGTACTCCAGCATCTTGCCCCCTCAAAACTGGAGGATGAAGCATGTTTCTTTAGGGAACTATTTTTAAAAGTGACTAATTACAGTAAATTACTGTGTCTGTAAATTCTTGGGTGTGGCACTTAACTGTACAAGATGGGAGATTTTAATTTTTCCTGAAGTGCTGCATGATCTTGTCTATTGTGACATGTGTTGTACACACTGGTTTTATTTTATTGAGCCTATTGTTTTGACAAGTGAAATAAATTTCTTTTAATTATCTGTTGGGTGGGGATTCTGTTAGTTGGAATAATTATGGCCATCCTTTGTGAATCTTTTTGTACAGTAATATCTGATCACATACTGTCTCCGTGAGTGCAGAAGCACCAAGCTAAGAATTATAGGGAGGGATTATACTTGCAAGTTAGAAAAGGTTTGAAACATCTGACACTCTTCAGTTTTGATCAAACACTGGGGAAGAGTTTCAGATCTCTAATTGTAGGTGTGCTAGGCTGTAACTCTGGTAACTGTTTCCCCATCACTTCAGCCCATTCTGTGGGTTGCAGATTTATACTGCTGGGTTTCTACAGTAAGTCTAGAGAATACCTAGTATGAAATATTACTCTTCCTCTCTCCTGGCAATTTCAGGGGTGGGTTCAATAGCAGTACAAGTAAAAGGGTTGCAGCAAATTGCCATCTAGATAAATTTTCTATCTCTGCTAAACTAACTGGGCTCTGAACGCGTTGTGTGTGCAAGTATTGCACCATTATGCTTGACAACCCTCAAAATTAAAAGGTAATCCACCCACAGTAATCTTCATTCAGAACTTTGTTTATAAAGTATGCTTTCTCCAGTGAATAGACATCTAGTGTGTGTTCTGTTTGTAATTCTAAGAACACATGTTTCATTGATATTTTAAGGTGGCTAACAATAAAATATGCAGCTACCCCAAGCAAGCTTGAGGTGCATTCATCTGCATCTCAAATTGAACTACTTTGGAAATTCAAGCAAGAGCTGAAATGCCTTCATACAGGTCTTGCTGAAGCCTCCCAGGATCTCATTGTTGAGGGGAGGATGGCTGGGACTTGAGGATGGTCTTGTGAGTACTTTTGAGCTCTTTACTTAATTGCATTCCCTTCCAGCTCATCATTCAAGAGACAAAACCTAGGGAACACCAATTCTCCTTGATAGCAATACTTTTGCTTTAGGGTTGTGGATTAATTTTAATGGGATAATACGTTGTTATTGCATGATGGGGCTGTTGAAGATGGAGCTTTCTGATTACAGGAATGCTCCATCATTGACAGAAGGTGGTCTTAACAAATACCAACTCCAGGAGAAAGCATTCAGATAGGGCTGCTTGTCATTTCTATTTAGTTTCCTCTCCCAGATGGATTTGGTCACTCTTCCCTTCCCCCTGCACTTTTTTTTAAAGCTAATCATTTGGCTGTGAGGCCTTTTCAGCAGTATACATTCTCTTGGCATGGTGAATCAGCACTTCTTAAAGGTTAAGGCACACAATCCCCCATAGATCATTATCAGCTGCATTCTTTATTCAGGCAAGGTCAGCTATTGCTCCATTATTTGTATGTTTCTCCAGTGCCATCTTAAGCTTCAGTAAATTGGCCTGAGGGGCTTTGCTGCAAAGACATCAGGGTGGTTTCAAAGCAAAGGAAATGTGATTGCTGTGACACTGCCTTGTGGAGGGCTGGCCTGAACTGATGAGGAAGGATTAATTTTCCCCCTCCCTCTGCCAGCCTTTATCTGCCACAAGAAGATGCAGCTCTCCTCCCAGTGATCATCTGTGGCTAGGGTCTCAGGAAGACACAACAGAGGAGAGGAAACAGGAAACCGCTTGCTGCAGAATGAAGAAAACACCATTTGCAGGGAAGTGACAGGCAGCTCCTTAGAGGGAGAAAAGCTATTAAGTGTTCCCTTTTCAAACCACATCCTCCTTCCCCCTTCCCAGCCCTGCTGCCGCTTACAATGCCCCAGATCAAATTCACCTGTGCAGCCTTGGGAGACATAAGGCCAGAACAGAGGAGGAAAACTCAACCCTGGAAAATGACCTGAATGAGGAAAGGCAGAATGCTGCATCTATAAGAACTCCTGCATTAATCACCATCATAAAGAGAGCTCAGCTGAATGGGCAGAGAGGCAGAAGCAGTGAAATATTGTTTCTCAAAGGCACATGCTGCAGGCAAAGTCTTCCACCTGCATCCATGCAGCATCTTTTAATTTTTCATTTTGGGAAGTAGTGTGTTGAGGATTCCAACCTAAACACGTTATTTAATGGTAGTGGCCCAATGCAGTCTTTAGTACAATCCCTTTGCCTGGCATTCAGATGATACATCTGAGCACACAGCATAGAGACTGTGGGACCTTTGTGAGATGAAGGAATTTTATCCTACTCATGTTCACAAGTCCCACTGAGCTCAATTAAAATTTACCTACTGCAATCTAAGCCTGAGCAGCATTAGGCATGACTAAGGCTATTGAAAGCAATGTGTTTAAATACGGTACATCTGATTCTTCATGAGCCTGGGCTGTTTATATAAAGAGTTGCTCATTTGAGAAAATACTAGCTTGAGGTTACTTAAACTATCTTCTTAATTTTGAAATACATTTTATGGGTATAGTCTGGGGACAAAAAAGGTTCAAGTAAGGGTTTGCAAAATAAAACACTGCTGAGCTTTGCTTCTATGAGAAACTCCATTTTTTTTGGCTTCAACTCCCCTATTTTATCTGCCTATATAAATTGCGCTTGTTATGCAAACCAGATTAGCGCATTGATGTGGGTTATCTCCCAGCTGTGGCTTCTTTTTGAAGGCAGTTTTATGTTTAATAGGGACACCCAGCATAATAGCTCTGCAAACATAATGCAGTGCACACAATGGTACTTCACTTCCTTTGTATCCCATTTCAAACTGTAGCTTATACCTTTGGCTTCCCTTGGGAATATAACAGCACTTTGAGCAAAATTAAACCCCATTTCCATCGAAAGAGAAGCCAATGCACTCAATGTGCGAATGGATGTTGCGGATGAGAGTAAGGAGCTACATGACCGTGAGACTTCTGCTTTCTACATTCATTTCTACTTGGTTCATGTATGAAGGGGACTTGAGAATTTGAAGAGCGGTTAATGATTCCTAGAACTACCTACGAGCACCCAGGAAGGAAAATGCAGTTGCAAAGTGGATAGTATAAAGGGACAGAAATAAAGAAAGTTTTAGCCCTGTGAAGCCGCCATATAGCACGGAAGAGGACTAAAAGATTCAGGCAGGAATAGTTGAAGATTTGAGAGACAAATTAAAAGCTGATGAGACAACAGAGACTGTGGATAAAGGAAGCATCTCAAGATTGTGGAGAGGAGAACAGCAGCCTTCTGCTCACCTGCAACATTGCATGCAAATTCCATAATTCAGAACAAACAGTAGCGCAGGAGTGGGGGAGATTTTGGCAAGAAACTGAGTCTCGGGGGCCACAAACTAGATTCTGGATTGGGGCCTATATGTCCCTTGTATATCTTGCCACAAGAAGTGACAACAAGGAGAGGCTGGACTAACTGAGCATATAATCTGAGCACCGATACTGGATCTGGAAAGAAATAAGGAGCCGATGGGATGAAAAGCATCAACTCACGTGATCACAAAGCTACAGCACAAAGATAAAGGTGGTCGTGCGTACAGGACTACTCTACCTTTAAGAGTTCTGTAGAAGAGTGGATTGCCACAGAAATTACACCTACTGAAATCCCATTCTTTGCACAACCATTAAAGGTGTACAAGCCCTGCTACACCCACCCACCCAATTATTTTATTTTATTTTATTTTATATTTTATTTTATTTTTTGCATCTTGCCACCTAGTATAGGCAGCAGAATTCTTAACAAGAAGTGAAGCTGGAAGAAAAGCCGGCTGGAAAACAAAGCATTACACTAATCCAAATGAGAAGTAATCAAAGCCTGAACCAGTGTCTTCAGCAGGTGATTCCTGTACCTTGTTGGAGCTGCCCATGCTTTTGTATGCTTCAGCAAGTCCCCCACCCACCTTGGCAATGTGCCCGACCCTGAAGGTTTAACAAGCTGAGATCAGAAGCTCCCTGCTTTTATCTTCCCACCTTGAAACGCCTGCTGCGGAGTGCACCTGAAGCAAATGTCTTTCAGTTGTTTCCTATATCACTGTCCTGGATTGTATTAGGTGTTTGATGAATGTGTGTATTTCTCATATGTAAGCAGTGATATTAATATATGATTATACGCTTCCTACATTGCTGAAATAATCACATCTGTCTGAGCAATCTCACCTACTGAATGCTACAAACTGTTCTTCCATTGCAGTGACCTTCGCCATGCTAAGTCCCTGTGAAAACGCATGGAGGCATCTAGATATCTAAACTCAGCTTTGAATAGTTAGATGAGGCCCTGTCTCCACGGCCACTGGACTCTCTGCACCATTAGCAGGGGTGGACTTGGGTAAAATAATGCGCTGAGTTAGGACAAAATTCAGCACCCTCCCTCCTCTTACTTTCCATTCTGTGCATGCTCTCAAGTGCATTTTGTCATAGTTTTGCGCCCTGTCTGCTCAATGACCTGTGGGGGAAGGGAACTGCCCACACCGCCCTAAATCTGGCATTGACCATTAGACTGAGTGAGCTGACTACCTCAGGCAGCTGATTTGGGGTGTCATGACAAAGAATCAAATTGGAAATTTCTAGATTTATTGTTACTGTATTCTTCATCCCAGGGGGAGGTGCTTTGGGAGTTTTGTGCCTCAGGTGCCACTGTGATAAAATGGTTCAGCTCCTAGGTGCAGGGCTGTTTCCAGAGAGTAATGCTGGGTGGCTTCTGCTCTGTCCACAGGATTCCACTTTGTCCCCAATGCTTTTAAATATCTGTATGAAGCTGCTGTGTGCAGTCATCAGAGAATTTGGGAGTCTGGTGTCATCAGTATGCTGGTGACACCTTCCTCTACTGCTCTTTACTATCTTAGCCATATGTGTTGGTGTTGAACCACTGCCTGGAGGCTGCACTGGATTGGAACTGGGGCTAATAAATGGAAACTGAATCCTGACAAGACAGAGACCAATGCTTCTTGTATCTGAGCTGGATATTTGATCTGTTCTACTGAGAGCTGCACTCCCCCTGAATGAACGGGTACTGTAGGTGCTGTTTAGATCAGCTTTGTTACTTGAGCACAACTGACCTCGGTAGCAAGGAGTGCCTATGTACAGCTCTGGCTGGTTTGCATGCATTGCTTGTTCCTGTGATAGCCTGGCTACAGCTTCGTATGCTCTACTGATCTCATGTCTCAACTACTGTAATATGTTTTGCAAAGGGCTACTGAAGAATGCAGTGTTTCCGCTGGCTATGCTTCTATATAATGTCATGCAACATCTGTTCTGCAGGATCTGCAATGCCTGCCTATACATTACTGGACCCAATTTAAGGAGTCAGTGTTAACACACAAAGCACTAAGTAACTTGGGGCCTAGATATTTGGCACAGTCGTGCCTCCCCACCCTTGTTTCAGCTGACCTGGGCCCTGAGATCAACAGGGAGGCCCTTTCCCAGTGTCTCACCAGCAGGTGCAGCTTGCTGTGTAGTGACATGGGGTAGGGCCTCCTCTGTTGTGGCTCCCCAACTGGAATTTCATCCCCCACGGATGGCCACAACATAGTGGTTCTTCTGTTACTGAGTGAATTATTATTCTCCAGAATATATATCTCTGCTTAAAGTGTCCTTTTTCAGATTAGATAGTCAGAGCATAAACAGTATTTCAACTGCAGGCACACCATCAACTAGAAGCAACTTGAACAGACATTCAGGAAATAACCGCATTGAAGGGGTTCTCCCACCCCTTCCAAGGACTTATTTGATGGAAATTCAATTGTGCGCACCATTTCAAAAAAGTCTGGGGTGCCCTGAATTCTGGGTGTGTGCTTACTTTCTGATCATCATGTAACACCTAATATGAATCTTCCCCTACTTTAAAGATAGTTTACCTACAATGTTCTAGAGGGTTTTTGTGTGGGTGTGGTGCCTTTTTAACGTTTATTTTCTTATAGTTGTTCTTAAAAGAACGCTTTGATAATATGAAGACAGAACATCAAAGTAACCCATAATAATAGCTCTTTGTATTTACACAGTCCCATTAAGGAGAGGATCTCAAAAATGTTTTCTGTTTCTTAAATAACGAATACAATTAGTTGCAAAATATCGTTTCCCCGAGGTCACAGAAGCACCTAATCTGAGGTCACTTACTTTAACTTCACAAAGTATTTCCCCTGGAACAAATGGTTGGCTGCTTTCTGCCACGTCATGCAATTGCCTTCTGAAACTTTCCCTGTTAGTTATTAAGCACATGGGGCCTGCAATCCTGTGCACGCTTACCTGAGAGTAAGCTTAGTTGAACATAGTGGGACTTCTAAGGACTAGAATGGACATAAATCAACGAGTTTCCTCTGTAATGGAGCTTGGTTGAAATAATTTATTGATTCAAATGTGATATTAATGTATAAATCACATTGTGACCATTAAAATTTTTGTTTGGTTGTAAACTAGAACCAGGTGCCTGATCACACAAGGTCAAAAATTTTGTCTGCAATTCTTTGTACATTTATCTGAGACTAAACACGTGGAACTTACTTTTCAATAAACGTGCATAGGGATGAGACAACAAATGGTCACATTATGATTCAGGCAATGCATTTAAACTCACAGGATTCAGGGGAACCTTTGACCAGTGCAAGGCTCTTACTCTACAAGGCTTTTTCCAACTTAGCATACATTTGTTGTGTGAGAAAAAAAACTGAAATCTAGACGTATACTTCTCTTAGCGCCAGATTGTTGAGTCTATTGCTCAGTACCTCAAGATGCCTACTAGCATAAGGCACTGTAAAAACTCTTACACCCTGCCTTGCAAAAGGTGTACTGGCACAAAACTTTGTACAATCTTATGCATAAGGTTTGCCTAACTCTCATATGTTTGCTGGTTTGCAAACACCTTGGCTAACTCATACAGTAGTTTGAAGGCACTACCAGCATGTTAAGCCTGAGAAGATGACTAAGGGGAGACACAATGAGAGTGCTCTTCAAACACATGGACTGTCACAGAGGCAACCTCTGCTGCCCCAGAGGACAGGACTATATTGAATGGGCTCAAGTTACAGGAGTGTAGATTTCAGCTGACCATTACGGGAAACATTCCCATGGTAAGAGCTGCCCAACAATGAAATCAATTACAGTGGTGCCCCGCAAGACGAATGCCTCGCAAGACGAAAAACTCGCTAGACGAAAGGGTTTTGCGGTTTTTGAGCTGCTTCACAAGACGAATTTCCCTATGGGCTTGCTTCGCAAGACGAAAATGTCTTGCAAGTTTGTTTCCTTTTTCTTAACACCGTTAATACAGTTGCGACTTGACTTCGAGGAGCAACTCATAGAACGTGGTGTGGTAGCCTTTTTTGAGGCTTTTGAAGACTTTGGTGATTTTTGAAGCTTTTCCAAAACTTTTCCGACACCGTGCTTCGCAAGACGAAAAATTCGCTAGACGAAAAAACTCGCGGAACAAATTAATTTCGTCTTGCGAGGCACCACTGTATCTACAAAGGTGCTGGGCTGTTCCTTCTATCCCTCTCTGGAGTTCTTGAAGCAGAAGATGGAAGAGACCCGATTCCAAGATCATGAAGGTCGGAGTCTAAAATTTTCCTTAATGCACCACTTATTGGAGTCCTAAATTAATAATGGGGAAAGTCTTGCAAGCATGCAGCCCAATCACACGTATGTTTATTCATAAGCCATGGCTATTCTAATCAGTGGGCTTTATTCTAAATTAAATGTGAACAGCCTTTTCAAACAATAACCCCCTTTGTCAGTTTTGATCATTTTAGATTGCTTGTACTTTTATTTTTATAACATTGTTAACTACCTCAGTTGAGGTATGCCCCCAAATGTGGTATATAAATAACCCTGCAAATAAATGCATGAACATGAACGAGACTGCAACATTCATTACATTAGATATGCCCACAATGTTCAATTCAGGATACACAATTTCCCTCTTCAAACAAATACCACCCTCCTGACAATTTTCTTGCCAAGCATGTGTAGTTTTAATTCCATTTTGGCCGCAGAAGGGTACAGAGAATCAGGTTAAACCTTTTTCAAGCTTCCTTGTTTGATCCCACTAAGTAAGTGATATGTACAGATTTTTTTAAATAAAAAAACCACTTACTGAAAAGCAGGGGGGCGGGGCGGAACAGGTGATTTGCTTTCTGGTAGAGACGTTTTAATGATTAAACAAAAGAAAAGAACAAGGTACGCCACCTGCTTAAGCTGTTCACTCCTGTTCTTCTAATTTGGCTACAGGGCTGGGTAACTGAATCTTGATCCCATTTGTGGTTGGGAAATGCATACAGGTGGCCAAATATCCAATTATTTCAGTTCTAATAAAAACTACTATTGTAAAGAGGGGGGGGGGGAGTTGTTTATTAAACCTCATCTTTTTCTTCAACAAAGGGATTACATTCCTGGGCAATTAAAAACAATGCTTTAATTTTGTTTGTTTATTTATATGTGTTTGATTCTGTTCTCTCTCTCTCTTTTTGCCAATAATTAAAGGTTTTGGAAATAGTATTGAGGGTAGGGAAGTAGGTTAAGGAACATCTGCACTGCCTGTGTTGCTCCATGAACGCAACAGAAAACAGGAGGAGAACCCACTTATTGGCTTATATTTCCAAAAGAAAAACAAACAAACCCCCCAAGTGAATGCCATTCTGGAAACAATGAAGTCACAGAGGGGACCACATCACTCTGCTTTCTCTACACTTCTGTGCACTAACCCGTTTATCATAGGAAAATGTACTTTTTAATCTGGAGCTAAGTCATGCCTTGACCTCAACAACCTAGATTGATTCTGCTGCCCACGAGAGTGGATGTGGTTACTCAATACACATCTGCAAACCTTTCTACACCTTTGCAAGGGTGTACACCTCCTGGGTGAATGAAAAAGGAAGTGGTGATTGTGATCTTGGTATACACCCACCCACCAGGTCACTAGGCAGGTGTGGATACACACCCTCCATTGTAAGGACAGTTTTAATCTGTTTTCAAAGGGACACACTGTGTAGTAATGCATAATCAATCTACAATGAACTTTTTGGGGTTGTTTTTTTTTGCAATGAAACTAGCTGAAATGCTTTTTAGGAGCAAAAATAAATAAATAATGCAACAGATTTTCCTATGTAGGAAAAAAAATACCCACTCTTCATCTGCAATAAAATGTTGTGCATTAGCAACCTAAATTGCTCACTCTAGTCTGGAGTCATTTGGAAGGTGGAATCTGAACAGAGTGAGGTGTGGTGAGGGAAGGTTGTTGCAACTGGCAAGTTTCCTGGGAAAAAGTGGGAAATCTTGCATCGCTTATTCTTGAGTTGAGTTCTTGAGCACACCTAATACACCTAATACAGTGGTACCTCAGGTTACATACGCTTCAGGTTACAGATGCTTCAGGTTACAGACTCCGCTAACCCAGAAATAGTGCTTCAGGTTAAGAACTTTGCTTCAGGATGAGAACAGAAATCGCATGATGGCAGCGCGGCAGCAGCAGGAGGCCCCATTAGCTAAAGTGGTGCTTCAGGTTAAGAACAGTTTCAGGTTAAGAACTGACCTCTAGATCGAATTAAGTTCTTAACGCAAGGTACCACTGTACAGGGATTGCAATATGGTTGAAATCATGCACAGGGTTATAGAAACAGAAAACTGAAATTGTGGTTCCTGATTTGGGCTGTTTCAATACTCTTTGATTTATAACTTATTTGCAGTTCTGACTTTAGAGGTAATGATAATCAGAAGTTAATTTAAAGCAGGAAGCTGATGCTTCTAATCTGCTCCTAGCAGTCTCACTGGATGGAAGGAGGAAGCACTCATGCCCTATAGGCTCGACCAGGTTCACTGCTGTAATGTTAAACTATGTTACATACCAGCTGGTCCACAAGATATGTTTGGTTTCATATTACTCTGCTTAGGTGGTGAAGCAACTTGAGCTGTTTTATTGTAAATGATTCTGTACATGGATTCAATTAGGCTTGCCATACGTCCGGAAAATACCAGACTTGCCCTTTATTGTGGGGCCTAAATGCCCATCTGGGGGGATTTTTAGAATTTAAAGCAAACTTTTTGTGTCCAGATTTTAACCTCTTGGAATATGCAACCCTAGATTCAATGGGCCTTTACTTTTGCATCTAAATACACTCCAACATTTATTATTATGGAATAGGACTTCCCTATTTTCATCTAACAACAACAATAATTTTATTATTTATACACCACCCATCTGACTGAGTTATCCCAGTCACCCTAGGCAGCTTCCAACATATATAAAAACATAATAAAACATTAAAAAAACTTCCCTATACAGGGCTGCCTTCAGATGTCTTCTAAAGGTTCTATAGTTACTTGTCTCCTTGGCCCAAGAGAGAGTGGCTGGTAGACGGAGTATAAATAAAATAAAATAAAATAAAATAAAAACAATGGAATAGGATGTCCCTATTTTCATCGGAGTAATGTTGGTAGGTGTGTAGGTGTCCTTGCTTTGAAAGGTAGAGAAACATGTATGCTACAACTAGTTCCGATTTGAATATATGGGAAACAGAAATGCTTAACTTTGGCTTGAACAGGTCTATTTATCTAGATTCTAGAATGTAACATTATTAATAAATTTTGGAAAAAGTATTTTTTGGTCTGCATCCTTTAATAATTTAATATTTAACATCATAGTTTATTGTTATGCACACACACTGTGTCTCTTACGTAGTATCTGCCCCATTGTCCTTTCTAAATTAAAAGCCTGCTTTTGGAAACATCTGAGAATATAAATGTCTGAGTTGCAGCCCAGTATTACATACTGTTTTTAGGCCTCCCCTGGTGAAAATAGCCAATTCTCAATTTATTTTCATATTGTCAACAGACAAAAGAGGCAGAGGAAAAGTAATTATGAAAACCATATAATTCTATTCTAAACAAATATTGGTTGCTGTCCTACCTTCAGGTGTTTAAAGACTACTGTTGCACAATTTCCACCCCAATTTCTAAGCAGTGTGAGATTCCAGGGTTTTAAGGCATGTTTACCCATGTTGCCTTTTGGGAATGAGACACAGCGGAGACTGTGGTGTCTTTATTATATGTGGTTGACCTAAACATATATACAGCTTAGGGTCTTCTTTCTTCCACAGACACAGCTTAGGATTCGAAAAGACACCAGCTATTATACAGTGGTACCTTGGGTTAAGTACTTGATTCGTTCCGGAGGTCCGTTCTTAACCTGAAACTGTTCTTAACCTGAAGCACCACTTTAGCTAATGGGGCCTCCTGCTGCTGCTGCGCTGCCGGAGCACGATTTCTGTTCTTATCCTGAAGCAAAGTTCTTAACCTGAAGCACTATTTCTGGGTTAGCGGAGTCTGTAACCTGAAGCATATGTAACCTGAAGCGTATGTAACCTGAGGTACCACTGTATACTGACACTCTCTCCACCTTGCTGACTTTAACAGCCTGCAACCTCCCCCTCCCCCCAGGTCACAACCAACCAACTTTACTTCAAACTCTGCCTTTGTTTTCTCACTAACTATCTTAGAGCTGGAGGATGGGTCCCACCTACTAACCTCTGGCATAGAGCTCCTCTCCAGAGCTATCTTAATGGCTCATTTTTCAGGCAATTACCTCATCAGGAGACTGGCCTGATATTTTAACCCCTGCAGTATCCAGGGGTTCAGAAGGCTTGATTAAATTCCAACACCTACTAGACCCAGAAATTCAGGGTCTCTAGCACCCACAAACTCACAAGTCAATAGGAGTCAATGTTACTAGTTACAGGATTTGTTGCTCTGTGGGGGAAAGTTGACAATGAAAACTATTTGAAAACCGTATGCATTTACAGGTCCTTATTATGAACAGTTAATATCTTTATCTGTGAATGTTTGGGAGTGGGAGCATGAGCATATGGAATTATACCAGAGTTTTGCTTCCTGAGGCACTAAGGTATGTTAAGGACTACAGTGGTACCTTGGGTTACAGACGCTTCAGGTTACAGAGGCTTCAGGTTACAGACTCTGCTAACCCAGAAATAGTACCTCGGGTTAAGAACTTTGCTTCAGGATGAGAACAGAAATCGCGCGGCGGCAGCGCAGTAAACCTTACTTTGTCTAAAAATGCAAGCTAAGGTTCTCGGGATTCTGTAAAAGTTAACATAGTTATCCACTACACATGGCACCGTAGTTTTCTAAGTCTTCTGCATTTGCTCACTACAGTGGTACCTCGGGTTACAGACACTTCAGGTTATAGACCTGTTTAGGGAAGTTTTTAAGATTTAATGCTGTATTGTTTTTAACATTTGATTGGAAGCAGCCCGAAGTGGCTGGGGAAACTCAGACAGATGGGCGGGGTATAAATAATAATAATAATAATAATAATAATAATAATAATAATAGACGCTTCAGGTTACAGACTTTGCTAAAGCAGGAATAGTACCTTGGCTTAAGAACTTTGCTTCAGGATGAAAACAGAAATTGTGTGGCGGCAGCGGGAGGCCCCATTAGCTAAAGTGCTACCTCAGGTAAGAACAGTTTCAGGTTAAGAACGGACCTCCAGAACAAATTAAGTTCTTAACCCGAGGTACCACTGTACTGCAGATTTATAAGAACCTATTGGATATTTGTCTTGAGGGGCAAGCTGGAGAAACAGTGAAGCAAGGAGCAGGTTGGCTGACAAGTAATGAATGGAACTAAAGTATTACTGCTGGAGACAGCAGCTGTCTGGTTTCTAAGAGACGGAGTGCATTAGCTGCATGGAGGGCATGATTTCTGTAAACCTAATTTAGTTTTCTTTTATGAGAGGATGAGACCTGAGGCTGTAGAAATGTGGAGGGATTCAAGAGGAAATGAAATTTCAGGTCTGACAGGTTATGTGTGTGCGAGAATGATGAGTCAAAGAGTTTGTTGTGTCTGGAGATGAAAGATAACCTGATGATATGTACAGAGCAGAAAGTACTATTTAACTAAGGATGCTGTGTTGCCCATCATGGAGAAGGATGCCCTACTTGGACAACTCAGAAAGCTGCTTTGCTATATTGCTATCCCACAAAGACCATGCTGTTAGAAGACATTTATTATAATTTTGATGTAGTGTTTTCTTTTTAACCTATTCTGTTACTTAAAAAAAAACACCTCTCTTTGCGCCATAGCATGCACTCTCTGCATCGCTACAAATCATGCCAAATCTATTAATACCCCCCACTTTTGCTTCTCTATTGCACAGCACTGTCCATAGATTCCTCTGCTTAACCCCTCAGTAAACATATTGTCCCTCCCTGACCCGACACAGGTCTGAACCCCATCTCCATTAATGTAACAGGGACTGCAGTGCAAAAGGAATGTTAGAAACCAGGACATAAGTGCTAGCATTATAACCAGTAAAATGAATGCAACAAACCCCATATCTGAATGCAGCCATAGAATCATGCACTTGGAAAGGACTGCCAAGGGAATCTAGTTCAGATCCCAACAAACACAGGAAACTCTCTACGATCACAAAACAAAACAGATTCTCACTTAGAGGTAAAATGAAAACATTGCCATTTATTATCAGAGAATCACAGAGTTGGAAGGGACTCTGGGAATAATTTAGTCCAACTACCTGCAATGTAGGAATTTTCAGCTGTTCATTATGGGGATCAAACCTGCAACCTTGTCAATATCATGCTCTAGCACAACCTTGGCATTTTCTGGCTATTATTATTACAACACATAACATGCTTACTTGCAGGCAAGCTGTAAAATAAAGCTTGACTTAGATACAAGATGTCATTATGTAACATTTACTGTTGGTTTAAATAGATGTTACATAAAACATTTATGGTTTTATTCTTGCTTTACGGAGACAGCTAGGTATTTGCTCTAGCTCCTTTCCCTTTACAATAACTTGAGACAAGTGCTCTTCCTAACTTCACCCTCTATTAATTAGCAGGCTTGTTAAGAGAGTTTTACCTGAAATGTTCCCTCTGGGTGAGTGTTAGGTTCCTTTCTAGCTTTACAAAGGGCCTCATCAGAAGTCTTCACTCAAGACAGCTTCCCTCTGCAGTCACTATGACCTAGAGATAGAAGAGAAATTGGATTCCATTCATATTTAAAGACAAACCAACTTGATTCAATAGGTGAACCAGAACATAGACATCATTTGAAATTCCCACTTTTCTCAATTTCTGCAGTCAAGCAAGCTAAGGAATTTATTCAAAAGTGCTTATACAGTACTAGGGTAAGCATAAAAATGCATGCATTAGTGAAAATAGCATACAAAAACCACATTTTGGTAATATTGCTGGTTTAAAAAAAGCCTATTAGGCAAAAGTTGCATACAAAAATGCACGTAAAGTATTGTATTAGGAGAAATGCACACTAAACTGCTGATGATTTTCATTTTAAAAATGCAAACTGATGTGGAAGGATGCAGAACTGAATTTAAGATTATAAATATTATAAATACTGAAAGAAACCAAAATGCACAGATTTGCCCACCCCTACCCTGTCCTCAGCTCTTCCAAAGTCTGATGCTCAAATCACTCACTATGCTCTTGGAAGCCTTCTCAGCTCTCACCTCAAGTAATTTCAGATTCCAGGTGGGCTTCCCCAGCTGCTCCTACTTCAATCTCTCTCTTTCTCTCAGATTTTTTTTTGGCTTTCAGAGTTTGTTCTTGAGTCCTGGGCTGAAGCTGTTTACAGTACACCAAAGACTGTCCAACTAACTTACTTCAAACAGTGCTGGACCTGACCTTAAATTCCTTTCAGTCAGGACTATCAAGCCAATCCATTTGTTCCTGTTGGAATTCAAAACTTTCATTGGCCTATAATTATGGACCAATAGATTTGAATGGAATGTCCACCAAATGACCAGCCATCAGCTGTCCACATTTGGATGCTACTGCTTGGTGTATATATAAAAATCAAAACACAGCATGTACTCTGCCATCTTCTTAGCAACAGGGATCAACTTTGACAGTTTAACTGTCACTTGGCCCACTGCTGGCTGACCTTGTATATTTCAGCTCTAGTCAATGTAAAATACATGTTTATTCTTCTTACAGTTAACTATTTACATTCTGATCAGCATTTAAAGTATTAAAACATTCTTACAATAAAACACTTCCCAGAATATGGTTTTTATACAGAGGAGAAAGCTGTATCTGGAAGAATGGCGGCCTTTGCAATTTGTACTACAAATATTTCAAATAAGACATCTCCCTGCCAACAGAAACAGGAACCAGAAAATATGGCCAAAGCCTGATAATTTGTAGAAAACACAAAAACGTGATTTTTAAATTGATAGAGTTCACAATTTTTAAATTGTGAGTTCTTAGGGGTGGCACACCAAAAACCAGGTAAAGTTGGTCCAAAGTTGCATTTCAGTCCACCATCTTGCATCAAAATGGTACCCAGCTTCCATGAAGACCACCAGCCTTATTTTGGAAGCACTCATGCTACATTTGGCAATGATATTTTGAGAGGTGGCCGAACCTATGCCAAAATATGGGCAAAGTCATGCCTAAACCATCTTTTGTACTGTCATCTTGATTCAAATTACAGCCAACAGTCCAACATTGACAAAAATTCCCACTACAATTCAGGAACCTTTGTGCCAAGTTTGGTGATGATATCTCAAGATGTGGCCATCATGTAGTTTTTAACCAGTGTCCCCTCCCTTCTCTGATGCCTTCTTGTGTCTCTGACTCCCAGTGGCTTGCACAGCAGTTTGTTGCATCAGCCCTGGCTACAAGCACCCCAGGTGAATGGTGCCTCTGTAGCTGGCTGGGGGGTGCTTCCCAGGCCCCAGTGGGGCAGTGTGAGGAGGCACCTCTCTTTGGGGCAGCTCAGAGACCAGGGCATCAGCTGCGGCTGTCCAGAGGACTCCTCAGGAGAGAAGAGAGGAGGCTGAGGGAACACTGTGCAAGGGGGAGTGTTTGAAAAGGGGTGAGAGGCTGCCACCTCTGCAGGCAAGGGGTGACATAACCGGGCTCCTGAGCCCCACAGGGGTGCCACAGTAAGAATGTAGTTGGTCAAGAGCCGTTGACTAGAAAAGGTTGAAAACCTCTGATGTAGAGAACGAACAGACAGACAGACAGACAGACAGACAGACAGACAGACAGACAATCAAGCCACTGTTCAGAATATATAGTAGACACACACCTGCATGATGTGCCCCTAAACTTGCACAACAGAGAGTTCAGTTTATCTTCTGGGTTTCTCTGCTTTGAATCCACTCAGCATCTTTCTCTACATATTACCTTGAAAAAGCACTTCATAGCTACCTTCACTGAGCCATCCATTCTTCTTGGGTCTTTTCCACATGTTTCTGCTGAAAGCAGTTTGCCACAGTTGGCTGTTTCTCCCCCATAGAGATATACGTTGCACTTAAATAAACATGATTATACCCTATGCAAAACTACAGTTTTCTCCAAATGGTAAAAATAAAGCAGCCAAAGTTTAAATTAGATTGTGGGTTGCCCAACAATTTAACTTCCAATTGGCTTGTGGTTCTTCTCCTTAGCAAGGAGATTTATGGCCCTTGAACTGGGTTTGGGGGGAATCTTTCTAAGAAGGACTGACTCTGAAGTTCTGACTCTGACATGCCTGAAAGGGAGACGGAGCTGGATGGATCATCCATAATACTAATCTGGGTGTGTGTGCATGTGTCAGTCAGTCAGTACATAGTGTCAGTCAGAACAATGTATTATTTGTGCAGGTAAAATACTGGAAACATATTTAAAGATCCAATCCTATGCATACTTTTCTAGGAGTTAAGTCTGAATAAACACAGTGGGACTTGCTCCTGAGTAAGCATGCATTGGGCTGGGCCATCACAGAGCAATCTTGAAGCAGCTTGTAGGATGAAGGGAGTGGTGGAGCTACCACTGTATTCACATCCTTGCCAACTCCTGCTGTTCGGGGTGGAAGGTGGCGGCATGTTTTTCTCGTTGCCCCAGCTTCAGGCTGGCACAACAGAGGAACTGTAGATGCTTTGGATCCAGGCAGGCACAGGCAACCTCAGCCCGCCAGATGTTTGGGGACTACAATTCCCATCATCCCTGACCACTAGTCCTGTTAGCTAAGGATCATGGGAGTTGCAGTCCCAAAACATCTGGTCGGCCGAGGTTGCCTATGCCTGATCCAGGGGGTCCATGGCCAGTCAAGATCCACCCTGCCCCCTTTTAGGTGCCTTCTGCCCACTCCCACTACCAGGAACCTTTTACTCATGGACCAATGGTCTGACACAATACAAGGCGGCTTCCTATGTTCCTAAACATTGACCCCTCTAGCCCAATATTGTCTATTGAACTCTGGCTGTCAGTGACTCTCCAGAGTCTCAAGCGGGTCTTTCACAACACCTGCTATTTGACCCTTTTAACAGGATATGCCAAGGACTGAACCAGGGATCTTCCGCATGTGAAAAGCATTGCTCTACTGATAAGCTATGGTTCTTTCCTTGGAAGGATATGCCAGCACTAAAGGGCAAGCCTTCATTTTAAATGAAGCAGCAGCAAACACAAGTAAGGCCACCCCTTTGCAAAAGCACTTGCCCTCCCTACCCATCACATGAGGATTACATTTCGCTCCCCTATAGCACTGACGATAAAAACTAGTTGTAATTTTTTTAAAAAAACAAAAACTTAAAAAGATAATAATTTAGAGATCTCCTTGTCACATTACATATTTATGTGTGCCATTAAGATGATGAAGTATGGCTAACCCTTTGCATGCCTGCTGATTTTGCTGTCAAAATTGATCCCCCTCAAGCTATTTTTTTTTTTTGCTCTGAAGGGAAAAGGGAAACAGATTTATGTATAACGCACTGGTAGTCTTGTCAGGCAGCCGTGACTGATGTGTGCTCAGTCAGGAACTCTGCTTGTCTGCATCTCCATAATGTGCCACTTGGCCCACAGTAATTATTCCTTTCCCCCCAACCCAGCCCCACTATATTCAGAAAAGATCAGCAGCATCAATTCTTGTGGATCATGCCATTCAGCTAGAATGGGGGATGCTGTGACCTGCGGCACTAATTTGGTGTCAGCTGTAGAAGTAGCTAAACAACAGGAACAGGAAATAAGTACCCAAGGCTTGCCAGCTGCCAGCCAAATTCCAACCTGCTTAAATGACTTTCTAGTCCAACTTGCTAAAAACTGTGATCTTGAGTTAAAGATAGCACATTGCAAATAACATAGGGCAAAGGTTGGTTTGAACTGAATGGACCCTTAGTTTTAGTTTACCAAACTTGGAATAGCCACATAAGTCTTGTTTATTTATGGCTTGACAGTACAAAATACTGGGCATCTACTCTAAGGTGCCAAGCACCCTCAATTTTCTAAGCACAAAGAGAGACCAGAAGACCCTTGATAGCAGGTTGCTTGTCTGTTTGGCATGCACAGTATATTTAGGGATATGCTGAAATGAGAGACTGTGGACAAAATAAGGACTTAGCATCTCTCCTTTAAACTGAACAAATGCACTACTGGCAGGCTGGATTCTGGGTTAGGCCCACAGCCTAACCAGAATTCAGTGTCCACTAAACTTCTAGAAATTAATGTTTGTAGACCAACCTTCGTTTATGTCCCAATGCTTTCTCTACTACGTTAGTATTAGTCATGTTCCATTGATGCAAACTGGAAGTGTTAAGTGTCCAAGTGTTCCATTAATGTTGGTACACCAAAGACATGACTTGATGATTCTTCCTGGTGTCCAGCCTGTTATGCTTGCTTTTGACAGACCCTACTCCATCTATGTGGGCTGCTCCATAAGTGTGAATGGGGCATTGTCCCACCAACCTCAGCCTATTCTCAACCAGCCCTCCCCATCCTTTTTACTTATGCATCCAGATGTCAGGGACTGGGCAGAAGAGGAGGGCACTGGAGGGGGGGGTGATGTCAAGAAGGAGACCACCTCCCCATCCTGACCCTTCCAGGGAGACAGTGTAGATTTACAATGGTGGTTTGTGGGAGGTCACAGCTCTGCTGTGCCTCTCCCAACCACAGCTCTTATGCCTGCTCTTGAGAGTGGCAGAGGCGGCGGCGGATGGACCAGCGGCCCCAAAAGGAGCCCTTTTGGGCTGCTCCTTCCTCCTCCTTCACCTTTGCCACTGTTGGCGGCGGCGGCGGAGGAACGAACAGCCCGAAAGCAGCCCTTTTAGGCTGCTTGTTGTTCCTCTGCCGCTGCCGCCACCACCAGGTTTGTGGTGTGGTGAATCGACTTATACTCGAGTCAATAAGTTTTCTGTGCTAAAATTAGGTGCCTCGGCTTATATTCCAGTCAGCTTATACGCGAGTATATACGGTAGATCCTGACATCCATTAATTTCTTGGGTTTAGGGGGTTCTTCCATCCTCATCTTGTAACAGTATAGCTCCCTAAATAGAAGTGATTTCAGTGAGTAGGTCCTGTGAAACTTCCAGCACTAGGTATTTTCATCTGTTTCTTCCTTGGGATGCTTCAATGAATTTAAGCCCTGGGTAGCCTATTTATTAATTGAACCTGAAGCTTCATTTATTAAAAAAATAAATTAAATTAAAATTTAAAACATCTCACTGCTTGGCTTTAATGAGCACTTTTGTTGGAAACAAATATGTCCCTCCTGTAAAGTTAAACGGACTGAGTTGGACTGCTCAAAATTAAAATGATTTGAAAAGCTAATCTTCTCAATTCCCAAAGCAAGTCATTAGCTGCTTTCATATCACTTAATTTTGCTAATAGAGCGGAATGTAATGTTCTTCACTGCCAAGAAAGAACACTTAACTTTAGGGGGAAAGCATATTGTTCTCATTAATGAAAGAAGAAAATAAATTAACAAAAAAGTTTATTTTCATGGCAATTAAGTCTTCTATAGAATCAGCATAAAATCCAGTTTTAATAATGAACCTTATATCTGGAGCAGAAAACCAAGGCAAGAGGATAGGGCAGAATGGTTTCTTGACCGCATACAAGTAAACCTTTCTTTCAGCTGTGATGCTCTAGGAATTGATGAAGGCAATGTTTACAGCAGGGATGAGTCATCTCAGTCCTGGGGTGGGGAGCAAATGCAGATGTCTAGGCCTCTTTGTTTGGCCTTCAGATTGTTCTCATGCACACCCTGCTCCACCCCTGATTCACATCCTAATTGAGTGTTTTAGTCTTGCTGGAATGTATCCTGGAACTCTGATACAGCCTCTTACCTGTCTGGAAGGAGAGGGATGGTTGGATGAGTGTGTGCAGAAGGTAACCTATTGTGCAAAGGTACAATGTACCTTAATTGCTCTGCAAATTCCGCCCTCTAGCTCTACCCACCACTGCAGAGGCATAGCTCGGAGGGATGGTGGGCGGGACACACTAGGCACCACACCATGGGGAGGCGGCACTTACCATGGGGCCTGCAGCACACCTGAGCCTCTCCTGGGAGTGATGCGGTAGCTCTGGCACCTGCAGGCTCCACACTGCCCAAAATGGCAGTGTGGGGCTTGCATTTGCCCACCACCTCCCCCTCAGTTGTAGGGCGGCTAAGGGGGAGGCGACAGGTGGACTGCATGAAAGCTCCGTGCTGCCCGAAACAGCAGCGTGGGGCTTGGCTTGCATGCACCCGCCGCCTCCCTCCCAGCCACCCTACCGCTGAGAGGGAGGCGGCGAGCAGACTCCTTGGAGGCTCCACTGGGTGCCCTGCCCCAGCTCGCCCCGTGCCATGGACAGCTCACCCCACCCCTGGGGTCAGGGCATATGTGCTGCCCCAGGCACCCTTGCTGCTGGCTACGCCATTGCATCATTGGCATAGGTTTCTCAGATGGGAATGCAGCCCTTGGATCGTAAAAGGTTCCCCCACCCCTGGTTTAGAGAGAGAGGGCTTCCATGAGGCAGGAAGAGACCATTGCCTCAGGTGGGGGTGGATGAGCACCCTCATCCCAGCAGAGTTTCTTTCCACTCACAGCCCTTGGATGTGGGATGAGGAAACACAATCCCTAGTTGAACCGTTTGACTTTTTCCTCTAATGCAAGTTCAGCCCTGGATGAGACCAAACAAAATGCTTTCATTCATATTAATAGTGCAGCTGGGTTATTGGATCTTTTAAAATTGTAATTAGTCTAATATATTTGTAATGGTAACTCTCTAAGCACTTATTAACCTCTTTATCGTGAACACATGTGGGCAAGGAAGGAAGAAATGTATAAAAAAAATTGCATAAAGTAGGAAGAGATAAAGGAAAGAATAGGCCTTCTTCCCTCTACTCTCAAATTATCGATCCACTCATTACAAATGATCATGTATGAACAAACACAGAACAGGAAGAGATGTTGCAAGACCCAGGTGGGCAGATGCAAACAGATATGAGATCATAGTATCGGTTTCCTACTCATGCAACTCCCTACACAATTATGTAGCTTTCTACAAGTTGTTATGCTCTGGATCTAGTCAAGTCTTCAATATGCTCCTGGGAGGCTCATAAACAGAGCATGATGTAATAGCAGTAGAGAGGATCCTCTGATCCTATAGATATGGGAAGTGTTCTAGTAACAGGTAAATGCATCTGCGTCCTGCTGAAATTTGAAGAACCATGGTTCATTAATGAGTGGCTTTTGAAAACTAATGAAAACCTGATCAATTGTTTACAATGGAAGTTTAAAGCTAATTGTTTTCCTCTCTTTGTCTGAAGTTATACATGCAAGAATCTAAGTCGTTAGTATGAATTACAATGTTTCTAGCAGTGCATATTGTTCCACATTATCTTGTGTCTCGTTGCACCAGTACATAACAAAAAGGCTCCATTTCTCAATGAAGTGATTATTCTTCCCCATACTCTTTGTATTGTCCTCCAGTGTTAGTGCATTGATTATTTCCACCAAGTGTAACTAATAGTTGTGTGGGCTATTAGCAGTCCTCTAACGAGACTAAATCTTTAGCATAGCTATTAGATATGCTGGTAAGTCACACCTAATAGTGATTTCTATCTATTATAACAGCTGTTCAGTAATATCATATCTTTGAGCAAGACCAAAAAACATGGTATCGATCACCATTAATTGCTTTAGACTTCCAACATAAACTATTTAATCTCCCATAAATATTGAGGGTGTTCAATCAATCAATCAATCAATCAATCAATCAATATTTCACATCAGTGCTGTTTGTTTGCTGTGAAACCTACTGTCACAAATATTTTCATGCAGATACAGTACAGGTATTTCATGTCCCAGATCTCTTCATGTTGAGCTTGATAGGTTTTAATTGCTGTTATCTATGTTCATAATACCATAAATTTCGCTCCGTGATTTCTGAGACTGATCTTTTAGCATTAGAGATTCAGATTTGGTGTTTTCTCAAATAGGGCCATGTTTTAACTTCTGCGTACTTCATAGTTGTCCAATATAAAGGATCTGTTTCTAAACAATTTTTAATCTCAGTCAATCTATACATTTTCCAGAAATGAAAATTGCCTGGCAAAGTTGCTTTTTTACATTTATTCTTTATAAAATAAAGTTGTTATTGGGGATAATCCAGGACTTAATTTTCTCTTGACTTTACTGTGTAGCAAGCAAAGCTTTTGTACACGGGATAGTTCTAATCAACTCTTAAATAAATAAATAAACCCCAAAAATAATGTTCTCTTTTGCAAGTGGGATGGACATATAGTTCATTGGGTCCAGAAAATCCTGTTGGCAACTGTTTTCTCGCCATCTTTGGTACCCTCCCCTGGACATTTTCCAATTTGTTAATATCCTTTTAACACTGCAATGCCCATAACTGGACACAGTACTCCAAGGTGATGTCTGACCAAACAATAATAATGTTCTTTTTCTCACAGTCTTTGCACATAACTCTGTTGATGCAACCTAAGATTGCATTAGCTTTTTTGTTGCCACATCACATTGCTCATGTTTAGCTAATATATACAACGTAGTATGTACAACTGCTGCTGCCATTCCCAAGAGTCAGGGAGATTCATTGTTAAGATGGGCAAAGTTTGTTTCACCCACTGCTTCCAATAGGCTGGAAACTGTGGGCGTTCTGTTGGGTCTTGAATGTGCCTGCAGAGATTCAATGAAATGTAAAAAGACAGTGCATAGTTTCACCATTTGCCCTCTACAAAACACAGACTTCAGCCAAGACCAGAAGATTCTAGAAGTGTCTCCTTTGGCTCCACCAGGCAAGCAAGTAATTGAAGAAAGAATAGGGAGGACTTTGATCTCAGTGAGGTGCTAATTTGTAAGATCTGGAGGCTGTTAGGAACTTAGGAAGCAAGGAATCAGTACATAAACAATGACCTTTATCTCGAAGGCCATTACTGACGCATTACTCTCTGGATACATTCATTTACACAAGTTTTTGAAGACAAGACAATGTGTCAATAAAGGAATTAGACCAGACACCTTGAGTCCATCACATTTATCTCAGTTTGCTGACAGGAACAGTAGGTGACACTAAGTCACAGAAAATACTTCAAAGTCTCCTGGGCCCTAGGTTTTCCACAGAAGCCAAACAACATTTACTGCTTTGGTAACAACAAACAATGTGTTGGGATAATGCAGCTGTAAGATGAAAGCCTAGTCCACTTAGCAAACACAAAGCTTTCACATCCAGTATTCTTTAACCAGATTTAATTCAATTGCCGTTGGCTTTT
This sequence comes from Podarcis liolepis, assembly GCF_965112155.1. Taxonomy (NCBI): domain Eukaryota; kingdom Metazoa; phylum Chordata; class Lepidosauria; order Squamata; family Lacertidae; genus Podarcis; species Podarcis liolepis. Next base: position 36,925,544 of record NC_139556.1, on the reverse strand, counting down.
GAAAATTGAAATTATTTCTAACTTTCATCTTGACCATTTTGAAAGGAACACTTATTTTTTAAAAGGATGTAGCAAGGTTGAGAACTAGGATGTTTAAAGCCATGAAAAGCCAGAGTATTTGCTTCATGCTGTTTCGAACAAACACAGCATGTGGTGTGACTAAAAGGTGAGGATCATTTACCAGGAAAAAAAACACCCCTAATTTTCTCTGTAATAATTTGGACTTCTGCAAACAATAAGTTTTTCTTCCCAATCCTCCGCAATATACAATTTATAATTGTTTGTAGCAATGGAATAGTCCTCAAAATTGTGCAGGGCTTCCAAGATGCTATGAAACAGAAAACCCAGGTGAGCTGAGTGTGTTTTTAATAAAGAACTAGGTTCTCCCTTGAATAAATATCCTGTTTACTTAATGCTGTTGGTGGTCAAATCTAAAACTGGCAGGGTCTTTCAATAAAAAAAATAAAAAAAAAACTTTTGTTATGCATTTAACCTACCAGAAAGCTGAAATATCAGTCATTTGAAAAGTGATTCTGATAAACAACAGCAATAATTCTATTATCACCTCTTTTAATAATGAACTTAGGTGGTGAGGCCAGCAGGACTGTAGCTAGAATAAGGCCACTGAGAAACAAGAAGGATAAACTGGCATGCAATGTCAGCAGAAGTACAACACACATCTAAAACAAAAATTTCAAGGGGGTCAACTCCATCAAGAGCCCAGAATTGAACGTGCTTAATAGCTGTGGAATGTAGAGTGGCATGTCATATCACACACGGAGAGAACCCTCCCATTCTCTCTTTTTCTTTTTCATCTTAGAAAAATAGTACATGGTTGGGGGGTGGGAGTGGAATGACATGCTTGACTGGATGGAAATAGAAGTACTATTTTTTTAGGAAGAAGGTCAGGAAATATTGCAACGTTTTGTTACAGGTCACACATATTCATAATTATCCTGCTTTAAACAGTCTTTCAGAACACCTTACAAAGATTAAGAAGACCAGTAAAATTATATGAAGAATAGCCAAAGCATTAAAACAATGCTAAAAGCAGTTAATAAAAGAGGTTGTTAAAACAGCATATAGTTTATTTCGTTGACACCAGTGTAGGCCTGTTGACTTTCGGATGAAGAAGGTGACGAGTAAGTCTGCTTGTCCTAGAGCTCCATGGTCTGTTTTAATTTGTTTTAATTTTGAATAGATTTAAAGTCAGTTGACTCAGCTGTTAAATGTTAATTGAAACATACAGGCAATGAGCATATCTGTTTTATCTACCGTATTTTTCGCACCATAGGACGCACCGGACAATAGGACGCACTTTGTTTTAGAGGGGGGAGAACAAGAAAAAAAAATCTCCCCCTATCTGCCCAGCGCCCCTTCAGTGAAGTGGCAGGAGGCGCTGCACAGAGAGGGGGAGAACTTTCCCCCTCTTGTTTTCCCGCTCTAAAACAAGGTGCCGTTTAAGGTGCGTTCAGGCGGCTACCTTGGAAGCCTGGAGAGCGAGAGGGGTCAGTGTGCACTGACCCCTCTCGCTCTCCAGGCTTCAGGTTCCTTTCGACCTGCTCTTTGGGGCTGGCGGGGGGAAGCCCACCACCAGCCCCAAAGAGCAGGTCAGGGAGCAGCGGAAAGGCGCAGCGGAGAGGCTCCTGCCATAGCCGCGCGTCACCTCTCCAGCAGGGAGAGGGTTGCGGGGCTATGGCTTCTTTAGCCCCGCGCGCGCTCTCCCGGCTGGAGAGGTGATGCGTGGCTATGGCAGGAGCCTCAATAGCCACGCGTCACCTCTCCAGCCGGGAGAGGGTCGCGGGGGGGGGGGGCTTCTTTTGCCCCGTGCACGCTCTCCCGGCTGGGGAGGTGACGCGCGGCTATAGAGGCTCCTGCCATAGCCGTGCGTCACTTCTCCAGCCAGGAGAGGGTCGGGGGGCTATGGCGTCTTCGCTCCATAGGACGCACACACATTTCCCCTTCATTTTTGAAGGGGAAAAAGTGTGTCCTATAGAGCAAGAAATACGGTATTTTACTTTTACATGGGCTTAAGAGCCATATATTTTAATTGGAGGGCAGGCGGTGGGATAACGGCTGTTTTGACTCAGCGCTTAGCTCAACTGAAGGAGACTGCAGTTTTAATATGGCTACCACACAAGCACAGACCTGCAGTGCTTCAGATAAATCGTCCAGAACTCCATTGCCAAATTTAGTCCAGAAATCTACGCTAGACTCTTGTGAATCAACAACTGGAGCAGCCAGAGCAAGAGAGGCAGAAGTGACTGTAAAGCATTTGTGGCAAGATGCAATTCATTTGTCTTCTACGGACAGTCCTGGTTCTTTACATGCTGAATGTGCAAGAAATGGGTCTGGTGATGCCTGATCTCATATAAGATGTTTTGCAGCATATTCCTCTAATGAAAGCTTAACCAACTTTAATCTGATAACTTTCATTTGATCAATTGATCCGGACTTGTCAGGAGCCAATACATATGCTCCCAAGCAACCTCGGCTTCCTCCATATAACAAAACCTCAACCATGCATAGTAACAATTTTGGCATAATAGACTTGGCCACAACAGAGGCTGAAACTCCCTCACCATGGGAACTTTCACATGACCAATGTCTCTTGACAAAAGAAACAGCAGAGGGAATCTCTAGCAAAACCAACGTATTGGAAAATGAATTTCCAGTTCAAATGCCATCATCAATACTTCTGTAGTAAAGTACTACGGCTAGTCATCCTCATCCTCATTGTCACTGTCAATCATCAAGTGTGTTTATAAATCACTTCCCATAAAACAACCTTAAGCAATTCAACTATTTGCATTTAAAAGGCTTGTGGGAAGAGGAAGGTCTTCAACAGGTGCTGAAGTATTTCCACATAGCAAACACTACTGTACTAGATAGGCATTTTTTTATTAGTAAGATTGTTTGTTAATGTGGCGATTAATGTTTCCTCAATAGGAGCTAATAGTTGAGATTGATCTTAAGTATTAGTCATAAGATGGAGGAAGGGGCTTATGTAAGGCATGCAAAGTAGTAGTAATACAGTGGTGCCCCGCAAGACGAATGCCTCGCAAGACAAAAAACTCGCTAGACGAAAGGGTTTTTTGTTTTTTGAGCTGCTTCACAAGACGATTTTCCCTATGGGCTTGCTTTGCAAGACGGAAACGTCTTGCAAGTTTGTTTCCTTTTTCTTAACACCGTTAATATAGTTGCGACTTGACTTCGAGGAGCAACTCATAGAACGCGGTGTTTTAGCCTTTTTTGAGGTTTTTAAAGACTTTGGTGATTTTTGAAGCTTTTCCAAAACTTTCCCGACACCGTGCTTCGCAAGACGAAGAAAATCGCAAGGCGACAAAACTCGCGGAACGAATTAATTTCGGCTTGCGAGGCACCACTGTAATAATAATAATAATAATAATAATAATAATAATAATAATAATTTATTATTTATACCCCACCCATCTGGCTTCCCCAGCCACTCTGGGCGGCTTCCAACAAAACATTAAAAATACATTAAAACATCAGTCATTATAAGCTTCCCTAAACAGGGCTGTCTTCATATGTCAGATAGTTGTTTCTTTCTTTGACATCTGAAGGGAGGGCGTTCTACAGGGAGGGCGCTGCTAACGAGAAGGCCCTCTGCCTGGTTCCTTGCAACTTCACTTCTCGCAGTGAGGGAACCACCAGAAGGCCCTCGGAGCTGCACCTCAGTGTCCGGGCAGAATGATAGGGGTGGAGACGCTCCTTCAGATATACTGGGATCAAAAGAAGCATTTTGGGGGACAGAGAAGAATGAAGCATAGAGAGAAGAATGAGCTGAAGGCTGGAAGCATCTTGGGTCCAAACTAGAGATGGCTTTAACTTGAAGTCTATGGTTTGTTTTTAACCATATTCCCCCAGCAATGATTTTCATTGGGACAGCTGTGCACAGGGAGGGGAAGTTAATCCTTTGCTTCCTTGGTGTGGTCATGATGAAAATTCCTACTGCTATAGCTCTTAATAATAGCATTGCCATATTTAGCATCAAGGTTGGCATTGGATCTGCTGTCTGGTAGGCATGCAAGTGCTGCTTCCCCTCCACCTATGCTTGGCTTCTAAATAAGCCAATACACACACACACACACACACACACACACACACACCACAAAAACAGCAATCATAATTCTTCAGTGTTTCTCCCCTCCAATAGAAGCCAAATCCAGATAGTGCTGCCCCTGGATCTTTCCACTGCTCAGGGAAGTGGGGTGCTTGTAAAAACAGTAAGTGCCATTACAGCATATAAAACTTTCTTTATATTGTTATATGGTTTAACAGATTATGTATTGCAGCCTGATTAACTGATTCTTTTGGCTTGGCCAGTACAGATCTCAGACCAAGAGCTGCAAGACAGTTTTGCAGAAGAGGATAGAGAAAGCAAGGGTGGCGTAGCTCCTTAGAGCTTCCACATCTTCCTCAAGTCCCTCATGTTGTTCTTACAACAGCAAGAGGATTCGATACACTGCTTCTTCCCTACCTATTCCTCCCCCTTTATCCCCAACTCTTCTAGCTGAGTTATGCTGGAGTTACAACTCAAGTCTGAACTGCGCAAATGTTGTTCTTTTGGCACACTAGGAAAGTTTATGGGCTAGGTCGCTTCTCCACCCCCCTCTCCTGCTAAAGCACTACTTTTTAAAAAGAGCAAACTGCCTGTATTTACACTGTCACTCCTGAAAGGTCCACGTAGATTATTATCTATGTACCAGGCTGACAAACGGTTTCAGCCTGCCAACAGTCACTCCAGAATAAAGTATATATAATTTTAACTTATGATTGTTGGCAACCGGCTCCCAAACACTTTATTCAGTAAACAACTTGCACATTAGACAGAATGGTGATCAGACTAACAGAGTCTTTTCACTGTAGTGTGTGTGTGTGTGTGTGTGTGTGTGTGTGTGTGGAAGCACGTGCACCCACACACCCATCCTATGTTTCAATATGAAGTTTGCCAGCCATGGGCAAGCTTATTATTTAGTAAGTATAGACCAGCAGTCTAAATGCGGTTTTCAGAAGTTATCCTGTCCCAAAATGAAAATTTTCAAGGGCTAATATGAATTTTGATTGTGAACCTATAAGATAAATAGGATCATCTTAAAAGATGGTCCTGGTTGCAGGCAGGCCCTCAACTCAGACCCCCCCCCCTGGCGTGGGTGGAGTAATACCCTCACGCCAGGGTGGCTGCAGGTGGGTTCCCCTGATGTGGCTCCCTCTTTTGGTGGTTTACCCTTACTGACTTCCTGCAAAGGGGGCAGGAGTCTGATATAGTCTTTTGCCAATGCCTAAGCCAATACTGCTCACATTTGCTGTAATCAATAAAGTTGTGACCTAAATTTTGCCCAATAACCTTAAACCAAAATTCTGTGTCAGTGTGAATTTCTTTATTCTAACAGGGGGGCTGGCTTGGGGGCCTTGACACGCAAGTACTGGGCAATTTGACACAGTCTGTTTCTTCTATATATAAGCAGTCTCCCCCACCCCCACCTCCTGGCCACACCACCCAAACATGGAAAATTCACTAACATGGACTTGAGGATCGAAGACACCACTAGTCATTCTCATGGCTACAGTGGTTTGGAAGTGTCATGAGATCAGTGGTATTTTCAGATCAAACGACAGACTTCCCCTCACCCATCATTGAAAGGAATGCTGGTGCCCAATCTTAATTGTGAAAATGTTTTGATTGCTTTTATTGTTCATGCCTTAGCTCTACACTTAATAGAGTTGGGTTTTATTTCTTTTTTTGGCAATGGACTGCCTTTGCGTCTTTAGGAAATAATATGTCCAGGATGGGTCACATGCAAAGATTTGTTCATGTATCTGGAAGATTCCTATCACTTGCACCTCCACAAAGGTTGGCACTTCTTTTGGAGTGGCATCCAATGGGACACAAGAGACTGCAGTCACAAGTGAAAATGTTCAACACTTCCATTTCATATGGAAGCATTTTAGGTTTACACATACACTGAGCTTTGGGGGGGTCTCAGCCAAAAATATAATCCTGAGCATTATAGTTCAGTCTTTTCAGGTGATTTACATTGCTCAATGAGAAGTATTACCCAGCACTTGATCATTCCTGTTGCTAAATGAGAGGCATTATACAGTGGTGGACAATTCCTTTGTGTTAATTCTCGCCTATCTCTATTACCATAGGTGAAGAGAGACAGGAGAGGATGAATACACCATGTTAATAGCATTTTCATGTTGTATGAGAGTTTGGTGAATCCTGCCATCAAGATAATCTCTTAATCAAAATGTGTCAGGGATGTTGCAAAACTCAGCACAAATGCATGACTTGATTTGAATTACCGTATATTGCATATAAATCACCAGCCTGAATAGTTTGCAGCAAAGGGCTTTATGTTTCTGGATGGGGAACTGATATTGTGCAGGAACATCGTGGCAGAGATGGGTTGTTGTAGCTTAAAGGTAAAGGTAAAGGGACCCCTGACTATTAGGTCCAGTCGTGGCCGACTCTGGGGCTGCGGCGCTCATCTCGCTTTATTTGCCAAGGGAGCCGGCATACAGCTTCCGGGTCATGTGGCCAGCATGACTAAGCCGCTTCTGGCGAACCGGAGCAGCGCACGGAAACGCCGTTTACCTTCCTGCTGGAGCAGTACCTATTTATCTACTTGCACTTTGACGTGCTTTCGAACAGCTAGGTTGGCAGGAGCAGGGACCAAGCAACGGGAGCTCACACCGTCGTGGGGATTTGAACCGCCGACCTTCCGATTGGCAAGTCCTAGGCTCTGTGGTTTAACCCACAGCGCCACCCACGTCCCTGTTGTAGCTTACTGTGGGGGGGAAAGGTGAGGCAGTGGGGAGGTTGGCATGATGCAAATACACTGGCATCAGTGCTTTCCTCCTTGACCATCCACCTTCTGGTAAGTAGCAGTGACTCATCTGATGGGAAGCCTGCACAGCAGAACTACCCCACCACCAGTCAAGCCACTTCTGCACCCAATAGAGAATAAGTAGGCCCATTCCTTTATTTACAGTGGTGCCCCGCAAGACGAAATTAATTCGTTCCGCAAGTTTTGTCGTCTAGCGAATTTTTCATCTTGCGAATCACGAAATCCCATAGGAATGCATTGAAAATCAATTAATGCGTTCCTATGGTCAAAAAAAGTCCAAACAAAGCCAAATTTGGTACAACAACAGTTTATTAACTGCTCTTTAAAGTCACACATACTGTAAAGAGCAGTTCAAAAATTGAAGGGAAAATAAATTAACTTTATTAGCAAAACATGTCTTTGTTTTTAGACAAAGGAAACAAAGTCGCGAGACGTTTTCGTCTTGCGAAACAAGCCCATAGGGAAATTCGTCTTGCGAGGCAAATCGAAAACGGAAAAACCTTTCGTCTAGCGAGTTTTTTGTCTTGCGAGGCATTCGTCTTGCGAGGTACCACTGTATCTCCCTATTGGAGCCTTATAGGCAGCTTTGCACCCATACAGGTTTGCTCCTAAGAACAGAATACATTTGTCCACTTGCAGACCAAGTAGTGATGCATTTGAAAGTGCAGAAGGCCACCCATACATCAACAGTTCTACTGTTGGTTTACACACACAAAAATCCTTCTTATGTACTTTATTATTTTTAATCTCTTGTTTGCGGTTTACAGTGTTCTGCTGTCTTCAATTTGTGGCCATTCGCTAACCACCAGTTGTGATTCTCTGCCAGAAGCTGTCCCCATTACAGAAGCTCTTCTGGGCAGCCACAAAGATTTGGAGAATTGGGATGCAGTGGAATATTTACAGTGGGATTGTTCAGCTGTTGAGAGAAACAAAACAAAACCAACAACAACTAAACAGCAACGCTCAAAAATGGTAAATGCCGGTGAAGAAACAAGCAGGAGTAAATTTCTGGACACTGTGCAACAAATCTAACCATTTTATCATGTCAAATCTGACAGACTAAAGATTTGTCTAATCTGGGTATGTGTAAGATGATGCTGGAAACTGAATTCTCACAAGACCTACTGAAATCCAGCTTGCCTCCTCCAGCTACTACCATAAATGACAGATGGAGGAGGGGCATTGCAAAGAGCATCGCCTCCCACATCCCCATTGATTGCTCTTCCTTTGCATACTAGTATAGTGCATGGTTCAAGAGCGTCTTTTCAGGCGCCATGAAGTATGGTGCAAAATAGAGGGCTGGACTGCAGTGCAGTTGTTAATATTTATACTAAGCATTATACCGATATAAAAAATAAGACAGCCTGCAGGCTCACCATCTAAAAGCTATGATGCAAAAGGAAATGAGCAAAAAGGAGGAAAGCAAGACTTGGAGACTATGGACTAAAACCTACAGACCTATCTTTGACCACACAGGACCAGAAAGCCACAAAAGAAGATGGGGGAAAGGTAAACCCACAGAGGCTGTATACATACAATACATTTAAAGCACTTTTTAGGACCCCCTTGAAAGAATCTTTGGAACTGTAGTGTGTTCAGGGTGCTTTAGCTCTGTGAGCAGTAAGCTACAGCTCCTAGGATATATTTTGTGCTTTAAATGTGCGTACACAGCCAAAGACTGTGGTTTTAAGTGGGATACAAACTGTTGAAACAAACTATTGCCCAAACATAGTCTATGGGGACAGCCAACAAACTACCTGTAAAGCACAATCCTATTCAAAGCAAATATTACTTGATTCAGTGGGGCTTACTTTCAAGTAAGTGTATATAGGATTGTGGCCTTAATGAAGGAGTGATACTTTTCTCCCTCTCCCTGCCCCCATGACACAAGATTCAAGATCCAAGCCCAAATAAGAAATTTGTCCCCAATGTCAGCTTCCTAAAATTACAACATCTGTTTTTATTTGGTGTGCCTCCAAATCAGAATTTGAGAAGCCAGCTGGAAAGCACACATATGTACTGTAGGCACTCCCCAACAAGGCTGTTACCTTCCTGCAGTGCTCTTACTGATGGATGGGATATATATATATATATATATATATATATATATATATATATATATATGCTTTCGTAGATTTTCACGGGTACAGGAATGCAGGTTTTGGTGTCTTCGGGTGTCTTCCCGTGTAAGAGTTGGGGTGTCTAGGCGACGTTTCGACGAGGTCTCACTCGTCATCTTCAGGCTGGTGCTTTCGGCCAAAGTACTCTCCAAAGGTTTCAACTTTGCAGTCACCCCGAGACGCATCCCCACGGAAAACATCATATGCGGAGTCGAAGCTAGCCTAACCAAAATCAACCCAGATGAAGCCAATAAAATCAGACTTGAAGTCACCAACATCCTCTGCTCCAGCAAACCACCCAGAAGCAATTTACACAAAGAAGAACAGAAAGCACTCACCAACCTGAGGAAAGACAACAACATAATCATTCTCCCAGCAGACAAAGGTAATGCCACTGTTGTGATGAACACATCGGACTACCAAGCAAAACTATCAAATCTACTCCAAGACCCTACCTACCAACCTATAAAAACAGATCCCACCACCTATCTGGAAAAAACCACCAAATCCAAAATAAAAGCCTCTCCTATCAGTGAAGAAATCCAGCTAAGAATCATCCCCAGAGAAAAATCATCCAGATGCCCCAAACTCTACGGTCTCCCCAAGATACACAAAGAAGGAACACCACTCAGACCAATAGTCAGCTCCATAGGCTCACCTCTACAAAATCTCGCTAAATTTCTCGCTAAGCAACTTCAGCCCTATGCAGAATCCATCGCTTCACACGTTACAAACTCCTTCCAGTTCATAGAAACAATAAAGAAGCAAAACCTACATCCCAATGACCTACTTGTGAGCTTCGATGTTGTATCTCTCTTCACACAAGTGCCCATTAATGAAGCCTTGACAGCCATTCAAAACAAATACAATCCCCCCGAATACATCCTGGACCTGACCAACCACTGCCTAACCAACACGTACTTCATCCACAATGGACAAAGATACAAACAGATAGAAGGAGCACCTATGGGATCACCCCTCTCACCGGTCATCGCAAATTTGTACATGGAACACTTTGAAACCAATGCTTTAGACAAGTCAGAACACAAACCCAAACTTTGGCTCAGATATGTTGACGACACCTTTGTAATTTGGCCACACGGGAAAGAAAAACTAGATAGCTTCCTCACACATCTCAACAGCCTACACCCCAAAATACAATTCACTATGGAAATAGAAGCCAACAACCAACTTCCCTTCCTTGACGTCCTAATCTACAAAAAACCTGATGGCTCACTAGGACACACTATCTACCGGAAAAAAACACACACCAACCGCTACTTACATGCACAATCACACCACCACCCTGCACAAATAAACTCCGTAGCCAAGACTCTCATCTCCAGAACCAAACGCCTGGCTGACAAAGACCACTTGACAACTGAGTTACAGAATCTCTCAAATGTGTTAATCGCCAATGGATACCAGCAAAACAGGGTTACGAAGCTAATCCAAAAAGAAACACCCCCCCAAAACCAAGACACAGAAGAAAACAATGGCATGACCCTCCTTCCTTATATCAAGGGCACTACAGATAAAATTAGCAAAATCCTCCATAAACACAATATCAAAACAGCCTTTTGCACCAACCAAAAAATAGCCAATATCCTCAGAAACCCCAAAGATAAAATCCAGTTGGAAAACCAAGGGGTCTATGAAATACCCTGCAAAGTCTGCCCAGCCACGTACATTGGACAAACAAACAGACGAATAAATGCACGTATCGCAGAACACAAGAATGCCGTCAAAAAAGAAGAAAAAACTTCCTCTCTTTTCCAACACATGAAAGAAACAGGACACGAAATTAATTTTGCAGATTCCAAATTGCTCTTTAACATGGAACATCACCACAAGAGAATAATCATGGAAGCCATCGAGATAGAGAAACACCCTCACAACATGAACAAGCGTGACGACACGTCCCGCCTGCCAGACATCTGGAAATTAGCCCTCCCCACAAAAACCGACACCAGAACCAGAGGCACACAGAACGCCATCACCAATCAACCACACCAGACCCAAACCCAGACCCTCTCCACAGATAAATTACAGACACCATCCAGTAGCCAAACCATAGTGGCACCTCCGGATGCTGCACCCCCCTGCAATCCCTACACAGATCTGGCTGGCACAGGGCACAAAACCACAGCTCGCCCCTATACACGAAGCCAAGCCAGAGCACAACTAAGTGCAGTACAGCCATCTTCTCAGAAAAACTCTTCACAAGCTCAAGAGGTCAAGACACGAAAGCTTTAGCAACTAATCCACACCTAATGACCCACCTAAGTGGTACTCAGAATATCACTCAAGAAATCACTCAAGATATCCCTCAAGTAATTAAGGAACAAAAGAAGAAAAGGCACACTAACCTGGGAACTTCCTCTCTGCCCAGAACGTTGGAGGCTATACACCACACCCCCTCAACAGTATTTATAGGAACTCAAACACTGAGATCCTGCTCTGTTCCAGTAACAAGAAGCCGAAAGCACCAGCCTGAAGATGACGAGTGAGACCTCGTCGAAACGTCGCCTAGACACCCCAACTCTTACACGGGAAGACACCCGAAGACACCAAAACCTGCATATATATATATATATATATATATGTGCAAAGTTTACAGTTTACAGCTAGGGAGTACAGAGCTTGGGCAGAACTACACCATATATTGAAAGTGCACCCAGCACACATTTAAAACGCATGATTTAAAGCACATGGCAAAGGATAATGGGAATTGTAGTTTCTGTGGGAGTCAAACCTAACACTGCAAGTTAGTATATGAAGGGGTTAAGGACCACAGAGTTCTAATTGCTGAAGTAGTGTCAGATATGCCACATCTCCTCTTCTCCTAAGAGGGACGAAGTAAGTCTTGTTTCCTGTTTCTCTTCCCCCTCCCCCTCTCTTCACACTGCATGCAATGGAGTCAGACATGCCTCAACATAGGTATCTGTGTCAAACATGTGTCTGAGGCTGCCTTTGCTATATTTTTCTACCTAAGAACATAGACCTGCATTTCTTATTGCTACATAACATAACACATGATTGTGACCTTGGATCAAGTAAGTAAATCATTTTTGAACTTACTTCAGAGTGTGGTCTGTTTCATGGTATTAGGGTATTATTATTATTATTAATTCATTTTATACACCATCCTATACCCGGAGGTCTCAGGGCGGTTCACAAACAAGACCACAACATATAAAATCAAACCAAAAACAATAACCCAATAAAAAACCCCAAAGAGCCACATTATAAAAGGGTGTTGGATGTCAATAAGATCAACCAAAGGCCAGGTTAAAAAGGAATGTTTTTGCCTGGTGCCTAACGGTGTATAATGAAGGCGCCAGGCGAACTTCCCTGGGGAGAGCATTCCACAGATGGGGAGTCACTGCCGAGAAGGCCCATTCTCGTGTTGCCACCCTCCAGACCTCTCTAGGAGGCGGCACATGGAGGAGGGCCTCAGAAGATGATCTCAGGGTCCGGGTAGCTTCATATTGGAAGAGGCGGTCCTTGAGGTATTGTGGTCCTGAGCAGAGGGTGGGGGGCAGCTACCTTAAAGCAGCTGGAGTGTATTAAAAATGGTTTAAAAGCCTATCCCTATGCTTCACTAAATCTGCCTAATGATGGATTTATTCATGTTGTACTCATGAAGATTGTACTTTATTATAAATGTTCTCCAAACCGCTCCTTACCCAACAAAGGGGACATGGCACTTACTGGTCCTTGGCCATGAATATGGGCTGCAAATAATTGTTAGGCTTTACACAGAGGCTTCTACCAGCCTGTTTCCTTGAAAAAGATAGAATATAGATCTTAATCATTAAATGCCTGAGAACTACTTGGGGAATGGCATAGATTGCCTTACCTCACGTGTAGGGCAAGATACTTGGATCTAACGCCGCTATGTCCTACTAATGCTATTGAATCAATCCCCTCCTGCTAAATTAATTTAACTTAATTAGCACAACAGATTACAATGCATGTTAAAGCAAGTTTGCGTAAGAGACCAACAGTGATGAGTGAAACCTAAGTACTAGGACTTCAGCCATCCAGCATGAAGCTTTAACAAGCAGGCAAGTCAGGCTTTTAAATTGTGCAAAAAGTCTGAACTATCATATTAGATAGGTTCACGCATTCATACATAGTGTTGAATATTTACAATCACAGTCTGCAAAGATGATATTTACCATGTCCAGGGAACAAACCCTTTCCATATACTGGGGAATCTGTTCCAGAATCTTAGCATAGTACTTCTCATGTCTCAGTTATTAATTGGCATATTTATAAAATGAAGACGCAGGAGTAACTTGAATGAACTCTCCCATGACTAACGGTACAATCTGGTACATGTTTATTCATGCCAGAACTAAGCCTCACTGGTTTCAAGTTGGGTTTATTTCCAGGTAAGTGTGGAAAAGATTGCAGCAAGGGTAGCCAACATGATGTTCTCCAGATGTTGCTGGCCCACAACTCCCATAGTCTTTGGCTATGATGGCTGAGGCTTATGACAGTTGGATTTAAACAACATCTAGAGAGCTCCGCATTACCTACTCCTAGACTGCAGCCTCAAAATTATAATCTGGGAAACTCACCGCCTATGAAGAAAGGAAAAACCAACTAATTTATTCTGTTGGTATACACCAATATCCTTTCATCTCTTCCAGCGGTGTTGCTTTCCTCCTGGTTTACATGACACCCAATCAGGTCCAACAACTGATGCTCTTCCTAAATGCCTGCATTCCTGGTCTGAGCAGTATACTTCCTTTCTCCATCCACTATTTTCACTTGGGTTTCCTCCCCATGGAGAGTGCTACTAGTTGGAAATCCTTAGCACCCCAGATGAGCAAAAGTATAGCAGGAGTGCCAGAATGAATGTAAACAGAGAATTACCTTATTACAGCTGCATGTGGTGTTATAATTAAATAAGACTGCAGCAGAGCCACTGGTGCATCACATGCGCCACAGTGTCGCCAAATCTGCAGATTTTCATCCTTATTTTTATTAAGCATGACGATGCCCAGCAGGATCTATTTTGTCTGATTATACTCGACTGGAGAAGAATAGTAAAAGGCAAGATAATTAGAAATATATGCCGAAACAAAGGATGTGTCTACAATTCCTTTTTTCCAAGGCTTTGAAATAGTTCAAATTTCTCAGTTGCCTCATATGTATACAGAACCCAAAGGATGTCTTAAATTTAGACATATGTCTTCAGTCTGTTTAATGTGCCAGAACAAAAAACATTGCTTGAGACCACCATGAATTGATCTCCAAGTGGCGGCTTGACAGAGTGATCCTAATTTTTAATATGCAACGCATGCCATCATCATATATCTACAGATCTTTGCGGAGGAAACTGCTGCAGCCTCTTGTTCATGATATTTCTGAACTGCTGTAAGTTTTCCCCACTCCTCCCTGTAGTAAAAACTAGGAAGTCTTTGCTGACATTCTCATGTGAGATCTTAATTTTAGAAAATCATTTCTTTGAAACACACAAAACAGCAGCAGCAGCAGCAGCAGCATACACATACTGAACTATTTGCTGTCTTCCAATTATGTGGTTTCTCAACTTACTGAATGAGTAAATTAAGATAGACATGTTTGTGTACAAAATGATAGCCGTTTAGCAGCAGTAGTGGCCACAAAGGCAGAAAAAACACATATGGATGGAAGCTGTACATGATGCATTTAGGCTGATCACCAGGCCAATAATACTTGCTCCCACCCAGAGGACAATGGCTGTGCCTTGTTTTCTTTTCAGGCTCCATAAATAAAGGCCAATCCATGTGTTTTACATGTATAATCAAACAAGCAGGTTTCCTTCTAGCAGTTAGTACTGGCAGCGGTGACTGGAGAGAGCCCCAAATATACCACTTACCGGCTGCTATGGGGGGCAGTGTTTGTGGTCTGGCATGGCCCCAATGGTGACTGGGTGGACTTCCGGTGCCGACGCAGACTGGAGGAGGATACCACTTCCTTCTCCCTAGGCTTCCAGGGCTTGCCCACAACTGCAGCTAATTGTGGGCAAGCTGAGGGGCATGGCTTCGGAAGTGGACCAGAGAGGAAACCTCTTTCCTCTGGTCTACTCCCTGCCTATATAAGCTATATAAGCACCTGGGCTCAGTTAGCGCTGAATTCCCTACCATCCCACACTTAGTGTTACGTTCCAGGTCTCAGAATTTTTCAGCTACTGTATTCGGGGCCAGGGAGGAATTGGTCTTCAGACTGCATTGGACTTGTCTGGGGCTTTTGCCACAACCTGATAGCAGTTAAGGCATAGGGTGGGATTCTTAGTCAAGCTGGACATCCTTGGAGTACCACCCATTGTGATCCTAAGGAAGCAGAGTATTTGTCAGGGACTGGGCAGAGGAGGAGTGGTGGAGACCCTTCCATGGAGGAGAAAGAGGAAGACAGCATAGATTTACAACGGGGTTTGAGGCAGGTCACAGCTCAGAGGCAGATGAGGGGGAAAGCTAGGAAATCATGGGAGAGCCGGAACAACACGTTGTCATTAGAAAGCATTCCAGATCCTCCATCTCCCAGAACCTGATGATCCTTAAAAGTAGGAGAGCAAAGAGATCAAAGACAGAGGGCATGTAGCAGCACCTGTAGAGGGGGTGATGATGATGACGAATGAGGAAGTGGAAGAGACGGGGCAGTGCTGGTGGAGATTCACTCAGAACAACACCATTACCCAAGAGGCTGGGTTCTATAGCCTCTCTCTGTAAAGACTGAAATTAAAAAAGGACGGTAAGAAACTTTTCCTTGTCTTTATACTTTTCTGGGCAGCCAGCCGGGAGCCGCTGACAGCATCCTGACAATATCCCATTAAGGCAGCCTTTCTCAACCTGTAGGTCCCCAGATGTTGTTGAACTACAACTACCATCACCTCTAGCTAGCAAGGCCAGAGCTCAGGGATGATGGGAGTTGTAGTTCAACAACATCTGGGGACCGACAGGTTGAGAACCGCTGCATTAAGGGGATCCAAGGGGAGGTGCTTCTGTCCAGATGCCCAAATGGTGGCTAATGATGATCTCAAAATGGTGATATTGGAGGGTGGCCCCCATTTGATGTATGTCATAGGGCAAGTCTTAACCTTGGTTAACCCTGCCAAACAATCAATCAGCTGTGGATTCATTGATACTGGATACACACCCAATGCCTGCCAAGATCCTTAAACACTCAAGTTGTGGCCTATTTTATGCCAAAGTGATTGAACTATGCAGGGCTGTCTTAAGCACTTGCGGTGCCAGGGTGCACAGATCCGCCCGGCGCCCCCCCCCCCGGTTGCCCAGAATTGTCCGCCTTTTTTTAGCAGAGAAGCCCAGCACAACAAAGCAGCCCAAGGAGCGCTCTGGGCAGGCCGTCGAGGTGCACACGGCAGAGCTGGCCAGCCGACTCAGCGGCAACAGAGAAACCCAAAGCAGCGGCACCACCGCCTGTGTGACCTCTTTCTTTTGAAGTAAAACTGCTCACACAAGGAGACCACTTACATGTGTCACTAAGGTGGCTACAGTAATATTATTGTCGACCCTTCTTAATCTGTTCTTTGCTAAATTCAAGTTTTAGTGGGCTATAGGACAAGGAGCAAAGAAAAAAAAGCATTCTGGGAAATATAGTTTGTTAAGGATAGTGAGAGTTGTTAGGACAGCCCTGTTTCCCTCACGAAATTACTATTCTCAAGAGTGGTTTAACTATCAATCCCTCTTCTCAGAGAACTCTGCAAGAGTGTATCTTTTCACTTCAACTCTTGTTTGCTTCCAAGACACAATTGAACTGGATAACTATTTTATTTTTAAAAACTAACCCTATGACACAAAGATGGCACCTGTAGCTATAAGTGGTCTCTGGCCTTGGAGCCATTCCTAGTGCCTCCAGGAGCCAGCTGGGAGATAGTCACCTGGATTTTCGGCTAGGAAAGGAACCACAGGAATGAAGAGGATGATGCCTGTCCCTTTACCTGCAGGTATGGATGGGCAAATATATCAATTTCAGTTTCTCATTTTTCCAATCTCCAGTTCTCCATATTTCCACATCACTTTGTGATTACTATGACTATTTTAAGAAAAGCACTCATGAAAATTCATCAGCATTTTTGTGCAAATTTCCTCCACAATACACATTTTACAAGTGTGTTTGCCTAATTGTAGACCGACTTGCTTAACACAAACTGGCAGAAAGTATTTTAGATAAAATAACCAAGCATGTCAAAAAACAAGGCTTTCTGGAGCAGAAGCAGCATGGCTTTTACATAAGTAAATTCTTTCTCACTAGCCTGTTACAATTTTTTCTTTATGCATCTTTACCTAATGTTCACATTTTTGAAAAACAATTTCTCTTAATATAATGCTTTTTTGAATGCTATTTTACTAATATATGCATTTTGGTGCACACTTTACTCTAGTGTGTCTACACACACACACACACACACACACACACACACTTACACTTTACTTGGCTGGAGAACTGCATTGCAAAATTCAGATAAGTTCAAATTTCAAATGGTAGCTGTGTTTTGCATTGCACATTGTTTCAGAAAATATGGATTTGGTCTTGTCAAACTGCAGCAAAAGCTTTGTTTCAGGCTTAGCGTAGTAATACTTTCAACAAAATTAGGAGGAAAATGTTTCCTGTTTTAGATAAGAAAACACACTGCAGTTCTCACCAACTCACCCATGGACCTTAGCCCTATCTGTTCTTAGTATGTTAGCATGCATGCATGCTAGCAATTACTTTTCCATGTGTTCCTCTGAGATTTGATCTGCTGATAAAACATTTTGTTCAGCATGCAGCACTTATCATGTGAGGTCAGATGGAGGTGGCACGCCCACTTCCTGTTGACTGTTTGCTGCCACACTTCCTCCACTATTACACGAACAGTTGGACACTAAGCATCCTCTTTAAGGAGGTTTTTAAAAAAATTCCGGAAGTGTCGCTTACACAGTGTTGAACCATGTGGCCCAGAGTCCTTTCCAATGGGAAGCTTGCTGTAGCACTCTGCTGTATTGATTTAATTCTTTTGTAGTCCCAAAGACTCCCCCTCTGTGTCTGTACAATTGCCAGACCCAGAAGATTAAAAAATAATCACATCAATCTCATTAAGAAGCAGTATCTAGGCACATCCGGTTAAGAGCTTGCTTCTCCTTTTTTTTTAGCATGATTGCATTAAAGGCAGTGTTCAGTCATCTGAGGAAGGAATAGGAGACCTCTCAGCTTTTTATGGTGTCTATCACCTTGTACCAAAAGCATCTCAGTTTAGTGTTTCTGCTTCTACAGTTTCTTTTATTGCTTCTGCCTACATTCTTATCTCAGACAAAACACTGACTCGCTAGTATTCCTGATCTTCCACTGGAACGATTGGCCTTTCAATATGCCAGACCTTTGTGGAGTGCCGCAGTACAGAGCTGCCTGTATTTTTGTGGGGATGGATATTCCCAAAACCTTAGAGTTGCTTCGATTGTTTCAGTACAGCTGGGTTACCTTTTCATTTGAGTTTTGTGTTCAGTGAAAATTATTTCCTGTCCCATAACCCTGCAAGAAAAGAAGTCTCAAAACTGGCCTATAGCTACGTTAGCTTGTTATTTAATATAAAGATATTGAAAAGGTTTGAAATGCACACATTTTAATTTGCCTTGGTTTAGCATACACACACACACACACACACACACACACACACACACACTGGCGTATTCCAGGTATATCTTGTCCTTTCCCTTAAAAAAAGAATCTATTTCATTAGTGTATACTTGCAATCAGAAGTGCACAGAGCCCTTCCCTCAATAAATTGGGAGTGTTTTTATCATGTGCCCAAACACCAATTCCTGGATATGTAGTGATTTGTTTGGCACCATTAATGTTAGACGTTCCACAACCTTTTGAATATTGTTGGTCAAGCTGAACTGAATATGCACCCTCTTTCACAGGACCATTTATCACCCCCCAAGAAATAGGAGTGGGATGTCTGGGGACTAGGAGGGTGGAGAGGTGAACGTTACAAATGTTCATCTTATCATAATTATAAGGTTTTTCTCTTTATTTTAAACAAAAGACTGGTCTTGTTCCCACTTTGGAATGCCCCTGAAATGACAATAAATAGGTAGGTTATAGAACTGAATTCAACTAAGCTGCAGATGAAGTCTCACAAATTTAAGGATTCTATAGCTTTGCCTGCTATAGTTTATAAAACAGGAGGGGAAACTGCAGGCGAGAAAAACACATGAAACCATTTCTTCCATGTGGTTCTGGCATTTTCTGTGCAATGTCATCTGATGGAGCGGGGGGAAAGTATTTAAATATAATTCACGGGGGAGGAGAATGATTTCACTGAATGTATTGTAGGAGGAAGCAGTTTATAGGAATTATCTGTGGTTTACAAGAAAATAATCCTTTTGGATGAAACATAAAACAAACTGACAAACTAAATAAAACAGGAGAAGCTGAAAAACAATATTCTTTCAGTGGATCATCTATTTTGAAAATTATATAGCTCATGGCCACCATTTAGGTAATTTCTGTTGTTTACTGGTTTATGCCATAGCATGCAAGTGTCCCTTGTGGCTGGGAATGCCTTTTAGCAGCTTCATCTGGTTCACCAGCTACTGCCATTCCTGAACAGGGATAGCCTAAACACTATAATCCATGCGCTGGTAACCTCAAGGCTAGATTACTGTAATGTATTCTACGTAGGGCTGCCTTTCAACAGTCATTGTAGACAATACTGGACTTGGGTCTGGTAGTGGTCTAGTTCAGTACAAGGCAGTTTTCTATGTTCCACTGCTAAGTTGAAGAACAGTGAGATATAAATATAAATATAAAGATCCAATCTGTTTTATAAGACAGCACCTCATTTTCCCCAAAGTCACCCAGGCAGTTCAATCACCGTATTTTTTGCTCTATAAGACGCACCAGATCACAAGATGCACCTAGTTTTTGGAGGAGGAAAACAAGAAAAAAATAATATTCTGAATCTCAGAAGCCAGCAAGAGGGATCGCTGCACAGTGAAAGCAACAATCCCTCTTGCTGTTTTGGCTTCTGTGATAGCTGCGCAGCCTGCATTCGCTCCATAAGACACACACACATTTCCCCTTACTTTTTAGGAGGGAAAAAGTGAGTCTTATAGAGCAAAAAATACAGTAGTTTTCTTAAAGCCTGCTGTTGCCCCAAACATATTGCACACGACCCAAGGCACCATGTAGCAGTTATTTCTAAGTGTTTGTGATCACTTAGAATCCTGTTAAGGGCTGCAACAGTTCAACTGTGCATATGGCTGGGCAACCAGGCACTCCAATCAGCTTGTAAGTATAGCTTATTGGTTGGTGCAGGATTTGATGACAATAAATGTCTACCAGCTCCATCTGGTACACCAGCTGAGACCCTACCTGCCTGCAGACTGCCTCGCTAGAGGAGTACATGCTCTGGTTATCTCTCGCTTCTTGGGAGCCAGGAGAGTGGAGTTTTCACTAAGCACTCATCTTTTGCAAAGCCAAAACTCTATGGAACTTAAGAGCTCATAGGAAATATGTCTTTAATTATCAACAGTATAAACCACCAGCAAATAGTACAGAAATTAAGGAAGGAAGGAGTTTTATGTCCTAATTTAGTGGAGGGTTTCTAAGTTGTAGCACATAAGTTTGCAATCCCACTGCCATATATATATTTTTAAGGGTGCAGCAAAAAGCCTATGTATTGGGTGGTAATGGGGTTTTCCTTAAACAACACATTTCCTCTGTATAACTAGTATCCTTTATTCTACTCTAAGCAGCACATCCTGCAGTTGTGACTTAACATGTACATTTTTATTATTTAAATATAGGCCAGAGCAGGACTGAGACCACGGTGTGCAGAGAGAGATGCCGTGGTCCCACAAAAAAATCCCATTTGAAGCTGATATTAGCCATAGCTATCAATGGAAGGTCCCCACCCAGACATTATTAGTGGGACTGAGGTGCCTTGCAGGACATCTTCAGGAGAAGAAAAGGCTAAGGAGTGAATCCTACACCATTCCAGAGTGGAGCCCCTATGACGGTTGGGTGGCGTCTTGTACGCCTCCTACTGGCAACTCCTGCAGCCAAGCTGGTGCCAACTATAGTGCTCTGCTTTCCTTTGGACCACATCAGTAAAGCCAAGAGAGGGATTTTGTCGTCTGGGGAGCCAGGACCTCCATACATACTGCCCGGGCTTGGTTTGACTTCACCCCTGGAGGTACAGTCCATTGTCTCTTGAGACAGATGGATGCCAACAAGAGGTACATCAAGGTGCAAAGGAACTTGACCCTCCTCCCCAGACTCTACAGTTACAACCCTGCTCCCTTATGACTGATATAGTCTGAAATGGCACCAAGACACATTTCAGAACTGCTACCTGCTATTATATAAAAGAAGAAACACTGCATTCAGGACTGTTCTTGCCACTGGCAGATGCTGCGAATAGTAGTTCTGGTGTTCCTGACATTGTGTGCATTGGTTATTTGAAGCTAGTTGAAGCACTACTCTCCTCATCTATCAATTGACTATTCTGCTTAGCATTTTTCCATTGTGGAATGGGAATTCATTGGATTATTGAGTCAGTAATAGACTCTCCAAATCATGAGTGATTTATTTGCTTCATCATAGTCATTGATTTGTTGGACAATGACTGATGGACTCCTCTGCACATGCTAACCTATATTAGAATCTCCATCAGTAACAAGTTAACTGCTTAACTATGTCAAAAGACAGCCAACATCCATATATATGCAAAACTTTCAACTCAAACATATATGGCATATAGTCTTTTAAAGGATATATGTATTTTGTGTGTGTGTGTGTGTGTGTGTGTGTGTGTGTACACATACATACATGCATTTATAGGTATATGTATATGTGTATATACACACACACAGTGCTTTTTTCGGGGGGGGACACGCAAGGGTACACATACCCCTAAACATTTTGTGAATCTAAGTTTGGTCTCATTGAGGGGCAGTATTTCAATATGAGTAGGGAAATGAGAGTACCTCTAAACATTCTTTTAGGGAAAAAAGCGCTCTCTCTCTCTCTCTCTCTCTGTGTGTGTGTGTGTGTGTGTTGGCTTGCATGAATGAATAAAGAGGCAACATATTATGGCTACTCACCCCCCATTCCTTTCTGTAAGCAGTAATAAAAAGACATTTCAAATGTATGCATTGTGTTATATCCCTTATGGAAGGCCTACACACTGTGTGCTTTGTCACTGATGGATTTTAATTTTATGGTTGCAAGCAACAACCTGCAACAACCTAGTAACATTTCCTTCCGCTGGTCTTCCACACATACCCATAAAAGTATTACATCACACATGTTCTTCCTCCACCATATGGACAACATACAATCAGGAAGTAGGCCATCATTTCACTGGCCTTGTTGGTAACATGGTTACATTCCTTTCATGGTGATCAAGCTTTTCCCTCCATAGAAGGAATTCTATCAAGAAATACAGAAGCATCAAAAATGTGATCCAGAGCTTACTTAGCTAATCATACTACTCTTTGCTGTATGTATTGGGAATTGCCCTCTTTCCTTGTACACCTTCGCCACACCGTGTGTGTGTGTATTATATGTGCACATAGTGTGTGTTTATCTGTGTATAGATACAGATATACACTGTAGTGTAAAAACACTAGTAACATAATATGTGGAAAGTGCTGCTTTAGGCAATATACTGTATATAGTTTGGTGATAGAACTAAATGGTCTATCATGTCCCCTTCAAGTTAAAAATTACAGTATTTAAACTCTGAGCAGCTTGCAACAAGCAAGAACAATAGACTGGGTGGAGTTAGGATGGTATGCAGGGGTGCCTACTGGAATAAAATATTGGGGGAGGAATGAAAGCCTCACCCCTATAATCGATCCACAATGCCCATCAACTTCAGATGTGACTGTGTTGGATTTTCTTAGCAATTGGCCATTTATATGTAGATTTAATTTAATAGCACTATACTCCCTGCTCCCAACTAGTTTAATATCACATCTTGCACCAGATCTTGGGCGCCCCTTAAGCTCCTTGATAAAATAAAAACCAAAGTACTCAACTTGTTACACTGGTTGTATGTGGCGTTATTACAAATCCAATTGCTCAAAATGTTCCTAATAATTGCCTGTATTAATATATCACCTTAATACAAGCACAACATACAAGGATTGTGAGATTTTAAAAGGATAACCCCCCCCCATAGGTAAGCAGCTCAGATCTTCATTGATTTCAGTGGATGTAGGATCAGATATTTCTTCATTTTTGAACTTCTTTCCTTTATCTAAAATCATTGGAGCCCTGATTCATTAATACCTCTGCCAGATATCTGCTGTAAGAAACATAATTACAGCTCAAGACCTTGTCTTACATCATTAACCAGAACTTTGGCTTTTGTGCCCACAATGATTTGAGTGAAGAATTGCTTTTCAGAGGCTGTCTTGACTAAAAAGTCATTACAATCAAAATTTCCATTGTTGATTTATTCCTGCTATTTGGGCTCTTAATTTTCAGGGCTTACCAATTAGTTCCGATGATTAGAACGAGAGCTGCCACGCTTAAACTAAAGGATGTTGCCTCCATTCTTCAGAGACTTCCGTGTTGTTGTTTTTTACAAAAAACTAAATGGACTTCTCTTATTGTTCATGTTTTCTCTCGTCTTAGGTTATTAATTGCTATGGCTATGATGGGCTTTGATTTATTTAAATCAAAACAGGCCTATCTGGCTTCAGTTACTCTTCATTTAACTTCACGTAGACATCGTTAGAAGTCTTACTGATACAAAGCACATCTGGTTTTGATAAATGACATCTGGGGATGAACGGCACCAGTCAGCTCCAAAAACATCCGCAGTTTACCATGCATCATTAGATGCATGCAAATTTTGTCTATGGCTCTAATAACACTGAGTTGATTAAGGGGGTAGAGGTGGTAAAGCACAGGAAACTCTCAACAACACAGGGGTTCAAGAAGGAGGCACTCCATAGAGAGGGGAAAGGTTATATAGCCATATATTGTACGAATTTTGTAAAATCTACAAATATAATTGATAAAGGCGTGCATATACACATTCCTATGTACATAATAACTTGGGAGTTTTTCTCTGCCCTGCAAATAACAGATTGACTTCTAAGTCTGAAGATTTTGAAATCATGCGCTGAAAATGGGTTTGGAAACATGCATTTTAATTCTAAAAGCATATTTTGAAAGTAAGTCATATTAAAATTAATAGGACTTGCTTCTGTGTAGCTAATTAAAGCAGAAATTACTAACCTTTTGGATCAGTGGACCAAAATTTTGAATTCTGAGAGAGTTCTGTGGGTGCAAGTCACAAAATGGGTACCCGGGGATATGGCATAACAAGTCAAATTCTGACTTGGTGTGGCACTTCTAAGCAGCAACTCTCCCCAACTTCCCTTTCTTTCAGTTCCAGGCATGCCTACATCTGCTGTCAGTTCTGCAGTTCCTTCCATGTTCAAGTTCAGTTCTGTTGAAACTCATAGCCCCAGTATCCTGTGTGTCTGGCCATCCATAGTCCCAGCTGTCAGGAAGGCACCAGCTATAGTTACAGATATATGTATATTTTGGCTACTTCCCTGTGGTCTGGCAAAAGTAAAAGAACAACGGCAGATACCCACAGCAACAATTCTTGTCATCATGGCAGTGAGAAAAAGTGCAGCCACAATAGCGGAAATTGCAGCCAGATGCTGCTACCTCTATCTGTGCACACTCAGCCTGGTTCACACTGACATTATCTATGTGATCCAATATTTAGGCATGATGACGAGTGATTTTCATGGAGATTAAAAAATGTGCTGCTTGAATATATAAATTAGCTCCTAGTTATCATAGAATGGGGGGGGCAGGAAAATATGATAGAGAAGTAAGCACAAGAAAACTCAATCAATGTTAAAGAAATTAGGTAAAAAGTAATCAAAACAATCTGGGATTCTCACTCTGAATTAATGAAGCTGTGCTAGATCTGCAAAATTGTAATAATAATATACTCAGTGCTTTTATGTTGGTACCTTAACTACGATTATGGGGCTGCAATTTCTGTAATGTCGGTTTTCAGAATAAGATAGAAAGAAAAAATGATTTTCTTATTCTGGACGCAGTCTCATTCCCTGGCAGGAACAAGCGTATTGTTTGTTTAGATGTTTGTGTCTCAGGCGGGGGGAGGGGGTTACTATGTTCCTTGAGACCCACGTGGTTTTGGTGGCTGTAATGGCCTATTTCCGGCCAGCTATGGCTGTTCCTGGACAGGGATAGCCTGACAACAGAGATCAACACTCTGCTAACTACCAGACTAGACTACTGCAAGGTGCTCACTGTGGGGCTACTCTTGAAGATGGTTCATAATTTGAAACTAGCGCAGAATGCGGCAGTAAAGCTGCTGGTGGGGGTTTCTGACCAGACACACATTATCCTGGTCTTGAAATACCTGCACTGGTTGCCAATTTACTACCAAGCCCATTTAGGGTGTTAACACTGAAATATAAAGCCCTTAGGCCCCAGATAGTTGAAGGAGCATTTCCTCCCACGTCAACCTGCCTGGGTGGTTAGGATTAGTGGGGAAGTCCTGTGGGACTCCTGTCACTGTCTGTGGTTTGAGACAATGCATGAGAGAAAGAGCCTTCTCTGTGGTGGCCCTACAATTTGAGGAATGACATCTTCTCTAAGATGTGTCTTGGGCCATCATTTAATGATTTTTGCCAATCAGTCAGCATGTATGTCCTTACACAAGGCTTGGGCTGAGTATCTTCTCTCTCTTCTCTCTTCCTGCACTGCTGTTCTGAGTTGCTATTTTGTTAACTTTGTAATTGCTTAGTTGTATTCATATATTTTATGATTTTAATATCATTTGTGTTTGTTTTAATTGTGGTATTTTTTGTAACCTGCCGGAACCATTATAAAGTACAAATAATAAATAAATATTTTATGGATCTTGAAAAGCAATGCAGAGGAAGATTTGGAGTACCATGTTAAATGCTAATGCTCTTTGTTCAGCTTTTAGAAAGTTTGTTTCTATTTCGGCATACAATGAACAGAAACTCAAAAAATGCTGCTGCTATAAAGATAAACATCTTTATTCATAATCTCCCTGGCTTGATATTTCAATAATAATAATAATAATAATAATAATAATAATAATAATTTAAGCAACTGTTGAAGATGAGTTCAAACTAGAAGATCTTAAACTGTAGGATAATTATTGAATGATAACAACGAAACATTTGGAAAACTGCTCTGGTGGTAGTACATAAAATAATTTCCTGTTTCCAATGACTTGTCTATATGGCTCATTCAGTATGAATTTAATGGGTAACTAAAATATATGTTGGAAAAGAAAATGGCACAATATTCCAGAGAAGTGTTTCCATATGCATCTTAGAAGAAAGGCTTTCTACTGGCTAATAGAAACATGTCCTTTAATCTCAGTGAGTACAATCAAATGATAAGGATCCCAAGTATAAGACAAGGCTTATAACGTCTGCAAGTTTATAAAAAATTAAGGCCACAAAACAGAATTAAAACATTGTGTAGTATTTGCTGCTAATCACCCCATCCTCTTTTAAGTTCTGGTGCCTCATGTAATCAGTTGGCCAGATCGCTTCCTGAAAGGGCTATTTTCAGTTTTGACAGGGTCCTTTCTGGGTCCCTCCACCCCTGCTCACTTACTGAAGGTCAAACTGTGTTGAGTTTATAAGCTGGTTAATGAAGGAAGTACATTCGAAATGGATGCATGAAGTGCAGTGATTAGATCTGAGCTTAACAATATTAACTAGTATGATTTGTCATTGTGTTAACATTTACGGATCTTGAAAGACATGGTAAAGTAAAAATGCAGATATAATTCTTCCATCATTCATCATGCTATTTCATCAGAATGTACTGGTGCCCCAAGGAGAAAAGGATTAGGAATTTAGCCACAATTTTATGTTAAATGCTTGTTTCTTTTATATCACCATAAACCTGCATTCCACTTATTTTGGTTGAATCGCTTAAAATCCTATATCATTGTATGGGATGATAATTTCAAGCATCCTAGAGCCAGGATACATATTACGCATAACATTTAAAAAGAATCTAGTCTGTCTTATTTAAAGTCAGCAGCATTTTCTTCCACAAGATATTCCAACAGGAAACAAAGAGTGGACATTGGGTGCATTATTGAAATAGCTGAAGATAAAGTTCAGGAAACTTTATCTTATGTTCATGGAAACAGCCTTGGCTATACAAGAAAAGGGGCAGATAAAGTGTGGCCTCACTTCCTATGGCTGCTTTGATAGGTGGGCAGAGGTGCCCACCTGCCAACCACCTGACATCACCAGGTGACCCAACTCTGATTCTTTCATTTCCTCCTTTTCAGCTCAGCTTGAACTCAAGTTGAGCTGCAAAGGAAGAGCGTTGCTGGAAGTGCAATTTGTAGCCACTGCATATCAGCTGATCAGCATCGGATGCCAACCTCAGTTTTGGCTTGCCTGGATAATTTCCACTCAGGAATTCCCAAGTTCAGCTGATCTCAGTAAGGTTGCAGCCACTGCCAACCAGCTGATTAGCACCAACTGCCATCCCCTCCTTTGGCAGGAATAAGCTGCAATCCAGAGAATCTTGAGTGGAGCTGATTTCACTCAGCCGGCCATTGCCAGATGCAAACTCCAATAGGGAACTCCCAAGTGCAACCAGTAGGTTTTGCCTTTGGCAGCAAATTTAAATGATGTCAAATACAAAAGAATATGCCTGCCAAGGAATATGAACTTTAAGGTTCCTTTTTCTCTCTCCCCCTGACATATCTTTACCTGCCTCACACCTGGCGCTGCTTATGATGTCAGGTGAGGGGCAAGTGAGTGTGGCTTGGGATAAATTAGGCTAACAATATTTCCACCGCTATCTTAGATCTTCCATAGACATCAGTATCCTTCTGAATGACTTGTATGTATTCACAGTACGAGCCACCACTTTTAATCCCTTAAGGATCTGGCTTGCAGTTGTGAGCGCACCAGGACATGCAAGTGGAGTACTTAATACTCTATTAAAGGTAAAGGGACCCCTGACCATAGAATCATAGAATCATAGAATCATAGAGTTGGAAGAGACCACAAGGGCCATCGAGTCCAACCCCCTGCCAAGCAGGAAACACCATCAGAGCACTCCTGACATATGGTTGTCAAGCCTCTGCTTAAAGACCTCCAAAGTAGGAGACTCCACCACACTCCTTGGCAGCAAATTCCACTGTCGAACAGCTCTTACTGTCAGGAAGTTCTTCCTAATGTTTAGGTGGAATCTTCTTTCTTGTAGTTTGGATCCATTGCTCCGTGTCCGCTTCTCTGGAGCAGCAGAAAACAACCTTTCTCCCTCCTCTATGTGACATCCTTTTATATATTTGAACATGGCTATCATATCACCCCTTAACCTCCTCTTCTCCAGGCTAAACATGCCCAGCTCCCTTAGCCGTTCCTCATAAGGCATCGTTTCCAGGCCTTTGACCATTTTGGTTGCCCTCCTCTGGACACGTTCCAGTTTGTCAGTGTCCTTCTTGAATTGTGGTGCCCAGAACTGGACACAGTACTCCAGGTGTGGTCTGACCAGAGCAGAATACAGTGGCACTATTACTTCCCTTGATCTAGATGCTATACTCCTATTGATGCAGCCCAGAATTGCATTGGCTTTTTTAGCTGCCGCGTCACACTGTTGGCTCATGTCAAGTTTGTGGTCAACCAAGACTCCTAGATCCTTTTCACATGTACTGCTCTCAAGCCAGGTGTCACCCATCTTGTATTTGTGCCTCTCATTTTTTTGCCCAAGTGCAATACTTTACATTTCTCCCTGTTAAAATTCATCTTGTTTGTTTTTGCCCAGTTCTCTAATCTGTCAAGATCATTTTGAAGTGTGATCCTGTCCTCTGGGGTGTTAGCCACCCCTCCCAGTTTGGTGTCATCTGCAAATTTGATCAGGATGCACTTGAGTCCATCATCCAAGTCGTTGATAAAGATGTTGAATAAGACCGGGCCCAAGACAGAACCCTGTGGCACCCCACTAGTCACTCTTCTCCAGGATGAAGAGGAACCATTGATGAGCACCCTTTGGGTTCGGTCAGTCAGCCAGTTACAAATCCACTGAGTGGTAGCATAGTCAAGACCGCATTTTACCAGCTTCTTTACAAGAATATCATGGGGCACCTTGTCAAATGCCTTGCTGAAATCAAGGTAGGCTACATCCACTGCGTTCCCTTCATCTACCAGGCTTGTAATTCTGTCAAAAAACGAGATCAGGTTAGTCTGACATGACTTATTTTTCAGAAATCCATGCTGACTATTGGTGATCACAGCATTCCTTTCTAGGTGCTCACAGACTGTTTGCTTAATGATCTGCTCCAGAATCTTCCCTGCTATTGATGTCAGACTGACTGGGCGGTAATTATTTGGGTCCTCTCTTTTCCCCTTTTTGAAAATAGGGACAACATTCACCCTCCTCCAGTCTGCCGGGACTTCGCCTGTTCTCCAGGAATTCTCAAAGATGACTGCCAGTGGTTCTGAGATCACATCTGCCAGTTCTTTTAATACTCTTGGATGCAGTTCATCTGGCCCTGGAGACTTGAATACATCTAAACTAGCCAAATATTCTTGTACTATCTCCTTAGTTATTCTGGGCTGTGTTTCCTTTGCTGAATCATTTGCTCCAAATTCTTCAGGTTGGGCATTGTTTTCTTTATCGGAGAAGACTGAGGCAAAGAAGGAATTGAGGAGTTCAGCCCTTTCTGTGTCCCCTGTTTGCATTTCACCATCTTCTCCTCTGAGTGACCCAACTGTTTCTTTGTTCTTCCTTTTGCTACGAACATACCCATAAAAGCCTTTTTTGTTGCTTTTAACCTCTCTAGCAAGCCTGAGTTCATTCTGTGCTTTAGCTTTTCTGACTTTGTGTCTACACGTGCTGGCTATTTGTTTGAATTCCTCTTTGGTGGTTTCCCCCCTTTTCCATTTTTTGTACACATCCTTTTTTAATCTTAATTCAGTTAAAAGTTCTTTAGATAGCCACCCTGGCTTCTTTAGGCACCTTCCATGTTTCCGTCTCATTGGTATTGCCTGACGTTGTGCTTTTACTATCTCCCTCTTAACAAACTCCCAGCCATCATGAACTCCCTTTCCTTTTAGTATTGCTAAAAGGTCCAGTCGTGTCCGACTCTGGGGTTGCGGCGCTCATCTCGCTTTACTGGCCAAGGGAGCCGGCGTACAGCTTCCAGGTCATGTGGCCAGCATGACTAAGCCGCTTCTGGCAAACCAGAGCAGCGCACAGAAACGCCGTTTACCTTCCTGCCAGGAAGCACTTTGACGTGCTTTCGAACTGCTAGGTTGGCAGGAGCTGGGACCGAGCAACAGGAGCTCACCCTGTCACGGTGATTCGAACCGCTGACCTTCTGATCAGCAAAGCCAAAATTTATTTTGCATCATGGAGATGGAGACCTGTGTGTCTGTATTTGTTGTATATATGATAAAATTCCACAGAACAGGATAAAGTTTTTCAGGATCCTCTGAGCCTTTGGCAACATGTGGTTTATGAGTTATTTTTTCAGTGAATGCTCAGCTCTGCATTTGTTATAATAAAGCAAAAGTCTCAAGTCCTGTAAAGCTCTTGCTTTCCCCCGCCCTTTGTTAGCCAGCAGCAATTTACAATGCAGCACCTAGGCATAAGAGGAAAACTGCAGCTACTACAATCCTGAATCCGTTAGTCATTCATTCCAAGGAGCAAAAAACCCCCTCCTGTATGGCATTCTCCAGTTTCTTAAGATATTTACTCTCCCCTTTCAGAGCAACTTCTGTTGGCTCTAAGCCAGTTCAGATTCTGTTGGCTCTATGCCAGTTCAGATTTACATTTTAGTGGGAAATGGAAAAAAAAGAAACGATTGCTGTTAGAACATGAGCTGAACAAGACTTGATTGATACCTTTGATCTGAAAACGCATAGTTTATAAGGAAAGGAAATAATTATATCACTTATTTGCTCATACATAGTATAGATAACCATTTCACTTACATTTTCCATAACATGGCATGGCATTTGACATTAAGTACTATTTATGTGCCCCTTATCAGCCCCTTGCTTATGATAAAGCAACTTAATGGCAGCTTCAATACCTGTAATTGCTTGGGATACCATACCATTAGGCAGGGAACTATAATTATCAATTCTCTAAAGGAGACAGCCTTGAAGACCAAGGAGCTAAAATGTGCAGTATCTAAACTACTTAAATACAGGTCTTCCCTGATTCTTCATAAGGTTGGTCTCTTAGAGCCAGACAATGTTAGTTCATTTCTTCTGTTTACTATGCTGCTTGAATATCTAGAGGCAGCTCTCTTCCTGAGTTGTAAAGTCCAGGAAACTCTGTGAATGATAAGCCTGAATATATATTACGGCAAGTGTGCTTTTAAAAAAGGGCCCAGGCACATTTGGGTGAATATGATTTTCTGGATCCATTTCAATCATGGTTCAGTCTGGTTTCAGTACTGAAACTTCCTTGGTTGCCTTGTGGAATGACTCATTCTGGGAGAGTGCAACCCTACAGCTTCTTCTGGACCTCATGGGGCTTATGATTCCACCAGCCATGGTATCCTTCTAGACAGGCTGTCCTAGTAGAGTATAGGTGGGACTGCTTGACCTTTAAAGCTCTTCATGGCTCGTGCCCACAGTATCTGAACAATCGCCTCTTCTGGTATGCACTTGAAACCATCAGTGAAGGGCCCCTCTCTGATTGCTGCTGTCAGTTAATATATAGTGGGTGGCTACAAGAGAAAGGCTCTTCTCAGTGGCGGCCCCATTGCTATTGAATGGGCTCCTCAGATAGTACCTACTTTGATATCTTTTTGGCAGCAGGCAAAATCCTTTCTTTTCTCTCATGCTTTTAAAACTTGCTGCTTTTTAAGTTGGCTTCATTTAAATTTCCTGTTTTTAAATCCACCATTTTTGTAGTTTTTAATGTAGTTTTAATCCCTGGCATTTTAAGATTGTTTCTGCTGTTTGGTATAGTTTTTAGTCCTTTATTTCGGTTTAAGGATGTTGTCATATTGATGCTGATTTTTGCTTTGTTTAAATTTCCATTTCTTTCTCCCGAGACGGTGGAGCAAATTGTATTCAGCTGGCCAAAGATCTCAGGTTTTAGCCACTGGCTGCCAAGAAAAAAATAATCTCAGGACTGCTGCTAATTTTGGGGACTGATATTGTTTGAGGAGCTGTGCTGCTATTTATCCTGTGCACAGAGTTCAGGTTGTAAATAAATGGGCTGGGTTAAAACACGTCCTCTCTCCCTACAAGGAAAAGGATGGTGTGTGGAAGCCTTCTCTTGGAATATTCTACCACTCAGGAAAATGGGGAGCATGGAACAATATAAGCCATAGTACTGAAAACTGGTTGATGTATGGGAGGTTTGGGTTCATTAAGGCATCTCAGATGAACATACTTCCAGCCAACAGTAATGAGAAATGCTTAGTCTCAAATTGAAAGAGAAAGTTCACTGACTGATCAATCTGAACCCACAGGTAAGAATTGTAGAGCTGCCTGGCCAAATCCCTGACCATTCCATGTTGAATGGGGAAGTCTGAAGGCTGTTTGTAAGCCCACTCATCTGGACACACAAGCCTCCTTGTGACCAGGAAGCCTGATAATGCATTTCAACACAATGACCTTCAATGAAGGAAAGTTAGAGTTGGGTGAAATTATTCTATCACAAGAAGCTAGGAACCTAGGAAGTTGCCTTACACTGAGGTAGACCATTGGTCCATCTAGTTCAGAGGCTCTCCAGGATTCAGAAAGGAGTCTTTCTTAGTCCTACCTGGAGATGCTAAGGATTAAAAATAGGCCCTTCTGCTTGCAAAGCAAGCACTCTTCCACTTAACTATGCAAACCTGCAACTGCAGCATAGAGGACATAGTCCTGCAGAGGAAACAGCTTTAGTCAGAGGTAGAGAACCTTTGTATCCAACTCAGTATATATTTTTATTATTATTATATATTTAATTAAGGATTTTCTTGTTTTACAGAAGTGTAGTGCCTCGTATTTTTTTTTTCACCCCGGTATGGCTCCCCTTTATCACATACACATCCCAACAGGACAATGACAATAATCCATCAACAGCATACAAATCAATATGGCTAACCTGATCCAAAACACCCACCCACGCCACTCACACACGAAATCAAAGATCACCACAGCCAATCACAAACAAACAATCACACCCTAGGCCAACCCCAACCTCTCTCACCACCAAAGGAACACAAGTGAACAACACAAGCAACGCTGACACCAAACTCTACATACATTAAACATAATAGAAACACCGCCACCCGACCCCACCCCTATCCATCTTCCCTCTCTCCACCCCCCTTTCTTTTTCTTTTTTCTTTTCTTCTCCCCCTAATGCCTCAACAAATGAAACGGATTTGTAACTACTAGAAAAATTAACTAATAAACTGAAACTGACACGGGGACAAACAGAAGAAGACGCCAACTCAGTATATTTGAGACATGATCAGTCTTTCAATGCTAGTTCCCCATTTCAGAAGGGGCAGAACTCCCTGAAACCTGGCAGGGATGCCTTAATGTTATCCATGCTCATTATGAAAACGTATGGCAATATTCCTCATTGTGCTAAGCTAAAATAAAATAAAATAATCTGAATGAGGTTCTGAGACCCCCTTGCTAATCTTCAGATTTCTCTTCTTTGATGGAATGCCATGAGAAAACTGCTTTTCATGGTAGTTCCCACTACAAGCACATGGCTTTCATCTGGGCTGCAACCACAAAAAGAAAACCACGTGTTTATGGCTTGAGAACACCAAGGAGAGAAACCGTACTCATTGAATTTCAGGCTAGAAGAGATGCGCTACGAAAAAATCTTGATTCTCTTGCGTCACCAAGTCCTACTATTATTATTAAACAAGATCAAATGGGTCCAGCCAAGATTAACATGAAAGCAACAGACTTTTTTTTGGGGGGGGTGCAGGGTGGGGGGGAGGATAAGGCAGTGAAAAGAAGTATGTATGAAGTGTGGAAGCGATAGAGAACCAACGTTGTGTGCAGGAATTTGTAATTCAACTTTTAAAAATCCACCACATTTGGTATCCATGTCACTTCCAATATTTTAAAGCCATGCGTTTCTGAAGCCTACATTGACCTGTGAAGTCTCACTGGAATGCCATTTCCACATTGACCTGACATGGTCAACAACAAGGAGAACTCCATGAAGGCAGGCTTGTGGAGACCAATGATCAGTGGCCAGCAATTTAAGTTATCAAGGAGGGAATTCTTGAGTCTTGAAATAACTGTATGTGTAAGTGCATGAATTATAGGTGTGCAATTGGCCATTCTGAAGTAATAAGAATATTTTTAAAATGTATAATTACCTTTCCCCCCTTAATTACTTTGATTTTGATGTGTACGAAGTTCATCTTATTATGAACAGCTTAATCCAAGATTATAATACAATTAATTTTAAAGGAACACACACACACACACACACACTTGTTATTTCCCCCTGCCCCAGGCTAAAGCTGCATTCAAAAGCCCCCCTCTCCCATGTCTTAATTTATAATGTAGTTCAAATGGTGTCAAGGAAAATATCTTACAGCTTGAATTCTAGATAGGCAAAGGATTTAGTAATATGCCTAAACTATCCAAGGAATGCTTTGTAGTAAAACATCACCATCACCATCATTATTTTACAAATGATTAGACTCTAGAGATGTGATTCTATTAAATTATATTTTCACTCCCATGAGATTAACACAGCACCCTTTTTTGTAGATTTGTGTGTGCTGTTGATGTGTTTTATCTGACCTGATATTTCATTGTATCATTTGATTAGCGTTTTCATTTTTTGTGGAATTGAATAACTTGTAGACTATACAGTGGTACCTCAAGTTACAAACGCCTCAGGTTACAAACGATTCAAGTTACAAACTCCACTAACCTGGAAGAGTTACCTTGAGTTGAGATCTTTGCCCCAGGATGAGAACGGAAATCGTGGGCCGGTGGCGCAGCGGCAGCAAGAGGCCCCATTAGCGAAAGCACGCCTCTAGTTAAGAACAGTTTCAGGTTAAGAACGGACCTCTAGAATGAATTAAGTTCGTAACTAGAGGTACATGTATCTTGTTAGATACTTGGCATATGAACTGAGATATCACTAAACCATTTTTAAATAGAAAATACATCATTATCCCATGTACTGTGCTACACTATTGACCAGAAATATGATTAACAGTAATTTCAACAATTAATCATTAAATATGATTAATAGTATTTTCAACTTTGCAACAATCATAATGCCCTTAAAGTGACTGTAGATACCACAATAGAAAGTTTTGCTTTTTAAAAAATGTCCTTCGTTTTAACATTTCAGCTAGAAACCGTAGTTTTGGGATCCCCATGTAGTTTTCTTAAGACTTTTAAGCATATTTCATTTCATGTTGTATTTGTCCTTAACTCATTCAAATATATCCCCAATTAAGCTACTTTCCCCATAATTCATTTTCTCTACATTCAATTACAGCAATTTAACTTTGCCATGTGGTTTTCACCATTGCAAAGAGGAAACTTCAGCTCTGCACAAATTCATGAAAACTCAGTCAAAGATTTACTGAAAACAACCCCACTGAGGAATGTTTAGCATTAGGTAGTTGTTGCCTTCTTGTAGTAACCACAGCTGGCAAACCTTGCTTAATGATCTGTCTTAATTACTACCACAGAAAATGAAAAGATTGAGTCTTTTGAATACAAAAGGTGCCTTCCTACCAACTGAAGTTGTATATTAGAGCAATATCAATTACTACTGATCTGAGTAGCCAAATCATAAACAAGGTAGGCTTCAGTCCCAAGCAGTAATATGATCAGGAAAAATGGTGACATTGTATATCTCAAGAAGGTAACAATTTTGCCCCTCTGGAACTGATGTATTTTTACAGTTGGAATTATGGGGCTTTTAAAAATTCCTAACGTGATACGCTCCATGTGGCTGGCAATATGATGAACTGCTAACTGGGAGTTCTTAAACAGCACACAAATGGAAAACCTCAAAATCTTGTCTTGCCCAGACTCAAGTGTTGACGAAGTCGGGCTCTGCACTCAGTTTGTTGCACTCTATTTATAAGCCTTTACATAGAAAATGCACTTTTTGCTGGGCCAATATGCAAGCAGTTGACTTACACAGAAATATGCCACAGCTTTAGGTTTTCAGAGCCGAAATTATCTTATTTATTAGCTAGCTGAATCTGCTTGCTCTTCCCAACGAAGAAACCATATCGCGGCAAAGCACTATCTCAACAAGGTCTTCAGACTTTTTTTCATTATGTACTTTAATTGTATGACTCTTCCACAATGTTATAGGAAACAGGGAGATTGTGTTGCTCTTTGCTTCCCCTTTAAATAAAGCTGTATTAGTGGGACAATGTCCTCTTGCACTTAAGAGCGGTTGCACAGATTCAATGGCAGAAACTGTTGTGAGGGCTATCTCAGAAAGGAGCTCATAAAGCAGTTGCTGAATGAGTGTCCAACACTTGCCTGCATGCAACAAACAAGAAAAAAGGGTCAAAAGCAATATGTTTTGGGAGAAAAAATTGTTTCCTTATTTGCTTATTTAAGGAATTAACATTTATAAACAATGTTGCATTGGTTATTATTCAAGCCACAGGCGAAGCCCAGTAGAAGACGCTCAAAACAACCACCTTCCATATTGTAACCACATTATGAATAGTAGAATTAGTAGGGATCCGTAGGATCAGATTTTCCCAGTAACAGTCTGTTGGCAGATGGGTACAATATACATATGCTATCATTTTGTAACAGGATCAACGTCTTCTTGAAGGGAAATATTTGGATCCTATGCAACTGCTCATTCATTTAACACACACACATATATATACGTAGTTTGAAATGTCATTTGAATGCCTTGCTGGGAATGTTTAAGTTACAGATAGCCAAACAAACATATCTATGAAGTACATCTCAATGGCTTGATTTGGACAATTGTTCACAGCTTCCAGCCAGGAACAAGTGTTGGGGTTGAGTCATTTTTCACATGCATCTCAAGATTCTTGACACACATACCATTGGTTATGCTGTGAGTAAACCAGGAAATTCTGGCTTAATGTTGGGTAACAAATTGGGCGAAGACGTCAGGATCATATCTAACATTAAGCCAGAGTGGCGCAGTTTTTCTGTAAACAGGAAATCTGCCTTAATACAGGCCAGGTTCTTTCTGCCAAAGCCAGCGGGTGATAGGACTAAGGGATGTGCTTGACCACATCACAAGTTCCCAAATGCATAAGCGATGGACTCCCTTGGAATGAGGTGTACTCTCCTTCATTGAAGGTTTATAAACAGAGGTTGGATGGCCATCTGTCAGGAATTCTTTAATTGCGATTCCTTAGGTGTAATTCTCGCATTGCAATGGGTTGCAGTATATGATCCTGGGCATTCCTTCCAACTCTGTAATTCTTTGAAGTCTTGAACCATCATTTGAACCATGCCACTGACTTCGGGTGAACTTATTTCTTGACCTGCCAGTTGAGAATGACACTTCATGCATCCGATGAAGTGGATTTTAGTCCATGCAACATTATACCACAAGAAACACATTCAACTTTAAGGCGAACCAAGATGTGCTGTTTTTGCCTAATTTTAAAGATTTTATAAAATAAATTACTAAAAAGAAATGTTAATGTGGTTGTAACGACTCCCAGGAATATTAAAAGTTTTATGTACGCAGGATTCTCTACAAAAGTCAAAGCTGTAGCAAGTCACATTTGCTAATCCTTGGTTTCAGAACTTTGGAAGATAATACCCCTAGAGAGGGAAAGAAAGAGTACACACACACACACACACACACACACACACACACACACACACTGTCTTGTTGAAAGTGGTTTGTGAAATGATAATTCCTGCCCACCCAGTGTATAGAGGATTCAGTGCTTTGAAATAACTTGTTACAGAAATCTATTTTTGGTGATATTTAATTCAGATGTAGGAAGGGAGGCCTACTGAATACAATAGACACATATAACAAGAAACATCTTATGGACTGCATGTGTGTGTGCATGAGTAAAAAGACAACTGACACACAAATCTGTCTCTGGGTGTTTTCATTCTCCCTTTCTCATATATCACACGAAGTAAACAATATGTTCACTTTGACAGGCTCGTGCTTTTATTCTTGTCTGTTCAAGAGAAGCAAAACAGTGAAACCTAAACTGGTCAGCAATCTTGCATACCCACCAACATTCCTCAGATGAAAATAGAGACATTTCTCACACTCACCCAAATGATCCTCCTTGACCCCCTTCCCATTTTTTGTGTGCCCCCCCCAAGCATTTCCTATCAGAAGAAAGGCAAAAGCCACCACTACAACTGGACACAGCACACCCACCCTCCACTGTCCTGAGAAAACTCCTTAATCCGTTTTTTCATTGCTTTTTGGTAGGGGAAAGATTAGATGTGGATGAACAAAGCATTTAAAAACAAAAAACAAAACCAAGACTCCTTGCACTCTGCTCTGCTCACGCTTTCTCCTCTCCCAGGGTGGCCCTGCCCTCTGCCTGCCCCTCAGAGCTAGCAAGTCACACAGTGCTGGGCCTTTCCTCCTCCTCCTCCTTGCCTGCTCTCCAGCAACTGCTGTGAACTGTCCAGGGGAGAAGGGCTGTCAGCAGTGTCCATGGAGAGGCAGTGGGAGGCTCCCTCGTAGCTGTCACTACTACCACCGCTGTCACTCAGGACAAGCGTTGGCTCCTCCTCCTTGAGCTTGGCAGTGGCAGCACTTGCAAGGAAAATGGGGACATTCCAGGATCAAATCAGAAGTTGGGGTGGCGTTCATGATTCTGGGTCTGTCCCTGCAAAATCAGGACGCTTGGAGGGTATGAGCTTGTGATTGACCTTCCCTCCCCATGCGTTGGGTTCCTTCGCTGACACATGCCAGTGTCCTTAAAAATAAATTATATCAGCTTGGTCTTCAGTGCTCTCAAAGGCCCTCTTGCTTTAAAGCTGACAGTACCTTACTTTTGTCCCTATTGAAATTAATTTTGTTAGCTTGGCACAGATTGGAGAAACTGGGCCAACACTAATGAAATAAATTTCAACAGGGACAAATGTAAGGTTCCACACTTAGGCAATAGGAATCAGCTGCACAAATATAAGGTGGGGGGGGGGACACCTGGCTTGCCAGTAGTACATGTAAAAATCTAGGGGTCTTAGTACACCACAAGCTGAACACAAGCCTACAGTAAGATGCAGCTGCAACATCAATAACAATAACAAAAAAGCTAATGCTATTCTAGGCTGCATCAACAGAAGTCTAGTGTCCCGACCAAAGGAAGTAACAGTGCCAACTCTATTCTACCTTAGTCACAATTTTGATGGATAGCTGTGTTGTACTTCTCATATTTTTTTGGAAAATGTGATTTTTGATAAATTTGATTCAGTTTGCATTGATTGCCAAATTCATCTTCATTTCTATCCATGACCAGCAATAATTTTGTGCAATGTCACCAGTTGTGCCAGTTATAACTTACCCTCCATGCACCCACTTTTCTTTGGTTGCCTATGAAAGATGTCATATCAATTTATCAATATAATGAGTGGGCAGTGGAAACATTTATTTATAGATATACACAAACAATAAAATGTCTGCAAGACTGGACTAAAAGACCACTTCCTGACATTAGATTTATTTTGAGCCCAAAGCACTGCAATTTGATTTCTGAAGGTCTTGCGCTCACTGCTTTTAAAGTGTACTTCCTGCCTTTGACCAAGCAGTTGGGAAAATGTCTTAAACAGAATTCATGTCAAATTTCCCCTCTGTATTGGTTGCTTCTCTTCAAATATATGTGAACACCTCTGACTTTAAATAATAATTCAGAGGTATCACTTCAGATAAATATTTTATAAAGCTATTGCTTTATAAAAGAGCTTTAAGCTCTGCCAAAACCTTGCTCACATTGCTCTTGTCATTCCTCTGCATTTCCAGATGTTGCCACAATTGCCATTTTTGGAATCTGAACCTTAAAATAACAAACACATCCAACTTTTTAGAAATCTGAGGATTAGTTGATTAGACTTTTAGTTAATCCTGGTATGCCAAGGAACACAGAACGTAAACTTTGATAATTACTGTAAAATCAAAGGCCTCTATGACATACCTCTTCCAGGAAAGAAAAAGGCATATTTTATATTAGAGCATGACACAAAGTAAACAGAGAAATGTTGTTATCTTACAAGTGCTGTTCCGCTTCTTCAGTTTCCTCTAATTATTACTCTTTTAAAAAAAATTCTACGGCAGTTTAATAATCTGTTCAGGCATCTTTAAAAAAGGTAACTAAAAAACCACGCAATTAAGTATCATTCAATGCACACAAACCTTTGGGTTGTGAGCAAAATATACATAACTGAATACTGACATTTACATTGTAAATGCTGACAACAATCCCACATGCCTTTTGTGAATGAATATATATCTCAGCTTTTAGGACATATACCAGTGAATGCTTCCAATTGTATCAGTGGCAGAACATCTGCTTTGAATGCAGAAGGTCTCCAGTTCAGTCCCACGTTTCTCCAGGTAGTGCTGGCAATGTCCTCTCTCTGAAACCCTGGAGAGCTCTTGCCAGTCAGTGCAGACAGTATTGAGCTAGATGGACCAATGATCTGACTTAGTATAAGGTGGTATCAGGGACAGTGCTGAGGAGGGCAGCACTGAGGAAGAATGGTGGGAGTCACCCCCTCCCCCTGACCCTGAATCTTCCCAGGAGCAGGAGGACAGTATAGATTTGGAACAGTGGTTTGCAGAGGGGCATAGTTCAGAAGGCAGAAGCTGGGAAATACTGGATGGGGAACAGCTAGCAGAAGAAACACTAGGAAAGAGAGAGTTAACAGATTTGCAGTCCCTGGAGAGTATCCACCCCCTCCCTTTCCAAAGTCACAGAGAGCTCAGAAAGTGTCAGAACAGAAAGTGCAGAGTTTACAAACTCAGATTACAAGACATAGGAGTGACATATATTAATAGGGATGGAGTGGGGAGTGGCCCTTAATTGGGAGCACCGCCATTCTAGGAGACATGTTATTTGTTCTCTCACTGTGATTATTAAAGATTCCATCTGGTAAGATGTTCCTTTCGTTTGATCCTTTCTTTACTGCCACGGGGGAGCAAGTCGATTCCCTGAAGCCTGACAGGTGGCTTCCTATGCTCCAGAGCAGTCCTCTCTACTAGGAGAAGGCCCAGAGTCTTGCTGGTTGGAGCAGCTAAGATAGGAAGCTGGAGAAGAATACGTTTATAATTTTGTCCCCTCCCATTGCAACCAGTGGGAGAGAATTTACTATGCCTGCCCCATGACTGGTAAAATACCAAGCTGTTTGAGAACATGTTGGGGGAGCATGCCTCACTCTTCCAAATTCCTACTCTAATTCTATGTACTTTTTAAGGAGGCAAAAAGATAACCCTCCACCTGACAGCAGAGGGTCCCAGTGGCTTTGTGGGGATCAGACTTCAAGGGCGCCACATTTGCGACCCCTGCTGTAAGGGAACGTTTTCATAAGTTTCCAAAATTAATTCAGACCTACCTTATTTTACTAATTGATTAATAAGTACGAGGAGGAAAGATATGGAAACACTCTCCTGCAGTACGCATTTCAAATTGTTATTTAGTGATGCTGAAAATTACTTCTAGGTAGTGGTGCCTGCCTACTGTAGAAGCCTGTGGTCTCTGATAACCGGATTCTAGTTAAATGAGTCCCATTTACAGTGCAACTGAGATTTAAAAGGGTAAAAACCCAGCAAGTTAATAGATGTAAATTTAAGTAAAAGCACTAGACCATGCCTGCTCACTAATATCAAGACTCGAGCCAAACAATTTGCTTTGGGCATCCAGAAACTATTAAATTTGTTTTGCACATTTGATGGTGGAAGTCATGCAGAGAAACAAATGGATTCGTGGAAATGTGGGATTCAACTATAGTTATAGATTTAAATTCATAAATTATATAGTCATGAAGAGATATTAATGTAAAAATAAACACGAGCATATTAAATGGGCTGGGATACAACCCAGAGGCTACTGCTACTTTCTAGAGCAGAGAATGGGGAATGTCTGGCCCTCTAGGTGTCATTAGCTTCCAAGTTCCATCAGCCTGAGCTAGTGGAGCTAATGATCAGGAATGAAGGGAGTTGTAGTCCACCAATATCTGGAGAGCCACAGGATCCCAATTCTGGTCCTAGGGGATTCTAGCTTTGATTTAAAAAAAGGATATGTGTAGGGCCAAACAAGAAATGATGGTGTTAAAGCTATCACTAATAATAATAATAATAATAATAATAATAATAATTTATTATTTATTATTTATACTTCACCTATTTTGCTGTGTTTCCCCAACCACTCTGGGTGGCTCCCAACAGAATTAAAAGCACAATAAAACATCAGACATTGAAAACTTCCCTAAACAGGGCTGCTTTCAGATGTCTTCTTAAACTCAGATAGTTGTTTATTGCCTTGACATCTGCTGGGAGGGCGTTCCACAGGACGGGTGCCACTACTGAGAAGGCCCTCTGCCTGGTTCCTTGTGACCTCACTTCTTGCAGGGAGGGGACTGCCAGAAGGCCCTCAGCGCTGGACCTCAGTGTCCGGGCTGAATGATGGGGGTGGAGACGCTCCTTCAGGTATACTGTGATCGTTCTACAGTTTTCACAGGGAGGAAGGTTTATTCTTTCCTCCCTGCTGCAGTCCAGATAAGATGCACCTCTTCCCCATGGTGACTTTTCAATCCAGAAGGTAAGCTCATATGGACACTGCCAACCTGCCTGCCTACTGGATTACTTCTTCTTCATTTTGCATGTTGACTGGTGGGTTTTACTTCAGCTGTGGTTATGGAAACTTACAAACCAGTTACCTGAATTGACTTTACTACAGTGCCAGGTTGTTGGTCTGCCTTTGGCAATGTAAAATGACTAATAATACAGATTTTTGCAAACAATTTCCCCAAATATAATCCACATTATATGCACTGTGTTTTCATTTGCATTTTTTATGAACACTTTCCCCTAATATAAGTATTTTTATTCAATGTTTGGCTGGATAACTGCATTGCAAAATTCAGGGACATAAGAATTTCAAAGGAGAATTGTCTTTGAGTTAACATATTGGTTTAAAAAGTCAAAATTAGGTAGTTACTCAATAAAATGCAAACAAAATTGAATTTCTTCCCCATTTCTAGGTGCAAATCGGTTTCTCTGTTACACAAATTCAGATGGAGGAGCAAGTTACATGACTGCATACTCTTCCATAGCAATCATTAAAAAACAAGGGGGTGACCATTTTAGTCGCTTCTAAATGACACACAATTGCCAATGCATGGGTCCTTTTGGACCTGGAAGAGGGAAGAATGGGCCAGAACAGAACAGGGCAAGATGCGCTTATGCACACACAATCAACATGCACAGGGGCTGGGAACGGAACCCCTACACGAAATGGCCGTTGCTTGTAAAATAAAATCCCCCACATAGCAAACTAGATATCAGGAAGTGTACAAGCCTAAATCATCCCAACATGCACATTTTCTATGCCCTGGAATTTTTTGGTATGGAGGAACATGAGGTTCCTATGAATACAGGTGTATGGGTTAGGACTAGGTTTGTGCACATGCCCCAATCCAATTTGGGGCCTGATCCAGCATTTCAGAATAGCCTCGGAATGATCTGGGGCCAACCCAACCCATATCAAAGTCCTAAACCTGGGATATTTGCATAGTGTGTAATTGGTTTTTGAACCTTATTCAACATGTGATGGGGGGGGGGAGAGGAGAGGGAGAGGAGGAGACACAGGCAATATTGGTCCACTTCGGTTTGGGATCTGTGATTTGGGCAGAGTAGTTGCACAGCTCTAGTGAGGACAAATCTGACTTTAAAATGAGTATGCGATATATTTATTAGATATTACTTTATGTTCTGCTAATTTATATTTGCACGCTTATAAATTCGCATTACATTTACATACCACTCTCTGTCAGAAGGCTATCAAAAGGTATACTCAAAAGACTTTATAGTCTCACAACATCTCACTCTCTGCTTTTCTAAAGTCTGAGAGAGCCCAATGTAGAAACCACACAGAGTTAATGATAA
Source organism: Podarcis liolepis (assembly GCF_965112155.1). Classification (NCBI taxonomy): domain Eukaryota; kingdom Metazoa; phylum Chordata; class Lepidosauria; order Squamata; family Lacertidae; genus Podarcis; species Podarcis liolepis. The sequence continues at coordinate 36,881,413 of NC_139556.1, read as the reverse complement.
TTGAGATCATGTGTTCTTTATCAAAGCTTCCTCAAGAAAGCAGCTTAAGGGGAAAACCCATAAATCTGTCTTGACCACAGTCTACCAGTCTTCTTCCACATTGCTGCCTTTAGCTAATTTGTTGCTTTAATTTGTGTAGGAAGAGGAAAGTCCATAAGAATTATAATCGAACGTTGTTCAGATAATCAGATAAAAATAAGCTTGATTCAGCAAAAGCTCTCGCCTATCTTTTGCAATCCTACACCCATTTACAAGGGAGTAAGATCCACTGAACTCAGTGAGACTTACTTCTGAGTAGACATGTATAAGATTGCACTGTTAATGACTTATAAAGAACATACTGCAATTTATTATATTTTATTCTGATTTTATTTTGTATTTATTATTGTTTTTGTAAACAATCTGGGAATCTTTGCTGAAGGGTGATAGGTAAATATTTTAACTAGTAATAGATACCACAGCCTTGCTATGGGGCAAAAAATAAATCATAGCTGATATGGCCAGTTAAGGCAAAGAGCAAAATCTTTTCCTGGTCCCATTCACTAGAGATTGACACTGTCCACATTCAAAACAACTGCAGTTGAGGGTGGGTGGGGAAGCTGGCAACAGTGAGCACATCACAGACATGGGGACAGAAGAAAAAAAATATTCTCCCACAGCCCTCCACCCCCAGCAGCCAGCTTTATGTGGAAATGTGTCCAGGTGGGAGTCAGCAGGCCTATCCTGCCTCCACTTTGCCAGTGTGAAGAAAGGTTGCTCTGCAAAGGCAGTGAGACAGTTCTTATGCATGCATGAAGTTTGTCGTGGCAGCCAAGCAACTCTCGTGGAACATGCCCCCCCCCATGGGTGTCTTTTGGGGATGTGATCTTGTGCGAGCCAAAATGGGACACCCCAGGTCCAATCAGAAGCTGGGATGGCTTCTGTAGTTCCGGGATGTCCTACTAAAGTCGGGACAGTTGAGCAGTATGGTAAAGGTAAAGGTAAAGGGACCCCTGACCATTAGGTCCAGTCACGACCAACTCTGGGGTTGCGGCGCTCATCTCGCTTTATTGGCTGAGGGAGCCGGCATACAGCTTCCGGGTCATGCGGCCAGCATGACTAAGCCACTTCTGGCGAACCAGAGCAGCTCACAGAAATGCCGTTTACCTTCCCGCCGGAGCAGTACCTATTTATCTACTTGCACTTTGACATGCTTTTGAACTGCTAGGTTGGCAGGAGCAGGGACTGAGCAACGGTGAACAGTATGGTAGTGGAAGCACATACCTTGAACCTCTGGTGCTTATAGTATGCATACAAGGGAATGAAAAGTGGTGGATTTAGACAGTCTGTGGTTGCTGCTTTTATCCTCTTTCCTATATTTAATTGAATGGATTGTGTGATATGCAATGAGATTTTAAACCAGCGTTGAGAGCATCAGCACCATGTGAAATGAAAGTAAGGAACAGGCGGAAGTGGGTAACTGAGCAGGGAACAGATGATTATGAAAGTACCTTTGAGGAGTCTGTATGTCTGCCAGGATGGGAGGGGGGAATGATCCAAGAGGGGGGAAAAACAGGAAGTAAGTTGTTTGCTAAAATTATCACTTTCAAGTCCATGAACCCAGAATATGTTAGTGCTAGGATAAAAATGAAAAATACTGTCCATAACTTGTCATCAAAGTTCATTGTCAGAGTCAGCACGAAGGCAGCGAGGCATTTTAAATATAGGAATTTATAAGTACCTATTTATGTCTTTAATAAAATGATACTATCCAAGGAGAGCAGAAGGAACAATGGGGAAGTTCAGTTGCAGAAGCCTTGTACACAGGTTTGCACTGAACTTTTAGATCAAATTGGTGTCTATTTGTCACAGTTTCATAGAATTTGAAAATCTTTCCTGTTGAAGAATACAGTGGAAAATTCAATAGCCTCTGTGTGAAAAGCAGATGATTAAGAAATCAGATTGCTATCACCTGCAGAACGGAAAGATAAAGGAGGAAACATAAAAAGGATATTTGGTTGCTGCACAAGTAGAAATTGTGATGCTGGGATCAAAGGCCCTGGGATCTAACTTCCTAACCGTGTGCTTACATTTCATTCATTTCAATAGAACTCAGCAGTATTTAACAGTCTGGCTTGCAAGCTTCTTTTTTAAAGTGTGAATTGCAAAAAATCATAGGAAATCAGAGAAAAGTAGTGTCATATACTAGCTACAGGTATGCAGCTACGATCTGTGCCCCTGCCCACTATGCTTGCCTACCTCCTTGCCATTCCTCCCACATTAAGCCCCTAGAGCTTCCCCTAACCACCCTATGCAATTACTACGCTACCTTTTCACCTTCCCAACCCAATTTCTGAAGGCACTTCTGTCTTCTATTCTGCCGCCCTTCTTTGCACCTCTGTTTCCACATTCACCCTCATGCCGATGCCTCAGCCCATCCTTTCGTGCACACAAACCACCCCTGGTGAATCCTCTTGCATCTTCATCCTCTCACACCCTTTTCACCTTCTGCCTAATTATGAAGCTGCCACCCTCTTCTATTATTCAGACCCTTTCATGCCCCTGCTTTTGTCTTCAACCCAATTCCCGTGCCTCCTACTCCCTCCTCCTTTTCTGCATGCCCCTTTGCACCCCAATATTTTTTTTTACTTCCTTTCCCCCACTTTTCCTCCCTCCTTGCGTCTCTCAGCTCTCCCTTGCTCGCAGTTCAATATTTCCATGCCTTTAGTAGGAAATAGATACAGTTCTCAAATACAGGTAGTACTTTATCAATTCATGAACAAAAAATCAGGAACCTAAGAAACATTTTGATCCTACTTCTCTTCCACTAGCAGGAGAACATAGGAAATGGGTTTATAGTGAGACAGACCATTGATCCATCTAGTACTGTTTACAATGACTGTCAACAGCTCTCCAGGATTTCAGACAGGGTCCTCTCCCCAGTGTGCTGCCTAGAGATGCTAGCATAGAACCACTGAGATATGGCCTTTCCCAATATTGCACCAGCATGGTGTACCAACCTACCTAAAGAGACATGTATTTATAAATACAAGCCTGTCTGCATGTACCATTTGCTGGACTGGGAACTCTGCGTAATCTGAATGTATATATGAATGTGAACTAGAGTGAGGACACAATCTATCACCACTGTAATGCTTTGAATGGGATAAGCATTCCAAATATGCTGTCGAATGCACATGCCTGTCCACATTTGCATGCACCTAGTCATGATGCGGGTGGCGCTGTGGTCTAAACCACAGAGCCTAGGGCTTGCCGATCAGAAGGTTGGTGGTTCGAATCCCTGCAACAGGGTGAGCTCCTGTTGTTCGGTCCCAGCTCTTGCCCACCTTGCAGTTTGAAAGCATGTCAAAGTGCAAGCAGATAAATACCTTCCAGCGGGAAGGTAAACGGTGTTTCCGTGCACTGCTCTGGTTTGCCAGAAGCGGCTTAGTCATGCTGGCCACATGACCCGGAAGCTGTCTGCGGACAAATGCCGGTTCCCTTGGCCTACAGAGCGAGATGAGTGCAGAACCCCAGAGTCGTCCGCGACTAGACCTAATGGTCAGGGGTACCTTTACCTTTACCTTTTAGTCATGTATTAACATCTTGTTTAAATGGGATTAGAGCTGGATGACCAAGAACATGTGCTAGAGACCCATGGCAAATCAGAGATCCTTGGTGTATATCCACTGCAAGTCCCTACATCTTTACAAATGTTATCACCTGCTTCCCCCAATGTGTCTGAGGACAGCCAGGACATAGATCAGATTTTTGCAACTTGATGCCCTCTAGAAGTTTTGGACCAGAACAACTCCCAGCCAGCAAGTACTGATGGGAACTTCAGTCCAAAACACATGGAAGGCATCAGGTTGGGAAAGGCTGACCTGGACATTGTTATCTTCAGATAAAACTTAGGTACCAACCCTGTCAGTTGTTCCTGTTAGTGAATTTCATTGAAATCAATAAGATATTCCATTCTACAATAGTTGCGCATGAGATCAAAGGCAATGATCCAAATCCTGCTAAAGTTAGTCATGACCGAGTCCTATTGAAGACAATGGGGCTCTGGCTTGTTCACAGTGAACTTTAGAGGATATAAAAGAACTGATGCAGAATTTGTTTAAATAAATGTAGAAAACCAAAGCTTTTTTTTCTTGCCACAGAAGAAAAGATCAAACAACAACAGCAGTAATTAATAATAATAATAATAATAATAATAATAATAATAATAATAATTCATTGTGATGTTTACAACATGGAATATGTTTGAATCCATTGTCCATATAACATTACTTACTATTTATTTCATGTAATTTATACACTGTTTTGTAGAACTCATAAGAAACTGTGAGCAAAAACAGAAGTAAACTAATGAAAACACTATAATCAATAAAATGACACTAAAAGGCAGTGGGATCTCCCTTGGGATCATTTCACAGTTGGGGAGCCATCGCTGAAAAGGCTCTGCACCTGGTATGACCACAGAGGTTGACCTGATGATGACAGGGTCTCTGAAGCTAATGGGATGACTTAGACAGGTTCATATACACAATTCCCTACCGGAAGCTGTGATGATGGCCTGTGGCTTAAATGGCTTTAGGGATGGTTTACACAAACTTAAGAAGGTGAGATATTTCATGTTCAATGACAATATACAAGGCTGTTGCCTTCATGTCATAATAGTCAGTAGTCAGCTTCCCACAGACATTTGACTATCTAGAAAAAGGATGCTGAACTCGACGTGTCTGATCTGGCTAGGTCCTTCAGCATTCCCTGCAAAATTCATTTGTTCATTCTGTAGCTTCTGGGACTATTAGTTTTAAAACTTAGCACAAAATAGGTTAAGTATTTGTACTTAATCACAGCGGCAGACAGGAGCAGTTTATGCCTAAACCACTTATTTGCAGACAAAAATGTTCATTGAGCTAGCCAGGAATCCCCCATCTTTAGGGCTGTCAATCTAGCACCTTTCTGAAGTGCTACTCTAATTAAAGCCAAAATCTTTCCTTTTGAACATAAGTGCATCATCAAACTCTGAGCCGAACAACCATCCTAATATGGGGTCACCCGCAAAGGAGACACAACAGTCTTTATCTGAACTCCCCGGCAAAGGAAAATTGAGGATTTTGTTGTTGTTTTGCTTGTGTTTCTTAACTTTGTCTCCACTAATTAAGCAGCAGTTTATCTACTTGCACTTTGAAGTTTCATTCAATACCTGTCCTGTGTTAAGTCAACAAAAGGCTGAGCTCTTAAGGCATCGAGTGGCTGGCTACCCCTTTCTGACTGCCTAATTAAATGTAATTACTTTATTTTGTACCAGAGTTCGTACTTGTAACATTGCCTTGTAATAATTTAAATTGCATGCGTGCTTCAGGGGGACTGTTTGACGCCAATGAGGAGACATTCCTGCTGTCCCTCCCCTTGTCCTAGCATCAAAGTCAAAAGTACCGGGATGTCATCCCTCTATCTGCTTATTAACCTCACTACAAGAGAAACTTACCAGAGGTGGTGTCTCTGCTTAAATGGACAGGATGTATCCCAGCGGACTCCGTGGTATTGCTAATGGGGAATGGAAAGGATCCTGTTTCTGGAAGTTTGTAAACAGACCTTTCAAACAAATACATGTTTTAACTGGCTAATCTGCTTCTGTTTTATCCATTTTTAAACAAACAAACCAGAATAATTAGTGGCACAATATGGTGATGTGTAACAAGGCAATGGCTTCTCTAGACAACTTAAACACAAGATCTGTATGTAAAACTGATTTCACTGTCACTAGGCAATACCTTATCAGCCAGATATTTCTCTCTCTGTGTGTGTCTCTATATATATCTATATCTATCAGCTTGGGTGGGATAGATAATATTTAAATGAACTTTTTCATCAACTTTACATCACAAAATACGTAAGTAAAACAGGGTAATAATAGGGGTTGCCCTGTCTTTCACTTGTGTACAGTTTTGCACACACGCACACACACACACAAACTGAAAATAATGGTTTCATTTCTCATTACCTTCCTTAAAGGGTTTGGGAAATAGTGCTCCATCATAAATTGCAGCAGGCTCTCCCACCCACTTTTATGTCCTGAGATGCTGGCAAAAAATATTAAATCAAAAGAAGTTTATTGATATCATAGAAATAGTAAATTACAAGTCCGATTAAAAAAGACAGGTTTAATGAGCTCTGGATAAACTCTCAGTAGCCAGCCAGAATTTTGATTCTGACTTCAGTGATTAATCATATGGTAAATCTGTGTGTCACTAGCACTAATAATAGGGTTTGCTATTTAATCTTTGTTGGCTAGTGAAATAATAGCATCTTTTCTGAGTGTCAGAGCCCTCCCCTTTTGTTAACGGTGCCAGTAGGTCTACAATGCTAGCAGTTAAAACTAATATGAGACCCAAGTCTCTCAAATTGCATCCAAGTTTAAAGAGCAAAGGGGGAAGTGGAGAGAAGAGAGCCGTACTTCTTGACTTGGGAGACACAACCAATTTGTGTATTGTGCAGACAATGTTACAAAGAGTGCAGGTGGAAAAAACCAATTCACCCACTTTAATTCAATAAACAAATATTTTATTTATGTACTTATTTTATTTGAGTGTTTCCACACCACAAACCTGTTCAAAAGTGATGTAACATTTTTAAAACACTATAAAATTATAAAACCATAAAATGCAAAAGAAATGACCAAACCGATTCAAATTAATTCTCTAAAAGCTCTTGGTGAAGCAGAAATGTTTTCAGCAAGAGGGAAAATATCCGAATTGCAGTGGCTTGCCTGATTTCAATAGGAGCAGTGTTCCAAGGTACTGGTGTCACTACTCTAAAAGCCTTCATTTGCCTAGTAGAATAAAAGCCTATCATAAACCCAAACACTACCTTAAAATCCCTGCTGCAACAATGAGCCTTAGTCATGTCCCTGCAGTTCAGCAAGGAGGGTGCCTGTCTAATCACAGCTGAGGAAGGAGTTCCACAGGCTTTGGCCCACTATGCTGGATGCACAGCTTCCATACCTGCCAAATGCCCCAGGAAAAATCACTTTGTTCGGGGCAAGAGTAATGTGCGTCACATGACTTGTCTGTCCTAGAATACATGCATCCCAGTTGGATGGTAAGAACTTCTAGCAGTTACAGTCCATGCATCCAAGTCACAGGGGACCACCAACAGAGACTTCCCCAACTATCTCAGTGATCAGGCTGGTATATAAGGAACAACAGAACTGTAGCATTGGAAGGGACCCCAAGGGTCAACTAGTCCAACTCCCTGCAATGCAGGCATCCCAACACATGGTCCCCCATCCAATTCAAAATGATACTGGAGCCTGCTTAGCTTTGCAAATGTGCAAGCAGTTTTATTGCAGCACCACTATCACCTTAGGATACCCCGGACCATGTTGTTAAGGGCCATGTGAATTAATACAAGAACACTGAGCTCAGCCTGGTAACATACCAGCAACCAATGCAAACTTTTAAGCACTGGGGTTTTGGCATGGTGGTAGTCTGTCACCATCATCAGTCTAGCCACATCATTTTGCAGCAGCTAGAGCTTTCTGACCAGGTGGAAGGGTAGCCCCAGGACTCACCTATACAGCTGCAATCATAACATTTTAAGTGTGTTTTTAAGTGCATTATACAAACGTGACACTAGAGGGTGATGGTGAGTTTATGGCAAATTCAATATATTTTTCAATATGCTTACAAGAGGAGCATTTTCCCGGTGTGTTATATATATATATATATATATATATATATATATATATATATATATATGTCTAGATTCTACCCCACAGAGAGCAAATTACAATGATGAAGTTTTGAGTTTAAGAATGAATCCCTGCAGCCAGGCTACCGCTGTCCAGGAATACCTGTATTTGGTGCACTAGTCAGAGCTAGTAGTAGACACTCCTAACTACGGAGGGTACCTCAGCCTCAAGGGACAAGGATAGGTTGAGGAACACCTCCAATCTACACATGTGTTCTTTCAGAGGGGAGAGTAAACCCACAGAGGACAAAGAGATGGCCAATCTCCTGGAACAGGAACAATCTCTCAATCCACATCATGGGTCTTAAGCACTTTTTAAACAAGCTATTAACATAATGTGTAGCTTAGCTCTCATTTAGCATCCCAAGCCAGGGACTGAGGATCTATTTCTAACACTCATGCACCACAATGAACATTCCTAAAGTTTTTAGAGAGTATGGCCTGTATAAACCTAGAAATGGACAACTCACTTTGCATGAAATAAAACCTAGCGAGAGAACTCTGGGTCCTTTTTGATTTGACAAGATAAGATTTTTACATTGTTATTACTTCTGCAATCTTAAATAAACTAAGTATTATCATGTCACAGAGCATATAGTATAAGGTAAAGGTAAAGGACCCTTGACCATTAGGTCCAGTCGTGACTGACTCTGGGGTTGCGGCGCTCATCTCGCTTTATTGGCTGAGGGAACCAACGCACAGCTTCCGGTTCATGTGGCCAGCATGACTAAGCCACTTCTGGCGAACCAGAGCAGCGCACGGAAACACAGTTTACCTTCCCGCCGGAGCGGTACCTATTTATCTATTTGCACTTTGATGTGCTTTCGAACTGCTAGGTTGGCAGGAGCAGGGACCGAGCAACAGGAGCTCATCCCATTGCGGGGATTCGAACCGCGACCTTCTGATCAGCAAGTCCTAGGCTCTGTGGTTTAACCCACAGCACCACAGTGTCTCTTAGCATATAGTATATATGTATACAAATGAATAAAAAAAAGCTATTATTTGGGGTTACATAGAAAAGGGGGGATATGGAAACTTGGATTCAAGACCATTTGAACACACACAAAATCTTTTGATTACTGTATCAATCAGCAGTTGGGGTGGGGGGAGGCAGTTCGAGGCAGTTCCTGATGTGATAAATGGCTGTCAGTCATTTAGCCATGGTGAAGTTGTCGCCAAGCATCCCCTCCACTAATACAAAACACACGCAGCTGGCTGTGCTCTCCCTGTTTTCTTGCACAGAGCCACACCAGAGCAGTGCGTCTCTGCCCTGCTCCAGGCTGTTTGTCTGTGCTAATACCCATGGAGACAACAGCCTGCTTATGTCACAAACCACATCTGTCACCGTGAGCTTTGTTTCTCTAGCCTTGAGTTAATGATTTTTGAAGGAGGCACCAGATCACTCTTGCTCTCTCTCTTTCTTCATCCCAAGCATGGAGCCTGCCTTTTGGTAGAGGTGGTTGGGAGATCAAAACCATGCCTTGGACAGTGATGGGTGGCCCTGAGCAGCGAGGATGACAGCGTCAAATCTGTTAGATAAAGCTATAATGTGAATCTCTGTGGCGAGCCACGCTGCATGGTCCAAATGCTTTCTCTGTTGCTGCCGCCACCAAACGCAACGCTTGGCTTTCATAGCTCTCTGTTTTACTAGGGCAAGCACATCCTCTTCCATGCTAATAAAATAGCTCATTTCTGTCATCACGCTTCCTGATTAATAGCATTTAAGGACCCCCTACTGGTGTTACATTTGCCCACTGCAAGAGCGCTTTTGGAGAGATTCTAGGGAAGGCATATCGTATGAAGGAGGGAGGAAAAAACGACATGCCAGAATCAAGCTGCCATACAAAGTTTCCTGCAACAACCATAAGAGCAGGAAATGTGACCTGCTTTTCAGCTATACCCCTGGAAAACCCCCATTTGGACAACATGCTGCTTTCAATTTGATTTCATCTACAGAGTTAGTGTTACGTTGTGGGTGAACATATCAGACGACACAGTGATTCTTCAAACAGCTCTTGTTTATTCGCAGGCCAGAACTGAACTGAACTGAAGGGTTCAGCCAGCCTGTTTATATACAGCTCCTCTACAACGCAACAGTAACCATTTTCCGTAACTATCCAATCACTGAACGTCACTTTCGATCCCTTATTTCCATATGTGGACCTGAGTGAAAACTATCTACAGTATCCCCCTGCTGGCCCAGGGTGAGAACTTCAGTACATAACAGTTAGAGCAACATTTGGATCAGCTCTAGGTTTGAGAGTCCCCACTGAACTAGGGCTGCTTGACAGGGCTTGCCAGCATTGGCATGTGAATCTGTGGCAGGTGGTTATGATCTACCCACAATTTTAATTCATTTTAATTTATTCATTACATGTATTTATTATCTTGATGCACCATCCATTCCTTCATGAAGCTCAACGTGGTGTATATGGTTCTCCTCCTCCTCATTTCATCCTCACAGCAATCCTGTGAGGTGCCCATGTAAGATCTCCCACATAATGTATTTAGATTATGAGCCATAGAGAGGGAACATTTGGGAATATCTGAGTAGAATAGCTCTTCTGCTTGACTGCCTTAGTTACAGACACTTTGTCCCAGCATCTGACAAGCCTTAGCTGGGTCTTGGCATGATTCAGCAACATAATTTGTACGCCTTTTTTTGTTTTCGCAGGCATGATGTAGACATTTTCTGAGTGTTTCAGTCAGATTTAAATCAGTTTTATGTATCCTGCTTTTCTTTTGATGCTATACTGGTTTTTAAAAAAGTATTTCCTGTGCAGTGTCGCCTGCAATACTGTTTATCATTCCATAGGAAATCCTACTTTTAAGTTTATTGGTCCTTTAAAGCTCATATTTTTGATTTTTACCACGGACACTCAAGGTCAATTTCTACATTCCTTAAAGAAGCAAAATTCCCTTTTATGTCAATCATCTCTTTTCTTGATCCTTAGTGTTCAAATCAGTTGCTTTCTCAACAATAATCTCCCATTCCATGGGAATGCTGAGTTTTGCACTTAGCAAAATAATTGCACCCATAATCACACTGGAATATAACCGTTCCTTTCAATAAATTAAATATGTCATACTTGAACAAATGTGTCTCATTTGAATCCATTAAAAAAGGGTGGGTCTATTGCCCAGCTTGCTAAACACTGGTTTAGCATTCTGAGGATGAGCCATGGTAAGAACTGGGCCTTCATATACTCCTCCTCTCTTCTCTTTTCAGTTTGGCAGACAGAAGATCAAAAGCTTCTGTTTAGATTGAACACAGTCATGTCATCCAGACTTGGACAAACTGTGGTTAATCCTAAGTATTCTTAGCTGAAACAAACCAGCTCCATAAACCATAGTCTGAAGTTAGCTTCTATAATCTAACCATAGCTAACTTCTACAGGCAGCTCCCCATACTTCTCCTAATTCTGCTCTGGAGGGTCACCAGATTTAGAGAGTTAGGGAGGGTGTTTCCACTGACAGAAGCCCAGAAACCATCAGTTGAATGGCATCATTGGATCATACCCATACAGTTTATATATTCTATGCTTAAACTGATAAATCAATCTAATAAAAGGTATAAATAATAAAATAAATTCCTCATGGTTAGTTGGAACAAGTAGCCTGCAACTAAATACCAACAAGACTCAAATGACTAAATTCAGCAATAAAGAACCTGCAGAAGATACAGCCTCTTTTTGGTGTGATGAATCCCAGTCCTGAATTCTACAGCGCCAGACGTCAGTGGATATTGTAGCTTAACTACAAAATATCTCAACCAGACCCTTATAGAGAAGCCCCCTCCCCTCCCTTCAGCCAGATGCCTTTGCTTGTGAGTCACTGACCTAGAACTATGATGATAAGAGAAGCTTTCAGGGAATCTCAGTAATGTGTGTGGACTACAAAGGTATTACAAGCTGTTTTCTTTTGGGATTCCATTAGATCTGCCCTTTTCATCTCTTAATCAATCAGTTTAGATCCTACATGTATTCATTTTAAGTGCCTTTTATAAGTCTGAAGCCTTTGAAGAATGCTGCCCAAAGGAGATCAGCATCAATACATTTCCAAGCATTTTTGGGCATTTGGTACCAATTTTATGTGTCTGTTAGGACAGACCACACAAGGTTGGCCCTTGAACCAGACACCGATTCAGGTGAGGAGCAGGGAGAGCAGGACTCTCCAGCACAGGACTGGGGAACCTTTGGCCCTCCAGATGTTGCTGAACTACAATTCCCATCATCTCTGATCCCTGATGCTGACTAGGGCTGATGGAAATTGGAGTCCAACACCTGGTTGGCCACAGGTTCACCATCCTTGTCCTAAGTAATCTTTCCACGCTACGATGACATAAACAAATAGAACCTTCACTCTTGAGACATTTCATAGGCTCACTGGGCTCCACTCCAGCAGAGGTTCTTCCATTATGTGCCTCAGCTGATCCCTCCCCTTAGCCTCTGTTTTGACTTTCTCATGGGAGTCAGCCATTGAGGTGCATAAAAGGATAACCTTGTCATGGTCCCTATTACAGTTCACACTGCGTAGTACTGAGATCCACTTGTGCCATGGTTTACAGGGGAGAAGCGGCTGTAAAGTGCATAAGGGAGTAGCCTTAGGATTATGCTGAATACCATTTGGGATGTATCTGAGCAGTATAACTATCTTATTTATTTACTAAATTTGTATTCCACCTCTCTTCCATCACAGAACTCAAGGCAGTGTACACGGGATTCCTAAGCAGACACTCATTTAGGCAATGATCAGACTCAGACTGGCTTAACCTTCCGTAAGATGGATAAATTATGTGCAAATAAGCCATTGAAATATCACAAGTGAGTTTGTGCTTTTTTAAAAAATTGAATTAAATGGGTGAAAATACAAACTGCATTTTGATGCCAGCAAGATCATGTAGACTCCGTGGGGGGGGGGGGGGGAGACCGTTGCCAGCATGAAGCATTGGTCCCACAACAAACACATACTTGGAAGCAGCTTTTGTTGTCTTCAGAATATGATCTCAGCTTGAGGAGATCAGGCTTTTGATCTGAGGCATCACTTTTCTACATGCAACAAATATTGAAGTTGTATTTTTAGAAACAGATCTCAGTGAGAAATGAAGTGAAAAAGCAGAGAAGTTAAGCTACTATGATAAAAACAAGAAACTATACAGTGAATATGTTACAAGAGGTTCTTCCATTCTTAGTTGCAATATCTACCTGGGATCTGTACAAGACCAGTCTGCTGCTGCACAATTTATGAATACAAAAGGGTTTTGCTTTTCAAGGAGGGTGAAATTTCCCCGCCCCCGGATTATTTGAAGCTGCTTTGACAGTTCTTCAAAATGCTGACTATACACATGCTTTATCAACAGAATAATTACAGAAGGCCTAATAAGACTTCATTGAGATAGAACTTCCCTATTTGTTCTTCAGTCACCATTGTCTTAAAGTGAAGAGACTGATTTGGCAAAAATTGTCTATTACATTGTTAGTTTGGGTGGGTTCGTTGAGATATCTGAAGTCCTGTGATTCTTGGCTGCAGGACTGGGGTTTGATCAGGAGAGGGCTAAGGGAACAAGCAGGACTGCTGGAGATTGTCTTGATGGCCCTGGGACAGTTGTCAACGACTCTCTTCTTTTAAGGAAGTGTCTCTCAATGGATGGGCTTTTCTTAAAAGGAGAGACCCACGTGGAAATCCTGGCTCTCACACTCCTCCCTTGAGTGTGAAATTAGAGCAGCTAGTTTAATTTTGCAGCTGGAGCTGGGAACATCCGTAGGCCTGATGTTACTCTTTATGAGAATCCAGTTATATCATTTGGGAGACCACCTTGAAACCTAATGGGGTGTCTATTGCAGTGTCAATGCTCTGAGCCCTTCTATCTTATGCTCAGACTGAAGTCTCATCTGCACTATACATTTATAGCAGTGTCATAACTCTTTTCAAACTGGCCCGGCTTCCTGGGAACTGTAGTTTTGTTTTTTTAAAGGGTGCTGAGAGTTGTAAGGAGACCCCTATTCCCCTCACAATTCTCAGAGCTGCTTAACAGTCAATCCCTCTTCCCCAGGAACTCAGAATTTTAGCTCTGTGAGTAGATTAGGGGTTATCAGCATTCATATTTGGCTCCTATGCGTTGAAACAGTCACATTGACAGTGCAAGTTTATCAACCCCTGGGGTTTGCACCAGCCTGGTGGAAGGGCAGCTTGGCCAACTTGCGGCACAATTGGTTGGGGTCACTGAGTGGGGCTTGTGGGTGTCACTAAGGGTCCCTTGACCTCTTCTTGCAGGACAAACCATCCAATCTGGGAGTTACCAGATGTCCTTGGATTTACTAATGAGTTATTATCTTGGTATTGATGGGCTTTCTGCATAGCAGCACTGACATTGCTGTGGCATTAGGAACTCAAAATAGAGGGGCAACTAAAGTGATAACAACATTCCTAGGGCATAACAGTTTGGTAGCTGTAGTTGGATTATTTGGTGAGGCTAGCCTGAGATTTCAACCCACAAAAGAACTTTATCTGGGAACAAGAGAATGTATTAGCTCTGGATGGAGGAGAGCTGCTGGGCAGAATCAACTCAAACAGAGAAGCATCCAAACAAAAGGCTGCTCGGCTGACTGATCTGGTCATGTTAATTGCAATCCACAAGAAGGTCCTTGAGAGCAAAGTCACTGAGGGCAGTATCAATCACCTTCTTCATGCACTGTCAATGAACACGGATTCATGGAAGTTTCACTGAGAGGGAAGCTAAACATGAATGCACTTTTGTAGCCGACTTGGTAATTCACTACATTCAGTCTTGGTGAGAGGAAGGTGCTTAATGTGGAATATCATGTTGCACATGCAGTTACAAGGCTCCTGGTCTGCTGGACTTTGATGCCACAGGGCAACACTCAACCACCACCCTGGTTTCCAGCTTTCTCCCCAAATGAAATTCATTTGTCCTAATTTGGCTGCTTTGAGGGATTCCTCTCTTTTACAGCTGTTTCTCCCCAATTTTACTTATTTTTTGTACTTGGGCAAAACTTGCCACATAGGCCGATTCCACTCTTTTGTTTATTGGTTGTGCTGTTTTGGCTACATTGACACCCAATGTCCCAGACAATGGAAAAAGAGGGAGTGGTGCTTTTCTCTATGGGGAAGAGCCATAGCTCTCTGGTAGAGTATCTGCTTCACCTGCAGAAGGGCCTAGCTTCCAATTCCCAGCATTTTCACATAGGTAGGGCCGACCCAGGACATTTCAGCATCTGAGGCAAACAACAAAATGGCGTCCCCCTCCTCACTAGGGCAGAAGGGGTGAGGGGAGATCCACATCAGGAGCGGGGGTTCTGCTGCCCCTACGGATCCTGCTGCCTGAGGCAGTCCCCTCATCCTGCCTCATGAGTGGGCCTGCAATCAGGAAAGGGAGAGCCCTGCCTGAAACCCTGGACGATGACTGCCAGACAACCTAGATGGACCACTGGTCTGATATGGCATAGGGTGCTTCCTGTTGTAATTCTGCGATCCAGTCTGTCAAGAGTATAAATATAATTCTACCATAAGCTTTGGAAAATGGTTTGTCTGCCCGTCTAACCTCCATAGGTTCAGCTGCCTCTTGAGATATTGTTTCAAAATTTGGCATAAGGGTTGCCCAGGTGAGGGGGGAGGTCTTTATTGACTGTTGGATGTCGGGTACCATTTTGAATCAAGATGATGGAACCAAGTGTGGCTTTGGTTTGACTTTGCTGACTTTTAGCTTTAAGGGGAACTCGCAAATAGCACTTTCCATTTAAAAATCACCTTTTTTTTGTTTCTGCAAATTCCCAGGCACTCCCCATTAGTAAATACAGAGACATTTCCCCAGAATCTCAATATATTTATTTGTAACACATCTATGCTGTTTTTTTAATATTGTCATGATACTATGACTATTGTGTGTATTCTTCTAGCTCACTGTTCATGGACGGTAGCCCATCAGACTCTCTTTTTATGCCTGCCAGGAGCTTAAAAAACAGGTAGGCTGTCAGACACTCTGCAGACTATCGTACATAAGCTAATGGTATCCCATTTGGCTTGGTGGACTTCAACTTGTGCAGGTCTGCATTACAGTTTGCTGATTACTTTGACAATGTAAAAAAGCCAGTGGTTTTTTTCTTTAAAAAAAATGTTTAGGTGTACTCTCATTTTGACTCAAGAAAAATCACAATTTTATAGTTCAAATTGGGGAAAATAAATACCGTAAATGGACAAAAGTACAAAGGTTCACAAAATGTTTAGGGGTACGCGTACCTCTGTGTCCCACCCAGAAAAAAGCACTGAATAAAGCTATAAGCTGCACAATAGCTGCTCAAAGCTTCCTTTGCCAGATCCCTCTGTATTTTTTCTCGCTTAGGAGCTTCAAAGAGATGTCTGTTTAAGCCTGAACACACAACTTCATTTAAGCTTTTGTATAACAAGGTTGTGATGTCAGCTGGGAAGCTCTTACAAGAAATTGTTGACCTTTGTATTGTGTGGATTTTGACATGAAACTTCCAGGTTCGGCTAAATGGCTTATACCACAAGAAGTGTGGTTGAAGAAAGTCACGAGCAGAACAAACAAAGGGCATAAATGATTAAACAAAACGCTTCCAAAAAGAACTCTTCCCTCCAATGAATGAAAGTGAGTCTTTACTGGAAAGCTGTTTTGTTTTTTTGTTTTTAAAGACGTATCAGAAATGCAAGCAGCGCCCTCTTCTGCCTGGTTTTGGAATAGGCATAATATGGATAACAAATACTGTACTCCCAAAGAAATAGCTTTTATCCGGCATTACATGTGTTCAAACCAAGTGAGATTAGGATAATTAATACTGGTCAACACTGGGAAGGAGTAGAGGGCTGAAAAATAGTGTTTTACCACCCACTGAAGAGATGATCTCACTGGGGCGGCAAATGAACAATTCTCCTTCTTGTTTGGGATGTTTTCACCCTTGTGCAAATAAGCACGCCACATTAGTTAGACCTAGAGGTGCCAGCTTTCGAATCAACTCTTGAAAGCACTTGACTCTGATAGCTATGCCTATTTCAAACCCCACCCCACCCTTTTCCAACAGTACATGAAATTCTTTCAGGTGTGGGCACCCTCAGAACCGATAAATGCCAAGATGATTTCAACAGTTCCTTCCCATTTCTGTCTTAATTGGCCCGCAATCAAAAATTGAAAGTGGTGTTAAGATGGTGAGGACAGCAAGAGCTGATTTTTATTTTTTGCTACAGCACGAGGTGATGGTGAAATGTGCTTGTCTCCAAAAGTTCCTCAATAGAACAGTTTTATCTGTATTAAATACTTATGTTTTAGAGTCACTTTTTGAATTTTAGCTTAAAGAAAGGCTGAAAGTGAGGCAAGGTCATTAGGCAGAGTCAAGCAGCTGCCTCAGGCAGCAGATGCTGAGGAGTGTCAGAAGGCAGGACTGTGTGCCATAGACCTTGCCCTATACGCATCAAGAATCTAGATGTAAGATTGAACTGCCACTCTAGGAAGTTTCCACAGATGGAATGGAGGAGAGACAGTGGTCATCACTTTGTCTTGTCATGGAAGTGAACTTGATGAGAGCCTGATAAGACTGAAGCATAGTTAGTGGGGTGTTCCCTAGACCAAGTGGTTGGGGGTTTCTCTGCTCTCGGTGGGGTTACACTCCCTTTGATAGAGTGTGTAGGCACCTTGTGCATAGTTTCTAGATTGCACAGAAAGTCTTTCATCAGTTTCAGCTGGTAGCTCAGCTGCGCTTCTATCTGCACAGGGATAGCCTAACTTCTGTTGTCTATGCTCTGGTAAACTCTAGGTCAGATTGCTGCAACACGTTATACACAGACAGTTCGGAAACTATGGCCGGTGCAGAATTCAGCAGCCACTGGGGCAAGACGGTTTGAGCATATTACACAGATCCTGGCCCAACCGCACTGGCTGCCAATTGGTTTTTGGTCCCAATTCAAACTGCTGGTTTTGACCTATAAAAGCCTTAAATGGCTCAAGACTGCAAACACCTCAAGAACCGCCACTCCCCATATGAACTGTCCTGAGGCCCTTCCTCATGTGCCTCTTCCACGAGAGGCCTGGATGGTGGCAACATGGAAACGGGCCTTTTTCTGTGGTGGCTTCCTGTTTGTGGTATACTCCCCCCAGGGAGGCTCACCTGGTACCTTCATTGCTTATTTTAGACACTGGGCGAAAACATTTCTCTTCAACCAGGTGTTCAGCTGATTTAACAGTCTGTCGCTTCTTAAATGTGTCTTTGGGAATGGGGGTGGTTTCTTGGTTTGTTTTTATTTTATTCTGTATTTTGTACTCTCATTTTGTACTTTTATGTTGGGAACTGCTCTGGGATCTTCAAATGAAGGATGATATGCAAATTTGAATAAATGAATAATTTTGTCCTTTGGATCAGGAAGCAAAATGTTTTGGGTTTGCCCTTCAGGTGTTGTTGGACACCATTCCCATCAACCCTGACTATTGGTTCTGCTGTGAGCTGGAATCTGACAATGTCTGGAAGACCACAGGGCCACTATCCCGACTGATGCATTGTTATAAAGCTTATGTGCTATATCTCCAAAGCAACTGTGGTTTGGAGGAACAGATTAATTTCCAACGAGGTTCCAATTGAATGTCATTCCTTCATTCTTGTCCTTGCTAAAATTAAAAGTTGTTCAGTGTTAGTTGGCAAACCTGATGTTGTTGTGTGTTTTTTTTTAATCATCCTGGCACTGGGCTCTTTGAATAGGTAGCAATGTAAGCCAACAGTGCTAATTACCAACTTACCATCACAGAGGTTTCTTGGGGAAAGAAAAATGACACGGCTGATACCCTTGTGATTCCTCATAAACCACATTATGTTCTGCTCCATCAGTCTCTTCTGCAACACGCTATTATTCTGCCAGCCGCAGAAGCAGGCCATCATAAATCATGCGCTCAGAATATTTCCTCTAAACGAGATGATGATGCAGACCCAGGATGACAAGGTTTTGAAGCAATAGGGCTTGAACGCCCAGGCATTACTGCAAGACAGGAAAAAAGCACTAAACCGAAAAGTATGCCTAAGAGATAGGAGTAAGTGCATGGGATCTTCATCAGCTGGTGTTTTGCATCAGAGATAAAGTCAATGTCAGCATAAGCAGACTTGGCTTTGGATCAAAGAACCTAGGAATCTTCTTAGAAAAAGTTGCCCAAGCAGTCACAAAGCACAAGCAGCATGGGACAAAACCAGGGGTGAAATATCCAATGGCAGGGCTGGCTCCAGGTACATTGACGGCTGGAAAGTTGGTGGGGGGAGGGGTAAAATGCTATAGTCTAGTCTAGTCTAGTCTAGTCTGGTCATGTTGTGCGGATGCCTGATGATTGCCTTCCAAAGCAACTACTCTATTCCGAACTTAAAAATGGAAATTGTAAGGCTGGTGGTCAACTAAAGAGGTTTAAAGACTGTCTCAAGGCAAATCTAAAAAAATGTAGTATAAACACCAACAATTGGGAAACACTGGCCTGCGAGTGCTCCAGTAGGAGAACAGCCTTTACCAAAGGTAAACTCAGGATGCAAGGGAGAAACGTGCTAAGAGGAAGGCACGCTTGGCAAATCCACACCGTGATCAACTCCAGCCCAGAAACCAATGTCTCCACTGTGGAAGGATGTGTGGATCCAGAATTGGCCTCCACAGTTACTTACGGACTCATTGTTAAAACTGTGTTTATGGAAGACAATCTTACTCTGCTACGAGTGATCGCCAAAGAAGAAGAAGATACAGTGGTACCTCGGGTTACATACGCTTCAGGTTACAGATGCTTCAGGTTACAGACTCCGCTAACCCAGAAATATTACCTCGGGTTAAGAACTTTGCTTCAGGATGAGAACAGAAATCGTGCTCTGGCGGCGCAGCAGCAATGGGAGGCCCCATTAGCTAAAGTGGTGTTTCAGGTTAAGAACAGTTTCAGGTTAAGAACAGACCTCCGGAACAAATTAAGTACTTAACCTGAAGTACCACTGTAGTACTATTTTTCTGGGGAGGTGGGGAATTAAAATGGCAGAACCAAAAAGTTTAACTGCACAGATAGGACTCTTCTGCCAACACCGCTAGCTGACTGTCTGGCACTGCATTGTGGGAGAATTAAAATGGCTGTGCCAGAGACTCCAGGCAGTGGCATGGGACTGGAATTGACAGTTGCCTGGCAAAAGGAAAAAAGGAGAAGAGGGCAGACTGGACCCTGTGGGAATATCCACTGCCACAGCTATAGATGTAAAGGAGAAGCAGAGCTATGTTTCACCAGCGATTGCTGGCAACCTACTCTAAAACTTTGTGGTTTCATATAGTTGCTTGCTATACAAAAAAGAGCTCCAAACAACCTGCAACACGTTTTGGAGCATAGGAAGGAGGTAAAAACTTATAGGAAGAACGCATGCAATTCATAAAATCTACAGAGCAGTGTCAAAAGCAGCAGCTAAAAGCTTCAGCAGGTCAGCTAAAGCAAAAAAATACCAATGTAAATCCAGACAGGGCAATGAAGGAAAGTAGGACAAAAAAGATCAACATGTTAGAAAAGATCAACAGGAGGAAACTTAAAAAGTTTAAAAAGAAAAAAAATAAGGGAGGTACAGCCAAGACCTGAAACCGATAAAGAAATCTAATCCTGTCAGTATGTTTATCAGGATGAAGCAACAGCGGAAAAGAGAAGACCAGCAAAAGAAAATGCAGCAGAATTAACTATCGGAAGGAGATAGTCAAGTATTAGGGAAAAACAAAAATCCAAAAGAACGCTTATAAGACAATGGAATGA
This sequence comes from Podarcis liolepis, assembly GCF_965112155.1. Taxonomy (NCBI): domain Eukaryota; kingdom Metazoa; phylum Chordata; class Lepidosauria; order Squamata; family Lacertidae; genus Podarcis; species Podarcis liolepis. The sequence continues at coordinate 36,860,907 of NC_139556.1, read as the reverse complement.
AGCAGAAGAAAAGGTATTGAAATCAGATGTAAATAAGCCAAGGAGGACTACGTTTAAGACAATTGTCAACAGATGATAGAAACCACAAGTCAGTAAACAAATATGAAAAGACAGAAGCTGCTTAACACCAGTATGAGTCAACTGGGCAGAAAATGAGAGCGGATGCCGATTCTGCAAAAACATCTACAATAGTCAGCCAAATTATGACACTGAAAAACTCAGTACAACTCAGTAGAGGGAAACTTGTGCTAATTTACTGGAATTATTCTCTAATACACATCTGGGGCGGGGAAAGGGGTGAGACTAAAAATATTGAATTACCATTTTTGATTGTTATAAGGTAGAGAATAACACAAGCAAAGTCCTGTTGGATCAGGCTAAAAAGACTCATCAAGTGGCATCTTTATGATATATGGTTTATTGACACATACCGTATTTTTCGCTCTATAACACGCAGATGTTTTCTCCTAAAAAGGAAGGGGAAATGTCTGTGCGTGTTATGCAGCGAATGTGTGGTCCCTGGAGCCGAAAAATGAGGCAAAAATCAAACCGCGCTTCAGGGAGAAGGGAGCTCCGTGAGAGAGGAAGCTGTTGCTTTCCTGCATTCTGCCTCAGGGTCTTACTGCCCACCCTGCTCTGTTTCGTTACTGTGTTTGCTCAAACGGAACAAAGAGCAGGGAAAGCCCCTCCCCTCCAGGCAAGTAGAGGGGAAAGCAGAGCGTCCCTCTAATTCCTCTCCCTGCTCCGGAGGGAACAATGTTTGTGAAGGGAAGAGAGATTACAGGTTCGGCTTAAAATTCTGATTTGACTTCCTGCTTTTTGTTTTTGGAGACACACAGCATTCAAATATGCTTTCTTCCATTTAAAAGGATGAAATCCTTAAACAGTGTTTTGCCTGTAAATTCATGCGATCTGGAAGATTACAGTGTCTGTACCTCTTAAGGGATGGCAAAGCTTAGGTCTCGCTGCTAAATAGTTCTTAATGCAGTTAAAATGCTTTCTTCTGTCATGCTGGTGGGAGGGAGAGGGAGAGGGAGAGGGGGAGAGAGAGAGAGAGAGAGAGAGAGCACGCTGGCTGGCTTGTGTGGGTGGGTGGGGGAAAACTTTTGCCTTCCTTTCCTCACGTTATAGCCCTCTCCTGCATTCTTAGCCTTCTGTGTTTTTCCTTCCCTCCCCACTTAAAATGTGGTTACAAAGCATGGATCCACATGGATCCTCAGGATCTTTGCATTGGGTCACCCCAAATTCACCATCAGAGCACATAGCATGTCCATGGCTACAGCCTGTCCCCCCCCCAAAAAAATCATGCACCCACTGTTGCCTGGGGCTGCAATGGTGCAAAAACGTGGTTAAAAAGTATGGGTCCACAGGGATTCTCAGGATTTTTGCATTGGGTCACCCCAAATTCACCATCAGATCACATGTCTGTGGCCACAGCATGAAGCACAAAAATGATACGTCCACTGTTTCATTCAGAATATTTTTTCCCTTGTTTTCCTCCTCTAAAAACGATGTGCGTGTTATGGTCAGGTGCGTGTTATAGAGCGAAAAATACGGTATATACAACCTGAACCTAAGATGGAGGGGCTCACAGCATTAACACCCTAAGAGGGTCTTGCTTCTCCCAGGCCCACAGCCTTGGATCCCAGCAGAAATCAGGCCTGGCTGTGTCTCTCAGCTGCCCAGCCTGCTTCTAGCTTCAAGCTCTCACACCTCAACTCCAGCTTTTGTCTTTGTAGCTAACAGTCAGTTGAGGGGGGGGGCACCTTTCTAGCACAGACCCACTCCCTTTGTGACCTTATTAAACTGTACTTAACCCATTACCCCCCCCCCCCAAAAAAAAAAAAAACTTGCCTGGCTATTCCAGGAACTGAAATCTTATTGGATCCAGGAATTAGAAGGGACCCCCCCCAAAAAAACACACACACCCTCACAACAATATCATGACAATAAAATCAATTTCATTTCAGCCAAAGAGGTACAAAAACCTCACTAGCTTCTTGTCAAATACAATTTCAAGTAAATGGCTCGCTGTTTTCATCCACCAGAGTAAAATATAATTCGAGGAAGAAGCTTAGCTGAAGCTGCCTGGGCATCTCAGACTCACAAGTAGATCCCACAGAAGCCACAGCCTTTAGATTGGAGCCAGGCAAGTAAACACCCAGCTGCCAATGGTGAGAAAACAAGTTCCAGGACTTGGTATCTGTGCCTTATTAACTTCCAAGCTTGAAATATTCTGACTGGTTTATTTGCTGCTTGATGTGTCATTGCTGCACTGTTTAATGTCTAATGCCCGGAGCTATAAACTTGCAGTGGTAGGAGACTGCTTTTGCAGTTTGTATATTTCCCCAGCAAGCAACCTGGCAATTCATTGGAGGTTAAGGACAAGGTGCTTCTTTTATTAGCATGGCTCTGTGACGGCTTCCACAGGCAGAGCCACACACTACTCAGTAACAAAGCATGAAGAAGAGGAACACCATTCACCACTGAAGCAAATGCAAAAAATTCATCCCAGTGGTATGACATTATCAAACTGGGCAAAAGCTAGTTTTATAATAGCAGGGTTAAGTGCACCAGCAATGAAATCCAAACCCAAGATCTTCTGGGATGAAAGAGTTTGGGTTTGGCAGATCTTGGGCTTTCCTAGTCATCTTGGGCTCAGCTGGGAATACGCCTACAGGCAGGAGATCCTTCATCCTAGCTCAACTGGGGCTTAGCCAGCAGAACTGAAGCCAGTGTAACTTATGCCAGCCTAAGTCTTTAAACGGGGGTGTGGCAGGGGCATGATGGGATACGGAAGGACTTGCACCTATTCCAAACCCCTTTCAGCTCAGTCACGTGATCTAGCAAGCCCAGGGAACTTAGCTGGCAAAAAAGATGGTATATTCCTCCTCATTGGAGTTAGGAATAGTCTTCTTCAACAGCATCTTCACATTAGATCAATGGCAAAGAACAAACAGCTGCCCCGGGACCTGCTCATGTCCCTACACACTGCAGTATACATACCTGTGGTGGAGGTAAGCCAGGTTCCCTGTCCTCACTCAACATTAGCAAATCTCATGTTGCAAGTACAATTATCAATGATCTTGAATCAAGAAATAGAATCAAAGATAACTTAACTCCTTAACATTTGCCTTTGCAGGTGGTCAAACGAGAGCGAGATCTCATCTTAAAGTCCTTGTGTGGAATAAGAGACTGACCCAAACAGGCTTCAAGCACCATTGTTGGGTTTGTTTGCATATTCCTGGACCGTTGTTGGCTGCTGTTTTATACTGTGTTTCTGTTGTAGATAGCTTTAATTTTGTTAATAGCTTTTTAAAGAAGAAAGCTTTCCCTAAAGTGCGACCCAGTCACTTCATGGAGTTATAATCGCACAACTGTAGAAGTGGCTTTATTGCTGTTAGTTTACTGAGTTTGTAATCTTTTATTTAGCAGACCTGCAACTTACATGGAGGGTTACTTTCGGAGGATAGTGCATAAAGCCAAAATCAAGTATAGTCAAAATATTTTGGGTGCAATGGCGGGAAGGATTGCCAAAATCCCCTTTCCCCAGACACCTGCCCCCTTTCAATTTTTTTTTGCTAAGCACAACTTAAATGTAAGCAAGTTGCAGGTCTACTGTGTTTTATATTTGACTGTGCACTGTTTCTGTTACTTTGAGTTGCGAAACAGCTTATAAATCTATAACTAAAACAGAATAAATAGCTCTTACCCACTTTGGGATCAGGAAAGTGATGAAGGGTGGGGATATAAATCTAAATAAGTGCAATAATAAAAGTCCAGTTCAGTTATAAATAGTTTCCAGGCTTGTTGGAATTGATGGAAAAGCTTGCATAACTGTGCACTGGATTGAAGCCCAGATGATAATAGAAACTGGAGGACAGAAATTTTGGAACAGGCGTCTGGGCCACAGCATATTAAAGAGACTGTAAAAAAGGCACATACGGGGGGAAAATTATATGTATTTTCAGTCACATGCAGACACTTAACACATTTCATTAAAGATACAGCTCAAGGGCCATTATGTACTCCGCCAGCACCATTAAAATAAACGGCGCAAAATCCATTTAAGGAGCAGGTTGGCTTATGGATATACGAAAGCAACTGTTCATCTTTTAGTACACGTGAACCCTTATTTAAATATACCCGGTAATCTGGGATGGAGGAAGCATAGGGTGGGAGGAATGTAGTCTTGGTAAGGCAAGGCAAAAGAAAAAAAGAAAGTAAGTTTGTTTTGAATGAAGCCCTCACAGATGACCAGCTGGCAAGGCCTTTTATGGCCAAAGAGAGATGCTTTTCTCACGCTGGCTGCACACACACAAAACTACCCTTCAATTTTGTTTTGACAAAACAGTTATAAAACCTGTTTTAGAGGCCAGTTTGTTATTATAAGGCAGCCCATGAAACCAGCCTCAGAAACTGACGCTCCGCATTGTTATGGCAAGCTCTTAGACCGCAGGCACAATAGTTCTAATCGCTAACTAATAATAAATATATACCGTCTCTTAAATAGAAATCTAAAATTAGAAGCAGCTCAGTCACTGTCCTCCTATCAACGCCGCATTCCTATCAAATAGCTTTTCCTGGTTTGCGTTGGCTTCATTAGTCCCTTGTCCTGTGGTGACCCCTACTGGAAACTAAATGTACTGCAGCCAACTCCAGGAAGGCATTTTTGTTTTAATTTTGATAAAGCTCATAGACGTTTCATCAGTTTTTGTTTTACAGAGGCAACAGATTTCCCACCTGCCCCCCCCCCACATCAAACGCCTCTCTCTCAGCTGGCTCTACCCCACCATCCCACTCCCTCCTAAGGATAAAACAGAAAGTAAAAGTATGAATAAATAAGAACATGAAATCTGAGGAACAAAGAGTGGATTAAGGAGGTTCCTTCAGAGACACAGGGAATTTTAGGACTGTTCATAAGACTGCAATTCTCCCTTCAGCCTGCTGCAGCCTCTGTGCCTCATTCACTGTGCCAAACTAGGACTCATGAGACCTGGGTTCAAATCTCCACTGTGGCATGTGGGAGTCAACTGCAATTACCTGGGGAGGGAATTCCACTAGTGAGGTGCTGCCATCAAGAAGGTTGTTCTCTCTGGTCTGAGCTACCACCTTCTTGATGGCAGCTCCACAAGCCATGTCCACCTAACTGCTTGCAAGCAGGGCCTCTCCTGGTGATGTCAGAACACAGGTCAGTAGGCACAAGAAGGCACTCATTTATGTAAAAGTAAAGGTAAAGAGACCCCTGACCATTAGGTCCAGTCGTGGCAGACTCTGGGGTTGTGGCGCTCATCTCGTTTTATTGGCCGAGGGAGCCGGTGTACAGCTTCCGGGTCATGTGGCCAGCATGACTAAGCCACTTCTGGTGAACCAGAGCAGCGCACGGAAACACCGTTTACCTTCCCGCTGGAGCGGTTCCTATTTATCTACTTGCACTTTGATGTGCTTTTGAACTGCTAGGTTGGCAGGAGCAGGGACCAAGCAATGGGAACTCACCCCATGGGGATTCGAACCGCCGACCTTCTGATCAGCAAGCCTTAGGCTCTGTGGTTTAACTCACAGCACCACCCGCGTCTCTTCTCATTTATGTATTTGGGTACTAAACCATTTAGGGCTTTGTCTGCCAGTGCAACACCTTGAACTGGGTCCAGTAGCCAGTACAGAACTGCAAGGACCAGTGTCACATGGCCTTATATAGCTGCCCTGTTTCACAGCTTGGCAACCATATCATGCACTAGCTGCTGCTTCTGGACCATCTTCAAAAGTACAGGGTGCATTGCAGTGATCCACTTATGAAGTTATTAAAGCACAGATCAGAGTCCAAACTGCATGTCTATAGGCAGTGAACCAGCAGTCTACAACACTTAAGACTACCTACACTTTCAATGACACCTTTGAATCAAAGGGAACCCCGAAGGTATGGAGGTGTTTTTTCCTCCAGGAGGCATGAAACTCCATTTCAAAAAGACCTTCTCCCTGGACCCACATTTGCCCATCTAAGTCCCAGACCTACTCACACCACCTCTGTTCTATCAGGATGTGGCCTCAATCCAGCCCATCACTGCCTCCAGGCATTGGCTAAGCATCTGCTCAGTCTCTCCTGATTCAGAAGGAATAGAGAACGAGTGAGCGAGAGCTAAATGTTTTCAGCATAGCATATCAGTCTACACCCCACCCCAAATCCTCAGATCAAAATCTATTTTAATTTTTTACAATCCATTCCCTTCATTCATCCACTATGTGCAATAATTCAACAGAGAGATGTTGAATAAGAACTGTGAAGGTTCTCATTGCTAGATGCAATCAGAGGTCTCACAGAGGTCAACTTTACATGGGAATAGATTGCGACATAAAATTGCAGATGTAGTCCCTAGTTGCTTTCATCAGCTGGAATGGACAACAGATACAAAGACCAATTGGAATACAGCTCTGTATCACATGAAAACATTTTTCAAAATATGAAATTGCTTTCAGATTGCTATTCACAGAGGTTTAAGGTGACAAATCATAATTCTAATTGTGAAATAAAGGCATTGCCCTAATATGGATTTTGGGACTTAATTCCCTCAGTTTCACAATCGCTTCCTCTTCCTTGCTGTATGTTTACAGTATAAGATGAATGCATCCCCGAGGCAGCTCTGTGAAAAGTTCAGATTTGAAAAGCTATTTAGAGTGGTGGCTTTAGTGCAATGCAACAGTTTGTACCAATCCCCGCAACGACTCTTTGAGCCTCCAAGCACCAGCAATCAGGCTTTACCCAGAGTCTATATTTTAACATCAGCATCACCTGGGAAGCTTTTTGTGTGTGTGTCATGTGCCAAGGCTGTGGAAGAGCACATCTCCTTAAGGAGCTGTCAGCTATAAACAGAGAAGAAAAATGGGTTGCGAATCATTCATTAGCAAGCAATGGGAAAGTTCAGGAGCCATTTTGCTGAATCACCACTTTTGTTTTCTAATGTGAAGGTAAGCAGGCCTAGAATACTCCACTCGTGACGACATTTCAGTGTCATTCGAAGCTGTGAAACAGAAGCCACTAAGGGCAAGGGACACTTACCCTCAAAACCAACGAACCTTCATAATCATTTATCTCAAAGAGGGTCATTGGGATTAGTAAACAATTTCACAGGTGGCTACAGGCCCAGCGTTGGCCGTCTGTCAGGTTGGGCGCTGGCTGAGGGCCTGATGGAAGGTTCCCTCACAGATCTAGACCTGACTGTACTCTGCCTCTCCTCTAGGCCCTCAATGCTTTTGATTGGTTGGTGGGTAACGAATGCGAGCCAAGCCCATCTTCCATCTGTGGTGACTGCTCACTGTTTTGAATTATTCAAAACGTAATGCCCAGGCCCATGTCTTTATGAAATGTATTGGTTTCCTAGACCTATAATTTGGGCATGTAGTCATTGTATAACAGGACAGCTTTGTTCTACGTATAGCCATAAACCTTTTAAAAAAGTTATGATTAAAGCCTTTAAGAGAGATTGCTAATTATGGCTGGTATGGTAACCTTACGCAAACACACGCTTTGAAAATGGAGGTGAACAAAAGGAGGGTTATCAAAAGGGAATTGCCTCTTTTCTATAAGATTCCCCCAAATGCATGCTTGAAATTGTATTTGCTGTTCCAGGTCTATGGTTTCTGCGACAATAAATCCGATTATAACATTTAATGTAAGACAATGGTATTTTACACCATGGTTTTAAAATAGCTCCGTTTATAAAATAGCTAAGGGTTTCTGCTTTCCGTTCAGTAATTCTCTATAGTGAATTGAAGTATCACTTTCTCCTTCAGAACAAAAGTGATGACAGCTTCCCAAACCTGGATTTTAGTGAAGCTGTGTCTGAACATTAGCCTGGCTACCAGAAACAAAAGGCAGCATTAAAGATGGAGCTTTATGTTCTTTTTAACTTGAGCCTTATTTCATATAAAAACAATGTTTTCTAACTTTGTAACAGACTTTACAGTTGTCTTGCCAATGTGAATAAAGCCCATTGTTATTTACCCTCTACTGCAGGTACCGTATTTTTCGTCCCATAGGACGCTCCGTCCCATAGGACGCACCTAGTTTTTTTTGGGGAAAATAAAGGAATTTCCCCCCCCTTTATTTCCCCCTCAAAAGCAGGTCGGGGAAACCGAACCAGGTCGAGGAACAGCGGGATGGTGGCGCTGCACCTCCCTGCTGTCCCCCGAGCTTGTGGGGCTGGCCGATGTCTGCCCGGCGTGAGGGGCGCTCTGCTTCAGGGCGCTTCACCCGCCGGGCGGCAGGCTGCTATCCGCAGTGTGGGGAACCCTGCGGGGAACTCCCGCAGGGCTGCCTAGGCTGCGGAGGTGTTCCCGAAGCACCGGGCACTCTGCTTTCAGGGCGCCCGACGCTCCAGGAAGCAGGCTGCTATCCACAGCCTAGACAGCCCTGCGGGACCTCCTGCAGGGCTGCCTAGGCTGCGGATGTCTTCCTGAAGCCTGGAGAGCTAAAGGGGTCGGTGTGCACCGACCCCTCTCACTCTCCAAGCTTCAGCGAAAGCCTGCATTCGCCCCATAGGATGCACCCAGATTTCCCCTTCATTTTTGGAGGGGAAAAAGTGCATCCTATAGGGCGAAAAATACGGTACTTTGCTCTTTGGCCAACAAGACTCCCGGAGTGGATTAAGAATCACAAAATCAAGGTGGTCTCTGCCCCCAGGTTTTCAATCCAAAAGACACAACCCAAAAGGAAAAATGGATGAGGAGATAAGAGGAAAGCAAACAAGTTCAGCTATCAATTCTTAAAGTTACAGTAAGTAACATTACTGTTTAAATTTCTATTATCATGGTGCACTCTACACATGCTTAGAGACACTTATATTTATATATAGACACACACACACACACAAATAAATAGATTATATATATATATATATGTGTGTGTATATATATATATATATATATATATATATATATATATATATATGCTTTCGTAGATTTTCACGGGTACAGGAATGCAGGTTTTGGTGTCTTCGGGTGTCTTCCCGTGTAAGAGTTGGGGTGTCTAGGCGACGTTTCGACGAGGTCTCACTCGTCATCTTCAGGCTGGTGCTTTCGGCTTCTTGTTACTGGAACAGAGCAGGATCTCAGTGTTTGAGTTCCTATAAATACTGTTGAGGGGGTGTGGTGTATAGCCTCCAACGTTCTGGGCAGAGAGGAAGTTCCCAGGTTAGTGTGCCTTTTCTTCTTTTGTTCCTTAATTACTTGAGGGATATCTTGAGTGATTTCTTGAGTGATATTCTGAGTACCACTTAGGTGGGTCATTAAGTGTGGATTAGTTGCTAAAGCTTTCGTGTCTTGACCTCTTGAGCTTGTGAAGAGTTTTTCTGAGAAGATGGCTGTACTGCACTTAGTTGTGCTCTGGCTTGGCTTCGTGTATAGGGGCGAGCTGTGGTTTTGTGCCCTGTGCCAGCCAGATCTGTGTAGGGATAGCAGGGGGGTGCAGCATCCGGAGGTGCCACTATGGTTTGGCTACTGGATGGTGTCTGTAATTTATCTGTGGAGAGGGTCTGGGTTTGGGTCTGGTGTGGTTGATTGGTGATGGCGTTCTGTGTGCCTCTGGTTCTGGTGTCGGTTTTTGTGGGGAGGGCTAATTTCCAGATGTCTGGCAGGCGGGACGTGTCGTCACGCTTGTTCATGTTGTGAGGGTGTTTCTCTATCTCGATGGCTTCCATGATTATTCTCTTGTGGTGATGTTCCATGTTAAAGAGCAATTTGGAATCTGCAAAATTAATTTCGTGTCCTGTTTCTTTCATGTGTTGGAAAAGAGAGGAAGTTTTTTCTTCTTTTTTGACGGCATTCTTGTGTTCTGCGATACGTGCATTTATTCGTCTGTTTGTTTGTCCAATGTACGTGGCTGGGCAGACTTTGCAGGGTATTTCATAGACCCCTTGGTTTTCCAACTGGATTTTATCTTTGGGGTTTCTGAGGATATTGGCTATTTTTTGGTTGTGGTGGTGGTGTGATTGTGCATGTAAGTAGCGGTTGGTGTGTGTTTTTTTCCGGTAGATAGTGTGTCCTAGGGAGCCATCAGGTTTTTTGTAGATTAGGACGTCAAGGAAGGGAAGTTGGTTGTTGGCTTCTATTTCCATAGTGAATTGTATTTTGGGGTGTAGGCTGTTGAGATGTGTGAGGAAGCTATCTAGTTTTTCTTTCCCGTGTGGCCAAATTACAAAGGTGTCGTCAACATATCTGAGCCAAAGTTTGGGTTTGTGTTCTGACTTGTCTAAAGCATTGGTTTCAAAGTGTTCCATGTACAAATTTGCGATGACCGGTGAGAGGGGTGATCCCATAGGTGCTCCTTCTATCTGTTTGTATCTTTGTCCATTGTGGATGAAGTACGTGTTGGTTAGGCACCCCAACTCTTACACGGGAAGACACCCGAAGACACCAAAACCTGCATATATATATATATATATATATATATATATATATGAATGATCAGGACTGATTGAGCCCAGATTCCTCCGCTCACATGGGGGGAGCGCCACACATACACATTAGTAAGTGCATTTTAAAGATTTTTTTCAATCTTAAATTGAGTTATTCACATTTCCACAAGTCTGCATTTTTTGAAAAATAAAGAATTCATGAAAATTCATCTAATTACATCTAATATACTTGCTTTTGGATGCAGCTTTGCCTAATATGTTGCATTTAGTGTGCTATTTCCACTAACGTATGTGCTCATTTGCAAAAGCTGTGTATCTGGCCTCTCTTCTGCAGAGCAAGAAAATGGATGCTGCTGTCATTCGTCATCTCTGGTAGAGTTCATAACCACCATCCCTAAAAGGTTGGCACTTCCAAACCCTCCATAATTCCATTATTTCCACCGAGTATGTTTCATTCCTAAAACTTAAATGGCACAAAAGGATTTCTCCGAAGCTTGGAAAACTACCAGGGTCAAAGCAACAATGCACAATGACAGTGAGTCGCCCTTCCTGGGAAAATGGGATAGAAAAGGTTCTGCAAGCCATAGAAATTCTCAATTATGAAGCTCCCAATTTATTTATGTACAAGGGAGCCCCATGCCATGAAGCTCTGCCAAGACATTAGCTGTTCCTGTATAACAAAACCCGAGAGCTCCACCATGGGACCCAGCACAACTAACAGGTAAGAAAAGAGTCCAGGTGTCTTGGATGTATCAATCTACAGAAACAAGTGCAGCCAGCAGAGCGTAATTGGCTTTGGCAGCAAAACTTGTACAGTGTGTGGTAGGAGGAACAGGAGGGAAGGGCAATCAAAGTCTCTCCTGCCATTTCAGATGTTGTTTTCTATGGTAAAATATAGTTACTATGTCATCACCACAGCTGCCACCTGCACACCATTTTCACGTTAGGTTCATGGGGTGGGAATGATTATCCTGCATATATTTATGCTCTTGAATCACAAAAGGAGAACTCACAACACAACTCTGTATTGCGCCAGCACAGGCCAATATCCAGGATGGGTGATGCTGGCAAGGGGAGAAGCCATACCAGGGCTTCTCACGTGGGACAGGGCTGAGCTGTAGTGGCTCCCATGCTGCCAAAGTAACATGGGTGGGTGGTGCCATTGACACCCCCTACTGCAACGCTTTCAACATTTAATTCTACTGACAACCATTAAAGTGATTTTTTTTTGCAAACAAACAAACAAACAAAAAATCGAGTCAGCAAAACGCTGGCGAGGTTGCTCCTCTGCAGGCACATACCTCCACTTGTGGTGAGATTGCCCCCAAATCCAACCATTTGGGACATCAGTCCAACAAGAAATAACTAAACAGGTACAGTGGTACCTCTGGTTGCGAACGGGATCTGTTTCCATTCGCAGCATGAGCAAAACACAACCTGCGTCTGCGCATCTGTGCATGTGCAGGTCGCGATTCGCTGCTTCTGCACATGCGCGTGATGTCATTTTGCGTGTCTGCGCATCTGCAATCGGCGAAACCTGGAAGTAATCCTTTCTGGTACTTCCAGGTCGTCGCGGGACAGAACCTGAAAAAACGTATCATGAAGCAAACGCAACACGAGGTATGTCTGTATTAGAAGCCACCCCCAGAACTGGCCCTAATGAATACAGTATTTTCCAAAACAATAATGCGCACTCACACTACGAAGAGCTCATCTCTTCAGCCAGGAGCACCATAGCTAGGCACTGGAGGGACCTGTCAGGAGTGAACATGATACCAAACTGTATGGGAAACAGCCTTACTAGAAATGCTAACCAACAAATTGAAACTAGCACAGGGACAAATAAAAGAGGACGCCTTCACCCTGATGTGGCTCCCTTTTATTACACACACAGCACAACAAGAATGCACCGACAGCATATGAATTGATATGGCTAACTTGACCAAGAACCCTTCCCCCTCTCACATACAACCAAAACTCACTGCAGTCAACTGAAGGCAATCAACCATGCCCTGGGCCCCCCAATCTCTCTCACCACCAATGGAAACTAATAAATGAGTAGAAAGAGAGCCTACCGATGTGACACTGACACAAAAACCTTGTACACACACGATTTAAAAGAATGAGAGTTTACTACCCCGTCTCCCCCCCATCTCTCTTCTCCCCCAACCTTATACTGTATATAAGCTTTATGATCTGAAAATAGAGACGATGTATGTACTTTTGCAACCCAACAAATACTAAATAAAAACAATTAAACAAACAAACGTAGCAAACCTGCAACTTACACAGGAGTTCCGTCCTGAAGATCATGCCTATAACCAAAATTGTGTGTAGTCAAAACATATTGGGTTCAATGGCAGGTGGGATTGCCAAATCCTTTTTTCTTGTATGCCCACTCCCTTTCCACCCTCTTTTTATTTTTTATTTTTTCACAAGCATGCAAAGCTGAATATGCACAAGTTAAATGTGTGTACGTTGCAGGCTTATTGTGACGAAAGTGTTACAAAAGAGTGATGTTAAAAAAAAAAAAATCATCCACAGAAGCTGGGGTGGGAAGAAGGGGCTTAACTTCCTTGTGCCTCTTTGCAGCTGCTCCTCTCCCCAATGAGGAAATGTCAATTCATTTTTTAAAACAATAGCATTATCCTGAGGCATTCTTAACTAATCAGAGATCACGGAGGTGACATGAAAACATGATCATGCGGCCAGTTTTGACCACAGCATCACAAAGACAAATTAAAGAGAGGGCAGGAATCATTACCCTCACTCTGAAGATGATTCCTGATGGTGTTAAGAAGCTGGAACAGAATGGGGAAAGTGCTTTCTGCCAGAGTTCTGTATGGCACCTCCTGATAAAAAAAGCTGGTGTGCTTTGCCAGTAGGCACATTTTGTGTATACGTGCAAAACTCTGCGTTCTGCTCAATCTAAAACAGCAACCAAAACAAATAACATCTATTCTTTATGCTGCCAACAAAGCATAGACCCTGTTTTAATATCCTGTCCTCTCAGAAATACTGATTCCAAAATGTCTACACTTTTTAAAATACAATATTGCCTCAGATTCACTAATACTAGCGATGGTTTTTAAAAAAATTCAATAAATCATAATTCATGATACTTAAGGGATGAGATTAACTTACACCTGTAGAGAAGGATGCTGTGCTGCTTGCAGGACAGAACTCAAACACACTTTATCACACTGATCAGTAATTAACAGACTGTTGCTTTGTGGGAGCAGCCCTCATATATCTTTGCCAAAGCTCTCCACAAGCTTCTGCTTCATTATTTTGTGCTTTAAAATGCACATGAGGCCCACAGTTCTGTGCATATTCCTTTACCATTCTATGCTCTGAATACAAAATATAATTCTTTCCAATCTGTATCCTTTATCCCAATTTCAGTACTCCATCAAAATATGTTCAATGAGGCAGTAACAGTGACCTAAATGCTTTATTAAGAGTGGGTTTACGATGGATATCATTATAACTTCAGACATTCAAGAAAACTCAGTGGGAGGGGCTGTAAATGGTTTCCTTTCCCCACAATTTTCAATCTCATCAGAAGATGGTACACAGCCCCCCTGTGGAAACATAGGAACATAATCTCCACATCAAAAGCACATCTCTTTTGATAAGAGTTGAAGAAGACAAAATGGAACCAAGGTGGTGGTAGCGGCCAACCAATCTTGGCTGGCCTTCATAACTGGCTGAAGCAAAAGCTGTACACACACAACGGAAGTTCCCAGCAAGCTGTGCTGGAATGTAAACAGACATGTGGCACGTAACAATCCCATGTCTGCTCCTTAAGGCAGGAGGGAATTTTCCAACAGTTTTCACCTTGGCCCTGTCCTGCCTTTAGGGGAAGTCATCAGAATCATGAGCCCTTACACAGAGCTCAAGGCACTGCATAACTGGGCTGGAGAGGATGAACCTCTGCTTTCCTCCACAGTTGGGAAGGCTGGGCGCTCATTGCTATTACAAGGTGGGGGCGGGGAGGTACAGATCACCAGTGGCAACCTGGTAAATGTATTTGTGGACCCTTTGCTAAAGAAGGCTCAATCATGGAGCAGGCACATTCAAAGCCAGACAAGAAACAACAGAGAAGGAGTACATTACCAAATCTGTGAGCCATGGGGTGAAGATAAAGTCCAGTGGAGGTGCTGGGTGAAAGAGGCTGAAGAAATGGTACTGTATCTGCTGTGGTGCAAGTCCCACTAGAATTCAGGAGCACGATACAGTCCTTTGCAGCCCTTGCTTAAATTAAAGCTGTGGCTGCAAGGGAAGAAAGAGGAATGCACTTAGAATGTGCTCCCAATTATTCAAGTTGAATCACCTGGTGGGTGATTCAGGCGAGTGTCCCTGCCCAGCTGTTAATAGTAGCTCAGGGAGGGTTCTAGATCTGGCTGTGGGGCAGATTCAGTTCCCTAGCCAATTTAATGGGACACAAGTAGTACCTATATTTAGGTTTGTTAGTTTGCTGAATGAAATGTCTTATTTTTGTTTTGGAATTTACATGAAATATAGGCCATGAAGTGGGCAGTGTAACTGAAAGAGTGAAAGGTGGTTCTTCCCTTGTTTGAATGCCCTCTCATCTGAATGCCTTCTTCTCTGTGCAAGGTATTTATTATTGCTTCACCTGTTCAGGGAGATTTTAAAGCAAAACTCTGGTAGATCTGGGATTAAATTAAGCCCTGGATTACAACTCACACAAATGGTCACAGGACTGGTCAAGGATAAAGGCTTTCCCCCTTCTTAGGTTGCACAGGTGCTGGATTGAATCCAGCAAAAAATTACTGCTCTGCCTTGATGTTGCTACTGCTGCATTAAGATGTGGGTAATAATCTGTTTGGGAGGATGTTGCATCACTCAAATGAGCATTTCCACATGTGCAACGTGTTATGCAAGCACAAGTTAATCTGCAGACCTTTTCTGCCAATCTAATTCTATGGGTTGTATGCAGAAATACTCTCTTAAAAGTGTGAAAAGGGGATCACTGGCTCTGTATTAGCAGTCACATTTGATTGGGCTCCAACAAAGCAGGCCAGAGCTGCAAGGGAAATGTCAAAATATCATTATAACCAGTTTCCCCCCAGGGGTAATATATCATGGTTTAACTTTATGCAAACAAACATTTCTTTGATGTGCCCAGACCTTTTTGTCCCTGACAGGTCATTTTTATGTAAGCTAAGCTTATTAAAGGTTCAGTGTTCATTGGCCTTGTGGAATTTGTGGTGGAATCCTTTTGGCCTGGAATCTGTCTTTCATTCTTTAGCCCAAAGGCAAGCTGTAGCTGAAAATAAATGGATCTGAGTTCATCGCCTGATTACCTTTTGTGTCTCTTGACATCATTCAAGTGCCTGCGTCATTCTCATTTTAATTCTGGCCGCTGTTGCCATAAGGTAAAGAAATTATTGATTAATCATAAAAGCTGTAGACACAAACAAAAACGGATGCATGAGAGGGGAAAGAGCTTTACCAGAGAAGATATAATTTTTTTTAAAAAATAAACCTCCCAAGATTAATTATCACAAACATCCCTGCTGTAAATGATTTTGCATCATCTTTAATCTTCCTTTCTATGCATCTACAAAGGTTATTGCATTATATAATGAGTATATTGCTGATACCAGGGGCCTGATTCATGTTTCACTTAGAACAGTTTTATAGCTTAAGAATTCCATTATGGAAGCTCCCCAGCAGTTGTAAATTTACAAAGCTCCATTGGCTTCAGCAAAGTTATGCTGATTTAACCTAGAAATAATTAGAAATGTTTCTAATTTATAATGCCATGAGATCTGGATTGTTCCCTTTGCATATTTAACAGCTCTTGTGAATGGGATATATTTTTAAAACTGTCCACCAGCTGTATTGTGCAGCATGTTGTGCCGTAAATGTGATAGGTTGTATCCAATGGGTGCTTTGCTTCTGCAAGTTTATTTCCAACTACTTTTGCTCCCTGAAAAGCTGTTCCTAAAGACTGAGCTAAAGCTGTGTGTTTTTTAATGTGAGCTGATGGGTCTCCCCCACTTTCTCTAACTTTCCCCCCTCTTTATAATTGTGTTATTCAGTGCTATTTTTCTAGAAAAAGAGGTGCCGGAACTCACCATAAATATGTCCTTTGTTCTCTTATAACGGCAATGGTGCCCACCTGAGAGGTGCCGGAACTGATATCTAATGTGTGTGTTTTTATTTGTGTGTGTGTGATGGGGAGACTCTCTTGAACAGAAAGGGATATGT
The DNA here is from genome assembly GCF_965112155.1 of Podarcis liolepis. Classification (NCBI taxonomy): domain Eukaryota; kingdom Metazoa; phylum Chordata; class Lepidosauria; order Squamata; family Lacertidae; genus Podarcis; species Podarcis liolepis. Next base: position 36,844,258 of record NC_139556.1, on the reverse strand, counting down.
GAAATTCTGGAGTAGGTAGAGGGGGATCAGTGACAATTAGGTGCAAACAGAAGAGTTTTCCATTAAGGCAACACCACCATTGGCTATAGCCTGCAGCATCCACAGCAGTTAAATGAGAGAGTGCATTATGGTGATCAGTTTTAATACACTTGGTCCACTTCTAACACGCTAAAGTCTCCATATGCCCATTTGCAAAGTGGTCTATTTAGAAGCAAGGCATGCCGTCCATTTCTATAAGATGAGGAAGCAGGACCTCAGGAAGAAGTAGCGTCTTAAGGGTCACATCACATATCTAAACTGGGCAGGCACTTTCAAGAATGCAAGTTGAATAGATCTGTGCATGGTTTTTTTGTATGTGCTGATGGTATCATAAAATTGCTGAAGAATCTGCTCGGCTAAAAAAAAAAAAAAGTCAAGTCACATTGAGTACATCCACCAGTCAGTAGGCTTGTTAACTTTTTATTTTTTTTTGGAAAAAATATATTGATCCCCCCGGGTGAAGCTAAGAAATGGGACCAGGGCAGAACCAGACATGTCAGACACACAGACAGGTAAGCGCTGACCCACATCACCCATTTTAAGCGCATCCAACATACATTTACTGCACACATGTTTTCCCCAAGAATCCTGGGAACTGTAGTTTGTTAAGATGGCTGGGAATGGTAACTCAGTGAGGGGGGGAACTACAGTTCCTAGGACTCTTTGGGGAAACATGTGTGCAGGAAACATGTGTTGGACGAGCTTTTAAGTGTAAGGTGTGGATCTGCCCAATGGTGCGTCATGCAAAGAGACTGGAAGGTTCTGGAGCTCACTGGCTTTCAGGCTCCCCATACTGATTGCTAGCTTGGCACCACTAAGCCTTTTAGGATTCCTGCAAATGTAAGATTGAACTATGCGTTGACAGTGTGGAGCAAATCTCAACCTTCATTCCCATCACACCAACTCTGCCATGTGAAGTGACCTGTAACGGGAGCTTCCTGTGCAAACTTTAGCATTAACAATAGAGATAATAAGTGGAGAAACGCACCTGCAATGATGAATGGAAGAACTTTGAGTACATGTACATTATCTAATACTGCTGCCCATAGTGTGTAAAAGATGTTACAGATCAGAAGGGATACAGAGATGAGCTGCATAAGTTATCTAAGACATGAAAAGGATCTTCAGAGAGTCAACATGCTAGTTTCAAACAATATTTGATTTAAGTCATTTGGAGGGAGGGAGCATACTGGTCAATGGCTCTTCTAATTTTTTGAGGAAGACATAGCGAGAGCAAATTGCTACATTGTTGGATACATTCTTATTAGAAATAAGGCACATTTTTTAAAAAAATAAATAAAAATAAAACCTGTTTCCCAAGGCAGCTAGTGATTTTCTTCATAGTTTGTTTCATTCAAATAAAGGCTCAACCTTCACAAGAAGGGGTCGCACAACACAGGCCACCTTTATGCAGTGTATAATCACTGAATTTATCATCCATGAGTGGCCAATTCACAGCCTGAAAATAATTTAGATCAGGGGTGTAGGATTATCAGCAGGGTAAAATCTGAAACAGCAGTGACCGGTGGTGAAAGCTTCTATGTGCTTTACCGACACATCAAACAAGTGTGTGATGGTTGCCTTCTCAGCTACAATCAACTTGATCAATCAGTTTCTGTGCATTTAAGTAGTGGTTTGATGATTATTAAACAATAACTCCAGAGCCAACAAGACTAGTCCATTTTAATGATATTTGTTCAGTGAATTCGGAGCCTGTCAAAAAGAGTTGTTGGGAAGAACAATTAATTGGTACAAATGTGAGTGCAAATTCTCTGGATTTCCCCCCACCCCCACCCCCTTTTTACTTTAAAGCATTTTGTTCAAAGTATACAACTTATGTGCACGATAACAAAGTTCATACGGTTTTCCTCGGTGACGATAAAAAGCCTACTTCTTGTTATAAATGGGAGTAAAAATTAAAATGAAAAAGAGAGGTCACAGTTTTGTCATTGGTATGTGAAGGTTGTTCCACGGACCCATCCACAGTTCGTCGTCGTCTGACTGCGTGTGATCGCTGGGCAATTCCAAGGGCTCCTTGACATCCTCGTTGTCAACAATGGACTCCTGCTCTTCTGTGCTTTTCAACCTGTTGCCCCCTGACTTTGTTCCTGTGTTCTCAGCATCTATAGCGGAGGATGCAAAGGAAACACTACACGGTCTTGTGTTCAGTTTGTCACTAGATGATGCCCCCGTTGAAAACGTGTTGAGTGGGACGTTCTCCTCGTGCGTCACTGCCAACTTATCAAGTTTCTTGAAATGTTTCCCCAGCCTCACAGGGGATGTGACCTTTAAATTGTTTGAGAGGCAACTGCGCCGGGTTCGAATAACCGAGCCATTTTGGGCAATGTAGATGTTCCCGTTGATATTGGTTTGAATGTTGGGGTTGCTGAGACGATTCCTCTGGCTTTCTGGGGCACTGTCCTCTCCAGTGGAGCTGGTCTCATACTCGGGATCAACGACCAGCTTGATCCTTTTTTTCCTCGCCCACTGAGTGATGACAAAGAGAGAGAGAAATCAATTATTTTATAGTGTAGTTTTTTAAATGCATAGCACTGGCAGCTCCATTGCTTCCACGAGAAAACAAAATTAGGTAAGTGAACAATTTCCGTTAGAAGAATCAATTTAACTGCACTAAAATATGCTGAATGACTTGTTAACCACTGTGTATTGAGATTAAAACAAGGAATGCCTCAATATGGGTATTTTTGTTTCAGAAATGAAGTAGAGACTATTTACATTAGTATCTATAATAAAAGAGAGGGGGGAGGAATGTGTGAAGCAGCAAATCCTATAAACATCTCTCACTGGACGCATGCAGGAAAACGCTTTATTCATGACCTGGAAGGGAGGAAGCAAGTAGAATCTAGATTTTGATCTCTGTGGTGGCCGGTGATTACAAAGCACTTCTGAACTGCCTTTGTCTAGTTCCCCCCAGAAGTCACTGGACTACAACTCCCAGCATACTTGAATATTGGCTGTGTTAGGTGGGGTTGATGGGAGTTGCAGTCCAACAAGATTAGGAGTTGGGGAAGCCTGCTCTAGAATCTCTGTTCCCTGACACCATTTGTATAATGAACTGAAGGTGTTTTCAAGTTAACATGTTTGGTTTTGCATTTCTATTAGTGTTGGCAGGAGTGGATTCACTATACTGGAAAAACTTGGGAAATAAAACACACTGAGGTATCTTCCCAGGGAATTGTGTGATGTCATCTTCAGGCTGATCTGTTTGACCCCATAAGCCAACCAGTGAGCCCAAGCTGCAGAAAATATGGGTGACTTTTCCTGGGACTCTCTCTGAAAGCCTGAGGTTTATGTAGTTCGCTCTGAAATACATTCAGCTGAGGCAGTTGATTACAAATGACATCTTATCTCTTGATAGGCTTACCTCCATGATCAGATACTGAACTTACATAGAGTTATATCCATGATAACTGTCTCTGTCAGACATAACCAAACTCCCAAAGTTTTCACACCATAAACACAGGCAGATAGATGAACTAGCCTTAGAGATCAACAGGGTATGTACAATATGCCAATAGGGTACATATTTGGAAAATCATTATCACTTCCTCCTAGAATTAATCACTTGAAATATTGTATTGTAATATCAGCTCATGAAGAGCACTTGACATTTCTGCTTCAAGGGGATCATTGCACGAAAGCAGTGGTATTTTACAGCTTGACAATCTTAGTTTCTGAAGCAAGTGTAACCATGTGGATGTTGCAATTAAAGGGGATGGGGAATATACCACATGAAACCATGCTTATCCCCACATGATGTCTCGCTAGCATGAAATCCCGATGCATGTAAGGATTTGCTCGTTTACATTAATCGAATTACAGTACACAAACCAAAACTTTGGAATAAACCAGCCAAATATAATTGCAACAGATTCAATATAATTATTAATTATCTTCATAATTGGCCTCCCAATCTGAGCACTAACCATGTAAATTTAATGAAAAATAATCTATCTAGTTAATAAGTAGTTTCCATGCTAAATAACGAACCTAGCTATAAGCAATTTGGGTAGGCATAGAATTTATGCAAATAGTTCTTCAGTGAAAAGGTTTATATATATATATAAAGCAATTTGATTTCTAAGGCACAGAGACATCTTTAGAAAATGCAAATCACACAGTGGTAGAAATAGACATATCTACCCCTCTCCCCCAATATTTAAAGAAACCGCTAATTCACGCACGCTGGATGTTTGCTTGATTACTGCAGCTTCAGCTTTTCTGAGTGAATGAACCATCTCACAGCACAAACACCAGAGGAAGAATGTTCATAGCAGCTCACACCACTTCTAACACAACCCCATTCACCAGAGTTTGCCTTCTACTAAGGATCAGGAAACACTGAGAAATCAAGAATCACACCTGGACTCAACCTGATCAATCAATCAACCCATCAATCAATAAGTAATAAAAGTTTTGTTGTCAAAGTTGTTATAATCTGGACAAGCCACCCTGTTTTTAATTATTCTTATTATTTTAGCCCCTGTGCAATCCTATTAGTGTGTATTCAAGTTCGTGAAGCTGTTCAGCTAGGAGCCCTTAACTCTTCTGCAAAACATTTCTCTTAATGGAAGAGAGTGGCAGGCTGGCTAGTGGCAGGTTCCCAAACTGTTTCCAAAACTTGCATAATGCTCCCTCCCTCCTAAAAAAGCAACACAGAGAGAGCACAGCAAACCAAAACCACACCTCACTGCACACTGTCTACCTCTTGTTCCACCTCCTTGTTCCATCTAAAAAGATGTAGAGTCACTGGGATTTTCTGACTCAGCAGTATCTGCAATCTTTGTGGGCCCTTTCTTCCGAATCCTCTCCCTTTTGGGGACATCTTCAGAATCTGTTGGAGTGGCTGAGCTCTTGGTAGTTCCTCTCTCTGCCTCACTGTCCTCCTCTGGGTCAATTTCGTCCTCACTGCCCCCTCTCTGTTTACTAGAGGTTTCAATGTCATCTGACTCCTCCTCTTCTATAGCCGATGGTGGCTCTTCTTCTTCTTCTGATAGTTCTTCTATGGCGTCATCTAATTCACTTCCTCCTGTAGATGATCGGTTCTTGAGACTGGACTTGGAACTCCTGCTTTTCTTTGTCCTGGCAGTAACTTCGCTGCTGACAGAGCTCTGCAACGACGACGACATCTTGGACTCTGTATCTTCGGACGCTTTGCTCTGAGAATCGGAGGTTTCGTCTTCGGAGCTGCTGCTACTTGAACTGGACCCAGAAGAATCTGAACGCTCTTCATCAGAGTCCACTGTGCTTTCAGTGGTTTCGTCTTGGTCCAGCGTCACTGTCAAGTAGTCTTTATCAGAGGCAGACGTGCTGCTTGCGGATGACGATGACTCACTTGAAGACGATGACGTCCTTCTCCTTTTCTTCCTGCCATAGTCGCTCACTTCAGACTCGCTTTCCGCCGTGACGCTGATTGAAATCCCTGACTTTGAATCTGATTCACTCACTTCCTCTGATGTACCACGCTCCCGGAGTTTCTTGGAGGTGCGCTTCAGGGCACGGCCAACCTTCTTTGTCGAGATCACGTCACCGGCTGATTTCTGGAAATAGCTTCCCTTGATAACCATGCTGTCTTCTCCTTCCGCTTGGCGAGCTGCTGCCTCCAGCTCTGTGTAATCTGCATCTTTCCCTTTCACTTTCTGCAGCATCATTGGGAAGATCTTTGCCTTCTTCCAAGGAGATGGTGCTGCCTCCGTGGTGGTTCCTGGCTTGGGGGCACTAACTGCTATTCGGCTCAGCTGCATCACTGCTTTGAGTTTCTTCCTTCCCTGGCTGGGGCCTGCCTTTATAGCCGCCACTTCACCTACTGCACTAATAGCTACTGGAGGCCCTGGCCTCTGACTTACAGCTCTTCTGGGAACAACTGCACCAGGACTTGTCCTCTGCAAATCATAAGAAACGGAGCTTAGTTATAATTTTAGAAAGCTGGCTGGCTTGAAAACATGTTGCCCTAGAATACTTTGCGGCAGGAAGAAATGAAGAGTTAATTGTAAGCGAGAGGGGAAGAAGCAAAATAAGTATATGGATTAGACTTGTTTTTAACATCAAAACTGGTAATATCTAAGGAACAATGAAACTAAAGTAGTTGTGAAAGTCATAGGCCAAGTCTTTTTTTTGGGGGGGGGGTGGAGATCTCTGTATGGCTTGCAGTGGAGGCAGGAGACAATTCTCTGGCACAGTAACTTGAATCTTCTGCATATGTTTACACTAGACCTTTTTGATTGTTGCCTGTACCAAAGGCTTTTAGATATGCACTAGTTATATGATAATTTAAAACCACAATTGTAATAAAATGCACTTTTATCACTTTAGCCACTAGATGATGCTGCAGCGCTGAAAATGAATAGATGTCAAAGAAACCGTTTTAAAACTCTCTGTCTTTCCCCCTCTGCTCCGCCATATAGACCCATCTAGAGCCCTAAACAAGTGGCCTCTTGAATTTCTCTATCATATTTATTGGCAGAGGCACAGACACTCCCCCTTTATTCCCTAAGGTATTTTCTTACTTTCCTGGCCACCCTTTTGCATCCTTGCAATGCTCCAGAACTAGAGTTCCCCTGAGGCCCCTGGGGCCTGAGATGGCAGCTTCCACCAAAGAATAGTGCGAATAAAATACCACAAAAAAGAAACATTTCAGGCATTTTCTCAGGAAAATGCCTTCTAAGATATTTCAGTTCAGTTCTAGGCATATATTACGGATGCTGTACAGCTTGTCACCAGATTGCAGCTGCAATGTACACAACAGATCGTGCGAGTTGCCTAGATTGTGTGTTTACTAACCATTCACCAATACCAGCCGCAGTACAGTAAATAACCACGTGCTCTTGCTGACATGATTTTGGTGACCAGCATTTGCATACTTTACTTCTGTGGGGTGGAGTCCAAGGACAAGGTTGCTATTCTTCAGCAGGCTTGATAACATATTATTAGGGCTTTGGTCATGCTACAAGATTGGTCTGTTTTATAGTGCCCACAAGGAGGAATGTCTCTGAAGATGCAGAGAGTACACTTCCTTCCTCTCAGTCCTCTACATCATGGGTAGGCAAACTAAGGCCCGGAGGCTGGATCTGGCCCAATCGCCTTCTAAATAGGGCCGGGAATCAGCGTGTTTTTCAATGAGTAGAATGTGTCCTTTTATTTAAAATGCATCTCTGGGTTATTTGTGGGGCATAGGAATTCGTTCATATTTTCCCCCAAAATATAGTCCGGCCCCCCACAAGGTCTGAGGGACAGTGGACTGGCCCCCTGCTGAAAATGTTTGCTGACCTCTGCTCTACATCTGTCTACTATCCCAGAGGCAGGCGACAGCAGAGGGAGCTCTAGAACAGGGCCAGGGAAATGTAGCTTTCCAGATGCTTTTGGATTCCAACTCCCATCAGCCCCAGCTGGCATGGCCAATGGTCATGGCATGACCAATCCACAGGTTTTCCCCACCCTGGTCTAGGTCATCCACTTGAGAAGTGGGATATGGAAGGTGAAGATAAGAGACATATGACCCTTGACTCACTGTATTCTCCACGCTGACCCTGTCAGAACCTAAAAATTGCTTACCAAATGTACACATGTCCTGTTAGGAGCTTTGATGTATTTGCAAAAGGTCAATACATTTGGAACTGCAAAAAAAATAAATAGATGAATAAACCTACGTCTGCTTCTGCCGTAGGTCCCTGTGGGCTATAATAGTAGCCGCCATCGCTTTCCACAACCACTTCGCCATATTCATCATACATTCCAGAAGGAGACAGCAATCGGCGACGACTTCCGTATTGAGGCAATTCGTACCTGGGGAAAAAGCCAGGTACAGACATCCTCTATGTTTGTATCCATGTTGGTTGTGTATACTCACAAATACATGCAAGAGCACTCATCCTTAGCTTGCTTGCTTCCTTCTTTTTAAAGTGAGTACTCTTGTCACATGCCTTTGGCCTCCTATAGTTTTACAGCAAACTGTATCTTATATATGGTATCTTCCTGGTTTTGGTGGCAGTGAGGAAAGAGGGACACACACACATATATACATACAATTTACTTTTTTTTTTAAAAAAAAATTGCTCTTTTGCTTTCCTACCTCAGTCTTATTCTTGTACAGCTGTTTTGAGGAACTAGGGGAAAATGTCAGGGGGGTCACAACAAAACTGCTATGAAGCCCACGGAAGATACACATGTGTTGGTAATGTAACCATCACTCTGACACTACAGTAGTCAGTCACAACAAGGGATGGTTGAATCAGTCAATTTTGGATTCTCTTGGTTTCTTGTTTTTCTACTCACGAGTTCAGTTCTTTTCATTTTCACATCAGTTTGCATTTTTTTTTTTTAAAAAAAGAGGTTCTCGTGAAAATTAAGCAGCTATCTATCATCTATCTATCTATCTATCTATCTATCTATCTATCTATCTATCTGTTCATCCATCTATCCATCCATCCATTCAATTTATATTTTGCCCTTCCTCTTGAAGGAGCCCAGGCTGGCAAACTTTAATGCAAACTTCTCCTAATATACACATTGTCGTATGCAATCTTGCCTAATATACATTTTGCGAAGCAATTTCCACTAATATAACGTGTTTTTCTATATTATCTGCACCAATATATGCATCTTTATGCACACTTTGCCTTGCATATGCATTTCTGAACATATTAATTCTCCAGAGAACGACATTTCAAAATTCAGAGAAGTGCAGATTTCAAAGAACTGTTGTGTTTCAGCGTATTGTTTTGGAAAATGCAGCTTAGGTTGGTTTGACTTTAAAGGTGAACTGAATCAAATTTCTCCCCCATCTCTTGTCACAATGGGAGACTAGAATACTATTTTATGCTGTACTTGGCCCTGTCCTTGGAAGCAGCAACAAATAAATCTAGTGTAAAGAAATCTAGTGTAAAAACTGCTTGGCCATGCCTAAAGGCAGCCCTTTCAATTCTTGCTTTGGTTGGCATGTAAAGTTGCGAAGTTTTACAAGATTAACAGACACAACAGAAAGGCACAACAATATAATCACATGCGGCATGCCCAAGGGCAGGGGCGGCCTGTCCCGTCTTGCCGCCTGCAGCAAATAGGAATTGCTGCCTCCTGGCCTGCCGTGGTGCACTCCATCACAGCCCACTTCCTTAGCCACTGTGCCCCAGCTATTGCCAAATTCTGTGGAAGACAGGATGCTCCTCAAAGTGTTGCCCCTCACTCGGCTTCTCCTCCCATGAACAAGGAAGATAGGTGGCAATGCCACACACTGAAGCCCCTCCCTCTCAGCAGTGGAAGTGGTGAGACAAACAGAGCTCCGCCTCTTGCACTTCAACCGCCTAAGGCCATCATGGGTGGGCCGACTCTGTCCAAGGGAACGAACAAAGTGATTTTTAATTCAAAGGGACTTTCACAGTTTGTGATATGGTACTGGGCTCTGCTGTTCAAAGCAATCTATTGTAAAAACTGCTTGGCCATGCCTAAAGCAGTCCTTTCGATTCTTGCTCTGGTTGGCATGTAAAGTTGTGAAGTGGTATAGAAAATGCAGAATGAATAATACCCATGTTCATAACTGTAGTAATCTTGCCCATAGTACTCTTGGCCAGGATCAATTCCAGATTCCATAGAAAGTTCCTGTTTGTCACAATACCAAGAAAAAGAGAAAAAGAAATCTCAGTAGGAATACACAAACCCATAGATCTTAAATAGCCCTGAGTTCATGTGTGAGAAGGGTATGAGCACAGACAAAAAGATAAAAGTTGCCGGGTTCTTTTTATCCTCAACCTTTGGCACTGGAATAATAACACAAATAATAATCCCAGGGGTTTTCTCTCCCTTTAGTGCCAGTGCTCAGATGTGGGGAACATAAGAAGTTCTTCTGTGGTGCTCTTCAGAATTCTCAGCCAGCGGTGGGGCTGAGGCAAGGGCAATGGGAACTTCAGGCGCATTTTTGGAGTATGCCCACGTCTATTTCAACTTCCAAGAGGATCCAGTTGACAGAATCTGACTAAAGCTGAAAGAACAATATTTTGTTATTGTGCTTTCTTTACAAACTATTTTCTCTGACATGATGGGATCATCCTGAATGTGGTATCATATTTCTAAAAAAATAAAGAAATGTCAAGTTTTGCTTTCCTGCCCTAACTTCATTTTATATCATTGCTAAAAACATACTCCTGAGCCAAAGAAAGAGAATTCATTCCCAGTACTCTTATTCCTATGATATAAATTACATAATTATCATACAGTTGTTAAATAATTATTGCACAATTTCTTTATTTTTATTCACTATAGTGTACTTGGATAAACCATTGTAAGTCATGAACACATTTGTCTGAACCAGAGTGCACTTCAACAGTTGCATGAAGTGTTCTCCTGTGTTCTCTGGTAGGAGTGTAAAGAGGGCAAGGAAGTTAGCAGTGAGGTCTGAGAGAGATAAAATGAAATGCAATAAATGCCATGGTGATAATTATGCTAAAGCTTAGGTCGATGTAAAACACAGTGCCTGTTCACTGTAGTGTTTGTTTTAAGTTATGATGATAAATATCCTAACACTGATCGTTAGTAATGAATAGTCACTGCAATTATTTTACATGCATCTAAGGCAGGGGTAAGAGAACTCCCTGACCATCGATGATGCTGGCTGCAGCTAATGAGGGTTCGAGTCCAACAGCATCTGGAGGAGTGGGGGGGGCACCAGTCCCCCACTCCTGAGCTAAGCAGACACATTTCAAGTTGCTTGGAAACTAAACTTATAAAAACAGTGTGAAGTAGACTGTTTTTCTTTGAAACAAATTTTAACAGTTGGAGACATTAAATATGGGGAGGCAGTAACAAAACTCTCTATCAAACTTGCTTGGAGGGATGTTATGGTCAATCATGCACCGCTTACGTTGAAGCAAGAATAACAAGCATTCATCATGGATTACCAAAGGACATACCAACAGGAGAAAAAAGGCTGATGTAGCTCATGACATTAATATCTCCTGAATCACATCCATATTGCTTCACTATAATAGCCGCGAGTTGTTACAATGTGCTCTGCTGGGCAATATCTATGGCTGGTCTCCTAGTCTATTCTGTTTAAAAGCAGTTGGGCCTGTGCTGAAGTAACATCTTTTTCATGGGTGGGGAGCCCAGGATCAAGCCTTGAAAATGTGCACATCTGACACCATGTGGATTGTTGAGTTGGCCTAAATGCATGCACCATTTGCTTCCAAGACATGGTCCTTCCTCCTTTTGAAACCCAAAGAAAGATCAAGCATGTGAGAATCATTAGTGCATGTATGTCGAGATGTGCAAACTTCAAGCTTGCAGGATCTATGTTGTCATTTTTACTAGAACCTCAAAGTCCACTAGCCAAAATTTAGTGCAAAATACATACGGTATTTTTCGCCCCATAGGACGCACTTTTTCCCTTCCAAAAATGAAGGGGAAATGTGTGTGCGTCCTATGGGGCGAATGCAGGCTTTTGCTGAAGCCTGGAGAGTGAAAGGCATTGGTGCGCACCAACCCCTCTCACTCTCCAGGCTTCAGGAAGCTATCTGCAAGCCTTGCAAGCCCGGCGGGAGTTCCCGCAGACTCACAAGGCTTGCGGGCAGCAGCCTGCAGCCTGGCGAGTGTCCGCAAGCCTTGTGCGCCCGGCAGGAGGTCCCGCCGGGCGCGCGAGGCTTGGGGTGGCAGCCTGTCGCCTGAAGCACGCGGAGCCCTCCGGAGGGCTCCCCGTGCTTCGGGCAGGTGTGCACAAGGCTTGGGGCGGCAGCCGCGGCTGGGGAGGGAAATTTTTTTTTTATTCATTCCCCCCCCCAAAAAAATGAGGTGCGTCCTATGGGCCGGTGCGCCCTATGGGACGAAAAATACAGTACATGTAAAATTAAAGAATTTTAGGCCAGAAAGTTTTTTTGAATACTAGAATCCTTCTACACAAAAAATTCTTCCTCCTGGTTCATCCCCAGGATATATTTATTCCAGCAGTGAGAAAGGCATTTTGTTTTTGCCATTGTTAAATAACTGAGAGTCAAAAATCCTTGCCAGTTTTCTGCAAATCACTACTAGATCAAGGGCTGCCTTCTTCCTTCTGCTTTTATGTGCTCTTCATTGCCTCGTGCAAGATATACTGTATTTTTCATCCTATAGGGCGCACTTTTTCCCTTCCAAAAATGAAGGGGAAATGTGTGTGCGTCCTATGGGGCGAATGCAGGCTTTCGCTGAAGCCTGGAGAGCGAAAGGCATTGGTGCGCACCAACCCCTCTCACTCTCCAGGCTTCAGGAAGCTATCCACAAGCCTTGCAAGCCCGGCAGGAGTTCCTGCGGACTCACAAGGCTTGCGGGCAGCAACCTGCAGCCTGGGCGAGTGTCCGCAAGCCTCGCGCGCCCAGTAGGAGGTCCCGCCGGGCGCGCGAGGCTTGGGGCAGCAGCCTGCCACCTGAAGCACGCGGAGCCCTCTGGAGGGCTCCCCGTGCTTTGGGCGAGTGTCCGCAAGCATTGCACGCCCGGCAGAAGGTCCCACCGGGCGCGCGAGGCTTGGGGCGGCACACACATTTCCCCTTCATTTTTGGAGGGGAAAAAGTGCGTCCTATGGGGCGAAAAATACGGTAATTCTGGCTTTCCTCACGTGGAGGATGATACTATGGCCTGAACCTCTAAACCAAGTCTTGCATTTCATAACTAAAGCACAATCACTTATCAACATACTTTACAAAGAATTGAGGGTATCGTTCATGCTGCTAATGAAAGTTCTTAAGATTATTAGAGCATAAAGGGTGATTGTAATTATCTTTCAGCTTCTTGAGTATAGCTTATAACACTGCAGTTAATTGAGTTATTTGGGACAAAAAGGATCTTGGGACAGTTTGAGTAACAGCAGAGAAGCTATAGAAATATGTCAACTTTAAAATCACACAACTGAAGTCAGCTGGTTCAGGTGCATGAAAATATCACAGTACTGCCTAATAACTTGTCAACATAAATACACTAAAAAACAGATTTAAAAACTTGTTTTCTCCTTCAGTGTTAATGATAAGGAAGTGCCAAATGTATAAATGTGTGTCAGAAGGTATTCTATATGAGTGCTCCCAAAGTTCTAGAAGAAAGTGAGAAAATTGTACCTCTGGTCTGAGAAGGGACGGCCTCAGCAATTGCTGTTGCTGACAAAGAAAATTGGAAACAGAAACAGGTTGATGAGAAAGATATAACAGAAAATGCAAGTAATTTATTTTGAGGTTGAAGGGTTACGAGGTAACCTTTAAACCAGCACGACAACAGTAGTTTTGCTTATGACTCTAATGGCCAAAATATTGCTCTGAGCTAATTTAGTTCTACTCTAATGATGGATTTTCTCAAGGCAAAAGGGCAAAGCCACTTCAGATCCACATGTATTAAATTCAGCTTCGCTGCCCTGTGATTTGGCAAAGGTCCCAGCAGGGCATAGATGTTCTTGGCCTCTAGGGAACTGGTTCCCACAGTTGTCAATATTGTCATCTTCTTCCAAGACATTTATACTTATTCTGAACAGATTCCTGAGTCCGAAACACCTGTCTTGTGTTAGTTTTGAAGAGTGACCACATGTATCAATCAATCAATCAATCAATCAATCAATCTTTATTGTGGTCAAAGACCAGACAGGGCCACATGTATAATTTACAGATTTCCTCTTCAAAACTCATATGAAGAGTTATTTCTGGAGGGAAAAGTTACAATTAACATACTTTGGTGTCATCTGTATATATATAACTGAAGCTAAATGTGTATTTTGATCTGGGAAATCCGTTCTCAAGTAGAAAATGTTTATTGTAGCAGTTCTAGCCAGTGCTTTTTTTCTAGCAAAAAAGGTGCCAGAATGTACCTCCCTTAGAATACCCACCTGAGCCCAAAGAGGGTCTTCTCACCAGCCAGAGGTTTGTTGAGGCTGCTCAACTGAGGCGAAGGGCGCCTTTCCATGCCTCAGCTGAGCAACTTAACAAGCCCCCTGCCCATGCCACTCCAGCTCACATATCATATGGATTTCCCATATATCAGCTGTTAGCTGGGGGGGGGGGGCTGAAGTGCCTCAGTAAAGCCCAGATGCACATCCAGCTCGTGAGGACACCCGCTCTGGAGTCTGTAAGGGATTTCATCTTTGTGCTCTCAGGAGGGTCTCCTTGCGAGCCAGAGGTGCAGGGGGACTTTGCTGAGGCTGGTCAGGTCTCTCCTCCCACTTCCGGGGCCCAGCTGAGAGGTGCCAGCACATTGTTCTGGCAAGTTCTGGTTCTAGCTCCCTGAGCCCATTTATCTCACAACTGCCAGTCCAACTGGGTTTTGAACAACAAATGGGAGAGAGGCTTTCATATATTCTTATGCAGAATGCCTTGTGCAGGCCCTATTCATGAAACATTCCAACTTCTAATGCTCCGATACTAGGCAAGCATTCCTGCAAAAATTACTTTTTTGAAATATAATTACAGAATTTGGAAAGGCATTTCACAAAACAGGTACCGAGGAGGTGCCAGGTGTGCTGTATTTGGAAATCCCTGAGTGGACTCCACTTGCGGCTGTGCAGATCCTCAACTCTCATTGATAATGCAGTTTAAATGTTGTGTTCAGTGAGTCAAATAATATAAAATGCAAAAATTATCCAAGCTATGCTGAAGAGAAAAAATGTAAATGGTAACTTCTTACTAAAATATAGGGTGTGTCTTACCTCTTGCTGTGCATATCCACGCCTGAAATTAAGCACAAGAAAAACAGGACATTAATCCAGCTATTCAAGTTGTAAATATAAATATGCATTTTAACAATATCATTTTCTTCAAAATGTAAAGACTTTGCAATAGAACATTATGGGCCTCACAGTACATCCCACTGAATTCTGTAGAACTACCCTAAAACAAATAACATGACATATAGATTATGTTGCATCCTTATGAGGACTTTTCCTTGCTGTGCTTCAGGTTCCCAATCTAGAAGGTCCTTGAGACTTAATTTGGAACACGAATGTGGGAGGCAATCACATTTTCTTTGTTTCACCTTTGTATAAAAAGGGCATCAAAGGCATTAACATGAGGGTGGCTCTTGGGCAAATGCATTGGAAATAATGATCAAGATAGAAAGAAACAGATAATGATGGCAACAGTATGAAAATAGGCCATAAATATCTTAAATACTGGATTACTGTGGGTTTCTTTGGATTATTACTGCCAACAGAATAATAAAAATGAGAACCCAAAATTGACCAAGGAAGGCAAGGTTCATTTGACATGGGCTGGGTACCATATCCTAATCCTAGATCTCCCAAGGAGATATGCATAACACTCTCTCTCTCCCCCCTCCTAATAATGCATAGAAACAAAGGTGGAACATCTATTTGTAGTTAAAAGCTGCTGGCCACATGTCAGATATTCAAAAGCCTTCCCCTTGTATCTACTGCCCTTGGAACCTTCCATAGGGTCACTTCAGAAAGTCAAGACACATCTAGGAAGATCTCCCATCAAATCCGTAGTTCAGATGGAACTGTGGTCGGAATGGAACATACTGAAAATCAGGATCTGCCCCTCAGAAATAAGTTTCCTGGTAGCACCTCATGTATCACAGTACTGAATAGCTTAAAGCCAATGGAGGGTTGGACCCAGAATTAGCTTGCTTAGAGTAGGTGCATTAATGGCTCTACAAGTTAGTCATGACTAAATTAGGCCCCATTGATTTCAATGGATCTACTCCAAGCTGGAGCCAACCAGGAGAAATTTCAAAGCAGCTTGGGAGTTTGGATGGCGGAGCTACAGGTCAGTAGTGGCTGCTGAGGTGGGCCCGGTCAGACACCATCACTCTCCTGGCTTCCTGACACAGTGGGTTACTGTGGAGGGGTGAGGTGCAAGGAACCTGGCCTTGTGGTGGCAGATTGGCTCTGCTACCGTGGACCAAGCACCTCCCCCCTCCTGGGAAGTGCCAATCAGCTGCTATGTTGAGAAGCCAGGAGAGCAACAGTGTCACGCTGCTCCACTGCCTATTGGGTAGCATCCAATGTTTCTGTTGACAGAAGTCTTTCATCGGAAATTCCTTTTCTTCCCCATTCTACCTTTTATCAGTAGAAGGGAAACATTGCAATCCACTGAATGGAGAACTGTAGTTTGTTAAGGGTTCCAGGAGACTCTAACTCTGTGAGGAGTACAGTACATTTCCTAAGATTCTTTAGTGTGGGGGATGTGCTTTAAATGTTTGGTGTGTTCACAGACGGAATCTTTAAATGACTTGGTAGGCAGACGACGATCCCATGCACAGTTACTTCGGAACAAACACAATTGGATTTACCTATTGGGATGCAAGTAGCTGTGGCTTCCCCTACCCATTTTCTCTGATACCTTTGTTCCACCCCATGCTCCCTATTGTAGAAAGCCGGATTCAAAATGTGCTGCAGAGTGGATGTGGCAGGCAAAGGACAGAAGGTGAAATGGGCAGCTGCTGTGCTGTATGCCTGATCTAGCTGCCAAAGGGACAGCATCCATTTCCAGGGTGCAGTTTTGAAGACTTAACATCTTCTCACGACATATCCCACTAAATTCAAGGGGACTCAGCCCCCCAGTAACTGTGCATTGATTGCCAGATTAGGTGTTTAATTGCATGCTTATGGACAACTGGTTTTAGTCAGCTTTAAGAGCACTTAAGTTCCTCTGGACTGATCTCTTCATGTTCTGTTTAGGACTTACATTTTTTTATCTTGAAGCAGACATGCACACAATTATATTAAGGCTAAACTAGTAGAGAGGCAGCAGATGAGGGAAACAATTTAATGACACCTAGGGGGGAAATAAAGAAGAGTCTGGAGGATCACATTTAATTTTTAATATTACCATCTGCAAAGCTTTTCTATTAGCATTCAGCTTGTGTATTGGATTATCAGAGGTAAATTATTGCTGTAGTCCATTTGATAGGAAAGTAATGAACATCTAAAATGGAGATTTATCACTAGGATTATCAATGACTTTTCAAAGTCTACCTAAGCAGTATTGCTTTATTCTTTTGTATGGCATGTTCCATTGCTGCCTCATGGTTAAAACTCTGGCTCGCTGCTGCAGAGAGCAGCAGGGGAACTTAACTTTCCCTTGTTCATTGTTCCACAGACACACCTTCACACAACCACTCCCACCCCAGTTGGCGTGCCTGACTGACAGAAACATAGATCTGAAAGTTGGGGGGGGGGAGTTGTTCGAGAGGCCATAATTTATAGGGAGAAACAGCAGGCAGGAGGGGGGCAGCTTAAGCCTTCTCCCACCTACTGATTTCCTCCTGAAAACCCACCAGTTAAGGTTTCAGGTACAGTATATCCTCACAATGGCAATATGGACCTGAAACCCTAGATGTGAGGAGTACTGGGTGGGCAGAAAAGACCTTGCCACCCACTTCCTTGTCCTCATTGTTATTCCCTGTGAATGCAACTTTGCAGAAGAGAGGTTGTGGTCCGGGTTTTAAGGCACAAGGTAGCAATAGAATGTGCAACTCCACCCACAGTCTCCAAAACCAAGATGGCTCAGAGCCCAAGTGGCAATTCTCAAAAGCACTTCTACGTTTACATAGAGACTGGCAATAATACTTCTTCTGCTGGCCAGGTCGCAGCTTCCCAAGTCTCAATGATCATGTTCTAGATGGTTCAGTCTTCAGATGACGTTTTAAAGAGCTGCCACTAGAAGGAAGAAGCTCATTGTCTCCGAGCACACGCTTCTGTGATCCAATATTGCAAGCAAAATAAGCAACACTATTGCTTTAATTCAGGGATGGGGAACCTGTAGGACTCCAGATGGACTACAAGTCTCATCATCCCTGATCACTGAGCAGGCTGGCTGGACTTGATTGAAGCTGGAGTTTAGCAACATCAGAGGCCGGGGAACTGATATGCACTGAATGATATAGTGTCAAATAAAACTGTTCATAACAAAACATTACATAATAGTTATGTAATAACCTGCAAACTGTTCATAATAAAACCAAAATAATACTTTTCTCTCTCTCTTATTTTTATAAAACAGACCTCAAAATATTTTGGCAATGGTTGCCATGCTATTGCCCAATGTATTAAAGGAAAACTGGAGAAGAACCAATATACATAATATTTCTTATACACATGCAGTCGTTACTAGAAATCCTGCCACCACATTTTACCAGTCTCTTAAGTTGCACTCAATGTGTGCAACCAATGATCTTTTAGATAATTTGAATTCCTGACAACTTTGGTTTTCAATCTTTCTTTCTTAAAAGTAAGGCACATTTCTAATCATTATTGTTACGAAGACAAAAAACTTGAAAATGCATTTATGGTTTTGGCTAAATGTGAAAGCTACATTGTAATTCTAGTGGCTTGAAGGAAAACCATAGACCTATCTCCTGCAAACTGTCAACATTTCTGGATTACTATTCAATGAATACTAGTAGCTGAGCAAAAATCTCTTAAATCTCAAAAAACAAATAATGATATATAATCATGTCCAAACAGCAGCAGATGTCAGAACACTTTCTGTAAATATACACCACTTCTGGATACAAGAAACATAATTTGCACAATTGTTTGCATACTGTCCTGCAATTTTTTGGTGATACAGATTTAAAGGAGTTATAATTTGTCAACTCCAGTTACTGGATAGATAGATTCCTATGTGTATTTGCCTTACTCTAAACATATTTTAGTTGTTATCTTGTATGAAACCCAAAAGATAGATCCAAATCAAAGGCAGTAAACAGAATGTAGAATTAGAACATGCTTTCTTGCAACTTTTGGCTCCTGAGATAAAGGTTTTACTATTTAAAGCTTCAAAGATACTGCCTATCTCTGTAAATGATAAATACACAGGCTCTTTTCAAATAGCTCATGGAAGGATCACTTGTTTCTCTTTAATCAGTTCCATTCTATCCTTGCTGTAAACAGAATATAGTTTTTCAGAGTCCCTCTCTGGTCTCTGATCAAACAGTGCTTCAAAAATGGTTTGCCACTCAGAGCAGTGTCAGCTGGACTGAATTTTCAAGGGGCCTTAAAATGCCAAACTTCAGGTGCGCATGGCCCTCAACGCTAAAAATGGCCAACTTCTAACAAGATATCTAGCACAGAGGACACTGGTCTTCTCAATGGCTTCAGACACTTTATGTTACATGCTGCAGATATGTGCAGTAGGAGATATCCTTGTGGTGCAATTTCTTTTACTCCTGTTTTAAAAGACATTGGAGGCACCAAAAAAGTTCATATATTTGCCCTTTACAAATGGCAGGAAATGCTAAAATAGGAAGTATGGGGAAGGGGAAAAAAACAGGATGGTTTCAAAACAAGCAGAAAAGAAGAGTAGGCCAGCCAGAAGCCACATCCACACCATACATTTAAAGCACCAGGTCTTCCTCTGAAGAATTCTGTCAGCTATTGCTTTAAATTTATGGTGTCTATGTGGCCTTAATTATGTCTACCTGAAAAGAAGTGGGGTGGTTACGGGTCTACCTGAAACATGGGCAAATGGCATCCCACCCCAAACAAAATGATAATTTATGTTGGAAAAAAGACACCATTTATGGCCCTAAAAAGCATTCTTTAGAATGACAGCATTCATTTCACCCAGGAGATTAGTCTAAACTTTGGCTGAACTAAAGAAACCTTTGTAAACAGGCTTCTTGTGTACTGGCTGACCCACTTGCATATGGAAGGTCACACATGATTAGAGATTCATTATCCTCTTGATGAGATCCACTAGAAACTAATTTTGAAAGGCAATGGCCATTTGGTTCTGAATAATTTAGTGCTTTGAAAAATATGTTCTTCAGTAATAGATTTCGCGTGCCCTCTCTGGTCTGCCCATATCAGCCCTTCAAACCCACATGACTAGCTTTGTTCAAAGTAGGAAGTGTAATGGAATCTAAACATACTACAGATGTCATAGCACATGGAAACTGTTTTTAAGGACCTCAACATGATGTAAGGCTCCATCTTCAGGTTTAACCTGAATAACAGTAATTGAGGCTGCAATCCTATATCCATTTGCCTTGGAGTAAGCCTGGCGTGCTCTGGTCCATGGGGTCACGAAGAGTCGGACATGAATAAATGACTAAACAACAACAATAATAAGCCTGCTGGAACTTCATGAGGCTTACTTGCTCACAGACAGGTACATGTAATCCACACATTTTCACAAGGGCTGGAAAAAATGTCTGGTCTAACATGAAAGGTAAAAACGAAGATTATTTTGATTTTTGCTTTAAATTATGCACAAGGACTTGACTATGGGAGGGACTCTGCTTGTGTGATTGCTGATGCACCCTCTTAATAACAGGTTAATTTGTACACAGCCAAGGTGAGGAACCTGTGAATGATGTTGAGCTCCCAAGTCTCATCAGCTCCAACTGTCATGGACAATGATCAAGAATTATGGGATTTGTAGTCCAATAACATCTGTAGGGCCCCAGGTTCCCTACCCCAGATATACAGCAACATGATAATTTCCCAGCGGGCTCCGCATCAAGACAAACTGATCACGAGAAGCAGGAATGGGAAACCCATAGCCCTACAGATGCTTCTGGAAACAGTTCCTCCCTGGCTACTGACTAGCATGAGGGTGACGTGAACTGGAATCTGACAGCAAACCCCTTCAGTATATCATCACCACTATTTTAATATATTCCCCACCCTTCACCCTAAGGTCCCAGGGTGGGTTGTGACAGAGTAAAGAGGTGAGTCTTCAGCATTTCCCAAAAACTGTACAGTGGTACCTTGGTTTTTGAACGTCTCGGAAGTCGAACGCTTTGGTTTTCAAGCGCCGAAAACCCAGAAGTAAATGCTTCCATTTTTGAATGCGCCTCGGAAATCAAACGGCTTCCACTGAGCCCCCCCCCCCATTTTCTCTATTGAATTTGCAGTCTGCCCTTTGCGGCTTGGTTTTTGAATGTTTTGGAAGTCAAACGGTCTTCCGGAACGGATTACATTCGAAAACCAAGGTACCACTGTATAATGAAGTTGTCAGATGCATCTCTATGGGGATGGAGTCCTACAGCTTAGGGGATGCCACAGATAATGCCCTCTCCTGGGCCACTCCCCCTAACCAAAAGTTTTAGGAGGGTGGTGGAACTAGCAAGAGGGCCCCGTCTTGTATAGAAGTATAGGAGATAGTATGTTTCTGAATACCAGTTGATGGGTAACATAAGTGGGAGAGTTCTGTGCTGCTCATGCCCTGCTTGGTGGCTTCCCCTACACATCTGGTTGGCTACTGTGGGAACGGGATGCCAGACTAAATGGGCCAGCGGGGCTCTTATGCTTTCATGTGTCTTTTGGGGGGCCACAAGTTTCTCACCCCTGCTTTAAAGGCTGCCCTGAACTTTCCATTACTTAAAGGAACTCGAACACTGTATGGCAGCATGTTACAGTATGTTGATAAGGCTTGAAAATTTAGCTAGTTATGCAGCACTGCAGCATTTCATTCAATTTCAGTGCCATTCTGAAATAACAGAATGAAGCAAATTGAAACTTACAGATTTAGAAACCACTTATTTCAGGAGTTCCTGCTGTTCCTGAAGTCGTGCTATACTCAAGAGTGCTCAAAAATGTTAAACTTCTGTTGTAGCAAGAAAAGAAAATGAATTGATTACTGTACTCACTACATAGCTGGCTATTATTGCTACTGATGACATACGCTGGACCTGAAATAAACTCCACCTTGAATAGGAGACTTTATTAAGCACAAAGCATTTTCTAATGTGTCAGCAGAACTCAAGTGATGAAGTTTGCAGCGCTTGGCTCTGGGACAAAATAGAATCTACCTTCAGCAATTTTTGATTGAGCCATCCATACTTGTCCCAAGAGCCACTGGAGAAAAAGCCAGACGGTGAAGAAAAGCAGCATATTTTTAGACCTTTAACTAAAGTACCCTTGTAATTACTTGTCTGTGCATGACTGATAATATTAGCCCAACAAACTGGCTTTAAGCTTTTAAAGTTCACTCCAAATACATGCTTTCTTTTGACACTGTTCATTAACACTTCTCTTAAATATTAGTTTTAATATAATTATTCTGATTTGAAGGGGCAAGAGGAAAGATGTGATGAGATGAACTCACATCCTAATCAGGGTACAACAGCAAAGATCTGTGATTAAATCACCCACTGTCATTTTCTTTCATGGAAAGAATATCCAGAGTGAGACTCTTTTGCTATGGTGTTGAAAAGGGGAATCAATGCTTTCTCTGATGGAAGTCACCTTGCTTCCTATGCCCTAGATCAGTGGTATGCAACCTAAGGCCCATGGGCCTGATGCGGCCCAATCGCCTTCTCAATCCAGCCTGCAGATGGTCCAGGAATCAGCATGTTTTTACACGAGTGGAATGTGTCCTTTTATTTAAAATGCATCTCTGGGTTATTTGTGGGGCATAGGAATTCGTTCATTATTTTTTCCCAAAATATAGTCTGGTCTACCACATGGTCTGAGGGACGGTGGACCGGCCCACAGCTGAAAAAGGTTGCTGACCCCTGCCCTAGATGGACAGAAGGTAGGACATTGGAGAGTTTCAGTAGATAACCAAGGGTTTCTGACTCACTAATTGTTCAAGACTAGCAACAATTTAAAAATTGGCCCCCCTCTTCTTCTAAAAAAACCAGGCTACTGAAATGAAGAAAGCTGAGGGGGAAAACCAAGTGGATTTTGTATATTGCAGACCTGTGAGCTCATTCTTGATACTGAAAACAAATCCCTGGTCTGTGAATATGATCAAAGGGACCTTGTTCCTTATTTTTAAGAGAATTGCCCCCTTCCACTGCCAATCACTATTTTACACCTGGCTCAGGTTGACGGACCTCTGCATTTTATGAAAAACTGCTTCTGAAGTCCACTTTCCTCTGCAAGCTAGTCTGGGGCAGTATAGACACCTCTCTTCCCCCCACTCTATGGCTAAAAGCAGTTTTGAGGAAAAATGTTCAATCTCCATCTCCCCAGTGCTATTCCCATGATCCAAATAATTCCCTGCCCCTCCCTCTGCTTTTTACCACAGAATGGCAGATATTTGCCTATATAGCTCTAGCTTCTCCATCTATTTTCGCCTTTAGCCTTTTTTCTTCTTCTAGCTTGTCATGTATTCAGAGAGCCAGCTACCCAATTTAATAAAATTATCATTTAAGAAATAGGTTTCATTTGGAGTACTTCAAGCCAAATGCTTGCAAAATCTACCCCACCAAAAAACCCACACACTTATAAATCCCTCTTTTTGTAATAATGATTCAAATTACTTTATTAGATTTGATGAAATTAGGGGAGGGGGACTTTCTGAAAGAAATATGCTGAGCAATCTAGCATGCAGAATGGGGAAACTCTGTGTTTTAATAGGAATATTTTCTTTCTTTCTTTTTTTATAAAATGCTTTTTACACAAAATAAATTACAAACGTGAAGTCTTAGAATATGCAGTGTCAGTATATGAAAAAGTAATGAAAGGCATGCTGTGGATTACAGAAAGAAGGAAGAGAAGGTGGAACGACAAATCAGAAAACCTTTATCAACACGACAAGCCTGCCACCCTCTCCAATCTACAGAACAAGATGATACGTTATTGTAATAACTTCAGCTTTCCTCCCCCCCCCCACTTTTTTTTGCTGAGTCTGTTTTGCTTGCTATCTCTTGCTTTCCAGTGACATCCAACATCTTACAGTGAAAAGTTAAGACCTCTCCCCTGGTGAACATTTTAACGTGAAAGCAATAAGACACCACAACCCCTCTTTGCATTGCAGGGTAGTTGCTTTGCTTGTTGATACAAACGCTTTTGACGGAAGGATGCCCCCCTCCCCGATAAACAAAAACATCCCCATTTAGCATTGCATCTGAGCTAACATGTGCTTCCAGTCCGCTGATTTTAGTTCTGGAATGCCTCCTCCTCCACCTAAGAAATAAAAGCAGTACTTTTTGAAAAAGTAGATAAGGACAGCACTCCCATAGGGAAATAAGCATCATAAAATTAAACCATCTGGACCAGCTGAAGAAAGGTGTTATAATGGATTTGCAGGTTTGCAAAGTCAGGAAGAAAAAGCGGAGAAAGAGAAGAGAAACTCTCAGTGACAATGACAAAGCAGTTCTGTGGATCCTGGGGTCCTGGGCAACAGGTTTGCAATGGTACCAGGTTACACATCAGGCAACATACACAGGTTTGTCATAATGCAGTGGACTGCGATGGGAATCTTTTTTCAAGTTCCTCCACTATGCAGCTCAAGTTTCCATTCTGCTGGCTGTGCTCAGTCTCAATCATCGTTTGTGTACTTGGTGGTTCTGGCGTTGCAACTGGCCTCAGCTTGGCGATGTGCTTAGGTAAGATGTGGTTTTTGTCTATTTGACTATACATATTGGCCACAGATTTTTCAATATCTGCTAAGTTCTGGATGTTTTTAAGAATCCCCTTCAGCTCCCGGCGAGGAGGGTCAGGTAAATCAGGGATGCAGACCACTTCTTGTTTGGAGGGTGACTTGGTGTGTTTTACAGGGGAGAGGAGCTGAGTGCTTAGAGTAGAAGAAGAAGACGATAAGGAAAGGCTGGGAGGAGGGGAAGGAAATGGAAGTGGCAACGGGGGAGGAGTTGGTGGTGGGGGGAGGGGAGACGGAGGTGGTGGAGGCGGTGGAGGGGTTTTGGGTGGATCAGGAATGATTTCCATTGCTTCCACTGTAGGTTGACAGGGTAAAAGATTTTGGCGAGCTGGAATTTTGATCCTAAAGGAAGGAGGAATGGGCTTGTGAATTGGTGGAGGGGACAAACGTTCAGGAGCATCATGGTGAGTTATGATCACAGAAGGTATAGTAGACGTGTCGAGTTCAATAACCTCAGAGTGAGGACTGAGGGAGGAAAAAGAAGGTGAGAGATGGACAGGAGATGGAAGGAGGCTTTCGGTGGACAACTCAAGTGAGCTCTCTCCATCCTGAGTGCAGCTGCTATGTGTCGGTGAACGCAAACTTTTCATATCTCGGGATCTCACTTGTTTCATTTCCTGCAGGGCTTGCTGTTCAAACTGCCTTGCTTTCTCTTTGACTGATATCTTTGTGCCAATGATCTTTTTGAAGACTGGACTGCCAACGTCGGCTCTGCGGTGCTGAATCCCTGCCCTTTCCTTC
Organism: Podarcis liolepis; assembly: GCF_965112155.1. Taxonomy (NCBI): domain Eukaryota; kingdom Metazoa; phylum Chordata; class Lepidosauria; order Squamata; family Lacertidae; genus Podarcis; species Podarcis liolepis. The sequence goes on along the minus strand of NC_139556.1, from coordinate 36,819,170 downwards.
TCTGCCCTGATTCTCTCCTGCTCCCACTGAACTGGGTCCATAATGACTGCCCTACTCAAAGCATCAGAAAGGTGTCTTCTGGGAAGACGAGTTGGTAGAGTCCACGCCCGATGAATGCTTCCCGAAGGCCATCCCAACAGAGAATTTTTCAAGGCTAACTTTCTGGGAGAAAAGGGGGACAGAAAATCTTTTCTCTCTGGCAGGACCCCAGAATAAGCAGAACCCTGGGTCGCACCCTCCATGTACAGAGGGTTCTGAGTTGTCAATGGGTTCTCATCAGACAAAAGCGTCACATTACTTGCAGATTTGGGGAAGTTATTGTTCAATGTTCCATTGATATTAGATTGCTTGTGGGCCTCAATAGCACGAGAGGCAAAGCTGCTTATAGCCCTCTGACGGTCCCCTTCTTCGAAGACTGACTTTTTTCCCCTGCTTTGTTGAAATTGATAGAGAAGAAAAAGACTTGAAAGAAAGAAAATAATCACAGGTAAGGAAGCATGCATGGACATTGATTTGAATGAGAAAATATAATCTGAATGCTGTGAACAAAAAACAGTGACGTCTAAAGCTTTCTAAGGATATCTAAGAATCTAGAGCTACATGTAATTAATCTATATGTAATTAAGCTACAAACACAAGACATTTATTTATTTACTAAGGGAAGTGGTTCACTTCTCTTACCAAGGGAAGGCAAATAAGGTAAACTGTTAATTTAAACAAATGCCTTTCAAAAGCTAATGCTTTTTTATAAATCTGAATTTTCTCCTGAATGCTCAAAAGCCATGACAAAGAGGCATTGTGTATGAGATCTATTTCAAGGAGTGCACATGGTGTCTAGGTTCTTGCTTATAGTAAGTGGGGATCAAAGAAATAAAAATGACAGGACAGTAGATTGTGAGGGAAGTTCCCAGTCTAGTGCTTTCTTTTGGCTTCAGAGACCTGAAGTACACATGGACTCAGCCACAGAAAGGGCTTTACCATTCATCTGAATGGAGGAGACAGGTTCATGTTGAGAGCTGCCCCTCGAGTCAATATGCATAGGGGCACCTATATGAATAAGAACTCAGTTGTAAATTATTGTAAACATAAGGGTCTGGACTGGGATGTTTGTGTTGCAAATGGGCTAGAACAGTCCTTATGGTCACCAAAACAGCTGTTAATCCCTGTTCTATCTGAAACATCATGGATTTATGGTAACATGCTGTGCATATGCTTCATATTCCTAGTGGGATCAGGAGTCTATTGCTGTGTTGATATGGTGAGTAGTTGTAAGATTACGGGGTTAGTGTGGGATGAGTCACTTCTCAGAGGCATCCCCATAGCAGTTGTGCCATGTGGTCTGCTTGCAAGAGCAAATGGAAATTGTATTTAAATGAGTCAACCCACTAAGCGATACTCCTGTGCAAGCTCTGCTCACTTCACTAACAAGGCGCTTTTCAGGAGCTGTGGTTGGCAGGCTATGTTCTATGCTCCCTATAACTCAAATCCATTTTGGCTTAGCCTAACTGCAGACATGGTGAAATGAAAAGGCTACGCTTTGGTGATTTGATGATTGCAAAGCTTAAGCTGCTCAATAGCGATCAGTCCCATTGGCGTTAATGAGCCTTCCAGTAAATGCACATTTTCAGGTTGCAGCCTCTAAATTTTAGAGGTGCCAACAAGCTGAAGGGGATAGAATCTACTCACCAGAAATGTCTTCACACGCAGTGCAATGACAGTGCTTTCAGTTCCTTAGCCCTACTTCCCTTTGGAACGTAGTACATTGAATGATTTAGAAATAAATGTCTTCCAGTTACTACATTACTAGGAAATAATTGCAATTCTCAGTAACAAAAATCAACTACTTTCCCCATCTGCTACAATATTACCCGCAATGGTTTGAGTTTACTTACTGATGCCTATGTGTCCAAAGACAGAGGAAAAGGAAGAAATGAGACATGAAATGAAATGAAATGAAATGTTAGTTCATGTATATAGTTGTGTATATTATGAGTAAATCCAAAGCCAACAATGAGAAAACAAGAGAAAACAAGTAGAATGAGTGATACGGGGAAAATAAGAAAAGCAATTAGAAGCAGATGTCCTCTTCAGAGCACCTATCATTTAAATTTGGAGAGATCACAGAAGCACTGGCACTTCAATTTCAAGTTGAAGAAGTTACTGAAGTGATACAAGTTATTGTTTTGCACAAAAACAATTTCACCGATGAGGTTTAAATACAACACAGTTAAGCAAAGCAAGGCGTTCTTAATCCACAAAGTCTCTCAGTATCTTCTCTGGGCACAGCAGGTTTTCTGAAGTAAGTCCCATTTCTAAAAACAATTTCATTCCACTGCCATCTTCATAATTGGCTCCCAGTGCTGCATAGAGTGCTGGGCTGGATTTTGGACTCTTTGGATTTTGAGCTCTATCCGATCTATATCTGGACATTAGAACTTCTGTACATGCATACCATGTTCCTCACCCCCTGTGACAACCTTGTCCTCCCTCTTGAAACTCTCCCTCCCTCATTACTGGGATTTTGCACTCAATACTTTTTAAGGACTAAACAGGCTGAAATGTTATGAAATGTCATAAGTAATGACATTTTCTGGGCAAGTGTCAGTATAGTGATGATAACCTTTCGTACAATTTCCACTTTAATGCAGAAGTTAATAAAACACATACACACACTCTCTTGAAAAAGAACAACAGATTAATTCATTCACATGTGCTATTCATAAATGTACAGACCCTAAACCTGGTGACCACACACTTTCCTTAAATTTTTTGTTGAGCACTATCCAGAACTTCTGCATGAGGTGCGGGGGTGGTAAGGAAGTTCTGAAGAATATAGCTACAATCACAACCCATTAGAAGGAGAGAGCTTCCTATGCTGTGGTACAGGTGGATGGCAACACATCCCTTACAGGGCCATGGACTTATCCGGCCACATACTAAATAATGGAAGATTACCTCCTGCATCACCCATGCACTAATTCCTGGGCAAGCTAGACGTTCCAAGTTTTGTATGTCAAGAATGCAATTTTCTGGTTGAAATACCAGCCTGCTTGAATATCACTTCCATCATTTACAGCTGACCCCATGGTGGATTGACTCTACGCCATAAAACCCTGGTGTCAGAACCAGCTTCATAGTGTGAGTAGCGTGTCAGTGAAAGCAGCAGTACAGAATCCTGGTGCTGTGACATATTTTGCTTCCTCCAGATTTAACTTGTTTTGTCTCCACTCTGATGACATCACTGGCTCTGCTCCCTCAGATCCTGAGCTCCCTTCCCTAGAACTTGACCTGGCTCTGACCACACTTTCTATCTTTCTATCCTAGGCTGGCAACTTCCCTGGGCCTTGATAACCAACCCTTGACTCTTGCTGATACCTGAAAGTCAGATTAACTGGCATGTCACTCGGGATACAGTGACCTGTGAGAAATGCTAGGACCCACAAAGCTCATGGGCTATCAATCTCCCCCATTCCAATTGTCCGAGGATGTGGTGACTCCTAGAAATTGGTGCAACAACCCTTCTTGGCACAGGATCTGACTGGGCAATCTTCCCACCATAGCTTGTCTCTTCTCACCATAGCTCTAAGCAGGAATAATCTGCACAGAAGGGGTAGCCCAGACCCAATAAGCTGCGGATCATGAAAAAAAGGTATAGTAGCAAAAAATGATATTGCCAAGGCATGGATTGCTGCCCAGGTATGCCCACACATGGAGGCTTCTACAGCCAACTCACTATTGATGATACTGAATGCTGGATCATGCCCAGCATTTAAAAGCTGTAAACTATTTCTGAAATGATACGCTGTTGTAAAACATGTTGTTAAAGTGGTTTTTTAAAAAAATGCTTTGGAGAAAATTATATGATGCTATTTGAGATACATTTTCCCTGGGTGCAACTGGCACCAGTAACCCTGAGCAAACTTATCCTTCTCATAATTGCCTTGTATTTAAACAAACGAGCAAATGAAAACACTCTTCCTATGTTAAAAAAGGGGGGGGCATCATAAAGACGTTTACATGGACTAGATTATAAGACTTACCAGAAGAACAAGGGCAAAAATGTGCATTGTTTGATGTAATAGCATCTCTTACCACAGTTGACAGTATAATCAGAGTAACCTTGGGCCTCAAATGTGTTCCAGAAACAATCAATGCTGAATTGACCAACATTGCTATGACCAAGCCATTTTGCAACCTCAACTTCAGGGACTGAATGTGGCCCTCCATGGATCTCTATGCACCCTCGGGATCTTCCCCAGGTCACATTTATTTCTTGTTTAAATATTTATAAACCACATTTTCATATATAATATCATGTCTTTCATTGATCCTGGTCTGTGATGTGTTACCAAACTGAGATAACATCTCTTGTTTGCTTGGGTGGGGAAAAGTGTGGGTGGGGAACACAGAAACCTGTCTTTTACATGGCTAGCCTGTTGCCTATTGTACAAAAGCAGTGCCTTTTCTTTCATTTGGGGGAACTCAAGGGTACACAGTACTGGCATCGCGTTGTTGTTGTTAAAAAGTGTGGCATTTACAGTAACCACATCATGGTGAGTACTGGCACCTATTTTTCTAGAAACAAAAAGCACTGTACAAAGGTAAGGGTTACACCTGTTGGTTTGGACATTTTTGCCTTTGGCTCTGCCCACCACTGGTATTTGGCTGTCTGGAAGGTTGATCATGTTGGAATGTGGCCCCTAGGCTTAAAACATTTCCCCATCATAGATCATAACCTTGATGTTTAAGCCACCATGAGTGGCTTGTTAATTCTTCCCTGTTCTTGAATTTACACAGCAATGTCAACTGTAATTTCTGAAGCATCAGAATTATACTTTGAATTGCTAGTATTTTAAACCGCAAACATCACTGAGGACTTACATGGTGCTGTCGCCGAGTTCTTCATAGAGATTATGGGCAGGAGTGCTTGCTGGTTTGCCAGCTGGTAAGGCCATCTGGATTCGAGCCGTCTTTGCACATTCTGCTTGTCTCCTTTGGTGAGTCACATGGAAAGGAAATGGAGAGTGTCACACATGGTCTCCCACCAAGAACACATCAGCCGCAACAGCCCCCAAAGGGATATTTGTTGCAGTTTTTCACCTCGTGATTGGTGACAATACTAAGAAGAGAATTTGAATGCACCACATGGCAGAATAAAATCTGGCTCCTGACTTTTTTTTTTACTTGCTTCTGACATACTGTATGCAACTCAAGTTATGATAAAATATCCTTTAGTGAGAGTTCTGAAAGAGTTTTAAATATCACCTCTCACTCTTGGAAATGGATACCTGAGATACCTAAACATGAAAGCGAATGATGTTTTCAATGGAGCTTATTTCCAAGTAAATTTAAGAAAAGATGCTGCATTTGTGTTACAGAGCAGATAAAACCAGATTATCTCAGTGTGTTACTGCTGACCTAACAATCCATGTATTGATTAGTCTGTGTTAGGAAAATACACCGGGATTTATTCTTAAGGCGATTATACTATTCATTCCTCTGTCATTCCTAGCCATGTTCAAGATTCAGCAGTTTTTAAGGAAATGCACTTCCTTTACACACAGAAACACACCATGCAGTACAACACGACATCTATCTATCTATTTATCAATCTATCTTGATAACTCTCATCTTACACTATACAGGCTATATAATTATCCTGTCTCTTTTAAAATCTAGGCATACTCTGATATATGCCATTTTCATAGTTTAACTTTATTGCTTTTGGTAGGAATACTTCAGCCAATATTAAAAGTGGCATATGGAGACCTGTATTTCAATATGATCTCTGCTTTCAACATGCAATAGCCAAAGGGTGGAAAATCTGGGGGCAGAATGTATCCCTCAAGTTCTTTCCATCTGGCCCTTGGGATTTTTCCTCGGCCACCCTCCCTCTCCTCCGGCCACAATCCCCAGTGATATTTATTTATCCTATGTAATGCATTTGAAACAAGGCCAAAAATAAATACTTACTCTTTAAATCTGTTTTGTTATGCAGAGTGATAAAACAGAGAACAAAAGTTGTGAGTTTCACTTAGTAAAAATAATTCACATTGTGAAATCTAATAAATTTCATAAGGCATTAAATTTAACTGTACAAATCACATTAGGGCTAAAACATTAATGGGTTAGTCAGTTAACAGTGCAATCATATAAAGGTCTGCTCAGAAGTAGACCCTGTTGATTTCAATGGGATTTACTCCCAAGTAAATGTGTATAGTACTACAGTCTTAAGGAGTCAATTAATAAACTAAACAGGCATCACTGATCAGGCAATGCAAATTAAATTAAGCATTTTACTATACCCAGGAAAACCACATATGACAAAACACCATCTTAAGAGAAGAACCACCATTCTCATATAGGAGTTAAAGTACGGTATCTTCTGAGACAGCAGCTGGTGTGTCATATAAATGCCCTCTCTTTAAAATAAAACAGCAAGCTTTTTTCCTTTTAAACAATCACATGTAAATTGGCCACTGTTCGTGGTTAAGGAAGAAAGAGCTTAACCCCAACTGTAGATTTAGATGACACACTAAGTAAAACCTTGGCTTTACTGCCATGACACACTCAGCTAAGGATTGTGGAAGAGCAAAGTGGCTGCAAGCTCCTCTCTGGGAGCCTCTATGTTCATGTAGTCCTACGAAGCCATAGTTCGATTTATTGTGGTGTGCAAGCAAATAGTTTACTGGTGCACTGGGCTTAGGGCTAAGAAGGCATGCAAAGGTCTTCAAGTTGCCCTATGGAATTTCCAGCAGGGAATGGGTCATGCTTTGCAGTTGTCAATTTATTACTTAAGGTTTTGTTTTTTAAAAAAAAATCATTGTAATAATGTGATTTGCACGAAGAATTTCACTGGCTAAAGACAGTCTACAAAAGCCAATGTTTTGTTTAAGTCGTTAATAATAAATTTCCTGAAAGCAGCCCAGATGGAGATTGCAGTCTTGTGGAGAAGTGGTCACTTGTTAACTATGAAAAACTGGCATGATAGGTTTGGAAGACAGTGCCTGTTAACAAACTAGCACAACACTGCAGAGTAGTTAGAGTCGACATTATCAGTGATACATTTTATAGCTGGTCTATCTTAATTTCTATCATTAATTCCTCACAAGAAGAACCTAAAACACATTCACTTTTTGTTTTGTAGAGTTATGTTATTCTGAACTTTATATTGATATTCTGGATTTTCTTCATTTAGCCATCATGTCACTGATCATCTCTAATATTTAAAGATGGCTGTGGTTAACTTCACAAATCTGTTGCTGTAATCAATCCTATATGTTTGGCATTTATAGATATATTATTTCCAGTGTGTAATGGGGACGTGTGGGTCACTTATGTATTTTGTCTCTCTCAATGTGGTATTTGGAATGTTTTGATTGTTTGGTATTTTTTTGTTGTTTTTTTTAAAAACAAAAAACCCCAGTGATTAAAACAGCAATTCCAACTACAGTTGTTGCTTTCAAATGTTAGGAGACGAAAAAATAAGTCTTACAATTACTTTCTGAATTCAAATTATAGATATAATATAAAGGAAATTAAAAATAATAGCAAGGCTGTTCTCCATTTTGAGGGCCATTTAAAATGTGCCACTCTACTTTCATTAATTCATAATTTGTGGTTCACCATTGATTTATTCTTCAGTACAGGATACCAAAATTTCAGAGGTGCCACCTAATAGAAATGAGCAGCAATACTTTTTGGGGTTATTTGCAAACTATACAAGGAGGTACTGAGCAGTGCTGCAACACTGTTATTTCACCCTGGAAAACAAGTAGTGTAAAATTCATTTAACTTTACTGTGCTTTTTACAATCTGCAAAAATTAATTCATTGAATATTAAGCTGATCAGTGGCCTGGAAAGTATTGAAAAATGTAACTATGACACACACACACAATTTTAATATAAAGCAATTCTTAATGTTTCCATTTTATGTGCTCCAATGATGACGGTTATGTTCATTTGGCTTTAATTCTTGCATTAACTTGAATAGTTATTTTGCTAGCTTTGATATTTGGTGATTAAAGCATAGCAAAACCTTAGGAGAAGAGGAAAATACACATATTTCCTTATTATTTTAGTACAGATCACAGGTGACAGGTACACAGGAGTACTATTGAATATGGCTTTAAAAACCATCAAGGTATTCTTATTTTTATCCTTATTAATCTTACTAAATCTTATTAGTTGCTCTTTCACAAAAGAGGCATGAAGCAACTGACAAACTTTGTAATGCAACAAAATAGTTCAAAATACAAACGTTAAAGCCAGGTATAAAAGCCAAAATAAATCAAAAACTTAAGAATCCACACATGCAAAAAGCAGGTTGAACACATCCTACTCCATTAAAAGAGATCTGGAGGGTGGCAATACAAAAATGGGCCTTTTCCATGGTGGCTCCCTGGTTGTGGAATGCTTTTTCCAGGGAAGAATGTCTGGATCCCTAACATCCTTCCCCCCAGGCCTTTGGCTAATTAAATTATCTATTTACAGATAGGTAGCCATGTTGGTCTGCCATAGTCAAAATAAAAAAATTCCTTCCAGTAGCACCTTAAAGACCAACTAAGTTAGTTCTTGGTATGAGCTTTCGTGTGCATGCACACTTCTTCAGATACACTGAAACAGAAGTTGCCAGATCCTTCTATATAGTGAGAAGGTGGGGAGGGGTATTACTCAGAAGGGTGGTGGGAATGGGAGATTGGCAGATAGCTGAGATGAGCCTATTGACGACTCTTAACGACTGTAATAGGTCTTACAGGAAAAGGCAAGGGGTGAGACCTGGTCTGAACAAAGACACTGGATTCTTATCTCATTATACATGACTAAGCCATTTCTCACCTTCTCACCCCTTGCCTTTTCCTGTAAGACCTATTACAGTCGTTAAGAGTCGCCAACAGGCTCATCTCAGCTATCTGCCAATCTCCCATTCCCACCACCCTTCTGAGTAATACCCCTCCCCACCTTCTCACTATATAGAAGGATCTGGCAACTTCTGTTTCAGTGTATCTGAAGAAGTGTGCTTGCACACGAAAGCTCATCCCAAGAACTAACTTAGTTGGTCTTTAAGGTGCTACTGGAAGGATTTTTTAAATTTAAATTATCTATGGCCTTTTAAATGTGCTAGTGGTGGGGGAGGGTTATTGCTTTTGGTTGTTACTATGGTATGTATCCTTGTGTTTTCATATTGTAAACCTTCCTATGGTCCTCTGTTGAAGGGTGGTACATAGATTTAATAAATAACAGTAGCCACAATACTAACAACAACAAACACCTAAAACATTCCAAATTAGGGGCCAAAAGCCTGGGTAAAAGGAAACATTTTTTGCCTGGTGTCTAAAATTATTATTGTTATTATTATTTATTGAATTCATACAGCACTCTATACCTGGAGGTCTCGGGGCAGTTCACAGAACAAAATCAAAATATAAAACCACAAAATATATAATCAAAATAAAAACAACCCAATAACCTCTCCCCCCCCCAAAAAAACCCACACATTTTAAAAGGGCATAGGAGCATTCTACAAGCAGGGAACCACCACTGAAATGGCCCATTTTGACCTCCAGCACTTCCCTCGGAGGGATCACACAGAGTAGTTTAGAACTCACAGGATGGAAGTAATCTGAAAGATGGAGGGGGTGCAAAAAATCTATGTTGCAGCCCCTGGAAAAAAACTGGATTGCTGCACTAATGATCCCTTGAAGCATACCAGAAAGGGAGAGGCCTTTTTCAGAACATGATGAAAGGGTGATCAGGTTGTGTGAGAAGAAAAGGAGAAGGTTTGGTACCTACAAGGCAGCTGATGTATGCTGAATAGAAACCCATAGCTCATTTGGCTGAATTGTTAGTTCTTCTAAAGTCTTGGGAACAAACCTGGAACCTTATTTGCGACGTGTATCTTCTACCTTTTAGTCCTGGGCCTTGCCCCCAAATAGTGAGCCTCTGTTTTCAAGGAGGGTAGAGCCTTGAGTTTTTCTGTAAATGCTCTTGGTGAGGAAGAGAGACAGTGGAACCTGGAGCCTAAATAGGAAGGGCTCCTCAAATGTGTATGCTGGAAATGTGACCAAAAGTATGAAACCTGCCACCAAGCACAGCCCAGTCTTTCATCTTTGATGTATACAGAGTGCTGGCATACTTACTGTTTGTAGCTGACCATAACTATTAAAATAGCAGGCATGCAGCAAAGGATGATGATGACAGCCAGAGCCAGCAAGGCCCCTTCTGTGTAGCCTACGGCTTGGGCCTGCTTCTTGACATTGGCCACCACATCTGGAGTGCGGATCTCCAAAATACGTCCTCCTTGCCCAAGGTATGGCTGGAATTCTTTATTGATATCCAGGAGTTTGCCATCCAGAAATCTTGAAGATTAAAATAAAATAAAATAGCAAGTAAAACAGGCAAGATCAAGCTGTCATGTCTCTTCTTCAAATGTGATGCCTCCTCCAGATGTTTTGTAGTGGGAGTTTTAGTCCAAAATATCTCAAGGGCACCATGCTTGAGACGGCTATTGTATTCCTATTTAGGGCTGCACTGGACATTATTTAATATTTACTCCAATATTAGCATATTAGACACAGATAAATGATTATTGGGAAGAAAACAGAAAAGTATTTATTGGGGGGGAAATATGAACATTCTGATTTCCCCCCAGTGCCCTTTTGTTTCCTGAGAATGATTTTTGTCTATGGGGATGACAGTTTCCTCTTCCTTCTTTGCCTTCCCTGAACCACATGCGATCTCACTGCCATGGTGGGATGCCTTGCTTGGCTCACTGCTTGGGTTGTAGTGACCCACCAGTTTGCTCTTTAGAGGGGTGACATTTGCAATGACATAGCATCAGACATTGCATCACAACAAACCTACATTGTCATTGTTAATTGGGCTGAACAGCATCGGGGGCAAAGGGGGAGGAGTAAAATGGAGCCAAGACACGATGACCCCCGAAAAGAACCAAAGGGGATCAAACAACACCGATGCAATGCAAACATGATCATAATAATGAGTACCCAAAAGACCACATAAAAACAATAATGCATTGCAAAGTGTAGATGCTGTTCTGCAAATGGGCAGAACATCAGGAGACTCAGTGTTCCCAACATTCTTTCTGAACTATACCATGGGCCCATTGAAGTTAATGGACATAACTAACTTAGGTTCATTTATTTCAGTGGGTGAACTCTGTGTAGGACTTAGTTGAATACAACCCCATTAGACTAGCTGTACATTCAAGTGTAATGCAAGAAGAAAGCCTCTCACTGCACACTAGATGATGCTCGTGTATGCTAGATGTCATTTGTACTGATGAAGAACATGAAGGAATTTTGCTTGGCTGGCAGTATACTTTTGGGAGATGTAACACTGCCTCTCCTAAAAATTCTGTAAGCAATTTCTGTACAAACCTCTATTTTAAGGTTTTTATAGCTCAACTGTGCATATTCCACTCCAGATGAAATCTGGCATACTGTACAAAATGAGACAGGGGAACTTTTTTATTTTTTAATGTCACATATTTTCACGAAGACAGTTTGCTTGAGAAATTTTCTCTGTCTCTCGTGTTTGTAGAAGATAATGCAGACACCTAATATTTGGTACCTAACAGTGACCTTTTCCTGGTACTAGTAATGGAATTGCAATGTAGCACACAACTGGAGTTACTTTGGCAAATAACTTCATATGCATCTTCAGGACACTCTCAAGTCAGCACTCAGTTCAAAACTGCAATTATATAATTGATCACAAGACTTTGCACACTTAACTGGAAGAAAATGTCACTGAAATCAATGGAACTTCCTTCCAAGTATGTGGAGTTGCAGCCAAGAATACCAGATAAAATTATGCAGGTTCATTCTGTGTGAGCACTTCAATTAATGAGAAGTGAAACAATCACCTAATATCCAGTGACTATAGACTGTTGATATACTGAAATAGGGAACCATAGCCAACTTTATGAACTAATGTTCAGACACAGTGTATACCTGGCAGCCTGAGGAGTCCCATCCCTAAACCCAGCTTGGGAAGAAGAAGAAACATGAGTATGTTCTCTGGATTATGGAACTGCTTTAAGCACATATATGTTTGTAAAAAAATGCAAATATATTGACTATGGCTATTTAAAACTTGCTGCCTGACTGCTACAACAGAACCAGCTCAAGTCTCCTGATGTGACTAGACAGCTGTCTTGCTTTTTTCAGAAATGTTGCCATAAGCATTGGGTTTTTTTTGGTCTTGCTGGACAGCTGTCCTGCCCCAAGTAGATGATGAAACTGAGCCCCTTCACTCCTCTCTTGGTAGGAACAGGACATCTGCATAGTCACATCTAAGTTTCTCTTTACTGTCATACAGCCACATTTTGTCCACAGTGGGCAAACTATTGTTTGCATAGTCAAGATTTTTTAAAAATTGTGATCTCCGGTTCTGGTCTGCAGACAAAAGTGGGTTGCATAAACTATGCTTTGCTGAGAACCAGGAAATATGGGAGGATATAAGAGTCCATGAAGGGAGGAGAGAGATACAACACAGGGCTTGTGTCCTTTATTTACCTCTCTCCATTTTCTCTCCCCCAAATCACATTCTTTCTGCTGTTCTCCATTCCCTGAAGGACATTCCTTGAGTCAGGTCATGAGGCATGGAAAGAAGATAAAACAGGTGTCTGAAGAACCCAGCTTACTCTTCCAAAGGACAATGAAAGCCACCTCTAAGATCCCCCTGCAGGATCTGCTGGGTAAGAAAGGTCACAGAATCCCCTTCAAAGCTTCTTACAGCAGGATTAGGTGATGGAAAGTACCAGTTGGAGTAGCTTTGGAGATTAGGATAAGAATCTGAGCTTATCTGAACCAAACCTCTGGAGGTTCCCAGCCACAAGCTAAAACATGTTAATGCTTCAGATTGAAACTCTCACTTCATTTCCCCCCTTTACTTTGCTAAGCTGACACTCATTCACCTCTACCCCAAAGCCAAGGTAGTATTCCCTAGGATTTTGCTGATTTAAATTTTATAAAGCTTTTGAAGAGAGGGGGAAAAGGCTGACTGTGCAAGCATAAGAAAATTGTTTAATTAGGTTGCTTCTAAGCCAACGTTAATCGGTAGCTGTTCAAAACAAGAAACCACACACTTTCTTCACTTTTTTTCATGTTAACCTTCTTTAGTACAAAGTCTGTATATTAAATGAAGGAAAAATGATACAAGCTGATTCCTCAGACCTGCCTTGGGGGAGGGGGGTAGAGGGTTGGAGAGAACAACCAATTAACACAAGATGCTAAATCTCTAAAAATTACACAAAGTTGAGGCTGCTGTTAGTGCTGATGGTACAGAAACAGTTCTTTTTTTAATATGTGCTGTGATCCTGTGTACATTTACTTGAGAGTAAAACATCTAGGCTATTGGGTGCTGCAGCTCTTTGGGTGTTCTGATTCACAATAAGAAGAAGATGTAGCTGTATAGTCAGTTTATTAGTTCCTGGCTTGTTTATTCTTAGTTGTTCAGTTCTAGCTATGCAGCTAAGAAGAGGAAGTCACAGAAGACTGACAGAAGTCATATGGAATAGCCTCTCGTAGTCCGAAAGGAAAGTAGAGTTGCCAGCCAGTGACGGTAGGTGTTAAAAAAAGAGTTGGTCCAACTGCTGAAGTACCGTATTTTTTGCACCATAACACTCACTTTTTTCCTCCTAAAAAGTAAGGGGAAATGTCTGTGCGTGTTATGGAGGGAATGCCTACGGGTGGCATGCCTACGGATTTTCCTCCTCTAAAAACTACATGCGTGTTATGGTCAGGTGCGTGTTATAGAGCGAAAAATACGGTATCACCAGTGATTTATGCCATTTGTGCATATGAAGCTTAAAAGAACAACTGCGTAATGTGTGCGACAAAGGTATAGATTGTGACAGGAGCAGCTGCACTGGTGAAGCTTTCTGGAGCACCAGAAATTGTGTGGTGGTTGTGATCTTGTGGATCATCCTTGCAGAGTAGTTATCAAACTAACATGCCAGAAACATTACACCAGAAACTACAAAAAAATGAAACAAAAACTAAGGGTCTTTTCCTTGCTCCATATTATGAGAGGAAGAATTAATCAGGAGACTGTTCTGCAGCCATGTAGGTAGCCGATCTAAAGGACTATCAGCTGACTGACCCATCTACAGAAGCATGATGTGAGTGGGCTTTGTGTATGTGTCAAGGAAAATGCCTTGAGCCAGGGAAGAGTACCAGCCTGGCTCCTGGGCTTAAGCCTAAGAAATATATTCTACTATCGTAAAACAAAACAAAACACCCATTTTGAGGCTGTTTGTTACATAGCTTACTAGAAAGGCCGTGAGATCTGTAAACTAGCAGATCTCTAGGCAAGCTTCACAGGATAATTGAAACCCCGTATTTCAGAAATTGTCTTCATTCCATTGAATAAATTGAAACCAAAGAGCGATTCTAATAAAATATCTTGTTGAGTGCATGATTAACTATGACTTTTAGGACATAAAAAGAGGACATAGCAGTATAAAAGAATGACTAGAGACTAAAATACTACAAATTTGCACAGGGATATTATTCCTGCAGGGACACGGGTGGCGCTGTGGGTAAAACTTCAGCGCCTAGGACTTGCCGATCGCATGGTCGGCAGTTCGAATCCCCGCGGCGGGGTGCGCTCCCATCGTTTGGTCCCAGCGCCTGCCAACCTAGCAGTTCGAAAGCACCTCCGGGTGCAAGTAGATAAATAGGGACCGCTTACCAGCGGGAAGGTAAACGGCGTTCCGTGTGCTGCGCTGGCTCGCCATGTGAATGCAACTGATGACTGAATCCAGCCCTTCTTTTTTGAGTGTGTATGTGTATCTGCATGTGAAAGGGGGAACCAATCAAGAGGTTTGAAACTACAGAATAAATCTCATGTTTTGTTCTGTATGTTCAAACCTTTACCACTGTCAGGCTGTATATTTGCTACCTGTTAATATAATATTAAAGGGACGCGGGTGGCGCTGTGGGTAAAACCTCAGTGCCTAGGACTTGCTGATCGTATGGTCGGCGGTTCGAATCCCCGCGGCGGGGTGAGCTCCCGTTGTTCGGTCCCAGCTCCTGCCCACCTAGCAGTTCGAAAGCACTCTTAAGTGCAAGTAGATAAATAGGTACCGCTTTATAGCGGGAAGGTAAACGGCGTTTCCTTGTGCTGCGTTTCCTTGTGCTGCAGCTTCGTCACGCTGGCCACATGACCCGGAAGTGTCTTCGGACGGCGCCAGCTCACGGCCTATAGAGCGAGATGAGCACGCAACCCTAGAGTTGGACACGACTGGCCCGTATGGGCAGGGGTACCTTTACCTTTTAATATAATATTAGTCTATAAATTAATTTTCTCCTCTCTTTTTCTGTGGCTATTTCTAACTCACACCACCTATGATGAGCCTATTCACTATAGCTCTTCTTAACAGCCACATGCTTTTCTATCTTACTTGTGCTATAATTTATCCACACAAGATTTGGGACTCAGGAGAATAAGATTCCTCTAACGAATCACAATTCATAAGGCAGCCCATAGGTATTTGCTTCATGGACATATGACTGACAGATTGCCTCATTCCATCATGGAGCACTGTGACCTGACTCTCCTTTGGGGAGAAGAGGTACAATAAAATATATGCAAAGCAGCAGCAGGCACCAGAGAGGGTTTGGAGAAAGAATAATGATCTCCCACTTTCCACAAATACAAGGCAACAGATGAAATAGGTTTGGGAATAGAGATGAAAAATAGCAGGCTTCACAAATGAATGAACCAACACATGCACACTCATTGCAGAAAATGTCCTTAGCTTGCTGACTGCGTCATTCATACAACTGCTGAAGATCCCAGACAAAGTCTGTGAATAGGAATCTTCGTGGGATGGAGAGGAGAGAAATTCAATTCAGTTCGTATTTGAAGCCAATTTTACACTTTCCAAAATGGTATGCAAATCGAGAACAAAATTCATTCTGTCCTTCGCAATGCAGTTCACCAACCAATGTTTACAAAAATGCAAATATTCGAAGAAAGGTGTGAATAAATGAGTATATATTAGTGAAAATAGCATACAAACTGCATTATATTAGGAGAAAATGTATACGTTGATCAAAACTGCAGACAGAAATGTGTTTATTGTACTTCATTTAGGGCATTATTGAGGAGAAAAAATGGCTTTCCCACTGGCCAGGCTAAGTTTTTCTCCCTGACTTCTGGTTTTCTAGTCACAGAGAATGCTTTATATGGAAGAGCTTTCTGTCATGAGAGCTTCTACCAGTGATACAGGTTCAGTTTGCCTTCAGAGTCCTGTTTGAGTGTCCTCTCCCATGAGATTATAGCTATGAAAAAGGAGAGAGTGCTGTTGCAGTTTCTGTCTCTCCCTTTCTGTTGTGTCCTCATTGTCTCATGGTTTATATTGTCCAGGATTCTAAATCACATATGGAGCCAATCTCCTTATGGTAGGCTTCCTGCTTCAGAAGTTATCTTTATAAGGTCAGAGGTGTGCAGATTGAGTGGTGAGGACATGAGAGAGGAACATAGGTTCAGGAAGCATGACTCAGTCTCCTTTGTGTATTGTAATCCCATGAAGCCTCAATAATGCTCAGCCTCTTGAGAGAACTAAGCCTATGTTCTTCCTCATTCTGAGCCCTGGCATCTAGTCCATCTGGAAAAAACCCAAACAGAGCAACCTTTCTGTTTCTGGTGGGGAAAACTAGATATATGCTTCTTTCCCCTGCCCAAAAGCTAGGTAGCGAATGGGAAATATATATTTCTACATCTGCACTGGAAGGGCAACCTTGAAATGACACTGAGTCAAGATAAATCTAGTTTCTAATCCTAATGTGTTGTGTGAGACAGCAGCATTACATGGGTACTCAAAACTTTCCAATGAGCCTTATGTGCAACATGGCTATAAGTATTATATACATATATCAACAGCTTATAGGTACATAATGGTGTGCATGAAATCACAGTGTGGTGCAAAAGGAGAGAGGGGTATTAATTTTGCTAAGCAATGTGATCAAGTCAGTAACTAAAATAACCATTCTGCCAACTACATATTCACAGTGCTGACCACGGAGATAATGCTACAATGACATGATGGAATACATACTTGAAAAGCTCGTTCCTCATTATAGCACGGTTAGTTTGAGGGTCAATTGCGTAGACCATAAGATCGGATTTTGAATAGTCTTCTTCTGAGTAGCCATCTCCGTATCTGCGAGCACCAATGGATTCTACCACAACCCTTGCGCCAGGAATCTGATCTTGAATATAGCGTTCCAAAATCCTGGTAATGGAATACAATAGAAACATCTTCTGTGACTAATTGACATGTTCATGCCAGATAGACAGAGACAGAGACAGAGACAGAGACAGAAGCCCAATGGTAAAAAAAACCCATAGGCCCTAAAACCCAGGTATTTTTAAGTGCAAAATTCCTAAGGAAAACTGTAGCAACAAAGAAGCAGCTCTTACCAGCATTGTGCCCATAACACTACTAATGTGTATTTATGATAGCATTTGAGTTTTAAATGGCTTTGGGGAAATTCCAATGGTATTTTCCAAATAAAACTGTTAGCATTATATAGGAGTCAGTTTCACCTCTTCATAGAAGGCTAATAAATTCTCTCTCACACAAAATATGCCCATGATGAGTTGCAGTAGAATATTTCATTGATACGTACAAGATGACATAACATAGCAGGTAGCAGTGTATCTAGTATTCCTCAAGAAATATAGTAAGCTTTGCAATCAGGGTATGGAGCTGACAGGTTTACCACAGGATGATAAAACAAACAAACAAAAACCAGGCCTGCAGTTAAGCTACAGGCATTATATAGAAACTGACAAAACTGTTGCAAGATAGCTTAAGCAATGTAGCTGCACAAATACACACTGTATCAGGGACATAGAAAACACAGTTCAAAATTGTCCTGAATCTAGCAGGTGAGATCTATCCACAGAAATAGGCCTCTGCACTGATACATATCTAAATGCACATCTATGCTCTTCTTAAAGGGGGTTCAAAGCAAAAAACAACAACAATGCAGTGGAAAATTAAAACAGTATAACAAACTCAAAAGAACTGTAAATTAAACCAAAACCGTAAAAATCAAGTCAACAGAAAAACAGCAACAACTGAATTTTGTCATTATTGAAAAAGTAGCAGCTGAAAAACTTGTTGAAAAAAGTTGGTTTTAGCTGTTTATTGGAAGGCAAGATTTCCTCCAGCAGGGCATTCCTTTGACACGAGGCTACCACAAAAAAGACCCTTGTGCCGACTTGCCATACTTCAGATGAGAAGAGGAACAAAGAAAAGGGTCTCAGGGGACAAACTCAAGAGTCAGGAGGAGTCACATGGGGGAGGGGAGAGGCTAAAACAATGCCTATATTCTGGATTTCATGTTGATGAAATACCGACCTTTTTCAGTGCTTAAGCCAGCCTGAAAGGGGTTAAGTGCATTCTGAACCATTAATGAGAGGTGCATCTTTTTCTTCTTGATACTATTTTCCAACCATTTTTTCTTTATCCCTTTTTTGGGTCCAAAGAGCAGGGGTAGCTGGCTTTTGGCCCTCAATATGTTGTGGACTCCAACGTCTGACCAGGGTGGCCAATAATCAGGGATGATGGGAGTTCTAGTCCAGGCATTGGCAAACTCGGCCCTCCAGATGCTTTGGGACTACAGCTCCCATGATCCCTAGCTAACAGGGCCAGTGGTCAGGGATGATGGGAATTGTAGTCCCAAAACATCTGGAGGGCCAAGTTTGCCTATGCCTGTTATAGTCCAACAATATCTGGAGGGTAAAAAGTTAGCCACCCCTTCTACAGGGTACATACATTTTATGTCCTTTATACAGTTGACTAACAGGTCTGGGAATCGAGTGGCTTGTTACTGTTCAACGTTTTGCTATGTTCGTCTTTGGATTCTCTGAGATAGAGATGTCAGAGGAATCTTTTGGCCTATAAAGCAGATTTCCTTGTACTCACCCATTCAATCCCCAACCCCCATCATCACATGGACTCTTGTTATGAAGGTTTTTCACCTGAGTTTTTTTAATATGATGAAAGGTGTTTTTATTTTAAATGCAGTATTGTAAAGAGATATGTAAATTGCCTTGTAATTTATGTTATTTACATATTCATTGATGTATAATTGGTGCTGTCCCAACAGGGGCCTCACTGCTTTTCTTTTTCCTGAAGTGTTTGCTAATTTTATATGCAACAAAGTTGTTTGTTTCTAGAGGCAGTCTATAGACACTAAGGATGCAATTCTAACCATGTCTATTCAGAAGTAAGTATCATTGAATGATTGTAACCTTTTAAAAATAGAGTGCATCATTCATGATTGTTCTTTTCACATGGAAATAAGTGACCTGTTGTCCCCTGTTGATTTTATCTGTGCTCCTCAGTTAAAATCTGAGGATTTCTAGCTGTCAAACACAAAACCCTGTTTACTACAAATATTTAAAACATAGACTAGCTTGAGCATTGTTTCAGCAAATGCATACACACAACCGTCTTCTGCATAAAACACTCATTTATGAAATAAATTGTTGCCTTACAAACACTTTTATAAGTGGCATTACAATGACCGAAGGAACATGCCTGTAAAATATTTATTATGCCCACAGTAATTCACACAAGCCAAAACACAAAAGAGCAAAAAATATCAACAGGATGCAAAACTGTCCTTCCCTGATATCTGAGTGAGGGAAATGAAACAGGAATAAATTTCTGCTGAATCAAGGACACAAGCCTTCCATCCTAGCTTGCCTCGTTCTGGAGTAAGCCCAGTTCAATTCAATGGGATGTATGTCTGAGTAGATATGGTTAGGATTAGATTCATTAACTTTGAAAGGGAACCCATAGGGAAGTTAACTGGTTTGTAAATGCTGATGACTGATATATGCATGTCTACTGTGTGCTACAATATTAGTAAAATAAATAAATAAATGTATTTCCACATCAGCAAATGATGTAACAGAAGACTTGTGTAAAATAAACCAATAATAGAAAATACTGGATCGAAGTGTGAATGAACAGATTGAGGTACCTTTGTACATCCCTACTTGGGGATACTTCAAAGAACAACCATTATATTTATATCCCCACTTTAAGATGGGAGTCCCAGGTTCTCTTGTCCAAGAAACCTGTAAGAGCCTTGCCCACAATTTAAGCAACACTAGGAATCTCTCTTGGGCCTCATAAAGATTGCAACTGCCCCATCTTTCCTTTCTCAGTTCTAATCTGGAAACTCTCATGGTTCATGCATCCATTCTGCACTGGAAAGAGGTGTCTTTTAGTACTCCAAAATGTTTGTTATGACAAAATATATAAACTACTCTAAGGACAAGATAAGCAAAGCTGCAGCAGCATAATACTAGGAGTGGCAAAAAACTAATCCAGTTCAGATCAATATGTGCTGTTCCTCGCAATATTCTCTGAATTTCATTTATTGTTTTAAAAGGGCTTGACACTGATTATTCTAACCATACAATCATCTTGGGTACAAACCTCACTACTGATAATTTCAATATACAGATCAATGAATTGTTTTCAAACTGATCCAATGAACAGTATGCCTCTGTCCTGTTTCCTCTGAAATTTAACCTGACAGAAAGAAACTACTAACAAAAGAAGTGCTTTTCATATTCATTATAGACAAAGGCATATATACATTTCAGAATAGTATCTCTGTGGGCATTTGCTACATGCTGCATCTAATGAAAAGGGGATTTACAGGAGTTACAGGAATGACTGCATGAACTTCAAACATTGTAATAATGTAGCAAACAGCTATTCTGTTCAGCAATTTAGGAGTTGCTGAAATGTGATAGCGATGGAAGGTGAATATTAATGCTTTTTTCCTTTAAAAAACCCACCTGAAATGTCTACACGAGTGTTAAGAAAACTAAGGCAATGATTTTGTACATTTTTGTTTGTTTGAAAAAATACACATAATTGTATGGCTCTAGAAATAACACAAAATCCTCCCAGTATGGTTATTCTATAAATATGGAATGAAAAGGAGCATCTTGATGAAGACTATATGTTGTTGTTTTTTTAGTGTGAAAGCCTTGCTTGTGTGCTATTGCTGCTGAACTCAACAAGAATAAGAGATGAGAAGAAGAAAAAAGATAAGAAGAGCTCTGCTGGATCAGGATGGTGGCCCAGCTAGTCCAATATTCTCACAATGGCAAACCAGATGCCCATGGGAAGCCTGAAAGTAGGACTTGAGAACAACAATCTCTCACTTATGCATCCCAGAAAGTGGCATTCAGAGGCATCCAACAGTGCAGGCAGAACATAGTCATGATGGCCACACAAAAAGAAGCAGAGGTTACCGTGGATTGTAAAGATCACAGAGATAAGGTATGTGAAGCACCCTGGAATCTCAAAAATGGCATTTATATATGGGAAATATGATGAAACTCTGCCAACCGCAACTGCACTGTTTCCAGTATAGAGTAGCACATCTATGCACTTATTTTTGTCCAAAAATTTAAAAACCTGAATGATTTTTGGGACCATCAAGTTTAGGCAATATTGGTTCTGTTGTAGCGCAAAAACAGCTAAAGCAGGATGTGTGTGTGGGCACCTCTGCACATGAGAAAAACTGTCTTGGACATGGCACCACAAACACACACACACTGCTACATGTGCCACAATCATGCACACGTGGCAAACACACATATGCACACAAGGCATCACAACCACACACATGCGCACACTCCTGCGTGTGGGTTTTTTCAACACGATCTTTTGGGGGTGGGGGAAGGGGTACTTCCCTGGGGTTCCTTAGGAGGAAGGGTAGGATATAAATTGAATGAATAATAATCTTTCTCAGAGTGCAAGAGCTGATTTTAATGCCCCAGCTGCAATTTTCAAAAAGATCACATCCCTATAAATATTAGGCTTTTAAAAAAAGAGGTTTTCTCCAATACCCACAGAGATCCACCCAATCAATGTGTGCTTTTCTTAAGCCTAACTCACTCAAGGGGAACATTTTAAGTGTGTGTGTGTGTGTTGTGTGTTTGGGCCACAGCTGGAGACATACTAGTTAACCCTTCCCTATCCAGCTGTGACTCTTCCTCCAAAACAGAGAATGACAGGGAAAGCCATTATTATTATTATACTCACTTTATCTTGCCCAGGGCAACCAAACAAAAATACAATAAACCCCTTATATTAAAAACAAGAGGAAAAAGAAATACATTAAAATCATCCTACCTACATAGAAGGCCACTTCTATGAGTTCATGTTTGCTGATAGGTGCTACACTGGCTTGGAAAACAAGAAAGGATTTGTTGTCTTCTACCCATTTTTCCAATCCACTTGTGGAGAACACAGTGCAAAGCCAATTAACTCTCTGTGTTACCTAAACCAGGCACTCAGCTCTTGTTATTTTTCTTTACCTAACTTTTGGAATGTAATGGATTTTCAATGCCCACCCCCTGCCCCGCATTCGTCTGTAGGAAAATGAATAAAGTTGTACTTATTTATTGCCCTTTCCTTCAGTTGTTTCCTCCATTTTTGCATTACAATTATACAGCAATGCTTTCCAGGAGATCAGCTCTGCACGCTGCCTTTGCTTCTGTTTTTGTATCAACATCTCTTATTTCTGCAGCTAGCAGAGCAGCTTTCAGAGGCAAGGCACCCTCTACATTTCTCTCCCCTCAGCTTGCTTCTTTCTCCCTCCCTCCTCCTTTGTACTTAACCAAACCTCAGGGGGCTGCTTCTCCCTGGGGAGGCAGACATTCTGTTCCTCTCTCCACCGTGCATAAACATCCTCTTCCTCATGCATGCAGTTCTACACTTTAAAGCAGGGGTGCGCAACTCAAATCACTATGAGTGCCATCTTCAGATTTTTATTACCTCAGGAGGTCCACGTAGCTACAGGAGGTGATTTCTGTTACCATTTTAACTTGTTGCTTTCTTTTCAACAGTCATTTGTCAAGCTTCCTTTTTCATTCTTCACTTGCATAGATTAACCACTTTTTTCTGCCTATCATGTCCTCTTTCTTTAAAACTACTGAACACCTGTATTCTGTTAAACCTCTTTTTCTTTTTCTCTTTCACCTCCAGTTCATTTTCTTAGCCACCCCCTTTCCTCTCTACACCCCACAGTGCTCTCTCACTTACCTCCACATCACAGGTCCCCCAGCACCACACCAAGTGCCTTCCTTCAACATCTCCCTCCTTTAATTCGACAACCCACATTATTGCTACTCATACTTGTGGAATTTGCCAGCAACAACACAAACAGCTTTAACTCTTCCTGCAACTAACAGGTTGGGAGAGGCTGACCATGCAGTATGCCAGAGTAGCAGCAACAGGTTGAAAAAAAATGGCTAAACTGGCCTTCTTGAACAAAACGCTGGGGGGCAGGCCCATCTTGCCCTGCCCTGCCCCCCACTACCTTGCCTTGCCACCTGCTGCTGCCTCCTCATTGTGCTGCACTACTTCTCAGCCAGGGGTCACGTCGGCACATGCCCAGTTCAGTGCAGTGAGAACAGGCGGTTGGTGGTGGCTGCCTTCCTTTCTCTCTCCTTCCCTCGGTCAGCTGCCTTACCCCAACCATGCTCCCACCTCTCCAATGCATGCTGCTGCCTGCTGGCCAGGTGTGCTCATCAATGCTCAGGATGTAGTAGTTCGGGGGATGTCCCCCAAAGGGGCCACTGTCCCTGCCATTGGAGGACGCCGTCTCCACTGGCTCACCTGCCTGGCCATGCTCTCCTGCAGGGCTGCTCAATACCAAGCCACAGGTATGGAGCAAAAGAGTGAGCAGGAGAAAGAGGGATGTGGAACCAGGACATGCACATGCCGTAAACTTGCCTATGCCCATGGCTACTGCTGCATCCCTCTTGTTCCTCCTGGAGACAAGCCAGAAACAGGCAGCAAACTGAGGGAAGGAGAGAGGGAGGTGGAAAGGCAGGCAGGCGGGGGAAAATATTAAGGGGACTGGGCCCCCATAAGAAAATTACCAGGCATGGCGGGGAGGCCTAAGGGACACCAGCCCCTTAAAAATTTGGCACATATGTGCTGTACTGTCATTTCAATTCATGCATTGAATTCTGCTGCACCTTTCGATGTGAATGTGGGGTCCACAAAATTTGACACAAGGATCCTGATCTTAACAATACAGTTAAAAGTACAGACTCTTCCTCCAACAGAGCTACAGCTATTAATTCATTTTTCCAAAATGAAAAGACAAATGGAAGTATTAATGTTTCATTATACTGATTCCCCCCCACACTGCACTGAAAACTGAAATTTACAGAGAGATTATTATAATAGACCCAACAAAGCCCTAACACTGTATATTGAGATTTGCTTCAAGATCTTCACCATGCTGTCTAGAATCCAGGAATCCCAGTGGAGGATCAAAGGCTGAGCATACGTATGTCAGATAAGGATTTGAAGATATTAATTCTTCATTCCAAAATAGATATTGTAAAGCCTTATGAAATGTCATAGGATACAGCACCACAGCTCATTGTAAAAGTCACAGGCAGCCATAATACCTAATTTTAACTCCCAAGTGTTGAAATTGTGTATTTTCATTTTTTGTTATAAACATACCTTTAGAAGTAATGCAGAGGGAAGGGGGAGGAAGGTCAGTCCATAATTGGGAAAATATTTCTTGCTTATAAATGCCCAGGCACAAACACAAAAATGGATTTCTGAGTTGCCAGCAATATTTACATTAGCCTGAACAGCCAAGATGAAGACACTAACATATCTACAGGTTTCTGCAAACATAGCTGCAAACGTAAATTTAATTCTGGTGACCTTTTGAGCCAAGTGGGGTAACTGAGTCATTTTGTACTCCACTTCTAATTCACCCCTTTGGTTGGGATGGAGAAGAATTCATTTTGGTTACGTAATTTGCAGTTCTCAAAACAATATGTGTAGCAAAATACTTCTCCTAACTTTCCAACACAGTTCGGCAACCATGAAGGTGATATATAAAAATGCATAGTTTAGGAGCAAGTGTGCATAAACATGTACCCTTTTCTTAGTTAAAATAACATATTGATGTTTTCAAATTTTGTAGTTACATCTCAAGCCGCAAGGCCATTTTATTAATTATCTGCCATTTTTTGTACACAAGCATTTAAACACATGTAATTAGATCTTTATGGACTCTTGCTAACTCCTCCAAGCAGGCAAGGCGGGTGTTGACATTTCTCAAGCAGCAGTGACATGGTGCAATAACCACTAGAATGAAACCACTGTCTCCAGATGAAAGATCCCCATCGTTGTGCTTCTGTCAACACTTATGTTATGTGTGCACATGTAAATTAAGCATGAGTCAATCTGCTAACAACTTGCTATTTCAGTTGTGTATGCTTGGATTAGGCCCACTGTGCTGAGACCATAGGCACTGCAGTTTTGTGAGCGATGGATGAATTTCTGTTACTCATTTGTTGTACACACAGTCTTCATGCAATCTGTCACCTTTGCATTTCCCTTGCTGAGGGACATGTTAATTCCTGAGTACTGAAAGCACAACACTTAAAGCTGTTAACACCACACCTGTGTTGCTGTTGTGCTTTCTTCCTGGAGTGCTAGGTGAGCGTTCCAAATAGGTGGGCTCTCTTGTGATAAGCAGCACAGATATCTCCGCATATGACTGGCTACTCCCATGTCTCATAATACGCTTTTGATTTTACCAACCAACAATTTTAATAACTCCATTTTATTACACAATATTATTTTGATCCATTGTTGCGGGGCCCCTAGAAAGCATGGGGCCCATAGGCCAGTGCCTACTCTGCCTACTTGGTAATCCGGCACTGTCAAACAACTCAATTTTTTTATGAATAAACATTTTAAAATAGTAAGCTGTTAAAAGATGGATTGTGGAGAAGATGGGAAGGACTATTGTGTGCATCCTGTTATAGTAACAGAACAATAGCCAGAATGAGATACTTTCTAAAATTAAATGATCTTTGGTCTCACAGCCAAAACATCATATCTGCATTGAAATGGGAAATGATCACCAGTGCTTTTATAGTAAATAAGCTAAAGAGTAGTCTCCTTGATTTCATCACAGATGTTAACCAGAGGCAATTGGTCTCCTTGTGGTCTAATTTATTGTTGCTTTGTTGAAGAATGAGTAAAATAATTATTGGCATAGAAATAAATCATAAAATTATAATACCTTTAAGTAGGGCTACAAGTTGTTGTTGGTTTAATCAGTGCATTAATTAAAAAATCTGCACTTTATTTATCACTGAGGATCAATTTTAATACGTGGGAACTGTGGGTTAAGAGCACATTTCTTTAATTTGTTTGAGGTTCATTTTGTTCTGATGTGCTACTATAATAGGGAAAGAATAAAAATGGAAGATGGTTTTTAACAAGGAGTGCTATTTTTGTTAAAGAAGAAAATTTTAAGTACAGTAATCTTACATTGCCTTCAGTGCTTCAAAAAGAATGTATTGAGAGATTTTGATAATAACCACATTTATATAAATGTAATTAATTGACTGAAAAGACTGGATTGTGGGATTTGTTTCGCAGGGTCAGCAAGGTGAGGGTATATTTGGAATTTCCTGGTGTACTTGCTACCTTTTCTGATTCCCTTCCAAGTAGGGATGGATGGCTCAATCTATTTCTCATTCATGTCAAATTTGCACGTGCTTATTCATAAGTCCATTTCATACTGTTTCCTCATTAAATGGCAATGATTTAAAAACAAAATCTGTACCAAGGGTCAGAATCAACTTATGAGTCCTGCTAGTAGAATGGCCTTCTGCTAGTGCTGGGGGGGCTTTCTGCCCTCTCTCCTCCCCCGGTGTTTTATTTGTTTATGGAATTTATATACCGCCCTATACCCAGGGGGTCTCAGGGCAGTTCATAGTGTTCTCCCTGGGGGTTCAAAATTGGCTTGGAGGATGGAGAACTGGGGAAACCCATAGAACAGTGGGGGGGGGGAGAGAGGAGAGATTGTTCCACCTGGCAAGCTGAAATGGAC
Source organism: Podarcis liolepis (assembly GCF_965112155.1). Classification (NCBI taxonomy): domain Eukaryota; kingdom Metazoa; phylum Chordata; class Lepidosauria; order Squamata; family Lacertidae; genus Podarcis; species Podarcis liolepis. The sequence goes on along the minus strand of NC_139556.1, from coordinate 36,792,206 downwards.
AGACCAAAACAAATGAAATGCCAGTGAGGTATTCAAGAGCACACCAAAATGGAAGTGGTTTCCACAAATAGCAAAAGTGAAACTCAAAATGTTGTGCCTTAGATCTTCTCCCTCAGTTTCTCCCTTCTTTCTAAGCTTTATATTGCCTATTGCACTGATGTTTCAGGAAATATTGAACAGTAACATTTTAACCACTGGTACTTTCCAGGGTTTGACTCTATAAGATGTTTAGACAATGAACACATTTCATTACCCTATAAGCTGATCCTTGCTTTGTTCCACAAGAGTAGGAGGGACATTGGAGACAATGACTTGCATGTCCAACTGGTTGACTACAGAGACCTGGAAAGAGAAAAGAAAGATACACTTGAGCTTGCAAAACATACATTATCTCAGAATGAGAACAGGAGCAAGGTGAGATTCTCCACCTGCACCTGTAAGGACCATTTATATGGAGCAGGGATGCAGAAACACTGAGAGGAAATGTATCACTAAAGAAAAAGCTCAGAAGAAACAGAATTGGTGGGGGGAATACATATGCTAATCAATACATATAGCTTCAAATTTAGTTACCATAATGTGAATAGAAATACAATACACCTCTCACCACAGTGGGAAAGACTGTTGACTGGGCAAGGTCGCTTTCAACAAAACGTGGACTGTCATTTATAAAGAAGGGCACATGGCCATCCTATTTGCAACACTGTGCCCACTTACAGTGGTACCTCGTGTTACGTACTATCCCCCTTACAAATGCTGCAGGTTACACGCTCCGCTAACCTGGAAGTAGATGCCCCTTGTTGCAACCTTTGCCCCATAATGCGAACGGAAGTTGCACTCCAGCGGAGCAGCAGAAGCGGGAGTCACCATTAGAGAAAGCGCGCCTCATGTTAGGAGCGGTTTCCGGTTATGAACAGATTAAGTACATAAAACGAGGTACCACCGTATATGGAAATTAAGTCTCCAAATTGCACCTGAGAAACTGACTGGGTAACACGTAAAGGTTCTGAAGCACAAAGGTATCAAAGATAGTGCTTTTTTCTTTCTTTTTGGAGACAAAACTAGTAACTGTCTCCCCTCGAGCTCTATTTCTCAGAACAGCAAAGGCAACCTGTTAACAGCAAGGCAAACAGTGATAGGAAATCTCAGCTCATATTTTGTCCCCTATATGTGAGACAAAGCAAGCATAGTGAGAGTTTAGCCACATGTACACTGAAAAAGCGATCAAGCTGTGTGTAGTTTTTTCTTTCCTTATCAAAAGTGGTACAGCGCTGGTTTCAAAGATCACAGGAGGGAAGGAAAACAGCTTGAATGATTTTTTCAAATGGACAAGCAGAGAAAACTCCAAGCAAGCAGGGCAAACTTCTCTCTTCCTCTATCACACAGAGCCTTGTTTTTCTCTGCTGGCCTGTATGTGAAAGGGAAGCAATCAAGTTGCTGAACTGAGAAAAGAAATATGAGAGAATTCTCTCCTCTAGTGTTCGCAAACTAGCCAGGGCAGTTAAGGGTAAACAGTATTAATGGCACAGCAGACAAATCATAAAGGGCCTACAGTACTACCAACAAATGTCCATTCAGTGATAAATCAATCAGTTTTGCATACAAATATAGTGTAAAGCATATAATCTACAATACAGGAAGTTCCATCTGTCAGTCATGGTTATGTACATAAGCATGAAAAGGGTAGAAACAATGTGTTTGCAAACATACATACCATACATGTGCACTTCTTAGGGAACTATAAACTTTCAGGCATTCAAAATAAAGTCAGTGGCTCAGCTGTGATGGGGATGCAGGGGCAATGAACTTTAGCTGAATTCAGTAAAAATCCCTCCTTGGATAAGTAACCTGCAGTGTTTCTGAATGTGGGGAGGATTCTAACCTTCAAGGTGATGGGGTTAGAATCCCCATTCAGAGCTTCATGGTAAATGCACTGGGAGAAGGCTGGGAGAAGAACTGTTGTGAATGTTCTAGCTCTGGATTTCCTACAATGAGCTGCTGATTGGCTAACAAGCCCCCCCCCCTTCAAACTCTATGATTCGACACAGACAGTTGCTCTTCAGGATTTCAGGCATATGTCTTTACAGCCCTACTTGGAGATGCTGGGGATCAAACCTGGAATCTTCTGCATTCTAATCATGAGTTTTACCATTCAGCTATGGCCCTTCTGCTTGAAAATCAGTTGCTTCCCCTTCTGCACACTGAGAGAACTTCATAAGTACCACATACCTGGCACAAGAGTTTGATAAAAAGGTAATACTACAAATGATATGCAGAGGTACTAGATAATTACATGCAGATACATGTGCAAATCATCCGAATGCTATTAAACTCAAATGCAAACTTCAGTGTAATCTACTAAATGAAACTCTAAAGCAGTTAAGTGTTGGTGTATTAGTCATTCTCAACATGCAGTGTTTTAAAAAGGACAACTCTAGTTTGTTTGTTTTTAAGAGATGGTATTATCTAAGTCTTTATAGATTTAAGAATACAACCTTTCCATTCAGTGGCCAGGTACCCCTCCACTGAGATAGTGCAATAATGGAAGCCATAGTAGTGGCTTTGGTAATCAGAAGTAGTATCATCTACTGTATTGCAGAATAAATCCTAAAGACATTTCTTAACACTATTTCAATTTGTTCTTTAAAGCAAATAATAAACACTTGCGCTCTACATACTCCCATTTGCACCAGCAGGTTTGTAATAAAGAATAAATGCTGCTTAGATCTGCAAAATTGAAGGAACAGGGGTCCACAAGGTTTGATTATTTATGGTTGACACTGTTGGGAATTTCATTCCTCCATGCTGCAGATGTGTGATTGTTGTTGTCACACGTCTGTGTTTACATTCCACAGTGCTGGATGTCATGGGGAACGGAAGTTCAGATACACTGTTCTCTTCTGTATTGCTTTTGTTTTTTCCCTTCTCTCCGTGGAAGAAAGAGAGAGGGGAGCCATGTTTTCTTTGTTCTGTTATGTTTGATTTTGTACATAATAAATTAGGCTTAGATGTCACACCTCAAAGCTCAGCTTCTGTTTGGACTCTGCTAGTGTTGTGCACTCATGTCCTTGGATATGGGTCACATCAGCACGATGGGACACAAGAGTGATGAATCATCCCGGACGGCGCTGCACTGGGGGAGAGGTGATGGTCTTGGTGTTTCCCAACAGCCACTTCACCTTTCCCTATTCCTGAATAGGGATGCAGAAAGCTTGGTGTGGGAGGAAGCTTGTTATCTCATGTTCTTTGGCGGAAGTGGAAGCTTTGGAGAAAACAAGAGGAGCTTCTGCCTGCCAGAAAGCCCAAGTGATATGAGATTATTTGATGCAAAATAGTTCTGAACTAAGTAGCAGGGGCTACGCTCCCCTTCTCCTTGAGTGCTTCCTCTGAGTGCTGCAATTTGAGTCTGACCAACATAGTACTTTGTGCCATCAACTTCATCCTTGGACACGTCTCAAACAGTGAAATATCAGATTCAAAATCTCAAGGCTGGATCCAGCTTGCCAGTGAGTGGAATAAAGATGAGTGAAATGACATCTTTGCATGACTCAGTTGCTCCCTTTTGCCATGGCTGGATGCACAATGAAACTACCACAAAGCAGTGACCTTCACACTCTATGATTCTTGCTTCTGCTCTAACCCCTTGTGGGTAATGTTGGCGAGTTGTCTTTGAAAGTTGAAAGAAGTGACTGGGCACACGTTTCCTCTGCGCTTGAGGACAGAGACCCTACTAGACTGCCCAAGACTTCTCAATGCTTTACAGAGAATTGGGGAAACAGGGAGAGGAAGGCCTCAGGTCAAGTGTTTTCAAAGTTTAATGCAATCCTCCACAACTCGCAAACAAACTTTGGACAGGGAACTTTTACGCTGCTGGGTGCTGTACACAAGATTCGTTAGGGCACTAGTCTTTGACAACCTGATAAGCAGATTTGTGGAAGTCAGTCCCCTTCAGTCCCAGGCAGGCAACAGGAATAGGAGATTTAAAGACCCACTGATGGGCTACTTAGGAAGGCCTGACAACACTAGCTGTTGTATCCTCATCGTATGAAATCAGAATAACAAAAAAACTACAAGGAGGGTGAATGCCTGTAGCCCAATGTCGTCTATAATAAACTTTGCAGCAAGAACAAGCCCCCGAATGCATACTTACAAGTACATCTGATTTATTGCTCAGCCCCTTTCCATAGTTGTCTGTAGCAATGACCTGAAACTTGAAATACGATCGCCGCATGTTTTTGAAGAGCATAGCAGTTTTGATCAGCCCCGTATAAGGTTCGATCACAAAACCTTCCTTGCCATCCTTGATTGGAGGGATGATGAGTCTGTACTGCATGGCACTGTAGTTGCCCGTATCTTTATCATTTGCCTGAGAGGTTCAAAAAAGAAGGGGGAGAAAGAAGGCAGAGAAATTACTGAGACAATCATGTATACTGAGAAGCACTCGCTGCGGCCTCTGTAATCAATACAGAAACTAATCTCATGGGCATTATGATAATCAGTTTGACTGCTTTCTGCATTTGTAATATCAGAAATTAATTTTTAGTAGCTTCATGGCTTCAAGTGAAATTTAGGCTAGGGGTGGAGAACCTGTTTCAGCCCAAGAGCTGCATTCCCTTGTGGACAACCTTCTGGAGAATGCACTTGAGTGGTGGTTGGGGCCAGAGGGGAAAGTGGACAGAACAATGGATGTGAGTAGTAGGCTATATTTCAAGCACACAAACACACACTTCATCCTCCATGCAGGCAAGGAAAAGGCATCATCACACTTCTAAGGCCTGAGGTTCCCCAACTCTCATTCAGACTCACAAAAGCAGCATTCAGGATGTGGGGGAAAGCAGAATAATTTTGGAGCCATCTTCAATGAACTCAGGGTAGAGTCATTGAAATTAACGGCCCTGATTAATTTCGGTCCTTTCCTTTCAATGGGTCTGCTTCATATTCAGTGGGGTATTTTGTTCAGTGCACTTAAATCCCTCCCATTTAAATTAATAGGATATAAAGGGTTTTGGCTAGATCATCCGTTTGACTCGCACAGATTTTTTTTAAAAAAGTTATGGTACACCACTATTAAGGAAACAAACAGGTTTGATGTTTTTATTGCATACACTATCATTATGAGGGGGAAATGAATGGTGTATTAATGTTAGCAAGCTAGAAGAAGATGATGATGATGATGATGATGATGATTACCCCACTTTTCCCCTGACGGGACCCAAGGCAGCTTACACATAAAAACAAGAACCACTAAAAACACGGGGGGGGGGGTGGAATTATGTGAAAATAATTAAACATGATACAATTAAAACCATATACAGATATAAAATCTGTTCAAAACATTTGTTTCAAAATTGTTTAAAAGATTGACATGAAGACTACTGTCCACTATAGTAAAAGAAATATTGAACACAAATAAATAATCAATTTATTAAAAAATTATCATGTGTTTTGTCTGTAATTTGTTTTTCTCATGTGTTTTCTAATACATCTTTAAACGTTAGTAAAAATAAATAAATAATGTTTATCTGTTTCGGGACCACCAGAGCAACCCTAAGCTCAGCGAATGACATAACAAGCACAAGTCCTTTTTAACACAAGGGAAGGGAGCTTGTTATTCCTATAATTTGTCCTGAAGGTAAATATTTTTGTCACTTCATTAAGGGAAGATATGACACCTCAAGGGAAGTGATATGCCTGTCAGAAAAGAGAAAGGACTACAGTTGATCTTAATAGCATTATATATTTTCTTTTGTTTATGTGGCAGACATAAATACGCAGATGTTTTCACAATTCTTTTATGAATGAATGTTGAGAAATATTATATGTCCTCTGTGTCAGACTTCACCTCAACTGTCAAAATAAGGAGCGGCATTATCTTTCGGGTGCAAATTTATAGCTAAACTGAGGCATGTTTTAAAGGTGCTTAAAAATACCAAATCGTTCTAAAGCTTCATCATAGGCTTCTTGTTCACATCTATGAAGGCAAAAGTTTGGATGAGAAGGGGGTGGGGGTGGGAAAGACGCCTCTTGTAATGGAACACCCTCCTGAATTGATTCCCCTCCCCCTATAATGAGGAGGAGACATGTCTCCTTTCTCTGCCCCACTGCCAGCTGTATGTTTACTTGTTTTTTTATATAAAAAAACTTAATTAAGCATTAGCCCCATCACCAAATTAATTTAGAACTGTATCTGTGGAGGGCTGGGCGGTCCTTGGGTTGTCCCAGGGTGGACTAGCCTGATTGAAGACCATTGGATTATAGCCATGGGGTGGCTCAGGGGTGCTGTGTACAGCCCATGGTCTCTCATTAGGTGAATGAGCTCTGGCAAGCCTCCTCTCTCCTCTTCTTTTGTAGTTGAGAAGAATAAATCAGACGTTTGCACTTCTAGTCTCAAACAAACAATATCTCTCCACTATATCTAAACTTTGGGAACTGTGGTTTGTTTGAACTCTAACTAGCAAGAACAAACCGGTATCAAACCAGGATTTCAGATTCTGATTTGTACACTAACTAGAATTTAAATCAGCTTTCACCATCCTGGGACTTTCCTGAGATTTGGACTACAAGTACCATCAGTCCCAGCTAGCATATTAGTTGAAGGGAAATCTCCTTCCAGATCAGCCTCCCACATACAAATAATCATTTACCAATGACCTTTTTGAAGCATCACCTCTATCACAGGTGACATTTCTTATGACAAAGGAGATGGCTTTTTCAGTAATGACACCCCAGGTCGGAACTCCCTCCTCCCAAGGTATGCCTTCCATCAACCTTTAGTTGCCAGCTGCTTAAAAAAAAAATGATTCAGACATTTTAAAGCATGTTTGATAACTTTCCAGCCTCCGCATCATTCAATAAACTGCTTGCAAAACTTGGATGAACTTCAGGAACAGCCTTTGACGCAGCATGAAGAGTTTCAAACGGGGTGTGTGTGTGTGTGTGTGTGTGTGTGTGTGACCATTTACCACATGTGCAGAAGTGCTGACAAATGGCCTAATGGGACATTCTGGATTGCAGCCACTGTTGTTAGATTAACTCAATTCATCGGCAATTATCTCTTGAAGATATGGCATCTTTAACCAAGTGTTCCAAATAATGAAAACCGATCTACTAACACTGTTTGCATAGACATGCAATCAATCAGGACCTAATCACCGAATTGTCAAGATGAAAGAGAAGTGGCAGTGGACCAAAGCATAGATGGAATGTGCTTCTGTTTCTGCTGTTTTTTGCCCTGCGATGCATCTTCCAAAATACAGACTGTTGTAAAACTAATCCATATATGCAACCAGGCTGTGTGGGTTGTCAACTGAAACAAACAACGCCATGTGTAGGCTAACAAAGGGGGGGGGGCTAGTGCTGATGAAATGATCCCCATCTTTTTTAATTGGTTAATTTCAAATCCTGGTAAGTATTAGGCATAGCTAAGGTGGGAACTGATATCCAAAGTTTTCGGTGGCAAGGGAGAGGGCGGTGAGGTGAATTTATGTCAGAAAGGGAAGAGGCCGGAGGAGAGGAGCTTGTGATCCTGTGGCCCACTTCTTCAGCCATGCTTAGGAATTGGGAAGGTTACATAGGTATTGGCTTGGTTTGTGTTTAAAAGTGTCAATGTCCCATAGCCATATGACCCCTCTCCCCAACTACAGACAAGCGTCTGATAAAAGTGAAGCTAGCAATGCTAGCCTTTGTATAAAGGAAAGACTAAGGTATATTAAACAGCATTGCTGGGAGAGGGGCCAATTGCCCACAAAACACTAGATTAGGAAAGAATTGTCAACCACAAAACAGTAAATGCCGCCCTTGTCAGAAAAACAAAGCAGCTATACTTTTGAAATTTGGCAGGCTTCATCTTACAAGGAAGGGCTACTATGCCTACAAATTTTATGCAATTCTGCTGGGAGGGGGAAGTTATAGACATTTCATTTAAAAACACACACAATAACATCCAAGGTACCCACTGTAATACCCCTGGACTTATTTGGCAGGCTTAATCTGTTCCTGAGGGGCTAGTATGCCTGCAACTTCCATCTACTTCTACCAAAAGGGAGAAAAGTTATAGCTTTTTAAAGATGTCCCAACAGTAAATTGCAGTGGGTGAGGAGGGGAGACAAAGCCTTGTTTGTTTGCTTGCTTTGCCAAAGCAGATCAGGACTTAGGCCCCAAGTTGAACTGGGCAACCTCCCAAGTGCTTTGGACCGTTTTCTGATGTGCCAAATTGGGGTCTGAACTGAATCTTATAGTTCTAGGATGTCCAACAGTTTGATCACGATCTACAGGTCGATCTTGGGGGGGGGTGTCCTTGGTCGATCACGGTCGACTGCAGGATCCTGACCCCTGCCCCCCTCCCAAAAAAGCTAGATCACTGCCAGTTTCTTTATTGTGGGAGTAGATCGCAGTCTCTTGAACGTTGGACATGCACACCCCTAATATAAATGCACATAAAACATATGATAATGTAGAACTACCTCTATGCACTTGGGCTTTAAGCCACTGATATTTTAGGGTCCCATGTTGCCATTACCCAATCCTACATGGCCAGAAACCTTTATGTGGCTGCCTGAATCATGTCTCAGTGAAGCAAACATCCAAGAACACAAAGTACGACTCCAATACTACTCTTATTTTCAACCTGCAAATACAGCAGGTTCCAATGTTCTCTTTATAATGCAGGATTGGGAGAAACCTGATCTCAGCAGAGTTGAAACAAGGAGAGCATGTGGAACTCAGAATTTGAAAGTAGTAAATATCATCCAGACACTTGTAAAATACATATACTGTGTTTAGTTTTTGCTCTTGGAGGACATACACTTGTAGATGAGTCATCCTTGTGGATCAATAAGATTACTCAAAAGAAGAAGTTGTTATCGGGAATTTATAGCCGGAAAACCACCTATCAGGACAACCAAGATAGTCACAATACAAGGATGGAAACAAGTGGTATTTTAAGTGGGGTCAAAGCAAGGCAAAAAGAAGAGTATAAAGAACATCTAAATGTGGGAACAAATTTACTTACAACTATATGTGTGAGACAAGGCACTAATGTCAAAGTGTTAAAAATACTGGGACAGCAGATGTAGCTTTTAAAACTGAAAATATACATCAAGCTGTCAGTTCCTGCAGGGAGAAAAGTGATTTTGTTTTAAAAGCTATTATATTTTGCCGGAAACTGTGATTGGAAACATCTGAATTTGCCATCTGCTTTAGTAGAGCTAATGTTGACTAGGAAAGCCTATTCGTTTTATGAGCCCCTTCAGTATATTAGAACTAAAATTAAGAATGACCCTGTGAGGAAGGCTGCAATGCACAAAAGGACTGATGAGAGTTTATTCGTCCCCCTCCTTGCTTTAAGCAGCTAGTTTGACTCAAGCTTGCTTTCTTAAAAGGAGAAAAAGAAATGGTTAGCAACTGATGGCCGTCACTGCTGATAAAATGATAAATTTTCAGCAGTCTTCAGGCCCTGAGCAACATTTTGCTGAGTCCACAGAGAAGGTAAGGTGATGGGTCAGTACAGTAGTCCTCACAGACTCAATAAAAGCAAAATAATAGTGCAATGCATTACTAAAGTGACATAGACAAACTGTATCACCCCTTAACTTCTTGATATCATTTTTATTGCAAAATCAGAAAGAATTTCATGAAACTATACCTTCTTAAAAGTGTCTTACAAGCTTAGATCAAAGTTCAAAATGCGGTATTTCTACTATATCCTGGAATTCCTCTCTTTTAAAACAATACTGCCTTTTTGTTCAGCCACTGCCACTTTCACTCCAAATTATAGCAAAATGGAAATACACATGACTACATTTGGTCACATCTATGCCCTGCTACCCATTCCTCTGCTGCGATTTGCTCCCCAACCAAATTGGGGAGACTGTACACTTTTGCATTTTCATGGACAGCTAGTCCCATGGCTTACTTTCCATCTGTGTGTGTGTGTGTGTGTGTGTGTGTGTAATACATATGGGCAACACCTGTCCATAACAATAATTAAAACCATCTAATATAGGGAGGGTGAGTGGGGAGACTGGTGACAGCAATCCAAAAGCCCCAGAATCAGATCCACAATTATGGTGCAGAAGGAAACCCATTTATCCCTCTGGTGTGCTCCCTGCCCTTAGAGCCCACTGGTGCCACTGACTGGCTCCTGGGGCATGGCCTTCCCTGGCCATAATGCAGCTGAACCACTGTCCACACACCACTACTTGCAAGCTACCACCACAAACCTAGTACAATCAGGCCTGCTCCTCACCTGTGCAAGGGCATAAGATGAACCCAAGGCTACTGATAAGTCTCAAATTGGAACCTTAGAGTTGCCAGGGATACGGTTTGACTAGGGCTGCCATCCATTGGAAACAGCGCCCCCGGGTGGATAATCTCTTTAATGTCCAGGGAAATCTGGGCTTGGCTTAAAAACTACATTTTTTTAAGCCAAACCATCACCTTGATAACTTTTGTGTCCAGATTTACCCTTTTTGAAATATGGCAGCCCTAGGTTTGAGAAAACTAGTGCCTTTTTTCCCAAAGTAAAAACGGAATAATATAAAGCACATATTTTTGTTTCCTGTTACGCCTCGTGAGGTCAGGAGAAATGATATATAAAAAAACTGGGCAAAAATTAAACAATGCCAGTATGCCATGTTATAACCAGATGTTAACGCTCAGGAAAGCAGTGAAGCAACATGACAACAGTATTGAACTGAAAGCTCACTCCTTTAATTAATCACCCACAAGATAACATGTGTTAATTATTCTTTTTAGAGCAAAATTAAGGCGTTGAGAAGACTGAAGAGATAGGACTAAATAATGTGGAGGGAAACAAAAGGTATGTGAAAACACAATTGATATGCAAAGCACTAAAATCATATCATATTAAGTAAATCTCAGGCTTCAAATCCCATAGATTAATAGCTGCAATTATTGCTGGTTTATATTTAATTTACTTATTCACCACAAAAATGCATGGTGTAACATTTGGCCTTAGAATGATAGTAAAAAAGGAACAGCTGTTCTAATGTGAAATTTCTAAAGAAATGGAATTATAACAAAGGTTGTCAAGAAAAGATAGATACAATTCTAAAGCAACTCATTCTGTTGATGACTGACTTTTTATAGCAAAACTCTATCTCAAAATCAGTGTGGGGCACCCTGGCCACTAGGCCTCCCCACTTGGCCTGCAAGTCTGTAACTGGGTAAGTCACACCCATGGGTCCTGCACTTGCCATCACACAGGATACCAGGCATGAGGCAGGCAACAACAGGACTTCAAAGGAGCTATCAGGAGCTTAAGGTGAAATCCAAATTGTTTCTTTGCTGAAGCAAGGTGCTGATGGGTGCTGGAAGTATGCTTTGCTCCAGGACTGGCAAACAGTTTCCATTTGAAACTAATGTTAAAATCTGCGCTTTGAACCTCTGGATTGCAGAGCTGTTTGCAAAAGGGCTTTCAAACAGCCCCAGCACTGTGCTTCCAATCCTGACAATCAGATTTGGCCTGCCAGGGGTGGGGAGATTAAGATCTGGCCTTCTGGCCAGAAAATGTTCCCCCCTCTCTCTCTTGATCAAGATATTATATTTCTCCACGGGAGAGTTACAATTCTCAGAGTTCTCTAGGAAGAGGGATTGACTGTTAAATCACTCTGGAAACTGTACCTCTCTGAGGGGTATGGGGTCTCCAATACCTTTATGATATCCAAGAAGCCATAATATTGCTTGTGATGAAGAAGACAACTGCCTGCAGAGTTTCTTACAAATTCATCCCCTCCCCAATAATTACCGATAATTTCAGATTCAGATTACGAAGGCAAAATATATTTCACAACTATTTATAGTGCTTGTGAAATTATTTTAAGAATTTTGAACAAGGTAGTTTCTGTAGCCTTCCAAGGGGTGCCAACTTGAATAAAATATTGTGGGGGCCCAGGTAAGCCCCGTCCCACATAATTGATCACATGACGCAGTGCACACACACTATTTGAGTGGAAATGTCCGTCAACTTTGGGGGAGCCCAGCCTCCACGAGTTGGCTCCTATGAGCCTTCCCATTTTTATTTTTATTTTCTACAACGAACATTTTCATAAGACATTGATTTCACTTCTACCCTTTGATTTCTTTATCAAAAAACAAACTGAATAATCAGTATTAGACCTGTGGTCAACTCTGTGCCACTAAAAGACACAGCAAGGACATAACAGATCTACTTTCATTTTATACTCAAACATAACAGCCCCCCTGTTTTATTTTTGTTCCATTTTAATTTAATTGCAATTGTTGATGATTTTTGTTTCTTTGCTTAGTTCAAATAATATTTAGCAGGAGAGATTAAATAATGCCATACAAAGAGCTGTATTTCTGGTTTGTTATTATATTTATATGTGACAAATAGGAGCCTACAATTCTTGCACAGACATTAAGGCTATATAACAATTTTTAGAATTAAAAACTTCAGGGATTAATTTCTACTTAGATTATTGCTCATCAGACTGAAGTCATTTTTCATGGATTTGTGACAAAACAGACACACACACATCTGTGGCAAGTGAAGATCAATTTACAAGCATGCAGCTGTGGCACATTTGATATGATGCACACAAATTGCTACCCGAAAACTTAATAACTACAATAACTAAATCATCCAGGACTATTAAAGTGACACTAATTATAGTGAAAATTGTTTATACTGACTTGAAGTGTGCACAAGCCTAAAGAGCTTGTCTGTTTAACTTCGTATAAATTACACACTTTAAAACTTGAAATGCATTCCATACCAATAAGGCCCAAACTTTTTACTCCAAGTTGAGTGATAGAGGGGTAACTAAATACAAAAGAAAAATGCAAGAAATTGATTCGGACCATTTTATAGTGCTTTTCAATTAACATTTATTCAATGACTTACAGGGCATTTTTAAGTGTGTTTATTCAGAATTCAGGGCTGTTTCCAACATTGTAGCTTCGTTTGCAACACAGTTTTCTCTTCTTCCCCTTGAAAGGAGAATTGCATATGACTACCTGAAAAGCAGGGACACGGGTGGTGCTGTGGGTTAAACCACAGAGCCTAGGATTTGCTGATCAGAAGGTCAGAGGTTCAAATACCCGTGACGGGGTGAGATCCTGTTGCTCGGTCCCTGCTCCTGCCAACCTAGCAATTCAAAAGCACGTCAAAGTGCAAGTAGATAAATAGGTACAGCTCCGGCAGGAAGGTAAACAGTGTTTCTGTGCGCTGCTCTGGTTCGCCAGAAGCGGCTTAGTCATGCTGGCCACATGACCCGGAAGCTGTACGCCAGCTCCCTCGGCCAATAAAGCGAGACGAGCGCTGCAACCCCAGAGTCGGCCACGACTGGCCCTAATGGTCAGGGGTCCCTTTACCTTTACCTGAAAAGCATCATGAAGACAAATAATCATAGATGCTCATAGATGGTTTGGAGGAGCCTTGTGTCTTTGTGATTTCCCCTCTGGAATTTGGGGTTGCGAGCTGGAACTGTGGAGCTGATGGTGGTTTCTAGTCTGGTGACTTGGGGCTTTTCAGGAAGTCAGTAAGAAGTGTCCAGGTTGACTAATTCATGGGTGGCAGAAACCTGACCTTTTGTCTTTTACCAATGGCAATACTCTCTACTGCTGTGTCCTGTTTGAGCTTTGGCTTGTCTGCATAGGAATTCTATTACTTGCTGGATACTTGTCCCACATGCTCAGCTGCTTTTGTTCCAAGCTGCTACAATTTCTTCCAGAATATTTTTTGTCTCCAAGCTTTCTTTTCCCCCTGCTTTTTTTTTGCCAGTTGCCACTCTATATACTGTACATTTTTCTTAAGCCCAATCCATCTTTTGCCCCTAAAATTCCCAGCAAGGGTCATGAATCACACAATGCACCCTCATTCCTTTTCCCAGGTAAGGCAGCTACAGCCTCCATTTGTCTTTCATACCACCCTTCATTATTAATGGTTTTACTTCTTCAGTGTGTCACCTCGCTCTGTATTGTTCCTTCCCAGTCCCCTTTAATTCTGGGTTTCTTGATCTCAGTTTGGCTTTTTTTATATACTTTCGTGAGTCTCCAAAGTACAAATCTACTAGAAAACAGACAATGTAAAAATGATACCTTCTTACTCAGCAGATCTCCCTTGTGCATTCATCATAATACTGCCTACTGCAAGAATAAAGAAGTTCTTGCAACTTTTTAACTTGAAGTAAAATAGCCATGCAACAAGAGAGAGGCATTTTGGAAATAGGCATTTAACTCAGTATGCTAAATTCCTACAGATCTGAATATCCAGTGCTACACCGAGTCTCATTTCCCAGGCTAACAATACTGTAAAAGTGGCTCCTGTGCCTCCGTTACCCTGATAAAATACTAGTGATGATTGCAGTATCTGTGAATACTTTTACTTGCTATGGTTCTATGTTTGAATGCAGAGATGTTTTACCTGTTGTGAAGTATGATTTAAAAAATAATAATTATGGAAGGCAAATCTTAATCAGTACAAATAATTACTTCAAGATTTGTGATCTAACTTTCATCAATTAAATAAAATTCATCTGCAGAAATACAACAGAAGGTACTTCTAGACTAACTGTATTTTATCATTTCTTTTTCCTAAATGAATATATATCCCAACTGAGGGTTAACAGCTCTATTCAGAATGCACTATATGCAAGCTTTGGAAGAGTTAAAACTTCCCACAAATTTGTGGCAATGCCTATATTTCCTAATTGGTTGTATTAGGTTTTTTGCTTAGATTTATCATTGTCAATGACCTGCTGTTTTACTGCTGAGAAACTCCTAGTAATAGCAATAAGAAGGAAACATCCATACGTCAGCAAAGTTTTGGAGCATCCCTCTTGCACATTAAAAGATCAAGTACCTTTCCCCTTACATCTTATTTTAAAGAGTGCACATTTAATGATCTTTGCTGTTAAATTTACAATGGCATGACTTGCTTTTACATTCAAATGCAAGCATCTTCAAAACTAACTATAAGTATGCAATGAATTTCTTTGATACTGGTATTAATGCAATTTTTAAACTTCAGGGTCAAAGTGACATTGGTTGAGAAGGCTTGACTTGATTTTAAGCATACTGCTTTCTTCAATTTAATGAGGACAATTATGAACTTCAGAATCCTAAATTACAATGTAGAACTTTAAAGAAATTTTAAGCCAGAAGTGCCCTTTTCCATTTCTGAGAACATTATTTTTGTAGTCTAGTTACATAAAACTTAACTTATGTCTAGACACATAAACATGGCAGGGTATTTTATAGTTACTTTTTGCTTTCTTTTCATTTGCTGCCTTGTAATGTTATGCAATAGTGAAGGAGAAATAAACTGCAGGGTTGTTATTCATTTCATGATTTTATGTAACCTGCAGATTTAGTTGTTCTGTACTTTCTTGCTGCCTATCTAGAGAGACAATTCTTTGGAAAAGGTACAGATACAACTTTCATTTACATTCATTCTAAAAGACTTACTGTTTGGAAGGGGTAAACGTCAATCAACTTGGAAAATGCACTTCATGGATCAAGTAAATTGATCTTCTTTTCCCTACATAATGGATGTGTATGATGATTTTTTGTATAAACATGGAATATACGTACAGTTAAGGTTGTTTTGTGATTGCTGTTTCAATGGTTAAGTCAAAATCTCTCTCTCTCTCTCTTTACTATAATGGCTTCTGGGATGGAATAAAGTCAACCTATATTTAGGATTATTTACTTGCAATTTTAAGAATGGTTATTCAAAAGTGAGTCTCACTGAGCTCAGAAGGGTTTATTCCTTTGGTAAACAAATTTAGGATTAGAGTGCTAAATTCTGTAAAAGTCTATAAGGCAAAATGTGGAAGGTCAGATGTAAGAGGTCAAAAATTAGACAGAACATAAGAGGCTCACCTAATCCAGCATTTTGTACTCACAATGGCCAACTAAATGCCTATGGGTATCCCACAAGTAGGACCTGTATGTAACAGTGCTCTCCTCACTTGTGGTACTCAGCAACTGGTATTAAATGGTATAAAGCAGTAGATGATACAGTGGCCAACATCAGAGACATGACGTGGTCATAATCAATGTCATTATTTTAGGGTTAAAAAGAAAGTTGGGTGACAGTTAGATACAGAAAGAAGCAGTCATAAATCTAAAATAAAACAAAGAAACAAAACCCACTATAGTAAGATGCCCACATTTGTGACGTATGAGATGATAGCTGGGCTTTTACTAATGAATAGTGCAATTCCATGCATGTCTACTCAGATGTAAGTTCCACTGAACTGAATCATGTATAGGGCTGCAATCGAATTCAGCCAAATTTGGCTCAACCATCTCTTGTTAATGGAACACATTTCTGTGGATAAGAAATGCCTTCATTCTTTTTACATTGGTGAGCAAGAGGACGGAACTGATGGGTTTCTTTATGGCAACTAATTATAACTATAGACTGGCTGTAAATAGAAATTACAACAGTAGTTTAATTCTCTGTGATACGAGCACTTTTATTCTTCTGACTATAGTCAATCCAGTGATTGTACATTTCTATAGCACATTTATGGATAATCAAGTACTCCTAATATCCTCTGCCCACTTCTTAAGCTATAATGATTCCTGCTTAGCCTTTCTGATTTCAGGGTTTGCTTTCCTGGATGTAGATTTTCTCCCAATAGGCTTCCTGTCTCCTGCTGCTACTGTCAGAGACAGTGAGAAAATATGAATGATGAGAGCTTACTTCTTCCCCTCCTCTAAATCTTAACCTAACCATAATACCTCTGAGTTAACATTATGAAGAACTACCTTGAGGGAAAATAATGGGCCTCTTTAATAAACTGCTGTCATTCTCCATTAGATTTCTAGCTCCCTAAATCAGGTCCAAATAAGAGAATTCTTGGTAGGCCAGGCATCCATGGATACTTTTCAACAAACCTGTCAGCAATTTAGATTCTTCCCCATGTTGACTGCACAAAATGCAAGATGAGGAAGATAGAAAAGGACACACATAAGTGTATTCTAGTCACATGTAATCTCTTCATAAACATACTTGCTTATATGGTACTTTTCCCATTATCTTTCCCCCTACTCCCTTCAAATGCAACACCCTGGTATACAAGCTTTTAAAATGTATACAAACATCAAGTAGTGAATCTGATTTTAGGGCAATTTTATGCTTTTGTATGTATAGAAAAATAGTCAAAAAATATTTTTAGATAACAGCCTTAGTAGAAAGGACCTCTGCCCAATTCGGACCCGCCCCCTTCCCCAATATCTCCTGTAATATTCTCAACTCTCTGGAGAGGTTTTTCAAGGGTAAAGATGGCTGTAGAGGGAGAAGGAGGGGAGTCAGGGATAAGAAAATCCCTTTCCATGAAATTAATTGCATTCATGGTTCTTGGGATCCATGCCATCTTCTCTGAAGCAACTCTTACTGATTTTGATGCTGTTAACATGTAAGTATGGATGCTTGGATTAAAGCCTTATTTTAATTTTATGATTCAGTATTGCTATGTGAAAAGTGCTTTTCCTTCAGGGATCAAAAGATGGTGGAAAGAAAAGCTCCAAGACTGGGGACAGCTGTTCAAACTCTTTGCCATGCCTCTGGTGCCTATCTCACCGCCACCACCAAAGACACCAGGGCAAGTGCTTCTATGTGGAACTATAAGAAAGGACAAGTCAATGCAACAGTAGTGGCAGCTCCTGCATTGGAGCTGCAATTTCCCATGGGCTAGCCCATGCCCACCAGTTAGAATCTTATGCCAGTACCAAAATCCTAGCACCTCCTCTCTGCACATGTGAATGGACTATCAGGACTGACACATAAGCATGCCTTTAAAAAGTATTATTATGGTATTAATTATACTATACTATAATAATACTATAATAATGTATTATTATAGTAAGTATAAATGAATATTTATACTTTAGGAATTATAAATAATTGTATATTGAATCAGTTCTGAAATTTCTTTTCACAAGCAAACCTTCACACCCATAAATAACAAAATATCTGTATACATACCAAATGGCATCTTCGCATCCTGATAGACTCAAAGCTAAGTGTTAGAATAGGCAGGTGGATTTGCTTTACATAGTTGCACCTTTTGAGGACATCCAAATGAACATATAATATTTAGACATCCAAAATACAGGACTCTTGACCTCAGCCATGTGCTTGTTTAATTCTCACCTTCACTTTCATCACGGAAGCAAACATTCTAGCATCTTCAGACACGCCTCCTATGTATTGCTTTCTTGTGAAGACAGGAGCATGGTCATTTTCATCCTGTACTTCAATGAACACCTTGGCAGTATTACCTAAAATAAAACACAAGGAATTAGAAGAATTTGGCTACACACTGAGTGCTTTTAAGTAATCAGCATTTCTGAAAAGAGACACATAATGGAAGGAAATTAATTTGTAGCATTAATGCCCTGATCTTAAAGGCCTGCAGAGATACACTGTGCACATTGCATAGAGTGGCTTGCGGCCGACGTTGCTAAAATAGTATTCTGTGTGAGACTTGCTGGCCTATGCAACTCCATTATATAATGTTTCCTCAACTGCATGGAGTTTTGAAGTTGTAGCTGCTATGATACCCACAACGGCATTTAGGTGAAATGTTCCTTTGTCCTTTTCTTTAGCTCCAGAATGACTTTGGGTGGTATCACTGCCCCGCATATGAGCATGGTCATGGTAGTTATTGCCTGCTGCAATTGCACAGATCCATACTTCAAGGGCCACAACATTTTACTGATGTGGCACATGATTATTATTTATTAAATGTATATTCCACCTTTCCTCCAAAATGAGCCAGCAGTCGTGACAGGGCACTGATATTGCAGTGACTGCAGTTCATTCTGAAAACAGACTAGAATTTCACATGGTTGGGTTGTTAATCACACAGAGACCATTTCACAACAATGAGTGAGGGCAGGGTAGCAAAGTGGTAAAGGTGAAGCCATTATTGAGTGGAAGAAGAAACAAGGTGGTAGGATTTGTGGGGTTTGTGTTTAGTGAGACAAAGCAAAGAGATTGATGTGGGACTAGTCACAGCATGTATTTATGACTCTCTGTCATATGAAAGTCTTGGTAGGTATCTCTTAGGAATGGGAAAATTTGCCTCATAATATAGCAAGGTAGCAGGTTGAACGATATGGCTACGAACTCTATCATCATCAATGCATAGACTGAGGCATCTAATCAAATGAAATCTAGCCTTGTATTTGTAACTACAATTTGGTTCCCAGCTTGAACTGAATATGAGTAATCGTACTAATAAAATGGATACCAAACTCACTGCAGCCAAATAATAGATCTTAGATTTGAAAGAACTTTCTTTCTGGTAACCTTGGGCCACAAGAGCACAAAGCCTGAACATCAATATGAAAAGTACATAGTAATCTAACCCCCCCCCCCAAAAAAAAACCCCACATCACTTTCAGACTCCATAATCAAAGAAGTTGACACATTGTCGAAAACGGTGAAAAGTCAGTTTGCTGAAAGAAATCCCATTTGCCAGTGAGAAATGATTTCCTTTCAGAGTTGATTCTTTTCCATGACGGCAAGTTATGGCTGTTTTATACTGCTATATATGGGGCATGTTTTCTTCATATCCGTCACCCTGATTATTTTGGTCTCTTTTCTTTTTGAGTACCGTATTGAAAAGAGTTCCATAGCTGTATCTGGAACAGAAACCACTTCCTATATTGGCCAAGGTGTCAACAATATGACATCTTTTGAAGTCCAACCATTGGAAAAAAATATAACTTCATAAGAAAATGGAATCTCATGCTTTATATGCATGAGAAGATAAACAAGGAACTGGTGATACCTCAGCAGAATATCCAGTTATTCAATTTCTTTGTTGATGTCTACAGGTCTTGTTTTAAATCACCACAAGGTGATGCTTCTATAATTTTCTGTTGCAGACAGGTGCACCCTTCCCTCCCTGCAATTTATTTCTTTGTGACTGTTTCCCTACCTATTGACACCAACGTAATGGAAAATACCTTTGGTAGCTCTAGGCTGGAATAGTTTGGGGGTCTGTTTTGTAGGCATACTGCAGGAATGAATGGACTTTGGATTCAGAGCATCCAAGGCTGCTTCTGACACATGCTATTTCAGCTCCTACTGCCAGTCATCAATCTACACCTATGAATCTTTCTATGGGCATACTGGGGATCTCTTGGCTCCATCAAAACTCCCATCTCCCAGCCTTCAGCAGTGGCTAAAATTGCTCTGCTAGTTTAGAACTATGGCAGTGAATTGTTCTCAGCAGTTCCTTTACTTCAGTTATGCAGTGAAAGAGTATTTTGCACAATTATAATCTATATAAATGTTCCAGATTTGCAGAGCTTGTAAATTGCTAGTTATTGGCAGACTACTCCAGGAGTAAAGATTAATTTAAGTTCCATGTTTGCTGGACAGCAGAAATTTGCATAATATATTTAAAATTTAAATTAAATATTTCTTCAATAATGCTTGCTGTTCTTGATTTGACAGTAAACGGGGAGGGGGGAGAACCAATGTGGCGTAATGGAACTTACTGGGTAACCTTGAGCCTGTTACTCAGTCTAACCTGCCTCACAAGGTTCTTGTGAATATAAATTGAAGATGGTGCCTTGAGTTCCTTTGAAGAAAAATGGGATAAATGTATTTTTTTAAAAACCCTATTTGCAGTTGTGCTCCCCACTGATATTTGCATAATCACCAAGATGCTTCCAATTTTTAAACAAGGTATAAAGGTCAATTTTTATTTTAACTATAACAACAACAAACCATATATATATATTGTTTTAGAGGTTTCCTAATGACTTGCCACATACTACCTCAGTAATCCTTATAACTATCGATCAAGGGAGAGCAGTATTACCACAACTCTGTTGTTTGTGTTCTAGAGGCTTATTAGAAGGAATAGGAGGGGGAAAGGGCAGTAGGAAAAGAGTTTCTTAAAAGAAAATAAAGTGTGATATTTCTGTGAGTAGAACCCACATTACAAAATAAATGTTTAGACCATCTCTGCCTTCCCTGCCTGGTGCACTATGTATTGCTAGAATCAGTGCCTTTTTTGGTAAAAGGTGGCAGGACTCATTTTTTGATAAACGTACTGTGGGCTGCTAGCACATAATGGCTCCCACAGGCAGGGAAAAACAGGAGTGATGGTACTTTGAAACAGTAAGTACCATCACAAAAGAGGCTCTGCTAGAATCACAGAATTGTAGAATTGAAATGAAGGGACCATAAATACCTTCTATTCCAACCCTCTGCAATGTAAGAATCTTTCGCTCATTGTGGGGCTTGAACCCACGACCCTGAGATTAAGAGTCTCATGCTCTACCGACTGAGAAGCAGAACTTCTCCTTAGCCAAAAGACTGAGAAGCCCTTTCAAGACTTAGCCAGACATGACCCAAGTCAAATACAAATGGCCGATCAGGTCATGTTGCTGAACATTTATGTCATGTTCTGCAACAGGAAATAATAAGTGAACTGCATTATAACTTCTATTTATGTTTTCTGTTAAAAGTTGAGAGAGAATTAAATCCACTTTCAACTTCTTCTTTTTAAGCTAAGCTAGCTAAAATGTTACTGTGAAAGGCAACTGGCAGACCTTGGTTTGGTAGCTTTCAGTACTTCCAGGTCATCGAAAGAAAGCTGAAACTGGAGCATACAAGAGGTGTTTTCAACACTACTAGTCTACTTAGCTCAATATATTTATTCAAATGTCAAGTAATCCCTTCCTCTGCATAATTAAAATTATTCTGTTATTTCTGTGTCTTTTAATTTCTGACATTAAACTATTAAAGCCTTTAGTCCATATAGTTATTTATCTACATAAATCAATCTACCTTCCAGCTTTAACTTCGATGACATTTAATTTCATTAACACCTTCATTTCAGCTCATCAGTTCATTTTTATACATGGCATATATTTCATTGGTTTGGCAGCTTGAGAGCACAGCATCTGTGAGTCACTCATTATTTAACTCTTTCCTGCTAAGAAACTCCCAAGCAACCAGCAGCTGACTATAATGGAAGAATTAATATGTCAAAATATAGCCATTGGTTTGTCTTCCAGTCTGGGCTAACAGATGTTATAATCCCAGATCTCATTCTTCACACAAGCAGATACATGCAAGAGGAATGTATTTGTTTTGATTGTGGAGGCAACTGCAAAAACACCATGTGTGACATAAACACATCTAATCTATCTATCAAGTCTAATTTACGACAGACTTTTGTGTCACTCTCAACTATGAAATGGAATCCAGCATGAGGTTAGGGAGGCAAAGGGTACAGTGTATGCCCGTAGGAGCAGGTGTTATTCTAAAGTTATTGAGATATATGGAGGAAAGTAGGCTAGCATAATCCTGCCCGCTTCACCAGGATTCCCCCCCCCCCCAAGCATGGAAGCTTTAGCCCCCTTCATGAGTTATCCCTCAAGCAATCATTGTGTGGAAGCAGAATGCGAGACTCACTTCGGGGGTTCTACATCTTGGTGGGAGTCTACCTGTGAATAGGAGTCTCTCCCCTACAGATGCATCTCTCAGCACATGAATGGCAGAGAGGTGAAGCTGATAGACAACAGCTTGGGATCAATGCGTGAGACCCATATTTATACCCTCACATGCAATCATTAATCATGTGAGGGGGAAGACCTGAATGGGCATTTAAGTTTTAAATATTGGGCTTTATTTTCAATATAGAAACTATGCAACCCCTACAAATGAAGAAACTGCAAACTCTCCCTTATTGCCCTCTACAAACCCGCATTATTTTACTGGCTACTCTAGAAATTTTGGCTTAAAACCAAGAGTGCTATTTTGCTAGTGGAAAATGTCTTCCTCTTCAGTAAGGGCTGTTTCTGATGAAGTGGAAACATGCTGTGTGAGTAAAGTGAGGCCAAACCTAGATTTCTTCCACTCACAAAACTCTTTTCATGAGGTGTTTTTTAATGGTCCACTGAAGTTTATTTGCTATCACATGAATTTTCTTTCTCCACTATATTTCTCATCACTGTGAGACTAGCACTTATTCAAGAGTTCACATAACGGCAGTAATATATTTTCTCCTTCTGCTCACAGTTGCTTAGATCCACCCCATGTAATGGCAAAAGCAATAATAAATATTTAACTTTTATTTGGGACTTCAAAATATTCAGAGTACTTTACATACATTATCTCATCTCAGAACTCACTATAACAGCTTGAAATACATGCTGGTACTATTATCCTGCAGAGGAGTGGAGACTGAGAGGAAACTGAGAGAATTGTAGCTTGCCTGAAGTCATGTAATTCACAACTGAGGTGAGATTACAACCAGAGATTTCCCAACTCAGACTCTTAGACACTCTGCTGCACTTGACTTGCTTTACCTACTGCTCATTCCTTCTTCACTATATCTGATCTTTTTCTCTTTTTTAAAACAAAAAAGCATGGTGAATGCTTCCAAGATAGAGGCATTTTGCACTAGATAAAGGTGAGGCTCAGAAAGGACAATGATATGTTTTAAACAGGCAATATTGTAATATATCAAGAATAGTTTTATACTTCATTATTCACACCTTATTTCTCTTCATGGTAATAAATTTCAGGGGTGCAGTGCCTACCTATATTTGGTTTCCCTGAGAAGGGAGGTGACTGGAGATGACAGACAGACAATTCTGTCAATTCCAGTTTTATGCACACTTTATCCTAGTATATGCATTTATGCACACATTACTTGGCTTTAGAACAGCATTGCAAAATTTGGAGAAATGTTTTGAAAGGTGGCTATGTTTCAGCTTGCGCATTGTTTAGGAAACTGAGAGTTTGGTACATGCATATTTGAATGCAAACTGAATAAATTATCTCCTCCATCCCTACTGGAGGCCTATGGTATCTTGTAACAGCTGAGTGAAGGAAAGGTGGATACACACCAAAACTCCAGATTTACTGCCAACATCAGATCTCCAGAAGGAGGCAGTGAGCACCCCAAAATGCTACTAGATTACAGAGCCTCTAAAGCTCTCTTTCCCCAGATCTCTCCCAGTTGGACTCATTCTATGACTCAATCTGCAATTCTGTTGTTTATTTTCACAGAAAGACCTAGAATACATCCATGCTTAGCTAGAGGTGGAGAAAGGGGAGGCATGTCCCCTTTCAGGACCACCTAGATATTTCCTAGCTATTCAGAAATTACCGGTACCCACAGACAGGAATCAAGTGCTTGGCTACTTGGCCACCAAACATTAAATAAAATTTGCAGTCACTGTGGGCTCATTAACCTACTGTCCTGCCCAAGCCCCCAGTCTTACATTTATATGCAGTTGAACTGAAATATTTACCAAGCTCCATGGCATTAGGTGAACACTACTTTTGGTTGCTCCTCCCTCAGAGGATTGCTCAGCAGAAAAAGAATGGAGCACCTGTTCTTTTCCACAGTAGGTTAAAAGTAGACAGTTATTTCTATTACAAAGGCCGCTTTAATTAAACTGTGGGTGAGCAATATAAATTGGATGGGCATCAGTAATAATTTATGCAGTTCTGCTCTTAATGATCTGCCAGGATGTTCTTGCATATTGGCAGGTAAAATAAACCCATCTATTGCTAAGCTCAATTTCTGCCTTAAAAACCTGGCTTCAGCCACGTAGATCACAGTAATTTAATGACAAATCTTACCTGTTATTTCAGTTCATCAGTTGCCTGCCTTTTAAACAATCAATCACTAGTTTAATCTGGTAAATGTAAATACATTTGTCTATAACTAAACTTCAATACACGGACCATTTTGACATAATAAAGGGAGTGCAAAATAATTACAATGTAGTACAATTTAATAAACAAGAGCCACAACATGTTAATGAGTGATACTGAATGTCTTGCCAGAAGCAGCAAAAGGCAGGCCACCTTCTCTCCCCCTCCCTACAACCCCTGCATTCCCTCTCCCCAAATCTGCTCTGAAGGGTTTCCCCCCAAAATGTGTTGCACAAGCAGAATGGTACTGTTTGAAGTCACCCCCTCCTCCTTTTCATTTTTGCTTCTGATACTGTTGGAAAACTACATGTTACCTTAAAACATGTGGCTGCTGCCAACATACGTCTTATTCCTACTTCTTCTGATGCTATTTAGTTGAAGTAGTGATGGCCCACTAACTTGGATAGCTTGAAAAGAGGATTAGACAAATTAATGGAGGGTAAGGCTACTAGTGGATACTAGTCACAATGTCTATGCTCTGCCTCCAGTGCTGGGGACAGTAAGCCTCTGAATAGCAGTTACTGTGAATCACAGGTGGAGAGACTGCTGTTGTGCTAAGGTCCTACTCGTTGGCTTCCCATAGGCCTTTGGTTGGCCACTGTGAGAACAGGATGCTGGACTAGATGAGCCATTGACCTGATTGGGCTTCCCTTATGTTCTTAAATCTGTCACGTGATAAGATATTGTCACACTCAGCTATTTCCATGCCTCCTACAAGTTGCAGACAACTGAAGTTTGGCACAGCTACATAACAGAACCAAAATAGCTGGAGAAAAATAAACTTGACTTACGGTCTTAAACTGACAAAGGCTTTCCGGAAAGGTAGCCAGGTCAGTCTGTTGCAGCAAAAGCAAGAGTTTTTAAACTCATGGTTAAAAGACTGGCAGGGATCTTGCAGATATACAACTCAAAGGGTGGAGTGGAATTCTACCTCATTATTAGCTGAGCTGTTTTGTCCCTGAAGCATCTGCTCTGAATAAGAGCAGGCTCCCCAGCTCTAAAAGCAAGTGTGGTAGAGAATAAAGACTTTAATCTCTGTATTGTGCCCCTTTTAAACTAACCCCAAGGCTTTCTGTGTCTGTGAGCAGATGAAGGGCCCAAGGAAGGATACTGCCTTCTACTTTTCCCTCTCCACTCCTCTCACAAGGTCCACTGACTCTACAGAGCAGCAGGCAGAAATATGCTTGTGTGAGTGGGGTGTTTTAAATGCAGAACAGGTACCAACAAGGACTTATAAACTTTCTTCCACTAATGTTGTATGGTGAACTCCTGCTATTGAGCCCTGCTGCTGCTTAGTGGGGTGATATATGTAGTGAATAAAGTATTCCGGATGTCCTTGAAATAATGCAAATTGCTACAAATAATCTTAGGAAGTAGCATAGCTTTTTCATCACATCTCTTCATTTAAAGTGGGGTGGGGAGGGAAAGTGTGCCCCAAGTTGTTAGACTACAACTCCCATCAGTCCTAATTGGCATGGCCAACAGTCAGGGATGATGGGAGCTGTAGTCTAACAACATTGAAGGCAGGATTGCAGGTTCCCCATACTGGCACGAGTAGATAAATAGCTTCTGCTGTGGTGCGAAGGTAAACAGCTTTTCCATGCACTCTGGCTTCAGTTATGGTGTTCCATTGTGCCAGAAGTGGTTTAGTCATGCTGGCCATATGACCCAGAAAGCTGTCTGCCAACAAATGCCGGCTTCCTTGACCTGAAAGTGCAGATGAGTGCCGCACCCCAAAGTCGAATTTGACTGGACTTAACTAACCAGGAGTCCTTTATCTTTTACCTTTACCTGTACCCAACATAAATCTATCTAATCTATCTATCTATCTATCTATCTATCTATCTATCTATCTATGAAATAGAAACTTTGAAACAGCACGCGCACGCGCACGCGCACACACACACACACACACACACAAAATAGAAACTTTAAAACAGCACACATTTTTTAAAAGGCACTAAACAGTAAAGCTGCCTCATTTCAACTTAAAGGTGGTGGTAGGGAAACTAAACACCTTTTTTCGCAATATGATTATCCACCTGAGAAATACTCATCACCTCTATTGCTTAGTTCTTGAGCATGGCAATTGCTCTTTGAGGTGATAAAATAGAAGAGAAGATGCATTCTCTCTGTAAACATCCTATAGCTATAAACAACCTCCTAGTCTACAGCTGACACAACAGCAAAAAGAAGATAGTGATCAAAGGTAACATTTACCGAAGATGAAGTTTCCACTAGGCATCATCTGCCAACTGGCAACACCTTTATCTTTGAGGACTTATTTTTCAGCCATCTATTTGTATCCATGACCATTTTCAGAGTGACACTAGAACAGCCTGGAGGCTTCTTCCACTGAATCTCTGCCAAAGCCTGCTAAAGTTGGGTGTCATATGTAACAGGAGTGATAATTCAAGAAAAGATAATAAACTGTGACAACTACTGTCAGCAGTTGTACAATAAGCAACCGTCAAGCATTATACCTGAGGGGTCATGAGAACTGAGTTGAAATATAAACAGCCACCTTATTTTTTGGGTACTGTAAGAATTAAATATGAGAAAATATGCGACAAAACCCCTCAGTTTTGACTCTCTAGAATATGGGACAACACTGTGATCTACTAGTAGGATACAGCCCCACTGGTGTGAATCAGATTGCATTACTAAGCCGTAAGGTACTAGATTCTCTGTCAGGCCTTTCCGGATGAAAACACCTGACTGTGACTGTAATAATAATATTTCCCACATGCCATGGCTTTAGTAAGGTATAATGCTTACAAAAATATATTATCTTGTCACACTTTTCTTCTATCCTCTTAGATCTCTTTGTTCTTCTTTTGCTTTCCAAGCTTCTCCTTCACACATTGCTTTGGTTTCCTGAAATTCTCCATTCCACTTCACTGCAATGCTCTTTCTTTCCCCTCAGGTGAGTGTGTCTTATATTATTTATTATGAGTAAGTGCCAGGTGCATTCTCTTAAAGTGACACTCACATGCTGTAGTATCTAGCACTGCGCTTTCAAAGCACAGATCCAACTGGATCCACACTTCCAAAAGGCACCCCTTTTTGGTATGTTGCATGGATGGATATCTGCAGTGTGTGAGAGAGAGATGCTTCACCCTATCTCCATGCCTCACAGCTTCTCTCTTATTAAAAATAGAAGGAAGCAGTGCTGGGTGGTGAGGAACTTAATGGAGAGAAGATGAGTGGTGTCTTTGGCCCTGTCCACTACTCTCAGTGGCCTACCACCATTGTTTTAAGGTGGACTTCTAACTTTTCCCCTTCAAAATTACTGATTTTTGCTTTCTGTCTCAAATTCTTTTCATTTGCGGGCTCAACATTTTAAGTGGGGTAAGATGTTTGTGGTCAACTTCTGTAGAAGTGATAGGTTTCAAGAGTCTTCTTCCCATTCTTCCTCAGGCGCATGTGTCCAGCAGGAATTCTCAAATGCAAGGGTTACTGCAGTGACTGTAGAATCCATCCATTGCAGCTGCTAGTAGAAACATGCCCTTGAAGATGGATTTCACCCCAAAACATGGCAGGCCTGGAATGAACCATATTTCTAGCACCTAAAGTTTGTTCTTCCCTTTTGCCTGTCAGTGGTGCAGTCTCCGCCTTATGCTGTTGTTGTTTCTCTTCTTCCAATTACCAACTCTACATGAATTATAAGTGCGTCAAGATTTGTCTTCTGATCTTGTCTGGAAGATCATTAGCATTTAGGTACATCCATCACACACACACACACACACACACACACACACACACACACATATATATGAAAGAAGCAGCTATTTATATATGATAAGGAGAACTCTTGTGTCATACACTTTTGACAGCTTCTGTAAAGACACATCAAGAATGGAACTTGGCTCATATGATGATAAACTCTGCCGATCATTCAAGACACCATATATGAATTTCTAAAATAGGTGGGGAAATGAAAGAAAGTGAAACAGGGCTGGTGGACGGTTCACAAACATCACATCATCTTTAAAGCATTTACATGCTTCATAGTTGTCAATAATATTGCATTCATCTTGACTCTGGTGAATGAAGAAATGAAAGTGACAAACACCCCATGGACCCAACAAGTGTTTGTTTAAGGGAGCCATACTTTATAAGCAATATGTACTGATTTTTAACATTGAGCCTCTGGGAATAAATAGCCTCAAAAAGCCATGTTCACAATCTGAAACAGTACTGGAAAACAAAAGGTAGCAGAACAATGGAAATTATAAAACAAAAAATAGAACCATAAAATGCATATAGATGTTGCTGTTATCATTTTACTGATAAAGAGGTATTGGAATTAAAATGGAAAAGGAAAAGAAATATTGAAGCTGAGAGATTTTAGCCTGCTAAAAGTGCAGAGCTGAGGCTGTTTTGGCAGACAGCCACTGACTGAAAGAAAACTGTTATTGTTTTACTTTCTAAAACTGGCTGAATAAGGAAAAAAATACTTCAAAATAGTGCTTTACTTAATTAAAATATGTTTCTGATAATAGAGATTATATATATATATATATATATATATATATATATATATATATATATGCAGGTTTTGGTGTCTTCGGGTGTCTTCCCGTGTAAGAGTTGGGGTGTCTAGGCGACGTTTCGACGAGGTCTCACTCGTCATCTTCAGGCTGGTGCTTTCGGCTTCTTGTTACTGGAACAGAGCAGGATCTCAGTGTTTGAGTTCCTATAAATACTGTTGAGGGGGTGTGGTGTATAGCCTCCAACGTTCTGGGCAGAGAGGAAGTTCCCAGGTTAGTGTGCCTTTTCTTCTTTTGTTCATTAATTACTTGAGGGATATCTTGAGTGATTTCTTGAGTGATATTCTGAGTACCACTTAGGAGGGTCATTAGGTGTGGATTAGTTGCTAAAGCTTTCGTGTCTTGACCTCTTGAGCTTGTGAAGAGTTTTTCTGAGAAGATGGCTGTACTGCACTTAGTTGTGAAAAACTCTTCACAAGCTCAAGAGGTCAAGACACGAAAGCTTTAGCAACTAATCCACACCTAATGACCCTCCTAAGTGGTACTCAGAATATCACTCAAGAAATCACTCAAGATATCCCTCAAGTAATTAATGAACAAAAGAAGAAAAGGCACACTAACCTGGGAACTTCCTCTCTGCCCAGAACGTTGGAGGCTATACACCACACCCCCTCAACAGTATTTATAGGAACTCAAACACTGAGATCCTGCTCTGTTCCAGTAACAAGAAGCCGAAAGCACCAGCCTGAAGATGACGAGTGAGACCTCGTCGAAACGTCGCCTAGACACCCCAACTCTTACACGGGAAGACACCCGAAGACACCAAAACCTGCATTCCTGTACCCGTGAAAATCTACGAAAGCATATATATATATATATATATATATATATATATATATATATATATGGCCTTCCATTTTCTAAGCTCTGTGGGTTGGAGGAATCTTAAGCTATTTAACCACTGGGGCCTTTCAGGACACCCAAGGAAATAACACAGACTTTCTTTGCTATGGAAGAGCTAGCAGCTGTGTGCGATGAGTGATATTTTCTGTAAATGCTAATTTTAATAAGAGGTGCACTCGCTCACATCAGTCTTTGGGATCATTTCTGGCATACTGCCTATGAAAATGAGAAACATTACAAGGATATGCCCTGAAGCAAAAACATAAAATGGAATCAATAACATTCAAGTTGTCTTCATCACAAAATTTATTTTAATTGCCCTGCAATTCATTATTATTTGGAAGTCTGATTAGCCAAGTGTTTTGATGTTCTCAGAAGACACGTTGCCGTGACTCCCAGTATTTTGGTTCATGGTTATTATGGCTCAGAGACAAATGGGAAGGCTGGATTAATTCAAACAATTGCTTATGAGACATGCTGTGCCCCTTAGAGTTTTCCCCTACATCCCTATCCAACTAGCAGCATATCTTATGATGGAAACATCATTGCTCTGAAATGGAGCAATCTTTTTTGCCACTTTTCAGGGACCTACAAAACTGCCGTGTCCTGAGACAGGCCACCAGTCCCCATCTACCTCAGCATTATCTACTGGCAGCAACTGTCCAGAGCTTCAGCCAAAGGTCTTCTCCAGCCCCACTTAAAGATGTCAGGGATTGAACCTGGGACCTTTTGCATAGAAAACGTGTCCTCTCCTAGTGAACTGTGGCCCCTTCAGTTAATTGCACGATGTCCTTATAATGGAGCAATAGTCCACCATATCAATAGCTATCCCATTCTGCCATAGTAAATGTATAATTCCAAGATTTGATTACAGTTCACTTCTGTAGTCTGGAAGGCAGATGTGGCATTACAAAACATTTCGTATCACAACTTACGACTTGTATTTAAAATACACCAAAAGAAGAAGAAAAACCACACAGAAAACTGTGTCTGCAGAGAGGTAAATGTTTTCAGAAAAGCAGAAATGTGCATTATTTCCTCTGTCTAACCTGTGGCCCTTCAGATGCTGCTAGACTACAACACCCATCATCTCTGACCAGTGGTCATGCTGATTGTAGCCGACTGGAGTTTAGAGTCCAGTAATATATTGAGGGCTACGCATTCTACCCCACTGCTGTAGAAGAACAGAGTAAGCCCATCCAACCAAATTAAAACTTGAAGATGATCTCCTTGTTCTATTACTTAAATCCATTAACTTTAATTAATTGGGATGAAGCAAGTAGATATTCATAAATTAAATGGCCATAAATTTTAATCAATTTAAGATACCAATTAATGTATTGTTCTTATTTAGCTTCATGAACATTTAATTATGCTTATTGAAAAGTTTAAAAGACTTCCATTCTTTGCTGACTGCATACCAGGAGACACTCTTTCATAAAGTATTCATGCAGAACTTATTGCTATATTATTTGACCAAATCTTCCAGTTTTAATTATGATTCACCCTTTTCATTTAAATACTTGTTTCTTGTACTAAGAAACTTTTAGAAAAGTTGCTAACTCAAGATTGCTTCAGGTTTCAGAAGCTGAGTGTAAATTGGTACAGGAGAATGTATGAAACACATAAGTGTTTCCTTTAAAATGAAAGATAGGAAACAGAATAGTGTGTGTGTGTGTGTGTGTGTGTGTGCCCGCGCGTGCGTGCTCGCACACGCACGCGCACACACACACACACACACACTTACTTTGGTCATATATACTGTGCAGGATTTCCCTCAGAGAAAAACACAATATTACATTTTTTAAAAAGTAAGCACAACCCATCCCTTATGTGCAGTGGAGTCTGGTCCATTAGTATGGATAGGACACTGCCCCACCAACTACAGCTCTCAGCCACACCCCACCAACCTTCTTAATTACAACCAGACAAGAGGATGAAGCTGTCAGTCTCTTTAGTCTCAGCATTAGCCTTGTAGAACTCAGCAGGGAAGAGGATGAGGGCAAGGGGGCTCTGGCTCCACCTACTGTTGGCCTCCCTGCCTTCCAACCTACCAACCCCAATGGGTAGCAGCCACCACTGCTTATGTATATAGCTGTATAGCCTTTTATTGGCCATATGCTACTACAACTCCATGGAAGAGAGGCATTCTGTGTCACCCTGATGGTAGTAGTGGTGATGGTCTTACCAAACTGTGTTGAATCTTCAGAAAGACTGACATGTGGAGGAGGCTGGGCAGGGATGAAATGTTTGGCAGTGCAGAAGCCACCCTACATCCTACAACCAGCAAGCCATCCAGAGAGCTGTTGGCGATGCACCAGGACAGCAGTATTCAGTCATTACATTTTCAAACAACACACGGCATATCGTTAGCACACAGTAAGTGCCAAATCAGTAAGAGTCCTAGATATTCTTACAGTAGAATTAAGTTGCAGTGGCTTGAGGCTCTCTTTGTACTACTATATCTGAAACTACTAGGCAAATTTAGCACATGAAGGAATTAACTAACAATGTAAAAAAGTGGCAGATTAATTCTTAAGGTAATGTGTGCAGCATCAGTGGTGGGGGAGGTGATGAGGGGGAGAGCAAGATGACCTTTTTGCTCAAATATCCAAATACACAAAGAAATAATAAAAAAGGTGAAAGTAACTTGCTTTTGGATGGCACAGGTAAATTGGAGCGGACCACTTGTAGTGAGTCTGCTTGCACTCGAAGTAAATAGCTTTTCACAGTTTCATAATCCAGTGGGTTTTTGACGGAGATGACACCTGTTCTGTTATTAATAGCAAACACATCTGGAATGCAGCAAAGAAAATAAAAATTAGTGACATTTGTTCCCTCCCCTCTCCCTTAAAAGTACTTTTGATTCATGTATCGTACTAGACCACCTGGGACAGTATTACTTACCGTCTTCATTTCCTGAAACAATGGAATAGATAATCGTCTGATTCAAAGCAGCAGCAGTTACAACAACAACGTGAGTTCCTTTGGGTGCACCTTCACTCACAGGAGGGGGCCTGCAAAATTGGGCAAAACAGATTGCTCTTTCTTATTGTCACGTTCTCAGTGCTCTACTGAAATAATATATACAAGATTTTTTCTCCTTGACTGGGAGACAAGAAGAAACTGGAAGCTATGTATGACTAGGATCATGTAATTCCAGCGGTTGCCTGACAGGAAATAAAGAAAAAAATTAAGCATACAGAATAAAGCAACAATAATGGCTTGAATCAAACATTAGAACAGTGGCATGATTGCTGCCTAAATTTGCTGCTACAAGTGAATATGTAAACATTTTAATCCCTTTCCCACATGGGTCTGCCTGATTGCTTGTGGAAGGAATTCCAATATTCTCACAGCCATATAAGACCCCCCCCCCCCAGCCTTATTGCAGAAAATGTTGGTGGGCAATCTATGCCATTGATTAAATGCTTTAAGCACATCTATGATTACTCCTGTCCTCTGCACAAAAGATTTCTGCACAAAAGAGGCTGGATAAACTTGCCGAAAGAAGTAAGCTCAGGACTAAGGCTGAGCTAGAAAGAATAATGTAGTTGCTAGTCTTTGCAAAAGGGCCATGCAATGGAGACACACGCCCTGAGAAGCTTCTCTCTAAAATGTCTCTGCTGTCAAGCAGCAGTCACAAATAAATGTGCTTGGCAATAAAATGCTGTTCCCTGCACCTTTGAACATGAAGCTATTATTCAGTTAGATCAGTTTGAAAGGAAAGGAAAATGCTGAAATCAATTTACCTTTCTCCACCATTTTGCAGGACATCATAGGCCTAAGGGCTATATGAATCTTTTCAAATCAGGTCAAATATGAGCCCTGATCATTCTGTAAATGTCCATGGCAAGCATGGATGGATTATCCCATTGCTCTTGTTCGATGCATCTTAGAACCGATTTTCATTTTACTTTTTATACTCAGATCGTACATCTGATGACAATATGTATGCATATCCAGAATGTAGGGTGTGTGCATGCAAATATAAAATTAGAAACAATTATGGGAAAGACTGGATTTTTAAAAATAGACACACACCTAATTCTGCATGTATGTGTCTATGCAGGACATATACAGAGAAACCCACATCTTCTGTATTTAGTTATCTATTCATACCAAAATACAAAATATAAAGAGAGAATTGGCTCTAAGATAACTCCAGTACTCTAACTCAGCTTCAGTATGTTGGGATGAAATTTCACCGTACGCTGATATACTTGCACGGGAAGGCTAGATAGAGAGGAAGCTTCCTAGACTTTATTTCTAGACTTAACCTATTGATCTTCCCTTAGACCAATACTCTCAGAGTTGTTGGCCCCATTTCCTTCTTCAGCCTTTCCTTGGGAGAGGAGACAACTTTGTGTGTGTCTCTTGCTGAGATGAAAGGGCATGCATGGCTCTTCACATCTCCACCTTAGTTAGAACTAGGATCTTTGCTTTCAAGTATGTACTTCCGGCAATAAACACAGCCTTTTATTTTCTTAAGAACAGAGTCTCCTTGTGATTATATCCAGGATAAAGTGTGCTCCTCCAACAGGGATACAGGGATCCATTCTGCTTCCGTAAGCATGTTAACACCAACTCAGCCATCCTTCCTCTGAATATTGGGCTTCTGCTGGTGTGTTTGCACCTTGCTAGCCTCTGCCTAATCCCCCTTTACCTCCTGGTAAGCAGGAGCCATGCAAAGCAAACAGAGGTCAAGTGAGTACCCTGCATTGTAACCTTTTTCATAGGGTATTTGCTCTATCCCCATTGATTGACTGGGTTGCCCTTTTCTATCTTTTGTATCCTTGCTTGCCATGCACACAATTAATGTGTGAAAAGAGCTACAGCCTTTGCTAGTAGTGCACCTAAAAAAGGTACCGTATTTTTCGCTCCATAAGATGCACCCGACCATAAGACGCACCTAGTTTTAGAGGAGGAGAACAAGAAAAAAAATATTCTCTCCCTCTCTGCGCAGCGCCTCTCCACGGCTTCAGGGATAGCTGTGCCAAGCCTCTTCAGGTGAAGGGGAGCGTTCTTCCCATTGCCCTGAAGAGGCTTTGCGCGGCTATCCCTGAAGCCAGGAGAGCAAGAGGCACCGATCCCTCTTGCTCTCCTGGCTTCAGGGATAGCTGCCCAGCCTGCATTCGCTCC
The DNA here is from genome assembly GCF_965112155.1 of Podarcis liolepis. Classification (NCBI taxonomy): domain Eukaryota; kingdom Metazoa; phylum Chordata; class Lepidosauria; order Squamata; family Lacertidae; genus Podarcis; species Podarcis liolepis. The sequence continues at coordinate 36,756,974 of NC_139556.1, read as the reverse complement.
ATAAGATGCACACACATTTCCCCTTACTTTTTAGGAGGGGAAAAGTGTGTCTTATAGAGCGAAAAATACAGTATTTAAAAAGTGAAATTTTCACATTTGAATTCCAAGTTGGAGTGACATTCTTTTCATTAAAGAACAGCAGAAATGTTTGCTACTTAATGCTTAGTAAGATATTTGGAAATGCAGAGCCACAGAATTATTTTGTGACTGATTTTTCCATATAGAAGCATTTGGGCTGCAATTGGGTGCAGACTGAAATCTGATAGCAGAAACTATAGTGAAGTTATGGATGACAGGATAAGAATCATAAATTTAATTGTAATCCAACAGATTGAACTGGTTTTCAATTAAACTTTTCTCATTTATCTGGCATCTGCATTGGTCTGCATGACACCAAAATTCAAGTAATGATAACAATACGTTATTGATGTAATTAGTGAGCAAGGTACGTTTGACAAACTCAAATACAGTACAAACAATTTTCTACCTTGTTATTTTCAAGACCTGAAGGCTAGATTCCTTCCATGTCCACTTTTCTAAGATGAAGTCTTTAAAAATTCAAAATGGATTTTTGGGGGAGTGCGTGTAAAAACCCTTCTTTTGATCCTAACCTGTTTTTAGCACTTTCTTTTTTTAGTAACATCTCTGTAACTCCTGTTCTGACATTGCTGAATTCTATGGATTGAGAAATCAATATCAATTAGGAAGGTGCTTTTGCATTCAATATGGAGAATTTGAAGGAAGTGAATAGAGAAACACCAAAATTCATGTTCTTTGTAACCTTATAGTAATTGTGCCTTATCGATTTAACTTCCTTGAGTTAACTAATGCAATCAGGTTCAAAGAACAATACATCACTTCAATGAAAACATACTGTTAGTCCCTTAAGAAACTTCTGTCGAAACATATGGAACTGAATGGGTAAAAAGGATAAAAGCTAATATGTGGCTGTGTTTGCCCTGTGTATTTTACCTCAAGTGCTTTTCCTGTTTCTGTAAAGGTCAATTATTGAGCCAGAATCTTGCATTAATTGCACAGAGGGGCTCCATTTCTACAAAGGGACAGTGGGCCTGTGCAGGTGGCCCTGCTCCTAAGGTTGCCCAGCTCCTCAGCATCGCCGAGGGGAGGGGTTATGAGTGGGTCTCGCTTCCTGCCAGCCAATGCGGCTGGCTAGGGGGCGTGGCTTGCTGCTCTTAAGCAAACACAGGACCGTGGCTCAGTCTGTTTGTTTCCTGCACACATGGATCTCCCTCCCTCCCTCCCTCCCTCTATTCTCATGCATTCAACACCTCACCTTGCTATGGAACTCGGTTGTCACCTGTTGAAGGGGCCTGGTAGAATTTTTTCCCACTTGGCAGATTGGCACCAGCCACTTGGTTTTTTTGCCTACCTCGTAGCAAATCGCCACAACTTTGTAAGGTTTGGTGGTTAGGCATTGGGAAATGCATTGTGTGTTGGAGGGGAGGTTGTGGCCATCACCTACCCATCCCCTTGAAGGGTATTCCATTAAAGGAATCCGGTGGTCATGGTTCCTGTCCGAAGCCCAGGGGGTGGCTAGGGCCATGGCACGACCCTCCGGTGACTCTAGGGGAGTTTCCAGTTGATTTCCACCAACATGTTCCCTCTACAGGTTGTTAACCCTTGTATGACTTCCTGCAGGGTGGGCAGGAGTCAAGTATAGTCTGTTCAGATCCAGTGTCTAGGCCCTAAGCCAATACTACTCACATTCTGTAACCAATAAAGGTGTGGCCATTTTTAGCCCATTAACCTAAAATACTGGTGTCCATGTGTCTTATTTCATCAGAAAGTGGGAGACGGGGCCTCGACTCACAAACATCTCTTGGCCTTCTTAAGAATATATTTGCTTTTTTATAAAAAAGTGGTAGTAGTAATCTGTCTCCTTCAGTCATAGTCCCATTCCAACCCCCCTAAGTATGAAGAATGTGTACATTATAACACACTGTCATGTCTCATGCTCAACATATGCCAACAGAGGCTCTTATGTGTAACAGAAGATCTTTATCCAGGCATATATAGGCTTGGCAACGGCCACAGTTCAGGAGTCACAATTCAGAAATTCAGGCATCAACCAAGATGTTCAGACCTGGATGGAAACAACAAAGTTGTCCCAACAGTTTCCATGCCCTGCCCATCAAGCTCTTAAATAACAGACTCTGCAGGAATGTCAGGAGTGCAAATGTGTACTCCTCTGAGATGGGTGCTATTTGAAGCTGGATGTTGCATTTTGCAATGAATGCATGTGATCTGCTGGTCACAGGTATGGAGACAGGATATGTGTAACTTCAAGCATTTCCCACTTATCAGATGATTGTAAATTGGGGACCCACAAGCACAGAGGAGGAACAGACTTCTCTCCTGAGGTCTGGGGCTTTGGATATTCCTTTCCTAGTGTGGTAAAGAGCCACACTGCAGTGACTTCCATTCATGAATCTAAGAAGAAAAGTGGTCCTAATGTTCACTCTCTGTTCCATTGAGCACCAGAGAATAAAATCATTCTGTTTTAGAGCTCTGTAAAGTTTAGCTGACATATTTTAATTTATAGCATTTCACCTTTGCATGCCTCTGTGCTTGTGTGTGCTGTACCACGTCAGTAAAACATCTGCAATAGGCTGAGCTGCCAACATTCACTGCTTCCAGAAGGCCAATTTAAATTGTTTCTTTTTCTTCTGTGCAATATTATTTGCAAGGTATGTTCAGTGGGATTGTGTGTCTTTTCCTATGCCCCCTCCTTACATTTGTCATATTGGTTCATGAAGTTTTGACCTTTTCGGTGATATTTACCTCAAAAAAAAGATGACAAGGGAGTTTAGGTATTATTACAATGAACCACTGACATGGCCTATTATCCTTAAAGATAAATGTCAAACTTCATTCTGATGGACTTAATGTCATCAGGTGCAATGCATCCTTATGTAGTCCTTGCAAGGATTCAAAATGAAAGCTAGAAGTCAATATTTTTGTCAGAAATTCTTCAGAATCAAAAGACTAGGGGTTCAAACTGCACTCTTTAAATAGCTCTTTAACAATCAAGTATTACAGCATAGTTGCCAAGATGAATTAGATATGGAAAGGTTATTCTGTACGCCGAAAGACAGTGAAAAGGTGGGATGTGCTGCTAAATAAATAAATAAGAAAAGAAAGAAAGAAAAATGAAGGTGTAAGAATTCTTAAATTTTTATGATAAATTTATACTACAGTGGACGCTCGGGTTGCAAACGTGATCCGTGTGGGATGCACGCTCGCAATCCGCAGCGTTCGCAACCCGCATCTGTGTGTCTGCGCACACACGTGTTGCGATCTGGTGTTTCTGAGCATGCGCAAAAGGCGATTTAGCGCTTCTGTGCATGCGCAACCGCTGAAATCTGGAAGTAACCCGTTCCGGTACTTCTGGATTGTGGTGGTCCGTAACCCGCAAAAACGCAACCTGAAGCGGCTGTAACCCGAGGTATGACTGTATTTGTTAAAAATGATTTTGCTGGGGGCTGTTTGCCATTAAGAATTTATTCAGCAGCCCCTTCCTTTCTTTTGATAATAGTAAGAGCTGAAAAAACTTTTTAAAAACTTCTTTGTGAAGGTCAGAAGAAAGTCTTCCTTTACTGTAGCAGTTGATGCAGAATCTTGCTATGATTACATGCCTCATGTCTTCTGTATTAAACTCCCTTAGGGAGGTGTCCTGAGATTCAGTTATTTGACTTTGAAAGAAGGAGGAGAAAAGAAGTATTATTGTACAGAATCCTCTAAGGAAGAATACTTTGATTTGTTGTGCCTTTTTGAGCATTCTAAAGAGAAAGTCCTGTTAGTGAAAATGCTTTGGTTTGTGAGAGCAAAAGGTGTTCTTGGGATCATTATACTCAAGTGGGGCCCACACAGAAAATGAACAGGAAAGAGATGAAATGGCTGGAAAGATATTGGCTTGGTTCTCACACAATGCTAAGCCATGGTTTGTTGAACTATGAGTTAACCATGAGTTGTGTCACAGATAAATCAAGCAAACCATGGTTTGTTTCTCAAAACTTTGGTTTGTTTCCCCGCTGTGTCTGTGGTGGGATGGCCATACAAATGATGATTAAGTAAGGGTGCTGGGTTCAAACGTAACACAATCCACAGTTAAACAAGGATCATGGTTTCTTGGTAATAAATAAGAAAGCATAGTTAAGCTGTTGGGTTAATAGATAACATTAGTGTTTAATGCAAAACTAGCTTTTCTTGAACCACCGTGGTGCTTATCCAGAGGAAACCTTAACCAGCAAGAGAAAAATACACGAGCTCTCTTAGGATACTGACATCAAGGCTACCTTTATACATAGGCAATACAAGGGTCTAGTATTTACAAAACCATATTCTTTAGAAAGCATGGATTGCTGTCTGGCTGCTACAGAAAAATAGTTCCCAGCCATTACTTTTCATATTTTTGGCCACCATGTAAAGTCAAGCTGACAATGTTTACTGCATTTTTTTAGCTGTGGTGTGAACACAGCTTCATAGTTTATACCACAGATGTACATGCAGGCAAGATGAATGGTGAAATAACAATTTGCTTCCCATGCTGAGGAAGTCAATCTTGTCCACTCCATTGTGTGCCAAGTAGGTTGATTAACTTTAAAATATTGTTTAAATAGGCACATACACGTTTCTGTGTATAAACACTCACACTTCACATTGCAGAAGGAAATTTAGTAAGATTTCAAACTGTTTACAAAACCACACAGACAGAACTGACAGCAGAACACACACACACACACACACACACACACACACACACTTTAAGGATAGTAAAAGCAAAGTGCTTCTCTCCTTTTGAAAGGTTAACATCTGTCTTCACTCAAACTGTCTCCTTAACTGTTATGTACAACTAATTTCTCAGTCACAGTTTTATCTTACCCTATATGGCACATGCCTGGAAATAGGAACAGAGCAGAGAGGAGAACATTCTGGTCAGTCAAGATCATTCTTGTGAATTAGAAATCTGTGCACTGGATCATGCTTATAGAAAGAAAGGTCATGTTGCAACAACATCAACTGAACACTGTGACCTTTGGTATTTCACTTTTTCTGCAAGAAATAAAGCCCTTAACAGAAAGTTAGTGTTCCTTAACAACAGACCAATTTCCCAAAATGGAGCCTAGGGTTTACTTTGCTGTTTCAATGCATTTGAAAGATGTGACTATTTTCCTTTACTTGACATAAAATGCTTGAACACCTGTTAAATGTGCCCACAGGCAATACTTAATAGCTATTGATTGCACTCTTTAGCTAGCAATTTATTGCCTACAATTGCAGTCCATGGCTATTAACTATGACTTTCTAGTTGTGTAAGAGGACAAGATATGCATTAATTAACAAAAATCCAAGGTACCTTTGATCTTTTACTTTTTTAAAAAGGGTAATTAATCACAAGAGGATGCCATTTCTAAACACACACACACACAACCAGATATTAATTTAACTATTTCTGCTTTAGGTTTAATTTCACATCTGGCCTTTGCACATTTTATAATGCTGGAAAGAGTTAGAAGGACTTCTGCATTCCTTTCCCCCAGAAAGATTCCTTTTTCTTAACTTTAAATTAATTTTGCACATGTACAGATTACAGTCACAGCGATGCTAAAAACATGCCACTGTCAAATTCTGAATGAATCCATAAACAGCAGAGCACATCATTTAATGAACTCATCTTCTTTGTTAAAGCACCCAATTATTCAAATGCTGTACATAGCCTGCTGATGTGTCCATGCCTACCAGTTCCTGTGTAAATTGTGTAACTTATTTGCCTGTGATTCACATAGCTAGAATCACAGGCAAATAAGTGTCCAATGCCATACAAGCCATGCAGGTATATGAAAAATGGATCAATGGAAAAGCAGCTATATTCAGAACTAACAATACAGCACAATAGGGATCTTTCTTATAATTCCCTGCAACCTAGCATAACAACTCTACTCCTCACATGCTTTAGCTTCAATCAACAAATCATTTTATTTCTCTGCTTGCTCTGACACATCCTATTAACTATCCCAGAATTCTGTCCCTCTCGTTGCACAATTGTTCTGGTTTTGCTTTGTTCTAGATGTTTTGAGCATAACATACATGGCAAAGTGGTATATAAATGAAGTGGCTATGAAAATAATGCTATTACATTTTTGAATGGTTTCATGGTAAATAAGAGAACAATGCAATCACTTCAGTTTAGCAGCTCTAGTTTTGTGATAAGAGATCTGAGGTGGACCTGGAGTCTCAACATAAGCAGACGTTGGACCTTTGATGTCATGGAATGTCTGGATAGCTCAGCTGGTTACAGCATGGTGCTGATAACACCAAGGTTGCAGGTTCGATTGCCATATGGGTGAGCTACATATTCCTGCATTGCAGGGGGTTGGACTAGGTCAGGGGTCTGCAACCCGCGGCTTTGGAGCCGCATGTGGCTCTTTTACACCTTTGCCGCGGCTCCAGGGCGGATACTAGCGAGGGGAGGAGGGGCATTGTGCACCCCGACACTCACCACTGTGGTGGGCGCTGTACTGGCTGTGACGTCGCATGGGGGCAGTGCGTGCGTTAGTCACGCACCGTCCCGACGTCACCTTCCCGCCCGCCCGCCCGCTACATTGTAAGGGGCATGTACGCTGGTCACTGCATTGAAAGGGGGCATGTACGCTGGTCACTGTTTTGAAGGGGAGTGAAGAACACACACACAAAAAAGGTAACTTGTTAATTTAACGTTTATTTCTATGAGGAGGAGTAATTCTGAGGGGTCAAACAAAGAAATAATAAAAAAGTGACAAAAGAGTTATTTTTATAATGACGAGTTTTGCGGCTCCCAGTTTTTTTTTCTTCGGAAACGGGTCCAAGCGGCTCTATTTGTCTTAAAGGTTGCAGACCCCTGGACTAGGTGATCCTTGTGGTCCCTCCCAACTCTACAATCCTATGATTCTATGAGCCTTTCTATACATTAAGGGGAGCCATAAAAGGGTACATAATCCAATTATAAGCCCTTCATATCTGTGTAACTGCCCATCAGTGAACTGAAGAATGAATGCAACCAATTAAATAAAACCAGCCAGATGAACAAGACACAGGTAGTTGTCATTAACGTATAACATTTAGCTACACAAGACTGTGTCCAGCTAAGCCATAGGCAGAGTAGACCCAGTGGGTTTAAGTTAGCTAAATTCATTTGTTTCAATGGGTCTGCTATATGACTTAAGTTGGATACAATCCACAAGCCTGACAAGGAAATCGCTGTTTATTTCTTGGTGCTAACTTTGCTTCCTGATTACATTATACTTTTCACAGCCTACATAATGACAGAGTTCAAATAATAGTTTCTTTCTCCTCCCCTCACATTTCCCTTAAGTAATATTGATGATACTTTAAATATTTATTCCTTACATTTACATACCACCTTTATCTTCCAAGGATTTCAAGGTGATATGCATGGTTCTCCTCGCCCCATTTCATTGTCACAGCAACCCTGTGGTTAGGCTAAGAGATGGTGCCTGGCCCAAGGTCACCCAGTGAGCTCCATCCTCTCCCAGGTCATAGTCCAACACTCTAACCATTATCCCACACGTAATGGTAGAAATGGAACACATACTATACCTGTATTCATCCTGGGTAAACCTTGGAATTACTGAGGGTTGCAATACTGAAATTTCTACAGTGGTGGTGTTGAACTTCACAGGATCCCCATCATCATAGGCAATGACCACGAGCTATCAAGCACACAAACATAGTGAAGATCAACTCCAGTCTTACACACAGTCATATTACATGCCATTTGGCTTCTGGTAAAAGTAGTCAGCTACAAGCTTTGCAGGTCTCCAGAAAACTCTCAATTCCTTCATCACGGACTAGCCAATTTATTATTATTATTATTAATATTTTTATTGAGATTTTGTAATTGCAAATTCCAAATATCACATACCATTATCCAATCCTACCTTACCATTACATTTACAATCCTCTCCCTCCCCACCTGACTTCCCTCAACTTCCCCTTCTGGTTTGTTACATTGTTTGTTGTATTCTACATGTACATATACTATTGAATGTTGTTACATTATCATCCTCTATGTTTAAATTCAATAAAATTGTGAAAGTTTATTCAAATCCTGCCAGTGAGTCCATTTCCTTTTGTTGTTTCTGCACGGACTAGCCAACTTTAGGCGTGATGATGATGTGCTCAGGTGACTGCATCACTGCAAAGCACTCTGAATTTCTTTTGCTGTCAGATTTGCAGCATTTGATTTTTTTATGAACTTACTCACTTTTGTTTAAAGGCAAAAATAACATTGAAATAAAAAATGAGTAGCAAAACAAACAAACCAAACCAAACTTTTTTAAAAAGCCTGTTTGGAACCCAAAGTGCAATTCTAACTCTTTAATCCTAAAGCTTAATCCTATAAATATTCTGAACCACAGTGAAATATTAAAGTATATTATGCAAAAAAGAAAAGAAAAAGTGGAAGGACTTTAATTAGGGGTGTGCTGCAGTCCCCTGGGAAGTTTCGCTAGTCTTACTGAAAAGATTTTCAATTCCCTAAAAGTTATTTGGATCTTTCACCACAGGTGTTTGAACCTCAAAACAACTCTAGAAAACTCTAGAAATAAATAAATAAATAAATAAATAAATAAATAAATAAATAAATAAATGTTCATAAATTTCCAAACAGAGAATCCAGAAACCAACAGCTTTTGCTCCATACCAGATGTGTGCTTTGTTGTTGCATATTATTCATTTATTTATTTATTCATTGAATTTGTATACTGCCCTTCATCCAAAGATCTCAGGGTGTTTCGTAGCATAAAATACAGAATAAAACCATGGTATATACAATATACATATATACACTATAGTTGATATAGGCTACCGAGTTCATTGTAATGGAGGCAGCAGATCTGCAGTCTTCATTGGCATGGAATGAGAAGTTCTTGTGGGCAAGGAAGCTCTGTGTAAAAAAGCTTATGCAAACTCTGTTGTAGTCTATTACATTTTTGAAGCAAAGCATTCCATTTTACATTCAGTACTTCCTGAGCACAATTATTTGAATCACTGCAGACAGCAAATACTAGGATAACAAGATAATGTGTGTAAATTATACTGGCATTATTGTATCTCAAAACTTGGTTTCTAGTGTTTTTTTACATAGATGCAAATGATGAAGAGATTTAACATTAGTATCATTCTGTCTTCTCAAAATTTTATTTTAGAACTAATGTGCAGTACAATCCTTTGCCTATTTACTCCCTAGTAAGCATACAATCCTGCAGATATTTACTCCCTAGTAAGCATATTTAGGATTGGAACTTAAATTATTGAAAGGTACACGTCTGCAATCTTTGATGGTCCCAGAATAATTTAATGGATTATTCATGGTAACATTTTCCTGAAGCAGAGGTATCAAGATGCCTAAAACCCATTACACACATTCCTTATACTTATAAAAAGTGAAGCGACTTCACTTTCTGTCATAGTTTCACACACACATATAAGCAAATAAGCTAGAAAACCTTAGCAAGCAGATGGTGTTTTTCAAGAAGACAGATGAGTGGGTTAAAGTACACAAACTCATTGAGATACCTTTTTGGGGGTTGCTGGCATGTTTTTCAATTAAGAAAATGTGTGATTAAAAAGGAACTGCTTTAACCCAACATATCAGAGAAGAATAATTAATTATCATAACTTGAACCAGTACTTTCTTCAGGGAATATATATATATGAACACTCATCCCCCAAATTACACTGAATTCGATTTTCTGTAAAATGATGCATTATAATCTGAGCTTTTAAAGCTGCAGCGTCAACTGAAATCCTAACAAATACTATCTGAGTTGCAAACATTAATTAACTTAATGGATCTCCTCAACCAGCAACTGTCAGTACAAAGCTTTGATAACAAGGAAAAGTAAAAAAGAATAAGAACTACAGGCACCCCCTTCCTCATTTTATACATATTTGCCTGAGTGTAGATCCCTCTGATTTAATTGGAGATTGTTTCAAACTGAGCAGCTTGGAGACACTGCAGCAGAATCTGTGATTGCTCACCCCTAGTGAAAACCCAGCACTGGCTCTGATTTATTTTTTCTTTCTTTTTGGGGCCATTCAGTGGGGTTGTGGAGGACCAGAAAAAAATGCTACATAGTGTGATGGAGCCCTCAGGCTGGGAGGTAGCCACTCCAGTGCGAAAATATATTAAAGTGCATATGTGGATGTTATTACCTTAAATAATGTACTGGGCTCTTCATTAAGGTTCACACGAGTAACCACACGTCCAGAATCTTCTTCAACATCAAAGATACTTGCACTGTAAGGGAACTGGACCACATCCACTTTATACCTCACCCAACTTGCTGGTGTCCCCTATAAGAAAAACACACGGTTTGTTATTGTATACAGCATGGGCAGTAAAAGGAGACCAAATGTTAAAATACAACCCTATATTATTATGTTGAAATTTTTTTGGGGGGGGACAGTCAAAACTACAGGATCAACAGCAACCTGCCCACTGACAAGAAAGAGACAGGGCCACAGAGGGGAAAAACATTTAGCACATTGGTTACTGATCTCACGACAAAGGGATGTTACTTTGGAGACCCATTTACAACACACAAATCACGGGGGAAGTCACCTCGTCAAAAATTATCAAGGCTTCTGATACTAGAACTGAATTTCACTTTCAGTCCATTTTGAAATATTCTGGTCCAAGCAAAAGAGCTTTTTAAGTGTGAAACTATGCAACACCTTTAGTTAATGTATCTCATTATATTCATACTTCTTAACTTGAAGGTACCATTTGTACTAATGTTATACTGTGGTCTGCAGTATGCTATGGTGGGGGGGGGCTTGAGATAATAAGGAAAATACTAGAGGTATTTTCTAAAACAAAGAGTGGCAAGTGGGGAATTAAATTTAACTCCCTTTGGACTCTAATGGTATCAGTACAAAACTCACATTGTGCAGGAAAACTAGAATTCCATGACAATGCCTATTCCATGCATTGGGAAGATTTGCCTATCACTAATATGTTCAATAATAATAATAATAATTTTTATTTATACCCTGCCCTCCCCGGCAAAAACCGGGCTCAGAGCAGCTAACATAAAATGTTTAACACATTAACATAAAATCAGGCAATCAATTAAAATACATCCTAAAATCAGATCAGGATCAGAGTAAAATCCAATCAGATGGCAAGCCACAGATTAGGGTTGGGGACCTTAAATGCTCACCAGGCCCAACTGTTTATGCTGATCTTATATGAGCCTGTGAGAAAAAGTTGGGAGGCCACTTTCATGCAAGTTCTTATGGGGGAAAGGGGAGTCAGACTGAACCCCAACCAAAGGCCTGGTGGAACAGCTCCATCTTTCAGGCCCTGTGGAAAGATGTCAAATCCCGCAGGGCCCTGGTCTCTTGTGACAGAGCGTTCCACAAGGCCAGGGCTGGCGTTCATGTTATTCAGCTGACGTGTCAGTTGGATTGTGAAGCAAAATCTTTACTGATGCAATTTTCTACTTTTCCCTTTGTAAGTAAGCAACTGGTTTAGTTGTTTTCAATCTTTATTATCCCTGTGCTGTTTTTCCTGTGAGTAAATTCATTGTTATACTTATTGATGGTTATGAGGTGGCAAGCATCAATGAATATGTGATCAATAACAACAAAACTATTTTGCATCATATTAGTAAACGCAGCTTGTGGCAACCAATCATGTTAATGAAAACGTCAGTGAAAATTGGTATTTGATGTTTTGTGTTATTAAGAAAGATGTAGCCATTTAAATGGAATCTGGTTGCATTTAGGTAATAAGACAACCTTTTGTTTCTTTTGCAAAACTGATCATGAATTTTGGAAGTGAATCATATAGAGCATGACCGCCTACCAACCAACCAATTCACTGATTTATTTATTGCTTTATTTTAGGGACGGAGAACCTATAGCTCTCAAGATGCTGCTGGAGCACAGTCCATGGCCAGGGATTATGGGAGTTGTAGTCCAACAACATCTGGAAGGTCACAGACTCTTCATCCCTGTTTTGATTTCAGGGTGCTTTATATCCCTCCTCCCCAATACAACACAGGCATTAATTCACATCATGGAGGTGAAACAGAGAAAGGGGATTGGGAGGGCCAAGTCCAAGCCATTTTGCAGCAAGCAATCAGAGGAATGTGCACCCTTCGTGCCATAACAGAGAATGCTGAAGTACACATTTGGAGAATACACAACCATTTAGCCAGATATGGGATCTATAGGGAATGGGTATCATAAAGCTGGCACACTGGAAGGGCCTGGAACAAGTTTTAAAAGTCATATGCAGATCCAATATTTGTAGAACAATCACAGGTGAGTTGGGACACACAACTTTTTAATTTTTTAATGCTATGCCATGGCACAGTGCTGTTCCCACTGGGTTATCCTCAGTGTGGAAAGCCACCAGGCTGCTCCTGCTTATAGCAGTTCATTTGTGCATGAATGGCAGAAACCCTTTTTCAGAAGAATGAAAATTGCCTTGTATCTCCACCAGTTGTTCCCAAACTCCCCCACCAACCCACGTATCACTTGAAAAGTGCTTTAGGTTCTTGGTGGACCACTTAATGATTTTTTTGGCCTGTTGTAGCCATTGTATATGCTAGAGATACTGTATGATTCTTAATTGCATTTTTACAGAAACCTTGTGGACTACCTGTATGAAGCTCATGGAGGTGGTCTATGAGACTCACAGACCACAGTTTGGGAACCCCTGACCTACATGGTACTACCCTGGAAAGTTTCGAAACTTCTCACATTCTCCCTGAAAGCCCCTACAAGTTCATGGGTGATGAATGGTTCCATGAAAGGTGACACTTTCTCCTCAGTCACATCTAGAACGAGATTTTTATACAAACACTTCAGTTTTAGAGTTGTTTATTTAGCAGCACTGGTGCTTATGGCCCCCCCCCCCCACTTCTTACATTGCATATGGAAAATTAGTGTTGAGAGGGGGTTTTTGTATTACTTTTCATCTTATTATTTACAAAATCCTCACAGGAATAGCTATTATAACATGTGCTACCTCATCACTGTCATATCCTGTCCTCACTAAAACATAACACGCCATTCCTGACATCGCTTCTCTTGTCACCATGTGAGATGCCAGATGCTTCGAGGTCAGTCAGAAACTGCAGCCACCAGGGAATTTTTTTGCTGTCATCAAGAAATCCCCAGAGAAGCAGATTGGAATTATTGTCCCATCAGAAGGGTAAAGCCCCGGGATTTGATTAATTCTGCACACACCGTCAAAAACATACTAAAATTATTAGTAGCAAGAGGAGCTAATAGAAAGACAAATGTTTAACAATTTTGCAGAGTCTCCCCCCCATGCCATCTCCTGTAAATCAGAATACAAAACTGATTACAAGGATTTTTAGGTGTGTGTGTTAATTACTGTAAGTTCATAAACAGTAAGTCCTAGAGACAGGAGCTGCTGAAACAACTGTATATGCAAGCTATGCAACACATATGTGCCATCTTTGTGTGTGGTTGTACCATTAGCTTTTCAGTGGTTTCCATCCTGTATGTGTGGCTTTTCTACATCATTCTATAGGACCTCATTTACCTTCTGAGCAGCGTTCTGAGGACCTTATGACAGTGGTGGACAGAGGCAATACTAGGCAGATCAATTACTGTAAATTTTACTTGAGCAATTTCCTTCTGTTATGGAGACCTTGTTTATTGTTGTTGAGGCTTTTCTTCTTCTTTTTTTACAAAAACATCAAAAGAACACTGACCACAGAGAGTACAAATTTAGCTGTGTTGTTCTATTTCATGGAGAAGAGATTCTGCTTCATGAGATGGCTCCTGTATGCCATAATGAGGTATGATGACTATTCACAAAGTCTTCCCACTTGACTTGGCTTCTGCAAGTTGGCTTATTATATGCTTGATTCATATAAGCCTTCTGCAAATCAGCTGCCTGAATTCTGTATCACAGACAAGGTAAACTAAATCACTGCACTATGGTTTTCTTCTAGACTTACATGTTAAAGTTCACTATATCAAACCTTGTCGGTGATACTGCAGCCTCAGAAGAAAATAAATTACATCCTAAACATGCCATTTCCAGGAAGGGGAAAGAGAACTACCATCCAATGCTGCTTAACAGGAGGCTCTGAAATCAAACTATATATGACTTTCCATTCCGCATGGGTGTAAATTGAGAAAGGCAACTCAAAGAATGGCAGTAATTCCATATATTGAAATTCTACCGTATATATAGAAGAGAAAAGAGACAGATTAGGAGACATGGAAAGCAACTTGTTCTCTTTTCTAACAATTCCAGAGTTAATGTGATGAGCCTTCAGAACTCTAATCAGTTCCTTGTGGTGAATTGCAACCCCCAAAAGTATTTGGAAGACGGGTGTGATTGACAGTTTGCAGGCTCTAGCTCAGCTTGCAGAAATGATACAACATTTCAATAGAAGGCACATGACGGCTTCCTACAGGGCATTCCAAAGAGGCCATTTGTTCTCTCATTGGTTTATTACTGCTGGTACTTCTTCTCTTTGTACACTGAATATGAAGGTCTGAGAGAAAATGTAGGAAGCTGCCTTGTGAGTCAGACCACTGGCCCATCTAGTTCAGAATTGTCTACACTGAATGGCAGCAGCTATCCAGAGTTTCAGGAAGTGGTCTCTCCCAGCTTTGCCTGGAGATATCAGGGACTGAACCTGGGACCCACTGCATGCATGCTGGGTGCTCAACCACTGGTTCTTCCTCAGCAGTTAACATTTTACTGCATACTTTTGCATGTCAGGAGAGATGGGGTGGAACCAGAATACATAGGCACACTGAGGGTAGGGTGAGCACATGTACATTTTGTGAACACCTAAAAAGGGCTTCTAATGTACCAGAATTTAAGAAATCATATATTACTGGAATAGGTAATTTTTAGATCCTTTCAAACGTAAGGTATTCCAATGAGATCAGAAGGCACTAAGATGATTATACTCTTAATGTCAGGCGGAAACCTGATTTAATAATGTTTTTACAAAATATAATTAGCAAGAAATTACTCAAACCCAGATAATGTGGTTCAGAATAGCTACAATCACACTCTGTTCCAATGACTAAAACCTACAATTATCATTAAGCATCAGCACATTAGGTAATTAGTTATTGAATTCATAAAGCTGGCATGAGATCATTATTTCTGAGGAAGCTACTTTTCTTCCATCATTTTAGAAAACAACAACACCAGGATATTATAGTTATTGGCAAAGTTGCAATTGATTGACAAAGATCATCAAAGGAAGATTTAACATTGATTTTTTTATTTTATTTTAATAAACTTGCTTTCATTATCTGTCACATTCATTATCTGTTTATGTTGCTTCAAGTCATTCAGAAAGCATGCTTGCTTCTGTTGTGAACATCAAACATTTTAGAACCCTGGGTTGGAGCACATTTATACCAGGAGAGGTGTTATATCCTATGCTAAGAAAAAGACATAAGCTATGCATTGACTTGATGTGCTGTAGCAGATAAAAAGGCTACCACTATCATCCTCCACAAATGCTTTGAAGGGGTGAGTGCTGCCAGATTAAGAATCTTTATATTAACTAACAGCATGATGTTATGTGTTCTTAAATGGCAATTGGCTCCATTGAACTCCATAGGATTTACTTCCTTGCATAAACATCAAGGACCAGGGCTTCAAAGCTTCAATTTCCAAAGCATTAAAAATGGAAATGCCACAAGCATTACAATAAAAATTTGTGGTTACTGTCTCACAAAAGGAATTTTATCCATACACCCCCCCACACACCCAAGCTATAGTGTCTATGGAACAGTGAGCAGCCCAGCACAGACATAATGGTAAAAGGTAAAGAGACCCCTGACCATTAGGTCCAGTCGTGGCCGACTCTGGGGTTGCGGTGCTCATCTCGCTTTATTGGCCAAGGGAGCCAGTGTACAGCTTCCGGGTCAAGTGGCCAGCAGGACTAAGCCGCTTCTGGCTAACCAGAACAGCGCACAGAAATTCCGTTTACCTTCCCGCCAGAGTGGTACCTCAGTTCAAAGCACTGGCTGTAATGAGGAATCGACCTGAAAAACCTACGCTGCACAAATGCCCTTTCCCTTAACTGGTCAGACTTAAACCACAGATTAGCATTACATCTGTACCTTGCCAAATCTAAGCAACACTAAAAAAAGCAGAGTCCACAATAAGGGTTTGAAGCGGGTTCACAAATATTGGTTCAGGGGTCTAGTGTCAGTTCAAATGTATTGCTAAACTATGGTTGACAGCAACAATGTAAGAGAGGGGTAGATCCATACATGAGAGAAGAGGATGTTGGGGAAGGAGCCTTCCTGATGAAGGCTCCCTGCAAACCACAACTAAAAACTGGAAATCCACATCAGACATGCATGCTTCTCTTTCTCTCTGAAGTGTGAATGTCTCAGTTTCATTTGGGTGTGACTGCTTTAGGTGGACAGCAAAGGCAAGGGCCAGGGCTATTTTAAACATGTGGGAATAACTTCAGACTCTCCTTTAGACTTTAGACTGGGTGGTCTCTCTCTTTCTCTTACTGGGAATGAGTATGAAATCTGTTTTTTATGAGTGGTGTAGGTTTGGAAACTCTTTGCCTTGAGATGTTCCTAACTGCCTCACTAGATGACCAAGCACTTACGAAAGTTTTTTCCTACATGTTAATGTATTTTGCCTGCTACTTTGGTTTTAATTATCTAGATTATAAATGAATTTGATCAGCCTCCTTTCTTTATTTTAAGCTTGTTTCTGATTACTTGGCTTTTGCACTTCTTATTGCAGTTTTCACGAGATCATTAACTTTTAATTCTTAGCGTGGCTTATATTGTAATACTGGATTTTGAGCAGTTAGGAATCTTAACTTTTATATTGCATTTTTAAAAGTCTAACAATGGAAATTATATAACTGGCCATCAATAATTATTCTGTGCATGGTTTACAGACAAAACATTGTTTAAAAATACAATATATAATGAAAATCAACCCCCACCAAAAATTCTCGAAGAAAATAAAACAAATATAGGGAAGCAGATGAAAACATAGACAGGTGGGCAAGTGCCAACAAGGAGCTTGTCCCACCAACCTGCCCCTCATTTCTGTTCACCTGTCATTCACATATGCTGTTAGTTTTCTTTCTCACTCACCTATAAATATGCTTTGCTCCTTCTGTGGTCCCTGTCAAATATTATCCTGGTGCCGTTACTGCTAACAGCAAGTAAAGGAATAATCAGATGCTCACTTTAAGTTCCCAATTCTTCCTTTGTAGCTACATCATTACCTGCCCCACACCTGATATCTGGAACATGGGAAGTGGTTATGGTTTGTGTGAAATGGCCTTGTGGGCCTTCTTGGGACCTATCCCAGGCTCATAGGCCAGAAGTTCCTAACCCTTGCTCTATAGCTATAATTGAGGAAACTATCTGATCTTTATCATTTGTGTTTCCCTGCAGACTCCAAAATCGTACTCATCAATATGGTATGAAAAAGTGAAAAGGGAAAGTATTTTTGCTGCTTTGCCAGCAGGAATGTGTAAATAAAGTATCCACGAGGCTCCCTTAACACCTCATCTCCAGGCTTATTTACTTATAAATAAAGCTAGAAAATTATACACAGCTCTCCTTGGTTGTCCTAATGGCTCTATTTTGCCCCCTGCTAATAGACTGCTATTGAATGACTATTTTGAAGCTTAGCAGGTTTTGATAAGATTGGCTACAATTACTTGGTGTCCTTCAGTGGCATTATGCTCTCTGCAGTAAATAAGCACTCCCCCCTCCCCCAACCCCCCCCCCGTCTTCCTCTAAAGACAATAAAAAATGCCACTCTGACTATGCTAGAATTTAATGTGAAGGGAGGTAGAGAAGATACAAGAGGGACAAGCACAATAATAATGGGCAAGTTCACTTATTCTCAAACTGATGGGACAAATGTCAGCTCAAGGCACTTTGCCAACAAAAAATTACTAGATAGCATAAATGGCTTCTTCCAACTGCCAGCTCTAAAGCCCATTTAGAGAGAGGTTTGATTTAGTCTTCAGTGGAATGCTGAAGATGTCAACAGCCCTCTGCCAAATGCCAGGATTTCATAGCAAAGAGGAAAATTAACATTTTCACGACTGTTTTGTGGCTTCTTTTACCTTACTGCCACAGTAGCACTTCTCACGGTCCCTGTACAGAAATGCTAGTCAAGATAAATCACTGCAGTATCCTAATACCTACATTAAACATGGTGTTGATCATGCAGAGCCCTTCTACAAACAGGCTCCTGTGATGGGATAAACTTCAATTCCTCTATGGATTAGATCTCAGGAAATCCCTTAAATCCAAAAAAGGCTAGTGCTACAAAACCCCAAAACACTCATCCTTTTTAAAAACAGCATTATCTGCTGGCTTTGGTAACAAGATGTTTAGGGAGAGTAGAGGGGAGTCTCTCTTTCCCATCCTCTGCCAACATTTTCAACCATTTGCGTAACCTGGAATAACGTTGTGGTCACTGTCCATAGTTAGAAGGAGATTACTGAAGACTGTAGAGATACGATCTACTAAAACGACTAGATTCTGACCAGTGGGGAAAAGTAACTATTTTGCAGAAAGTTTCCCCATACCGCCAGAGGCAGGGATTGTTCCTACATGAAATTTGCCCAAGGCACCAAGAACATGGGACCAGTGCTTTTTTTCTGGGGGCACGCAGTAGTACGTATACCCCTAAACATTTTGTGAATCTAAGTTTGGCCTCATTGAGGGGCAGTATTTCAATATGAGTAGAGAAATGCGAGTACCCCTATACATTTTTCTTTTGGGGGGGGAAAGCACTGCATGGGACTGTCAGGTTCCCACTAGCAACAGACTGGGAAAACATGCATATTCCCTGTGAATGTTAACCAGTCTGATAACTATTGAGCTTTTCTCTTTAGGCTCCCTAGAATGTGAGATAGCTGAGTCAGTAGAGCATGAGACTCTTGATCTCATGGTCATTGGTTTGAATCCTATGCGGAGCAAAAAGATTCCTGCCTTGCTGGGGGTTGCACTAGATAACCCTCATGACCCCTTCCGGCTCTGCAGTTCTATGATTCTAAGATCAGTGCTTTGACCAACAAATCAGAGTTTACTCATGGGATATAATACAACTCTGTCAATCGAATGCCAGACTGAAACCCAGATGCTGCTGGCAAAGTTGATTCCAACAAATCTGCGCTGCTATATTCTTACATTATATTAGCAAAAGGATTTTTTAATGCGGTG
Organism: Podarcis liolepis; assembly: GCF_965112155.1. Lineage (NCBI taxonomy): Eukaryota > Metazoa > Chordata > Lepidosauria > Squamata > Lacertidae > Podarcis > Podarcis liolepis. The sequence continues at coordinate 36,737,702 of NC_139556.1, read as the reverse complement.
TTTTATTTCTTCACACACACACACAACACTTTTCATGCTTGGAGGCTTACAATAATAGCAAATCAAGGAAATAACAGCCCTTCAAAAGTTTTGCTTTGTTTTCTGTTGGAGCCACAAAGCTGTTCCAAATGCAGGCCCACCCCTTGCTTTTTCCTGTTTATCACCAACACACTAAACCCTGATAAGGATTTCACATTTAAATTGTTCCATGAGAAAAGAAAGCGGAGCAGGGAGGGAGGAGGCACTGGGGAGCTGGGGAGAAGTAAAAAAGAACTCTGCATTATGGCTTTATCCGTCTTGAGAACAATAATTGAAGTGCTCAAGCCAGAGGATAGGCTGGCATAAAAATGCATAGGAGCCACTGCTGGGTTAAAATAAATAAAAATAAATCGTAGTAATCACTTATGTTGTTCAGAGGATTAAGGCCACTTATGCGGCTTTTAAAGAAATCTCTCCTGGGTGCAGGGTATTAAGATTTTGTTTGTTTGTTTTCCTTACCGGAGGGTCCAGATCCTCAGCTTCAACTGTTGTTATAACCGTGCCCTTGATTGCATCAGGAGCAACCATGCCCCTGTACAGAGGTTTGCTAAATACTGGGGAGTAATCGTTCATATCCTGCAAAACATAATTAAGAATTTACTGCTGAAGCTGAAATGAAATTATGGACACATTCACAATAGTTCTTTCAAACTAGGCTCTGCTCAGCCTCTTCCCGTTATCCAATTCATTTACTATTGTCAGGCCTTCTGGCTCCTCAATTGTGTTACTTATCTGCGCACAAGACTAGTACTCAAGAGGAGGATGCAAAATTTTCCATGCAATGTAAATGTGTAAAGAATTGACATAGAGTAGATCTGCTTCATCAGAACAATTGTCATTTCAATAAATAAGATTTCCAGGGACTGAGCAAATTCTTGTAGGCTGTGAAAATGCAAACTCTAGAGTAGCATCTTGAGAAATAAACATATCACTTTTTTATTTTTAAACATAACTACTGATAGGTAGCTTTCATCTTGTGATCTCTTATGAAATTAGTTTCAGAGGTTTGGAGTGACTCAACAGGTTTTGAGAGAGGGACTCTATTTCTTTTTAATGAAATGTGATGCAAAAAAAATATGGATCAAATCCAGGGTTTTGTAGAAACTGTGATCAATCAAATACACTGGCAATAACAAGCTCTGATATGAAATACCTTAACTTTCAGGATCATCATTACTGCATGACCTATATATCCTATGGGGGGACTTTAACCATGCTCCCATGGAGCCAGTTTTTTGTAGGTTCGACTCACATGTTTAAACAAACGTTACCACTCTCCCATGCATGCAGGAAGAGGCAGCAATCAACCAGGAAAAAACGACCAACGCAGTTTAAGGGAATCTGCTTGCACTGGATTTGTAACCCATATTGGCCAGAGTTCTTGATTGGGTATAGAGGGGGTATATGTGTGGCAGGGCCCTTTCGCATAAACCCTGAAGGTATAGCTACTCCTGAGTGTGATCCCCATGCATTCACTCAGCATGTGATAGAGCTATTGTGGTTGGATGTGCTGCTCATCCAGCACAAGAAAAGCTATCAATGCAACAACCAGTCCAAGTAATCACCAATGCCACCAAACTCTCTCTCTCTCTCTCTCTCTCTCTCTCTCTGTGTGTGTGTGCTCTGTGTCTGCATTTCTAGTTCATGCGTGTTTGGGGGGGGCGGATAGAGCTCCATGCATCCCCCTTTTTTGTTTTGCCTCTCACCCACTTTCTCCCACTTATCATTGGTGAAGTTTGAATCTGGTCTAGCTTAGAAAATTAAGTAGATGGGGAGAAGATTTTTTTTTTTTGTCAGGTTCAACATGCTAAGTGAAGTGAAGACCACATGCCTGTTTGGATGTTGCCTGGGGAAAAGCTTTTTCCAGCTGACAAACATATTCTGCAGATCAATTAAGGTTCACATGCTTATCCACATGATGGCCTCTACACCAGTGGCTCCAGATTTCCCTTGCCCCTGACAGACCACTTGAAAAATGTTGAGGGTCTTGGTGGACCACCTAACAAGTTTTCTGCCTTTTGTAGCAATTGTAATATACTGTGCTAGTTGCTGAATTATTTTTCAATTGTCTTTTTACAGCCATGTTGTAGGCCACCTGAATGAAGTACCCATGGACCACAATTTGGGAACCCTAACTTTACACTACAAAGGTGCAATCTGAATAGCCCAAGAAGTAGGACTAGGAGGAACTGAAGATAAAAGATTGAGACAGTGTGTAGGCTATTGCTTAAATTGCAGTTATTTCATACCAAACATTTCTCTTTATGGATATAATCTGTGTAGGAAATACTTGCTTAACTGTAATGTATGAAATATAGTGCCAATATTTTTCAGTACACTGATCGCGCACCCCACAAAAATGTGAGGTTTTTTCCTATTTGTTCAACAACATGTAAAACAAGGGATTATTTCAAACAAACATCATATTCAGCCCTGTCAGATATTGCTATGTCCCTTTATTGTGTCTGTACTGTTTCCCGATAATAGATGACAAATTCAGAACGCCTAAACATTTGTGTTCATCTTCTGCATGTCCTTATGTCCTTTGTGTTAGGAAATCAGCAACTATAAATAGATATGCCAAAAAGAGAAATGATGTAGAACATCCTCTGATAAGAATGTTTCAGAACATCCTCTTCTATGGGAAATGACTGGAGGGCCTTATTTATATTTCTAAGGTAAACAAATCAGGAGCAAATAAAAGTATGAATGCAAAGTTGCCTAAAATTAGGGTCGCCATATCTGCAAACGTGAAAATCGGGACACAGTTGAAGTTTTCTTTGTAGGGGAACCAAAGTTTTTGAGATTTTTTTTAAAGTAAAGCTACAATCATTTTTAAAGGCATTTTTGACATGATTTAACCCCCATTGTTGATTTCTGAAAAATTATTCTGGATGCAATTTTCAGAGGCTGGTTCCAGGAAAACCAGGACTTATGGCAGCCCTAGCTAAAATGCTGAAAGACAGTAAGTTTTTGACCTAAAACCACCTTTTTTCTACTGAGTCAATCAGCACATGAGTATTTGGTGAGGTGAAAGTTGTACAATTAGCAACACAGAATGTTCTTCAACAGACATTCAAAAATTCAACCCTAAACCTTTAGCTTTATGTAGTAAAGTTCAAGGAGAACTCTACCCCATGATTTTGCTGATATACAAGCTTTGTTCTTAATCCCTTGTAAAGTTCACTGCTTGTAAAAAAAAAGTTACTGAAATAATATTTGGAGAAATCTATTAAGGGAGTGGACAAGTTGGATATGATAGTAATTTAGCTAGAGGGAAAGGGCACACTTCCTTTGAAAGTTTATGTGAATAATCAAAATTAGGTAAAATGGTAGTTTTAAAAGAGCAGCTATTTTCTGTGAATGAAAAGTTATGTGTCCAGCCTGCAATTTTTTTTTAAAAGGAAGGCTTTGTTATCCCACAAAAGGAAAAAGAGGAAAAAAATCTTCTTTCTAGCCTGCATATGTCAGATGAATCAATATGTCAGATGAATCAATCAATATAAATACATTGTAAAGAATTAAAACATTTTAAATGTAGCAGGGAGATTTGGTCATACAGCTTTTATGTCCTCAAGTAAAGTTACTCACGCACAACTGCATGGAGAAGAATGCATTATGGTTGGAGAATTTCTGCCATTGCTAGGAATGGGGGCCTTTTTTATCTCATTTGCCTTCAACTTGACGGGGTCTGTTCAACCTGGCATGTCTCCACACCAAGACAAAAGTGTGGTGGGTCCTTATCCGAGAGATGCCATTTGCAGATGACGCGGCCTTGACAGCACACTCTGGGGAAGCTCTATAGAGATTCATCAAATGTTTTGCCCAAGCCTGCAGGGAGCCTGACAAAGACTAACATTCTGGGTGAGGACATCACCAGCGCTCCACGCATCAGCACTGGTGGCCACATGCTTGAGGTAATAGATGATTTTGTCTGCTTGGGCTCCACTATAACCAGCAACCTCTCCATTGACACTGAGCTGAATTGGTAAGGTAGCTATAGCAAAGACTTACTTCTCCAAAAGGGAGAATGTGATGCTAATGACCAGTACCAAGATGAAGGTCTTCCAGGCTTGTGTGTTGAGCGCTCTGCTTTATGGTAGTGAATTGTGGGAAACTTACACTCACCAGGAGCAACACCTCAATGCCTTTGATATGCGCTGCATCAGGAAGTTTTGGGGCATGAGGTGGTAGGACTTGTTTGAGTCTCAAACAAAGAAGTGCTCTCTCAAGCCCACATTTCCAACGTGTTCACACTCAGTGACACTCAGTCTCAGTGATGTCTATTGACTTGGTCATGTCCACAGAATGGAAGCTGGTACTATCCCCAAGGACTTGCTCTATGGGGAGGTGGCTTCAAGCACCTGGCCCACTGGCAGACCAACTCTGTGTTACAAAGATGTCTGGAAACGTGACATGAAGGCTGGCCAGATCAACCCCACCATGTGGGAATCCCTTGCAGACTGTAGTGCCTGGAGACTGTCAGGTTGTGTATCCACAGCAGTGACCAGAGGAGAAATGACCGCAGGGAGGACCACAGAAAGAAGAAACACCATGGTACATCTCCATCAGCACAACTGGATGCTTTCATGTGTCCTGCTGCAACAAAACATGTCTCTCCCTTATTGGTCTCTACGGCCACAGCAGATGCTGTAACTCTCCGACAGTTTGACTTCACCTCTGAAAGCACACTCTGCCCCCAAAAACAAACAGATGCAAACAACAACTAGACTTACAAGAACACTGAAAGAAATAATTTCATTTGAGTGTTAACTACGTATTTCAGCTGATTGCGATTTCCCTTATTATTTCATCTTAGATATTTAATAATACTCTGTTTATGTGTTACTCATCCATACAGCATATCATTATTATAAATGTGACAAAAATGTAGCAAATAGGGAAATGACATTCAGTTTGATGTTGTATCCTAAACATGAAGGGTTTTGTTTCAATTAATTATTTGTATTAGGATTTAGAGTTATGAAGACAGCAGAGACTTATACCACATCACAAATCCCTGGATTATTTCACTAGGGGGAATTATATGTATGTTAAACAGCATGGGAAACAATATTGTAGGATTTTGCATTGAGAATTGAGATGTGATAGCCCCCTCATAACTTCTGCTTACTGAAAACTGCACAGGCAAAATGGTGGTAGCAAGTGTCCTTTGACATTATCAGCCTGATGGAAGAGACACTGAAATAGATACTACCTCATATCTATTAGGACTTCTCTCAGGTTTCCCATAACTTACACTTCAGTTGTCACTTATCACCCACAATTCTGTGGAATAAAAGTTGCACATCTTTGCCAGGCATCAGATATTGCAATCTTTGAGTTGTCAGTTAGAGCTACAGTAGGAACCTCTCTTCACATGTTTTGCCACTGTATTATCCTAAGGTAAATATAATCTCTTTCAGTTATCTCTGGGCTTGCCGATCAGAAGGTCGGCGGTTTGAATCCCCACGACGAGGTGAGCTCCCGTTGCTCGGTCCCCGCTCCTGCCAACCTAGCAGTTCGAAAACACGTCAAAGTGCAAGTAGATAAATAGGCAGGAAGGTAAATGGCGTTTCCATGCACTGCTCTGGTTCGCCAGAAGCGGCTCTGTAATGATGGCCACATGACCCAGAAGCTGTACGCCGGCTCCCTCAGCCAATAAAATGAGATGAGCGCCGCAACTCCAAAGTCATCTGCGACTGCACCTAATGGTCAGGGGTCTGTTTACCTTTATCTTTACCTAAATATAATCGCTAGGATGACTACCCACAGAAGAACCCTAGAGCTATACCTGTTGTAAACATTCTCAGGGGGTTACTACTTCCCTATCATTTAAACAGACTGATGCTAGTTCATAGTACAAAATCAAATATTGCCATGCAAGATATTAATAGTTATCTGCATATTGTTCCTGTTGATTAAAATCCAAATGTTGTTTCATATTGCAGTAGATACAACCTGAAAGCAGAAGACAAAATGCATGCTTTTCTTCTGAGCTTTTATGCTTAAGTATATGTGAAGATTGCCATATAGGAGGAACGTCCATGAATTCTGACTGCACATTATGAACTCTGTCTTGCTAGCCTTGGAATTATGCCACAGTAAAAATAAAGACTGATAGACAAGATTTCCGGAAGCCATCCCTGTCATCTTGGCTCCGGCAAGATCTGCCAACACCCTTCCATCAAGATGTAAACTGACAAATCAGCTCTATTATATTTAAGAGGCTAAGAAGTTGACACTGACTTTGCAAAAGAGGAAACAAATATAGTAAACAAACAAACACAAGGTCAGTGAAGGACACACTGGGACATGCATTCTAGAGACATGGAGAAAGAATGCAAGGGTACTGAAAACTGGCCAACTTTTTACTGCCTGCTTAGCCTGGCCTCTTGCTTCCTCCATTCTTTTTAGTGAGGTCTGCAGGGAAATAGTGCTTGGAGGGGCTGCAAGCAATTAGAAGAGATAACAAAATCACTAGCCAATAATGGCAAATAAGATGCTCACTGAAAGCTAGAGTTCTGTTATACAAGATGAAGAAAAATTAGATTATGATGTACAAATCAACCTGTAAATCAACTAGATTATGAAAACATAGCCCATTTCACCTGTTAGGCATACATTTCTAGTTTGCATTTGTTTTAGAAATGAATGAAAAATTAAATAAATGAACCGCCATTTGGTTAATCATTTCTAAAGCACATACAAACGGATAAACATGTGAATGAATAAAACTTGTTTTAACTGCTTTGCGCTGAAGGCAGTGTTTTGCATTGATCACACGGGCCAGGATGCTGTGTGCTGTTCACAGAAATGTCACTGTGAGAAGCAGTTGAGAAAGAGCAGTGGAAATAACAAGCCTATAGATGTCAAAGAAAGATTGCTGGGACATGGGAAATAAAGGGAGGGAAGCAGTGAATGAATACACAATCACAAAATTTAGGTATGATAGCATTTAGGCTATGTATGCCATTTCCCTTTCCTCAATCTGTCTGAAATTAGGCTGGATTAAAGTAGTGGGTGGGTGTGCCTGAAAACATGCCAATAGGATTACACATAGAGAAGTTACAAGCAGGAGATTTGCAGCTGGTTTTTGAACTGAAAGTTACAGGGTGGCCTATGAGGAGGCTTTGCCCAAACTGCTTACATTTTTGACAGGTCTGATGCCCTGGGAGATAGCAAAATGCCTGCAAAGTTCATGCTGTTTGGAAGGAAAACATGGAACCTACAGATAAAAGAAGACTGTGTGGATCTCTAGTTGAAATCAGTGGTAAAAGGAATGATCAAGGGAACTGAATGATAAATGTACTAATGCAATTAAGATCTATTTGTAACTAAGATCTATTTTCTAGTTACACATTACTGGAACACATAACTTGTTTTCATTTCTATTTTGTATCAATTAGCAGAACTTGATTCTAGAACAGGCATAGGCAAACACGGCCCTCCAGATGTTTTGGGACTACAACTCCCATGATCCCTAGCTAACAGGACTAGTGGTCAGGTATGATGGGAATTGTAGTCCCAAAAACATCTGGAGATCCGAGTTTGCCTATGTCTGTTCTAGAACATACTTATATTTTCTTCAGTCAAACCCGCACAGTTTGATGAAACCCAAGAGCTTGATGTAACCCTCTTTTTTTGCTGCCTGCTCTGATTACAAAAACAAGGACATGTGCAGGAAGGCGTGGGGACGTTAGCTGATCCTCCTTTGTTTAATTGATATTAGAATGATTCCCTCTCCCAAATTACATGTTCCAGAAGTCAGTTTATCTAGCCAGTCAAGTATGTGAATCTCACTTTCATTGTATGCATATGCTGTTGCATTACTCTCACAATCCTGGGCCGAACTTAAAACACTTATGAATAAATGTTTAGGTTATAAGGCAGAATGGTTGGCAATCAACTATGATAAAGGCAAAGTATTTATCTTTACAAATAAATATAAGAAATATATATGTGTTTCAGATCACTAAGCAATTGAATGGGGAATTCATTTCAAATATTTGGGAGTTATTTCTCAGCCAACATTGTCCCTGTCAATTCAGATTCAAAACATGACATCTGGTGTATTGAATATTTTAGTGGCAGTACTAAGTTTTTATTATACAAAAGGAGAACAGCGTATACCTTCAGCTTAAATGATTCAGTTCTCTTGGATGTCCTTAAAAAGCTTCTCATACAAAATACAGACGCATATATATGTATGAGATAATCGGAATATATACACTTATTGTATAACGGGCCATGAAAAACGGCAACAAATGTTTCACAAATATTCCTTAAATAAATAAAAGTGCAATCTTGACCCCACACTATAGATGCCTGGAGGGAGTTAGCTTGCAGCAATAGCACTTTTCCAATGGCCTTTCCGGTTAGTAGGAAGGAGGAAGCAGAGCCTGGGAAGGAAGGGAGCTATTGCTGGTAGTAGCTGAAAGGATGTGTTTAGTGAAGGGGAGGGGGGGTCAGCAGTTTTGAATCTGTGGGATCCAAAACTCCACAGATCTTCCAAAGGGCCAGTCTTCAATTTCCTCAGCCATGCCCACCTGGAACTGGCATTGGAAAAACAAAGAAGAAATGAGTCATTTCTCGGCCCACATTGCCCTGGTCAAGTCAGATTCTAAACATTACTTCTGCTGCATCAAATATTGCTGAATTTTTATTCTAGAAAAGGAGAACAGTGCATACATTCAGCTTCAAAGATTCAGGTCTTGCATACTTTTTTAATGATACAAACGTTCAGGACAAAGTACAGCAATGGAGTATTTATTTTTCACACAGAAGATGATCAGAATATAGATACGCCATTGTGTAATGGAGCCACTGTCTCAACACTGGTGTCACTACAACTTACCGATACCTGCGCAGAGCTCTGGAATGTTGGGGTAGGAAGCCAAACCTTGCTGCCTTCCTGCCCTTCCCCATCCCAAGAAAGTGCAGACAGTGTCTGGAGAGTGTCTCTGCCCTGCAACATGGGCCACTCCTGCTGCTGCTAAGCCATTTCAGTTAACACCACTTATCATTTTGTTGTCAGTGGAACTGTCTGCAACAATTATTGGTAATACTGAATCTACAGCAGAATCGTATCAGAAATAAAGGAGATTAAGCAGTGAGGAGTTTACAGTGAACCAAAGAACCGATTGCAAAGTGATTCAAGTCAGCATGGCAGGATTCACTAATACTGTACAGTGCCAAGTGACCACTGCAATGAGAGTCAAGATTTGCTAGGAGAACTTAATGCTACTACTAGGAGAAACTCAGATTTTCTTCAAATGGCGTCATTTAAAATGATATATTTTTAAACCTCAGCCTGTTTTTTGTTGGAGTAACGACTGATGGCCGGATGACCATATAATTCCATTACATATTATCAGTCTGCCTGACTCACTGTCGTTCTCTACTCCCTCACAACTGTTTGCAATGGCCTGAGTCCAAACCTATTCCCTTTCCCTGCATGCCTGCAGCCTGAGGAACTACTCTCACATCTGTTCAGGTGCAGAAAGGGGTGTGTGTGTCCCCTCCCTCCATTTTGAAACTTCCAGGAACCCTTTCACTGCCACCAAAACACAGTGTCTGCTGGGCTGAACTGAAGCAGCTGCCATGTCATGTCAGACCTTCGGTCCATCTAGCTTTGCATTGACTAGACGGCCCTGGCTCTCCAGGGTTTCAAACAGCAGATTTTCCCAGTCCCATCTAGAGATGCTGGGGACTGAACTTCTGCATGCAGAGTATGTGCTTTATCACTGAGTTACGGACATTCCCCAAGATTTTCATGCAGCATTTCCAGTCTAAATAGCAGCGGTACACCGGACTGTGTAATAAGTGCAATCAGAAAACCTATAGCAAGTTAGTGACTGAGTATTGTGAGGTGGATGACTTTGCCTTGTCCTTTTATGAAAACTTTTTGGGATTCTCCTCGCAAGTCTGGGCTACTTTTCTTATGACAGTCGAAAATAGCTACTTTCTCTTATTCTCTCTCTTTAAACTAAACAGACCTTAAACTAATTACAGTAATGTTGTTAACATGGCACAACGGCCTCTTTTTCATATTTAATGTTCTGCAAGCCTAAAGAAGCTAATTATTTAAATTAAGGGATAATGTTCACAATGAAGTATATGAGGCAATAAAAGGCAGGCAGACAATTAAACACCGAAGTGAAGTTCAGGAGTCTGGTATTTGTTCAAGCTTCTTTTTACACGAAGTGTCCAGTGTGCCAGTGCATTCCTTTTCTCCAAATAAAAACAATAAAGAATATATATAATACATCCATTATAAGCATTCTCCCTTGTGGGAGCAGTCAAAAATGGATACCCCCACCTGTAGTCTGAAGAGCATCCTCCCCAAGGGGGTTGTACCATGTTTTATTTCTGCATCCACCATCCAGCTTTAAGAGAACGATGTGGAAGTTGCCTGATGCACCTCAGGAGCTGGCACAAAGTCAAAGTAGTAGAGGATCTGTGCTCATGGTGAAGCAATCAGATAATATTTTCCACATCCCTCACAAGTTTAGCAAGCCATGCCTTGACAAATATTGTTTAGGGCCCATGTCACAACTGACATACCACTACTTTAAGTCAATCTACATGGCTTTTGCCACCATGTGATGAGAAGTCCAGGTGTAGTGGATCATCATCCAGACTAGGTAGCTTTCTCTAATCCAGATCTGTAGTGACATGGGGGGACGGACCAATTCAATCGGTGCCTTGAGATAAACTTATGTGTGGTTCATCACATGACAACATCCCCACATGGCTTTCAGCTGTCCAGTCATGTTATATGCACTAGAGTCTAGTTCGAGTTGATATCAACACAAAGATGCCCCAAAATGACTTTTATAGAAACACAGATTTGCAGAGCTGGAAGGGATCCCAAGAGTCATCTACTTTATCCTCCTGCAATGCAGGAATCTCAACTAAAGCATACATGACAGGTAGCCAGTCAACCTCTGCTTTAAAACCTCCAAGGAAGAAGACTCCCACCTTCTGAGGGAGTCCATTCCACTGTCAAAACAGCTCTTACTGTCAAACAGTTCTTCCTGATATTTAGTCAGAAACTCCTTTCTTGTAACTTGATTCCATTGGTTTGGGTCAAACCTTCTGGACCAGGAGAAAACAAGCTTGCTCATCTTCCATGTAATAGCCCTTGAGATATTTGAAGATGGTTATCATACCTCCTCTTAGTTTCCTCATATCTAGGCTAAACATACCCGGCTACTTCAACTGTTGCTCATAAGGCTTTGTTTCCAGGCCCTTGATCATCCTGGTTGCCCTTCTCTCAACACCTTCCAGATTGTCAATATGTAAATTCATACATGCACAAGGATATGAGCATTCTGACATACTTTCCCCCTTGATGCTTATCCCATAGTACATGTGGCAGTGAGACTTCTTTTTTCCATGTTCATTTGTACAACGTTACAAAGTAAAAATCAGATAAAAGTGGTCTGGCATGTACACAAATGTCAGAACAATAATTTCTAAAGAAAGCTACATAATAACTTTTCCCAACAACCACATCCTGTTGTCTTAGTACAACTACGAAGACAATTTATGACCACAAACACTAAATACAACTGCTAATAGCAAGCAATATATTACTTTTAATAGCAAGCAATATATTACTTTTAATAGCAAGCAATGTTTTAGTTTAATAGCAAGCAATATTTTACTTTAATCTTTTTTGGGGAAACGTTTTTATCTACAGTGTCTCTAAGGTGCTAACAACCAATGTTTTCATTTGATAAAAAACATTGGCTTTGTTTGCATGCACAAGCCTTGCCCCACTAGCACTATCTCATTCCTCCTCGTGCAGCACAGTTGTAGACTACTTGGTTAACTAAGCATAGTTTTCTGTTACTATGTAACCAGAATACTATGTTTACAAGGTACTGCAGTTTGTATTCCTGGGTTGCCCCGAACCTGCTATCTATAGTTTCTTTGTTCAGATATTACAGGAAACTATGGTTATTTAACCCAGGAAGTTTTCGATCATGGCACACCAAGAAGGGGTGGCATGAAGGCAGAACTTGCTTGCACAAAGCTAGTGCATGTCTTGGCTTAATAAGCTGAGATATGTACGTCCAAACTGGGTGTATTGTTAAGGACTCTTTTTAAGACAATTCAGTCGCTTTCTGGTCCTGAGAGATAGGTCTTTGCACACACCAATATGTACATTAATAGAGATCGCATAAAATATGTGAGAGCAATAGTATGCATTCAAATGATGCTCAAAAATCTTTTTTTTTTTTAAAGAGAGAGAATTAAAAAACCCACAAATGAAAATACAAACTGTCTCAGCTCAGATACTAGAGAGGTTTTTTTTTGCACTGTATATACCGGTAACTATGTCAGAGTACAACCGGATAAATCAATAGGCATGCCATGTTAATTTCAACGAGTCTACTCTGAGTTGGATACCTAACAGGATATATAATAGCAACATAACCCTAACCAACAGCAACAGTGTCTCATGTACAACAGAAGATATAGGAAAAAAAGCTCACTGCACAGAAGACCATTAAATGGCCCAAAATGAAGATGGGAAAGGAGGTAAAGTATGATCAGTGAACAGAACATACGGGAAAGGAAGAGTAATCTGTGCTAAATGATGCACAGGGTAAACTGTGCTAAATGATGAAAAATAAGAAGCATAAAAATAAGGTGTGTGTCTTGTTCAAACAAGCCCTGCCTCTAATACCCTGGCTCTACTTCAGATCTGTATGTTCACCACCAAGGCCCATTGAATATGGTCAGAATCCTCCCTGAATTCAGGAATCCTATACAATCAGCATTCCGAACTGAAGGGGCAATTCTGTGTTTGGCTGATAGCAGTTAGATTCTTGCCGCAGAGGTTTCTGCTCACTGTACAAAAAAGAACAGATAGTGATATTGGGAGGCAGGGCTGGTGTGTGCCCCTGAAACACCATACACAGTTTGAGCCCTTACACTTTCTTTTGAATGTCTGAAAACGGTGTGTGTGTGTGTGTGTGTGTGTGTGAGAGAGAGAGAGAGAGAGAGGGAGAGAGAGAAAGAGAGAGAGAGAGGGGGGGGTATGTCTGGTGCTATTCACATGTGGAACAGTTTAATGTTCCCATTGTACAGAGTATGTAAAATACTCTGGCATCGGACTAGGTTAATATTCTGGCTGAGATAATATTCACTCTTCTGTGGTTACTTCAGGCGTTTACCACCATTTAGTTGAAACATTCCATAGCAAGAAGATTGACAAACTGAACCCAGCTACCAATAGTTTAAATTAAAACCACTGAACAAATGAAAAAGAAAGAAGTCAAGCTTGTACAGTGGTACCTCAGGTTACAGATGCTTCAGGTTACAGACTTGGCTAACCCAGAAATAGTACCTCAGGTTAAGAACTTTGCTTCAGGATAAGAACAGAAATTGTGCTCTGGTGGCGTGGCAGCAGCAGGAGGCCCCATTAGCTAAAGTGGTGCTTCAAGTTAAGAACAGTTTCAGGTTAAGAACGGACCTCCAGAACGAATTAAGTTCTTAACCCGAGCTACCACTATATCTTCTGCAGAGATGAAAGATGCTAAAACACTGCCCCTTTCAGATAAACACGTCTTCACTGCCCTGCTGCAGGCCATCCAGTAAGCACCTCTGCAGTTGCCCCATGTGTGCCACTACTGGGTCATTCCTCATTCCAAGAAAATGTGGAATGGGCCACCAACATGCATTTAGCAATGAACAATAGCCAATCACAATTCCTTGAAGAGCATACATTTCAAGCATGTGTTTGTGTCATGTTCACAATTTACATCACTACCATTACACTTAAAATGTATTGATTGTACACTTAATAATTTAATGTCTTTAAAAAGCAGGAAGAATAAAGTAACAGGATCCCGCACTAAATTATGAACAAAGAAATATTTATAATGAAAAAGCAGCTTTCACACGGCCATTTCTTTTGGAAGGCTGGAGCTTCTGACAGCAGAAATTGAAATTCTAATGCAGCATGTACAAGCAGTTGATCCACAAGCGAGGCTCATAAAACTATGGGTTTATGCGAACTTAAACTGAAATATAGATGTTGCTACTTTGGCAAACAATTCTGTTGAGTGTTTATTTCAATCTTTGGGGGAATTTAAAGGATTCACCAATCTAATTTTGTAACTCACAAATCTAGGAGCCAAGGCATAGCTCTGTAATTATGTACATTTGCAAAGCAATTATATTTGTTAGTACTGTACATTTTAAATGTGAACAAGTTCCTGCTGTAACGTCTGCAGATATATGCAAATGAAAGAGAATGAACATTATAAAACTGTAGGGAAAAGAAGAGGTTTTCTCTTGGGTGCCTCTGCTTCAGCAAGAATACATTTGGGTCTCTGTTTAATGGTACCATACAGCCAATTAAGTTAGGAATTTTTTAACTCTTACCCTTATTCTCACAGTGACAGTAGCAAGGCCTGGAGGCATTGTTCCCCCAATATCGAAGGCTTCCACTAAAAAAGTGAATGCTGCATCTGGGTCAGGAAATGACTCAAAATCCAAGGACTTTATAAGTGACAGGTCCCCGTTAAATCTGTTCAATGAGAAATACTGCAGCGCTTCCCGGGTTCGTATTCCATAGGTAATATTGGCTCCAAGGTCAATATCCTTAGCCTAGAAGACATAAAGAACATTATTTTGGCTTCCAGCAAAGGCAGTATACACAGATGTCATTTAAAAACACCACCACACCACTTTGGAGGCCAAAAATTATTATTGCTTAATTTAATCTGAGTAATTACGTTTCCCCAAATTGTTTTTTTCCTAAAAAATATATTTAAAAATCCGTTGACACAATATATTGGATCCAATAAATCCTAACACAGGCACTTCTGTTCTTCTGAACTCCAGACTGTAGGCACAATACCTCCATGAAAACACAGACCCACAGAGACAGAAGGAGCTCTTTTCTCTACCCCACACACCTTGGTGTGCATTGTCCTTTACCTGGAATAGGAGGCTGATATGCCTACATATATAGTGCTTTCTTACCTCCCCAGGATCCTGAGAATTAAATTACTCCTATGCCACTGAACCGTATTGCAATTGTTCACTGTGCAGCTATATAAGAGGAGGTCAGCTATTTTGCCCTGTGTTTATAAGGCCACTGCATTCCCCCCCCCCCCTTCAGTTTTGTGACTTGGCATGAAAAATGGGATAGGAGGTAGGGAGAAAGCATCTTGCACTGGATTACAGGCAACCTGTTTGTACTGCAAGAGTCTGAAGATGCATATAGATCTCTACTGGCTGCAACAGCTTTCTCAGCCATTTCATGACCACATGTGAATTTCTTTGCACACCAAGATCTTCTTTCTCCTTTGGACAAATGGGTTTGTGCACATCTTGAACAAATCCCGGAGTACCTTCAGACCCCCCAATTATAATGCATATGCTTTCTCTTGCTAGTATAAAAGTTTTGCTTTACAATCATGAAAATAGTAAGGAAGCTAAAACAAGTTGCTGAATTTCAAGAAGTCTTCAAGGTGCAATCAGGGGTAGGGAACCTCCAGCTGTTTCTGGATTGTGTCATTCTAACAGTTAGACATGTTGTTGGGGGCTGTGGGTAAGTTGAAATTCAACAGTGTTTGGAGGGCCACAGGTTCCCTTTTCCTGTAGTTTACTGTATCTGTACCATAAGAAAAGAGTTAGATTCTATTAAGAAGACTTTATTAAATTCAAGGAGATGCTGAGATTAATAAGGAGTCATAATTCAGGAATTCAATTTTTTAAAGTACCATTTTGGGGTGGGGAAAAAGTTCTAATGGTGCCTCAAGATATTTTAGTATTAATCTAATTTCAAATATTGATGATCTTTCTTTTAATTAATTTATTATGAAGACTGCCAGTGTTATAGACTGCCTTTTGTAGGTTAAAAGCTTAATATAAATCCCAGAAATAAATGATTAGAAGTTTTATTTTTTGTTCCCTACTCTCTCAACTAATTTTAATTTTTTCTTTTAAGAGATCGCCAACTAGGTGGACTGGTTTTGATGCAATACGATTAAGATATATTCTTCTTCACAGAGAATATTCAGGAAACTCATGGCTCTCTTACCTCTAAACGTAAGAAGACAGTGCCTGGGGGCAGGTTTTCAGGAATAGTCACTGTATAGGAGGCATTCGTGAACACAGGGCTGTTGTCATCAATATCCAGAACTTTGATTCCCAGAGTTAACGTTGTACGGCGGGCATCCACAGCTCCATCTGTTGCTTCAACAATGAGTTCATAATAGTCCCTGTTTTCTCTATTTAGCTTCACTGAAGTGTAAATACTGCCATTGGATGTTATGCGGAAAAGATTGTTGAAGTTTGCCAAACTGTAACGGACTTGACCATTTACTCCAGCATCTGGGTCAGTAGCCTAAAAGATAAGGGAGGGGAAGAAACATGAAATCAGGAGTTTGTAGCACAAATAGACCCTTTTCAGGTTAATGGAAGGAATTCAGATTCTTTGTTATCAGATTCATAGCCCCACAACCCTAAGAAAGCATGGGCATCCAGGGCCACTAATCCAAACCTTCTTGACAGAAATCCAGCTTCAAAAAAGCAAGGTCCTTGAAGGTTGTGGGAAGGTGCAAAAATAAGCCTACATAGCTGCCTGGGGTTGCTCTAAAACTGGATGCAGGATTGCTAAATTCAAGTAGGGACCAGGAATTAAGAAGAAGGCTAGGAAGTCCACACCTGCAACGAATAGTTAAGCAGTAAGGATAAATAAGCAGTAGCCGGTACAATACTCCATACAGACCCATTTCCCAAAGTCTACACTTTTTCCTGAATCTCTTGAATTATATCTATAATGAAAAGAAAGAAACTCTGCTTGCTTCCACTTTCTGCTGGGTGTTACTAGTTGCCTTTGGTCACTTGCTGCCAGTCCTACTTGGACCCACAGCCAGCCCTGCTCCATTACTCCATTAGAACCATAGAAGAGGAACAGAACTCAGAATATCAGCAGATGTGACACCATACCTCCTCTTCTCTTTACCTTAAATAAATCAAGGCATAAGTAACTTGGCTGCATAAGAGAAGGGAATGCCTGCTTGAGTAAGGCAATTTCATTTGTGCACATTTCTAAGAGCCTGCAGATAACACCCCACAAGTTGTTACATAACATAAAAGTCCCTGGTTATCAGCACTACTGTCAGGAAGTTTCCAAAGACATTTAATATCCTGCCATGGTGCTCAGTGGGAGGCATAATAATGAAACCATTTATCTTCATGGAAATCAATTAAAAGTTAATTAAAATGGTTAATAAAAATCACACACTTGTTTCTCTTTTGCACTACATCAACACAATAAACATTGGTGGTTTCAGCTTTATTTGTGTCTCAGGTTAACACATCCTTGCAAACAACACCTTATCAAAGGTGCCTATGTGGTGCCTACTGTGGCTTCTGCAATATAAATGTTAATGTTTAGAGAGTTGAAAGAAGCTGCTTTCACTGGGATGGGGGGCTCGGGTACAATAGTAGCATATGCTGCACAGGTTACATTTTTGCCTGATAGGCTGCTGCTAGAGGAATAGGATCTGTGTCCCAAGATTACCATTTTAGACACACATTCAGGTGCAACATTTACTACTAGACTATCTGCTTCTCCATCCAACATCTATTAGATTTCTGCCCTCCTTAAGAGTAACCTGTCATCGGGGCAAAAAATAGCAATCCTAGTAGGTATTTGGATATGGTAGCAACACATATAAACAGGGTCTTGTCATAAAAGTGTATACAAAATGGCGGATCTCTGTTATTATCATTTCACAGATGGGGAAATGTGTTCTCTTGTCTTCAAAACACCACCTGCTGTTGCCATTTCTGAAGGGGGAGACAGGGAAGGAGAGGGGAAGGCCATTTGGCTCAGTGCAGTCTCAGGGCCAGAGAGAATTTAATGATCTCAGCACTGTGGCTGCCCATGTCAAGCTCCCTTCCTTGCACCTCTCCCTCTTGATAATCAGCAGCAAGGTGCGGTGTTGGGATGCTGGGAAAGCAACACAGTTCCAACCACGCAGCCCTGCCAGCTGCTACTGGGTAAGTATGTTTGTGATGCACAGTTTGATTGGAAATCTAGGCCAGGCCTCCCAAGACTGGCTGCACTGGAGTTTTGCAATAAAAGTTGCTAACGGTAGCTAGTCATAGAGAGTACAAATTAAAAACATTTTTTAAAAACCTTGTTGCAAAATATTTCTTTCTTTTTTTAAAGACAGAATGCATTGTGGGGATTTTAGCTGAGGGAGTAGTGACAGAACACTATATCTTCAAAGCCTTAATCCATGGAGCCAATGTGTGCGCTCAGATAGTTTTGCTTTAAACAAGGGCCACATGAAAGCAATTAAACAGCTGCTAACTGGATTACAACCAACACCCATTAAGACAATAGTAAATTAAGAAAGATTTATCGCTGTCTAAAATTCAACAGCCAAGTTAAGTTGTATAAACATGTAGCTCTTAATTTATCAGGGGAGCAGAAAGCGGAAATGCCCCCAAGTAACAAGAGAATTTTTATTTGTTAAAAGAACACCGCCACACATGAAAAGTATTATTATTATTGCCATTTTCTTCATTTGAAAAGTTCAGAGCAATTTTTGCTCCAATAAGCCCTCACGAAAAGCCTATAAAAGTAAATGAAGGTTTGGAAAAAGCCTATGACCCTATTACTACACTACATATCCCAAATTAGCTGAAAGAAAGAAAATCAAGACTCATGCTCAAGGGAGGAGATAAAAATATAGGAACAGAAGAGTTGGGAAATGCCATAGTGGTAGAGCATCTGTTTTACCTGCTCCCAGGTTCCATCCTTGGCATCTCTAGGTAGGACTGGGAGAGACCACTCTGAAACCCTGGAGTGCCACCATCAATCAGTATAGACAATACTGAACTAAATGGACCAATTGACTGACTTCAGATAAGTCTGTTTCCTATATTCCCAATTGCCTTGCTGGGCCCATCAAGTCTAGCTCACTGTTTGCCTTGCCAGAAGAGAAGAGAAGGTACAGCAACTTGAGGCCCACCTACCCACACTTGGCGCTAATGGGCAAGATGAGGAACTTCTTGGTAGACCAGAGTGGGCTGTACTGGAACAGAATACAGGTGGGGTGCCCTTAGGGGGAAGGGAGATTGCCAGTGCAGGAAATGAATTCCTGAAAGAACGTGACATAAAAAAGCATGCTGCTGATTCTCGGCCAGAGAAGAAACAATAGTTTCAGACCTCAGAACAAACTGGGGTGGCAATAGAAGGAAGATACTGTGCACAGAACAATTCCTGCCACTACCAAGAAAAGGAAGAGACACCTGGTAGTGGAATGTGACTCCCTTTGGAGAGGGATGGAGGCAGCTGTGTGTGGAAGGATAACTTAGGGTTTAAGTTGTCTCTATATTAATGCACAGTGTATGTGCATTAAGCAAGAAGAATTTGAGTTCTTAATACAGGAAGACAAATATGACCTAACAGACATTACTGAAACCTGGTGGGATGAGACTCATGAGTGGAATGTAGAAATTGAAGGGTATAAACTATTCAAAAGGAGTAGATTAAACAGGAAGGGAGGAGTAGCAGCATTATATGTAGAAGATGAGAAGAGATCCATGACATTGAGCATGAAAGACATATTGAGATCATACACCATCAATGCAGCCAGATTTCGCAGGCCACTGTCCATAATGGCTACAGATCAGTATCATTAAATTAATATCTATTCACATAATTCTCACATAAGAGAACAGATAAATGCTGCTAATATTTATCTACACCTATCTGGAGGTGGGCTTGTTTATATTCAATGCTGAATCAATACATTGTCTGTTTAGAATGAAACTCTGCATAAATATGGATTAGGGTTCTTCCCCCCTTTTTTTCTAGAAGCAAAAACTTAAATTTATTCTCTGCCAACAGCTGCATCTTGTCAATGACTAACAAAGGAAGAGGGTGATGATATGTGCTGTTGGGGCTGTACTTTCATTATACACAATCAGAATTGTAACAAGCCAGTTCTTTTGAAGTTTCTACAGTATTTGCTACTGCCTGATCTATTTGACTATCATTCTTTGTAATGTACATAGTGTAATACCTTGGATTCAGAGGCAAGGCATGAGGAATTTTCACAGCATGAAAAACAAACTGCAGCAAAGCACAAAAATTTAAAATAAAATGACCTTACACTAAGTAGATACTAAGCAAACAGAGATACCTAGAGAGATGCAGCAGTATGATTCTGAAAATTTACTGAAGTTCTCCTTTCTTAAAGCTCTGGAATTTAACATTTGGAGCAAAAATGTGCCAGGAAGTTTGAATGCAGAAAAAATCTTCAGGTTTATTAGTTTAAAGTATTTGTGGAATGCTCTCCTTGGTGAGGCTCGCCTGGCTCCTTTATTACATATCTTTAGATGCCAGGCAAAAACATTCCTTTTCTCCCACATCTTTGACTAATTTAATGATCTATGGACTTTTAAACTGTGGGTGGGTGCATGGGGTATATAGTTTTTATTTTTTATTATGGTATATTTTTGTGTTCTTATCTTGTAAACTGCCGTAATCCTTGGAATTAGGGCGGGATAGAGATTTAATAAATAGCAATAATATATAATTAGAATTATAGATTGAAGTCTGCTATCTCTATACAATCGTACCTTGGATCCTGAACACCTTGGTACTCAGACATTTTGGCTCCCAAACGCTGCAAACCCGGAAGTGAGTGCTCCGGTTTGTGAACGTTCCTCTGAATACGAACGTTTGACGGGGCTTCTGTGGCTTCCGATTGGCTGCCGGAGCTTCCTGCAGCCAATCAGAAGCTGCATTTTGGTTTCTGAACCTTTTGGAAGTTGAACGGACTTCTGGAATGGATTCCGTTTGACTTCCAAGGTACAACTGTATACTTGTAAACCAGACATGTGTGTGACCACATATTTTAACAGGAACCTGAATGTGTGCCAACTAGTCATTTCCATGATGCTGATAACCAAATACTAGTATTAAATTGCTACTGTCCTACAGTCTGCAGCTTCTCCATTATCCTAATTGGAATAACTGACTCCATTCTAAACATATCTGTTTTGCCCTAAAGGCTAATGGAATGACATTTAGTTCTTCCACAAAGTTTAAAATATAGAACTCAAACCTATTCACAGCAATTACAAGAATAACACTTGCATTCCTTTACAGGGGAACTATATGGAGGCCTCAGTTAAACCAAGAAGCCCAGTCCAGAAAACTGCTGGTGCAGAAAGCTACACATCCACTGCTGCACTTATCTTTTTGAAATGTCGCTCATGTAGCAAGGACCAGGCAATTTTCATCATGCTAACATAAATCACCCACAAAATTCTGATGAGGCATGGTGCTGTAAAAATTACTGGATCCAAAGTAACGGCCAACTGCAAACTAGTGTGTAGTACAGAAATCATGTTCTCTAAAGTGCCGGTGATGTTTTCTTAAACTGGACGTTCCTTGAAGAAATCTCTGTGTCAACAGGAGGACTCAATGAATCAGGCACTTATCCAGTTTTCTGTTTAATTAGCTTTTCTTTTAAAGCCATTTGATCAAAGCTGCAGATTTTTAAATAGTGATGTGGAATTAAATATTTAATGAAACCTTTCAACTAGTGGAAAAAACACACATTTGAATGGGAAGATCATAATTTAATAATATTTATTAGATTTATATCTCACCATTCCTCTAAAGCGTACATGGTTCTCCTCCTCCTCCTCAACAACCTCAACAACAACCCTGTGTGATAGGTTAGGCTGAGAGTGAGTGACTGGCTCAAGGTCACCCAGTAAGCTTTTTGGCCAAATGGGGATTTGAACCTTGATTTCCCACGTCCTGGTCCAAAACTCTAACCCCTATGTCACAGAATGCAGCATAACTAAGCTCAGCAAAGTGTGAATTATCTTAGAAATAAGGGGTTTTTTGGGGGGTGGAGGGAAACTTAGATCTTCCACTACAGAAACATTTTTTCCTCCATCACCCAAGGGAAATTGGCACTCAGAAAAATATGCACTTCCCAGCAAAGCACTCACATAAATTAGTTTTGAAAAGATATCACAGGTGGTTATTTTAAGGTGTAGCTTGATAAACTAAACCACCTAAAATAACATAAGAACCCTCCAAAATCCATGTAAAGGTGTATATTCTAATTCTTAGAACCTTCACATTAACGTACCTAAGCATAAGAGTGTAAGGACTTTATTGTGCTTTTAAGTCCCAATAGTTTCACTGGGATTTAAATGCATTTTAACCTGGTATTGCGTCCTTTGTCTACATGACACCTACAGTACCTCTTTCTGGAGTGCCTTTCTGAAAACCCCCTGCTAGGGAATGATTAGGAATGTTACACACATACCAAAAGGGAGCACTTAGCTCTTAGCCATTTCTATTTATTTCCCAAAGATTAAACTTGCCAAAGGATTCTTAATTGAGAAAGAGATTCAGTGCAAAGGGATGTAGGCATTTTTACATTTCACATGTCAGAGCAGAATATGTAACATGCCGTGCCCCATTGTGTGAAGTAGCTTCTTAAAAATGGAAAATATTTCAAACTTTGTAATTATGAATAATTCAGGAAGTTAATTCCGACATAATCTATTCTCCTCTCTTCCCCCTTCAAGGACTCCCACTGTGACATTAAGAAAAATAACCAAGGAATGGGATGATCCCTGTCTAGGAAGTAATAGTTCAATTTCATAGAACATTAGGGAATATGCTGTAATTTTCTTATAAATTCAGTTTATTTGCTCAACATTTCAAAGCCAGAGAGTGTAGTCTGTACTCTACACTGCTATTTTGCCCCCCTTTTTGCACAATATCACAACTCCCCCCACTAATCCCTCTGTGAGTTTGATGCCCAGTTCAGAAATTAAGGCTTCTCTCTCCAAAGGTGGTCAAAGAGTATTATTGAATTAAGGCATAAATAAAAAGGTCACCTGCAGGTTACAATTATATATTTATTATCCAGCCCTTATGATGTGATAAACTGTTGCAGGATTATAAAAGAACCAAAGAATTTAGGAAGCGGTGTGTGGAAGGAGAGTGTAAGCAGACAAGCCTGGTAGATTTCCCAAGGTTACTGTATGGAAAGTGGTTGGGAATTCTCAGCCAATGGGCTGAATGCTGGCCACAGCATCTCCCCACTTTGTCCCACCCACTCCACACAGCAAACAGGATTGATTAAAAATAAAATTGAAGCAGCTTACACTGGTGCCAGTGGAAGTTTCTAAAGCTTAATTGCCACAGTGGTTAGCCATCCACAGCACACACATTCCAAATTTCCCCAGGCAGCAATCAAGATGGTGAGGGAAGCCTTCAATTGGCTGTAACTGGAAGCTCCCATTAACCGTGGGGTGTCATTTTCCTGGAAGGGATCACAGCTGAAAAGAGAAGGGTTGGGTCTCCCATGCACTGCAGGTGCCACCACCAAAAATCACTCCCCATGCAGTACTTAGTCTTGGGGAAAGAAAAGCTCCTACCAGCCTTAATGGTGTACTGTTTTTAAGCCTAATTGTCACAATGGGGGGCGGGGAGTATCTTTGTGGATTGCAGCTGGAAACAAAAGAGTGTCTCCATGAAGATCATACCCATATCTAGCAATTAGACTTGAAAACAGAGAGAGAATGTATGAAAAGTGTGTGTATATGCATGTGTGAGAGAAGTGCACAGTCCTATCTACTTTGTGTTAGTCCCATCACTGCTGGCATGTGGTCTCCAGAAGGTGAGCCACAAGGGGATCTGGCATTTGAGCAAAGGTTCTCCCCTCCCAATACAGAATAAAGAATGGAGAGGATTGTGGTCATTTCTCTCACATCACAATAGGAAAGGATCGTGAACTGGAAGAAGATAGAGGAGTCTGGTCAATTTCCAATCATTCTAATTTTTAGACATTATGAGCCACAGATTTTCTTGTATTATTCTGTTGGCGACTATCTTTTCTTTCTGTTCTTGCTTGTACTGATGTAGACATGGTCACAATCAGAAACAAAAAGGAATCTGGGTTTAAATATTGGAGTTCTTTGACTCAAAGGAGGGTGGTGGGACCAGTAGCGTTAGTTTTAGATTATTTAACCTGAAGATGAAATGCTACCCAGTGGGATATGGCCAAAGAAGACAGACAGAGCCACACAATGTTAGCATAAAATAGATCATGCATATTCAAATAATAAATAATAGGACCAAGAAGAAGGAGATGAAGCATCAGCCCAGACCAGCCATTGCCACATTACCTCGTCTCCGTGATGATGGGAATGGTCCAGAGCTGAGATAGGAAACCACCACCAGGAAGTAAGGAAGCCCAGTATTGTGGCCCCTTCCTTTGGGCAAGGCATTTTCTGGGGAAGCAGCTCTGGTTTTGGCACAGGGGTATCAGGTCCCACACAAATGCTCACCACAGGATCCTCCCCTCCTGTCTTCAGAGAAGGTCTCATCAAGACTGAGAGCAGAGACTTGTGGGTCACAGCCTAGTCACTGCTGTTACTGAATGGACTTAGGATAAATTGTTAACGTGATTGAGAATAAACAGCTCTGTAAACTGGAACTGGAACTGAAATAATAGTATTTCTTATTTCCAGTCCTAAGAATCTTAAATTCAACCTAGTTTTGAAATGTACTGGGCCTCTCCAGCATCAATATGCCCCCTTTCCCACCAGCAATATAAATGGTTGCTTAGAACCCAGGGAATTGTGTGATCCACACTCATGTTTCTTAAAAATGGATTAGTTGTAAATATTAAAATATGATCTCACAAGACATCTCGGATATAATTTTTGATCAAAATATTTAAATGTTCTACAGAAGATAAGTCAATAGCTATAAGAAAAGTGGTTTGATATGGTTGAACTTCACTGTCAGCTTCATGCATTTGAACTCTCAAATCTTTCTGCTTCACAGTGGCCTTCTAAAAAGAAGAAAAGGAATTGCATTCAAAAATTGACTTTGGGGGATCCCAATGATAAAATTAAAAGAACAGTGGGGAATCTGGTACAACTCCAATTTCCACAGTCAAGTAAGTACTGTGTGGAGTTTAAAGGATATGAAATGCATCCACAACACTTTGAGACTTGTCCTTTTTAGTTTTTCTTCTTTTAATCTTCTTTGCCTTCCCCCATTCCCAGCAGGGGTTTTTCCTATGCCACCACCTACAAGGATACCAGCTGTGAGCTCTTTTACTTCATAGGATATTAACACATTCTATTGGCTCTGAATATGCAATGAGGTTTATTGATGTAGCTTGGAGTTTCCAAGGAACTATGCAGTCGAAAATTCTCTTGTTTCGGTTTCAGCAGCATGTTCAAAAGAAAACTCAAGCAAGGATATCCATATTCAGGTGGGAAAGATATGTTTAACACTCTGCTAACAATAGTTCCATTCCAGTTTTCTGAGTTGTCATGTGTTTCTTCAGACTGATTTGTGGTGTGCTGTTGTTGTTGTTTTAAACTGTCAGGTGTGCACTGGCAAAGCTCTGCTGAGGCTCCTGAACAAAAGACTACTATGCCTTTAATTAAAAGCTTCCTCCTTGCCGTTCCCTTTATTGTTTCCTGTTCAGCATGAGTAGCGGATAAATGATGTATTTCCATTTAACTGCTCAGTTCATTTGAACAATTAGTGGGGAATTAATAATTTATGCCCCCATTCATGCGGGTTTTAATTACTGCATTCTTTTTGTTCCTTTTTCTTAATTTTCTTTAATAGAACCAGCCATTAAAGTCTCGTGCCCTGCAGAGAACTGAATACTAATTAAAGGGTAATTCATCACTACTCTACCTTCAAGTGTCCTGCTTGCATAAAACCTGTGGATGTAAATACAAACATGCATAGTCTTCTGTATGGACAGATCCCTTCATGGAAGAGACATATCTTGCACTGGGGAGCTTATGCATATTCAGCTGTCTGCAACAGAACACTTGGACATGTAGAGGTTGGGGTGGGTGAGGACCCAATTCTCAATAAGACTATAGACGTCAGTTCCTTTTGACAATGTTAAAGCTTTTCATGCTACATGAGTTACAAATCATGATGGCTACTCCTTGCTTGTTAGATCTACAAAGCAACTGAAGGAGTCAAACTCAAATTGCAACCAACATTTTCTAATTAAGGCAGTTTTTTATTTGCATTGTTATTTATCTTTTCTTTGTGCACAGCTAAGTGTACAGCTCAATTAAACTGGGAGGGAAACAAACCACTCTAAAGCTTCTTGAAAGAAAGAAAGAAAGAAAGAAAGAAAGAAAGAGAAGAGAGAAGAGTTAAGTTTTGCCAACACTTTTCTTGTTATTTCCATATTTACTACTAGATGATAATTCTGGCTTCAGTGAAGACAGCACTTTGCATGATTTAAAAATTACAATGACACAGAAGATGTAGATGTGTTGGAGGACTGATATATTCTATTCTGCTACTCAAGCTAAGGAATAAGTTGCATTTTGTTGTTTGAAATGACACACTGGCAGCATCCTGACAGAACACAAAACAGATTGAAAAAGATGTTTATTGCTACTCTAAAATGACATGACTATATCCTATAGAATGTAAAAAAATCCACCAGCCACAATTTTATCCCAGTTTCAAACACTGTAGGCTCACTTCAAATTTTGTTCTGGAATATTTTATGAACACTGTTTTCACATGTCTTACTTAATATTCCAAAATTGGATTTGCACATTTGTGGAAAGCATCTCTCCACAGATGAGAAACGAAAGCTCCATTTTAGATGTCATCAAACGGGTACCTCCTATTTTTCTGCAAAAAGTGAAGTGGTTCTAACATCACATGTTTACTCCAAAGGAAATCCCACTACATTGAGTAGGGCTTACACTTTAGTGTTTAGGACTGCAGCCTTAATCACAATGTGGGCCAGAAAAGAATTTTAGAGGGAAGTTTGTAAATATGGGTAACATATTTCATTTCCACCCAAGTACTATGAGAGCAATACAGGAGAGGTTTGAAGTTGGTTTCATGGGGAACAGTTGCCCACATACCAAGGAAAGCTGTGGACAGGAAGGGTTTAGTATCCATGTGTCCCTTTTGCAACACTCCATTTCACATTCCCAACAGTTCATGCATAGATTTTGCCTCATGGTGGGTTGGGAGGCAGGGAGGGGTCATTAGCAAATTATATCTACTGAGATATGTTCAAGTTCATTTTTTTACCAAAAATGTGGTTAAAACCAACTTCATAAATTGGTGCCATCCACTGGACAACCTGGCAGCTTTAATTCATTTAGAGACAATTTCAAATCAGTATGTTCACCTTTGCTAGCAACAGACTTACCCTCACTTGACCAACAAATGCATTGGCTTCCTCTTCTAGTACTGTAAGGTTCTTAGGCAGAAAAGGGTCAAAGACTGGCCCATTGTCATTTACATCTGTTACAACCACATTCACTGTAGCAGTTGATGTCTGCAAGAAAAAGGAAATAAAATTATGAAGCAGATGTTTTTACCTTACAGGAGGATACTTAGTGCTCATTATTGAAATTTGTATTCCACCATTCACCATAAGGGTAACATCCATAAGAATATAAGCAAATTAGAAACCATACAAAACACTAAACTATCTAAAACCATTATAAAAATGAATGCTACAGAGTTGGATTATCACAATTACATTATACCTGGTGATACTTAGAAGGTACTGCGTTAGTAGGGTAGGAGAGATGATGCATTTATACACACACACACACACACACACACACACACATCCAAAGTGTGCACTGTAGATTATTTTTGACAGTATCAAAGGGGTACATTGGTTGTCGGATGTGTCCCAGGCTTTTTAGACCTGTCTACCCGTGTACTATCTGAAACCAAAGGGGCGTGTTGGTTGCCAGATGAGATTTCCCCTCCGGCTCTCCTACCCAACTGCAGTGGCAGAAGACAAGACTCAAAAACTGTTTTGTGGATAAATTATGTCGTCATTTAAAAGTTCAACAAAGGCTGTAATTGTGCATGTGCAAGTAAAATATCCCAGTAACAGAGCAACTGGATGAACATGAGCTTCCCCCCCCCCCCAAGGGAAGAAGACAATAAACAGGATGCTTTTGCAATGTGCTACTGCTATTGAAATGTAAAATGTATGGATTTAAATAGAGTCTGAGTCACAGAAAAGAAATTACCTGAAAACTGGGAGGGGAAATTTTAGGTAAAGCCTTAAATGTTCAGCTATGAGAGTATAAAAGAAACTATGAATATACAGCACCTTTGTCTACATACACCGATAGCCTTGTATAAATGATACCCTGATCAAGCAAGGAAGATCTGCCATGCATAAGGTTTCCAAACATGCACACTTGGATGTGTATCTACATCTGCACCACAGTGCTCATTTGGACCCCACTGAATGAACTGGATCATCTTTTGAAGTAACGATGGGGATCTGCATTCCCTTTCAGAGCCACTAGCTGATTAAAAAACGCCTGCTTCTTGGTAGAAAAGTGATGACAAACCTAGACAGCATCTTAAAAAGCAGAGACATCACCTTGCCGACAAAGGTTTGTATAGTTAAAGCTATGGTTTTCCCGGTAGTGATGTATGGAAGTGAGAGCTGCACTATAAGAAAGGCTGATCACCAAAGAATTGATGCTTTTGAATTATGGTGCTGGCGGAGACTCTTGAGAGTCCCATGGACTGCAAGAAGATCAAACCTATCCATTCTGACGGAAATCAGCCCTGAGTGCTCACTGGGAAGACAGATCCTGAAGCTGAGGCTCCAATACTTTGGCCACCTCACGAGAAGAGAATACTCCCTGGAAAAGACCCTGATGTTGGGAAAGATGGAGGGCACAAGGAGAAGGGGATGACAGAGGACGAGATGGTTGGACAATGTTCTTGAAACTACCAACATGAATTTGGCGAAACTGCGGGAGGCAGTGGAAAACAGGAGTGCTTGGAGTGCTCTGGTCCATGGGGTCACAAAGAATCAGACACGACTAAATGACTAAACAACTAAACAACAACAACAACAGACAATCCTACTATACCATTACCCCAATCTCCAAGTGATATGAGATTCCAGGGGGTTCAAGAAAGGGAATATCCTGAATTTGCACACTTGGATGCTACATCCTACTGATGGAAAGCTCAATACATTCCTCTTTTACTTTATGTATTGGAGCTACAGGCTGAAAATAGAGTGCAGTAATTAGAAGCAAAGATGCAAATGTGACCTTTCCCATGAAAAGGTGTAACCACAGTGACAGTTAACTAGCCAAGATGAAGCAACTGAAGCAGGAGCTCCCATTCTGTACCTCATTACAGTCTTGCTGATGCTCCTATAAATGCAACTGCAAGTCTTAGAAATTTGCAATTTTTTTCCTGCTCACCAAACATTCTGTTTAAAATGAAATAAAGGTAAAAGTACTAAAATCCAAGTGCTAATATACGGAAGGTTGCACCTTGGACAGATTCCTCCCCCCACCCCTTGAGTTATATCTTCATTAGAGAAAACTGTGCACTAAACAGAGAAGGCATGCAAAGTCCTTAGATGGAAGATGCATATACTGTATGATATGTTTATTTTTGTTTTTCTCATGTAGCATTTTCCTTTCCGCAAGAATATCCACAAGAAAATAATGAAATAAAAATGTGAAATCTACATGGACTTTGCAGGAAAGTTGAACGAACAACAGGACAGAATGTAGCCTGTTGCTCATTGCTTACTTGACAAAATCCTTACTTGAGTTGTTTGGTGTTCCAATCCCCACTCCCACCCTGGGGAGTATCTTCCCAAAGATAGGAAAAAAAAGACATCAAAATAATCTTCCTTATGGGCTTTCCACAGACAGGCACAGAAGAGGGATTTGGTAGATTGGGACCCCCAGACTATATCGTAGAGCCAGTGGAGAAAAAAAAAAAACATTTCAAAGCTAAGGATGAAAGGTTTAGGTAAAGGATTGTGCCATTTGTCAGCCAGGAAGTTTTGCCCAAGGCTGGTTGCCCAGGCATCCTTTACCAAGTGATGAATTCAACGTGTGATAAGACATCACAGATCTTACAGCATGGAAAGAGCTTTCACATTTTCTCACAATTGCATTCAGTAACAGGGTATAGGTAGAAGGAGTAATAGGGAATAGGTAGAACTCCATGTGGGGGCTGAAGGTCAGAAAACCATCTTGGCAGGCTGGGACAGAGGCACAGAGATGCCTTGGAAAGCCAGTGCTGCACTGCTGGGGAAACAAGACCCCCTTGAATTGTGAATGCTGTAAACTCTGCATTCCCTCCCTTGAGGGACAGTCTCTGCCACATCTTAATTCCCTACAGAAGCATGACCCTGAGTGAGTGCACAGAACTCCCCTGGAATCTTGCTGCTTCTCGGCAGAGATTGGGGGTGGCATAGAACCTTTGCAATATTACGCATGTGAGCCAACCTGTAGTCTCCAAAGCGCAGAACGAAATGTTATGGCAGACACAAGCGTACTTTCAAAACAGCAGCACTGTGTGACATTATCATGCTGTAATCCTCCCTGGGTCCACCCCACTGGCTGCAGCTTTGTGAGATAGGGAAACATAATATCATGTATTGAGTATCCCTTGATTTTCAAGAGGAGAACAAGACACAACATTGCCATTTTTTTGTGGCAGTCCTCTGTCATTCATAATATATAATTCCTCTCTAAGCTTGCCTCCTTATGGACACTTGTATCTAAACACAGCACATGAATTTCACTGTTAAGAGAATAGTATCGGTTTACTAGCAACTCATTGCTCATAAATGCTTTCATTATTTAATTTTAGCACTATAAACACTACTGAAATCTTACATTATAAGCAACAGTTCAATTCCCCAAAATGATGCTTCATTTACAGTAGCAAGTATGAACTACAAGCACATTTCAGGTGGAAGAAGTGGAACCATGATCCAAAGAAAGACTACTATCCAGGATATGTTGACAGCATTTAAGAGAAATGTAGTATTAGGCAGTAAATGGAAGATTACCTTTTAGTATTAAGAAATATCACTTGTCACTAGCAGTCAATTACATCATCATTGATAACAAATAATGTAAGAAAGCAAAACCTCCTAACATCTCAAGAGCTAACCTAATTTGTAAAAAAATGTTCTCTATACCATAGCTAGTGGAAGAAAACATCTGATATAGTTTTCCTTATGATTTGTCACACAACATTTTCAAAATGATTTCCCCAGTGCTAGGGGGGAAATTGAACCAACTATATCTGCCATGTGCAAAGTCTCTGTAGAGATTCTGGTAAAATGTTTTTATATGGCACAACAAGTATCTCAGGTTACGAGTGCAAAGGAAAATGTTCAAAAATGATATGTGAGAGACTTGGGCAGTGTCCTGGCCCCAGGGAGCTGGAACAGCCATAAGATGTCCCCCATGGGATGTCCCTCGCAGTGTGCAGTGTCTGTACTGGCCATAAAAAAAAAAAAACAATGGGAGGTCAGAGATGTGACACAAATCATTTCAGTTGCAGCTCTATTTCCAAAACAGCACATTGGAGGCATTCGCACAAAACCTCCCAACATAAAGGGGAATTACTGAGGGTTACAGACAGTTTAACAAAGACTTGCCCTGTTTTGGCTGTGCTGCTCTCAGTGCCCTGTTGTCTAGGTCTCAGAAACTTGTTTTTATATTTCTACAAGAAACTTACCCCATCTGGTCGGCCATCCGAGGCTGTAACAATCAAAATGTAGCGATCGGTGCTTTCTCTGTCTAAAGGCTTTCCTAAGGCTAGAAGTCCAGATCTAGCAATAAAACAAACATGTATGTTACATAAAAATATGGCTCCTAAAAATTGACAAGCACTATATATATTTATATGCCGTTGGGTTGGTTGCATTAGTGAATACTTCTCATTGTGATCCAAAGCAAAGCAAAAAGCGATTTTTTAAAAAAAAACATCCAAGTTTTCCTCTGTAAAAACTGCAGACAAGTGCTTTCTAGTTTGTTTTCACATTAAAAAATAAAACAAACCACAAACCGCTAAGTGCTAGGAATAGACCAAAACTATTCTCACGGAGGATGTTACAAGGCAAGTATGTTTTTTTCATTAACTTCTGCTGATGCAGAAGATCAGAACTCTCAATTCAGGGACATCTTTATTATACCATTTTGAGTAAACTATATTCTTTCCTTATAGCTTACCTAATTTGGCAATATAAGCAGCAAAACAATTGTGGCTTTCACACACAACCAGTCACAATAGAAATCTGAATTCATGACCAAGTCTTCAGGCAAAAGATTCACAGCAGACAATGGATGTGAACAATCCACTTTCTCTGTGCAGCTACATACTGAGTTATTTGTATTACTGGCTAGCAAACATTTCCACATGGTGCTATACGTGGAGAAAGGGTTTCCCTATTCCCATATTTTCATTTTGCTCAACCCCTATCTGCAGAAGATATGAGAAACTGGCACAGCATGGGAAAACCGTAATTGGTTCTTTAAGAGCTATCTGACACTGATGTGCCATGCCAGAATGGCCTTTGGAGGTGGAGAGCATGTCCAGTTACTTCCAACTTCATTTTAGCTTTTAAAGGACGCCCCTGGACATGGGATTGTATTTCAAGCCTCTCTGATCTGCTTGATCATTTGAGAAGTGATCAGTTGTGGCATCCAAATACTAGAATTAAGTATTTTGTTTTTCTCCATTCCTGTTTTGTATTCAATGGCTCCCATTATCCTAGGATCATCTGAGTTCAATGGAAGCAGAGACAAACTGCTCCACATCAGTCAGTTCTAAGGCATGTATATGCTGCAGCACCATTTCACCACCAAATTTCTTCCAATTCTAAAAGCTTGCATACATAACATAGACCTGCCCTTCTGTCCCAGGAGCATCAAAGTGCAACGGAGATGCCATTTGGGCTCCTACAATATGACCTGGCTCTTCTGACAATACCACTCAACAGCTGCCATCTCCTAAAGGGAGCACTGGCCCTAGATTACCAACAGGGCATTTAAAAACTCTTTTATTCTGAAATCAGAAGAAACCCTTGAAATGAGAAGAGCAGTGCTGTGTTTATATTTTATTTCTATTTTTTTGCTGTTAATTAGGTGCTAGTTAATTAATCAGTAATACAGTGGTACCTCAGTTTAAGAACAGTCCGGTTTATGAATGATTTGGTTTACAAACTCCACAAAACCAGAAATAAGTGTCTTCATTTGACAACTTTACCTCGGTCTAAGAATGGAATCTGAACGGTGGAAGGGCACTGGTGGTGGGAGGCCTCATTAGGGAAAGCGTGCCTCGGTTTAAGAATGGTTTTGGTTTAAGAACAGATTTCCGGAATGGATTAAGTTCGTAAACTGAGGTACCACTGTACCAGAGTTACAATATTAGACCTACAGGAGGACTAATCAGGGAAGGGCTGCTCGGTACTATTCTACCCCTACCTGGTCTGCTTTTCCTAGCCAATAAGAATGGGTGGGTTTTTGTTTTTGTTTTGTCCTGTAAGATACCTGCCTGCAGGTAAGGTGCTGATTGCAGTGTGGGGTATTGTTTGATTCCTGGCTGAGTAGATAGAGCTGGGGTCTGAGTGTGCCTCCAGAGCCTGCCTCAGTATAGACTCTGCCATAGGTCATCCTTGAAATGGCCACATCAAGGGGGTCCCATATATTGACTGATGATTTCCCCTTGCCCCACCGCATAGGCCAGGTACTGTGGGTGACAGACAGGCCTGTGACCCTTATCCAAGGTAAAAGATTGCGCTCTCGCAAAGTTTGGTTTGGTAGGGTTTCTTCTGAGGGAGACAGAGGAAACAGAGTGTTATAGTGGTTATTACCTTTGGCCTGACAGTGCACGATGCTCCTACTTCTAGGCCTTAGTATATCATCCATGAACTTAATTTCCCAATTGCATGTAGTGATGGCATATGATGGTGCTACAGTGTGCCTAGGTAGGCAAGGAAGCAGGAAGTTGTGAATATGTGCCCCCAATATCAGTGGTAGTGGGCAGGCGAAGGTGCAGCTGGAACGGAGGGGCTGAGCATGATATCAGGGAAGACCTAGATGTTTGGCTCCTGTTCCTGATGTTAGCCCTGCCACTTCTCTGGTAGCTTTTCAGCACCTGCTTCAAACATTTTTGTTCAGTCAAGCCCCTTCATGCCTTACTGCCTTACTGATTTCTTTAAAGTTTTTAATGACTTGTTTTGATTGGCATTAAAATTATTTCATGTAAAATATAAACAAAACACTTAGAGGTTTCATTACAATCAAGTTGTTTAGAGATTTTGTTAAATAAATAAAATGGATTAAGTAGTTATGTTGGTTCATATCAGAAATGGAGTACTTCTGTTTTCTTACAGCTCACTAGAGAGTACCTGTCAAAATATTATACTGCATGTTCTGAACATGGATGCTCTGTAGAGCATCTCTGCTATACTTGCTTCTACGGACTGCATGAATAACTACTGTATGTATTCAAATGCAAATATTGCCCATTACTTTCATTGGAATAACCTGGAAATATGAATGCCTTTTGTAACTTTTAATGAGTGCACACAGAAAAGCATATTATAAAGTAGTGCTAGCTGGAAGTTAGTTGGCTCAGACATTTTGATAGAGGGGTGGAGAGGGGGTGGCATTTTGGTTAAATTTTCTGAAGTTGCAGAGAGAGAAATTTCTAGCGTTTTTCAGGGAAAGAGTTTCCCATGATAGATATAAGACAGAAAGCTACAGTCACTCATTTTTAAAATATCTAGTAAAAAAAATAAGCTGGCCATGGAGGCAGACATCTTTCCTTTTGTAAAGGAAGTCAAAAACAAAATACCCCTGGGTAATTCCTACTGGACTATTTTGTCAATGAGAAATGCTGTCAGGATGCTACTGCTTAGAGCAGCTCCTTTATCTCTCGAAGAAATCTTTTTGCCAGTTAAGTGAGAGGCATTTTCAGCCCAGTCTCATTCAAAAGTAGATGCTGCCCTCAACTTTTGATGGTTTATGCATTTGCAAACCTCCAGCTACCAGGTGCAACAGTTTCCACAGCCAGACCCCAAAATGTATATATATTTTCCCCTACAATGGAAAGTAAATTGCATAGAAATAACAGAAAACAGGTTCAGGATAATAATCTGCAGTGGCAGAAGCATACCATCAACCTGACGAGTGGAAAAGTTCCTAGATTATTGCAGCACCCTCTGTTTTTAGAATGTTGCTTATACCCGCATTCACACTGGTGAACAAATGTCTTAGTACATGAGTTTTGAGAACATAATGATAAGACTCTTGCTTGCTCTTTTCCTAATTTCTGAGAGGGGGAAACCTTCCCTCGATATATCCTTCTTTCTCCATTTACTGCAATTAATATTAAAGCAAATAATAGCTTTGCAAATGACAGGCCCTTAAAGGAAAGGTTTTCACTATTTCTGGTACATATGCTTTCAGTGTTCCAGGGCTTTTCTTTTCACTAATTAAGGTGGCATCCATTTAGGAAGAATGCTAAAAGCTTTCTCAGTTAGTAATGTCTGGAATGTCTGGTGCTGAATTCAGACAATGGGCCCAAAAGGTCTTCCTTTTCATTACAGTACATTTCATTTTTCCAGACAAGAAATGGTAAGTAAAAAAAAAAAAAGTCACTGTCATTAGGAGAAACCTGGCAAGTCTAAAGGCTTCTAATTAATCCCAGGTCACTCATATAATGGAAGTTTCCATCTCAGTGGGTTTTACCTAGTCAAACATTTAAAATAAATAAATGGTCTCGGGTGTACAATTTCAAAGTTCAGTACCATTCACAGAGCTCCCATTAGTGTCTGAGAGCTCAACTTCAAACAGCTGAATACCTCCGATTAGAAGCTGTGTTATTTGCACACAATCTGCATATTCATTTGGGCTGGGAAGTTGAAAATTCAGCCATAAGGGTTATTCTACTTACGTTCGAGAAAGGTTAAATACTTGCTGAGGATCTCCATTCTGTATGACGTATGTTATGGGGTCACCCTCTCGATCAGTTGCCTTCAGAAGAACAACAGAGAAAAAGTGACATGTTACAGATTGCAATGGCTTCTTTTTTTTATTAGGAATTTTTTAAAAAACAAAAACAAAGAACAAATCCTGAGTAGTGATGGGCAACACATTTTAAATGCTAATCAACTCATTCATAACAATTAAACATTTGACAGCTTTAACTCTAGATCAACTGATTGCATGTGTTTGTCCCCCTCTAGAGAGTGTCTGCATTTTGCTTCATGGAGAGTGTGCTCTCATAAGCATGGTAATTGCTTATTGGAATTTCAGGAAATTAGAGTATTTGCATACTTAAGCTTTAATCAACAATGACTGACAGAACGAGAGGTAATAAAGAGGTTTTCGGCGGGCAGTAAATTCTCCAGCTAATTTTCAAAATAACTCAGTAGGGATTATTTAATACTGCATTCCTTAAAACAAATATGATAGCTCCATTTAAAAATTGCACCTATTTGTGCCCTTCTTAAAATATGCAGTATTAAAAATTATACTGGACAATAATCAGTTTGAAAAGAATGAAGAGATTATTAGACAATAACATTAATAAAACAGATCCAGGTGGTATTGAAGACTGATTTTCTAGATCCATTTCAATTAGGGTTTTGGCCTGACTTTGGCACAGAAAAATCCCTGGTTGCCTTATATAATTACCTCTGCTGGGAGAGAGACAGGGCAATACGTCCCTGTTAATCTTCCCTGACCTCTCAGCATCTTTCAGTACCATCAACCACTATACCCTCTTGGAGAGGCTATCTGAAGGGGGGGGGGCAGCACTGCTTTGCAGTAGTTCCAGTCCTATTTGGATGGTCATTTTCAGCAGGTGATACTGGGGGACTGTTTTTCAGCACAACTGAGCCTTCACTGTGGGATTCCTCAGGGCAGAGGAAGCTGTATCTGATTTAAGAATATAATACACAATCCAGTTCTGAAGTTAAGCATGTGCTTAACTATCACCCATTTAAATCAATGGGATAGAGCAGTGCTTAACTTTGGCTGTATTTCTAAGTATAAAAAAGAAATGTTTTGGTTCCACAGTTGTTTAAAAACAACAACAAATAAATAAGAACACAGTGGTTCTCCTCAACCCCCAAACGTCCAAACTTATTTTTTAATTTCAGGTGTCAAATCTCTGTAAAATTATAAATGTACACCTCATACGTATTACTTTTATGGAGCAGGAAGCTTAAAAACACTGTGTAACATTATCTACTATTGCATACGTATTAACATTTCACACCTTTAAACAGCTGCAAATGAAGATCCTAAACATCTGTATGACAAAAGCTGCTATGTTGAATGAATGAATTTCATTGAAGACAAATTAGAGCAACAATTTTCAGAAGTTTAGCAAGGATTCCTCAATGAAAAAACATCTAGAATGATGGGCAAACTACTCTAAAAGTCCACTAGTCCATCGCTGTTGTCTGCTACAAAATGGAGCCAAAGGAGACTGGCTGTGTTTCAGGAGACACTTTCAAATCCATGATGGGCAACAATGAGATCCAAGAAGCCCAACCAACACTTTACATGAAGTGAACATGCACCTCAGAAGTGTCTGAGATGTACATATAGAGGTTTCTCAGCAGGCAAACCAATAAGGAAAGGGTTAAATGGCAGCAGAAAACCCATACTATAGAGCAGGGTCCCAAACTGGGTCTCCAGCTGTTTTTGGACTATAATTCCCATCATTCCTGACCACTGGTCCTGCTAGCTAGGAGTGATGGGAATCATAGTCCAAAAACAACTGGAGACCCAAGTTTGGGAAACCCATGTTATAAAGCAATGATGGAGAACTTGTGACCCTGCAGCCATTGTTGGAGTACAACTCCCATCAACCCTAACCATTAGCTGCATTGTCTGGGGCTGATGGGAGTTGAAGACCATCACCTGTAGGGCCACAGATTTACTACGCCCCCCCCCCGCCCCGTGCTATAAAGTAATATTTGTCCAGAACAGACCCTGAAAACAGCAAAAGTAGCTAGGATCAAGACCATCACATCCATAAGCAGAAAGAGTTCTGTAAATGCTTACATTGAAGCATTCTGTACCTGCAAATTAAGCAAAATGGCACCAATTCTCATGGCCTCACTAAGTTCAAGACTGTACATCTGCTGGGGAAAGCGGGGTGGGCTCTGATTATTTGGAGGAAGAACCTCAATGTAAACAGTAGTGATGGAGCTCCTGCAAAGACAATGGAACAAACAAAACCCAGTCAAAATCTTTATTATTATGATTATTATTATTGGAATTTTTTTTACACCACACTGCACACTTTGGTAATAAGCACTCAACATTTCTTCTGAACCTTTGGGTTACATCCCTGCAATTCTTTGCATCTGATGCATCTGACACACGGTGTTAACAGGGCAGAAAGATTAGTGTTTAATTACATTTTAATTATTGTATTTTCTATGTTTTTAGCTTGCTCTGCTTTATCTGTGTAAGCTACCTTGAGTCGTGGACTAGGAAAAAGGAAGGCTAAAAATAATTTTAATCATAATCATTATAAAGAATATTCAAAAATTATTTCCTTTTTATACTGGTCACTTTAGTTGATTTCACTTCATGGTTTTTCTTTCCTTTTTTCTTTTGGGTGGGGTGAATAAACATCTAACTGATCTAAAGGATTAAAAAGGTAAAGGGACCCCTGACCATTAGGTCCAGTCATAACCGACTCTGGGGTTGCGGCGCTCATCTCACTTTATTGGCCGAGGGAGCCTGCGTACAGCTTCCAGGTCATGTGGCCAGCATGACTAAGCCGCTTCTTGCGAACCAGAGCAGTGCACGGAAACGCTGTTTACCTTCCCACTGGAGCGGTACCTATTTAGCTATTTGCACTTTGACATGCTTTCAAACTGCTAGGTGGGCAGGAGCAGGGACCAAGCAACGGGAGCTCACCCCGTCACGGGGATTTGAACTGCTGACCTTCTGATCGGCAAATCCTAGGATCTGTGGTTTAACCCACAGCGCCATCCACGTCCCTATAGATCTAAAGGATTAAGAAGCTATTAATTATGCATAAATAAATAGGCTATTTAGATCTCTGGAGTGATAGGGAGAAAAAAGGTGACTTGAAAATTCCTTTCATCTGACCAACTTGGTGGAAACACTTTTGTTTTGTTTTTAAAGAAAACCATGAATATTTTCTTAAGGCTAGAAAAGAATAGTATGGGTGACACAATGCCTTAGAGTGCTGTGCTGAATATTGAAATTTGCTTCTTAAATGGCATCAACAAAAAACAAAACAGATAAAGTATAGTCTTATAAATGCAGGGATGGAAAAAGTAAAGCCTGAAGGACGTGTGTACCACACTCAGTGAATTTGTCATAGTCTATGAATTTATTATAGAACCCGGAGGGCAATGACTTTCATTTAAATCTTCTGGCCCTTGCATTTGCAATGATACATTAGAAAATGTGATGGCAACAATATTAAATGACTGGGAACAGCAGCAGCAACAACAACATCAAAATAAGCTAAGAGTTAAAAGTTTAAATGCCTGTGGATTTTGAGCCTATACACCACAATTTTCCAATGATAATGCAGAGTTCTTCACATTTAAATGCAACTGTAGGTCTGAACAGATGATAGCTTTTAGCAAATACTGTATACTAAACACATGGACGGGGAAATGGGCCTGCACTTGTGAGTCCCATTCCCTATGTCCACCGGCTCTGCCACCAACGTTAACACATTCAGTGGACCATCAGAAAGGATAGCCTATGTATATATACTTGCACGTGCCTCAGTTCTCCACCCAATCAGGTCAATGGCTTACGTATCTTGGCTCTCCTTTCTGGTGGCTGTTGAAGGTGGTGACATCCACAGTCCTGCTCCTGCCTCCACCCATAAGCCATACAGGACTAATGACCAAACATCCCTACAGTTGCAATTAAGGAGTGAAGACGTTCTCCATAGGGTGAATAGTTTGGTTTTGCCCACTTAGGGGCTATTTTGGTGATATTTCACCTCTATGCCTGATGTTATTTAGAATGGTTCTTTGTCTCACCTGGTTCTTCCCATCCTTCTCCCTAAATATGAAAGGTAACATTCAAACCAGGAGGAGAGAAAGTCTCTCTCCTGCCTCTCGCACTGCATGGAGAAGTGAAGGGCGGGAGCGAAGTGTCAACCAAATAGGGCATGGAAAGGTTTAGGAGTATCTGTTTTAGTCTGTTGTGTTTTATTTTTATTTGTCTTACAACTGAGTGGCCAAACTTCCTTAACTGGTCTCTATTTATTTCTCCAGCTTTGCTTTTCTGAACTTTTGTGGTGCTAAGATGTGGGCAATTTATATCTTTTTGCCAACACAGTGGTAACCTTGGCATATACATTCCCAGAAACATGTAATACACATTCCAGAATGGATTGGGCTGACAACGAAATCTCATTTAATTTCAAAATGGATCTGACCTCACTTAAAATACACACATTGCCCGGTTATGTGTAATGTCTCCCCTCAGGTACATACACTGTCACATTTAAGGTGGGGAAACACCTGCAAATTATGACATGCAAATCAGGCTTAAGGCCCCTCAGCTATTCTAATCAAACCTGAAGTGTTCTGTGAGTTAAAATCAACCTTTGTTTTGTTTTGCTTCTGCCAAGTTGGTATGAGAAAATCGTCTCTTTCTACTCTACGCTTCCCAGATCTAACAAGTAGGAGATTAGAAACTGAATGACTTTGCTAGTGCAAATGTAGGTTTCCATGGAGTGTATTTCATTGCTTGTCCGGTGTTTGCACAGCTTGCAATTTGTGCTCCAAATTGAGCTGAGGCACACTATAAGATTGTATCATCTGGATAAAAGGTTACCTCCAGCTCAGCGATCCTTTCATTCCAGGACATTTGGAGATACTACCTTTGCATGATAGTTGGCAATTTACAGAACAGACAACTACTTTTGCCTTCATTGCTTTGCTTTCTCTCCTCTTTTCTCTCATTCTCACTTTCTTAAACAAGCACACACTACAAATATGGATGGAGCAAACTTAACATACTAGAATTTACTATAATAATGCTACTGCTACTAGTAATGCTACTACTACTAATGCCCAATCAACATATTACAGTGCATATATCTGTGTGCCGGATATATACTAACTTCATGAATGAGCCACAACAGTTCAGATATAAAGGCTTCTTTTGAATAGGATGCTTAGCAAACAACCGACTGAAGTGCCTTTTCTAAAGAAACCAAATCACGGGCCTCATGTTTCTTTGATGACTGATCCTTTACACCTTCTACTCATTATAGTGCAGAAAGGTTAATTTCTCAGCTATGGCGAAAAATATTTAATTATAATATTAATTACCTTCTCTGTGCAAGAGGAGCACTGTCAGATGCTTTGACAGTGAGGGCATAGGAACGTCCTACCACCAATTCAATTCCTGGAGCAATAGTGATAAGGCCCGTTTGATCATTGATCACAAAGTCTCCCGGATCTCCGGCCAGGATTTCATATGTGATCCGCCCATTTGAACCTTCATCGGCATCCATGGCAGTGAGCTGCAATTGAAAATTAGAATTAAATTTTTGTTTCCCCTTAGGGTT
Organism: Podarcis liolepis; assembly: GCF_965112155.1. NCBI lineage: Eukaryota > Metazoa > Chordata > Lepidosauria > Squamata > Lacertidae > Podarcis > Podarcis liolepis. The sequence continues at coordinate 36,696,196 of NC_139556.1, read as the reverse complement.
GCTGCTTGAATGACAGGAAACCCAATTTCAATTGCTGTCAAAATAAAGAGATTATTTTCTGTGTGAGGCATCAAATAATCATGAATGAAATATGGACACCCTGTGATACAGGATGAAGCAGAAACTACATTATAGAATGCATGAACAGCAGCAGCAGCAGGTCACTTAACCCAAGATGTTCCAGAGCATCTTCGGGTGCCGGTGTGGTGGACCTGAGACACTTCCCTGACCTCCTGGCAGGAAAGTTGCTGCTACTTAGTGAGAGTGACGGGGGGGGGGGTGTGAGTGAGGCAGCAGGGAGGGTAGAGTGGTGCCAACACAGGAGCAGAAGGGCCAAATTAGCTCCACGGGTGCATTTGCACCACACTGACCTTTCCCCTCCCAGAAACAGCTGGGAGGTCATCTGCTGGAAGGTCATGCAAGAACCTCCATCCCACCACACAGTCCACTATTGTTGTACACCTATCTCTAAAATTGTGCAGAAGGGAGTCAGTTTCACCCTTCTCTTCCACTTCTGAGCCTCCCTAATTTCAGTTCTGAACCAGACAGAGACATGACACCTACAAAAATACTGATCTATCAGGCTGCATACTGATGTACTTGAAAATAGAAAGGCTGTTTGCTGACAGCGAGATGTGCTTTCACCTGCCTTTATTCCTGAATTGAGACATATATACAGCATATCAATCTATTCCTGACGGCTTCTTTCTGAACACTCCTCATGCTTCATGCAGGATGTCTGCTTTTTATTTCATTTTCAAAGCAACTGGTATAATTATCAAATTACAGATGTGCTTGGAAGGCACTTTTTTAAAACACCCCCCTTAAAACACACACACACACACACACACACACACACACACACACACACACTCCTTCAACAAAGCACGGGGAAAGGAGGTGGCCCTATAACTAATACAATGATTGTTAGCATTATTCACAGGCCTGGTGAGAAGGGTAGGTGGCTTTATGACTGACACAGGAGCTGGCCAATAAGTCCTCCTTTTCAAATAATAAAGATGGCTTTCTCCTAAGCCCACTTTGAGTAAGAAGACTGTATGTATGACACGACTTGTTGAGTTTGGTTCCAAACTGGGCTCTTCAGTTCACGTTTGTCTGTCTGTTTGTTCCTATCATAACCAGCTTCTTGAAAAACTATTACATAATCCCATTTACTTAGATCTCCGATAGGTATTTCTACATATTGGCCAAGTGTACAAGGTTTAGTGAGCCCCACACTGTGTGAGCAACAGCAGCCGCCGCCTTTTCCTTGCAGATAACACAGGAAGGGAGAGACACACAGCCCCCTTCGTGCACTGAATGTAAGCAGTACAATGTAACCCCCCCCCCACAACAACCCTATGAGGTAGGTTTGGTTGACTGGTTCAGAGTCACTCAGTTGGCTTAATGGATGAATGGTGATTTGATGCCTGTTCTCACAGGCACTCTAAAACACTACACCACACTGGCTGCTTTAAAGCTATCCAAGTTGATGGACATCACATATTGTGGGAGAAAATCCCACAGCTTAACTATATAATTGTATCGCACCATTAGAACAGATTTTTACCATTTGAATAGATCTGCAGAGTGTTAAAGCACTGAAGTCAACTATTTGTTTCATTTTTATTGCTGAAAAGGAAATCTCTCAATTCATATATTCCTTTAATCATTTAGAAATTTCCCTGCAAAACTGCTCATAGTTGTTGACCTCGTAAACGAATGTCCCTAATAAAGGTTGATGACAGCTTTAAAAAGTGTGATAATAACCTTCTCTAGATCAGCAGTAAAGGGGTTGGGGAAAAGATAAATAAGAGCTTCACGCAAAATGCAAGTCCTAACCATTTAATTACATACTTGGAGCCCAGCCAAGTTTTAGTGCGACAACACGAAAAGGGAAACTGGTAGAATACACAAATACATAAATTAACAAGGTTAATTAAATTTACAAATGAAGGTGCTTTGAAATGCTAAGTCATCTGAATAACATTTTGGGGGCAAAAAGATGCCTGAAAGGGAGAATTAAAGTCAAAGAACTATCACAGCACTCTATGATTTTGGAAATTCAAATTGCAGGTGGTTTTGGCTGATAGACTCCATAGTTTAGGTGTTTTGGGATGGGGGGGATTAACATCTAAAATAGACTGAAAAAGGGATCCATTCTGCTCTTCCTATATATCTTCTTCATGCAGTAGCAGCAATTTTGTTCCATTTAAAATGTGCAGTGCTCACAAGCTGACAATGATAAATATGTTCTGTTAATGCTGAGGCAAAGACGTGATTCTCATTATGCAAATAGGAAGCTATAAGAAACCTTCATAGCATTGTGCCTTAACAATGCCATGTTGCTTTATTGGGATGCCAGTTCTGATCTGTTGCAATCATTTTGAACAAGGATTAGTTTAGTGGGACAAAACCCTTTTCAACCAGTGATGTTTTCCACCAATATTTGGAAAAGCTAATAAGACACTCTGACTCCAGTCTGTCATGAACTAAAAGTTCAGGCAAATTGGTCTGACTCCCAAATGCCTAATGTGATTACTTCCTGCTGATCTAAACTGAAACCTGCAGTTGTCGTGTTCCAAAAGGCTTTGCCTTCCAACCACCACCACACATGGAAATAGTGTTCCAGGCAAATAAACCCACTTCCCCAAAGTCATACACAATTAACATAAATTTATTCCAGCTACTCTTACAGTGTTATGAAAATTACCATGTGGCACTGCAGCTGACACCTCTGGATTAATAAGGAAAACTCAGCCAGCCCACTGAATATGGGAGTTTTGTTTGTTCTCAGCCTCAGCAATGTAATCCATTTACCAAGAGCTAAAGTTTAAAAAGCTGGATATGAAAGTTTGGGGAAATGACATTGAAAGTTCCATGGAGGTGTGTCACCAGATAGTCACATCAAGTAATTATAACCAAATCTTGAAAAAAGCTACATTTGTGCATAATAATTCAGCTTTTAGCCTATTCCCTCCCAGCTAGTCATTTCTAACTTTGATTCATAAAAAATCATCTTTAGCCACAAGCATTTTTTTTTAAAAAAAGCACTGAGAGATCTTTAAGCACTACAAAAACAATTCCCGAATGAACGTTATACACAGATGCAACTCTTTCCCCACACTTGGAAAATAACTTCTAGCATGACTATTGCATATCTGCTTCACAGATTTGCTTTCGGAAAATGTAAGTACATAAGAGAAAGGCAAATTCTACCTGACATTGTTTTGGTGTCTTCCATTTCATTTTATTTCCATCTGCATGCTGACCATAGACCTGAAGCCTATAATTAACAGTGGTACCTCGGTTTAAGAACAGTCCTGTTTACAAATTATTCGGTTTACGAACTCTGCAAAACCAGAAGTAGTGTCCTAGTTTGCGAACTTTACCTTGGTCTAAGAACAGAATCATTTTTTAAAAAATAAAAAAATGGATGTAAAGAAGGAGATGGTGTGAAACAAGGTGAGGCGGTAGAAGGGTAGAAAAGTCAGAGGAGTTGTGGCAGAAAATCAGATACATCCAAGGACATATGAGGTGGCAGGGAAGTACTTATAATACACAGGATCTCAGGATCCATTCTCACTTCAAGAAAGATGAATCCATTTTAACTCCTTCTCCAGACAGAGGTCAGGCACAAGGGATGGATAAGGAGAAAATAATTATCTCCATATCCTGAGGACTGTGAAAGCACTGAACCGCACAAGTTTCAAAATTGCAGTTGCAAAGGTTACTGTTAAGGTAAGAGGGAGAAAGGGAAGAACCCAGGATTCAATTGGCTGTAACCAATCAATAAATAAATCAAACCCACCTACTTCTTCCCTGAACTCCGTCCTTAATTGTGTGCACTCGTTCTTCCATTGCACATGGGAAAGAGCCAACAATTTCAAATATGGAAAGCCAGTGATTGGGGTTTTGAGGTCAGGCAGGGCTGAGTTTAGCAGACCCAGTGACTGCTTGGGGCACTAGGTTCAGAAGGTGCTTGTCACAGGCTGTTTACTCAGAAATCCACTTTGGAGATAAATCAAACTGAAAAAAGTTCACCTTCGCTTGTAAAGCTGGCGCTGTGTGGCCAGTGGTGTGTTAAATTTTTATAGTTATTATTTGCAGGAAGATTTGCATCCGTAATCAGTCAGCAAGCCGTGTGTGGGACTGTGAGCAAAGCCACGTGTGCAAAATAATCCTAAATGACAAACTCACGAAATGGGTCCAAATTCAATAAGTTATTCAAAATGTAAACAAATGGAGAGAGATGTTGAGGATGTCCCTCACTGGGTAGTCATTTGGGCAAAAGGAGAAACATCTGTGGTGGCTTCAAGACAGGCAAAAGGCCCACCACGCCAACAGTCCCAACACCCTGACTTTCCATGGAGCACCAAAGATGGACAGAGGAAGTGTAAAGGAAAAGTCAGTTTGCACATACCACTTCTTCCAGATAAAGGACACTGGTGCATTGTCCAATGATCCTTAAAATCCTGTAGCCAGCTCTGCACATGGCAAATGCAATTGATTAATCCAACCCTAATGTTTTCCAAACATTTATCTTAAAAAGCTTTAAGGCCAATGCATCTGACAAATTATACACACGCCAGATAGCATATTGGAATAGGAACTGTCATTTTTGTAAGACAACTATATGCCACTCAAATTAAATGTTTTACTATCTCAGTAATGCAACTCAATTAGCAAATAGAAGGAGCCTTTCATCATGAATTATTGTCTAACTGCACAAATGCACTGAGGTCAGGGCTCTTTTTCTAACCTACTTCTTTTTATTGGAGTATCTGGTTTCACAGTCTAATCATGACTGACCTGGGCCATTTTCCTTTTGAAGCTATCGCAGCTGATTATCACTCGAAGGAGGCAAGGGTCCTTATAAGATTATACAGCAATTAGGAGGCAAATCAACAGAGTAGAACTGCACAATTTCCAAGGATGTATATTAAGATCTGTGTGATTATGACTGATATACAACCCTCCAATTAAAATTGTATGTTTCTTAATTAAGAGAGGTGAAGCCCAATCCTTTACATGTTTATTTGGAGGTATGTTCCTCTGTGCTTGGAGTCAGTGTTTGGGATAGTAGCCAAATTCCTAAAGCAATTTCATATACAATAAAATCGGACATCTCATCTGATCCAAAATCCTTCCACCATCAAGCCCCCTAGACTCAAGACACCAAGAGTTTAAAAGGAATTAGTATTTAAATACTAGGATGACATCCACACCATACATTTAAAGTACTCTTGTGCCACTTTAACAGCCATGGTTCCCCCCAAAGAATCCTGGGAACTGTAGTTTGTTAAGCAGCAGATTTCAGAGCTACAATTCGCAGAACCATTAATAAACTATAGCTCCCCAGATTCTGTTAATGTGTGCTTCAGACAAATGGTGTGAATATAGCCTAGATTAAAGGTTTCATGTGCGTTATCTTGCCAGGTAGGTTATAAGCATTGCAATCCTAAATGTCATTTGTCCTTGAAGAATGTTTTAATTTGAGGTAAATGGAGATCTGCCAAAACAAGGGCATTTAACACATATCAAATTAATAATTTCTTACCTGAATCAACTACTCTTTATAGCAGTCCAAAAGCCCAAAGCAGATTTATACTCTAACTGTAATGGGAATGCATATTTTGAAATTCAATCCAGATAGCAGAACTACAAACTTTTGAAAATATAAAAACAGGATATTTAAGCTCACTGCAGTCATCATTGCTATAAGTACATTCTCAGGGCTGGCCAGATATATTTTACTCAGAAGTAAGCGATGCATGTGGTAGGGCAGAGCTGCCTTCCTGGATAGGGCTTGGGGTGGTGGCAGTGGCAGTGGCGGTGGCAGTGGAGCTGTGGCCATGAAGTTACACTGGCAGGACCGCCACTTCAAATCCTCCACCTCTGCATCCCTATTCCACATATAACACTTTAATCTTACTGCATTTCTGACAGTGGGACAGCATACTCCTTCACTCCTGAGGTCATTCAATAGGCTATTTTCGGGGGTGAACATGCAGCTCTTTTCTCCAAGAGTCTGCTGCCACACCCTGAGCCCAGCATTCACTGCTGGGATGGTTTCATCACTTTTCCCAGTGGTCCACACAGATTCCTTGGAGACTCTAATGGGTTTGGCAGCAGAGTTTATGTGCAAATGTGCTCAAAAAAAAGCAAGGTAATGGTATGGCAAATGAGAAAGCTAAATCTAAAGAAGGAAGGAGATTGTCATCACCTGTATAGGATGGTTATAAGCTGGGAAGAGGTGAGATGAAATATAGGTAAAGGTAAAGGTACCCCTGCCCGTATGGGCCAGTCGTGTCCGACTCTAGGGTTGTGCGCCCATCTCACTTAAGAGGCCAGGGGCCAGCACTGTCCGCAGACACTTCCAGGTCACGTGGCCAGCGTGACAAGCTGCATCTGGCGAGCCAGCGCAGCACATGGAAACACCGTTTACCTTCCCGCTAGTAAGCGGTCCCTATTTATCTACTTGCACCCGGGGGTGCTTTCGAACTGCTAGGTTGGCAGGCGCTGGGACCGAACGACGGGAGCGCACCCCGCCGCGGGGATTCGAACCGCCGACCATGCGATCAGCAAGTCCTAGGCGCTGAGGTTTTACCCACTGCGCCACCCGCGTCCCACACAAGATGAAATATAGTTAAGCAGTAAAGAACATGTGGTTTAATTCTCAGCTCAGCCGAGGACTCAGTGAACATAGCCTTAGGCAAATCACCTAGGAACATAGGAAGCTGCCTTACATTGAGTCAGTCTACTGGTCCATCTAGTTCAGTATCGTCTACACAGATTGACAGTGGTTCTCTAGGGCTTCAGAGAACAGTCACTCCCAGTTTTACCTGGAGATGCCAGGGATTGAAGCTGACACCTTCGGCATGCAAGGCACATGATCTACGACAGAGCTATGGCCCTTCCACCTTTCAGCCTGTGTCATCATCAATAACAGAGGACACTGACACCAGCCCTTCTATCTACCTACCTATGACAAGTTTCATGGTCAAAACTAAATGGTAAAATCAGAGCAACCCCTTCATTTCAGTGCCAGCTATGAACACACACCCTTTTTCTCAGATTACTGTTGTTGCTGGGAGTATAGCTCTAAGTATTTGCATTTTATACAAAAGCCTTTGCTTTTCATTCACAGTCAGACCTCACAAGTGAATCCCTTTCCTCAATATTCTCATGGCAAAGTCACCCCTTTCTCTTCCATTGGGTCAGTCAGCTGAACAATCTGCACTTCTGACCTCTTGACAACTGATCAGCTCAGAAAACTGAAAATTATTTCTGTAGAGGAGGTACTTAACTCCTTAACACCTTACTGACCACATGGCCTCTCCCTCTTCAGTTTAAGAGGAGGCAACTGAAAAGACACAGTGGCCCTTGACTTTTATCTCAGACACATTCACAGTACTCTAATAAAAGTCAATCACAATTTTCAGCTGCTAATAATGAAAACCCCCAAAGGTGATACATCCTGATGAGGGAATGATTTGGTCTCTCCTCATTTATGAGATCAAATACCCCATGAACAGAATGAATCAATTGTTGCACAATGTACATGCTTGATATGAGATCACAGTGGGTACTCAAAATGATTTGACTTTTTGATTTGTTCATTCTGGTACATACACAGTAGCATTTGCGTATGTGTGCCTTATACAGATACAAATTCATTTAATCCAAAGTGTAATAAAATATGTATTGTTGAGTTACCTGGCCTATGGAAGATCCCCAGGTGACTCCTTACTCCAGGAAGCCTCCCTTGCCTTCCTCCTGGTTCCCAGGTGCTTCTTTGAGTGAATTCTGGTGTTGCAAGTCGGCTCACTAGGGGATCAGAGTTGTGGGGGAGAAGCTGCTATTCTGCCATGCCCTTTAATCTGAAGCAAAAGCTATGGTCTCTATCGTTACATTATAAGTGGCTTCATGCTGGCAAAAGTCGAGGATATTCATCATGAAATGGGACAGAATAGCAAAGAATCATGAGTAGTTGCTAGGCAACTCCCAATATGCCCTCTATGGCCAATTGTGACTCTTCATAAAAAGTGCATAGTGCATCAAGCCACAACATACTTTTTGTGTATTTCATGTTTTGTTGTACTTGTAGATATTGTTCCATATCACCTTGATGTGTTATATGAGTCAAGAGTGTATATATTTATAAATGAATTAAGGTAAGGCAACTATTCAGTTGTACACCGTCTAGATGTAAAACGAGAAGCTAAGCAACTGAACTATGAATCAGAAAGTTCATGGCTAGAATCTTACCACAAACACTCTAAGTGGCGTCCGTGCTACCGAGGCCACCTGAGCCTAAAGTGACAGCAAGGGATCCAGAAGTACCTTCAAGCTGCTTACCTGTTCCTGCACAGAGTGTAGCCTCCCAGCCACCTGGTCTAGGGAACTACCCACTAACAATGCCTCATACTTATCTGGACTGAGCTTTTCCAACTCTAAAATATTACGTTTGTGGTGAGACGATAAGCACTGTACATAGTATTCCAAATGCGGTCATACCATAGACTTGTATAACAGCTTTATGATATTGATAGTTTTATTTTTAATTCCTTTCCTAAGGATCACTAGCATTGAATTTGCTTCTTTTCACAGCTACTGCACACTGGGTTGACCTCTTTCTGGTCTGTCACCACCTTCTCGCCTCTAATAGCTGCTTTGAGTCTACTTGTTAACCATGCTGGGGTCCTCTTGACCCCCAAGGTACCTCCTGATCTGTGGTATATGCTCCAGGGGACATTGTTCCACTCATGCATTTTTAAAGTTGAACATGCTCTTCTGATATTGTGGGTCATCCAGATCATGTGGTTACTCCCCATGCCAACATCAAGGGAGCCCATAGCTTCTGTCAAGGGAGCAATTTGGTTTGCTGTTATATTTAAGATAAACATAGGTGGTAGATACGGGGAGTGCACACCATTCAAAGAAAAATGAGTTTTAAAAAACAGTAATACATTCTTGAAAAAGTTGTGGGATTATTGAGAAGTAAGCCCTATGTGAGGCTACACTGATATTGATATAAACAATCAATATGCAAATGTAATTTGCCATATTTTAAAAACTGCTATGGGCACATTGTGCTTTATTCATCACCTTCTGTGTTGTGGTAAATAAGCTGCATATGATAGATAAATATGCATACAAATATTGCAGCAGTGCTGATCAATAGGAGTTAGTTTCTGCTTTTCCCAGATATTGATGACATGCTTAAAAACATGTTGCAAAATCAGTTTTGGCAAGGGACGATGGTGGAACAGCAACAATGAATGTGTACGGAATTGGGTAAGATGGCTTCATAATACCATTTCCAGCCAAGTTCTGTTGCTGCAGTGAATTAATTGCAGTATATTACATTTATATCCTGTCTTTCCTCAAAGGATCTCAAGGCAGCACACACAGTTCTTGCCCATTTTATCCTCACAACCTCACTGTGAGTTATGTTAGACTGAGAGAGAGTAACTGGGTCAAGTTTACCCATGGCAGAGTGGGGATTTGCACATGCTTCTCCACAGGCCTAGTCTAACCCTCTAACCCAACAACACCACACTGGCTCTCCACTCTGAAAAGTTATTAATATATAACGCCATTATTAATCATTACAATAAGTTTTTGTCTGTCCACACCCTAAGGTTCCTGAATCCTGCTGACAAAAGGCTGATGGTAAAGTTAATACTGTTGCTCCTAAAGCATGCAATCTGAAGTTAAAGAAACAGTAGTACAGAATAAAGTAGCAAAGAAGCAGAGAGAATTTAAGAGTCCTGTTTGCAACACATGTGTGCATATAAAGAAGAAGAAGAAGAAGAAGAAGAAGAAGAAGAAGAAGAGTAGTAGTAGTAGTAGTAGTAGTAGTAGTAGTAGTAGTTTGGATTTGATATCCTGCTTTATCACTACCCGAAGGAGTCTCAAAGTGGCTAACATTCTCCTTTCCCTCCCCCCTCCCCAACAAACACTCTGTGAGGTGAGCGGGACTGAGAGACTTCAAAGAAGTGTGACTAGCCCAAGGTCACCCAGCAGCTGCATGTGGAGGAGCAGAGATGCGAACCCGGTTCACCAGATTACGAGTCTACCGCTCTTATCCACTATACCACACTGGCTCTCATTGGAACATAAACAGAGCCTTGCTGGATCAAACCAAAGGCCTATCTAGTCCAGCATACTGTTCTCACATTGGCCAGTCAGATGCTATGGAAAGCCTGTAAATAGGGTGAGGGCAATTTCACTCTCCTTTAACAACTGGTATTTAGAGGCAATGGTACCTTAGATACAGGAGCTGGAACACAGCCACCACTGATAGCCTCACACTCCATTAATTTGTCTATTCACCATTTAAAGCCTTCTACGGTAAGTTGGTGGTCACCACCACATCTCATGGCAGCGAATTCCATACTTTTAAGTACATGATGTGTGAAGTAGTATTTCTTTTTTGTCTGTTCAATTCAGCTTCATTAGAGAAGCCTGAGTTTTAGCATTTTTCTCCATATCACACATAAGATACACACCTCTATCATGTCTTATTTGATAATTTTCCTAAACTGCCCCAAGCATTGTAACTCATCATTTTGCATGCCCCATTCTGCACCTTTTCTAGGAATATTGAGGGGGGGGAAAAATCTGTATATTGCTTCAACTAGAGTGACCCTATTAGCCAATCTAATTGCCATCCCAAAGCAAATGTGGTGGTTTTGGGATTAAACTCATTTGGAAGCAATGGCTAATTTTCATTTATTTGAATGGCAGCAATAAGAAAATAATCAACAGGATTAGAGAGCTAATCTATGGTAAATGAAGATAATGACATTCACATAAGAAGAAACCAGAACTGGTATCTTAAAACAATTTGCTGTCCAATTACAATGCAACAAAATTGCCAGTCTGAATCTCTTTACTCACATGAATATATAATTGTAGTAAGCAGTGATTAAAAAAATCTACAGCTCAGGAGAAAATGTATTAAGGATCAACTTCTGCAAGAGCTGAATTGAAGAATAGCACTAAAGCTATATACAAAGCCCAAATCTCAAGGTAAAGTCTCACAAAGCCAAAACAAAAACAAACCCCCAAAACAAATAAGTCCTCAATTGTCTAAAACAGTATTCAATACAAGCCTCTGAAAGGTGTTATGTACTGATTTTCCCCCTACAGAGGCCACCAGTGGTGTCAGAAACAATAGCAAGAAAATATTTCCTCCCACTACGGATTCTGTGGAAAATGAGTATTACTTATTTTCACACTGAAAAATGAGAATGCATTCTTTACATTTTTGACTCTTCCGATTTTCCTTCCTAACACATCTTTCACAAGGCAAGTTGAAATGATTGAAATTAAAGACTGTCTGGATTTCCGTCTCATGCTTACTTTACTATCTGTCTATCTGTCTATCTATCATCTATCTATCTATCATCTATCTATCTATCTATCTATCTATCTATCTATCTATCTATCATCATCTCTCTCTCTCTCTCTCTCTCTCTCTCCCTCTCTCTCTCTCTCTCTATTTTGTATACTGCCCTATACCAGTAGACCTGCCGATGAAGATCAGGATCCTTCCTCCTGAACATTTTTTATTTACATTTAATATGTTCCACTATAGGCTTTGCTGAAGAACATGCTGAAAAAACAAATGTACCTTGATAACGCTTTCTCCAGGCCTCATGTCTGTGTAAATCTTGACGTTATATGATATGTTGGAGAAGGTTGGAGAGTTATCATTTGCGTCAATCACAACAATATTGACTGTGACTGGGGGGCTTTCTTGCACACCATCAGAAGCTATCATCTTCAAAAAAAAAAAAAAACAACAACAACAGACATGAGAAAAACTTTGAGAAAAAATACAATTAAATGAACATAATAATTCAAATATAACTGAAACTGAGCTTGAGCACATAATGCACACAACCTCAGTATACTGATTAGAGCAGTTCCTGAAAACAATCACTTTAAAATCCCATTTCAAAACATTTTCCAGGTGAAGAATCATATCCAAGAGAATCATGGGGAAAATGTCTTATTTTAATTGGTGAGCTACCTCCTTTTTATTCTCCTTTAGATCTATTCACACATTACCTTTTTTTAGGTGTAGATCTAAAGGTGTAAATTGAAAAGAAGGGTGTTGCTTAGGGAGCTAGGAATGGCTGCCGATCCCTGTCAGCAAATACTCACTTGCAAACTTGGTTTGCCCTGCATAATATGTGTGAAATTGCTCCCGATAATGTATAGATGAAGCAAAAGGAATAAGTAAGCTATTAAAATGATTAACTATCATCTGGGTTTCATGCTCCAAATTATGACTTGCAAGCCTGTAACACCTCCAGTAACAGTCGTTGTTCATTTGCTTATAACAAATGATCTCATTATAGGCAGAACCAATCAGCAGAGTCTACAGTCACAGAAGATGTGTAATGGGACAGTGGTGCTCACCTGATCTCCTCAAAGTAGTGACTCAGCTGTCGGGAGTCGGGTGATGCCCACACTACCACCACACTGTACACTAATGTACCATACTGTGCACATGAAGGTAGCATGTCTCACAGGAGATTTGAAGTCTACAAAAAGACCCTACCTCCTGCGAAAGTACAAGGCACCAGATATAACTATATCTATATGCTTAACAAGGAATGCAACAAAGATGGTCAGCAGTATGGAAAACCAAGTCCACAAAGAGGAAAGGTTGAAAGAACTTGGTATGTTTATCCCGGAGAAGACAAGATTGAGTGGGACACCCAATGACTCTCTCAGATACCTGAAAGCCTATCCTATTCAAGAGGGCAAAGACTTGATCGCTGCTGCTCAACAGGCTGGGATTCGATCCAATGGGTTGAAGTTACCAGAGGGCAGATTGGCTGAACAGAAGGAGAAACTTTGCAACTGTAAAAGCAGCTTAATAATGAACTGAATTATGTAGGGTGGATGGGTGGGCTCCCCATTACTGCAGGCCTTAAAGCAGAGGCTGGACAGCTGCTCTTGTTATGGATTTCCTGCACTCAACAGGAAGGTTTGACGTCACTGCCTACAATACTTCTTCCAATTCTATGATTTTGTGAAATAGCTTTCTTAAAATGTATGCCGATTTGACATATCCGGCAAAAATATCCTACTTGTTCTCCAACTGTTACAATAAACCAGCAACTGAACTTTGCTTACCGAAAAGGTGTACAGCTGTTGGAGCTCCCTGTCAACTGGTTGAAGCAAGGTGAGGTAGCGAGTTATGCCAGTCTGAGTCACAGTGAAAAACGTGTTGTAGTCGTTTAGAAAAATATGGAGCAGGGGGTCCTTTGTCTTGAAAGAGAAATGAAGAGAATGGTTATTACATTCTCAAAGGCCTAGTAACAATATGCATGCAGGCTGTTTTATTTATAGTACTATGTATCTAGACAGACAATGACAGTTGGGAGGAAACGCAATACAGTTTACCTAAATTGCCAGAATTACAATCTCTTCTTGAATTGGAGGGAGGTGCTGGGGAGGCAGTCCTTATTCCCACTGCACCGTTTTCCTTTTACCCAGAAGTGCCATTGAAAAGCCACCAGCCTTTTCCCAAATAATTTAAGCTCTGATCATAACCGTCTTTTGGCAATTGGGCATTTTAGCAATTATTTCGAGATCAAACTTTTAAAAAGCAGTGGGAGGGTGAAGACTCCAGCCACCTGCCAGATGAACAAAACCGCAGTCCATAGCGAAAGCATTATACCATTCGCTGATAACATATTTGCTAAAAACAGCCGTTCTTACAATGCAGATTTCAACACGCCAAAGGGAAGATGATAATTTATGATTCAAAGCATCTGCTTCCATTGAAGGTCTTGAGAAAGCTGCCAGTATGCTTAACGTAATTGGGAAGCACAATAGCTTTGACATGTTGGCAACTGGTGTGAGGCTGTTGCTTGTGTGTCATAGAACAAAGGGCTGAAGATCTCCATTTGTGCCACAAAGCGAGCCATTTAGAAATAATCAGAGTGAAGGATCTTTTGTTTTCTGTATCAGAAAAAAGGGCCCACATCACTGGGAAATAAGAGGATTCCCTTGGTTTAAAAAATAGTAGAAGGCATTAAAAATGGCTAAGTTTTCAATGTGATGGAGCTCTTTTCTTTAATTCATATAGAACCAGAGGTGCCAGCTTGTAAGGGCAATTGCAGGGTCAAAATCACAGATGTGATATCAGAATGTCGAGAGGAGCTGGGGGCAGAGCGGAATGCAGTGGCTACAGGGCTTCAACGGCTGGCGGTTCCTCCTCCACCTGCTTCCACTCTTCTTCCCCTCTGAAGCAGCAGCAGGAGAAAGAGCTAGTTGCTGGAGCTGTTCCACAGTCAGCCTCCTCCACCCCCTCAACATTGGGCAGCCCTAGCCACCTCCCAAAAGATATTGAGGGGGCCCAAAACCGCTCAGCTCCCAGGAGCTGGTGTCCCTCTCTAGAACTGTTTTAAAATGTTGGGTTGGATCCAGGCTTAGAGTGAGATCCACTGAAATCAATGAGACTCAAGTGAGTCATAAGTAACTTACTGGGTCAACTTTAAGAATGGATCCAACACACCACAAATACTCTCAACCTACTATACTTTCCTCTGCAAAGTGTACTCTGCAATACATATTTGAACACTGTGACCAAAGAGCCCAGAAGATGAAAAAATATAAAAAAGAAGCATGGCCCAAGCTGTGAGGAGGTGGTGGGTTTCCCCCTTCATTTAATTTGTTACAGTTTTGGGATTAGTGAAAACGTTACATTTCTGAATAAACAAGGCAGCACCATGTGCCACAAAGGCAGCCAAAGAATGTGCTCCCCAGGTCAAATCCCGTGAAACTGTATTTTTGCAGCGCTGTTGTGAATAGTATTTGTGAGATGCTATTGTGGAGTATGCTGTGATAACTGAAAGTCATCAGACTCCTAGGCAGCAAGCCAGCTAAGAAGAGTAATAAAGGTCTCATTCCACACACCAATTTTCAGACAGAACAACATCAGGACTTCCCATTTTCAAAAGTTTCCATATAATTTTTCTGCAAGTACTGCAATAACATTTATTTGCTAAGCAAATATGTATTATAAAAACCTCGTAAACACCCATTAATGTGACACACTTTCCTTTTACCAGCTAATTGAAATATCGAAGACTTGTAAGATATTTCAAAAGGAAGTTTCTACAGGTGGTCTCGCTCGTGTTCCAACAAGTGTTAACAGCATCACTGCAACTGACAGGAATAGGAAGAGAGAAACAGGGAAAGTACTAAGGATCTTTTTCACACGTGATGCATCTCTTTCCCCCATGTTCTGCATTCTGTCATACGTCAGTAGCACTGCTGTGTGCAGACAAGAAGTAGGAGAAATACAGGACAGTGTGCAATGGGTGAAAAGGGGGTAAGGAAGAGAGATGGTAGCTTTGAACATGATGTGGCTGCCGCTTCTTCAGAAGAGATAATCACAGTTCTGATCTTCAGATGAGGTATGGAAACAGAGAAAGGAACACTGCTATTAAATAGGTTTTTTTTTCTTCCAAAATTAGTGTTTTGAAAAAGTATATTCAGCAAAAGACAGCTCAATTTTTTTGTAATTTTTTTTTTTTTTTAGACAGGAAGAAAGGTGGGAAAAAGTAAAGTCGATGAGTAGGAAGGAGTTAACACACCCACACAAACATCTAAAAATACCTACAGGAATGGCACCTGGTGGGACCTAAAAAACAAAACGAAGCAAATAGAAAATAAAATAAGTGTAAGCAGTAAACTTATATAATGGCTGGAACCACTTTAAAAAGCTATTGAAATAAGACATGTAAAAGCAATGGACCACCAAACAAAAGCACTATCAGGATCTTCTTTCCTCTGTAAAGGTTACAAATTTAGACTGAATCTAACACTCAAAACACTTTCCCTTTATAATCACCATTGATATTTCCCTATTCATGAAAGGGTTAGTCACAGGCTCATGTGCATTCTCTCTTCGGAGGTTAGCAATGCTCGCACTGTTAGATCACACGCACATGTTGTGATTTGCAGGAAACAGAAGAAATATTTCTGCACCATCTCTTAAGAATGTTAAAAGGGTAGAAGGAGGAAGTAGAAGTAAAAAAAAAAGAGAAAGCTACCTGACTGGTAAGTGGTTAGTTGGGGACAATTAGAATTCCTAAATAACGTTTATACAGGTACACTGCGGTTCCCCAACACCTTCTCTTATGGAAAACCAGTGTTGGTTATTCCTCAGAAAACACTGTGTTTATGAAGATAAAGCTTTTGAACAAAAGTAGAGGTTAAGGGTGGATTCTGTTGCTGGCCACAGTAACCTGACACCACTGTGTTCATTTCCAATAATATGAGGATGTTATTTGTACTAAACAGCAGGAGCTATAAATTTGGATATTGGATAAAGTCCCACTATATTGATTCACCCAAGGTCTTGCAGCCTTTGTGGAAAAAGCAGGGGTAAAGCCAGAATTCATCTTGCCTTTGTCTCCAGCCAGGGCAAAGCAAGGAGCATAGACAGAACTGCATTGACTCTGGGTATTTCATCAGAAAGCCTTGTTAGTCCTCAGGGTGACTCTGTCTCCTGGGACACACGGTGCAGTGCCTTGGGAAGAGGCCCTGCTCATAACTTTGCATATTGGGAGCTGCACCATACATTTAGAAGCACCACAGCAGAGTAGCAGCACAAGGAGCTGAGGATGCTCACTGCCCCTTGCCACAGACTAGGAAGGAGGTGTAGTCTTGCGGGGAGAAACGATACTACAGGGTATGCAGAATCGGCACCCGGCTCTCTGGTGTTTGAGGAGGTTGTAGCTTCTGCCCTGAAGTTTGTTTAATGCCTAATGACAAAGGGGCTGTGGAAATCCATATAGTGCATATCTTGGAATAATTATGGGTGGGACAGAAATGTCTTCTTAGAATATCATCTAGTTAGATGTGGATGCAAACTCAAATAAAGGGGTTGAGGTGAGCTCTAAGGTCTGCAGTAACCTTTGAGAATACATAAGGGACTGAATATTGCCTAAAGAGTAGTATTCTGCTCTGAGCTGTATGTGAACCAACCAAACCTCCAGGGAACTAAATGGATGTAAACACAACAATAAGTTTCAGTTTAGTGAACAGAAGTTCAAAATATTCTTTCCTGAATCACCTTGGCAATGGATTTCAACATCTCCATCACAAATTTCGTTTTTTGCCAGTAATCTGCTGAGAGACTCCAAATCCAGAATGGTTTCCCAGTTCAACTGGCAACTGTGAAAAATATTGCAAATGATGGCCCAGAAGGAAAATCTTTGCCAAACACATGGGATTACAAACTATGGTATTAGAGGTAAGGTACAACCAATAGAGGTTATAATTGGCTTCCATGGGAAGTCTCTCTCTCTCTCTGAAAGGGACCGAGCATTTTTTCAGGGCCAATTGAACTGTGCCAGAGGGACCATACTGACTCGCTGTCTATGTTAGTTTCCCTGAGTCACACAACAAGGTTTATAATCCCTTTCACACTGTCTTAAACCATAATATGCCATGTTGCTTTACTGACTGTGGAGCCTGCATTATGCCAGCTGTTGTTGTTTGCATTTATAATTTCCTTCTATTGTAGATCAGCCTTCTGGATAGGATAACATAGATAGCTCAAGAGCATAAATCACTTTGTGGATCACAAGTTTCACAGGCCTCATCTAGACATTCTGCTACAGAGTTTATGTTGAGCTTGAAGCTAATGCGGAAGTCTCATGCTAAAATGAATACTTAATGTTCTACACTAATTCCATGTCTGAGCTTGTGAACTCCACACGATTATTAACACTAACTTCTGTCTTTCGATTCAAGAGGGAAAATGCATGTTCATTAATTTTACCAAATCATCAGATGCTCATGTTCTCACATGCAGAAATCAAATTGTTACACCCCAGGGGTTCATCTACAGGGAGTTAAATTAGCATTGGATCTTTATTTCTGTTTTTGATTTAATGCAGGAAAACAAATTTACCGTGTTTTAATTTTGAATTAAATATTTTTGATAATATGTAAATGAGATTACAGTGATGTTAGTTGACAAAGTTGACTCTTTAAAAAACTTGACTGAAAATATTCTTGAAAAATTACTTAAGCAGCTAATTCTTTCCCCCCTTCCTTTTCCCTGTGCTGCCAATTGAGTCTATCTAGTCACAGACATACCTGTTTTGACATATGAGCATTTATTTATATAGTCTGATGACCTATTTAAAAGCTTCATGACCCCCAAAGCTCCACTTTCTTTTAATCCTTCTAAAAGTCCAACAAGCTAATGCAAGTTCTGCAAAGTCCTAATGCTCCTGTATTGCTTCTGGAAACTAGTCAGGGATGCAAAATCTAGGAATCCAATAGCCACAGGCTCCTAAAATACTGGAGCGAGTGACAGCCATCTGAACTGCTGGTGAGGTTGGGAAGGAGGTTTCTTCTCTTTCCAAGGATGATGCAGCTGCTAACAGAACTTGGCCACCACCTCTTCTTACTCCTGAAGTGGTCCCTACCTAAAATTCCAGGAGTGATTATAAATTTATCAACATCCCAGACCTGAGCAACCAGGAGGAAGTGCTGTAGCTCAGTGATAGAACTTTGCATGCAGAAGGTCACAAGTTCAATTCCTGGCATATTCAGGTGGGACTGGGAGAGGCTCTGAAAACCAGTCAATGTATTAACATTATCACCACCATCCTGCCCTTTACTCTATGGTCCCAGCGCAAGTTACAACATTCGAACAGAACATTACAAATTAGATAATACTGAGCTGGATGGACCATTGGTCTGACTCAGTATTAGGCAGCTTCCTATGTTCTTAGGTGTCTAATGCCATCGGTGAAACCTGTTTTTTCTCTCTTTTCCTCACCACCCACTTATCCTGGCAACATGGGACACTGAATTTGGTGTCTTCAGTACTATCTATATTCAATATGCTGACAGGCTATGCTGAACTACAAAACCTCCTTCCAGTTTCAAAATGAGCAGTAGGCTGGGTAAAATCAGACAAGAGGAAACAAGGCATTTTGGAAGTCATCCCAGCTGCCTATTCCCACATGTCTCCACCTTAGGACCACATTGTATGTCATGGTCATCAGATGCAAGCTGCTAGTAAATAATGCATCCATCAAGAGAGTTGCTCCACATGTGCATGTGCATTTGAAGATCATGCACCAGGCACTTATAGGAACTGGAGCAACAACTTTCAAGGTTCTGGAAGATTGTGATGGTATGAAGAAAAACACCATTAAAACGTGAGGCATGATCCTGGTCCTATAGATTTCGGCGAGGAACAGCACTGTTAGAAGGCGGCACTTAGGCCTAAGTTCCAAGCCTTTTGCAGTGGAGCCTGTCCCTACTCCGTTTTTTAAACTTGAAAAACAATTTACTCACTGGGAGATGCTGCAAAAGAACAGTGCCAGTAAGACTCCACCCACCTAACCTATTAATTTGCCCAGTGGGAAATTAATGTATCAGAATATCCTGTTTTCATCCCGCAGCTCAGAGTAAACTAAAGCTGGATTTTTGTTTTTCCCTCTGAAAGTCTGTCTAAATTTGCATCACAAATATGATTTGCTCTATGTGCATATACTATGTGTGAATTTGTGTCATGAACTTGTGCCCTGAATCTTTTAAGTATCTAGAAATTCTCGTGTCAATGGGCAAAATTTAAACACATCTTTAATTCTCTCATTCAAATTTATTGGACTTGAAAGTACCCACTTTTGGCTGGAACATGCCCATCACATTTTTATATTAAAACCTTTCAGTAAGTCATGAAATATCTGCTTGTGCTATGATCTCTCCTGCCTTTCTGGATAGAAACCCATTCCTTACCAAGGACCACACGCTGCTTTTGAAACACATCTCATCCTGCATTTATCCTAAATGAAACCCTAAGCATTTTCTTCACTCCTTCAAAAATTCCTAAGGCTTCATTTCAGCATGGGTTATGAAATTTGCTTATAAAAAAGTCACTCATAAACCACCTGTTATTTCACACATTTTCAGAATTGATCCTTATGTATGCTAGTTTGTGTTACATTGGCCTAGTTAGATGTGAAGGAGGATAGAGGGGGACCCAGCAGGCGTGGCTTTTCCCTACTAAGAGGCAGGCAATCAAATACAATAGAGCACATTCTAAAAGAAATAAATAAATAAATGGGGAACTCGTCAAACATATGATTGAAGGGGGATTGGTAGAACAGGAAGGCATAAAATAAACTAACTATGAGAAAGGGGAGGAGACATATGCTGACCTCAAGAGGCTTGCACAAGACAGAGAAGAGCGGAGACTTGGTGGAGACCAATCTATGGGGTAAAACATGAGAAGAGTAGCTTTTCTAACTACTACATTATAAGGTGTATGCCCTCTGTAGAAGTCTTGAAAGTACCGGGGTCCTGTCCTCTGCATCTAGCCATTCTGCCTATGTTATGATTGGGTGGTGACAATCTGTGAAGTATCTGTGAAAGTATCCACAGTATCTGTGAAAAAGCATCCAGGTTTATCCACAGTATCACTTTAGACTTTACCATGAAGAATATTACGCTCTGCCTTCTACACAATGTTTTGTTTCCTTCTAAATGGCAAAAACATATCTTTTTACTACTATAGATGAAGTTTCAAAACTTCCTTGGCTAACCGTCCTAATGGTTAATCAAGCCTTATTGTTAAACTTTGTTCGCCATTCCTGCCTGAATTTGTCTAATGGCTTGAACTAATCAGAAAAAACCCTGAATCAGAGCCCCTTCAAGTACATTATTGCCATTCTAGCCTGGAATTGAATCACTTCAGTTGCAAAAGCCACTAGAGAAAATATTTCACTGCTTTTTAATGGATCACAGAAACAAGAGATTAGCCTGAAACAGTCTTTGTACTGTGGGAAAGGAATCTGTTGAGGATTGTTTCCAAAAATTCTGATCTTTATTTTAACCCATTTTTGTGTGTGTGTGTCACGTGCAGCAGTTACACTGGTAAACTTTGGTACAATCGGGATATTAAAAATCTATTTATGAAATCATCCAGCGTTTATGGACAAATATGGCATTTCACAGAGCACACTTAAATGTTTTAACAATGCAAAACACAAACCTCTTCTACATCGTTATCCAAAGCTATGATCTGCAGTGGAGACGTCAAGTTCTGGTTATCTGAGATCGTTGTACCCACAGGGGAGGACTCTAAAATAAAGCCCTCGTACGCTGCTTCTGTGAAGTAAGGCTTCTGATTGTTTTCATCTAGAACTTCAATATGTAGATTGGCAAATGCTGGAAGAGGATGACCATTGTCTTGTTCTGCCTACAAAAGCAAAAAGCGTGTTTGTTACTGGTAAAGTTAGCCCCCATCCAAGTAGGGCTATTAACTCCAACAGAATTTATTTATTCATTAAAAACATTCGTAAGATGTCTTTTAGGAGGCCCTTGCAAGCCAGCTTCCAAAAACATTATTACAAATGTTAAAAACCAACTAACCAGCCACCACACACAAACGCACACGCGCGCGCGCGCACACACACACACACACACACACACACACAGTAAGAACAAATTGTTAAATAACCATAACTGGTAAAAGCATTTATTCTTATAAATAACCAAATAATATTAAGCATTGCACTCAAGGAAGGACAGTGCATAAGACACCACATTCCAGAGGACATTGTCATTTTGAAGCCCCAAGAAAGATCCCATGTAGTGTGATCAGGCATGTGCTTGTGGAACAGGGCTCCTATACCCTCTCCTGGTCCCCTTCACTTTCAGGCCCCTACTCTAGCAGGGGTAGGCAAACTAAGGCCCGTGGGCTTAGTTTATTTAAAATGCATCTCTGGGTTATTTGTGGGGCATAGGAATTCGTTTATTCCCCCCCCCCCAAAGTATAGTCTGGCCCACCACATGGTCTGAAAAAGGTTGCTGACCCCTGCTTTAGAGCGTTGAAGGGGCCTCCAAGAATATTTGGGGTGTATGAATGGGAGAATGGGGATTAATCTGCACAAGTTTGTTTCTGTAACACAGATTGGGAATGGGATGCAAAACAGCAGCACATTGTTTAAAGAATGTATGGCTGGATCAGACCGATTTATCACTCCAATACTAAGTTTAAGAGCTAAGGACATACTGTCCTGGTGGACATGGTAGTGAGTGGAAAAGTCTACAGAGAAAAAGGAGTGTGCGAGTGTGTGCAGAAACTAACCTACTGTACAAAGGTAAAATTTACCCACATTTCCATTTCATGAAAACTTTTCTCTTGGAAGTACTGTGTTCATTTCACAATTTCTTGATTGAACCACTCGGCCTCTCTTCAGTTCTAACTTCTGAACCGTCTCATGGCAGGATCTGGGGCCTAATGGAGACCTTAAATGCAGCACCTGAGTTGAACCTTGGTCACTATTGTCCTATCTTGGCGCGTTAGGGAAATAGAGGGCAGCAACCCTGAGGGTCTTGTGTCGAGCACTGTCAAAGGGGCAAGTCAAAATGAGTCCAATTAAAGATTGAGACCAGCCCTAATTAGATCTTGGGGGCTGGGATGGATGCCAGGAACTTCATAGCCTATTTAGGATTCCATCCCATCACTATAAATCTCAGCATCACCCATCAAATAATAAATATCTCCTTGGCGAGTAAGGAAAAAATTACTGACTGCATCACTGCTGCACATTCTAAATTATGTAGTAAAAAACACCACCTCGTTCATTTTAAAGGATAACCATTAATTCTAAATATCAAAGTCTACTCCAATTAAACACCAGCTGTGTCAGAAATAGGTAGAAAATGCTGATATGGTATTTTTGAACTCTTCCTACTTCCTCACCACTACATCTATGCACACACAGAGAGAAGGAGGGTGGGGGTGGGGAGGCAGATAGGATGGCCAGGTTTAAAAAAAAATGTGTCAATCAGAAACATACTCAGAGGAAAATTGATTGCACTCAATTCCTCCACTACTAGAGATCATTTAACCACAAATAATCAGTGTAATGAATCTGTCACTTTCATGAGATGAGATTGTGCAAGTATTTAATATACGGTGTGTGTGTGTGTGTGTGTGTGTGTGTGCGCGCGCACAAACACAAGCACATGCATACACAGACACCTATGTTAAATATATATTTTCTTTTCTTGCTGCCCAAACTCAGTGCTTATCCAAACATCTCCCTTTCCTTGTGCTATAGGAGGGCAAAATTATCTGGACACAATACTAAGGGCTGACTTATCGTACAGAGGGCAGGAATGACATAATCATGCATCAACAGCAGCAAAGACTTATGGGTTTTTTGTTTTGCTTAAAAAAAAAAAGTAAACTGAGATCTCCTTCAATAAAAGTGCCAGGAATAGGAAAGTGTATAGCATTTTAGTTGTATTTGCCTTTAAGCTTCCCTGTAATTAACTCTCATCACCCTCAATTTTGCCAATGCTGCCTGGGGAAGATGGCAGTCGGAGTTCAGCAATATCTGGAGGGCCATAGATTCCCCAACCTTGATTTGTTTGAAGTTCCTGGACATTTTGGAAAACAGAGGTGCAATATCAGCAAAGGACGAGAAATTATGCAATACAGTGGTAACTCAGGTTTAGTACTTAATTCGCTCCGGAGGTCCGTACTTAACCTGAAATTGTTCTTAACCTGTAGCACCACTTTAGCTAATGGGGCCTCCTGCTGCTGCTGCGCTGCCAGAGCACAATTTCTGTTCTCATCCTGAAGCAAAGTTCTTAACCTGAAGCACTATTTCTGGGTTAGTGGAGTCTGTAACCTGAAGCGTATGTAACCTGAAGCATATGTAACCTGAGGTACCACTGTACACAGAATGATGTGCTTCTATACCTCTCCTTATTTGTCCAACATTTTAAACACCAGCATGGCCACAAGGAACAGGTAACTGTCAAGTTATTATAAAGCAAAAAGGACATTTAGAGTCCAAAACATAGGATTAATGGTTGTTGAATAATATAACACCAAAACTGCAGTGGAGGAGAGATGATGCACATTTCAGGGGGACAAGTAGCAGATGTGAGATGGGGGTGTCAATTTCCAGTAGGAAAACAGTGGTCCTAATCCTGTTTGGGATCCCACCATGGTGTTGCTTTAACTGAGACTGGGACTGCCCAGGACTGCTTTTCGTAAGGAAAGAGACATGGCCAGTCTAACCAAAGACATGGTCTGAAGAAGTTGAGTTTAGTCTTTGCTTTGAGGTTAGTGAGAGCTGGGGAAACCACATCTACTTTTGCTTCTCCAAAATGAAGACACTGCCTCAGGTGTACTGAGAATTCTGCATTTATTTATTGTTTTGTTTGAAAATACCCATTTCATTTCTGATCTGTTGGCTAACTGAATATTTCCTATCAAATTGCCACTCGGTAAATACCCAGGTTGCTAATGGAGGACACTGCAGTAGAGAAGTGTCTGCTTGGTTTTTTAAAAAACTAAATGTTCACAACTAAGGAATACACTGAAACGTTTTAATGACTAATTCAGACCTACTGGAGATCAACACACAACTGCACATAACAAAAAGATACATTTTCTTGTCTAGGAGCGTCAAAGGAAATAACTGATTATTCAACAAATCAGAAGCTATGTAATATTTATAAAAAATTTGAATAAAATTTGAGCCAAAAGTTATCCTTGCCAATGCCTCCTGAGATCAGGGTGGAATGCTTTTATTGCTCTTCAAGCCTGACCTTGAAGGAAGTTTTGTATTTGATGAGAAACAAAAAGTCTCCAATCAATATTCATCTGGCTGAATTTATACCTTTCTGCCTATACTAATAAGATCAAATGCTGACAGAAGGGTCAACTAATGCTGAATATAATATATCTATATATATCCTGAGCATATTTAAGGGTGACAAGATGTAAGAACTGTTCATTAGCGGGCCTTTCCTCTCTAAGCCAGCCTATATGCCAATAGTTCTATTATGGCAATTTCTGAGTATTCTAAGTACTTAGCATATATTTTTACCCACAGTGCTAATCTACCTAATGGAACAGCAACAACAGTTCTCTTCAGCTACTTTCTCAAAGATAGGAACCATGGCACAACCCATCCCTGCCACCAAGGTGCACAGCAATATGCCCAGCCATCACTCAATCATAGGAGGCCCTTCTGGACCCCACAGTACATTCAACTAAATAAGTATGTTGTAGAGAGCAGCTGCCAAGTGGCCGCCGAGACCATATAACACCAGTCTTGAAAGACCTACATTGGCTCCCAGTAAGTTTCTGAGCACAATTCAAAGTGTTGGTGCTGACCTTTAAAGCCCTAAACGGCCTCGGCCCAGTATACCTGAAGGAGCGTCTCCACCCCCATCGTTCAGCCTGGACACTGAGGTCCAGCGGCGAGGGCCTTCTGGTGGTTCCCTCACTGCAGTAAGTGAGGTTACAGGGAACCAGGCAGAGGGCCTTCTCAGAAGTGGCGCCTGCCTTGTGGAATGCCCTCCCAATCAAATGTCAAAGAAATAAACAACTATCTGAGATTTAGATGACATCTGAAGGCAGCCATGTTTAGGGAAGTTTTTGATGTATTTTTAATCTCTTGTTGGAAGTGCCCAGAGTGGCTGGGGAAACCCAGCCAGACTGGCAGGGTATAAGTATTTATTATTATTATTATTATTATTATTATTATTATTATTATTAGAGATCAAATTCACTGCAGATATATAAAAGCTAGCATGTGCTCAAACCATCTCTCTCTCTTGCTGCCTAACATGCTCAGAAGTGCCTCCCAGAACTTCTGCACGAGGACACCTCTCCTACTTCCATCAAATCCCTCTTCAAAACCCAACTTTTCTGGCAAACCCCACTAGTTCTCATGTCTTACTGAAACTAAGCTTGCAATCAAGCAAGAGCATATGTCAAATGCATATTCTTTGTGCCTAGTTTATCGCTGCCTCCAGTTCTTTACCTTTCCTGTCTTATCTTCCCTGTGTTGAACTCTACACTGTAAGCTCCTTTGGGCGGTGAGGTGCTCTCTTGGACTCTGCACAAAGATGGCTCTGTACAAATTAACAATAATAATCAGAGGTCAGATTAATCAATCTGATTAAGGAAATTTGGAAGCCTTAAAACACAAGCAATAGAGACAATGTAAAGCAAAGTATCCTTTCCAATCTAGTGATTCTGCCTTTGTATCTTTCACAATAAGCAGGCAGGGTGCCCTCCTTTGCAAAGCGGTCCTTTGCACCTGTTCCTTCAGTTTACCTCACTCGCCACTCAACCAAATCCAACCTTAATTAGGTAGCCAGTGCAATTAAGTAGGGATCATTGTTACTAATCAAGTTCAGGAATCCCTCACAGACCTAAAGCTGCAAAGCAAAATGAGCTAAAAACAATTCACTGCCTTTTCCCTTCCCAGCCCCACATAATAATCATGGATTATCAAAGCAAAGCACAGTACACACACACACACACACACACACACACACACAGACACATTGTTAATCAGAATTGTAATGGAAACTCTTATCATGTTTTGTAATTTGTTGGCTGCAACACAGTAGCAAAATTTTCACCAATCTATGTAAGCCCTTATTATAAAACAAGTTGCTAGTTCAGTATGGCTTTTTCATTCTGTGTTGTGGTTTTTGCTCTATGCTAATAGCCTGGGAGTTTGTCATGCTCCCACACTGATATGTTAGTACATGGCATCATGCATTCATGGGCTGATTCAGCTGATGTAACACGTTTCTCCTACTTAGGCTCAGGGCTGCCATGATAGAGCAGCTTTCACACTGCATTCCACACAGGCTATCCATCATCCCAGGCTGGCCCAAGGCATTTTCCTGTCCGAGATAGAACAAGTCAAGGTGCACAGTCCCCAAAGCTGGCCAGGTTATTTTGGTATATATGACAGAGAAGCATACAGGCACTACTCCAAGAGTAAAAAAAATAAACTAAATTAAGGAGCTAACAATTTCCTAACCTTTCATGATACCCTAGAATAGATCAACTGCCTGTTAGCAACCTCACTTTGCCTAATGGCAGGGCTGGTCCTGTGAAGTGTCACCCCTTTAGTAGATTTTTTCAGGAAAGCGGTTTTAGAAGAGAAAAGTGCTTAGGGCGTTCAGGTGATATTTAACCTGTCACCAACCCGACAAGGCAAGGAACCAGTCAAACTACTTCGAGCCACCAAGTTTTGTACACAGAGAATAATTCTCAAAAAAAATTATTGACTTATGGTCAATTGATCCTTCACAGAAGGCTCAGAATGATTCTATACTATCTTAAGAATAATACAAGTGGGATCTGCAACAAAATGTTGCAGTATACTCCAGTCATTACTAGCTGGTTGACATCTTCTTCCTTTCAGGATACTCCACTCCATTATTCCCGTCCAACAATCAGTCAGCATTCCATGACCTCTTGGTATCCTCAAACTTTGCCAGACCATTTCTCTCTCTCTCTCTCTCTCTCTCTCTCTCTCTCTCTCTCTCTCACACACACACACACACACACACACACACTTCTGCAAACCTTTGGTCTTCCACCAAATTATGGTACTATTTGGCCTATATAAGGACTGGCACTCAGTTAATTGAGGTATCTGTTAGTATGTATAATTCCCAACTTTTCAGCACAATTGTAGCACTATTCATTCACTGAATACTACAGCAGAGGTTCACAAAAATATAACAGAAAATTCATCCAAAATAATTTATCACATGAAGTATAAATTCAAGGGAACAACTTGTAATGGAAGTAGGGTAGAATCTTTCCCCAAGATAAGGACAAAGACTTTAAGATGGAAACAGATGAAGAAAATATTTTTTTGAGGGTATCATTAAAATTTGTATGGAAAACTTATTAATGCTGGTGCTACTTGGCTTTATGAATAGGTTTGCCTTCAGATATAAAGAGAGATATTTTGTTGAGTTACACACTACAAAACACAAGCCCAGATAAGCAAATTTGCCACATCTTGCCAGCTTAATGGAACTTTCGACACTGTTGTGCTAAATGATACTATTCAAGCATGTGGCATATTATTAGTCTTACAGATTGATACCCTTGCTTATTATCCACTCAACTACTCACCAACCATGGTAATTCGAATCTAATAATGTCTGTAAAAATTTCCATTAATAATATAGCCAGTTATTAAGGTACTACAATGTGGCCATGGGAAATTGGTGGGGTTTTTTCTTTTAAAGATTGTTATAGAGTTACTTAGCACCAATCCCCAGTTATTTTTTCCAGTAAAAACTAACAGGTATTTGTGAATGTGGGTCCGAACACTCAAATGTGTGAAAGCATTTGTCTTAACCAATGTCTATGCACGTCTGAAGCATTCAAATAAGAGAAGTAGTCTAACAACTAAGGCATGGAAATTAATTGTTCAATAAATTCCCTATAATTAGTGCCATCAATAGCTGTCACATTTCTTAACAAATATTCATATGGAAGCAATATGGTTGTATATGTATATACACATGAAGAGAGAGAGAGAGAGAGAAAGTGTGCATATATTTACCATACTCAAATGGTAATCATCACCTTAAACAGCATAAAACCATTGATACAGACAGTATATACTCGGTGTCCCTTGAAGCTTATATGGGTTTGACAGAATATACTGTGTACCCTCTCCCCTCCCTCTTGTTGGAGAGGGAGATAAAAACATCCCATGGCCTCTAGGATATCCTCCCAGGGACCATAGGACTGCAGCCTCAGAGTAGTCACAGGTAAGAACTGTCCCCACTACATTCAGAATGAGATTCTTCATGGTTGTCTGCAGGGGGAAATCCCAAGTTACAATGAACTGTTTAACTTCCATTTTGTCAGCAACTGTGATTTCAGGGTCTTTTCATGAAGCATGAATATCTAGGGTAGGCTGGATTCTCTGACAAGCGCTCAGAGCCCATGGTGAAGTGGAAGCAGAAAAAGTGCTATCTACTGGGGGAAATGGCTGCCTGAAGCTGCAATCATATGTATGTCGACTCAGAATAAGTCTTATTGAATTCAGAGTAACTAACTCCCAACTAAGAATATACAGAATTGCAAGCTAAGCCTCTCTACGGAATGAAGGAAGAAATTTTCACTTCTAGCTTGTTACTTAAAATATTGAGTTTTTAAATCCCACACCGTCTTCCACATGAAATCAAATCTATAAATGTCAAAGAAAAAATATATTCAGGCATGTCTCATACAAAGCTTGGGGTTTGTATTTTCTCCGAAAAACACAGCTCCTCAAGACAGAAAATCAAAACATGGTAGCCACAAGAGACTAACGTTAGGTGTGGGGAAGTCCTTTGAATGGCTTAATAATGCCTAACTTTGTATTGAATTATGGTCAGTAAAATTTATTGCAATATATAAAGGTAGTTGTAAAAAATACATTTTGTAGCAAATATTTCAGGCACAACCCAGCAAAAGTTCATTTTGATTTTGGTTGTAATCCTGTACATATTTACTTGGGCTACAAATAAAATTGATCTCAGAGGGACTTACTTCTGAGTTAACATGCATAAACATTGGGCAGCCTTCCCTAACCTGGTGCCATCCAAATATTTTGGACTGCAACTCCAGTCCCAGCCAGCATGGCCAATGGTCAGGAATCATGAGAATTTTAATCCAAAACATCATAATGGAGAAGACCGATCTGGGACAGAAGGTTCACTGAACGTAATGAAGTGAAACTAAATGCCAGCAAATGTTTGCTGGATGCCAAGTTCAGTGTGTTTTCTCCCATGCAACATTATTGTCAAAGCAATTACAATGATATAGATCAGTTACTTCTAATATGGCATTGAATTAAACTTACACCTTACTGCTAGAAGAATCTTTGTTTATAAGTTGACGTTTCCCTTTTTTGTATAAGGAATCCTCACATTCTCCATGGACACTGCTACTTAGTAATGTACAAACACATGGAAATGAGAATTCAGTTGAAATTACCTTAATAACCAAATCAAATTTCTGGTGCAAATCCCTGTTTATTGGCTTTAGGAGGCTGAGTACAGCAGTTGTCGCATTCATACTGAAATACTGTGAATAATCCTCAGGAGTCCCTGCAAAAAGACAGTGAGGTTTGAATAGATAATTGAGAAGAAGGATCAGCATGGAAAATCACAACTTTATTTTAAATATATATTAACTCAAATAATCAATAAAGGAATAATTAAAAACAAAAAACAAAAGAAATACCCTAGTGTGAATATTCGATAGAGCTGCGTATAAGAAACCCTTCTTTCTTTTTGACCTTGATCACCATGTTTAATAGGTTTGGGGTGCCTCAAGAGACTTTATTTTTTCAGAAAACAGAGATGAGTAGAAATGCCAGCATGCTAATATTTGAAGTGGAGAACACTTGATCAGCAGCTTTTATATCAAGCCATCGGAAGCTCCATTATATGGAATCAAACCATTGTTCCACATCAGCTAGTAAGGTCTACAGCAACTGGCAGTGGCTTTCCAGGGTTTCAGGGCAGCAGTCTTTCCCAGTCCTACTTGGAGATTCTGGGCCTTGATCTGAGGAACTTCTGCATGCAAAACATGTGCTCCTTTACTGCACTACAGTCCTCCCCCCTGTAATTCCTCCCAACGTTCCTGAAACATTCTTAATCCTTACAACATAGAATATGTATGGCATTTCCAAAAGCTGTAAAATTGCACACAAGAAAAGTGCAGGAAAATGTTATTACTCCATGCATACATACTTTTTTTGTTCAAGGGGAGGGATGGAATAACAACTCTGAATGCAAACAAGAATAAAGATGACATCTATTTGCAATGTAACAAGAGACAGAACTTTCACACAATCTTACTTCTTTCCTGCAGGAAACAATTTTCTAGAACAATTTCTTAGAAGCATTACTTTACAGCAGCATACCCCATCTCTCCCAGTGCATCCGCACTTAGGTGTTTTAACAATTATACCCCTTGCTGTGCTGGAGATCTGTGTATAGAGCTCACCCATGCACAGAGCAGATAAATGTCTCTATCCATTGCACACAAAAATAAGAGAGGGGGAAAGAGTGAGTTATCTTCATCGCTGTATTTAGGGTCTTCCATACAGAGTGGTTCCATTTCAGAAAGAGGATCTTCTTTTCTAGTTGCGAAATGATAGTATAGATTGCTGAGATTTGATCGGTAATGAAACATATTGCAGGCTGCATCAAACTGCAAAACATTTCCTAGGGTTGGTAAGTGAAACACCATTCTGATAAACACTTTTGGGTGCACTTAGTTTTAGGGACACCAAATAGCCCTCCTGAATTCAGCTAGACATACATTCTGTTCCTTCACAACACCCCTGGAAGAGGCACAGGCTCTATGCAGATGGACTTTTAGATCTCCCCCGAAGGAAGAATATTAAAGCAGTGTTTCTGACATGATGTACCTAGAACATCAGTTCCAGCTCTTGATTCTGTAGTCAGGAAGAACAGGCCTCCTAGTAGTTCAGAACTGCAGCAGGCCTTATGTAGAAGCTCTTATAGGGAACAGTGATAATCACTGTTGACCTATCACATGGGCCTATAATTGTAAGATGGATTCCTTGGCTGGTATAGCTGATTTCTCTGCAATTTATTTCTTGGGTGAAAGTTGAGTAGTAGTCAGAGGTTAACTCCTTGCCTGAAACCCTCACATCACACATTCTAGACCTATTGTGGGCTCTGGTCTGAACACGTGGAAAAAAATGGGCAGAAAAGTATCTCTGTGCAGCATCAGTACATTCAAACTTCTTTTGGAATTGTGCTTCTTACTATGCACATAGGAAACGAAAGCCTATGCAAAAGTGCATGATGCGGTATGTTAATAAACCAATAACTCATGGTTGTAGCTGAATGCAAAGCTAGCACAGAATGGAGTGAGGGGTGCATGGATGTATATACTGAAAGTATTAATAATACAATGATTGGTAATGCTGGCCGTTGTTAGTGCTACTATAATGAGAAGCGAAATAAATGGATGTTACTGTAAATTGTGTGTTTTCAGCTGGAAAAGACTACTGTATCCACCAAAGCTTACAGGAAGTGTGGGCTCTGTTAGGAAATTCTCATCCTGTAGGAGATTTGCCACTCAATCTTCTCTCTCTCCCTCCCCATACCCCTCTCTCTTTCTGCAGAACTGCCAACAGTGGAGATGACTAACCTTGAAAAGAGCCTAGAGAAATTAACATTGTATGCTAAAACGAGTCCTGATTGTCTTTGTCAGAATGTGGCATGAAAGCCATGCCTTTCTGTGAATGGAAACTATCAAGCTATTGTAAAAATTAAATAAATGGAAAAGGGAATAGAGCAGCTGTATTCTATTGCATACTCGAAAGCAGTAAGTCAATTGTTCTGTATGTCTGGTGGCTAAAATTCAGACAAGAATAAGGCCGACTGTTGCGATGCTGGAAAAATCTGTTATGCAGAGCAGTTCTCAGGATACAAGCATGGAAAGGAAATAGCATCTTCAATAGTCCTTCATAAGTACTGGCTATTTCTGGGTACAGTTAACTTCTTAGATAAGGTGGGATTGAATTATTCAATTTTGTATGGATAAGTCTAACAGTTTAAAATTAAAATAAAGGTTAATTTAATTGCTGACTATTCACTATAGAATTGTGTTTTGAAAAATGCTCAATCTATATCCCCCTACAGTTTCAATCTAGCTTGTCACCTTGGCAATGTTAAGTTATGGCACAGAGAAGGGATTGATCATTAGAAAACATTAGTTTATAAATGATGAAGCTGCACGTTGTAATCAAATTGCTGGAATTAAACAGTCTATGAGTACCAGTATTTCCACCAGTATTTACAGACAGAAAGAGAGATAGACAGATTTAAATCAGAAACAAATAACAGATTGCATACAGAGTTAGAGGAGCTAACTGGGAGTTCTACTCATGCAACCTCCCTTTGCTCGGTTTTGCCCACTCTTCCATTCTTCAGCTCTGAGAGCAGCCAAGGACTCTGAAACAGTGGGAAAGAACCAGCTATATCGGGAAGAACGTGTAAGCTGTGGAGATGCTGAATATGAACCCAGTCCCTGTGTCCAAGCCTGAGTCTGTCAGTCAAGAGTCCCTTGAGACTGAGATTCCCAAACTTGGGCCCCAAAGAGAGCATCTTTCTTTTCATAAGGAAAAGGTGCCTGCTAGTAGTTGTAGCCAGTGTGGAGTAGTGGTTAGAGCAGGCATAGGCAAATTCGGCCCTCCAGATGTTTTGGGACTACAACTCCCATCATCCCTAGCTAACATCCCTAGAGAGGTTAGACTCCCCTTGTTGTCTTTCCACCAGCAGGAGAAGACTTTCTTGTTCCAACAGCCTTTGGGAAATGGACTGCTTTTAATGAAAGGGCTGGTGCTGTGCTGTTTTTATTTTAATTATTCGTATGGTTTTCATAGATTTATCTCTACACTTTTAATTCTATCAATATTTAAATGTGTTTCAATCATTGTTTTTGCCCTATATTTTAGCTGTTCTATTTTTAATCTGCAAGCCGCCTTGTCACTGGAAAAGCCAGGGTATGAATTAATAATAGTAATAATAATAATGTTAATCGCAATTATTTGAATCTGTTATTGGTATTTTTGAAAAGCATTGATCCTTTCCCCCCTCCACCACAAACAATTGTTTTTCATTATCTTCTTTAATGCTCTGTCATGCTCCGTCCATAATTTATTCATGTTAAAAAAATCCTTTAAACACACACACACACACACACACACACCACAAACTCAACTGGTGCCATTTCCCATTGACAACACAGAAAAGAGTGATGGCCGGAAATGTTTGTCACTGCACCCATGCAAATTGCTCTGGAGAAGTGGCAGTCGTAACAATGGACACAGCTGGGCACAGATGCTATTTCCTCCATGGGGCTTCTCTGTGCGAGGGATTTTCCAGCTTCTGAACCAGCCGTACGCCAGATGAAATGCGAACACGCACCAAGCCAACCATAATTAGTACATCAAATGGACTGAGAAGCCTGAAATGTTCCTGTTCTACAAATGCAGCTGTGGCATAATGAACTGTCTGCTCATCTCCATTTTCTTGTTATTCTTAGCAAAATATGACAGACTTTGATATTATAGCAATCAGGATATGAGACATCAGAACAGCAACAGGGGCTTAACTAATAAGCAGAAATGTATGAGGCAAGAAGGAAAGAAGGAAAGAAGGAAAGAAGGAAAGAAGGAAAGAAGGAAAGAAGGAAAGAAGGAAAGAAGGAAAGAAGGAAAGAAAGTTAGTTTTTACAGGGC
Source organism: Podarcis liolepis (assembly GCF_965112155.1). Taxonomy (NCBI): domain Eukaryota; kingdom Metazoa; phylum Chordata; class Lepidosauria; order Squamata; family Lacertidae; genus Podarcis; species Podarcis liolepis. Next base: position 36,662,051 of record NC_139556.1, on the reverse strand, counting down.
AACTGAATATGTGGCAAGGAAGATGAAAGAGATCACAAAAATGTACTTGAATCGCTTAGGCGTGCAATTACGTAAATTGCTCAGTAAGGATAAGAGGGGTTGTAATCTTCTCCACATTTTAAATGATCATCTCCTAGGGCTCAGACTCCTATACTGGAATGCTCTGATAAAAGGAAGTGCTGCTGAAATGCCACTTCAGCTGATAAAAACAGAACTCTCTATGAAAAACAGTAGTTTGGGATTACGACATAGCACCTACTAGCAAATCTTGGAAGGCTTATGGTTTGTAGCACATTGACAGAACAACATTTTTTTAAAAAACCAGCATCCACTTTTTCTTTTGCTTTGGAAGAGAGCACCCTGTGGGAGCTGGCAAACAGTTACTGGCTGGCATTATATTCAGTTGGAGGCCGGAGTATTGGGACACGGCCTCTGAACAATTCAAGACAACCATGTCTTTCCAAAGACTTTCACAACCAAAGTATTCCTCAAGCTGGGATTTCTGGGCTTCTCCTAAGCTCACAATGAGTCCCTGTTACAGGAATCAACACTTGACCAGTTCTTGAAAGTAGCAAAACAAAGTGCTAGATCAGACAATGCAAATATGGTAGGTACGCTACTGATAATGTTGGACTACATCTCCCATCATTCCTCACCATTGGCCATGCTAGGTCAGGCTGATGGAAATTAGAGTCCAACAAGATCCCGAAGTCATCAGGTTGTCTAGATGTTGAGAGGAGCAGCCATTTTTGTATACAGTATTTCACAAAGCACCCTGCTTCAGCCAGGTGGATATGAAACACAACCTGGTGAGGAAATTATACCTAACAAAACATTTCCTCCAAGTCACCAGCAAAATGGTGCTTGATTACCCTTGGATACCTTCATTCAGTTAACTTTCACAACATAACATACCATGTTTCTTACTTCCACTTCTTTATTACTTCTGCTGCCTTCTGTTGCTGCTGCTTTTGAATAGGATTCAACCCTAGGGGATGAGATTCAGCTATCAAGCACCATCAGCAGAGACCCTGCATAGGAATCCAGCCTTAATATAGCTGATTGCCTAATAATACTAGTTTTACTGCATAATTTTGGAAACCATGTTTTGAAAACTTTGGACAATACAACCAATAAGAATTAAATATTTGGGTGAACTGTATCAATGTGTCTCGGTGTGCTGTTTATTATGTTGTAGATGGTAGCATCCAATCTTACAGACAGGAAAAAGGAGAAAAGTCAAAGCAAAAGCAAAAATCTCTACAGCAAGAGTTTTTAGGACAGGGTAAGAAAAGGGTGACTTTCAAATTTGATTTTTAAAATTTAAATTGGATTCTTTAAAAATTCATGATACAGTCTCTTTTTTCTATAAAAAAACTTATTTAAACTGAAATCTGAATTTAATACAAACTTAGTTTTAAAAACTGAATCTGTGATTATTGTTTTTTTTTAAATGAAACACAGCAAATAGACTGGTTTTGTGCCTGCATGTTCACTGGGGAAATATATATCATTTTTTTAGATCAAGGATTTTAAATGAGATGGAATAAATAAGGTATTTTTGTATTTATCAGTATGGCTTTCCTACTGGAAGCAAGGAACTCCAAAAACACCATAGGCCTTAAGTTCCAGGACACTCCATCCTGTACCTCATTAGGAGTAATTACTGAACCCACCTGAGTAATATTTATTCCACACTTGGGGGACCTGTGACCCTCCAGGGGTTTTTGGACTCTAGCCTCCATGAGTCCCAGCAAATACAGCCATTGTTGGGAGCAATACAGTGGTACCTCAGGTTGAGTACTTAATTAGTTCTGGTCTGTTCTTAACCTGAAACTGTTCTTAACCTGAAGCACCACTTTAGCTAATGGGGCCTCCTGCTGCTGCCGCACCCCCGGAGCACGATTTCTGTTCTCATCCTGAAGCAAAGTTCTTAACCCGAGGTAATATTTCTGGGTTAGCAGAGTCTGTAACCTGAAGCGTATGTAACCTGAAGTGTATGTAACCCGAGACACAACTGTACCTGGAGGTCCACGGGTTCATCTTCCCTGCTTTATGCCCTGAGTACCTGAGTACTGTAAACTGCTCAGTTTCCAAATTATGAAGATTCATGACTCCTCCAATCAAATAGCATATGTCCAGTCTAGGATGATTGGCACTTCAGGCAATTGGTCTTGCTTAATGTTTTTTGATGTGAAGAGAGAGCATCCAAAAGACATCATGCAATTATGTGAGTGCACAAAGGCTCTCTTTTTCTCACAAACACATATACACTCAAAAGATAGTACAAAAGACATAGGATAGCGTGATAAATATCTCACACTCCTCAGTATCATAAAACCTTTATTTAATTGCAAACCAATATCCTTTAATTGGAACTAATTAGTACTCATGTTTGTCCAGAAAATAGACAGTTTGTAAAGAAAACAGACAGCGTATAACATGGAAAACCTGATTTAAATCAATTATTCAATTCAGTTCCCCACTGCCAACCCGGTTATTTAAGTCTTGATTTCTATTATTCATTTAAACCGCCTTCATTCAAATTATTCCACCCTGCTTTAGAATCCTTGCTTTGCTATAATTAAATGACCCACCTTTAATTCCAAATGGAATATCTTTATATGTGATAGTCTCGGCTCCTACACACATACCAGAATCCTATTATACCTCAGGTTAATCACTATGTCCCAGTTACTGGACAGTTCAAGCATGAATAAGCTCTATGCAATTTAGTAGTTTATCTTTGTTTCAAACTTACCCAACAGCCCAGTTTTACACTGCTGCACAGGCTTCTGCCACAGAAGCTGAAGCAGCACTCTTTAACTTAGCCCTCCCATCTCTCCTTACTGCATCAAGTCTTTGGGGCAACATCACATCCACACATGACATAATGCTCAATGCTGTAGGTGGTCTTGTGAATGACCAACTTATGCCCTTGAGTAGCTAAATTTGCATCAGTACAAATGCTGATGCTTCTCTAATTATTCCATTGCAATGGGACATATGAGGTATAGGTAAAGGTAAAGGGACCCCTGACTGTTGGGTCCAGTCGTGAACAACTCTGGGGTTGCGGCGCTCATCTCACTTCACTGGCCGAGGGAGCTGGTGTACAGCTTTCAGGTCATGTGGCCAGCATGACTAAGCTGCTTCTGGCGAAACCAGAGCAGTGCAAGGAAATGCTGTTTACCTTACCGCCGGAGCGGTACCTATTTATCTACTTGCACTTTTATGTGCTTTCGAACTGCTAGGTTGGCAGGAGCAGGGACTGAGCAACGGGAGCTCACCCCGTCGCGGGGATTCGAACCGCCAACCTTCTGATCGGCAAGCCCTAGGTTCTGTGCTTTAACCCACAGCGCCACCCACTGAAATTGTGGTACCTCCAGCAGTGCACCGATGAAGAAACAGCAATAACTGGCTATTCACAGTAATGGGGAAAAGATTAAAACGGAGAACGAGGAAGTGAGGAACACAAGGACATAGGCTATTTGTCCATTTAGCCCAGGGCTGGGTAATGTGTGGCTCTTTTGAGCTGTAAACCCCGTAAGTCCTAAACACTGCTCATACTGGCTGTGGCTGATGGTAGTTGGAATCCCACAGCATTTCAAGGGTGACAGGTGCCCCATGTCTGATCTACCCCAATATTGCCTACTGCAACTGACAGCAGCTCTACAAGGGCTCAAGTTGAAGTCTTTCCCGTCATCTCTAACCAGCCCTTTTCACTGGAAATTCCAGGGAGTGAACTTAGGACTTCTGAGTATGAGCTTCATGGCTGAGCTACTATCACTCCCTTAACCCTATGAACTATTCATGAGCTACTTTTCCTATGCTCAGGGAAAAAAATCATGGCAACCAAAGAATCTAACATAAGGGGTTTTTGTTGTTGTTACGCCTCTTATTTTTCTTTTATCAGCCCAACATAGTCTAGCAGCAAAATCTATGTATATGGACAAGCATTTCATTGGATTCATCTAATGTAATTGCTTCATTATTCTGAGTCAAAAACAAAACCCTTCCAAAAGAAAGCTAAATCTTCAAACAGCAGCAATCCAATTTGGAATAAACAACCACAAGAAGAAACCGCACAGTAAAACACTTGGATAGAACAATAGCCGCTATCACACCAGACTCAGCATGAATCTGTTATTAGGTTTCTGCGCCCCACTTAATCTTTGCCTGCCTGCTGATAATACAGTGTTTGATTGTAAAAGATAGTGAGGTAATCAAATACCAACCAACTAAGATGGAATAGAGGATCCCTGGCCGATCTGAAGGAGGCTGGATGTTTCGGTCCTGATCTATAGCTTGTATAGTTGGTGTGACATTGATTGGGTTCACACGTGCCTGGAATGAAAGTTAAACACATTATAACAGAATATTTACAAAGTGGGTTCTACTTAATAGTAACTAAGGTTAACTTGTGTATCGAATCCCTATAAAATAATGCCCTATGGTAGACAGATGGCATATAGTTGCACAAGCATATCATTTTGCAATACTTTTAAACCTACATTGTAGGCCCAGTCTAGAACAATTGAAACCAACAGGAAATGTTCTATTGGTTCACAATTGGATACACATATGCAGTCACCACTTATCTGGGTTTTGTTCACTTTGGTAAAGAGACTTAAGGTGTTCCTGGAGTGTTCGAGTTTACATACAAAAATGCAAATTGAGTATAGGAGGAGGCAGTTCAATACTCTCACATAGCAAGTCTTTTGCCAACATCAGTTCTCGAAGGAGAGACACTACTAGCTTCCCAGGTATAAGCAAGATCTGTGTTTGAGGCATCTGAAGTTTGGAATAAGGACACAGATCTTGCTTACATCAGCTGAGAGAGCAAAGGTATGCCATCTACTCCTCCACCCCAGTGCTCTGATGGGTTTCACATTCCTGGGAAGTTTCTGCAATTTCGTGGCTATTGGTTTCCATTTGATTTGAGAAAACTGATTAGTACCACATCTCTGGCATTGCGTACTTCATTGTCCTCCCTTTTGAAACTTTTACCCATTTTTAGACTGCAGTTATTTTAGACTGTAAGAAATTGGCTAATCTTCCAATTTTATCAAAGAGACTGATGCCATTTTCTAGTTTTCAACCAACTTCAATGTATCCACAACAGTTTTAATACTGCACTGAACGGCGGCACAGATAAGAACAGATTTCATTGAGAGTGACAACTTTTAAAAAACTGTATGAATACAGATCATCACCATCATTTGCTTGTACATATTTCATCAGTTCTTAAATCTACATTAAAAATAGCCTGGGGCATGAGCCACCTACAGACAGATAGGACTTTTCTTTATGCATGTGATTGATTTATGGCTAAACTTCTCCCATTCTACTTTAACAGGTGGTACATTGGAGAGATTAAAAAAAAAGAGGCTTTAAATCTGAAGTCATTTTAACTATAATCCCACTGTTGCAATACATATAGGCTACTGTCAAAATGCAGCAGTACAGACGCATAAAGGAACTGCCTTAAAAAAGATTTAAAACCCATGGGTTTTATGCGCACACACGTACCCCTTCAAGAATAGCTTGGTGTGATTCAAAGCATGTATGGAAAATGAGTCATAAATTTCAGAAATGGAATGTGGGGAAACCAAACCATTTTAAATAGCAGGTTTCTGAGTTCGGCATTATATACTTGTCATATAATATGACAGGAAGATAAACAGCGAAGTGCTTATTTAGAGGTGCCACTTTGGAACACATATGCTATAACTTAGCAGACTTCAACTTCCTATCACAACAATGTTAGATTTAAATTTTACTGGAGGATTTGATATCTTTTATTAAAGATCATTCATGATTTCCCCTTAAATGTGGTATTTAGGAGGAATCTAAAACAGAACAGTAGCAGCATTCACCCGCTTTTGACAAAGACCTCCTCCCAAACCAACTACGGCTTCCACAAAGTGGTTCAAAGTGAAGCGGGTGTTCTAGAAGCTTTGAATCTGCTTCTGAGCTTTGATGCCAGGGATGGGCAGGAGCCCAAGGAGTGGGGGAATTTGTGAGCAACGGAGGCAGGTGGGGAGAATGATTCAGGGCAAGGGACCAGTGATTTGTGGGGTTCTGTGCCGCCCATGAAACAGCTGCTACTGGTGGTGGAAGTGGGGAATCAGCAGGAAGAGACCAGGTAGCGGAGGAGGAGGCAGGAGAAGAGCTTCAGGAGGTCTCTGGATTTGGAGCGCTCGTGGTGCTCCCGGAAAGAGTATTTGGAGTCCTCTGCTGTCTCCTTGCTCAAGGTGCTTGAGAGCACCATGTCAGACAAGGGGGTTTAAGAAGGCAGGGAGGCAAGGCTACACTGTTGCTCCAACTGTCTGAGATGGGGTCTGCAGTCATAGGTTCCTTGGACAGCTAGTTAGCAGGAAGTGTTGTCTATCATTTGAATGTTAGGAGCTGATGTAACCAAGTGCTTTACCAATAAAGAATTAAAAATCTAGTCACTTGTCTTAATTGGTTTGAATGTGTTTGTGACATTCATTGGGACAGTTATTAAAGGCTCCATGTGGCCTTCAAAGTACCCCCTGCTATGGGCATGTAGCCCCTAGGCAATTCTTGCATCCCCCCCCCCCCAGTGCTGTTTCCAGCAACTTGCATAGGGAAAACAGAACAAAACAAAACCTGTGCCCACAAAAATGGCTGGTGCAGTGGGTTTCATGTTCTTTGCGGTAATTACTAATGAAACTAGTTAAAACCTTTTTGGTTAACCAAATAGGAACACTGAACGGAGCTACAAAATACAATACGCTGTTGGTGTTGTTACACCACTTTGTGTTTTTACACACTTTGTAACATTGCATTTTGTCAAGTAAGAACTGTGCAGTAAAAATTTGTTCACTAGGCTTTCCAGTTTGGACCTGTTTATATATGGCATTAAGCTGCTTTTTGCACATTTATGGAAGTCTCCCAGATATTTGCATTTGTATGAATAATGCAGTGTATAAGACGGATCTCAACTGCAGCAGCTTCAAGGGCCTCTGGTGCATAAGGAGTCTGTTGCAGCTGTCAAGATTTGTGAGTTTCCTGTGAACTGGAGATATAATTCCAAGTCCTACCAGTGAAAAACCAGTCATTCGCTGACTTGCGTGGCAAGGCCCCCAAACCAGCCCCTCATTAGAGTAAAATTCACACTGACACAGAATTTTGGTTTAAGGTTATTGGGCACAACTTTATCGATTACAGAAATGTGAGCGGTATTGGCTTAGGCATTGGTAAAGGACTATATTGGACTCCTGCCTCCTTTGCAGGAAGTCAGTAAGTGTAAACCACCCAAAGAGGAAGCCACATCAGGGGAACCCGCCTGTAGCTCTCCTCAGTGTCCCCAGAGGCCTGGCATGTCCCTAGCCCCTCAAGCAGACTTCAGACAGGATCCAGGCCCTGGATTCCTTTAACGGAATACCCTTGGTCAATGGAGGGGCAGGCGATGGCTGACCTCACTTCCCCCACAAATCAATGAGCCAATGCCTAACCGCCAAATCTTACAAAGTTGTGATGATTGCTAAGAGGTAGGCTAAAACCAAGTGGCCCGTGCCAATCTGCCAAATGGAAAAATTCCCAAGACAGGCAATTAACCAAAGTCCAAAGCAAGGCCAGAGGACATCTAAAATAAAGGATGGATGAACAGATGTTTGGCAGCGTGAAGCAGGTGCCTGACACGTCTCACGCTGCCACTTTAATATCCCCCCATGATCACCCCACACAAAAGTGATTGGCCAAGAAGCCGGGGTGATTGTGTTGCCACCTGGGCATGATGGCATTACTCTGCCCATGCCGGGGGGGGGGGGAGGAACCGGCCTGGGGGCCTGCCCGCAACCAGGACCATCCTTAAAGATGATACCACTTCCCTTTGCCATTTAAAAAAACTACTATGTGCTACATTGTTTTTTAAAATGAACATTTTAAAAGCAAACAAGTGTTTGTGTGTGTGTGTGTGTGTGTATTTGTATCACTGCAAACAGAAAGATACATTCCAGACAATGTTAAGCACTTCAGCATTGGTAGCGGCATGAGAGATCTAAGCAAGTTAAATTGATGACATTTAGAAGTGCTTAACATTGGCTGGATTGTGTCCAAAAAAGTTTCAGCATAAGAAAGTATGTTATTAACATCAGATCATTTTTGCACCAATAAACAAGCACAGGCTGCACTACTACAAAAGGAATCACGATATTGCTGTTAGTCAATGTTACCTTTTCTTTTTCTTTTCTTTTCTTAAAAAAGTATTCCTATTGACCTCTGTCTAAAATGCTATTGCTATGTTTAGGTGTAGAACCGTTATTCAAGGACATAGATGCCAAGAGAATTTCCTGGGCCCAGTACACTGTATGTGGATTGGGACCCTCTCCATCCTGCTAACATTGCCCCACCCCCTCTATCTTTTTCTACTGCTTATGTACATATATTAACTAAGCCCAGTTTAAAAAGGTAAAGGCACCCCCTGACAGTCAAGTCCAGTCGCAAACGACTCTGGGGTTGCGGCGCTCATCTCACTTTATAGGCTGAGGGAGCCAGCGTTTGTCCACAGACAGTTTTTCTGGGTCATGTGGCCAGCATGACTAAGCCGCTTCTCGAACAATGGAACACAAACACCAGAGCAGCACACAGAAACACCGTTTACATTCCAGCCAGAGCGGTATCTATTAATCTACTTGCACTTTGATGTGCTTTTGAACTGCTAGGTTGGCAGGAGCTGGGACCGAGCAACAGGAGCTCACCCCATCGTGGGGATTTGAACCGCCAACCTTTTGATCGGCAAGCCCAAGGCTCAGTGGTTTAGACCACAGTGCCACCTGTATCCCCAGTTTATCTAGTTGCAAATATAAAAGCAGAGCGAGGAGAAGCATGTATACAACCTTGTGCTCTTGGCGGGAAAAGCAAGATATAAATATATACCACATAGCACATAGATAAAGTATGCAATACACTCCCATTCGAGGCAGCAATACCCACCAATTTCGAAAACCTACCGAAGCTGCCCAATGGTATTTTATTCCGTAAAAGCAGCCCATTTGGGGAGTGAATGAAGTAATGTGAACATGAGGAGTTTAAACAAACATAGCTCAGCATCTTTCTGCACCCAAGTTCACCTGATTTCTCTGCACCTCTGGGAGGGCCCGCTCCCAAGTCTCAGGAGGGGGTGGTCAACATTCCTTCTTCTGATTGCCTCGCAGCAGTGATGAAGTGATTAAGACTCCCTAGCAATGGGACTGTCTGTGAAGTGCCAAAGCCTTTGGAGTAGTCTCCAGAATTTGTTTAATAACTTTCTGAAGAGCTTTTAATGAAAGCTAAGAGTCTGGGTTCCTGATGACATGGGACCTGGTACACATTCACCCCTTGTATGCCCCTCTCAGTGAGATCTAGTTGCCAAGAAGCTATAACTTCTTTTGGATGCTGATAATACTATAGTCTACGTGCTTAATAGTGAGGGAGAGAACCCCAGTATATGGATCAAATGCTGAATTGTAAAGAAACTTCCATACCCAGTAATGCCCTTGTCATTGTAACTGACAGCAGGCTAACTCCTCAGCTAACAATAAATAATGCAGGCATGCAGACAAGCTCTTTGCTCAGAATTCACCTCATGAAATGCCATTGACATTATAAAGTAGGTTATAAGAAACTGATTTACTTTAATTATTTATGCTAATGATTAGGAGTTCAAATGCCTACACACAAGCCTATAAATAAATGAGAAAAGAAAGAGATTTTGCATCACCCACGCTTAGGTTGTAGCAGCTAAGGTAGGCATTGAGAAGCCTATGAAAGCCATGGCAACTTCATTTGTTTTGCCTTAGACAACCCTTACCATCCATTTCTTGTTGCAATGTTTGGCTTGGCTCAGTGGGCAGCACTTCCCAGGTTACCTTTAGCCTGGCATGCAAAGTGGCAAAAACACATCTGCCCCTGCCTGACTTTCTTCCTGCCCTTCACATGGACTGTGCATAGTATAGCAGTGCCATACTTGGGCTTTTCTGAAGATGGAAGTAAATGGGGAATTCTGAGGAGGATGCAAAATAATTTACTTGACAGGCTACTACTAAAGCTTGTGAAGCATGGCATATTCCTCTCTTGAAACCGGACGAGCTTTACCCTCAAATCCTCTTTTTCTTCCCCATCACATTCCAAATGCTTAGGGCCTTTGATCCACACGCAGCACCATGATCCTACAGGATAATAAACATGCCATTCCTTTGAACTTATCCACATCACACAGAGAGAAATTACTAGAGCCAAATTACATGTGACGTCCATTATGTAAAAGCAATTAATGGGCATTCAGAGGCATGGTGCCTCTGACAGTAGAAGGAAAACACAGCCACCATGGCTTACAATGCCTGTTAAGTCACTATGCCTATGGTCAGAGATGCTATGCCTCTGAATGCCAGCTGAGGCCTCCCCATTGGGCAGAACACGATTACACTCAGCTCCTGCTTGTGGGCTTTGCATATCCATCTGGCTGGCCAGCACAGTGAAAATAGGGTGCTGGACCAGAATCACAGGCTCAAATAATTATAGAGTTGGAAGGGACCACAAAGGCTATCAAGTCCAACCCCCAAAGTGGGGCTAGATGAGTCATTGGCTTGATCTAGCAGAGCTCTTATTATGTTGATGTTTATGCATTTTAAATAGCTACCATAGCATTAGAATTATGTTGCATGGGGAGGAAGGATTGACCCCCTTTTCTCTTGAAATGGTCCCAGCAAAAACCAATCACTTGTCCCCTGCCAAATCTGTTATTTATAAAAGGAAAGATGTTTCCATTCACACCAATGGGAGTTTCCCTCCTAATGCAAATGGCAATTTGGGGGGATTTCCAGAGGGATCTCGGGGGGGGGGGGAGGAAGGGTCATATTCCCCTCCCTGACTGATGCAGTCCAGATCCCGCTCAGAGGCCACTGCAAGAGGCATTTACAATAAAAAACAACTGTGCACATTATTTCATTTCATAGTTACAGCTCTTTCTAATAAGCTACAATGTACTTTCTTGGAACTGCTGATTCAGTCCCTAGCTTTGGCAAGCAGTTTAAAATCTCTAGGTTAGGCTTGGTGGTGCTCAGCTGTATAGGTTGTATCTTCTATCTCCTTTATAGAACTGCAGCCTTTAACTTATAGATCCTTGCTAGGACTCCCTAGCAAATGCTCCCTCTCTCAGAGTCCCGATCTGCCCTTGGTGGCTGAAAAAAACCTATATAATTCTTCAGTCGGATCCGTTTAGTTAATGGTAGAAGAAAATGCACATGTGATTTTCTCCCTTTGTATCAAACTGGAACAAGTGGGATATCGGTTGGTTGGAAAGATGTATATTTCTGCTAATCTATTTATATTTGCTAGTAATGACATGGAAATCTGCATTCATGCTTTCCCCTATTTCTGTGTTTTCTGTTTTATAGTCCCAATGTGGCAATTTCTTTTGGTGTGATCCATACATTTGTGTTTAGCACTTACTTCAGGCAAAGCCAACATTGGTCAGATTTGGGGATGGTTAATTGTACCCCCAACATACACCACACACTTCATGTTGTGACAATAATACAGTGAGACAGCATCTTTCCTGAACCTTTAATGAACAATCAGTTTGCAGTCTAACAGGATAGCTTGGCAAGTAGAATTATGATTATCTCCACAAGTGGCAGCACTGTGACAAAGATGAGAAATCTTTTAGAAGTGAAGCATGTTGATAAGGCATCGTAAACTACCTGATCTAAATGTCATTTCAGAATCTCCATATGGTGAAAAATGACATTTAATGATGAAAGTATATGAATGCATATCACTAGATCAAAATAATTAAAGACAATAATTTCCTCTTCTCCTGATTTTTTAATAAGTTTGATTTTTTTGCAAAAAAAAGGGGGAATTTGATGTCAACTTTTTAGCAAGCCTAAATATGTCACAGAAAAGATTTTGCAGAGGAATTCCATTGCAGCAAGCATCAGTGGTACCTACAGGGGCTTAATCAATACTGGAAATTGTAGAGTCCTTATATGGATAAATGCTGGAGAGCTATCATTTCAGCTGAAAGAGCAGCAATATGTGGGAGAAAGGAGGTCTATTTACATACTGAGATTTATAAGTGGGTAATATAATTTGTTAGTTTCTAGGGCTGTGCATAGCCCCCTGTACTCCACCATAGCTGACCTGGGGAATACCCAATCAGGATCCAGCACCAAATCAATTTCTGGGTGGGATAATGTGACCCTATATGATCAGGAGGGGGGCAGGGGAAGGAAATGCTATGTTGCTCCCCTCCCCCAATGTAGAGAGCAGGAAGGTTCAGTACTTCTGTAGGCTGCCTAGTCAGTATGTTCTCTGCACAGAACAGAATAGTACAGCAGACTCCACATGCAACCAGCAGGCTTGCACCCTGGGGGGCTGCATGTGTATAGCAGTTCTGCCAGGCCTACGTGCCCTCCCTCTTTGTCTTGTCCCTTCCTGCATTACTGCCCCCAAATGGCTCACCTATGTGAGCTTCAGTCCCTGATCATCCTCACCACTGACAATGATGCCACCTCTATGACTGCCATATAGGTTTTAAGTGGTTTAAACAACAACAACAACAGGATGTAAACATAATGTAATGTTAATGTAACATTAACAACTGGTCGTCCCCCCCTCACCTCTCTCCCAGAACAGAGGACTAATGCAACAAATTTTCCAAGTTTTAAGTTTTAAGGTATAAACTTTTTTTAAAAAGTATACAACTTTTTCTTTTTTGAAAGAAATTTTGAAGGAAAGATGATTGCTTTTGAAAGTCTCAAGTTATTTAACCTCCATCACATTTTAAATGTTAGAAGATACACTTAGGCTTCATTATGTAAAATAGCCATTTTAATGTAATTTCAGGTTAAAAACTGAGCTGTTTGCGAAGCACACTTATAAAACAGACCCTTCCACAGCCGGAAAACTGTGCAGGTAAAATAAATGCTTGCACATCTGCCAGGAGGGAATCACAAACCCCTCCACTCCTAAGCTTCGTGTATTTCCATATTAAAATTAGTGCCAATTTCTTTTAATTAGCCTTGTCATTCTTTGTGCAGCCCTATGCAGATAAAAATTAATTATCTGTAAATTCACATCTTCATAATTTTTAACCTTCGCTTCACTTGTTTTCAGTGACATTTACTGAAAAACACCACTTATCAGGAGATTGCACATGGAGGACAGACAATTCATCAAAAGGTAAAAAATAAAAATAATAGAATAAAAAAGGATGAGAGAGGGGGGAAATCATTCTGAAACAGTGCATGAAGCCTTAAGCCTAAACTACCACATAATCAGGAGCTCATCAAACCTTTCTGTTTTGATGCTGCTGAAAGAGGCATCTCATTTAAATGCCATTAATATGAAATGGCGGTTTTCATTAAGTTGTAATATCTAGTACCTGGCAAGTCTTGCTGTAAATCTGTTGAAGACTTAACATTCCCCTTCACTTTGTATATAAATCACTTTGTATTTATATTGCTGATGACTCTCTGTTCCCATGTTGTGGTAAACTGAAACCATCTTTAAAATATCAGGGGGGGGGGAGTCAAGAAAAATAAATAAGAAAATATTTAAATTACAAGGATGGCTTTATATCTCAGTGAAATAGCTTCTTACAACTGTTGAAGTAGTTTCCACCTGAAAGGTGAATGTCAGTTTGTCACGCATCTAAAGCTACTAAAGATGAAACACTTAGTCAAGTGGAACAATTTCTGAGAAAACATCCATAGCACTACACCGTAAACATGCCATAGTTAGTAAATCCCCAGCTGCAATTAAACAAAGCAAAATAAAACCCTTAGGAGTAAGTACCTGAAACTGCAATCGGCCTTCTTCTCTACCCCATCTAATGATTTCAGCTTTTGCCCACAAATTGTAAAAAAAATATATCAGTGGCTCTCACGAAATTGACAAATTGTTCATAGTCAGCCCAATGACAATAAAACAGTTACAACTTTCTAATGGGAAGATAGACTGTTTCTAAATGGCCGCAAGTGAGCAAACATGAATAATAATATTAAGTGTCTAATTCCATCCCTAAAGTTCTGATTGTGGCTGAGATGAGGTGACAGGACTAAATTGTATCTAATATTTCACGACCTACCAAATGTCTTTTTAAAGATAGTAAGCACACATGCATCAACTCCATTAGCATTTAAATTTATTATCTGACAAGAACTTGTTTAGGATGAGAGATTATAATCTAATTAACACCATCAATTCAGGGGCAGTCTTGAAGTGTCAAGGAATTTGAAGAAAGCAAAGGAGTATGTGATTTCATATATTGTGGCATAAATGGAAGCTTTTCTTCAAGTGCAGGTAATAAGAGTGGAACCCACCAATTTAGATTAGAATAACAGAAGCTGAGGCTCCAATACTTTGGCCACCTCATGAGAAGAGAAGACTCCCTGGAAAAGACCCTGATGTTGGGAAAGATGGAGGGCACAAGGAGAAGGGGACGACAGAGAATGAGATGGTTGGATGGTGTTCTTGAAGCTACTAGCATGAGTTTGATCGAACTGCGGGAGGCAGTGGAGGACAGAAGTGCCTGGCGTGCTCTGGTCCATGGGGTCACGAAGAGTCGGACACGACTAAACGACTAAACAACAACAACAACAGAAGAGGACAAGGAGTTAAGGCTTCTTACCTCTACCCCCTCAATACCTTCCTATGCCAGGTTTTTGATCTGGATCAGATCCCCTGAACCAGCTAATTACCTTTAAAAATCCTTTCAGACAAATGCATTCTGGTCCCATGAACATACCATTTGCACAATTTTTCTTCCATCCCTTTTGGTAAAGTATATTTGGCAAAGCAGGGGTGGGGAAACATTTTGGTTCAGGGGCCAGGATGCTTCTCAGGGCCAGCCTCTCTGGCTGAGCTTGATAGATGGGGGGCACTGTCTTGTCAACCACATGACATCAATATCACATGGTTGACAGGTAGGCGGGGCCATCCAGCTGTCAAGATTGCTTCACCTGTTTGCAGATCTTCCTGTGATCCCCCTTTAAACCCCCTGCGGGTTTAAAAGAGGAATGTGGGGAGACTTACAAAGCGACCCTTGGAGGAAGTGTAGGCTGTTTCTGAGAGTGCTTTTGCCAAGCATTGTAGTTAGTTGCCTTTGCTTGACAGTACTTTGCCATCCCTTGGGGAAAAAACCTCCTCTCGTTCTACCTTCTCTGTCACATGGCAAACCAAACACAACTCTGACTTTGCTTTAGAGTGGAAGCTGAGGAAGGAAGAGGGAGGAGACTTGCAAAGACTTTCCCCTTCTTCCCATTTAAGTACTCAATCTCATGCCAACCTCACTGCCATCTTTAATTTCTGCTCATCAGTTGGATGAATGGAGATTACATAGCCTGTCTAGGCTATGTAATCCTGTTCCTTGTTGTGAACAAGATTGTACTGCCAATGCAAGATTAAACCCTGTATTTTGAAATATTGCATACGTACATTGCTATTTTTGAAGCATTTGCTGCTATTTTTCCCCCTTATACTTTCAATGTGCTAAACAACTCACTAACCCCACTGTACTCCAGGGAGGCACCTGGTTTAGATGCCAGGAAGTTCCCTATTGTTCATTACAACTGGCACATAGGTGTGGGAGCAAGCACAATTCTTCCCCTGGAAGCCTCCAGAGGTCAGCAAAGGGCCTCCTCATGGTGTGGGCTTCAGCAGGTGCCCAGTGATGCCAGTCTGAGGGAGGAACATGGTCATCCTGAACTAAGGTGTCTAAATGTTTCTAAACTGGAACCAGTCTTGCCATACAATCTTGAAATGAAGATAAATTATTGTTTGCTCTGCCAGAGAGGCCTTCATAAATGGGAAAGGACTATAAGAAGTTTGAACAGCTGCTACAAAGGAAGAGTGAAAGGCTTTATAAGATGTGGAGGTCTACGCAGTCTAGACCTATAACTAGAGAGCACAGAGATGACTTTGAAGCTTTCTTTGAAGTTCCTTGCACAGTTTGGGGTTTCTTTTCTGTTCTATATATGCTAGGCTATAGAGAATTCTCTATATACTTAAGGAAAGGCCTTTACTATAGCTGCACAGTCAACTAGTTGTATCATGAAAACAAATACTTCAATTTCACCACCACTGTCACAAAAACAAAGGTTTTATTTGACCTTGTGCTCTTGAAATTGTTAGTGTCACTTCTGAGATTTCACAGGGGAGACGTTATTTTCCAGGGATTTATTTTGCTTTCAGCATAGTGTACAGTTTTAGAAAAGTTTTTATTCCCCCCCCCAAAGCGTTAATGTGTTTTGTTTCTAAGAGCAAAGCAGCATCAGTGTGAAAAATACTTTAGGAGATTGAGAAAGGATGGAATTTGTCACACAAGAATAACATTAAGAAGTACTTTCTGCCCAGTGGTTTCAAGAAAGATTGGAGGGGTGGGGGTGGAACAGAAGCCTAAAAACCTTAGAAAAGAAACAATGGGTTGTATCTGATTAAGTCAGGAGTGCTGAACCTCTGGCCCTCCAAACAATGCTGAATTATAATTCACATCAGCCCCAGCAAGCATGACCAATGGCCCAGGATGATGGGAGCTGTAGTTTAGCAACACCTGGAAGTCCAAGGTTCTTCACACCTGTACTAAGCCATAGTGTAGATCTATGACTCTTATATGTCCATTGATTTCAATGGGTCTACTCTGAGTATAACTTAGTTGGATACTACCTAGTCTCTTTGTGACAATGTATACCCTGTTCTAAAACTTGAATCTTGAATAGTTTCTTCATTATCAAAATGTGAAACCAGGTTTGTTATAGACCTCTCAATCAGTTCAGAAAAACTGATATCTCCTGTCTCCTCCATGCGTGAATTACAGTTATAGGCTTATGTAATAGGAACCAGAAACAAGCAAGTAATCATGGGCATTGGGATTGGCACAATTAGGGTGCAGAGGGGTTGATTTAGGCCTCAGGTGCCCTTGGACACACACACACACACACACACACACAGAGAGAGAGAGAGAGAGAGAGAGAGAGAGAGAGAGAGGTGAAAGAGACGGAAACAGGACTGGATAACCATTCTTTTCACAGCTACCAGCTCCATCTATAAACATAATATTCTGTGTAGAAAAGGCACATTGGATTCATTAAGAATTGGACTAAGAGAGAGAGAAGCAGGAGGAAGAATAGGTGATGGCAGAAGAGATTAGGAGGATAATGCTGGCACTGCTGGTGCCACCAAAAAGAGGATTGACTGTGGGAAGCAAGAAGTGTTGTTGAATCTGTCCAAGAAACACAGAAATGTGAAAGAAATTAAGTCTTAAAATTTGTCTCCTGAGTATTAGCCTAGGTATGTTTTATTATTCACAGTAGCATGCATTGGTTTAGCATGTGGAAATTTCATAGTTGTCTCTGAAGAATGATAAGTTGCAGAGAGAGAGAGAAAGAGAGAGAGAGAGAGAGAGAGAGAGAGAGAGAGAGAGAGAGAGAAGCCTTGAAATATCACTTTTTAAAAATCCCAAGCCAGTGTTTCCTGGCCTGGGTAGCATTGATCATATTGGCATTCATCACATTCCCTAGCTACAAAATGCAGTCTTCTGTGTGGTGGTTCTCAGGTTTATCAAATGTGCCACATGAAGGACAGTAGAACTTCAAGACAAAATAGCTTTTCCTTTGTTCATGCAGAACCTTGATGAATTGTGTTTTCTCTAAGATAATATTTGCAGAAGTCATTTGGAAAAACCCTGCTTTATACTAAGTGCCAAAACAAACAATGAGTTGCTGGCAAGCCCTTGTGTATGTGTCGGCTTCATGACCTTCAGTTTGGTGAGAAGGGAGAGATTTATACAAAGAATACATCCGTTCTGACATACACAGATATCACAGATTGCCCTGAAATGCATTGTCTACAATGTTGGTTGTGATGTTTTTCTCACAGAAAATGTCTGATTAAAAACATTTTGAAAACAAATCATGCAGTCAAAATGAAGAATGGTAAAGGACAAAGCAGTAGCAATGCCGCTAAGTGGAACCAATGAACTTTAGCATGACAATAACTCTTTGAACTTGGCAATGATTCAAAAACAGACAGCCATATTAATATGGGACACATTCTGTCATTCTGGGCTAAGTTGGTCACATACTAGCAAGTGTGTGTGTGAGAGAGAGAGAGACCGGGGGCGGGGGGGGGGGAGGGAAACATGCTTGAACACACCTTATTACTATGGCGTAGGATGGATTTTGATCCTGTGTTTTAGTTCTGCTGTTAATTTTTTTTTTTTGTGTGTGTGTGTGTGTATGTCTTGGGGTGGAAGTTCACTCCTAAAGGGCTGTTGATATGCTTTTGATAAGCTTGAAACACTGGGTAGTTGGTCAGAAAAGAGAATAATTGAGTATCTGTCAAAACACCATAAATCTCCAGACCCACCCAAACACCCAGTTTCTGCTCTCTACAGCATACGTCTATGTACATAAATGGAACTGCATTATTCAATGAAAAATAGAAAAATACATACATACATACATACAAAATATATTTTTTTTTAAAAAAGGACACCAGTTATTTGTTTCTGTAATGCAGAATAGAAATTGCTATGAAAATATTCTCTTTGAAGATCAAACGCAAGGAATAAGAAATTACACAAAGACTGGAGGGAAGCTTGGGCAAAGCAAAAAGAAACACAATTAAACCTTCTTCATATAGAGAGCTGTTTACAAATGGTGTAGAGTTACCCACACCACATACAACTCACACTTCTGGTCTTGTTTCCAGACACATCCAAGTAGTAGGTTCCGAAATCTTTTCCGTTTACAATTACATTAGGGAAACTGTATCACTTACCAATGCAAGTTATGTTCAACATGCACATGTAGTCAAGTGGGGGACAAATCATAAACAAACAAAATAAAATGAGATATGCAAGTGCCAGAGTGACATAAAAGAACCTGGGACCTTTTGCACCCAAAGCATGCACTCTGCCATAGATCTACAGCCCTTTCTCATGTACACTCACTTGAGAAAGAATGAAAGGAGAGGTACAAATGAAACTTTTTGCTGTCCATTGGGAAAGTGCTCTTTCTTTACCGATTAACTGAAAATCTTAATTACTGTCTCCAAGACACCTATCAATCGCCCTTCTGATTTTAAAACTATGCAATTGTGTTTTAAGCTCGCTGTCATTTAGGGGTACATTGATTTGATGGATAACAGCCTCGTATCAAATGCTGGCTCAGATGCTTAGAATTTTCCCTTTAAACTACACATTTGTTGGCTGAAAGCAGCCAACACTCCGATTTCTGTTCTATTACTGAGCTGTCACAATACATCACAGCTGCTCAACGCCATTAATATTGATGTTCTTACAACCTTAAGTACACATTATACCATCAGTGTTATAGCAGGGTAGGGAGGCAAAAATATTGGTGTTGCCGAAATGACAGAGTCCGCAACATCCATTATGACTTCCTCAAGTACCTGCTTCACCTTTAGCCCCCTGTGCATCCCAAAACCAGTTGTTAACCATCCAGCCTTTCGACTCGCAGGGTAGCTATTTCTGTTATAAATGCTTGTGTTAACATCTGTATTCTTGACAAGGAGCAAATAATATAGCTCCTTCAACACCCTTGGGAAAACTTCCTTTACAAAACTGGCAGTTTGGGGGCAATTTAGACCATTAAAAAGACCAGCCAAATCCCAAAAGCTGCTTCGTGGAATATTACAAATCAAAGCAAAACATTGTATAGGCCTAAAACTAATGTTCAGAAGACAATGGTTTCTCACAGAGGCATTATTAACAGGTGGCTCCTGGAAGTCATGAATAAAGCACATGTTTAAACAAATAGTGTTCTCCTCAACAGAGTCCATTAAATTATGCCAGCCACCTTAATCTCCTCAGGCACATGTAAAATAAAAAAATGTTCCTTTGTTGAGACTTTGTATGTTTCCAATGTATCACGCTGCTTAATGCTACCAGAAGAAATAATTGCATTACATATGTAATCTCTTTCTCTCTATTTTTTACATCACAGGCGGCTTTAACTACTACTACAACAACAATATAACCAAAAACAACAACAATGACTGAAAATAATTGTGCTACAGACACAGACCAAAAAAACCTTCTTACATGCTACATTTAAAACTTAGAAATGCAATATTCTGGTTAATTCGGTGTGGCATCCCATGTTTAAAAACTGCCAGCATCCATAAATGGAAAAGCTGCTGTATAGGTGACAATATAAATATGTGACATTTGGAATGCTGAACTCCACCACCACCCT
The DNA here is from genome assembly GCF_965112155.1 of Podarcis liolepis. Lineage (NCBI taxonomy): Eukaryota > Metazoa > Chordata > Lepidosauria > Squamata > Lacertidae > Podarcis > Podarcis liolepis. The sequence continues at coordinate 36,641,823 of NC_139556.1, read as the reverse complement.
TTTGCTAGGTAGAATAAAGTAAGAACCAAAAGGGAAAGTATTGCAGGAAAGTGAACCAATACAGTATTTGGAGGTCAATACATTGTGAACGATTACAACAAAATTTTGTGTTCCATCTCACTCTAACCACCTAAAATAGTTATGAAAGGCAGATGAAAGGCAGGAAAGAAAGAAAGAAAGAAAGAAAGAAAGAAAGAAAGAAAGAAAGAAAGAAAGATCAGGATTTTTTTCAGCCAGAACTCGCTGTAACTCAGTTCCAGCACCTCTCAAATGGGAACCATTGCCGTTATAAGAAAACAAAGGAGGCATTCATGGTGAATTGCAGCACCTCTTTTTCTAGAAAAAATAGCACTGATAATAATTATAATTTGTTTGGAAGCAATACAGCAACTTGCATTCCTTAAGTGATAAGTATATTGAGAATTCTATCAATAAACAGGACATACAAATTTATACAGATGCCCAGCAGGGCCTTTCTACATCTGTTTACTATGGTAAATAAATAATCAGCAATTCATGCCTGTGTTAATGGTAAGGTGACTAGTCTTGTGCCCAGATGAACCGGCAATGGCTCTGAATACAAAAGCATCAGCCAAAGACCAGGATACGTTGTTCATGATGAAGATAATACTGGATATATGTTGACAAGCCCAGAGGTATCCAGTGACTCATTACCAATTCTTAGTTTGTTTGTTTTTGGACTTGAGCATGCATATCTCATTACAAACCACATCCATAGTTTGCTGAGTCTAGGGGGAAGGCACATGTGGAATCAGACATCTCTTAAGAAGAAGAAATACCCTTGAAATGTTAGTCAAGAAAGGAACGCCATTTCAGAGATTATTCTGAAAGAGAGAAATGGTACTCGCAGCAGTTTGTAAATCCTGATGGAGAATAAATACATATTGTGCTCAAGTATGTGTCTCTGTGTAGATACAGATATATACACACACAAAGTACAAAAAGTAAAATGAAAACAAGCCCTCATTTGGTGTGGCATGAGTGCTTGTTCTGCTTGAACTCTGGTACAAAATAGTGATTCTGCTACTCTGCCAGCAATGTTCTGCTACAGCAGGGGTGGAGAATTGCCAGCACATGAGCCAAATGTAGTCCCTGGGTCTTCATATTTGGCCTGCAATTAGGGTTCAAAAAAGCCTTCTATCAGAGCCAGGTTAATCTTCCATTCCCTATCTGTTAACAAAAAACTGAAAATGTTCCCATGCTGAAGTTAGACTTGAAAATAAACCATTCTGTTAACTTGAATAGAAGACTTTTTTCAAGACTAACTGCAGTGTGCCGTAGCACTTTTGGATGGGGTGTCAGTTTTTGCAATCTTCATGGACCTGCAAGAGCAAAAGGATGTTCAAGCACCTGACAGGCCACAATATATGCTTGCTGGATTGTGTTTGGCTTGCTGGGCACAGAATCATGTTACACAAGAGAGTGATTGACCTGAACATAGGCAGAGAATGAATGAATGAAAATAAAAGAAGGGGGGGGGAGTCCTTTCTTGTACTTACAGGGTCCGTGAGCTCTGGCAAGCTAGCCTGGTAAGTGAGTGGCCGACAATCCCGAGTGTTAACAACTAATACGCATGGAAGGAACATTGGTCCAAGGTCATCCCCATCAAGGACATCAACAGTAAGGGTGGTTGTACTTGTTCTTCTCTCCATAAGGTTTTGAGCTCGGTCCTGTGGAGAAAATAAGGATTTAACCCAACAATAAAAGTTGTTTGTCTTGGTATCACTGCATATAATAATGTGAAATTCGAAACTGCAAGCTGAAAACATGTTGCAAAGACAGGTGGAAGTGAACATTGCACTCCCTGACCCCACAAAGCTCTAATCTGGGACCACTACTAACCAAGAGGGGTTGTGTGTGAGTGAGTGAGTGAGTGAGTGAGTGAGTGTGCTTATCAGCCTTTTTTTATCTCAAGAGGCAAATATGCTTTAGGTAGCCTTGTTCCCACTTCCTTGATTTCACTATTTTATATCTTAGTATCATATTTTGTACCCTACCACCCTCTCTTTCCTTGCTCTGTCCTTTTCTATGTATCTTCTTCCCTTCCTCCCAACAACCCCATTTTTGACCTTCCTTTATACCTCTATTCCACGACACATCTTTCTTTTCTACAGAAATTATTTTCCTCAAACCCTTCCTCCTTCCTTGGACTCCAAATCATCACACTTCTTTTGTGCTGTTTTGGGGGTCAGGGGGCTTGTCTCAGAAGTAAAGCAAGTTATCCAATATCAGCAAAGAAATCTGATATTAGCCATGTGTGTGAGGGAGAAAACATTCAAATGGAAGCCCCCCTCCCATCTAGCAATATTTGGGGAAACAGATTATGTGATAAAATCTTCTTTCTGGCAAATTTGGAACTGATAAGCATTGTTTTCCCACACATCACAACAAAGGATTTTAATCCCCTCTATCTCCAATGAGAAAGTTGTATGGTTTTAATTATAGAATCACTTATCAGCACAGTACACCAGTATGTGTTCTATATATTCTGCTTACTGACAGAAGAATTCATAAATTCCCTTTGTTGCTTTTCTAGTAGGAATAAAGTAGTCTGTAGAAAAAGAATTAAGTCAGACTATTCTTATTCAAAACGGTAGCAACATTATCACATCACAAAGATTTTTAATTTTGTATTCACATGCCATTCCTGCTTTTCAGCCATTTCATGATGGAGGGTCTGGGGTAGAACATTGCTAATGCCTTGCTTTTGGTGATCAAACTGTTCAGGACAAGGCAATCTGCTTAGCAGGATACAACCCACTGTATTACTATATGTACATTTGTTGAGCTGGTCAACTAAATAGAAAGCGCAATGTCTCCAGGAAAATAAATTAAAAACTGATATTGGAGATGTGGCCTTGGGGAAAGTTTTAACTTGCAATCTTAGATGATAAACCCAGGAGTTTGGTGGAAAGGGAAGGCTGATACTGTGCAAGAAGGAGGAGAAAATGGTGGCAGGATTACATTGCACCCAGAAGAGGCAAGGTTGTGTCAAGATCTGAAAGGAAGGAAGGAAATCAGGTGGAAGCAAGTAAAGAAGAAGAGAAGTTTTGCAACAAGGGCAATATGCAGCTAAGACTGGAACTTGAGACTGAAGTCCATGGCCACGCTACCCAGGGAGTCCTGAAATGGCTACCCAGAGAGTAACTGATAATGGAGAAAGCAGCAAACAGGTCCAGCATCAGCACCTAGGCTGGCGTAGGGATGCTTGGACTCACTGAAGCATCACTTTGATCACTCCAGCATCTTCTTTTCTTTGCCTTCATCTTTTGAGAAAACATTCAAAAGACAGCTGGTAGCCATCAGGGATTATACATAGTTACAGGTGCTCATTTTGTTGTCGTCTTTACTTTAAAAGTACATTACTGTTTTCTACAACGGAATAGTGCTTATTCGCAAATGAATGTGTTTTGCATCAGAATAGTTGAAGTAAACATCATCTTAGTCCTATAATAATCATTACAGCATTATGATTTAAGGTAGTTTAAAATGAAAGAAAAACCTTCACATACTCAGAGGGGCGCATTTTTCAAAACCAGGGATGGAAACTTTTTTGTTTCTTCATTTTGTTCTACTGTATCAGGAATGTATAGAAAGCGCAGAAAGGCAGTGTTGACAGGAAGAAGAGAAATAACTGAAGGAACAGACATGGGAGTCTAAAGCAGGGTCCCCCCAAAGGCTATGGAGTCCAGGATCTAAAATTACCTATCTTGAACTCCTTGAATGTTGAGCACATTAAGAAACAATAACAACAAGGGCAGTTACACTGATGTTTAGGCAAGAACTCAGAAGTGGTTCAGAAGTATCCCTGCTTCTGCCTCGGAGTCTGAACTGTGCTCTGCTGCAGACTCTTCCTGTTCACAAAACCCCGTCACCTATTCTGCTTCTGACACCTCCCAGTCTGCTCCCTTTACCTCTAACCATTCATTGTTGTCCCACCACCATCCCCCAGGCTCTGAGTCTTCTTCGCTTGGAGGTCACCTGGCTAATACCTCCCACGACCCCTCTGCATCCAGCTAGTCCATGGCACACTTGCTTTGACAAAATGTCATTATAACCCCCTAGCAAACCTATGAGGATGACTGCTCAATAAACGTGCTGTCTGGAAGCACCCTCAATGAAATATGGCACAAGAATGGCTGGAATTCAGGACTCCTTTTAAGCAGATTTATAATTATGCAAGTAACTTGCAGAATTCTGCAATGAATGGAAACTTTGCCAGCTCTGGTTACAAAGACAACATCAACAGTAAAGCTGATTCCAAGTAAAGCTTTCCAACCGGTATACTCTGTACAATGTAGGCATCACTTTATTTCTCAGCTTGAAATATCTGTTACATAACATGTCAGGAAAATGCTTCACACACACCCCTATTTGATATACACAACTGGAGGTGAAAGAAAAAGCACCTTCAAAAGACTGCATTTCAGAGCTGAAGGATGCAGTTAAACTGCAGCCATTAAATTAATTTCACAGCAAATTAGTATTGCTGGCTGCAACAGAACAGTAAAACTCATTGACACTACAATGCATCATTCTATACCTTCCCAGACTAAAAAGGCTCTATTTTGCAACTGAACACCAACACCTTTATAACCAGTAAATATGTGAAAGATTGTGTTACATGGCAGCAGAAACATAGGGCTGATTCTCATGAATTTAAGTCATTTGATATCTCATCAACAGATGATGATCACTTGAGGATTGCAAAATAATTTGCTGACTTACAGTAAAATGCAAGGTCTGCTTGCAGCATCTAGACTACAATGGTTCATTCAAATACAATGCTGCAGGAATCAAATGATGGATATTCATGGGGTGAATGCCCTCTTGAATTAAAAAAAGTCATGTGCTGATAATGACAATTTAAATGCCCATCAGATACAATAGGAAGATACAGTTTCTATTCTCCCTTTAAAAACAGTTATATTCGCAATGGACACCAAAAATTACAAGTCAGTCATACTCACATTGGCTTGGACAATGACAAAATAGCGTGTTTTTTCTTCGTAATTTAGCCTCTCACGCAAAACTACTGCTCCAGACAGTGTAAGAGGAATATCAAAAGTTCGATTTGAAGTCTGCCAAAATTAAATGAAGAAAAGAGAAATATAGGTCACAGGAGAAAAAATGATGTAATCAAATTAGGAAGATCCATCAGTGGCAACTGACAACAACACTTCCTTTTCTTCAGTGAGCAATCAGTTCACTTTGCCCTCACATCCTTCCCCATAGACCTAATGAATTTCCACAGAAGAAAGACCCTTGGCATAATGACAGTGTGCAGTCACATTTATTCCAATTAAAGAAAGAAAAAAATGCCACCAAGAAAAAAGAACATATCTTTCAACAATAAAAGCCTAATTAAAACATTTCGGACTAGATAGGAACAGACGATAATATCCAACTGCATGATGCAAAGAGTAGACCCACTGAAATTAGTAACTACAAGTCCATTGATTCTGGTGGGTCTACTCTGAATATAACCGACATTTTATATCTCCCAGTTTCTGGCTGAAACAAAGGAGAGCAAGTGATGTGATTGCAAATGGGACCTAAAACTGATACAACCAACCATGAGGTTCTTGGAGATTTGGAACTTGTTCACATGACCAGACTGCATTTGTGTGCTTCTGGTGACGGTTGAAACCAAGGCAAATGGGTTGCCTGATTTCTTAATGGGCCCAGAAATACTGTAAAATCAGCACTATTCTTGCTGTAAATTTCCTGTGGTTATGTGGCCCTCACAACCACAATCACCTGTGGTTGGAAGCTTGCATAAATGGACCCAGGGAGGGGACTTCTCCCCATGCAGATGGGTCCTTGAATGAGGGGCCAGCATGTGTCACAACACCCTGTTACACACACTTGTACATAATTTGCATAGAACTGCAGTCTGATGAAGTAGAGGTAAAATTCTGGACTCTCCTCTGTTGAAGAATTAACACAAGCTTTTAGGCAAATCAACAGGCCTTCTCCCATGGTTTTATCTTTATTCTTCTTCATGGGGGTGCATTTATACAAAGAGGTAACCATGGAAGGATCTTAGGAATGATTTCTCACCCCACTGTGACATTTCTATGCTTTAAAAAAAATACCAGACAAGTGTATAAGCTCAATTGACTTTCGGTGAAGCTGTGAAATGACCACATTGCCCTGCTAAAAGTGCTCACCAGGAGCAGTTTGTAATTTGCCTAAAAGGTTGTGCAACCTAAAATCATTACAAGGTATGGTAATTGTGATCAAGTTACTTTTGAGCACTGATACCAGTTAAATTTAAACCGGAATGAATCATTTCTATAGCCAAGGATTCCTCAAACTGATATGTACTGATTAAGATAGCTGCAAGTGATGGGAGACTTTACACGATGGAGCGTAAGTGTGTGGGGGCACAAAGTGCTACAGATCTAATGTATGTTGTGGACACTCCACCTACAGATATGTAAGCTACTCTGTTTGAAGCTACTTCCTTCACAGCTAAGACAAAAAAAAGTGTCGGTGCCATAATTTGCCTGTTGTGGAGATGTGACCATATCACTTCTTTACCATATCAAGCCTATAACAATGAATAAACATCTGAAGTGAATGTCATTTTTTTTCTAAAGACCAAAGATGTTCAGGAGATAGAAGAAATATTGAAAAGCAAGGATTTTTAAAGCAAAAAGCAACAACTTGTAAACCTATGTTTGGGCAGATCCACTTTAGCCTGCAGCTGATTTAATTTTCTTTCATTTTAAAATATATTCTATGCACATAGCCTTCACTTTAACATAGTAATATTCTACATTTAATAACCTCTTTTTAAACATAGCAAGGGGAACATTCCATCTCATGAGCCCACATGGGCAGTCTCAAATGTCATACTTTAGCAAGACACGGACTTACCAACATCATCCGCAGCTTGTGAGAACTAGGTCCATCTCTTGCTGAATATTAAGCCTTGCATATCAGTATTTTCTCCATCTCCCCCAACACCCTTGGCAAAGATTCATGGAGCAACACAACACATTGTTTTCCCATGCTTTTGCCTAATAGTGCAGTAACAGTGAGTGCAATTATTTTAATCCAACAAAAGGTGTGCCAATCATTCTCCTGATCAATTTTCTTGAACACTGATTCTATAACTTTCTAGAATACAAACCATTCACATCTCAGCTTTTTGTATGATCTCAGTCACAATGCAGTCTCTACTATTACCTTGGAATAATAAGCAACCTACAAATGATAGCAATCATCCCTCCTCTTCTCATCAAAATGTACTTATTTTAACCTGAGTTTTATTATTATAGTCTTACTGCCACTGATAATTTAGAGCCTTTGCATAGCAATAATAATCCAAATGTGTTGTGTGTGTTTTTTAAAAAAGCTCATTTTGTCTAAAATGAAGTATTTTAGATATATATCACAGGTAAAAGTTTTCTGTGAATAAAATTGTTTTTAATTCTGCAGTAAAATATTTCCTCCAAAAATGGGCAGTCTAAAATATCATGACACTATTTTGACCTGCCCACTAGGAAACCTTTTTAAAAATCCTATCGACTAAATGCATCTGAATTAAACTTACATAAACTCACTGGTTTGAAATTTTTGTAAGTTAAAAAAGAACAGAATGCAAAGCCCAGTTTTAAGAATGATATAAAATGCACTAATAAGTAGATGTACTACTATGTTTTCTATTTAGTGCTGCAAATGAAAGTGCCTATTTATTAATACCATAACTCTATGCTATACTTAGGACCAGTTCACACAGATCATGTTAAACGTTCAATCATCACCACTGGAACTGGGGAGATCACACAGTCCTCCCCTACACAAGTAGATCCTTTAGTGAGTCGGGACCTGAACATGTAAAATGCCTACATCAGTGAACCCCACTCACTGAATCCCACCCCTTGTTCACAGTGGATGGATCAAATGAGTGGCCAACATTCATGACTCTAGTTCACACTAAGCATTCTACATGTGGTGCCCTCCCATGTCATCCTAAAAGTACATTCTACATGTGGCATAATGGAGGATAAAGTTCCATACTCATATGCCCTTCTTGGGTCCACACACATAATTGCCTACACAAGTAGTTCCCGTTGCCATGACCTATTTTTCCAGGGAATTGATATGAGCTGAGCATTATGCATTCAGTTGTATTTACACCTTCAGGACTGGTTCTTGAACATCCAGCAGGGGCATAAGTGTGGGAAGCAGCAGCACATGGGATTCTAGAACTCTACCAGCAGAATCAAGGAAGGGGTTGTTGTTTTTTAATGGCTCATTCTCTCTAAAGAACTTCCACACATTTTTTGTCAGGTTTTACTTGTATGCATAATCTGTTCTACATGTGTATGATTAAAATATCTCCCTCTGCCCCCGCCAAAAAGAATCACTCTCAAATAGCTTAAAAATTAATAATTCCAGGTTTCTTGAAGAAATGCTTTTGGGCTCATAAATCTATGTGTGATACAAATCCCTTTTCCAAATCCCACATGCAAAGGAAAGTCCAATTCATCCCTCCCCAGGATGCTATCTTCATGATGAATATACCTGTGCCCAGCACCACACACATCAAATCAATCTTGGGTTCAAAGTGCCTTATGAGAAAATGTTACCAAAAAAAAAAAGTTCAAAGATTTAAGAAAACTTAACAAGGGCAAATTCTGTTAAAGATAAACTGAGAGCGCTTTTGTATCTTATTTTCATTCTTCCAACAACACATGTTTACTGAAAATAAGAATTTCACATACTGGGTCGCTGGGATTGTACTGGATGACGTACTCTATCTGTCCATTGGGACCATCATCTATGTCTGTGGCACCATTGTTTCCAGAGAATCCTGTAAAGATGGTAGTTCCAACTGGTGTCAACTGCAACAACAAAAATGATGTGCACACTTAGGAACCCTTGAAAGACAGAAGAAGAAGAAGAAGAAGAAATCCAAATAATGGTTTCAAGTAAAAATGTAGTTCAATGATGTGCTGGCAATGCTACCCTGTCAGACAATGTTACTGGATGAATGTATTGTGTGCACAAGCATTTCAGCTTGCCAGATGGAACAATCTCCTTCTCCTTTTCCTGCATGCTGTTCTGGAGGTTCTCCTGACCCCAAAGAGCCAATTTTGGAGGACAGGGGACACAGAAGGGAGGAGGGGGGGGGAAAGCTGCACTGTGCAAGCGGAAGTCCTTGAATGATGGGGCTCATTCAGCTAATCCCACCCATTATCCCTACTCCCAGTTCAATGTTCCTTTAAAAAACCCCTAAAAACCCCTCAAGAGAAAATAGGGAGGCTAAGGGCACTTCGAGTGCTGATATTTTTAGGTAGGATTCAATCTCATACTGGCAAATTCACATTGTGCAATTAGTTGACTGAGAGCTCTTGTGCAACAAACCCACTTCCTCAAAAGTTTTGACCTTTTATTGCAATTAAGTGACAGGAAAATGCACTGGAAACTGAAGGGTGCAACATCATGTGACCTCCCCACAAACAAATAAAATGGGATATTTGTTAAATAGCCAACACCATCCCTATCCCTGCAAACAAATCAGGATGAATACTGAATAAACAGGCTGTCTGGAAGTGTCAATAGACTTAATCACACACTGCAGTCCATGAATGGTTTGCACTCTAAAATTAAAGAAATACAGGTATGTGAGAGAGTGAGGCTAGTTACAAATGAGGAGAGGCAATTATAAGGCTGCAAAACGCTACTGACTGGTTGAGAGGAGTACAGGCAAGCAGCACCGTCCAGCGTGAGGTATACTGGCTCAGATGAGCAAGAGGAAATTGCACACCATGGCACCATTTCAGGGAACAGTGAAATGCAAAAATTACACTGCAGGCTTTCACAACACAATCGCATCCACACGTGCATCAAAGTAACTACCACCGTGTTCAGTGGGGCTCCCTCCCCCTGGTAAGTGCATACAGGATTGTAAAGGCAGTCTCATTGTCACCTTCAACTTCTCTTGTTCACATGCCAGATATCATTTTGAGAGAAATATATGATGTTACAGTGTTTGTCTGAACAATTTTTAGCACTGTGGAGCTCTACTTCCTACCAAAATTCTAGTCGCTTCCACATTGAAGTTACTGCAAGTTGCAAGGATGAGGGGAAAACTTATTAGGCACTTCTAAGATTCAGAATCCACATGTAAATGCTACTCATGCTGATCCCTGTGCTATTCAAACTATATGTGTATGGGTTCCACAACCTCATGGAGCAATGCTATAAGATTATGCAGAAGATTATGCCTATCTTCTTTTCCTCCTTCTTTTCCAAGTACTGTCTTGGTTTATCGCTTAACCACCAAGTCACAAGTATTCAATCAGTTTCCATACAGACATAGTACAGTGGTACCTCGGGTTACATACACTTCAGGTTACATATGCTTCAGGTTACAGACTCCGCTAACCCAGAAATAGTACCTCGGGTTAAGAACTTTGCTTCAGGATGAGAATAGAAATCATGCTCCAGCGGCGCAGCAGCAATGGGAGGCCCCATTAGCTAAAGTGGTGCTTCAGGTTAAGAACAGTTTCAGGTTAAGAACGGACCTCCGGAATGAATTAAGTACGTAACCAGAGGTACCACTGTATTATAAATTGGGGGGAGGGGAAGACTCCCCCAAAATATCTGGATTCAGTAAAGGATTAGAAACTAAGGAAACCCCTAAATTCCTGGGTCTAGTAGGGGTTGGAGTTTAAACCAGTTTTTCCATGTCCAGGAAACCACCTGGCAGAAGAACCATGAAAAGGTAACCACTGGAATGGCTCACCGATTAACCCCCTAAGAAGGCCAAAGATGATGAGGTAAGCAAACAGGAAATAACTGTCACTTTTGCAAGCTGGGGAGATAGGCAAGAACACAAGGTGGGCAGTCTGTTTTATGCTTCAGAGGTTGGACATGATGTGTGGGGTCTCTTTGAATCTAAGGCTGCAGCAATGGGAAGAACAGGACCCTCTTGGGATATGAATACTCTGCACTCTCTCCATCTAGACACAGGTTGCAAATATGTGTAAATAAACCATTAACAATAAAGACACCACAGACTCTGCTGTGCCTCACTGTTTTAAAAGGAAACAAAGATCCTGTTAAGCATGCCTAGTACCCCTGGAATCTCAGACCGTTCAGAGATTGGAGTGGCATGTAGCACTATGCTTATTCAGAACTATGGTCATTAGAATGTTAACCAGACTTCATCATTCTGAATGCATTTGCCAGATATAAACATTCTAAAATTGATTTCAAAATTCTACCACTGAAATTCAATTGCCCATACTCTCTCTCATTCCAATTTTTTAAAATCTGCAATTTTTCAAACTTATTGAAATATCAAGCCCACACTTTAATGTTAGTACCATTCCTACATCAAAAATCTGTTTCATCTCCGTCACACAACATACACTTGTGAGAATAGTTTTTACAACTCCCAGAAGCAAAACATGACACCCTGTCTTCTGATGGGAACAACTGCTGGTTCTTACTTCACTAGTGTAGCACTGCAGGAGTTATCTAGAGAATTACGGCACAACTCTTGATATTCTAGAAATATGTTCTTCAGAAAATGAATGGCAAAGCTTAGTATTGATCAGAAGAAGAAGAGTTTGGATTTGATATCCCGCCTTTCACTCCCTTTAAGGAGTCTCAAAGCGGCTAACATTCTCCTTACCCTTCCTCCCCCACAACAAACACTCTGTGAGGTGAGTGGGGCTGAGAGAATTCAAAGAAGTGTGACTGGCCCAAGGTCACCCAGCAGCTGCATGTGGAGGAGCGGAGACGCGAACCTGGTTCCCCAGATTACGAGACTACCGCTTTTAACCACTACACCACACTGGCTCTCAATCAAAACCATTTGGTGAAGAAGTCCAAAGAACATTGGAATATAGGAAGATGCATTATACTGATTCAGACCATTGGCGATCCAGCATATTACTACTGTCTATATTGTTGTTGTTGTTGTTGTTGTTGTTGTTGTTGTTGTTGTTGTTGTTGTTGTTGTTGTTACCAACACCAATACTACCCAGCAGCAGCTCTCCAGGATTTTAGATAGTGGGTTTTGTTTTTTTTTACCACTGGGGTACAGTTCTCCAAGGTTCAAACTTTACATGGTTGCATTTAAACAATAAATGCCCTTATAAAAAGTACCACAAAAACATGAATAGGACCAGGACCAAAATTAGCAGAGAGGGCTTTAGCTCTTTAGACCTTGCCAACATCCTGTTGCCCATTGGCAACAATGGGAGCTTCCCTCAGGTGGTGGACGGCGGGGTTGGCACTTGGATCCTGGCCGAGGGGAAAGGAAGCTCCAATGTTCACAACTCACCAAAATGCTGACCTGCTTGTGTGTCAATGAAATGAATGGGGACTGCACAAGAGCACCATAGTGTTTTTCCTGGATGGCCTCTCTATTAATCTCTTGATTTTAGTTATATTGCATCTCTTCTGTTGCCATGGACTTCAGGGTGACCCGGGTTAATAATTTTAATTAATATGGTATTAGTTAAAAACAGTAAATTACTGTACCATATGGAAAGCATGTTGTGTGCCAATACAGCAATTAATCAAATTCGTGGGTAGAGAGAAAAGATACATGGCTTAGATTTATTTTTATTTAAATTATAAATGGCTCACTGAAGACTATAAAAATATAACTGATTGCAACAACTGATGAACACAACCCACAGCAACATGTACACATATTTTTCAAATGCTTTTTTCCATTTATCACACTTCTTGGATTTATTTATTTTTAAAGCAGTTTGTATTTTTACTGTTTTTGTTTGAAAGGGGATTAAACAACCACGCACCCCACAAAAAATGTATTTGGCAGATACAATTATGAAATAATTGCCTGCATATGAGAGCCAGGGTGGCAGAGCTGTTAGACTGTTTGCACTTGGAAGACTTGGATTCAAATGCTGGCTTGTTTGGGCCATGAAGTTTACTGGATTACTTAACTCAGTCGCACTCTGTCTCAGCTTAAAAACACCCACACAAAAATCACTGAAAACCCTCTCATGTTTATGGAGGATGCTATACTGCTATGATTTTGAAAGCTGATATTGTTCCTTGGACAAGTTATGCTCCCAACCACTATTTTCAGAACAAACAAAAATATAGCTTAATAACAGAATCAGTTTGCTTGCAGAGAGCCTTTTGGAGAGATATAAATATAATGCATGGCTTATTTTTCAAGAAGCTAGTAGTCATTGCTTACACTTAGAGAATATTTTATTAGAGAATGTTATTTGCTTGCCACTGGCCTTTGGCAGAAGGAAAAAATGCACACTATCTGTTTTGGGTAAACAGAACACAGAGAGACAAGTTGACTGTGCCCCTCCCCATTTCTAAGTAATTGCTTTCATAATTCTCTCCCCATGGCAGTAAATATTGTATGACCAGTACACAAAACTCCTTGGTTTAAATATTGGATGCAGGAGAGTTTCAGAAGGATTTTAGATACTGATGTCAGTTGAAGATAAAAATACCAGATCTGCAAAAATGGATAATTCTTTATTTTACTATTAAGGACCATTGGTCCATATAGTCTGAATTCTCTATCTCAAGCAGGTTCTGGATCCTATGGAAATCAGTCAAATATTGGAACAAGGTGTACCAAAAGGCTAATGATTGCAGCTCCTTACCAGATAGATAACCATGCTACTTGAATGGCAGAAACTTGCTGCTAAGAGTAGATCAGGGATTAGAGAATCTGAAATTCAGGGGGCAAATATGGCCCTCCAGGCTTTTCTATTTTGGTTCTTGGGACTCTTGCTACGCCACATCCATTCTCCCACCCCTCATTTGCCTTGCTCCACACACACCTGAAGTCCTTTTGCCTGGTTGTGTGCATGTGTGTGTGTTTGCATTTCCTTCTTAACTTTATTTTTCAGTTTCTAAAAATGCATATAGCCAACAATCACCATTATACTGCTACTCCAATAAGCATTCCCTGTATATACAATGCAAATAATACAATCCAATTTAGGTAAGTTTGTCAATGGCTTAAAATCACTTACATCAGTTAGGTGGTTTTGTAGGGTTGCCATATGTCTGGAATTTCCTGGACATAGCCAGGATTCAGTCGCAGCAAAGAGCGTCTGGGCGGAATTTGCTGAAACATCTGGGGAAATCCAGACATATGGCAACCCATGATGAAAGTGTAGATTTTGGCGAATTCTCTTAAAAATAGATCAAAAATGCATTTTTAAAAAGAGATCTTGTAAAAGAAGCTCAACAACTTTTGTGTTCAGATTTTCACTTTTTGAAATACGGCAACCCTAGGTTTTTTGTGTACTTGAACAATGCAAATATGGTAGAGTCTTTAATAATATCCACCCAGGCATGGGATGGAATAGTCTACTTGTGTTCAAGGGACCCATGCCTGATCAAGACCATTTCATCCATCCACTTTGGCTCTTGCTCACCCATAGCTGGAATACAGTCCCTCCACCAGGGACTGAAAAAAATGTTATGCCCTCTGGGAGGAAGCCATAAATGTAAAAGACTGACATTCTAAAGAGGAGCAGCCTCTTTCTACCCTGGAGGTGATAAGTCCTCACACAAGCCCCAAAGAAGCACAGATGGCAAAATTAGGATGGCTTAGATGAAAATGGACAGATAAAATCAGCAGAGCACAGATGTGATGCTTGCAAAAATAGAGAAAGAATGAACCTGCTTCAGTAGTTATGGGGGCATCCAACTAATTTCCCCCCTCAAAGATGCACTTCAAGTTTCAGGGCAAGTTCAGTTTCCAGCACTCAAAACAAAATATTTGGTTTTTCTTGGAAAATACAGTTTTACACATGTCATTCCTATGTCTATCACCTCCAACAATACAGAACCTACAGTCTATTGTTTTTATTCCCATCATTTAAAAAGCTCTTCATAGAACTGTGATTTTGTTGAAGAATGTGATGCAGATGCAATGAAACGGCTTTCCTACAATTGTGGTTTGAAACATTCAGTAAGCTCATTCATGCCCATACTTGTGATCTTTCGTCATTCAATTACCAGCATATGCTGACCTTCAACCAAATGCCATGAAAGCACTCCATTGAAAAGTATAGTGTTTGACTTAACAGTACATCCGGTGATAAAGAATATTCTGTTTGTGGTAGTGCTATAACAATGGTGCATTTATTCATGAAGGTCATTGCTTGATCAATGAGGAATGGTGTAAGGTAAGTCATCACACAGTATGTCTCAATAACAGGTGGCATTTTCAGAATGCTGATTTGAGGTAGCAGTCTTCCTTTACTTAATTCAAAACGTTTAAAACATCTTTTTTAAAAAACCTCTCCTCAAGGTTATAAAAATATGAGTGTTGGTGCAATCAGAAATTTAATCATGGCAACCAGCAGCAAAGGATATGCAGTGAACGGAAAGCATCCAAAATGAACCCTAAGACAAGTGAGAACGTATGTCAAGATGCTGAAAAAATATAGATTTTATTCTCAAAGCAGTCCAGTGTGTTTCAGGCAATGCTTGTTTAAAAGACTTCTGTGGATCAGGAAGCAAGAAAGCAAAGCCCTGCTGGCTACTAGAAAGAGTGTGGGCTACCAAGCACAGCCAATTTTTGTAGAAGTCTGATTGTCTGAATCAGGAGGTGTGCAGCATGAATAGCTTTCAACCCCCACCTCCTTTTCACATGGGCAAGTCTCAATTAAAATATACCTTCTGCACATCTACATTAAGTGAATCTGTGTGCTTTATTGAGTCCTGTGAAACTCCCTGAGAAATAAAATAATTCAAAGCACTTTTAAATCACATTACTTCCCCCAAAGAATCCCAGATTTGACCCCTCACAGAGCTACAATTCCCAGCATACTTAACAAACCACAGTTCCTAGGATTATTTGGGCAAAGTCATGTGCTTTAAATGGATAATGTGCATCTAGCTAGCCTGTGGAACACACAGCCAAGGGATTAGTGTTGAGACCCAAACTGTAGATAAAGACACTTCAAATAATAATTTAGAGGCTGCAGTAAAGGGTAGGAAGTTTGCATTTCCAAAACCCAACAAAACACATCCTATGTGTGCATTAAGCAGGCATTTCCTCTTATGGCCTTTTAGGGCATGAGAAAAGCCGCCTCCCTCTTTCTCTGGAACAAATGAACAAGAAGGCTTGGCAGCAATGAGTTATATAGTTAGTGCCATCAAGATGACAGAACTGGAAAGGTTAAATATTCTTTCAGGAACTGTCAGGTGTGATAGTAGTAAGTAATTTACCAGTCCCATCTATAATATTCTGAGGGACGAGAGAAGGCCTTTAACTGCAAACCTACCACCAAGGGAAAAATAAAATTGCTAGGTGGACAAACTAAAGTTGTACAATAGCACTCTCTTTAAGTGCATGTTAGAAAATCACATCATCAGTATGAGGGGAGGGGGAAATTACACCAGAGGCATCCAAGGAAGAGACTGCTCATCAGCTATAGGTTAGCAAAATTTTGTCTGTTGGAATCTTCCATATAATATGCCAGCTCTTCTGAAGCCTAGTTACCTTGTTAATTAGTAAAAATTACTGAATGATATCAGTTAAAACAAAACCTTAGTACCAATGCAGACCCTCCAAGTGTCCTTATTTTCCAGGGACATCCCTGATTTAGAGAAGCTGTCCTGGTTAATGATTTGATTCCAGAATGTCTCGCTTTTCCTTAGGACGTCCCTATTTTCACTGGAGAAATGTTGGAGGGCATGGAGTTGAAATGTTGGAGAATATGGAGTTATCCAACTCCCGAGCTGTCTGAAGGCAATCCTATACAGGGAAGGGGTTTTTTAATGTTTAATGTTTTATTATGTTTTTATATATGTTGGAAGCTGCCGGGGCAACCCAGTAAGATGCATGGGCTATAAATAGTAATATTTTCATTATGGAATGGGGTGTCCCTATTTTCATCGGAGAAATGTTGAAGGGTTTGCCATTGTGCCGTCCCGAAATGCTAGTATAACACTGGTGTGCTGGTATGATTGCTAGCACTGCCTTCTCTAAGCAATGATTTACTAGTCAGACAAGCTTTTTAAAGAGTTCATTTTTTTTAATATAAATTTTTATTAAGGTTTTTCAATACAAATGCATATTTAATAAAGCAACGTTGATTATTTAACATCTTTTCATTACTACTTTGGACTCCCTCACGTCTCCCGCACCCACTTGCATCATTATGAAATTGATTCCAAGCAAATTATCATTTTGTTCATAGTCTTAGATTCAATCATTAAAGTACAGTCTCTTCCCTTCTCTTAAAAGAAATATATACTTTCCTTATTTTCCTTATATTTGAAGTCAAATCTAGTTTAGTGGTAGACAATTATTTCTACTCTGACATCCTTGTTAACATTCAGCCAAATTACAGTACTTTTGTAAATAAATCTTAAATTTCTTCCAGTCTTCTTCAACCCTCTCTTCTCCCAGGTCTCGGATTCTGCCAGTCATCTCAGCTAGTTGCATATAGTCCATCAGCTGCATCTGCCATTCTTCCAGAGTGGGTAAATCTTGAGTTTTCCAGTTCTTGGCGATCAGTATCCTTGCTGCCGTTGTTGCATACATAAAAAATGTTCTGTCCTTCTTTAACACATTCTGGCCGACAATGCCCAAGAGGAAGGCCTCTGGTTTCTTGGTAAAGGTATACTTAAACACCTTTTTCAGCTCGTTGTATATCATCTCCCAAAAGGCCTTCACTCTAGGGCAAGTCCACCAGAGGTGAAAGAATGTTCCTTCATTTTCCTTACATTTCCAACATTTGTTATCAGACGAATGGTATATTTTGGCCAATTTAACTGGGGTCAAGCTTTTTAAAGAGTTCAGCCCATATGCCCCTCATTTTCGGTAGTACAGTTTTCAGGGACTGAAAATATGCATCAAGGCTACATTCCTTAAGCCTATTACCCTGTAGCAGTCTCATTTAGGCTAAGCTGTTTTCTTAGACTTTTTCTAAAACCCACATGAAATTATATAGCCCTTCTGTGAAACCAAATAAAGAACTTTGAACAGGGAGATTTCTTGAAGCTCTACAGCCCAAATCATGCCAGCAGCTGCTGGTGTGACTGCCCACATGAAAATGGGAAAGGGACATAACTGCATAGATGAGCAACTGCTTTTCTTGCAAGAGTTCCCAAGTTCGTCCCTGTCTGAAACCTGGGAGAGCTGGATGTCATATATGAAGCTGGAAAGGGCAACTCCTGCCACATTTGCTTCATCAGACTCTATATGGGGCTGCCTTTGAATATCCTTCAGAACCTTGCATTGGTCAAAATGTGCTCACAGGACCATCCCATCTGCTGGTGAAAGCTTATTGCATACATTTCAGAACAGGTGCTCTTGTTTAGCAAAACATTTCTGAGACTGATTCAAAGGGCTGATCACCACCCATAAAGCCCTGCATGGTCCAAATCCTGGAAATCTTAAGGCATACCTGCTTCCTAAGACCCAGTGAAGAGGCCCTTCTCTGTGTGACAAAATGGGATGAAGCAAGAATGGCTGCAAATTGTTAGAGGGCCTTTCTGGGCCACTGCTGACCACTGGGGCTTCATCTGGAACCTTCATTTTTTAGATGTTATTAGTTGGTTAAGACAGCTTTGTTTAGGCAAGCCCTTTAAAAAAAGAAAAATCTCATGTAATTTTATACTACTCTGATGTTTTAACTAGCTGCCATTTTGCCTCTTTAGTGTTTTGTCTTAACTTCCTGGAGCTTTAATTATTTTTATTTGTGTGTTTTTACTGCCTTGAGTTATTTCAGTGGAAAGGTGGGGATAAATTATATTCATACTCAAAGCTGCATTACGTGCTGATCTTTTTTAAAAATGCCAACACTACCATCCTGATTTAGCAAATACAATCTGTCTGCAGAAACAGGTTTCTGTAGCCGAATCTTCCCAGTCAAGTGTGCAGAAGACTAATGCATGGGCTGGGAGACCACATCCAACTACAACATAAGGCATGTAGAATTCTCATTACTCAAGCTTGTGCACTATCTGTATGCAGATGCAGAAGCAAGCCTTCTACACAGTTCATTAGAATTGTGAACCCTTAAGTTCAGTACAGAGAAAATGAAGGACAGCTAAGATGGTTAAAGCAACTTAAAAACACAGTTCAGCACTTTGGGAGACAATCCTAGGAACACCTATGTGGAAGAAAGTCCCATTGAAAACAAAATTTACTTCTGAGCAGTGGTGCAATTTACTTCTGAGCAATGGTGCAGCATGGGAATAGAAGAGCAAACTGATTCAGTTGTAGGTGGTTATGGGAAGAAGAAGAGGAGGAGGAGGAGTTTGGATTTGATATCCCGCCTTTCACTCCCCTTAAGGAGTCTCAAAGCGGCTAACATTCTCCTTTCCCTTCCTCCCCTACAACAAACACTCTGTGAGGTTAGTGAGGCTGAGAGACTTCTGAGAAGTGTGACTGGCCCAAGGTCACCCAGCAGCTGCTTGTGGAGGAGTGGGGAAGCGAACTCGGTTTGCCAGATTATGAGTCCACCACTCTTAACCACTACACCATGCTGGCTCTCTCTTCTAACATCCACTTTATACTTGAAGCTAAATTAGACTAGTTCCGCCAGTAATTCACATCTGGGACTATTGTATACATCCAATATTTTTAAAGCAACACGTAGCTGTGTGGCATCAATTATTTCATGCCTTACTGTACACTATAATAAACAAATTCCATGATTAGGTACTCAGTTCTGAGATGACATAACTGACATACTGCTATAGATATACGGAATGTTCTTATGACATCCTTTGTCACACCAAATTGCCTTCCTGCCAATTTCCTTCTGACAGTATACTGCGAAATACCTTGTGAACTATTGCCCCTTACTCAGGGTACAGAATATTAAGCAAGGCTATGTAAAAACAAAATAACAAAACAAATTCCACCTCTGTGTGTGAAGAACCTAGAGTCCCTCTCTCTACTCATCACTGGGAGCAAAATAAGAAATGTGAATATGAATGAATGGTTTGCAACTCAGTCAAATATTTTAAAAGGTCAAACCAAACTTGCCAGCCAAATTAACACATCGAGGGACAGATTCCAGTATTCGAAACAATAAAAACTTTCCTATAATCTAGAAAGAGAGGGAATGGAACGTCAACAAACTGGGCACAGTAAAATGCGATACCTTCCACCATGTCATTGCATCAGATGCCTGAGTGTTTAATACTGGGTGCATTTGTTTTAATTGTGCTTAATAAGATATGAAGAATATCTGTCACTTCAGAGACCTCAGGGACTTTCCATCATTATATCTGAGATATATTAAATTTAGAACACCTTGGAAAATTCTGGAAGTACACAATTAAAATAGAAACCCATGGTGATGTCTTATACAGAGTCAGTCTGTTTATCTAGTTCAGTACTGTCTGCACTGACTGACAACCAGTCTTCTCCAGGGTTTTAGACAGGAATCATGCTCAGACATGCCTGGAGATTCCTGGGATTGAACCTGGAACTTTTTGTTTGAAAAGCTGTAATCCAAATTTACTGGAATCCACAGAGGAACCAAGTGGTGAAGTGGAAAACTCCCCTTACGGGGAATATTGCATTATATGTTGTACAGTGGTACCTCGGTTAACAAACTTAATCCATTCCGCAAGCCTGTTCTTAAACCAAAACCGTTCTTAAACCGAGGCACGCTTTCCCGAATGAGGCCTCCCACCGCCAGTGCCCCTCCACAGTTCAGATTCTGTTCTTAGACCGAGGTAAAGTTCTCAAACCAGGACACTATTTCCGGTTTTGCGAAGTTTGTAAACCGAATTGTTCTTAAACCGGACTGTACTCATTTATAACAATATTATATAGTTTGATTATGCTTACTGATTGCAATATTCACTGTAACCAATATATCTTTGCCTTAATATAGTGAACATAGGAACAGAAGAAGCTGCGTTAGACTACATAAGACCATCGGTCTAGCTCAGTATTGTCTACACTGACTGGAAGTGGTTTCTCCAGTGTAAATTGTTCTGTCTGCTTCTGATACCTCCTGGATTTCATCGTGTCTTTAGCCAATTCCTCATATTATTTTGATTTATTTTTTTTACTGGAACATCAAAGTCCTTCATCCCTATAAAATAGTCTAACATTCCTTTAGCATGTAACCAATTCTTCATCATTCAAGCATCAGACTGTATCCACTTGCCAGATCTCAGGATGTCGTAAGAAGAAAGTTGCTTATATAGCTTTACAAGAAGAAGAATCTGTATGTAAGTTTCAGGTATCTTTTTATCATGACATCTTTTTAATATGACAACCTGCAATAAAAAGCATCTACAAATAAAAGGGGGAGGACAGCCAGAGAAACTATTGCAAACTGTCTAAGTGGCTCTTTTTAGAAGACAAACTACAAAAGTTTATTGCTGCCAATTAACAACAAGGCATTCTTACATCCCTGGGAAAAGCGGAAGCATTGTAAATAAAAGAGAACCTTATCTACATATGGAACACTTAAGCTTTAGAAATCCATTTCAGTAATTTATGTATTAAATTAATCTAATTTCCATGAGATGCATTCATTACTTTCATGGCCTATTAAGCGTTATTAAGGCAATAATAATAATAATAATAATAATAATAATAATAATAATAATAATGTTACTGAGGATCTTCATAGTGAAGCAAAATACAATTTACAGGTAATTATCACACACCAATATGCTTCTGATGCTGTACATACCAACTGAGATTAGTGATTTAAACACCAAGGTGGGGTGGGGAGAATAATTACACTGGAAGTGGAAGAAACTCACTTTGAACTATAATTTCCAAGTTCACATCTTACTACGGACTATACTTCCAACAAAGGGGTCAAACTATACCTAAGAATTATCTTCTAAAAATAGGGGGGAAATGTTATCCAAAAAACAACTAAAGGACAGCTACTATCTTCTTACTATCCTCAAATCAAGGCAAAAAACCCAACACATTAAACTCTTGTAACTAACAGAATAACTGGATCTGAATATTCTTAAACAAGACTGCAATCTTGCCCTTAGAATAAGAGCTAAATACTACATCAACAAAATGGTTTCTCTCAAAATGGAAGATCAGTAAATTTTGCAGTAATTTCTCCCAGTAGTTATTACCCCCAAACACACCATGGTCTGTTAAGGTTGGCATTGAGGCATACTAAGATTTATGACTGTACAGGCCAGTAATGGATTCATTGACCTTCAGAGCTACCTCATCATAATAAAATTCTTGCAACTACAAAAGAACCAATGAACCAATGGACTATTTAAAGCATATCAATGTAAGCTATTGCTATCCACTCTCACCTTAATCTTCTTTTTCTCTTAGCTAAACAAACCAAGTGCCTTTGACTTTTCCTCATGTGGCATGCTTCTGAACTATTTATCATTTCCATTGCTTTCCTTCAACTCTTTCCCATTCAGACTGGGTGTGACTGTTCTGTATCCCCAGAAAGTTTGTAGTTTAGTTTAATCTCAGTTGTTAGTGTGAGTGATGTGCATTTTGATTCCATTACACACACACACACATACACACACACCACACACACCATGTCTAGGAATGGCTGCAATGATAATATGAAGGTACTGCATACAATACCATTTGTTTTCCTTACACTACCTGGTATGGCAGTTGCTGAACAAAACTCAGTCACAAATTATCAAATTTACGGTATATGGAATTATAAAACTCAAAGAAATGCTCATATTGTAAAGACTAAAGTCATAAGCAATACAATAAGACAAATGTAGAGAAAGATTATCAGTCTCTAATATTATTAACTATTAACAGGCAACAACAGTATTAGGTTGCTGTGGTTTCAACCATTCAGAAGTACCCCACCATGGGCGGGGAAGCAAACAGGGACTGATTATTCACCAACACAATGGATATGGCTTAGAAAACAAGAGCGAGAGAAAGTGCAGCAAAATGAAACCAGTATTTCTTCCTGTGTACATTAAAATGTAAGGTTGTTATCATACTGTAGTTCACATGGCTACCAGTAGGAGGCCACGTAACCTGAAGCATGACAACAGGGTGACACACATCCCAGACGAACAGCTGAAAAGAGGGGGAGAGTGGTGAAGCATCTCTCCTTCCATTACATACAGGTGAAGTGAGGTTTAAAGATGGGAGGAAGCACTTTAGAAACTTTCTGAAGCACCTTCCCCTCCTTTGAAAGGAGTTGAGGAGAGCTATGAGGGGGGTGGATTTAGGTGAGCCACTAGGGGAGTGGTTGAGCTGAGCTGTGATGGAATAGGCAAGGGAGTAAGTGAGGTGTAAAGGGAGGAGCAGTTGGTCAGGTGTTGGGGAAGATGGGTGGATGACAGGGTTGGCGAGCAGGAAGAGCAGATGTGGTAGTCCTAGGGTTTTTATACTTTTATATCCCACCTTTCTTTCATCATGGAACCCAAGGCAGCATACTTGTTGCTACTAGGCTGTCACTTATCCAGGCACTGGCCAGAGCTACTTAGTTTCAGCATGATGGTGCCTTCTCATGTGCCTTCAAATCCTAAAGCACACACAAACTTTAGCACCTAAAATATCCCTCTCAGCTCCACTGCGCAATAGCACAGAATTTCAAAGTGCAAAAAAGGGGAGAGAATATTCTATATGGGATTTTAAAACTTCATCTCTCAAGGGGTTATAATTTCATATACTAAAAAAAGAAAGCAAATAAATAAAAATTCTAGTCTTCACTTGCCTTTTTTCAGTATTTGCAAATACTCAAACTCTTGTAAGAGGAGCAGAAGTAAGGAATCTCACACCATGTGAGGAAAAAATAGAGTCTGGAAAACAGAAGGTTTCGTTGTCTTAAATAAAGATCTTCTAATAGATCTTCTAAGCAATAGAGGAAGGAATTCAGCAAAACAGGAACAGGAAAGAGTTTAATAATAACATTGGAAATACAATTGATCTGTGTAGGTTAAAACAATGTGAAATACACAACATATACTGTAATATAATAGGCATATGGCAATATGCCAGTTAATATATAAAGATGCAACCATGGGTTGGAGGTATGAGAAAAGAAGAGACACCTTTGCTCATATTCGGTACGTATGTAGCCTGATTAAATTTCAGGTACCGTGGTTGTCACAGGCTTTTAGTTAAAATTATATTCTCCAACACTGATCATTGGGAATGTCAATGATCAGACAGAGAAAGGCTATATTGTCGGGCTGTTTATGCCAATTGCATCATTGCTGAGGAGTGGGGAACTTTCTTCAGCCCAAGGACTGCATCCTCTTCTGGGTAACCTTCCAGAGGCTACATGCTAATAGTGGGTGAGGCTAGAAGCAAAATCAGTTGTCTGGCTCTTTCCTCCCCACTGTAACCTTCTGCACTCACAGAAAGCCTGAGGGACGAAGAAATAAGTAAAAATGAGGCAGAGACAGATTGCGCTAGTGTAGCTCTGATTTGCAGAAACTGGCTGCGTCTGATCACTCCCCTCACCTCACTGCAGCCTCTCGGCATGCCATGCCCCAGTCCTTTCCTGCAGGTCCCCGGTGCACACAAGAGGCTTACTGAAGGCACAGGGGGCTGCAGTGGAGAAGAGGTGGCAGGACAGCATTGTTGTGTAAATTGAATTCAACTCATGTAATGGTCAGTGGTTAGGAATGGTGAAAGATGGAGTCCAACAACACATGGAAGACCACAAGTTTCACATCTCTGCCTTATAATTAAACCTATCCAAAACACTAGAGCTCTGAATTCCTAAGCTCAGCAGCTACCCCTGTACAAGTCAGGGGTCCTCCGAGAATTTGGGTTAGTTGTGAAATTCAGTAACATTTGGAACCTTCAAAGTTTGTAAGAACTGCACCTTGATAAGCAAGGAAAGGGGTCATTTACTGAAATCACCAATTTATTTTCTTGTCCTAATTTCCTCCAAGGCTATAAAGTGTTCCTCAGATCTATGGAGCATGTTATTGAGAGATCTTTTCTTTCAACAGACGGCTATACCAAAAGAGGGATGGGTGGGTGTGCAAGGAAGCAAGCAAGCAAGCAGAAGGAGACAGTTTGAAAGTTTTTACTGCTGCAGACCATAAGCTAGTTTTTACAATCCTTAATTTCAGCTAATTAAACCACACAATTAATTATGCTACTGATTTATCACAAGGCTGCTTGCCATTTCGTGTGACTTTTCAACAGCAACTCAAAGACACTCTTAATAGCCGCGCCTGATCAAGTAACAGAACTTATGAAAGATTTATACTGAACCAGCCACAAGCCACAGACGCCTGCAGAGGAGAAGTCAACAGAGGAAGCTAATCACCATTTGGCCAATTGAAGGAGGAATACAAAGGCATGAGGATTGTATATGTGAAAGAACTGGGTTCTATCACATCACTTAACAGTGCAAAAATCCAGCTGTTACCCTGAAAAGCCTCCACAGTCCATACAAATAGTAGTGCCAGCTCTGAGAGCAGCTTGTGATCTAGCAGAGCCTGGGTCAGCTCAGCCCCACTCTGTCTGCAGAACACCCTGTTTGGGGGAATTTCCACTGGGCTCTGCAATGGGGGATACCACTGAATGGCCTTCTGTCTGCCACTAAGAGGGTGAAAAGGGAAGTTCTGTGTTGATGGAGGTGAAGCTCTGTCTTGTTTCACTCCATTGGTGGCAGCCTGCACGAGATTGGCTAAGCTGACAGAACTGAGTAGAGGGATGGATGCTTCCACTCAGTCCATACCCACACAGCCCAGTGTAAAGAGGTCCTTTATAAAAATTAAAAATTAAAGCAAGTACATTCATCTTGTGGATGCAACCTTTCTCACACTAAAAGTCACTACACCCACCCACACCCACCCACCCACGAGAACTTATCATGCCTGATATTGATTTAAAACATTGTTAAATGCAAAAGTCAGAGGACTGTGGATTACAATTGCTGTAAATAAACCACAACAAATGTATTCTATAATTATATCGAACTTATATGCACTTAACAAAATCAATTATAGGGGGAAATGTTTGTGCAGTTGTTTGAATTTTAAACCTACCCACCCCAGTGCTCTAAACAGCTCAAAAATATTTCAACTCAAAACAATAGCAAATAATTATAAAGCTTCAAGACGCAAAAACAGCCAATAAACTCTTACATTAAGAAGAAATTTGGAACAACAATAATGGTGTTTACAATAATTTGTGCCACTTAAAAGGCAATAAACCTATGTACAGAATAATGAACATTAAATGCTTTGAAATAACAGTTCTTAAAATCAAGCAGTGCTAAAAAATGTTCTGAATTTTTTTGGATTTAGGCTCAGCGACGTAGGAATGAAAAGAAATCTATATAGAAAGGGAGTGATATGTATCAGACAGGTGCAGAAGGAAATTAATAGAGCAGCTGGAGGGGAAGATTCAGCTCATTTTTGGAAACTTATTAAAGGAGGAAATCAATACATTTGGCATAAAAGTGGTCTAAAGTATTGAACTATTCTGTTGTACTGGATCATATTTTCGAGAATTGCCATCATTGTTGACCTATCTGACATGGCTAAATGGTATTGCAGGAAGATCTGGAGAAGAGCAGCAAGAAAGCATCAGGTGAGGATTTCATGTCACCTGACATTGATATAAAATTATTTTGGACTGGTGGGTTCCAATTCTAGCTAGTGATAGAAAATAATTTTAGAGTTGGATTTATTGCAAGCTGATTGAGATCCAAGACAAAGTCCCTTTGAATTCCAGATTGATTCTACCTATGGGGTGGTATAAATTGGAGCAGGGTGGGGCATTGCTCTTTGGAGCCTTTATTAGATTGGTCCCAAAGTCTTTTAAACAGAATGAACTTTACCCATAAGCCCAGTGTACACACATTCAACAGTTAAAGAAACTGAACAGGTTAAATATCTGGAAATGCTTATTTTGATGGGTCACAGTTGGATTTGTTGTTTTCAAGTGGCAAAAATAAAATGGGGAAATTACAATATGGGATCTCAACTAAAGCATCCACGACAGGTGGCCATCCAATCTCTGCTTAAAAACCTCCAATGAAGCAGAGTCCACAAGGGTGCAACAAATTTTCCACCCTTTGTTCAGAAAAATTGAGTAACTGTATTCACATTCTGCTTCACCTTGGCCCCTTCAGTTTTTCTCTGAGTTCTCAAGTTGGCAGATTCAAGACACCAAATGCTCAAGGTATTTCTGCAAACCAACTTGATTGAACATATGACTATGCGGGACCCAAATAAATATATTATTAGAAAATATTATAATTCTGGATTTTGGATGGTTAATGGTTAAGAATTTCAATTAAAAAATAATTAAACCCCGAAAGGAAACATTTATTACCCAACTATGTCTTCAAAATTAAAACTGCATCATCTGCATGCAATAGATATCTTAGGAGGATGAGAAGATATTATTTCCAAAAATGAGGAGAAATTTACCAGTTACAAATTCAAAATAATGAAGGCAAGGACACCACAAGGTGGCCCTTGGAAATACAAGATGGCGGCGCAAGCACTTGCAGCGGCTCGGCACTCCGAAGACCGGTATTCTGTGATTTGTGTTTTATTTTTATCTGTGAACTTATTGCTGCTATGGACTGTGAATACTCAGGCACAAGTAATTTATAGCCGTCAAGAGCTCTTAAGTATCGGCAGAGGGGAAGGTTGCAACCAGGAAGTCTCGACCTATAACATTCCAGCTGAGCTTATCAGAGAGCCTCCATATCTTGCGCATTCTTGGGATACTCCCCTTGCTCTCCTTGCCAGAAAGAAAAGGAAACGGAGAGGGCGCAAGCAGAAGAGGGGTTGCAGGGCTGGACTACGAGTGAGGCTAGGTAAAAATCCCCACAAGCCTGCATTGCCAAGTCTCCTTGTATCAAATGTGAGATCCTTACCCAACAAGGTAGAGGAGTTGGAACTTATTACCTCTCGGCAGAAAAGTATCCGGGACTGTTGTGTTATGGTCCTTCTAGAGACGTGGCTGGAACCCTCCTTTCCACAGGGACTTCTGCAGCTAGAAGGACGCTCAGTAATTAGAGCGGATAGAACCGCCAAATCCGGGAAGAGCAGAGGAGGAGGAATTTGCGTTTATATAAACAACAACTGGAGCTCGGACATTAAACAAATGGACACGCATTGCTCTCCTGACTTGGAGTACCTAGTGGTGAAGTGCCGCCCTTTTTACTTGCCACGTGAGTTTAATGTTGTTATAATAACAGCGGTGTATATACCTCCTGATGCAAACACTACTACAGCTATGGGCCACCTGCTAACTGCTATTAGCAGACAGCAGCGGGCCCACCCGGATGGAGCACTTGTGGTTGCTGGTGATTTCAACCGAGCCGATCTAAGGACTGTGCTCCCTAAGTTCCATCAGTATGTTGATTGTCCCACTAGGGGGGGAAATACTTTGGACCGAGTATATAGTAACATCATGCATGGATACAAGACTAAGCCCTTGCCCAATTTGGGGCAGTCAGACCACATATCCTTACTTATGATACCATCATATAGACCTCTCGTACGCAGAATTAGACCATCAACTAGAGAGATACGAGTGTGGCCAGTAGGTGCATCTGAGCAACTCCAAGACTGCTTTCGGAGCACCGAGTGGTCGCTTTTTGAGGAGAATAATGTGGACACATATGCTTCAACAGTACTGTTTTACGTTAAAAGCTGCATTGATGTTGTCACTACCACCAAACAAATACGGGTGTTCCCTAACAACAAGCCCTGGCTAAACAGGGATGTGTATCTTCTGTTAAAGGCAAGAAATGCTGCTTTTCACTCTGGCGACGCGCAGCAGTATAGAAAAGCTAGAGCCAAATTGAAAAAGGGCATTAGGAACGCCAAAGCTATGTACTGCCGGAGGATCGAAAAACTTTTTGAGAGCTCCGACCCTCGTCGAGTATGACAAGGCTTGAGACAAATTACGGGGCAAAATATTAAAAACGAATTGGCTAGCAGCAGTGCGCACCTGGCTGATCAACTGAATCAATTTTTTAGCCGCTTTGAGGAGGGAACTGGAACTACCGTCACTACAGCATTGGCCACCAGCACATCATCAGAAACTACTACCGATAGACAACCACTGTTATTACAGACCTGTGACGTACAACGTGCTTTTTGGAGCATTAACATCAGGAAGGCAGCTGGACCGGATGGAATCATGGGACGGGCTATTAGGGACTGCGCTGCAGAATTAGCCGGCGTATTTACGGACATTTTTAACCTATCCCTGTTGCAGGGTTTTGTCCCTACCTGCCTGAAGACATCGATTATAGTGCCAGTCCCCAAGCAGTCAGTGGTGGTATCTCTCAATGATTATAGACCAATAGCCTTAACATCTGTCGTTATGAAATGTTTTGAGAGATTGGTGCTAGATTATATTAAGGCTAGTCTTCCATCCACTCTAGACCCGTTCCAGTTTGCATACAGAAGAAACAGATCTACTGATGATGCTATTTCCATCGCCGTCCATACTGTATTGAGTCATCTAGAACGACAGGGAACCTACGCAAGGCTGTTGTTTGTGGACTACAGTTCTGCCTTCAATACAATTCTGCCAGACAGGTTATTTCTTAAAATGACCAACTTGGGTATACATCAGAAGATCTGTCTGTGGGTAAGGAATTTCCTGACTGATAGGCCGCAGACAGTGAGAATGGGACCTTACTATTCTTCTACTCTAGTATTAAGCACAGGAGCCCCTCAGGGATGCGTGCTAAGTCCCTTTCTCTATTCCCTGTACACATTTGATTGCACCCCACTGTATGAGTCCAACACAATTATCAAATTTGCAGATGATACAACAGTGGTGGGGCTCATCAGTGAGAACGATGAGACTGCTTATAGGAAAGAAGTACAGGGGTTAATTCAATGGTGTAAAGAAAATAATCTTATGCTTAACACCAAAAAAACCAAAGAACTCATAATTGACTTTAGGAGAAAGAAAAGTGTACTTTTACCATTGCACATAAATGGCGAGGAAGTGGAGAGGGTTGGTAGTTTTAAATACCTGGGCATTTATATCTCGGAGGACCTCTCATGGACTGCAAATATTAATATGGTTGTGAGGAAGGTGCAGGGGAGGTTGTATTTCCTGAGAATGCTCAGGGGACTGAATCTATCCCAGCACCTACTTCTGTCCTATTATCATAGTACCATTGAGAGTGTCTTAACCTATAGTATATTATCGTGGTATGGGAGCAGCTCTGAAATGGATAAAAAAGCTTTACAGAGAACAATTAAAATTGCCCAGAATGTTATTGGGCTCCGACTACCAACCCTGGATGAGATCTTCACGTCTCGCATCTTGAAGAAGTCACATAATATTCTGAGAGATCCCACCCACCCTGCTCACAACTTCTTTGAACTATTGCCTTCAGGCAGAAGATACAGGACAATGAAAACACGAACCACACGCCTTCTGAATAGTTTCTATCCAAGAGCTCTGATTGCACTAAACAATGATCTCAGGGCCAGTTGCAAGGTTTAGTAAGCAGGGAGTAGAAGGAATGAGATAGGTTTTAGGTTATGTTATGCCTTTAATAGGTCATGCTATATTCTGGATTATGTTATGTTTTATAGATTATGTCTAAATAGGATGAGGGTGTCGGAGATACGTGCAAATGTACATGTGAACCCGGTCTTTGGGTGGGTGTTTGATTTTCGTTGTTGTGTATACTGTGTATATACGGACAATGACAATAAATTTATCTTATCTTATCTTATCTTATCTTATCTTATCTTATCTTATCTTAACTGTATGAGAAGACACAATCTCCACAGAAAGATGACCATAATTATTACAAGTTCAGCATACAGGACACAGATCAAAACCAATGGTTTTCTATCAAGATGGTACTGCTCTAGTTTACTCCAAAGACAATCGGGAAACATGCAGAGCCAAAAGCTAATTTTAAGTCAATAAAAGCTTATTAACTTAAACGGCTATGACTAAAATTAGACCCAAAGATCATTGTCTGCCTTTGTTTCTTGTCTGCAAACTAATCCAGCAATAAGGTCCTAACTTGGAACTGGTTGATACAGAATAAAACTAAATGACTAGAAAATGCAAAGACTGGAATTGCCAGAAAGTAGATCGTTGTGCTAAAATTGCCACTGAAGTGCGGAATAAAGAACAACCAGGGGGTGAGGAATACTGTCAAGAGATAACTCTTTAAAATTGAAAATTAAGGTTGTGCTTAGTCGTTCTTTTGCATAGTATTATACCATTTCTATTATGGAAGAATAATGTTCAGAATATAAGTGTGTGTGTGTGTGTGTGTGTGTGTGTGTTAACTTCTTACGGCAGTATGCTAAAATAGTTTGTGTCTCCTTTGCTTACCCATATGCACCCCTGAATGGGTTGGGTTTGTTTAATTAATACAAATATGATTTTCTCTCAAGTGATTCAGTTCAAGGCAAGTTCTTAATATAAACACACAAAAGGCTCAAAATCAACTGGAAAACCCAAAAGAAAATTAACATTAAGTGCTTTAGTACATTGATGAGATGATATCAAAAAGTACATGAGTAGTTAGGGAAAAAATGATAACAGTACCAATACTAAAACTGACCTCATTGACTGCTACATAGTACTGCTGCTGCTGAAACTGGGGAGAATTATCATTTCTGTCCCTCACTACAATCCGAACTTCATGATAGATGACAGTTCCTACTTTTCGGTTAATGCACTGGACTTGAACCACAATAGACTGAATGGACATTGGTGGCTGTAAAGAAGGGAGAAAAATAAATGCATAGTTACTTCTACAAAGCACCTGGATATGTGGAGTGTTATTTCTGTTTCATATAAAATAAAAGTGCAACCCTAATCAAATCTACTCAGAAGTTAAATCCTATTGAGTTCAGCGGGACTCAACTCCAAGTAACTGGTATCAGAATTGAAGCCTAAGTTGGGGAAAGAGAACCTGGGGTTGTCCACGTGTTATTGGACTTTACCTGCTGGCCACAATGACTGGGGGTCCTGAGAGTTACAGTTCCATAACAACTTGAGGGCATCACATTGGCTTACCATGGTGTAGATCAGGGTTTCTCAAACTTTGGTCTCCAGCTATTGTTGTACTACAACTCCCATCATCCCTAAGCTAGCAGGATGTATGGTCAGGAATGATGGGAATGGTAGTCCAAAAGCAGCTAGAGACCCAAGTTTGGAAAACTCTGGTGTAGATTATAGTGAGTTAGATGGAGCAATGGTTCAAATAGGTATAAGGCAGCTTTCTCTGCTCCTGTTTTTAGTCTTTTCAGCCCTGCCCCAACAACACACCAGCTTCCTTAAGTAAACACATGTTGCAAGTAAGCGTCTGTAAAGGAACCCCTGCTCACATGTAAGGGTTTCATGCGATCAGGACACCTGGTCACACAGAACTCTTCAATGGGGGCAGAGTCCCATGCACTGCAATTCCTTCACAAGCAGCTTCATGCATCCCAGAGTTGTTGAAGAAAGCTGATGAGATGTCAGTGGTGGGGTGAAGAAAACAGTTCCACTCCCCATTGAACACATCGTTGTGAAACATGTGAGCCAAGCATTCCTAAGGCTTTAGTCACAGTCAATTCAGATTCCACAAGTGGAGAAGTGAAGTTGGCATTTAGGGGCTGGTGGATTACTGTCATTGCTTATACAGAATCTCATTAGCCGCTTTTGCCCATTATCCCAATCTGACGCTCCTTTCAGAACTCCTTTGCAGATTAGGCACCACCCAAAACAATTTGGTGTAATCCATAAATTGGCTCTCTTACTGCTCTTCCTTGACTCCAGAACATTTATGAAAATTAAATAGTGCAGGTCCCAATAACATCATTGGGGGACCCCGCTTCTTATTTTCCTGTTTTGTGAAAACCACCAATTTACACCTGTTTTCACCTTCCTATTATTTAACCAGTTACCAAATTTGTAAGAGGGCCCGTTCTATTATATTACACTCTTTAAAGCAAAACATTACATATTGACTGAAGATTTCCTTCTTGTATGATCACTTAATTCCACTTCATTTAATCCTGCCCAAATGCTTCTTTAAACACAGTGAAGATGTTTGCGCTCTCTGAATAAGGAGCTCAATCTGTTGAAATCAAACAAAAATGCACAAATTCGCTTCTGAATTGAAAATGAACACTGGAATCCTTATAAACCTGTCTTTTAAAAACCACCTTTTGAAAGTAAGTTAATAAAAGAAAGGACCAGGTGTTTGGCTGTTAACTTCAAAACTTAGTTGCTTCAGGGCTTCACCAGATCAGATGCACCCAAGAATATGGTGTATGCCCTGGAGCCCCAAAATCTGAAGAAAGTGTAAAGAAATGAAGAAAGTGATTGGCAGCAGAAAGAGGCTGCAGGCTTGGCCAGAGGGAAGAAAACCTCTTGGCTTACTCAGTAGGCACTCTGCCTACGGTGTGCACATTCAAATCATAGCTGCTTCTGCAGAAAAGCAAATTGTATGGACTACGTTGTCAGCTGGCTAAATCAGCTGAATATATCTGCCCACTTACTAGCACACAGCAGACTAAAAAAGTTACATTCTGAATCTAAATAAGTTCTTTTGCCTAAAGAAACAAGGAGTTCACAAATATTCATCTCACAATAGCATTATATAATTCAGGAAGATTGTCTCTTTTGTGAATCGCATAGATGGGGAGAGGGAGGAAGCATGAAAACGTGTGAGGCTTCATTTTACATCATAATTGGTGAGGGCAGGACAGCCTGCTGGTAGGGAAAAATGCATGCCCACTCCAGCTTCTAATTTATAGCCATTTCCCCTAACAAGATGGTAGAGTGCTGAAATCGACTAGGCTGAACTGTCAGCAGATTCTTTTTTATCCCTTTACTGCTAAAGGAACCTTAAAACACACATACCCACAAAATAAGATAAATTTATTGAACACGTAGAGCACTGCTGTGGATAAGTGCCTAGTTTTATTTATTTCTAGGCTGCATCAATGTGCATATAGGTAAGCTGATATGCACACATTATCCATATCTATCTATCATCATCTATCTCTATCCTGTAAACCCATTCCTAGAACACCAAGACAAATATCTACTGCAGTTAACACTGGTTCTATCTGTAAGGAAGAAACTGGGTCTTTTCCAGGTTATTACTGAAGTGGAACAAGTTTTAATGTAATCCTATGTTCAAATAGCAAAAGGTGCTGCATTAAAGATTTCTGCAGAAACCTCCCAGAAACAAGCAGCAAACATTGCACATCATGGGTTATACATCATACAAACAAATTGGGTTTGACTGCCTGCTCTAGGAGTCCAATGCAGCTGTGCTGATTCTACCAAGATCATTTTATTTTATTTTGGGCAAGTGAAACATAGCTACCACCCATTTTGTCAAGTAATTGACTGTTCCCTTTTCTATGTCTGCAGTAGAGAGCAAGACTAGGAGGCATATCAAACTCCTAGTGGTCTTCAATATATGTCTAATGGGTTGTGCTGCGTTTGGGGCTCACAGTAGGTCTGGATTATAGAGTGTTAACCATATATCATATTTATTGTTTGAAATCCCATCACTTCTGGTTTACCTAGTGCAGCCTTTAGATCAGGGATGGCCTGCCTGTGGCTCTCCAGATGTTTGTGGACTCCAACTCCCATCAGCCCCTGCCAGCATAGCCAATCAACAGGGATGACAGGAGCTGTGGTTCAGCAACATGGAGGGCCAAGGGTTGTTATTCAAACTGCTCTGGTTTGTATGCTTGAACAAAAAAATACACACAGCCTTGCATCAGTATGAATATCGATCAACATACAGATACAAAATGTCCTTTAAAAAAACCCTGCCACTATTTTGGATAGAACATCCAAAATCTATAAAATATACTAACAGCATTTTTATTTCTTAAGTCATCTTTGCTTTTTGACAAACATCCTTTGGCTGCAATCTGAAGCATACAGAGCTGGGCTGAATGAGACTTACACTGAGTAAACAGTAGTAGATAGGTAGCCGTGTTGGTCTGCCATAGTCAAAATAAAAAAAATTCCTTCCAGTAGCACTGAAGAATGTGTATCTGAAGAAGTGTGCATGCACACGAAAGCTCATACCAAGAACTAACTTAGTTGGTCTTTAAGGTGCTACTGGAAGGAATTTTTTTATTTTGACTGAGTAAACAAACACTTCACATTTCCCACCTTTATTAGTTGTGAAAATACTTATTTTTCCACTGAAATCAGCAGTTTTTAATACAAAACAGAAACTGGAGCGAGGGGGAAGAAGAGACACCAACTTACATCTCGGTCGAGAATTCGTCCAGTACTGTTTAGATAAAGCCTCTGGTTGATAGGATCTAAGATAACCCAGTAGTCTACGTTGTCCTTTAATGTCAGTTCAATGGTGGGATCAGGTCCTCTTGCTGTACCTTTGATCAACATATTGTCTACCAATATTGTGCCTGAAACACAAACAGTGATGACAGGTTTTGAGTTACGTAAGTGCAATGCAGGTTTTAAAAAGGCAGTAATGAGTTTCCTCATATGTCAGACAATTGCTATGCACCATATTCACAAATTATGGCTACAGCTGTTCAAAATATTGACAAGTGAGATGCATTACGTAAAGCTATGATCAAACAAAGGGAGAAAAAGAGCAACCACAACAGAACCACATATATTACATTGATCAGAATTAAGTTTTCTTACTGGATAGGAATGGAAGGGTGGGAACTATTTGTTTCATGACTATGGCATTAGGCTGAATAAGATTTATTCCCTTTTATTTTCCTACATTTATATGCCATATAGGAGTGCCAACTCTATGGGGCTGAGCTGTCTTTGCCCCCTCCATATCTGTTGGCAGGGGGCCAGACCCCCTCAGTGTTGAAGTGTCAGAGGAGGCCAAGGGTAGAGCAGAGCATGGCCGGCTCCTCCTGAGCATGAGAGAGGACCCACTGGCCATTGAAGCCATGCCAGATTCCGCACCCAGCCTCCTCCTGATGATGTCACATGAACGACAGGCCCCCTCAATCTTGCACGCAACTTGGCACCTCTGGTATCATACATGTGGTTCCCATGTCATCAACTATCCAGGCACTGACCAGACTCAGACTTACTTAGCATCAGCAAGATTGCTCATATGTCGTCACCCACACTATACGCTGGGGTATTGATTTGAGACATAGGTCCAAAGTCACGAATACTATGAAGCACTAGCCATGAAATCTGGTCTCTTGGCTTGCACATGTTTTCCATTGCTTTTAACAAGTGAAGCATGCCCATTATTTCTACAGAAACCTTCATTTCTAAACTGTTTTCCAGTCCTTAGGACCCCAGGGCAGTTTATAATGAATGGCCAAATAAAACAACAATATAAAATACACTAAATCATGAAATGATGTTTCCAAACCATTAAACCTCAGATATAAATACTTTATAACCATTGATGATTCAGTAGAGCTCAGGCAGAGCTTTGATAAGACACACAGAGAGCACTGTACCAGAAAGCCTAGTATTTGGAGTGCTTGAATTACAGGAGGAGCGGAAGAAGGAAGTGTTTGGTTCCCTTATCTGTTGTGACAACAAACCTTTAAACTTGCTTTCAGAAGACTAATAGGGGACACCATTGGGCTAAAATTGAAAGGAGTCCCATTACAGGGCTTTTGGATTTCATTAAGTCCCCTACCTTTTCTCTTCATTCAAGCAACATCTAGGCAGCTTATTAATCTAGTGGAGCAAATGATTTACAGCTGAAGTACAAACTTAACCACTGAGGACCAAAATAGATGTGACATTCAATGCATTATTATAAACCATATCAGGATTTACTTACTTATTTAGAAAGCAAGAGCAGAGTATATGGATTTCATCAGGACCATCATATGCAAAGAGATGAGACATTTAAACCTTCCTTCTCCACATGTAACCTTAACAAAAGTCATCTTGATAAAGCTACAACTATATTTGAGTGGGGATAAAATGTATTGAAAATGTTCCTGGAGGTGGGATGCATGCTTAAAAAACAACAAACTTGCTATGTTTTTATAATGATGTGCTTAATGCCACATCTATTTGGTTTTGACTTTTAACACTATCATGCAGGATTATAATCTTTGATGTCTTTCATTATAGTAGGTTTCATTTTTTATTATTAATGATACACAGGAGTTAATCATATTATACTCTTCTTGCTTAATTATACATTTTAGAAACAGTCCTTGATCCAAATGACTGTTTTTTTATACTTATGAACTTAAATCTATATGTTGGCTTTTGCTAAATACCCTATTTTATTTCTTCAGAAAGCTGATCCTCCTTCTTAGGTGCTTAGAGCCTGCTTTTGTCCTTAGGCGAAAATGCCAACTCGATAACCTACTGGCAATACATCTGAAAGGAGCAGATAAGATTTTGATGCAGCATGGAATGACATTTTCTACACTGACTTCAGCCTGTGCACTTGTGTGGAAGGATACATATGCTCAGATACACAGTGTGCATTCTTCTTTACAATACATCTGAATCCCTAGTTGGCAACTCATTTCTAATAGAAGCCATCCTTGGAACCAGTCAAGAGGTGAAAGGCCACAGCATTGGCTTCACCTATTGATTCAATTCTACACAGGCCAGGAAACAAGCAGAGGGCTCTTTATGTGGAATAAATCAGCCTCATATAAACCAACATGCTTAACTCTAATTAATGCACGAAGGGGTCAAGGCCATAGAGTAAGCTGTCCTGCCATGTGAGCCCTACCAATAAAGAGATCTAGGCTGGATGCTCCAAGCTTAGACCGCATGGCTTAAGCAAGCCATCTTTGTGTTTCTGTGCAAATAATTTTTAGAAACATCTAACTATTTTGGTACCCAAGTTATGCTGCCTGTCTTTTCTTGCTACTGTACAGAAAAGCACATGAATCTACTCTTTGAATAATTTGTAAATAAAACATTTTTTTAACTTACCAAAAGTTAAGGGAAGGGGGGGGGGCTTTGGAAGCAGCATATAAGGGGATAGTTTAAAGGTCTAACATCCTATATTTCCACACTTTGCTTTGATGCATGTTTTGTAATTTTAAATCCCTGCTGGGGCTGTCTCACCAAAGGACTGCAGGAACGGTTTAGAAGGAGTAGCTGTTTCCATACCAAACTACAGGAGACTAAAGCTTTGGGGATCTTGTCTTGCCATTTCAACAACTGAGGATAGCTGAAAAGAGACTTGCTCAAGGACAACCTGGTTTTGCATCCTAACAAAAATCCTGCAAGACACCAGAATTCTCCCTACAATCTTGGCAACTTTGCATCCAGATGGTAGCGCGCGCGCACACACACACACACACACACACACACACACACAATGCAGAGCTCTCTGATATGATTCTGGGAAGGTCAATTGCCCATTGTCCTTTATGCTTGAACAAAACCCCCCAAAACTTTACAGCAGTTTTAAAAAGCAAACATTTTGAAGATCTGCTATGATAAAGTAAGTTGCATCTCTCATTTTACCTGTGTTGCACCAGTTGCTTTTGTAATTTTCTACTTTGGAGATTAAGATTCTTGTACAAAAAAGGACAGCAATTTCTCCCTATACACGTAATGTGCTCCCTTTCTAAAGCAGGGTTAACACGTGGCATTCACCTGCTGAAATAGCTTAGAACCAAGTAATTGGGATTTCACAAATGATTTCCCACTTAGCGTAAAAGGTCAAGTGACTTCTGTAGAGAACATAGTACAAAGGTTGCATATGTGGTTTCTACACCTGGCTGTGCTATTCAGCATGGAATGGCTGCAAAGCCAGCTTGAGAGTGTTTTAGAGTTGTTGTTTTATGGCTTTTTGGACCTGAAACAGCCTGCTGTGTGACACGAAAAACTATTCCCCCCCCCTCACATACATGCAGAAACAAAAGTCAAGCAAGAAATGTTACCCTATTCAGCCTCTCTGTACTAATGCTGAGGCTCTCCACTCTGCAGGAGAGTTGGATGGAAGAGTCAGAAGGCCTGGATTTAAAAAGATTTTCTATTTTCCACCCCCAGGAAAAGGTGGGAGGGTCTGCAATCCCTACCTATACAGTATATGATTTAGTCAATGCACTTTGCTGAATGTGCTTTGATTTGGAATAGCACAACCATGGTTTCTGGTTTAGATGCAATGACAAACTGTGTGGTTTCTGATGAACTGGAAGAAATGGCACTCATGTTGGAGGAAGGAGGAGGAGGGGTTCCAACCTTGCTTTGACATTATGTGTTAAGACAGGATTTGGGGTTACCTGAAAGACTTAAAGAAATGTGAACTCCATGTGGCGTTGGCCCTCCTTTGTGTGTGACATCATACTGGGTTCATAGGGAAAGGGTTAACTAATTGTAAAATGACTAACCAATGGGAACCCAGGGGGCAGAGTTAACTGTGTATATGGTTTAAGCACAGAGGGTTTTTTTATGAGAAAGAGTTAGAGTAGTTGAGAAGACAGTCTGGAGTTAGATGAGACAGAGAGTGAGAGAATTTGTTAAGAGGAGTCTGTCAAACAGTTGAGATAATCAGTCAGAAGGTATTAGGAAGGTATAGGGCTGGTAAAGAAACTAAAGTTAAGATACTGACAGGAATATTATCTGAGAAACCATAAACTTGTTAATGTTTGTAAAATAAATTTGTTTTTTGGTTTACTTTTAACAACTGACTGGACTCAGTGTTTTACCAGAGAGTAACTGGTTGGTGGCAGCGGGGAAGCGAGCACAGTGGTGGCACAGAGATCAACAGACCGTTAAACGTCCGGGGACCGTGTGTGATCACCACACTCCAATTTCACAACATTGCCGTGGCCTTCCTTCTTATTTCATTTATTTTTTATGGAGCTATTATTGAATAACGGGAATATCTCAAACTGAGACTAAGGAGAATGGTTTGTTCTTTTAAAGGACAATTTTAGGAAACCAGATTTGATAAAAACTTTGTCAGGGGGACTTGGGATTTGATAGTTTTCCTTCACAGAGTGATCATTTTAGATCTTCCCTTTCTTCATTGCACTCAGACTTTACCTACTAAAGCAAACAACTCTAACGAATGTGAAATCAGATTCTTGGTTTCTGAATACTGTTCATTTAATTCAATCATATGGATTTTCCTTGACATATTTTAAGGAGATCAAGCTGGATGTGACTGGGGTTAACTTCATGAATAGGATATTTTTGTGCAATCTGATCTGATGAAATTGAGTGAAATTAAAGCATTTTCTTCATACCATATGATTAAATTTGTGCATGGCTCTGAAAGCTATTTACCAATCATTTCTAAATTTCAAATCAGGAAACATTCATTTTAATTCATGTTCTGTTTATGCTTTTTGTGGTTCTGGATTGCCATGAGAGGAGAACGCCATATTCTCTCAAGCACTGCATTTATGGTTAAATAATATTGGAGAACTTGTCTCAGTGGTTTCCCCCACCCCACCAACTGCTGAGTTTTTCAGTCAACATTTGCACATAGAATACAGCTTCTCTGCCTTTTTACCCAAAGTCTCTATTTTCATATAAAGGGCAAAGGAAAAAATTTTTTTTAGACAAACTGATTTATGAGCATCACAAGAAATGTCAGGCCTTTGGGGAATGGGGAAAAAAATAGGTGTGATAGGAAGAATAGGTTTTCAGTCCAGTGTTATGGTTCCTGTACTGTTACTTGCTATACAATGTGGTACTTAAATCACAAACAGCTTTTGACACTGGAGGCCTGTCCATTTAGCCTGCTATAGCTGCAAATTTATTTAGGAGTTATTAAATGAAGAAATGGCTAAGTTAACTATCATAGTTTGGATTTTTCAAGGTAACATGGGTTTGATGTTCCTGTGAAGGCTGCTACAGGAATCTAGAACAGGGCTCAGCAACCTGTTGGCCTTCAGATGCTGTTGGACTCCTATCAGCCCCAGTGACATCCAGCTACACCCCCACGACAATAAGTGCAAATGACAGGATTCAACAAATGGCGTTCTGATTTAGCACCATCTTTCCCTATTGCAGCATCCTAATGAGTCAGCAGAAAGAGGAACTAAATTGCCCCACAGAGTTTCACACTAATGTGCATTGACTGCATATGGAAGTCATGATAAATCGTGACTTTATCGTGTTAGGAATGAGCCTAAGCAAAATATGGGCCCTCTGTGCTCCATCTAGTCTTCTGGCTCAAATACAAGGAGGAGCTTTGAAGCTTTCATTTCTATTTTAGATTAATAGCAACTGATTGCAACATCCAAATTTGCACAAACTATGGTTAATCTTAATGATGGCTTATTGAAACAAGCCAACTTCTAACTGTAAGTGATTCAGCTGGCTTGTTCAACAAATCATAGTAAGATTTACCACAGATTAGATCTCAGCTCAGCTGGCATGCTAAATCAATTAACCTGGGAGAAGCTTCCAATCTCTTCCTCATGGCCATGGTGGA
Organism: Podarcis liolepis; assembly: GCF_965112155.1. Classification (NCBI taxonomy): domain Eukaryota; kingdom Metazoa; phylum Chordata; class Lepidosauria; order Squamata; family Lacertidae; genus Podarcis; species Podarcis liolepis. The sequence continues at coordinate 36,600,514 of NC_139556.1, read as the reverse complement.
AGAGCAGAGGAGAATTTAAATACCACTTGATCCTAACAAAACCTTGAATCAGTTTACAAGAAGAATTATAAAAAAAATTGTTAAAATAAGTTATTAAAAACATTTTTAAAAGCAGCAGTAAACTAAAATGAGATCAACACACACCAAAACACAAGGGCTATTGTAACTCTTAATCATGACTTTTTATTATTAACTGTTACTTATGTCATTTGAGCATGACAAATCATGGTTAAGCTTGGCTAAAAACTGCTTTGATGAATGGTTTGTTTGAAACGAGCCAGCTTCCATCCATGGATTATGAAACCATTTGTAAGAACAGACCATGGTTAAGTTTAACCACATTTCAGGGATCTTGCATAATCCTAGTCTGTAGTTAATAATAATAATAATAATAATAATAATAATAATAATAATAATAATAAAGTGAACTCTACTCCTGCTTATGGCTGTGCCAGGGAAGGAGAAGGGAGCGTGCAAGAGTCCGAGGCCTGCCTAGACTTGTTCTCATCATGAGAAACCTTAGTTGGTTGATTGTGATGGGAATGAGTCTAGGAAAGCCTGTGTCTCTTGCACCCCACACAGTTTATCATGTTGTCCAAATACAGCCACTGCCTCCAGATACTTTATCCCTAAAGCAGCATTTCAAACCTGGTGATTCCTACTTGATTCAAACACCTGAATGATTTCTATGAGAATAGTGAGATGTATCAAGGAAGTCTGCACACATTTGCTGTGCAGTGTACAAAGCATTTGAATGGGGAGAGAAGGAGATGAAGTGCTTTTAAATGGTGTGAAGACTCAAGATTTTCACCTGTCCTTAGACAACTCCCCAAGGTTTGAGGCCTAATTTTGTGCCTTCTGATGGATCTTGCCATTGTTATGTCAAGTGACATTTTAAAGATAAGAGTAGCATCTATGGACAGCTCTTTCTTTCATACCAAAAACAGGCACAGAATACCATTGTATTTGTTACAGACAGAAGAAATCTCCAAGGTAGCAACAGCTTAGGGGGAAAGTCTTGTAATGATTCTTAAGCTGTAAGATCAGTAAAAATCAAGCCTCTAAGTGTTACAGAAATATTTGAGTTCACTGACTCTTATCTGGGCCCCATTTACTAATTCTGATTGCCTTAAACCATCAGATTTTACACACTCTCTTTCTTTCTTATAACCAGTGGTTTTTTTTCTTTAAAAAAAATGCTTAGTGGTACTCTCATTTTCCTACTCATATTGAAATACTGCCCCTCAATGAGGCCCAACATAGATTCACAAAATGTTTAGGGGTATGTGTACCCCTGTGTCCCCCCCAGAAAAAAGCACTGCTTATAACCATCAGCTCAGCTCAGCTAAGTCTAAATATGGGAAAAAGAATTCAGAAGAATTCCCTGTCTACATCATACAGAAGGAAAGTGACAGATGCTGTCAAAATTTCATGCGATTATATCCCCCTCCCAAAGCTCTTCATAGCCCATATAACTCCTAGGTAAGGATGAACTGCAAATGTCCCAGTTCTCATGTATCTGATGCATAACGGAAATAGCATAGCATGCAGAGCTATTGCTACATTTTTATTTCTATAGTAGCAGCAAAGTAACAGACTGTGTCACCCTGCTGGTACATAAGCTGGTACAACATCCCCCACCCACAGAATCACTTATTTGACAGCTGCATCCATCAACCAGATTTGATTGTCATCTAGAATAAGTCATATGGAGAAAAGGTTAGAAAAGTGCCTATCTCATTTTGTTGTAAAAGCACCTTGTTATTTGATTTTAGGTTTACAAAAGTGGTTCAAATTCAAAGTAAAAAATAATAAACTGCAGCTTTCTTTGACTGTTAGCTTATATTTGAATATGCAACAAAAAACCAAATACATTATTAGAGTACAGATCTCACTCACAGAACATGCTCTGGGAAATGAGAACACTTGTTTCCCAACATTCCACACAATAGGATTTTCTGCATAGGATTGTGCCTCTTTAATGTTCCCTCGCATAAAAACAAACACCTGAACGGAAATATGTTTTAAGAAATACACACTAGCACAATGAATGGAAATGAACTGATCTGGCATGTTCCTTGCTGTGCTGGTTTTCTACTTGTAGGAAGCTTCAAAACAGGGCAAATGTAATCTGTAACTTGAATTGATTGAATTCATTCTACTACCTTGCTGCTGCCTCAGTAAAGGTAAAGGTAAAGGGACCCCTGACCATTAGGTCCAGTCGTGACCGGCTCTGGGGTTCATCTCACTTTATTGGCCGAGGGAGCTGGGGTACAGCTTCCGAGTCATGTGGCCGGCATAACACAGAAATGCCATTTACCTTCCCGCCAGAGCAGTACCTATTTATCTACTTGCACTTTGACGTGCTTTAGAACTGCTAGGTTGGCAGGAGCAGGGACTGGGCAACGGGAGCTCACCCCGTTGTGGGGATTCGAACCACCAACCTTCTGATCAGCAAGTCCTAGGTTCTGTGGTTTAACCCACAGCGCCACCCTTGTCCCGCTGCCTTGGTAGAACAGGCCTAAGTCCTTTGTCACTGCCTGCTCAAACAAACAAACAAACAAACAAACAAACAGCCTGTCCATGGTTTCTCTGGTTTCTCTAGAAGCTCCCATTCCATCTCAGTGAAGAACACAACCATTGAAACCCAAATGATATAAAAATATCAATATGGAAGGGGGAAAAAGAAGAAGAAAAGAGTTTGATCAATCCAAAATCTTACTGGGTTGGAGGGAGAGATAATAAACTGGCTCAGCTATCGTACAAATAACTTTTTATGCTCAGCTGTCAGCACACTGCAGTCCTATTGCCGTGAAAGCCCAACTCAGTTTTATTCATGAAGCTGAGTAGCATCTTGTATTCTGCCTGAAAGATTTCCCTTTGATTTCACCCTCCAACTCTCTCCTCAAGGAGGAAAGGCAAATAGTTTCTGTAACTGTAGTTGTGCTTTTGTATTTGGTCACTAGTTTCTGGTGCAAATATACGAATGTTTGGGGCTTTTTTGGGCTGCAGCTGATGTTCAGAAAGATATAGGAATTTCCTGTATTTGAATAGTAATAGTTAGCAGTTTAATAAAATATGGTCTGAAAACAAAAGACCAGCATCCCTATTTTCTTTTTAAGGGTGACACTTTACATCATTTTAAAACTGTAACTGCATTTGGATAACCAGCATAATCCTAGGATTAGAAAGGTTAACATGAACAGGAAAGCAAGTGGACTGGTTGGTGTGAATAACTATTTTGTATGTATTCCACCCCAGTTTCAGTGATGTATACTTTCACAGTTCTGTTACCTCAAAATCTTATATATGCCAAGCTTCTTCTTAATAAACTCCTCACTTCTGTTCTATATTCTTGTCTATTCAGGCAAGAACATGCACAAGGAGGCATAGAAATAATTTCAACTCTTGGATCAGAAATAAATATATATTGAGAGAGAGAAATATAGTCCATTATCATCAGGAAATACTGACAGTGACACTTTATTCCTGAATTCAACTAGCCAAAACTCCAGTGACAAGCATAGTAAACAGTTTGTAGTGAACTTTGGTAGTGTTCAGGTTAATAATTCCAAACAGAACTCTCTTCACGAAGGTCCTCTGGAGAGAGGGGGAGAGAGAGGGAGGGAGGGGGAGAGAGAGGGAGGGAGGGAGAGAGAGAGAACCAGCTTCAAGAAAGTTTACTGTATTTGATGTACTGTATTTGATGTACTGTATTTACTTTTTATTATGGTATCACATTACAGGGTGATTTAGTGACCATATTGTACTGAAATCATCAATCATCACTGAATAGATGGGATTGGAGCCAGACCTGGTCTTGCTTAGTGTAGACCCACTGAAATCAATAGGGTTGTTGATGTGAATGATTCTACTTTAAGCATGCATACCAATGCAATTCTAAGTGCGGTTAAGATTGCAGCCTGCCTAGATGCAAGGTAATATGATACACTTTTAATTTCCTACTTATTTTTCCATCATTCTACCCCCCCTTTAATTTGTTGATTTTAGATTTTTTTTGCTATAGCAAATTCTGGAAATGAGAAACAGTCCAGTGCAGGGTATTGCTCTGTGCAATGTATGCATCATTATTTTTTATTTTGTAACAATAACTATCATCTGTAAATCCATTTGCTGAATCCATCAAAAAGGCATCTGGAATTCAACTTTGTTGATTATTATTTTTTTGCAGAACAAAAAAAATTGTAATCATTTTTGTTTTGTTTTGTAAATATTTTAGTAGTGATGAAAATCTGAGACAGCCTTAGAAGAATATTGCTGAGAAAAGTAACTTCGTCCTGAAAAGAATTAACATTTCCCCCATGCATCCCCAAAACATTCTTTTCTAAGGTAACACTATATAAAAGTCAGATTTGCAATCCTTATCTCAAGGGGCCTTATCTTCTCATGTCCTCTTTAATGTAAGACAAATTTGTTCAAAGACAAATCCAAGTCCTTCAAAACAGACAACAGCTCAATGCAGCTAGAATAAGATGTGGGCAGAGAACAATCAGTATCTGAACAACTGTTTTGGAAAGCAGACTACAAGCACATAACATTTTATAAGTGGATATTTTATGTAGCTTGTCAGAATGACCACAGCCTCCTCTTCGTTCTGTTTCACCAAGGAACATTGTTTATATAGGTAATTTAGAAAGAGATTACTAAGCTGATCCACCTTGTATTTCAGACTGCAACTCAGTTTAAAATATGCCCTTGGAAAATCATGATTGCTTTCCCATTTCTTCTTTCATTATCCAGATAAGTGAACATCTGTACCTTTTGGTTCTCTTATTCAGAAGACTAGCTATTGGATTTCAAGCAAGTATGGGATGAGTAATAATGAACAAAATGGGTCCAAATGAGCTTCATCTCTATGTCTCATCCCGATTCTATAAAAAAATGTAACCCCAGCTCCCATCCTAACCCCATTTATGTGGCATTAGGCCCCACTGAATTCAATAGGGTCAACTCTGGAATAGAAATGGCTAAAATTGTGATGTTAATCTCATTTATCCCAAGTTAATTGGGAACAATCGTATGGCCCTTTGCCAATTACACAAAACGGAGAAACTTCAGGACAAAATGTAATGATTATTTCTTAAAATCTTAAAGGAGCCCATTCCATGCTTTCCAACATTATTTATATTTATAATTCATTAGTGATTTCTAAATAGTTATTTACCCTTTATTGTTTTATTGTATTTTTATGAATTTTTAATATGCTTGCTTTTATTGTTGTACACTGCTTTGATATTTGTAAAATATGGCACTTTAAGTATTTTAAGTAACATAAAAATAAAAGGAAACAGCTAGGCAAAGAACTGAAGATTAAATAAACACACAATTTTTCGGCTAAAAGCAGAGCCCAACGCTATGAATATTGTAAAGTATTGCTATTATCTTCATCATCTCTCAAAAAAGACTCAGTATATCTTTACAAAAATATAATTATACCAAATTTAAAACAAAACATCTACAATTTATACATATAATAGAAAAACACATCCTGTTAACACAATAAGTGTTAGCACAATATACATACAATAACTAAAGCCTGTTAGAAATCAATAATTATACGAAGCCCATCACATACCAGTAAATGCCAGTAAGCAGATGGAAGTATTATCCTGGCACCAAAAAGATAGCAATCTTATTGCCAGGTGGGCGTAACATTCCATAAGCAGGGCTCTTCAACCTAAAAGGACCTCTCTTCCTTGTCACCATTCTCTGAATTTCTCTGAGAGGGATCAGAGTTCCTTCCCAAATAATCCCACTACCTGATTCCACACAAACACGAGTGACGAAAGAAATTTTTTATTTTAATTCTGAAATTACATTTTCTACATTTCTCAGATTATAACATAGTCCACACTGGGGTTTCTCTACAATGCCTCCAAACATCCACCTTTTCTTTGCAATTTTCCTAATATAACATCTAGCCTGCAAAATGAGCTTTGGGTCCCGATCAAGGTACCTCAGAATCACGCATTATCTCCTCCAAGTCAATATCTCTTGTAATGCAACACTCAAAATGCCAAACAGTGTTATAATGCAACCCTCAAAATACCAACTGGCTTAACCCCATGTAATTTCTAATGAGTGCTAATTTGCTTAAACTTTTTTCAGCTTCTGCCAGAGTTATTGGTACTGTATACAAAATCTGAAGGTCTGTGCACACGTCACTGAAGATTGGTTGCAGGTGCTGTTTTTAATATCATTTAGAAGGATAAGTGAGGGGAGTTCTCTCCCAAAGTATACTCGAATATGTTTTTGTAGATAGAATATTTCACAAGGAAAATTGCCCAATAGAGCTGCAGGAAACTTTTAGAAGTGTCTTCCAGCTCCTCAGGCTCTTCTGTTAGATATCTTAGCACAGAAAATGGAATATAAAACAACTCTTTTTGTTTGCTTTGATCTAGAATTTAGGTCATTTCCCCCCTCCTGGTAATGAAGTTGCAGCTTGGGTCGGGTTGGGCCCTCGCTCTGGATCTCTCAGTCCTGGTACCCTCTGCTGCATATATAACATACATTGAAAGCACATGGCTTCCCCCCAAAGAATAATGGAAACTGTAGTTTCCCCTACGGTGTTACAATTTCCAGCACCCTTAATTAACTACAGTTCCCAGGATTCTCCGAGAGGGAGTCATGTACTTTAAATGTATGCCGTGTATGCAGTCAAAGAGTCATGATGGATTTTGCTGATCTGTTGTTGGGCAGTTGTGTATGTGGCATAGGAACAGAACTCTGCATCTCAAGATGTTTGATATCCCTCTCCACGGACATCTTTGCATGATGATCTAACTGAAAACTGTGGGGCATTCTTACAAATGTACATGGGTTTATGACTGATGACTCTCATATTTCCAAAGGCTTCCTTTCCTCGGGAAAAGGAAAAGGTAGGTAATAAAATGGGTAAAGAAATAAAAAAGGTCAACAATATTCTCTTTTTCAATTGAATTCACATTTAGTCCGTTTGTAGGCACAACAATCAAGCTCTTCGCTGATAGCAGCAACAGCCAAATTTATGAAAATTGTAAACAGAGATTATAAACCAATAAAAATAATGGATGCAGCAGCTAAATCTAATCATGGATCACAGGGCATCAATAACTACACAGCAGGCATTAAGACCATGAAAATTAATATAATGGTTTTCATTATGAGCAAGTCAACTAAAAAAATTGGCACATTAATACATTACCTTTTAGCTCTAATATGAGTGGTATTTTTATTTACACAGAGAAATATTAATTAATGAATTGAACTTTAATATGAAGAACTGATTTGCTTTTGAATCTAGCTCATTAGTGTGCTACTCTCCTCTTAGGAATTAATTTAACATCTAATGGCATATCTGTTTCTTGGTGCATCATTTCATAATCTTTGATTCTCAGCATTAAACCTGACTGCTGGGAATCTTTTAGCAATGAGGACTGTTTTAACATGCTGACAATTTCATATGAAGGCTTCTCAGTCCTAGAGATTATGCATGGCTGTCTGCAGAGTGCGGACCATGGAAAAAGATGATTTGTAGAGTGAAAGAAAGGACACCTCTTTGAAAGTAAGATGAGCACAATAAAACTTTGCACCACAACCATGAGTATTTCATCAAAATTTTCTCTTCCCTTTCATAATTTTCAAGTGTCATTTATCTTATTAATTGACGGAAGGTAGTTAAACAAACAAACAAAAAAAAAAAAACAGGACAAATTTTTCAGCACAACACTAGGTGAACCCATCAAATCATAGAAACATAGAACCGTAAAGTTGGAAGGGACCCCGAGGGTCATCTAGTCCAATCCCCTGCAATGAGCATGCTCAGCAGCCATGAAATGCCAAATGACTGGAAAGGAAATGGAATCTCATGAAATAAGAGCATGGCTGGCTGCACAGAAACATTCCACATTATTGCTGTGAATATATTAATACAGTGGTGCCCCGCAAGACGAATGCCTCGCAAGACAGAGAACCCGCTAGACGAAAGGGTTTTCCGTTTTTCAGCTGCTTCGCAAGACGATTTTCCCTATGGGCTTGCTTTGCAAGACGAAAACGTCTTGCGAGTGTTCCGATTTTTTCCCGCTCCCCCCCTTTTTCTAAGCCGCTAAGCCGCTAATAGCCTTTTAGCCGCTAATCCGCTAAGCCTTTAATAGCCTCTAAGCCTTTAATAGCCGCTAAACCGCTAATAGCGCTAAGCTGCTAATAGGGTTGCTTCGCAAGACGAAAAAACCGCTAGACGAAGAGACTCGCGGAACGGATTAATTTCGTCTTGTGAGGCACCACTGTAGCAAACTTAGGTGCTGAGTTATGACAGCTATGTAGTCAAAGCAGGGTTCCTGATAAACACGGTGGAAGTATTAGCTCTGCAGAAGTAGATTCAGACCCACCCACCCTGGAAGGGCTCCTAAGGGAGCCAGTTGCCCCCCCCCCAAAAAAACCCCAGTAAGGTCTAAACATGCTCAGGGTCTATGTCTAAAGTATCCTCAAAGGAATGGCTGAAACACTGAACAGAAAGTCTCCAGCCAGCAATAGTGGGCCTCAGATGCTGAATTTAATAGACTACAAAATTATTGTACATATAAAATGTTCATTCTATATTTCCTAACAGCTGCTATGATAATTATCACTTTAATATGGAACTAGACAACCTCCCCCATTCTCCCAAGTACTTGAGTAAACACTTCCATATTATTGCTAAATCCTAAAATGGTGTGGAACATTTGGCCCTATTCAAAATCTCTTATTTTTTCCATTTCATTTTTTTTTATTTTCTGTATTCATTTTTTATCTTTAAAACTTATTTGATATATAGCTATTTTGCGACATTTTGTTGTTTTAAATTTAAGAATCCTTGTTATCTCTTTATAAATCAGTTAAAATGAAATTTAAAAAGAGAAAGTTATGCCAGAATAATTGCCTTTCCTTTAGAGTTATCTGAGCGTTCTTTGTGTTTTTAGAATTTTCTTTTTCTTTGGCGTGGCGGAACCATCACAGAAACCACAAATCTGAGTTTCCCTTTGGTGTTTGCAACTGCAATCTCTTTGATCTGACTAGTATATTTTAACACACAATATATTTCATGCCAGACAGAAATAACACTCTCTGCTTACTTGTTCATGTATAATGCATGACATGGACAGAAATGTGTGGCTGCACAGCTGCTTATCTATTCTCACTGACTGCCAAGCACAAAAACCAGGGTCAGCCCAAGACATTTTGCTGCCTGAGGCAAAGAACAAGATGCTGCTCTCCCTTGTTCCATGTGCAGAAACTGACTGGACTGCCAGTTACATCTTCCACCATACATTCACCATACCTAAGGACAACAGAGTAGTGCTGCAGTTCCTTGTCAGTCAGGTAGCACTGACAGCACCCCACAGCATCTACCACCTGAGGAAATTACCTCACAGAAAAGCTGGCCCCGTGAGCAACATTGCGTGCTACAAATGCATGTAATAAAACCTCAAGTGATACCAGGCCTCTGTTTACAAGTCTGCAACACTGGTAGAAGTAAGACCATCTGTGGAAGGACTTTTCAGAGGAAAATGACTAGCAGAGAAAGGATTAAATTCTCAAGTTTCCTCGTATAACCTTTCTGTTACAAATAACACACACACACACACACACACACACACACACACACACACACACACGGTGAGGCTTTGCAACATGTGTGAGAGAAAGAAAGAAACCAGAAGGTTGTGATGGGGGGAGGGGGACCTTTTGTCAGGTTCCCAGCTTGATAACACAGTAAGCATAGATAATTAAAAAGGAGGATTTATTGTGAAGACAGATAGCTCTGGATGGCTCTAACGAAGCCTCCAGCACCATTACTCAAGCGGACCCTTCTGAAGAGTTCTTCTGGCATCACCACAGATATTGAACTTACGACCCTGGTGTCTCTTGTTTTGCTTCAGATCTAACAACACCCCAGCCTCAGCCCCAACCTCTTCCAGGTCTGACAGGGGTTTGTTCGCGCCTGATTGTGTTTCTGGCGAGCTTTGGCTGTGTTCCAGCCTGCTCTTAGCTACTGCCTTATCATCCAGCTTATCAAGGTCAGGAAGAGCCAAAGTCTGCAGCTGCTGGCTCTCTCCTGCCTGACTAACATCAAAGCCTCCCTGTTCTTGGCTGCTTTCTGCAGTTGGCTGCAAACCTTCGCTTTGAGCTGGCTCATTCCTGACACCTTTATACAGAGCCTTAAAAAAGGGTAAAGGGCCCCTGACAGTTAAGTCCAGTTGCGAACAACTCTGGGCTTGTGGCACTCATCTCGCTGTATAGGCTGAGGGAGCTGACGCTTGTCCGCAGACAGTTTTTCCGGGTCATGAGGCCAGCATCACTAAGCCACTTCTGGTGAAACTAGAGCAGTGCATGGAAACACTGTTTACCTTCCTGCCGGAGTGGTACCTATTTATCTACTTTCACTCTGACATGCTTTCAAACTGCTAGTTTGGCAGGAGCTGGGACCGAGCAATGGGAGCTCACCCCATCGTGGGGATTCGAACCACCAACCTTCCAATCGGCAAGCCCTAGGCTCAGTGTTTAGACCACCCGTGTCCCTTTATACAGAGCCTATATGTATACAAATCAGGTGTGCCACCAAGATCCCACTCCTCCTCCACATACGCACTGATGCCTTGGGAGTGCATTGCTTCCCTCAGGAGAGACAAGGGCAACCAGAAATGAACCTAGAAATAGGCAGTTAAATGTGTTTAGGCTTCATTTGAAGTAAGGATGAGGACTTAGGGTTTAAGCCAAAAAACCTTGATGAGAGAGATGGGTTACTAGAAAGGGGTTTGCTAGAAGGGTGATGTGGCACCACATAGATGTTCTTCTACCAAAAGGAAGAAAAGATGCCATTCTAAAACAGAGACCTTCATGGGATTCAGAGTCACAGAACTGGAGGGTAAAGATTAGTGACAGAGGTACATTATGATGACAGCAGGATGAGATGGGGAAGGACAGCTATGGTCACTTGGATCCCTTCCAATTCTACATTTGTGTAAGAATGGAAATTCCTTCATTTGTGAAGGGACTGTTTTTCTCATTTCTCACCCAATCTTAATTTGAGTTTTTCCACATTTCCACATCAGTTTGTGATTTAAATAATAATTAAAAAGTTCGCATAAAAATTCATCAGTGGTTAGTGCAAATTTCTCCTAAGACACACATTTGTAATATCTATTTTGCAAATAATGGGTTTTCATGTTACAGTGGTACCTCGGGTTAAGTACTTAATTCGTTCTGGAGGTCCGTTCTTAACCTGAAACTGTTCTTAACTGGAAGCACCACTTAGCTAATGGGGCCTCCTGTTGCCGCTGCGCCGCCGGAGCACGATTTCTGTTCTTACCCTGAAACAAAGTTCCTAACCTGAGGTACTATTTCTGGGTTGGCAGAGTCTGTAACCTGAAGTGTATGTAACCTGAAGCATATGTAACCTGAGGTACCACTGTATTTGCATTAATATATCCTTTTATATGCACATTTTACCATAGTATATTAATTTTTGTACATATTACTCGACTGGAGGGCCACATTACAAAAATCAGAGAAGTGTGGATTTCAAAGGATGGTTTCATTTCAATTTGCACATTGTTTTGGAGAGAGAGAGAGAGAGAGAGAGAGAGAGAGTATTAAGTAGATTTGCCTTTAAATGTGAACTGAAATTGATTTTCTCCCCTATCCCTAGTAGGAATTTGTGGATGGGTTTGGTAGCCAAGTTCTAGACAGAGCTCAGATTACTGAGAGGAGGCAAAAGAAGTCAAAAGGTTATAGCAGTTAAGACAAGAGATCCCTAGAGCAAGATCCTGAGTAAAAAGTTGATGGGATGGAGAAAGGGGGACAGCTTTGGTGACTGGGGAGCAAAGAAGAGGAAAGCATGAAAGATTAAAGCCGAGGATTCCTGTCTGTTCAACAGGGTGGAAGGTAATGTTATATTGTGAGTGAAATTAAGAAGAGGAATACTTGGGAAAATAAATCAGTTCACAATTGAGAATACTGAGTTTGACATATCTTGAGGGGTGGAGGGAAGTTAAATAATTGGAAAGAAAGAGTAAGCTATTGTCTGCCTGGTAGGTAATTTCTTCTGTTTCTTCAGGTCTTTTGTATAAATACATATCTGGTGCATGTGGTGATACAAAGCAGGAAAAATTATTAGGAGTTAAAGAGGATATGATGAAAGATAGTAGGCACCTTTCTTATTTTAAAATATAGAGAAACCATCAGAGGCACTAATTACAGCAGGAGGAAACAGTTGTATTATCTGGATATTTCAAAGACGTGTAAAAGGAGATATGGAGTTAATAAAGCAAACTGATGAACTATTGAAGAACAGAGCCCTTATTTTAGAAGATATAATATTGGAAAGAAAAAGCACATATTAAATGGTTACTGGCACCCCTTTGCCTACTTTCCATTCAAGTTGTAGACACCAAAGGCAGCTGTGCCAGTTACCCAACATTCCTAATCAAATCAAAGGGTTGTTCTTTTTAGCCAACAGACAGTTCACTTCTTCATCATAACTAAAAGAACTCAAGGATGCCTGCCAAAAGCTAGAGTCTTATGTTAGTTACAGCTAACGACTAGCAGGTGGTTTTGTGTGTAGAGGGAGCAAAAGATAGATAAAAGGAAACAATTTATTTAGAGTTTGTAAATTCTTCTATTATTTTGTATCAAGGCTATTAAAGGAAAATCAAGTTAACCTCTGGTAGTGCAGACAGCAAAACATTTTATATTCTGAATTATTATAGGGATTTTTGAAGTTATAACAAAGGATTTGCAATACACACAAGCAATGCAAAATTACATCTTGCTATTCAGCATAAGATATATATACAGATATACAAGCGTGACACACTGCGTATCCAAGGATAGCCAGCTAATTCTCATGGCTGGGTGGTGTGATTATGGTTCTAGGGTTGGGAAATATTGTGGGTGAGTATGTATGGGGAGTGTGTATACTACATTTATTTAGCAAGTATCTGGCATCTGGCATCCAGTTTCACAGATTGCACCAGTTTTGAAACAGCAGTACCGCTGCCAATTATACATTGCTGGAATATAGTCATATTGGTATCAAGGGAATTAGTTCTACTTCTTCCTTGTGCCCTGCTTGTTGCTGTTTTGGTTTGTTTTCATTTGGGAATTGCTTCCCATAAAGCATCCCAAAACTATTTACAATATAATAGCATATATACAATGATTGCAATTTTTAATATGTAATAGTTTTCTCTTAATTGGGCCAATAGTATAATCCAACTAAAAATTAAGTAAAGTCTGACATTGTATAAACACTGGCAGATGTCCACCAAATGGTGGGAACATGTATGCTACTATGATTATAAAGAGGGGCCACTGATTAATGGATGAGTTAGTCCTTCTAGCTTCCTTTTCTAGATGGCAGCCTCCTTCTTTCACTTGGCCACTTCTCCTCCCTTACCTCAGGTCTGTGTCCCCATCTTTTCATTCCACATGTTCAGCTACATCCCATTACCATGGACATCTTAGGAAGATGTCAACCAAATGCTGGGACTATGGAGTGGAATATGTCCATCAGGAAGAGCTGCCGGTGATGGTGTGGATTAATGCCGGCCAAATTTTTTTTCTACCATTCTTTCCCTTTGCATACACTCTATCTTCATTCTTTTTGGGGGCAGAATCTCTGTATTTTAAGCTTCCTGTCAGTCAGAACTGTAAGTGCTGCTAATCCTTCCGCTGCCCTTCTCAATTAGTATATAAAGCTAGGAACCTCTCAGCATACAGACAGGTGAATGGACAGAAGAGGAACTGATTGGTTAGTTGCTCTACTTGTTGCTGCTGTCTCAATATCTTTTAGGCAGCCATTTTCTTACTGTTGTTGCTAAGGGCAGTTGGCAATTTGATGTCTCTCTTTCAGATGAAAGGACATTGGTTCCCCAGACAGAATCAATGATCTTCCCATCCCTCATAGTTTCCTGACAATTGCTCTTCTATAAAGTCAGACATCTGGAACCTTACTACGGAAAACAATCGTATAAATCTACTTTGCACATTCATCTACTTGAACAAAACAAAGGTATTCTAAATGCTGTCTAATGTAGGAAAAAGTTTGTAAAGATAGAGACTTAATTTCCCTAGCAGATGACAAAACTTCAGAAGTATGTATATAAAAACACCTGTTTCAAAAAGTGATATATTTATAAACCTGTAAAGGGATATATCTCAATGTATTACATTTCATTTGGCCTACTTTGACTGACTAGTACACAGTAAAGTTGAAATATCACGCTACCTCCTCCTTCCCAAAAGTATCACAATCCTGAAATATCTCTGACATAAACAATAAGTCTGGTAGCACACCTGCAGAAAAGGCATTTATTTGTGCTGAGGACTATTTATATTCTCATATTCTTACTGCTACCATCAATTATCATATAAATAGTTGAAGTCTTTACTGACTTATTTATGAATAATGCATTTGTGTCTATTGCCTTCAAGAACATGCTTTGAAGCTCATAAATGCTTTCTAATGCAAAACAAGAAATAGCTTGTATGAGTTTACAGATAAGATGTTCAGGTTGTTTGGATTCTGTTCCAATATTTTTAAAGGCATGCTTGAAAGCTGCTCCAGTGTTATGCCATTCAACCCCTAAACCATAATGGGACAAAGTTTTTCATTTTTTTGACTAGATACTTGACGGCTTGGCAGAATTGTATGAGTAATCTTATCCATCTGAGCTGCTAGTTCACTAGATCACAAGTATCACCCTACTACTTAACTTAGCTTTAAATCCTCTCCACTCCCCTAATGTTTGTGGTAAGAAAATGTTGCTTTAAGAGAACCTTCCAAATTCAGCCTTCAGCCAGTTGAGACATTGCTCCTGAGACTTAAGTTGTGATCACTGAAGCTAGAACATTTTTGATGAATATCAAATAGCCAGTTAGCAATCATTCCAATTAGGTATCCCATTCCATCTCATTCCTATTGGGCTTCCTTGCTCCCAGACTTGCAGTCCAAGTTAAGGTTACTAGATTTTTTTCAATGAATCCAGGGGCACTTTTCAACTTCAATGGATTTTGTATGGGGACTGATTTGTAAATCCGGGGACTGTCCCCGGGAAACGGGGACATCTGGTAACCTTAGTCCAAGTGATTGAATGAATTAATGAACAACAAGCGCAGCAAAGTGATTTACAAGAAGGTACTGCAAAAGCCACATGGTTTTCTTATGTTAGTTAACATGAATTAACACTGATTTGCTTTTGCAGCCTCAGGTAGAATGGCTGGCCATTCAGTGATTATGGTGGCACTGCCCTCCTGGCTCCCCTGCAATATGGTAGCAATCAGGGAATCACAAACTCTTCAGGTGCCTCAGGTAGAACATTAAGAAGAGCCCCTGGCACCTGCTCACAGTATGGAAAGTACATTAAATTCTGAACTAATATTTTATCCTCTGTGACAGTGTAAGATCAGGAAATGCAGTTTGGCCATTTGCTATCACCTTGTTTTGGGGGCTTCATTCCATAGAGAGCCTGCAACATATGGAAACCTTATGCTGTAACATCAGCTATTTAAATGTACATGCTTGAACCTGCTTTTACATCCCAATTTGTACTTAGACCTTAAGTCACAGTTCCCCAGTTTGGATGTCATATAAGGTAACTTAATTAATTATTATTATTATTATTATTATTATTATTTTAAAGGGGAGGAGTAAAGGGGGGATTAGAAACACGTAATTAATTTCCCATACTGTATCTTGAATACACTGTAGGAAGACTTAACAGTTGTAGGGAAGTAGGATAAATTGCTCACATGAAGGGTCAACTGATTGAAATTGAAGGCTGTCATATGTCTGGATTTTCCCAGACATTACCGGAGTTCCAAAGGCGGGAAGAACACAACAACTTTGGGGTTCGTCTAAAAAACCCCTCAAAAACTTTCGGGTTGTCCTGGTTTTTACTTTTCGAAATATGGCAGCTCAATGAAATTAAACCAACAAAACCATTTTAGCAGTTTGTCCATTTTTTCTTGCTTATATATTTTTGCTCAAGTAACTTAAGCGAGAAAAGCATTTGCCAAGCTTATTTTATCTTATAGAAAAGGAGTTGACATAAATGCCACTTTAAAGTAGCTGAAGAGACTGCATTTCGAAATGTTTATCTGATTGTTTCAGGGTGAAGATAAACATACTATTTTAAGTTGATAGTTATGCTATGACTCTCCAAAGAAATTTACATTTTCCCCTCTAGAGTTGGACTGGGGAATTTTTTTCAACCTGATGGGTAGTCTTCTGGGGTTAGCATTCCAGTAGTGAATGGAGCAGAGACAAAAGTGGTGAGAATAGTGGATGTGACTTTTCCCTTTGTACACTTGTTCCAGTTATGTGGAAGTCAGAGGTTTCCACAAACACTTCACCATGCAGAAGGCAGGAAGCATTATCACATTCTGGCCAGGCTAAAGCACTCAGCCAGGCCAGTGAAGGGTGACGTGGGAGATGGTGGGATGGCTGAAGAAGAGTCCTGAGGCCCAAATAGATAGGTCTGAATGGCTACATTCACTGCTCCCAGCCGGAGGCTTTCCATTCTCCTCCAGAGCTTCTGTGGAGACTTAAGGTAGTTCAGCATGAATGGGGGAAAGACAAAAGGAAACACAGGGTTGTAGTCAGCTAACTATTACTCAAAGTGAAACCACTGAGGGAGAGGGAAATGGTCAGGACTAACTAAGGCCCATTTATTTCAATGTGTCTGTTCTGAGTTAAAGTTGGGTCAATACAGCTAATGCTTATGATATCATCAATGCACCTTCCTATCCTCATAATCAGTTCATGACTTTTAATAAAAAAATTGGAATTCTAAAGGGGAAAGTAAGGTGATCCCAAACTTTGCTCTCCAGCGGCAAATGTTGACTACAGACCACACAATTTCTAGTTTTTCTGTTTCCTGATTCAAAATGAGCATTTAGAGAATTATTAATCCTACCCTTTGCAGCACCAAAGTACATTTCTGAGCAAGCTCAGAAGCACCATTCATTTCCAGGAATGCATATTACATGACATTAGACCTTTCTTCTTTAACGTGCCGTCTTTGTATTGCTACACTGTTGAAACTTAGGGCCCCCGTTTTAAGTATTTATTCGCTTCAATAGGAATGTTGGTGGTGGCTGGCAGTGACCCCTGCCTAGATATGGAGCTTCCCAGCCACCACCACCCATTCTAGAAGACAGGAGTGCTGGGCGTGCTCTGGTCCATGGGGTCACGAAGTGTCAGACACGACTAAACGACTAAACAACAACAACAACAACAAAAGAACAAGTACTTCAATAAGGCTTAAGCTGCCCATATCCAATTATCTCCCTGCTGTAGACAAGCTGGGGGGGGGGATTAGGCTGATGGCTACTAGCCCTGCCTCCACGTTCTCTGCATTTATCAAAATTTCTGTGCAGGGTTGATGTGTGGGCACTCCAAATGTGTAGACTCTGAATATGATATGTGAACTTTTTAAAAATGTAAGGGTATACATGTGTAGGGTCATATGCAAAAGTTAGATCAGCACATGAGAGTTAGGAGCAGAGTAATCTTTTACAATGTGGTACAAATGTTCAAATTTAACCATCTCTAGCTGCTTGCCGATCAGAAGGTCGGCGGTTTGAATCCCCGTGACGGGGTGAGCTCCTGTTGCTCGGTCCCAGCTCTGCCAACCTAGAAGTTCAAAAGCACACCAAAAAGTGCAAGTAGATAAATAGGTAAACGGTGGTAAGGTAAACAACGTTTCCATGCGCTGCTCTAGTTTCGGTGTTCTGTTGCGCCAGAAGCGGCTTAGTCATGCTGGCTACATGACCCGGAAAAACTGTCTGCAGACAAACGCTGGCTCCCTCGGGCTGTAAAGCGAGATGAGCGTCACAACCCCAGAGTTGTCTGTGACTGGACTTCACTGTCAGGGGTTCTTTACCTTTACTTTTTTAGCGGTTTTAGTAAACTAGAGATGGTGGTAAATTTAGGAAACGGTCAGGCAGGGGTGGGTGGGGAGCAAATCTGTGCCTTGCTATGAGCATAGTTCCAATTTCTGCTCCAAATTTGGGCTAAGTTCATAACGGGCTTTCTTCCAGTCAGTTCTCCTGGACAGCTCCCTTGCCTCCTCTCCCCTTCCCAAATCAATGCACTGTTGTGAATGGGGCAGACTGGGAGAGAGGATAACTGCTGAATATAGTTGAGGGTATTCAGACCTCATTCTTAAGCCATGAATTCATGGGTGCATTTCATGGGGTGCATTTCATGGGGTGCATGGGACTTCTCATTTCCTATGCATACCAATTTAACGAACTGTTCATATAAGCATAGAAATTACACCTGAGACCCAGCTTTTTTTAAAAAAAGAACTGACTGGCCATGGAGGCTTTGAAAAACAGAATTCATCATAAGGTGAGCTGGGAGAGCTTACCCATCAGTATCTGTAACAAAGCATATGGGAAAAACTCCCTTAGAATAAATGGGACTATCACATCATAACCATGGATGCAGTCTCAAGTGGCACACTGCAGGTATGTGTACTTCCCCTGGAGTTTGTTTCTGAGACATATCCAGCACTTTTTAAACAGCATTCTATCTCATTAGGGAAGCAGACAGCTGTGATTCATTCAGATAAGAAATGCAAGTACATTTCAGCATTTATTTTACATCCAAAGTATTTTCTTTTGCATCTTCTTAAAACGAAACATGGGGACCTTTTTAATACAAACAAAAAACAAAAAACAGCATTACAAACCTACACAGCCCTTCTTATGTGCCAGTAACTGACAACACACTGGCATGATCCTTAAGCAAAAAGAGATAATTGCAATAAATGACTGCTTTTTGGCAGCAATAAGGAAAGAAAAAATCAACTACACTCTGGGTGAAAGGAACACCATTCAGACAGAAATATCTTCATTAACATTTAGTATATTTGCATTCACCAGATGGAAAATGCTTATGGCAAATACCTTTATGAATGTGAGAGATGAAATCATAAATTTGACTTGAAGCAAGCAGCAGCAAATTATATTTTACTTTGGTTAGCAAACACAATGGTGCTTATTTAATAACAGATGCACTCTTGTTGCTTTTTGTGCCAACTCTCATTTTGCAGTACAATATGCTTTTTTTAAAAAGTGTATGGATATATGTGTGTGAGAGAGAGAGCTGTGGCTTTCTGGTGCAGCTGTTGTCAGTCAAGGCAAAGCTATCTGTGCAATTTCATTTCCTTCTCGTCTAGCCTTTCATGACTTTCGTGGACAAGTGCACAAGAAGATCGAGACAGGAAGAAAGAACGGTGTATTGTTAAAAGCCATGCCGCCAGAGGCTTCAGCAATAGTTCACACCACACAGAAGCATCAAACAGCACTGGATCTTAAACTCCTTGGGGCAAAATGAGATTAAACTTCCAGCTCTTTTAGCTATTAGGGACTCCATAGCCTGGCCAGGCAATCTGAAGCCAAATAATTGGCTTTCAAAGTTTGGTACAAATGAACACACTGCATCATGTTGTATCACTTCCAGGATGCCACCACAAGGAGTGAGTTAATCGTAAATATTAGCATACACATAGACCCACAACTTACTAAGCATCACAATAAATCTTTCAGTAGTCCCCACTCCTCACTACTCATATTGCTACAAGGTAATGGAGTTCAGAATATTGGTTAAAGGCAGTGCCGTATGCTGCTTGTTTCACCACCCTTCAGAGGAAAGTTGATGGAAAAGGCCACTTCAGTTAATTTGCAAGGGTGGGGAAATTTGAATACTTGTTTCAGGAAGAAGTAGGTTTCATACCTTCTTCAAAAAAACAAATTTCCATGGTTGGGAAATGATGGTAATCATCATCATTATCATCATCCTCTCCCTCCAGTCCACAGGATATATAGCAGGTTTCCTCAACCTCGGCCCTCCAGATGTTTTGAGACTACAATTCCCATCATCCCTGACCAGCTAGGTCCTGCTAGCTATGGATCATGGGAGCTGTAGGCCAAAAACATCTGGAGGGCCAAGGTTGAGGAAGCCTGATATACAGCCTTGGAATTAGGAGGTAGTGCTAGATAGATCAGGGATGGAGCCTTGTGAGAACTGACTATGCAGAGATATGCCTTGGCCAGTCAAGTAAAGGCATACCTGTCTATAGTATCCTAGGAATCTGATGGTTGTGGTGGTGGGACAACGGAGCAAATGGCAAAACCTCTCAAGGTATTCATAAAATAGATTTACAATTGATTCTGGCCCCTTACCCCCGAGATTTTTTACTTTTTACCCTGGATTCTCTAAGGGAGAGATAAATTTCTGGTCAGAACTGACCACTGGAAATTTACTGGATGCATCAGAAAAATAATTTATATTGGAGAAAGATATTAATTATTTGAACCAGAAAGAAAACAATATTTTTGCAGTGAAAAGTTGATGTGAATCATTATCACCAACTTTTAAAATAGTGCTCACTGAAGACTGAAAAATAAGATGAACTGCATGAGGCTGGATTCAGCTAACCTGGTGCACTGAACCCCCCTCTACTTCCCCCTGTGGCTCCTCCACATCTACTCTGGAGGGTTCAGGAAACTCCCACAACAGCATTTGAGGGAAGAGGGGAACAATCATATTTGCATGACATTGATTTCCACCCATTATTAGCATCTGATGCGTACTCACCATTCCGACTCTCTTCATCAATTGGAACTATTGTTGCTGGAGGACCTGCCCTGGCCAACTTGCAGTCTACAAATATGAAAATAAAAAGTTACATCAAATCGCAGAGTATGATGATGGTGGAAAAATCTTTCTCATAAATCTGCAATAGGCACGACCAGTTTCCAAAGTACTTACCCAGATTTTACCTAGCTCTTAATTAAGTGAACTCCTTGTGACATAATGGTTTTTCTTAGCAAGGTTTTAGCATAGGCTCTTGTT
This sequence comes from Podarcis liolepis, assembly GCF_965112155.1. Lineage (NCBI taxonomy): Eukaryota > Metazoa > Chordata > Lepidosauria > Squamata > Lacertidae > Podarcis > Podarcis liolepis. The sequence goes on along the minus strand of NC_139556.1, from coordinate 36,579,609 downwards.
CCTGACTTTAACAGCTTTCAGACGAGGACTGGGTTTACATGTAACACTATGCAATGGTTAACATAAACCAAGATTTGCAAAACAACAATGGATTGTGGTTTTTAGTGGTTTGTTCAAGGTTAAGGTGCTGGGCTGGGTTCAGATGACCAAATTAATCCATGGAGTCATTACATAAGCAGAACAACAGAATTTCCCCTCTCTCTCCTGTCCCCATGTCCCCCCCAAAAAAATCTGCTCCAGAGGCTGCAAGGAACCCCAGAGTAGATATGGGGTGGGGGGGTTTCCAGGGGAGAGGGAGTAGAAGTTCTGTTGCACAAGAATAAGTTGTTCCACTCAAATAATGACTTTGTTGCATACAATCCACAGTTTATAAACCATGGCTTCACCTTACATGCAAACCAGGCCATCACCTGTACTGTTTTACTAGGATGCTAGCATCTACTTGCTAAAAAATTATGTCATGTACACCAACACCAAGTCTTTGTCACATCACAAAACAGTACCTTTCACTTGCTACTTTTAAAATTGTGTGTTGTGCTAAACAGAAGTCCTTGTGCTAAACAGAAATCAGGACAGTGATAATGTGATGGTAATTTAACCCAAAAGAATAACACAAAAGAATGATTAAAAGGAATAAATTATAATTAAAGCTTCACAACAGAAACAAACATAATTGAAATTTAATTGCAACACAAGTCTCTAATTAGAGTGACTGAACAGAATTTCAATAAAGTTCTAAACAGAGTAAAAACAGACAAGCAATTTTCAGGAAGTTACTGTTTGCCATCTTACCCTCATATTGCCAGTCTGGAAGGAAGTTAAGAGTCATCAGTGGAAGCAGAGCAGAATAATGAAAGAAAATAAGTAAGATTTTGCTGTAGTTTGTAGAGAAAGTTTTAAAGACACATAAATCAGTACAAGAGGTTTGAGGAAATATATGTATATTATTCACCACAGTGTAGCAGAGAAGTTGCTGTTAAGAGCCCAGGACAATCTTAACAAACGCAGTAATTGCAGTGTGTAATATTTCATACAGAAACCATCCACAGCCTACTTTAGATGAAATAATCATTTATTCTGATTCAGCAGCTTCTTGCATTCATGCAAAGCCTTCTCCATTCAACTCTGTGGAGAGGCAACTGCTGTAGAGTTTCCCTCCCAACTGAAGTGAATAGTATTTGCTGAGCTCGAGGCTCTGTGTGAGAGAATCTGCAAACCTCTACACTGAGGAGAGCAAGAGGTAATCTGATATTCATAAAAGAACAAGTAAAAGTGTTGTATGTTTTAAGAGCAATGGGCAGCAGAAGGAAAATCTAATTTGTTCTTTTAAATAGAGGGGATGGGTGACCATCTCATGATCTGTATGATTCAGCTGAGATTCCTGCATTGTAAGGGACTGGAGTAGATGACCCCCAGGGACCCTTACAACTTTAAAGAATCATAGAATTGTAAGGAAGTGAAGATATATAGTTATTGTAAATTTATACCCCACATTTTCCCCTGACAGGGTTCAGCACAGCTTACAGATAAAATAAGAACAGCTATAAAGATAGGGGGAATCATTAAAAAACAATTAAACATTAACAGAATTAAAACTATGTGAGCATTAACCAAGTTAATGAAGAATATGAAACTTCACATCATCTATTAAGGTTTATCCAGACTTTAATATCTGAACTCTACATTATTTCGAAACTGACAAAATGGAAATGCCCGTTTAATTTCCATTTGATGAGAGGATAAAATAATACTACAAATGGCAGGAGGACGTCAGTCCATCTTGACACTGCTTGGTCAAATCCCTACTGACCCAGTCAGTGCAACCTATCCCAACCTGCTGCCCGTCAGCTGTTTAAACAACAAGTCCCATCAAACACAGCCAGCTTTGACCATACTGGCTTGAGCCCAAGGGAGCTGTAGTCAGAAGCATCCAGAGGGAAACAGGTTGGACAAGATTAGCTTAGTGAAAGGCAGGACTAGCAGACTCTTCAAAGTCACAGGAAGAAGGAAACAGAAAAGCCCTATTGCAAATATGTCTGCTAACTTCCTTACACACCAAACCCATTTTCCTAACCACATAATTTGCAGAAGTAAAGTTCACTTCTATTCGAATTTTCCATCATAGATTTAGTATTAGGGACCTCTGAGGATTTCCTTCAGTCCATGTTATAAAGCAACCAACCCGATTTGCCCTTCCAAGGTTAATATACACATTCTTTGATTTTCACACACCTTTGAATATACAGTAATCGGCTTAAGAAGACAAGCAAATCAAACCAAAATGTACACAAAAAAGTATATTTTAGTTTCAAATGCATACAGAAATGTTTATTTTGGTGAAAAAAATTTAATCAGGATTGCAGGTCTTCATCTACTGCAGAATGACGTGGAAATGGGGATGAATGGACTTATGAATCAATTTATGCAAAAGTGACGCCAATTGAAAATAGATGTCCCTGCCTGCTAATATTACAAATCCCAGATATCCAGGCTAAACTATAGTTCTCTTTTACAATTACATGTCAGTAGGGGCATGTTTACACGGAGACCAACACACAGAAGGATTCTGCACGAACATTAGATTTTAACTATCTACGGCATTAAATCTTTGTTACTAATGAGATTCTTTGCTCAAGTTGAAAACCTTGGACAGGAAGGTGGTAAAAATGCAAGAAGGGAGTCACAAAACAATGATGAGGGAATACTGAATTTACATCAGCTTGCAAATATTGCCAGGCAGAAAAAAAACCTGTGCTGAAATCAATATAGATGACAAATTGCAGATGAAAGACATCTTCTTAATTAAAATGCACATCATACATGAACAGTAGCAAACCTCAAGAAGCATTTCTCTCTTTATATCTGTGACGCTGCTTAAAATACTGAGACAATTCAGCTCATGCCTTGCACTTATGCTGCTTGCATATCACAGCTTTTATTTTCATACCCTGGAGAATTCAAGGATATCTATTTACAAAGCAGTTTTTGATATATATTTGTTGCTACATCCTTTAGTTCAACAAGATGCACTCCATGTTCAAGAACTGGGCTTTTTAAAAATTAGATTTTTTCAAGTCAGTGAACACTGAACCTATATACTGATATAGTATCTCTCTCTCACGCACGCTTTCTCTGCTTGTGCTGAAAAGTGTGTCAGGAATAATAATAAAAAAACCCACACACATTTTGAAAGCACAGCTACCACCTTACTCTTGTGATGCCTCTATGTGAAAAAAGATAAATATTTTCTTCCCACTATAATTTCATTTCCTGTTTAAGATATACAAACAAAGACGAATAAATGCTATTTTTAAAATTTTCTATCCCATCACCAAGGACCTCAAAATGAAGTGCATGTTATCTTATTTTAACTTCACTTTCACCATCTGAGAAAGAGTAATGTGACCATGCCTACCTAACTGTGTGACCAAGTAAGAATTGCAACCTGTTGTTTCCATATCTAAACCCAATACCTCTTCAGTGACACTAGCCTAGATCTTCCTCACAGCATGTTGATGTTAAATTTTCTAGAACGAAGGATCATGATGCAAAAAAAAAAAAAAAACCCCAAACCAAAAACCACAACCCTACAAGTGAATGATAATAGGAAAGACTGTGCAGTCACAGGGACCAGATTGCTAGTGGTAGAAGAACCACAGTCTGCAGTAGGCAGCTATAGCCACCAATCATGTAAATTTCCTGCAATAATGCTCTGGTGCAGCATTGTTGCAGAGCATTGGAGGGGGTACTTAAAGTCGTGGTCCTACAGAAAGTAATAAAAAAAGGAGCTGGGCTATACGTATGGGCCAAATCCACAACAGGCATCAGCACCAGTGGGTCTTGATAACAACTTGAGGTTTCTGAGCACTGACATTGGACGGGCCCTAGATGTCTCCTTCTGCTTACTATATTTATTTCATTGTAATCTCCAATGTAAGGGGTGCGGGTGGTGCTGTGGGTTAAACCACAGAGCCTAGGACTTGCTAATCAGAAGGTCCGGCGGTTCGAATCCCCAAGATGGCGTGAGCTCCCATTGCTTGGTCCCTGCTCCTGCCAACCTAGCAGTTCGAAAGCAACACAGTGCAAGTAGATAAATAGGTACCACTCCAGCAGGAAGGTAAACGGCATTTCCATGCACTCCTCTGGTTCGCCAGAAGCAGCTTAGTCATGCTGGCCACATGACCCAGAAGCTGTACGCCGGCTCCCTTGGCCAATAAAGTGAGATGAGCGCCGCAACCCCAGAGCTGGTTACGGCTGGACCTAATGGTCAGGGGTCCCTTTACCTTTACCTTTAATCTCCAATGTGTGCCTATTCATTTCAGAAACTAAAGAAAATTTAAGCAAAGGCAGTTCTGTTAGTTTCTAATTAATCTATACGAGAAACAAATGAAAAAAGATAAATGAATGGGAGAAGAGAATGAAAACTATTCCCCCCCACACCATTATTTCCATTCCATTCTCCTAGGAGATCTTACTGAAAGTGACAAGAGGCACTGAATTGTATGGTTTTAAAAAGAGACACATTCCTAGAACAGTATATATGTGTGTTCAGATGTTTGCCAGAACATGCAAATGCTCTGTTAATAGAGGAGGGCAGGGAACACACCCCACCAACCTTCCTCATGTTGTGCAGGAGTGGTCTGTAGGGGACTTCAACTCATTCAAATGGATTTTCAGTAATTATGCATGCCGTAACAAACAACTCTACACTTGGGAATGCATACATTTTCTTACTGTTCCTCATTGTTTGTTTCCATTTTTATGTTGTTAATAAAAAGTGAACTGTGGCTCAACAGAAAGCGTCAATTTTAAGTGTCAAAGAAGTAGCACAATTAAAGTAATTGGCATACTGCCAATTACTTGACCCAAGAAAGACAGCAGATTGTGATTATGCTCAAACACATCCTCAAATATATTTCATCAGAGGTGTAAAATATTTACCGTAAATGTGCCTGCCAAATCCTAGTATAACACTCATGTATATTTATGTTAAAGTGACATGAACACACAGACACACACTGAGTTGGTTACAACGTGGCGCTGATAACACCAGTGTCACTGCTTTAATCCCCATATGGGTGCCCATTTCTGCACTGAAGGAAATTGAACTGGAAGATTCATGGGGTCCACTCCAACTCTATGATTCTACCATTCTAGCATAACAATACTGAAATAGACAGACTCAGTAGAACAAAATATGTTCCCATCCTCTCAAAAACAAGTTCTTCCAAACATTAATTTTCCTCTATTATTTCCAAATGCCAATCCTTCCTCAATTCATTTGTGCCAGTTGCGTTTTCCTTCAGTACAGTCTGATCTTGTTTGTAGCCTGATCCTCTGCCTCCCCCCCCCCCCGGAGGGCATCTCCATCTTCACAAGATGATGGGACTCAGAAAGCAAAAATTAAGCTGCAACTATCTAATCAGCAGCCACTCAATATGCCAGCTATCCCACTTCTCAATACTGCAGCCCAGCAAATGGCAACATGTTACTCTAGTTTCTACTGTAGGGGTGGCCCTAGGAAGGAAATTCAGCGATACCTCCAATTTTTTTCGTGCCTCCTGATTTGGCATGAAGTGCCATCACCATCTTGGATACTTCTAAATCAACGCCAATTCTGAAAAGCCATCTTAAGCACAAAAAGTTTATAAATTTATTTACCTTTTTGCACTAAAGACAGTGGTTTAACAGATTAGCATAATGAACCTCTGTGTCCTGTAAATCTTGATAGTGCACATGGCAAGCGGCAAGCACCACAGTCTAAGCTAAAAGTTATACTGACCACAGTCTCAAAGGCAATGTTAGAGAAGAGTCAGGCAATCCTATGATCAAATACAGGTTCAAGTTGAATGCAATGAGAAAGGTTCAAAGTCAAACTGTAAAGCCAGGTTCCCATCTCTGACAAAGATCCAGGGTTGGAGTCCTAAGGTCAGTCCCAATATTGCATTCCTGAAACAGTCTGGTGGCATTCGCAAAACAGTCAAGAGCCCACCAACGGTGAAGGTTGAGCAGACAAAGTTTATCTATGAACTGATAAACTCTTCGTTGTTTAGGTGTGGAAGTAACCCCTTCCCTAGGCCAAAGACTGAGATCTTAAACCAGTATCTCAGGGCAGCCTGTTATGCTTTTGTTGAGAGAGGGCATTCACCTGTCTCTAAAAATAGAATTGCATTTGGAACACAATTTGAAACCTGTAAAAGGGACCTGAGAAACTTTGCCTGGAACCCATCAAACATGGGGAATGAGCCATTGAATCAGACGTTTGAGGCGTAGAGTTGAGAAACAGATTTTGTATTAAATACTGGCTGATGGAACATAATGGCCTCCCCTTGTATAAAAGAATTGAAGTATAGCCAGTTTGCTTACCCCTGCCTTTTGATAGGCGGTGGAGCAGACAAAGAGACTCTGCCTTGCTTCTCTCTTTTCCCCTCCCAATCTTATTTGACACACTAAAACTTGCTTCAGCTGTGTGGCTGTTGCTCTGCTGAGTTGCCAGGTTCCAGAACCCTTAATGAAGCATGTGTTCATCACCTGCCCTGAGCTCAATCAAGCTGAGTGAAAAGAAACCTCCTCCTGGACCTAATGAGTCCTATTATTTTCACCTGATCAACTAGTAAGCTGGACTGTGTTCTCCTGCCTGTCTCAGTCTCTTAAAGTGCACTTCCCATTGTTCACAACACCACAGAGCCTGTTGTGGCACTTCCATTTCTGGAAAAAGGGGGCACTTCCATTTCTGGTGATGTGTCCACTTCCCCTGGCTCCCATGTAATTTTGGCTGCCCCTTCAACATCCTCTGATGTCCACTGAGCGCATCCTATGTCCCCAACCTCCCCTTCGCCACCTTCAGCTTGTTCCAGTGTGTCCCAATCATGGCTACATCCCTTGCTGGGATCCTCTTCCCCTTCCTTGGTGTCCTGCCAGCTCATGGCATTCTGATGCCTCAGATGGATCAAACATTCTCTAACATTAGAAGTTATGCCAGACCTGACCTTCACTCTGCACTTTCTTAGATTGCCATCTTATGGCACTGGGATGCATAGTTTAGGATGCAACAGATAACTCAGTCAGCCAGTGTTAATTCCACAACCCCAGCTCAGCCAAAGATACACTCGCATAACTTGCTCAACCTGGTTCAGTTGAAGGGCATTCTGGGGACCAGAGAAGGGCGACTTAGGCTGGATCCTAAGCCCCTAGAGCTCAGTCCTGGGACCTGGCAACTCAGCAGAGAACACTATTTTAAAGGTCTTGTGCACAGGATTGCTTCCTTATTCTGTGAAATAATTATCTTTGTACATTAGCCGCAGCCCCACAATGGTCAATTGTGCTTTATGAAGAATGAATGATCCTTAAAACAAGGTGCAATGACATGCTTGCAAAAAGCACCTAGGAAACTATGTTAGGGGATAATATAAACAAACAAATAAAAGGCATTTGAACTTGTTGACATAATCAGCAACACTGAAATGTGTGCCTGTCATCAACATTCAAAAATTCTCACTCTTTGAAAAAAAATTGTATTAATTAAATGAAATAACCCATGACTATATTTTCAGTTGCTGTTAACACTTTAAATTAAATGTTCTAGAATGCAAGTGAATGCAAGTGTGAAGACAACATCACAACATCATCTGAAATTTCAGCGAATTAAAAACACATGAGCCTGGGAAGACAGAAACTAGCAGAGAACACCCAATATCCAAACAGACCAGCTTTCCCCGACCTGATGCCCTCCAGATGTTGTTGGACTACAACGCCTATCAGTTCCAGGCAGCATGGCCAATGGAACAGGGAAGAAGGCAGCTGTAGTTTAAAACATCTGAAGGTCACCAGGTTGGGGAATGTTGGAGTGGAGTCTAATGTAAACAGACAGGTACACACACACACACACAGACACACACACACACACACACACACACACACACACACACACACACCAGTTAAAGCAATACACCCATGTGGTGTAGTGGTTAAGAGCGGTAGTCTCGTAATCTGGGGAACCGGGTTCGCGTTTCCGCTCCTCCACATGCAGCTGCTGGATGACCTTGGGCCAGTCACACTTCTTTGAAGTCTCTCAGCCCCACTCACCTCACAGAGTGTTTGTTGTGGGGAAGGAAGGGAGAGGAGAATGTTAGCCGCTTTGAGACTCCTTAAAGGGAGTGAAAGGCGGAATATCAAATCCAAACTCTTCTTCTTCTACTCATTTTCCTTGATGTGTGATGTGTATGACAGGACACACAGTTTATTTTTCCAGTTTACTGATAAGTAAAATATGCCAAATCCATTGTGATTCTAGATTTTATAGCCACAGGGTGACAATGCAGATAAAGCAAAACATTTTGCCATAGGCTGTAGAAGTAATAAAGGAAATGACCCTGTGTACAATACAAAAAGCAAGTATTCTTTTGCATTTTTGGAGCGGGAGGGGAAACATTTCACTTCCTTTTAAGGTATTCCTGCAATTTAAATTGCGGACAATGAATAAAATGTTAGACATATGTTGCATTTTTAAACACACACACACACACACTTTATTGTCCTAATTATCCCTTGTGATTGATTGTCTTATATAACAGACACACAATGAACATCATTCTTAAAAATGAAAACCTGGGCTACAGTTCTCTGTGGCATAGTGATCTCATGCTATTTTCCCCAGCATTAATTAAACTGGAAATCGTGTCAATAAACAAGCATTCCAAAAACATTATAGCCTACTGGCTCTTAGCAACACAACTCCAAGGAAAGCTAGGAAGAGAGACTGTACTTGAATCAATTCTACCCTTGGCAATGACTGATGTTTGCTCTTATAGCTGGCAGATGGAACTATAGCCACTGCAGTGAAGCCAGAAATAAGGTAAAGGAGGCCAGAGGCGTTCTGCAAGCATGGAGTGTTTCATTCCAAATGATGTACTACAGATCTCATAGGGCCAAGCTCTACCCAGTTAGAGTAACATGATCTTTCTCCTTCATAACTGGAAGGAAGAGAAATGTCTCTATGGTGAGCTCTTCTGGGTTTTGAGTTCTATTGCTCTAACTGTTTCAAGTGTGCAGTATCACACAATATTTAGCACTAACAGAAAGTGTATCATCTTGTGGCTGATATGTTTTGCCTCCATGTAAACAAGGAAAAATCTTGTTTGGGAACAGAAAGCTATGCAAGTATCTCATGTGAGACTAAAAAACCTTGCACTGGGTTTACACTGGAAGAGACTTAAATGTCAGTTATTATGAATTTGCTCCCCCATTGAACCAATTGCACAATAATCACATATCAATGTCATATTATTGTTTTTATTATGTGTTTTAATAATAATAATAATAATAATAATAATAAATTTATTTATACCCTGCCCTCCCCAGCCAAGACTGGGCTCAGGGTGGCTAACACCAAATATAAAAACAATTGATTGAAATATAGCTTAAAATACAAGATTAAAATACAACATTAAAACATTAAAATACAGCCTCATTTCAGTGGAAACTGAATGAAAAACGTGGGGGGGAGGGGATGAAAATGTCAAGTCTAACCAAGACTAACTATCTAGACAGGTTCTACATGGGCCAGAAAAAAGCCAGGGAAGTCCCCAAATAGGAGTTCCAACAGAAGGAGAAAGGAAAAAAGAAAGAGGGGGAGGGAATCAAATTGATTCCATGCCAAAGGCCAGGCAGAACAACTCTATCTTACAGGCCCTGCAGAAAGAAATCAGATCCTGCAGGGCCCTGGTCTCATGAGACAGAGCGTTCCATCAGGGCCAGAGCCAGTGTTGAAAAGGCCCTGCCTCTGTGGTTGAGGCTAATCTGACTTCCTTAGGGCCTGGGACCTCTAGGGTGTTGCTATTTATGGACCTTAAGGTCCTCCATGGGGTTATTATCTTGTATTTTTATGCTATTAGCTGCACTGAGATCTATGGATTAAGGGTGATATACAAATTAAATAAATAAATAAATAAATAATAAAATTCAAATGTCTTTGATTGTTGGAAATAGAAAAAGAAAGAAAAAAACTGTATAATTTTTTTTAAAAAAAGCAAATATATGGCTTTACAACGGATTATATAACCTCAAGGGCAGAACATAATTCCAAATTGTCTGAAATAAAACTAGGTTAAACATTTCACCCCACTCCCCTTTAAAACACTTTTTAAAAAACCTGACAAGCTGCAGTACAAGTTCCTAATAAAGAGCTGCAAAGAGCCATACATCTAAGTCATTTGAGTATCTAAGCAACCCAGTGTTAAGGGGAAATTGCCCTGTTTCGTTTCCTGTGTAAGTGAATTCAGAACTACAGCTGTGCAAATTAGGATAAGCTTGCCATAGCTCTTTACATTAGCTAAATTGTAGTATAATTCATCTGTATTGAAAATAGCATAAGAGGGGCTTTCAGTCTATTTCCAGCTCTTCCTGCAGAGAGATTCAATTGTAAAGTCCCTGGAAGGAATGACAGTGAACTTTAAACTGTATTCATCGAGCACCCTTATAGTATACTTGTAAACTACACTTGGTTTCTGGGCTATGGTTCAGACTGTAAATTAGGCGGCTAATTAAGCAGCATTTGGAAAACTGTAGCTCAAAGATTCAGAAGGGGAGATGGCAAGGAATAAAAGGTTCTTGCGAAAAGTTGGCCAAATGCTAATTGTTGACTCTGACGACAATGTTGCTTTTCTTTCTTAACAAAGCAAAGGCTAAACCCTCGGCTTGCTGTGTTCTAGAAAAACAAATAAAGGAAACAAATGTGAAGTGTGTGACCTCTTCTTTCAGTACCATTAGCAAATGGAAGCTCATTCCTTGAGAATCATCTGAATGAAGCATTTTCTCACTCTCAAGCAAAACAGTTTTGTTGTAAAGAATTATAATTCCCCTTAAGTGGTTTGAACAAGCTAAGTACCAAGGGGAGAGGCCAGTAAATCACCTCCTAAAAGTAGTCATTGTCATTGAATATCTCTTTTTCATTCAACTGGTAAAAAACAACATACATCTATTTTTTTATATATATCCATGAATGGGGCTAGCATGTAAGGGGGTGTCAGGGAACATGCTAGTCATTCTAATGGATATCCACATGTTCAGCCAGCAGGTGAAGAAGATTCACATGTGTAGCTATGTATGCAAGCAGAGCTACTCACAGTGGAAAGGAAACCTTGATTTGACTGGGGCCCATCCTCATTTGAAGGAGCTCTGTGTGACGTCCAAGCATGCAGATGTTGGGGTTGTGGCTGCTGGACATGCTCACAGCAGTGCCAATCCACACAGCCCCATTCACATTCAACACACACGATGGATCATCTGAAATGTCCTACATCTGTGTTGCATTCCAACATAACCAGGCAGCGGAATGCAGGATATGGCTCTGTTGATAGAGGGACAAGGCTCTACAAATGGCAATGGATTCTTATCTGCAACTGGACGTTGTCAAGAAGCAAAGCTCGCACACAAGGTATTTTGGGTGCCAAGGGCAGGATTATCCCCTTACCCAACAGAAATCTTGAACACCATCTTTATGTTTCCTCCAACATAAGTGAATAGCTGCCATTCACAGCAATGGGATTAAAGAAACCTTGAAATTATCGCTCATTTCAAGAGGAAACGCTGTCGCTTGTTTACTAATATAAACACTGTATAATACTAAAATGTCATTTGAAAATCTGTGTAGCTGTAATTACTGAACACAGCCCAAAGGGCATACCTTCCACATTAAATGTAAAGGAAATAAAATGCTTATTTTTTCAAGTAATTTATTCATGGAAGTTTTACTGGTATATGCCATCATGTTACCTTGACAGGCATTCTAAAATTTAATTGAGAATAGCCTCATAAACTAAGAGCTACTGTATTCACCAATTAAATTAAGTATAATTTGGAAAAGGGGCTCATTTTTAAATGACAGATCCCCTTAAAGTAAGTGAAATTAAGTACTCTCATTAGGGATCCACAAGTACTGTAATCTTTAAGACACAAGAGGTTAATAGCAAATGCTTCTTATAATAAACAACTACTTCATTTGTCTTATAAACATTATCTTACTGGTTATAACCCACAGTGAAATTCTATGCACGTCAATAGATTGTATACACGTCAATGCAGAAGAAAGCCTTACTGAGTTCTATACCAACTGTATGCAGGACTGCATCCTTAGGGAAGAAGTGATTCAACTTTGGCTGGCAAGACAATTACAGTCATTCCTGGATCTGGATAGCCTGACCACACTTGTCCGTGCATTGGTTGGATAACTGCAATGTGCTCTGTGTGAGGCTGCAGCTGGTGCAGAATGTGGTGGCTAGGCTGCTTATGGGGGCAAATTTCCTCCAGCATGTAACACCCTTCATCTGAGATTTGCATTGGCTGCCAATATGCTACCAGGCCAAGTTCAAGGTGTTGATACCAATATATAAGGCTCGATATAGCTCAGTACAGTACTGGGTTACTTGAGAGACTGCCTTGTCTGTCAGTAGATTGCTGCAGTTTGTGGAAATGTTTCTCTTGCAAGTTCCAAGGATCTCAGAAGCCTACTCCACAGTAACTCAGTCGGGCTTTTAGTGTGACTGCCATTGTTTTGTGGAATAACATTCCTATTACAGATGCCTACGATCTGTGGTGTCTGGAAGCAATCGAAGACATTTTTGTTCTGACAGGTTTTCCCAGCTGCCATGAGTGCTGCTTTGCTGATTTTATTGTACACTGCCTCAATTTGATTAATCAATTAATGGTGACAATGTTTATAACAAAACCTTTCCACCGTCTCAATATTATGTGGCAAAGTAGTCTGGAGAAAGAGATCTCACGTTAAACCACAACTGACAATAAGGTCTGGTATTGATAACATTTCACATGACCATGAGAGAACACTCCCACAAAATTACCTTGTCTTGCAAAAACTGAGAGGAAAACCCACCATATACTAGTAGTGATGTTTTAATTTCAAAAATAGCCAGGATCTGCAGAGCATCCAGCTCCAAAGATGATGACCCCAAAGGATGGTAGGGATACAGTTATTTGAAGCCCCTTAAATGAGGGGTATATGCAGCGTGCAATGATTATGTCCCCAAACTGTATTCTGCGAGATTCAAAAGAATACATACAGCTTCCCTGCTGATTAATAGGATCAGGCTCACTGGGAGTAGCAGTATTAGACATTTCTAGAGACAAGAATGCAGGCAGTAAGGCATTTGTTGTTGGCCCTCTGGGACCTGGGGTGCTGATTCCTTGTCTTTAGGAGGAATCTTTAATGTTCAGCCATGAGTAGATGAGATACAAAAGTTTAACTGAAAACAACTTAATGTCAGTATAAATCCACATTGCTTCTTCATCAGTTGACAAAACCTTTACAAATCAACCTGTTCAGAATTATTTTTTGGCCACAAACTGAATCTGAATTTAATGAACACTCCACCCCATCACTCTACTGTGGTGGCAAATTCTACTTTAACAAAATCTGCTATTGATTGCTGTCTCTTCAGTGTTCTGAGCATATTTGCAAGTAAATTTGCAGTGCTCTCTACCATTCAGCACACACTTTGCCTGAGGAAGGAAGGGGCACGAAAAACAATCCTACAGAGTCAACATGCAAAGCTTCTTCTCCCTGAAGCTTTTCTGGGGTGTTTGCTTTAGTACCTGGCATAGACTTGGGGTTTTTCAGTCCATCACACACAAGCAAATGGCTTTTTTCTTAATCAAGTCATTCTGGACAATTATTTTCCTGAGTTAATTACAAATAGTGGTTCTCCTCCCCCTCCCCCCTTTACAAGAAACTGTGATGCAATCCAATAACATTAGTGGTTGAACTCTGCAAATGAGGACAGGATAAGTGTTCATAAACATCCACACACACCAACCACCTCATAAGTAAGGGAGGTCATTCAAAAAGAGACGTACTACAAGCGTGGGGGAGACATCACAAATTTGTATCTGCTGATTTACAGGAATACAGGAATTGCAGCTATGAGCTCTAAGGCAGGCAGGAAGAAATATCCCCACAGTGTCTCCAGCAATGTGACACAGCATAGTGCTAATTATAGCTGTTTGTCCCATATTTTGCTTTCTTCTGGTACCACAGGGTGTTGGTAGTAAGGTGAGGAGAAGGCACATGGAGTGAACAGTGAAAAGCATCATGGGGGGAAGTTCAGCTCCAAAAGAACGAGGAGTGGGACAACATAATGGGAACTCAGGTGTGAGTGGAGCAAGACTAATTTCGCAATAATTACCTGAACCTACATTTATAAAGCTGTTTTAAAATTTTTCTTTTAAAAACTTTGCTCAGGCAAACACATAAAATGAGCTAGTGCCATTATTACAAAACAAACAAAGCAAACTTTACTATTTGCTTGCCAATGGGGCATTTTGGACCGTGACCTTCTTTACAAAGCAATTACTTGCAACTCTACTTTTGTGCATTCACCATGCAAATCTTGCTAATTAGTTATCATTTTCGCCAAAATGCTGCATTGCTATGGTGCCTCGTCTTCTTAATTTCTTCCATTAGCTAGTTAATATGCAGAACACCTGACACAGAGATAATCCATCAGATACAGCACACATTCCCATCTGGCATGAGTAAAGGTGCTTATGAATTTTGTATCCATCAGTACGTGTTGCAGTGGAAGAACCTCATGTGCTATCTTGTCCTGGAAAAGTAAGCCAGTGGGCTATCAGGAGCCATCTTTTCATATAAAAGTACCTCATATTATTTCAGTGTATTGGTGGTGTCCATTTATTACTTTATTTGCTTCTCTTCGATTTTTGGAATAATATTCTTATTATTATTATTATTATTATTATTATTATTATTATTATTAATAATAATTTATTATTTGTACCCCGCCCATCTGGCTGGGTTTCCCCAGCCACTCTGGGCGGCTTCCACAGAAACCAAAAAACACTAAAACTTCATACATTAAAAGCTTCCCTGAATAGGGCCGCCTTAAGATGTCTTCTGAATGTCAGGTAGTTGTCCATCACCTTGACATCCGATGGGAGGGCATTCCACAGGGCGGGCGCCACCACCGAAAAGGCCCTCTGCCTGGTTCCCTGTAGCTTCGCTTCTCGCAATGAGGGAACCGCCAGAAGGCCCTCGGCGCTGGAAACACAAAGCCCCCACTCCTCCACACTGTACTAACTCATGTGTGACTGGCATGATGTGAATGTACTCTTACCCTTAATATAAAGGTAAAGGGACCCCTGACCATTAGGTCCAGTCATGGCTGACTCTGGGGTTGCGGAGCTCATCTCGCTTTATTGGCCGTGGGAGCCGGTCTACAGCTTCCAGGTCATGTGGCCGGTATGACTAAGCCGCTTCTGGCGAACCAGAGCAGTGCACGGAAACGGCGTTTACCTTCCAGCTGGAGCGGTACCTATTTATCTACTTGCACTTTGACATGCTTTCGAACTGCTAGGTGGGCAGGAGCACCCTTAATAAAGGCGCAAAGAATAATGGAGGAATATATGGAGGTATATACAGTGGTACCTCGGGTTACATACGCTTCAGGTTACATACGCTTCAGGTTACAGACTCTGCTAACCCAGAAATAGTGCTTCAGGTTAAGAACTTTGCTTCAGGATAAGAACAGAAATCATGCTCCGGCGGCCCATTAGCTAAAGTGGTGCTTCAGGTTAAGAGCAGTTTCAGGTTAAGAACGGACCTCCAGTACGAATTAAGTACTTAACCCGAGGTACCACTATAAAGGTAAATGTATATAAATTATGCATTTGTGGAGAAGCTTACATTCCATGAGGATTCAAAGGGGGGGGGGAATCACCCACCTGAAGATTGAAAGCTTAGGCAAGAACAGCAAACATTACTCATACACTCAGGAATTCATTATTCCTCATTTTCTTAGTAAAACATGTCTCTGAGCATATTCAAAAGGCTTCTTTGGTGCAAGAGAAAAATGCAGCTCCAGCATTCAACTGACTGGTATTGGACAGAATGTGTGAATGGCATGAGATCTTACAATGGAGAGCAAGTAGATGTGTCACACTGGCTAGGAAACCAGTCAGGCTGTCAGACTGGAGCGGAAAAATGCACACTGACCTCTCAAAACAAAGGAAACAAATCAGTATGTACCCACAGATATAACTGGCTACATGCAAAATAATTCTGCCAAAGGTTTGCACAGTCGCTGCCTCCCAACTGAACCAGTGAACACTAGTGCCATGTTGATATTGTATCCCCTTTGCAACATGACCATCCACGAGAAAGGAGGGATGAAAAGAAATTGCCCTCAAAATGGGGGGGGGGGGAGGGATGGGAAATTCAAGGGACTCTTACCTTAAGGCTTTATAATGCTATGAAGAGGCCAAAGGAGTGTGGTTTGCTTAAAGAGTATTGTTTAAAACAATCCAGCTCTGGTTCTCTATAGCTTCAACAAGACTCCAACCATGCACTGGACTCAGGTGCTCCTCAGGCCTGGCCTCATCCTGCTCATGCTCTGACATTCTCCCAAGATCTTTCATTAAGTGCAAGCAGACAAGGAGATTTCCTGTTGAGCTCATGAAACCAACAAAATGGGAGTTCTTTTGGAAGCTAAAATGTACTTCCTGGTAGGAAGGGAGCCCACAAGCTGGGCTCCAAGCAGGCTGCTGGCAGAAGCCAGAGAGTGAGAGACATGTTTGATTTATGTTTGAATCCAAGGCTGTGGTTACGGGAGAAACAAAACCTTCTCGTGTTTTGATTCTGTGAGTCCCTCCATCATAAGCTCAGGTTGTATATACGTGTAGGTGAACCATGTATCATAAAGACACCACAGTCTCCGCTCTCCCTTATTCCAAGGAAACCAAAACCAGCTGGAACCTGTGCAGCCTCACACTACTCAGAGATTGGGGTGGCATGCAACAATATATTGTTTAATTGCTAAGATGCTTAACTCATTATCTCCCTGAGGTTAACGCTTCTTCCACTTGAATATTGAATGAAATTTGCATGCAATCTTTAGCTAGCAGCATCATGTGACAAATGATTTATATAGCAAATGTAACCAAGACGGCTATATATTCCTTGTATCTTAACAGCTTGATTCCCCACCACCACCACCAGTAATAGACATTAATCAGTCAAAGATGGTTTATTTTATTATCTTTAATGGGTTTTGTTGATCGATGGGAGATTTTGTTTGCATATAATTCTTCATTGAACTACCAAAGCTTACAAATTATATGATTTTTAAGGGAGGCTCTGAAAGTAAAGCTTGTACTGCTAAGGAAATGAGGTCACGTCTAGATTAGAGAGCTGCACCAGACCTTTACAGCTAAGGAATTGTCTGGTTAACAATTGTCTGGGGAGCTGCATAAAGAATGTGGCTAGTCAAGGGAGCCACCAAAAACCACTGTCTTAAGCCATTGCCCATGCTGTGCTTGGGTCTACTTCTCTATCTCAATCCTGTGTGAGTATTTCATACGAATTATGAAATAACCTGTTCAAAACGAATAGACCAAACATTAATACTCCAAACATTTTGACATTCATCTGCCTTTTAAAAAAACAATCCCAAAATACGTTTTAACACATATTTAAATGTGTGTGTCCCCACCCCCCGAATTCATGTTTTCAATGTGTATTTTGATACATTTAAACTGCTGAGAGCTGTGCTACAAGCATTATTAAAAAATTGTGAATTCTGGAGGACAGCAATGTTCCACTCCTCATACTAGTCTGAAATGTGTAGATCAGTATGTGGAGGAATTTGCAATCAATCAATAATGCAGTAATGAAAATCCTCCAGCGTTCCTAAGTCCATAGGTTTGGGGGCCTTTTTTTTTTTCCTGCGATCAAGAGCACAACCTGCATGTAAGCAATATTTCCCCCCATTTAATGAGCTTTAGCACATGAACAATTAAGAAAACATAATTGAATGAAGCTAATCAGTGAGATATGGGAGCTTGCCTTAGGGATGCTGTGGAACTAAACTGCTCCTTCAATCTACAATTTTATCTGTTAAGCTAATGGCACCAGTGCGCATAGAGGCACAGAGCAGTAATTGTACACCTCCAGGGGCCCAGCATTTTATTTATTTATTTTTAAATGCTTAAGACTTAAACAGGGGGGAGCTGCTATTTTGCTTGAGCAAGTTCTGCTAACATATTATGGGGGTGTTTGTTTATGGCTTTCTGGCTAATCAAACACAAAAGAGGAAGTATAGATAGAGAATGTCATATTTGGAAGATAGGAATTCTAACATTCTATCTGAGGAACATGGGTGGCATAGTTGGTCAGTGAAAAACCAAATGAGGGCAAATAGGGAAGAGGAAGACAGCTAGGACAGGATCCAGGAGAGAAAGCAGGCATAAAAAGGCCAAGTGGAGCAAAACAAATCACCAAGGAGGTCCAAGGCATCCTAAGCAACGGCTGTTGATCAACCTGCCAGCAGCCCATCTCTGAATTGTGACATCTTATTTAATGTGTTACAGTGTTTATTCTCATATAATGAATTGTTAGGGCTTGAATATTCCATTTATTATTGAAATGGTTTGTTCTGTGATTCTTCGTTTGGATTATTTACTCATTTTTTATTATCAACTTGTTTGCTCTGGGATATTGTATCTGCGTCTGTTTCATGAAGCCACTTTTGAGAGCCGTAAGCGCAAAACAATGCGTATATAAATCTGCCTACTGCCCAGTTCACATCACATGACGTTTGCTCTCCATGACAAATGGGGTGGGTAGTTCTGCAGTACCTCTGGGGGTGGAAAAATATTGTGGACTTTGGGGTGGGGCAAAAATTGCAGGCCTTTAACTTGGAGTACTTACAATTGTTTAAGCTGGTAAGTGTGTTTCCTATCCTCCCCCCCCCCCCCGCTTTCTTTAACTTTAAACAAGCTAAGCTGTTGCACCATGACATTTGGAAAAGAATACCCATTGGAACAAAAAACATTCTTTCCTAGGGCATACCTGGGGGGAAATATGGCTGCTCCCTGGGGCTCAATGGAGACAGACATCAACCCCACCCCCACCGCCTGCCCGCTTGCCAGGAATGGTCCAGGGAATAAGGGATGCCTTGGGAGTGTAAGAGAGTTCTGCAATTTATTTTTTTATAAAAGGAATTAAATTTCAGCTTCCAAAAAACTCCCATTGTGATGGTCTCTGGCACAAAGCAACTTCCTTTCTCATGCTCTCTCATTTCCCCAAGAAATCCCCCAAACTCACAACAATTTATTTATATCTATATGTAGTTATATATTTTTTTGACTGTGAGTCCTAGGAATTATTAACATATGAAAATGTAAGGTTTCATAAACAGCGTATAAGCAGCACCATGTGTATACTGTGATGAGTTTGGAGTGGTAAACTGGGTGCCTGACCCCTCTAGTCCCTGGATCTGGCAAGTGTTACAATCTAATCAAGTCAAGCTAGCCTCCTCATGAGGTGATAGCCTGGGGAATGAACCATTAAAGGGAATCAAGGGACTTTTGTGGGAGACAGCAAATGGGTGGTGCCCCTTCCTCAACTCACAGATAGCAAAAAGGACAAAAGGACAAAGTTTAGAGCTGAGAGTGGAGTTTTGCACTGATGTGACAGGGAAGTAAAGCAGCAAGCTGGAGAGAGAGAGAGAGAGAGAGAGAGAGAGAGAGAGAGAGAGAGAGAAATGGTCAATGTCTGTTTGAATCCAAGGCTACAGCTATGGGAGGAACAGCCCCTTTGGGGATGTTGATGCTGTAAACTTCTCCATCGAAGGCTCAGGTTGTATGCTTGTGTAAGCAAGCCACAGCCTTTATATCCTAAAGACCCTCCAATCTCCATTGATCCTCATTTTGAAAAGGAAACATGACATACCCTCCAACATTTATCCAATAAAAACAGGGACGTCCCACTCCAGAATGATTATTTTACTATTTATACCTCACACATCTTACTAGGTTGCCTCAGCCACTCTGGGCAATTTCCAACATATATAAAAACATAGTAAAATATTTTGAAACCTTCCCTATACAGGATTAGCTTCAGATGGCTCAGGGATTGAATAACTCCACACCCTCCAACATTTCTCCAATGAAAATAGGGACATCCTAAGGAAAAGTGGGGCATTCCAGGATCAAATCAGAAACTGGGACGGCTTCTCTAAATCAGGGACGTCCCTGGAAAATAGAGACACTTGGAGGGTCTGACATAAGCCCTGGGTAAGCATCTGGGACTGCTGGAATCTCATAGTTTCAGAGGGGTGGCATGGAACCATATGCTGATATGTCCACCTCAAAGGAAAATGCATTACAAAGGACCTCTTTAATTCTTGGTCTCTGTATTTTTCAAAGAATTAGCCACCTGTTAACATGCAAAAATATGACCTCTTAGTGAATGCAGGGCAACAGTATTTGCTTTATATGACTGCTACAGCTCCATTCATTATCTTGCAAACTAGGTGGAAGAATGTTTAATCAAATCAGATGGACTTAAGAGATGAATGGCATCCCATGGGCCCCCCTTGGATAAATAATTCATAAATATGAATGTATAAATGCCTGTTTACAATCCAGCGCTCCAGTCTGGCGCTGTCCCTTCCCCTAAACCTTTTCTCTTCATTCCACTTCCTTTGTATGTTTTGTCTTTTTAGCCTGTAAGCCTGAAAGCAGGGCCTGTTCTCATATTCATTTATGGGCACTGCATACCAGCAGCACCGTCCTGAATTTTTGATTGATGTGAACTGCTTTGGGATATGTGTGTCTGAGAAGTGAGATAAAAATCTACCACATGAAAGAAAAATAAACGAATAGCAGCCAAGCAGATATTTCAACCTAGATAACCTTATGTCCAGATTCAAACCAAATTCAAATGAATGAACTTGGAAATAGCAGAAGTTGTCACAAGGTGTCCCCCCACCCCCCGCAACAACATAAAACCAAACTACATTCTCTGATTCTCTGACACCAATTGCTTTTATAAAAGAAATCATATATAAGCACACTTTTGACATGTCCCCCCTCCTAAACTGTAGTCCCCTGGTCCCTATTATAGCAATCATTTTTGTGTACTCATAGGTGGTGTTTGAAAACCCAAAACCCCCTTGGGGTTGAGGAACTAACTGCAATGGCATAACAGAATTATAGGATTCTCACTAATCATATGTTATCTGAATTGGACTTTTGAATATGACAAAAAACTCTGCCTTAAGTAACTCTGTGCAGTCTGATATTTTTCCTCATAATATTTGGATGACCCTGTCGCTGCCAGC
Source organism: Podarcis liolepis (assembly GCF_965112155.1). Lineage (NCBI taxonomy): Eukaryota > Metazoa > Chordata > Lepidosauria > Squamata > Lacertidae > Podarcis > Podarcis liolepis. The sequence continues at coordinate 36,558,457 of NC_139556.1, read as the reverse complement.
TGGTATGGCTTTTTTTAGTATCTGCTAAAGGGATTTCTTTTCTCTCTTTTATTTCATTAATGCAGAGTTTAACACACTGGCTTGTTATACTGACCGACAGAAAATATGACCTTGTAAAGGATACACAGCAAGGAAAACAGCAGTGCTATTACACTTCTAGACATGGCAAACTACACTTTCCAGTGCCTTCAATGCTGGTCCTAAATACCCCTGATTAAACAAGAGTAGCATAAGGCAATCGGATGTGTCAAACATATAAACCTTGGCCATCTGTTACTTTGTATGGAGCTTACCCTGATTTTATGCCTGTAGCAAATCTGTAATTTTGTGTGTTTCTCTCTTGATCTTTAGTGCCTTGTTGTGCATATAACCAGCTGAACAACAGAGCTGGCCATTTGTTTAATTCCTCTGCTGGTACAGAGAAAGAAGTTACAAGAGGGGTTGCTTTGATGGTCCCAATGAAAAGCAGATGAGAGATTTTATTAGACCAGCTGTGTAGGTAAGAGTACAGAAACAAGTTTTGGTTTGCAAATAAGGGAGCTTTGTGAAATTCAGAGCCTGCCAACCTGATTAGATCAGTAGTGCTGGTCAAATCTACTTTTTTTAATCAACAAAGAGAAGACTATGCAAGGAAATGCAAACAGCAATACAACAAAAAGGGGGGTTTTAATTAGGCTTTTAAAAGTAATAAGCTGAGACCTTTGTTTTCAGAAACTGCGACAGTAAGGAAGCTAAGGAAACACACAAATGTTACCATTCCAACATTTCACGTGCTTTAGCCTACACAGCAAATAACACATCATGGTCATTGAACACTAAGGCATCAAACTACTCCAATAAAAGACAAAGACAGAGGAATTTTACTTTTTTACACATTACACTAACATTACTTTTCGTATTCTTGCATCTGTGATACAAACATAAAACCTACATTTGCTGGAAAGAAATTTCATATTTTTTTTTAAGTTTCCTTCCATTTTTAATCCACCATTAGCAACATTCACACATGTAACCAAATAGTAAAAGGGAGGCTCAATAACACTTGGGTGAAAATGTCCTTAGAGTCAATTATAAGAACAATGCATTGGAGCTGGGCTACTGCATGTCTAGTGAGAAGGCTGCTTCCAGAAAACAGAAGGCATCTAGAAGCCCATTCTACATGCAGACTTCCATCATTTAGGCTTTTAGACTGTGGTCCAGAGATTCTTCCAGGTCAGCAGTTTGTGCTGTGTGCACATCAAGCCTTGTATTCTGAACAGCAAACTTTTGCTATTCTCTTGATTTCCAAAAGCTCACATGGTTTTCTAGACTAGAAGCAGAAGATTTTGCTGACTTTAAAAAGTCATAATTTAACTGGCCAGTTTGGGGGATTTTTGCACTGTGAAGATTATGTGCATTGCCTATTCAGATTGATGTAGATCTCAGAAAACAATTAATATGGATCTCAGAAAATGCATTTTCTCATTTGTACTGGACAAGGCTTATATTTAAACAAAATAGAGGGTGAAATATCCATAACAGAGTTTCAGAACTTCTATACTAAAACAGATAAAAGTACAGCACTCATTGCAGACTAGAATAGTTGTTCCTATGTGTATAAACTCCTACCAATGGCTTTTCAGATTAAAATAACTTTTGCCCACAAGGAAATTCAATTGCAAACATAGCAAACCACAAAGCCTCTCCAAATTGCAAGACAGACAATTTAAACCGAGATATTATCTCTTGCAACAGATGTCATCCTGCCCACAGGCTGGGGGGATGGAGGGGAGAGAAAGCGATTCAGAGATCATATTGCTAAGAATAATTAGTTACCATATAAAAGATGAATGAATTGAGTATCTTTTAGTATACATTAGACTAATAAATACATCTTGCACTTTCCAAATGCAGATGAACAATAATTGAGATTCATTTTCAAATTGGACGTGGATTTAGTTGCACAATGGATTACCTTTATTGACAGAGAAACAGAGGGAGTGCAACTCTGTTACACATAATCTCTCAGTGGCCTTTGATACCATTGATCATGGCATTATCCTGGATAGCATGGCATGAGATCCAGAGGCACTGTACTACAGTGACTCCAATTCTACTTGTGTGGGCAACTCCAGAGAGTAGCACTGGGGGAACGTTCTTTTGACCTGGCACTATTTTGCTCCCAGACTATTCAACATCTATATTAAACTCCTGACAGAAGTCATTAGTTTTGAAGCTTGGTGCCATCAGTACATTGATGACAACAGTTCAGTTTCTCTGTAATGGCTGATCAGTGCCTAAATGCAGTGGTGGATCAGAAGAGGAACAATAAATTGAGTTTGACTCTTGGGAAGATAAGAGGCTCTTGTCCGTAGGTGGTTGTTGTGTCTGGAAGATAAGGCAATCACCTGTTCTGGAAAGGAGCAGGTTTGCAGAGCTTCCTGGACATATCCTTGTAGCCTCTTTTGTCACCTATGATCACATATAGCTAGCCTGGTCACTGCAGTCCATGCATTGGAACCCTCAAGACTGTATTACTGCAATACACTTGGTGTAGGGGCTGTCCTTGGTCCTGATTTAGAAGCTTCAGCTAATGCAGAATGCAGTGACTGAATTTCTCACTGATGAAAGCGGGTGACAGCTGAAAGCACGGAGGATCTCTGCTAAATCATATGTACTGGCTGCCCATATGCTTCAGGGTCAGTTTCAAGGCTCTTGTGCATACAAACTCTTGAACAATTTTTTGTTCCAGGATACCTTAAGGGCCACCTTAACCCTTACATCCCAGCTTCATCCATTACACTATCCACTGTTTGAGAATCCCCAGAGCAGAGTTCTTTCAAAGGGACATTCTTGAGTTCTGTTCAGGGGACACTGCTACTGCTGCTGCTGGAAGGAACTTTTGCTGACTCGTCCCTCCTCTTCAATGCCCAGCACCAGCTTTCACACTGTTTCGGTCAGCTGGCAACACATTTGTGGGGTAGTGCATCAGCCTACAGGGTGAGAGCAGAATCAGCAAAAATTCCCTTTCCACTGGATCAAACGAAAAGATATTTTCCATCAATGGAAGGAAATGCCTGGCTCCAACTCTGATGGTGTTTCCTGCTTGGCAGGGGGTTGGACTCGATGGCCCTTGTGGTCTCTTCCAACTCTATGATTCTATGATCCTATGATTGTATCTATTTCCCAAGTATCTTAACAGTTTCAGTGAGTGAAGCAATCCCATCCATCCTAGTTTCAGTATGATTTACTGTATATTTGTTCTCACAAAAGATGCTCTCCTTAACATTTCTTCTTTCTGCCCATCTGCCCATTTTGATGCTACAGGAGGTCTTACCATAAGCCTGAGTTGAAATCACACACACCCCATTTCTGACAAGTATATTCCCCCTCCAAAAACAGCAGCCAGTTTTCTGTGGCTTTCTTGGAGGGTGGAGGGAGCAATTTTCAGGATGTTTATGCCGCTTACATTACTGCCAAGAAGTGCACCCAGCAGGAAGCTCCTACTGTTACACACTGACCACACTGCTGATAATGCATTGGAAATGATGTGATGTGCTGTGGTGTTGCTCCCAAGGCATCACTCGACTTGTGGCCAGCAGGAAGTTGCAGAAAAAGCCTTGTACTACTTTGAGTGGCATGGGACATTTTTAGTTAAGAAAGCAAGAAAAGAAAGCAAAACCCTTGGTTTAGTAAGGTAAGCAGCAACGCCACTCTGAAAAATCCAGATAAACTTCTCACTTCCCCATGACTTTTCTCAAGTGTCATGTTTCAGGTCCTGTCACCCCATCAGTGGTTGAAAAAGATTTTCAGCCTGGCTCTACTTTACGTATGTCCCTTTTGCCTCCACTGAAACTAGCTGTTCTGATGACACAGATAGCCTCAGCAGCTGACTATCAGTATTAAACCAGGCAGGTGATAGTTAAGATGGTCTGTGACATCAGGGCAGATCAAACAGTAGGGCCAGGAATTAGATTTCCACGGATCTTGAGGAACTGTTGCAAAGCTAAATACCCTAAGTACCTCCCACCATACTGGTTGAAAACAAATTGGTTCAGCAGCTTCTGAGCTTTTCAGCTCTGTTGATGAAAACAGAGAAGACAGATGACAGTTGCTGCTTATAAGGAAGGGCTGGTCTAAATATAGTTGTATAAACATACAAGAGTGTTGTGGAAAGTAGCAGCAGTCCTTTGATGCACAGCATGAACAACTAATAGTGGTTACTTTTCAAACCACCATTGCATATAACAAAGTAATAATGATCCATAGCAAATAACAGCATAACCCCCTCCCACTACCAACCCAGCTAAAATAATTTAAAAAACAAAAACAAAAAAACCACACTTTCCCATAGCAAAGTGATACAATGCAAAGCAACAGGCTAAATATGAACCTGGGGCTCTTGAAACAATTATAGCACTTCCGACTAAAGAGGAGCCTCCTAAAACCAACTTTCTCTACGTCCTAGTGATTTAAGCAAAAGCAGCAGCAAAGTTTACCATGTGCTGGGGGATATATTATTTGAGCCACAACTACTTGTCAGTTTGTACTGGAGAGGAACTTAATTTCTGGGTTATATTGGTGCCTTCTGGGTACGGAAGGCAGGCTGAAGAAATTAAAAGTTTTGAGTGTGTCCCTCCTGAATACTGTTGGCTCTGAATATTTAGACATTTGCTCAAGATCTCAATAATATCAGGCTATAGATTCCTGTATAACTTAATGTTCTAGGCTACTAGACAGAGACTGGAACATCTGCAAGTTAGCAAATCAAACTAAATGGTTAATATTAACCAGCATTCAGTTTCTAAGTGGCATCTATTTGAAATGTAGAATACTTTTAAAATTAATCTTATGATATTTCTATTTGTTCACAAACAGTTCCATTATGAGTGAATTTACCAGTGTTTGGTCTTTCACAATCAAATACAAAGCAAGAATCTGTGACCTTTGAAGGACTCATTCAACTCATTACGTAACCTGTTCCAAATACTATGAAAACGAACAACTCATCAAAAATTAGGTATCACATGAAATGCTTCCAGCACAACCTTATAAGTAGAAAATGACCCATATCCCACAATATATGTTTATTTCCATATCAATCCTGAAATGGGGGAGGTGCAAATATTCTGTAACCATGTAACAAGGTGACCAAAATCCCAGGAAAATTCATAATATGAAACAGGTAATGTGGTTGCTATTGCAGTTTCACTACACTTTCCTAGAACCACTGCTCTACAGTTGGACTAACAGAAAAAGTAAGAAAAGGCGCTGAAAAGAAATTTTGACAGAATATCAGATGAAAACATCTAGACACTTATTAAAACTCACATCCAAGATATGGTGTATTATAGTTAGTTCAGTAAAACACAGTTGTGTGCATGCTAATCATGATCTATAGAATAATATATGGATTGTAGGCTCTATGTTTTATTTTTATTGAGCTAATTTTCTTTCAGTTAAATAACATCATAAATAATGTTCACATGCTAATGTTTGCTATTTTTATCTGAAAACTGGAAATGATCTTAGAATGTTTTAAAAAGAAGAGGATACACATGCCCACAGAGCTGATTGGTCTTTTTTTGGGGGGGGGGGATAGAGCTGAACCTTGCAGGTCAGGTAGGATGACGTACTGCTCAATGCAGTCTGTAACTACAGCATCCCTGGCTGATGGCCATCCAGACTCAGCTTACCTATCTCTAGTAAAGGGCAGCCCACTACTTTATGTACTAGCCTGTCAAACAGTTCTTATCAGTAGGACATTTCTCCTAATGTTTAGTCTGAATCATCTTCCACAAACTTTCCATCAAGCAGAATCATTGGTTCTGAGTGCAATGCAAAACATTGTTTTGATGCAAAACATATGATGACTCCCCACATTTTGGTTTATACCATTTGGGATTTTCTCATGTTGGTGCCACCTTGCTATATCACACCATTTTGGATGTAAGTAGGCAAATCCAATAACATATAAATGTCCAGCCAAGGGGAAGAAATAGCAGTCTTGAATAGCATGAAGAGTCGCATGCAGAATTGTCCGTAAATATATAGGTTCATTCCAACTTGGCATCACAATTGCTACTGAAAACTTTCAAACCATATGTTCACTATATGCCAAACATGCCATCTTAATTCATCCTTCTGTCTACACTGGTGACCCAACCAAAAAACTATGGGGTGTACAAAGCTGAGGGTTTGCTAATTGCTCTGTAATGATTCTACAGTCTGCAGCTGTAATTCTAGGAGGTCTGAGATTATCATATATTCACAGAATTTGTGGGCTCTATCTTTTACCCAGCACTTTAGCCAAAGCAGACATAGGGTGGTCCTTTGAAGATGTGGGAGAACTTGCTTTATGAATTATATATTTATGAAATCAAGTATAGGGTTTTGTTTTTTTCCAGAATTATGCAGCACACAGAAAAACACTTACCATCATCATTCTGGGCCAAAGAATCCATGAAGACAGCAGAAACTGCAATCCCTATCGCTAACCATTTTGAGAAGCAAAGCCGCTGTAACATTTTATGTCACACTTCAATCAAGGCAGATCTGGAAGGAAGTAAAAGAAGAAGAAAAATCGATTTTAAAACCTGTTTGTGTAAATTCAGCTGAAAAAAACTGCTTGTTTGAAAGATTCACATGAACACCATCATATATCTTCTATGTTTCGGGATACTGCTTTGGCTCAAAAGTAGACAAAATAAAATAGGCTAGGAGGAGTAAAAAAGAGGGATAGTTTTAGATCTGAGTGGTTTGTTTTTGCGGTGCATGTGAAAAAGGAAATGAATGATGTTATGTTGCCATCTCAGCATACTACTTTGTGGACCTCATAGTTGTTTACTTTTGCTACAGTAACTTTAGGAATAACAGTGACATTTGTCATATCTCTATTGTACTTTGTAGAAAGTAATTATTGTATGATTTTTGTTGTGCCTCTTAGTCTCTGGAAGTGAGTTTTATTTGTTATGTTCAGGAGTTTGGGTATAATCCAATATCCTGCTATTACAATCATTCCATTCCTCAAATCCCAGGTGAAATTCCCAATCCCACAGGGCCATGGGCGGGGCATAGGGGAAGGGAGGAAGCCCCATAGTGGGGCTCACTGTACTGACTCCTGCTAATGCGACTATTTCTTTGAAACTCAACCTTTATTTATGTTTTACTTTATGTTCTTTATATGCTTCCATTAAAAAAATTAAAAGGATTAACTTTTAAATTCCTGTGGAATAACTCTGTGTTTGAGATAAATTAGGAACACACTGTTCAATACAAAATCTTTTTTTCTCTTTCTTCATTCCCAGTTGTTATTCCAAATGGCTCAGTGAAAACACATGAACATTTGGGCTGCCAGAAAGGAGATTGTGGGTGCTTCACTTCTCTCTGGTGATTTGATCCTGCTCTGTATTGGGTTAAGCCATGGTTTGGCATAGCATGTTATCCAAACCCAGGTTTATGGTTTAGCTCTCTCCTAACCATGAGTTGTAACCAAGGATTGTCTTATGGCTTATGTCTCATAGTTTGTCCAGGAGAGCTAAACTGCAAACTCAGACAAACATTACCTATGACTGTACCATCTCAGCTAGGGATGCCACACTTTTAAACCCCTGTCCTGTGAAAAATCCAACACTCTAATCATCTGGATTTTCAGGAAACCAACACACATGCCCTCCTATCTCCCCCACCTTCCCCTTAATATTAAAGAGACATTTTATAACTAGCTGTTACTTCTGCTTAAGAATTCTGTGCCATGGATTGATTGACTGATTGATCTTGAGCCAGTCATTTATTGATTTCCCTCTGTGTTACTGTACTTAGCTGTAAAACTGAATGGCTGCTAAACATATAAATGCAACATAGTATGTATAAATGTGTGTTCATTTATACCTTTAGATATGTGACCGCTTTGTGTTGTCTCACACAGCGCATGCAGTTGGGATCCCAAACTCTGTCTGTAGTGCTATAATACATATATTGGTGTGTATGGTGCCACACAACTTTTTGTTGGTTTTCCTGCAAGAGAATAGTGTATCTATCCCTCTGGAAATTCAGATAATGTATATTAAGCATGTTATAAATGCTAAGTATTGAGTATTTTTCTTATAATGGCAGCATCTATGAAATAGCTAATTGCAGGAGGATGAGGATGAATGAACTAATCAACAATACCCACCACATTTAATAGCACATTTAAATTAGGAACCAGAAGAAAATGCCAAAGGATGCTGACAAGAGTCTCTTTTTTAAGTATGCAGGAATAAAACAGTAGCAAGGACCAAAATGAATAACATGATAAAGGCCCATATTAAAGCAAGTTTGATGCATTATTTATAGAAGTACAGTGTGAAACAATACAGGGTTAACTCTGTAAACTGCCAAATCTAGAGTATTTACTCACTGTCATTGTTCCATGATTATATTTTTGTATTATGGTCACATAAGCAACATTCTCTCCCCCCCCCCATGCATGTGCGCGCGCGCACACACACACACCGCTTTCTGAGTCAGATTCCCCCTTTCCTACTCTCAGCTCAACATCAAAACAATCTGTTCTGCCTTCATTCTCAAATCATTAAAGTCACTGCTATCATTTTACTTCCAGAAGTCAACTTTTCTTATCTGTGCATTTGCAGTGTCGTCTCTGGCAGTTATTTACATCACAAACAATGGTATCATGTCAAGACATTAAAGCTCCTCTCTGCATCTTTCATCACCTCTTTATATTCATTGCAGTCAAGAGAAAATAGGCTTGCCTTTAACGGGGGGGGGGGGGGGTAGGTGGCATTTTCACGAAAAGTAGGAACAGGCAAGCACATCTATCAAAACTTGAGGCACTGAGGAATTGCTCTTGATTTCTCAACTTATGATTTGTATGGTATTCGGGGAGAGAAAGCAGTCGTTTCAATTGACTATATGTTTTGAGCAAATTCAGCAAATAGATATATGACATCAGTTAGAAGGGAAGCCAACAAATATGATATATTTGAAGTAAAAGCTAGAATTCTTTTCAAAGATAGTTGCAGAATAATGACTAAAGGGCTGACAAAACTGGTTGTCGGAACGGATACCCTGATAAGTCAATTTATTGTATGGAAAACCACAGTCCACCCTCTTTCACGTATACAAAATGTATCAACTATTCTTGTTCTTTTAACACACATATAACCAACCACCTTTCAAAAAAGTAATAATCAAGGGGCTTATTGTCCCGAGAAGCGTGTGCAAGGAAATTAATAAAAAATAATAAAAAATACATTCCAAGAACTCCTAAAGTGGCACATCAGATGCTTGGGGATGGTGTGTGGGAGAGAGAGAGAGAGAGAGAGAGAGAGAGAGAGAGAGAGAGAGAAGGACACACACAGTGGGGAGAGACAGAGGATAATACAAGGAGGTGAAAAATGGGCAAGACAGTAACACAACATTGTTTCAAGGAGAAAACATTTCAATGCAAAAAAAAATGGAAAGCTTTGAAGAAAAAGAAAAACACCTCAGAAAAAGTATACAGATAAAACAAAATCGGTGATGAAAGGTTGAAGGAATTGGGTATACTGAGCCTGGCGAAAGAGAAGACAGAGGGTTTAACGTGATAGCGCTCTACAAATACCCAAAGGACTTTGACATAGAAAAGAGAAAATATTTGCTGCTGTCCCAAAGGGACAGGGGAATAAATGCAATGAGTGAAAATGAGAGGAGAGCAGATTTTGGTTAAACATTTGGGGAAACCTCTTGACAGTAAGAGCAGCTTGTGTAATCAATTATCTAAACTGGTGGGTTCTCCCTCACTGAAACTCTTGGAGCAGAGTCAGGTCAGCCATCAGTTAGAGATGCTTAGCCCTAGTTTTCATACAATGAATAGGGGGCATACTGGGTGGCTTACAAGTCCTCCTTCAATTCTATGGGAGGTATTTAATGTGTTTATTCTTTAGTGCAAGGATTTATGCTTGCACTATGAAACTTTTCTCTCGTCTCCTCTTTTCCCCAGAGGATTGGAGGGAATGCCTAGAAGGGATTTAGGGTGCTCAGCTCTCAATGAAAGTAATGTGCCGCATCAAATGGAGAAATATGCACCCCCAAAACACCCACTTCCACCCTCCTTACATATCCATTCACGATGTAGTTTTTTTCTATCTGTAAGTGTCTTCTTGCTGCTTTCTCAATTCCACTGTGAATTTACCCTTCCATCCTTCAGCCCAGGTGAAGATGCTGGGGAATCTATGTTTTGGACACCACGGTCTGCATTATTGCCACCTTCCTCTTCTTGAGTCCAAGTGTGTTTCCCCTTGGCGTGCATGCTTCATTTATTTCTCTTCCTATTCTCGGTTTCTTGACCTTGAGACACAGTTTGGCCATCCTGTCATGTTCTCAGATAAACTACAGCATTAAAGGCCAAATATGCTTGGGGCTGGGGAGAGAAACAGCTACTTCTAACAATAAGGCATTTTAATTTATTTATTTCAGTAGAAGGGAGATTAATTGGCTATGTTGCGAACAGGTTCAGCAGATGAGACAGTATGCAATATCCCATATTCCCTCTGATGCCTCTAGAAATGGGTCAACAATTTCACAAGCCTAGGAATAAATTAATTCCCCAAAGGATCACAGTAGTTTGTTGAAGTGATTTTCAGAATGTGTGCCTGTGTATTTGTTGCTGTCAGCATTACAAAGAGGATACCTGATCTGAACTAAGGCCATTCTTCTGGACAGAAAAATCCTAATTCCATAGGAATAGTTGGGAACGGTGTTTTGTGAGCCACCCAGAGAACTCTCATTATCAATGTAAGTAAATGAATGAATAAATGAATTCTGCTAGGAAAGGTTGGCTATTTTAGGAGTAGATTCAAAGGGCATGGTTTAGTCCTAGTCAAGACTGAACCACTTTAGAATAGAATAATATCTCATCAAGAAGCAAGGGCTTCCTTCAGCCTTTTTCACATGTACTTAGGTTGAAACCTGCCTGCCTGTACTTGTTAAATTGCTTTGAGATGTTTTCTTTCATATAAAACAACTGAAAAATATCATATATAGTAATGACTATACCATATACTTTCTTTGAAGGTATGACTCAAGGCTTATGCCATTTAAAATGCACTAGCAAATCATTTTACATACACATGCATACACTATTTTTAGAGATTAACAATGCAATCCTATGCATGGTTACTCAGAAGTAAGTCCCATTAAAGTTAACGGGGTGTACTGCATAGTAGTGGATATAGGATTCCAGCCTTAGTCTGAATTGTTTATTTTGAACAAGGGACGGTATTTAAGTAAAGTTTAAACAGTCATTTGTGCTTTGTTGAGTTGATAAAATTAATTTGGAATGGTTGATTTCATCCCCCACAAGGCTTGTAGAAGATGTGATTCTTAGAACAATTAATTCGTGGCATTTTAATTGAAAGTAGCGATGAATCATAAATATACTCAAGTATGTTTGGATCTGTGTTCAATGATGCATTCTGAATACTTTTGAGTCCATGAATAAAACATCCTCAAACTCAGCTCACATTCTAAAAATGATCACCTGTTGTACATATTGCCAAATGTGTTAAAAGCTGAAAGCAGTTATTCAAGGGCTGATAAAAACATGTCGCCCACGGGAAGACATATAGGAGGGCAATGAAAACAATGTGAGATGTTGCTAATTAAAAAGAGGGCTTTCTGTTGGTTTGACCTTCTCCTTAATAATGTTTTCAAATAGAAACCTCCCCATTTCACTTCCCAACTGTTATATACTTATTCTCTTTAATCCATTGTGAGAACACTTCTTTTTTTTTGCATAATACAATAAACATAGTGATTTTTTTCCCTTTCCTGTTTTATTTTGAAATTTCATTTTTAAGGAATACAAATAATTTGAAATGGTTTCAGAATTCTACATCAATATATCTATACGTGCTGCTGATCACATACAAATTTCTACAGGATGTTTAAGAAGCATCACTTTCAAATGAGTAGGCAGCATTTGTTTAAGGCTACTCCATAAATACTTCAAACACACAGGTGGATTTAGGGGAGAGTGGCTGGTTCACCTGCACTTGGTGCCAAATCGAGAGTGTTTTGCAGGGGCCTTGCAACAATGATGAACAATGGGGGGGGGAGACCAAATTTAAGCACCACACAGGGCACCACTGACATTTTAAGACCCAAAATCAGTCACTGGAAACACGCATCTTTGATACTAAGTCAGCATGCTGAGTTGAGACCAGAACACTGAAAGTCTAATTTGTCTGGTTCTTGCACAATCATTGATTCATACATACATATATACATATATGTCTCTCTCCCTCCCTCCCTCTGTGTGTGTGTGTGTGTGTGTGTGTGTGTGTGTGTGTATGAGAGGATCCATGGATATAACTACAGTTCCCCAGATGCAATTTTCATGATTGCAGCTGTAATTATTACAAGTTCTCACTAAGGTGAAAACTTACGCCTGGGCTTTCTCACTTCAGACTACACCTGAAGACAAGCTGCACAGACTAAATTGCATTATCACATTCTACTCCATACAAATACAGCAGCTCCCTGCATATAGAAATCTACCGTAGGTGTCAGGGGAATGTTCTAGCCTAGTAGTCTTGGTGACATACTAGTTTCCTATTTGAAAAGTTCTTTTGTGTTTTTTTTTTAAAATTTTGTTGTAACCTGTGGAAGCATTCAGTCATGTGTTAATTTCTACCTGATTTTTGAAATGTCACAGCCTATGTTTTGCCACCTTAGTGAGAACTAGACGAATGATTATCCATGCAAGTAAATTATTGGTTTGACTTGTAGCCAGGATTTATTGATCCTGGAGCTGAATCTTTGTAATCAAGTCCTCCACCCATTTTGCACACAGAAAGGAATGGGAAATAATTTCAGAGTCAACTTAAGGATGACAGCTCACAGTAAGAGCTGTTTGGCAATGCAAAGGACTGCCTTGGAAGGTGGTAAACTCTCCTTCACTGGAGGTTTTTAAACAGATGTTGGGTTGCCATCTGTCAGGGATTATTTAGCTGAGATTCCTGCACTGCAGAGGGATGGGCTAGATAACCCTTGGTACCTTCCAATCCTATAATGATATGATAACAAAGCTCAGCTGTATCAGAAGATATGCCATTTTAGGCTAACAGAAGGATCAGATTGCATTATGGTGCTGTTCTTTCCCTTCCATTAACACTCTCAAAACTAACACACCCAATTACAAACAGTAAACTTTCTCAGAAGTTATCTGTGTGAACAACTGATGAGATTTAAACTTCCAAATCTCTTTGATCGTGGGCAAGTGAACAATTAAACCTGGTGTATTCCTATATATGATATTCAACTTTTCCTGACACACATTAACAAATAAAACCAGATACATGCAATTTCCACGTGCAAACTACCATAATTCTTCCACTCAAAAAGTGTTTCCCAAATACATACTTGCTTGTACAGGAAATCTTACTTTTAGCAAGTGATTGGCACATAATCCTATGAACATTTACTTAGAAGCAAGTCCCCTAGTAAGTGTATTTGGCGTTGCAGACTGAATAGTTATCTGCCTTCCTTTCCACTCTGAAAGTGGACCCAAACTGTAAGACACATTTTCTTCTATATTGTCCTGATTGGAAAGGAATGGGATTTCACTGTAACTCTTAAATCAAGCAAGACACACACTGGAATTGGTAAGGAAAATACTGTAGCTTCTTCAAGTAATTGAGGGCACATTTCTAGGATGGTTCACTTTATGGTTTGAGAACGCAGTAACAATTCAGGGCTTTATCCTGAGTGTATCAAGCTAAGCCCATTTGCAACAGTGCTGTTAAACACTGCCTTTTAATTGCAATGGCTGTGTTCAGTTGTAAAAGTAAACCATGGTTTAACGCTACATGGATGTAAAGTGTAATAAGCATCTCCTGAAGATGGCCCACAAGGCAATGGGTTTACTCCCGAAGGCTTTCTCATGAATAAGTATAGCCACATACTTACCAGGCAGGGGAGACACCTTGATCATGAATGAGTATAGCCACAAGGCAGCAGAGGCTTAGGATCAGAGTTTTATTTCTCCCGGGCTACCTTCCCAGGCTGACAAGAATCATCTGCCCTACAGGATACAAATGCCTCCATATTAGCTCTATTAATACTCCCACTTGGTAATCTTTAGTACCATACAAATGAGGCATACTAAAAGGGAGATAACTTGAATAGATTTTATGAAAGTAGTTTCAGTGTCCACCCCACCCCCCGCATTTATTTGGCTATATTCACCCTCTATCATTCGGTAAAACCATTGTAACTGCACAATCCTATAGATGTCTAGTCAAACTTGTGGGTGCAATCCCCTATCAACTTACCTAGGAGTAAGGCCCACTAGACTTACTTCTGAGGAGACATGTATAGGATTACCGTTAAGTTTTATTGCGTTTAATGGGGTTTACTCACAAGAAAGCTGGAGAAAGACTTGCAGCCTTAAAATTCATTTTCATAAGTTAGAAGTGGATAGAAGTGGAGGCCTACAATATCTGACTTCATTTCCTCAAGATAATGTACTGGATGATAAATCAAAATCCACTATATTAATTGCCAAGTTCAACATAATCATTGCAATTTTCCATTATGCAGGCAAAATGAACAGAAGGCTGCCATTTTGCTAGGCCTTTCAATTCAAGGTGATAGCAGCAGTAGTGTCAATAAGATGTAAAATTTAATTCAGTTTCTCCTTAATGAACCTTAAGAGCTTAATAGCGCACATTTTAATTGAAAGTTACAGCAGTGCTAAATGTGAGAATCGGGGTGGCTCTTTGGGTTACATTCATGCAATTGGCAGAGTAACGTAGCTAGAAAAAAGCTTGAGAGAATCAGAGTTCTATTATCAAAGGATAATGGGAAATTACAGAGAAACAAGGCCTGAGACACAAGCATTGGGAAAGAGCTGCCTTGCAGGCACAAGTCATCTGAAGGCAGTGATGTATATCTTCCTCTAGGGCAGTAGTTCAGGCTTCACACTGTGTAGTTTCTCTTCTCCACAGGGAGCACAATGTCACCCTATCTTGAGGACACATGCTGTACTAAACTGATGAAGTTTCCACCTGTCCTTAGTCTTCAGGGTGGTTTTGTTGCTATTATAAAAAAAGATTGCACTCATACAGTTCTCTTTCTAAAAGGAGTAACATCCTGTAAGTCTCTCTTTGTCTACTACCATCCATCTCTCAGAGGCATGGATGCCTTGAGGGCCTGAGCAGCACCAGTCTCAATTCTGCCCTAGCTTCCAGACCAAAACCTAGTCGCTGACAACATCTTAGTAGCAATGCTTTCCCAAAATTGCTAAACAGACTTTAGGATAAGCTTTCAAAGAGGAGCTGCAGCCTAATCTGGTCTATGGAAACCCACCCAAATTCTTAATCTCCTTCTCCTGTCGTCTGTATGCAAGTAAATTGGGGGGAAAGGTAGTGGGTGACACCCTGGATCAGGGACCAGCAAACTTTTTCAGCAGGGGACCGGTCCACTATCACTCAGACCTTGGGGCGCAGACACAGACTATATTTTGAAGGGGGGGAAATGAAAGAATTCCTATGCCCCACAAATAACCCAGAGATACATTTTAAATAAAAGGACACATTCTACTAATGTAAAAACACGCTGATTCCCAGACTGTCCGCAGGCGGGATTTAGAAGGTGATTAGGCCTTAGTTTGTCTACCCATGCCCTGGATAATAAAGAACTCATAAGCATAACTGTATTACCAATTCAGAAACACCACACAGACCTGCATTCCAAATAAGATACAAAGATTTTTAGAGGAGGGATTTCCTCTTCAGTGACATTATTTATTTGGTTAAGTTGAGTGTTTTACTCACAAGACAGATAAATGATTGCAGTGACAAGCAACCACCTTTCCCTGGAAGCAGCTCACACAAACTATCACATAGGGGGTTCTTCCCAAAGAGAGAAAATTGGAAATGTCACCCTAGAGACAGAATAGAATATAATTTCAGTGACAACTGTAGAATGGGAGGGGTTTTTCTTAGAGGCAAGTAAACCAATATAGTTATTTTGTCCAAGGGTTGTAAAAGGTAATTACAGAAAATACTATGTCCTATAGGCTCTAATGAATCATTGTCTGCAAATGTAAAACCCTATAAAAAACTTAAGTGTTTGAACTTTTTCACTGACTTTTGCAAGGGAGTATCCTGCAATCAATGATAGCTGAAATTGCAAGGTGTATTGAAATAATCTTGTGGCCTGGTAGATAATTCATGGTTTTGGGCAAGCCATTATGCTTCAGCAGACCCTGCTTCACGGGGTTGTTGTGGAAATAAAATCAGGAATTCCTGCAGAACACCCCTGAGGTGTATGAAGAAGAAAATAGAATGGAATAAACAAAGCAAACATAGAAGAAATCTGGTGTCGATCTGGTAGTTTTTGCTGAGACCACCTTGCAAGGGGCTGGTCAGAACTTAATGGCCATCATGACAACCAAAGTTTTGACTTTTAAAGCCTATGTGCAGCTTTGAACTGGAGAACCTGTCTCTAAATGTATCTTTCTATATGTGTCTCTTAAAATCTTCACCAGAAATTACTAACAGAGACCATTTTAAACAACACCATAAAAACTGTTGTACGCCACCCCAATCTCCGAGCAGTGTGAGATTCCAGGGGTTCTAGCTGCTTTCTCGGTGTTCATGTTTCCTTTTGAAGATGAGGCACAGCAGAGTCTTTATGATACAGGTTAAAAACTTAATTCGTTCTGGAGGTCTGTTCTTAACCTGAAACTGTTCTTAACCTGAAGCACCACTTTAGCTAATGGGGCCTCCTGCTGCTGCTGTGCCACCACAAAGTTCTTAACCTGAGGTAATATTTCTGCGTTAGCAGAGTCTGTAACCTGAAGCGTATGTAACCTAAAGTGTATGTAACCCGAGGTACCATTGTATATGGTTTATTTACACTTACATACAACCTGAGCCTATGATGGAGGGGTTCACAGAATTAACATCCTGAAAAGGGTATTCTCCCCCATAGCTGCAGCACTGGATTAAAACAGAAATCAAACATGGCACTCTCTCTGCCTTTCCAGACTGACGCTTCTGGCTCACATCACTCCACTCTCTACAGTGGTGTGGCGGCAGCGGGAGGCCCCATTAGCTAAAGTGGTACCTCAGGTTAAGAACAGTTTCAGGTTAAGAACAGACCTCCAGAACAAATTAAGTTCTTAACCCAAGGTACCACTGTATTCTAGGCTTTTTTCTTTCTAACAAACAGTTGAGGTGTGTGTGTGTGTGGGGGGGGTACTCAAGTGTTCTCCAGCCCAGAGCCACATCCCCTCTCACCTTCAGGCCATGCTTAGTGGGCCATTACCAAGCTGGCCTGGCTATTACACCAATTGAATCTGTGCTTGATCCAGGAATTGGGGGGGGGTAGGCATTAGGAGGGTCTTGGCCTACAGCTTACTCCCCCAAACTCAAAACAATACATTTCTCAATAGAAATGCAATTGTTGCCAGGTGTTCTGACTACTAAACCAGCTTTGGTTTGAGCTAGCAGCAAGTGCCCCATTTAAAAGGAAAGATACACTAGACCTTGTTGCTGTTTGTAAATAATCTCAAAAAAACCCTGTTCATACTATGTCCATTTAAGAAGTCAGTATTTTTATTCTCTTGATATTGATACGTGTGTAGAAAGGGAAGGTGGTAAGTTCAATAAAAGTGAAGCAGATATTGCCTTGTTTTAAGCTCTATTTTTCCTGATCCGACCACTGAAGCCTATAGAGCAGCCTGTTGCTGTTACTAATTCAAAAAACATGCTTTCCTCCATGGGGAGGGGAGACGCAGAATCCTAGATGACAGGAATCAAGTTTACTTCTAAGCTAATGAGATCAGTGTTGATAAGATGCATGTTTTGGAAGGATTTTATTGCATGCAGTTCTTATCAAGAAACAGAAAAACAGCAAAAGTCTTTATATATATAAAAACCTAATCTCCCAATTTGTTACTGTGCAATCCAGTCTATGCTGCAGGGGAAACAAGGCAGCGGTATGCCCACAGCAAGTACCCTATACATTTATGATGAATGGGAAGGGGATATTTAAGGTGCATAAAGCAGATTAGGAATTTCATTAATTTCCTGTTGCCATTGTGCTAACACCACTCCAGGTTTAATCTATTTTAGGGGAACAAACACTATTAAAAAACCAGCATATGATATCTTTTGCCAGCAGGTATGATAGGACATAAGCGAATTATTTATTTTTGGTTTTTGTTTGTTTGTTTTTTGCTGATAAAGATCCAGACAAACTTGTCAAGAACACCCACGTTGTGATTTGCTAAGGTAGGGTACACTTTGGAATTCTGTTGCTTCTCTACATTTATTTATTTAAATTGCAATCCTAAATGAAAACCCACATTACGGTGCACATTTTAAAAGTTATGTGAGGTCTTAAGAATTAAAAAATAGCATATAAAAAAAAACAGAGATGAAAAAAACCCCAGAGTCACAATAAATCCCATATGCATTTAGAATTGATATGTTTAATATGTTGGAGAAGTCACAGGAACTTGGAGAACATAAAGTATGAACTAGAATTATTTATGTCTTATATTAGTTTCAAAATGATGCTCAAGGCTGCAATCCTATGCATAAATTCCTGGGAATAAGCCCCACTGAACCTATTTCTGAGTAAACATGCATAAGATTGTTTGCCTGCATTTCCTCCAGGTGTGATACATATGCAAGAACATATATTTCTTCTTCTTCTGCTTCTTAGCTTAAATTAACTACAAATAGCACGAGGATGCTTTAAGTCATTCTGAACATCACATGTAACACAACCATTTCCTTGAGCTTTTACACTCTAAAATATGATTTGGAGAATATGGAAGCTACTAACATCTGTAAGTTGCCAGGTCATGTATAAAGATGGAAATAAGAATAGACAGTTCCTGTGAGTGAAAACAAAAGTGCTCTATGTTATCATGCAAATGTGTCTCTATATGTGTTTTCTTGTTAGTCAGACTTGGATACGTTTCCACCGTCTATCAGAAAAACAACATATTCACAGCTGCCTCAGCCACCAATGCACCACATAATGCTTGTCAATAAATGAATTCACTAGGAACCATTAGGATGACCATTACCAGCATATGATGAAAAGGTTATCTCAAGAAGAATAATCACCACCTCATGCTCAAAGCTTCAGTCGAACAGGATATCATCTGACAATAGCAGTCATGATGTGAATACCACAGCTTCTTTTAAGTCACCTGTAAAATATCTTTGTTTCCATCAGGTAGGTAAACAGTTGAACACGTCACATGTGATCCACAAGTCATGCTCTAACAGGAATTCTCTATCTTTTCCCTAATACTTCTGCATGTCTTTTAAGAGCCGAAATGGGTCAATTCTGCATCAGATAAATGGCCCATTCCTAAACATGTTCAATCAGAAGGAAAAGCCACTGTGTTTGATGGTGCTTACTCCGAAATATGCGTAACACTGTAGCCTAAGGATACAGACATGTGCCTTTTTGAACAGGCCAGTAAGTTTCACTTGGAGAACATCAAGTATCCTTACTTTTGAATGTACTCATTCACCTAGTCCTTCAAACCCATACAGGCCCCACATGATCCAAATGGAAAACCTGGTGGTCCTGAAATCATATACACACAACTATCACAAACTAAGTAACAAAAACCGCTTAAATTATTTTAGATGCAGTGGGTTATATCCACTGTATTCCTCAGATGAAGAAAGACTCTGTGATCCAGCAGTGGCTTCTGTCACTGGAACAGTGAAGGATTCATTTATTTTTATTTTTATCTGAAACTTTTATTTTTGAATTTTTTATTTTTTTGAAACTTTACTTTAGACCAACACCCACCCCTCCCCCGAAAAAAACACTCTCCTCCAAAGGGTTGGGGGGCATGTCAGAAGAGTATGGACATATGGGTGGGGGAAGCTGCAGGGGGAGAAGAATAAGAAAAAAAATAGCCCTTCTCTCCATTCCACTGACGGCATCCCCACTGGCTCAAAAAGCCTGCTATCAGTAAAAGGGGGGAGAGCATTTGGATTCAGCAGCAGCAGCAGAGAATTCTCCTACATCAACTTGATTTACAGCATGGGTAGGCAAACTAAGGCCTGGGGGGCCACATCCGGCCCAATCACCTTCTAAATCCGGCCCGCGGATGGTCCAGGAATCAGCGTGTTTTTACACAAGTAGAATGTGTCCTTTTATTTAAGATGCATCTCTGGGTTGTTTGTGGGGGATAGGAATTAATTCATCCCCCCCCAAAAAAAATATAGTCCGGCCCCCCACAAGGTCTGATGGACAGTGGACCGGCCCTCTGCTGAAAAAGTTTGCTGACCCCTGATTTACAGCCATGCATTATGAAGCTCAGCACATGAAGCAGCCTTAGGTGCTGGTTGAACAGAGCACATGGGAGACTAAGCGGCTTAATTCAGGAGATTCCTAACTCCTGAAAAGTGTAATTAGTGTAATTAACTCTAACAATTACAGAGGAAACAACAAGTCAAGAAGTCAAGAAGAACAGAGGGGATTGTGGTCTGGCTGGTTCCTACAGAATGCCTAGAAAAGAGAAAACCTCCCACTTGCCCAGATGACATCCTTGTGCCCAGAGGGTTTTTCTTGCAGCACCAGAAGAAGCAGTGCTCTTTTTATGCCTTTTGATGATATAAAAATCTCCATGCCACCAGAAGGTGAGGGAGACAGCAGATGAGCATCATCACAGCGAGGAAGGTGTAATGAGTGTCTCTCTGGTCAACTGTAACACTTTTAATTACAAGCGCCAATAGCTGGTATAACTAGCCAGAGGCTTCTGACCACATGGGAGCATTTTTAGGGTTCTTGTGAGAACCGTTTCTGATATGTCTGAAGAAGAATCATTAATTTGTTCATAATTATACATGCAGAAGTAGCAATTCATTAAGTACAGTGGCGCGCCCTGTTAATATATCATTAACCAGACCTGAGCTAATGTGTATACTTTGGCTGTATGCAATTTACATTATGTGGCCATTTTTTATGAATGGTTTGGATTCTCCTACACCTAATTTCTGGTATTCCAGCTGAAGGCTATGAATAGGCCAACATGCGGTCCTTGAATTATATCGTTCTTTCACTCATCTAGATTTCTGTGTATGAACATATGACAGAAACACATCCCACCCCACAGGTGTTCTTTGCAACTGCATTTTAAATAGAGCCACGTTTGCAAAGCAAGACATATGGCACATAAAGAGATAACTACAGTGCTGATGAAACATTGTACCTTGGCTGAAACACAGTTTAACCAAATCCTTAGTTGCTGCTAATGGTTTCTGCCTTGGAATTTCAATTTCTGGTCAATTGCTTGGGCCACTACATTTTACATCCTCAATACTGGAGGCTGGTTTTTTTTGGTTTTTTTAAAGCAAAAATTAAACATCTGTTACATTGGTAATATCCAGCATAACCACTGGAGCCTGGAATTTCACAGGAGGGAAAATCAATAAATGTGGGCAAGAAAATGATGGTGCAATTGATACCTTAATTAGAGGCTTAATGATCTGGTTTAATTTAATAACAAAAAGTATGATTTCACTTTATGAATGTGTAAAAGTGGTAGGGGAGGAATTGCTCTCTGTCCACAGTTGTGTGGCTCTTCAATGATACATTACAATGTTATTAGTGCTTCATTACCCAACTTGCTGCTGGGCATAAAGCTAGAAGTCTGATGGAGCCCAGCATCTTCTATTACATAAAAGCCTAGGCATTAAAACACCACTAGGTTTTGTGTCCTTCAGAAAAATGTTATGATTTGCTTCTTCGGTTTCATAGAGAACTGATGAAGTGCATGACTTGCTCATCATTGGTACAATTAATTAGGGTAATTAATAATTATTGATTAACGTTGTCATTATCCAGTCCAATAATTTTATTTTTATTTTTTAAAAAAAAACTATAAAAACTAAAGGACAATAATGTACTGGAACATTTTCAACAACTTGAGGCAAGTCTGAAGTACTTGTCTTTTAATGTAAGCTGAAAAAAGCTGTTTGTGGTTCAAGATGGGGAAAAAAGAATTTCCCAAGTGGTAGTTGTAGAAGACACAGAGTGATATACCAGCATTCTAATATACCAGTATTAAGGAAAAACATTTTCTTAAAAAACTTAATTCTGCATACCAACTTTTTCACAATTATATTTTTCTCCCCTTCCCCATTCCGCTCATCTGTGTGAATCTGAAACCATATTAAGGAGAGGTTTAAGATAACAGGTGCACCAATATGATATTTACAATCCTGACCCATACATGTCCTGTTCCTTGTACTAATGTCCAAAAGTCTAGGGCAACTCATGTGACGCAGTAGATCTTGAAAAATAAAGCCTCATTTACACACACCTGAGTCAGGCCAGAACATACGAAGAGTCCACTGCGGTGCCAACTTGAAAAAATATGGGGGGGGCAGGTAAGCCCCACCCTGCATAATCAGTCACATGATGTGACACATATACATTATTTGAATGGCAATATTAATCAACTTTGGGAGGCCCCGGGCCCCTCTAACAACAATAACAACTTATTGAATTTATATACCACCCTATACCTGGAGGTTTCAGGGCGGTTCACAGAACAAAATTAAAACATATCAAAACAAAAACATCCTAATAATTCCCCCCCCCAACCAAAAAATACCGCACATTCCCTGGTCCTGAATGGGGTAACTGTGCCCCTGAAGGACCAGGTGCGCAGCTTGGGAGTCATTTTGGACTCACAGCTGTCCATGGAGGCACAGGTCAAATCTGTGTCCAGGGCAGCTGTTTACCAGCTCCATCTGGTATGTAGGCTGAGACCCTATCTGCCTGTGGACTGCCACGCCAGAGTGGTGCATGCTCTGGTTATCTCCCGCTTGGACTACTGCAATGCGCTCTATGTGGGGCTACCTTTGAAGGTAACTCGGAAACTACAACTAATCCAGAATGCAGCAGCTAGACTGGTGACTGGGGGCGGCCGCTGAGACCATATAACACCGGTCTTGAAAGACCTGCATTGGCTCCCAGTACGTTTCCGAGCACAATTCAAAGTGATGGTGCTGACCTTTAAAGCCCTAAACGGCCTCGGTCCAGTATACCTGAAGGAGCATCTCCACCCCCATCGTTCTGCCCGACGCTGAGGTCCAGCGCCGAGGGCCTTCTGGCGGTTCCCTCACTGCGAGAAGCAAAGCTACAGGGAACCAGGCAGAGGGCCTTCTCGGTAGTGGCGCCCGCCCTGTGGAACGCCCTCCCACGAGATGTCAAAGTGATAAACAACTACCTGACATTCAGAAGACATCTTAAGGCAGCTCTGTTCAGGGAAGTTTTTAACGTGTGATATTTTAGTGTATTTTTGGTTTCTATGGAAGCTGCCCAGAGTGGCTGGGGAGGCCCAGCCAGATGGGACGGGTATAAATAAATTATTATTATTATTATTATTATTATTATTATTATTATTATTATAGGGCATAGGGTGTCAATCAAAACAAACCAAAGGCCTGGTTAAAAAGAACATTATTGCCTGGTGCCTAATGGTGTATAATGAAGGTGAACTTCCCTGGGGTGAGCATTCCACAGATGGGAAGCCACTGCAGAGAAGGCCTGTTCTTGTGTTTCAAACCTTCAGACCAAAAAATATTTGAGTAGGGGGGCGGTGCAGAAGATCCCTCGGCCCCTAGGAACTGGCTCCTATGGAAGAGCCCATTTGGACAAATAAAGGTCTTTCTATCCCAACACAATGCTTTTCATAGTGACCAACCAGATGCTTCCTGGGATATCTGTTCTGTACTCATTACCCTGACACAACCTTGATGGCAGAAAGTGAAGAGGAATTAAAGAACCTTTTAATGAGGGTGAAAGAGGAGAGCGCAAAATATGGTCTGAAGCTCAACATCAAAAAAACGAAGATCATGGCCACTGGGCCCATCACCTCCTGGCAAATAGATGGGGAAGAAATGGAGGCAGTGAGAGATTTTACTTTCTTGGGCTCCATGATCAGTGCAGATGGTGACAGCAGTCACGAAATTAAAAGGCGCCTGCTTCTTGGGAGAAAGGTGATGGCAAACCTAGACAACATCTTAAAAAGCAGAGACATCACCTTGCCTACAAAGGTCCGTATAGTAAAAGCCATGGTTTTCCCAGTAGTGATGTATGGAAGTGAGAGCTGGACCATAAAGAAGGCTGATCGCCGAAGAATTGATGCTTTTGAATTATGGTGCTGGAGGAGACTCTTGAGAGTCCCATGGACTGCAAGAAGATCAAACCTCTCCATTCTGAAGGAAATCAGCCCTGAGCGCTCACTGGAAGGACAGATCGTGAAGCTGAGGCTCCAATACTTTGGCCACCTCATGAGAAGAGAAGACTCCCTGGAAAAGACCCTGATGTTGGGAAAGATGGAGGGCACAAGGAGAAGGGGACGACAGAGAATGAGATGGTTGGATGGTGTTCTTGAAGCTACTAGCATGAGTTTGATCAAACTGCGGGAGGCAGTGGAGGACAGAAGTGCCTGGCGTGCTCTGGTCCATGGGGTCACAAAGAGTCGGACACGACTAAACGACTAAACAACAACAACAACACTCATTACCCTTACTAACAACCAAAATTGCACATTTTTAGATTGCACCTTGATTAGGTGCACACCAGGCACCAAGCAGAGTTGATCAGTAGAGGGGCCAAAGGCCACCAACAAATGCCAATGCTAAGGTTCTTCCTACGGCGTTTCTCTGCGCTGCTCTGGTTCGCCAGAAGCGGCTTACTCATGCTGGCCACATGACCCGGAAGCTATATGCCGGCTCCCTTGGCCAATAAAGCAAGATGAGCGCCGCAACCCCAGAGTCGGCCACGACTGGACCTAATGGTCAGGGGTCCCTTTACCTTTACCTTTATGCCCAATCTAGTTTGCCTAGGACCACATCTCCCCCCCCCCCCACTTTCATGTGCTGAAATAAATAAATGAATTTATTCTAGTCGAGAACAGTAAGGAAAGCGAAAATAAACACCTTGTCGCATCCAATGTAAATATTTCAGTGTTCCTTTCTGTGTTCAAACATCAGCCTGAGGCAAGATAATAGACAAGGCCAAACATCACCTTGGCCTGCCCATTTGCCAAAAACATAAGTTTAGCGATATAAATGGTCAAGGCCTATGATTGCAACGACTGTCATCAATAGCGGCTATTGGGCCTGACTACCAAGTGAGCCTAGTTTTTCCAAGAGCAGCAGATGATAACATTTTCTGTGGTAGATGAGATTAAATGCGGCATATAGCGCCTAGAAAAGTGTGCAATTCCAATTGATTTGAATATATAAAACTAACATTACATGTGGAAAACAAATGAACACAATTTAATGGTTTGTGTATAGAATAACAGTTCTTTTCATGCAGATTTTATTGTGGATAGTTTGAATTCCAAATGCTTATTGCACAATATCTCAGAACAGTCCACTAGTTATTTCTGTAAAATGCATAGCTTTTTGAAAACTGCGCAAACACATTTGCACTTGAGAAAATTAACATAGTCCAGCATGTTATGTACACGAGTTGCTTTATAAATAATTGAATCAAAATATGCTCCTCTTGAGCAATTCCACCTCCACAATCTAGACTTCCAAATCGACCAATTTCTATTGCCTCCCTATACCTCATCCAGTGCCAGATCAACAAATTTTGTAATAGGTGGCAAAAATCTGAACTGCCACCCACACCCTCAGAGAAAAGAGAGGGAGGAAGGCACAGGTCCTGAAAAATTCATAGGGAAAGCCTTTTACAATGCTTATCCCTTAGATGCACCCTTACCCTTTTAACCAATTTAATCATGTCTGCATCTTCATTCAGCAAACATGGATGTTTGCTAAAGCAAGTATGTTCAGCAAGCTAAAAGGAAAAATTTAACTTTTTATGAGAAATACAAAGCGTTCTGTGATGAAGTGCTACTGTTCAAACAGCCAGTGTGAAATGGGAACACTATTAAAGAAAAGGAAAGTAGTATTTAGGTAAAGGTAAAGGGACCCCTGACCATTAGGTCCAGTCGTGGCCTACTCTAGGGTTGTGGCGCTCATCTCGCTTTATTGGCCGAGGGAGCCAGCGTACGGCTTCCGGGTCATGTGGCCAGCATGACTAAGCCACTTCTGGTGAACCAGAGCAGCGCACGGAAACACCGTTTACCTTCCCGCTGGAGCGGTACCTATTTATCTACTTGCACTTTGACGTGCTTTCGAACTGCTAGGTGGGCAGGAGCTGGGACCGAACAATAGGAGCTCACCCCGTCATGGGGATTTGAACCGCCGGCCTTCTGATCGGCAAGTCCTAGGCTCTGTGGTTTAACCCACAGCGCCACCCGCGTCCCTGTAGTATTTAGCCCCTGCTTAATTATTTTCCACATTTTCTTATTTCCCCTATGCTAATCTATCTCAAAGGAACTTGAAGGTTCACCTTATTCACTTGCCAGAACAAGGAGAGCCCATCAATTATCCTGGCATGATATGTAAAAACAAATCTGGACCTGCACTTCTTCATTATCCCCCAATACATCACTGCATGTGTATATTAGACTAAAAGATTCCACCCAATGCCTAACTGGGGTAACCAAAGCACCACCCCCTCTGGCCAACGATTGGCTAATTTGAAGCTTGTGAATGGCAGGCTATCCTGCCCTCCTTTGCAGCCAGCTGCAAAATTCCCCAACAGACCAGCCCACAATAGAAGCCTTTTACTCTGTGGAGCTGAGGCCCTTCTGCGAGAGGCCACAACCACTCCCACCCAGAGACTGGGTAAGCAGCCATTGTCACAAGAAGGTCAAACAGCTGCAGTGACTAAGAGTGCCTTTTACCAGCTTTGGTGAGTAAATCAACTGTGCCCAATTCTGAACAAAAATAGCCATGCTACTGTGCCTTATCCAATGCAACTTCAAGACTGGGCTACTGTAATGAGCAGCGTTCAACAAGGTTTTATTCAGAGCAGACTCGCTGAAACTGGAGTACATGCCGAATTAGGTTCATTCATTTTAATGAGACTACTCTGAGTAAAAAACATAGCTGAATACTGTACCACCCAATGTGTTTGGTGTGCTCTATGTATGGCTGGTCCAGAAGCTGAAGGAAGTGCAAAACACAGCAGCTGGGCCACTTTATAGGGTCTCCTATTGAGTGTGTATTCTACCATTCTTAAAGGTCCAGGACAGGTTTAACATTTTTGGAATTCACCTATAAAGCCATAAATGACTTGGGACCAGGGTGCTCAAAGTAGCAACTTTCCCCTTACTGCTCTGAATGATGGTTATAATCAACTGATGATGACCCCTTGGCTGCATTGCAATATCTGGAAGCTCAGTTGGTGCCAACCAGAGGGAGAGCTTTCTCTGAGATGGCACCCATATTGTGGAACATCATCTCCCGTCTCACCTTAGGCAAGCTCACATATTGATGTCTACTATGTTCCAGTATTTTGCTGGTGCTTAATTCTGGGTTATTTTTTTTCCCCCTTACTTAAATTGTACCCGACTTATCAGCAGTGCAGTATTTTATTCCGTGTGGTGATTTTAATATTGTTGCTGTTTAAATTATTGTACACTGCCTCGAGAGTAAGGTAATACGCAGCATAAAAAAATATCTGTATGAATGAATGAATTAAGCAAATCCTTTGAATCAAAAGATAGCAATAAAAAAGATGAAGAAATGAGGCAGTTTACTTAGCATGGTAGCTCCAAAGCTCTTTCTGCCCTGGGCACTTTTAGGACTGCAATAATACCACAGTAAGTAATCATCAAAGAGCAATACAAAAGGTCCCGATTAGCCATGCTCATAAGATGAGCTCCCCACACCCCACCTGCCCAGATCAGAACTGACATGTTATATTCATTGTAAACTTGAACAAAGAAAACATTTATTTTTAATGAAGGCAGCAGGGAAACAAATGGTTGCACAGCTACAGTCTGTCATATATGACAGCCTCAAGACTTGAGAAAATATGCAAATACTGTCCAAGATGATATATTTCTTAGGCAATCAATAAACATACAGAGATGTCTCTACACGAGGCACCACCTCAGGTTGCAGATTTCTGACATGGTTAGAAATGAAGCTTTTGTTTTTAAAATGTCAGTTATTTAATGCCTTTATTGCTGGAGGGGGCGGGGAATATAATTTGGATTTTTTGCCTCAGGTACAAAAGTGTCTTCAACCAGCCCCAAAACTAATAAGTTAAAATAATAAAAATGGCAAAGCTCGAGTAAATCCCCAAACAGCCCTTTGCCAGTCTGATTTTGATTTAGGAGCAAAGTTGAATTCCTTGATAAATGCCCTTAAAAACAGTATAAACTGTTGTAAGCTTTTCAGTATTTTAATGCTGTGTGCTAAGAAATCACCTTAAAATCGATCCGAGCAGTGGAGGGGGTTAGAGCAGCCATCACCTTCCTGCTTTCCTTCAAAGGTTTTGGAATACAATTACCATCATCTCCAGCTACTGGCCATACAGACTGGGGCTGATAGGAGTTGTAGTCCAAAATGCTTGGAGGATACCAGCTTGGTGGAGGTTGAGTTAGAGCATCAGACTACCCCTGGGAACATCCAGATTCAAATCCTCACTCACCCATGAAGCTCTCTGCATGATCTCAGCCTAGTCACCATTTCTCAGCCTAACCTACTTCTCCCACAGCTGTCAACTTACAGATTTGAAAATAAGGGACCAGCAGCCAAAATAAGGGACCTGCAGCCTCACCTTCGAGAACACTGTCCAACCAACTTTGTAACCAGAGGTTCAACTGAATAGAATCTGAATCACATGCACCACAAGGCCTATGCAGCCTCAACTTAAGATGGCTCCCCAGCCTGGCTTTGCACTGCAAAGTTTGCAGCAGCACGTGCAACAAAATGGCATCCAGCATTCAAAAACCTCCTCAGCTTGCATTAACTATCCACACACAAGGCATGCAAGCTCCACCCCTCAGTCGTTCTTAGACTTCTTATTGGGTGAGCAACACAGCCAAGCAACACAGTTGGAGCCTCCCTCCTCCGTGGCCGGCAGGGGGAGAGGGAGAGGAGCTGTTTCCTTTGAAATTTAAGGGACATCATTTAAGGGACATCCATCAATAAGGGACAGCAGCGGGACATGGCGCTGGAATAAGGGACTGTCCCTTCAAATAAGGGACACTTGACAGCTATGACTTCACCTCACAGAAAAGGACAACTAAAAAGCACTGAGATACATGACTCTGCCTGGATCTGGGGGGGGGGGTATGTGCAGTGTGTGCAGAATTAGGACCTCCTGTGGCCAAGGGATCCCAAGTTAATAATATACTTTGTTAAATGAGAGGATATATTTGAAATATGACTACAAAGAATGAGTTGCCATTGTTGAATTTTAGTATTTTAGTTTGTTGTATTGTTCCCACTCTTCATTCCTCCTAATCCCCAGTGAAAGTCAATGGAAGCTGGTCCACTAAGTTGGGAGTCACCTTCATTTAGGGGACAAGACTGTTACTTTTTTTTCTTTTTTCTTTTAAAATAAACTCTCTAGAACTTCTAGAAAGAAAGTTATGAAGCATAGTATGCAGATACCCTTTTAAGCAATTTCTGCTAAATGAGCCAGTCTGGTTCCTCCCACCTGTCAGTCTTTTTGGCCATTGAGTGAAGTCACACCTGTGATTAATAAGAGAGTTCTTTTAGCACCAGGCAATAGGAATCCTTAGGCCTAGGGCAGGCATAGGCAAACTTTGGCCCTCCAGATGTTTTGAGACTACAATTCCCATAATCCCTGACCAGTGTTCCTGTTAGCTAGGGATGATGGGAATTGTAGTTCCAAAACATCTGGAGGGCCAAAGTTTGCCTATGCCTGGCCTAGGGTTCTAACAGGAACAAATTTATAATGGTGCAACTGGAGTAACTGCACCATGGCCCATGCTAGCAGTGGCCCAAGGCTTTCATTTTGTAAAAGAAAGGCTGTATATAAAATAAAAAAATTCCTTCCAGTAGCACCTTAAAGACCAACTAAGTTAGTTCTTGGTATGAGCTTTCGTGTGCATGCACACTTCTTCAGATACCTGCATGCACACGAAAGCTCATACCAAGAACTAACTTAGTTGGTCTTTAAGGTGCTACTGGAAGGAATTTTTTTATTTTGACTATGGCAGACCAACACGGCTACCTATCTACTGCTGTATATAAAGAAAGTTATAAAATATAATGTGCAGGCAACCTTTTAAGCTGGGGGCTGCAACCCGAACACAAGCAGAGACACTAGTATAACGCTGCTTCTGGCTCCGTAGCGCAGGGCATTTGCTTTAGTTGGAAGGGCCCACCCACTTTCAACTCCAATTGGCTATGATGTTAACTCCTCCCTTTCTGGAGGCAAGTATTGGCCAGGGCAGTTGCTGTGGGACAAAGATGGAGTGGAGAGGCAGGATAGTTGCCACCCCTTTGGATTTTTGAATGACTTTCATGGTCCTGTACTTCGGCTGCCCATGGAATAATTTTTTGAAAATGTGGGGGTGGAGGAGAAACTAAGAAGTGTTGTGGTTTGCTTGTCTTCCCTTCCCTTTGCTGGCCATGGAAGGGTGTATTTTTAAAAATGGGGGAGTGGGGAAGGCAGAAGTGTTTTTTCCTGATGGAAGGGTTTTGGAAAATCAGGAAGAAGAAGTGGCAGAGCCCATCTGCCTCTTCTTTGCTTTCCTGACCTCTAGGCCTCATGAAGCAAACAGTGGGCAGTTGCTCTGGCAATAGATGAGTTTTAGGAATGGGGCAGGGGCATGGTAGAGGAAGATGTGAAGGATCCAGCCAAGGAGCTATTTGTTTTGTTCTGCTGCCTGTCAGCCACATGGAACAGTAGGCAAGCACCTCCTTAAAAAGAAAACAGATGTTGGGATGATCAGAAGTAGATGATAGCTGACAAAATTATTTTAAAATGCTTTTAATTCAGATTTTCAGTCTTCAAGACTGACAGAGATAAACATTAAAAGATCTCAGCAGATGTTCACACCTGTTTACTGCAAACTACTCTCTTCATTTGTTACTGCCATCTGGTTCCCCACCTCTTGTTTCTTTCTCCCCACCCAAACAAGCTACGCTGAATAGACACTTGTTCGAATTTGTTTTCATATCAAGAAACTGATTTGTTTTGGGCACTGAAAACTTCAAAATACTCTAGAAAGCATAGTGCCAACCTTATTTGTTCTTCGTTATTTTATGGCCTATTTTATTTCAAGAGATCAGTATCTTTGACTAATATAAATTCCTCCTACAAGGTGGTTCATTTTCATAACACCTCCTGTTTCTTCATCAGACAGCTAATTATGTGTACACTGCTTTGCATTTTTCTAAAAAGGAAACCAGAAAGCGATTTGCCAGAGATCTGGTGGCAAAACATCAAGAGTCAATGCAAGAACTGATAAATTCAAACTTACAGGTTTCTGCTTTAATTGCCACTCAACACTTTCATCATCAGACATATGTAACTGTTTGATGCTGTAGGAAAACATGTGGCAGCATAAAGAAAGGGAATATAGCAACATCAGCCTCTGAACGCAAAGAAAAATGAACACATTATTTCTTATTAATACTGTGTCACTTGCTCACAATAATAAATGCCTAAACCACCTTTGTAGTTGGTTTAATGGGAAAGTGGGGCTATTTTATTGATTGATAAAATGTATTACTTCGCAAGAGAAACTAAATGACAGCTCATTACTTCACTAATATTCAATAAAGGGTGTACTTATTTCTGAGGTACCCTGGTGTGTCAATTAACTCTGAAGAGGCACCTGGTTATGTAGGCATGCCATTGGTCTCTTCACCCAACTCAGTTTTAATTAATGGGATTGTTTTATTATGGATCTTTATAGCTTAATGGGATTGCTTTACTGTGCATTTTAATTGTGGCCGTTTGTATTTTAATGCTTGCGTGTTTCCTTTTTTACTAGTAAACTGCTTATTTTGCCATTAAACAGCATATAAACAAACACTCTGTGAATCAAAGTATCCTGTCTCTTTTGGAGCTGGAATGAAATTTCTAGGAAAACAATTTCATAATAAATTTTCTCTTTCAAGCTCATCTTGAACTGCTTGGGAATTTCCCCCAAGTGTTGAAATGTTCATGTGGCAGCAGCACTGTGTCTTGCTTCCTTTAGATGAGAGAGCTCCAGTGACTCAAGGTGCCTTTGTAATATCTACCTTATAAACAAATATATAAGCAGAGCAAACAGAAAATGGAGTCAAGTGGAAACCAACAGGCACTCCTAAATGGCAGAAAATCCACTATCACATATCAGATCAATATACAGTGGTGCCCCGCAAGACGAATGCCTCGCAAGACGGAAAACTCGCTAGACGAAAGAGTTTTCCGTTTTGGAGGTGCTTCGCAAAACAAATTTCCTATGGGCTTGCTTCGCAAGACGACAATGTCTTGCTAGTTCCTGCTGGGTTTTTAACCTCCCCCCCCCCTTTTTCTAAGCCGCTAAGCCGATCAGCAGATAAGCCACTAAAAGCCGCTAATAGCGCTAATCTGCTAATCCTTCAATGGGCTTGCTTCGCAAGACGAAAAAACTGCTAGACGAAGAGAATCACAGAACGGATTCTTTTCGTCTTGCGAGGCACCACTGTATAAACGAAATTCTCTGGGTGTGTGTTGGAATGACCCAGGAATGAACCGAGTTTTTCCCAGAAAATATATAAATAGTTCGTTTTCTGGTTCCATCAGCCCCCAAAGCACCCCCCTCCATCCTTTTCTTTCCTAACCTTAACCTTCATTGCATATTTCCTAAAATGAAAAGTCACTTTAAGAGAAAAGGTTAGGAATAATTAATTTTGTGTGACAGTGGTGTATAAAGGTAAAGGACCCCTGAAAGTTAAGTCCAGTTGTGAACTACTCTGGGGTTGCGGCGCTCATCTCGCTTTATGGGCCGAGGGAGCCAATGTTTGTCCACAGACAGTTTTTCCGGATCATGTGGCCAGCATGACTAAGCCGCTTGTGGTGAAACCAGAGCAGCGCATGGAAATGTCTTTTACCTTCCCACTGGAGTGGTACCTATTTATCTACTTGCGCTTTGACGTGCTTTTGAACTGCTAGGTTGGCAGGAGGTGACCAAGCAACAGGAGCTCACCCTGTCGTAGGGATTCGAACTGCCGACCTTCCGATTGGCAAGCCCTAGGCTCAGTGGTTTAGATCACAGCACCACACACATCCCAACAGTGGTATATTGTGTGCTACATAACTCTGTTATCCTTTTCTTGGACAGGAAATATTTATATCTTTATTTTAACTAGATATATGTTTTTAAATGTGTGTTCAATCATTGTCCCAATACCACCATAATGAATACATTAATTCATAACTCTATTATTGCTTTTTACAACAACAGCAACCTGAACCTTTGGTGAGATCCCAGATATAAGATTCAGGTAGTTATTCTGCAATAGTTTAATGCTACATACTAAGTGGGTGTCCTAATCTATCCCTCTGACGCTGAGAAATCACTAAATGAAGTAAAGTATTTAAAGATGCCTTCGGGCCAATTATGTAGTTCCTCACACAAACTAATTAGGCTTTTGGACCAATGCCAGGAGTGGGTGGGAAATATATGAACAGAAAGTTTAGCTTTCAAGAACTTATGTTTACAAACTCACACAAGGATGTGATTGGAACACACTTTTTAAACAAACAAAAAAATCACATTATATCCAAATTAGTAGTGCACATAGACAATTGTGAACTTACAAAAGCAAAAAAACAAACAAAAAGCCTTTTATAATACATCACACTCCAAATTACATCACATTGTGACATAACCAAGAAACATAAGCTATGTAGTTTAAAGAATAATGGTTTGATGCTCAAATTCAGATTGCAATTCACTATAGAGGGCTGCATTTAGGAATGCAGTTTCAGTGAGGGCAAATGTACACCTGGGCAACCCAGTATTCACTAACGGATTTTAAGCAGTGTGTACGTGTGTATGTGTGTGTGCATAAACAATGTGTCTCTGTAGGCAGAGTAAGCAGAGGACAATGTAAGTATTTCTATCAAAACAATGGGTGTACTATATAGAAGAAGCCAAAAATCTATCCTCCCAGGCTACCAGAAAGGGCAATGAGAGTTCACACACCACACTGTTGAAACAAAAGTACTGGAAGGCTGAATAATAGGAGTAGTAATTACAAAAACAAGACTGTATCAACCTGTTTGTAAGAGACCAGAGATACAACATGGAAGGGCAGAGTTAAAAGCTGAAAATGCTACTGTAGAGAACAAATGGATTTCGATAGTGAGAACATTGTTGGAAAATGGGACCAGCTGAGGGTTTTCATGGTATGTAGCATGTATGATCTGTCTCTTTAGGGAAAGACCTGGATTGTAATAAAGTGGGTGTATATTTACAGCTAGAACCAGTTAGGGTATTTTAGTCTCTCTTGACTACAGAAGGTTCTTGAAGTTACCCTGCCCCTTGACACTTGCTGGTTCTTGGCCTTGGGGAAAGCAAGTTGGAAGGTCATTTCACATTGTAAATATTCTCCTCCAGATCCAGATGAATCGAGAAGGAGACATTTTACATGGAACTAATCTAAAGGTAAAAATGACCCCTGGACAGTTAAGTCCAGTCAAAGGTGACTATGGGGTGTGGTGCTCATCTTGCTTCAGGTCAAGGGAGCCAGTGTTTGTCCACAGAGAGCTTTCCAGGTCATGTGGCCAGCATGATAAAACCGCTTCTGGCACAATGGGACACTGAGACGGAAGCCAGAGTGCATGGAAACATCATTTACCTTCCCGCCACAGAGGTACCTATTTATCTGCTTGCACTGGTGTGCTTTTGAACTGCTAGGTTGGCAGAAGCTGGGGCAGAGCAACGAGAGCTCACCACTGTCACATGGATTCGAACTGCCGACCTTCCGATAGGCAAGCCCAATACGCTCAGTGGTTTAGACCACAGTACTACCCATTCCCTGCAGGAACTAATCTATGCTAGCCCAGAATCTATGCTAGCTCAGTGCGCCCCAAGCTTCTGGGTGCTGGCAAGGTCTCCGCTAGCCCTGGGAGAGCTGGGTCTCCCACGGCTAGCGGGTAGCTTCCTGAAGCCTGGAGAGTGAGAGGGGTCGGTGCGCACCGACCCCCCTCGCTCTCCAGGCTTCAGCAAAAGCCTGTATTCGCCCCATAGGACGCACACACATTTCCCCTTCATTTTTGGAGGGGGAAAAGTGCGTCCTATAGGGCGAAAAATACGGTAATCTTTCCCCTCTGTGGAATAGGGGCAAAATCTGCTCGAATGTCTTGAAATTGCTTATCATGGTTTGATATAAGTTCTAGGCTGGGGTAGAGTACATAGAGAGATTTCATTTTATCTTCACAATAGCACTAGAGTGTTAGACTAAGAGACACTCATTGAGCTTCATGGTCCAGCATGAACCCTCATCTCCTCAGCCCAAAATCTTACCCTCTGTTCAAATTGAGCTGCTTCCTTTCTGAAGAGCAAAAGAATCAAAGAATCAATAGTAACAGTAGTAGTAGTAATAAATAATAAATACGGTAATAATAATAATAATTTATACCCCGCCCATATGGCTGAGTTTCCCCAGCCACTCTGGGCAGCTTCCAGCAAAATATTAAAATACAATAATTCCTCAAATATTAAACGTTTCCCTAAACAGGGCTGCCTTCAGATGGCTTCTAAAAGTCAGATAGCTGTTTATTTCTTTGACATCTGGTGGGAGAGCATTCAACAGGGTGGGTGTCAAAGGGTTATAGAGTTGGAAGGGACCCTGAGGATCATCAAGTCCAGCCCCCTGCAATGCAGGGATATTCAGCTGTCCCATATGGGGACTGAACGAGCAATCTTGGCATTATCAGCACCACCCTCTAGCCCACTGAGCAAAAACAAACAAAAACTCACAAATGTGCAGCAAGTTAATAAGTTTGCAGTGCAGTCACACTGGCAATCTCTTTTCAACAAAGCTATAACCTATTTACACTTTTGATCAATAAAAAACACTGTGTTTTATTAAGTATACTGGCCTAGGCAATAAGAAACTCCTAGCTAAAGAGCCAAGTGTATTTTCTTAGGCATCAAGTGATTCAAAGCAATAATATAAAAGACAAATGGAGGGCTAAGTAACAGGAAATCTAAATAATTTCTTCATTGAATTATATTGATTTCTTTTCCTGGAAGGTGTTTACTTCATTAACATGATTAGTGAAGGAGGATAGTAGAATCCATAATGAGGAAGTATCAACTGGGCCACTGTAAAGTGTGATACCCCAATGCATCATAAGCAAGATGAAAAAATAAGTACACTGTATAAGTTGGCTCAATAGCCATATTATGTAGCCCAAGAGAGAAGAGTCAAGCCTACATGACTAGCCAGAATTATTTTGTTCTTTTTAATCAAACTAATGGTGGCACTAACAAAATTGCCTGTGAATAATTATTGTGTTAGGTCTCTATTGCAACACAGTGGAATTATTCCCATTCATTTGCCCTGTTGGCTTCAATTCACCATGAATTCTGTTTGTAGAAATGAATGAGAAAGTGGAAAGCTTCTTGGGATGTACCAAGAATACCCAGTAACTGTAAAACACTAGAAATAATGAGAGATTTTAAAATGTGCACAAACAAAAATAATAGTTTAGTGATTCCAATGGAAATGCTTTCTAAAGTCAGCTTAAAAGAATATGGGGCCCTGGTGAATTATAGCTGCAAAGCACCAATATGAGGCAATCATGTGTTCTAGCTAACGTACAGTAGACAATACTCTGTTTGAAAGAGTATCTGGTCTAAGTACACTTTAAAGATAAAGAACCCTAAGGAGGGAAAAACATTGAAATTGCCCATTATCAATTAGCAGATGGATAGCATCCTGAGCCCGCACTCAGGTCACTTGGCCACAGCCCTCCCAACTATGCTGAGATTTGTTGTATTTCTATTTAAATTATAGTAGTTATTGTAAATTTTGCATCTATACATTAGCACATGCAAATTTAATATAAATCTATTTCCTGTTTTGCTCTCCTTTTTGGTGATATGTTTTCTCTTTTGAGGCAATGCGTAAGTGGCCACCTTTGGAAAGGATGTAGTTCTAACCTTTACTCGGATTCTGATTTCCCGTATCATTGGATAAGGCATTTAATTAAAGCAGAGAGGTCTAGAAGGAACAAGATTATGAAGAGCTGGAGTTGTTGACTAAGAGTGTAAAGCTGTGTGATGAGAATTCTTGAATACACTCAGCCCCTTCCCAGCAATGTATGGATGATGATGATCATTATGATACTGGACTGCTTCACAGGGTTGTTGTAGAAGCACTTGGAAATAAAAGAGAAAGAAAGGGGGGAGGGAGTGAACAATAATAAATGCTAAGTATTCCTTCTGTATTCACATAACTCAGTCATATAAATAATTTCTATAACTTCTGATTTTATATCAGAAGATTTTAAAGATCAAAAGTATTTGCATCTCTTTAATACAGCATCCATGCTACTTCTGGAATGCCTAGATCTGTAGAAGTTTCCAAATAAAATATTTTGTCTGTGTGTCACATTTCTCCTTACAGAACCTTGACTGTGTTTTCTTTTATGTTTTCTTCTCTATAATTTTCTAGTCTCCCGCTGGTTTCCTTCTTCATCTTTTCTTCTTCCTATATGCCCTGAGGCGTGTGTGTGTGTGTGTGTGTGTGTGTGTGTGTGTGTGTATTCTCTCTCTCTGTGTGTATGTATTCACACTCATGGCTGTCAGACCATTTTATTTCCTGTCCCTCTTTATTACTATTTTTCCTTCTTAGGCTTACTTCTCCTTGCATCATTTACAGCAATATTTCTATAACGTACCTGCTAAAAATCAACACAAAGCAAGTATTACTTGATCAAAAGGGGAAGCTTCAAAGTCTATATTCAAAAAGATCCTGCCAATTTTTTGCTCTGAACTCCAGATATAAAAACGAAGACCAATTTTCTGATTGCAAGCTAGAAGCAAACCAGGACAGAGGTCTTAAGAGAGAAAGGCAGGGAAGCAAAACAACCTGAAATGGAGAGTGAGGAGGGGAATGAACTTACTATTGTCAAACTATCCTTACATCTAACAGCTTAATCTGCTGTAGTTCCAGAGCAAAAGGCTGAGAGCTAGTATTTCAGGGCTGGCACAGAAGAGCACTCCATTCTTGCTTTACTTATGGTATTATTAACTGAGCTGAGACAGGTCTGGCTCTATTAAGTAGTGATGTCAGCGAGACTCATATTTCCAAGGTAGGAAGTACAAGTCCCAGAGCTTATAATGCTCAGCTCAGATAAGAAGCAATGATTATGGACGCAAATTCTTCTCCAACTCTAAATATATAATCCAATCTGGAACAGAATTCCCCTCCATCAGACCCATCTGTGCTCTCCCTGATCCTTAGCCCTATCTCATTCATTAGAGGAAAGGTGGTTATAATAATGCGAAGGATTCGACAAATGAACTCTGTGAGCTGAAGCCCTGTGCATGACTTCTGCTTGTGAAATAGGACTTTTCCTCCTCTCCTTCCTTCCCATGCCCCCACAAATTGGCTTGGAGGTGTCAAAAATGCACTAGAACATCACACAGGAGAGGGGGGATTTATTCTGTCTGGCAAAAAGAAATGCTTTTCCCCTTTGGATGATGGTATCCAAACAAATATCTCTGGATAAATTGAAGAATGTCCCAATGTAGTAGGATAAAGGAGGACATCTCCAGATCACATGTTTATTGAGCATTCATCCTGGTTTGCTTGCAGAAAGTTTTCAGGGATGCTAGATTACCTCCTGTCTTTATCGAGCATGTGTTCTGATTTGTTTACAGAGGGGTTATAAAACAACAAGCACTTCTCCTGCTTTCATCCTGATTTGCTTAAATGGTGTTTATATGTTTTTTCTGTTAGTTATCCCTCCATCCCACACTTTTCAATGCATTTCCCCATCTCTTTATTAACTGCAACAAGTCTTGTGGATTTGGTATGGCAGGGCAAGAAGGGTACTTTAATTGCAAAAAACTAAAGTTTTGGTATGCTGTTGAATCCTTCCTGCAAAACTGGAGGTGCCTGTAGAGGAATATGACATAGATGTTCTTGCTCCATTCAGGCAAGTGGGTTCTGCACAAGCTTAAACAGTTCTTTGTACTTCAGCATCTGGAATGCTTGCTTGTCTTGATTGCTTGGTTACCTTTTATCAGTTTCTCTCTCCAGCTAAATTGTTGTTTGTCCAGAAGCTTTAGAGTCAAATTAGCAGCAACAGTTTCCACTGCTGCAAAGATCCACTGACAGCAGTTCTGTTGGATTTTACTGATACTCGAGGGCTGTGTGCACATCATCATTTTTTTAGTAGGTCTGAGATGCTCGTTCTGTTTCACAATCACTGCAGACAGTATAGATTGCTTGTGATAAGCTGAAAGTCATTTTTGCTTTAAAAGGTTGCAAAATCTTGACAGCATGGTCAGCTGGCTGCACAGCCTTTTCATTGAAGGAATCTGACTTCTATGTCACTTGCAGTTTAAATCCACAGCTGTAGCTGCTGTTCCCAGACTGCTTTTTAAAAAAAGTAATTGAGCATCTGTTGATTAGATCAGAAGGAGGCTATGACTTGTTCTACCAATTCAACTTCTCCACCAACTTATATTTATTAGGCTATTTTATAAGTAATCTACTGCCAGGAACCAATGTTACTATAGGTAACATTCCTCAGCTCTGTAGCCAGCTGCCCATTAGAAGTGTGATTTGGAGCACCTTCCTGAGCAGTAGAATATTCTTATGCCCTGGGCTGGCCCCACTCAGCCAAGATGGCCATAACCCCCCTCCGGGTAGTAACAGCTATAAAGCCTTCAGGTTTAGACTGGCTAAACTTTGCCTGCACTAGTGATTAGCCTTCCCAATTACTCTGGTATTTTCTGTTTCCTTGTGGCTCCCTCCTCCCAGGCTTTAATTAAAATGTGGGCACCCAAGAAGACTGCAGAGTTCACCACTGCTCAGATGAATTGCCGAATGAAAGGAAGGGCATTTGCAAACATTCCTCAGCTACCTCAAAATTAGGTGTACACAACTAAATCCATCCACTTGGCCTATGAGAATTTCACCATAATTATCACTCCACTTTTATAATTTTTGAGTGCAATTTCTTTTCATATTTATTCATGGGAAATTGTCAGGAAAACTCTGGGTCCAGGTTCAAAACTTTAGTTCCAGGTTGCACTCATTCATCAATTCTGATTTGCTCTTTTTATTCTTGACCCTCCAGTGACCACTGCTGTTTCCTGAGTCATATTCTGACAACTTCCTATGGCTCAGCCTTGATGTTCATTTTTTATATTTTTGGCACACAGTTTCTCTGACAAGGGGATGCAGGTGGCACTGTGATCTAAACCACAGAGCCTAGGGCTTGCCGATCAGAAGGTCAGCGGTTCAAATCCCTGCGAAGGGGTGAGCTCCCGTTGCTCGGTCCCAGCTCCTGCCCACCTAGCAGTTCGAAAGCACATCAAAGTGCGAGTAGATAAATAGGTATCGCTCCAGCAGGAAGGTAAATTGTGTTTCCGTGCGCTGCTCTGGTTCGCCAGAAGTGGCTTAGTCATGCTGACCACATGACCAGGAAGCTGTCTGTGGATAAACGCCCATAGCTGTCAAGTGTCCCTTATTTGAAGGGACAGTCCCTTATTCCAGTGCCATGTCCCGCTGCTGTCCCTTATTGATGGATGTCCCTTAAATGTCCCTTAAATGATGTCCCTTAAATTTCAAAGGAATGTTGCTTGGCTGTGTTGCTCACCCAATAAGAAGTCTAAGAACGACTGGGGGGTGGAGCTTGCATGCCTTGTGTGTGGCTAGTTAATGCAAGCTGAGGAGGTTTTTGAATGCTGTACGCCATTTTGTTGCACGTGCTGCTGCAAACTTTGCAGTGCAAAGCCAGGCCAGGGAGCCATCTTAAGTTGAATGCATAGGCCTTGTGGTGCATGTGATTCAGATTCTATTCAGTTGAACATCTGGTTACAAAGTTGGTTGGACAGTGTTCTCGAAGCTACCAGCATGAGTTTGACCAGACTGCAGGAGGACAGGAAGACTGGAGTGCCTGGAACAGGTGAGGCTGCAGGTCCCTTATTTTGGCTGCTGGTCCCTTATTTTCAAATCTGTAAGTTGACAGCTATGTAAACGCCAGCTCCCTCGGCCTATAAAGCGAGATGAGCACACAACCCCAGAGTCGTTCGTGACTGGACCTAATGGTCAGGGGTACCTTTACCTTCTCTGTCAAGGCAGGCAGAGCAATGTCCTGTCTTTTTAGTAGATCTCCTAAACTGATTTTTAATTTACGTTGTTGAAAGTAATGTTGTTAAGACCACTTGCTCTTTATTATATACAGGCTGTCATTTGCTTTCTGTCGTCTTCTCTCTGCAATATGCATATAGCATATAAATCAGTTATCTCCAAGTATACTTGAGAACACTTATAGTTTCACTGTGCTGATGCTTGACCAACTCAGAATGACAAGTTTGTGTAATAGCTTTCTGAAGCACTTGTAATCTCTGTGACAGCTTATCATAATAAAGACCTACTACAAGACAGACCCTGAGAAGGTCATCTTTGAGGATAACATACTTGCAAGACTTTGCCAGTGTGTCTAAAGACATAATAAAGTTGTCTATGGAATCTGCAGGTCCTTAACCTTAAAATGCAGCCCACACATAAGAAATTCCCCCACCCACCCATGAAATGGGTCTGAAAAGACATCTGCCAATTTATTATATTCATCTTTGTGCTCTTCAGGAAGGAATATTACATCTTATTTGTTTGATCCTCCATAGAATAGAGTTGGGTACCACTTGGTAAACCTCAACATTTATATGTAAATATCTGGGCTGTATTAAACCACCTTTCATGGTTCAGTTTCTATAACTACTTCCTCACACTCCCAGCTGGCATTTTCTAATCTGTTCCTACTGTTAGCTGCTGGGATCTCTTAGCTTGTGTTTCTTGTGAGGTTGATGACACAGTCTAGCTTCTGCACATACAATTCAGTTAATGATGATATATGGTAGCATGGCTATAACTTTATACGGATGTTAATCTCTCTCTAATGACCAGGAGTTCAATCCTTTCTACTAAAAGTAGACAGACAAACACTATTTCTGAGTTACATATCTCCAGAGAGCTGGTGTTATCCTTCCACCCAGGAGTCCATTGGAGATGCTGGTAACCGCATGAATGCAACAATGGTGGCATTTCTCAGATAACAGAGGGGAAAAGAAAACACAGAGTCCTCTCTCAAAGGCAGCTCTTAACCCTTGTCTCACACAGAAAGTAGTGGACCCTCCCACCTGTCACATGGGAGTTTTCCTTTCTTTTCCCAGTCTCTTACCTTGGAAGGCCTTCCCTGCCTCTCACTCAGGGTCCTTCAACCAACTAACCACTACCTACATGTGTGTGTAATCCTGGACCCCAAAACCAGCTAAGAGAAGAGGACACCAAAGAAAGAAAGAAAGAAAGAAAGAAAGAAAGAAAGAAAGAAAGAAAGAAAGAAAGAAATAATATTCAAAGGACTTCTGATTTCCACCAGACATTTACATAAAGAAATTATTCCAAACATTCACTCTAAAATGACATCCATCTGCTCTACTTTCTGTTAGGCAATATTTTCCCAATCTCTCAACCAGAATGTCTCAGATTAGTTCCGTTTCCTTTTTCCACAAGAAGTCCAAAAGGCATTCTCTAATTATTGTTATTAAAAAATGTCAGCAATGGTTTTTCTCTAATCA
Source organism: Podarcis liolepis (assembly GCF_965112155.1). NCBI lineage: Eukaryota > Metazoa > Chordata > Lepidosauria > Squamata > Lacertidae > Podarcis > Podarcis liolepis. Next base: position 36,515,778 of record NC_139556.1, on the reverse strand, counting down.
AACGAATCAACTTTGTCTCTAATAACTTCAACAACCATTCCTCCATATTAAAAAATAACGAATCTTTCCATCTTTCTCCATACAAGAGAATCTCTGCTGGGACCATATATTAAAATAATATTTCATAGTTCTTTTCTTGTTATGTATTCATTAATTTGCATCCATTTCCATTCTTCCATCCCCATTTCCTGTTGTATTTGCCATGGTTTTCCAACCTGATTAAAAAAAAAATAGCCATTCCATTTATGCTTCTTCCTTGAAAAGCACCAAAGGTTTGATAGCTTTTTCCTCTGAATTCACTCCAAGTTGTACACAGAATCCTTTCTCTCTCAGCACTATCTCTGCTAGCTCAGGATGTCTCTTAATCTCTCCATTCTTGGCTTCATTACACTTCTCCAACATCACAATTCCACCATTTTGTTGTTACATTCTTCTAAACACCTGTGTGAATGACTTTTCCATTTCACCATCTGTTGCCTCTAACTCTACCATTTCACCCTCCTGTTCTGACAATAGTTTATTCATATTATTCTCCAAGGTCTCTGTGTCCTCTTTGATTCTGATTTCCATTTCATTCTTCTCTGGTCCGTTTTCATTCTCCATTTCATCAGTCTTAGAGCTAATCAATTTTATTTCCTCATCAAACATTTGCTGAAGGATGCCAATAGTCATGGAATGCCCAACAATATATTTGTCATTCTGCATGTTCTTTATCTTATTAACAATTCAGTCTCATATCTCCCATCTCCACCTTAAGATCTCCACAGTGTTCTCTTATCAAAACACATTCCTTTCCCATGGAGGAAGTATGAAGGGGCAAAGTTACTTTAAATTTAAAGGCAACATTTACATTGCTATCATCAATCAGGATGGAAACATAGATTAAACACAATGGGGAATTTATTCCTAAACATTAGCACAGATGTAACCATCTCATGTTCTTGAAGTTCTCTCAACATTTATCACACCAAGGATGAAAATACAATCCCATCTATTTTTTGTGATTAATGTTTCAGTATCATGCATTATGCAACATATAGTTAATGTTTATGATCGACATGCCATCTAGAATACCTGGAATTCAGAATTCAACATCAAACACAGCTTACTGAAGTTTGGTGTTAGATATGTAAAGGAGAAAGTTCCACAGAGGACGACAGATATAGCTGCTCTTGGGCTGCACTCCCGTATTCTCTTATCTAGGAGTAAGCCCTATTGGACCAAGTGTGGCTTATTTCTGAATAGACATACCTAGGATTCTACTATTACTCATATCTATCTTTAATGCCAAAAAAATTAATCCATTCATTTAAAAAGCTGCAGCCAATTCTCATTCGTCTCTTGAGCAAGCTTTATAATATTAGAGCACCAAACTATGAGCACCAAGTCTGAAACAACTACAGTCTGAAACATGCCTTCTTTAAGTTGGACATGCTTCTAAAATGAGACCAAAAGCATCAGTACTTTATCATCTATCACCCTGTAAAATTCTCACACTTCAGCAAGTCATCAAAATAGTTTATATTGGCACAGCAGATGTATTATCTAGCAATCTGTTTGGATTTATTCTGAAAACCAGCATATGGTTGGAGTACATATGGAGAATAATGGTTTCAGCCAACAGTGAGTGAACCGCAGTCAAGAAGTTAAAATGCAACCATTGTGCTATTCGCCGTTTTGTGTGCAATGCTAATATTCTGACTCTGTAGAATAACAAGATTAACTAGAATAATTTAATCACAACTGGCATTATAAATCAATATCTAACACATAGCACATTACACACACATCTAAGCAGAGAATGCCTTCATGTTGCATATTCACTTCAAGGAGAAAAAAGACACCAGGGAAAAAGAAATTTTCAGCAAGTACCACCATCTCAAAGCATGAATTTCATTTGCAAAGAGGCTATTTGTCCTTTATCAGTAAATGTCATAATACTTTAGAGAACTAGGAATTTCAGTTGATTCAGCAAATTAAGGACAAGGGCTTAATATCCATCACATTCATGGAGATACTGGCTGCATTCAGATGTTGAGCCAGACTATGCCTTGCTGAACGTGAATGAACATACCCTACTCCCAGATTCATATGTCTCTCTCACCTTCCCTATAGTCAGGAGAAGGAGTTGAGAAACTTCTGCTTCTGCTTAATCAAAACTTGATGTGACATTCAAATTCATAATTATGGCTAACATTAGCTATAGTTAGTTTAAATGAGCTTGCTACAGTTTGTAGTTGGATGGTTGGTTTGAAACTATCATAGTGAATATTTACCACAGTTTGGATAATATGCCAATCTGTGGCAAATCAAACCAATTCGCTTAAACTGGAGAAGGGGAGGGAAGCATGTAAATCAGGGAGGGGGGCTAGGTTTGTTTATGCCTTACTAAACCATAGTTTTGTATGACGTCCAAACACAGCCAGTGTTAGAACAATTTTGATTTTTTTCTAGTGATGAACTCACACCCATTTGACACATATATTTTCATATACAATCATTCCTCAGGTTACAGATGCTTCAGGTTGCGTTTTTTCGGGTTACAGACCCACCGAAACCCGGAAGTACTGGAATGGGTTACTTCTGGGTTTTGAGGGTCGCACATGCGCAGAAGCACTAAATCACGCTTTGTGCATGTGCAGAAGCACCAAATCACAACCTGCGCGTGCGCAGACGCGCCACTGTGGGTTGTGAATGCTGCGGGTTGCGAACATGCATCCCGCACAGATCACGTTCGCAACCCAAGTGTCCACTGTATATGAATAAAAAAACCTAGAATAAAACATGAAAAATTGCAGCAGATTAAAAAGTTACTTATACAGAGTCCAAACAAGTTATTGGCATTACCTAAGGCATTACAGACTTTAGGCCAACAAAGGAAGACACTTATATTGGGCAAACATACACACATATTTTCCCAGGGAAGGTATTCCAAAGATGAGGGTCACCACAGACAATATCATTTCCCTGATACTTGTCAATCTAACAACTGTCACTGGCAGACCAGTGATCTACCCCTCCAGTGCCAATCTCAAAGGCTGGGTAGGTTTCGTGGGTGTAGACAGTCCTTCAGATAACCTGGCTGCAAACCACTTAGTACAACAAAGGTCATTACTAGCACCATGAATTGACTTAGGAGGGGAAAACCAGTACCAGCACATGGACCTAGCTCTAAGCCAAGAAGGAGTGCAGTAGCCAGCTCTAGTATTAGCTCTCGGTTTTAATCTGACTGGCACTGGTGCAAGAACTTCCATAGGGTCTGTTTGGAAACTCCAACTCACAACACCAGTGCAAGTGCCAACATTTGCATGTCTTCCCACCCTCTGGGGACTGAGAAACAGGCAACTTCCCCATTCAAAGAATGGGGCAAATGCTTGTGGGCAAATTTTATGTCCATGTATTTCAGTTATTACCTATAGCTAAAACAGAAACTAAGTTTTGTTTACCTTTTAAACAACTGTCTTATCAGTTGATCACTGCCTTGTTAATTGGTTTCAGGTAATTGTCACTTTCTGCTCAGTTTGCATTCCATTTCCCTCTGACCTCACTCCTCTACATCCCCACTGAGTGCACATTCTTGTCATTTAGGATTAGAATTCATGCCTCTTATGCAGTGGATTGTGGTCCACAAAAGCTGATGCCTTCAGCATGCTGCAAAGGCTCTTTGTTGTGTTTGCTACGAGAGAGAAACATGACTGCACTTCTGGAAAATGTCTTTCCTCATCTCAAAAATTCATCCTGAACAAACTGGGAGCGTACACAACAAACATAAATGAAGTCTCACTTTGGAAGTTCAAGTTGACGGGGTGTCCTATTCTCAATAGATCAACAAACACACACAGGGAACAACTGCATAGCCACTCATCATATACCATTCTACAACTACAGTGACTCAAAAGCAAATACATTCTTATATTTATCTCAATTAATGTTATCCTCTTATGATGGATTACAGCTTGTTGACTTCCTATTGCCTGCTCAAAAATAATTCTAAATGCACCACAATAAGAGGGATAGAAACAAGGTTGTTGCCACAGTGCAAGGCAGAGAGGGAGAAAGGAACAGGCAAAGAAACAGATTTCTGAAGAGAAGACAATTCTGATCAAATATTTCCATGTCCTAATCCAACTAAGCTCCTTCCAAAGATCTGAACTGCTGGGTAGCTCTTTACCCAATGCCCACTGGATTGTGTCCAGCTGTGAATTCAGAAGCTTGTTTGTGATTTTTCAAACGTAGAACCACAGTCAGAAGCTTGAGTGTAGGAGTAGCTACAGACAACAGAGGGAATATATATATTTGTCCAATATCATGGAGAGCAGAGTCTCTTCTCAAACATCTCCATGGTCTATTCTGTTCAGTCACTAAAGTTTCTTAGAGGGCTGGCAACATCATCCAGCACCCTCAGCCAGCTGCCAAAGACCACACATTCAGGCAGGGCTCACCAGTGCTGCTGTTTGGCTCTCCCACCTGCTTGGTCTCTTGGCTATGGGATTATAGTGGCAGCAGCTAAGAAGCCACTCATCATTTTTAATTTTTCCACAATGCCCCAGAACATCTAGAAATTCTAGAGCACTGCAGGAAAATTACAGGGAGGGTGGCGAGCAGTCAGGAAGCCTAGAGAATGACCTGGTGGGCAGACATCTGTATGGAACCTAACCACAGGGCACTTTCATGGGTGGTCTTCTAAGCTAGCCTTAACTTATCATGATGGTTGTTATTGGAACCGAGGCTGGAAATGCCCTGAAAATGAAAATGTACCTGCCTTCTCACCTAGAAACCATGATGAAAGTGCATTATATTATCTTTTGCATTCTTTGTACACAGTCAAACACAAGAATTATCCTACCTTCCAAAAATTACTGAGTTCTGTAATTAATGGGCAACTGATTCAAGACAAATTTGGAGAAGAAAACATGGTTTTTCAGGGCAAAAAAGAAGAGGCAGCTCTGCCCAATAAACTATAAAAACAAGCAAGCCAAATAAACCCCGAGTACTATGAGATCAAAGAGCTCTTTTCTTGCTCCTCTTGTGTAGCTTCAGCTGGATGTGCCAGTGAATAACAAATCTGTGATCTTTGAAATGCCACAAACTCAAAATAAATTACTTTTTACCCAGGAATATCTGAAACAGTCTTTGGTTTTTAAGCTTTCTGTAACAGTCAAAAATTTTTTCTTTTAAATCCAAGTGTCACTCAGCCATGCTAACCTTGATCTAATCTTAGCTTTCCCACTTCTACTGCTTGAAAAGCAAGATTGAGCCAGACCTTTGAACCTCAGTAGAATCGGTCAGCCTAACTCTAAATAGCCGCATCAAGTCAGAGAGGATAAAGAATAATTGATACATTCAATGTATCATTGAAAGGGAGGACATGAGAGTTTCAACCACATTCATACAGAAAATGGTTAAAATGTTGTAAATGAACAGAGGCAGCAACTTATCCTTACTAGTAATTTCTCCATACACATCTCTGACCATCAGTGAAAGGTTTTTTGACACAAGCGCTTACAGATTAGAAAGAAAAGAGACAGATGCAGTGGGGGGGGGATACAAAAAAAGAATCCAGGTACTGTATTTTCCCAATGCTTGGAAAATCACTGTTGCCCCCTTGCTTCTTCCCAACAGATGGGCCTACCAACCAAGAAAGAGGCCCACCTGAGTCTGTCCTCACGTGAGCTGTGTTTTGACTAACCCCTCATAAATTAAACAGTTGCACAATCTTTCAAACATATTTTTCCCTGATCCCTGTTTAGCCTTTATATGTGTGTTAAAGGGCAGGAGAGGATATATTAATTGCAACATAATGTGCCAGTGATTCACGCTATACATAAACACAAATCAGAGAGACTTAACTAACACAAGGAAAATGCTATTTACATTGTGGTATTATTCATTCCATATAGAATTTCAAGAGGCAGCTTCATGAAATGACAACAGATTGCTATATTATTTACACTGATTGTATTTCTACTCCCACGGAGAAGCGTTCATGGGAGTTTCTGTCTACAGTTGGCCAGTCTTGTGTACAACCGGAGTGGTGGTGGGCACCATTTTCTCTTCTGCCTTAAGCACCAGAAAATATGTCAACAGTCATGTAAATCAGGTAAACACTGAGTTACAGCCTTTTATTTCATTGAATTAAATATATAGTTATATTTATTTCATTTAGTTTACCGTAATTTAAACACCACCTTTCTACCAGATGGTGTCCAAGGCAGCTAACAGGGATCAATACAAAACAATAACCAACAACATCATAAAAATAGAGCACGTAAGACACATCCAATAAAATCCCGGTCAATTAAAATAGATTACTACACACACTGTGGCAATAAAGCAAGTCAACCTGGAAGGCCAAACACCTGTCTCAGGAAGCTGTCTTCTACTTAATTACACCATAGGTCCATCAGGCTCAGTACTGTCTACATTGACTCAGAGTGAGTCTCCAGGGCGTCAGGTGGGAATCTCTCCCAGCCCTACCTGGAGATGCCAGGGATTGAACCTGGAACATTCTGCATACAGGACAGGTGTTCTGTTGTCAACAGAAGGTCACCAGAAAAGGGGCAAACCAGACTTCCCCTGGCAAGGAGTTCCAGATCTTCAGATCCCATCAAATGTTCCTCTGATGTTTGTTGAACACCACAGAGAGCCTCTCCCACAGACATAAAAGTCCAGGCAGACTTGTATAGAAGAAGGCTATATTTTAGGTAGTCTGGCCCCAAGATGTTTAGGGCTTTATAGGCCATAGCCAGGGCCATGATGCTCCTCGAAGGGGGTACGGAAACTTCACTGGTTCAGCATTCTACAGCCAGACTGCTAACCAGGGTATAGCTATGAGAAAGCACATGCTGTACAAACTTTTGATGTACAAAATGCAGCCTTTTGTAGAGCATGTTACAGTAGCTGAAATGAGATGCAGCTAAAGTCCACTATATGTTTCTCCCATGAAAAGGGAAAGTGAATAGAGACTATACTCTTGGCCCTGTTCTTCTGTCATATGGCAGATATGGGACAGAGGCACCTGGAAAGGTTCGTCAAGCAGGCAACAGAGACCCCTGATGAAAAGGCTGGTGGAGGAAGTAGAGAGAACATTGAAGAATGCCCCCCCTCTCCCTATGGAGAAAAGGAGTAGAAGTGGGAAGAAGTAGTGAATAGTCAGTGGGGATGGGGACTGTGGGAATCCACTTTGTGCTACAATGGGAAAGTCCCCAATCTGTACCCTTTCTGAACTGAAAATCAAGTACTCTTCAAAATCTGCACTTCTCCAAATTTTCCAGTCAAACAATATGTACAAAAGTGTTCATATCAGAAGAAAGTTTGCAGAAAATTCATAAAATACCAACATGCATTATATTAGGAAAGACAGCTTGCAAAAAAAAAAAAAATTAAAAAAAGTGTCTGTTAGGAAAAATTCTCACTAAAATACTGACAAACACTTGTGAGGAATTTTTTTAAAAAAAATCAAAAATTGCTGAAAAATGTGAAGAACTAAGAAGAAACTCAGAAAAACTGAAATTGACAAGATTCATCCATTCCTTGCAGTCAAGCAAAAACAACAGAATCCAGTCCCTCCTGGTCAGGGTAGCCAACAACGGAGTGCTGCACTTGTGGTTTTATAATAACTGAACATTCGGTACATGCATGGCTGTGTATGTAGGACATGTGTGTATGTGTTTAAATTGAAGACTGTGACTGCCTGCCTGTCTCATCCTGTCCAAACAGGGCTTGGAACAACACCTCCATGCAGTGCCAGTCTCACCCACAGTGGCAGCTCAGAAGTACTGCCTGGCTTCCTTCCAGCTAGACAGACACCAGTAGAAGCCAGCAGGTTGGCAGATGACCAGAGTGGCAGTGATGGTATGCCATGCAGGGGATTGCCGAGTCCTTACATTTCCCTCCATATGCCATGTACACGTACAGAAGAATCACAAATCCATTTGACGAGCACCACCTCTCATAGAACTACACCAAGTGAGCTGTTTAAACACTCACAGTGGACTTTAAAACTTGCAAGGGAAGGACAAAAACTGCCAGTAATTAGAAGTTTGGCTTAAAGCATGTGACTACTGAGCACAAACATTTTAAATATAATCTTGCCATGAGTAAGCCATACAAATCACAGTGGAGTGGGTTTTTATAAATGCGAAAAGTACAACCTCCCCGTTGTGAAGATGATGTGATCAGACTTTAGGGAGAAAATCCAATTAAACGCCAATAGATTAATGTCTATGACATATGGTGTGTGTGTGTGCCTGTGTGTGCATATATGTACACACACATACATGCCTAGCTAGGTATATTGAGTACAACATTTTAAGATCATCTTAAGTGCCGCCATTATTAACAATGTATTGTTAAAAACATAAAGGTATTTCCTACAAAACATAAATCTATAGAATTATCTTCAAAAAGAGCAAGGAGAATAGTATTTTTTTTCCCCAAAGGCTGTTTGCTGGTCAGGTAAAATGAAAATATGAATTAATTTTAGGTCATGAGAAATTAACTTACAAATGTCCACAGAACATAGTGATCTGCCACCAAACATCTGTTGCACAATGGTGTTTATTGGTTGCCATTTTGTACCAGTTGCACAACCTACAACAGCCTCCACAGTTATATCTTGCGTATTCTATATACCTTACATATTACATATAAATATAAATCTAGAGAGCAGGAGAAGGGGGAGATAAGCAGTATGCCCAGCCTTTTCAGGAATATAGTTGTTGTGTGTGCATGAATTCTCAGGATGTGCAAGTTATGGTTACCTTATGGTTTTGTGAGGTGGCCAAGAGTTCTTTTCCCCACATTTTCTTTTACCGTTGTAGTGGGTAATGTGCTATCCAGCATCCTTTGCACCTACATTACCTGCAGCTAATCAGAAAGGATGCCCATGGGACCACACACAGGAATTCTTTCACCCAGGTCCCAGAACTGATGTCTGGAGGAAAGCAACATAATCTACTTTAAAAACAAAAAAAAAAAAAAAACTGAGAAAGTAACCATCAGCCAACATATAAAGCTATAAATTGACCCAATTTCCACAAACTGCAAGTATGCTTAGATGCAGCACTAACTCACATCTAAAAGTAAATCCCAATACCCTGATTTCGCTATATTCGCTTATATGAAATGCATGAAAGTTGACACTGATGCAACTACTGTATATGATTCTTCAAGATGACAAAATGGAACTAGTTGGGTAGGGGAACCTTTATCCACCCCCTCAAGGGTTTATTGTGGCTTTATTGTAACCCCCCCCCCTCATTACTTTAATTGACTGCTTACATGGGTCCATTATGTCTAAAAACAAATTGGTGGTCCCCCAAGCACCTACATATTTGTCCATTTACTAATTCAAAAGGGGGTAATTATTAAATTTACAGACTGGTCCCAGGGGTTGCATTTTGGAAGGCAACATTGTGAACTGTAGTTCTCACCCCACCCACTTTTACACATTGACCACATCTACTTTTACATTCTCCCCAACCCTGGTTAAAGGTCGGCCATAGATCAGTGCCGTCTTCAGCCTAAAAAAATATATTTAAAAAGCCATCCCTGGTCTAATGGCAAACAGGTACAGAACCAAGCCAAAGTGGCAAGACTTGTGAAATAGCAGAAAAGTCGCTAAGTACTTTTCTCCATTTGATGCAGTCAAATCACCTGGAAACCACATATAAAAGAAAAATGACTATCAGTAGCATTTCAGTAATATAGTGGTGCAGAAAGGGTTAGGTATATCATACCTTGCCACTTCTCTCCTCCAAACTGCCTCTCTCTGTCATTCATCACTTTACAGTGGTGAAATGGTGGCAGGGATTCCTAGACTTATGTTTGCTATATATTAGCTTCTTTGTATAGGGAAATGCATGACCAGAATGTGTAAGGTGGGAAATGGATGGCCATTTCATTCTAGTTCAATATGTGGAAGTCAATGTAGGTATCAATTTCATAGAATCATAGAGTTGGAAGAGACCACAAGGGCCATCGAGTCCAACCCCCTGCCAAGCAGGAAACACCATCAGAGCACTCCTGACATATGGTTGTCAAGCCTCTGCTTAAAGACCTCCAAAGAAGCAGACTCCACCACACTCCTTGGCAGCAAATTCCACTGTCAAACAGCTCTTACTGTCAGGAAGTTCTTCCTAATGTTTAGGTGGAATCTTCTTTCTTGTAGTTTGTATCCATTGCTCCGTGTCCGCTTCTCTGGAGCAGCAGAAAACAACCTTTCTCCCTCCTCTATGTGACATCCTTTTATATATTTGAACATGGCTATCATATCACCCCTTAACCTCCTCTTCTCCAGGCTAAACATGCCCAGCTAAACATTTCCCAGTACACAGTAAACTTAACAGGCCCTAACCAATAGGTAAGCTGAAGCCACTATGCTTCTTTTTCAGCCTTTAGATGGTCTTGTCTCTTTGATTAGATGCTGTTCATCCAATTAGTAAGTGAATAAAAGTGTTTAACTTAGAAGGCCACTAAGAATAATTTTAGTATGTGCAACAGCTAGCTGACTGTTTGAATATAAGCCCCAAAAGCGATTCTAATCTTCAGCACTTCTTCAACATCAAAAGATACTGAAAAATAAATGTGTTATTAGCAAAGTCTACTAAAAGCTAAAACTATAGGTCACTAAGTAAATGTAAATATATAAATCTTAAATCTTAAATCTTGGCCAGGCATAGGCAAACTCAGCCCTCCAGATGTTTTGGGACTACAACTCCCACCATCCCTGACCACTGGTCCTGTTAGCTAGGGAGGATGGGAGAAGTAGTCCCAAAACATCTGGAGGCCCGAGTCTGCCTATGCCTGATCTTGGCTATCAAAATCACTCTGGAGATAAGTGAACAGAGAATTAACCTCTGATGCTCCAAAAAAGCCATATTCTACATCTGAAGACTGAGAAGCTGATGTGGGTGAATGACGCATGAGCAGAAGCATCAACATTTTGCCCAAAAGCCACATAAGAGCCCTGTTGGGAGTTCTGAGTGCTAAGAATTTTTATCTTCGTCATTTTTAATTCTCTGTTTTCTCAATAAAAGTGTTGCTTGGAAATTGAAAGTAACTTTGCCACTTCATTTTTCCTCCATAGGAAAGGAATGTGATTTGAAAAGAGAATGATGTGAAGATCTTAAAGTGGAGGTGGGTGATAAAGTGATACGGAATTGTTAATAAGACCAAGAACATTCAGAAAGACAAGTATATTGCTGGGCATTCCACTGACTGTTGGCACCCTTCGACAAATGTTTGATGAGCAAATAAAACTGATTAGATCTAAGACTGATGAAATGGAGAATGAAAGCAGACCAGAGAAGAATGAAATGGAAAGTGGGATCAAAGAGAATGCAGAGACTACGGAGAATAATATAGATAAATGATTGCCAGAACAGGAGGGTGAAATGGTTGAGCTAATAACAATAATTAGAGAACCCCTTTTGGACTGAAAAGAAAAATGAATTAATCTTAAACATTTGGGTTGCAAGATTGGGGAAATATTGCCTAACAGAAGGTAGATCATCTGGATGTCATTCTACAGTAAATTATTTCTCTATGTAACAGACGGCTATTCTGCTTTTTTCTGTATATTTTTTGTCTTCCTTTGTGTCCTCTGCTCTGGTCCATTTTGGGGTCGAAGGATTACAACCACATGAAGGTGGTGGATGGTTGGTGGAAGGACCTTGAGTGAGACACAGGGAAGGAAAGTCCTCTCAGGGTGAGAGACTGGGAGAAGAAAGAAAAGCTCCCAGGTGAGAGCTGGGAGGGTCCACCACCTTCTATGTGAGACAAGAGTTAAGAGCTACCTTTGAGAGAGGAGTCTGTATTTTTTCTTTTCTTTCTGTTTTTCTGTGTTTTATTTAGATTGGATTTTTTTATCTTATGAAAAAGCTTGATTTTTTTTTAAAGTCATAAAATAATATTGCAATTAATTCACCCATGTATTATTTACAAAACCTTTCCTAAGAGTGAATTTACCTTTTCTACTACCAACCCCAAGATTTCTTTTCCTGGCAATTTCAGCCACTTTAGAGTACATCATGTGGACTATGTGAGTGCATATCATTTTGCACTTAATTTGAAACTCATCTGTTCATATTTCAAGGAGATATTATTCTGTAGCCATTAACATACTTATATCAGCTGTTATCATAAATGTTTTTTGTTAAAAAAAGTACACAGGAAATAAACACTGAAAAACAAATGTATCAGATCTCGATGCTTTTATCATTATTCCAGGCATCTTTAGTGAGGGTTATGTTTTTCTTCCATTGAGCTCTTAGTTGATATGATCTCATCAAGTTTTGACTGTAATAGCAAATAATTATATGGCTAAAAATGTAACACCCCGCACTAGCACACCAAATGTGAAATGTAAAATAAGTAATAGACTTGCATCCTGAATGTTAAAATAAAATTAAAGGAGACTCTTCTCAGACAAACAAATTGTGCTTCCATACGGATTCAGTGATCCAGAATCAGAGAAGTGTCACTCTGGCTCCTTTCTAAAACAACAGGGAAAGCATTCATTAGGAGGACTTGCTATTAGAATGATGCACTTCATTAAGTACATGGCTGTCTTCCTTTACACAGGAAGCTGTTATTAATTCTACTGGCCATGCTCAAGCTTTCCTTTCACTGAATACAGAAATGAAAGAAACTTCTAAATAATAGAAATCACACATCTCTCAGCAATAGAACATTCATATCCAGTGGGAAGTCACTTCTAATTGACAATTCAATTCTGAGTGTGTTTCTCTATTCTGCCTAACCCTACTCACCACCTTAACTTAAGAGATTATCCTTTCAACAACTCAAAAGACTGCCAGAAGGATTCGTTCAGAAGACAAGAAGCAAATTTATTTTAGAATGTGCTAGAATGGCAACTTATAGGATGTATTTTTCATCCCACGAAGGAAGAACATGGAAGCCATAACGTTCAAATGAACTGCAGCCATCAGCAAAAGCACATTGCAGTGGGTTTCCCAATGAATTTATCTCTAGGTGTCTTTTCTTACTACATTTGCTGAATGTATTTGTTTCCTACGTGATACATTGGTGTTAGTGAAGAAAATGGAACTCGGGGAAATGCAGTTTCAATAACAAATGAAGTATACAACAAAGGGGTTATATACTACTGAGGCCAAGTCATACAACTTCTTTAAGTGTGGGTAGCCATATAAAAGGCCTGTGCATGCTGCCCTTTTCAATCCTGAGGGAATAGCTATGGCAACATCCACACAGAATTTGGGTTTTGGGTTGTCACTACAAATGCTCAAAAAGCACCATTCAATGTGCCATGCAATAAGTAAATAAATAAATAAATCAGAATCTTCCACTAACCAGCAAACACATACAAATATCTCACAATGAAGCTGCTTGAAGCCCTCCTAAGCATCACAGGCTAAAGCCCCTTATAGATGCAAGTTTGCCATTCATCATGGACTGCTTACGTTCACACTATCTTATTTATTTATGTATTCGTTTCAATCCTGGCCTTCCACCAAGGAGCTGAAAGTGCCATACAAAGTTCTTCCCTGCTCTTAAAACAATTATGTGATGTAGAGCTAGGTTGACAGACAGTGACCAGTGCAAGATCAGCTAGTGAGCTTCATGATGGAGTAGGGATTTGAAAGCAGCTCTCATTAATCCCAGTCCAATGCTCTATACACCACACTGGTTCTACTGCTAAATGCAACTTCAGCAGGTCCAACCTCTTGAACCTCTGTACAAGCAAGGGGTGCTCCATTCATTTCAAAGTCAGGGAGTCCAGTGAGGAGGGCAGTCTGTGCTTGTGCTGAGCATTATGTGAACATCGGAGCCAAGGGGGCTCTGGATTCTGGCCAAGGGATCATTTGCCCACAGAAGGTTGAGATAATTAAAAACATCATTATCTTGTGCAGTCAGTAGCCAAGATTAACAATATACAAGTTACGAACTGGAGCAAACTTCAAATAGGGAACAATTTGTTTCCGAAGTTACTAAACACAACCACAATGCAAATGGATAATAAAATAATTAGATCAGCCAAGCTAGTAAAGTTGTTACAGCACTGGCTAAATGATTTATGTTAATTTAAAACCCGCTGGAACAATCATATACTTGAATAACTATGAACAGATGGAAATCGATAAATGATACTGCCTGTAGACACTAAGGCATTAGTTTTCTCTAGATAATATTATTAGATAATGAGGTCTTTTAAAAGCAAATGTTCATACATCAAGTTATTTTAAGATTAAAGTTTAGTTTTATAAAATTTTGACACATGAAGAATTTCTACAGCTTGCTAAACACAATAAACCAATTCACAGTGGAGTTTTTGTAACTTTTAAAGAGCCAGTTCATATATTAGCTTCGCCACTCTGTTGCACATTAAGTTGTGCTACTTAGCTGAGCAATGTAAGAATCTTACAATTCAACTTCCTCAAAAAAGATTTCTCAGTAAGGAGTACTCTGGGCACACAGAAGTAGATAGGTTCCTTTGTCTGATATTACACAACTCTTGCAAGTAGATCCACTCATTGAGAAGATAAATGTATAAAAGGGTTAGTAACATTTAACACATGAATAGACTCCTCAGAGGGGAATTATTGCAAACTTTCTGAAATTTTCAGCTCAAGGAAAAATGTGTAGCAGAATTCACATCACTGGAAGAATCTATCCTTAGGATTCTCAAAGTCTGGATTTTATTGTGGAACTAGCATTGCTCAAGCATTGAAGATTTTTAAAATATATATCGTGTCCACACAACCTCACCTTATCAAAATGTCAGCCTACACTTTAATAAAAAACATTTAATTACTGCAGAAAACTTCATAAGTAAAAAAAAACCCATTATACATCTGCAGTCACTAGCAATATGGAAGCTTGCTAGCATGCTGCCATTTTTGTTGACAATTTGTAACATGTATGGTGAAATTTCAGTTGTGGCCTCTAATGTCACACCCTGAATTCCCTTTTTGCAGTACCTGAGTACAACACAGCCAATTTATTTCTGGCAGTCCAGATCATATGAGCATCCTGATTTTCATCAATTGCCACATGCTGAAGGCATGTTTAAATTTCAACAACCAAGTTAGGAGCAGCTGTTCTCTTCAGAGCTTCACACCATACATGTAAGGATTGCTTGGAAAACTAATCACAGTATACACACTGGGCTAATAATTACTGAAAAGCATTTCCAATTTTTTTAATGCCCCAAAGCATTTCCAATTTTTTATTTTAACATTTTGCGGTTTTAAAATCCTGAACATGGAAAGGAAGTATAGAATGTCCCCTCCCCACACAGCCTGCCTTTTTAAAAAAAGCCCTGGGGTGCATGCCCTGAACTAGTTCATAGTACATAAGTTTCTGATCCTTGGGAGCAAGGGAACTGTAATCTCTGAACTTATATTTGCCTCTGGAGGAACAGAAGAGTCATGGAAGTTCCTGCCATTTGGACAGGATGATACAAGGGGATCACTTAAAAATGTAACTTTACTTCTGCATAGTGAACTTGATTTCCACAGGGAGGCATAATGTATCTTGACTTTTGATCACAATTTGGATGGCAAGAAGAAACTAGCACAAAATGAACACAAGAATGCACCAAAGCAAATGCATTCTTCACCACCCCTTCATTGTTATGCATTGCAAGGAAATACAGCATTGGCAGAAATAATTCAGTGAAGTGTGAATATCTTATTTTAACAATACAGGATGTGAGGTCTCATCTTGCATGGTGGAGACCTCAATTCCAGTTTTGCTCTCCTTTTTCTACTTGAATTCACAAGATCACTTCACAGGGGTTAGAAAGCAAAGAGCATTCATGGAAAATAATTTTCTCACAGTATCTTGGTAGTGAAACTGGAGTATAGGACACATGTAAGACAGATTTCGGAAGCAGAAGTGATAACTTTTAGTTATAAGTTTTTAAATAATTATAATGAAGTTTTTTCCATTTTAGTTGTGAAAACTATTGGTTGAAAAGTGGGATATAAATGTAATAATGCATTAAACACTCAAATTTAAACTGGATCAGAGTTTAACATAATGTTGAGGATATAAATGTGCAGTGAAATAATTAGAAAAATCATGTTTTTCTGAGTTTGAATCTGGTTTGTTATAGAAGTGGGAGAAGTGAGAGCTAGATTAAAGTGTATACACTAGCCTTTGTTATATGATCTTGAGAATGTGTCTTTAAGTACTGTAAGGGGATTCTAATCTATTAGTGATTCGGGTTACAGAATCAAGAGGTAGCATTTATTCATGATTAGTTAATTGTGAATAAAAACTGCTAGTTCTGCAACTGCCTCTTTAGGCACAGATGGGCAAATTAGGTCTAGGATAGCTTGAATCTGTATTGTGATATTGCAGAAAGTGTGAAATCATGAATGCATTGGACTACTGGGAACATACTAAACTTTAAGTACTCACACATATTCCTTCCTAAACTATGGATATATTTGTTCCACAATAAAATTGTTTTTAAGCTACCACAGGAATCTTTGTAACTTTTGCTGCAACAAACTAACATGGCTATCCATCTAGAGCAGGCATCCCCAAACTTGGCCCTCCAGCTGTTTTGGGACTACAATTCCCATCATCCCTGACCACTGGTCCTGTTAGCTAGGGATGATAGGAATTGTAGTCCCAAAACATCTGGAGGGCTGAGTTTGGGGATGCCTGATCTAGAGTTTGCTCCTAACTCTTTTCACGTGGTCGGATCTGCTCACCTGTTGGCACTTAGCTCTAAGACTTCAAACTGACGGATCAAGGTATCCTTTATTGTATAGTTCACAAACTTCATTGCTTGATCCTGACTTACTAATTCAGCACTGAACACTACCTAATATTTTCAACAAACATACTAGAGACACACATGGGTAAATCAATAATCCAATATGAAAAAAAACACTTTTCAAAGATTATTAAGAACTTCAGTGCCACTATTTTTACAGGCGACTGCTCCCCTGGCAAAGCTATTGCACCTGAGCTAAGATGACATGAGATGACAATGCAATTATTCCAACCAGTGATTTAAGACAAGTAGATAACTATAAAGCACAGAGGAAATTCCAGAGTTTGCTACAGCCTGCACTCTTACCATTCAAGGATAACTGGTGAGGCAAAGTGATTGAAGCTAACATTCCAGCCTAAGCACATCACTGCATCAGCAAAGAGAGAGGTGCTTTGTCTTTAAGCCGAACAGTACGCTGTCTAAACTGCACTCTTATTTCATAGGGCTCTGACTCCAACCTAGGTAGATTATATTGCTGAAACAAGAGTAACACCACAACCGGATAGAAGCATCAAATAACACTTTATCAGCTATAAGACAACCCTTTCAAACATGAGAGAGAGAGAGAGAACCCATAACTGGACCTGAGTAACTGGAAGTAACATAGAAAGTTGGGGTTTTCCCCTATAACCGTTAGGCTAGCCACAGCACAGTTAATGCTGAAAATGCTCCCTAGTGTGTAAATTAATTGTTCTTTTGTTATCAGAAGAAGCATCAACTTCACCTCCTGCCAAATTTGCTTACCGGCTCTAACAATTAGCTGTCTGTGAGAATCAGAAAAGTATGGGTGCAGACTTAAACTTGCAAGATGTATCTTCTAAGAATGACCCAATTAGTTGAGTGTTATATCTCTTAATAATAACAAACAAAAATAGCAACAGTGATTGTAGGAATAATGCGGATATCTGTTGTGCACACTGAATTTCACACCATAGCTGGACACATTTTGGGGTGTATATAAAGTAAAACTGTGCACATGTTTAGGAAATTGTATGCTGACGTTCCACAAGTAAAACACACTAACTCTGCAAAGAAGTTATTACTTCAGCTATTTTGTATTCATGCAAAGGGCTTATTGCTGCAATGAATAAACCAACCTCATATATTTTCTCTGAACAGCTTTCCAATTAACTTAATATATGGATCAAATGGTGCCTCATTAGACAACAAGTAAAATGCAGCCCCTTCTTTCTGGATAACAGCCCTCTCAACTATTTCCATCAGACAAACAACAAAACACAGAACAGTCAAATCCATAATTAAGGTAACTTGCTTTCAACACCACACTAGAAAATTGCAAGCATATACTGGCTTACACTGCAATTGTGAACAGACAAGAATTTTAAGAAGCAAAACACAACAAGTAAAAGCAGGCATGCTACAGAAGTTAATATGCAGAAGACAGTTTCTAGGGTGAGAGAAGCTACTGAACATCTAAAATAAATGGTTAGTAGTACCACTTCATTACTGCCGGCTTCCAGCTATAAACCTCAAAGCAGATGATTCATAAGCTAGA
The DNA here is from genome assembly GCF_965112155.1 of Podarcis liolepis. Lineage (NCBI taxonomy): Eukaryota > Metazoa > Chordata > Lepidosauria > Squamata > Lacertidae > Podarcis > Podarcis liolepis. The sequence goes on along the minus strand of NC_139556.1, from coordinate 36,497,488 downwards.
TACATTACTTCGCTCTTTGAGAGAATCTCCACTCTTCAGGTAGTTTACAATCAATGCCAATTTAAAGTGGGGAAAAACAACTTACTGAATAGCTGAAAGTTTCATGCTTAGCCAACGCTGGGTTGTGCATTAAGTTTCTTTTCCTGCTAAGCCTGTTTACAGTGAGTGTCTCGCACATAAGAACGAGGTTTCCTTTTTCTCTTTTCAAGGTAAACAAGGTGAAGTGAAGAACTGCAGCAATCTCTTTGCATGAGAAACATTCATCACAATCATAGCCTGAACAACAGCGAACATTTTTTTTTGGGGGGGGGGAAATACCTTCTCATATCAGCAAGCCACAAAGAAACATTTTCCACGTTCTGCTATGCACTCCAGCCGCTTTAGTCATCACAAGTAACTAGCCATACACTCCAAGCAGGAATTTGTGTGCCCTCTATCTGCAGCTATTAGCTCAGCACACTGATTCACTGGCATTAAAGCAATAGCAATTAGCTGTCCTGCTCTCAGCAGCTACTGGAGAGACAGACAGACAGACAGACACACACACACACAGAGAGAGAGAGAGAGAGAGAGAGAGAGAGAGAGCGCGCTGAGTGGGGTAAACTATACAGTGACCACTGAGCTTTCACCAGCAATTAGTAGCAGGTGCTGCAGCCCTAAGACAAATTGATATCCCACTGATAATCAGGGCTAGCTCCTTGAATGTACTGTGTGTCCAATCAACCTTTGCCAGGGGCTCTTTGTTTGCTTTTCCCACTTCATTAGCAACAAAGGAGTACAGCGGCTTACGTTCATTTACAATGTATCATTTGACCAGAAAGGAATAATCTGTTTAAAGCCTCTCAGCACTGGAGGAGTGGATACTTAAGTCCACCTTATGTTTAATCTATTAGGTAAACAAATAAAGAGGAGTAAAAGATATTGCCCTTTTTGCTTTTTCTAAACTAGCAGTGAAAATATTTTTGCCTAAAAATCTTAATTAGTAATTTTCATCAATGCATTTTATATACAGTGATACTTCAGGTTAGAGACTCTTCAGGTTACAGACTCCGCTAACCCAGAAATAGTACCTCGGGTTAAGAACTTTGCTTCAGGATGAGAACAGAAATTGCACTGTGGTGGCGCAGCAGCAGCAGCTGGAGGCCCCTTTAGCTAAAGTGGTGCTTCAGGTTAAGAACAGTTTCAGGTTAAGAACGGACCTCCAGAATGAATTAAGTTCTTAACCTGAGGTACCACTGTATATGCATCCAGAATGCACATCCATTTTCGATTTAAGGAACCTTCCTGCAATACTCTTCAGCATTGTGTGGTTATAAGATCATACAATGGCCAGACTAGATTACACATTCCCTAATTGCTTCCCTATGCCTATTTGAGAGAAAAATTGAGTTGCCTTCGCTTTCTGCTGCCCCCCAAAGCCACCAGGAATCCTTGATCTTTGGGAAGGGAGTATGAAATTTTAATTGGAGAGAGAGAGAGAGAGAGAGAGAGAGAGAGAGAATCTAGTGAACATACTAGGGGCTGCATCCCTGCTTACTTTACTCACCAGCCCTCCTAGCCCACACAAATGAACTACCATGAGCTTCCCTTCACACCCCATGCAACTACTAAGCTCACTGTTCATCTCCCCAACCAGACTTCTTTCTTCTATCCTGCACCCCCATTTTCACCTTCTCCCCATGACCATGCCTTCTGTCATTCCCTTGGGCACAAACCATGATAACCACTTGCATCTTTACAGACCCACACAATGCAACCAAGCAGCACCCCTTTCACCTTCTGCCCAGTTATGGAGCCACTGTCCTCTCCTATTATTTAGACCTTTTCATGCCTCTGCTTTCATCTTCAACCCCATTCCCAATGTCCCCTTGGCCATGTCCATTTTCACCTTCACTCCCTTTCCCCCTCCACCTTCCTCCTTACTTTTGTCAACTCTACCTTGCACACAGATCACCCCCATTTCCATGCCGCCTTCTCTCTCCTATTATGCAGTCACCTCATGCTTATCTATGTTACTGTATCTTTGAGAGTAATGGAATCTTAGGAGCACCTTGGTTTCAAACAGCAGTTTGCATAATGCCACTTTGTCATATTATTATTGAAGCTAAGTTTGGACAACTGACTTAAAACACACAGATATGACACTAACACCACCTCACGGTGATCCTACGTTTCTGCCATGCCCTCACATTCATTTTCAGCACAATACAGCTAAAATAAAGCTGTATATAGTGCATACATAGTCTACTCAGAAATAAGTCCAAGTTCAGTGAGGCTTGTACTTGGGTAAATGGCTAAAAGATTGCAGTGTTCAGCTAATTTAATTGTACTATTTGTGATTAGGCCATTTTCCAATATATATTTAAGACTAATAACATCACATCCCTTTGCCTTTCCCATGAACAAGACTGGAGTCAGTCTTCAGAGAGAACAGAAATTGGAACAACAGAGGCAACATCACTAATGGTACGTACACTCATTTCTTTTGTCCCATTGCTGTGTGTGGAGAAACAAGTTTCCAGGGTTTTGAAGTCTAAATGCCACAAGCAACAAATGCCCATTCTCTAACACCCTTCTTCAACTCTCTGAAATAACTGTAATTTGCCTCTAGTCCTTGGAGCATATAGCAGTGTCTTATTTTGTTGGGAAAGTAGAGATATAGGAATGATATACTGTATAATTTGGAACCACACAAGTCTTAGTGCACATCTTAACATACTTGTGTATGTTTTGTGTATGTACTATTTCACCAAATGGTGAAAATGTTCCAGAAGGCCTGTATCTTGACAGTCAATATAACCCCAGGACTAATGGTTAGCTACTGCAAGAATGAACTCACATATGTTTATTCACCTGCTTTGATATATGTTGATTGGCTTGCTTTGATGCTATGTTTATCTGTAGGCTTGGGAGGCTCAGCTAGTCAGGAGAGAGAAGGTGCCTCACACTGGTTGGCTGCCAGCTACTTCCTTATTGGGGTGATGGATGAGAGTTGGAAAGTGGCCTCCAAGCCAGGGGTGAATGAAATGGACTACTGATGCCAGCTTACACAGTTTGCTTCCATATAAGTAATTGCTTATTTGTTTCCTGGGTTCGGACAAGTCATGACGACTGCTTGCTGCTTCAGTATCTGTCCCAAGTCTATAAAGGCAGCAGGGCTCTGAAGGCTGCATTGTAAGTTTACACTTTTATTTAATAAAGCACTAGAACTGGACATTCTATCATTTTCGACTTCTTCCTTCGGTACCCCTGCACCAAACCACTTGGTCCTACAGATCAGGACAAGACTCCAGGCTGTGTCCCCCATTCAGTGTGATTTCATGCAACTTCATAAAAGCCAAGTAAGTTTATTAAGATTAGACCGAGTAGAATGGAAGAGGGAATAGCCACTCACTCTCTCACATACATTTTGGGTAGATATACAGTTTTAATGCTACTACTGAATACAAACTACAAATCATACTTTCACCAGCTCTTAGAGAATGCAACTTGGGAAATGATGTCAAAATAATGAGGAAGGCTGTATGTTTTCAGGTACTTTCAAAATAAAATTGAACCTTTAACTATAGCCTGCTGATTTGACTCTTGGTAAGTAAGCAGTAACCAAATAACTCCAATTTTGAATATGCAATTCTATTTTAATGGAACTGACCTTTCCCCTAACATGGTGTCCAGTTTGTGTTGAATTTATTCCATGCTGCTAGCAAGTATTGCAGAGCTCCCTAAGTAATTGCCTGGTGCCCCTCACAGACTCTGTGATGGATGAGAAAGACAGGGGCTCTCTCTATAGCATATGTATTGGACTTTTGATATTTAAAATTTCTCCATTTTGCCTGGCCTTCTAAACTTCAAGTCAGTGGAACAGTTCACACACTCACCAAAATGGTAATTCTCAATGCATGGTGGGACATGATGGCTATGTGCACTATTACTATTTACAACATTACATGTACCTCATGGTATATGCACCTGAAAAAAGGGGTTTCGCCAGATGGCCTGTTTATTAATAATTCTGACTTGCTTATACAAAGGATAGACTATGCTCAGTCTTTATTGAACATTCATTTGATTCATTTTCAGGGTAGTTATGTGACAAGAAACATTCATCCTGATTTGCTTGTGGGGCATTTATATATCTTCTCCCCAATCATTCCTTCATCCCACACTTTTCAGTGCATTTGCCCATCACTTTCCTAACTGCTAAAGGTATGTTGTTGTTTTAAGTGTATTTGTTATAATAAGTATTTATATTTTGTATTTATTGAACTAAGGTAGCTTTTTCTGGCTAGCAGGCCAGAAAAAATCACCTGATGTCAGGACTTCAAAGTGCATCACTGGACCGCTTTCAGAGGCTGTTTTAAAACCCATTTGCAAGCAGCACCAAGTTGCTCTTGTAACATCCAAAACTGCAGTTTTAAAGAGCAGCATGGGGCTGTTTGCAGCAGGATATTAAGACCAAGCACTGAGCTTTGGCTACATGTCCCTCTTCTCAGCAGGGAACAACCAACTGAGCAGGATTTAACCCCTGCTCATCAGCTGATGAGATAATGCAGCTAAAGCAGAAACAAACTCTGGCACTGTGCCTATCAGTTGATGTCACCTCCTTCCATTTGGCAAGTTTAATTTCTTAATGGTATTTTGGCCCGAGATTGGCCTATGAGTTCCCCACCCCACCACTTGGGTTACCTAAATTTCTGGTATGCTCTTGAATTCCTTCCACAAAATATTGAGTGTTTGGAAGCACCCTGGCTCCAACAACAATCTGTCCATAGTGGAGAGAATACAAACTGGGTTGGCCTGTTATTTGTTTAAGTCTCCCACAAATAACGCAATGAAACAAACCCGTGACAGAATCCTACTGGAGAACATCACAGATGATGAAGGGCATTAGAGTAGATAACAAAAAGTGGTTGCACTATAGAGCAAAATTGGTGGCAGAACAGAAGCATTCACCCCTGCCATCTTAAGTCAATTTGCATGTTACAAGAGACCAGGCTTGCAAAATCACGGTTGACTTACTCTTCTGCTAGACCTGCTTCTGATGAATATCTATATAAGCCCCGTATTTATAGCCACAGTTCTAAATATATTTGCGAATGCAAGTGAATTTACTTTTGTGAACTTTGTAGCTATTCTGTTTAGTTGTTTGATGTTTACTCCCCAAACATGTATCAAATCATATCATTATTATTTTTTCAAATTTAAGGCCATTTTGTATATTAGTTTTAAATCATTTTTTTTTCCTGGACAGGCTCTCAGAATCATAGAATTGTATATGTCAGTCCTAAATCTAAAACCGGTATCTGCAAAGCATTTATAAAATGTAACAATAAAGATGCCAGATATGGCAATATTAAAGAGTCTCTAATTCTCCCTTATTGTTTTAAAAACACTGTCTGGGGTTAAAGGCACAAAGGAAGGTTGGAGAAATGTTAGAAGAAAAAGCAAGGTTACCAAAAACACCATTCTCATGGCGAGCTATTTTTCCCTGTAAAGTTGTGACTGAATCAACTGTGGCTGTTCTAACAACCCCTTTACCAAAGGATGATGTAGGGAGTTGGAAACTTTCAAAATATATTTAGTGCAACTATGGAGTCTGCGTCCCTCAATATACTAACAGCAATCATCATCATCATCATCATCAGCAGGATTCAATTATTAAGTCATGCCAGCAAGTCTTCCACTTGCACAATGGGACTCCCCCCCCCCCATGCATTCCCCTCAATTGGCTCTGGGGAAGTTGGGAGAACCCACAGGAGAGAAGGAGGGGGGTCATTCTACCTGGGAAGTTGGAATAATTGCTAGTCAGGAGAGAGAAGGTGTCTCACACTGGCTGGCTGCCAGCTACTCCCTTTTGGGGAGATGGATGAGTGGCCTCCAAGCCAGGGGTGAGTTAAATGAGCTACTGAATTCCTCTTAACAACAACAGCCTCCTTATTCTATAAATATCACAATTCACCTGTTAAATGAAATCCCATTTGTTCTCGCTTTAAAAACTGACAACCACCAGATCTGTATAATTACACACTAGTTGCTCTCCACCCCCAATGTTGATATAAGCACTGCTGGGGATAGAAATGTATTGGGGGGGGGTCAATACCTTTCCATGGAGTATTGTTAAATACTTCCTGACTTTTCTGACTTTTCCTGCAGTACTGTGAACATTTAATTGCTGTTGCTAGACTTATTTAGGGTTTAGTTTGTGCTGAGTTATATTCTAGGTTGGTTTAAATTGGTTAGAAGTTCATATTATGTTCATGGAGTTAAGGTGCTGTGAGCCTGAGATGCAGTTATAAATCTCTGAAAGTGGGATGTGTTAGAAAATGCTGACAGACTTATTACGGTAATCCCTGGGGATTCGTAAAAAGGCTACAACATTCCAGTGGGTATACAGATACCAGGAGCCGCAAATGCCCTGTTACAATCAGCTCCATGTGGTATGATTCTAAGAACAGCATGGGGTAGGGGATTGGAAAAATAAGCTCTATCTACATAAGGGCATTGCAGGAAAGATGCATATCTGAAGGGACTCTGCTAGCATTACTTCCACTGTTATTGTTGCTGAGTGGCAGGGTGTAAGGAAACTTGATTATAACTCAGAACACAAGGAGCGGGGAAGCAGTAGGACATATTGTTCAGAGCCCTGCAATCAGTCCATCTGTTCACCATGAGGTCTTAATCTAAATCCCATATTCACAAATCCAGGGACAGTAGTAATTGACTATTAAACAAATGGAAGTTTCTGTTGCATTTGCAATTTCATGTTAGCATTTTGCCAGCACAGGTTGGTTTCCCCAACATAAATAGCTGGTTTTTTCGCTCCCTTTCAGTGCTTTTAAGAGTTTCAGTATACCTACAGGGGGAAAAACTGCTTTGTTAAACTGGTACTTTGAATACCAGCATTTTATTAGAATACATCTTTGTTGCTGAAATACAATGACAACTAATTGCATTGGTATGGACAAATTGCTCTTTATAGAACACATCGCTCCCATGCCTTATCAAGTTATAGTGCTCTAAATTGATATGAACAATCATCTACATTTTACATACAGCTGTGAAGAAGATTATAAAAGCTGTTTACGTTCAGCCCAATTCATCTCTGCTGGGACCATATGAGTAAGAAACTCTGGCCAGAGACTCTATAAAGTTATTTTTGCTGGTCTGCTTTTTGGAATCAGCTACTGCCTGTGGAAACATGCATGGAGGCATTCCATATAATCTAAACCTTATGTCTTATACTAACAGTAAACAGCAGTTTGGTCAAGTGCCAAATCATTAGTTTTCTGTAATTGGTGCTGCTGTTGGTGGGCTGTTTCTGTTCCAGTTCATCTGGCCCTGGCTCTAGTTTGGGCTACTAAAGTGTCAGCAACCTTTTTTTGGTGCTCCTAAGCTTACGGGTTCATTTCTATTAAAAAAAAAAAGTATCATTCCCATTACAATACTTATTTCAGTATGTGATAAAGACACCACTGATCATGATCACTATGGTATTGTACACTATCCCTACTACAAGACATTTAATTATGCTAGACAGAAAAGCCTACGAGTGGTATAGGAAAATGATCTTTATCAGGAATGGAAATATGGAAGAAATATGGGGAAATAATGGACTGATCTCAGATCACCACTCAATATTTACGGAGATGCAATATTAAGGGACATACGTTTACATAGACATACAATATGTTTGCTATCTTTACTCCAACAATATCATATAATGTTGCCAGATTCTCTGAGTCTCTTGGAGCTGCTTTAGATACGGAAAATATAAAAGCTGCTGCACCCTGCGCTATCTGATTATAGTGCACTTCTGGAATATGGCTCAGAGCCTTTTCAGGATCTGTTCTGGGTAGAAGGCATTGCAATAGCAGGACAAGAGACAATGCTGAATCAGTTCAGATCTGGCAAGTTTGGAAACAGAAAGACAACAATGTACGCAAGAAGATTCAAAGGCCAGTGAAACACACAATCTCAAGCAAGATGCTGACATGTCTCCTCCTTTACCGAAAACTATCACCTAGGCTATTGGTATTGCCTCTTCTCTTTCCTTCCATTGTCTCAGACTGGACCCTTTATGGGCTCATCCAGACTTCCTTTTGCACCACGCTTCCCATGCTTTTCAGGCCCATGTCTGATCAGGGCTATTTTTCTTTTTCTTTTCCCCGCCACCACTTTCCCCAGGGAAACCCAATGTTTACTGCTGAATGGGAACACACAGCAGTCTGCAGAAAACCCAAGAACCAAGTTCCAATTCTGCATTTAATAGCAGGTTTTCCCAGAGAAAGCAGAGGGACAAAACAGAAACAAAAATGCTTGTATACAGACCTGCGCCTGTAAAGTGTGGCACAAAGGGAAATCTGGATGAACCATCGGATACCAACATCATTTGCTGCTCCTGTCAATCTGTTCTGGATTCTGGATCCAGGAGCTTTCCTTAGCCTTACCTTCAAAGCCCTCCACTTCCCTGCCCAGCTTATCTCCTGACACATCCCCTTCTATGACCTTTACTCCTCCAGTTCCACCATCTTCCAAAGATCTGCTGCTTCCTTAAAAGACCCTTCATTTTCACGCTTGTTGCCATGTATGTTTGGAACTACCTTCCAGAATGTGTGTTGAGATTCTATCCATTTTTACTTCTTTTGGATCCCTCCTCAAAACTCACCTGCTTTTATTAAGTTTTTGGCACAACCCCCTGAAAGAATCACAGATTCCTGCCTCCACATTTTTCTTCCTTTGTTGCTTCTTCTGTGTTGAATTTTAGATTGTAAGCTTCTTGGGGCAGGGACCTGCCCTCTTGTATTCTGTAAAATGTCACACACACTGCTGTTGCTATGCTAATATTATTATTATGAATACCAACAGCAACTGAGTTTATGGATAGTTATACCATAGTAAACATCCACCTGGAATGAAAGCACATTTATGAAAGTAAGCTTTTATTCCTCTCATCCTTAATCTGAATTTGAACTTGAGGTCAAATTGAAAAGCCTACATGCATATGCTGTTTCAAGACCCTTGAATCCCAAGACTCTTTTAATAAAACTCTTATGAAGAAAGACCCTACTGAGTATTTATTGGTAAAAGGAAACTATGGGAGGAAAGGGGAGAAATGGATAATATGTTAAAACTGTTTTTAAAATAATCCTTATGTTTATCCACTATTTTAAACCATTCAGATGCCTGATTATTATTCATAAATTAACTGTTGGACTTTCAAATATATTCCAGAGGTTTGCATAATACACTACTGTACTATAATGAATTTTATTTTATCGGAAGGTTTTGAACCATTAGAAATTAACTTCTGAGAAGCCGACGTCAATACTATCCTCAAGTTTAATAGGACAGAGCAGCAAAAGTACTAGGGAAATTATTACAGCTAGGAGTAAAATTAATCCAAAAGTCAAATAAAGTTTTAATTCATTCTACTTTTGCTGGACTAATATGAGAAGAAGAAGTAAAAACAGTAAGCTGAGATCTCAAACATATAAAAGAAAACTCGACTGAAGTTATTTCTAACCTGGATTAATTTCCACGCATGAAACAATGGCAGTCTTGGCTGAAGCATTGGCACTGAGTGGATCCTCACATGAACTCCACTCTGGATAAAGAAGGCATGAATTTGATAGTCCTGTTGTTCACACATAGGTATGGTAAGAAGAACTTAAAGCCCACTGTCTCTTAGCCACTTCCCTCTTCAAAGGCAAATCACACAAGATTAAAAGAGGAACTCTCTAAGCAGTGCTGGGTCCTAAAGCCCAACAGCTTCAAGAAGCACTCGCTGTGCTATTTAATAGAATTAGAAAGCAAAGCAAAACCAGATGATGTTGGAGTAACTGCATATCTCACCGGGCTGGGAAATTACATTTCATTCAATCATTGCCTAAGCAAAGCATTTCTATTATTATTATTATCATCATCATTAGATAAAGTGAACACTCCTCAAAGTTTTTAGCCTCTAGGATTCTGTATTACATAAAAGACAGAATCTGGGTGTCGAAACAATTTGAGTTACCCAGTATGAATCTCATGCAGCAACAAGCTTGCACATTACCGGTACTTAATTAATAAGCATATTTTGACCCACTGCTTATCCTATTATTTTAGAAATGGGCACAATGCAATTAAAACGCAATCAATTCCAAGACAATTAAAAGACCAGTTAAGAATCACAGCACATCTGTAAAAATTACAGAAGCGAAAACTATGGAGCCATGCCCACCTCTTTAAATGCACGTAGTGGGACATCCTACAAAAGCCTAAGCATGTAGTCTTAGACACTACATGCATAAAACATATCATCTTCACTATATGTTGATGATAAAACTGCTATAGATTTTAATAGTGGCGGATTGCACCTTTGTGGGTGCCCAAGTGGCTCCCATTCCTGAGCACGCTTCCAGATTAATGATCATTAACATTCAAAATATGAAAGAATCAAATAGCAGCCTTAAATTCCTTGGATATCACTTTCAGGCTATGGCATGGTAGAAACCTTATTTTTAAATCCCACCATTTCACCGGAGAGTACACAGCCAATCACAAAATGCAGTCAAATATTTGGCAAGGGAGGCCTAAAATGACTGAAGAGTCTTTGGGGAAACTTTTTGATCTGGGTGTTTGGCATAAATTTATGGTGGGCATAAGTCCTAATTTACAGAAGACAGGACAGATAAACGGCCATAAGAAGGAAGAACAGGGCCTTGAAGCTGTCCATCAGCAGTTAGCACCTGACAGAAGGCACAACTTCCATCCATGGTGAGATGTATTAAATTGCTATTTAATTTACTGTGAAAATTTCTAACTTTGCATCTATGCATATAAGTTAGCATTGGCACGTTTTATGCAAATCTGGTGTCCCCTTATTTGATGTGTGTCTTCTTTTTTGGATGGGGGATATATATTTGTAAATTTGCGCCCATGCACTGATTGTCCTTTGGTTTTGTTTGTTTGTGGGGGAGCAGTCTTCCAGGCCTAAGCATTTGTACCTTTGAAAATACTGTAATTACAGTTTTATCATATGGGGCAGCTAAAACAAAACAAAACAAAAAGACCTCACTTCACAACTGCAAATGACTTTTAGCATTTTTCCCCCACCAGGAAAAGATCTATACTTGAAGCAGTACAAATCTTCCTATCCCTGAAGGGTTTAAATCTGCATGTGACTGAAGAAGATTACCATGAGGTTAAAAAAGGCACACTGCCTTATTCTGCTCACTCACACCTTAGCTTGCAAGTCAGCAAAGAAGCTTGAATTCCCACTCCAAGCGCCTTAAGCAACACTCTTATTTAAAAAAAATAAACTTTTTATTCCCTTTACCATGTTCACTGACAAGACAAACAAATATGACAATGCAAACAATGAGAAAAATATTTTGTTGGGGTGAGGGGTTGTGGTTACACAGCTTGTAAATGTGAAGCCTTGTGCACTGGGTGATCGATTAACGTTTTATGCGAAAATGTGGTTAAAATAAATAAAGCTTGAGTGTGTGCATGCAGCTCACTTACACAGGGGTTATGGTCCTGGTCATCACACATATGAGCAAAATCATGTAACACCAGAGCACCCCCTAGAAAACTGGGTGGGGGACTAGAACAGTTTAAAACACAGTGAGGGACAACAGCAGCTCTCATTCTTCCTAGCTCAGTTGGTAGAGCGTGAGACTCTTAATCTCAGGGTTGTGGGTTTGAGTCCCATGTTGGGCAAAAGATTCCAGCATTGCAGGGGTTGGACTAGATGACCCCTGTGGTCCCTTCCAACTCTACAATTCTATGATTCCACACACTATGATTCTTTCCCTCACTGGATGATGCTTCAGTGCATCTGGCTGTTAAACAGAAGGTTGGTGGTTTCAGCCCACCCTGGAATGGCTGTGGGCAGGATTCCTGCATTGCAGAATGACCATTGGGATCCATTCCAACTCTACAGCTCCATGATTCTATGATAGGAGGACCGGGGAATTGACCAGTAGCCAGAAGAAGTGCTTGGCTGTGGTTCAGATCCAGAGGTGGGCTGCATGGGCACATCTGCTGCTGATTTCTTTCTGAGGAACACGGTGATTCACAACTGCTACTGTTGCCTTTTGAGCTCGTCAAACCTTTAAGAGTTTCAGAGTGTCTGTAATCCCACGGATAATCTTGAGGCGGCGTTCCATGGAGCAATCAAGCTCTGCAATCAGATCATTCGCATATTTTATGGCTTGCTGGCTCATGCTGAACTTGATCTGACCACTTCCTCCAGCTCTTCAACAGTCAATACCTGTTGGCCCTGAATTAGCTCTTCCACTTCTTTCTGGATGAGGTCAACAAAGCCATCACTACCCACTTTCCTGGTCATCTGCACAATGTCCTTCACCTCAATGGCAATGCTTGGGAATCCCTAGAAATTGTGCACACATTCCTTCCACAAGGTCATCAGCGTTCATTCACTGCTCCACGCTTGATTGCATCCACTGGATGTGATGCACTGGGCAATGTTGAAAGACTTCCAGCATGCTGTCAGGTCAAGACCTGTACCAGCATCCATTGCATTGATTATCCAGGATAAGGTGAGTGTGATGGCCTGGGAATCGGTTTCAGAGGCTGAACCTGAGGAATCTCAGCCTGCACAGGAGTCCCTACCTCCAGGACCAGCTGAGCCAGGGCTGGGGCTTGAACCTGAAGGGCCCTCACCTGTGCTGGATCATCAGGAGCAGACACCATCTGAATCTGCTCTGGCTCCGGAGGTGATCAAGGACCCATTGCCTGCAGGTGCTCCACTCTCAGCCCCATCAGGGGAAGGTGAGATTGCCTCTGGGTCCAGTAACCAGTAACCCTCCAGCCTCTCCTGAGCTGCAGAGGCTCAGGACAGAGAGGCGAAGGGAACTAAGTTCACGCAGGAGGAGTGCTCACCTCCAGGCCAGGAGAGGTGAGTCACCTGTGGACCAGGACTGCCCTATGCCTCGGGGCAGATAAAAGCCAGCCAGCCCAGTCCCAAGTTGCAGGAGCAACATTGTTGGTAGCCTGTTCCTGTTGGCAACCTGTCCTGCTCTTCTGCCAGATTTCCTGACCACACCCGACTCCTTGCCTTGGACCCCGCTTCAGCCTTAACGGACAGCCTCCATACTACACTCTCGACCTTGGACTGGACTTGGGACCACGGCGCACGGTAACCCCCCAGGACCAGCACAGTGAGCTTTGTTTAAACAGACTTAAAGTAGCGAACCACACCTTGATCCAAAGGCTGGATGAGGAAGGTCATATTGTGGGGGCAGAGGGAGGAAGATAGCCTCTACCTCACTGCATAGAAAGTGGAGTCCCTCAGGATCCTCATGAGCATTGTCCACAAGCAGCATCACTTTAAACTTCAGTTGTTTCTCCTTGAGGTAATGCCTCACCTTTGGAATGGAGCAGTTGTGGAACCAGACCAGAAACAATAAAGAAGTCACCCAGGCCTTTGTGCAAAAACACAGGATGCAGATTCTTGTCATTGCCTTTTGGGGCACAGGGATTTTGAGACCCGGACAGCAAGTCTGGCTTTATTAACTCTCTAACCGCATTGCCACAGATCAGCACAGTCACTCAGTCCTTTGAAGCTTTGAAGCAAGGGGCTTGCTTTTCATCTGTGTCAATTAAAGTCCGCTTAGGCATTTTCTTCCAGAAAAACCATGTCTCGTCTGCACTGGAGATTTGTTCATGAAGATATGCCTTGTCATCCAGCAGCCATTTTAATTGCACAGGATACATTTTTGCAGCCTCTTTGTTGGCAGATACAGCCTCCCCTGCTGTCCAGACGTTCTTCAGGTTGAAGCAGGTTTTAAAGCTGTTAAGCCAAGCTGGGCTGGTTTTAAATTCCTTGGCAGGCTGGTCCGCATCTGTGTTGGAAGGTCTGAAGTGGTCATCGAGGCTCAGAGCCTTTTGGTACAAGATGCTGCCACCCACAGGAACACACTTCCAGTTCATGTCTCCCTGCCACATGTTCAGTGCCTTTTATGTCTCCACCAAAGCCTTATCCCACTCCTGGCTGGTCACATGCTGTCAGTGGGGCACTTGCTACCACAGCCCCACAGTTCTCAAAAACCTTGATGACACAGATGTTGGACTTGTTCCAGCCAAATCTGTATGCCACAGCACACACAGACATGCCACATCTCAAGTAGTCCAGGACAGTCAACTTCCAGCATGGTAATCACCCTCCACTTTTTTGGTTTCTCAGCAGCTGATGATCATCACCATCATGATGCCCTGCATTTTAGGGTCATTCTGCTGTCTGAAGTTCCACCAACCACCTCCTCTGTATTCCAGCCCCATCTGTTGGCTCCTCAAATCCCTCTGCAAAACTCTCTGGTCTTTTCCAATCACTGTCTTGAACTGCCTCTTCCCCGTTTCCCCCCACGCATTTTGTTTTCACACCATTTCCTTACTCCCCCCCCCCCACGTGTCTCTCATTTTTGCATAATTTTTATTTATTTATATTTATTTTTTGGGCAACGAGCCTAAAGGTTCAAGTGCATATGTTAAAAAAAGCATAACTTTTTGCTTATTCTCTTGCTAAACTAAACACTTTTTCTTTTTTAAAAAAATAACAAAACACCGAAAAAACATATGGCAATGCACTGTTACATAAAAGTTTGGTAAAGAGTCAAGAAGCTGTCATGCCTCAGGAGAAACAATGTAGGAAGGAAGATAGACTGAAAGTTAATGGAAACCAAAAATATCCACAAAAACCCTCTTTGAAGACTTTTAAGTTCCCCCAATTTCATTTTTTTCATGTCAATTCAAGTCCAGTGGGTACTAAAATTAAAACAAAAATGATTCATTAAAAAAAAGGCAGAGAGAGGAAGGAGTCCCCTCCATCATGCTGCCTTTTATGTGATACAGATAAGTTAGGCATGAGAGCTGTGTTAGGATGGTCCAAGATTTCCCTGAAGAGTGTATGTTAATCAGATACTCTTTTATCCTACATTCCTTTTACCTCTCTCTTGAGGTGCACAAATGCACTGAAACGAACTGTTGGAGGTAAAAAGAGAGGCATATATAATGCTTAGGACAAATAGGCCATCGGACTGAAATAAAACATATCCTGTAAGAGTCATCTGCTTCCCAAGACTTCAAAGTGCATTTGAAGGCTCCTAGGTAAGGAAAATATCCTGGAAATTTGGAGAGAAGCGAAAATATAAGACGAGCAAAATTTCATGCATTCCTAATAGGACCCACAAAGACACCAGTGCAGGACTATTCTGTGTGTAGCGCCTGACTCTTGTCAACACTACATGAACAAACCCACTGTGGACTGGGCAAAGCTGATATAATCTGGAACTAGTGTTGCTACTGAATTTTCATAAAAGTGACTATTTATGGTGAATTTGGACATTCCTACACGGGAGATACACCTACGCAATTCGGAGGGAAGGAAAGGGAATTTAGGCAACACTAATGAGACATTCTTAGGGACATTTTCTGCAAACCTTTTTAATCAAAACTTAGATATACAGGAGGAAGACAGTAAGGTACAGTGAATGTTGGTCTTTGAACACATACATATCTGTGCTCATCCACTAAGAAGCTCACTGTGTGACCTTGGGCTAGTCACTTATCTCTCAACCTATTGGGATAATGTATGCCGCTCTAATAAAATGGGATAATGTATGCCACTCTAAGATCCTAGATGGTATAAAAATAATAAATAGGCCAATTCTTCAAACTGTCCTTGACGAATTGAAGAATGAATGTAGGGAAAATAAACTCTCATTTAATTACACCTATAAACAGTTGATCTATTTGAGTCTCAATAGGTCTCAGTTTCTCTCTTCACTGAGTTTTGGAAGGTAGCTAAAACTCTGCTTTAGTAAAACTACTTTAACATCTTTGGCTGAAGGTAGTCCACTACATAAATTAAAATGTTTATCAGTATTAATAAGTTAATGTCATGGACATTGAAAAAAATGCCTGCTGAAGTGGAATGTCTATCATCAGGAAAGCAGTGACTGGGAGGGTGTGGAATCTGGATGAGTTAAGTCAATGTTTATTAGACACTCTTGCCAATGAAGCCCTCAATTGATGAAATGGACAATGAGCTGATGTCTTTAGTCTTATTAATCTACAGATAAACAAAATCAGCAAATGCAATGAAATCAAGGCCACTGATATTGCACATCAAAATGAATAACAATAGGAACCTGAAAAAGCCGGCTCCCCGAAACATCAGCTGAGCAATATGCAATTTACATGATGTATACTTAACTTATAGTAAAGGTAAAAGGACCCCTGACCATTGGGTCCAGTCGTGACCGACTGGGGGTTGTGGCGCTCATCTCGCTTTATTGGCCAAGGGAGCCAGCGTACAGCTTCCGGGTCATGTGGCCAGCATGACTAAATACTTAACTTTAGTTCTCTGCAAAAATGTGATATGAAATTTATACATTGGGAATTATTGAAGTTTATTTAAGATATTTCCACATCCTTTCTCCATCACTTCAAATTGGATAGTAATTTATTAACAAGATGCAAAGGAAATATTTCTGTGCTGCAGTAATTAATAATATTTTATTACAAAACATCTATCTGGAGAAGCTGTTAGTGTGATAAGAGCTCTCATAAGACATGGCTGTTTTTAACTAGAAGTTTTCAACTGCTTTGTACTGGGAACAAATCTCTTGTTGTCAAGAGGTGTGATGTCAACTAAGTGCCACAAATCAGATGAAAACATACACAAAGGCTTATGCTTCACTGTCTGTTTTATATTCTCTACTTTCCATTTTCTCCTGTGCATTATAGCTCTCACGTGCCTGCAAATTTCACCAGCTTCTGCCTTAAGGGAAAAGGGTTACAGAATTTTTTAGATTTTAGATTTCCTTAAGAGTGAAAGGGGAATACAGAGCTTTGTTTTATAGAGTACAGCTTGTTACCCAAATCACAAATTAAAGTAGACTGAGGACATTTTTCAAAAAGGAAAGCTATGGATACAAGGTGAATTTAGGGGGCAATGCACACCCCTATTTTAAGCATGCCAGAAAAATACTGCCAGGCATTCAGAAGATAGGTGAGGGACTCTAGTTTAGTGGTAGAACACTTGTTTTCAGAATTGCAGAGTTGAAAGGGATTCTGAGGGGTATCTCCTCTCAGTCTCCTCTTCACCAGGCTAAACATACCCAACTCCCTTCACTGTTTCTCATAAGACATTGTTTCCACACCCTTTATCATCTTGGTCTCACTCTCCTGAACACATTCCAGCTTGTAAATACAGTGGTGCCCGCAAGACGAATGCCTCGCAAGACAAAAAACTCGCTAGACGAAAGGGTTTTTCGGTTCTGCGTTGCTTCGCTAGACGAATTTCCCTATGGGCTTGCTTCGCAAGACGAAAACGTCTTGCGCTTTTTTCTTAAAGCCGCTTGAAGAGGCGCAGTTGCGACGGACCGTGCTTCGCAAGACGAAAAACATCGCAAGACGAAAAGACTCGCGGAACGAATTATTTTCGTCTTGCGAGGCACCACTGTATCCTTCTTAAATTGTGGTGCCCAGAACTGGACACAGTATTCCAGGTGTGGACTAGCCAAGGCATAATAGAACGGGACTATTTCTCTAATGTGTTTCAAATTTGCAGTTTTGTACCTTCTAACTCTACCTTACTTTACAACAAGTCTAGATGTTATGTTTGCTACACATACACAAGCTGTATATGAAAGACAACTAATAAAGATTGTGTCTACCTCCAAATTAAATCAATGACACAGAAACGTAAGATACAATAGCACCAACTTCTATCCAACTTATACTGTGAGTCAATCTGAAGCAATGATGGAAAACCTTTGACATTCTAGACAATGCTGGACTACAGTTCCCATAATCCCTTACCATTAGCCCCTGGGGCTTACTGGAGTTAAAAACCAACAATATTTGGATGTCCACATGTACCCCACCCCACTTCTGAACAGTAAATATGGTGTGCTTGCATATGTGTCTCTGTGTAGAACTCACTATAGAGATGGCAATTCCCTTCGTGCCATGACCTTGACAGTAATTTACAAGATTTTCAATTATCAATCTGATCCAATGGGTCAGCATATCCTGTTATGTTCAATTAGTCTTATTTCTGTGATTGGCAAAAATTATGCTAGGCTTTTATGGAATCAAGTTTTGGAATGGATGAAGTAAACATTCTGGAAGATGAACAAATTGGCATTAGATCAGGCCAATCAGCCATAGATCATGGTTTCCACTTGTTCCATCTTGCAGAAAGCACTCAACTCCGAAGAGTTTTTTGAAATGAATATGTTATGGGCAGGGTTGGAGACATTGGTCATTGACAGCAGACTTCTGTTTTCAATCTGGAATTTTTATAGCCAAGCTGAAATGCAGGCAGACAAGCGCAACACTTTTGTGATTCAATTTTAACCACGAGAGTAGTGTGTAAAGGTTATGAAATACCTCTGATTTTATTCATTTTGTAGTGACCTTGCTAGTATATTATTATTATTCAGTATACAGTAGTACTAATTATTATTATTTGTTTTCACAAAAGTAACTCAAAGTGATTTATAGAAAGATTTATAGAAAGATTCTGTCTGCGTGCCTTGAACTTTTGGATTTGGCTATATTGTTTTCAGATCACAGGGTTCTTCGGTCACCTATGTAAAAAATAATTGATATTTCTGCATGGATGAAATTGTTTAGGCCTAAGATATATACTAGATCTGCCTCCCTGCCCCCGGTCCCAATGGAAAAAGAAAAAATGGTTCAGAGAGCTATGGATGTAGACTTTAAAGCATGCAGTCTTTAGGAAGTAATATGTTTATTTATAGATATGAATACCAATTAAGAAATGAAAATTTTTAAAAAAATATACGTATATACGTAGAAGTACGGAATATTCCTTGCTGCATATTTTGCTGAGTGATTTTATTGTACTGAACCTTTCAGAATTTTGTCTATATGCCAATAAAGGTTTGAGATTGAGATATTTCTTGTTAGGATTCATCAGTGCATACCTTTGCTCTGTATTTCAATCCACAGGTCAGTGTTTTAAAGCTCCCTGTTTGAGCAGTTTTTCTTTCTTTCTTTTTGCTCTGCCGCTTTCCCCACGAAAACCCACTCTTTACCACTGAATCAGAGCAAATGGAAATCTCCTGCAAATCTAAATTGTAATTTGCTCTGATTCAGCCATAAAGATCAGATTTTCCTGGAGAAAGTGGCAAGGGCGGGGGTGGGAAGCACTCAGACACAGAACGGAAAAGTGCGGACCTTTGCCTAGAAAACGCAGGGCAAAAGAAAAGTGTGGGCAAGCCTTTAGAGATATGCTTTAAAACATTATTACAGAGGTCCAAGGTTTTATCTTCTGTAGTATTGCAAGGAAGAATTGAATGGTATCCTTTTAAATCCTTGTGAAACTAGGGAAGTTGAGTCTGTCACACATTTCTTATTGTGCAGAGTCTGTCATGTAGAAATTAGATCAAAACTGATGTTAGATTTAAGGAAATCCTTGAATTATTGACTTGGATGTCTTATTTCTGCAAATCACAAATAGCTGATTGGGGCTTTTAAAAAAATGTAAATGCAATGTGAGTAAAATTTGGGGGCGGGGATGATTTAATGTTTTCAGTTGATTTTTCATTTACATTCTGGTTTGGTACTATAACAGATATCTGATTTTATTTTACCAACACTAAGAGCTATTTTTAATCCTGTAACCACCAGTTTTGCTGCATTGAGGCCTGATGTCTCTTCCACCAAGGCAAGGCTTTTCAGTTATGTCATGCCAGTATTTAATTAATATAGTTTAAGAATTTTAATCAAAATCCACATGCCACAAATACAGCTAATTTGCTCTCTAATAACTTCATTTTGGAATCACAATTTCACACTGAAATGTTTCAATAATCTTTGTTTTCCTAAGTCTGAAGGGTAACTGCTCAATTGAACTCATCTTGCAACGCTTACTATCCATAAAATATGTTAACTTTCATTCTGTAATATCTTGCACCTTCCTTTGGGAAGGCAATCACCATTGCCATCAGAGAGAGAAGTTCCTGCTTGCATAAGCAGAAGCTTCTGTGACTGGTGTTTTGATGGCAAAGAATATATTACTTACTGCTGATTACCTTTGCATATAGCTTTGCTATTCACTTCTTGGAACCCATCGCATTTCCTTCTATAATGCTATTTTATGGACGACTGTGTACACAAATCAAAGATTCAATGGTGATGTAGAAAGAATGAACGTTGACTTCCTCCTATTGGAAAATAGGTTTGTCGTTGGGCTTTTCTCTCCCCTTTGAGGATATGACAGTTTCTTTTCTATGAAGTACAATGATGCTGATGGAAAAATAAATCTACCAAAGGCAATATGCAATAAAGTCAGACATAGCAAGAGATCACGCATATGACCCCCAAAAATGTGCTGGGTTGTCATCTATCTATCTATCTATCATCTATCTATCTATCTATCTATCTATCTATCTATCTATCTATCTATCATCTATCTATCTATAGTGGTACCTCGGGTTACAGACGCTTCAGGTTGCAGACTCCGCTAACCCAGAAATAGTACCTCGGGTTAAGAACTTTGCTTCAGGATGAGAACAGAAATTGTGCGGTGGCGGTGCGGCGGCAGCAGGAGGCCCCATTAGCTAAAGTGGTACCTCAAGTTAAGAACAGCTTCAGGTTAAGAACAGACCTCCGGAACGAATTAAGTTCTTAACCCGAGGTACTACTGTATATCATATTGAACTCAGGGCAGAGTACACAAAAAATCAATTAGCAACAATGATTTCATTAGCAATCAGAAGAGATGAAAGTGCGTGCGTGCGTGCGCGCACACACACACACACACACACACCCTTACAACAATAGAGTGACTTGTTCTCTCAGAATGAAATATTCAGCTACATAATAAATGCCTGAGAGAGCAACCAGGTCTTAGTCTGGCACTGAAATAAAAAATAAATTTGGCACCAGATGTTCCTCACAGGGGTGGGCATTCCACAATTGCAGAACTAACAGGGAGCAGCACTTTCAACCACAAATGTTAGAGCAGCCTTCCACAACTCTTATGTTTTCCAGTTGTTCCGGACTTGAGCTTCCATCAGCCCTGGTTACAGGCCGTGCTGGTTGGGGTTGATGCATAATTTTATTTGTATGCCACCTTTCCATAGCTCAAACCATGCTCAAGGCCACTTAAAACATAGAAAGAATACACAATGCAACATAACAAAAGTAGTCATAAACAATTAATAAAGAATTAAAAAATATACAATCAAACTGAACAATTTTCATATAAAACACAAGTTCTAAAATAAAGACACCAAAAAAATAAAACCCAGCAGCAACAGCAATAACCCCCACAAACAATACACCAGCCCAAGAATCTGTTCAGAAGCCTCAGCTTCTGTAGCTGGAGTCAGTCTGGGCAGTGCCCTCCCAGGCTGGGTGGAAAAGGCCTGCAAGGCAGGGAACAGGTCTTCCAGGACTTACAGCCAACAATATCTGGAGTGCACCGTATTGACCACCCCTGTAGTATAGCTACAGATGGAGATCACTGATGTTTTCACATTCTGATGGTGGGCTTCCTGGAAACATCTGTCTGTCACTTTGGAAAACATGAAGTTAGACTAGATAATCATCAATGGAGTCAGCTATCTGCACGTTCAGATAGAATGGTAAATAGAAGAGAGTTACAAATCTCCATGGACATGACTATGGGTTTGCTTTCGTGCACTCTAACTAGAATGACCAGAAAGGAGACAGTACTCTGGTATTATCAGTAGTTGCAGAACAGATTGAATTTGTATGGAAGAGTGATTTCCCTATTCGATAATTGCTATGCTATACATATAACTATGTTTCCCCCTTTATCCATACATGTTAATGGAGATTTCCATGCACACTGCTGCCTACAGTTGAAGACAAAACACTGATATAGGGCTGGTTTGCACTTTATATTTTGCTTTGGAGGATAACCACCTGCTTGGGTGAATGTTAGTAGCAGGGTATATTAAAGGGGGGAAAGTCACCTTTATTTGCAAGGGATTTTTTTTCAGCAGTTCAAATTCTCTGAAAAAGAGATGAGAGAGAGGAAAATGAATATTGATATGTATGAGGGATGGAAGTGAGGTTTTTTGCACAGAGGAGCTCTCTTGAAACCAGCCATTCTTTCTATTTGCTCCTATTTATGAAGCTTCCTGTCCTTTGCCAGTGACATTCAGGAGTTTCAGTTTTTGCAGTGTGAAAAGTAAACCTTTTGGTCAGGTTATTTGCCAAAAGAATAGGTTAAATTGTGCTGTGCTGTGAAGTATACAGCTCATGCAGTTTGACAGGAGTGGTATTTGTCTTTTTCATTTGTGCCATCAGCTTATGAAATTGGTCCAGACATAGTCAACAGAAACTACAAATTCATTCTTTTAGTTATTCACACAAGTTACAGAGCAAATTTGATTTGTATTTCAGTATTTATGTTCCATTACAAATGAATCAGAATAAAAATATATTCATTGTATCGTGTTATATACTGTGGCTTATATAACTCCTAATATGGTGTGCTATAATTTCATCAATTCTTTTTATTCCTTTATAAGTTGATTTTTTAAAAAAAAGAATCTACTGCATACAAAAAATACAAATTAGTTTGAATTTTATGACTGCTACCATGAAAAAAACAACTTTTGAAATAAATTCATTTGGTTCAATCCTCCTCCTACAGTATGATCACAAATGAAACTGCTCTTAACTTTTGATTTCTTGCTGATGTGGATTAGGGTAATACAGTTATTATCCTCTTTGAAGTAAATTAAGGAGAACCAATAGAAATCAATAAAATAATTAATTATATGGAGATCAGGAACTTTTGCATAAACAATTCCTATAGTTCAGCAGAGGGCTATAGTTTCAACATAAAACTAATTTATTCTTGGCAGAAAACTTGGTTCTCTCGCTCCATAAACAAATGCATGCTGTTCAATTCAATAAATTATAAGACTTGGCATTCTTATTGCAAGTGCTTACACTTTCTGTATCCACCAAGACAATGAATTTAGGGCAACGACAATATGGGGGAAATAAGAGGACTTTTATGTTAGTGCATGTTAGGCATGCAGACAAAAAGGACAAGAAAGGTTTAACATAGGCGTGCTTGTCTCACACCGGCAGTTGGTTAAGTGTGAGCCAGCAAACCTGTGAGTGAGTCAGTCAGAGACTGACTCAACACAATATAAAGTTTAAATACTCTGGTGTTTGTAGCAAGTTTGCCTTGGTGCCTGTTCCTTGGCTAGAACCTAATCTGTGTTGGAATGGTGCAAGGAGTACAGATTGCTGGAAAGACCCTTTATTACTTTTGCTGTAAGCTGTCTGTCCTTTGGCTGATTAATATCTTATACCCCATTTAAATGTGTTTATGGGAGGGGATCGGGAGGTTTATTTGTGTGTGTGTGTTTCTGTTCCATCATGCATTTTGTGTTTTTATATTGAATTTTACATTGTGAACTGCTCTGAGATCTATGGAAGGAGGACGGTATACAAATTTAATAAATACAGTCGTACATTGGTTTGAGGACAGCTTAGTTCTCAAACCTTTTGGCTCCCGAACACTGCAAACCCCAGAAGTGACTGTTTCAGTTTGCGAACTATTTTTGGAAGTCGAATGTCCAACGGGGTTTCCACAGCCAACCAGAAGCCACACTTTGGTTTCTGAACATGTTGGAAGTCGTACGGACTTCCGGAATGGATTTCGTTTGACTTCCAAGGTATGACTGTAATAATAATAACAGCAGGACCTGCTTTATGTGTCTACACTATGTAAGAGGTGGACATCAGCGGCAAAGTGCAGGGTGTTCCCCAGAACTGCTAAAAAAGTTATCAAACATTCTCATCAAATGAGTTCAAACCTGTATTGCTCTTCAGGGAAGATGTAAAGCCTACTGCTGCTGGGAGTGCACCATTTATATCCGATTACTCTCTGTGATTTTGTTAGGGTGGGGATGAAATCGTCTTTTATTTTTTCTTTATTGGAAGTAGACTTGAACGTTGAGGAGAGGCAACTCAAATTAAATAAATATTAATGTGAAAACAAGTGATCAGTGGAGTTGCAATTGTTATCCATTGCAAGGCCTTATACTAGTGGCAGGCAATTTCTGGAGATCCTCTCTAGAGCAACAGCATTCTGGGGAGAAAGGTTATGTGACAAATACACCAACCGACTCGAGAACAGAACCTTTCATCAGAACGAAACAAGAGAGCCAACTTCCATTCACATATAGGCAACTGTCATGCCTACAGTACAGCTTCACAGAGAATCATTTTCAAAGAGAAACACCTGAAATAATCATTCTAAATAAAACATGTCTTCCGTTCGTTGTGCATCATTTGGTTTCATAGTCTTCAGGGAAAATTGCACAAGTAAAAGCAGGCTGCCAACTGACAACTTGGCAGTGAAAATAATTGGCATCAGACTTTAAGGTACACGGATTGTGTGACAAACACTAGTACAGCATATATTAATGAATAAGTCTAACAATCAAATCAATCTGTTGCCATCAGACCTGCAGGCCAGACTATTACCATTTATTTTCAAACATAAGCATTTGGTGCTGAATGCCAACTGCTGTGTTTATTATGGCAAAATGTGTGCATTATTACTTAAGGGTGGTATAGGGGGAAATGATTTTCACTTACCACTAAATTTTATGCTTGGCGGTTCAAATTGATCTGATATGTTTTAGATGGGTAATGTTCATTTATTTCAATTTCTAACCTCCCCCATCTTTGGGGCTCGCACAAAACAAAAACCCACTGAAAGAATTGTTTCCACTTATTTCAAAAACTGTGTGACTGTAGAATACCTATAATATCTAATTGCTCATTTAATTGCATTTCCAATTATTGTAATGGAATTCTTAGAGCGATTTACAAAATACTTTAAAAATAGATTCAAAGTTTCGTGCAACAAAACAATGACAAAGAACATGTAACAAAGATCAAACAGACTAAAACTAGCAACAAATTAAAAACACCAGAGGAAATAAACAGGCTTCAAATAGATATCAAGACAAGGCAAAACTGAAGTGGTTTGATTTTGCATAGATTTAGATGAAGAGCTGAGAACGGTGCAATGAAACACCCAACCTTGGATGCTGAAACCACTGCATAATTATTATTTTTCTGATTACTGTAAAGTGTCATGTGAATGTGCGGTACGCATGCCAAGAGCTTGCACTTTACTGCATTTGAGCTTAAACCTATGAAATCTGGATTAGGCTACATGACAGAGAGTTAAACCCTCACCACATGTTTGTGATATGCCAGAGCATATGTTGAACTACTGATCAGCATGCCAAAAATACTGCTCACTCCATGCTGTCTTCATGATATCACTTAGCTATTTAATCCAATATACGTTCTGTAAGAATTCTTTTTGAGCATATGTTTGTTTAAAACTTATTTCTTCATTATTATTATTTTTAACAATCCAGAACATTTACAACCAGATCTTAACATGCAATAGAGGAACTACAGTTAATAAAAAACAACTTTTAATGCTAAAAAGGATTGCAACACAAAGTGAAAACCCACCAAATAGTAAAGGTAAGAGGTAAAGGACCCCTGAATGGTTAAGTCCAGTCAAAGGTGACTCTGGGGTTGCGGCGGTCATCTCGCTTTCAGGCCAAGGGAGCTGGTGGGTGTCCACAGACAGTTTTCTGGGTCATGTGGCCAGCATGACTAAACCGCTTCTGGCACAACTGGACACTGTGATGGAAACCAGAGAGCACAGAAATGCCATTTACCTTCCCACTGCGGCGGTACCTATTTATCTACTTGCACTGGTGTGCTTTCAAACTGCTAGGTTGGCAGGAGCTGGGACAGAGCAATGGGAGCTCACTCCATTGTGGGGATTTGAACCGCCCACCTTCCAATCAGCAAGCCCAAGAGGCTCAGTGGTTTAGACCAGATAGTAAATACACCTGGTGCCTATATGACATCAACACCGGATTCAGGCTAAAACCCTGGGAAAAGAAGCAGAGGAAACACCCTTTACGTTATATATTTATTTATACCCGACTTTTTCCCTTACTCAAGGTGGCTTACTAATAAAAAATAAGAACAGCTAAAAACAGAGAAAAGCCCTTCTCTCCCTGATTGCCATCTATTACAGTTCAGACGGCAAAGGCACCTGGAGGAGAACTTCAAAGATGACAGTGGTGAACCAGTAGGTTGATGTGGAGGCAAAAGCTAGGCTACATAACACACACACACACACACACACAGAGAGAGAGAGAGAGAGAGAGAGAGAGAGAGAGAGTTGCAGCAACATTCATCCCCCAGTAAAGCATTTGACAACTTTCAATGCTGTCTTTGTGCTATGAAGGAAAGAAGAAAGTACAGTTGGTACCTATCTGAAGGATAATTTTACATTGGCATTTAGCCTAGCCTGCCAATTGCTGATGGGTTGCATTTCTCTTGTTGGCTCACAATTTGGCTAGGCCCAGCCTTATTCCAGTCCAATATGATCATTTTTCACAACAGAGCACCAAAAATTGCATGTTGATGATTCGTGGGGTGATGGTACAGTTTTATTCTGAATGTTTACAGAATATTTTACTGCTCAACCCATTTTCCTAGAATAAATGCAGCTTGAACCTGACTTGATCAAGCTGTGTGATATTCTGCTCAGTCTATATTTGCAGGTACATCACCAAGTTCCCGCTGCGCTCTGGGGGCTTCAGGCGGCTTCAGCGAAAGCAACGCGAAGCCTCCGGAGTGCGGGGGGAGCTCTCCCCCTGCGCTTCGGAGGCTTCGCGTTGCTATCGCTGAAGCCAAGGAGCCTGCATTCACTCCATAAGATGCACACACATTTCCCCTTAATTTTTGAAGGGGGAAAAGTGCATCTTATAGAGCGAAAAATACGGTACTCATTATGTACTGATATGACTTATGGTTCCACAGTTCAGTTTATAAAGATAACCACCTCAAGTTCTAAGGTATAATTTATCTTTCCATAGAAAGGTGCCTTATACTAAGTCAGCCTTTGGTCCATCTAGTTCAGAACTGTCTACTGCCAATGACTCTCTAGGGTTTCCTACAGGAGTTTTTCCCAGTCCCACCTCAAGTTTCCAGGGACGGACTTGGGGGCATATGCTGTCCCACTGAGATATGCCTCTTCCCCAAGGTATACCCATAATGATACTGTGGATATTTTTTTTAACTCTTTCCATTTAACTGCTATTTAATAACTCCCATTTATCTCTTATTTTCTTCTGTGTTAAAATTCATAAATTCCAAATCAAACTTGTAATATCTAATTTCCATTACAATCAACACAGCCCTTTTTAGTTTTGTCCTTCTCATCATTTTTCTTCACTTGATGTAACTTGCTGAAGTCCCTTGAAACCTAACTTAAGCATCTTTCAGGTCTGCCTTCCTTCCTACAGTTTATTTCAATGTTATAGGCCACTTAATATGTATAGACTATGCTGACAAACTTTTTCCTACTGCCTTTTCTGTTCACATGTTTTATTAAGCTTTTCATTAAATTTGTGATCCATCTTGGATGGACCCCTGATGCTACCATCAGCTTTTAGAGTTCTGCTTGCCTCCGGGCAGAATTAAGGTATTCTCTACTTCATTCCACCCCACAGAAAAAAGAGGTGGTTAACAGGCTCTCTGATATAGCAGAGGGAAGACTCCCACTGAGGAAACAGGGGAGGCTTATGAATAACCCATCCAGACATTTCTGAAGGCTTCCAGATCTAGAGAGCCCATGAAAAAAGATGTTCATGTGAGCAAATGACTTCCATTTCCAACAATATGACTCAGTACCACATTTAAGTGCAGTAAGAAATGAATGGCAATCTCTTGGGGATGTTTTCGTGGACTACTAAAAGGGATGCAATGGATAAACTCTTGCAAATGTATTTCATCACATGCAGAAGTCACTGGTGTTTATTTTCATAGCAGAACTCTTACTGACACAATGGTGAAACTGATATCAAGGATGCATTTCCTAACATGGGCAAGAGCTGAAGATCTATTCTTCTCTTAGTTCTTAACTGGCCCAACCTGCATTCCAATCGTTTTAGGAAGGCGTTCAATCACCTCCCCATGTTTTGTTGTTGTTATCTGTGTGACACAGAATTTTTCTTCATGATCTTGATTCCACATGCTAATTTAAATGCAAATGAATTGCCAAACTTTTCCAATGTTTTGTGCAATGGTAGCTATCCATTAAAATGTCTGTAAAGCCAGCGATATGAAGTGTTTAAATTCATGTCTAGATTATCTAATCGAGAGTTGTTTGAAGATGTGTAAAACTTGTTTTATTTTATTTATTATAATTATTATTATTTTAGTATTTTTATTGATACTAAAAAAAGAAAGAAAGAAATTATATGCCACCCTTCATCCAAAAACCACAGGGCAGTTTGAGACAGAACACAAATGTCAATAAATGACATAATATCTATAGAATATAAAAATAAAAACATGTTATATATATAAGCACTATGTCGAGTTAGAAGCAGGGAAGTGAAGATCTTCCAAGGGAGAAAAAAGGAAAGCTTCCAGATGAGAGCTGGGAGGCTCCACACTTTCTGCAGGTGACAAGAGTTAAGAGCTCCCTTTTTCTGTTTTTGCTTTTATTTAGATTTGTTTCTTTTATCTTATTGCATTAAGGAAAAACTTCCATAACTGCTTATGGAGAAATAGCTTTTAATCCAAGCCACACACACAAAATGACAGAGCCTCCTAGCTCTCACCTGGGAGCTTTCCTTTCCTCTCCCAGTCTTTCATTCAGCAAGCTCTTCCCTGCCTCTCACTGAGGATTCTGATATCATCTATCTGCCATTTTCATAACCCCCAATGGTGTCTTAGAAGCGAGACATGGGAGGGGAAATTCCTTGTGGTGTCTCTCCTTCAAGGTCACTGTGCAGCAGGCTGCCTTTATTATTCTAGCCATAGTATCAGATCTGTACAGAAACTCATTTATTTAAAACATTCTACTCCCTCTTCAGTCGCAACTCAGCAGAGTCAAAGGGAATGTATGGTTTTATTATGGTTTGTTAGAAAAGAATATGTAAGGAAAACAATAAAAATTTACTTTAAAAACCCCAAAACATTCTACTCCCTCTTCAGCTTAGAAGGGAGTTCTTATACTTACAATCTTAAAAAAAGCAAAAAACCTTTAACATAAAATAAAAAGGATAGGGGTGGGTGGGAAGCAAATAGACACCAGTTCTTAAAGGTACAAAGATCTTTTGTGATGAAAACAGATCCAGGGAAGGACAAGTCAAAAGGAGCTTGTCTCTCAGCTGAACTGATGGTGCGGTGCTTGAAATTCCACTAACAGTGCCAGATATTCCAGGAAACACAACAGAATTTTGTGGTTTCTGAACAAGTTTTACACATGCCTTTATTTGCCCTCCAAAAAAAAACAGGAAATGCTTTTTCTCAAAAAAAAAAAAAAAGTCTCTTCATCCTCTATGCCCTGGAAAACCCATTGTTATTGGTGTATTTACTCAAGCCCCTGTGAAAGGCTGAAAGAAACAGTGATACAGACAAACTGCCTCCACCCCAAAGCTTGGAACCTCTATTTAAGTTCTACTCTGAATAAATATATATGCAGCCTTGGTGGAGAGGTGAGGGGGAACAATGATGGCAGTGACTGTGCTCTCTGCCCCCTCCATGTACAACTCTCCAAAGAAATACAAGATGTAACACAGAACACACTATGTACTATCAAGACCTGTTGCAAAAGCTGCAAACTACACCAAAGAAACTGACAAGCTTGAGGCGGAATCCATTTCTATGGTGAAATAACTTTTTCTAATCATACTACAGAGTTAGAGTAAGGCTTCTCAGCATCAGTGATATCTGCTCTTAGCGTCCTTTGCACACAAATCTGCCAGTTTGTGCAAAGCATCCAGACACAAATAATTGGTTTCTCTGAGGTGTGTGGACATCAGTTTATGCATCCAGAAAACTTCTAAATAATTGTTTTTATCACCTTTATGAAAACTAAACTAAACAGATACTTGCCCACTCAGTGGATCTACAATATCAATGTCAGAAATGAAAACTGGTGGATTACTGCAGTATCCCTGGTTGTTTAGTTGTAAAAATAAGGCTTTTTAAACAAACAAAGCTTAAACATAGGAAAAAATAACAGCTGCATTTTGTATAGAGGTCTGAAAGTTGTAGGCACTAATTAAAAGGATTATGGGGTGTGATGAATGCTTACCTGAACAGTGGATAATCTTATTCTGCCAGGTCTTAAATAGTCCCATAAACTTAGAAAGAGCTTAAAGCAAATGTTCACCTTACCTTTAATCTATAGTGACCCAAATAAAACTTCATTTATTTCCCCTACCACACAACATTTGCTTATCTAAACAATTCTATGATAAGCAGATAGTTTCTTTTTCAGACATAGTAAGACTGAGCAAAAAAATGTCCTGTTGTCTCACATTCAGATGCAAAAGAAGATCTTTCAGATGCAATGAGTGTTTAATTCTACTCTGGAATCCTTTCTCAGTAGGTCAAGAGTAGGCAGCTCACTTAGCAATTTACCAATTTTTTTTTAGGATAACAAAACGTTAAAATACATATCCAGCTCCCAGAGAGCATCTGCTAAGGACTCTCTTGTTTAGAGCTTGAAAAACAATTTAAACAAATAAGCAGAATCAAATAAATAAATAAATAGATTTTGAGTTAGCATCAATATTTCTGGCACCAGTAATGCATATAGCTGGAGAAATATTTGACATTCCCATTGATGGCAAGCATAGCATAAAAAGAAAGTGTATTCACATCTCTACTCTTTTTTTGTATTATGTCTGTCATTACTTCTAGATAAGAGCAAAACCTCATCCCCAGCCAGTGAATGTGTTGGGTTGTGTGTGTGTGTGTGTGTGTGTGTGTGTGTGTGTGTTTTGGGGGGAGCCTCAATGCCATATTACAAATTGATATACTGATAATTAAACTGATTTCCCCCCCATTTTGTAAATCAAATCTAACCACCACTTTTACTTAGTTTGTATCAGACGCCTAATGATGACAACAACAGGCAAGCAGGAGCAGCATAGTAGGCTGGAGGAGAAAAGCCATAAGATTTAAAGCTGCATTTGTCAGGCTTCATTATTTTTGATGGGGCCTGGCAGTGCCAGGGTCAGAGGTGCTTGAAAACAGCAGCGGGAAAGAGAAGCAGACAACATACTTAGTGAGCCAATAACAAGGTACATGCTTCCACAATCTGCACATTTAGCAGGGCTTTGCTAATAAAACAGACCATGCCTTCTGCCCCTCCCTGGCAAAAAGTCTGCTTTTACTTTACATGGATTGATCATCACCCTTCATCTCTGCCACTAGCTTCCTCTTTTCAGGTCCCCTGCAAATGGCCCCCAGGGCAAAAACTGGAGAGGACAGAACTGAAATACATTGGACTGACGTTTCCACAGCCCACAATGCGGTGAGAATACTTGGTTTGTGTTTTGTGGAGACTAAAAAAATGAGATTAGATCCAGAGAAGGCAGTGTTTGATGGCAGTCTGTAGCTAAGAAGGTCTCGGCTGAGCTACAAAATGGATGGGAATGAAACTGCTTCGTAATCTAATATGTGCTGCCGTGAGTTTCCTTGGTAAGTGCTAGGTGCTTAGAGTTTGTGGGTTATAAATGTGCAGTGTTGTCGTGTGCTCCCGTCTTCCTTAAACAGCAAGAAATTCCAAAACCAGCACAGCATCACACAAGTTAGAGGGAAGGAAAACAAGAGACATGAGTTGCTATTCCACCAAGTATTCAGAGTAGGACCACTGAAATTAATGGACCTGAGTCACATTCATTAATTTCAATGGACCTACTGAATGCCACCCCACTGGTGGTGGTTGTGGTTGTTAGTAATTGGTTCTTGCTTTAGGCAAACCATGAATGGGGATAGATGAAGGCGGGAATTCCTTTTTCAATGATGCAGCAATGCTTTTTAATGTGTTGGCCTTGCACTGAGCCTCGGGCAGTAAAATATCTTGAACTGGCACTGCATAACAATATTATTATCTCTATCTATCTATCATCTATCTATCTATCATCTATCTATCTATCTATCATCTATCTATCTATCATCTATCTATCTATCTATCTATCTATCTATCTATCTATCTATCTATCATCTATCTATCATCTATCTATCATCATCTATCATCATCTATCTATTTATCAACCTATCTATCTATATCTATCCTTGGCTGAGAAAATGCATGCGCTTGGAGTGTCAGAAGGGACCACAAGGATCTTCTAGGCCAACCCTCTGACGTGCAGGAATCTTTTGCCCAACATGAGACTCAAGCCCAGTGTTCTTTTCTATGCTGCCAGGCTGATCCAGATGATTAAATAATAATTTTTAAATTATGTTATAGTTAGTTAGTGGGCTGCAGTTTAGATTTTTATGTGGTTTTCACTGTACACGTATCTGTTGTACACCCGTGTGGTCTTTTTTTATGAAAGGATGGTATACAAGCATTAAACAAATAAATTAGCAAGCAGAATTCTGGTCATGGAACACTCCTACTGGTGGAAGCAGGAAGGTAACTTTCACTTATTTCCCCTTCCCTCTTGTGTCATTCCCACAGAATCTGTTCTGGAATGTTAAATCACCTTCTGGAATAGTCTTGGGCGGGAGACTGGAGGGCAAATCAGGAAAACTGCCTCCCTCCTCCCACTAGCAGGATTTTCTGTTGGACCAGAATCCTTTAATGAATGGAAAGATCCCTGTCTGTATACAGAAGTCATATTGGTAATTGAGAATTAGCAGGTGTGTGTTTTATTACTTTGCTTATTGATTCCTTTGCAGTTGCTTCCTCATTGAGCATATCCACAAAAACACAGTACAGCATTTTTAAAATGCTAATTCCACCAGTAACATTTCAATCATTTTCAAGTCTATTTTATCACACAATTACTGAGCACTAAAGTAAGGAAAAGCATAGTGTTGTTTTTCGTTGTTGCTACAGTAAACTTTCTGAGGTTGATTAAAGATTTCTGAACATCTTTTCAGGCTTCTTCAAACATTGTATGCACCTATATATTGGGAAGATGTTCTTTGTGGTTTATCCCTAGTTAATCTACCTGATTTACTGTTGCGGGGATTTCAAAGAAAGAGGAAACCCAGATCAGTGAGGTGAATAATTTTGTCATTTAAAAATGCTGCAAGCCACAAAAATAAGTCTGTTAACACTAGAAAAATTACATTTCTACATATGCCTGAATTAGATTTTAAATGAATGCTGAATCCCTTGCATTTTTATTATTTCACTCCAACTGCAGAGCAAATAGATCCGACAGTATATCCAAGGATGCACTGGTTGTCAATCTTTTTGCTTCTGTGGAAGAGGAATTTTTGCCACATTTCCTCTGAATTTAATCTTGAGTAAAGAAATAAAAAACCATCAAAAAACTATGTGTGAAACTAACAACTGTTACAAAAAAACATATTTGCTGTCCAATACCAATTCACGCAGGTGGCACTGTGGTCTAAACCACAGAGCCTAAGGCTTGCCGATCGGAAGGTCGGCAGTTCGAATCCCCGTGATGGGGCGAGCTCCCGTTTTCTGGTCCCAGCTCCTGCCAACCTAGCAGTCTGAAAGCACGTCAAGGTGCAAGTAGATAAATAGGTACCGCTCCAGCGGGAAGGTGAATGGTGTTTCCATGCTCTGCTCTGGTTTGCCAGAAGTGGCTTAGTCATGCTGGCCACATGACCCGGAAGCTGCCTGAGGACAAATGCTGTCTCCCTTGGCCAGTAAAGCGAGATGAGCGTGCAACCCCAGAGTCATCCACAACTGGACCTAACAGTCAGGGGGTTCTTTTACCTTTACTTTTACCTTTACCAATTCAATAGTTCATTAGCACACCACAACACCACAAATAGATTAGATATCACTTTTGGGGAGTGTTAATACAAACTGAAACTGAAATCCTTTTCAGTCATGTCCCGATCAGCAGCTTGAAAAGTTGTGAGGTTGTTTCCCTCAACTATCTTTCCAAGGCACTTTCTTCCACTGCTGTTCACATCAAAGCAGGGGCAGGAATGTCTTGATCCAATGATTTCTTTCCCTGCATCAAAACTCCAATTCAGTTACGCTCTCATCTGTGTGCACACATGCCATCTATATGCATGGGCAAAAGCCACTGGAATTGTTCACAACTTAGTGGAACCATAGCTTCTGTTTTTGCATAGCACAGAAGCTGTCTTGAGAAAAAGAGCATTGAAGAGGAATATTTCTCTACAGGATACAGGCGGATTGTGGCTAATGTCATGTGAACCCGGCTTAAAAACCAGCAGTGGCAGCATGCTGGAGCTGCATAAAAGTTGTTAGTTATGAAGTTTCTGTGGAGACCACCGGGAATGCCCAGGGGAAGGAGCACATCAAAAGAGGGGTGTTTCATATCTTCCATGGGCCCATGTCTGAGTAAAGGGTTAAAGAAGTCACTGACTTACACCTGGTCTGCAACAAGTGTGGCTTTACTTTTGAGAAAGAGGGCTGGGTAAACCTAGAATGTAGGTATTTTCTCTTTGACCCCACCCATTAGGATTTAGGAGAGCAGCCTAAAGACAGTCTCTGGCAGGGAAGTGAGGGTTAAGCCTCCATTGTAAGTAAGACAGACTCCCCACATCTTACTTAGAAGTCTAGCTGTTCCAGCCTGTTGGGTATAATTGTTTAATTGACACTGAAATGGGGAATGCTGTAGGCTTTAGCATGGAGAAATTCCACCAGAGTAGAGCTGCCATATGTCCTCTTTTTCCAGGACATGCCTTCTTTTTCATGGGTATGCAAAATGAGAGTCATCAAAGTGATCCATAGTTAAAAGTAATAGTCAGCAAATGTGTTCTCTTTTTTGCTCTTCAGAATATGGCAACCCTAAAGTAGCCACTGAACTCGTGGGTTGATAAGTAACTATTGTTGTTTTCTTCTAGCTAACACATGAGTGTTTAACCTTAGATCAGGTGACAAAGGTATTTGGTTACAAATCTCAATTTAGAAAGGGAGCTGCCTTTAGTCTTTGCTCCTGGGCTCTGTGGGAGTAAGGATTTACACGAAGCTTTCCAGGAGCACATAGCCTCAGGCTGCAATGGAGGCTGGGGTGGAGAAGAGATGGAGTTTTGATATCAAAGCTGTTTAAAGTTACCTTTAGGAAGAAAATGGAAGTAAAAGTTGAGAATTTCCTCCTTGTGGCAGTGCCAGAGGATAGAGGAAAAAGGTGCACTTATGTGTGAGGGTCTCATTTATTCAGTTCGCTTTTATAAAAATTCTACTGCAAACCTTCTGGTACACTAGTTTAGTAAAAGCTATAACTAGCTGCATCTATTGCAGAATGCAGCAGCCAGATACTTCATAGCACCAAGTTACTGGCAACATGTTACCCCATTGCTGATAGAGCTTCACTGGTTGCATACCTGCTACTGGGCCAAGTTTGTGCTGTTTCACAAAGCCCAAAACAACTTGGGTCTAAGGACTGCCTGCTCCGTTTTGCTCCACCTTCATCACTGAGGTCCTGTGATGAGTGGTTGTCCCACACACCAATCAAGTTCAATTGACCCTTACCAGTAAAGGTTTGGAAGGAACCTTTGCCTTCATTCAAACATATTCTGAAAACTCAACCATTTAGACAGGCCTTTAAGACATTCCCCCCTTTTTAACCAATCAGTATTTGTTGATGTTTCTGTTGATGCTTATGTTGCATACCACCCTGATATATTTTAATGAAACTGCAGGCGATAAAAATTTCAAACAATAAAAATGTGCATGTCATTGCTGCTATGCTCTTGTTCTCTTTAAATGCCTCCTTTTAAATTTACATGTTATTAATTTGAGTAAATATTTATCAACCAGTAACTTTAGTCTTATAATCTCTGCATATTTTCCGTCCCCATTTCATTGTGTAACCGCCATCTTCACCGCCTTCAATTCCAGCACCGTCCTTGCAACTGCAAATTTTCTGTAAAGATTATTTCCAATGGGAAAAGAAATATTTTTAATGAGCCCTTTACACATTCAGCTCTCCATGCACAGTAATTTGAAGTATCTCTTTAATTTGGTGTAGACTGCATAGTCAAACATAAGCATTATGACTTTGATTACCGGAAAGTCTGATGGGTCTTTATGAATCACAGCAGCTAGTAGGGTCCAGTATAATGGTCTTGGTGATGGCCATGCAGCCAGACTTCACTGCCATAGCAGTCTATGGCACACTTTAAGTGGATTTTAAGTTCCTGACCCCAGCAACAACAAAAATGAACATTGATTTCTAAGTATTTTATTGCACTCTGCAAACCTTATGGAAGCCAGGATGCCCAAATAAGCCCCTAGTTACTAGCACAGATGGCTTTAAAGGGGTAACTAGACAAATTCACCGAGAATATCTTAATCAACAGCAACTATTCATGATAACTAAATGATGTCTCTACATTGAGAACAACCCCATGTTGTATGAATGCCTACTGGTTTTGGACATGTGAACAGTTAGAGAGGCCTTTGGAAATTGTATCCACACAATTGTTTTATAGAAAAAAACTTGCTGATTAGACAATTCCGAATACTCAGACCTCTTGCATCTTCCAACCAATTTCTTCACCTTGCCCTTAAACATTTAGAGATTAGCTTCAGTTGTCACGACAACAGTGGAAAAAGGTGGTAGCTACCCCTCATGGTACATATTTTCACCGCAGAACATTACTTAGTTTGTTTGCATTATAAGTGAGCCAGGTGGGCTGAGTTTAAACCAATAAAGCAAAAAGAGTGCCCATGACAATTTCTTGATTTTTTTCCTTCCCAAAATATATCAAAACAATATTGCAAAAGCCATGTAAGTATTTGAAGTCACTAAGCAGTCTCACTAAACAGATAAAAAATGCACAGCAATGTTTAATGGATTTGGCAGTTTTTAAAATGATAGCTCTTGACCTAAACTTTCTTTGACATATCCTGGGAAAGCATGCAGAGCTCAGTAATAAAAGCGGATGGTATGTTATATAGATTTGCCTGCACAGATTATCATTAGGTGCAAAGCATTCTGTGAAATATATTTCTCTCTCCCCAGGATGAAGAAATAAAATCTACTGAAACAGAGCTAAAAACAACAACATAAAAAGATTATATAGTTTCAAAACTGGATGACCTTGCAGACTGCCCCCAGAGTCACCAGAGGAAATGTTTTCCAGTAAAAGTGTCTGGGGAACCTTTGCTTTCACCTGTTATTTTGTGTTTTACAGGTGCAAAAACTGAGCTCCTCAAATTTTTCTGTATGAATTGATCACTGCACACCATCTCCTTCACAGAACTAACACAGCAACAAATTACAAATAGTAATTTTTGCATGTGACTTGTTCTGAAAATCAATGGCTTATTCCATTTTAGAAATAGAAATAATAGAAGTAGAAGTAGAAGTAGAAGTAGAAGTAGAAGTAGAAGTAGAAGTAGAAGAAGAAGAAGAAGAAGAAGAAGAAGAAGAAGAGGTATTTATAGCCTGCTCTTCATTGAATGTGTTCAATTCAAGAGAATGGAACAAGGACTACCACACAAGCAACAGAGCAAAATACATACACAACAGAAACATTGGGTGGCAGTAAGCCATAGCTGGTATTTCTCTTCCCTTTCCAGGAAACTTATGGGCCACAAGGTCAGTATGGCTGCTAGGAAAGACATGCAAGTGGTTTTGCTGATCTCTCCCATAAGGGCCAACAATTTACTTAAATTTCTATTTATGTGTGTGTAACATCTGTTCCTGTAGAGAAGGGGTTCTCTAAATGATCCTGAGTAGTATATCTATTTCAGTACTATTCACTTTTGTTCTTGACAAGAAAGAGTCAGTTGACTCAGGAGATACCAGTTCATTGGTATTTAAGGATCTAAAGCCTTGTCATTCCTTGGGATTATTGGTTTTCCTGCAAACATAGTGGGTGGTCATTTCCTAGAAACAGTATCAGATGTCAAATAAGGATCACACCCAAATAACTTGACAACAAAATAGGGCTAAGTTGAAATTTCACAGAAAATAATTTACTGACAAATGTTTAAAGCTTTTCTCTTTCTTTTTGAGTTCCTTTATAATATCTCAGAATTTCAGTCTTTTCCCAGAGAATAATTTGCAAAATTGCTCCAACCCCATATTGCCAACCATTAATTTTGGGCTCAGTTGTGAATCCAATTTTAATTTTTCCTACGTAGTCTCAAACTGCGTCTGTGCACAACTGATGTGCATCTGTGCACAACTAATCTCTGTTCTGCTCTTTTTATTCTCAGAGACCAAGACAGGGAGGTGAGCTGGTTGCAACTCTGCACTCTGCCATAGACTCTTCCTGCTCACTAAACCTTTGCCTCTGAGAAGCTCCTCC
Organism: Podarcis liolepis; assembly: GCF_965112155.1. Lineage (NCBI taxonomy): Eukaryota > Metazoa > Chordata > Lepidosauria > Squamata > Lacertidae > Podarcis > Podarcis liolepis. The sequence goes on along the minus strand of NC_139556.1, from coordinate 36,459,151 downwards.
CCTCAGTCTTCTCCCTCTGGTCACTCATTGTTGTCCCACTACCAATCTTCTGGCTCCGAGTCTTCTCCCCTTGGGGGTTCCTATGGGGGTTTCCCGGCTGGTTCCTCCTACCATTCCTCTATATTCAGCCAGTCCGTGACACCTACTTGGCAATCTGATACCAGACTTTTCACAAGTATTAATACTATGTGAAGTACCAACATGTTAAATCTATACCCACTTCCAGCCCACCACAGCCTTAATGTGATGAAGTTTAATCTTTGAAATACTAAACAGGCTCTGAATATACTAAAGGATTGCTGAGCAACCAGAGTTTGGAGCTAGGTTACAGAAAACAGTTTAGGTTCTGAAGGGACTGAACTTTGATAGCTGTGAGTCTGCTACTACAGGTAAAAAAAAGGTAAAGGACCCTGGATGGTTAAGTCCAGTCAAAGGCGACTATGGGGTTGCGGCACTCATCTCGCTTTTAGGCGTTTGTCCACAGACAGCTTTGCAGGTCATGTGACCAACATGACTAAACCGCTTCTGGCGCAACAGGACACCATGACAGAAGCCAGAGCAAAAGGAAACACTGTTTACTGGTACTACAATCTCCCCTCTGGCCTCATAATATCAGCTTAGGCTGTGCTAAATTAACAGATAGTTGCAAAGATGACACAAAGCCCCAATGTCCATACCTATAATGGAAACCCAATCTGTGAAGAGTGCCCTGATTTTTACCCTGCTTGGGTAGCAGAAGCAGCAGCATGCAATGACCCGTCTTGTGTTAACAGCCATGGCCAAAACGATGTTGAAAGCTATAAAGCAACATTTCAAGGAGTATGCTGTAGCTAAAATATACTGATATGGAACATTACGTGATTACCACTGAGAAATTTACTGTTCAAGCAGAATTGTTTGCACGGTTTGACTAGAAAATATGGCACATCTTCTGACAAGGATAGGCTTATTGAATTCTTCTTCTTCTTTTTTTTTTTTTTTAAAAAAACTTGCTATCTCATCCAAGGATAATACACACTTCATGCTGCACATGTAGGTGAGGGAAAAACACTGGAATCCCCTAATAAGTATGCAGAGCATACATTGTGGTTTCAACACCAGGCTGCTTATTTCCGGGGAAATGCCATCAGAGAAGCTCCCCCCCCCCCCCAGGTTGTGTCAGGTAAGGAAAGCTGAAAGGCTGTGCATACACATGCTTTCGACAAGTGCTGGAAACCAGAGCCAGAATTCAAGGGGTGAAGCCCCATCCTTTGATACTACTTTTTTCCATGTCCGGGGTCAGGGAAAGGAGCAGCAGAGAAGCTGAGAGGCTGATAGTCGTACAGCGTTATCTGGCAGAGTTAGATGAAGTCGAGAGTTAACTGAAGCACAGAAGGAAATTAAAGAAAAAGAATGGGGGGGGGGACTGCATGCTGCTTCCTACTCAGTTCTCTCTAGAAAGACGACACTGAGAGTTTGACCTCTTTTTCTGCACTCTGCAAATGAGTCAAATCACAATGGTATGGAGACATAATAGCTGGGTTTAAATGGCAAGGGGGAGCGGGGAGTGGGGCTGAGAGAAGCTGATAACTCCAACATTTTTACATCCCTCAAGTGTGATGAGTAATGGACCTTTTCAGCAAAGCCAGCACATAAATTGCTTATGAACACACAGTTATAGGAATAAGCACTTTAGCGCACACGGCTGTTTAAAATGGATGGTATCCATTTTATCCGGGAATTGTGAATTTATCTGAAAGGAGGGAGAGGGACTAAAATGACGGAAAAGTTCATTTTTGGGGGTGGTGGGGAGGTGCATAGAGCAAAGATCTACCTGCTAAATAATAGCAAACAGCAAATGGCAGCCGGCAGTTGTTGTTATATTGTTAGTACCTCTAGAGGGCAGTGAATAAAAGAAAATAGAACACCAAGAAGCCAGCCATGGCACACAAATCACAGTGCAGTTTTAATACACAGTGAACAACCTCACATCCAAAAGCTAGCCTGCATTTCTCATGTTAACATGTTTTATTATTTTGCTTCTTCACCCTGTAGCCCCTTTTGTCCTTGTCCCAAAGGAAATTAAGACTACTATATATATGAAACTACAGTGGATTACTCATCATAATATCTCTGGCTTTGCTTTCCTTCAACCTGTTTCCTCCCAACTAAATTTGAACTATAACACAGGGACCTGTCAGCAACCTGAAGCAAAGAGATGTTGGTGACTGGCTGGCTGCATTTAAATAGTATTTTATCCTGTTTGAAACCAGCTGAAGTTTGTCAGTGCTAATAATGAATAAGCTTGTTACCGCTTATTTGAACATTTAAGTTAGAATGAGATATTCCTCATATGCATTTTTTCAGGGGGAGGGACAAGTGAAAGCTTAGTGAAAGGAAGGAAGATGGATCAACAGATTTGCCTGAGAATGGGGAAAATCTATTTTATTTTATTTAGCAGCAACATGTGTTGTTTAAAACATCCATATAAGATTTAAACTGGTTTTTGAATTTGTTAGTCTGTAATTCAAATACCAGGTCATGTGGCCAGCATGACTAAGCTGTTTCTGGCGCAACGGAACACTGAAACCAGAGCAGCGCACAGAAACGCTGTTTACCTTCCTGCCGGAGCAGTACATATTTATCAACTTGCGCTTTTTGGCGTGTTTTCGAACTGCAAGGTTGGCAGGAGCAGGGACTGAGCAACGGGAGCTCACCCCGTCGTGGGGATTCGAACCACCGACCTTCTGATCGGCAAGCCCTAGGCTCTGTGGTTTAGACCACAGTGCCACCCGTGTCCCTGATACAACTTATACCCAATGCCTAATCCAAACCCCTTAGCTCTCTAATCAATAATGTTGTGGCCTAATTTAAACCAAAAGGGATTTTGTCACAAGTGGTCATTCAATCTCATACACAGTGTGGGTGGTGGGCTCATGGCACCTGGGCACACAATCAATCACATCATTAACTTACTTACAGGCGCACACACATTTTTACTGCTTCTATAGGATGGATACTGCCATTGAACCAATATGTAATATTGCATAATTTGCAATATTGCAAATTAACAATACAATATTGTGAATGTTTACTCACAGGTCCCACTGCGTTCAGTGGGATTTTCACCACTGTGAGTGTGCACAGGATTATAGCCCTAGCATGTAAAATATTTCATTTTATTCAAATATTCAAACTGGCTTTTTATTTCTCCAGTTTTCTTTAAAAAAATAAGTAAATTGTAAAAGGTGAAAGATTTATACAATCTGAAGAGAAACCAGAGTACTTTCGTCAAAATAGCTGTATTATTTTTATACCCAATATACATATATTGTATTATAATAATACATACAATATATGTGTGTATGTATTTATTGTATTGTAGTTTTAAGCATTGTTTTGTTTTTGGATTTCCTATTCATTCCCTTCACTGCATTTCTATACCGAAAATTTTCAATAAAATATAAATATTTAAAAATAAACAAACAAACAAATTGTATGATACCTGCATTTCAGGTTATGTTTTATGTGGCAAACATTGGTTTTGTTTTTGAATTATGTGTTTTTGGTAAGAACAGTGGCGTAGCGTGGGTTGTCAGCACCCGGGGCAAGGCAAGTAATTTGCGCCCCCTAACCCGTGGATTTGCGCCCCCTAACCCGTGGATTTGCGCACACTAACCCTAACCCCCAGATGTTGCGCCCGGTGCAGCCCGCCCCCTCTGCACCCCCCACGCTACGCCACTGGGTAAGAAAAGAAATGTACCTGAACTCTTTAGGGTCACTTCATTTCCCAGAAGAGTATGTTGTTTCATTGCAACTGGATGCATTCTGGAGAAAAAATGCAAAAAGAGATAAATGAAACTAAACAAAAATTATTCCCATCAACAGATAGTGAAATATTTCTGCAAAGGATTAGGCTGCACCCCCCCCCCCCAGTTAATGTGTAGCCTCTATAGGATCTTTGCTGATCATTAAATCCTAGTCTGAACTGGTTACAATATTACTTAGGCACATACTTTCTAGTTGCACTAATAAGATAAGTTCATTATCTAATAACAATACATGCTGTAGACTAAGTAGATGAGGGCTTCCATGCGAGTAACATCATTCCCCTTTTGGGTAGATTAAGGCTGCAATAGTATGCACAGTTGTTGTTTAGTCGTTTAGTTGTGTCCGACTCTTCGTGACCCCATGGACCAGAGCACGCCAGGCACTCTTGTCTTCCACTTCCTCCCGCAGTTTAGTCAAACTCATGCTGGTAGCTTCAACAACACTGTCCAACCATCTCGTCCTCTGTCATCCCCTTCTCCTTGTGCCCTCAATCTTTCCCAACACCAGCGTCAGTTATTTAGGAATAAATAATCCTATTAAATTAAAGGAACACTTCTGAGTACAGATGGTTATGCTTCAAAAGAAACCCTCAACTTAACCTGGAAATAACTTGAGTTGAGTTCTTCCCCAAAAAAAAGAATTGGAAAAGATTAGATACTATTCCCCAACCAATCTGAGGCTTCATAAATCCCTATGAAAAGGATGCTTTACAGCCAAAAGCCTAGAGTGGGAAGGATAGTCTTTGACTATCCCTGCTGAGGGCAGACTAATAGAGCTACTGAACTACATTAAACCTGTATGGGTTATAGGGGAAATTCTACAGGTGCAAAACTATGGATTATTCTCTAGATAAGGTTTCAGTCTATGTTGGAGAAAAATTAGGGGGCATTTGAAACTTGTCTTTCTTTTTTTGCGGCAGGCTTTAATGAGTCCTCAAAGTTCCTGTCAAGGCTCACTCAAGAGAACATCACTGTTATCTATTTCTGAGTAGGCATAAATAGAATTGGGCTGTATTTCAGAGAAAGGATAATTTGATTACAAAGAATATGGCCTATTATAGTTTTCACTGGAAAAAACACAAAATTTATTATAAAATGAAGAAAACAAATGTGTGTGTGCTGCTTTAATTTTTCTTCTTTGGGAGTCATTTCACATACTCTGAGGCAAATCATCCTGAAACTAGTGGAAAAAAGTTCTTTTTTATTCTTTAAAACAGAATAGAACATAAAAAGACACTTTCATTCATTCTGAGTGCAGATGCAAATAAAATATTACATCATAGTTTTACATGCAAAGCTTTATTGATTGCATATTTCCCAATGGTATGTGTATCATTTCTAATTTGATTTCTCCCCAATCTTTTCTTGCACCACATCAATATCATATGTTCTATGCTCTTATGGATGCAGAAACCAATTTTAAAAGAAGCATTTGTATGGAAATTATTGAAGACACTCAATGACATCTAAGTTATTTTCCTCTTTGGAAATTTGAAATACCCCCCCCCCCAACAAAACATAGCCTAAGGGCATCTAACTGCATTTGCACATAAATGCCACCCGCACCCCCAATCATTGTTATATTGCAGGCTTCCATCTCTTGCAGGGAGGGGGAAGCTGTCTTCTGTATTTATGTTACTTTGTGAAATGTTATATACATGGCCTATGTAAACATCAACACATTACTTTTGAAAGGTATCCTTTTTTGAGGATCTGCAATTCTTTAGGGACCATAATGAATGCAAATTATATAGGGAGGCTGCAAAATGCTAACAAATGATTTTATCTACCATGGCCTAGATCTTAAAAACAACTAACTCACTCCACAAGGTCTTGTTTTTATCATACAACAGCTTCCAAGACATCATGGCAATTACATTCTGAAACTGTGAGGAGTTTCAAAATTTATAAGGTGGGTGGCGGGGGAATCCACTTTTTAATCCTAAACCCTTAGGCATTTTTAATGTCTTAAAGGGAACATGAGTAATGTCATGCCACATTAGACCAATAGTACATGGAGCTCAACTTTTTTTTTATCTAACCATGACTAACCAGATGCCCAGGGCAAATCCTAAGATGACAGCACCAATCCTTTCATGTGTACCTGGATAACACAGGTTTTGTTCACATTGCTCCATAGGGAGCCAGCATCCTTGTAGCTAGGGCAGCCTGCAGTATTGGGTAGGTAAGTAGCCAGGGGATGAACACAAGTGGCAAATGGAATCAGTAGCTCAGTTGTAAGGTCTGCCTTTACTAAGGGGAAAAAATGTGCCTCCAATTACTTGTAAAGTGCAGCTGCTCCAGCAATCTTTTACTCCAGCACAGCAAGGGAGTCTCTTGTTGCAATCCAAGTCACAAGATGACAATGCAACATATTTGGGGCAGAGGTGCCCTAGTAACCATTGGGCTTCTCTTGGGGACATGCTTCTGGGTGTGGAGCTACATGCAATGTCCTTTCTTATTCAGAGGCCTTATTCTCACCCCCTGAAAAAAAAGGAATCCAGTCCCAGGGACCTGGCACATAAGATGCTACTCTGTGAAAATATTTTATATAGGCTAATTGTGCAGAGTATGAAGAACTCTTCCCCTCCTTACACTCATTGCATGTTAAATGCATCTTCATTGCATGCAGAGTTCTGAAAGGAAAGGATTCTGGGGCTGTATCAAAAAGAGAAACTGGAGCAGAAGTTTGTGATCTGCCCAGTCAGTAAAGGATGCTACTCTACCACCTGTTCCAATATGAATCTTTCCATGCATTCATAAAGATCTTCATGAGTTCCTTCTCCATCTTAGCAATGAAGTGGGTGTGACATATGGCATTCATTATCATGGCACCACAACTGTATAATGTTCTGCCCCAGGGCCTACTGGGTCCAAAGATCTCAGGTTCAATCCCTGGAATCTCCAAGTAGGGCTGGGAAGTACTCTGGTATGAAATCCCAGAAAGCAGTATTATTAAACTGATTTGTACAATGTGAAATTCTTCGTTGTCAAATATTCCCTGTTGTCGCATACATTCCACACAGAACTAAACCTAAGGCATTGGCAAAGGTGCTAGATGTTGGTTAATGAGAACACCTTGCATCCTACATTTTGAAACTGAAGCTATTCTCCAAATATTACACAGTAATTCTTTTTTTTTTTAAGTTGGAAGCAAATCCCACTGAAATAAATTGTAAGTGCTTCCCATCATCATTATCATCAAGTTTGTTTATATTCAAATAGCACATTGAACCACTTGAATAGCCAACGTACTCAAAGAGGTTGAGGTTGCAGCATTCAGATGAAGTAATATTAGAGCCATGAAAATGTAAACTTCAATGTAGATTCAGTTCTTCCTCCTAAAATAATCACAGCAGGAAGAACGGCTCCAGCAGTTGAATTTTTATTTTGTTTTCCCCATGCTGGGTGAAAGTCACAAGATCAACATAGAGTTTTTTAAAAATGATGTGCAATCACCAGCACTCTGGAAGTATCCATAAGGCTACCATCATTATCAGGAAGCTAATGAGAACACTCAAACATATTTAAGCCAGCTTGTTTGGGAAAATGCTCACGTGAAACAATACACAGTTCATGCTCTTGATCTTTTATTCTCATTAACAACGGTGATCAAGAATAGACAAGGAGCAGCTATGCTCATATAAAAAAATTAAACAATTTCAGAGAGTGCAATTTAAGACAAGGGAATTAGACCATGACTTGCTTTTTAATTATTCTCACTTTAAAACAAAATGATCAAAACAAATTCCTATTCTGACATTATTCTTCCTTGATGTAAATCTGCTAAACCTCAGAGCCTGTAATGATCTCAGTTGTTCCAGAATCAATATAATTATCTGGATAATATGCCATTTTAAGGAAGGTTGGCATTTGGAAAACATGATTTGATGAAAGAACTCAAATAATAGGACTGCCTTCTACACCATAATTTCCTCCCTAAACAAGCTCCACAATAGACAATATTTTCCTATTCCTTGCCCCATACAGGAAGGCTCCTGGTTGTGTACAGTTGCATCAGCTTTGTCTGTCTTGAGATGATCATAATGGATGTACAGCCATATCTTGGAAGTCGAACGGAATCCATTCCAGAAGTCTCTTTGACTTCCAAAACATTCAGAAACCAAACCGTGACTTCTGGGTTTACGGCGTTTGGGTGCCAAAACGTTCGAGTACCATGGTGTTCAGGGTCCAAGGTACGACTGTACATTAGCCTGGTTGATGTTAATATAAAAATGCTATTTGGACTAAAAATATGATAGATGTAAGAAACACTTGCCAGTGGTAGATGTGAAAAGGATCTAGGGGTCTTAATAGACCTCAAGCTTAACATGAGTCAGCAGTGTGATGCAGCAGTTTAACAAAACAAAAAAAGCTAATGCTATTCTAGGCTGCATCAACAGAGGTACAGTGGTAACTTGGGTTACAAATGCTTCAGGTTACAAATTCCGCTAACCCGGAAGTAGTACCTCAGGTTGTGAACTTTGCCCCAGGATGAGAACGGAAATTGTGTGCAGGTGGCGCAGTGGCAGCAGGAGGCCCCCATTAGTGAAAGCATGCCTCAGGTTAAGAATGGTTTTGGGTTAAGAACGGACCTCCGGAACAAATTACCGTATTTTTTACTCCATAAGACGCACCTAGTTTTTAGAGGAGGAAAACAAGAAAAAATATTCTGAACAAAACAGTGGATGTATAATTTTTGTGGTTCATGCTGTGGCCACAGACATGTGATTTGACGGTGAGTTTGGGGTAACCCAATGAAAAAATCCTGAGGATCCATGTGGATCTGTGCTTTGTAACCACGTTTTAAGTGGGGAAGGAAGGAAAAACACTGAAGGGACAAGGAGCACGCGTGGGGTGTGTGGAGAAGGATCTTTTCACCAAGCTGAGCTGGGGAGGAGGGAGGGAAAGAGAGCACGCTCGCTTTAAAGCAGCCAACTGGACAGGAGCCACTTACACCCGTGTAAGCAGCTCCTCTCCTCTCCCGCTTTGCTCCGTTAAAGCAAGCAGGCTCTCGTTCTCTCCCTCCTCCCCGGCTCAGCTCGCTGAAAAGTTTTGCTGCTTTTCAGCAAGCTGAGTGGGGTGGAGGGAGGGAGGGAGGGAAAGAGAGCACAGTTCCTTTAAAGCAGCCGACTGGACAGGAGCCGCTTACACCCATGCAAGCGACTCCTCTCCTGCTTTGCTGCTTCAAAGCGAGCAACGGAGGAGGGAAGGAAGAGGAACCATGGATCCTCTGCTCACGACTGCAGCAGGACCTCCCCGCCATCCATAGGCATTCACTCCATAAGACGCACAGAAATTTCCCCTTTCTTTTTAGGAGGAAAAAAGTGTGTCTTATCGAGTGAAAAATACGGTAAGTTCGTAACCCGAGGTACCACTGTAGTGTTCGGGTCATGGGAAGTAATATTTTATCCTACCTTGGTCAGTTCAGACCTGGAGTACTGTGCCCACTTCTGGGCACCACAATTTAAGAAGGATATTAACAAGCTGGAACATGTGGACAGGAAGACGACCGAGATGATCAAGGTTTTGGAAGCCAGGATGTATGAAGAATGGTTAAGAGAAATGGGTATGTTTAGCCTGGTAAAGAGAAAACTGAGAGGAGATTTGATAGCCATCTTTGAATATCTAAAAGGCTGTCACATGGAAGATGGAGCAAACTTGTTTTCTCCTGCTCCTGAGGCTAAGACCAGAATCAATGGATTCAAGTTCCATGAAAGGAGATTCCAACTAAATTTCAGTAAGAACTTTCTGATGGGAAGAGCTATTAAACAGTGGAATGGACTCCCCTGGAAGGTGGTGGCGTCTCCTTCCTTGGAGGTTTTTAAGCAGAGGTTGGATGGCCATCTGTCAGGGATGCTTTGGTTGAGATTCCTGCATTGTAGGGTGCTGGACTAAATGACCTTCAAGGTCCCTTCTAATTCTATGACTCTGTAATAGGAAGCCAAAGCAGCAAATGATTTCACACTGCCCAGATGTGAGCTGATTTCACTCTCTGTTTTTTAATACAGCATATTGGATTCATCTTAACACCTATTATAGCTTCCTTGTCTCTGAAGTAACACATATAAATGCACAGTAACATTCCTTAAACAACCTGTTTAAGAGAGCAAAGAGGTCTCTAAATAAACAGTGCTCTGATCGTTCTAAAATATTATGTCTTCCTAACACATTTGCGAAGCAGTGTGTCACTGCCTCTTCTACGTTTTCTTAAATGAAATTTGAAGTCTGCTAAATTAAAAGTCGGAATCAAAGCAATGTAACGTGTAGGAACAAATCACTCTTTCTATGAAGTAAAAAAAAATCTAGAAGTTATCTAAGGATGAGTGAAAACAATGGCAGAAAGTAATGGAAGATAGAGGGTTCATGAAGATTGGTAATATAAACAATGCACAATCTGTGGAGGTTGAACTAACAGGCAATCCCTATCTAAGGAATCCTTCATTTTGTGGCTACTGAGAATGCAAAGTCTTCATTGGATATTTTTTTGTGGTACATGCTGGTACCTCCCTCTTGTTTCACAGTACGCTCCCCTTTACTATATAGCATTTGAGTTTTCTATTAGTACATAAATTTTTATTTTATTAAAAGAGGTGATTGCAAAATAAATTGTTTGGTAGGCTGTGTTGTTTCACCTCTTTCTTTAGCGATATCTAGCATAGCATAGCTCTTGATGCACAAGTGTTTTGTATGTTTGTTGGTATTTAAGCAAGCACAATATTTTTTACATGTGGGAGCAGTCAAACAGAGGTGTCTGCAAATTAGATCCTTCAAGTGAAACAATAGTGAAGTATGTGAATATATGTACCGTAAATTTCGCTCCAAAACACGCACTTTTTTGCTCCGAGAAAGTAAGGGAAAATGCCTGTGCGTGTTAAGGAGCGAATGCACGGCTCAGAGCCATGGCTGCCGTCAGTCAGGCAAAGCGGGAGCCACTTACACGCTCTACGAGGCTCTCACTTTGCTTTCTTTAAAGCGACCTGGAGCCAGGAAGGAGGGAGGGAAGGAGAGCCATAGCAGCAAAGCCGGCAGCAGCCGCTTACACGGGAGGGAGAGACGCTTGCAAAGGTCTGCGCGCTCTCTAAACAGAGCAATGAGGCTGCAGAGAGACGGCAGGAAAGATAAAATTTAAGCAACCAGCAGCAAAATAAAACCAACCTCTAGCTCTGAGCCACGCAGGAAGTAAAAAAAAAAAGGCTGGGGAGGGCATGAGGGAGAGGGGAAAACTTCGCAAATCCCCCACGTCTCAGCTGATCGGCTGGGATGGAGCAGCTTGTTTTCAGGCAGGATAGATTTGAGCATTGTCTGGGTCCTAGTGCCCCTACCGCTTTTTTGTGCTCCATTCTATTGCTGCTGCTGGTGGCTGCTTACCATTCAGGCTGCAAGGAGGAGCACTTTTACACAGCTAATGGCAAATCCCCTGCAATCCCAAGTCCTCCTCACTTGCTCAAATCTATTCCGCCTCAAAACAAGGAGCGGAAGGAAAAGGCTGCAAACTGTTAAATGGAAAAAAAAAAACCCAGGCACAGGGCAAATACCTTAAGTATACCTTTAAAGCAACAGTGCTCTTTCCCTCCCTCCTCCCCGGTGAAAAGCTCCTTGTCCCTTGAGTTCTTTTCCTTCCCTCCCCACTTAAAATGTGGTTACAAAGCACGGATCCACATGGATCCTCAGGATTTTTGCATTGGGCTACCCCAAACTCACTGTCAGATCACATGTCTGTGGCCACAGCATGAACCATAAAAATCATACATCCACTGTTTCATTTAGAATATTTTTTCCTCGTTTTCCTCCTCTAAAAACTACATGCGTGTTATTGTCAGATGCGTGTTATAGAGCGAAAAATACGGTATGTTTCATATGTTGAGCCGACAACATCTAGGACTTAGACTGATAGCTCAGTTGGTAGAGCATAAGACTCTTAATCTTAGGGTCAAGGGTTCGAGCCCCACATTGAGCAAAAATATTCCTGTACTGCAAGGGGTTGGACTAGATGACTCTCGTGGTCTCTTCCCACTCTACAATTCTATGATTCTATGTCAGGAAAGGGTGCATTATGTCATTATCTCACATCCAGTTTTTCTGTCTTCTTTCTGGCATCCCTACGTCAGCAATGTTGGCATTAAACCAACAGAACAAGGCAAGAGACTGCCAGGAACCTCTGAAATATGTGGTTAAAATGAACTCATTTGGAAATAATGGAAATATTTCATTAATACTTGATTGAACAGCTTATGGGATTAATCTTTTTTGTCTTAAAGTGGATTTTTTAAATATAATTCCACACTTTTCTCCTGTACTAATAGTTTGAGCTATGACCATTTATGAAGGAGAGATAAGTCTCTGACGTCCTCTGCATTCTACAGTGAGAATAAAATTAAAAATGGGAAAGGAAACAATTGTTCAAATTAAAGCAGAATAGAACAAGCCATTTCTTAAAGAGGTATGAGAACCAAAGGGTAAAGCATTTACTGAAGTCATGGCACTAAACTTTAAAATACCCCACAGACTGGATTACTTTAATTCCCACTTAGTAAAGTTTACATAAAGGCTTCCCTGCCAAATGCAATGGACTTATAAGTGTGTTTGTTTATGGGTTTGAATAATGCATTGTCTGTGTTGTTGTTAAATTGATTTTTAGAAAGTGTTGTTTAAAAGTGCTAATCTTTAAAGGACACAGCATTTGGTATTGGCTTTAGCTGCCTCTTTTTATCTCTTCCTTCAACCTTTTTTATTTCTTGCATTCAAAGTCCATTTATCCTTCAGTGAAGTCAGAGTAACATCTTAGTCTCCTACCCATTCTGTGAGCTGGTTAAGCTAAGCCTGGGATAGTGACTAGCTCAAGGCTATCCAATATGCTTCCTAGTGAACTGGAGAAGTGAGCTGAGATTTCCTACATCCAAGCCCATTCCCAACAGTGATCTCCAAATAATGGGGTATTAAGAGAAATTAAATAACCATGCTGAGTGCATCCATCACTCTGTGCAGAGACTACCTGTAGCATTGACACTGCCCCCTTGCCATGGTATGATCAGTGATGTCATCTTAAGGGAGGAAGCAAACAGTGTGATTCCCTTATGCAGCCTTTACAACAAGAGAAAGGCTCAGAGAATCCTAGTGTTACCATTGCCCAGAAATCACAAGCTTTCTGATGGAATGGGGAAAGGATAATATAACTGACTGATTGGGCAAAAGGCAAGACTGCACAACAGCACAATCTTAACTGTGTCATTCTTCTGTTGGAAGTAGGACACACACACTGTGTTTTTATAGCTGACTCTCTGGAAATCAGATCTGGGGTAGTGGATTTTGCTACTGGTGTGTTTAAGCCAGTTCAGCACACAGCCCGAGGGCCACATGCAGCCCTTGATGCCTTTTTGGCAGCCCTCAGCAACCTCTGACCTCCCACACAACAAGGTTCCATCTCAAGGTTTTCTTGTGGCCCACTTAGTATGAAAAGTTGGACTGGCTTGGTTAAGCAGTCTGCTTCAATCTGTGGCCAATTTGTATGCTTGTAAATAAACTCAAATATTACAAAGTATCTAGCAATCACTTCATCCAAAGGAAAGAGTGGTTTACAACAGTTATACATATTATTAAAAATACCACCCAAATATTTAAAATCAGAGCTCAGTTAAAACCATGTATTCTTAATTTGGTGTATTCTTAATTGCTTGCATAAACCTGATGGATTGGAAGCATTTTCAGCAGGTGTTTAAAGGTTGAAACAGGAGGCACCTGCTGATTCTTTATTGGCAGAGAATTCCACAAGACATGCCAATGTCACTAAAGGCTTGTTGTCTTGTTGTGGATAAATGAGCCTAACCAACTGAGAAAATGACTAGCAACACGCCTGCAGACAATCTCAGTGATCAAGCTGCGATACAAGGCTTTAGGCAACCTAAGACACCCTGGACCTAATGTCTTCAGGGCTTTGTAAATTAAAATAGGACATTGATCATGGCTCAGTAGTAAATGGAAAGCCAGTACAGATGTTTTAATAATGGTGTCAAATATTGTCGGTGATTAGCAGTCTTGCTGCCACATTGCGTGGACAGGCGGAGTCCCCAGGTCCCGAGCAGCCCCCCCGTCATGTGGAATAACGACTCAAGACAACGTGCTATGGGATTAAATTGGCCACAACTTTATTAAATTTCAAATGTGGGTAGACCTTGGCTCAGGCATTGGGCATTCTCCCTCCCCAGTCCCCAGCCGGGGACCTAGGGAGCATCAGGGTTATCCAGTGTTTGTGTGGGGGGTGGGCTGGCTCTGGAGAACATGTGAGGATTCCCAGGTAAGATCCTCCCTCTATTGTGTGGGCAGGTAATCCCTCCCCCACCTGGCCTGATCTCCTTGGCAACGCTTCCCCCAGGTGGGATTGGACAACTGACTGGGGTAGGCGGAGACCTCCAGGTATCCCACCTGAGGGAAGGCAAAGCCAAGCCTATGCTGAATGGAGCCGCTCCAGATCCAGGGGCTGCGCGCGTCCACACAAAGGTCGCCCCCCGTTTTATGCGGGGAGCGGTCATTCTGCATCGGCTGGAGTTTCTGAACCAGGCCCAAGGCAGTCTCACACTGCAGTAATCCAGCCTTGGAGTTATCAAAGCGTTGACTACAGTGGCAAATCCGACAAGGATAGTAAAAGGCACTGCTTTTCTTTAGTGTAAACTGTGTCTAACACCGACGTTTGTGTGGTGCAAAATGTCTCTCACAGATTTGCTTTCTTGTTCATCAACATAAATTATGGGAGAGGGGATTACTGGTTTTGTTCTTGTTTTATTATGTATTTTGAGTTTTTATTTTGTATTTTTATGCTGTGAACCGCTCTGATATCTTTGGATGAAGGGCAGTAAAACTAACTAAACAAATATTATAGAAAAATACTCTTTCACAAAAATGGCTCTTTCACCAGCTCTTCATTCTTAGCTCTGGATAGCCTTGGGCCCGGAGGTGCACACATCCATACTAAGTCATGGTTTGGCTTAGTGTTATGTGTAGACATAGCCAAAGTAACTAAACAGGTAGAATTAAGAACACTGAACTGAAGTTCCCCTTGAGGTGTCCATATCCATTTCACTCACTGAATTTTTAAAAACCTTTCAGGACCTGAACTTCCCTGCACTCCACCGCAACGAAAAGCTGTGTGTTTAAATAATGTAGGTTTTATCATTCATCTAAAGTTTCATATTCAGCATTCATCTGTACCACAATCCTTACAAATCCCTTGAATCTACATGCATGCAAGTTAAATAAAAATGTGACATATAAAGGTCAAACATGTATAGAAAATGGACCATTAGGGACAGTGCAGGAATCAGCCAAGAAAATGTGGTACAATGAGCATACAATAGTTATTTCTACACTGTGCCATTAAAAAACCCCATAAAATGATTAATTTGGGGAAAATGGGAAAACATATTGTAAAATTTAACTTTGCCTATAGCATTTCTATATTAAAAGAAAATAAACTGTACCTTATTTGCATTTCTTCACCAGAGCTCTGATGGCCTGAAAACAAGAAATACATGTGTTTTTAAGTCTTTTGTTTACATTTTTATGTACTAGCTAAAATATATATAAATCTGCTTATTACTACCGCTGTTTACAGTTTATTACAGTAAAGTTTTACTCTGGCTCCTAGGGCCAGAATTGGTTTGCAAAATAAATAAATAAATATAATGTCTTAGAAGATATTTTACACCCACATAGTGGATGCTTTAATAAGATAAATAATATGGAGATGATGCTCGAGGCATTCCTTCAGACAGTCTGCATATTCTAAGCAAGCATTTGTCAATTAAGGATCCAGACAACTAATGCAAGATTAATGCATCAGACACAAAGATATACACAACATGCATAAAACTCAGAAGCAGTTTCAGCCCTTCAGGGCTTTTACTTCCTTACAAATCTCTTAGGACAAAATGTATTCACATCTGCAGTTCATACATTTGCATTTCTTCAATATTGTTTAGTCATATTAAAAAAGAGAATTTACATCCAGATTGAATTTGTCTCTTCCTTCATCCCATTACAAAAAACACCCTGGAGTATGCCAATAATACAGCTAATTCCTGATAGCATTCAAGACGAATTCACATTTGCATGCACATGTATGAAATATCTCCTCTGAAAAGTATTGTGTCTGAAGTGATGCAAGAGTTCTGCTTGCGATGTGTGCTCTGCAATTGCTCTTTTCATCATTCAACGAGGACGTCACAAAGGCCACAGTGTTCATGTTGGGTATTTTAGACTCTGGACCTTATGAGAAGGATGGCCTTTTATATGATCACTATCTTCAAAATGTGGTAAGAGAATCCTTGACTGAACAAAATTCTATACAGTGGTACCTCCGGTTGTGCACAGGATCCGTTCTGGAGCTCCATTCGGATCCCGAGGTGGGTGTATTTGGAGCCCAGGTCAAAATCCCCACACTGCTGTGAAACTCGGCATAATTTACCTCAGGGGTTTTTGTGTGAATATAAAATAGGGTGGAGAGAGAACCTTGCACACTGCACTGAGCTCCTTTACAGAAGGGTGGTGTGGTAACCCATAGGTTTGGAAAGAGTACTCACTGTGTGGGGAAAGCCTACTCTAATACCAGGAAGCAGCAGGAGTGAGGATAACTTCAACAGTTGTATTTGTTGGTGAACAACAGAACAACAGCTCAGCATAGCAGCTAAGACTTGTTACACAAACAAAACTAAGGTTCCAGCTTGTTCTCAGCAAGCTATGGAGGAAAACACACCCGGAGACGGGATGAAATGTTCTATTTCAGAGTAGGCCATATTTACTACCAGTGGAATATGAATAAGTAAACAAACAAACAAACATTACATTTCCCCAAACCGGAATGCCCAAACCCAAAAATTATGAATTTTTAACTAGAGATATAAAGGAGTACTTCTTAATTCTGGCAAATTGTTCTTGAACATGTTCTCATTATTTTGACAGTTTGCATTGAATATATGCTATTTCTAGTCAATATGTTTTCAAAATTTCTCAAACAATTTGTAGATATTCTTACATTTGGTATGTTGCCAGGTTCTCGTTGCTGCCATGTGCGACAACAAGCTGCAAGCAGCAAAATACAAAACAGAAGCAAAGAAAAACAACAAACATACCGAAGACGTTGAACAAAAAAAGAATCTAGGTTCAGATAGTTTAATTAGACTTTGCTTAATTTGTTTAGGCTGCATTGACTCCAGAAAACTAGCTAAATGAATTAAGTGAAGTCAATCTAATTAAGCAAATTTCAGCATTGTCAAAACAAGACAATTGAAGTAAATGTCAATTTCTGAGCATGCATTTCTGATGGTGTGGGGCTTGAAATTTAACCAGTTAGCAATGATAATCCACAGTAGCTTCTTTCTTCCAGGACACCTAAAGCTGGCAAACACTTAACACCGTGAAAAGCACAGGATACATTATAAATATTGGTTGAAATGCAATGGGTGCCCTTGGTCCTCACAGGAGGGCTTCTGATCCAGCAGATCAGAGAAGGGGATGTCATTTTTGCCAGTTCTCTGTCTCCCCAGCACACCATGAAAATCAGCTCCAGAGACTTGAGACTTCCTACAGAATGGAGTAGAAGGTGAAATCAGTAAAAATATCACCTCCTACTCTCCAGTTCTTGGATGCATCCCCTGAATGAATAGCCCTTTGTGAGTGAAAGGGTCCAATTGGATTATATCCCTAAATTAGGCAAAAGTTGTTGCTTAATCTAAAACCAAACATTCAGTAGGGCAGTACTATTAAAGATAACTGGGTAATTATCCCAACTGCAATATAATGCTCAATTCAGAGAAAAGGGGTAGCTGTGTACCACCTCCAGTTTCAGAGGGAGCACAATTGCTAGGGAGACTGCTGTGGCGCTCAGGGTCTACTTGCAAGCTTCCCTCGGGCACATTATTTGTCACTCTGAGAATAAGATACTGGCCTAAATGGACCTTTGTTCCTATCCAGCAGGACTCTTATGGATAATGGCTTTCATGCTAGGCGCAGGGTGTTAGGGCAAGGACCCATAGGAAGGGAGAGTAAGCTATAGCAGGTTTAAATAGCTCTCCACACTAGCTACTGGGAGCCCTCTCCTGAATCGCTCTAGTCTCAAAGACTCTAGTGTGCATTGCTTTCCTGTTTTTAAGCATTGGTCTATGGAGTTTGGAAGCCTGAAGCCCTGTGCCATGTGCTCCAGTTGTAGAGTGCAATATCACAGGAGCAAGCTATTCGTCTTCAGAGTCCTTTTAGGTTTAACTCTAGTATCATCAATACTAGAGACAGGAGATGTAATAAAAATATTAGTTTCATTATAATGAAAGGCACCCTATGGAAAAAAGAAACTGTGGAAAAACTCTCTTCCCTAAAGTCATGCATGCTTATATTTGTTACCCCTGATATATTTTTCAGAATTTGAACTGACAACCCTGTAATATAAGTTCTCTCTCCAACTATAAAATGTATTCACATAAGTGAAGCACACCATGTTTCAGGAGACAAAGACAAGGAAATATAAAACAGACCAAAGAAAGTGGGAAAACACGGCAGTATTTTTGCCTTTGTTTTAATTTTGAAGACAGCATGTAACCTGCTTTTATTAAAGAAATTTAACATCAATGCCTCTGAGATGCTTTTGTTTTGAACGATGGGAAAGCCTGTGAAAAGCCTGCATTTTCCAAGTGTGGCTAGGTTTAAACCTTTTTAACTGAATATTTGTGCATGTAAAACTTGTAAAACCATGTAACTTGCTGCACATTCTTCATTTCTAAGGAGCTTTATCAAGCCCGGGCAGCAGGGCACAGTGGAGGCTCATCTTGTCTGAAAGTACATAATGTAGAGTTTAGTCACAGAGCCCCAACCCACAAGTCCATCAAAGTGGAAGATTTTGATTAAGTTTAGAATAGCAGGCATGGGTGATGGTTGCAGATTGTTCTTCCCATGATAGAGCATTTTGCTCTCTTAGTAGATGCAAGCTGAAAGCTGAACCCTGTGTCAGAGGCGGCTTTAGAAAAGTGCGACTAGTTTGGCCACATTGGATGCCACAACAATGCTGTAGAAGAGAGTGCAAGAGACAGGGGATGCCGACTTTTAGTGTCACACAGGGTACTGCCAAACTTTGAGAGCCCAAAGTCCACCCCTGCCCACTTGCTTGATTCAATTTTTATCCAAGGACTTTGGCTTGCAGGTCAAGCAGAAAATATCTAAATGAGTAAATAACTGGTCAAGTTACATATATCAGATTGGAATTAAAGAACCTTTTAATGAGGGTGAAAGAGGAGAGCGCAAAATACGGTTTGAAGCTCAACATCAAAAAAACGTAGATCATGGCCACTGGTCCCATCACCTCCTGGCAAATAGAAGGGCAAGAAATGGAGGCAGTGAGAGATTTTACATTCTTGGGCTCCATGATCAATGCAGATGGTGACAGCAGCCACAAAATTAAAAGACACCTGCTTCTTGGGAGAAAAGCAATGACAAACTTAGACAGCATCTTAAAAAACAGAGACATCACCTTGCCAACAAAGGTCCGTATAGTTAAAGCCATGGTTTTCCCAGTAGTGATGTATGGAAGTGAGAGCTGGACCATAAAGAAGGCTGATCCCTGAATAATTGATGCTTTTGAATTATGGTGCTGGAGGAGACTCTTGAGAGTCCCAAGGAATGCAAGAAGAACAAACCTATCCATTCTTAAGGAAATAACCCCTGAGTGCTTACCAGAAGGACAGGTCATGAAGCTGAGGTTCCAATATTTGGCCACCTCATGAGAAGAGAAGACTCCCTGGAAAAGATCCTGATGTTGGGAAAGATGGAAGGCACAAGGAGAAGGGGACGACAGAGAACAGGATGGTTGGATAGTGTTCTCGAAGCTACCAGCATGAGTTTGACCAAACTGCGGGAGGCAGTGAAAGACAGGAGTGCTTGGCGTGTTCTGGTCCATGGGGTCACGAAGAGTCGGACACAACTAAACGACTAAACAACAACAACAACAACAAATTGTATTATGTCATGTGAAAAAGAGAGTAGTGCATTATCAAAGGGTAGGAATTTTAGGGAGCAATCCTACTCTCAACCCGCCTGCAAGCCCAGTGGGTTTTAATGGAGTGCATGGCAACTGGGACGGAAAGTGGAAGCAGGCAGATTGCTGTGCAAGACTGAAACTGGAACAGTGATCAGCTTTCTTTTGGGGTCCAATGAAGTCATCTGCCCTACTGAGCCTGATACAATCAGCCCTAGAAAAGTCCATTTCTGCTGGCTCCTAGTGATGGCGATCCCACTTGTGGCATTACCACCTACATTTTCAGCAGGTGGAAAAGAGAGCTCTACACTACAGTTGTTACATGGGTCTCTCACTCTGCAGCTGGAGGTACATCAGATCTGGACAGGGGGATTCCTTCACCCAATCCACCTCACCACGTATGTCAAAAGGAGCTTGGATGGCTCTGTTAGATAGCAATGTATAATACATTTAACACAGCAAATGTCTCAGCTGATATACTGTAAAACTGTTCAGTAGCAACTGACCAAAAACCTCTAACAAAACTGATGTCTCATTATGACTCTAGATGATGTATATATCACTGAAGAAATATTGAATTAACCATGGTAGCTGACAAGTACATTAATATCTTACATGCCTATTAATTTTTTTCCTAAGCATTCATTTAATGACCAATCAATATTAAATTACAAAATAGGAACTGTCGAAGCACATTAAAATTTACTGCTTATTGGATATATTTCTACATTTGGATTTTATAGACTAATCTGAAATTATACACACCATATCTGAGTTTAGCCTTCTTCTAAACCTTTACTTAAGTGTTTGTAGATATAGATGTCTGGATATATTCAGCCCAGCAAATATAGCTATTTCAACATCAACAAATGTTCTAGATTTTTGATAGTTTTGAAAATAAGATGAATAATTTTGTCTAAGTCATCAAAATATTTATTTATACATTATTTTCAACTGAAGTAAACAATGACTTCCTAGCCAAAAGTGTTTTGCCCTAGATTAGTGCGTAAATTTTCTTGATTGTGCCTTTGATTTTGCTAGATTAAAACTGATTGCAGCTTGTTAAATTGACAGACTAATTTTCTGCTTTAAAAACAGAAACAACTATTTTGAATGAACTGACACTGTATTTTGCTATATGACATGAAATTAACCATTTCTTTCCCTATGCTGTAAACAGCAGCAGATAATTACATGCTCAAAGGGAGGATTAAGAAGAAACCAAGTGTTCTTTCTCCCTCTCCACTGAAATATATTCCTGTAACCATAAAACTGTGGCATGAGTTCCAAAATCCTAAAGCAAAACACTTTTACTATTTCATTTTACTTGAGCTGTCACCCAGTTAAATAACGCTTGGTGAGTAATCGTATACATTTGGTGAATGCTCAACAAAAAGCCAACTTTTTAGTTAATCAAAGGTTTTTAATCAATCAATGTGGCTGATTGGAACTCTATTGCAGAGGCAGTGTCATCTAGTTTAGTCACTAGGTGGCAATGGACCTCACTGTATTTGGGTGGAGCCAGGAGTCTCTTGTTTTGGTTATATAATGAACTTCTTGTCTAGCTTCCTGACATGTGTTCTTTGAGCATTTCATGGCACTTGCCTTGGGGATCACACTACCCACTGAAGTTCCAGGCTCCAACATAAAACACATTTCATTAGATACAAACAAACAAACCAACCTACAGGCTTTCCCAAAAGGATGAGTTGACTCATGGGCAGAATCATATTTCTTTTGGAAACTGTTTTCATCTGTCTTTATAATTTCATTTTTATTGTTGTATATTGCAATATTATCTAACGTTTATCCATCTATAAACCTTATGAATAAATAATAATAAAGTTTCCATAGTAGCAGTATTACATGGATATATTTTTACATAACACAATAGCTGAGCGTAAAAACTGCAGTGGAATGATGGGTGAGGAAGATAAGCTTCTTGACCAAAGGTCCAAAAGTATTAAGATAATTATTTGATCACAATAAGCACCAAAACAATTCCCACCCCCATGCCAATTTATTATCCACTAAGGAACATGATAAATAAAAACTATGCTGCAGTTTCCCAGCTATTGCAAAGGGCTGAATCAGCTAATCTCTAGACCCACAGCTGGCTTTTCAGCTCTTCAGTCTGAAAAGCCATTATTTACACCTAACTGCTGCTCAACCCCTGGCATAATTCATTCTGCCTGTGCCTGTGCAATATTCAGTCTTGGCTGTATGGGTGAATTTTGACGGGTTCCCTAGTTTTGCATGTGTCTAAAGATCTATTGGATGTGGGTGGTGCTCTGGGTTAAACCACAGAGCCTAGGACTTGCCGATCAGAAGGTCGGCGGTTTGAAAGCACGTCAAAGTGCAAGTAGATAAATAGGTATCACTCCAGCGGGAAGGTAAACAGTGTTTCCGTGCGCTGCTCTGGTTCGCCAGAAGCGGCTTAGTCATGCTGGCCACATGACCCGGAAGCTGTATGCTGGCTCCCTCGGCCAATAAAGTGAGATGAACGCTGCAACCCCAGAGTCGGCCACGACTGGACCTAATGGTCAGGAGTCCCTTTACCTTTACCTTTAAAAATCCATTACCTTAGAGACTCTCCTACTTTCTAGGTTCAGTATGCATCCAATCACAGTTGTGACACTCTGCTTAACAGTAGCAGATTCTGAAAGTGTCCATACTCCAGAAACAAACATTTAAGCTAAAATTGGTTCACAGGAATTCGGGGTGTATTTAAATTGAGTTTTGTGTATTTCACTTAAAGTATCCCACCTCATAAAAGAGAGAAAATGTTATTTTATACCTTTGTTGCAGAGATAAATGATCTTGCAAAGACAGAGCGGATAGTTTTAGAATTATATATGTTACTTTTAGTGATGTAAGAAAGCACTGTTTGCATTTCACCCTGTGTTTGTTACATGCAGCGATGTGTCAATTTCACAACAGTCTCTCTCCTGCCAACAACTACACTATTTATCTTTCTGTAGCTAAATTACATAATTTACGTAACTAACATAATTAATTACATAAATTACATTGTCATTATGTTATTCTAACACATTCACTTCATTGCAAAGGAAACAAAATGCAAATAGGGGTGGGGGATTCGTAATCAATTATGTAAGTTATGGGAATTTTTAGTATTCAAGACTCTGCAAAAGAAACTCAGCAAAAGAATATCATATATTCTAGCTTCTATGATTAGTTTAGACATAACTGTTCTTCACATTTGTAATCATTCCCATTAGTGCTGGTTCTCATTATGCTGTGACTTAATATTACTCCATTAAATTTTGTAGTTCTTCATTGTAGTAACAGTTTAAAACATTTATTTTTATATTAATTGTATTCTATTATAATGGTAATTAATAACGAAATTGATTTAATTTAGTAACTGAACTCTAAAGTAACCCCAGAACATCACTCAGTAAAACAATTACATGGTAGAATGAAATTAGATCAGTAATGCAACTTTATGGCCATTCAAGCAAAAAAACACCAACCCAACTTATGTAATGGAGCTACTCAAGGAAAAAGTTGTGAAACCTATCAGAATGTGTTTCATAAAAGTCCAAATACCAACCCAACTGAAAATGTTCACCCAGCTTTGAAGTTCTTTTTCTACAGTCAACTGATATATAAATTTTATGAAGTAAAGGTGGGAATAGCTCAGGTGCATTTGTGGATAGCAAATGGTAAATTAAAATACATTTTTATTGAGCATATTTAGCTGTCTTCCTATCCTTCAATGATATTATGACAACATAGATTTTCTGGGTAGTATCCAATAAAAATTAAAACAAGACTATAAAACCATCAAAACTAATACAGCAGAAAACTAGTAGCAGAAAATAAAACCAGAGCAGCACCTAATTGTCATGGATTTTAAAAGTACAAGAATATCCAAAGGATATGAAAACTACTCAAAGGGTTTAATATTGAAAACTCTGAGAAATGCCAAGGTCTCCAACTTTTGCTTAATGGTTCATAACATGGTTATCAGGCTAGCCTCTCTAGGGAGACTTTACACAAACATAAAAGTTCTTCTTTCTTACAACTACTATATCTAATTTGATGTAGACATCTGGAGAAGGGCATCAGAAGATGCCTTCAAGATCCAAACCGGCATATCTGGTATACTAAAACCAACAAAACTATCACTCTCTCAGCTGAATAATTCAAAACAGAGTGGTGCTTCATTAGCTGGACAGAAAGCAAGATTTAAGTTGGCCGACAGTGTCTTGGGCTGTGTGCAGATTCCTGTTCACTCTGCATCCAGTGAACTCCCACCACTGACTTGGGAAATGATCCACCCATATTAGCCACAACTCATATCTAACCTGGATCTATCCTACCTATCTTACAAAACACTGCATTTTGATACATTTATCCCAAATCAGCTTTGATCTGAATTGAGAAGAAGAATAGCTTTAAACCAGCAAATGTGTTTACAGTCTTAGATTCAGGGGATTGAATCTCATTTCTACTAACCCCTCAAGCCCGGAAATGCAATGGTTGTTTATCAATATATTTCAGCAGATTTATATCCTGCCCTTCTCACGATTCTCAGGGCAGCAAACAACGCAAAAGACAACTACAAAAATCCATTCACAAAACATTAGCAAGACAGCAAACCATTAATTGCTAGAGGCAGGAGCAATATATAAAAACAACCTAAAACAAGAGGTCAGTCTGCTAAAGATGCACCAACACTGCTTGCCAGAACTTGTATTGACTAGGCAGTTGAAAGCACAAGGCAGACAGTTTTAAATTTAGCCATGGCCACAGAGAATGCCCGATTCTGTATCCCAGCCAGTCACACCTTCACCACTGTCAGGATGCAGAGAATCATAGAATCATAGAATCATAGAGTTGGAAGAGACCACAAGGGCCATCGAGTCCAACCCCCTGCCAAGCAGGAAACACCATCAGAGCACTCCTGACATATGGTTGTCAAGCCTCTGCTTAAAGACCTCCAAAGTAGGAGACTCCACCACACTCCTTGGCAGCAAATTCCACTGTCAAACAGCTCTTACTGTCAGGAAGTTCTTCCTAATGTTTAGGTGGAATCTTCTTTCTTGTAGTTTGGATCCATTGCTCCGTGTCCACTTCTCTGGAGCAGCAGAAAACAACCTTTCTCCCTCCTCTATGTGACATCCTTTTATATATTTGAACATGGCTATCATATCACCCCTTAACCTCCTCTTCTCCAGGCTAAACATGCCCAGCTCCCTTAGCTGTTCCTCTTAAGGCATCGTTTCCAGGCCTTTGACCATTTTGGTTGCCCTCCTCTGGACACGTTCCAGTTTGTCAGTGTCCTTCTTGAATTGTGGTGCCCAGAACTGGACACAGTACTCCAGGTGAGGTCTGACCAGAGCAGAATACAGTGGCACTATTACTTCCCTTGATCTAGATGCTATACTCCTATTGATGCAGCCCAGAATTGCACTGGCTTTTTAAGCTGCCGCGTCACACTGTTGGCTCATGTCAAGTTTGTGGTCAACCAAGACTCCTAGATCCTTTTCACATGTACTGCTCTCAAGCCAGGTGTCACCCATCTTGTATTTGAGCCAGTGTGGTGTAGTGGTTAAGAGCGGTAGTCACATAATCTGGGTAACCGGGTTCGCGTCTCCGCTCCTCCACATGCAGCTGCTGGGTGACCTTGGGCCAGTCACACTTCTATGAAGTCTCTCAGCCTCACTCACCTCACAGAGTGTTTGTTGTGGGGGAGGAAGGGAAAGGAGAATGTTAGCCGCTTTGAGACTCCTGAAGGGGAGTGAAAGGCAGGATATCAAATCCAAACTCTTCTTCTTCTTCTTCTCTCATTTTTTTTGCCCAAGTGCAATACTTTACATTTCTCCCTGTTAAAGTTCATCTTGTTTGTTTTTGCCCAGTTCTCTAATCTGCCAAGGTCGTTTTGAAGTGTGATCCTGTCCTCTGGGGTGTTAGCCACCCCTCCCAGTTTGGTGTCATCTGCAAATTTGATCAGGATGCCCTTGAGTCCATCATCCAAGTCGTTGATAAAGATGTTGAATAAGACGGGGCCCAAGACAGAACCCTGTGGCACCCCACTAGTCACTCTTCTCCAGGATGAAGAGGAACCATTGATGAGCACCTTTTGGGTTCGGTCAGTCAGCCAGTTACAAATCCACTGAGTGGTAGCATAGTCAAGAGCCTCACCTGTTAATTTTAAAAGAGTAGGCAGGCACTACTTTTACAGTCATCCATCCAGAAGAAAAAGAATATATTGTTGTGAGTTTGGGAGTGGGGGTCAGTCTGTATGATGCCTGAGGTTGCTTCTAATTCCCTGGAAACAGCAAGTGTTAAAATCTAATGGAGGATCCCATTGTTGAATTAACCAGGGAAGGGTCTACTTGCCACCTAAGTACCAGCACAAGTATAGTTATTAGCATATTAAAGGAGGTTTCTCTGTGCCAGAGGGGAAATGGGTAGGCCCCCTTCATCACATGGCTGGTAGTGAGAAGGGCAATAGCCAGAGTCATGTGAGAGAGCTGGGCTAGAAGCAGGAAGCAACAAGAGAGACAGAGCCATGATTGATTTCGTTGCATTATAGCTCACTGTTTAACAGGAACAGACAGGGATTGGAAGAGGACGGCAAAATGTTTCCTAACACATGGAACCTAAGTTGCGAACGATCATAATATATGAAACTATTTAATATATATACATATTACATAGCCTAGAAGTTAAGAGAGGGGCATTAATGTACAATTTTCATACTCTTTGGTGTTTCTAAGGGCCTTTTCTTAAGCCAAAAATCATTTGATCTTGGAATATATTATAGCTCTGTATTTCATGTGCTGCTCGTCACTCTGGATAATTTACCTGTGAAGTGGTCAGGAAAAAACTCATTAGTAAAACTAAAATTTCATTATTTTTTACAATATTTACGCTATGCAAAAAAAGTAAGAAAAGATCAAAAGAGATAAAACAAATTAAGTTTTCTACGGAGCACAATCTCATATATCACCCTGTACTGTCAGATTTGTTCCGCATCTCTAATTCTTTATTCCACTGTTTGAAATGGAACAGGTTTTGCTGATTGGTCTTACGTCTGTCATTGATTGCAACACCCTTCTATTTCCCTGCATACTTGTTGTAGATAATATTAGGCACAACAAAAGGCATTCATCAGCTAGCATTTTCACAAACTTTCTTTGAAAGACTATTTTAATTATAATCATATTATGTTTTCTAGTTATTCAAGAATACAATTTTCATTGACTCCAAACTGTCCAGTTTTGCTTTAATGATTTAAATAAGGCTTGCTCTGGCATAACATTTGTACAGCCAAGTCCAATGAATGTTTCCTTGGAAATAAGTCATACTGTGTGCATTGGGACATATTCTCAAGCAAGCATGCATCAAATTGCTGACTTATTTTCTTTACTTGTCTCTTCAGGATCTCTGTAATTTTTCACCACTTCCTGGTGAATTATTATGAGGACATTTCTCAAATATGCCACAGCACAATGTGCCAGTGAAATAATGTTACTACATGAAATTCCAGAGTCTATGAAGAAGAAAATATCTGTAAATGTATTATGTATTTAACCTGTTTTGAACAAACTATGTATAAATTGCTGGTTGCAAGAACCTGAGTCTGCCAGATGTTCAAACAAAGAAATCAAAAGAAAAGATCCTGCTGTGCCAGTTGATGTAATCTGCATTAGTAAAGCCTGATCATATGATATAGCACCGCAAAGAAAATTACATTTGTAGGAAGTTTTTTTCCAATTGTCATATGACACCGATCCCATCTATCCCAAGTCAATGTTTTTTCTCTTCTTCTTACTCTTGCCAGATCTACTAATTAGAACCAATACATGAAGCTGCCTTAAATCGAGACAGCCAATTGGTTCATCTAAATCCCTGCAGACAGAAAACCAAATGTGAGGGAGAATGCTAGAGGTAATTTTTGTACAAACTAGCATTCAATCACATGAGTATCCACCAGCATTCTCAGGAGCCCAGAAAATGGGCTACCATCTCAATGATGACTAGACCTCAGGCACAATTATACTCTAGACTCTGTAACTGGAATCATCAGAAGAGACCCAACATTCAACATACAGTGGTGCCCCGCAAGACGAAATTAATTCGTTCCGCAATTTTTGTCGTCTAGCGAATTTTTCGTCTTGCGAAGCACGAAATCCCATAGGAATACATTGAAAATCAATTAATGCGTTCCTATGGTCAAAAAAAGTCCAAACAAAGCCAAATTTGGTACAACAACAGTTTATTAACTGCTCTTTAAAGTCACACATACTGTAAAGAGCAGTTCAAAAATTGAAGGGAAAATAAATTAACTTTATAAACAAAACATGTCTTTGTTTTTAGACAAAGAAAACAAAGTCGCGAGACGTTTTCATCTTGCGAAGCAAGCCCATAGGGGAAATTCGTCTTGCGAGGCAAACCGAAAACGGAAAAACCTTTCGTCTAGCGAGTTTTTTGTCTTGCGAGGCATTCGTCTTGCGAGGTACCACTGTACAGTGTTTAGAAGACACAAAATTGATCTATGTAAAGCAATTCTTTTTTCCCTGTGGTAACTATAGAAAGCTGCCCTTCAGGCAGGTTTTTACAGTTGTGTTTTGATGGCTCTTGTAGCTGAAATCTATAGTGTTGTTACTCAGAAATAATCTGCTAAACAACCCCTACGGAGAACATTTTGCTGTAACAATACGTTTTCCCTTCTTAATCTCTTAAATTTCAGAAAACAAATTCTGCATAGAACAAATTCTTCCTTAAGAATCTGAGAGCTATGATCTGGCCAACATTATTTACATTTAGTCACAGGAAGATTATAATAACCAGGGGTGGAATTTGGTAATATGGCATCCCGTGAGAGGCCAAAATTTTATGCCCCTTCCCCAGATGGTGCAACAGGAGGCTGGCACTCCCTTCTTCTCCCCATGTCGTCTCCTATCCTAGTCTCTCCTCTCCATTTTTCCTCTCCTTCCCCCCAGCTTGATTCTCCCTCCCAGGAAAAAAAAATTCACAAAGAAAGTCAGAGGGAGCTCTTTGGATTTTCTATCCATCTTTCTCAAGCATAAAGAAAAATTCCAAGTTTAGAAATTGCCTCCTCTTTTCTCCAAAAAAGAGAGAAAGCTGTCAACTCCTAACGAAAATCATTCACCATTGGCTTCCAGTCTCACTACCTGCCTTACTGTTACCATGCATAAGAGAGGGACATGGGATGGGGATAGCCCTACCTCTCAGTCCACCTACTGAGTGAGGGAACCGATCTCACCACTCCCCTCTCCTCCCCTCCATTTGGTTCCTGTGCAGGCAAACTGACACTGCCATAAATTCGCCCCTGTAATAATGCATATTTCTTGCGTTATAATATATTCATCTTAGTATTTCTCAGATTCTGACTGCCATTGGATATAAGAGGTAGGACAGGTGTGGAAAGAATAATGGAAAAAATAAATGGCCATTACATGGATATATTTTTATTATTATCTACGATATACTTGTTTCCCTACTTGAAATGCACATCTTGCCCATAATGTCATGGTGAAGGTATATTTAGCTTGGCTGGAACAAACTAAAGTGCAATTTTAAAACTGAGTATGGCACCTTGCCCTCTGCAAATGCTTCTGAGGTAAATGGTTTGCTGTAATGTCAGGCCAGCCTAAAAACAAAACAAAAAAAAAACCACCTCTGCAGAAAATATCCTTTAGGCCCCAAATATTCTTACTGAGTCTGCCAGAGAAGTTCTCCCGAGCCACATTTGGAAAAGAACTTTGGGAACTCGTTAAAGCCTGCTTCCAAAGAGAGGTGAGGCTTAGAAATACCTGAATTATTTTCCAGCTCATATTAAAATCAAAGTAGGTGATCAATTGCCTATTTTTCCTATGCAAAGAAATGGAGGAACAGAGCACTCTTACATTGCACAGAAGAAAAGTTTCCTTAGATGAACCCTTCTATTTCCCCCCCCTCCCTACGGAAGCACCTTTAGCCCCATTCAAGGTGTAGGTAGGAGATGGGCTTATCCCTTATTGGTCCTCAGCAAGGAAAACCAACAACCCTCAGCTGTAGCTCAGTGACATAGCATCTGCTTTGCATGCAGAATGTCCCAGGTTCAAGCCCCAGCATCTGCAGTTAGGGCTAGGAATGTCCCACCAGGAAAGTCCACTTTCAGAAATCCTGAAGAGCCACTGGTTAGAATCAGTGTAAAGACGGGTTGGACTACAAGGTAGGAAATGCAAATGGCATGCACAAGGCATGGAGAAATGACCTAGGCATAACAACAGATGAAGACGTCTGATTATATTATGGGTGAAACATCTTATGAAGGTAGTGTTTCACTGGCACTGGAATCCAGTCAAGCTCTCTTGTGCCACCTCTGTAACATCCCAATGCTGGTGGCAATAGGAGGGGACCTCATACATCGATGGTGGGAGCTTAGTGGGCTTGGGCAAAGCATTTTTAATAGTTTCTAATGTTATTGATTAACCATTGAACCCAAACCCTGCTCTGGCCCTTCTTTCACTAGATGCCAATCCAGACTCTCCGTTTAGACATAAGGGCTTAACTGCCATGCTGTTCACTGCTGCCTGTTTAGAGATTGCCTCCCACAGAAAGACCTCAATGGTCTATCTTTCATGGGATGGCAAGAAACAGTCTGAGATATGGTTCTTTCCATGAATTTAACACAACACTGAATGGTTGCTGGAGGCCAAACGAAACATGATCATTATGACATATCAATGATATAAATCAAAGTGATTTTAATGTTAGACTTCCAACCACTCACACCGAAAAGGCAGGCAAGTCCTGTTCCATTTTTTTCACCTCTGTCCAAAGGGGAATCATCGCCTTCTGGCCTGGCCTGCCATGCTCCGGTACTCCTCCAAGTGTTGCCAATTGGCTTTTCCCCATGCCATGGGAAACTGGTGCACAGGAACACCTTGGCTCTTGCCAAACACAGTGGAAGCCAAGGCACTCCTCCAAATTGTTGCTGCTTGTTTGGCTTCTCAAACCTGATTTTTTTATTATTTTGATGTGAAGAACTTGGGTAATTTCCAGATTAATCCAAGAGGAGCTTCTGAGAACATGCCCATCACTAACTCTTACCTTTAAATGACAATGAAATTAATGAATGCTCAAAGCTTTTCAGATATCTCTTGCAGAGCAGGTCTCGGATTATGTATCTGGAGTGGAGCAATGATGCTGAAGACTGCCGGGACTGGAAGTATGTGTCCCATGCAAACATAATGCTGATTCCCTGCAAACCAGTCATTTTAAATTGTCTCAATAAAGCAAAGATCCTTCATCCGTCTCTTCTCCAATCTTGTGCAAATTCCATCATTGCCTTGTGTGCATTAGCCATTGCCCAGGTTTGTATGTGCACCAAGGCTAACGATGGATAAGGCTTAGCAAGAATTGCATCCATTTAGCCAGGAAAGAAGGCCAGGGTTTGGTGTGAGCTTACAATCCTTGATTCAGATGGAAATTCTGTTTAGCCCTAATCATTATTAGGATTGGTTCAAGCACAATGAGACACCATGGTTAAGGCTAACAAAGGAAGGGAAAGGGGAATTTGTACAGAGAGGGGAGGACTGATGAAGAGGGAAGGGTATTCTGGAAGCTGGGGCCCATTTTATAAACTTCAGTTCTAGGGATCCAGTTTTCTGTCTGCACTGAGTCAAAGTCTTAGAAATCACAGGCATTATCTGTTAAGATGGAATAAAGCCCATTGCTTCTTCATTCTAGCATGTCTAAGTATTTCAATACACTTTCATACAGCAAAGCTTGAACCTAATTAAGTTTGCAATTGCTTTCTCCACTCCCTTATGATTGAAGCAATCTGCAGACAGAGACAAATGTGACATAGTACCATGCTTCTGCAACCCCCCCCCAAAAAAACCCCCACATTTTTTCCTTTTAAAAACTGTTCTTGACTATCCAGTCATAGGATATTACTGTGTAATTTGAAATCTCACAACCTGCACTGTAAACACTTATTTGACCTGATTATTTTACTAACCCTGGAAATTTTTTTGTCTGTAATAGCTCAACATGGTACTCTAATTTTGGTCAACTCTGTGAAATAAGGACCTTCTGAAGTTAAAAAACTCAACTTAAAACACTAAATTTGCTTTATTGAAACTGTGGGGGGAAGACAATATTATCTGCCTGTTTTATGCTCTGATAACATTCTCACTGAAGCTAAAGCAATAAACTTTAATCCTTTACACTTTTTCTAACTTCCAATTTCTGCTTTAACAAACAAAACTGATTGTGAAACAGATGAGAGAGGGAAGTACTTTATCTTCATTAGCTTAAATCAGAATGTCCTTCAAGAAGAATGAGATGTAAAAGCATATAAATGTTAAGTTTCCTGCTTCTTAATTGGCATATTCAGCCTGTAAATATACATTCTAAACCGATTACTTCACTGTGGAAGTGCTGAACACAACTTTGCACTAAGGAGATAGATGTACAGTCATTGTGCACGATAAGGATTAATGGGCATTAGATCTTTATATAAATAATGTAGTAGAACACCATCAGACAGTTGTAGATCCCTGAATTATGTATTTTCTGCTAACATTTACAACTTAAAAGGCATTGTGAGGTCAAATCTGATGACCTCATCGTACACCCGCAATATATTTAGGAAAAAGCATCTATCTTTTCTGAATGACACAGTCAGTGAAGTCAATGGGAACTTTGTAAAATGGAATGTGGTTTTGGAACATGAACTGCTATGGCACCTATGTTTCATCTCAGTTTATGGTAATGTTGTTGTTGTTCTTGTTTAATCGTTTAGTCGTGTCCGACCCTTCGTGACCCCATGGACCAGAGCACGCCAGGCATTCCTGTCTTCCACTGCCTCCCGCAGTTTGGTCAAACGCATGCTGGTAGCTTCGAGAACACTGCCCAACCATCTCGTCCTCTGTCGTCCCCTTCTCCTTGTGCCCTCCATCTTTCCCAACATCAGGGTCTTTTCCAGGGAGTCTTCTTTTCTCATGAGGTGGCCAAAGTATTGGAGCCTCAGCTTCAGGATCTGTCCTTCCAGTGAGCACTCAGGGCTGATTTCCTTAAGACTGGATAGGTTTGATCTTCTTGCAGTCCATGGGACTCTCAAGAGTCTCCTCCAGTAGCATAATTCAAAAGCATCAATTCTTCGGCGATCAGCCTTCTTTATGGTCCAGCTCTGACTTCCATACATCACTACTGGGAAAACCATAGCTTTAACTATATGGACCTTTGTTGGCAAGGTGATGTCTCTGCTTTTTAAGATGCTGTCTAGGTTTGTCATTGCTTTTCTCCCAAGAAGCAGGTGTCTTTTAATTTCGTGACTGCTGTCACCATCTGCAGTGATCATGGAACCCAAGAATGTAAAATATCTCACTGCCTCCATTTCTTGCCCTTCTATTTGCCAGGAGGTGATGGGCCGAGTGGCCATGATCTTTGTTTTTTTGATGTTGAGCTTCAGATCATATTTTGCGCTCTCCTCTTTCACCCTCATTAAAAGGTTCTTTAATTCCTTCTCACTTTCTGCCATCAAGGTTGTGTCATCTGCATATCTGAGGTTGTTGATATTTCTTCTGGCAATCTTAATTCCGGCTTGGGATTCATCCAGCCCAGCCTTTCGCATGATGAATTCTGCATATAAGTTAAATAAGCAGGGAGACAATATACAGCCTTGCCGTACTCCTTTCCCAATTTTGAGCCAATCAGTTGTTCCATATCCAGTTCTAACTGTAGCTTCTTGTCCCACATAGAGATTTCTCAGGAGACAGATGAGGTGATCAGGCACTCCCATTTCTTTAAGAACTTGCCATAGTTTGCTGTGGTCGACACAGTCAAAGGCTTTTGCATAGTCAATGAAGCAGAAGTAGATGTCTTTCGGAAACTCTAGCTTTCTCCATAATCCAGCGCATGTTTGCAATTTGGTCTCTGGTTCCTCTGCCCCTTCGAAATCCAGCTTGCTCTTCTGGGAGTTCTCGGTCCACATACTGCTTAAGCCTGCCTTGTAGAATTTTAAGCATAACCTTGCTAGCGTGTGAAATGAGTGCAATTGTGTGGTAGTTGGAGCATTCTTTGGCACTGCCCTTCTTTGGGACTGGGATGTAGACTGATCTTCTCCAATCCTCTGGCCACTGCTGAGTTTTCCACACTTGCTGGCATATTGAGTGTAGCACCTTAACAGCATCATCTTTAAAAATTTTAAATAGTTCAGCTGGAATATCATCACTTCCACTGGCCTTGTTATTAGCAGTGCTTTCTAAGGCCCATTTGACTTCACTCTGCAGGATGTCTGGCTCAAGGTCATCAACCACACTACCTGGGGTGTACGAGCCATCCATATTTTTCTGGTATAATTCCTCTGTGTATTCTTGCCACCTCTTCTTGATGTCTTCTGCTTCTGTTAGGTCCTTGCCACTTTTGTCCTTTATTATGGTAATCTTTGTACGAAATCTTCCTTTCATATCTCCAATTTTCTTGAACAGATCTCTGGTTCTTCCCATTCTGTTGTTTTCCTCTATTTCTTTACATTGCTCGTTTAAGAAGGCCTTCTTGTCTCTCCTTGCTATTTTTTGGAAATCTGCATTCAATTTCCTGTAACTTTCACTATCTCCCTCGCATTTTGCTTGCATTCTCTCCCCCGCTATTTGTAAAGCCTTGTTGGACAACCACTTTGCTTTCTTGCATTTCTTTTTCATTGGGATGGTTTTAGTTGCTGCCTCCTGTATAATGTTGCGAGCCTCCATTCATAGTTCTTCAGGCACTCTGTCCACCAAATCTAAATCCTTAAACCTGTCCCTCACTTCCACTGTGTATTCATAAGGGATTTGATTTAGATTGTATCTTACCGGCCCAGTGGTTTTTCCTACTTTCTTCAGTTTAAGCTTGAATTTTGCTATAAGAAGCTGATGATCTGAGCCACAGTCAGCTCCAGGTCTTGTTTTTGCTGACTGTATAGAGCTTCTCCATCTTTGGCTGCAGAGAATATAATCAATCTGATTTCGATGTTGCCCATCTGGTGATGTCCATGTGTAGAATTGTCTCTTGTGTTGTTGGAAACAAGTGTTTGTGATTACCAGCTTGTTTTATCTCTTTTATCTCTTGATTCCCTACTTTAGCATTCCAATCCCCTATAATGAGAAGAACATCCTTCTTTGGTGTCATTTCTATAAGGTGTTGTAAGTCTTCATAGAATTGGTCAATTTCAGTTTCTTCAGCACCAGTAGTTGGTGCATAAACTTGGATTGCTGTGATGTTAAAAGGTCTGCCTTGGATTCGTATCGAGATCATTCTATCATTTTTGAGATTCCATCCCAGTACAGCTTTCGCCACTCTTTTGTTGACTATGAGGGCCACTCCATTTCTTTTACGGGATTCTTGCCCACAGTAGTAGATATGATGGTCATCCGAACTGAATTCGCCCATTTCCGTCCATTTTAGTTCACCGATGCCCAGGATGTCAATATTTATTCTTGGCATCTCATTTTTTACCACATCCAATTTACCAAGGTTCATGGTTCTTACATTCCAGGTTCCTATGCAATATTTTTCTTTACAGCATTGGACTTTCCTTATGCTTCCAGGCATATCCGCAACTGAGCAACCTTTTGGCTTTGGCCCAACTGCTTTATCAGCTCTGAATCTACTTGTCCTCTGCTCTTCCTCAGTAGCATGTTGGATGCCTTCCGACCTGAGGGGCTCATCTTCCAGTGTCATAACTTTTATATGCCTGTTGTCTTTGTCCATGGAGTTTTCTTGGCAGGGATACTGGAGTGGCTTGCCAGTTCCTGCTCCAGGTGGATCATGTTTGGTCAAAACTCTCCATTATGACCTGTCCATCTTGGGTGGCCCTGCACAGCATAGCTCATAGCTTCTCTGAGTTATTCAAGCCCTTTTGCCATGGCAAGGCAGTGATCCATGAAGGGGGTTTATGGTAATAGGGAGTCAAAATTCACACAAGAATATTGGGAGTACTGTTAATTAATTTTATTACTTTTTATGCTGTTTTTGTCACTCTTCTAATCAACAAAGTGTTTGAAATGGTACCTTGAGATGGCCCCTAAAATGAAACGAAATAAAGCTTTCCAAAAGTCTTCACAATTTATTTTTTAATGCATCAGTTTATATACACAAAGACTAGCACAGCCATCACATGTTGATAAAATGCCTCAGCAGATGAAATTGTTATGTTATATTGAAAGAAGTATAAGGATTGGAACAATCTGATTTGCCCAAGATGGAGTTTGAAAGGGTCAGAGGCACAGCAGGAGAAGCCCAGTTCCATACCTTCTAACCAAAGCAAAAGGAAGGAGCAAGCAGGGAGGTCACACTTCTCCAATGTGCCCATTACTTTCCATAAGACCAGTCAATCAAGTTATGGGTAATTCAATTCAAATGTATTGTATGCATTTCCTAATCAATAATTCTGTCAAAGAACAACATGTGGATATCAGAGATGAGGGTGGAGAAGCCTAGATACTTTGTATGTTTGGGGGAGTCTTGTTCAGCCAAATCAGATGACCCTCTGAATGACCTTTGAAATCCTATGTGAGCTTGTTTATAGTCCCAAAATGCCTCACTTGATTATTTTTAATGGTTCATGCTACAGAAAGCTTTGTACCCAGCTTGTGCACACTCCTCATGGGCTTTAATACCTGGCATAGTTTGCCACTTCCTGTCCTAGATTACTGCAGAAGAGAGGATACATAATTTATCAAAATTATATCACCAGATATAAATTCAAAACCAGCAATCTCCAGTAAGCTTTCACTTCAGTTGCATTTCCCTCCATTCAGATTGAAAACAAAGAGAAAAGTAGGTCAGTTTTTTTAAAACTATTCATATAATGAATTTATATGTAATGGAATCTTCAAAGCATTTCATATTTCAGAATGCCTAAATTGGCCAAACTTTACTCACACAATGATAATAAAATATCATCATAAAATAATGATATGAATACTCTCTCACACAGTAGGACAATCACTGTCTCAGTTGTGCTTACCCAAACAGTATTCCTAATTGTTTGAACACACTAAGACTGTCCCTGTTGTCACTTCAGCACCTACTGAAGATCTTCCTCTCTCAACAAGCTTTTTAATCTGAGATGTTTCCAAATCTGCATCTGCATTGCAATTTTTAAAAAAGAAAATATGTTTTTCTTGTTTTATCACTTATTGTTTGCTGCCCTAGACTTCTCTGTGGGGGAAGAGCATGATATAATTTTAATTAATTAATATTTTTTTAAATGACTATACAGTACCAGCAAAGTACATGATTCTATCTATCTATCTATCTCTCTATCTATCTATCTATCTATCTATCATCTATCATCTATCATCTATCATCTATCATCTATCTATCTATCTATCTATCTATCTATCTATCTATCTATCTATCATCTATCATCTATCATCTATCATCTATCATCTATCATCTATCATCTATCATCTACAAGAACTACTGGTAGGTAAATCCTGCCCCCCCCCCAAGGAGATTAGAACATGAAAATCTAATCCAGTGTTCTGCTCACAGAAGAACCAACAAGATGCCTACTGGAAGCTCATGAGCAGGTCATCTCCTGCCAACTGCACAACACTGAATCTAAGAGAGTTATTGTGGCTTTCTCGGTGACAGAAATGAGGACAACTCAAACTGAGCCAACAGTGACTACCATTCTTAATAAGAACCCTTCTTGGATGCTATTGTTACTTATTTTCATAGCTTTCTAAAAATTTGGGTAAGGAAGGACCCCCGTAGATGAGAAAAACAAACCCAGCTTTTCAATTATTGTCCTTGTACCCTTTTCCAGACCTGCTAGATGAAAAGTTTTGCTGTATCTAAGACCTTGCCCTTGCTTCATAAATATGGCTCCACTAACCTCAGTTATAGGGGCATGCAGGTGACATTGTGGTCTAAACCAGAGCCTAGGGCTTGCTGATCAGAAGGTTGGTGGTTCAAATCCCCGCGACGGGGTGAGCTCCCGTTGTTCGGTCCCTGCTCCTGCCCACCTAGCAGTTCGAAAGCTTGTCAAAGTGCAAGTAGATAAATAGGTACCGCTCTGGCGGGAAGGTAAATGACGTTTCCATGTGCTGCTCTGGTTCGCCAGAAGCAGCTTAGTCATGCTAGCCACATGACCCGATGCTGTCTGTGGACAAACGCTGGCTCTCTCGGCCTATAGAGTGAGATGAGTGCGCAACCCCAGACTCATTCACGACTGGACCTAACGGTCAGGGGTACCTTTACCTTTTTTAACCTCAGTTATATCTTCCCCTGGGGATGTTGCAAAGACAACCTGAACATCAACTGCAATGTAGGTTGATTCAGTCAAGTTAAAGTTTTGCATGCCTTGAAGCAAGGTGGGGTCTACAAGGAGGCCATTTCTACACTCCAAGCTATACTCAGCACCACATGCCATGGAACTGTGGAGCACCTAAGCTGTAGTAAGAGATGCCCATTGCAGTATTCTTTAAAAAGCAGATATACTACAGATGACATTTGTTTCAAAGTTAAATTCTGAAATGCAATTTGAATGATTTCTCATCTGCCTTAGATTTGCACAGAAGGAACTTCTAAAAGATAAGGACACATCATCATCATTCTGAAAATGAATCTGCCGTCTAAAATCACATTAGTGTTGTTCATTCTGCTTTGCAGAAATGAGCACATAACTCACTTGCAGTGGTTGAATCTTTACAGAGGAAACACCATAAAATTTTTGATATCCTCTAGGGCAAATGTCTGCATGGGAAAGATAGTGAAGAATTATAGGATACATGAACCTTGAGCAACCTCCTCCTTGATGATATGTAATTACCTGCCAGCCACTAAGGCAGTAAGTAGTAACTATAAAAAATTCATTGTTCCATTGGACTCAGTGGACACAACCCATTTGAGAGCTTTACAAAACCTTAAAGAGCAATTTCTCTTTAAATAGCAAATGTTTTAGAGCTAGGAAAAAACCTGATGCATTTAACTAATAAATCTTAATCATTAGAGGGAAATGAAATTTCCATCCAATCAATATCCTAAATCACATCTTTGATAAGCACTACATGTATAGATGTTTGCTGTTATTAGATACTGCCTTACTATGTCTGCATAAATATACAAAACTATTTGTCAGTCAATGTTTTGTCATTGATAAATCCTGCAATCAAGAGGGAAGTATCATTAAAGTAATATATGAGGACAAGTGAAAACGTTCTTGTAAAGTTTAGACTAGAAAAAAAATGGGTGGGACACACAGGGGAATGAAAGATAACAGAATCTTATGTTCACAACTTTCTAAGAAAGAATATGTAGAATCGTGCAACTCTACTGCACAAACAATAACATTTAAGATAACATATGTGTATACTATTGTAAAATCATAAAAAGGGCTCTGCTGGATCAAACCATATGCTCATCTAGTCAAACCATATGCTCACCCTGTTCTGACAGAAGCCAGCCCCATGTCTGCAACTAGGACATGAGGGCAACAGTACAATCCCCACTTGTGATTCCCAGCAAATGCTCTTCTGAGGCACAGTACTTCCGGCAGTGGAGACTGAACACTAGATACTGATAGTCTTATTCTCCATGAAATTATTTCTGGACATGAGAAACTAGAATAAACTTCACCAAGGTGGTGGGAAGTGCTTTTTGTCATTGTTGTTCATTTAGAAGGGAGAAGTGGAAGTGGAATTCAGGGATTTTCATTTTTAAAAAAATATATAAATTGTGTGTCTTTGTTTCTCAATTGGATCCTTTTACACGTTTTTGTATGTATTGTGGTATGTTATTCATTGTGATTTGCATTGTGACTTGTAGTTATCTTTATAGATCATAGTTTAGTAATTATTTATTGTAATTGTGAAGAGTGAATTTGTTTATTTATTATTTGAGTGTTAATTGTTTTGTACTCTTATATTCTAATAGATTACTGAAAATTACTTTATTTGATATGTCATTCCATTTTAAAGTTATGTTTTGTATTGGATCAGATTATTATATGGTGTGTGTTCTTTGTTGTATATTTTGTCAAACTGCCTTGTGTATAGTATTATAGAAAGATGGTATACAAATTAAAAGTGAAATGAAATGAAAAAGTTGTGTATAATCTAAATGGATTCCCACTCAGTAATCAGGTGATTGCCAGCTGAAGTTTCCAAATCACCTTAGTGATTTGGACATCCCAGTTGGTGATTTGAACCAACCATAGAGGGAAAGAGGTACTCTTAGCCACCAAGGCCATATAATTTATTTTTTTTGCATTTGTGATATGTGTCATTGCATTAGTTCACTTTGGAAATAACATTCAGCCTTACAGCTAAGGCATTAAAAATGACAATTAAAATTACCCTTAGTTCACGCCCATTTTTCAATGTTGGTGCAGTTGTCAATATAAGAAGATAACTTGGTGAGGTTGTGAATAAGCCTTAGGTCCATTTCTGTTGAAGAGGCCCAAAAGCTGCTTAATCCTCTGAAGGCACAGTTCCTGGAATGATAAAACACTGTATTATTCGTAGAGAAACTGGTTGATGGAATAAAGTAATGGAACAATAACACAAAGTGTTGTCTGAAAAAGTACTGAGCTTGCCCTACATGAAGTTCATTATTCCAACAACAGAAGACCGTTGGGCAACAAATTGCAAGCCATACAAACTAAAAATCTCATGAAGATCATTTAAGGGACTTTAAAAGATAGTTGATAAGTACATGGGCTTGGGTACAACTGCAAATTGAAGGGGAAATGAATCTGGGAACAACTGAGGAAGATACAGATACAGATAACAACAAATAATATCACTACAGAGAACTACAGTAAATGGAAATTAACGAAAGACACATCTAAAGTCCAGTGGGATTTCCCACTCTCTCATTCTAGCTGTCCTCTTGATTCAAGAAGAAAACATGTGCTTCTCCTGTAAGCATGCAATCACTGACACATGCGGACACTGGGCAGCTTCCATAGAAACCAAAAAACACTAAAATATCACACATTAAAAACCTCCCTCAACAGGGCTGCCTTAAGATGTCTTCTGAATGTCAGGTAGTTGTCTATTGCTTTGACATCTGATGGGAGGGCATTCCACAGGGTGGGCACCACTACCGAGAAGGCCCTCTGCCTGGTTCCCTGTAGCTTTGCTTCTCGCAATGAGGGAACCACCAGAAGGCCCTCGGCGCTGGACCTCAGCGTCCAGGCAGAACGATGGGGGTGGAGATGCTCCCTTCAGGTATACTGGGCTGAGGCCATTTAGGGCTTTAAAGGTCAACACCAGCACTTTGAATTGTGCTCGGAAACGTACTGGAAGCCAATGTAGGTCTTTCAAGACCGGCGTTATATGGTCTCGGCGGCCGCTCCCAGTCACATGAAGGAACAGAATGTTATCACAGAATCATAGAACTGTAGAGTTGCAAGGACCTTGAGGGCCACATATTTCAACCTCTTGCAATGCCGAAATCTCATGAACAGTGCTATTTTTATAGAAAAAAGAGTTGCCGGAACTCACCATGAATGCCTCCCTTGTTCTCTTATAATGGTAATGGCGCCCACTGAAAGGTGCCAGAACTGAGTTAAGGAGAGTTACGGCTAAAAAAAGCCCTGCTTGTGAAAAACATGGATTGAAAGAAAAGTATGCTACATGGTTTATTAAAAAATAGTTATTGGGAAAATGCAGATATAAAAAATCTGAGAACATAAGAAGACTCTGCTGGATCAAGCCAATGGCCCGCGTGGTCCAGCATCCTGTTCTCACTGTGGCCAATCATATTTTTGTGGGAAATCCATAAGGAGGACCTGTGGTTATTAGCTACTGGTACTCAGAAGCATTACTGCCTTGGACTGTGGAGGCAGAGAATAGCTATGTTTGGATTAAAGAAAAATACTGTTTTGAGGAAAGGTGGGGGAAACTGTATTTATACTAGCAATGATTCCTTCCTTACTTCCTTCCTTCTCCCTCTCTCATACAAACAGCATTTCAGAGCATCTTTCACTGAAACATTTCACTGAAGTTAAAAACTGCACTCTTTTAATACTAGACTATTCCACACTAAGGGTTTTCACATGTATGCTTATTCAGTGACTACGGCATCAAATAATGACTCATATATGCCATCAGAAAATGCAGAATGAGTGTTCCTGGTGTAGTTTTCTTTGTAGTTTTCTGAGTTTGCTGGCCATCACTCCAAAGGCAGGAAAGCAGTCACAAACCAGCCCTACACTATCATCTGTTTTCCTATATTTTTCTGGGTCTCGAGTCCCAGGCTGAGTCAGATGGTTGCTTTTTGGAGACTAAACAAAAGACACTTTTCTCTTCTGCTAACATTTGGAAAGGTCTCTTTTAGAAACTTCCCCTCACAGTTTGTAGAGAAATCTTTACAAAATTATATGGCATTCTAAACATACAGGAAATGTGCAAAGATGTTGATGATCACAGCTAAATATAATGGTTCCTCTTGCAGTGCTAGCATGTCACCAAAAGGATGTGATGCCCAGCTGGGAAACTAAATTATATGGACATTTGGCTTGTGATTATAATGTTAATTGATGTGACAATAAAAATGTATATCTATTAATGTATCTATGGTCCAGTACAACTCCTGTATCATCCCTATTAATTTGGGTCCCAGAACTACTACCTTCCAAGTACAATGGTAGCCCACCAGACCCATTAGACTCCCATTTATAAATTAGCCGCCTCTCCAGTACAGAAGGTAAACCATATGCTGGGAAAAGATAAGGAAAAAACAACTCATTCATACAAGTTTTCCCCCTTCCCCTTAAGATGTAATCTGCTTTCATTAACATTTTAGTTAGGTCTTGCTGAACACTGTTTGAAAACAACAAATGATGCTTTGGGGCTTATATAGTTCTGGCAGTTATTTGCATCCGCATTGTTTAATCAATGCTAATGAGTATCTTATATCTAAAAGTATTCATACTTAAGCATAAAGGCATCATCACCAACAACTGGATGCAATTAGTCTCCTAAGACCATTAATGGGGTTATTATTTAACAATGTTAATGATGTAGATTATCATGATTTAGGATAAGATGTTGGTAATAATGTGTAATTAGGAGATAACTTATCCATTTAAAGCATAATACCCTGTGGTTATAGTTTGCAAGAACAAAAGTAGGTGCTACAAACTTTATTTTGAAATACCTATGCAGATGTAGTGCTCCCTATATATAAAGTATAAATGGATGTCCTGTCATAGAAGGTTTTAAGGTTGCTGACTGGTGCAGCTGCACCATGAAAATACTGTGGGCAATGTAATGAGAGAGATGTGGGAGGGTGCCAAATTTTAGCACTGCTGAAATTTGAGAGCTCAAAGTCCACCACTGGTCCTATAGAAGGGACCCTGAGGATCGTCTGGTCCAACTCCCTACAATGCAGGAATATGCAACAATATGCAGCAAACCTGCAATCATTGATGTTATCAGTGCCATGCTCTAACCGGCTGAGCTTTTGATATGATAACCTATAAAGAATTATCAGAAACAAGAGTACAAGTGGATGGAACCAAATGAGACTGCCTCCTCTCATTTCTAGTTAAACTGGGTATTACTATTCTTCTGGGCTCACATAAGCAAAATAAGAGCCAAATAGAGTTCTCTTCACTCACATAGAAATAGGGCTCCATCTTCCTCCTCCTCTAAAACAAACAAACATGGAACCCCTGCCTAAACTAAGAAAACACCAATAGAACACCTCATTTTATCCCATGCCTGCTCACATCCTGCAATAGCAAGGATTATTAATCATCCATGAAGGGGATGGTACAAAACTTTGCTGGTCTCCCTTAGCATGCCTTTAATGTGATGATCTATCTGTCCCTGAGACGTGCAGGTAGCTGTTGTTACTCTCACAGGCAGGCAGCAGGCTTAAGTGAACTGGGTTCTTCACGAGCCTTTAGGAATGCCTCCGTAAGTGTCTGAATATGCCAGTCTTGACAAGTTGGACTTGCCACAGATATTTTTAGTAATTCAGAGAATGAGTTATTCCATAAGGATTCCACACACATTGTCTCTTCAACTTCTGTCAAAAAAATTGCTGCAAGACACACCCAAAAAAGAAAATAACCGAACACCGCTAGTAATCACATACAGCTCCCAAGTTAAAACAGTTCAATGCATCATCAGAGATCTACAACCTCTCCTAGACAATGACAGTTCTCTTTCTCAAGCTCTGGGAGGAAGGCCTTTCATTGCCTACAGACAGCCACCCAATCTCAAAC
Organism: Podarcis liolepis; assembly: GCF_965112155.1. Lineage (NCBI taxonomy): Eukaryota > Metazoa > Chordata > Lepidosauria > Squamata > Lacertidae > Podarcis > Podarcis liolepis. The sequence continues at coordinate 36,415,107 of NC_139556.1, read as the reverse complement.
AACTCCTCACCCACAACAATACAACAAGCAGACTTAACATGGACACTGGTACCAGAGTCCGCAATAAACCCAGATGCCAACTTTGTTGCCACTTACACCTGGACAGCACCACTACTGGCCCCACCAACATCAAACATACCATCTCAGGACTATTTAATTGCTCATCTTCTAACATTGTGTATGCCATCAAATGTCAACAGTGCCCTTCAGCTCTCTAGATTGGACAAACCCTACACCAAAGGATAAATGGACATAAATCTGCTATCAGGAATCACAAGACAGAGAAACCAGTAGGAGAACATTTCAATCTCCCAGGACATTCTATACAAGATCTCAAAGTAGCTGTCTTATTACAAAAGAACTTCAGAAATAGACTGGAAAGAGAAGTTGCTGAATTGCAACTTATTACAAAACTTAAAACCATGGAGAGACCTGGTCTGAATAGAGACATTGGATTCTTATCTCATTATACATGATAAAGCTATTTTTAGCCATCTCACCCCTTGCTTTTTCCTGTAAGACCAATTGCAGTCGTTAACAGTCGTCAACAGGTTTACCACACCTATCAGCCAATCACCCATTCCCACCACCCTTCTGAGTAATACCCCTCCCCAGCCTCTCTCACTATATATAAGGGTCTGGTGACTTCTGTTTCAGTGTATCTGAAGAAGTGTGCATGTACACAAAAAGCTCATACCAATAACTAACTTAGTTGGTCTCTAAGGTGCTCCTGGAAGGATTTTTTGTTTTTGTTTGTTTCTGTCAAAAAGTTATTAGTGTCTAGAATGAAATACACAAATGGTCAGATGGTATTTTCAACTTTCATTTCTACAGAAAGAAGCAATGTCTTAAAGCAAATTTTCTCAAAGCAACAAGCCAAGTATGTTTTGGGCAAAGTGGACCCCAGTTAACAGGATCTCAGAGGAACTGTGCAAGAATAAAACTCTATTGATGAATTTCAAATTATCATACAAGTATGATAAGGTATACTAAGTAGTGATGAGTCAGAGAGAGAGAGATTTGAACTAGATTCTGTAAATCCAATATCTTCCTTAAATAGTCAGGACACAGCTTGATAATTACTGAGTCCAGTTACGATCCAAATCAAATTCCTTAAATGGAATTCCCTTCCAAAAGAGGTGCAGCTGGTCTCATCAGTTCTGGCCTTCTTCTATTCCAAATGTCATATAGTTAAAATGAATTTTTTGCTGGCTTGCAGTTTGTGGGCTTCAAGGTGTTTAGTTTTTTTTTTACGATGCCTTTTGTGTTGGGCAATTAATGTTACAAAATATTTATTAATTTCAGATATTTCTTTGTTTCTGCTGTCTGAAGTTGATGTTTTGAAGCATGTCACTCCTTCACAATGGAGATGTGACCTTGTACCTGCAGCTCCCTGTGAATTTCCAATCTTCATGAGCTCTCAAGCACCCTTACATATCAGTTGCTGCTTTTTGTGGTGACAGCATGTTACTAGAATATATCCTCTAGTTACTAGAATATAGCTGCAATAATGGGCCAAGTGCCAGAAAACCTGAGAAAGATGGGAAGGAGACACTTCTACCAATTTATCAGTGACCTAAGTGTGTGCATGGGAGAAAAGGAAGAATTCTTCAACTCAGAGTCAAATTTAATCTGGAGAAGAATTTTGGTGCCTTTAATGTTTGCCTCCTTTTTAAAGCTTACCATTATGAGTTATTGGCTTCTGGGTTCTAAGCCAAGTAATTGCAACATTCAGTGAAATCTCTAATAATCACTTAATGATACTTAAATGGATAACTTATGAAAATGACAAACTGCTAGGGAGCCAGAAATGCATAAAATGGCTGTGATGAGGACAAAGAATGACAAAGATGGTGGCCCTTAATGTATTTTATTGCATTAATGTATCTTTGCTATGCACTGTTCTTAGCTTTTCCTGCAATCCTTTCTTCTTCAGTTGAGTCACTCTGCTTTTATGAATTCTCAAGTTGCAAACAGGGCAATATAAGGGGGGAAATTATACTCGGTGCAACAGAGGAGTTGGGAGTCTCTTTACGGTTTCCACTCTCCTTTTCTCTCTTTTGCACAGGAACCAGGATTAGATTATAAAACCAATGAAATTGGATAACTGATAATGGAGGACAGGGAGGCAAGATGGACAGAAATAATTGTGTTAAACTTTGTCTTTCTTCAGTGATTCAAATACTTCAGTGTGCTTGCCCAAGGAAGCTGATGTTGAAGCTACCATTCACATATACTTGTGCAGATCCATTTGCTCTGTTTTAACCTCACTTTATGAGGTTTTTCATTATTCCTCTGTTCCCACTAGCATAAACCAACTTTTGTTTGGGGCAGAAAATGTAAGACTTGCACTGGCCTCCAATTAGCTACTAAGCTAAGGCCAAGATGCTGGTCCTGGTTCCCGAAACTTTATACAGCTTGGGGCCAGGGTGCCTAAAAGATTGTCTTACTTCTTACATACCCAACTGGCCATTGTGCTCTGCCCCCTAAACAACATTCTCTTAATAATAAAAAGAGGTAGATTTAACAGTTCTGTGTATTTATGAGATGCTTCATACAAATATAAGGAGAATAAATCCCATTCAGAAGGGGAAAGTGAGTGTAAATGTGATACCCTGCCAGGCAACATCAGGAAAGTGAAGTGCAGGATGAAAAGGAACAGGTAATAAGAAACTACACCTTTCCTGGTTTCCAATTTCAGTTTCATCCATATTACAGACATATCTAATTAAATGCTAACATAAGAGAAGACAGCCTGTGGCCGATAATACTGTTGAAAGTTTGACCATCTTATTACTCCGAGTAGGTTTATCATTGTGGTTTTGCCTGTGGCACACAATTGGATCTAGAGATCTGTAGATCCTTTAACAGTTGTGGCTATTGAATGAATGACAATTGACTGGCAAAGGAACATATCAGATCAGTGCTCTACAATGTGTCTTTGTCTGTTTTGTTGGGAGAGCCAAAGAGTCCAAAAACAGAAAGGTTGAAGGCTATGCAAAATGCTCTTTGAGAATTCAGTACCTACTACAAGACTTCTTGTCTGCATATCTGTAAACAAAGCAAATATTAAGTAAGATGTGGAGTTTCCTTTTGGTAGCTGTTTGTTTCCTCTGCTAGCCCTTACAGACCTAGGCATTTACACATTTACAGGCTTCCTGATACACCATTAAAGGTATCCAACCAAATGTACAATGTGAAGCTGTCAAGAATGGCTGTCTATAGAGTTCTGAAGTGCTCTGATTGTTGTTGCTTTGCTTAAAGCAGAAAAGCATGAGGTTTTTAAAAAGCCAATTTTAGCTTTTAACTTCTTTAAAAAAGTAATCCATTGCTACACCTTAACAAAGAATCATCCATATTTCTTCAATGCTCTGCAGGTGACATTTTGAACAGCCTCACTTTGGACCTAGAGAAACATAGGAAAACATATATATAGGGAAATGTAAGGTTGAGCTATATGGCACAGAACAGCATAGAAGCAAAGTAACACAAGGCTTTCTGGAGGTCCCTGTCTTAGGTGTGTGTAACTGACATCATGATTCAGCATTTAGAGAGGGGCAGATCCCCAGATCACCTCAGTTTGCCTCTTTATCCAACTCTCACACAGAGCCAAGTCACACCCCTAGTAACTACTGAAAACGTTAACAAATCTGATTTGGGTTGAAATAAGGATAAGCTCAAGGACATCCATGCGCAGGACATGCAGCAATATTGCCACTCACTTGAACTTTCTTAAAAATTCAGAGATGTTTATATGATATAGTATATGTTCTCCTATCCATTTTTGTAAAAGAGAAAAAGGAAAAATGTGCACCACTACCCAGCAAAAAGAGAGTGAGATATCACAGTACTCCATATCAGATTGAAAAGGAAGAAAAGAAATAGCTCAACAAAATCAGCCAATGTTATAGTCTTCATATTGTTTTCGAATTTTCCTAAAATAGCTTGCAGTGTAGAACTCATTTCTTTTAATCTCTTCCATATTTATTTTTTTAAAAATGGGGTGGTTTTGAAGTGATGTTAGTTTCTGTTCTGTCCTGTTATAGCTCATTCACACATGCAACCCGCCACCTGATGCTGCAGAATAATGTCTCTGTGTGTTTGAACACTCATGCTTGGGAACCAGAATAGTGTGAATGGAACCCTGCTCAGCTAATGTGAGCTTCTGAATTGCCACTTGATGGTTGCAGCCTTTATACTGGACTACAGAGTGTGCAATCCAAAGTAGAGGCATTCATTTTTCCATGAAGGGTACAAGTCTCAACACACATTGATGTATTCTACAACAGGTGTAGTATATGGAAACAGATAAGCACAGGGAGTGATTATATGTTGTAACTTCCCCATGTCTATCTGAGTGGCTTATGTACTTTGTAAAATCACTAATAAAAGTCTTGAAAAAAGAAAGTTTGCATCATCCTTTGGTATTACTAAGGAATATAAATATATTAAAGTTTTTTTGGGATATATATTGTTTTATCAGTTATTGGCAATTGCTGAACTCCATACACTTAACCCCTATATCCCTTCCACCAAAATAAAAATAAAAATCAGAGGGTTTAAACAATGTTGAATGTGGTGCACAGGGCTGCAGTGGAACAGGAAACAGAAGGATCTGCAGAACATTGGGCCAGGGCACCCTGTGCAAGTGACCTTTCAGGGACACAGAGTGATGAAGTACTGTACTTAAACTATTTAAATAAGTCAGTGTCACACCCAGACTGTACCATTAAAACTGTACCGGTTGCAGGAGTGTATTAATAACATGCTTCTCAAATTTCATACTAATTAATAATGAATGCTGGCTGAGATTCAAGAAGCAGAAAATACCCCTGACTTCACTGTCAAATTAAATGCTGCTGTTAGTTGCAACAGCTGGGAGATTCAGTCTGCTCAATTCATAATTATAAGACTCTGACAAAATACTTTGTATCTGAAACCATGTCTCCAAGGAAATAGCACAAAGAGTGTAAAGAACAAGAACTTTACATAATGATAACAGAAGCCTGGAGCTATATATGCCCCCATGTACGGGATCACCTGTCAGTATCAGGCTGGAATTCTATCAAAAGCCATGCAATTCTATTAGCGCTTCCATTGATGGTCGTCTCTGTGGATGATGCACTTGTTTTTCCACTTCTCTTTGGATGATTGACTTTGCACCAAGATTCCACTGAGAAAAAAATTGTTATGATTTATTTATTGCAGACACATAAACGTGGAAAGAACTGTCAATTGAATATGAAATATAAGAGCCAAGTCACAAGATGTTATCCTCCAAGCTGTCTCTCACCTTAATAAGTATGTGCCATAAGTCAGAGTATACAAATTAAATGTTTCTATTATACAAGTCACAATTAATTACTATTCAACTAAGCAGTAGAAAAATAAACACTAAATATTTGTAAGTGAGTTTCTTCCTTCCTTTTACTTACTGATTCTGCTAGCATGGCTTTTGGTGCTAATACACACACACATACACACACACACACTCCCATTCTCCAGAGAAACCAGTATCAAGCAGGGTATGCATGCAACCCTTCATATATACCATACAACATCCCATTGCATGCCATAGCCCTGTGACTTCATTGCAATGAAATAAGCAGACAGGACAAAGAGTATATACATTGTGTCAATTAGGCCACAACTGTATTGGTTACAAATGTGAAAGGTTTGGCACTGCACAGTAGCCTGCCTGCGATTGGCCAATGTGCAGGCAGGCTACAATCGGGAGTCCTAGCCAGGACCAAGCCACAACACTAAGCTAATATTTTGGCTCAGCATGCCTGAACCTGGAATAGGGTTCTCTAGCTTAACCAGGGTTGCTAGTGAAGCTTTATCCCATGGCTACAGCTCATGGTTGAGGAGAGGAGACCTTAACTTTGATCCCATGTTTGGAGGACATGCTGAGCCAAACCTGACAGCTGTCGTCCAGGATGCTGGTAAGCCATACTCTGGCTTGCCATGGCATGTGATCAGGAGGATGGTGCAAGGTAGGTTGAAGTAGCTCATGGTTTAAAGCCAGTTTAAGAACCTCACTTTTTATGAAACTTGTAGCCCTCTCTGCAGTTGTCAAATGGGCAGCCCAGGGTTTCCGGCACACGTGAGAGATAACAATAGAATTTCCTTCTTGGGAATTGTTGGGCATCATCCATCATACAAACAGGGACATGATAGAAATACTTCTGAATTAAGTTTCCTGACAATATTTGCATGATGAAACAGATACACATGGCTGCATTGGAAAAGAAAAAATAAATGGTATTTTGGTTGCTCTCAGATCCCCTATATCATATAACTGGGGCCTTATTTGGAAGAACATTAATCTTTCAAGGTGCTTTAATACTTGAAGAATATGTCCTGGGGGTTTTTTTGGTATTAAGTGTCTTGTATCTGGTTTTATCCATATGAAAACTGCAAACCAACTGAAGACCTTGGTATTATCCTGATGTTATTACTCAATATGACATCTATATGCTTTGGTCTCTTGAGCACTGTAAAAGGTAGTTTTATGGCCAATTTTGTTGCCCAATAAATCAAGATGTGACTGACTAACCCTTCCAAAGCTTTTTTTTCTTGGTCAGTCTGGGTATTCCAGGACACAGTATATGTGTGTACACTAAAATATAATCTCCCACAATATATGATGGATTTATTTAGGCCCAGGGCTTTTCTTGGATCTCCAGTTTGCCACATATATTGATTTACAGGCTTTAAAACTTTAGACTCAGACTGATACTATTTTCTTAAATATTCGTTTGCAAAGAGAGAAAATATATTTAGCAATAGGACATAAAACAGTTTTGTTCATAACCAAAGAGTAAATCCTCTGAAAGGTAGCAGGTGGCTATATGTCATTTTAACTGAGAAATAATTTCTTTTCTGGTGCAGAATCTAGTTTTGATAAATCCAGTTTTGTTAGCAAACTACTTTATTTGCCCACATAATATATTGTCCTTTACATTCCAGTAAATATTTATTTCATAGCATTTGCCATTAAGGTGCCAGGTGCTTGAGAAGTCATCAGTTCAAAGAATTCTGTATAGACTGCAACAGCTTGATTTCAAACTCTTCTAGCTTAGCCTTGGCTACTGAAATATCTTCTTGAGTGTTTCATTCTCCTTTAAGCATGGGTTCCCCAACAACCTGTATTCTTGAGAGTATCCCCAAAGGAGAACGTGACTGGAAGTATTAAAAACTTTTGGAATTCACACTACCTAGATGGTTCCTCATAGTTCACCCTAACTCTACACATTTCCTCTTTTTAACGTGAGCGGTAGCTGTGATTTATATTCTTAATTCAGAATACAGTACTTTTAAATACTACTACCTGCCCCAAGCCTTTGAGAGGGACGCTCTTGTCCATAATCCAAAGATACAGTATTTAGAACAGTTCTGTACATGTCTTTTTCTCTTTATTCTTTATAATATACTAGCATGTGACTAGATAAAATAAAAAGGTGATACATTTTAATATTTTAAACATGTACATAAAAACATATATCATTAGTAGCTCCTAAATGGGCATGATTATTAAGACCACACGTATTACATGGTTTCATATCAGTCTTTATTTGGATAGTCTCAACCAATAGCTGGATCCTTTCTGCAAAATGCACCCAAAGTTAAGCAATTTCAAATGCCATTTCAAATATAATTTTAGAATTATCTTTACTGGGGAAAACTTTACAGCCCACTAACCTATTGAATTCAATAAGCCTTGAACATACTAAAGTTTGCCTGGATCAAACTTTTTTTATTCAAACAATTGTAATCTTAGTTTATTATTTTCTTAAAAGAAACCTGACAATGATAAAGTGATACCTCCCCCAATCTTTGATCAATGTTTTGATCAAATGTCATATGACGGTTTATTTTCTGAAAATGGGTTTTAGCTTCAAGGCTCATATGAATACAAAATCAAATGAAGGGTCCACATAGTCCAATATTCCAACAACAGCTCCCCAGGTGCCCAACTAAAATGCAGAGGAAGCTGCCTGCCATATTGCGAATGAGATGGCTGTCTCCAATATTGCTGGAAAACATGATTGTGCCTTCCTAGTCTAGTATTGGGACTCCGGGGAGGTGAACAACAAGGTTATTGTGTAATGGCTTAGGTGCTGCCATCTGCCCATCCCACGTAATGAAGTGGCTTTTTTATTATTGAATGAAAAGAATGTATATATCATATTTCATTTTGAAAAGAAATGCAAATGCTGTTACCTATGCTGGCCCAAGCATTTCCTCATGTGGCCTGTTGTAAACACTTGAACTTACAGCAAGCCCTACATCGGGAAGGAATTGGCTGCACTGTTCTAAATTGGGAACTCTCTAGTGCAGCCAATCCTTTGCAAGCCTTGTTCTCATCAATGCTTGCTGTCGATCAGTTTATCAGCACCGACAGCAAGCCTCGCTTGATAAGGAGCAATTGCACACCTGTCAACGGCTTTGAAAAGGAGGAGGAGGATATCCTGGGGTTTTTTCCCCGTGACTGTACGGTGACTACTTGTTCTCACAAAGTTTTGTGCCAAGATCTCACCCCCCCCCAAAAAAACGTGTTTTTGGGTTCTCCAGGTTTTTGGGCACCATGTCTGAAAAACCACTTTTCCCAGGTCTGTGATCTTGCATGGGATTTTGAACCTGGAAAATGGTGTCTTGGATTTGGATCATGTCACATTGGAGGGAATGCAATTGGGAGTCCACCTTTAATGCCCCTTATTGTTGTTTTCTAGCTATAAATTTAACTGCCCCACATCTGCTATCACATATAATATCATGTGAGGGGCTAGTGAGCATGTTCTGGAGAGAACAGCCTTGAGTATCAAATTAGGACCCCTCCTGGGTCTAATCTGTCTCTTGGGCCAGAAGTTTCCCTCCTCTGATCTATTGGAAGATATATCAACTTATGCTACCTAGTCCAGAATGAATACACAACAGATCATTTGGATATGTGTGTTACACCACCCTCAATTAATTATTATAAAGGAAAGGCCTTTGTCGCTGCCTCTTGGAATACATGATTAAATGTTCATAAAAATACTTCAGTGCTATATGAAACAAACCTAAATTATTTCCTGATGACTCATTTAGTTTGCTCCAGTAGCCTGACAAGTTTGACATAAATTGTTCTGATCCCTCAGGCTGAAATAATTTTCTTGGATTTTTAAATGTTTTCATCGTATATTAATGATACTAGAGCTATCGGTTTTATTAACACAATGAAAACATAAATAGACAGTTGTGGCAGTTTTAAATAGCCAAGACTCTCTGATGGATAGGGGCTCAGAGTGGCTTGGATGGATTTGTCAGAACAATATAATTTTAATTTCAAGAGGCTAAAAAGAAAAGAAAAAGCCACCTTTGCGACGAACTTCTTGTAATGTGAATCACTATGAAGTTACCTTATACTGAGTCAAGCAATTGGTCCACTTAGCTCAATACTGTGTATCATGACTGACAGATGGTCTGAAGGGTTTCAGACATGTCCTAGTTGAAGAAGACAAAACTAGAAGATGGGGCAAAACTGGAACAAAGTCAAGGGGACTTCCTGATAGGTGCCAGGAAACTGCTTCTCTCTTCCTCTCTTTTGCCCTTGCCGCCTCTTTAACTGTCAGGGTGGCAGAACTCTTTGATGTCAGTGGCTGACAGCCACCCTTTTCTTCCCAGAGTGCCCCAGGTGTTGTATTGCTCCAAAGAATTGGTGGGAACAGTCTGGCCATTGGCCTAATCTGTCCCATCAGTCCTCCCCATTTGGCCCTCCAGGCTGTTTTAGGCAAGCCATGGAAGTGGGAAATGACCATTTCTCACATTAGAACACAACATAATTCTGGGACATTTGGGGAAACAAAAAAGATAAGTTCACTCCTTCAAAAAAATCTTCCCTAGTCATTGAAATGCCCACCTCTTGGCATATACAGTGGTGCCTCACAAGACGTACGCCTCGCAAAACAAAAAACTCACAAGACGAAAGAGTTTTCCGTTTTTGAGTCGTTCCGCAAGACAAATTTCCCTACGGGCTTGCTTTGCAAGAAGGAAGCCCATAGGGAAATCTACGGGGACCTCTTTTAAAATGCTGGCGGTCGGGAGCAAAGACTTTCGCCCACCGCCGGCCTTCAGAAGAGGTCCTGGACCTCTTCTGAAGGCTGGCGGGGGGCAAAAGTCTTTGCTCCCCCCCGCCTGCCTTCCCGGGACAGCGGAGGCTTCTCCGCTGTCCCGGGCGATCTTAAAATGCTGGCCGGTGGCAGCGAAGCTTTCGCTGTCGACCCCCAGCATTTTAAAAGCCCCCAGGACAGCGGAGGCTTCGCTGCTGCCCACCAGCATTTTAAAATCGCCCTGGGACAGCGGGGGCTTTTAAAATGCTGGCGGTCGGCAGCAAAGCCCTCCTGTCCCCGGAGCTTGCGGGGTGGGAGGTGGGGAGAAAAGCCCTTGTCCCCCCCCCCCCAGCCTTCAGAAGAGGTCGGGGGACAGACTGTCCCCGGACCTGGTCTGAAGGCGGTTTCCATAGGAACGCATTGATTGATTTTCAATGCATTCCTATGGGAAACCGTGCTTCGCAAGACGAAAAACTCACAAGAAGAAAAAACTTGCGGAACGAATTAATTTCATCTTGCGAGGCACCACTGTAGCAACAGGGAAGCCAAACAGCTGACATCTTAGCTTTGCTCTAATTTTAATCTTTGCTTCAAAACTAGTAAGAGTCTGTGTTATTGCTGCTCACAGGCATCTGGGAAGGAAACTAATTCCCCCCCCCCTTCCCCCTGAGAAAGTAGAGGAAAGACTAAAACTAAAATAAAATACCTATTCCATATTTAAGATGCATATTACTCAAGATTTCCCAAACCATTTGAACTACCATCTGAACTGCTGATGTCTTCTTTCAGATGAGAATGTGATCAGTTAAATAATGAAACTGTCTACCGGAAAAACTGCAAAGATCAAAACACTGTTACAACAATTCTTAGAAGTGCAGCAAAGGACAGCTAAATTTATTTCGAGTGGACTGAGTCACAATAAAATATTAACTGATTAGCCTCTGGCACAGAAGAAAAAATTAAGATCAAATGGAAATCTCATTGATGTAAACTAAATCCTAAAAGAGAATGGTGAAAAAAATAACATCAGCCATGTCTGACTAGAAAACAAGAGGCTATCTATGTCTTGAAATGAAGTAGCCTACACAATAAATTGCAGATTTGCTTATTTTCAAACTGATTCACTATTTGGGAAGAAGGGGCTTGCTCTCATTGGGTCTTCTCTGGAGTGAGTCTATAGCCATTCCTGTTGCTACCGCCTACTTGCTTATCTTGAAAGCAACAGGAATGGCTACAAGAGAAGAGGTGGTAGAAAGGAGCAGAAGTGCAGAAGTCATTATCTCTGCAAAAGGAAGAGAACAGGGAAACAAGTGCTTGGCAGCCAGAGCTGGCTAGAAGATGGGCAGGTGAAAATGGTGACAAGTATCTAAACTTGTTCACTGAAACGACAAACATTCCCCACACCAAAAAATAAAAATAAAATGTTAAATTAAGTTTATGTAAATTTGTTGAATAAGGGACATGGGTGGTGCTATGGTCTAAACCACAGAACCTAGGGTTTACTGATCAGAAGGTTGGCGGTTCAAATCCCCACAACTGAGTGAGCTCCTGTTGCTTGGACCCTGCTCCTGCAAACCTAGCAGTTCGAAAGCCCGTCAAAGTGCAAGTAGATAAATAGGTACCGCTCTGGCGGGAAAATAAACGGCATTTCCGTGCGCTGCTCTGGTTTGCCAGAAGCGGCTTAGTCATGCTGGCCACATGACTCAGAAGCTGTACGCCGGCTCCCTCGGCCAATAAAGCAAGATGAGTGCCGCAACCTCGGAGTCGGCCACGACTGGACCTTTACCTTTACCTTTAAGCAAAACATGTGCTTGCCACACACCTAAAATGTCAACTTTTAAGCTTCAGTGTCAGGAAACAGGTAAAATCCATGTTGCCAGGTATTAATGCAACATTTGCCAAAGTGGCTGAAATAGCAGTTAAGCAGTTAGCAACAGTTAAGGCTATCAGCTGTTAAAACAAAAAACGAACCATGGTTCTTTCTTTAAAAAGCAAAACCACCAAATACTTAGAAAACCTAGGTTTTCAAATCACATTATTTCATTGCTATTTATTTCTGGCGTGTTGCTGATGCTTAGCTTAGCAATAAAGATTGAATCCTGTACAGTTATAATATTCTATAAAACATCTTAAGGAAGAAGCAAAGGGCCTGGTACCTTATCCTTAACTGGATCATACAACTTTTCAAGCTTTTCAGATGAGAGTTCTTAAACAGTTAGAAATCATCTTTCAAGGACAACCATTCTCCTGTTTGATTTTTTTGTCTGTGTGTAATATCTTGAGTAAATGCAATGTAACATGATACAACATTATCAGTAGTAAGACAGATAGGGCAAATCTTAAGAAGTAACTGACTCAGCTTCCCAATGAAAACATGTCAGAGGAACTGATATTTGTTTCCTTGAAAAATCGAAACCGCACAGCACTTTCAAATATATGGTTGCAATGCTGTCACCGTACACAATAAACTGGGTGGACTACTCCATCCCATGGAAATATATCATTTTAGGATTTTGAAGAGTTATTTTTGCAAGGCTGAAATGAAGAAGCACTCCTGAATTCCATAATTTGGGGTGGGAGGGGAGGTGTTCTGTGTTTTCAAAGATAGCTACTTACTGGGTGTACTGCCTGAACCAATGTAAGGAAGCAATTTATGGAAGCATATATATTTGTACCTGTGAAATGTACTGAAAAATGAAGGGGGAAATTCTTCGAGAGAGTGAGCACAGCAAAAATTGATTCTCACACTACTTTCTTTCAAATAAGTTGAAAAATGTGCAGATCTGTATACTGACAGCTGTTTAATTTCAAGGCACGCTTGAGCAAAACCTTCCAGAAGCTGATCCAGGCAATTGTGTCCAAGACCATATTCACATTAACAGATGTGTATTTAATTGACTAGGTAGAAACTACTTAATAATGATATTTTCATAGTGAGGTTTAAATTGTCCTTTGAACCTCTCTTGCATCATTGATTTGAATGTACAATGTTAATACAGAAGAGAAAGCAAGGAAGTGGACTGTTACAATGAAAATTAGCACTATGGCCAATTGATGTAAGTTTTAGGAATGCTGCAAGAAACTTTAGGTTTGCTTTTACAGGCTACTCTGTTCAACACTCTGTGGATAAACTGAACAGTCTCGATAAACTCCTGCCATAGTGTCTATTCTGCTACCTTCTTCCCTTGCAGAGGAATCTGCCACTAACCTGTGGTGACAGGGAAGGCCATGAAGGCTCCCTATTTGATAATCCATCCCTGTAAGGAAGGCCTGGGACCACAAGCCCAAACCTCTCCCAGCATAAATTGTGATGAATACAATCATTTTTCATTATGGACCTTTGAGTCTCCATTCCCAATGCGAATGACCCTGCCATTGTCATGCCCATGAATAATAATAATAATAATAATAATAATAATAATAATAGTAATAGTAATTTATTTATACCCCACCCATCTGGCTGAGTTTCCCCAGCGACTCTGGGCGGCTTCCAATCGAGTGTTAAAAATAATACAGCATTAAATATTAAAAATATCCCTAAACAGGGCTGCCTAAAAGACATCTGTCTTTTAAAGATAAGATAGCTGCTTATTTCCTTCACAGGGCGGGCACCACTACAGAGAAGGCCCTCTGTCTGGTTCCCTGTAACGTCACTTCTTGCAATGAGAGAACCGCCAGAAGGCCCTTGGCGCTGGATCTCAGTGTCTGGGCTGAATGATGGGGGTGGAGACGCTCCTTCAGGTATACAGGACTGAGGCCATTTAGGGCTTTAAAGGTCAGCAACAACACTTTGAATTGTGCTCGGAAACGTACTGGGAACAATGCAGATCTCTCAAGTCTGGTGTTATGTGGTCCCAGCGGCTACTCCCAGTCGCCAGTCTAGCTGCCACATTCTGGATTAGTTGCAGTTTCCGGTTAACTTTCAAAGGTAGCCCCATGTAGAGCGCATTGCAGAAGTCCAAGCGGGAGATGAACACTTCCCTGGTCAAGCGTGCCACAGCCACTTACTGTATACCCATCAACTGCCCCAAATTGTGTAGGACATCCCAGAATTACAAAAGCCAACCTGGTTTCTGATTGGATCCCGGGATGTGCCGTTCTGGCTCCCACAAGAGTGCGGCTCAAAAGACACCCATTTTGGGTGGCTGTGCTCTCTTGTGAGTTAGCTAGTTTCTGTGGGAGCACAGCACCAAAAGACGTGAATCCTGATTTTCCTCTTTAGCATGTTGGAGAGTGTTGTTACTGCCTGTGGAATCTATAGCTCTGTGCCACAGAGTTTGACTTTACAGGTCACGCCTATCTGAGATTATAATTAAGGATCAACAAATCCTTTGGAACAAGCATGGGTTACGGCACAGGGTACTACAGGGCAGGAAAAACAGAGGAATTCAGTGGGATATGTTGTGCAAGTGGATGTACTTTTCTGGTTGTGCAACACATATCTGGATCCAAGGGATGTGTCACTCCCAGGAATGCTGATTAGGGATGTAAGAAAACATTGCTTCCCATTCCATCCTATATTTGTTTCATGCAGCGTGGTTTCCTTTCCATAGCAGTTCATCCTCCACCAAAAGCTTTATTTGTCTCCATTTGCACAGTGGCAAAATTATGTAAGTTACATAATTATGTAGGTTACATAATTTACATGATTAATGCCAATCATATGCACTGGATTTTTCTGACATCCAGTGAAGCAGTGAACACCAGCAATTTCTGCTCCCATTTTTACCAGTATTCTCCAAAATCCCAACTGCTGGTACTAATTTTATTGCCTGATACCAATAAAACCCTGTTTGGGAAGATTCACTACTGATTTTATGAATAGTTTATTGGCTTAAAATTTGTGATTCTGTGTTGAAATTTTCAAGTGTGAAATTTAACTTAAGCTGTATGGAAGTATTTCGCTTTTAAAAATCGCTAACAAGGCGTCTTGTTTTTAAATAAAATGCAACAAGAAGGAGAAAAGTTATTAGCAACACGTTGGTAGGATCCGTCCGCAACCAGAGGTACCACTGTAATGTGTTTGTTAATACTAAAGGTGTCACAAACTCTAACACTGGGTGGAGGCAGGGGAATCAATAGGGGTTTCAGATATAACATCCCCAGCCCAGCAAACTATGGTTTGTTGAAGCAGGAGAAAGAAGAGGGAAGCACCACAGCCAGTGCAGTAACAAAAACAGAGGCTAGTCACACAAACAGTGCCAGAAATAAGGAATAAGGAATGTTAATAAACATGTCAATTGCCCAATAAAGTGCAGATGAAATCTTCCTTGGGGGCACAAGAATATTATTTTGTTTGAAAACCTGCTGAAGTACAACCGACAGCTTGGCTTGCTTCTGGAATCTAACCTCAGAAACACTGCTAACGTAAAATCATGTGCTTTTTCTGATTCTGTTTCACAAGCAAGCGTGACTGTTTTAGTTCCGTTGGGAGTTCCTTCTGTCCCCTTTCCCTTTCCATCATCATCATCATCATCTCATTCTGCTCTATCTGTAGGTCTTCTGCAACCCATAGGAACCCCAGAAGGTAGTGTGAACCTGCTCACATTAAATCAAGAAAACATCAGAAAATATCCAGATATTCTGTGCATGGGATTGTACTTCAGCTGCAACAGAGCAAGCTACTATTTGCATCATTTCAGCTAAAGCCAATCTACAGGACCAGGTTGTTAGATACAGTGCAGGAACAGGCAGGCATTCAAACTTCTTTTGTTCCAGTTGAACAAGCACAAGATTAAAACATTTTCTCAAACTGCTTGAAGCTTTGTCTAAGTACTGCTTTCCACACAGGCAGGTCACCTTATAAATTACATTGGCACTTTTAGAGCACTGCTGAAACCTGGTGTTAAATTGGCACCCAGTGATGGAGCTCCTAAAACATTTTTCTGTTAAAGTGACAAAAACAGAACTCCCATTATATATCATGGCATTGATCAAACAAACTGCCAGTATTAAGAACACTCTTCCTGACTTTAAGATGTTAAAAGTTCAACAGAGCTATGTTGACTCCCGACGAAGTAAACCCATGTAACAAAATGCAGGGATGGATTTTAAACAAGGGGTACTGGTACCTAGCTACTATCTGCTTTTGAAAAGAGTGGCAACACTGATCATTGTTACAGATACGATACAGATTTATTTTGGTGTTAATATTTGAAGGTAACTCATTTAGTATCACTAAGTATATAGATATAATAAGAATTCACTTGCCCACGCAACTGCATTATGTGACCCATGAGAGCGGCAAAATAACCAGACCGTACAACGGTGATGGGATAAAATCAGGCCAAATCTTTACTGACAGCAGCAGGCGGGGGAAGGGTTGGAATGGCATTGGGTCCCAAAACCAGTTCATCATTCCACAAGCCCCATGTTGATGGAATGGATCCGCTGGGTTTGGATCACTCCAAACCTGAACAACGGGAGTTGGCCAGTGTTGAACCGTGCTGTGGTGCAAGTCAAGCAAGCAAGGTTTCACTGGGGGACCAGGGTACAGATTCCAACCAGGCAGAGACCAAACCCATGCTTGGGTTTATCAATCCTCCCCTCAGGCCCCTTATGGCAGCCCCCTATACTATGTTGATCCTGCCATTTCCACCCTCATACAATGTTCTTCCACCCAACAAAGGAAAACCATAATTTTACTGAGAGAAAGGCGGGGGGGGGGGGGACCCAACCAAGTGCCAATCAGGTTGCGAGAGGAAAAAATCCTTTCTGGCCCTCTTGCCCAGCGACCCAAAATTGCTCAGTGAAGGCTCTAACCTGATAAGCTCTCAAAGCAAAATGGCTGTGAGCTCCAAGGAAAGCAGCCTTATAAAGGCTTTCCCCTACTCTTTGCAGCAAAGGCTCATGGGACAGCTTTTTCCCATGATTCCATCACATAGAGAAGATAACTGGGCAAAACCTTGGTCCATTGTGTTTTCCTATTTCTCCTGCCATCCAGCATTAGTTTAGGAAGGGGCCAAACCTGTCACTAACCCCACATTCCTCTGAAGCAAATAATTGCCCCTAGAGAGGTCAAAATAAACACTCCTTCCCCATCCTGAAATGTTTGTTGCAATTGTGCTTAATTCAACCTGCTGTGCTGTGTCATGCACTGGCAGAGGAAGAGGAGTGCGGGGGAAGCAGCACGATCCCGGAAAGGTGCCATTGCGGCTACCCCCTGCCCCCATGATGCGTGCCAGCCCCGCCCGTGCCTGCTTTCTGCCCCCCATGCCGGAGCATGAAGCTCCGCCACTGGTGCCATGTGTGTCTGCGTGCAGGTTTGCATGCATGTGCACAAGTACACAAATGAATGAACACACACACATACATAGAGAAGCACTGGATATGCATTGTGGATAGCTCAGTCAGGACAGCGTGAGACTCTTAATCTCTGGGTCCTGGGTTCAAGCCCTGCATTGGGCAGAAGATTCCTGCATTGTAGAGGGTTGGACTAAATTACGCTCTGTGTCCTCAACTATGTCCCTATAGGAATGAATGGCAACTATTCACTTGTGTGGGAGAAAGCCAAATATGTATTTGGAGCACCATTAAGGTAGGGGCTAAGCCTTCTGCATCCTCTCACAGTTAATCCATTTAATTTGTCCCCTAAGAAATCCAGCAAAATTCATAAATACTCCAACCAGGGCTTGCTCTGGCTTTTTGGCCACCTCAGGGTGCAAGGAAATGTTGGGAGTGTGGGATGAACTGGTGGAAATAGTCTCTAGATAAACTATAACCATTACTTGCCAACTTGGTGGGTAAAACATCTAGCACAGATCAGCTATGAAGGATAGAGTTCTTGTTTCAAATGATAGTCAGCTGCTATTAAAAGCAAGATAATCTAACAGCCACCTGACCCTCATCCTTTAGTAAAGCTTTGACTTAAGTGTAACAGAGGAAGTAACTTATGACATAGACCCGCATCTTACCAGTAGAGTAAGGCTCTCAAGTGTGCAATATTAAGCAGAACTTATCAATACGCATTCAAGTGGTCTAGACGTAATAAATTGCCCTCTAAAATGTAATTTAGGCAAATAAGAAAAGTTCCTGTGCAAATTCCCAGCAACTGAGCACACTTGTCAGTTGTGCCTATAGGATTACCAAATTGCCCTCCAGCAGCCTTCTTAACAACAAACAAAACATTCCTTTTTCTAACATGTGACATTTTTCTTCCAAAAATGTACAAAACAGATTTTTACGTGTAACTAAGAAGCTCGTTTTAAAATATAAGCTAGGGCTACAATGCATAATCGTCTCTTTCTTTTATATATATATCAGTGCCTAGGACTTGCTGATCGTATGGTCGGCGGTTCGAATCCCCGCGGCGGGGTGAGCTCCCGTTGTTCGGTCCCAGCTTCTGCCCACCTAGCAGTTCAGAAGCACTCTTAAGTGCAAGTAGATAAATAGGTACCGCTTTATAGCGGGAAGGTAAACGGCGTTTCTGTGTGCTGTGCTGGTGCTGGCTTGCCAGCTGCAGCTTCGTCATACTGGCCACATGACCCGGAAGTGTCTTCGGATGGCGCTGGCTCACAGCCTCTAGAGCAAGATGAGCATGCAACCCTAGAGTCAGACACGACTGGCCCGACGGGCAGGGGTACCTATATATATATATATATATATATATATATATATATATATATGAAAAATAATAAATAATTCATATGCATTGCTTAAAACCATAACAACCCCAATATAAAACAATAAAACAGAGGGATAGACACAATGCAGCAAATAGCATGAGAAACAAAGCTTAAATAAATAAACAAAGCATAAATAAAAACAAACTAATTAAAACCTGGTAGCTGACCCTTCAAATGTCATAATTAGCTCTACCAGTCATTTAACTAGATTTAAATTTCCATCATACTGGTTTCTAGCTATAGTTTTGTAGGTAACTGCTGTCCGTAATTAAATATACAAAAATAAAATTGAGGAAATAGAGACAATCAATTCTGTGATATTTCACATTTGCAATGTAAACTTTGGCTTGTGCCCCAGTATACTGGGGCTCCCACTTGTGGAGTGTTATGTTCTGGGCCCCTAAACGCATAAGGCGGGGAGCACCCTGTAAAAATCGCATAAAGTGGGAGCACCCTGTAAATGCTCCTTAAACACCCTCTCTGCCACTCTTTCTTCAATCCATGCAAAAAATACTGTATCCAAAAATATGTAAATGTGGGGATGCCTGTATTAATATCCTTACATGAAACCTATTTTCTGACCTATTGACCAGTGGTAGAAACTTAGATTGTATGGTATCTTTGCTAATATCAAGAAATATAGAAAGCATTAATTGCAACCAAGCAAGAGTGAGTTCCTTTATCAAACAAAGTGTACTAATTTTAAATAAGCAATCCCCTGGGTCTGGTTTATATTTATACCGGAGGTATAAAGAGATGCAAAATTTTCCTGCATAAACACATCATTTCTACACAATTTAAAATCTTTCTTGGCTAAAGCAGTATCCCCTTGGGGGAAAAATAATTGCGTAGGTTGTCAAATTTCTGAAATAAATATGTCATATTTTGATACCAGGATTTATCCATCAATGGACTAAATGTTCATTGTTCCTGATAGCATAATTTTGCCAAGCAAAGCTCTGGCACTCTTTTACATTTTAGAGAATAATTAAATATCTGCTGAGAAATCTTCATGGACCAAATAAACGATCCTGTCTCCAGCCACAAACACTGGATTGGTGTATATCGGGTGAGGTGTGTGAGAGTTTTTACCATTAATTTAGTATTCTATTTTGGATACCATCAACTAAAGCTTTAATGTAAGATAAGAAAAACTGTTCCTTCATTCATCTCAATCACTACAGGCAATCACAAGAAGCAGCAAAAGCCCAATAGAAGCTATTCAGTTTAGTTCAAAAGGAATCAGTGATAGAGAAAGCAATTGTAACTCATATTTATTATAGCATCATAGAATTGTAGAGTTAGAAGGGACTTCAAGAGTCATCTAGTCCAAGCCCTTGCAATGCAGAAATCTCAACAAGATCATACATGACAGGTGGCCATCTAACCTCTGATTACAAAGCTTCAAGGAAGGAGAGTTTTTTACCGATTACATCTGGGTCTAATCTGAAGCAAAAGTAAAGGGAAGGGAAGGATTTGCATTTCCCAGTACAAGAACAAAGTGTGTATCTCCTCTTCAAGGAATATTCATGTTCTCCCATGGCATGATCTGAAGGCACTACCTTGCTGAAGCTAAGCACTTCTAGGTCTGCTACTCAATGCTTGGATGGGTGATGGTTTTGGATTCCTTGATGAAACACAGTGGGATATGATGATGATCATTTCCCCCTTTGCCTGTGAGCCACTAGCACAAGTGTGACTAAAATTTGAGCCTCATCTTCCCATTTACTTTTAATATTTGAAGCAGCCTTCAGAGCAGCTGAGATTAAAAAGAACACTGTCATCCCTTTCTCTATGCCTATATTAAAGTTTTGGAAATACAGCGGTACCTCGGGTTAAGAATTTAATTCATTCTGGAATTAACCTGAGGTACTGGAATTAACCTGAGGTTCTTAACCTGAGGTACCACTTTAGCTAATGGGGCCTCCCACTGCCACCACACAATTTCTGTTCTCATCCTGAAGCAAAGTTCTTAACCCAAGGTACTATTTCTGGGTTAGCGGAGTCTGTAACCTAAAGCATCTGTAACCTGAAGCGTCTGCAACCTGAGGTACCACTGTATGCAGGTTCACTCAGTTTAAGCCCCAGAAGATTAATCAACAGGGTTTGTTTGGCACTTTTTTTAAAAAAAAAAATGTTTGATAAATAGACAGGGACAAGGAACAAACTGGACACAAGAAGGACCAGCCATTCTGGCTGCTCATGTCCCAGTGCATCTGCCTCATTCCTATCGAAGTGGTCAGGTGAGATTGGGCTATAATATTTAACACTGATATATCCATATGGACTTGGAAGGAAGGAAACTGAGCTCCCTTTACCTCCATTTGACTTATGATATGTTTCTATGCTGTGACTTAGCATGTTTCTGCCAACCTGGCTCAGTCATGAGAAATCAGTCGGCCTGAAAACAAACGTGGTTCATCATTTGAGCAATGAGTAAGACAGAGGGGTGGAAAGGTTTGTCTCAAGTCACCCATATAGAAGTTTTCTTGAAAAACCCTAACTACCCTTCTATTTTAAGAAGTGGACAGATGTGTGCATAACCTGTGACTGCCACATTACATCCCATTTGGCTCTCAGTAAGTGCAAGGATTGTAGGGACGCAGGTGGTGCTGTGGTTTGAACCACAGAGCCTAGGACTTGCCGATCAGAAGGCCGGCGGTTCGAATCCCTGTGACGGGGTGAGCTCCCATTATTCGGTCCCTGCTCCTGCCAACCTAGCAGTTCAAAAGCACGTCAAAGTGCAAGTAGATAAATAGGTGCCGCTCTGGTGGGAAAGTAAACGGCATTTCCGCGCGCTGGTCTGGTTCACCAGAAGCGGCTTAGTCATGCTGGCCACATGACCCGGAAGCTGTACGCCGGCTCCCTCGGCCAATAAAGCGAGATGAGCGCCGCAGCCCCAGAGTCGGTCACGACTGGACCTAATGGTCAGGGGTCCCTTTACCTTTACTTTAAGTGCAAGGATTATGAATATAAATAAAAACATATTCGTTTAACTCTTCGTGCAAAATGTAACATATGCTCTCTGACGTTAAATAAACAAAAAGATTCAAGCTTCTGAAACATTTCCTCACCAAGACTCTGGAGTCATGATGTTGGGTTGAGCTTCACTGCAATATGGCATTCTGTAGTTTGTCCACCATTGTTGCAAGCCTGTGGATAAAAAAAATCATATATATTTTTTAAAAGTATGGTAGCAAAATGGTGTTATGTTATAAATGCATGCAGTAGCAAATACAGAACAGTCTTAACGATAATTCATTTGATCGTATATAATTTTTGTGGTACTTGCCAACTGTAATAAAAAGAGGGCCTCCTTTTAATCCAAGTCTACATACTGAAGACTGGCGCAAAAGCAACAGCACTTCTTTCTTATGGTTGAGTTATTTAATATCTTTATTTCACTTTACTGTTACAATTTGGTACTTTTATCCAAAAAATAACTTTTTTCCTGCTTGGCAGGGGGTTGGACTCGATGGCCCTTGTGGTCTCTTCCAACTCTATGATTCTATGATTCTATTCTATGATTCTTTTATCCACAACATATGTGTATGTGTGTCCAGTATTTAAAGTCATTACAATAAAATTTTGACAGGAGCCTTTATGGATTTTTTATTCAAGACACCGAACCAAGAAGCTGTAGGAACAGTATTTTATTCTAGTTCTTTAAAATATATATATAATAAAAAAGATCAAGATAAATGTGAAGCAGCAAAGTATTCCTCAGTGACTACCCAAAAGTGGATTTATTTCCCTCCCTAAGCTATTTATAAAACTATAGTAATATTTAATATTTAATGTTAATATTTACATGAATATTGTACAAAACCCTGTAAAGTCCAGATACTTGCACTTGTAAAATAGGAATACTTGATATATGCCCTAAACATCCTTGGTATTGTTCAAATGTCATTCATATTTTGTCCATTAGGGTCCACGCAAATTAGTCAGTATATAGCCCAATTTCACATACTGTCTTATTGAGTGGGTGGCAACATGCCCTTATGTGCTTGCCTCTCAAGGCAGAGCTCTATTCTGACTTTCTTCACCAATATAAAAGGACCTGTTTCATTATATATTGCAAGCGGTGATGTTGCCATAATCCATAAACACAAGGAGCTCATATGTATCACAAATAATCATTTCCCCCAGAAGTAAATCAAGATTCTGCACGTGTGCTCAATATTTAGCACACCCAAACACCAGGTCACAGTATCTAAAATATTATTTGCTTGAAAACATTTTTTTTTATTTTACAGACAATAATTTCAGCAATATAAGAACCTAAAGTCAAATGTCCCCACAAAAAAAGAGAAATGTGCTTATGTGTACCCACGTAGCAAGGTCTGCTGCAGAATCTGCTAATCAGCTGTGAAATGTGCCCAATGCACTTTCCTTTTTGTGTGGTAAGAGCACTTGTGCTTCTAAAGAGCTCTCCTTAAAATTCAGTGCCACCAGCTATTGAATAAATTTATCCAATGAAGACCCAAGCAGCTCACAAACACTAAGGTTATATCTGCAATGAGTGTTTATTTTCAGAATGAAACCACTTTCTCAAGAAGGGCTTTTTAGGGGCAAAAATATATGCTCAGTCTCCACAATCCTATAAGAAAATGTTGCATTTATCCAGCCTTAATGTCAGTTAAATATACTAAGATAAGACCTGATGAAGAATATTGAAAAAAGAGAAGGAAATGGTTCTGTAAGCATACCACTAAAATGTACCACTTTCCACATGCTCTGAAAAAAATATTTGAAAAGTAGATTATAATTAATTACTAAGAAGGAAATTATAACATAACAACATAACATAACCCTAAGGAGCTGCATCTCTGAAATCAGTTCATTGTGGAATTAACATAGAGATTCCACACATGGTAATTTAATTTAGTGATGTATTAACAAGCAGTGTTCTTTCCAATGCTCAAGATTCATTCTGTTATGCTGATTCACAAATAAAGATCAACATATGTCCTTGGCAACTTAAAATGAAAGTTTATTACCTACAGGTTCAGCCCATGACATTTGTTCTTATTGACTCAGAATGGGCAATTACTGAGCAATATCATCTTGAAAAACCTCTCTGTGAATCACCCCATTAGCTTCTCCAGTCTGTCTGTCTGTCTGTCTGTCTGTCTGTCTATATCACTAGTGAAACCGTGATTCATAAACTCCATGTCCCCACCCCATTACGAAGGCCCCCTCAATCTGCTTGTAATGTTCTTCCCACATGCAGGCTGGGTGGCAATACAACTTGACTGTCTGGTGTCTAGATCTTTGCTCTATGCTGAGTCAAATCCTGTGAACTGAAACATTTTAACTCACTTCTGTCAATATGTAGTTTTGGCTTCTGTACCCCACCCTGAATGACATTAAAAGGTTAACTTTATGTATGGATGTACGGTCTCCAAGGTTGGTTTCTTCACAGAGGTTTATTAGTAGTAGGGTGTACTTGTGCATCATTCATGCAGAAGAAGGAAAAGGCACTTGCTGAAAAATCTGAATGCCCTCCAAGCAGGATAAAAAGAAGCTGTACCAACTCGAGCAAAGCAGAATTAAGTCTTTCCCATGGACTTCCCCATAGTTGGGCAAAAGAACAGAGGAATAATAGAAAAGGAAATATTTTTAAGGCCCTTAGGTGCACAAATAGACAAAACACTACAGGTATACAACTATGTAAGTTTCAAGGAAGTGCCTTGAGGCAAAAAGCAGTGTTGCAGATTTCATCTCCATTAAAAAACAACAATAACACCACAAATCTAAAAAAATCCACATCTGTTCAAGTTAGAGGATTAAAGTGAGCAGGGAACTCACAGCACAGTCAGAATACAATGAAGCATCATCAGCAGTATTGGTCAGTGAATCACTCCAAAGGTTTATCTGTCCTACAATAAGCCTTGAAGAGATATAGAATGCAGATTTCGTGGACACCTACTACGCCAAACTCAGAGAGACAGGGCAGAAGGCTATCTGCTATTGTTAGCTGCCTTTACCCAAATACTTGCCAAAAACAACATCCAAAGTACCTTTTTCTCAAGTTGGCCCAAGCCCTCTCCTGTCACTGGTGATTTCTGCCCCCAAAGTGGACAGAATGAGATTACACCCAGAGCTGACATGAGGGTGGTCATGCAGCCTGTGCTTGTTGCTGCTAGCCCAACACAATCTCCTGTTATTGGTCCTGGGGCCAAAGTGTTAGCTGAAGAAGAAGGAGAAGGAGAAGAGGAGGAGGAGGAGGAGGAGGAGGAGGAGTTTGGATTTGATATCCTGCTTTATCACTACCCGAAGGAGTCTCAAAGCAGCTAACTTTCTCCTTTCCCTTCCTTCCCCACAACAAACACTCTGTGAGGTGAGTGGACCTGAGAGACTTCAAAGAAGTGTGACTGGCCCAAGGTCACCCAGCAGCTACATGTGGAGCAGCGGAGACACGAAGCCGGTTCCCCAGATTACGAGACCACCGCTCTTAACCACTACACCACACTGGCTCTCAGTGCTCAGCCATATCCCCAGGGCAGAACTTAAATATGTGTTGTTGGGAGAGATGGACACTAGATAAGGGCAATTCATGGCTCAATGGTTTTGACACTTGGGCATCCCACAGTGGATTGCTTACCTGCTGCTGAATGTCCACAAATGATACAAGGGAAAGGGGAGGTGAAAGGGGAGAGCTGAGGAAAGGATTGGGATTAGGAGAATGGAGGGAGGAGAGGGATCCTGTGTTCTTCAGAGAAGGTATATCTGAGAGTATGCATATGTGATATAGACAGATGGTTGCATGGGAAAACATAGGAGGTTGGGTGAGGGAAGAGGGAAGGGAATTTTTACAATATAATATACAAATACAAATATAATTCTCCACTTGTAAATATAATTTTTATGAAGATTTTAACTGGAATTATATGACTCAGTAAGCACTTGGTTGCAAAGCCAGTTTAACAGGGCATTCCAAAGTAACAAGGTGCCCT
The DNA here is from genome assembly GCF_965112155.1 of Podarcis liolepis. Classification (NCBI taxonomy): domain Eukaryota; kingdom Metazoa; phylum Chordata; class Lepidosauria; order Squamata; family Lacertidae; genus Podarcis; species Podarcis liolepis. Next base: position 36,389,427 of record NC_139556.1, on the reverse strand, counting down.
ACATTCATTAATTTTCAACAAAAGCTTCACTTACAATAAAACGATTCCAGAAATACTCCCAGGGTTCTCATTATTGATTACTATCTACAGCAAAACAAATGAGCCCCTCATACAAACTATCCTATTAATCCAGGTTTCTTCAGATTGGAACTCGTCTAGGTGATCATGATATAGTACCAAAGGTGTTTTTTTTTAATAAATAAATAAATAAATAAAATAAAAGGTAAGATACATGCTATGCAAAAGTGACATTTCACTGTAACAGATTAAAAACCTCTACAGTACTTAATTCACTGAAATCCCTTTCCATATCAAGGCCTCTATCTGACAATAAAAAAATCTAGTCATTTTCAAATGCTTAAAATTGAAGATTTTTTTCAGTAATTCAACAGCTATCACCTTTCCCACTTTGCACTGGAAGCCTTTGCTATTTTATATTGTAGATGAAAAAATTATTATTCTAAAAGATGGTTCACTTCACAAAGGTTGAAAAATGCATTCAGGAATTGAATAGGCAAGGGATAGCCTTAACTTGTCAACTTATCTTCTTTGAATATATTTAATACTTCTCAAAAGTTGTCACTCTTAAGGCAATTAATAGCACAATCCTACACATATCTATTCAGAAGCAAGTTTCACTGAATTCAATGGGACTTAGCCCCAAGTCAGTAGGTACAAGACTGCAACCATTCTCCTTTCCTTTTGATGAACGTTCTTTATTGCTTATACTTCAGCTCCATAAAACGAATATTAGGCTGAGCACATGATTATTCCATGACAGTATTTCCCTTAATTTCTATTGCAATGATTGAAGTGACACATTTTTCACTTCACTTATAGTTGGCCATAGAAAAGTCATGTAAAATCTAGGGGAGTGTTAGTAGACCACAAGCTAAACATGAGTCAATGGTGTGATGCAGCAGCAAAAAAAAAGCTAATGCAATTCTAGGCTGCATTAACAAAAGTATAGTGTCCCAAAATCAAGGGAAGTAATAGTACCACTCTGTTCTGCCTTGGTCAGACCAGTTGGTCCAGTTCTGGGTGCCACAGTTTATGAAGGATATTGAAAAGCTGAAAAGTGTTCATATTAGGGTGACCAAGATGTCTGGAAACCAGGTTTACAAGGAACAATTGAGGGAGTTGAGTATGTTTAGCCTGGAAAAGAAAAGGCTAAAGATAGTCATCTTCAAATATCTAAAAGGTCACATGGAAGATGGAACAAGCTTGTTTTTTTGCTTCTTCAGAGGGTAGGACCCAAACCATTGGATTCAGGTAACAGGAAAGTAGATTCTGATTAGACTTTCTGACAGTAAATGCTGATCCCCACCTCCAATTCATAGTCTTTTTTTCACAGTTCGTTTGCATTTGCTACGAGACCCTGTTTTCAGAGACATTATGCAGCTAGGGGAGAAGAGAGAAAAATGGGCAGATGGTGAACTTTTGTCCTCAAATGCACCCATATACTTTCTTCCATATTTTGCCGTTCATTCATTTGGGAAATAATATAAAATTATTAATAAACAATATAGGGGAGGCAGAACCTTCTACCTAATCACAAAACTGGGTCGCTAGTCCTTCTCCAGCAGGTAACCCACAGTATTTGTGTATGCACATAAGATGTAGCGGCTATGCCATAACCGCATATGAGAAGCAAGGGAGCATAAAGGTTTCTGCCATAATTTTTCTTAATATTGAAACAGAAATGAAAACAGATGGATCCTCCCTTTCTTTCAAAAGGGTCTTTCTTCTGCAAAAGGGGATAATAACTCATACTGCTTAAGACTCCCTTTCTTTTCAGAGTCATAGGAACAACAGCAGAAAACTGACACGTTGTCTTCTAGGTAACTTAAAAAATGCATATACAGTAGTGGTACAATAGCCAGTTATAGTTTTTGATGTGAATCAGTAGGAAGATATATTAATTATATTTAATCCTCCACAGACCTACATGTGTGGGTTAATGGACAAAGCAAAAAAATGGCTGGTACCTGTTTTGTTTTTTGTTTTTAATAAAAAAAAGTCATGTGGCTAGCACACAAAGAGTCCAAGTAGCAGATCATTGAGTCTCATCATGAGGCAGATTAATGAAGCATAGGAATAGGGTATTAAACCTTGTATTTCCATTCAGCTGCATGGAGCAGCTGAACCCATCCCCTCTTCAGCTGAACCCATCAACCCTCATGCAGTGAAGCAGACCACACTTTGAAGTAAGTTTAAAAATGATTTACTTACTTAATTGAGTTCACAGTCATGCATTTTCCTTATGGCAACAGCAATAAGATAATGCAAGTAAAATACTTAGCTGAAGTTCAGCAAAGGCAATCTCAGACAATGTCTGAGACTGAGAGCTAAATTGAGGCATGTCCGCCTTCTTTGAGTGTAGCATGAGAAAGAGAGAGAGGAACAGGAAACAAGTGTTACAGTGGTACCTAAGGTTAAGTACTTAATTCGTTCCGGAGGTCCGTTCTTAACCTGAAACTGTTCTTAACCTGAAGCACCACTTTAGCTAATGGGGCCTCCCGCTGCTGCCGCGCTGCTGGAGCCCGATTTCTGTTCTTATCCTGAAGCAAAGTTCTTCACCTGAAGCACTATTTCTGGATTAGCGGAGTGTGTAACCTGAAGCTTATGTAACCTGAGGAACCACTGTACTTCCTTCCTCCTATGAGAAGACAGGACATGACCTCACTGGTCCTACTCTGCTAATTAGAACTCTGTTGTCCTTAACCCCTTCATATACTAACTAGCATTCTTAGGCCTGAATGCAAATCTCTCACAGTTTTAGCACTGAAGCTGTCAGGGCAACACTATGGGACAAAGTCCCACTCAGCAGAGTGAGTAAGAAGACCACCACCATGGTAGTATGGCTGACTTTCCACATTTTCAAATACGTGAAGTAATGCCCAATACTCTCTAAAGATAGTACAGAATCTAAAATGGCTAAACTGTGCCAATGAGTTTCAGCAGCAAACTACTGTAGAACAGTTTATAGTGTATTACAGAATGACAGAAACTGAAAGTCTTGAGAACTTGCTAAGATAGACACACAAATATGAAAATGCCACAGCAATGGCCGGAAGTTGAAGTGAATGGAAGAGCAAGCAACCCACAAAAATATTACAGTTGTGACATCTTAAGTTTTGCATCTGTTTGAAATAGAAAATGATGATGATACCTATTTCCTTGCCATCCCTTTATTTCAATATTTTCATCCCAACCTATTTATCCGCCTGAATAGATTGTCTCAAACAACAGCAAAAGGTTCATATAGAAAATCCCTCAACGAGCTTTGTAATTAATAATTCACCTTGATGCAAACAAGCTGGCAAAGGTCAGTTGGTTTGACCATGCTATCTAGAAGAACATTAATCTGACTTTACTGAAGCATGCAGGCATGAAGCTTATTTGGTTGGTTCTTCCACTGACAGTGGCTGGGAGGGAAGCCAAAGCAGTTTAAAGAGAGAGAGAGAAAGAGAGGAAGAGCAAATGATGCCTATTTCCCCAGGAGACCTTGAAAGGGCTTGGGTTTAAAACATGACCTGACAACATTTCAACAACCCAGATTTTGTCAGCCACTAAAGTCTGATTGTTTTAATACATACATATGGCACAAGAACCCTTGAGGCATGCCTGAAGGTGAATAAAGAGCAGCAGATCAAATCTGCAAGCAGAGGGTCACCGCGCAGAATTCTGAACACATACAAATATATATTTTTAACACAGTGCAGAAATAAAAAGGGACATTAAAGTCTAGTATCACAGCAAGGCAAAGCTATTTACAGGTACAAGTATGCATTTTCTACTCATATCACTCTTATTTTCTGTATTGTTTTCTCATTGCTGAGATTGGGCAGGACCAAGGAAGATTTCAAAAACCTAAGATTATTTTTGTAGCTTTGTGTTTTTGGCATGAATTCAAAGGATTCATCTTCTTCAGCCAGATCTGCGGGAGCCATTCTAGCCATTGCCCCTAGATGGCCTCCCACCCCAACCCCCTCTATCCCTTATTTTAAAATCCCAATTTTGGCTGCAAGGGCACCATGTAGAGTCCGCTCTGCAAAAAAGCCCTGGCGGTGGTAAAATATTTCCCTGCAGAAAACCCATAGGGCAAGGCTGTCTTCTAATGGGTTAATGTTCCCACCACTACCATAGTAGTTTTCTGAGGACACAGCCTTTTTATCTGCACCATTTCCTCTTCCCACAGCTTCCTGCTTCTTTTACTACTAGTTGGGTAATCCAGCCCTAACAGAACAAATTTGGGGTACGTACAGAGGCTGGAGGAGGAGGAAGATAAACCTAATATGCCATTGCGTAAGTGGGCAACCGCTTACTGGATGGCACCCCAAGTTTGCATGGGCAATGGGTAGGGGTTAGAAAGACACCTAACATTTTCCTCATGTTATTTTGATCTAGTATTCATCATAACTCATTTCATCCCATAGGCTGCCTTCAGCCAGAATCGTGTAGTTTTTTTTTTAAAAAAATGTTCTCACTGGAATTTATATTACAGGTTTAGAAACTATGTATTCCTCTTGAGTGCTGATTAAGAAAGGATTATCCTGCTCAACAGCACACTTAATTCAGATTCTACATGATTTCCTGAGGTTACTTACAAACTAATATTCCAATTACTGCTGCACATTACTTTAGTATCCTTCTTCTGACCCCCCTCCCCTTTTTCAAGTATTATTATAATCTAACTAGGAATGGAACATAAAAGGGATCATAAGCAACAAGTAAAGCCAATGAGCAAACTTAATCATCTTGCTGGTGACATTGCACAAACAAGAGTCTGAAGTCTACTGAAGCAGGAATTGCCCACTGCAAGAAACAGAGAGCTGTCATCAAAAAGAGCATTTCTCTGTTGATTCTTCCTTTTATCTCCATGGTGTAGTAAACCATTTAACTCTGTGACAGGGTACCATCATGTGCCTCCTTCCTTTTAAGCTTCAGATCACTAGCTACCACTGGTGAGGTGTGCACAATAGGACAATGTCCTGTGAATCTGTCACTGCTACTGAAAGAGAGTTTGGAGACCTTGACAAGGATGGCATTTTTGGTAGGCACAGCATGTCTTCAGTAATGTGAAGTATTACCCTGAGATTAAGAAAGGTCAAATGCTCTAAAAGCCATATTTTAGATGCAGCCATGAGGATATCCCACAAGGTGTTGGGATGTAGTATTTCTCTTCAGTTGTAAAAAAAAAAAAAAAGGATTGCCATCTTATTCACAGAAAAATGATTATAGCCAAACAGAAAAAACACACCATTTTTACAAATAGCCCAGTTTGATGACTTAATTAGCTCTTCGAGGGGCTGCAGCAGCTATTAATATATTCTGTGCTCGGCAGAATTCTTATCAAGAATATATATTTCTTAAACAGACAAATGAAGCCTCAGCCCAGGCTTCCCCAAACTCGGCCCTCCAGATGTTTTGAGACTACAGTTCCCATCATCCCTGACCACTCGTCCTGCTAGCTAGGGATCATGGGAGTTGTAGGCCACAAACATCTGAAGGGCCGAGTTTGAGGAAGCCTGCCTCAGACAAATGAGAGCCAAAGCTTAGATGCACATTCAGAGCAACTCAGGTAGATGTACAACAGGTTATTTTTACTTATTCAATTTTCCTTGATAAGGGGAAATTCAGATTAAATGGAAAATGGAAAAAGGTCCAGACTGACATGTTGATGAGAACATTATGGATGCTGCAAAAAAAGAAATGTGTGCATTAACAGAACTGAATCCACAATAAACTCCTGTCTGGAAACACTTGTGATTCCTCTTTTGTTTTAACCATATGCATTCGTCAGTTCATTAAGTTGGTCCTCTGTGGATAAAAAACACACACTGCAGTGGGCTTTCAGTTCAATGAGAAAGATGCAAGTTAACACAATTTAGAGCAATGTTCTACGGCTTATGTTTGCTAAAGAATCTAATCTTGTGAAATCAAGCCTTTATTATTCTGCATAGTTCAAGCTTTGCAGAGCTTAAACAATTAAATAAAATACATACTCAGTGGCGTAGCGTGGGGGGTGCCAGGGGTGCCAGCCGCACCGGGCGCAACATCTGGGAGGGGCGCGCTCGCTGCCTCCGGAGTCGCCGAAGAGCCTCGGGCGCAGGCTGTAGCGGAGCCGCATGTCTCGCGGAACCGCCGAGCTGTGCTCGCGTCCGGGCTGAAGGCGCCCGGCAGGCAGCGGCTCTCAGCGCTGGCCGCGGAGGATGCGCCAGGCAGCCCCTCTTCACAGCCCCGCCTCCGCCGGTGCTGCTGCAGCTGCTGGGCAGTTGCATTTTCCTCGCCTCTCTGCCCCCCTCCTCCTCCGGGCAAGCGGCGTCGTTTGGGCGGCAGCGGGGGGCGCAAATTACTTGCCTTGCCCCGGGTTAGGGGGCGCAAATTACTTGCGTTGCCCCGGGTGCTGACAACTCACGCTACGCCGCTGTACATACTTGAAGCTAGACTTCATATTCAAAAGGGAAAAAAAACTATTTTATTTCTGCTATTTATGTATATAAATGGCTTAGTTTGCATAAAGTGAAATGTCAAGATCTAATACTAGAATGCATTTTTTTTAAAGATATACATATTTTTAATTACAGAACATAGTTATCCTGAAATCAGTTCTGCTTACAGATGGGGCACAAATCTTGACACAGAAATGTTACAAGAGAACAGGATTACTACAGATGAAGTGCTTGTCCACTAGGGGGCACTACATTTTCACTGCAGCACCTCCTGTTAAATTCTCTAAATTCTGTAAACTAGTAAACTATAGCATTTTGCACCACAGAACACATTTGGGTTGTATACGGTTGCAGTGCTGCATTAGTGTGACATGCTATTTATAAACTGTAAACGCATATAGAATTATCTGTGCAAATTCCAAACTCACAGTCATTTGTTATGACTTTATGCAGATCCTGAACCTTCTTTATTAAAGTTGTGGACTTTACACAAAATACACACCTTGGGAATCTTCACTCCAGGTACGTGCAGGCAAAATATACTACTTAACAGTAGCAGCAGCGGCAGGAAAAACAGCAGCAACACAGACAAAAAATGTATGTAGTGTCTAGCCTTTCGAAGAAACAGACTAGAAATCTTGCAAAGGGACACCAAAGGATGTGATACTTTAACCATATGGAGGCAACCTGAAACTGCTTCAGGGTTGCACCATACAGCTAGGCATATTGTACACTAAGATGATCTGTCGCTACCCTGTCTGATTTCCTTGGTTCTGGAACAAACTTAAAATGCACAGGTGGGCATCCTGTAGCCCATGGGCTACAACCTCATTTTATGCGGTCACCAATATTTCCCGAAACTCTCCCCATTTCCCTATCCCATCAGAGTTCCTTCCTCCTGGTTCACTTCTTTCGTGTCCCTGCCCCCCTTATGTAGTTTTAGATTGAACAATAGGAAGGGAATATACTGGGTTAAACCATAGAGCCTAGGGCTTGCTGATCAGAAGGTTGGCGGTTTGAATCCCCGCAATGGGGTGAGCTCCTGTTGTTTGGTCCCTGCTCCTGCCAACCTAGCAGTTCAAAAACATGTCAAAATGCAAGTAGATAAATAGGTACCATTCCGGCGGGAAGGTAAATGGTGTTTCTGTGCTCTGCTCTGGTTCGTCAGAAGCGGCTTAGTCATGCTGTCCACATGACCCAGAAGCTGGCTCGCTCAGCCAATAAAGCAAGATGAGCACCGCAACCCCAGAGCCGTCCACAACTGGACCTAATGATGTGGGGTCCCTTTACCTTTATACTTTATTTGGGGGGGGGAATTAAAAAGTGATGGGTTTTAAAAACTTTTAGCCAATCTCCCCCCCCCCCCAGCGACCTGAGTCCAAATGTAGGCTTCTGGCATGTATTTGTGCAGAATGGAGAGCACACTGAAGTCAGAAATGTATCAGTTTCATATGCTTACAAGAACAGTGCCTGCATTGCTCATTTATATTTACTTAAAGAAGGTTGAGGGAGAAAAAAAAATTCCTATCCACTTTTTTCACACCATGCACAATTCCATATACTTCTACCACATACACCTTTCTCACAATTTTTCCCAAATAAAAAATGTTGCAACTTTCCTTCCTGGGGAGTTGCTCCACCAGTATTGATGAGGTGGAGGTAGTGAAAAGACTTGCTTTCAGGCTTTTACTGGAAACAAAGCCCTAGTGAGCATGTCACCACCACTAGTGATACCCTCTCATGGCTCAGGGGGCAAGAAGGTTTATGTTTCACTTGCTTGCTTAGGAAGAAATGTCTGGCAAAGCTTAATTACTTCTTAAAATATTATATGCTTTTAGCCTTCCATATTGTATGCTTGTTGTTGAATCTGCATGAACTCCCTTGAGTCCCAGTCTGAGAACAAGTCGGGATACTAATATAGTAGTAGTATTAATAAGTTGCCCTGAGAAGTATAATCATTTTACTTAAAACTGCCATTTTTATTATAAATTTCTTTTTTGTACTTGTGGTTGTATTTTTGCTTGTATTCATCTATTACAGTTAAATTGGGGAGACGGGACAAAACTCCAGAGATTTTCACATTTGCATTTTTACATAAATAAGGTAGGAAATGAAGCAGGCAGAGACGATAACCATTCAGGTACATTCCATGTATACAGGATTCCATGTATACTTTCCGTGTATACATCCATTCTAAACTAGGGATGGGGAACCTGTCATTCTCCAGATGTTATTGGACTACATTTCCCATCATCCTTCACTGTTGGTCATGCTGGTTGGGGCTGATGGGTGTTGTAGATCCACATTTGGAGGGCACTAGGTTATTCACATCTATTCTTAATTAACCCTTTTTTTTGCTGATTCTATATGCTCTAGAATGAGATGCCAGATTTCATTAAAGTTAAAACTTCATTCTGCAGGCTCAGTGCTTGTTATTTTTTAAGAGCAGTATCTGACAGTGCTAATGTCCACTCCGAACAGTCAGTGGCAAGAAAACTCTCTCAGCATCTATGGATTTATTTATTTTAAGTATCAAAGGATTTTGACTTCATCCAGTTACGTCCTCCTTCTCAATGTGCGGTTTCAATACTGTTCCGCAGAGGAAGAGCAACATATTGATATTTAATAATTCTATTGTCATTCTCTTTTTTTTTTATAAATTTTTTATTGGTTTTACAACATTTTAAAAAGACAAACAAACAATGAAAATGACAAACAAACACGCATAGTTTCATACATATTTTTTTATAAACCTCTTTTCTTGGACTTCCCCATACCCCCCCTCTCTGCATCCCAATGTCCATACTTCAACTAGCAACTCCCAATTATTGCTTTCAAATCTCTGTCAACTTAGTCCTTTTCTATCTTCTAACCATATATCCCTGTACCCCCTTGTTTCTGAAAACCACGACATTTTTAACATTCATTAAGTTTGTAATAGTCCTTCAGATAACTTTTAAATTTTCTCCAGTCTTCTTCCACCGTCTCTTTTCGTTGGTCACGGATTCTGCCTGTCATCTCGGCCAATGTCATATAGTCCATCACTTTCATCTGCCATTCTTCCAGAGTGGGTAAATCTTGTGTCTTCCAATACTTTGCGATGAGTATTCTTGCCGCTGTTGTAGCATACATAAAAAAAGTTCTATCCTTCTTTGTCACCAATTGGCCGACAATGCCCAGAAGAAAGGCCTCTGGCTTTTTGGGAAAGGTACATTTAAGTACCTTTTTCATTTCATTATAGATCATTTCCCAGAAGGCCTTAATCTTCGGGCAAGTCCACCAAAGGTGATAAAAGGTACCTTCAGTCTCTTTACACTTCCAACATTTATTATCAGGCAAATGATAGATTTTTGCCAGCTTGACTGGGGTCATGTACCACCTGTATACCATTTTCATAATGTTTTCCTTTAAGGCATTACATGCCGTAAATTTAATACCGGTGTTCCATAACCATTCCCAGTCAGCTGACATGATGTTATGTCCAACATCCTGAGCCCACTTAATCATAGCAGATTTTACTGTTTCATCCTGTGTGTTCCATTTCAACAGCAAGTTATACATTCTAGATAAAATCTTAGTATTGGGTTCTAACAGTTCAGTTTCTAATTTTGATTTTTCCACCTGGAAACCAATTTTCCTGTCCTGTTTAAAAAATTCCATTATTTGACGATATTGAAACCAGTTTCCAACTTTATGCTTCAATTTCTCCTGACTTTGTAGTCTGAACTTGTCTCCATCCTGTTCTAAGATTTCCCAATACTTCGGCCATCCGGCCTCCGTATTGAGTCTCTTCACTGCTTTGGCCTCCACTGGTGACACCCATCTAGGGGTTTTATTTTCCAATAGATCTTTGTATCTTATCCAAACATTAATCAATGCTTTCCTAACAATGTGATTTTTAAAAGCGCTGTTTACTTTATCATACCAAAGATATGCATGCCAACCAAAAGCATTGTTAAAACCTTCCAGATCCAAGATATCAGTGTTCTCGAGGAGCATCCATTCTTTCAGCCAGCAGAAAGCTGCTGCCTCGTAGTACAATTTTAAGTCCGGCAGGGCAAAACCCCCTCTTTCTTTGGCATCTGTTAATATTTTGAATTTAATTCTGGGCTTTTTGCCCTGCCAGACAAATTTCGAAATATCTTTCTGCCACCTCTTGAAACATTCCATCTTGTCGAGAATCTGCAAGGTCTGAAACAGAAAAAGCATTCTAGGCAATACATTCATTTTAATCACAGCGATTCGGCCTAGCATTGACAGTTTCAAATTTGACCATATTTCTAGATCTTTTTTAATTTCTGACCAACATTTTTCATAATTGTCCTTGTACAAATTCAGATTTTTAGATGTTAAATAAACCCCTAGATATTTCACCTTCTTTACCACAATCAAACCTGTTTCCTCTTGGAATTTCTCCTTTTCCATATCTGTTAAGTTTTTCCCTAAAACTTTAGTTTTTTGCTTGTTCAACTTGAATCCAGCTACCTGGCCAAACTGTTGTATTATTTCTAATACCTTTTTTGTACTAGTGTTTGGCTCTTGCAAAGTCAATACCAGGTCATCTGCGAACGCTCTTAACTTGTAATGTTTAGCTCCGACCTGCACACCTTTAACCTGCTGGTCATTTCTTATCATGTTCAGCAACACCTCCAGAACTGAAATAAAAAGTAATGGGGAAATCGGGCACCCCTGTCGTGTTCCTTTTTCTATCTTAAGTTCCTCCGTCATAACATTATTTACAATCAGTTTAGCTTTTTGTTCAGAATATATTGCAGCCATACCATTCTCAAAACCCTGGCCTACCCCCATCCCATGAAGATTCTTTCTCATAAAACTCCAAGAAATGTTGTCAAAGGCCTTCTCCGCGTCCACAAAAATCAGTACTGCTTTAGTGTTTATATTCACCTCTAGCTTTTCCAGAATGTCTATTACATTCCTTACATTGTCTGCCAGGTGTCTTTTGGGGAGAAAACCTGCTTGGTCCTTATGAATCTTCTCCATCAATACTCTTTTAAATCTTTTTGCCAAAATGTCTGCAAAAATTTTGTAATCCACATTGAGGAGTGATATTGGGCGGTAGTTCTTAAGTTGGGTCTTTTCAGTCTCTGACTTTGGTATGAGTGAAATATATGCCTCTTGCCACGATTCAGGGGCCCTTTTTCCCTCAAGGATCTCGTTGCACACTTCTCTTAGTGGTTGAGTTAGCCATTCCTTCAACGATTTGTAGTATCTGGAAGTCAATCCATCTGGTCCCGGAGATTTGCCCAATTGCATGTTCTGAATAGCAGCCTCTATCTCTTGTTCTGAGATTCTCTGGTTCAAGTCCATCTTACTTTGATGAGAAATGTTTTGTAATCCATATTTTCCAAGGAATTTGTCTATATCTTCTTCATTTTGGGGGCCTTGAGTGTAAAGCTTTTTGAAATAACTTACGAAGCAATTTCTAATTTCATTAGGTTTAGATATATTCTTTCCATCCACCTCTAGGCTTGTAACTGTATTTAGTTTCTGCCTTTTCTTCAATTGCCATGCCAAGAGTTTACCACATTTATTTGCTGATTCAAAAGTCTTTTGCTTCATTTGCTTTATCTTCCATTCAATCTCTTGGTTCATCAATTCCATATATTGTGTTTGATATAACTTGATCTCTCTTAAGATGTCCTGAGATTTTGGTTTTGTTCTTAATTTTCTCTCTCCTTCCTTTATCATTTCCAATAGCTTCTCTTTTTTCTCGTTTTGTTTTTTCCTCTTTATTGAATTTTGTTGAATCAAGAATCCTCTCATGACCGCTTTACTTGCATCCCAGATCACTCTTTTCTCCACGTCGGTCCTCATATTTATTTCGAAATAATCTTTTAAAGTCTTTTGGGCCTTCATAAGAATCTCCTTGTCCCGAAAGAGGGTGTCATTCATTCTCCATCTGAATTGACCAGTTGTTGTAAGTTTCATCTCCATCTTCACGGCGTTATGGTCGGAGCAAGTTTTTGGGCAGATTTCCACTTTCTTAATCTTTGGAGCCATTCCACTAGTAACCCAAATTTGATCAATTCTGGTCCAGGTCATCATTGCTTGGGAGAAGAAGGTTCCCTCTCTCTCCAGAGGGTTCCTTGTTCTCCATATGTCTATCAAGTCCATATTTTCTGTCATTTCAAAAAAAGTCTTAGGGAGTCTCCCTTCTTTACTAACTGTTAGTCTTTGTGCCTTGTCCATATTGGTGGAGACCACACCATTCATGTCTCCCATGATTATCATATTGTAATCCAAATAGTCAGAAAGAGTTTCATGAAGTCTCTTAAAGAAGTCAGATTTGCCTTCATTTGGCGCATAAATTCCAACCACTAAAAATTTTTCTCCTTGAATTTGTATTTCCACTGCCAGATATCTCCCTTGTTCATCCTTAAATATCATTTTTGGAGCCCATTTTTCCTTAACATATATTACAACTCCTCTCTTCTTGACTTTGTCTGATGAGATAAATTCTTGTCCTAGCCTTTTATTTATAAGTAGTCTCCTGTGGGCTCTGGTTATGTGAGTTTCTTGTAGACATATCAAGTCCAATTGTTCTCTATTCAGTATGTGAAATACTTGTCTTCTCCTCAAAGGCACATTGAGTCCATTACAATTCCAACTAAGGAATTGCAGAGCCATCTTGTTATTTTCCTAAGGCTCCTCCAACAGCTCCAAGTTGTTGCTCTTCTTCTGATGGTGGTGGTTTTTGTCCAGTCGAGAGATTCAGGATCTCCAGTGCTCTCCTCTGTTCTCCAAGTACGTCCACAATCCCCTTCTGTAGCTCCTCCTGATATCTTGCCAAAAATTTTTCTTTATCTTGAATTGTCTTTATTTTTACCTTCTTTAACTTGTGGTCAAATGACAGTCCTTGTGGGAACTCCCACCTGAAACGGATGGAATTTTTCTTTAGCAGAAGAGCTAAGTCCTTGTAGAAGTTTCTTAAATCCAAAATATATTTTGGGATGTCTTTGAAAAACTGTGCAGTTGAATTTCCAATTTGCAAGGCCTTTTCAAAGTGTAGTCTTAATATTTTGTCTCTTTCCTCCTTGGATCTAAATGTAATCAAACAGTCTCTCGGGGTCTTTCTGTCTTGCTTTTTTCCCAGTCTAAAAGCAGTCGTAATTTTGAATTCGTCTTCCTCAAGGTCCCAGCAGTCCACAAACTCCCGTGTCAGATATTCCACAAGGTTGTCTCTTTCGTTCTCCGGGATCAGTCTTAATTTTAAGTTTCTCTCTTTCCTCTGTAAGTCCCACAAGGCCAAAGTTGAATCATGCTCATAGACCTTCTTGGCAATCGGCTCTAATTTCTCCTGTGTCTCTCCCGCCGTAGCCTTGGCATCTTCCGCAATTTGACGCGTAGTGGCGTTTTCCTCCACCAGTTTATTTATAGATTCTGTATTCTGGTTTAATCTTACTGAAATTTCTGTTAATTTTAGTGTGTTCTCTGAAGTCTGTTTTGTTAAAGACTCCAAGGTTTGGTTGATCTTAAGCAGCGCATCTGTCACAGCTTCCATAGAGACGGCTGTCCCTTTATCTTGTCCTGTTGTTCCTGCTGCTCCAGTTGTTGGGCCTGAAATTGATCCTCTTTTCTTTGCCTGTTGTTGCTGCAGCTGTTGTTGTTGCTGATGGTGCTTGGTCTTAGCTCTTGTGACTATCTCTTCTTGTGGGCCACTCATGTCAAGGTCACTTCCCACGGGAATTATTCTCCCTTGGAAAGTTCCACTGTCAAGCTGTGGCAAACTTTACTTTATCCTCTAGAGGGAGCAAATCAAAATGGCCATAGAACAATGTTCCAAGTACAAAAAACAGGGGAGATTGTCCAGAATACAAAACAAGAGCTTAACACAGTCCAAATCAATATTGCTAGAAAGCTTGTAACTTTAAGCTGCCACAGTTATCCAGTTTGTATTATTTCTTCTTATACTACAGAGTAGCCAGACACTGTGGGAACTTTGTATCAAGATATCACTTTACAGGGAAAAGTCAGTTCAGTGTGCTAAAAAAGGCAGACCGTTTCATGCTTTCAGATGGGTGAGACGGCAGAGATTTTTAACTTCCAATAGATCATGCAATTATTAGTCCAATTCACCTCCCCTCTGCCCTGCTAGCTGGAGGGGAGATCAAAGGTCCAAATGTCCGGTTTAGCTGATTAAAGAGCTGGTTTAAACGGATGCAAGTTTAGAGCTCCGTTGCTTTCACTTTCATGCAGTCGGGGGGAGGCAGACTTCCTTTGTTTAGATCTCCCCCGTTTTTAGTTCAAATTTTAAAGTTTAGAGGGTCCCAGTTATTTTTCAAGTCTTACTCACGGGAATTCAGTCCGAATTTTCTTTTCAGGAAGGAATCGGCGCTCTCCGCTAATGGCGACGCGGCTTCACTTCGCAGGCTGGGTAGCGACTCTCAGCACCGCGCTCGCTCCCGGTGTCGCTTTCACGGTACCGGGGGGCGCAAAGGTGCCCACCGAGTCTCCTTGTTCTCAGGCTTCAGCGCCTGGGATTTTAGGGGTCCCCCGCTTGCCGTAGCAGGTAAGACCCGAACTTGCGAAGCAGTCCTTCCCCGGAGCTCAGGGCTAGGACCGCCATTAAGCGCTGGCACCGACCGGAAGTCCACCTCTATTGTCATTCTCAGCACTTGCTGCTGAGAAACTGTTTCTGTGCAAACCCCAAACATAAACAATGCATAATGTGAAAAGAAGAGCCAACATTAATTGGAAGGTTTAAGCCACAGGATTTTCATCCCCCTGGGTGTCCAAGTGCAACAGATTCATGATGCTAAGTGGGTTAGCTTTAAATATGCATCTTTTATAGCTTTAGAATATGAACTAGAAGCTTGCAGCCAAATATTCCCTGGCTACTTCAAATCAATATATGCCCTGGCTGCATATATTGGTCTTTACTACAAATTTAGGGTTAGTGGGTCTCTTTGCTGGCACCTGGAATAGCTCTTCAGTTTATTAGACTCTTAAAGGCATAAAAACCGTTTTGGGGCATAAACTTGACAAACCTATGTCTCCCTGCATCCCCATCATACAGTCTTACAGTCTCTGCTCTCCCTAGCAATGGAAGGACCATGTATTTTGGTCTGTGGTACTGGCCCTTATACAAGTGCCACATAATGTTCATTTCTCACTTGTAAGACTCCTTCACTCTAGATAGAACTCCCTCTCATTAGGAAGGCAGCTTTGCTGTATTATTTTTGGCAGATGCATAAATCTTTTCTGTTCAGGAAAGCCTACCCAGGCATGTAAAGCTGATGTATATTTTAATCTGTAATTTTAGCTTAGAATGTTATAATTGCAATGGTTTGCTTTATTCATTTACTTACGGAAAAAACTTGCTTTTAACATTCATTCTATTGACTTTTTTTGCTTTAGATTATTTGTTATAGGTTTCATTTACACATAAGCAGTATACACATTTTGCTAAGTGAAATAAAATTAAAATAAACAGCACAGGGTTTCTAACAGCGACTTTCTCCTTGGTCCCTTCTTTTGTCATTTCCTTCCAAATACCACCCATTGTTTCTTGGCGTCCTGCTCCTCATCTATCTGCCTATTTTGTACCACCCGACTCTTGGCCAACTGGTCCTTGTCTCATGACTCCATCTCTGCTTTGTGCCTATAGCACACAGTCTCTCCTGTTCTTTGGTCCTGTGCATTGTTCTCCACACCCAACAGTTCATTTTGCCTTCAACTATGAGACATCCCCCCCCCCATTTACGACAGGACTTTAACTCCAAAGGCCAAATTATTGCTTTCCTCACAGAAAAAGGACTGCTCCCTGGCATTCTATTATGGAGAACTGCAGTTTCTGAACACTTAAGTGGCAATCTTATACTTCCTTACCTGACAGTAAGTCTCATTGAACTTAATGAAAGCTACTTCTGGTAAGGTGTACACTGTTAAGAAGGTTTGGAAGCAAATTACCCTGTTCAGCTTGATAACGGCAACCCCAGATGGACCACGAAAGAAGCAGGCTATAATGGGATAATGTATTGCAGTATGAATAAACTGCCCTTCCAAACTGACATACCTAGTAGTCATGGCCCTCAAATAAAGTTATAATCAAGCAATTATAAATCATGCATGTTGGCAACTGTAACTCAAAGAATCAATGAATCCCTTTTACCTAGACATAATTATGGCATTTCAAACCATATTCTAAATACCTTGAAATGACAACCAGAGGTAGTATACCTACAGTACATGACACAAGTTTCCCCCATTGGCACTTGAAACCTGACAAACCTTCAACTCTACTGCAATAAGTTTGGAAGTGCTTGTCACAGCAGGTGCTTTATGTTTTATAGTCCACGACATGTTAAACCACACACAGAAAACTAGGTCAAATACACCCCAATGCTACAGCCAAAGTGAAAAGGCATTCACAGTAAAAAGCACTACTCCCTTTTCACTTATTGCTTTGAAAAGAATCAAGAGCACTTGGCCATATACAGTAAGGACAATGCTTTACTTTGTTGTTTAGTTGTTTAGTCATGTCCAACTCTTCGTGACCCCATGGACCAGACCACGCCAGGCACTCCCGTCGTCCACTGCCTCCCGCAGTTTGGTCAAGCTCATGCTGGTAGCTTCAAGAACACTATCCAACCATCTCGTCCTCTGTTGTCCCCTTCTCCCTGTGCCCTCCATCTTTCCCAACATCAGGGTCTTTTCCAGGAAGTCTTCTCTTCTCATGAGGTGGCCAAAGTATTGGAGCCTCAGCTTCAGGATCTGTCCTTCCAGTGAGCACTCAGGGCTGATTTCCTTAAGAATGGAGAGGTTTGATCTTCTTGCAGTCGATGGGACTCTCAAGAGTCTCCTCCAGCACCATAATTCAAAAGCATCAATGCTTTACTTTAATTGCCCTCAATAAAATCACATAGTGAATAAGATGATATCATGGTGCTATGTTACCATGTTTTGCTATGATCAGTGTGGCTGAGAGCAAATTAAGGCATCTGAGACCGAGGATAGTCACTTCATGATCCTAGTCAATCAGTGATGGTATTGTAAACAGGATGGCATAATAATTATACTCCATCAATACTATTTGGCTGTGCAATTTGTAGGTTCTACAATGACCTATGTTCTCTCTCTAATCATATACTCCTTGCACAGTCCACCTTGCATATTCCTTGATTATATCAGGTGGCAGATTTACAGATGTTGCCCAAGTTGGGCAAAAGATCCATACATTGCAGGGGGTTGAACCAGATTACCCTTGTGGTCCCTTCAAACTCTACGATTTTGTAATTCTAATTATGGTGCAACATAGAACACCTTCTGCCAATCTATTTTTACCCCCCCCCCTTTGCCTCTTCCTTTGTGACATACGTTCTCTCTGTCTTTTATAAACTGAGAATCTCCGTTTTGTTTTAGTAACAGGAAAGCTCACTGTGACAAAATGTCAATGGCTGTTATTGCTACTGTTTCTCCTTCTGTTCTTCCTACTTCAGGATTCTTACCAAGCAGAGATCAGTAGCAATTTTTTGGGGGTTGCACCAGTGCACATACACCTTCCTTTGCTCTCCAGGCTAACACAGAGGCAAATTGTTGAGCTATGTTATTTGACATTATGGTCATTTAACAATTGATAGGATCTACCTCTTTTAAAGATAGAGAGAAAGTTTTTCAAGAGACTGCACAAGCTGAGGAGATTTCACCCCTCCCATACCCAAGAATCTCCTGACCATCTCCTGATGGTTTCTGCTGACTCCACAGAGAAGAGGAAGTGTGTCCTGCCTATTAACTTATTCTGCCCAGCAACATATCTGTGTGTGAGAGAGAGAGTCAGTCAGTCAGTGTATCGGAGAGAGTGAGAGTGTTTGAGATCCTAGAGATTAGATTGCTGCTAAGAGCAGCTGCAGACTCTCAGTGTAGCATTGATTTATGCTCAGAATATTCAGCTCTGTATATAGTTTTGTACCATAGTTGTAATTATAGAATAAACGGAAGATATTTTACAGAGCTGCTCTCCGAGTGGTTTATACTCTGCAAGACTCTGCAAAACTCTGCTGCGCAACGACTGAATTATTGAGACAGTGAATCCGGTGCTCTCAGCTCTAAGCTGTGAGTCCACAGCACTGTGACCGTTTCCTGCGGGAAGGAGGTCTCTGGCGGTGCTACCCAGCTCGCCCAGCCCAGTCAGGGTTGAGGTGCAAGAGTCCAGTTGGTGCACTGGCTCTAGGGCGATGCTGACATCGGTTATGGGCCCAGTCGTTGTTCCAGTCGTCTGACCTGACGTTGTTCCAGTCATCCCAGGCGTCCCAGTCGTCCCAGTCGCCAGAGGTTTCTGTTGCTGATTGCCGGACGGTGGAACGGACGCTGCATGCTGGACTGATTTGTGGTGCCCAGAAGCAGAGCTGTTTGGAGCAGAGTGTTCAAGCTGCCGCTGTTGCTGTTGCTGCTGCTTGTTTTATGGAGGTATGTTGCTGACTGCCAAAGGAAGAAGATAGCATCCCTGTTCGCCTGTTAATTGCGCTCTGAGTGGGAGAGAGAGTGGCTGAAGGAGTCAAGGCTTTATCTGTGTTGCACGAGGGAAGTGTCTTGCTCTAAGTAATAGCAGACATGGCCTGTGCACATTCTGGCCAGATGGCTCTGTCCTTTCCTCTCCTGACGCCTGAAAACTATGGAGTTTGGCAAGTAAAGATGAAAGCGCTTTTACAGAGGGAAAAGCTACCGTATTTTTCTCTCTATTACACGCAGATTTTTTCTTCTAAAAAGGAAGGGGAAATGTCTGTGCGTGTTATGGAGCGAATGTGGGGGGTCCCTGGAGCCGATTAGGGGAGCGCAGGAACAAAAATCAGCAAAAATCAATCGTGCGTTGTGTCCGAGAGGGAAACCTGAAAAGAGGAAGTTGCAGCTTTCCTGCATTCTGCCTCAGGGTCTTACCGCCCACCCTCCTCTATTTGGTTGCTGTGTTTGCTCAAACGGAACAAAGAGCAGGCAAATCCCCTCCCCTCCAGGCAAGCAGAGGGGAAAGCAGAGGTCTTTCCTTCTAGTAATTCCTCTCTGTGCTCCTCGCAGGCAGCCAGAAAACATGCAGGAGGAGAGAGAAAGCTGGCTTCGGTTTGTGGAAACTTTTGCCTTTCTTTCCTCCCTCCCGTAAAATCCCTCTCCTGCTTTCTTAGCCAGCTGCTTCTCTGCACAACGCTCTCTTGTCCCTTCTGTGTTTTTCCTTCACTCCCCACTTAAAATGTAGTTACAAAGCATGGATCCACATGGATCCTCAGGATCTTTGCATTGGGCCACCCCAAATTTACCATCAGATCACATAGCAGCCTGCCCCCCCCAAAATCACACACCCACTGTTGCCTGGGGCTGCAATGGTGCAAAAACGTGGTTAAAAAGCATGGATCCACATGGATCCTCAGGATCTTTGCATTGGGCCACCCCAAATTCACCATCAGATCACATAGCAGCCTGCCCCCCAAAAATCACACACCCACTGTTGCCTGGGGCTGCAATGGTGCAAAAATGTGGTTAAAAAGCATGGATCCACATGGATCCTCAGGATCTTTGCATTGAGCTACCCCAAATTCACCATCAGATCACATAGCAGCCTGCCCCCCCAAAATCACACACCCACTGTTGCCTGGGGCTGCAATGGTGCAAAAACGTGGTTAAAAAGCATGGATCCACATGGATCCTCAGGATCTTTGCATTGGGCCACCCCAAATTCACCATCAGATCACATAGCAGCCTGCCCCCCAAAAATCACACACCCACTGTTGCCTGGGGCTGCAATGGTGCAAAAATGTGGTTAAAAAGCATGGATCCACATGGATCCTCAGGATCTTTGCATTGGGCCACCCCAAATTCACCATCAGATCACATAGCAGCCTGCCCCCCAAAAATCACACACCCACTGTTGCCTGGGGCTGCAATGGTGCAAAAATGTGGTTAAAAAGCATGGATCCACATGGATCCTCAGGATCTTTGCATTGAGCTACCCCAAATTCACCATCAGATCACATGTCTGTGGCCACAGCATGAAGCACAAAAATGATACATCCACTGTTTCATTCAGAATTTTTTTCCTTGTTTTCCTCCTCTAAAAACGATGTGCGTGTTATGGTCAGGTGCGTGTTATAGAGCGAAAAATACGGTATTTCACACGATAGAAGATGACCCTCCAGATAAGGATGATGATGATTGGGCTGAATGGCATGCTGCAGATATGAAAGCCCGAGGGACAATTGTTTTGAGTGTTTCAGACCACTTGCTGGTGAACTTAGAGGGTCAAGAGACTGCACAAGCTGTTTGGCATAAGTTGAGAGATATGCATCTGAGACAAAATGCTGGTTCCAGTGTGATTTTCTTTAAGAAGCTGTGCAGGCTGCAGTTGGAGAAAGGTGGTGATTTGCCTAGCCATCTGTCTCAATTAAAGCGTCTCAGACAGGACCTTGTTCAGCGAGACCTGGCTATTTCAGAGGCTGTGTTTGCAATGCTGATGATCAATAGCCTAGATGAGTCTTATGATGGAGTGGCTGCCCAGATTTCCACGATGCCTTCTGACCGGCTAACAGAAGATTATGTGTCTAGTGTGCTCCTGAATGAGTGGGATCGCAGACAGGCTGTTAGAGAAAGCCGGGAAAACTGTGCTGTTAAAAATGTGCTTAAAAATGTGCCTGAGTCTTCAGCAGGGGAAAGTGAAAGTGAAACTGCTGCTGTTAAAGCTTTGAAATTGAAGCGGTGCTTTTCGTGTGGAGCACAAGGCCATTTGAGTTTCCAGTGTAAGAAATCTTCAAAGAAGAAGGGAAACTTCAGAGGCAGAGGGGGAGGAGGACGAAATCCCCAAGCACCTGCTACTTCAAAGGCCTTGATCTCTCGCTGTTCCAGTCAACGTGGGCGGAGTTTCTTCGTGGTCGACTCTGGCTGTTCAAACCACGTGGCCAAAGATAAGAATCTCTTTGTTCAGCTTGAGAAGCAAGAGAAAGAAATTCATCAAGCAGATGGGACAGTTCTCACGAGTGTGGCTCAGGGAACTGTGTTCTTAAAGAGCCTGAATGCAACTATTAAGAATGTCCTGTATGCACCTGATATTCAGGACAATTTGTTGAGTGTTTCCCAGCTTGATCGTCAAAGGTTTAAGGTGGTGTTTGCTAAATCTCGCTGTGAAATTCTTAGAGATGGCAAGCTCATTCTGTATGCAAAATGTGTAAATGGATTGTACCAATTGCCTTTTGTTTCAGGTACAGGCACTGCAGAAGCAACTGAGAAAGAGTGTTGCAATTTGTCTGTAGATAAGAATGAGAAGTTGCATGACCAATGTATTCATTATTATCACCGTATTTATGCTCATCTGAATTTCCAGGCTGTGGCAAAAATGCCTGATATGGTTCAGGGTATGAGGTTGAAAGAATGTCCCTACCACATGAAATGTGTTTCTTGTGCTGAGAATAAGGCAGGGCAAGTTCCCAAAGGTACAGAGTCTGGGAGAGAGGCCAAGAAACCATATGAAGTCATTCATGCAGACTTAGTGGGGCCTCTAGCGCTCTCTAGAGGCAATTCAAGGTTTTTCATGGTTCTGATTGACTCCTATTCAAAATATGTTTGGGTCTATGTGCTGCAGAAAAAGTCTGAAGCCTTTACCAAGTTTCGTCAGTTTTGTAAATGGCTCAGAAATGTACATAATGAGAATGTACGTTGTTTTTCCACAGACAAGGGTGGAGAGTTTTGTTCAGAAGAGTTTGAGAATTTTCTTTCTGAACAGGGCATTGAGCATAGGACCGCCACGCCCAGATCACCCTGGCAGAATGGTTTATGTGAGAGAGTAAACCAAACCCTGCAGCAAGGAATCAGAACGCTGTTACATGATTCGGGGCTGCCCAATCCCTTTTTGGGCTGAAGCTCTTTCGTTTTTCTGTCACGTGTATAACAGGAGGTACCAGTCTAGTATAAATTGCACCCCATATGAGATGCTTCACGGAAGAAAGCCATGTGTAAAGCATTTTAAAATTTTTGGTTCGCAGGGTTGGGTGCACACCTCGCAAGGTGACAAACTGAGCAAGCGTGGAGAACATGGCATTTTCCTAGGTTATGAGAAAGGGTCTTATCGTGTTCTGATCACAGACACGAAAGCCATAAGGCTGACCAGGAGTATTAATGACAATCCACAATGGGACAGAGTTGGTGTTTTTCAGTATCATCCCATTTGTGATGATGGTGCAAAAGGGGCAAAGAAAGTTAAGAGGGAGGCAAGTGTTGTTGTTGGTGATAATTCTGATGCCAATGTAGTTCCAGATGATGGCACAGATTATCAGAGCACAAAAGCCTCAGGTGAGTCTGACGCTGACTCAGACTTAGCAGCTTCATATACTTTAGCTCCCCATTCTCCCAAAGAGGAGGAAGCACCAGAACAAGAGAATCAGAGAGTTTTGCGCAGATCCGAGAGAACAACCAAGGGTGTACCACCGAAAAGGTTTTCTGAAGAGTTTGCAAAGACTGCGGTCACGAGCAACTCTGGTGGGTTTTTTAAACCAAGCATGAAGTGTGCTGAGAGTAGTAGCACAAAACGCTTTATTTATTTCCTTACCTGATATTTGAAGGAAAGCGTGTATTTGAGTTCTGAAAATGGTTTGTTCAAATCTGCCTAATTAGAGATGTCAAATTGCATTTGAGAGGAAGAAATGTGTGTGAAGATTTTTCTAGAAGCTGCTTATTCAAAATGGTATTGTAAAAGTGTGTTATATGCTGGGAAGAGAGATACCTGAAAATATGTTAACCAAGGTTGTAAGCAGAGAACAACTTTTGGAGTGTGTGTGTAAATTGCAGTTATGTTAAGGATTCTTGAAATGGTCGGATGAAATGGGGGAGGATGAGGAGATTTCACCCCTCCCATACCCAAGAATCTCCTGACCATCTCCTGATGGTTTCTGCTGACTCCACAGAGAAGAGGAGGCGTGTCCTGCCTATTAACTTATTCTGCCCAGCAACATATCTGTGTGTGAGAGAGAGAGTCAGTCAGTCAGTGTATCGGAGAGAGTGAGAGTGTTTGAGATCCTAGAGATTAGATTGCTGCTAAGAGCAGCTGCAGACTCTCAGTGTAGCATTGATTTATGCTCAGAATATTCAGCTCTGTATATAGTTTTGTACCATAGTTGTAGTTATAGAATAAACGGAAGATATTTTACAGAGCTGCTCTCCGAGTGGTTTATACTCTGCAAGACTCTGCAAAACTCTGCTGCGCAACGACTGAATTATTGAGACAGTGAATCCGGTGCTCTCAGCTCTAAGCTGTGAGTCCACAGCACTGTGACCGTTTCCTGCGGGAAGGAGGTCTCTGGCGGTGCTACCCAGCTCGCCCAGCCCAGTCAGGGTTGAGGTGCAAGAGTCCAGTTGGTGCACTGGCTCTAGGGTGATGCTGACAATTTGACATTATGGTCATTTAACAATTGATAGGATCTACCTCTTTTAAAGATAGAGAGAAAGTTTTTTTGGGGGGAGTACATGAATCAGAAGCTAGTTCCTAGTAATTTGTGGGGAGAATCCCAAAGTGGTGGGGAAACTAATATCCAAACAGGGAAAAATGTAACCAACCACAAGAACATATTTATATAGCCATCAACAGATAATTATTCCCTGAGTGGCTTACAAACCAATAAATATTTCTACAAAATGTACCGTATTTTTTGCTCTATAAGACTCACTTTTTCCCTCCTAAAAAGTAAGGGGAAATGTGTGCGCGTCTTATGGAGCGAATGCAGGCTGCGCAGCTATCCCAGAAGCCAGAACAGTAAGAGGGATCGCTGCTTTCACTGCGCAGCGATCCCTCTTGCTGTTCTGGCTTCTGAGATTCAGAATATTTTTTTTCTTGTTTTCCTCCTCCAAAAACTAGGTGCGTCTTGTGGTCTGGTGCGTCTTATAGAGCGAAAAATACGGTAATTAAAATATACAAAGAACAATACAACACACACACACACACACACCCGCACACAAAACCCAAAATATATTTGGTGTAGAAAAAAAATAGCATAAACCAGCTTGGATTTAAATTATAATTAAAAAGCCTGAGTGAATAAAAAATTATTCAAGTGGGGTCAATTACAGCATTTTAAAAAAATCAAGAAATCAGAGAAAGTGCCAAATGAGCTTCTCTGCAGACCTATTCCCTCTGGAGAAGTGACTGTCACACTGCCAAGAAGACCCTCTCCCTAGTATCCACCCACATCACTTCATTTGGCAGGGACACTCATACCAGGGCACCAGAAGAAGGTCTTAAGGTTTTGATAGGCATACACACTAAAGACACTATAGACTTGTTTACTACATAAACTCATTTGCCTCCTGATGACAACATTCCTGAAATTTCAACATGAAAATGCCCTGTGCTTTTCCAGACCAATGATATATGAAACTGAATTTATGAAGCACTGAAGTATGCTTAAACTGTTGCCCACAAATTTAAGAACAATAAAATTAGACTCGAGAATTGAATAATCTCTGCCAGTATGGAAATGAAGTTTATTCCTGAAGAACAGCACAAGAACAGTGCCCAAAAAAAGCTCCAAGAAGATACAAGAGAAGAAGATATGAACAAACACAGGAATGCCTGGCATGCTTTCATAATATATTTTCTTGGGGCTTTTTATTATATTTTATTGGGCTCATGCTTTCCAAATTCTGACAGCCACAAAGTATCAGCGCCAGTAAACAATTTTCTGATTCTTACCAATTTAAAAGATTTCCAGCATATAACCCTATAGAGAGCGCAAAATGACTTGTCAAATATTTGTATAAACTTAGCCATGTTTCCCCCCCCCTGTTCTGTATAAAGCTTTTCTCCAGTTTGTTGTTTTACACTTGTCAGATGAAAAGATTAGGATGCTAGCTACTGTACTATGCAGTGAGAAAATGCAAGGCGACTTGTCTTCACTTTTCTCTTCCAAATTCAGCTAACAGTGGCTGGTACAAGTTGAAAATGCAAGACTTTAGAGAGACGATTATCTCCGCTTCTCAAAACGCTAGAACTGAGGACCATCCAAAGAAGCTGAATGTTGTAACATTCAGGACAGACAAAAAGACAGACTTCTTCATACAGCACACAGTTGAACTACGGTATGGCAGGGGAGGCCCCTCTTATGGGGAAAGTGTGGCATAGCCCTGCCAAGATTCTGACAGGCGCCCTCAAAACTTCCAAAGCCATTGTCCAGTTCTGTAACCCATAGCCATATTGATACATTTCCATCTCATCTCCTTTGCCAGTCATTAAAATCACTATGATCACCCACCCTCAGCAAATTAGAACCATGCATTCTTCATAGGGGTGCAGGTCTTTCAGAGACTGTGAAGGCAATTCCCTCCCCAGTTTGCAGAGATGTGGAGGCAGAGGAAGTGAAACATTCATTTTATTTTGATGTTTAACAGTGAGGCAGAGAACAGGGGAGGAACTCTTCATATGGTCCCTTGATTGAGGAAGCAAGAAGATAAAACCATTGCTGTTTCTGGAGTGGACCAGTCCATTTATGCAGTGGTACATCTTTGCTTTGCTAAGTTGGGTTGTGAGCAAGGGGACACTTGCTTGCTGGGGAAAGCATTGCCTTCTTTCTTGGCTCTTACTTGAGTGGCTGGGATCAATACGGGCTGTGGAGGGAAGATGGCTGAAATCTACACAAAGAGACTGTATTACGGAAAGCAAAGATGGAAAAACTGCAAAAGTCCTGCTTCAATGAAAAGAAATAACTATCAAAATCTTGACAATGCAAAGAATCTTAATCCAGAAATATACATATGTGTTGTTTTTGTTGTTTTACTGATGGAATGCCAGAGATGCACTTTGTCATACTTACATTTATAGCCTGCACAAAACTTCAAGTCAGTCATGTTTTCTTCCAAACAAGCCCAAGCTGCTATGTTCCAAAATACTGGAACATACAGATGGTAAATCTAGCACTCTTCAGCAGATGAGTCAAGCAGGAACTGGTAAGCTCCAGATACAGATCCAAGACACAGTGCATGAATGCCCAAAATGCCAGAGTCAAAAAGGCCAGAAAATAATTAATAAGCAAGAGTAGTCAGATGCAGAGCTTTCAAGACCCAGGATAGGTCAGCTGAAGTTGATCACTTGTTCCAACAGAGTCTCAACTTCACTATATCTCCCAAATCTGACTACACCATGCTCACCAGCTGAGGAGCCAAGAGCTTTAAAGGAGAAGGCAGTGTTTCTCAAACTTGGGTCGCCAGTTGTTGTTGGACTACAGCTCCCATCTTCCCTAGCAAGCAGGACCATTAGTCAGGGATGATGAGAGTTGTAGTCCAACAACAGCTAGAGACCCAAGTTTGAGAAAAGAGGTGGGTCCCACAAAACAAAGGCAATAGTCTGCCTTCTGATGAGTGCCAGAAGCACATTATACTCAGCATCTGCACTGTATTCTTTTAGTATCTTGGATGTAAATCAAGCTATTTGAAAAAAAAGGAACAACAACCACAGACAACTCTACATAAATAAATAAATACAAGACACCTACTACCTGGCACAGAAAGACAAATCACTTTGATGTATGTTTTCCATTGTTACAGGAGAGTGGAAATTATTATGTTGAGTTGTCAACATCATGATGCACAGAATTTGGCACTTCTTTTTCAGCAGTGAATTTTAAACTGTAGCTCAACATTTGTAAATTTTCATATAAATCAGCACATATTTTTAATGATTTCTTTTGAAAGTAGCTGCATTCCTAAATTTTCATAATACAGCCACCTTATTTTTTTATTACATCTCTCTCCCAATTTGTTGCTCAATGTGTTTGGTTGACTGACAACAGAATTCTGTGAGTGTCTACTCAGATACAAGTTCCACTGAGTTCAACTGGACTTACTGAGTGGAAAAAATTAATAGGAAGTAAAGCTGAGTGGAAAAATCAACAGGAAGTAAAGGGGAAAGCCTGGCGAAATAGAAATAGAGAAATAAAAAACACACACAATGTAAAGATAAAATGAAAAGAAGAGAAGAGAAGCAGAGAGGAACAGAGGTCAGTTCTCAATCTGATGGCTTTTGTAGTTAGCACTTCTAATTAACCCAAGCCGCTTGCGGATATCTAAGTAGTGCCTATATTCAGGGTAGAAAAGGGCAAGTGGTCAAAGACATACCTCTTGCACTTTTTAATGGGCGTGAGTTTGGGGCACTTGGCAATAGAAATCTCATCAACTTGTTTACCAGCTCCTTTTATAGCAGGCTTAATGACAGAAGTGTCCAGAGACAGCATTATTGATAAATGTGAAAGATCAGCGCCTGCAATTCAGTCATTCATAAAGCCATTCTTATTCTAGTGTTCCAACTGGATTTTGTCCTTGCTTCTTTTTGCAATAATGCATTAAGACAACTTTAATAACCTTTATAGAAAAAAAACACTCAATAGTCAAAAGTAAAACAAGTTTCCTTTCTTTATGACTAATAAACCATTAAATGCTTCAATATCTTTTCAAGTTGCTCAGGGAGCTGTAAGAAAGCTACAATTGTCTCCTTCCCTAGGGTAACCTAATTACAAATAATTTGACTACAGCCAGTACGCTTATTGTGTGGGTCTCTTAGGAAATCTGTTAAAAATTGCCATTCAATTGGATTTTGTTTCATTTCTCTCAAAGCGTTGAAAGGACCCAATAGTACCAATAAAAAAAATAGCAACATAAAGACAATCAGTGGCATTTCTTATTTCTTATTTTTAAAATGTCGGGTTCTTTAAAGAGAAATGTGTAAGCATCCCAGTGGAGTTGTCTGATGCTTTTGATTTTTGTATGAAAAGCAGTGCCTCATAGCAAGAGACTTCATCTTTTGCTAATAATTGCTAAATGAGTTCCACTTTTAGCAACATTGCTGACTTACTAGATGCGTTTGGTAATTTGGTAGAGGTAGTATTGAATATTTGAATGCTCCCCTATGAAATAAACACTACATGGAAATACATAATTTCTTTGTATATCAGAAATAAGTTAGGCTAGAACCTTCTCTCTGTTTTTGTAGTTGTTTTATTAAAAAAACTGAGTAGTGCATTTGAACATTAAATCGTCACACCCGATATGCCATATGAACATGTTGATCATGTAACCCAACAGTTATTCTAGGTTATTTCCACATACATAACGGAAAATGAGTTATAACTTATGCTTAACCGAATCAGAATGTTCATGGTGTTTCACTGATTCAACTCACAGAAAGTGGTGGATTTTACTAATACAGTGGTACCTCGGGTTACATATGCTTCCGATTACATACGCTTCAGGTTACAGACTCCGCTAACCCAGAAATAGTGCTTCAGGTTAAGAACTTTGCTTCAGGATGAGAACAGAAATTGTGCTCCGGTGGCAGCAGGAGGCTCCATTAGCTAAAGTGGTGCTTCAGGTTAAGAACAGTTTCAGGTTAAGAACGGACCTCCGGAACGAATTAAGTACTTAACCCGAGGTACCACTGTACACTTATTTTGATGACCTAGTGGATTACTATCAACAATTGAACAGCAGTATCTACTTACTATATCATCTTCATAACCCATTATTTGAACCTCTATTACTGAAGACACCTGATTATGCACACGCCACAAAACTTCATGTCTATGAAAATTAATGCAAACAATGTTCCTAGTAATGTAAAAGCATGCTGTGTCAGGCCAATGGTCCATCTAGTCCAACATCTGTTTCTCACACTGGCCAAGCATATGAATATGGGAAGCCTGCATGCAGAGCTCAAGCCCTGCAGCTTCCAGCCACCAGCATCCTGAAGAATACAGCCAATGACCATGAAAGAAGAGCAACAGTCATCAGGGTGAGTAGCCATTAATAGCTTTTACCTCAATGAATCTGTGTAATCCTCTTCTAAAGCCATTCAAGTTGGCAGCCATCAATGCCTCTGGTGGAACTGTGCCGGGTGAAGAAATGCTTTCTTTTGTTTGTCCTGAATCCCACAACCTCCAACTTCATTGGTTGTCCACAAGTTTTAGTGTTATGTGTGTGAGAGAAACCCATTCTCTATGCATTTTCTCCATGCTATGCATGCTCAGCTGCCATCCCTGGGAAGTGAGAGCAGAGTACATACGGCCAAGCGGTTGTTAGAGGAATTTCCCCAGGCTGCCTGGACATCTGGCTCGAGTTCCTGCCCCTGCTGCATCTCAAATGGGCCAATCAGCAGTCACCCCTGCAGGGTGTGCCTCACAGGCTAAAAGGGCATTGGCTGCATACATGCCCTCGCAGCCAGTGAGGCATAAAAGCTGGTGGCACTGTCCCACCTCAGTGCAGTCCTGCCATAGGGCTTCCAGCAGCGGCCTTATGATAGCCAAATGGGATCCTCCTTAATGAGGGTCCTGGTTGTGCATGGGCCCCTGAGACACCCCCCCCAGCTGGGTTGTAGAGGTAGGGCGTGCCCCAGACCTTGTCTGTGGGGTCCCACAATCACGCCAAGCCATTTGAGCCAATCTGATGCAGGTGGTGTGATTGGGTGTGGGCTTTATAAGCAGCAGCGCGACGTGGCTGAGGCACTTTCACGCTGCCGAACACCCACCCTCCCGTCCCTATTTGTTGGTTTTGCTGCTGTGGCCTTGCTTCGGATATTGGTTGGTCACCTGTTTTGGAACAAGGGCCGGGTAGGAATGTTTCCCATTTGGCGAATTGGCACTGGCCACTTGGTTTTCACCTACCCCCTTAGCAATCGTCACAATTTTGTAAGGTTTGGCGGTTAGGCATTGGCTTAGTGAGGTGTGTGGGAGGGAATCTGGGGGTCCTGGATCTCTTCCGAAGTCCACTAAAGGGGCTAGGGCCATGCTAGGACTATAGGAACCCCAAGGTGAGCTTCCGTTGGTTTTCATCAATGTTGCTCCCTCATTTGGTGTTTACCCTTCCAGACTACCTGCCAGAGAGGCAGGAGTCAATTATAGTCAGTTGCCAATGCCTAAACCAATACCACTCGCTTTGCTGTAATCAATAAAGTTGTGGCCTAAATTTTGCCCAAAAACTTAAACCAAAATTACGTGTCAGTGTGAAGTTATTTACTTGGGGGTGGGCTTGGGGGCCTCGGAGCGCAACTCAGTAGACTGATGTCTTGGGTAGGCCATAATCCTGGCACATTCCCACAGTGAGTCCAGTTCTCCAGCTGGAGGCTGGAATGGATATGCCTGAGCCAAAATTCCACCTACATCTGTAAGCAATAAAGTTGTGGCCATTTTAAATCCAGATCGATGTCTGCCTGAGTTAATTAATCATATATTACACATAGACACTGACTCAGGGTGGGCAGCACTGCGACTAAGCCCGCAATGACATTATAATATTGGCAGTTTTATTGCTGTGATCATTCTCTGCTCTGGTCTTAGCACTATTGCATTGTTTTTCTTGTTTAATTTGTTGTAAACAATTCTGGGGGATTTTGGAATCAAAACACTGCATAATGTGTAAAATAAATTACGATACAGGAGGGATGAATCTATTTCCAGTGTCCTTGTACAACAGTAACCCTCAAAATTTCATAATACTCTCTTTTGTCTAAGCAGGTGTAATTATGTAACCAAAAATAAAATAAAATTGTGTGATATGTACTTGTATAGTCGGCACTTGATAAATGTCTGTAAACAGAAATTCAAAATGAAATTTCACTGTTGAAAAAGAGAAGGAAGCTACTGCTCTTTTCAACCAAAAGCTTCTACTGAAAGTACAAAGTTAAATTCCCTCTTTGTACTTCTCAGACATAAACAAACAGGAAGCAGTTAACACTTAATAAGAACTTTTAAAAAATCTGGCCACAAGCCCAGTTTTTACTATCTGAGTCTGTAATCACTTCCAGAAACTACAGAAAATCAAAACTTCAATTGCATAGAGCCTACCTGAGAAATTGATCAATTATCACCCTGAGTAAAGAACGAAACTATGAGTATTGACTTTTGTATATTATCATTCATAATTTTAAACTGCAGTAGAAGGAGGATGCAGAACATTAACAAGGAAGCAGGGCTGCATGGTTCATTAGAGTTAACAGGGTTGAATAAATAAGGAAGAAGGTGTTTTTTTAAAAAATGTGCACCTCCGCAACCTCTTACACAGTGGAACATTATCAGACTACTTGGCCCATGCTCCATGTATTTTAGACACAGAGAGTTAAATATGTTGTGATTTAAATACAGCATAGAGCTAGACAGAAGCCTCCTAGTCACTGGAAATTGATATTATTGTGGGTTTCAGGGCAAAGACTGGATCATGGCTTTGGAGGTTTGGGGGAGGTTCAGAATCTTGGCAGGGCTGTGTTCCACTTTGCCACTAAGAGGAACCTTCTCATCTTCCTTTAGAAACACCAGGCGGGTCGAGAGAGCTTACTACTTCACCCCCAATACCACACAAGGCATTTAATCCATGCAGGAGGGTGAAAGGCAGTGGCTGGGGCAGGGAGAGAATAAAACCAAGCTATCTTTTAAAAGGCGGGCAGGAGAGAGAGAGAGAGAGAGAGAGAGAGAGAGAGAGAGAGAGAGAGAGAGAGAGAGAAATCTACCTCACCAAAATAAGAGTTTCTATCCCAGATTCAAAATTGGAGAATATTCGGTACAGATTCATATAGAGCAGTTCTAAAAGCTACCACTAACTTTGCTGAGAGACTGTGAAATCTTAAACAGACCAAACCAGCATTTTGGGACACATGCCTTGCATTCACAAATCATCAGGAAAAATAAAAAAGCAAATATAACAGAAAATATTTATCTTTGGGAGGCAGATGTGCTCTGCTGCAACACAAGAAATATCAGGATAGGAGAAACACAGCTTAGTGGTGTTGTCTTCAGTCCTTCTTAAAATAGATAAGATGTAGCTCATATAGCTACACAAAGAGACTGTCTCATCACAGTGACACCACAATTTTCAAATAACCTCTTTAATTTGGGAATATCCTTATCACAGCTCTAGCAAGTGTCTCCTAATCATGAGAGCTATCATTAAAGCTGAGGGTGAAATTTTCACATTAGGCTGGAAGATTCTTGAAACACTTTTGAATCCTACAAAAAAGTGAAAGCTATTCCTGATATATTCTTATGTAACATTTGTGTGTTATATAACAATTGATTAATCCCCCCACTTTGCTTCCAAATATGCTGCTTAAAACATGGATTTCCATATTTTGTACTAAGATGCATAGGTGAAAAGTTATATTAGACAAGCAACAGTGCAAAATCCCATTAGATAAGAATAAGAACTTGTACTTCAAGAAAATAATTTCTTCTAAACTGAGGCTAGCAATTCTGTAATATGCTAAGCTGTTCTCTCATTTTGTTTTTACTCAGCTGTTCTTAACAATTGAAACAGAAAAGTTGCAGGACACAGGGCTTTGCATCTTTGCGTGCGCGCGCACACACACAGACGTATATGTATATATGTATACACACTCTCTCTCTCTATATATATATATATTACTTTTGGTTCAGAGAACAGATTCAAATGGTTATCTTCTTGTTTCTCTATGTCCCCCTACCCAACTTGGTACCCTACAGATGTTTTGAACTACAATTCCCAACAGCCACAGACTCAGTGCTCTCTCTCTCTCTCTCTCTCTCTCTCTCTCTCTCTCTCTGTGTGTGTGTGTGTGTGTGACAGTACTTAACGGTGCAGACTGTTGTTACCCCTTTTCTTTGCTGCCCATGGCATCCATTTTGTACTATCACACATGGTAATTTCATAAAGATATGAGAATTTGCATAATATTTCCTACCAAAACACCACTGCCTAGATTCATTGCAAAAAACACCAAAAATATCCTTCAGGATAGATTCCACCCCCCTTGCTTCTACAATTGGCATCTAGTAACTTAGGGAAAACAAATCCACAAATAACTCTAATACTCCATTAAAATGAAAGCACTTCAGTGAATACATAATATGCTCTTTCAGTTTCTCCAGTGATTAAGGGCTTGACTCATGTGACATTTCTTTACTCACTGGCCATTGCTAGTCATGTGAGTAAACAGCAAGGGCTGACAAGGCTGACCTCTTGAGGAAACTGCTTTGTGTTTTAATAATATCATCTAAGCAGCTCTCTCAAGCATTAAAGAATATGTGAACTTTTACAGTCATTTAACTCAAAACTGATTGTGCCACAGACTCTAGGGATCTGATTACATTTTTGCTCTTTCTCCTAGTGTATGGAACCCATCAAACAGGTTAGGTGGTGTCTCCTGGGGCAGGTATGTCTGGTTAAAGAGGTTGGAAAGACTCCCACAGCTAGCTGATATGCAGTCATCACAGCATGGCTTAAGTTAAGCAGCTCTCAGCCATGGAATATAATATGTGGTGATGAAAGAAATACTGATTTGGGCAGGAGGGGCACATGACTTACATGAAATGGTAATCATGACTCCAACTATGCCCCCCCCCCATTATTTCAGCTATTCATTGGGTGGGTACAACACAAATATTGTTTGTATCTATCTGTTTCGGAAAACAATGGAGGAGTGAGCTTTTGGGGGTGAAATCAAACTGTTGGAAGGTTACAGCGCCTGCTGTGGCTATAGAGATCAATACAGGAGAGACATGTTTTGTTGCAGCTAGGGCAGATGAAGACATCATGTTGTGCTGATGCAGATGCACAGTGGCATTTATTCTGTTTGCGCTCCTCCAAGCTGAAGTCATTCCTCCTCTGGTCACTGCTATGCATCTGTGACCTGATTGCCAGGCACTGCAGCCATCAGCAAGGGATTTCCACATGGAGGGGTTGATGTTGCCAACCTTCATGCCACGTTTGCAGACATCTTTGTAACACAGAGTTGGTGTCTGCCAAAAGAACTCCTGCCTGAAGTCAGCAAAACAAAACCCTCCTAGAAGATTATGAGGGAAGGAAATAAAATTATCCAAAAATAAAAATAGAAGAGGGTTTTCACAGGCATTATAAGTTTTTTTTAAAAAAGAAAAGTCTCACATTGCACACCGTGGTGCAAGACTCTCCCCAACACTTCCTATCATTCACACTTCTAGGAATGGCATGGGAGCAAAGCCATGCTACGCCATATCACATTGGCCCCAAGGCATTCTGGATAGCATTGCCAGTAAAAGTGAAATGTTGCTCTTTGAACAACTTTGCACTGCCACACTTCTTGGTGTAACCCACTAACATAAGTGGCAACCTCCTCTAAAAAAATTGCAACAAATTTCTCTCCCACCTCTAAGAAAGCCACAAAAAAACCAGTGTGCAGGGTTTTGCAGAGCAATAGTATTTTTGGGAAACTGGGGGGCAAGATAGATTTTAGCCCAACATCCTTTCCTATCTTGAATTTAGAAGGACTCCCTGCCAATGAAGGTGAAAGAATGAATTCTTTTAACTTATGCATTCTTTAACTCAGCAAGCTCTTGCAACACTGAACACAAACACAGTTTAGACCTTTACGTCGAAAAGCTTTGCTGAATGTCAAGCACTTTAATATGGATGTCTTGAAGCCCTGTGAGTGGGAGCACAGTAAAATTCTAAGCTAAAATGATTAACATTCAGTTTTCTCAAAGATACTCATACTTTGGAAAATCACCTTATAAAATCACAGATTATAAGAAATTAGCCACTAGAGATTGAATGTCTCTTATGTCTTAAGACATTTTCCATTACCCAATCTGCTTCATCTCGCTTTTCAAATAATTGACAACGATGATTTAAGTGTCCCTTTTTTCTTCCTGGTCTCAGCTGAGATAAAATTCTGTCCTAGTTTTTCTAACTTGTCTATATAATATAGTGTGTGTGTGGGCGCGCGAGCACGTAATCAGCTTCTAAAACTACACCATGAAGATATTTGATTATGTTTGACAATTACATATTTATAATGTAGTGTCATTTAGAAAGGGTGAAATATTTACATTCCTCACGAGTTTTTGTTTTCCCTAGAGGTTCTGATATTGCAACAATAACAAACAAAAACATTTTTTCTTCAGCTTAGAAACATTTGCATAAAATGGAAAAACACTTAAAAGTGTTACTATTAACTATTAACAATCCACATGAGGCTTTCTCCATTTTTATTTTTCATTGAATAAGTTTTATTTTAAAATTTTATTTAAGTTTTAACATTGCTAACTATTAACAAAACTGAAAGCAATCATTACATGAAAATTAAAGTTAAGTTTGGGGGGGGGGGAACGAGACCAAATGAGTTCTATTTCATAATCCAATAATTTCTCCAGAAAGTCAGTGAAGTCATTGTTCCACTTTAGTAGTGGCTAGGAAAGACTTTGCCACGTGAAAAGATCAGACAATGGCCAAAGACCCCAGATCAGTGGCGGAGCTTCACGCTGCAGCACCGGGGGGAGGAGAGCAGGTGGGGGTGTGGCTGGTGTGTGTCCCAGGGGCGTGGTGCACTGCCTGGGGGGACCTGGCGCCCAGTGCGGGCGGGGGGCAGCCACGATGGCACCCCACCAGGATCGTGCTGCCGGGGGTGGTGCACTCCTCTTCCACCACCAGTGCCCCAGATAGCATTTGAAGAAACCATTGAACCGAACCCCAGATCCAATGCAGAACTTAACCCATCCTTCATGCTCTCCTCCCAATATTTAGAAGAACAGCAAGGATTATGTCATGTTCCGTGGGAATTCTTGCCAGTGAGGAGAAGATATGGCTCAAGCAAGGGAAGTATAGAAGTTCCTAGTTTCCCAGTCAGGGCAGGCACCTTGGAAGAAAACCCAGGTGTGGGTTTAATACCATACATAGCTGCTGAGGTCAACCTTCCAAGTTGTCTCCTCAAGGTCTTGGAGCAATTGCCTGAGTTTTACGACAGGGCTGGCTAGCCACTGGAGGCCCCACACCCTGAGGTCTGCCTCCTGGCCAGTTAAAGGGCTCCTTCATGGCAACAGAACTCCCAGTGGTAAGAAGTTCCTCCACAGTGTTCTCCTAATCTTAACTCTAACTCTGAGGAGTTTCTCGACCAGCCACCAGAATCTGGCTGCAGAGGCGTTCATGGTGTGAATTATTTTTTTTAGAATGTCAAAGGAGGTCGGAAGCAGTAATGTTTCTGAATACCAGTTGCTGGAAACCACAGGAGGGGAGAGTCCTCTTTTGTTCAAGTCCTGCTTGCAGGTTTCCCACCTGAATCTGGTTGTATCTGGTTGCCTACTACAAGAGCAAGGTGCTGGACTATATGGGACATTGGACAGATCCAGCAGCCTTTTGTTGTGTTCTTATATTTTTAATCTGCACCATGTATGTCACCTCTTCTGTTGTATGTGTCTATATCTGTGCAAATAGATTTAAACACCCCATACAGAAAACTCACTTGTATTTATGTCAGTTCCATTCTGACAGCCTTAAATGAGTGATGTGTGTGTTTGGGGAGGAATCTAGCTTTCTCTATAAAAAGTTTATTTACTTGGTAACATGGAAGAAATTCTTACTTGTCACAGATGAGCAATTATCGGTATTTAGAAGACCATCTATAAAGAATTGTCTGTACAAATGACCACGTCCTATGCATATATAACTGACCTTATCTTCAACTCATGGACAAACCACTAAGCTTCTTCCAGATTTCTGCCCTCAAAAATGCTTGTAAAAAAATAAAATAAAAATCCTTTCATTTTATAGAGTTGGAACTGTTGCCAAATTGACCTCTGATGGTAAATGACTAAATGAATATATCCATAAAATTGCACCCAAAGTTTTTAACCTCACAACAGAAAATGGGCTGTTTATAGTCTAATAAAATAAACAATGCTGTAAAAAATGCAACAAATTGAAGTGCACTAAGAATGCAGATTATATTACTTCTATACCATATTTTTATTGCAAAATGAAGCAGCAGCCCAGGGACATTTCTATAACACAAGTGCTTCATTATAATCTAATAACTTCCAAAAGGTCACATTACTTTTATGACTTCATTTATGCTACAAAAAGGTCATTCAGTGTAGGGGCATTAAAATGAGTTTACTTTGGAGGGCAAAATGTGTTCAGATGATAGATATTCAGGGTGTATTCTGCTTTGTGGTACAATGTACAATAAACTGAAGCCTACTTATGTTTTAGTAGTTCTAGAATGCCATCAGGTTTGCAAGGAGGACACTATTTCCCCATTATTGACAAAAACTATAACAAGAAAAGTCCATGCACAAATCTTTTTTCTATCTTGGCTTTTCAAAAAAGAGATGTGCTTGTGCTGGGTGGAAGGATGAACAAGAACCAAGGAAAGCACAGCTGAGATAGAGATGGCAGTGGGAGGGATCCCTTTCAGATGCTGAGTTTCAGTTCCACTGCACTCTTGGATCCTGCACACATTGACCTTTCGCCTTGTCTTTGTAAAAGGTAAAGGGACCCCTGACCATTAGGTCCAGTCATGGCCGACTCTGGAGTTGCAGTGCTCATCTCGCTTTATTGGCTGAGGGAGCCGGTGTACAGCTTCCAGTTCATGTGGCCAGCATGACTAAGCTGCTTCTGGCGAACCAGAGCAGCGCACGGAAACGCTGTTTACCTTCCCGCCGGAGTGGTACCTATTTATCTACTTACACTTTGACGTGCTTTCAAACTGCTAGGTTGGCAGGAGCAGGGACCGAGCAACGGGAGCTCACCCCGTTGCGAGGATTCGAACCGCCGACCTTCTGATCGGAAAGTCTTAGGCTCTGTGGTTTAACCCACAGCGCCGCCCATGTCTTTGTACTGCCACACTTTTTAGGCATTTGGTTATATAGATAGAAGCTATCTCCTCTCCTTGCTACTTATTCCCTCTCCCTCCAACAGTTCATCCAAGAGTAAAAGAACTGGAAGCCGCAAGATAATGATTAGTTGGAGATGAGAAAAGTTGAGAAAATTGTGGCAGTTTGGTAAGATGACTCTGGTTTATGCCACTGTTGCTATCTTGATCTCTCCACCACTCTAGGAAGAGTAGGAACAGTAAATTTTATCTATTTGCTGCTTCTACACACACACTTCACCCTTTCTGTGAAAAGTGCTGGCTTTTTAGCAGAGGTCTTGATTGATAACATGCTGAGGTACATCCTTCAAAATGTTAAAGCTACAGAACTCTCATTATTACTTAGGGAATATTTTCTATTTTGTCCTTGGTTTTTAGGCACAAGTTAATAAAACCATACTGGCTTTAAATTAAATTATTGCAGAGCTAAATCTTGCATGATAGATCCATTCTAATATTATAGGTTTGTATTTCTATGTTCTGAAAATGTCTTGTACTATTACGTTCATGCTGGCTATGATTTTACAAGTATGTATTGATAAGTGCCTCTTTGCTATTATTATTAAGTATGGTTTTTGAGATCTGCATTTTAATGGAGCCTAACAAAAAACTTGCTGTTAGGTACAGAACGGGATTGATTTCATATATTGAAACTTGCCATTCAGTATTCAGGGCAATGATGAAGTTCTGGTGAGTATGCAAGTCTTCACTGTGTTAAAAAAGGGTTAAAAGTGAATCCTCAGACTGCTTCCTTACAACTCAGGTGGCTTTTGCCCTGTTTAGGCTAGCTATAGCCATTACTGAACCAGGATAGCCCAGTCTCAATTGTCCATGCTCTGAAGAGTGGAGTAAAAATGTTTCTGCTTCTTGAGCTCTGAAAATAATCACTGAAAGGTTCAGTATTGTAGTAACTCTGTCTAAGACTAGAATAACTTTCTTTCTTTCTTTCTTGTTTTAAGCAATTGAATGGAAAGTAGATTCTTACTGGGATGTTTGCTCAATTGCACTCATTTGGACATTATATATAAGGGCAAAACATTTTGTTATTTTTTTGAAACAATAACTGTGTTTGAATCGTATTGTATAGAAGTAATTGAATGTAAACATAGCATCACAAAATAAAATTAAGTGCCATTCTGTTTGACACTTAGCTTAAAAATATAATCTGAGCTGCTCAGGTAGAAACAAAACCTAATTAGGAACTGGATCAAACAAAATGCATTAGTTTACTGTTGGCATTAATAAACCTCCTGAAATGTGCTTACAAAATCTGTTGAAGATTAAATCTAGTTTACCACTGTCATAAAGGTAAAGGTACCCCTGAGTGTTAGGTCCAGTCACAGGCGACTCTGGGGTTGCGGCACTCATCTCGCTTTACTGGCTGAGGGAACCAGCGTTTGTCTGCAGACAGCTTCCGGGTCATGTGGCCAGCACGATTAAGCCACTTCTGGTGAACCAGAGCAGCACACGGAAACACCATTTACCTTCCCTCCAGAGCGGTACCTATTTATCTACTTGCACTTGACATGCTTTTGAACTGCTAGGTGGGCAGGAGCAGGGACTGAACAACGGGAACTCATTCCGTCACGGGGATTCAAACTGCCAACCTTCCGATCGGCAAGCCCTAGGCTCTGTGGTTTAGACCACAGTGCCACCCACATCCCTTTACCACTGTTTTAAGAACATACAATTAAATTATAAATAATATAACCAGGATTCATACTGCAGGTAATAGACTTTCCCCCCTTCCAATTAATTCGTATGGGAATCAAGCCATATTTTAACATCAGGTAGCTGTGCGTATTCTAAACCCCCATTGATTTTACTGGTGAATGGTGCTACAGTTCCCACAAATTCCCTGATGCTCTGATGTGAGTTAGCTGTAAAATTCTCTCAAGTTCATGTAAGGTATGTGACCTGCCTTTGATTGTCTCCATATCATTGCTAACACTATATGTCTGGTCAACTAAAGTACTAGTACATTTCAGCAAAAAACAATGGTGATCCAAGAACAGGAAGTTAAAAATCTTGTGGTATGAGACCAGATACCTCAATTGCTGAACAAAGTTGTAGAGAGGAGCTATTTCCCTTCCACATTGCTCTCCATTAAGCCCAAGGGTAGAATCAATGATGCTTGCAATTTATAAAATGATGAATCAATAAGTCACACAAATGCAAATTGTTTTGTGAAATTTGAATAGCATCGGGTATTTCTTATTTATTTATTTGAAGGCAGAGTACATTTTAATCAATTAAAGGCCATGGAATCTGGCCTAAAGAAAGAGTATGAATAATTTACAAGTTTATCCACACACTGAAATGCTATTTTGAGGATGCTGAGCTAGATTTCCATAATGGAGTAATAGCATTTTCAATCAATGGTGTTGGGGGTAGCGGGGGAGGGAAACCAAGGATTAAATTGGCTAACCATTTTATTTCATTAGAAATATTATAAACACTATCTATTTCAGCACTGCATGAGGAAATAGGTTTTTGCATTCCATGATAACAATGCCAGAGAAGCAATGACCTGTAAAAGTTTTTCTTTAACCTTATAATATTACAAAATTAGAATCATAACCTTAATCAGATGCATGAAAAATATTCAAATATAATTTTGTCCTTTAAACACTTTCTATGAGAGTAATTTAGGGTTTTCTCCCCATCACGAATTAATGAAAACTTACACACAGTGAATTCATAACAGATTTAAAAACTGAATTTTGATTATGTGCTATTAAAATAGAACTCGGCATTTATATAAACAAAATGTTGCGCAAAAGACTTTATAAGTTGATAAGATACAATTTTCATTTTAATGTGCATGAAGTTGATTGAAGTCATGAAACTAATCATGGAACTAATCAAAATTCATATTGCAAGATGAACATATATGTAAAGATTTGCAGATTGCTCAGTATGACTGAAGTGTACAGGCTTTCCAAATTTCAGAGATTTTTTTTTCTTAAGTGAGCAGCTGATTAAAAGTAGGAATTTAAAAATATGAATTACACATTAAAGATCCAGACTGTAAAACAGCTACTGCTTTTCCTCATGCTAAATTACATTTAATAATTTAGTAACACCCACTGGGTTGGGAGTGCAAAAACCAGCATTTAGAATTTCAGAGAACATCAGTTAGTGGGGAGTATACAAATACTGTAAGTAAGTAAGTAAGTAAGTAAGTAAGTAAATCTAGTTTCAGAAGCCCCAAATGAAGTGTAACATTGATATTTTTACACTTTTTAACTCTGCTGGCAATAATATGAAGGATTGTATGGCTGCACAGAAGGTTTCCTGGACTACAAGTCACCTTCTCAAAAAATAAATATAGATCTGGAAAATCCCAGCAGATGGTTTCATGCATCACATGGATATGAAAGTGGAATAGAAGCTGCAGCCAAGTTTGCAGCAATGTTTTAAATATATATCTATCCATTTTATCATTGTTAGGTAAATGGTATGAGATTGCAATAGACTGAAAACTTTGCAATCATTAAAAAGTAGCTACAAAAGGCAAAGCAGAAAAAGTGCACCACTGGAAATATAACAATCGCGAATACTGGGGAAAAGGAATAAAACTATTTGTTTTCTTAGAAAGAAGAAGATGGGACTCCATTTTGGCATCTCATAACATAAAGTTTGCAGTGTTTGTATCTACAGCCTTTGATAAAGTTGATTCAAACTGTGTATCAGGAGCACAATAATAGTTTCACTCCTATATACAGGGTTGGTACCAGAAAATAGCTTTGGGAGACTACTATTTGGACCTCTTGTATGTCTGGTTGGCATCAGTAGTGAATATGATGCCCTACAAATGTTATTGGCCACTCTGGAATGGAAATCCAGCAAATAAAAGTGAAACCATGGAGAGTTTTACTCCAGTGTGTCAACATCCTGTCTCCCACTCCCCAACATCTCTGAATATTCCAGAAAATCATTTATGATTGCTGTAATCCCTTAGTATTGTCAATGAATTCAAGTTTGCTAACATAAAGATGATACCCTGTATAAATGTGAAGAAAGTAACAAATATACAACCAAAGAATCCACAAGAAAAGAAGAAGAAATAAAACCCTACTAGAGAGAGATCTGGTCTAAAGGCTTAATGAAAATATTGCATAGCTTTCTATCATAGCCACTAGAAGTAATATTATCAATGAAATTGTAATAAAAGATATATCAGAAGACGTCAGTACGTCAATCAAAAGGCACGAAATAAGAAAGCAGATGGAAGGGATAAAATTCAGTATTGCTAGTAGAAATGTTTTTTTTTTTTTTTAAAGTACACACAAAACCTAGCAGTATTGTTCAGTATCCAAAACATTTATCATCCTTTCTGCACTTTGGAACAAGTGTTTTTTCCCTATGAGGGGATGCTGATACAGCTGCTTGCCATGGGTGCAAGGGGTCCTAGATACGCCTCTGCTCATTAAAGTCAACCATGTGTGACTGGTGAGGAGAGGTGAGGAAAGCCCCATTGTGGAAGTCCTTGCATGGAGCTCAGCTGACATGACTCCTTAGGTGAATCTCACCCTCTGCATAGACAACTGAGAAAAGAACAAGTACTCAGTCCCCACTGATTTTAGAATAGAATGCCAAGTATGCACAGTCAGAGACTCCTTATAGTAGTGAAAGCTGAACTTACAGCCAAGAATAAAATTAATGCATTTTACACCAAGGCAGTCCTGTGGATTACACTCAGTGGATTTAATTAAGTGGTCTGATGCTGGTTTCAATGTGCTTGATGGATTAACCTGCACAATCATGACAAAGTTCAGAATGCATCATCCAAATGCCATATTGGAAGGGCTATACATCTAAAGCTCTGAAGGAAGTAGACAATACACATACATATGTGAACTCTGCAAAAATCTGCTAGCAGAATGCTGAAACTACTTCAGGACAATGGACTATCCAATTCTCCAAGCAGTGATCAAGGCTGATCAGTGAAGGATTATGCCAGCCAGTCTCAGCACTGATAAAAGGAATAACCGAAAGATGGAAATCCAAAGCCCTACATGGGAAAAATGAAGAAAGACTTTGCAGAAGGAATGTGGCTGTAGCCTTATCAGTAAAATAGCTAAAAGCAGGTCAACTTAGAAGCACAAATTTAAAAATAGAAGGTTTTATTACAGACAGTCAAAACTAATCACTACTAATAACAAGAAATGTATATAAACAAAAAACACAGATACAGACACAAAGATAAACTAAACATTATATGAATTATCTGCC
The DNA here is from genome assembly GCF_965112155.1 of Podarcis liolepis. Classification (NCBI taxonomy): domain Eukaryota; kingdom Metazoa; phylum Chordata; class Lepidosauria; order Squamata; family Lacertidae; genus Podarcis; species Podarcis liolepis. The sequence goes on along the minus strand of NC_139556.1, from coordinate 36,346,116 downwards.
TTTGTGAAACCAGTTAGAATATCTCAGCAGACTGCACCAATCATTCTTAAACAGCTAGAGCACTAACTGAACATTTTAGTTCCTGGGCAGAGCCATATGAGAGCAAAACCACGCTGAGTAGCCCCACACAACAGTGGCGTAGCGTGGGGGGTGCAGGGGGGGCCGACCGCACCGGGCGCAACATCTGGGGGTTAGGGTTAGGGGGCGCAAATCCACAGGTTAGGGGGCGCAAATCCACGGGCTAGGGGGCACAAATTACTTGCCTTGCCCCGGGTGCTGACAACCCACGCTACGCCACTGCCACACAATCAAAGTCCCCTCTACTAGCATGATGTACACATCTGTTTGAAGGGTCCTTCAGACATACAGCTGTATGTGCAAAGGCTTCCATGGGACCCCCAATCTTGCAGGTTTCCAACTCTTGTGGAAGCCTTTTTATGTACAGTGATACCTTGGTTTACCCCTTCATGGATACGCCTTGTCATGGCGAAGGGGCTTGAATAACTCAGAGAAGCTATGAGCTCTGCCATGCAGGGCCACCCAAGATGGACAGGTCATAGCCAAGAGTTTAGACTAAATGTGTTCAACCTGGATAAGGAACTGGCAAACCACTCCAGTATTTTGCCAAGAAAACTCCATGGACATAAAAAAAAGGAGAAGCTTTGAGCAGAAAGCGAGAGTTTCCAAGGCAAGCTTTGGTTCATGGGGTCATGGTCAGTCGAACACGACTAAGACGACTAAACAAAAACCTTGGTTTAAGAACAGCTTAGTTTATGAACAATTTGGATTAAGAATGCTACAAACCCGGAAGTAGGTGTTTTGGTTTGTGAAATTTGCCCTGGAAGAAGTTCGTAAACCCAGGCACCACTGCATAACTGTATGCATGAAGACTGCTCCCTAAAGATGTTTAGGTAGTATGTGCGAACAGTAGGAGAGTGTGCTTTTCAGTGTGAAAGGAAGGGCAACCCCAAGCATATGCTCTATACGGAAATAAAAAGCCTGTATAGCACTAATATACATAAACCCAACTGATTAATTTAGAACTACCCCATTAATACAAATACAGACTTTGAATTTAAGGTAGGTTACCTCCCTTGAGGGGACGCGGGTGGCGCTGTGGGTAAAACCTCAGCGCCTAGGACTTGCCGATCGTATGGTCGGCGGTTCGAATCCCTGTGGCGGGGTGAGCTCCCGTCGTTCGGTCCCAGCTCCTGCCCACCTAGCAGTTTGAAAGCACTCTTAAGTGCAAGTAGATAAATAGGTACCGCTTTATAGCGGGAAGGTAAATGGCGTTTCCGTGTGCTGCGCTGGTGCTGGCTCACCAGACCAGCTTCGTCACGCTGGCCACATGACCCGGAAGTGTCTCCGGACAGTGCTGGGCCCCGGCCTCTTAAGCGAGATGGGCGCGCAACCCCAGAGTCGGTCACGACTGGCCCGTACGGGCAGGGGTGCCTTATCTTTACCTTTTACCTCCCTTGAAGTCACATGCAATACAGCCACTAAAAAGCCAATGGGAAGATCAGGAGACCCTGTTAAACAGTGTGGGATAGGGGCACATTGTGGAGGAGGAAGGGATGGGAAACTTTCATTCAGTGAACTTTCTTACAATAACAGCTTAGGATCCATGCCCAATTTGGGATTATTCCCACCATGACACTCAGCAGTCACCTATGCGCTACCTCACATTGTTCAAGATGCAGGATGATCCTTAACCTTCTGTAGAGGCTTTGGAGGGCGCAGCTAGTGGAAAACTTTCCTCCCATTAACATTATTTAGTAGTAGATAGGTAGCCGTGTTGGTCTGCCATAGTCAAAATAAAAAAATTCCTTCCAGTAGCACCTTAAAGACCAACTAAGTTAGTTCTTGGTATGAGCTTTCGTGTGCATGCACACTTCTTCAGTTGGTCTTTAAGGTGCTACTGGAAGGAATTTTTTTATTTTAACATTATTTAGTTAACCATTCCCCGATTTCCCTTGCCCTGGGGGGAGGGAGGTTTTAAAAAGTTGCATTTGCTTGCAGGTGTCTTTATTCTTATATTTCAATGGGCATAATACATAGTAATAAAATGGATTATTTCCTTCATTGAAAATGCAGTCACCAAGAACGTTTTGCAATTTTCCTTGTGCTTTTCTAGATTGTGGCGTTTTTTTTAGCCTACATGTTACTGCTCTTTCTTTCAAAGCAGTATTTTTGGCTGTTACAAAAGTATGCAATTATCCTTAGGGTTATTAGCTGTGCTTCCATTTAGAGTGGGCACTGTAGCGACTTTAATTCTGCAAGTCATAAATCAAGGGCTGCTGTAAAGCAAAAGCTGATAGTTTCACTTTCCTGTTGATGGGGATATATGTATGCGGGTCCCCACCCTGGGTGGTTTTATGCCCTAGGGCATGCTTGGTTTTTAGTATAACAGCAATAATGAATTCTGAGTCATCTTGCCAAAGCTCATAATTCCTTGGTTCTAAAGAGAAGAAGCCTTGGCCACTTGACATCTTCACCTTAAATATGGAGCAAGTTAGGGATAGGTAAATCTGTCAGTTCGAATTTCACAGATTCTCATTTTTCGAGTCTTAGGTTCAGTTCTTCACACCAGTTTCTTTTTTAAAAAGCTATTAGGTTAATTCATTTTAAAATTAATTAAAAGCTTATTGGCATAAACACATACAGAATACAATAATACGGCAAATAAAAATAGTTGTAAAAGTAGAAAAATAAAACACAGATACAGAGGAGGGGTTAAAAACCCCCAATAAACTACTGAAAATATAGTGCCACATTCAATTGTTGCATACGAGAATAAAAAGATGGGTCAATTCAGTTCTCAGTAAAACCTCTCCATATACTTGTCTATAGATCAAGGGGTTTGGTGGGCTGTTCAGTTGAGTTAGCATAGGAGAGAAATTTATACCATATAAAGTAAAAAGGGCCCATTTCCGAAGAACCATTAAGGAATCTCCGTTTATATGTCAGGTGTTCTGACAATGTTGCAGAACAACTGACATATAAACGGAGATTCCTTAATGGCATACTTTCTCTGGCCACTCCTCCTAAGAGGGAGGTGATTTGGATAATTCATCAGCATTTTACAGTGCATGTTTTCTATTCCTTCTTGGTCTGCTCACCAGGCCCTGCCCCCAGCAACGCTGCGGATTGGCACGTTTGAATATGTGTCCCCCAACGGTCCGTGGTGCCAGGAAGGCTGGCCAGCTCTAGCCAATCCAGCGTGTCTCAAGGGGCAACGGGAGTGCAGCGTGGCAGTCCACAAATGGCGCCCACAGTTAGATGTGTGAGCGATTAATACCATACATATTTCCCCCCCCCCCAAAAAAAATTTACCCAATAATAACGTCATGCATTTTGGTATGTTATTTTCACTAACATTTGCATTTCTATGGTATATGAATTGCAAAACTGGGAAAAGCATTGTATTTTTTATTGATGGTTGTGTTTTTGTTGACACCAGGTGTCTGAAAGTGGAGACAGGATGTTTGTGTTACTGTGTTCCATGAAGTGGGACTATTGTTCTTTGTTCTTTTTCTCTTTGCTGTCTGATGCTAGAGAGAGAGAGCCATGTTGCAGTGCTCTGTGTGTGTTTATAAGTAAATAAAGTAGATAAGCCAAAATGCTGAGTTGCTGAGGTCTGTCACTCACGTTGCAAAGACTCTGCTGATCCCTAAGTGTGCCGGTGTTGGTTGGCATCGGTCGCTGTGATGTTCGGGCAGAAGAAAGCTTTTGAAGCTCCCGAACGATCGACCAAGAGGGAGGGAACATGCCAGTCAGGCATGTGTCTCTGCCAGGGTCCTACTCAAGTGTAGGCTGAACTCCTGACACCTCCATGGGATTCATGACAGCTACCATTTGCCACTGTGCCAAATATATATGCTGCAGTTTTGACCTGGGAGAAAGGAACTAAATGTGGCAGCTTTCCATATATGAAATTTGAAAGAAATCAGCCATAAACTAATTGTGCCATCATAAAGATTTGAACAAAACAAAGAACTGTCCTGTCCCTACCCTTTGCTAAAAGCCCTACATTTCCATTTAAGTGGGACCGACAACTTCCTTTGCCACAATAAAATAAAGCATGCCGCAGCAAATGCAGCCTAACTCTTTCCATTCTCAAGACACCTCAATCAAGAAATCCATTTCAAGGTACACTCCATTAACACATATTGTGTTCAGCCCATTAAGCACTGCCACTGTGACATTCCAAAACAAATATTTGTTTTTAAAATATGTGCTTGAAAACTGGAGTGGAATTATAAAAGGAGTTCTGTTTGAACACCGTATTTTCTGAGGCAAAATAATATTATCCTTCATCTTAATTTTGTTTGTCCCATCATGCAGAAAACGCTGATCTTTACGTGGAACCGTTCTCTGTTAAGACCTTTGTTCTTGCAGCTTCAGATGGTTTCTTTGTATTGCTAACATTAGTAATGCCACTACATGCTGAGACAAGTGCAAACAAAAATGTGCAAATGGAGTGCTCTTTACTTATTTCTCTCTACACAGGTTAAAACAATACAAGTAATGTTCCTAAATTGTTTACTTCATCAAAACATCTTCCCTTCAACTCCAAAAGATAGACTGGAGACAGTAAAAAGGTAAAGGGACCCCTGACCATTAGGTCCAGTCGTGGCCGACTCTGGGGTTGCGGTGCTCATCTCACTTTATTTGCTGAGGGAGCCAGAGTACAGCTTCCGGGTCATGTGGCCAGCATGACTAAGCCGCTTCTGGCGAACCAGAGCAGCGCACGGAAACGCCGTTTACCTTCCCGCCGGAGCGGTACCTATTTATCTACTTTGATGTGCTTTTGAACTGCTAGGTTGGCAGGAGCAGGGACCGAGCAAGGGGAGCTCACCCCGTTGCGGGGATTTGAACCGCTGACCTTCTGATCGTCAAGCCCTATGCTCTGTGGTTTAACCCACAGCGCCACCCGTGTCCCTCATTGGAGACAGTACTTCAAGGTAATTTTATCTCCTTCTTTTTTAAGAACCACAGAAGATACGTAGATTTAACTGACACCCACAGAATAACACTAACTTTTTATTCCAGTGTGGGTAAGCCCATTGGTATGCTCTAGATCAGCCTTTTCCAAACTGCTTAGGACTACAGCCGACATCTAACACCTGTGCTCAAAGACCTATACTGGTTGCTGATTTGCTGCTGGGTGAAATGGAATCTGTATCAGCATGGGAGAAACATTACTATGAAATAAAACACTCCCTATACAATGTTGGGCTCAGGCTGTTTGGGGCTTTATCAATATAGGTGGAATCTACACAAATATAAAATAATGCTGTGGAAATGCTTTTAAAAAAATGTTTTTAAAAATATGAGGAATTTGCTATTAGTTCACCATAGCCATCTAATGTCACATTTGTATAATGCACTTAAAACGCACTTAAAACGTTATATTTGCAGCTGTATAGCTGAGTCCAAAATGTAAGAAATAGAGCTCAAATCTCTCATTATCACTAACCCAAGGCAAGCTTGTCCACAAATATGCTATTTCATTTCTGTTAGCATATGTAGAAGCAAACCATTTTTAAAAAAGAGTTAATGCTTACTAAGGGTCATCATTGCTCACAAATTGACACTGAAGTTAAGAAACAAAGCTCTATCTGGATATTTATTTTAGGCTTCATTCAGACCTTTGAGATTGCACATTCAGTACAAATGCAGCCTCTGATACCTTTCCTTAAGTTCTGAAATAGCGTGTTCTCCTTCAGTTCTGGACCTGATCTTAGACACTTAGTTACCCACACTGGTATCTCCACTGACAAAGACTTCCATGGCAAGCACCGCATAAGGTCAGGTTGAAAAAGGGAGAACTCAGTCCTTCAGACTTCCCAGCTTAAACATTAACACAGTGCTATTTGTCTTAAAAGTATGCTGAAAAGGAGGAGCAGAAATGCAACTCTAAAATTATGCTGGAGACAGTACAGTATAAAAATGTACTAGTTTTTCAGACAATACAGGGATAAGAATAATCTTTGTAGTCATAGCAGCAGTAAACTTTAATTTTCTAAGCTTAAAAACACAAGAAAATACTCATAAGGTTTTCATTTCACATCCCTTTCCAAACTTCACTCTATATGTGTGGTTTTTGAAATCACTATAGAAGACTGGATTCTGAAACTTCATGTTATAAAGATTGATTTTCATCTTGAAAATGTCGAATTCTGCTTGTAATGGTCAGAAAGGTTTTCTGAAACAGCAAAGTTCAAAAAGTCATCAACCTGACAGATCTTTGACACATCATGATAGGTGCAGCAGATCTACTACTTTATTGCCAGAAATGTCCTTCAACGGAATGAGGCAATCAATGAAGAATAATAAATCTCACCTGGAGAGAAGAACCATAGATAGTTGTAAATGTATGAGAGGAGGAACACTGTTGACATTTTTCATCTCTGGGAGATTGACATCTATTTTTAAAAACCCAATACTTCATTATTTCACTCTCTTATTTTTCTTCTGTCATGCATGACATACCCTGAACTGCAGGTTCCATATAAAGGCACTTGGATAGGCAACTGGGAGTCCAGGTGCCAAATCATCCACATCCACATGCAACTTCACCCACCCACCCAATCCAAAGGCTAAGCTTTATGATATACTTTATTATGCTTCTCAGTCACTTTCTCCCAAGCTGAGATACAGGCCTATTTATCCTCCATTTCCTGATCTTGACGTTAGCTACTTTCTCTTCAGCTTCTCACTTTGTACGCGCACACACAGACAGCCAAAGTACAGTGAAATGTTAGTAAGCAACTGTGTGGTATTGAAAGACAGAGCTCTCCCAAAGCTTCTCAGGCAATGCAGCTGTTCAAAAAGTCCCTACATCTTGGCTTGTGGGTGTGCCCAGTGGCGTAGCGTGGGGGGTGCAGGGGGGCCGGCCGCACCGGGCACAACATCTGGGGGTTAGGGGGCGCAAATCCACGGGTTAGGGGGCGCAAATTACTTGCCTTGCCCCGGGTGCTGACAACCCACGCTACGCCACTGGGTGTGCCCAATTATTATTGCCCACTCAGCCCTTATTCAGTTGAAGATACGACTTCACTTGAAATTTAGTCACCACGTTAGGATCTAGTGTTCATGCAAGACACTACCCATTTTTTGTAAGTAACCTCAAAATAAATAATTATTTGTAACACTTAAAAGGGAGCATAAACTGGGGATTCTTCACAAGAGGCATTCTTCCAACCAGTGAAACTTACCCTATTTATCGACTTCTCTGTGTCAGTCACTAAAGTGACAAGCTGCTTCTACTGTATCATCTGGTGAATTACGCCCCCATCATCATGGAAGAAGCACTGTTATTGATTAACACTACATCAAGGTCCTTACTTCAAGTGCAGTGTGGATGCGTTTAATTTTCTTTCAGAACAAACCCATATTTGAGATTAATTATAGTAAGCCTGGAAGGGTAAAACTTACATTCATTCACTGGAGCAATTCACAAGGAGTACTGAGGTGATTTATAACTAACAATTCACACCATAGCCTCATATACACTTCATGTAACAGCCTCCATGTTCGTAAACCAGCAGGTGGGAGAACTCCAAACACAATCCTGGGTTGTATCATTTGCTTATATTACCAATAGCAAACTTGCAAATTCCACACAAATAAGGCAATTGAAATATAGCTTAGTATGCAAGCAGAAAGCACATTTAATGTTTGTTATAACCCAATAAAACAAACGAGTGTTTTATGTTTCAGGTGGATGGCAATTTCTGGATGCGTAGGATGTCAGGAATACATTCAAACATATGTATAAACAGTGCTTTTTTTCTTCTTCTAGAAAAATAGGTGCTGGTATTCACCATGAAGTGAGTTCTACACTTTTTAACAACAACAAAAAAGAGGTGTTGGTACTTCATACCCTTGAGTACCCCCTGAAAAAAGCACTGTATAATTCCACCAGGAGACCTATTTTCCTTTCACTTACATACAAAGCGTTGCATTTAACCAAGTCAGGAATTGCCATGTTTCTCTGCCCCAATGAACAGTATTGCACATGAACACAGGAGTTGACAAGCTTCAATGCTAAATCCTAAGGCAATTATCAGCCTCCCCAAATAATTCCCTCTTGCTAAGGCACATTTGGCAATGGGCAGTCAGTATAAAGGCAATATGTCCCCATTGGAACTGTGCCTGAGCTAAAGTAGCTGATTTGCTTTGATGATGCCATGGCAAGTTTACCTGTCAGCAGCTTAATGTTAGAACATATGGTTTGCATGAGGCTTTAGCACCCAGCATCTCTAGGGGTAATGGGAAAGAACGCTCTCTGGTATCCTGAAGAGTCACAACAACAACAACAACAACAACAACAACAACAACAACAACAACAACAACAACAACAACAACAATTTATTATTTATACCCTGCTCATCTGGCTGGGTTTCCCCAGCCACTCTGGGTAGCTCCCAACAGAATATTAAAAACACGATAAAACATCAAACATTTAAAACTTCCCCAAATAGGGCTGCCTTCAGATGTCTTCTAAATCAAAGTAGATCAGGGGAAGGAACTGGAACCCTGAGATCCAACAAATGGAATCCATTGTAAAAGAGGCACACTTAGAATTAAAACATTTTCAGTCTTCTGCTGTTCATTATTGAATTCTCTTCATCTACTGGGCTGCCCTGCTGGCCTCCTTTATTTTTATTATTATTATTGGACAGCTACCAATATGTCCAGCTTTTGCCAAAATAGCTTGCCCTGTGTTTTATCTGAAGCCACATACTTTGACAGTCTTACAAAGGTCTGGGGGGAAGCAGCTAACACTGACACATTAAAGCAGACAGGAAAAACCATATTGTATTGTTATTGTTATTGTTGTTGTTGTTGTTATTGTTATTGTTACATTAAAAATGTGACACACATATACATATAATCCCACTATACATTTAAACTGGGGGGGGGGGGGTTCTGTACCAATCATTTTACCTCACCTTTTCATTTACCAAATGTCCAAGACAATTTGAAACATAACCATCCAACTTAAAAGGACTATAGCAGGGATGTCCAACAGGTCACTCACGATCTACTGGTAGATCCCTGTGAGGTTTTGGTAGATCACGGTCGATCTCTGACTCCTGCCCCGCACCCTCGCCCCTCCCTCCATTGTTGTATGATCTCTGGAAGATGGCGCTTTCTCTGTGCTGCTGTTTTGATCCATAGCGATCTTTTTGTGAGTGACTTTACCCCTTTGTCCCTTGCCTTTAAACCCCCGCCCCATGGAACTTCCCCCAAAGCCTTTTTTGTAACCCAAAAAAAGTGGGGCCTTTCTCCTCCCCCCAAAAATGGAGGTAGATCACTGCCAGTTTTTAATTCTGAAAGTAGATCGCAGTCTCTTGAGAGTTGGCCACCCCTGAACTATAGAAACAGAAATAGCACTAACAGCTCTAGCCATTGTTGGCTGATGTCGATAAAAGTCACACGAAATGAAATCACTATGGTGAGCTTAGGAAATACGTCCTCATCTGTTTATGCTTCTGCTCCTGACAGTCTCTTTATGGCAGTAATAGCAGCCCACCTGTGCTAGGGTGTCCTAAAACCTGCTATGTGTCTGTCAGATATGCCAAAGAACATCTTATGCTGCAGATGACAAATGCAGTAGTACTTGTGACATTTAATCCCATTAGCCTGTAATGAACAGTTACCCCTGGGAAGATGATAAACAAGTATTATTTCCCACTCAGAGGATTTTATCTTCGTTGCCTTTTCAATCCTGGCTTCTTGGTTTTTGGTTTTTTTTTAAAGTCTTTATTAGCAAAACTGTTTCCCCATGTCTATCATGCCTTATTATGCAGGGAATCCATTCAACTGGCATCACATTGCTGCTGTGTACAGCAATCTTCCACAACAAAATGTTGCCAGGAAGAAAAGAATGAAAACCAGGATTCTGTCTCCTCTAATGCATTATAGGAGCTGCACTGTATTGATAGCATTTGCTGAATCAAGGTTGTATCTATACAAATAGGTCCAAACTGGAAAGGCCTTCAGTTTTTGAAGAATCACAGACATTTTAGCAATAGATTAAAGCTATGGTGGCTTTGCTCCGTGAAGATACTCAGCATGCAGAAAAGGACACATAACCCACATTGTATGATTAACAGCATAAGAGCTACAAAACATAGAGGCTGCAGTTTTTCCTGATCATACATGAAAAGGCATCCTTACTAGCAAAAATGAACACTAAATACATAAGAAACTCCTTAGTTAACCCCTGCATAGATTGCCACTGTCCTGTTAAATCCTAGAGATAGGATCAAAGACTGTTTTTGCTCCACAGACAGCAGAATGCAGAGCAAACTCTTGTCAGCACAAGACAAAGTTGAACAGAGAGTTCTCAGAGGTCCTAAAATAGAGGGGAAACAGCAGCTCACTGTAATCAAGATGAAGATGAACTGAAGAATGGAGAAATAGGACAACAATTTTTTCTCCCTGTAAGGAATGGGCTTTAAAAAACCCCAGCTTTAAACTGACAAGAGAGGGAGAGAGGCAGACAGCAGCAAAAGTCTTAGCACCTTGGGATGTGCTGTCAGCCAAACTACAGATACAAAGGCACAGGACTAAGTTAGGTGATATACAAAAGAAAGCTAAAGAAAACTCATTTAGGAGCTAGAGAAACGGACTGGACTTGTCTGCTCCAGAACCAAAGGACTGTGGGTGGAAGAAACAAGAAGGATTTAAATCACAGGGACATGATAAAAAAGCAGGAACACTAAATGACTAAGTCCCACAAGGTGTCCCACTTTTCCTTAGGATGTGCCTAATCACATACATTAAACAAAGCATAAGCAAACAATCAGAACATCATCATGGGCACATGGATTTGAAGATATAATAATTCTGTAGTAGCAATTGTACATCAATATTTATATTCAGAAGTATTATTTCATGTAATTTGACACTGTGTGAAAAGAGGGGGGAAGATAAATTTTTTTTTAACAAGTTCTTCTTACAAGTCATTGTGAAAGCTGGCTGCTGAACATTCCCTATGAAGGCACATAATGATAGCTTCATCAAATCACATTGAGCATTATTCAAGAGCAGGCATTTTCAAAGTACCACTTCATGCAGTCACAGCCATCACAGATGCAATTGTTTAAACTGTGTTCTACACCCCTCTCCCCATTCTTAAAAGACTTGCACAGTGTGAAATTCTGTATAACACTTCTGAAATATTTACAAAAGGCAGTATTAAGATTTCCTCTTCTGGATATATTGTTTTTATAAGGTATATATGCTACACAGCCCCTTCATGGATCACTACCTTGTCATGGTGAAGGGACTTGAATAACTCCAAGAAGCTATGAGCACTGCCGTGAAGGGCCACCTAAGACGGACAGGTCATAGCCGAAGGTTTAGACTAAATGTGATCCACCTGGAAAAGGAACTGGTAAATCACTCCAGTATTTTGCCAAGAAAACTCCATGGACATAAAAAAGGGAGAAGCTTTGAGAAGAAAGTGAGAGTTTCCAAGGCATGCTCTGGTTCATGGGGTCATGGATAGTGGAACATGACTAAGACAGCTAAAGAACAACAAAACAATGCTACACAAGTAGGATGAACAACAACACGTTTTGTTTGTTGGTGTCTAGTACACAACTTTTTAGTCTGACATCTATCTTGGGCCATTCCCAAAGCACACATACCTTGAGCATGATCAGCTGCAACTTCCCCCCCTCAACAATCACTTTAGACTTTGGGCCAATATGTGACAGCCACATAAACATATCTCAGAGTTTTGTAACTTTGGGCGCCCACTCAAGTTCCAACTATACTATTTATCTAGGTCTCTAAAGTTATCTGAAATCTCTATTGCATCAAGTTCTCTCTCCTCTCTTTTTGTTGAGAACACTTATACCAAAGGAAAGGAAGGGGAGGGCTCCAATCTTAGAGAGAATTACCTGTAGCTTGAATCAGATAACTCAGAAATAAGCTGATCCTTCATTTCTCTCTTCAACACCCCCCCTAAGCTCCAACAATCAGTGAATTGCTCAGTTTATTTCTAAGCAAAACTGAATTTAGACAAACCTAGCCTGCATTTGACAATCAGAGACTGCTTGCAAGCCTTCCAGATCACTGGCTGCTAAGTGAGGGGCAGGGGAAGTATCAGAGAAACAGGCTGCAGGGGCAAAACTGCTTGTGGGAAGAAGGAAGGCTACTTCCAACAAATGTCACTTGGAGCACAAGGGTCTTCTGTAATGGATGGAGTGTGCCACCTTTATGCCCATTCTGCAGCCTGTTTCAATCTCCCCGTACTCAATCTAATGGAGCAACATTTTATGATATTGAACAGGAGAATTTAAAGAGGTGGCAAGGACAAAAACTAAAGGTGAGAGCAAAACCAGATGGGGCCTGAAACACATTAATGACAAGAACAGGGCCAGTAAGCATGAGCCCAACTCCCCACCTCACCTATTCATCTGTACACTAATTGAGCACAGGAAAAAAATAGTCTGTTATCTACTGACTGCTTTCATTCTCTTTTACTTTGACTATTTTCTTCACCAGCCTTTCTGTCTCTCAGCTTAAATGTGTGAGTCTATTCTCAACCCTCCATTCATTTCATTTTTTATTTTTCTATTACAGTGGAACCTCGGTTTAAGAACAACCCTGTTTACGAAGGATTTGTTTACAAAGGATTTGGAAGTAGTGTCCCAATTTGCGAACTTTACCTTGGTCTAAGAACGGAATCCAAACAGTGGAAGGGCACCGGTGACGGGAGGTCTCATTATGGAAAGTGCGCCTTGGTTTAAGAACAGTTTCGGTTTAAGAACGGACTTCCGGAATGGATTAAGTTTGTAAACCGAGGTACCACTGTATTACATCTTACCCATGCTACCCCTATTTTATGCTTCCTTAATATTGCTTAGAATTAAGTTTAAACTTCTTTTATTATTTATTTATTTATTTACCACTCTATTCTATTTGTGGGTCTCTTTGTTCAGCAAACATTCTCTTTTTAAATGCACACTCTTTGTTCCATTTCTCGTCTCCCGTGCAGCTATCTCTTTCTTTAAATATTTGGCTGGCTTCTTTTTGTATCGCATTAAAAAATATTTTTAATATTATTTTTGAAAGACACTCATCTCTTTTGTATTTGTCTCTTTAAATGTTATTTGACTTCAAAATTCTTTCCTACTTCTAAGTGACATAGAATCCTAGAATTGTAGAGTTGGAAGGGACCCTGAGGATCATCTAGTCCAGCCCCCTGCAATGCAGGGATATGCAGCTGCCCCATGAAGGGATCGAACCTGCAACCTTGGTGTTATCAGCACCACACTCTAATGAACTGAGCTGATCATTTACTTTCAACTCTTTAGCCCCGTTTGAAACATAATTTACTATGTTGCTTCATAGTTCATTTGCACAAACACACACCCAAGCAAAAGTCTGCAGAGCAGAAAACTTTAGAAAGAAATAATTTAAATTCTATTCAGTTGTATTACTCAGTGTGAACTTCAAAAAGAAATATCATAGCAACAAAATTACTACAAGCCAGGAAACTTTATTCGGGCACAATTTGGCTACATAAATAGCTGTGGCTGAGATAAGATTCATATTTGATATTAAGTTTCCCCCCTCATCCTTCATGTATCAGTTTCTCTTTATAAAAATAAGAACAAGTGAAAGGGGATGCCAAATCTTTACAAGGGATCTTTTAATTTCCTGATTATGACTGAACAGTCTTCAGTTAATATGTCTCCTGTATTCCATACTGAATAAAATGTTCCACGTTATATTTATTGCCGAAATGAAAAGATAAAGCATTCTCTTTATACGTTTTAGAATTATCTGAATTTCCTCTAATTTTACAGAAAGTTGACTTCACAGTACACAAACTACACAAACCTCCACATTTAGGAGAGAGAAACAAGTACTATTTTTGATCACTATGATGTTATGATTACATAGCATTAAAAAAATAAAAAATAAAGATGGCTGCTAAAGAGAGAGAGAGAGAGTCAAAAGTCTTCTTCAACTTCCAGTAAGAATAAACATGGCTTCACACAGCATTAGTAGATTGTAACCTGCATGAATAGCTGCTGGTCGTGGGTTTGAGCCCCATGTTGGGCCAAAAATTCTTGCATCGCAGGGGGTTGCACTGGGGTTAACATTTGTGGTCCTTTCCAACTCTAAAATTCTGTTACCTATGATCCACCCTTCCCTTTGAAACTACAGAAGTGGAAAGCAATGCTTTCTCTGTTCATTATGTCCCATATATCCCTAGGTGCCTTGAAAAACAGCCCAGGGAATAGGACAGTCAAAAGGACTGGAGAAGGAAAAGGCAAGCAAAGCTGGAACTGCTTCATCTCCCACTTTCTCTGAGGTTTTAGGACAGCAAATTTCTAGGTTGCAATGTGGCTACCCTACACAAATAGATGGTGTTTTCTATGACTCTGGAGCAAATATTCCAAGTACTTGGCTATTTTTATGCAGTAGTAGAGAAGACAGATTGACTAAGAGAGGGAAATGTTCAGAACAAACTCACAGGGTTATTTTTGCTATGTTAACCTGAAGTCACTGTCAAAGACAAGACTGGCTAAAATATACTTTAGACACTCTGAAATACTTGAAGCAACTTTAATAATAAAAATTATAGGAGTCCACTAAGCCTGTCTGATCTTATCATTTAAGAGGCTAGCTAAAATTGACCTTTTTATTCCAAAGACCTTTGGGCTGAGTTCACAATTTCCATGCTGATTTTACAGCTGATTCCTGTGAGTCACTTACAATTCATATACAGATTGTATTGTTGAGTCTTAAGATATACAGTATACCAGAAGAATGTACCAGTTTCTTACTTAATGGTTTGGTGAAATGTATGTTACCAAACAAGGTTGCCCTATCCATTCCATTCACATGACATTTGTCCCTTACTGTATCTTGTTGCAGGGGGAGAGTATCAGGAAAAAAATCAGCAAAAAAGATCACAGAGGAAAGATTACTGATTATTCAATCTGCTTTGCTCTTTCTATCAAGGCAGTATTTTAACAGTAAAAAATTATAGAAAACTGCTGTGTAGATGTGGACATCATATGTACACATGGAGTAACAAATGTTAGTTTTTAGTTGGCTCTAGGTTTTTAATAGAGTTTAAAAACTTGCTTCCCCTGGCCCTAGTATGCTCCAGTATCATCACAATCTACTCCAGTCCAATCTTGTACACAACAATATATAGTTAATCTACTGTAACCTGTCCTATGACCTTTACTCTTTGATTATTTTCACTTATTCATGGGAACAGTTTGATCAAAATTAACCATTAGCACCTCTTTTTAAAGACTGAATGCAAGATAATCTGAAAGAGGTCACCCATGAATGTCCCTGTGTTACTGATAGAAAAATAATGATGATATACAGTATGGCTTATCTCAGTGAATCACTGTGAATTATTCTACTCTCTTCTGAATCAGTCTTTTCTAGTTACTGAAGAAATAATAACCAACGGGTTAGGATGGCTATGTTTGGATGAATTGGGTGACCTGTTAAGTTTTCTCCTCCTCCTCCTCCTCCTCCTCCTCCTCCTCCTCCTCCTCCTGTCAAACGTGCTGTGTGGTTTCTGGCAGTTTTAATGTCAACTGTGCTGTTTTTTAATTATGTTGCTGTCACGTGGTAAGGTCCCGAACCCTCCCCCGTTGTTGGAATAAAGACACCCGACACCAGTATTTAGGTTAATGGGCTAAAAAAGGCCACAACTTTATTGGTTACAGAATGTGAGTGGTATTGGCTGGGAATCAGACAAGGGGTGAGTTCCTGACTGTGGGCTGCTTAAATGAAGCAAGCCACACCCCCTGGCCAACTGGGTTGGTTGGCCTAAGGAGTGACACGGCAGGGTTCTACCTATGACGCAGGGGGCTAGCCACGTCCTCTGTGCATGAGGCAAGGTTATGACCAGCCTGCAACTCCATTTCCCTGGGAAAGGGAAATGGCTTTCTATAACGTCCCTTGCTTCAGATTTCTGACGTAGCCTGTAATTACTTTTAGTGATGGAATAACAGGTGAAATAAATTGTGATAGTGTTGTTATTTAGGCTCTCAAATTATGTCCACTAATCAATAAGCCAGGAATTAATCTATTTCTCAGATGACTAGATTAGTCTTTTTTCCTGGCTGGTAAGCTGTCCCACCAGTCCAGTTAGGCTAGAAACCAGCTTATGACAGGCAGGGGAAATCATAATTTAGTCTTTTAAAATTAATACTAACACAATAAGGAATTAGGAATACTCGCAAGTAATCACCAGATCCTTAAAATATAGTTTGGCAAGAAACTGCAATTATATTTAATTTGTTGTGCTACTTTGCTGTATACCATTATCCTAACCAACTGTTCTTTTCTCTCCTAATAAACCTCTTTGGCTTGCTATGGATGCCAGAGGTTTTGTTGCTGTTGGCTGGAATAAATTCTCCCAACCTGTCAACACACGTCTGTTTCCCACTGCTGTTTGTTATGCCTGTTTATTTTACAGATTTATAAAGTGCTTCACAACCAAATGTATTGAAGAGGTTAGCAGCAAGATAATATTCAAATTCTGGAAACAACCGTGTGCTTAATATTGTATGAAATGCCTGGGTCATACATACCTCAGGGAAAGCCACAATAATGTCTTCATTAGCACTCTAAACATCAAGATGCTAGGTTCCTATCTAATTTCAGTGCCAACTGATCTCAGCAACACTGAAATCCTGGTTTCTACTATGAACTAAATGCACCTCTGTGGAATGCAGTACCCATCTGAGTTGCTGGGTAGGGTAGGGGTATATTTGGTAAGGCAGTTCCTTGGGCAACCTGTTCCAAAGTTGCTTAGGACTTTTAATGCTAAAAGGAAAACCTTGAATTTCTTCCAGTAGCTGCACAGCCAGTGCAGCTTCCTCAGCAGAAGTATTACATGGTGTCATTGGAATCCCTCCATCCACAATTTAGCTGCGACAATCTACACTAGCTGAAGTTTCCAGGTTAAGCCCAAGGGAAACCTACATAGAGTGTATTGAAGTAATCAATGCCAGGACCACAGTGGCCAAGCTGTTTCAGTACAGGAACGGTTACATCAATGCAAGCAGGTAAAAGGCACTCCTAGCCACTAACAAAGTGACAAACCTGGATCTATGAGCATATATGAGCATCCATGGATCATGTACCTGTTCCTTCAGAGGGAGTGCAACCCCATCCAGAAAAGGTAACTGGTTTATCTTATGTGCACAGGAACCACTCACCCACAGGGCCTCCATCTTGCCAAGGTCCAGAAACACTCCTGATTCAGATGTTACAGAGCTGTGTGTCATCAGCATATTAAATACACTTTACTCCAAATGCCCAATGACTACTCTCAATGGCTTTGTGTCTTGGCATCTGTCTGTCTAGGGAGACAATAAAGGGGTATACCTTTGGGTGTGAGGTCAAACTGCTGGAAGGTTGCCGTGCCTACTGTGGCTGTAGAGACTGATGCCTGCTAGGGGGACTCCTGATTGGCTGGCTAGGGGGGACTCCTGATTGGCTGGTGCTTTTGGTGGACAATCCCACCTTGCAATGTGGCCAGCCAGGATGGATTTTAACAGACAGCTGACCTCATGAGACCTAGGCTCCAGGGGATGGCAGCAGTCTCACAAGGGGCCACCACCACCACTCTGGAAAAGGGTAAGCAGTCACTCAGGACATATCATAGAATCATAGAATCATAGAATCATAGAGTTGGAAGAGACCACAAGTGCCATCGAGTCCAACCCCCTGCCAAGCAGGAAACACCATCAGAGCACTCCTGACATATGGTTGTCAAGCCTCTGCTTAAAGACCTCCAAAGAAGGAGACTCCACCACACTCCTTGGCAGCAAATTCCACTGTTGAACAGCTCTTACTGTCAGGAAGTTCTTCCTAATGTTTAGGTGGAATCTTCTTTCTTGTAGTTTGCATCCATTGCTCCTTGTCCGCTTCTCTGGATCAAAGAAAGTACTTCACACTGCACATTGTTAAACTATGGCACTTGCTCCCACAGGAGGCAGTGATAACTAATGATTTAAAGAGAATTAAAAGAGGGTTAATTAATAGAGGAGAGGCAACAGCTGGAGGCAGTAAGCAGATGGAAACCACAGGGGAGAGTGCTCTTATGCTCTGATCCTACATCTTCCACTGGCATCTGGTTGCGAGAAAAGGATGCTGGACTAGATCAGTCGAAGAAGAAGAAGAAGAAGAAGAAGAAGAAGAAGAAGAAGAAGAAGAAGAAGAAGAAGGGTAGTTTGGATTTGATATCCCACTTTACCCTAAGGAGTCTCAAAGCGGCTAACTTTCTCCTTTCCCTTCCTCCCCCACAACAAACACTCTGTGAGGTGAGTGGGGCTGAGAGACTTCAGAGAAGTGTGACTAGCCCAAAGTCACCCAGCAGCTGCATGTGGAGGAGCAGAGACACGAACTCGGTTCACCAGATTATGAGTCTACCACTCTTAACCACTACACCACACTGGCTCCACACTGGACTGATCCAGCAGGCTTTTCTTATGTCCACACACCTTTTGTTGAATAATAATCCCCACCACACACAGTGTTCTGCACCAATTCTAATGCCTGGTTTCAGTGTAGCATATTCCCTTAAACTTTAATCTACTTTTTGTTGTTGTTGTTGTTCAAGACATGGACTCTATTTACAGCTCAGAGAGAGCTGAGCTACAAAAGGAACTTTAAAAGACTCCAGGGAACTGTGAGAACAACCAAGAAGCAATGATGCCTTGTGACAAAGGAACTGTTCGATTTCTTCACTTGCTTGCCTAAACGTTTGGAAATGTTTCAATCTAAAAACAACCTATGCAAGAATAGCCAATGTGGTATTTTCCAGATACTACAGCACCCAACATCCCTGACTATTGGCCATTCTGGATGGGGATGATGGCTTCTAGAATCCAACAGCGTCTGAGTTGGACTACAAGGGCTACACATCGTGTATAGTTCCCCCTGCAAGGTTCCTTATGCATTATCTCTAGTGTATATTTTATTAACTATTTCTGATTATGGTGTGACCAAGAGACACGTTTTCTCTCAAGACCCTCCATATTGTCAGATGCAAATCTGTATTTAATTAGCTCTGCCTGAACTGCACTTAGTGTCCAGGATTTACAGCCTGCACCTTCGCAACACTTAAAGTTTTATTTTCTGAGCAGCACAGTAACTTCTGGGGAAAACAGCAGTTTATATTGCAAGTTACAGAAATCCATATTCTGAAACAGGTACTCGCAAAATTGGGCAACATCCCTGCTTATTATTGCTTGACCCTGAAACATCAATCAAATGTCTCTTAGGATCCCTTTAATACTGCTACCTGAAAACAGGAAAATCTTCAATGCAGTTATTGAAGGAAGTTGAAATGTGGTAGATTGTCATCCATCAATTTGACTATATATTTCTTCATGAAGCACGATGTAATTACTAGAGAAAAGTGTTATGTCTTGTTTAAAATATTTAGAGTTTAGTGTTAATGATTTCAAAAAGCATATAGTTTATGAATTTTTAGATGTAAAGCATCAAGCTAACTAGGAAACTTGTTAAAATATGGATGCTTTATCACAGTGTGTCTTTCAAGGGAATTGCTCTGACCTGCACTATTTTTTTCCCAGAAGTGGATGAGGAAATTTAATTTAAGTTTAGACTAATAATGCCATAAATTGAAGTCCCAGATGATAATGAAGGATGGATCTTTCAATTTTTTTAAAAAAAGGTTATTCACAACTAATATATTTAGTACCTATTGATAAAAAAGGCATTTTGAATGGTAAAGGCACCTAGGGAAATAAGTGGACAGGTGCTGAACTGAATCTTAATTCTGGCACTTCTCAAGACCAAAGTATATTCATGCTATCTGTTTGCAAAGACACAGATGAGTGAAAAACTACAGAAATCAAGCTTTCTGTAAAACAATTGCTCTGGAATGTTTATAAGCATCTATTCACAATGGACATTTTAGCATTATTCTCTACAACTAGCCAGATGCCTACTCTATACTGGAAGCATGTGTCTGGAGGCAGTTGGAGGATGGATGGCGGCTAACAGATTGAGGGTGAATCCTGACAAAACAGAAGTACTGTTTTGGGGGGACAGGAGGTGGGCATGTGTGGAGGCATCCCTGGGACATGGGGTAACTGTGCCCCTGAAGGACCAGATGTGCAGCCTGGGAGTCATTTTGGACTCACAGCTGTCCATGGAGGCACAGGTCAATTCTGTGTCCAGGGCAGCTGTTTATCAGCTCCATCTGGTATGCAGGCTGAGACCCTACCTGCCCACAGACTGTCTCGCCAGACTGGTGCATGCTCTGGTTATCTCTTGCTTGTACTACCGCAATGCACTCTATGTGGGGCTACCTTTGAAAACTACAACTAATCCAGAATGCGGCAGCTAGACTGGTGACCGGGAGCGGCTTCTGAGACCACATAACACCGGTCTTGAAAGACCTACATTGGCTCCCAGTATGTTTCCAAGCACAATTCATAGTGTTGGTGCTGACCTTAGCCTCGGTCCACCATATCTGAAGGAGTGTCTTCACCCCTATTGTTCTGCTCAGACACTGAGGTCCAGTGCCGAGGGCCTTCTGGAGGTTCCCTCGCTGAGAGAAGCCAAGTTACAGGGAACCAGGCAGAGGCCTTCTTGGTAGTGGCACCCGCCCTGTGGAACGCCCTCCCACTAGATGTCAAAGAGATAAACAACTACCAGACTTTTAGAAGACATCTGAAGGCAGCACTGTTTAGGGAAGCTTTTAATGTTTAATAGACTATTGTATTTTAATATTTTGTTGGATGCCGCCTAGAGTGGCTGGGGAAAACCCAACCAGATGGGTGGGGTATAAACAAATTATTATTATTATTATTATTATTATTATTATTATTATACTTAGAATATGTCTAAATGTCCCAGTAGGGATGGGGGTGTCTTCATAAAAAGTAAACGCATGATTTAGAACTATTCCTTCAGCCCCTTGGTTCTAGAACCAAGCAGACAATTGCAGGGCTGTTTTGCTTTTTGACAGAAGGGGCTTGTGAATGCAGCCCTGGTTGTAGGGTAAAACATCAGAGAGCAGAACCTAGCTGTACATGCAGTTCTGCATACATCTAAGTATACACGTCCACAAACGTGTCCACAAGCATTGCTCCTAGTTCCTAGCACATATATCTCCCTTGAAAACTTACAACAGTAGAATATAGCTACACTGACTAAAGCACTACGTAGAGCTTTTACAGAGAAAATTGCAACAATATTTTCCCTTTTTTTTAAAAAAAACCAACCCAAAACTATTTCAGACCCTAATTTGGTGCTTTTAACGTAGTGGCTACTGGCCACTACGTTATTTTCTTTCATGTTGCAGCATCAGAAAACAAGCAGTATTTACTGATTAATCAAATACAAGCTGCTCTCAGCTAAGAGGAATCAGTCTGGAGTACTGTTGACACATTTTTAAAAATCACTCAAGACCAATTGAGTAGCCACTGTGGTAGTTTAATGATGAGACTACTAATTTGCCAATCTATCATATTAGAAAGGCAATATCCCCACCCCAATTTCCCAATTTCTTTAAAGAACTGACATGTACAACTTTGCCTATGGTTGAAATAAACTACTCCCTTCCCTGTTCTTGTTTGACCACCTGCTATTCAAGGTTTGTTTAGCAAGACGTAAATCACCAAAATATGCTGCATATATTCTGATGGATTTTCTGTCCAATTCTACTGTCTTATCTTCTTCTTCTTCTTCTTCTTCTTCTTCTTCTTCTTCTTCTTCTTCTTCTTCTTCTGTTGTTAACTTAATGCATAATCTCTCCAGTAATTGGCAGAAGGATGAGAAAGGAAGGAAAGAGCTCAATAGTTTGACACACTTCAAAAAGAAAAGAAATTGTCGGTCCTCCAATGAACATCCTGGATTATAGCAGAGTTTAAAATTTAAGCACAGCAGCAAAGGAATATTTATGTCCTCTAATTCAAAATAAAAGGAACGCACACAAATATGACAGGGCTCATTTTAAGAACTATTCAGCACCTGAAGCATTTGGACCTAGTTACACAGACTTCCAATTATGTGGCAACCACAGGGGAAATGGCATGGCATCTCTCAGTCAATGAAAAGCTGAACACTGGCTGCCAACACGGGTAGCAAGATTCATTTTAATGCACACCCAGTACTTCCTAGTATGCTGAATCATGTTAAAGGTGCACATGGGCAGCTTGCTCTAGGCTGAAGAACACTGCACACAGACTTGCCAAGGGCTGTCCCTTAGTCTCCCTGTTCCCAATGCTCAGGGCGGTACTTCAAAAGATACACATACCTTCCCCGAATATCTAATGTGGAAGAGTTAAGTAACACAGTCTGCCAAAGCCAACATAACACTACAACTGCATTGAAACATCAGTGATATCTCATCCACTTAGTGCATGGCGTCTACTGAAAGAAGTATATAATCAGACCAAAATAATTTAAGAAAGATTTTGGAAAGAAAGTTTCACAGCCTCTCTCTCCCTCCCCCCTCCAGCAGTTCCCTGCACCCTGTACCACACTGAGTCATGGGTATGGTGGTTGCCTTGTTGTGGGGGAGGAGTTGCTACTGGCACTTAAGGAACGTGTATCTCTTTCTCAAGAGGACTTCCCTGGAGCAAGAAGTGATGAACCATTGCCAAGGCACCAATAGCCCCCTTTTGAGCAAGGTGCTTGAGAGAGTGTTGGTGGTCTAATTTCAGGCACACGTGAAGGGAGCAGATCATCTGGACCCATTTCAATCCAGCTTGCAAGAGTGGGAAAAGATGCTCTTCCCATCATCTGGAGCCCTTTGCTTCCTTTTATCCCACATACATTCTCCACCCTGTGTTAAGGAGCAGGGTGTACAAGCAGAACCAAGGTGGGGGGGGGGGGGACAGTGTGCTGCTTGAGAGACAGTGTGCTGCCTCAATTATGCTCAGAAGAGCTGAAATACTTGAAGAATGCTCCTCTTCAGGTGTCATGGTGTGTGGTATCCATACTTAGCAAATAAACATGGAGGAATCTTAGTGTAGCTATGACTTGGTAGCAGCATAAGCAAAAGCAGCAGTAATGACAGGAGTTCCCGTGTTTAATGTGGGCTTAGAAATTCCATTGCGTGTTGAGTCCCACAATGCCACCCCCAAAAAATTCACACATCACACATCAATTTTTGTTTAAGGTTTTTGGCATAATTTTGGCCACAACTTTATTCAAAATACAAAAAATGTGAGTGGTTGCTTAGGCATTGGTTATGACTATCTGTCCTTGCCCCAGGGACAGAACTGACTTCCGGATTCCAGCGGAAGCCAGCGTGGGAAACAAGTATTGGGTGAGAAAATGAAGCTGGGCATCAGTCCCTCACTTCTCACCCTCATGTTCCTGTGGGGCTTGCACGGCCCAAGTCCGATGCCAGGGACAAGGACGAAAAGAATGGCAAGCCCCTTTAACGGAATTCCCTTTCCGCACCACTATTGGAGGGGTAGGCACTTACCCCTCCACCAACCAATTTTAACCAATGCCTAACCGCCAACCTTACAAGTTGTGATGATTTGCTACGCAGTAAGCAAAAACCAAATGGCACCAGCCAATCAGCCATATGGCAAAATTCCTACCAGGCCCCTGCTCCAAGGCAAACGACCCCATGACAGGCATAGCAAGGTCAAGCGATCAAGAAACACCCCCTATTAAAGGGAGGGTGGGCGAGTGATCCGGTGCAAAACAGCCAAGAGGACGCCCAGCGTTGGGCGTCCTGTATTTAAAGACTCTGACCCCTCCTCTGAATTGGCAACAATCAAAACTCCCCAGCAACCCAATTTTAACCACTTATGGCTTGGGTTTATCCAAATCTGCCCAGCAACAAGAGGGTGGCTTGTATCCCCCAACTGCAACACATGCTCTCTGTTAGGGAGAACACGCTTATCCAATGTGGTGACAATTTTATCTCTCTATGATGCTGAATTGACATCAACATTCCACAGATCTTGGAGGTTTGCAGGCACATGTGAGTCTATTTGTGTACACACACAAAAAAAATCCTGCGAATATGTAGAAACGAGTACATTATTTTTATGGCCCTTTTCAGGATTCTAATTGCAAGACATTCAATCACATGTTTGCTATTAGTAGGTGATTAACGTTTCTGAAACAGGAAAAACAACTTTTAATACATATCAAGAAAATTGCAGTTGTTTTCTTTGTATTAAAGAGGGTTGGTTTTTTGTTTGTTCGTTTGTTTTACAGAGGGAAGGGAATTGCACTCTTTATAGCACATTCAACATTTTAAAAATTCCTGATTATTTCATACATCCAGGCCAATTTTATCAAAATAGAAACAAACCATCAATTATATAAGGAAAACTATTCAGAAGTGTTTTATATTGTCTCACCTCCTGCAACAGATCCTCTTCTCTTGACATTTGTTGTTACCAAATTCTGGACAAACAATATACATCAAAAAATAGCTGCAGCATTATGGGAACTCAAAATAAACCACACAAGCATTGCATGCCAACAGTAATTTGCTGTATTAAAACTAGAGCTGCACTGCAATTTTGCCACATTTTTACATCAGCTTAAATTACATTTTGTACAAGAAAAAAATGGGGTAATGTTTTCCAGAATTTTTGTGCCTTTATATGCCTGAGCTTTAGCACACCAGTGCTTCCCACGTATGGCTTAGGCACTTCAGTTGCCTGAAGCTATCTTTTTGGGTAGCCTGGCAAAGAAGTCCAGCAACTGCCAAAAGTTTAATTAAGATAGCAAGATTTTGCCTCTTTGCCCTGGGTGATGTCTTCCAATGGTTTCCCAGAGACGACTGAACCATTTGTTGCTCTGCAGCATTCAGCAGAACGGTGTATGTCCTAAGACATCCACTTATTAATTTCCATCAGCCCTGTCCCTGCCAACAGAAAAATGAGGACGTCTGGAGTACCTTGACGGAGCAGCATTTTTTCAATAATACAGTAAGTACTGTATGCATGCGTGTGTGAACACACACTGACACAACATGAGGGGCAATTTGGCTTTCTGCCTCAGGCCCCAGAATGCCTTGCTCCACCTCTGATTTCCGAATTGTGTAGCAATTCAAGGCACACTTTGAGGAGAAAAGTGCATGATTACACTAGGCATGTTTCAAAATATGAGCTGTGACTAATGGCAGTTTTTCTACTGCCCTCCACCCACTAGTCCTTAATTTGTATTTAGTGAGTACTGCAGTTAAGTATGATTTGCGGCAGTTCAGCTTAAACAATAATCTCTATGTTGGCAAAGGGACAACAGCATTTTAGCTGCTTCAACTAACTTTAAAGCACAACAGTGAAATATATAATTTGCATTACATGTTGAAGTCTCATATTAATGGGGGGACTCACTAGTGCCTCACAAAAAAAGAGAACACCTGTTTTTTTATAATTAGCACGAGCATTGTAGCGCTTTGTCCAAGAACCCAATCTAGTAATTGAAAACCACATATTTTGAAATTATAGATTATACAGTAACCAACACTTACTGCATGGTAAGAAACTAAACAAAAACATCCCAGCCTGGTTGCTTCTCATTGCCTTCTTCCTTGTTATACTTCAAATCTCTCCTTTTTCTTTGGCCAGAGTACTGTAATTAGGTAATGAAAAATAAATTGGCTCATTTACATCATTTTGACAGCAAGTTTGGCAGCAGATTTTCACTCCATAGTCATGGTTAATGAAACTGCCTTCACTGCTTTCCTCCTAGATTTTAAGTATTCATAGAAAATTGCTGTGCCCACAAACTATATCACACACTAGCAGCTGCAGTGGGCAGATGCTAAGAATCTGGATTTTTGGTTATCATTCTAGATGACCTCTTGATCTTGATTTTCCTAGCAAATGCATCCTGACATGCCATTAAATAATGGATGGAGATGATGAATCATATTTTCTTTGTTAGTTACTGTAATTCTAAGCTGAGAAAAGACTTCATTATCACTTTGAGACCAGTGCAGACTCACAAGGACGAAGAATGAGATTATAAATGGGTTTTAGAAGAAAAATAGTAGGGGTATATGTATTGGGAGGGGAGAGAGAATGTTATCACAGGTCAGCTTGGGGGGAGGGGGAAACGTTCTCTCCCTTAAAAGAGATGCTTGTTATTTCATGAATTGCTCCCACAATTACTCAAATGATTTTTATTATCTCAGTTAGAAACAATGTCTAATGGGTTTTCTTGTGTGCCCCCCTTCCCCTGTCCTTGTTGCCCCCTTCCCCTCTCCTCTGCAGAGGCTATGTGGTCACTCTGTGTGACACACTCTGTAAAAAGCTAGCAGTACAGCCCTCCCATCCAGTAGGAATGCATCTGTACACCATTAACGGATCACTAATCACCAGAGGCATTACTCTCATGGTAAAGGAACCTTCACACTGAAATTCTTGGGTTACCACATGGAAAGTCTTCAAAGACCACATCCATCCACTGTCACACATTTATTTGTCTTTGAATGCACCTGAAGTTGGAATGGGGAACCCCTGCCTCACAGGTTAATTTCATCCACCCTGCAGCACTAACCTGCTATGGCTCCAACCTTGCACTGAAAAATACAGCAAGACAGAGTGGATGTGACATACTTTGTCCCAGTCCCTGTTGCTGGCATGGCCTTGAGGCAATGTATGAGTGTTGCATTGAGGCAGCAACAGTGTATGGGACAATGTTCAGAAATCAATGCCTAGTTCACAATGCATATTCAGAAATCAACTCCTTCCTCTCCACACTGAACAACCTGGCTCTGCTCTCATCAACCACCAGCTGCCCCACTGCTGCTTTGGCAAGAATTGTTCTGCATCTTTTCTCGGTTCCCTTCTCACGTACTCAACCATCCTTTCTCTACGCTTTTAAAAAAGCAAAACAACTTAGTTGGGGAAGAAAGAGAAGCCACAAAACTCCTCTAAGTTCCCAAACAGGGGTGCACTGAACACACACAGTCAATTCCTTTTTCTCCCTTCCCTCAGCCTGAATGGGCATGTGGGCATGAGAGAATATAGTGCAAGAGGCCAATATAGGGACTGCGAGATCCATGGGTAACTTTCCAGTCCCCATTCAGCTCTGTCTCCATTCACCATTGAGGAAACAAAAAAAACCTATAATGTAAACATACTGAACATGTTATTCTCAGAGATCATTTTTTTAAAAAGCACATTCAGCACATAGTTAAAGCCCGTGACTTCCTCAAAGAATTGTGGGAACTGTAGTTTTCTCCTTTTTGGAAACAACACCCTGAAACCATCCACTTACATGGAATGCTAAGTGACCTGCTATTTTTGAAAATGCAGCTATGATAATGCTGCCGTACCAGGCATTACAGTACTTTAACTCACTGCTCAGATTTTGGCTGTCAGAAACTGCTAGCTCAAAGACTTAGCCCTTCAGTGAAATCCTCAGTTTTCTGAAGACCAAGACTCTGAAAATATGGAAAATAATACCATCTTTCTGGCTGTCCCTGCAAAATAAAATCAATGCCAGCTATGGCCACTGGGCTCTAACAAAGTAAGGTCACATACACACTGTACATTTAAAGCACATTACTTTGGCCGAAGAATCGTGGGAACCGGGCTTTACCCATCACAGAGTTAAAATTCCAAACACCCTTATCAAACCACAATGCCCATGCTTCTTTGGGGGAAGTTGTGTGATTTAAATGTGTACTGAATATGCTTTAAATGTATGGTGTGGGTCTGTCTGATGTCCCTTACTCAATTTGACATCACATTGACCAGTAGCAGGAACTATTAACAGAAAAATATTGTCCTATTACTTGTACATTTTCATTGCTGCCATAGCATTATATTGGGAAAATACCAGTGACACTACCATCAACTTTACCATTCAAACTTTATCAGCTTCTGGCGCTGACATGTGAATGAATTATGTGTATTATTTTGCATGCTCTCATCTTAATCTTGAATATTCATACAGGTAGGTGAACTATATGACACTCACACCCACACCCCATTATTTAGTATTCACAATACTAAACTAGCCTTACAAAAATCATTTCCTGCTTTTCCAGTGCCCCTTCATAAGAAGAACACAGGTTTAGGCTTCAACATCTTCCATCATTATCTTTTTTTTGTTTCACAGCAGCAGCAGCATCACTCCTAGTATTCTATTGTTGCAGCAGCTATACAATCAACTGTATATAAGAACATAAGAGCCAAACAGATGATATGAGAAGACTATAGGCAGGACAAGTGTGCAAGCACTCTTCTGCTTGTGGTCCAGGTAATTGGATTTCAGAGCACACTGAATACCAGTTGCTGGTATGTAATAATGTACTGGAGAAGTAGAGCAAGATTAGACAAGCAAGCAATACCTGAGAGGGGGCAGCTAGATTCCTTGCAGTATCAATTCATTGCACATTTCAGTATCATGCCTCAAAATATGAAATCATTGCACAGGACGGGGCCATTTATTTACTTTTTGAGAAATCATGACTCTCTTTCACCTTCTTGATAGGCTACCAATACTGAAGCTTGAAGCTTGGATCATCAGAGTTGGAAGGGACTATGACAACCATCTAGTCCAGGCATAGGTAAACTCCGGCCCTCCAGATGTTTGGGACTACAATTCCCATCATCCCTAGCTAACAGGACCAGTGGTCAGGGATGATGGGAATTGTAGTCCTAAACATCTGGAGGGCTGGAGTTTGCCTATGCCTGATCTAGTCCAACCCCCTGCAATGCAGGAATTTTTCACCCAAGGTGGGACAACCTTGAGATTAAGAGTCTCATGCTCTACCAACTGAACTATGTCTCAGGGTACATCAATCAGAAAAGCAGCAAAACCAAAAAACAAAATAAGGGGGGGGGAATCAATCTGCAGAACTTCATATGTGCAGCTGCAAAATATCCTACCCAGAATCAGCCACCACTAAAGCTTCCCAGAAGAACTTTATCACACAGTGAAAAAACATTGGGCCAGGCAAGCTTCCCTGAATAAGGCATTCCAGATTGTTGGCATCATGATTTTCTTGGACCTGTTCAGCACATCTCAGTCAGTGGCATAAAATGCAACAGAACCTCAGATATTGATAGGATACAAAGCACAGAACATGGGGGTGGGGTGACCTGCACGAAATGGGTCCCTGCTTCTGTGGCCCATTCTGTCTGGTCTGGGATGGCGATGGTCTTATTTAGAGGTTGTTACTGGGGAAACATTTAGTTTTGGAAAAGATGTACTATTTTATGCTGTTGCTTGGATTTTATTTTTGTATTCTCTAAACTGCTGAGCCTGTTGGGCTTGCCAATTGTAAGGTTAGCAGTTCAAATCCCCGCGATGGAGTGAGCTCCTGTTGCTCTGTCTCAGCTTCTGCCAACCTAGCAATTTGAAAGCACGCCAGTGCAAGTAGATAAATAGGTAGCGCTGTGGTGGGAAGGTAAACAGAATTTCTGTGCGCTCTGGCACTTGTCATTGTGTGCCGTTGCACCAGAAGCAGTTTAGTTATGCTGGCTACAGGAAAGCTGTCTGTGGACAAACACTAGCTCCCTCAGCCTGAAATCGAGATGAGTGTGGCAACTCCTTAGTCGCCTTTGACTTAACTGTCCAGGGTTCCTTTACCTTTACCTTTACCTTTACTGAGACTGACTAAGGGTCTGGCTCAATATAAGGCAGCTTCTGATGTTTCTTTAAAGAGTATCAGATTGTGTATGACAAAACTGGTTGGAATTACTGAGGCATTACTGAGGAGCTCCGCTGGTTCAAACTGGGGGGACAACTCATGCTGGAAGTTGCTCACCATTTAAATATTTTATGGGATTAACATTAAAAACAATTAAACTTTGGAAGGATCACTGGCGATGTTTAGTAATATGGTGTAGATGCACCTCTAAATAAAAGAATGTTAAAAGCCCATCTTTATTTGGATTTATCTCAGGTTAATTCAGTGGTAGACTGTATAGGCCTGAAAGCAAGATGAGGGCTGCAACCCCATAGTCACCTTTGACTGGACTTAACCGTCCAGGGGTCCTTTACTTTTTTTTACCTTTGCAAATTTTATTATGTGCAAAATATTTTAAGAGTTTTGTGGGCGTCAATCAAACTGAATCAATACACATAACACTCACAAACCAGACATGGATTGTGCCCATTTGCTTCTTGATGATGGAATCCTGGAAAATGACTATAGCTCAAAATATGCTCAGTAGTCGGGGCATCTCCTTGAGGTAACCCTTCTCTCTTGCTTCTAATTTAATACTACAGAAAGAAGCTGCCATCTGGTCATAGATTTAGAACTGCATGACTGTCACCTTGTAAGAACAAACTGTCTGCTATATGTTGTCTGGTGTCCATCATATGACGACAAATCATGATGTTCATAATTAGAACATGAACAATGATGGTCTGCTCTTGAGTTATGCTCACAGCATCATTTTCCTCCCATTATTCTCAATAGCTCAGAGTACTGAAATGTTTGAACAGGGTGCCAAATTCTGCTCCATATATTCTTCAAACAAAAGCTTGACTGGTTGTAGCAAGTATGACATGGAAAAAGAAAGGTTTTGCTTTACACTACGCTCCCATCCGGCCTACTTCTCTATACAGTGGTGCCCCGCAAGATGAATGCCTCGCAAGACGGAAGAGTTTTCCGTTTTGGAGGTGCTTTGCAAAACGAATTTCCTATGGGTTTGCTTCGCAAGATGACAATGTCTTGCGAGTTCCTGCTGGGGTTTTTTCCTTCCCCCCCCCTTTTCTAAGCTGCTAAGCCGCTTATCAGCTTATCCGATCAGCAGATAAGCCGCTAAAAGCCGCTAATAGCGCTAATCCGCTAATCCGTCAATGGGCTTGCTTCGCAAGACGAAAAAACCGCTAGACGAAGAGAATCACAGAACGGATCCTTTTCGTCTTGCGAGGCACCACTGTATTCAAAAAAGAATGCCATTCTCTCTTCATTCCATATACCAAACAAGACACTAAGTAGCTGTATTCAGATCTAATGCTAAATTATGGTTTATCAGCATTCTTAACCTGAGCCTTGGACTCATGTACTTCTCTTCCCAGCTCTTACTCCAGTCCAGCATCAAGGAGATCAAAACTTTTTACTTCTGTTTTAGACTGGCCACATTTTAGCATGTCAGCTTAATCAAAAATTGCTATAGCAGCTTCATAAGCTACGGTTTGAAGCTAAATATGTAAGAAGGCATCCATTTCCATTCTACGCATTCTGTTTCTGCTCTGCTGCAGTTCAGCGTCCAACCAAAAACTGTGTTATTTGTCTCACTGCCCACTGTGGCAAAATGTTATGTAATTAATTACATAATTATTTATGTTATTGTTATGCTTTTCATCACAATCCAAACATAGCACAATGCAAATTCTGGGAAAACCACCAACATCAATTGTGCATTGTTACATATCACAGTGGGTGGCACTGGGGTCTAAACCTCTGAGCCTCTTGGGCTTGCCAACTGGAAGGTTGGCGGTTCGAATCCTTGCGATGGAGTGAGCTCCCGTTGCTCTGTCCCAGCTTCTGCCTAGCAGTTTAGAAGCATACCAGAGCAAGTAGATAATAGGAACCGCTGTGGTGGGAAGGTAAATGGCATTTCCATGTGCTCTGGTACTCATCACGGTGTCCCGTTGCACCAGAAGTGGTTTAGTCATTCTGGCCAAATGACCCGGAAAGCTTTCTGTGGACAAATGCCGGCTCCCTCAGCCTGAAAAGTGAGATAAGCGCCGCACCCCATAGTTGCCTTTGACTGGATTTAACCATCCAGGAGTCGTTTACCCACACCGTACATATCATTTGCAGACTGAAAACAACACTGATAGTATTTGCTGGGTTGATTTTCATTCTGGCATGGGGCAAATAAGCAAACATCATTTGCTCTTACTTCCGTTTTTGGCAGAATTCTCCAATGTCCCTATTTGAAGCTGACATGTTTCAACACACTGCACTTCAAATTAACCAGAGTCTTCTTGGTCTGGACAACACAAGAAGTTTGTCATTAATCTAAAAAGCGAAAGCTTTCAGAGTGCTTCTTCCCATGACACTTGAGGAGGAAGGAAAAGCATGAGAGCCCAAGACTTGATGGGACTCATTCTCTGAACAAGGCTATTCTCTAGGTGACTTTAACTGGAACTTTATATTTTCCTGCTTTCAAAGAGAGGTGCTTGAAACATTTCCACCCACTCAGAGACCTTTGCTGTTTCTTATACTGTAAGAAGCTTAATTGTATCTTACACAATGGGGATGGCCCAACGGGTGAGAGACTCTTATGTGAATTGTCTATTGGGGTTCTCTAAGATTCACCTTCCTTGAGAGCAAACTCCTCACTTCCTCCAACACATTTCTGCTTGTAAGATCATGAGATACATCTTGTTTCTTCTACATTCCAAACAGGGGGTGGTTTGTTTGTTTTAAATGGTTTAAGTGTACTGATGTTATTATATTTTATAACAATATTTTGTTGATATAGAAGTGAAATGTTTCCTATATACAAGTTCATATTTATAATGATCTGAGGAAGTTGTTAAAAAATTAATTTACACCTCTATAAAAATATATGGAATTTTTTTTAGTTAAATATAGTTTGATTAAAGGAATTTGCATTTATTAGCAGAGCAATCAGTAGGCAAACATGCTGAATCTGCCAAATTTCCTGCTAAAGCAAATTCTGTTTATAAAAGCACCAGTATTAAATATAAAACATAAAGGAAGTTGATGGCAATTCTTCACTTAAACTTTAGAAGAATTTACTTATAAACTACCTATTTCCATTTTGGATTAATAGATGAAGAAGTTATCAAAATGAGTTTCCTTTATTTGGAGAGCAAAACTAAGCCCTTACATCTCATGTCATCGTGCTGGCCACACAGTCCTCACATCCTACTACAAAGGAATTAAATTAATCTTGAAACTATCCATCCAAACCCAATTATCTTTGCTTTATGAAAATTTGGCAGCATATCATCTGCATAACAGAGTTTTACACAGAAAATCCATTATATAGAAAGAAATCATAGGGGTTTTTTTGCCTGCTGCCTGAAAATGAAAAAATGAACCCCCATTTTAGTTTTATCCTAAAGTTTTTAAATCTTTCTTCATTTTAAAAAGACTGCAATTATTTTTTTTAAGACAGCTTTTCTGAATGTATAAAGTCACAGTATATATTTGAACTTACAATTAAGTACATGGTTTTTATGAGGTGTTCCTGCATGTAAGCTTATTCACACCGCACCAACATTCTAGAATTTCTCAGCTATATTAGTCTGTTATGTCTGTAAGGCTATGGACCCTGAATAGCTCTATTAACTACTCCACTAGTGAAAAATAAAAGAGTTGCAACCCAGGTATTATGAAACCAGCTCACTCTAACCTTAATTAAGGTAGAGATGGATGCTATAATGCATTCAATTTTAGAAGCAAGTCTCTTTAAGATCATTTGAGTGTGTTAAATTAAGAAGTAGATAAAAAAGACAAGATTTCAATGTGCGCCTCTGTTTCTGAATTCATTGCATCTGCTAGAGAAAACTGAAATGGTTTATTATTTTCTGTGGGATGCTGTGGCTGGTTTTTATTTTAAAAAGACAATGCCACACTCAAGACAAATTACAGTACAGTCCAATGGAGTGTGCAGTGTGTGTCTGTGTGTAGTTACACTCACAAAAACCTCTTACTTAATATCTAAAAATCCCACCAATTACCTGCCACGCTGGGAAAGGGGTAGTCCAACCCACAATTTTCCATCCTGGAAGACCGATCACTAAAATATTATCTTTGTTTTACAAAGTCTGCCATTGAGGGAATCATGCATGCAACATTCCGTTGCACACTTCTTTTTTGCAGATATGGTTTCCAATCCAAGTTTGGGCAGTGTTCCTAAGACGAAGTGGGCCAATGGTGCCTTCCTGAGGAAACCACCTGTGGATATTATTATGAAACTTCAAAAAGCAATGTGTTTTGTTTTCTAAGTATTATTACTTAGTTCATACTCATGGCAGTAAATCTACACCAGGCTTCCTCAACCTTGGCCCTCCAGATGTTTTTGGCCTACAACTCCCATGATCCCTAGCTAGCAGGACCAGTAATCAGGGATGCTGGGAATTGTAGTCTCAAAACATCTGGAGGGCTGGGGTTGAGGAAGCCTGATCTACACCATCCATGATACATAAAAACTTAAGAAGAACCTGCTGGACTGGATCAGGCCAATTGCCGATCAGTTCCAGCTTCCTGTTCTCACAGTAACCAACCAGATGTTTATCGGAAGCCCAAAAGCAGGAGTACAACAGCTCTCTGAGCAACTGGCATTCAGAGGCATACTGTCTCCAACACTGGGCAGTGAAACTGC
Organism: Podarcis liolepis; assembly: GCF_965112155.1. Taxonomy (NCBI): domain Eukaryota; kingdom Metazoa; phylum Chordata; class Lepidosauria; order Squamata; family Lacertidae; genus Podarcis; species Podarcis liolepis. The sequence goes on along the minus strand of NC_139556.1, from coordinate 36,311,806 downwards.
ATGAAAGTGTCACCTGGTGGCATGAACACCCGCACACGTCTCAACTCTCTGAGCCAGCACATTTTACATCTTTGTTTGCTAAGTGGTTTTTGATACTTTTGCAGCAAGATCTGGAGAAAAACGACATCTTTGGCAAACTCTGGTTTCTTACAAGTTTCAGCCTGCAAGTGATCTCTGAAGGGAAGCCTTTGAGCTTCTCATAATAGGATACAGTTCCTCAAAGCCTTTGGCCAATATTATAATGTTGTTGTGGGCCTAGTCGCAGTGCTGCCCACACTGCTACGCCTGCTCTACATCAAGTATGCATTTGTTATTTTAGGTCATACCAACTTAAGTGTAAACCAAGCATGTTTACAATTTTGAACAAGTATAAACAACCACCTGTCTTGACATTTGTCCCCTTTGGGTAATAGCCATATTTTCGAGACTTGTACAAAGTTTATTTCTATTTGTTCCTAGTTTGTGCCATGTAAACAAAAATATTGCTTTGGGATATCCCTCAGAAACACCTAATAAATCCCTTTAATACATACAGTTAAAAGTAGCAAAAAGAGAGAGAAATCACTGCAAGGTGAATTTTCTCAGCGGTGCTCTGCATGGCTAGCTTTATATTTATAACAAAATATGGTATTCTAAGTGTGCATTTATGAGTTAGGCCCAAAGTTCTACTTAAGGCAACTCTGTTTCATTAAACATACTATAAACATGCATTTAGTCTTGTCATTACAGGATTATTTTACCCATGCCTTTGGAGAAAGAATAACTTTATAGTCTATTACAGCCTCTTTCAGGGTTACAGCTGACGATAGGAGATGGGAAAAGAAACAAAACGTTGGATTTTATGAGACTCAATGGAGTTGTATACAAAAAAAAAGACCTACTCTACCAGGATCTTCAGATATAGAAATCTGTTTTCACAACTAGCACATTCACTTTGTGTTTCCAACGTCAATAAAATGATGTTGCTGTTTTTCCGTATTAAAGATAAAGTAGCAAAACTTTTATCTGGATGGGTTGTTTCAGTTATGTCATTGAAATTAATTTCCCAATTTTAGCAGCTTAGATCAGTACAGTGGTACCTCGGGTTACATACGCTTCAGGTTACAGACTCCGCTAACCCAGAAATATTGCTTCAGGTTAAGAACTTTGCATCAGGATGTGAAATATACTCAGAGTTGCAAAGTGATTTCATGCTCTTTATTCAGCTCATAGTGGTGAGGAGGAATGAATGAAAGTCCCCTCAAAGTATCTGCTTTATATATATATATATTATTTACACAATGGGCTGCACATGATTGGCTAATTCTGGAATTCTACTGTAAGCCAATCAGGTTGTAGATTCACTTATATCTGGAGCATGATTGGGTTGTTCCTGCCAACCAATCATACTGCTGCATTGTTCTTGGACCAATCAGACTGCTGCATTCTGAATCCTATTGTTCAAGGACCAATCAGACTGCTGCAATTTGGATCCTATTGTTCTAGGACCAATCAGACTGCTGCAGTTTGGATCCTATTCAACTCAGTACATAACAGGATGAGAACAGAAATTGTGCTCCAGCGGTGCGGCAGCAACAGGAGGCCCCATTAGCTAAAGTGGTGCTTCAGGTTAAGAACAGTTTCAGGTTAAGTACGGACCTCCAGAACGAATTAAGTACTTAACCCGAGGTACCACTGTATGTTGTTCTCAATCACTATTTGAAGTATAATACAGGCATAAGATGCTGATTAAAGAGCCTTATCGTTTAGCCTCTTCCAGCCATTCCATTTGGGTAAGAAAGCACAGATATGAACAAAAAGCAGGTAGGGGATAGTGAAGAAGCTAAAATAAAATATCCTGTGGTAACTTTATGAAAGTTGATTGCATAGTGGGTTGCCATTTTCCATGTGATTTTGCAAAAGAAACCTCAACAACTTTTCTGTCTGGAATTTCAGTTTTTGAAATATGGCAACCCCATTTTAACAACTTTTGTAATGCCTGTCTCGGGTGGAGACACTTAATAATAGGTGTTCAGTCATCTTTCTCATACCTCTGGTATGCTGCAGACCCCATCCCCCCCCCCAACATATTCCTTTCATTTTATCTCTGGCAGTAATGGCTCTTATGAGACATAATTCAAAAAGCAATGTGAGATGGTGAGCTTTTTCCCCCAACAAAGCTTTCCAAGCTGTGTATACTGAAATATAAGGGGATAAACTATCTTCAGACAACACTTGATGTTTCAGCAGCAAAGAATTTAAAGCAATGTTAAAGCAAAGCTGAGCTAAATCTGGGGTGGCATTAGTGAGCAATTTCAAAGCTGTTGAAAAACACTTCTCTTGTTGTTTCCCCCACCCCACTCTTAAGACTGCTGTAAAAGGGTTAACCAATCCAGAAACCATTGCCCTCATTCTGAATTGCCTTGAGGAACCTTAACTAATGTGGCACTGTCATGTGACCAGACCTGCTTAGTGGCATAGTGTTGTGATATGCATCCTAGTTCACTTGGCTGAGATCACTCAACATAACCCTTTCATGAGAAAAAAGTAGTGACAGTAATTATAAGGGGGGAAATGGTGCTGAAGCAACAGCATCAGAAAACAAACAGTATCATGCCAGCATGGTGTAGTGGTTAAGAGCAGTGGACTCGTAATCTGGTGAACCGGGTTTGATTCCCTGCTCCTCCACATGCAGCTGCTAGGTGACCTTGGGCTAGTCACACTTCTCTGAAGTCTCTCAGCCCCATTCACCTCACAGAGTGTTTGTTGTGGGGGTGGAAGGGAAAGGAGATTGTTAGCCACTTTGAGACTCCTTAAGGGGAGTGAAAGGCGGGATATCAAGTCCAAACTCTCCTCCTCCTCCTCCTCCATGCAATTTAACAGTTTTCAAGATACTACTTGCCCCTACACCCTGAAAACATTACTGTAGACCCCAATATCAAAGGCATTATTATTATATTATATTATATTATATTATATTATATTATATTATATTATATTATATTATATTTCTATATCTGTTGACAAGGCAATATGTTTTGATGTGCAGAGTTATGGAGGAGTATTCATTGGATTATTCAAATAAACACACTTTAGAGAACAGCATTAGTAACTGAAAAAGGAAAAAAAAGTAGTGTTTCAAATGGCACATTTAAAAAGTTATTAAAGCTCTTCACATATATGTTTTCAGGAGCATTTAAAATTTACCTGTAAAGTGGATTAGCACTATTACTACTATATATTGTGTTTGTGTTCGTGTGTGCAATTACCCGCAGTGGTCAAACTTAAATAATAGTGGCTTGGAGAAGGCTGCCTATTGAGTTTTGGTCAATTCAGTATTTGTATCAGGGACTTCCCTATCACTTTTCAACTTGTGGATCATCTGTTCTAAACATCTAATAGGGCTGCAGGAGTCCTTGAAAATGAGTTCACTTATAGAAAGAAGCACAAAGAAGATGTTCAAAACTATACTCCAATCATAGAGAATAGGGAAGTCTCTTACAGTGTGTGTATAAAATAGCTTATTTTATGCCTCAACTTACAAAGGGTGATGGTGGTTGACCCTTTTGTGTTTAGCCACATTCTTATTCTTTTTCATGTCTATGAAACTTTGCTTTGCGAGAAAGCAAAGCCTCACAGAGTGCATAGCCTCACAGAGAATGTTAGAAGAGAAGAACTGATTTGTTCACACCTGGTTTAGGTGCTTTCAGTTAGCAGTGGACCCTGGCAAATGTTAAAAAATGCTGACCTCTCATTCTGGGCTTGCCCACAGCTGTTCATTTATACAAAGATAAGATTAAGTGTTTTCACGTGTGAGTAGTCCAGCCATACCAATACTTGACACAGTGCATAAGAGATCCACTGGCTAATTCTCCATTTCCAACAACACAGTTCATAATCTGGGTCCTTATTCTTAATGCCCTGCACTAGGATGGACCTGCACAGATGATGATGTGGAGCCACCACTGAAAAAGCTCTGTCACTAAGTACCTGCCAGCATTAGAAATACTTGAAATAAATTAATAATACATGTTTTCATAAAGGAGATGTTGAATGTTACATCTCTGCTATTTATTCTGTATGTGGGGTTAAGGCTATGCCTGAAGAAACGTGTTCCATAAATATGAAGCTTTTATTGTAAGATTATGACTGACAACTTGTGAGGAGGTGAAATTGTGTGTGGTAACACACTGTTCTGGCCTTCAAACTACTATCTGGAAAACAGAGTGACCCCAAAGAAAAGAGAACATTGCCATCCTTTGGCTATGCCATTACACAAAGATGACAGATGTATGATAAATGAATTTATTATGAACCTTTGGCTATCTCACCTCCTCTTCCTTTAACTCATTTATCTTCCATATAAGTATGTTTTTCATACTGCATTAGATATTCCAAAAGCAAGCAGAACAGGGGGGAAATGACTAAAGGGATGCCAACAATGTACTTCCCTATCAAGTCATTTCACAAAAACCTGGGGGAAGGAAGTCTATAATGAAGATGATTATAAATAGTGTAATGCCCACAGAACAAATGTAAATAAACCAAAGTACAAAAGAATGCATATTTCATCACAACACCCTTCATTAACCCCAATGCAAAATGAAAACTCTTATTTCCCCCAGTGATCACAATAGATAAAAGACAAACAAAAAGCTAAAGCCTTTGTTGAAGGGGGGCGGGGAAACCACTGCATACAAAAGATTGTGAATATATTAGAATAACATTTTGCCCAACATTTTAACAGATAAGAATAGGCGCTCTGCTGTAAAACTGCAACTTGTTGGGGGGGTCCAGAAACTGAGAGGCAGAACCCAGTGGTCAGAAGGTACTGGCAACACAATCCAGATTAAAAATGTGCCACAAGCAAAAGTCTACAGGTGTGCATCCTGTGATCTCCAACCTCATTTTGTGCACTCACAGCAATGCTTACTGAAGCTACCTGATTTCCCAATCTTATCAAGGTTAATTTCTTTTTGTTCATTCATCCTTATTTTCTTACTTGCTTTTGAAGGTGCTTCCCCTCCCTCTTTCTATAAAATTTCAAAACAGGTAGAAGTGACAACTCTTTACTTGATAAAAATTAATTTTTCTAAAACAGCACTTTTATCCTGGGTATTTTTCTCCACAGCTGACACAGAACAAATTGGTAGGCTTCTCCTATGAGTATACAGCACTTTTAAAGTCAGAAAGGAATTACTTCCTCTTGCTTTCCAGAATAGCACCTGTATTGGTCTATTGTACTAAGAATACATAAACAAACCTCTATTGCCCACAGTAATGCTTATTAGACTAACTCCATCAAATCTAGACTGCCTGAACTCATACAATCTTCACACTGAGATCTCAACCCTCTTGATGTGTTCACTCCAAGCTTTTCCGAAGGCCCAAAACTCTTACTAGTTTTGAATGCCGTTCCCTAGAGTAATTTTTTGTCCCTCTTGGTGGATGGAAGCTGGAATTCTATTATGCTACTTGCATTTCAATTTTGTTTTTAACTTCATGATTCTGTTTTATTTTCATTTTTGATAATATTTATTTCCTTATCCTTGCAGTTTTTTATTGTTTTTAAGCCACTTTGTACAGTCTTTGTCTGGAAAAGCAGCATATAAATAGACCAAAAAAACCTAGTGTAGCTTTTTTTGAGCAGACTTGCTTAAACCTAGGTAGCCAGGTAAGAATTGAATCAGGATGGTCTTTGATTCTGTTTACCATAAGCTCAGATTCTCTAAGTGTCCCTATTTTCCAGCGACAGTTCTGGATTTACAGAAACCATTCTGGTTTCTGATTTGATCCCAGAATGTCCCACTTTTCTGTAGGACGTCCCTATTTTCATAGGAGAAATGTTGGAGGATATGGTAAGACATTTCTATTTTCATAGGAGAAATGTTGGAGGGTACAGAGTTATGTAATCCCCTGAGCCAAGGAGAGAAGTAACTATGCAACCGTTAGAAGACATCTCAAGGCAAGGTTTTTCTTAATGTGTAATGTTTTGTTGTGTTTTTATATATGTTGGAAGCCACCCAGAGTGGCTGGGGCAACCGAGTCAGATGGGTGGGGTAATAATAATAATAATAATAATAATAATAATAATAATAATGATGATGATGATGATGAAGAAATAGGACATCCCTGTTTTCACTGGAGAAATGTTGAATGGCTTCACCCAATTCCAGCAAGTACCCTGTGCCTTTTTAACCCTGAGGGAACATAGCTCTCAACAGAAATATGGTTGAGGTGTAACAGGGCCATGTGTCCTAGATGAACCAGGTCAACTTGCAAATATTGCATTTCCTACAAAAGCTCGTGTTACAATAAATGTTTAGAAGTTCATTGTAACAGGATTATTTGTTGTTCTCCTTGCAGTAGACTAAACACAAAGCTACTCTTATGGAATCAATTAAGATGCAGTTTTTAGCTCCAATGCACATGGTTCTAATCTATAGTTCCTTGGGACATACCACAAAGTATGCTGGCTTAGAGTCTTCTCATGCACAGTACTTCCCATGAGCATTACTAGTGACTTTAAAAATCACATCCATTTTGCACATGGCAAGGCTAGCCAATTAATTTCTCCATCTAATTTATCCCAAATAAAATTTGTCAATGAATTTGCCTCCCACTCTTGGGTCACCCAAGACCAATAGTTCTACTTCCATTACAATTAATTTACTATAGCTGTGAAGAGGTGTGAAAAATGCAGAAAAATGGAAAGGACACTAATCCAAAAGCAACCCATATTGTCTCAGGAAACAACCCTCAATTAAATTCCCACCTGGATTCTGCTCCAAAATTGAATCAGCTGCTATTCAGTTAATTACACCCATCAATCACACATCATAAATTACATTTTAAAAATGGTGCATAATTCTGTTTGGGAGGAGTGTCAAAATGCTGGGCAGGAGATGGGAGGGCTGAGAGTGTAATAGAGGAGGTAGAGGGAAGGGGACAAGGAAGAAGGTTAAGTAGAGGAAGATTAGGAAGGAGGAAAGGCGAAAGGGAATGGAGAAAGACAAAGGTTTTGGGGTCGGAAATCAGGAGGGAGGGATGTTTGGAACAAGGACTGGGCAGTGTGGAAGAGATGGAGAGAGCATGGAAAGAGAAAAGCGGGAAAGGCCCACCCATCTGATCTATGGCACAGGGCAACTTCTTTGGCTATGCTAATCAAGGTGCCCAGTGAAAGCCATGCATAGTTCAGCAAGAGATTCCTCTATCAACTTTTAACCCTTACACAGGACTCAGGGCACCCTGCAAACCGATCCCCCAAACTCACAACAATACACACACCTAACTAATGCAGGGACACTGAATGAGATACAGAGTAATATACACCCCAGAATTATACTGGCAAAGGAAATGTATGCTACTGACACATCCTTACTATGAAACAAGGCGACTGGCAAGTGGTGGCCTATTTCTTCTTTATAGGTGACACAAGCTAATGCATGCTGCAAATTGAAACATCAAATGCCCCACCCCTTGAAAACAAATTTCTGCTTCAAGGGGCATGAGTGGTATAGAAGAAGACATTTCTTAGTACAACATGCTGGGCTGGCAGGTGGCTCCAAGCTTCCTGCCTTCCCAGCCACTGCACAGCTGATAGGTGTCTTTAAGTACTTTTGCCTGGCTCTACTCAGCAGCTGACTATGACAGTGAATCACTTTCTACTCTCACAGGTTCAGCAGCAGGCTAGACATCAGTTGATGGGTGGCAGCAGCAGGAGGCATCCATCAGACATCCAGCAAAGTGCAGAAAAGATTTGGGGCATTGTCCCCTCTGGCTTATGCCCCTGGTGCTACACTTTATGCTGAATAATGAAGCAAGATTAGTTTCACAGTGCAGAGGGCCTGCAGTATTGTTGTTTTATATAGACCAGAAAAATACCCTACAATTACTGGATTTTTGCACAGGTTTTTCTCAGCTAGTTTAGCTAGAATGAGCCTTGAAGCACACAGGACAGGGACTGAAATTGTTATACACAAAAGATCTAAAATTAGATTCTAGCCCATCATAAAATGTCTCAAACTATTATGCCAGTACTTGATCAAACTCTTGCAGAAAGAGACCTTAAACTTTAGTTTTGAAAAGAACTGTACTTCTGAATTTTATGCTTCAGCTAAAAAAGAGCGTATCCATGCAGAATTTTATAGTGCAATGCCCAACAGAGTCAAGGATTCAAGACTACTTTCAAATTCATATTAAAAATTTTGGCAGACCAGAAAAGTAGACTGAAAGGTCTGCAATACTACAGTTCTGCAGACATATAAAAACTATCTCACTGATCCTCAGTTACATACTACAAACTGATCAACATCCTTAAACTGTGTACTAGGCATGATTAAATATAGTTAATGGTCAGATTACTAGTGAAATATCCCTTTAAAATAATTTGAAACCCACTGATATATTAGTTCTCGTGCTGTTCCGATTTCTGAAGCAAGAGCTTTCCCAAATACATTTCAGTTACTGCTTTGATGGAGAAAATGTATTTAAAAGTACACTTCAATAAGTTAAATGTCTAGTTGTTGAACAAGTTTAAAAAATGGTAGCTATTAAAACAATGCAAAAAGTACCTTCAAAGATCATTGGCCAGGATCAAAACAGCCCAGTGTACAAGTAGAAGACACTTTATGGACAACACACCCTCCCAGCTGCATTATACACCATTCTAAAGAGTACTCTTACCTTCAGAAGTGGGTCTGGGGTTTCTTTGTGGGGAGGGTAATGGAGACTGCAGCAGTAAGTCCGCAGGAAAAGCCACCATGCTTTTCAAATGTATGGTCATTTGAATCTCAACCAAGCACATTGCCATAGGGAATCTAAACAGTGCACTAACTCCCAAAATAGCACAATATGGCTCAGAAGTGGAACAAAATCACAAACATTTCCAATTAAATTTGGGATAGTATTTATTCAGCACACACCACAACTTATCCTCCATGGAAATCAAGTAGCTCCTCAAGGACACCATCCAAAAAGCTCTGTGGCTGAGTTTTTAGATGGAAAGAACACATTGGAGTAATGCGCTGCAGCTGTGAAACAGAACGATGAAATCAAGTCCACAGGCACAATGAAACTAAGTTAATGATTACAACAATTTAAAAAGTGACCATGGATGCAATTTCACTGCCTGAATCAAATATTTAGATGAGATATGCTCAGTTCACTAACTATCAAAGCTCAGTCTGAGAATGTTCTGTAAACGATGGCATCTTGCATTCAGAGTGTTTTGATTAGGTACTTAGTACTCAAAGATCATTTTCTAGAGAGGTCTGGGGACAGAATATAGATGTCGTTAGATTTTTGGCTTTTATGCAGTTTCTTAAATTGCTCTTTTAATTGTCAAAGGGGCTTGGTGATTAAGCATTCTTGGTGAAGATTCAAAGAAGAAAGTGATGTACCAAGAGATGCCAAGGCTAATCCCACCCCCACCCCCCGCCATATCTGTTTTTGCACTTCACAGCACTATGGGGCATAGAATCCCACCCCCACCACCCCAATCTTTTCACATGAACACAAAAAACTGAAGCAAGTGCATTATAGGGAAAATATGTATTTCAACTTACAGCTTGTAGACATTAAAATGATGTACTGATATTTTATGCAAACGCTTTGTAAAGGAATGCAACAGATTTTACAGCATTAGTTTGATTTTCAAAGCATAGAACTCTTACTAAAAGGTGAAGCAAACTGATATTTTATCAGAGTTTTGCAATACAGCACTTAGCTGAAGCAACTAAGGCCAAGCTACACATCATGTTAAATTTGTAGTTTGGTTCTTCCCTTTTTCTTTTTTTTTTTTAAAAAAAAGCATTGTGGACTTGGGGGGGGGGCAGAAATGGGACTGTGGTGAAAGAGGTAAACTCCCCACCCCACTATGGTACAGATATCCCTCTGTAAACCCAAGTGGATGCTTTGCAGAATGGATTTCAATGGGACCACAGCTAGAGATAAAAAGCTAAAATCTCCCCCTATCCCAGCCACCGCCAAATGTCATTGTCTCTGTCCTGATTGGGATTGCTATCTAATGTTTCTTATAATAAATAAGATACCTGGTAGGATAGGGTAGGGTGGGGTAGGGTAGGGTAGGACAGGACCTAAGTGCAATAATTTCTTTCTGTTTTATTCCGGACTGAGAACTAGCCTGACAGATCTCCCATACCCAGTGCAGCAAACGATGTACCATTGATGTGAAAATTACTGAATGGGACTAATGTGCCATAATTTTATCTCTCTGCTTTATATATGTATATAAAGAATTTTTTTTTTTTTTACAAAATACTATAAACTTCAAAAGCAGGTTAAAACATAAATCTGAGGCCTGCTATCTGGGCTGCATTCTTTACAGTTGTTCACTTTAATAGCCACAGCTTAAGAACTGTAATTATTTCTCCCTATATTAGCCTTTACATATAAATTCCATCGAGATTAACTTGCAGCATTAAAAGCATAATTGGGTAAGGTCGCAGATGTCATAGAAGTCTCCAGGTCTGGTTTACTGATGAGCTTCCACCTCATAAGATGTTCATTAGAGTACATTTAAGCACCAGCAACAGCTTCATCTTAGTACATCGTCACTGATCTTTTTGGCCAACACATCATGGCTTGTTGAAAAAAGGCTGTTCATCATTAAAGCCATTAGAGCTAGTTAAATCTGAGAGCTATTATATGATGCATACAATGTTCTGAATGGTAACTCTCAACTTTTCTGAAGTGTCTGTATAGTTCAACATCCAATTTCTCTGTGAATAGTTGCTCTGCAACCCCATAATAGACTTGTCGCCGTGCGGGCCTTAGCTGGAGCCAGGCCAGACCTAAAGTTACATTTACCACTGAACCTCACAGATGACAGCTCCTTCATCCCATCTGCCTGCAAATGACTTCAGCATTTGCTGAGTCTGTTATGTACACGCAACTCTCCCCATTTGCACGTGTTTGAGTGCCATGCAACTACTGATGCAAACCCTGTTTTCGGCTATGGAAGGGAGTGGGGTGGGCTGATGCGCATGGTGCCTCAGAACACAATCCCTACATAAATGAGGAACTCCAGTTATCTGTACCTGTAAAGCTACATAGCCATTCTAGAGATTTATCATAGAATTGGTTAGCAGAGAGGTTGTCACCAAGGTGACTCTTTTAACTTCTTTATCTATTACTAGGGCTGGAACATGAAATGATCCATATAGGTAAGAATCTCGGATTCGTAAAGCATCTTGTATTGAATTAAATTGAGTATTGCCTTCCTGTCGTTATTATACCTGAAAGAATAAACTATGCCCATTTCTGCGTTTGCCTTATGTGATAAACTAAGGTAAATTTTGGAATCGCCATAAGATAAAGTACAGTGGTACCTCAGGTTAAGTACTTAATTCGTTCCGGAAGTCCGTACTTAACCTGAAACTATTCTTAACCTGAAGCACCACTTTAGCTAATGGGGCCTCCTGCTGCTGCCACGCTGCCGCTGCATGATTTCTGTTCTCATCCTGAAGCAAAGTTCTTAACCTGAGGTAATATTTCTAGGTTAGTGGAGTCTGTAACCTGAAGCGTATGTAACCTGAAGCGTATGTAACCCGATGTACCACTGTATATTAGGGTTGCCATACGTCCGAAATTTCCCGGACATAGCGGGGATTAGGCTGTTGGAAACAGTGTCAGGGTGGAAATTGCTGTAATGTCTGGGGAAATGGCAACTTATGTCAAAAGTGTCGATTTTGGCGAATTTCCTTGAACCACAAAGTTGCTGAACAACAACTTTGAGCAAAAGAAAAAAACTTATGGCAACCCTATACAATATGTATGGTAATATTGTGAATCTTTGGTATTCCTTCCTGATACCTGCACTCTGGACTTCAGCTTTAACTGGCGTAAGCAGAGAGCTGCAGCTCAGTGACAGAGCGCATGCTTAAGACCTCAGATTCAATCATAGCTTCTCTAGGCAGGACTGGAAGTCTAAAACTTTAGAGAACCACTACCAGAAACGGTAGCAAATACTTAGCTAAATGGTCAATGGTCTAATTCGGGATAAGTCAGCTACCAATGCACCTACATAGAATGCAAGAAACAAAAACAAAATGCATATACTATTTTAAAACCAGGAGGGTTGGATGATAGGGCTTTGGAAATAATGGTGATTAATCCAGCTGAAGCAGGACAGCTTTAGGAGAAATAAAGTATGATGTCTTTCCCACCCAACCCCAGTAGATATGGAGTATTTCCAGGCAGGTGAAATCTTTAGAGGTTCTCGTCCTCGATTCTGGACTTTCACTATAATAATTTTTGAACAAATTGTGGGTCTTGAAGACTTGTTTACTGTTTTTCCTTACAAACAGAACTGCAAACTGTTCTTTTGTGAAATCTGTCGCTAGGCAACTTACATTTCAAGCTCCTTTAGAGATGTTATTACAAATGAAGGAGCTCTTGCGGGTGGAGCTTTGAGGCAGGAAATGCATCATGTTTGATGCTTGTGTACAGTATTTTGAAATTATTATTCAAAACATATTTTATTTTCACAAGCTCCCACAAATTATTTGCTTTAGGAGACCTATTTGCAGCATTTTGGGGGGGGGGTGTAGAGAGAAGTGCGGAGCAACTTTATCAGTAAGTTATTCACCTATTAACAAACCCTGTAGAAGAGACATTCCTGCTGCAGGGCGATTATCACCAATTCTCCACAGGCTGCATCTCCTGTGCTTTTCAGGTAGCAAGTAGTCAAGAGGGAAATTGGTGCCAGACTACCCTGTGTACAAGTAAAAGTGCTTCTGATCATTCAAGTAGATATTCAGATCCAAGCCTATGGATCTTACTTTCTTTACAATAAATTATCCCAATATAATTGATGACTGTAGGTTTTTCATTATCACCTCATGGTCTATAACACTAATGTTAAGAAGAAAATTGCAAAAAGAAAATACCACATCAGAAACACATCATATTACAAGATGATCATAAGAGTCACTAACATGAACAAATATGACTAATGCAATATAAGCTGGGAATTGGGTATTTTAGCCTGGCAAAGAGAAGACTGAAAGGTGGTGTGATAGCTATCTTCAAATATCTGAAGGACTGTCACACAGAAGGGAGAGCAAGCTTTCTTTCTTATGCACCAAAGGATAGGACACAAACCAAATGGATTCAAATTACAAGAAAGCAGATTACAAGAAAGCCCTCCCTGCAAAATAACAACAGAACTTCCACTTGAATATACAGAGAGCATGCTGCAGCAATTAATGCATTAGTTAGGATCCCATGAACTGCACAACTTCAGTTTCCTATAGGCAGCAGCAGCAGCCGTGGCATATGTCAAAACGCTCTTTGGCAAGTTTCAAAAATGGATTGTGATCTGGAATTGTGCCACCTCTTCAAATAAACAAAAATAAAATAAAACAATAGCTTTGCTGGGCCTTAAATAGTGCTTCAGATCTTAGCCATTGGATCTACAAACATACTACAGTAATTAATACTTTGTAACAAATTCAGCACTTAAAGTTATCATCAGATGGTTTAACTTTCCAGCTTTCCTCCACCTACAGTTTCAGAGAGAAATTAAAAGCTGTCTGTCACCTGTGCCCTAATCACTGTGGATCCTTTTTTAAAGAAAAATAAAAAAAGTAAGATTTGCAACAGATTTGATTAATTTAGTTTGTTATCACATTGTGCAAGGTGCATAACAACCCAATGCAATGGTTTGATTTCAAACAGTGGCTTGCATAGTCATGCATACCATCACCACTACATATGCACATCTCCACTAGCATGCCTTGTAGAACACTTGACAGGCTATAAAGGCTATCATAAGACAGGACAGGCACTACTTCATCCTGATGAGAAAATCTGGAAAATCACTTCAGAAGATACAATCATCAGAATGGATATAAAATTTTGATTACCTAAGAACAGGATAATGAAACCAAATCAGTTGAAGAGAGCATGCAAAGGAACATACTAAGCAGAGCATGGAAAAATGAAAACTTCACATTTCCTATGTCAAAGTTTCTATCAGGGAAATTTACTGGGGCGTGGATGTGTCAAGTAGTACTTCTGCCATTAGCAGGGGTGAGCTTGCTCCAACCCTCTGTGACCTGAAAGAGATTCTGATAGGAATTTCCCACAGGGAAGGGGCAAGGTCACCTGAGGCAAGGTAACCTATCGCAGGGGGGTTGGCCAATTTAGATTCCCTGCCAAGAAGAGTAGACAATACAGTGGTACCTTGGGTTAAGTACTTAATTTGTTCCGGAGGTCCATTCTTAACCTGAAACTGTTCTTAACCTGAAGCACCACTTTAGCTAATGGGGCCTCCTGCTGCCGCCGCGCCACCAAAGCACAATTTCTGTTCTTATCCTGAAGCAAAGTTCTTAACCTGAAGCGCTATTTCTGGGTTTAGCGGAGTCTGTAACCTGAAGCGCATGTAACCTGAAGTGTATGTAACCCAAGGTACCACTGTACTGTTCTAAATGGTGAATGGTCCGACTTTCTGTATATTTAATAAGTGTTTAATATATGCCAGTCCCCTCCACATATAATGCAGTAATGGACAGTACTCTTTGAACAAACAAACAAAAAGTGCATGGTTTTGTGTGTTTTGCGGGGAGGGGAAACCTGTTCCCTTCACCTGAAACCTAGCTGCATTCTATAGCAGTTTGTTTCTGCCACAGCTCATTTCCAGTACTGGAGCTAGAGTGGGGGGAGGGTAACTGCTTAAAGGCAACCGAGCAAGGACAGGTCAGTCAATACGCTCCACTCTGTGTAAGAGTAAAGCCTTTGTACATATGACTGATGCAAATACACGCTTAACATATATGACTGCCCCACATGCTCGCTCTAGTTTTCCCATTCCCTTATAGTTTCCCGTTCAAACAGCTGGCCAATATGTTGTAGTGTTTGCTTCCCCATACTGTACCATTGGCCAGATTTTAATTCTTTATTGAAAGGCTTTAAAAAGCTGCCTTCCAGGGGACACATTATCCTCAGCACTCCAAAACCCGATGTTGTGAACGCTTTTCATTAACTAGGGTTTTCTGTAACTACAAATCACAAATTTCACCCACTGAGTGAATATTGCTTCATAGGAGATAGGAAGAGTGGGTGAGAATAATCTCGGGGATTTAATGTGCTACATAGCAATGTAGGTAACTGAAATGTATGAGTTTGAACTCTGGCAATAGTTTAGGGAAGATAGGCAAGTGTATGTGTACACACTAAACACTCTCTCTCTCTCTTTCTTTCTTTCTCTCTCTCTCACACACACGTGCATCATTTTGCTTCTCAGCATATCTTATATTTGAGCTTAAGCTACAACCCCCTTCCTTTAAAGGTTTAATTTTCTACTTTTTGGTTTTCTCTTCCTGTAAATAATGAATGCTTCCTGCCTGGTTCTAGACAGAAGTAATGCATGGATAGGCAAATAATAGCTGGTAAATAATATGTTGTTCAAATCTT
This sequence comes from Podarcis liolepis, assembly GCF_965112155.1. Lineage (NCBI taxonomy): Eukaryota > Metazoa > Chordata > Lepidosauria > Squamata > Lacertidae > Podarcis > Podarcis liolepis. The sequence goes on along the minus strand of NC_139556.1, from coordinate 36,296,389 downwards.
TATAAAACATCTCATTCTGGCTTTGCAGACATGTCTACAGAAGAAGGAAATCAAAGACTTCAAACCGAAAGTTACTAAACACAAACACACACACATATGTAAGAATATATAACAGACACTGAATAGCTTCCAGCCAACTCTAGTTGTATCTGTGTGTGTGTTTGAGCTGTCAGAGTTATATGTGGCCCACAGAGGATAACACCATAAACTTAAGAGTCCAATGTCAATACTAAGGCAAAAATCAATGCAAAGGAATTGTAAATGAATTCCCACAACTGAGTGATGTTTGTACTAAACTAAGGGCTTTTTTTGGAGAGGGGGGATAACGCTATGGTTATGATGTACGGATATATCTTGCAGCCCTCTTGATGACAGATAATAAAATAAGCTGTGTATTTCATTATTCCCTGACGTTGCTAAGACTACTTTGCTCCTTTGAAGTATATCTTACCTTCCTTGGTAATAGGCTTGTGCAATACAAAGAGCGGGAAAACATTGAGACATCCTGTATACAGGATGATGCATGCAGCAGAGCTAATGGCACTTCCTTGTATAAGAAGTATAACTGACATAACAGAAAAGTAGGTATGTTGATGGATAATGGTGGATAACAACAATGCCAAGGAAAAAACAAAATAGAGAACTAATTTAAGATTACTTTGCTGTTTGAATTACAGCATGATTTTCTCAGTAATGGGTGTATGCAAGACTATAAAGCGGGGGGGGGGGCAGGTAAGAGATCCTCTCCAGTATGATCCACATGACAGCACTAATAGCACCTTCTTGTATAAGAGATATAAGTAACAGAAGAGGCAGAACATAACTTGAAGGTAAGCAACAGCTCGTCCTGTGTAGTTCTCTCTATATCACCTTTTGTTTGTGGTTTCAAAACAGCTTAATCACCGCTTACCTGCATGGGTGTCTTGCAATAGCAACTGAGCACAATTAATTACTGATCAGAGTGTTTTAATGTTCATTGTTGGTTTACAGTCTCGTATGTATTATATATTATCCATATAGTGTTCAAAGCCACCTTGGGAAGTTTTGTCCTAAAAGGTGGATTATGAATGCATTTAACAAAAAAATTAAATTAAAAGTTATTCATTTGCTTATTTCTTAGTCAGTCCCACATGCTGATACCTGTTAAATCTCTCCAGACAAAAATGTTAAAAGTAACGGAGGCACAATGCAGGCATCTTGTGTATAAAGTAACACCTATGGGTTCCATAGAAGTAGAAGCGTGAGTCTCGCACTGAGACTTTTTTTAAAAAACACCCCCTCCCCCCCCCAAACATCAGAATGTGGGCTGTGTAATCAAGCTAATGCTTGACTCATAACCTCATGTGACACCAATGAGAAAGAATGCATGCCATATTGACTCCCACCTCCCAATCCTCCATTATAATATTTCTGATTGAAAAGGAACCCTGGTTTTAATTCAGTAGTGTTTGCGTGGCAAGGCCCCCAGACCAGCCCCTTGTTAAAATAAATTCACACGGACACAGAATATTTAGTTTAAGGTTATTGGGAAAATTTTAGGCCACAACTTTATTGAATTACAGAAATGTGAGCGGTATTGGCTTAGGCATTGGCAAAGGACTATATTGGACTCCTGCACCCTTTGCAGAAAGTCAGTAAGGGTAAACCACCCAAAGAGGAAGCCACATCGGGGGGACTCGCCTGTAGCTCTCCTCAGTGTCCCCAGAGGCCTGGCATGTCCCTAGCCCCTCAAGCAGACTTCGGACAGGATCCAGGCCCTGGATTCCTTTAACTGAATACCCTTGGTCAATGGAGGGGAAGGCGAAGGCTGACCTCCCCTCCCCCACAAATCAATGAGCCAATGCCTAACCGCCAAACCTTACTAAGTTGTGACAATTGCTAAGAAGTAGGCAAAAACCAAGTGGCCCGTGCCAATTTGCCAAACGGAAAAATTCCTACCTGGCCCCTGACCCAAGACAGGTGACCAACCAACATCCAAAGCAAGGCCAGAGAACACATAAAATTACAGGGCGGGCAGGTGGGTGTACAGCGGCGCGAAGCAGGTGCACGGCCCACGTTGCACTGCTGCTTTTAAACCCCCCGGTGATCCCCCCACTCAAAATGATTGGCCAATAGGCCTGAGGTGATCATGATGCCACCCTGGCATGAAAGCGCTACTCTGTCCACACCAGGGTGGAGAGAGGAACCGGGCTGGGGGCCTGCCCGCAACCAGGACCATTCTAAAGATGATCCCACTTGTGCCACTGTACACATAATATAAAGCCATGGTTAACTGCTAAAAGGAAAGGGCTGTTGTTGGACTACAACCCCCTTCATCCCCAGTCATTGACCATGTTGGCTGGGGCTGATTGAAATTGGGAGTTCAACAATACTTGGAGAGCCATCACTGCAGTAAGTAAAGAGGAAATAATTAGAAAGTGGGGCAAAGAAAGTATTTGCAAAACTGGTTATTTGTGCTTGTATTTACTGTTTGTTTTCACTGATTTTTATACTTACTCCTGTTTTTCTAGAAAAAGATGAGCCAGAACTGAGTTTCAGTGAGTTCCGACTGAAAACCCCCCCTGCTCCTGATGCTTTTACATTCCCCCATCTTTCCTTCTTTGTTTACTGTGTTTCCTGTGAAGGAGGAAACCTACTTACAATACGCATAACAGTGATTGTCACAAGAAAGAAAAAGTTATCACAACCGGCATACTGAACACCATCCTTATTTCTCAATGCTAGGAGAACCACGTAATGTTTTCAATGCAAGAAAAAAAAATTAATGCAGGAGCATTACTGTAACAATTAAAAATTACATTTGATGATTTATGCAATAGAGATTAATTTAGAGTGTTGTAAATTCACAAATTTATATGCAACGTGGCAATTAAATTCATTATTAAAATAATGACATAAGATTTAAAATATTCCCTTTTGATTATGATAAATTTACTTGGACGAGATGAGATTGCCATCAGATTGACTCATTCATATGCTTACAATAAAAAGATATATTAAAAACGAGTGGGTGGGAGAGAAAAAATCCACAGAAGCTAAAATGATGTTGTTCATGTGATATAAAACTCTCGTTCTTGTAGCACAAAGACAGTGAGCCAATGAGGTCTGAACTTTCTGTGATATGAGCAAAGTCTGTCAGCTGTGGTCTGGAGAACAAGTGATAATGTTGAGCTGTCTAAAAGAGAAGACCAGTTCTGAAGTTTCTGAAAGATGGATATTCTCTACTGGGCTGCACAATGACATTTTGTCTAATTATGCCTGACATCTTGTCCCACATACAGTAAACTTCCATAGAAGAAATGTATAACAGCTTACTTCTCAACAGAGAGAGGAAATAACAGAAGGCAAAGAAGTACTATTCAATTTCCAGCTAAACTAATTTTACCAATAAATAATATAAAATGATCATTGTGAGAAGACATAGTTATTCCTTTTCTTATGAGAATAGGATTTAAAATAAAAAAAAACAATTCAAACCCTGTTTCCTATCCAAATATATATGTCCAATTTAGGACCAATTAAAAAAAGAGACAAATTGTGACACTCTTCCAAGTTGCCCAGATCCCTCCATCAGGCAGGTTTTGGAGAACAAATAAATAAATAATTCCCCAAATTCTTCTTGGATCTAATATTGTTTTTGTAAGATTACTCTAGTTCTTTCTGGTGCTACTAGCAACAAGTTGAATGGCAGGATATGAATCTCTAAACAAAAACAAAAATAACTACTTTTATTTCATAATTACTAGTTTGTGAGTGTTAATATGCCCATAGAAAATACACGATATATATATATATTCCTATCCAATGAAAAATGACCTGAATAAGTCACATGATCTTATGAGACATCTGAAATATTCAGATAATCAAGGCAATTTAAGAAGAGAAATCTGTATGATTCAACTTTATTATATTTCTCCTGTTTGCATGTACACCACAGTTGTCACTTCTTAAATTTGTCACAACTTAAAAATAAGATTTGTCCAATGACAGTCTGCAAGGGAAGGCCCACATAATATTGAATGGTCAGCCAAGATAGTCCTGCCACTTACGTAAATGGCAAGTAATTCCTTTTAATCAACTATCAAAAGAGCTCTATCCAATAATACTAAAAGCAAATCTATGTTTTAACAGGTTGAAGGCACAAAAATCCCAACAACTCATCGTTCTGTGCACTCCTGCATACCGGGGACCAATTTGTGTTGAGGAGCTACAACACAGAGGGAGACCCAATCTTCCCTTGGATCTTGCAATACCTCACCTGCTTTCATGAGGCCTTGCAAGATCAGAGGGAGAGGGGTGAAGCAAAAGCCATTTGAAAGCCTTTGCCATATGCCAAAATCAGACTTTCCCTCATCCAGCTTCCTCACCCCATGCCCCCTCAGTTTAGGCTTTAAGAGGCTTCTGGTTTTTAGGGCCAGAAAGAAATTTTACTCTCAATGACTTATTGGTCGTGGTTGTGAGGTTTTTGTCTTTCTCTCAGTGAAAAGCAGGCTAACTCCTCATCAAACATTCTGGGACGGGTTTTGTTTGAACAGGACACTGGAAGTTCAAAGTGGAAAACAGATCCATGCCACAGTGCCATGCCAACTCTGCCTACCTTGCCATTTTAACCCACACACGTCTTTTGGTCTTATGCCTCCCTGACCTTTGTATCTAGAGCAGCTTAATGTGAAATGGCGGCGACTTCCGGGTTAGCGCCATCGGTAATGGTGTCATTCCTCTGAACGAGAGGAATCCGCGGCGAAGGCGGGGACCCTTCAGAAATCACAGGCGGGTGAAGGCTGTGAACGTGGGATTCGGCAGGCACCTTTCGCGCCTCCCCTACTCACGGGGAAACCAATTTTCAGGGATCCAGAGCAGTGGGGGGAATGGCGCGGTGCTTTGAATCGACTGCTACTTCCACGGAGCAACGCCGCACAGCCGTTGCCAGAGAGCGCTGACTTTTTCCTGTGGACAATTGGATTTAAAAGTAACTACCCGTGAGTACAGTGAAGAATTGGAATTTTAAAAGTTGAATTTGGCAACAAAATGGGGGAGGCTCAAAACAGGAAGTCCGCCTTCCTCTTTTGTAAATAGACGGGAAGCAAATAAGCGCAAGCTAAAGCCTTGGAAAGTTTATCGTAAAGGTCTAAATTCTCAGCATTAAAAATAGCGAACCCCCCCCCTTGGAAGCAGGAGAAGAGGGGGGGAGTTTTGGACTGTATTTGCCTGCAAAAAGAGAAGGAAGGAAGCTAAAGCTCTACCGCTCAGAACCTGAAAACGGGCTGCCATTAAGATTGCTGTACTTTGGAGCGATCTGGTTGGCTTGGCAAATGAAAAAAAGACAAAAACTTAATACCATTATGAATTTGGAAGTGGAAGGAAAGAATATACAGAATCCAGTGGAAATTAGAAAGTGCTTCCACAGGTATTTTACACAACTATATACACAGGAGACGCAGAAAGAAATGGACATTGATAGATTTTTGAAAATAAATGGACTACACAAAATCTCTCAGGAAAAACAGCTAATGTTGAATTACAAAATAACGGATCAGGAGGTGGAAGGGGCCATTCAGAACATGCAACTAGGTAAATCCCCAGGACCAGATGGATTGACTTCAAGATACTACAGATCTCTGAAAGAATGGTTAATACAACCTTTAAAGGAAGTCTGTAATGAAATACTGGAAGGGGAAAGGGCACCAGAGCCGTGGAAGGAAGCTTATATTACACTTATACCGAAAACAGAGACTGAAAAGACACAGCTCAAGAACTACCGCCCCATATCACTGCTTAATGTGGATTATAAAATTTTTGCAGATATTTTGGCCAAAAGTTTAAAAAAGGTGTTAGCAGAAGAAATTCATAAAGATCAAGCGGGTTTTCTCCCGGGCAGACATTTGTCTGACAATACGAGGAACATAATTAATATTTTAGAAAAACTACAAGTGAAGATTAATACTAAAGCAGTTTTGATATTTGTGGACGTGGAGAAAGCCTTTGACAATATTTCTTGGAGTTTTATGAAGAAGAATTTACAGGGGATGGGGGTTGGTCAAGGTTTTGAAAATAGTATAGGTGCAATTTATTCAGAACAAAAGGCTAAATTAATTGTGAATAATGTAGTGACGGAAGAATTTAAGATTGAGAAAGGAACACGACAAGGTTGCCCAATCTCTCCATTGCTTTTTATATCGGTCCTGGAGGTTTTGTTAAATATGATTAGAAGGGACCAATTGGTTAAAGGTATACAAGTGGGAGCTAAACAGTACAAACTGAAGGCATTTGCTGATGATTTGGTATTGACTTTACAGGAGCCAGAATCTAGCACTAAAAGAGTACTGGAATTGATTCAAGAATTTGGTCAGGTAGCAGGCTTTAAGTTGAACAAGATGAAAACTAAGGTTTTAGAGAAAAATCTAACTGTGATTGAGAGAGATAAGTTTCAGAAAGAGACAGGATTAACACTGGTTAAGAAAGTGAAATATTTAGGGGTTAACATGACTGCTAAGAATGTGAATTTATTTAAGGATAACTATGAAAAATGTTGGACTGAAGTGAAAAAGGACTTAGAAATATGGTTAAACTTGAAGTTATCACTGTTAGGCCGAATTGCTGTGATAAAAATGAACGTATTGCCAAGGATGCTGTTTCTGTTTCAAACATTGCAAATTTTGGACAAAATGGACTGTTTCAAGAAGTGGCAGAGAGACATCTCTAGATTTGTCTGGCAGGGCAAGAAGCCTCGAATAAAATTTATGATATTAACTGATGCTAAAGAAAGAGGTGGATTTGCCCTGCCAGACCTTAAACTTTATTATGAATCAGCCGCCTTTTGTTGGCTGAGAGAATGGCTGCTTCTTGAAAACACTGATGTGTTGGATTTGGAAGGTTTCAACAATGTATTTGGTTGGCATGCATATCTGTGGTATGATAAGGTTAAAGCACACAAAGCTTTTAAAAACCATATTGTCAGAAAAGCACTGTTTAATGTCTGGATAAGATATAAGGATTTGCTAGAAAATAAAACCCCAAGATGGCTGTCACCAATGGAAGCAAAGGCTCAGAAAAAACTCAATATGGAGGCCAAATGGCCGAAGTACTGGGAAATTCTGGAACAAGAGGGAGACAGATTAAAACGGCAGAGTTTTGAAAAATTAAAAAACAGAATGCAAGACTGGCTCCATTATTATCAAATAATGGAGGCATATAATTTGGACAAGAAAATAGGCTTCCAGGTGGAAAAATCAAAATTGGAAACAGAATTGTTAGACCCCAAAGTTAAGAATCTGTCAAGTATGTATAACTTGCTGTTGAAATGGAATACTCAAGATGAAACGGTGAAATCTGCTATGATTAAATGGGCACAAGATGTTGGACATAACATTATGATGGCTGACTGGGAACAGTTATGGACCACAGGTATGAAGTTTATGGCATGTAATGCCTTAAAAGAGAATCTAATGAAAATGATCTACAGGTGGTACATAACACCAGTCAAGCTTGCAAAAATCTATCATTTGCCCGATAATAAATGCTGGAAATGTAATGAGACTGAAGGTACATTCTTTCACCTTTGGTGGACATGCCCAAGGATTAAGAATTTCTGGGAGATGATTTATAATGAAATGAAAAAGGTATTTAAATATACCTTCCTGAAGAAACCAGAGGCCTTTCTCCTGGGCATGGTCGGCCAATTGGTGCCAAAGAAGGATAGAACTTTCTTTATGTATGCTACAACAGCAGCAAGAATACTTATCACAAAGCATTGGAAGACACAAGATCTACCCACCCGGGAAGAATGGCAGATGAAGCTGATGGACTACATGGAATTGGCGGAAATGACTGGCAGAATCTGAGACCAGGGAGAAGAGTCGGTGGAAGAAGATTGGAAAAAAATTAAAGTATATCTACAGAAATATTGCAAAATTAATGAATGTTAGAAGGATGCTGGAATGAAGTTATATGGCTTTAGCAGAAATGTTATAAAGAATTAAGTAAAAATAGATTGTTAATGGGCCAAAGTGGAAAATTTAAGGTTAGATTGTATTAAAATAGATTATAGAACAAAAATTGAGAGAGATGGAAAGGATTTGCTGAAATAGCATATTGAACTAGAATACAAAAAAGGGAGGTGTGAGGAGGTCGAAAGAAGTAATTGAAAGATAAAGATACGGAAACAATGGATGTGTTTTTAAATGTTTTTGTTTTTCTTGTTTTGCTGTATTGTTTTTTTTTTTTTTTTTATCTTCTTTTTTCTTCTCTGATGTATTGTAAGGTATTGTTTTGTTTTGTTTAACTTTTCATTGTTTATTTTTTTTTCTGTAATCTTTAAACCTCTAATAAATATTATTTTTTTAAAAAAAAATAATAGAGCAGCTTAATGTGCCTACTCTACCAATACCCAAAGGAATTGCCATTTACGTAAGAATGGCAATCCTGTAATTAATTGTTCATGTCTATCTGATTTGAAGATGTCATGTAGGGTCATGAATGCAGTTGCCTACCTAGACTCCAAATGAAACCAACATTCATTTGAAAACACTAAAGTAAAAGTAGCATCTAGAGATGAGAAACGTCCCCTTGGACTCATTTCAGAGAGGTGACTCATTCCCTATTATTATTATTGTTCATCCTTAATTTTAAAACATGCCACAAACCCATCAATTCACGACACTAAGGGCAGTGATAAGCTTCTTGTCTACATACTAGTGATTAGAACTAACTGGGCTTCATGCTTTCAGCTCTATTGTTCACAGATCCGTGGGCTAATATAGCAGAGTCATGCCTGTGTTGAATTCTACCATAAGCATACTTAAGTTTTCTCAACAGTCTGTAGCTGAATAATACTAATCAAATTCATGATCAAACTACTCATTGTAAATAGCTTCATAATTTTATATTTAAATACCAAGGGCAAGGGGAGCAGTGAAAGAGTGCTACCATACCATTGTCATTAAAGTCAACATTCAGTTTGCTATGATTTTATTAAAGCATACAGCACATTTAAGAAGCGCTTTGCCCATTCTCTAATCTCCTCATGCTTCTTTTCTATGACAGAGAGAAGACGCAATTGCAAAGACTAACTAGAATAAGAAATATATTCAAAACTGGCTTTCTTAAAATTAATTTTATCAATTTATTCTGTGACAAGAAATTGCCAATCTGAATTCTTTTTATGGTCTCCATTACATATTAGCTCTTGCCAAAGAAGGTGAAAAAGCAGACAGGTCAGAATGTACATGAGGTCAGAACGAAAAGGAAAATTCATGTCAATATGGCAATCTGCTGTGTTAAAAATAATTGCACTAAGTTTTATGGTAGCATTAAAAGTTCAATACTAGGTACTACTGAGAAAAGCAAGGGGACAATTACTTAATTTAATTCTTTTACCAAATTAAAATTCATACATCTACATCAAACGGTCTCAGATTTTGGAAAGCTTCTATAGTTCATATTTAATCCACAGGAAGCTAGGATTCAGCTATACAGCTGCGAATAAAATGTTTTAAATGTGTTTTAAGTGCAATATACAATGTGACACTAGATGGAGATGGTGAACCTTATGGAAAATTCAATGAATTTTTAAAAACGCTTTTTTAAAAAAGCACTTTCAGAACAGTTTTTATTTGTGTATAATTCCACCTGAGTTTGCTCTCTGCAATTAAACACATTAATACACATATAGTGTTTTGAAGAGCAAGAAAGTGTTGTGTGGATGAGAAGTGAGGAAGAAAGGTAATAATTCCTTTTGGTAGGGATCCTGTGCTGGACCACTCATTTCTTTCCAATCTGTGCTTTTGATATGCTCCACTCTTTTTACTATAATTCTTAAAGCTAGAAGCTAGTAAACAATGTTCATACCTCAGTTATTTATTCTTCAGATTCTGCATATTTCTCCTGCTTTCCTGGAAGTACTCCACACAGCAATACACCTCAAAGCTCATTATTTCCATGTCATCATTGTACAAGCACTGGAAACATATTAGAGATGGATGTTCCTCATCATTAGGTGCCTGTCTGAGGTGGGGAACCTCAGGACTCCCTATCCAGCTCTTCGGACTGCCTCCAGATGACAAACCACTGACTGGCCCTGCTCCACTCCCTCCCAGAATGCTTTTGCATTTCACTTTGCTCAAGGAGCTGTGACCAAGCCTCTTGCATACCAGTCTGACTTCTGCATGGCTGGAATGTAGCCTTTTGTACAGCGGTAATAGTCACATGACTTCTCTGCCTAATTTTGCATCCATGACCATCATTGACATGTAACCCCAGATTACCCAGAAAGGAATTCTGCCCTCAGACTGAAGAAGGTTCCCCACCCTTGATTCAGCCCATTGTCCCAAAAGCTGATCATCCAGTGCTCAAAAATTTGCAGCTGAATGTGTGAACCAATATTAAATTATTATCATTTCTGTAAGGGTTTGATGTACAGTGTCTATTTTAGACACACCAACGAGTGCTTCAGGTTGCAGCTCTGCTTGCAGATATGCACATGAGAGTTACATGAGCTTTAAAACAGGCATCATGGCATCCTCTTTGGCAAAAGTGACAAGACATGAATGAGCCTTGCAACCCAAGTTTGAAATCACAGAGGTAGGTAGGGATTGTCTAAGCAGGTACACATAACCACTGCATTAAGAAGTACCCAGAACACCTTAGCTACTGAGTAGCTAAATCAGCAAGTACTGCAACCCCCAGGGCTGGCCCATCCATGAGGCAAGCTGAAGCAACTGCCTCAGACAGCAGGATCTACAGAGGCAGCAGATCCGGCTTCTATGGAATGCAGCGCCCTCTGCAGAGTTGGAAGCAACAGAGGTGATGCATTCCTTGGAGACCTGATTGGAGTCTGCCCCCAATGCTGCCTCTACAGTGGCCTCTTGGCCAATAGGAGGCACTGCTTTTGTCTTGCCACTCATGTTCCTGGTGTAGATTTTCACGCACCGCTTCTTCCCTGGTGGGGAGGCCTGCACCATTTTGTGGTTTGCCTGAGGTGAAAAAAGTCTTGGGCTTGCCCTGCCAACCCCCATTCCTGCAGCCAGACCAGCCAAGAATTGTTGACCCCGATTGTAAAGCATTACAAATAACCTTATATTATTGTACCAAAAGAGAGAGAGAGAGAGAGAGAGAGAGAGAGAGAGAGAGAGAGATTGGGCAAAAGTAGGAAGGTAAAGAAGATTCACACATTCATTAAAATTTCAGCAAGTAGAAACCCCCAGATATACTTCATACATATAAAACTGCAATTAATCAATGCTTAAAAGGCAACTAAAAATCCAAAAACTCACGTTTTACTATTAGGTGGTGACAGCTATATTTCCTTCTTTGTACAAGAGTTTCCTATGAGGAAAAGACGTTGAATCCTGGGTTGCTAATTCTTTATTTTATCACCTTCGTATATGTGAACTACTAAAAAGACTTCTGCTTGCTTCTTAGAGCCCCGTCTTCATAGCATATCTCCTGTCACTTGACAGCAGCAAACACATTTAGAACAAACCAACAAAGGATAGTGCCTGTGAAAAGAAGAATCCATTTCAGCCAAAAAGCAACAGGATAAAGGAAACCTCAATGCATAAGATGAGATTGCTCTACTAATGCAAGATTTTAAGCAGCGTATCAGCTGGTGATTGCTTCAAGTCAGGAAGACGCCTAATTTGGGCCAGTACTATAACCATAGTTGTCTTGCAATATTCTTTACATGGGGCGGGGGAGTGGTTCAGGCTAGTTTCTCTCACACAAAGAAAAGAATAGGTACCTGCACATTTTGCCTCCTATTTCAGATTCTACAATTGCAGCAGACTAATTCCCACCCCCACCTCTCAAAGTTGGGAATCGGGAGGTTTTGGTTCATTTAGGAGATACACCTCCAATAGATATCTACAGTCTTCCTTTGCACATCACACAATTTTCATACATCACTCAGATGTGGTAATTACACCACGCTATAAAATACTGGAAAGTCTTCTGTCTCTCTCTGTGTCCAAAAATTGGAATCTTAAACAAGACAGCTGCAAGAATTTTCTGACTCCATCCAGATACAACTAAGTCCTGTACTACTTTGTGGCTATATTTATTTATTTATTTATTTATTTATTTATTTATTTATTTATTTATTTATTTTATTTGTATGCATTGCATTTGCCCTTTTTTGGGCGGGGAGGGGTGTAATGGCCAGTTAAACTAAGCAATATACTGACACCATCCACAGAAGCATCCAATTTTGGTACTAGTACTAGTATTATCCAGGGTCTATTACATCCCTAAATGCATGCAATTCTTCATTTTTTAAAATAAAAAAATGCCATTCTTGTGAAGAACTTTCCCAGGCTTTCTGTTAACAAGTACATGTGTATAAAACAGTGTAATCAGAACATCTGCATTACCTAGGATGGTCCACATAGTTAAGTGTTGGGAAAGCTGTATTGCAAATGTGAGATAAGTGGAAACAAAGTGGATTGTGATTACACACATCCTTCAGTGATATATATACAGATATAGCAGTGGCAAAAAAGAAAGTCTAAAGCTATTTTAAAAATGCTTTTAAAACTATAAAAATGTTTTTAAAACTAATTCCTAGCTACATTGCCATTGAAATAACCTTCTTCCAAGTACTCTGGCACCATTCCATAAATATGACCAAGAAAGGCAAAGGTGAACAAGAATAACTATTACGGTTACATCATAGTGTAAAAGAAAGAAAGAAAGAAAGAAAGAAAGAAAGAAAGAAAGAAAGAAAGAGGCTATACAAGGAAGAAAGTAGTATCTATTAAATAAATGAAAAAAGTAATCATTGAGTTTATCTCCTAACACAGATGAGTTGCTGGACTGCCTTTTCCATGTGGTCCTCTAACAAGGAAACAAACAAAAAAAAGTGAGGGCAACAAGATGCAAAGAAGAATTTCTCAAAATCACTGCTGCTCTCAAATTATGAGACAAAACAGATGTTTGAAAACTTCCACATTTGCAGAGAAATATTTAAAATTGTGTAAACTGTTGGGGGGGGGAGTGACCAACAAGGTTAAAGAACTATATTGAAAACTTCAGAACATGGAACTTTATAAGTGCAACGCTACCCTTGAAAGCTCCCCCCAGTGCCCATGACATCTCTAAGTCTCCTACCACTTTACACATATTTACTGTCACCATTGCCATCTGGTACTTTTCAGTGCTGCTGTTGTGCAGAAACATGGATCCAAGGCACACATTCTCATAATTTTTCAGGGAGACTCCCCTGAAAACTACAGGGCAGTTATGCCCATAGATATGTTATGTGATATGTTGGTTGATTTTTATGGCCATCCTGTTTTAAAACTATGGTGGTGGTGGGGGGGGAATCATGAAGGCCCATAGATCTTGGATCCATGTCTTAGATCCATGCTTTTCTGATGTTTATAAGCTTTACTTTGACTGTGGTTTTTATTCAGGTGTTTCCAACTTTATACCAACACCTCCAAAGAAAAGCAAAGGATGTGCAACTTACACATGTGTAGATAGCCATAATAAAAATAGAAATGATGATGATGATGATGATGTTTCTTATAGAGTATACTCTGAGTGTGCACAGCCAGACATACTGAATTGCTTGGATGTCATACAGGACAGCACAGTCCTAAAACATGATTAAAGAAATAAGTATAGTGCCTATGTAAACAAATTTAAGATTAACCAATAAGCAACCCCACTAATAGCTGGCACACCCAGTACATTTCAAGTACGGTATATCTACAATGTGCTTGTACATTAGAACTCCACTCTTAAGATATAATAATATTTTTTAAAAAAACTTGCTAGAAAAACTCAGCACCAGGAATTATTAGTGCTGTCGAAAGATGTGTCCTTCCAATTATGGTCTAAAATTGATCAGAAGAACATATAAGCTGAACATCAAAATGTTTCTAAGTGAATCCAATTACCTGAGAAGTGAAAAGAAGCAGTAGGTTCAGCTATTGAACCATTCCCACTTAAAGAATGTACGACAGATAGCAGTGCTATTCTGGCAGAGCAAAGGCAGGTTGATAAACCTCTTGACAGAAGCATTGTTGTTAGGATGAATAAGGAAGGTAACCTGATAGCTGTTTTATAAGTTGTAGCTGCCTTACCACACCAGCCTTCATCAGCAGAATACACTGAAACACGTAGAACCAAGTCCTGTAAGACCTGTGGCCACACCCTCAGAAGCAGCCACCAGTACACGTGTACACACACCAGGCAGCCTTGCCTCACCCAGTCCCTGACAGTTGTCACAACGATCAAAGATGTACCATTGTACAGATGACAGGATTTTGATATCTAGAGGTGGATCGCTCCAATATTAATGGCAGCCTGACGCAGTAGCTGACTAGGAATTCAATATATACAGCTTAAATCTGAAGTGTCTATTAAAAATCAGCAAAAGTAATTGTCACGAGCAGGCCATAGTACAAACTGAAAAATCCTGGTAACTGAAAGAACAGTTGTAAATTTTTGGGATCTGTAACTTAGCATTTTGCCATTTTCCCCCTCAGATTGTGGGACTAAACCCTGGCTTTTACACAAGCCCGGCAAGGTTCTTAAGTGTGCAGCTTTCAACCCTTGATTTCATATACAGTGGTACCTTGGGTTACATACACTTCAAGTTACAGACTCCGCTAACCCAGAAATAGTACCTCGGGTTAAGAACTTTGCTTCAGGATGAGAACAGAAATCGCATGGTGGCGGCGCGGCAGAGGCGGGAGGCCCCATTAGCTAAAGCGGTGCTTCAGGTTAAGAACAGTTTCAGGTTAAGAACGCACCTCCAGAACGAATTAGGTACGTAACCAGAGGTACCACTGTAATAGGGTTATGTGCTGCCCATAGATGATGTACCCAAAAGGTCTCTCAAAATGGTTGGAAGGCTCTGCATCATTGTGAGAGCCCACTGGGCCAAAATTGGGTGAGATCCAGGATTTTTAGATCTCACGGGATTTGGTGGTGAGATTTTGGAGGGCCCTATATAATGTCCTGAACACAAGGATTGGCTTCAGTTCTGTTTGGCTAGATGGACAGTGAAACTTACCCATCCCTTCTATTTAGGGTCACTCAAGGATACAGTGGGTTGCTCTTTGAGGTCAAGGAATGATATCTTTTGTATCATCCAGATTAGTTTGGGAGGGACCTGCATGGTATCAGTCTTAGCAGGATAAAGTGGTCACCTATGCTCTGCACAGATAACTTGCTGCAATTACCGGTATACGGCAGATAAAATTGTGTGGGAGGTGGAAATATTACCATCCATACTGGATGAAAGGAAGTGCCTGTCCTAAGGTGCATAACATGGGGCATTAGGGCAGGGTCCACCCAAAGAAGGGGAGGCAGTTGAAAACAGGGTCACCTGGGCTGGGTTCACCCAGCAAAACTGGAGCAATTGCAAGGTTAGGGCCTGCCTTTGGAGAATCATGGGGACTTGCACATGGATTTTTATTAGTCAGGGTGCTCACGAATGAGCTGGTGACCGGATGGCAATTTTGGCATGGAAAGCCAAGTTAGTACCATCTGTAGATTTAAATAAAGTTGTCTCTATTATACAGGAACATTGTTCTTCTCCTTATTGCCATTCACAAATGGTTTATAGAGGGTTAAGAATAATATTGGCCAAGTATCCACATGTCACAATTTCCCAATTTTTAAAAGGCATGGACCATCTGGTAACCTCTCCTGCTACCAGCAGTGGCCAAATGCAAAGATGTGTGTGTGTGTGTGTGTGTGTGTGTGTGTGTGTGTGTATTAAAGGCATTAAGCAATGCCCTTCTATATTCATCAATAATAATTGACTTTGAAAAACAAAAGCTAAAAATCAAGACAAGGATTTAAAATATTTTCCCCGATTTTGCTCCCAATATTGTATTCTATTTTTGTAACACAAGCATTAGCAAAGCAGAGTGGGGCTGCCAAAAAGAGAAAAGGAAAACAACTAAGCTGGACATGGTTGAGATACCAAAATCAGCTGAGCCTTGCAAGAACATCCCATCTGACCATTAAGCTTGACACAGCAGCTTGAAACTAATGTTGACAACATCACTTATCCTTCTCTTTCTTGACAACAGACCCGTTCCGCACTTTCTAGCCTACATGTGTGCATTGTGCCAATATATGAACACCTGTTTTAAAAATGAAACATTTCCCCAACACACATGTAACTCCAAGGATTCTACTGAACCACATAACTATAAATCAAACAATTCCATATATTTGATATTAATGGTTTTTTTAAAAAAAACAACAACAACCCAACAATCTGCATCTTTACATTTTACTTTCCATATTGCATACTTCTTTAATGATGGGACAATGTTGAAAGCTGATACAGCATTGGCACAGATTAGACCAAGTACCACTGGGCTTCTCTCCTTCTAAGACTCTCATCCTGTCTATACAACCCACCTGGCTGTTATAACCATTATGCAACTTATGTAAGAACAGGCACCTGATGCAGTTCCTTGTTTTCCTCCTTCATCAATATCCTCCTTTCCTTCTGTATTGTTTCTGTTAGATTGTAAGCGATTTAGATTATGAAATGCTTCAACAGCATTGCCATAGAAGCAGTCTAAAAATGTAAAATTACTGGAGATCCACTGTTTCTGCACTCATTTCCATTTGCCATTGTGCATTTTATAGACATATATAAACACAAGGGTTCTGAGATTCTAACTGGAGATGGATTTAGGATTACAGTGAAGATTAAAAGTGTATTGGTTATGTATGATTTATTATGTATAAAAATGTATGCTCATTCATACACAATGTGTTACACAGGGTTGAATCACAATATTGTTTAAGAAACAGGAGCTATACGTGAGAGAAAAATAATAGATCATGAAAACTTCCAGCTTATCAGCCAGTTGCATGTATGGATCTACTTATGAGCTAATGTTTCAGCACTTGAGGACAAACGTGTGTTTTTTGCTGCAGCACTTCAAAAGTCTAAGTTACTACAGAAGTCATAATTTTATAAAAAGGAACTTGATTGATATGAGGCAGGAACATTGGTTAAATGTGTAACCTCTGTATACCTTCCTTGACCTCACCAGAAAACACACTAAGAAACACCATCTCCCCCTCCAACTTTAGTAACTACCAGATGACACTTAAATGTTTCTCTGTCTCCAAAAATATTTCTGTCAATGGTATGGCAGATAATTGGCTTATATACGTTACAGTGGTGCCTCGGGTTACAGATGCTTCAGGTTACAGACACTTCAGGTTACAGATTCCGCTGACCCAGAAATAGTACCTCGGGTTAAGAACTTTGCTTCAGGATGAGAACAGAAATCATGCTCCGGCGGCACAGCAGCAGTGGAAGGCCCCATTAGCTAAAGTGATACCTCAGGTTAAGAACAGTTTCAGGTTAAGAACAGACCTCCAGAACGAATTAAGTTCTTAACCCGAGGTACCACTGTACTTAGCTGCTGAAAATGCACACATTGTTTGGGGAACCCCTATACTGGTGCAGAGTGCAACTGGAAATAAATTTTAAAATACAAACATCCAAGTGCCATAAATAATCTTAGTTTATCAAAAAAAACTGTAAAACAAACAAACAAACAAACTGTACAATCAGGCTTTGTACAGTTTCAATAAAGAAACAACTGAAAGCATGTTGCTAAGGTCTCCATTTGCAAATATTTTTTACTAAGGAGGACCCACAAAACATCCAGTGGGTTTATAATATCTGCTATTCTTGTGGAAAACATCACTATGCTTCAGATGGGATTCCGGGGACTGGTCTCAAAGGAAACTGAGAAACAGCAACTGAGTTTTTCAAATCCTAATGTCAGGTCAGGTTAAAAGAAAACTCAGAACAGAAAAACACTGATAGTGTTGCTTGTTGGAACATAAGCATAAAACATAAAAAACCACATTCTATTTCATGGGACATAATTGAGGCCACACACACACACAAAGAGTATGCATGGGTTGTTTTCATGAAAGCATTTGTGCAATGATATATTGAAGTTAGTCTGGGAAAGACTTGGCAGCATAGCATGATGGAAGACTCAGAAATGGAAATAGCTAAAAACAGCTAATGAGAAAACTCAATCCTATGTGGATCAAAATGAAGAAGAACTGTAGTAGCAACAAGGAGACATTTAAGGAAATTACCCATAGTGAGTCTCTAGCTTGGCCCTAGTATTCTTCATAAATCATCAGACCTAGAGAAAAGGTATCTAAGGATTGAGCATCAGAGCAAGAAAAGTGTATTTTTTTCCAGTTACAGAACATATGTCCTTTATGAAAAATAATTCAGAACAATATTATACATGGTGCTTTTCTGTATTTACTATTCAGTTAATATTATTATTCGCTACACACCCTGGCAAAAGAAAAAGAAAAAAAGAACTCAAAGCAACTTATGAACACTAAAAACAGATATAAAAACAAGGCTAAGAAAACAACCTAAAATACAATAATACGCATAAAGCAGCATGTCCAACTGGACCCCACTTCACAAAAAATATGCAGACAGCTAAGCTCCAAAGGCCTGGCTGAACAGAAATGTTTTTAAGTGGCCCCCAAAACAGATAGTGATGGCACCAGCCGTGCCTTCCTAAGGCAGAGGTGGTTTTAGGACATGACCAGGGTGGCCACACTGCAGGGGGCACCACAACAATGCTGTAGAACAGAGTGCAAAAGGAGGGGCTAGCTGAATTTTGCCATCGCACAGGGTGCCACTGAAATTTGAGAGCCCAAAGCCTGCTACTGCCTACGGAGAGAATTCCACAAATGGGGAGCCACCACTGTGAAGGCCAGTTCTTGTGTCACCACCTTCATCATCTCCCTTAGAGGGGGCATGCAGAGAAGGGCCTCAGCTGGTGTCCAGGTTAGTTCATGTGAAAGAGATGGTCTTTGAAGTATTGTGTCTTAAGCCACATTAAGGCTTTATAGGTCAAAACCAGCACATTGATGTGGGCCCAGAAACTAAACAGTAGTATGGTTGCCATATTTCAAAAAGTAAAAACCAAAGTAGTTGAGCTCTTTTTACAAAAACGACAAAAAACCCACAATTTTTCAGTTGACTGCCTAAGATCCAGGACAAAGCACCGCCTTTTGGAAATTCCCCCCAGACGTCCATTCCGCCTTTGAAATCCCAGTAATGTCTAGGGAAATCCGGACGTATAGCAACCCTAATCAGTAGCCAATGCAACTGTACCAAAATTGGATGTTTCCAAACTGCAGTTGCAGTTTCCAAGCTGTCTTCAAAGGCAGTGCCAGCTATAATTCATTCCAGTAATCTAACTTAGAGGTTATTTTTAGCCTACAGAAATTAAGGTGCCAATACCATTACTTGCTTTTCATAAGACACACCAGTTTGGTCTGTTAAAATTTTAATAATTCTGCCCCATCACTTTAATATGTGCAATTTACTCTGTTAAAATAACCAAGTCAGACACTGAGGCATTCACATAATAACTAATTTACAAAGAACAGATGTGAATCATTAATACAAAAACAGCTGACAAGGAGGAAAGACTATTAAACAGCATGTACTGTACTGAGCAGATTGGTTTTTAAATTACTCATACTTGTTCACTTACAAAAAGAACAAAAACAGATCTGATTTCACATAATAGAATTTTGTTATTTAAAATAAATTGCTAAGGTCGCTTCACCCAACTTTTTAGACCCAAATGACAGAGCTAGATTTTATAAGAAACATAGAGCCTTTACTAAAAGGTTGTATCACAGCTTGCCCTCTCATCCATAATGTTTTTTGATTTGTAACACATGGAGGGCAAAATGGAAAGGGAAGTCCAAAATAGTTCAGCAAAAGAAGGTTGCCCCTCTTTCTCGTGGGCTCAGGTGTGCAGATTACCTTCCCTTCCAAAAGTGGAAGTAGCAGATGGGAGAGAGTGGTCAGGCTCAGCAAGTGCTTTCCTGGTAGCCAACTGCTTGTGAAAAAATGATTGCACAGAAAGCAAGTGGGGAGGGGGAGTCAGTGGACTGAACATTGGGAAATGTTGTCCTTGCAATATATTTATTCCTTTTCCAGATACCACCAACTGGCAAACTAGGTCACTCCATGATGAGAGTTGAGCTGAGTTTATATTCTCACCTGTGTTACAACCACTGAAACCTTTCACATGACAGAGAAGGTGCCAATTATTACGGAGGATACAGGCTGTTGGGCTTGCTGTTTTTGCTTTACAGTTTTGATCAGGTGTCAACAGACTCAGTACAGTGGTACAGTGTACACAAACCTGGGCTGAAACAGGGAAACTTTTTTTAAAAAAATACAAACGGATGTAGAAATGTGGAGAAATGAATTTAAGTTTAGAAATATATGAGAAATCAAAATTGACAGATCTGCCTGCCCCTGAAAGGAACCGATGATGCAGAAGGAAAGAGGAACTAAGTTGAGTGCAGCAGGATCAAGCACAAAAAACTATTTCTCTTATCAACTATTTCCCCCCCCTACACAGGCAGTCTATCTCTCTTGCACTCTTAACAACTAAGGATCTTGATATGTTAAAGGGGGTAAATGTCACCATCAGACAACAGTGCAATCCCTCTAGGGATAGAAGAAAGATAAAAATCAGATAATATCTTGTGTTAAATTACTTGGAAGAAAAGGGAGATAATATAAATGCTATAAATACTCACTACACATGGTTGCAGCTTTCCAGCATTACCAGCGTTAATACACCTCCCCCCACTCTTTTTCAGTTATCTGAGCAGCTGTGAGGGCATGATTCTTTCAGCTCAGTACACCATAGAGCCTAGTTGCAACTATAATAGTTTGTGGGAACTCTCAAAGTAGTGATGTGTGACAAGTGCTTGTATGCTTCAACCCCAGGGCAAGGGCCACACAGCAATAGGTCTGCTACCCAGGTTGCAGATTTAAAGGAGACACTAAATGATACATTAAGGATACACTAATCATGGGGCTTACCCACACTTCCTCTTTTACTGATACTTTCCCCCAGGGGAAGAAAAAAAACGTTTTTATCGCTCAATTGGAGCACATTCAGGTTTTCTGTGGATTATTATTTGTTCCAATTTAAACCTAAAAAATGTGTTTTCCCTGGGAAAGGAGTGGAGTGAAGGAAAGATTGGGTCAAGTGGAAAACTCTTCTTTCTAGGCATGGTACAAGTGGAAGTGTGAATGAGACCCATGTCTACTCAAAAGTCCTACTGAATTCAATGGGGCTTACTCCCAAAAGCATGGGGGTCAGGATTGTAGATTTTGATACCTATTTTTACTTGGGAGCATTTTCTATCTCAGCCTCGTGTGTGTGTGTGTGTGTGTGTGTGTGTGTGTGATCTATTTGTTCTAGATAGTTTTAATCCAAGCACTGTACCTAAAAACACACACAGTAATTACTCACATTCCATGGCCTTAAAAAAAAAATTCTCTTAGCCAGCAAAGCTGTAAACACCAGAAGTATGAATTGATCAAAGATGTGGGTTTAAAGAATCCTTCCCAGGCAATGGTTCTGATATATATATATATATATATATATATATATATATATATATATGAGATCAATTTATAGCTGGTGCTCAACTACTTATTTTGGGCAAGAGCTTTGATGTTGTTTTTAAAAACTTAAAATACAGAGTGCGAGAAAATATTGAACTACCCCCAACCACTGCAAAGAGATCCTGTGGTAATATTGTAGGTTCTATTCACAAGGAACAACAGGTTGTCATAAATAAAACCATGGGACACTAGGCAGCAACAATTCTACTGTTTGTTTTCAGTGTTTGAAGCCCAGGAAGCTGCTGTAGAGACACAAGACCATGAAATGCTATCGCCAGCTTTGTTCACAGCAGGGGCATTTTATCAACACAAATAAGAGCCATGGATTTTCAGGGAAAACAAGGAAAGCAATAGAGTCATGCCATGGTTCACAAGCAGACGTTATAAGAGGCAACCTTAATACTATCCTGCTTTTTGCATTATACTGATACCAAAAAACAAATATTGGTGGGAGATAATGAACATACCGGAATGATGTGGGGCATAAGCTATAGGTAGTCAACTGTACTATGGAATGTTCCAGGGGTCACTTAAAGTTTGTTATTTCTCTCTGTTTTAAAAGATTTGTGGTGGCTTTACAACGCAGAGAAACTAAATTATTACCAAAGAAGAGTTTTTTAAAAACTCTTTTTTTTCTTTTATTGTCTTTTTGAGGGCGCTGTTGCAAAAATTCTGTAAATCTGTAGCAGTTATATTACAAGTACTTTATTAGGACATGCATGCAAAAGCCAGGTATATAAACAGTCAATACTAAATAGTAATGGTGAATAAGATATATTTTACAGAAGTCTAGCAAACCAGAAAATAATATGTGAATAAACACCGGGGGCAGACTTTGGGAATATGGTGCCCTGAGTGAGGACAAAATTGACCCCAAAATATTTATTTTCTTATTTTACTATTCCTTTTGGAACACAGCTTGTTATAGTACCTTCCCCGCACCATCTACCATTCTGCGCATGCTCTCAAGTGAACTATTTTGCACCCCCTTGGCTCAGCGCCCTGTCGGGGGTGGGGGTGGGGACTGCCTGCACTGCCCTAAGAAGGCAGATTTCATAACACATTTATACCAGAGAGTTCAGGCTACTCAGCAACACTAACACACATTGGGAACTGATTTCCATTACAATTGAAAGGTGGTAGCTACACTGTTTAACATATCAAAATGGAACAGAGATTTCAAAAGCTGAGAAACTCATCTTGCATAACAATGATCTTCTACCATAGTGAGGCATCTGATCAAGGCCTGTATTTTTAAATGAGCTTAAAGGTATATTTGCTAATGTTTGTATGTTTCATGCCAGGCAGAAAGCAGCTGGCTAAGTACTCTGGCAGTTGTTTATCTTCCTGCTCTCCTGGACAAGGGCCCCCCCTGATTTATAGCAGTAGCAGGAGACAAGTTTATCAATGTTGTAAAAGGGAATTACAGGCTGGGAGCAAAGGCTATACTGACCCTACATATTACAGAATACAATCAAGCTGCAAAAACAGTAATTAAGAGTTGGTAAATAGTAAGATTTATTGTTTAACAGAAAATAATACCATGTGCCTCCCATCAGACTGTAGCCACATTTTCCTAAGGTTTAAGGTAAGAGCTAATGGGGAAAGCAGCTGGCTGGGGAAAGGGGGGTGTAAACTGAAGAGGCTTCTTTGAAGCTGTTTTTTTTACTGAGTTCCTTTTTACTTTGCAAAGGCCTTTTCTTCTAAAAAGCTATCTATGTTATGTATGAGATTTATTGGCTTAATGTAATTATGCAAAGGATTTAGAAAGTAAGAAATGTTAGATTCTTATGTTAGATTCTTATTTCATTGATGGTGTGTGAGAATGTGAACCCAAGATCTCTGTTTAGATAGAATTTAATACCATGAGCCATTTGTTTTAGCCATTTGTTTTGGAATGCAGGGGCAACAGGGGCAAAAGGTGATCTGGTAATTAAGGTGCCTTGTCGAGGCAAATGTAAGATATATGGCTACTTATCTGCCATTTATGGATAGAAGAAAATATAGCTCTTTGTCTCCCATAAAAGGTAATAGGAAATGGGTGTATCTTTTATGATTGGTTCTAGCAAACAGCCAATAGGAATTTCAACCAGGCTGATTGGACAGAGGCAGCCAAAGGAGGAGCAAGGGGGCTGGGCTAAGGAAATATAAGTGCTGGCCATCAGGGCTGGAGGGGGCAGAGCTTTGGTAACCATATACCACTGTGTCTATCATTTATTTGTCTGACAAATAAATTATTATTTTAATTTCTCTATTGCTGTGTTGAATATTTCATTCCAGCTAAGCGTTAACCACAAGCAGGGTGCTACAATAGCACTAGAGCAATAAGAGCACATCAAAGCAGGACAAACTCTATTGGCATCTAGATGAAAAATGGCATTTTATTCAGTTACAAAATAATATTATTTCTCTTCATAGGACAGGGAACAATGGGGCAATTTGATTGTTATGGCATTTCCAGGGACTGCCAAGGCATGACTGCCATGATTTTGGCAGACTCTCTGTGACAAACTTTGCAGCATTCAGAGATAGAAAGCGAACCTGGGGCTGAATATGGGTACAACTTCAATTAAATGCTTGCTGAGGAAAAGCTTACTCCTAGAGCACACAACAAGCAGTTGATATGGCTGAGGTGAGGTAAACAGTTTCCTTACCTCTTAGAGGAGTTACAGAGATGGCCAGGCTTTCCTTGGGTAACTTAGTCAGCTGTATAGTTTACTGAAACCAGAATGTTCTAAGGCTTAGCTCAACATAGCACAGAACCAGGAGTAGTAGAGTAAGAGCAAAGAAGTCACAATTTTAGCCCTTTGTACCAGCATGCTTTCAGCAGTGGTTAGGTACTACACAGCAGCATTTTCCCCAAGGATAACAGACAATAGACAATGGTAGTCAACCGCAGCTAAAACCAACAGAGCTGTTTCTCTTTCACTCTTTTACACTGTATGATTTTAAATGTATAGCGTAAACGCTGAAATCCCATCTCTCTCTATCCAATAATTGTTTTAGAAAGGCAGTCAAATGGTTTATTGAACATCTCCCTTTGTTTCACAACCCTAATTAAGGACAAATCAAAAAAGATAATATTGCAATATAAAACTGACAGAGAAATAGTATGCATTAACCATTTAATTAGAAATACTATCAATAGCCTTTTATCTCCATTACATTAATTTTACATCTCATGTGCAGTCTTCATAACCCATGACTGAATGGAAGCAGTTTGTAGAAGTATTTTGCCCCCGACATTTTCATGTGACCAAAATTTGCTCCTCTGTGTGGCATAAACTGAGAAGGCTGTAGTATCTTGTTTTAGTGCAGTTAGTATCACTGGTTATGATGAACAACACTGTCAGCACAGAGCTCTTTTATGGAGGATGGCATTTTCTGAATGTTGACTGTACCCTGATTTTTCGTATAAAATGCAATTCTCCATTTTATTTTATTTTTTAAAAAGCTACCTCTAAAGGAGACACACTTTTTAAAGCTTTTATCCTAGGGCGCATACCGAAGTACCCACATAGTGTATAGGAAGGAAGGTGCTAATCAAGAGTAAAGGGATAATACAAAGTGGGAACATTCATTCATGCCACTAGCAAAGTCTACCACAGAAGAGTAACTAACCAATAAAATACAGTCAGCATTTGCAGTGGCGGAGCTTCATGCTACAGCACTGGGAGAGCAGAGAGCAGGCAAGGGTGGGGCTGGCATGCGTCCCGGGGGCATGGTGCCCAGCACGGGTGGTGGGACTGTGATGGCACCCCACTGGGATCACGTTGCCAGGGGTGGTGCACTCCCCCCGTACTCCTCTTCCTCCACCAGTGAGCATTTGCATAGCATCACTTTGGAAAGTGATGTGGCACTTGGAGGGCTTGATGAGCAGTAGATGATAGCCCAGGATGGACCACAGGAGCAGCTGTGGCTACCTTATCTTCCAGACTGATATATTTATATTTTGTTGTTGTAAGAGTTGGCAACCCTATAAGGAGATGAACACCATGCAAGTGAAGCTCTCAAAGGTGAAACTATGTGAACTCACAAAGGCAAAAACCCTTGGGAAAACCAGCATTTATACATTAACCACCTTGAGTTGAGCAAGCACCTTAATTTCCAGAAGAGGGAAAGTAAGTGGGCAAATACCCACATGTCAGCTCATACTCTGTTTTCTATAAATTGTTCTATTACAAGTATCTGATTGTATGGCTCTCTTGTTTCTGAAATTACTGACACATACATATATGTATATTTTATCTTACAAATATTTTCTATTATTATACAATCTCCAACTATACTAGAAATCTTCCATCACTGTTCATTTTTGCAATGTTAAAGGAGTATTTTTATTGACTCACCAGCTTTATGGAAACTTCTTCCTTCTGTTTTTTAATAAACAAGAGCACTTCACTAGTTTTTAAAAAGTTAAGGGGCTCATAAACAGAGTGGGGGCCCTAAACACTGGCACAATAGGTTCTAAAAATACCAAATGCATGCAATTTATCTCCTTATTAAGTTAACTGGTTTATTGCTTTACATATCCGGAGGCATCCTAAAGTGTTTTACAATATACATTGCTAGGTTTTCATCCAAAGGAGGAAAGGGTAATATAAAATAGCACAAAACAGTGTCTCCCTACACACAGGACAGACACCTCTAGTCATTTAAATCCTCACCACCAATGCAGTACAGATGCCCAGGAGTTTTCATCTAGCATCAGAAAGATGACAAATTAGTGCCAGGTGAGCTTCCCTGAAGGGGCTATCACTAAAGAGGCCTGTTCTTTTGTAACTATCCTCTGAATATCTCAGATGCGGCACACAGAGAAGGGCCTCGGTTGTTGATCTCACAGGTTGGTATGGGGAGAGACATCACATAAGGTATTGGAGTTCTAAGATATATAAGGTTTTAACAATCAAATCAGCACTTTGAATTGGCTAAGAAAGAAAATGGCAGCCAGTGTAGGTTGAATGCTCAGATTAGTGAGTCCTGTCACATTTTGCTCTAGCTGCAGTTTCTGAACTGTCTTCAGAGGCAGCCCAACATTCAACACATTGCAGTAAGGATCAAGGATACCAGGCCCATAGCTGTCAACATTTCCCTTTTTTTAAGGGAAATTCCCTTATTCTGAATAGGATTCCTCGCAAGAAAAGGGAAAAGTTGACAGCTATGACCAGGCCACAATACACCAAAGCCAGGCTAGCCCAACCCTGATAAGGTCACAGCTGGGCCACCAGCCAAAGATGGTAGAAGGCACCTCACACCAAACAGGCCATTGGTACTTCCAATAACAGAAGCAGATCCAAGAGCACCCTCAGGTTGTAGACCTGCTCATTTATGGTGAGTGTGACCCCATCTAGAACAGGATGCAGCTCACCATCTATATTGAAGAGTAACTAACTAATAGAATTATTTATCTTTATCTGGAATATTCATATGAATTGAGATTCAGTTCATTGATGGCTATTCAGTCCACTACAGAGAGTAGAACACTCTGAGGCAGTATAGGCAAAAGACTCTGTTCCCTCCACTCAAAGAGCTTTACAGAATAGTGCTTAGTGGTGGTTT
Source organism: Podarcis liolepis (assembly GCF_965112155.1). NCBI lineage: Eukaryota > Metazoa > Chordata > Lepidosauria > Squamata > Lacertidae > Podarcis > Podarcis liolepis. The sequence continues at coordinate 36,269,352 of NC_139556.1, read as the reverse complement.
TGACCCTGATGTTAAATGGTACCCTAGTCCATTAAGTACCCCTTCACATTCTGGAAACAGGGCATAGAAGTAAATCATTTCGGTGGGGTTATAATCTTTTCCCATTGGGCTCTAAGTTTAGAGGAACCTTGTTAACAGTTCTGTGTGGCACCTTTAAGACAAACCAATTCAGATTCCAGTCTTTTCTGGGAGACATCCCCATGGAATTTAGTGGAGCTTACTCCTGAATAATGTATGGTTATTGTGACATTATCCCACACTAGACATTGTGACAGCAGGCACCCATTCTAAACCAAGATCAGACAATTTTTCAGTTTAGCTAGGTGCTAAACTCCTTTGCAGAGGACAAAGATGGAAAGGAAACCAACATTTAGCCTGGCTCATGTGACCTTCTTGGTCCCACACACCAGGTCCAGGAGTTACCAGCTACTACTGCTCTGAGGTGTATGCCCATGGGAGTTCCCATCCTTTTCACTCCATGGACATTCTGGCCCAGGTAACATATGGTGGAGAGAAGATCCTTGTCAATATTTTGAGTGGAGGCAAGAAGTTTTTAATGCAAAAAATACCTTGAATACCTTGTCTAAACTGAGATAAGCCAACCTCCCAAAATAGACTTTCAGAGGATTTAGTTCACTCCTTGAAAGTGGAATAATATTTTTGTGTGAGATTACATAAAGTGCAAAAGTTGCAGGAGGAATATTCAGCCCTGTACTTCTTTCAAGCTTAGAACCTGCTCTTAAGAAGCCTGGCAAGTATCACATTTCACCATCCTTGACCCTCTTCGAAGATATTTAAACTGAATGAAGTTGTTATCATTGTTATGTCAGGTATTATATGGGGGGGGGGGACTGCAGTGAAAGTTCTCGTTCCCCTTTAAAGGGAGGGAGGAAACAGGTTTTCTTTTTCTTTTCTTTCCTTTTTAAACAATCAGATTAAAAACCAAGTAGTTGCACACAGCAGGAAGAAAGAAATGTCACATAAATCTTTTTCTGAGGTTTGAAAAGGCTCAGGGGCTGACACATTGAAACTCCAGATCCAATATAAGTGCAATAACGGAATAATAATAATAAAAAACAGGTTGCATCTATTTTTATCCAGCTGGTGTGAACAGTGGCATAATTTTAATCTGATCAGAAGTTTCAGAAGTTGCTTCTATGGTTCCTTCTCTCTCGGAAGTAAACAAGATTTGGGCAATGCACTTTTCAAGCTTGCCATTTTCAGCTCCTGGTCTCCCATTCCAGTTGTAAAGTTACAATAAAATATAAAGACAGGAGTTATTCTTCTACTGTAAATGGATACAGAATTCTAGTTCTCCAGAATCCCAAATAATTCCAGGGAAAGTTACATAGGAACAATACTTGTGGACAGAATTAAAGGCTGTAAGATTGAAATCACCAGATTTCATGAAATTAATGCTGCCTGGTTGCAGCAGAGTATTCTTATTGATTCTATGATGTAAGATTGGCTAATGCTGAGAGTAATGTCCTTTTTATTATTTAGAGTTTTTAACACATATTACTGCTGCTTTGCACTAAATACTCATCAAAGACACCTGGTATCTGCTTCCTATAGAATGACATACCACTCTCTGGAAAGCTCTTTATGCCAGAGGGGTAGACACAGAGGGTGGGAATACTCAGTTTGTGAATTATGGAGAGGGAGAGTGATGAGCCCCTCTTAAGAATAGTATGGAAGAAATGGGTCATGATTTGTTGGAAGGAATCCAGGTGTCCTTTAATTCGAGCACTGGCCCCAGGCTACTTGTGCACTGATTGGTAAGAATCTGAAGCAAATGCATGAGTCACTGACTCCAATTGTCAATCCAACTTTCAATCGAGAAGTGGTTGAAAGCTTCCTCTTTTCTCAGAAGCTTGTGCATGATTCACATCATTTCAATTTGAATAATCTGTTTACTATTGCTTGCATCTCATGGAGCAGCAGGGGTGGGGAAGAACTCATGATGATGAAATCAGTCTGAAAACATTTGTCTGTCAGCGGGGGTTATTGGTTTGGTTTGCTCTCGTTCTTGTTTTTATTATGTATTTTGTGTTTTTAGCTTGTATGTTTGTGCTGTTAATGACCCTGACATCTACGGATGACTGCAGTGCCTGGAAACAGTCGTGTCGTGTATCTATAGCAGTGACCAGAAGAGAAATGACCACTGGGAGGAACACAGAGAGACGAAACGCCATGGTGCATCTGCAGCAGCAGCACCTTCATCTGCCCTAGCTGCAACAAAACGTATCTCTTTCACATCAGTCTCTACAGCCACAGCAGGTGCTGCAACATTCCAACAGTTTGACCTCATCCCCAAAGGCACTCTCCTCCATCGTCTCCCGAGACAGATGGATGCCAACAAATAATTTTTAAAAAGCTGTGCTTGGGAAAGGAGAACTGGAAAATGGAATGAAGGAGGAGAAAGCAGGTGATGAAAAGCCAGCCAGAAGGATGTATCGTGTAGGGAAAGAAAAACCCAGGAGATAATTTGCTGAGAGAGGTGTAGACATGGTCAGGAGGTACACTTGCATGGAAGGCTGAAGTGATTTGCACTGCTGGTGCTTACCACATTCTGAAATAAGTAATAAATGTGATGCAAAAAACTATGAAGTCTAGAAATTTTTAAATTCCCTAAGATCACCAGTGATGCTTTGAAATAACCAACCAAATCATACCTGCACACCTTTAGGCATACTATTGTAGGGGTAGGAAACCTGTTACCCTACAGAAGTTTCTGGACTACACAAATCACAACGCCCTGACCATTAGCTGGATGGGCCTGATAAGAGCTGGACCCCAACAGCATCTGAGGGGCCACAGATTTCCCAGACTTAAACTAGAACATAGTTAAATTATCTTGACGTCTTAGTGAAATGCGCTGTTCATTTGATTTTTGTTGCTCTTGCCTTGCATTGTTTGATTTTTGCACCTACTCTTGAATTTTTAGAAAGGACTATTTAAATTGTAAAAGGCTTTGACATGACTTCTGATCATCAGTGCCTTCTTAAAATGGTTTTCCCCTCCAATCGTTCCAATTTTTTAAATTGCCATCAAAAGCAAGCAGGTGGGTTTTCTCATCAGTGAAGAATTAAGTATATGACAATTATGAGGCAGCAAGGATGTTAAAAAGCCAACAAAAATGTGAACCAAATATATGTCCCCCAAGCAACAGTTTACTTTTAAAACATAAGGCTATAATCTAATGCCCAGTTACTTGGGAGTAAGCCAAAGGCCTTACTTCTGAGTAGACATGCCTAGGATTTCAATCTAAGGCTAATTACTACCCAGTATCTGATATATATACCTGTAAATAAGAGAAAGAGACAGTTGCCAAATTATTTCACATTCTGTCTTTCCAATTCCTGTTTGTAGGGCTCCAGTTAAGAAATTTTCACACACTTGAAATGTAATCACCTCCAGCTAAAACATGAGAAATTGTACTTTCAAGCTAAATATCCAGAGTATGCTTTTAGCCAACAATATTTACTCTATATGGGGAGAAATATTGCTAAAAAGAGGTACAACTGTATTTTCTTAAGCATAACAGCGAGACCTTGGCTTATATGCATTAGGCTTTTACCATAGATTAGTGCCAATTTAAAGCACTTGTAAAGAACGTGAGCTGATCTGCACAGCCTTGCCTGCATACAAATATCTGTGCTAGGATATCTGCTGTCGCAGTGAGAACTGTGCAATTTTGAAAGCCTGCATGAAGATCAGTTCAGCTGCTAGACAAAATGTGCAACATATTTAAGCCTTGAGGCAATTGTGATTGGCCTGAGGACAGATGATAATTGTATGGTAATTTCAGCTTGAAGAATGTGTAGCTGTTGTGGGTGTAAATACAAGCTTGGCAAGGTGACTGGTCAATATGAAGCGATTTTTATCTCTTTACACCTTTCTTTGAACTAAAATCAATTTAAGATCAGGAACGAGATGGTTTTATTTATGTAGTTTTAAAAGCATCTAAATGCACAGTTCTGAGTATTGAATATTTTGGTAGCTGGCAGTGCCTGGTGGTACAATTCAGCAGCACACACTCATGCCATGTACTTGCAAATGTATACTTTTTCTCTTTTCTTTCACAATGTATCCTATGGACCAATTGTGAATGTTAAGGGACACTTTCTGAATAGCTTAAGAGGTTCCTCCTTCCATCTCATCCGTGTGTGTGTGTGTGAGAGAGAGAGAGAGAGAGAGAGAGAACAGAGATTGTCTAAAAGTAACTGCAAACTGCAAAATCTCCTTTTTATGCATATGCCATCCTTATTTATTTTACCCAACACTGTCTAGAGCTGCTGATATTAACCAGTAGAGGGAGGTAAAACCTCAAGCTAATGAAACATGATTTCATCATTACTATTTAAATTAGTGAAATTATAACACAATATATATACTGTCAAAATCATAAGGAGTATTATTATTACTGTTACTAAATAGCTGCTCATTTCAGTATTCCTTAAATACTTAGACTTCAGCAACAGATAATGCATGTTAAAATAACCAAATTAAAAGCATATTGTATAATATGAAGATGTACAGAGTCAGGCCATTTAATGGCAAGAGCTAGTTCCAGGTTTGAGAGGTCTCTGAGCAAAATATTCCTCCTACCATCCTGCAGCCAAAGCGGTCCAGGCAAAAGCACATTTGCGGAGGAAGCAGAAGTGGGTTAAAAAGCCACTTCTGCTTGAAGATGGTGGAGGAAGGAGGACCTTTCTTTTTTGGAAGAAGGGTGGTTATTACCATTTTGTTGGTCCAATACAGATCAGAGAAGGAAAGGAAAGATGGTTAGGTGAAAGGTTTCTTCTGAAATATGCCCAGTTCCTGCATTAAGAGCACATGCGGCACTTAGGGGTTCTGGCCGGGAGAATTTTTCATGCAAGTGGGTCACCGCTGACTAAGTATCAATTTGAGGTGGTGAACTGGAGGGTTTTAGCTGGGTTAGGGACTCATTCTTTCAGAATTGAGCCTACCTTCTCTGCTGCTCGTTGGGGTATGTCTCCAGAGGGCATACAGCAGGTGGAGAGGTGGATATCTTCTTCCTTCAAGTCTTATATACTACCCCATGGGCATTTTCAGTGCCATCCTGTTGAAAGAATTTAGGCTTGTCCTATATAAAATATAGTATGCATTTGCAGTGCTTTTTAGTATAAAGGGTTGGGCAAAAATAAGCATCAACTGTCTGCAAACTTCACATGACTGTCACCTTATTTTTTCCCTCTTTCTTTCATGTTTTCTTTTACAAAATTCATGGTTCCAAGTGCAAGTGCTTTCTCTTTTGGGCAAATTTCCCTCAGATTTGTACTTGCCAACCCCAAATACACCCTACTATTCATTGTGGAAATCAAAGCATCGTTCACACTGTCTCAGTCACTGGCATCTGGCAGAAAAATAAAATCAGTCTCCATGTGCGTTGCCAGACAAAATGCTTTGTTCGTGTTTGTGCTGGCAACAGTTTTCATAGGCAACAGAAGATTGCTCAGGTTAGCAGGCAGTCATCCCTTCTCATCTTTTTATCCCACACAGCTCAGATGTTCCAGAGATGGTATGAGAATTATTCCTTTCAACAGGTTCAGCTTTTTTTGTTCCATTAGTGACAAGGGCAGACTTCAGGAACCTGGCAAATCATTATGCTCTGTAACAGAATGGGATCTATTGCCATCACTCACACAAAACCTAAAGGTTCCTTTTTTGTATCCATGCTCCTTCAAGCCTCGTGGATAATATTTGTCTTCCCAACACAATACACAATACAATACACAGTATTCCAGGTAAGCATGCTCACTTTTATTATGCTAGCAAAATGATCATCATTATAGTTTGCACAGTAAATGTAGAGCAGGATTTGTACTGGAAGGCCATTGGCTTAGCTAATCAGTGCTTACTTTAAGCCCTGTAGCAGATCCCAGCAGACTTGAAGTCACCATCAACTGATAGGAATAGATAGACATCTTTCCGCAGGGCCTGCAAGACAGAGCTGTTCCACCAGGCCTTTGGTCAGGGCGCAGCCTGACCCCCTCCTCTGGCAATCTGCACAGAATTTTGCTTAATGGTTGCCATCAATTTGATTTTAATTAATTTTAGAATGAATGTTTTTAGAATGCTGGAATATTTTGATTGTTGTTAGCCGCCCTGAGCCCAGCTTCGGCTGGGGAGGGCGGGATATAAATAAAAATTATTATTATTATTATTATTATTACTACTACTACATGGGTCACCTATGCTACAAAAACATGTGTGTTGCAAGGAGCACTGCAGCTGAAGCGCCACTGAAGGTATGTACTCTGATGTCTTGGTGAACGTGCGGGATGCATGGGGCGGACCCTCTGGGTTTGGGAACAAAGAAGATGGGAACTTGGAATAGAGCAATTGATCTGTTTAAAAAATTGTGGAGAGGTATCATCAGGCAGGGGATACCATGTTATCTCCTTTTGTCATATCTAGTAGTTCTTGGATATTGTTCCCTGCCACCATTCGACGCCCACCCTCCTGGTACTTCCAGGGGCTCTAGAAATGGGATTGTATAAAATGAAAAAGATGCAGCCCATGTCAGTAGAAGCTGGGGAAGGAAAAGCATGATGTCATAATCATGTGTGCTGAAAAGAAGGTATTTCCAGGCCTCTTTAGGACTGCAAACTTTAAACTACTACTTAAAAAGGAAAATTATAGCAGCTAGAAGCTTTTTATATATCTATTTATGGAGCAAATGTTGACCACACTAAAAGCTCTTCTGCAAGCTACTGTGGCGCAATCTTTGGAACTTGTGTGAAAAGCTCTCCTGTGGATCACAGTTCCCTAATGGATATATAAGCAATAAGGCAGTCTCTCAAGTAACCTGGCCCTAAGCTGTATGGAGCCTTATGTGATAGTACCTAATATATTTTAGATTACTTACTTGCCTTAGCTGATGAAAGAATACAGCTGATGAAAGAATACAGACAGGTGTCTGGAATTATATCTACAATTAAGGAATGTGTTTCTCAAGAAGCCAAGCAAATGAATTTGAAAGCACACTAATACAGTAAAGAAAAAGCTGCAGATGCCATCCTACCCAAACAACTTCCAAATTCTTCATCCCAAACTGCCCTGTCATTCCATTTCATCATTTAACCTGGCATGGAATATCCTGCTGTTACACAGGACATTATTTAATATTGGCAAGGATCTGGGAATGGTCCAGTGAGATAAGATTGATAGCTCAGTTGGTTAGAGCGTGGTGCTGATAATGCCAAGGTTGCAGGTTCAATCCCTGTATGGGCAGTTGCATATTCCTGCATTGCAGGGGGTTGGACTAAATGATCCTCAGGGTAGGGTTGCTATACATCCGGGTTTTCTCGGACATTAACAGTATTTCAATGGAAGAAGAGACCTCCAGGGGGGATTTCTGAAAAGCAGCAGTTTGTCCTAGATTGTTGGCAAAATAACAGGAAAATCATTTCACCCCCCCAACTTTTCAACAACTTTGAGAATTTTCTTTAAAAAACCCTCTACAATTCTATGATTCTATGACCCATAACACCTTTCTAGAAGACCATTCAAAGTAGGAAGAATGGCTAATTAGCATGGTTGCTGTACTTTGCACACTTAAATTATTGTTATAATATTTTACCAGTTGGTATCATTGTAACATTATTTAACATTTACTTTATATTTAGAACCAATACCCACCAACTTATTAGACAGTTACAGTGACATTTTTCACCTGATAAACTAAGGGTGGATCTACACACGGGGAGGGGGAACCCAGCTATAAATAAGTCAGAAATTAGATCGTTATTACAATTTAAAAAAAAAAAAAAACTATGGAAAAATGTGTGTAAATTTTTCCTGCTCTTTGGTGCCATCTGGAGTTGCATGTTTATAGTGCATTCAAATCATTGTTTCTTTACTAATGTAGATGAGTCCTGAATTATACTTTTGCCCGTTGCTCAAAGTAACATCAATTACCTCTAGTGTTTCCACAAAATGCAGGAAACTATAAACTGCCATTTCTTGACATTACTGAAAGGCCATACATTAAATATGTGTGATAAAAAAGGTTATTATCTAGCATTTCTGTCTGCACTATTGTGAATGAGTTTAAAATGACAAATGCTATGGACTATGATCAATAGTGAAATATGATACTACTTTAAAAAAAACCCTACAGTTATGTGTTTAATATTACTAATCAGTGGCTTGTCAACCTTATTGAAATAACCTTCATGACTATTTAAATTACAAAATATCTACTTGGAGCAACTGTTTTTACACACACACACACACACGCAAATACCCATAGGATTAGGCCTTCATTGAAGAGCATAGAAGACTATTTGATGAACTATAATTGTGCCTTGATTTCTTTGCTTTGTAAAATGTCATCCTCAAATCTAACCCATTAATCTGTATTACACTGAACTGGGATTTAGCTGCATATCCCAGCCTTTGTTGCAGTAAAGCTATAGCTAATAACAATTTTATTAGAAGCTGCAGTTACTGACACTGAATTTTCTTAAAAAATTAAATGCTTTATCCTATTTAGCAAAATTATACAGCAACTGAATTGCTCAGTGGAGGCACGGATTATCCTGTGTTTTCATACTGTTAAAATGGCCTTCTTACAACTGAGTTGCAAGACTGTGAGGAGTCATCTGTTCCTGAGCATGCAATACCATCATTTAGTGGTGGTTTCATGGGGGGGGGGGGGGAGCTGGGCAAGACATCTTCAGAGGGACGCGCCCCTGACCTACATAGTGACTTGTTCTGCCTCTTCCTCATTCCTCACCATTGCCCAATTGATTTGCCCTCTGTGCCCAAATTCTTGTCCCTGCTCACATGCTCAGAGAGGGCAGGTAAGAGCAAGCCAGGAGCACCCACAGAGCCAGGGAGCTCCAGAGATTGACAGTGAGACATTGAGCCAGGCTGGGCTGGATCTGTGTGAATTGGAACCTTCATTAGATTATCTATATGTCAGTGCACAAATTCAGTAATTAGCTGATGAATGTGAAAAAGATTATATGCAAAGATGCAAGTGACTAAGCATGCAGCTCTAAAAGCCAAATGGTTCTGTGGTCTAACTTGTTCAGGATTTCTTATTTCATACTTCGGCTGTTGCAGGACAAATTACTATTTCAAGACTTTGACTCAGGGAGTATCACATTTCTAGGATGGAGATGATGAAGTAGATTGGATTAGTATTGGCTTTATGTAGCTTTAAAGATGCTGAAGTATGCAGAAGGACGCTAAATCTTTATTATATTCATTAAATGTTTGCACGGATTCCTGAATATGCCTCTGGGAAATTATTGCAAGTTAGTATTCTTTTATTTTTATATGCTGCATATTTATTAATACTTTTGTATTGTAAAGAATCCAGAATGCTTCTTTTAAAAAGGTCCCTTCAACAGATTAAAGAAAAATGAACAATCAGAAGAACAACTAGCTTAATTTGCCACCACTCACCCTACCTATGTACATATTTTTAAAAATATTTTTCAAAGCAGTTATCCAGACAAGTTCTAATATATTCTGTTTTGCATACAAGTTTCTGAGCAAACTTAGATAATTAATATACTGTATGTGCCAATTCTCAAAAAGACCTTAGAATGATTATTTTGGGTCCTTGTTGTTGTTGTTTAGTATTTGTGAGTTTTATTACTAGGTTTAGAGTGGGATTTTTTTTCTAATTTTCATTTATTTATTTGATTTATATATCAAAAGATCTCAGGGGAGTTCACAATGGAAGTATTGTTTTGATACTATGACTTGCTGGCTGCCTTGAGAGGATATAAGCTTTTAAAATAATGAAAACAAATAAATAAATTCCCCTTAGGTCACGGGTAGCCAACATAGTACAGAGGTACCTTGGGTTAAGAACTCAATTCGTTCTTGAGGTCTGTTCTTAACCTGAAACTGTTCTTAACCTGAAGCACTACTTTAGCTAATGGGGCCTCCCACTGCTGCTGTGCGCTGCTGAACAATTTCTGTTCTCATCCTGAAGCAAAGTTCTTAACCAGAGGTCATATTTCTGGGTTAGCACAGTCTGTAACCTGAAGAGTCTGTAACCTGAAGCGTATGTAACCCAAGGTACCACTGTATGCTCCAGATGTTGTTGTGCCACAATTCCTATTATCCCTGCCCATTAGCCATTTTTGTTGGGGCTGATGGGAGTTGTAGTCCAACAACACCTGAAGGCGCCATGTTGTGGGCTGAGAAATGATTAATTATATTGTATAATGATATGGTATTTCTGGGAGATGATATCCAAAACTTCACATTCATGCTGTCCTTTAGACATATGCTCAAACAGAACCCTTTTCAGAGGATTATGCAAGCCACATATTGAAACATCAATAAAACTACCTTGAAAAATATCCATTTATGGCACTGGAAAATGGCTACATAGGAAATAACAAAGGAAGTAATTTATTCAGATTTCTGAATGAAAATGTCACATTGTTCTTCTCAAAGATCTTACTAGAAACTTATTAATATGAAAGCAGTAGATAGGCAACATCTTTCCCCCCCTTTTGCATTCTGTGTAAATCCGCTTACTATAAATCATATGCATAACAAAGTTTTGACACACTAAAATCCAGTCAAGGATAATATTAATTTTTTACCCTCTCTTGAACCAGTTTTCTGAAACCTATGTTTGCGTTGCTTACAGAATGAGAAGAGTAAAACCTGCCACTCAAACTAGCATTTGAAAATGAAGCATAAGCAATCACATTAATCACAATCTGTTTTTCTGCACATGACATTCCTTTCTATTCCAATTAATACTGTAGTATGGAACAAATTAGTTTATAGAAAGGCTTCAAATGATACATTTGCTCAGTTATTTTGGCAAGATAGTCACAAGATTCACATCACAAAAACCAGATAAGGTGATCAATACTTCACTTTGAACAATGAAAGTACTTCACTGGTTATATATCGGTATGTTATCTGTAGCATATGTGAACAAATTTATATCATGTGCATAGGCCATGCATAGAAGTCCAGAACATTCCTGAATTGAGGTGGGTATAGATTTCTTGTGTTTTGTAAAGTTCAGCCACCCAAGAAAATAATTTTATACATCAACTGCAAGAACTGGGGGTCTAATGTGCCCCTCCACCCGTTTTCTCTTAGATGGCCCCTAATCTTACACATTGTATAGCCAACCAATCGCTGAGCTCTTCAGAAGATGATCTCCTGTAGATGCAATCTCATGAAGAGGTCCATTCCATATGCTGTAGGAATCAAGTCTTTAGTGTGAAGGCACATACCCCCTGGAACTGCCTACTATTATGTATTATATAAGCACCGTTTCCATTATCATTTCAGAACCTTCGGAAGACATTTCTTTTTCAGCTAGCCCTTTTAGTAGAGAGTTTTATCTGTATTGGATTTCTGTTTTTGTTGTTAATCACTTCAAGATGTTTCACAGAAGGAGATTCATAAATGAAATAAAGTGTAATGAAATAAGTGGAGTTAGGAATGTCAGTGGATAAGTTCCTTTGGGATAAGTGGGTCCCCCCCCCCCAATTCCATGAGAAAATGATGGATTCTAACTTATAGTTCTTTTGTACTGGCACTTAACTCCAGTCAAGTCACAAAAGGTTTTCAGTACAGCCTCAAATAAATGTTGCATTCGGTAAACATTTCATGGTTGTTATCTCAAAATGCTTCTATGAAAGCAACAACTTTTCAAAAAGTAACATTATGACTATTCCTCAAACCCCAATACTTCAGATTCTAGACATTTCCCCAAAAGATCTAAAGTCTTTCCCACATAAAGCCTTTTCAGTGGTAATGGCAATATCGGCCCAGTATACCTGAAGGAGTGCCTCCACCCCCATCATTCTGCCCGGACACTGAGATCCAGTGCCAAAGGCCTTCTGGCGGTTCCTTCACTGTGAGAAACGAAGTTACAGGGAACCAGGCAGAGGGCCTTCTCGGTAGTGGTGCCCGCCCTGTGGAACACACTCCCCCTCAGATGTCAATGAAATAAACAACTATCTAACTTTTAGAAGACATCTGAAGGCAGCCCTGTTTAGGGAAGCTTTTAATACTTTTAAACCCAGCAAGAGTGGCGGGGTATAAAAAATTATTATTATTATTATTATTATTATTATTATTATTAGGCTTAATCTCAATGCTTTTTTATTTTTATGAACCTATAGGCCACCGTCCTAACAAAATTTTCTTGAACCATTGGTGTAGGCAGCATTGGGACCATTGATTTATTAATGGGTAAAACTGTCCATCAAGTGTAGATTGTTTTGTCCCATGTGAAGCCTGAAACATACTGCGCCATAGTATGGGCCCAATTTTTCAGTATGTGGATCAAACAGAACTTCCATACTGAGGGCCGAACCACACCATACATTGAAAGTGCATGCCTGCCTGCAAAGAATTCTGGCAACTGTAGTTTGTTAAAGGTGGTGAAGATTGTAGCTCAATAAGTGAGGAACTACAGTTTCCAGGGTTTCTTGGAGGAATCCATTTGCTTTCATGGTGTATTGGATATGCTTTAGATGAATGATACGGCTCTTCTGTTAGAAAGAACAACTAAAAAGTAAAAAAAAAAAAATTGTAATTCTGTATTCTAGAACCTTAAATGAATTAATTGAATTTGACTCCCCCCTCCCTTAGGAGAATGTGTAACTGTTATTGAAAATATCTATGTTTCTTTTTTTAAGAAGCCACTGGAAACCAGGCCTAACTTTAAGATAAATTTAACACTCAGTAAAAGTGATTAGATGGTAATCCAGATGATGGAATCAGTAACATTAGTAAGGAAACACCATTTTGAATGTGCTATAAACATGCAATACAATACCAGAGAGTAAGAAAAAATTCTAAGCGATTTTCCATAGCCCTTTTTCTTTTCTTTTGTTACAATGATTTAATTTCTGACTTATTGATAGTGCTTTTTTTCCTGTATGCAGATCCACCCCAAACCCATTATCAACATATAACAAAGTCATTAAGCTCCTGGAGCCTCATGTTTTCAACATGAAGGAATTGCCAGATTCAACCATCATATATGATGCTGACAACAACTTTTGCATTTGCTTTAAATCTCATATAAGTCATGCTAAGAATCCTCCTACCCAATCACAATTATGTGTAAATAAGCAAAGACATTAAACTGGGCTGTGGCAATTAGAGTTACCAAGATGGTCTGCAGCTGTATTTTTATGAGGTATTTATCATTGTTAATATACTAAGGCAACTTCAAGTGTTTATGATAATCTGCAATATCTGAAATTGATTCAAATAGAACTCCTCACTTAAACCTTGCCCTAACTCCAAAAAAAAGCAAATGCTCATTACATGCGCAGTGAAGGAAATCAAGGCAACAAATTGCTTCTCTTGTATACTTAGATACATAACAGAACATTCATTACAAGACATATTTTGAACAAGCACTTCAATGTTACTGAAGTTATCATAGATGTGTTTGAAGCACAGTAGAGTCAAGCTACCTAATTAAGCTGAGATGGGTTCAGGAAGCTATCAAAATTTTAAAGGATTAGTCGTCAGTATATGCCAGCAATCATTTAGCTAAGATAAACTTCATAGCAAGCAGTCATAGATCATTCTGTAAAATGTGTTTATGTGACGGTACTGGCAAGAGTGGTTATCAAATTATGGAAAAAAGACAAAACACAAACAGAATTCAGGTAACTTCTGTAGGGTTTGAGACAGTCCCAAAGTTGCTTAAAAAAAGTTATGTCTGCATCTTGATCTTTTTTTAATATCTACAGTGCAGTTCAAGGAAGAATATAAGAATGGGTTTATTCTATTGGACTTTAATTAAAAGGAAGCATTCTGAATCTCATATCAAGTATGGTATTCTTTTGAATCAGTTGTGTGGACTGAGCATAAGAGGCATGGAATGGCAATGGCTCCATTTTCTTGAAAATTGGTCTCTAAATGTTCTGAGCATCTTGGTGAATGGCCTCTGTCAGGCTTGGCAAACTTGGCCCTCCAGATGTTTTGGGACAACAATTCCCATCATCCCTAGCTAACAGGACCAGTGGTCAGGGATGATGGGACTTGTAGTTCCAAAACATCTGGAGGGCCGAGTTTGCCTATGCCTGGCCTATGTGTTTCAACAGGGTTCTGTTCTTCTTAATATCTTAATTAAACCACTGGCAGAAATAACCCAGAGGTTTGTGTTGAAGTGTCATAAGTATTGCATGTGGAATATACTCAGCTCCATCTCTCTCTTCCATCTTCTCAAACCAAGGGGCCATTTAACTTCTGAATCAGTGCCTGGAAGCAACATTGTTGAACAATGAAGGTGAACAATTGATTTTGAATCTTTTTTAATGGGTATTCTAAGCTGCCTTTCCACAGCTCAAACAAGTTAATAAATGTTTTAAAATCTGGACCAAAACCATTGATAGCTTCTTGTAAAATACTGTACAGGTTGGGTTGAGCTATCTGCTGCTACCCAGAAGCTACTATAAGACAAAACCATTTAAGTCACTTTGAGACCCATGCTAGTGTGTGCACTAAGTTCTATCCTATGAACTGAACTTTGAGATGCTAAGTAACCTAAGCCTCACTAGGTAAGGCGACTTTATCCCACACTCACTAAGTTAAGAGCCAAACACTGAAATCAGTACTCTTATCAAGAGAACTCCAGGCACCACTGAGGTTAATCTCTAAATTTGTGCTTTGGCATGAAATTGGCTCAGAACTTGATAAGAAAACGAATTAAGCTTCTTAATGCAGTACCAAACAGATTTAAATTTGCACCATAGATATGCCATTCTTAGAATAATAGGGAAGAAAATGGTATGCTGATATGTAATTGCAATTTGGATTCATCTTTTGTTAGCTATTTCATTTCCTCACAATATTCTACTTCCCTACCAAAGAGATGAGCAAGACTAAGACTGCCTAAGCAAGAACAAGGAAATGGTGTAACAACACTACTTTATCAGTAGTACAAATTAGGTAATGTTTCAGGCTAACTAATGGCCAGCAATTACCAAAAAAAAAAATTTAATTGAGGGATTTATTTTGTCAACTGATTAATTCTCTATCAAAGTCTAAGACCAACAGTTTTATTTTAAAAGCTTATCACATAATTTCATTAAAAGTTAATTATTCAAATGTGAGAACTGCTTGGCTCTTCATTATCAACGACTGATTATTACAGAATAAAAATAGCTCAGTTATTAAGGCACTGACACCATGTTCATATGGAGGCTAGGAAGTAACACCCATTGACTAACAAAACATTGTTCTACATAATGAATTCAGGATTAGAATGTAAGTAGTTTCAGATCAAACAGTCAATGGTACATTTATGTGGTGCATAAGAAATAGGATTTTATACTTGACAAAAGACTGTAGGTGGCTTAAAAAAATCCAATTGACCATATTAAATATTAAAAATAGCTGAAAATGCAACATTTGAAATGATATCACTGTATCATATAGTAACCTGGTTAGCGCATCACAGTAAGCCATAGTTAGGGAGGGTGGAAGCTATGGCTTACCACTAATTACAGAATGCTGCCACGTGCTGCTCAAATTACACCTGCCACACTCCTCCATTTGTTGGACCAGGAAAAAGCAAAGTTGTTCTCATTATTTACTTCTCCCCAACCAAAATCCAAGAGAAAGTCTGTAGTGTGTGTCACTGTGAAAGCTAATATTTTGTTTCTGCTTTTAACCTATATTTTCCAGTTGTGCCCTAGCTTATAAAATTCTGGTTAGGTTATGTTTAGCTAAAAGAAGCTAGGATCAACCAACGATTTATGATCCTGGATTTTTCATCAACCATAGCTTAAGCTAAACAGGGTGTAGTATGTTGTCTCTTCTGGCTTGCCATACCAGGAACTGCTGAATCAGGTCTCATGAAGTGAGCAGTTTAGGTTCTGCTCTGCATTATAAGTTGCAACCTGCTGTTTGGTTTGTTCCCTTAATAAACTATTTTATACTAAAGGACTTGCTGTTAATATCCTCCATGTGGCCTTTTCTCTGTGACTTCAAGTCAGGAAATGGTGGGAAACTATAGTTAAATTAAAACCAGAAGTATGAGAAAGTACACAAGTTTGAGGTAAGAAAGTACTGCAGTTTAGTGTTACATTCAGTTCAGCCAATGGGACTTCTTACACTTCTCAAATTAATGGTCAGTTTGTGCAAGGTCTATTTTGATGGGTGCTTTATAATACGAAGCCATCATATGGTTAATCACAACACAGAGAGGCCACATCTATCCTATGTTACATGTCCACAACAAACCCATTATTATAGTTTATTTGCTATTTCAAACTGACACACTGACATACTTGTTCTATTACAGCTTAAACGACACAGGCTAGTATAATATGGCCATCTTCCGCACCCATCTTCCCCCTTGCTCCACTTCGTTGGCTTCTCAATCATGTCAATAAAAAGGGGCCTTACTTTTCTTTTCTGTTGGGGTATAAATAGTCACTGAAGCAATCAGTTCCTGCTCGGCTAATTATGGAACATGTTAGTTTTACGGCAAAATATAGTTTGAAATGAAGCTGTCTAACCTATGCTTAAGAAATTATCTAGTATGAGATGATTTGAAAAACATAATCATTCCACACCGAAGCCCAAGTATGCACGTGGAGCCTCTAATATTGTTGTGGAGGGAGCTCTGAAGTCAACAATGGTACTCACAGCCTGAAAGGAAGCTGATCCTTTTTCCTTGGGAAACTTCCTACTTGAACAGCAGAGATTGCAGAGCCTTTGTACCTTGGCTGTGATTTGACAAGCACTTCATCCTTAAGGCATAACATAGATCGTTCTAAGTTTGAATATGAATTATTGGGATGAATGATGTATCAGATTCTACTCAAGGTATGTTCTCAGAATGCAATAACTGTTAAGGCATGATCACAATTTTCCTGAAAACTATAGTCATTTTACAGACTTCAGGTTCGTCCACACTTCAGCTTGTCTTGCTGCTTCCCCCTTGGGGAAACCCGATATTTACCACTGAATCAGAGAAAACATCAGTTGGGTTTTGGATTGATGTTTGTTCCAGTAAAGAGCAGGTCTTCCTGGGAAAAGCAGTGCTGCAAATGTAAAACTACACAGACCAATGTTTTTTAGCCACAGGACAAGAAACTGGGGGTGGAGACACCTATCTGTATTACAAAGTAATCTGAAGTTCACAAAAGGGCAATGTTGCAAAAACAAACAAACACAAAAACACCTCGGTAAGTACAGCAACATATGAATAACCAAAATAATCCTTGTGTCTGCTGCCCCCACCTTTTTGGGGGAAAGGACTATTGTCATGTCCAAGGAGGCTGCCAAATGATTCCAACACCTGAAACAAATGTAACTTTGCTTTGTTCATGGAGAATGATGCTAAACAAAACAACCGAATCCCTGCTCTACTGAGTTTAAACAATCTTGTAAAATAAACACATGCTTTAGTTACTCTGGTTCATCCAATTTTCGAAGGCTGCGATTCTTCACTTTTCTAAGCAGTACCACTGGAAGTTGAAAATTACCACTACTATTGGTCTGAGAGTGTAATAAACCATTCATGCTACTACTGTCCCTCTGTACACTTCATGTTCTGAACACAAAGAAAAGAGAGCGATTTGGGAGAGGATAATTAAAGAGATGTGAATACCTTGGGGAGAAAATGAAACAGAAAAACTTTTGCCTTTTTCCTCAATATGTGTGTATTTTGTTTTTAAGGGGGGGGGGGTACAGAATATAAGAAGATCCTGCTGGATGAGGCCAATAGCATAACTAGTCCAGCATCCTATTCTCACAGTGGCCAACCAGATGCCTGTGGGAAACCCACAAGTAGGATTCAAGTGCAAGAGCCCTCTCCCATCCTTTGGTTTCCAGCAACTGGTATTCAGAAGGCAGAGAGTAGCTATCATGGCTAGTAGCCAGCAATAGCTATTGACAGCCCTCTCTGCCATGAATTTGTCCAATCCTCTTTTAAAACCATTTAGGTTGATGGCCTCCTGTGGGTGCAAGTTCCATAGTTTGGGCACTGCATGAAGAAGTACTTTCTTTCATCTAAATCCTTCAGCATTTAGCTTCATTGGGCATCCACTAGTACTAGGGTTCTGAGAGGGGGAGCAAAATGTTTCTTTATCCACTTTCCCCATGCCGTGCATAATGTTACAAACTCTTAAACTCCAGTCATTATTGGAAGTGCTTGATGTGGACCTATATAGACAATGTTCTTTAAGAATGTATTTGCATATTTGTTTCAAACGTGTTAGGCATCATGTAAGGTTTAAGTGAACCACACAAAGTTCCTCAGTCCCTTTCTCCAGGCTATTCATGAAGTTGATAGATTAATTCCATCAGAGTACAGTACAGAAATCACAGCTGGAGGAAAAAAGTGTTTATTAAAGTTAACAGTAAGATCTGAAAATTTCTTCTGATCTTGTTAGTGTGCTTTATCAGCAGCATCTTGCTTCACAACACCAACAAAACAAAGCACACAAAAGCATTGTGTTACCTGCCAAACTCTAAGCAAGCTGGCTCTCCTGACAAAGGAAAGCCATAACGTTACAATGGAGGAAGGACTTTTAAATGTCTATTCTTGCATGAATTCACACTGAAAGGTGATATGCAAGCGAGGCTGTGTAAATTCAATTCACAGCTGCTGGCTGACAACATGCTGACATACACAAACTGTGGAGCACATTTGTCTGGAATCCAGGGAGTCTAACAAGCTGACAGTAACATTACCTTTTACAGGGAAACAAGGATTCAGGGGTAGGCAAAATTGCAATTCTTTTTTTCTCTTTAAAAGAGCTCTCCAGCACACTTGAGGATATCTTTAGATTTTACTCAGCAGCATAGGAAGATGAGAATGTGTCATTTTGCTTGTCAGAAGTAATCTCTTTCTAAGCACAAAGCAAAAACACTTCTTTGATCCTTGCTATACTACTTATTTATAAAGCAATTCCCATTGAATAATATGGACAATTACTATGTAAGGGAAGACTAAGCCTGTTGGCTTCTTTCGCAATTTTTAATTATTGAGACCAGAATGGACACACAAACCAAAGTGTGAATCTTCAGCTATATGGGGTATTGGGGGGGGGGGGGCTGAGTTGAGTGTGGGAAATAGCCTACTAGGATGTTTGAAAAAATATTTATTTATTTATCAGATTTCTAAATTGTCCTCATCATATTGGAATCCCAGGGCTTTTCCCCAAAGAATATCTAAATACAAATACAGTATGCATGTCATAAATAAAATACTAATATAATAAAACAAAGTTAAACCTTCTCAATTAAAAAAGAGAGCAGTAAATCACAGCAAAACCTACCGGCTAAAACTAAGCAAAACCAGCTCATCCAAAGGCATGGAAGAACAGATATGTTTTGATGAGGCAACAGAAACTCACAAGCACTGTCAACGAGCAGCTATCCTTTGTCCATAGCAATGTTACCACACAATAAAGGATAGAGGGTGTGTGATGAAGTCAGTAACAGCAGTGCTGAAGCCACAGGTAGGTCCTCCCATTCACAGTAATGGACTGGCTAGACGCATAGGAGTGGTGGAAGGCACCAGCTGGGGAACCCCCAAGGGAAGAAGGGTCAGAGCCTGGGATTGGTGATGGGATGACGATGAGTTGTCAGAGGGAGAAGAGGAAGCAGACTGGGAGGAAGTGTCAGAAGCTGAAGAGGCAACAGAGTTTAGTGAGGAGGAAGAGGCTGGGGCAGAAGAGAGCAGTCTAGAATCAGAGGCTGGAGAGGATGGTGGGGAGGAGACAAAGATGAGGAATGCTGCTGAAGAATCCAGGGAGTCCTCACAACTGCCTCACTGCGACAAGAACTACTGGAAAGAGTTGCTGTGATCACTAGGCTTGCACTGTTTTTGTTTCTTTGAATAAAGAGTTAACTTCACTGACATCAGTATATATTTTTTATTGCTGACCTACTCCTGAATCCAGCTTCCAACAATCCAGGTGCAGACTAGAAGTAGAAATTTCTTTCTTGGGTTTATTCTCTAGTCCCAACTGCAACTGCCTGACCCACAGTATAAAATCTGACCTCAGCACAGCTGAAGAGCACCTGGGCCCAGAAAGCCACCAACTGTGTGCTGTACAAGACTGGGCTCCCTCCCTCTGTGTGCTTCCAAGCAATGGTACAAATGGGAATTCCCAGTTAGTTGGGACCCAAGGCTTGGTGCATTTGACTGTATAACTGAGGAGTGGTTGTTGAAAACAAACCAAACAATAGAGAGAGGAAAAAACACAAATGTCAACTAACCATCAAGCATGTCTGAAAAAAAGAAGAAGTTTGGCTTGCAGAAGTTTTTGAATGGATTTCTATGTCTTAGATTCAGGGGTATTTTTTTTCCCTGGAAAGAAGCTGTTATCTTAAACAGTAAAGGTAAAGGGACCCTTGACCATTAGGTCCAGTCGTGGCCGACTCTGGGGTTGTGGCGCTCATCTCGCTTTATTGGCTGAGGGAGCCGGTGTACAGCTTGTGGCCATGTGGCAGGCATGACTAAGCCGCTTCTGGCAAACCAGGGCAGTGCATGGAAATGCCATTTACCTTCCTGCCAGAGCGGTACCTATTTATCTACTTGCACTTTGATGTGCTTTCGAACTGCTGGGTTGGCAGGAGCTGGGACCGAGCAACGGGAGCTCACCCCGTCGCGGGGATTCAAACCGCCAACCTTCTGATCAGCAAGTCCTAGGCTCTGTGGTTTAACCCACAGCGCCACCCGCACCCCATCTTAAACAGTATATTCCACCATTTCTGTAAAAGTCAATCTGTGGCAACTAACAATCCACAGGTTTTAAAAACGATATAACAAAAACAATCAAAACTGGCACCAGAAATGCAAGCATCAGGATCCCATTGGACAAAAACCTGCACCGCCCCATCCACTTTTTACAGTCCATCTCTAAACCACAAGCAAATGTCTACTATAAAGTCTGAGCAGCAGCAGCAGGCTATTTAGAATGCTTTGCAGTTTTGTTTGTACATGCAAAAAACAGTAATTCCTGCATTGCAGGTCACAGAATTAAGCTGAAAGCCAAGCAGTGCACTTCATGAAACAGAACAACTCAGCATTAGCAGAAGTTGACAGAGCCTACAAGAGAAATAAAATCTAGTGTGCAAGTACTATAGGGTGTGATAGGTTTGGCTTCCGAAAACAACCAGTCTCGAGCAAATGAAGACATGAACTAAAAAAGTAAACTAAAGAGTAGTTACAAAAGTTAGTCAATTGACCATTAGCAAAACAGTACATGCATGTGCATTACTCAATGAGTTTATCACTCAGTTGATGTGCCATTTGTTCCATCATATCCATTTCACACAGGGCCAGATTAAGACCTTTCGAGGTCTAAGCACTGAAAAGATTTTGGTACCTCCCCATATGGTTTTTTTCCAGCAATTCAAACCGTAAAATAAAATCTATCCCCCCCAAAAAAAAATTATGCAAAAACCTTCCAGTATGCTGAAATGTACATGCATGTATTCCATGTACAACACATTATTTCACATTATTTTGATCTACAGTAGTAGGATGCCCCAGATTTAGCTGGGAATAAGTAATAAAAAAGAACATAAAAAATGTAGGAAGAGTGTATGGTGTGGAGCCGGCTTCCTCAAACTCGACCCTCCAAATATTTTGAGACTACAGTTCCCATCATCCCTGACCACTGGTCCTGCTAGGTAGGGATGATGGGAGTTGTAGGCCAAAAACATCTGTAGGGCTGAGTTTGAGGAAGCCTGGTGTGGAGTATAAGGAACTTGGAAACTCTGCATCTGAAACACTCCGCAGTGTTTCTATGAATATCCAACATCACTGGGTGGAACATAAAATAATTGGGAGAAGGTCCATATATCTTCTATAATATCTACTGCTACTCTAGAAGAAAAAGTCTTCGTCCTCCTTGAACTCTCACTCCCTAGTACTAGGGGTACTCAGATAAATGACAATTCCCAGCACCTCTAGTGCCTGGGATACTGCCATAGGAAGGATAGATCTCCCATTCTGTGCCATGCTAAATACATTACATTAATTAAGTGATACATACCTCTTATTTTTGTTACCAATGAATGCAACATGTTAGTGTCCAATAAACTTAGGCAATGCCATCAAAGAACTGGAGATAAATCTGAAATATTAATTCAGGCTGAAATTAATCTGAAGTGCCATTACATGCTGATATATGTGTGTATGCCATCTATTTATTAATTTGTATCTTCTCTCCATGTGTATAAGATGAACCATCTCACTATGCTTTATAAATCAAAGATGCTATCAATAATACTCTTAATATATTCTTCTGAAGTAGCAGAAGGAATTAATCTTCAGTTCTCTTTTTGAACCAGAGATACAAAGAGAGAGAAGAAGAAGAAGAAGAAGAAGAAGAAGAAGAAGAAGAAGAAGAAGAAGAAGAAGAAGAAGAAGAAGAAGATACACCTAAAGCAAATATCTTTTCCCGTAAAGATGACACTGAGTAAACCACAGGTCTTTAATTCTCACATGAAGGCATCCTGTGTGACTTGAGGATCATCTCCAAAAGGTTTAAAATTCTACTGAAGATATTGGTGCATTTTACATTACTGATATAGTACCTGAACAGTATCCATGCAGGTAAACAAGATAAATATTCCTCAGAGTGATTGTACTTAGCTCCTTCATCAATATCTTGTGACTTGCCACTGCTAGCTAGCTATTTATTTATTTATGCATGCATGCATGCATGCTATACAACACCTACCCTCCTAAAGGAGCCCAGGGCAGCTGATATCAACTGATAAAACAATAAAATATATTTTAAGTATCTTTTAAAAAAACTTTAAAATAATGCCAGTACAATTCCAAAAGACTTGTTGGAAGAGGAAAGTCATCAGTACATGCTGAAAAGACAACTAAGATGGCACCTGCCTAATATATAAGGGAAAGGAATTTCAAAGGGTAGGTGCCACAACACTAAAGGCCCATTTCCTATATTGCACAGAATGGACCTTCTGATAAGGTGGTCTCTGCAGAATGCCCTCATTTGCAGAGCTCAGGGATCAACTGGGTATGTGAACTGGGTGAGACAATATTTTGGGACTTACACTGTTGAAATAACTAATTTAACATTTTCCAATGGGAAGCTCTTCCCCTACTTTCCTTCTCTTTGTTGAGGTTTCCCAAGGAATCTGTACCCAGTCCTCTGCCATACTCTCTCTATGCTGGTCCTAGGTGACATCAAATCCAATCATTTTCAGAACCACCTATATGCTGCAGCGGCGTAGCGTGAGTTCTCAGCACCCGGGGCAACGCAAGTAATTTGCGCCCCCTAACCCGGGGCAAGGCAAGTAATTTGCGCCCCCCCAACCCGCGAGTTGCCGCTGGCGCTGCCGCCCAAACGACGCCGCTTGCCCGGAGGAGGGGGGGCAGAGAGGCGAGGAAAATGCAACTGCCCAGCAGCTGCAGCAGCACCGGCGGAGGCGGGGCTGTGAAGAGGGGCTGCCTGGCGCGTCCTCCGCGGCGAGCGCTGAGAGCCGCTGCCTGCCGGGCGCCTTCAGCCCGGACGCGCGCACAGCTCGGCGGTTCCGCGAGACATGGGGCTCTGCTACAGCCTGCGCCCGAGGCTCTTCGGCGACTCTGGAGGCAGCGAGCGCGCCCCCCCAGATGTTGCGCCCGGTGCGGCCGGCACCCCTGGCACCCCCCACGCTACGCCACTGATATGCTGATAGCATGAAGCTCTGTTTCTCCCTTGTGCAAGCACTGGTCTCCAACTGCCTATCAGCTACTTCCATTAAGAATTGTCATTGCCATTTACAATGTTCTCTTGTTCAAAATGGAACTTCTTATATTTCACCCCAAATCTTCCGCTCACTTGTTCTCTCTTCATATCCATTGAGAGGTCACTATCCCCGCTAGGATCAGGTAAGAAACCCTGGCTTTGAATTAGTTTTCTCACTCTCTTTTACACTACATAATCAGCTCATAACTAAGCCACTGTTGTGTCTTCTGGTAAAACACTGTAAAAATATGCCCTTTCCTCTCATCGTTTGGTCATGCCCCACCTGGACTACAACAACCTTCCCCTCCCTGGCTTCAGTCCTCACAGATCTGCCTATAATTCTTCAAGCAAAATCGCTTGTCACTCTCAACATACAAATGATGTGTCACACTACTTAAAACCTACACTGGTTTTGCCGTCATCCACTGCCTCCCTCCTCCCATTTTGAATTTTAGAAATTGTAAACTCTTTGGAGCAATCATCAACTGTGTTTTTCCTCACCCCTGGCTCTGATCACCATGCAAACAATTGATGTTGCCATAAAAATAAATTCCATAGAAACTGGAATAAAAGTAGCCCCAAAGATTGAAATGTAAGCAAAAAATGCACTCCAAATAATCTGTGGAAGAATGGATACAAGAGAAACAACATCTTGAGATGTAAAATCTGAAATAGAAAGTTAAGCCACAAAATATTTTGAATCAGAAAAATAGCATTCAAAACCCGTTTAGCATTGTTTTATTAAGACTCTTTAAAACTGATTATCTGACAGAGCTACTGCACAAAAATCATTTTTTCCCAGTCATTTCAACAAGATTCTCTGTAGCTAATCTAGACTAAATGTTGTAGATTATTATAACCTAATTCAGGTATTTCAGAATTCAATCATCCACCCTATTAAATTTTCTCATAGTCACTTTATAAGCAGTCAAAAGCAGTCCAATTCATTTGCAGCTATAGTGACAAATAAGCAGGGCACTTTGAGCCTGTGTAATGGAACAGTTATAAAAAACAGCTTTAAACAAAATGAACAGTAATACACAATCACCTTGCACGACAGGAATCAAAATAACCTGCAAACTTCTTTATTATTATTATTTCAGTTGAAAGTGTCGAGACTTTCAACTAATAATAATAATAATAACAACGTTTGTAGGTTGTTTTGATTCCTATTGTGAAAGGTGATTGTACATTACTGTTAAAAGAAGAAGAGGGTGAAGCACCAAACTTACAGAATGTGAAGAAAACACATTTCTTCCAACATTCAGAATCCTGCAGAACAGTTAGCTATACCGATAGAAGTTATTTTCATTGCAGCAAGTACCCTAAACAAAACAGAAATCAATAAATGTTCAGTTAGAATTCACAACATGTACAAAGGATAGACAAAATGAAGTACACTACCCTTAAGATAGTGGGTGCTTTATTCCCCTACCATTTTAATTACTATCCCCCGACTAAATAGAAACCCACTAAGTGAGCATGTTACAGTGAACGCCTGCAATTTACTTCAGCAGTCGCATACCAATGCTGTAGATCTCATTCAAATATTATGAAAGTCCAAACACACCAAAATACATGAACACCTATATGTCTGCACTTAGCAGTGCACAGGAAACCTTACATTATTATTTGATGCAAAACAATGCATGTCTACCTGGTGTGGGGAACCTTCAGCCCACCATAAGCTGGTGAACTACAGCTCCCATCCTTCCTAGCCATTGGCTGTGCTTGCTGGGGCTGATGGGGTTTATAGTTTAGTAACATCTGGAAGGCCAAAGGTTACTCAGACCTAATACAAATTTTTAAAAAAGACCACATTGGCATTTTTGCATTCCTAGTTGCTCTCTCCACATATAATTACAGGGGTCATGGAGTTCTAACTCAAGCCAACTCTAATCCTAGCCTAGCTCCCCTAGCAAGGGTAATCCAGATGTTTACACTTTTGAGTCCTTTCTGCTTGCTTCTTCCCACTTTTCAATATGAACAAAGGCTCATCAGGGCCCAGATTGGTTTTCCACACCAGTGCACCCCTAAGTGCAAGTCATTTAGTAAATTAGAGTGTATCTAAGCATGCACAGAGTGCATCTTCCTCACTAGGTTCCTGCAAAATAAGATACAATTAAAGCTTGTAGCACCCATGCTACCATGCAAAGAACTGCAGCCTATGTACATACGGTACTTTTTTGCGCAGGAAGGTGACATGTGGACATGAGAAATCTAATAGAGCTGTGTTTCTGATCATATCCAAAAGAAGGGGTCCGAAAATACCATAGTCCTACAGCAGCTGACAAGACTGCTCTGTTGAATTTCCTTGATTAATCACAGTCTACATTCAGGTTTATTTTAGGGTTTCCAGTACACTGTTACTGTTATGCAGTAGAGGCAAAAAAAAAGGGGGGGTGGATTTGACACTAAATGAAGGAAAAAGAAGGGGATGGAATAGAAGTGAAAGTTCTCTACATTGTAAACTATGGTTTGTATTAGTGAACTCTGGGAATCATATGTCTTTTTCCCCCAAAAAAGGTATTTAAACGAGATATTCACTTTAAAAATGAGTATCATAATTGATTGAAAACTCAACATTTATTATAGAGCAATAAATATAAATTGCTGCTATGGCTATATGACTTTAGGATTTTATTCCTTCTTGCTGCCTTAAGTTGCTTAGGTAGACTAATATTTTAAAATATCACCTTAATTTCTTAAATAATCAATCAGAAAAAATAGTTGTATAAATAATTTATAACTACAACTAATAATAAAATCAGACTATTAAAATTTATAGACGTGCAACCTGCATGTTATCACAACTGCTAGTTTTTACATTCTGCCCTCTAACTGTAGATTCGAAATCTCTTTTATCCTCATCCATTCTACCAAACCTAATTTTGGTACCTGACCAATGCTCGTTTCCTCTTGTCTCTGTTTTTTCCTCCTTGAGCATAGCAAAGCAGAAAAACCAGAGCTGAATTACAAAAAGGCATAAAAAGAGGGAGAGAGAGGAGATAGGTGCCTTGACTGAGAAACAGATTGCTCTCTCTCTAGTGCTAAGGTTTTGAAGAAGAAAATACCATTTCATTCTAACTTTGCTTTTATAAATCCATCTGTTTAATGGCAGAAAGTAAAACATCAAGCGAATGCATAATAGTCCAAGTCTAATTCAAAGCAGTATACAGAGACTAATGTCAAATCTTTACCTAGCAACAATGACAGAAACAAACAAAAATATATCATACCCAGGGTACTGCAACAGTCACTAGTCTGCTCAAAACTCAGAACTATCACCAATCATACATCAACAATGCCCCCACACTGGTGAATAGAGAGTCTCTGTATGTGTAACTTAAGGTACATTGCACAATGTGTTGTGTTTTTTGTTTTGTTTTGCTCAGCTATACTGCAATTTCTGTAAGTTTCACAGCTGGCCTGCAAATTAAAAAAGAAACACACACAAGGTGATAGACAGCTCTTTTCTAAGGTCTCACAAGCAGAATTTAAAACCCCCTAGGTTTAAACTTTTCAATTTGCTACTTAACAGTTGAATAAACAACAGATACCCAGTACTGTATGTTTCCTATCAAATCCACTCTTCAAAGCAATATGAACCCCTTAAATGCTTCTGCTCCATCAATCAAAATGAAACTTGAATTAAGACTAATAGTCAGACATCTGTTTTGCTTGCTTTTTTTGTACCCACTTTTCAGAGTAGATAAAAAAATGATTATTTCTTACAAAAATAATACACCCAGATGTTTTTGTTTTATAAAGGATGTAAAAAACTTTAAATGATAGATTTGTTTGCTGTTTTTATGTGAGTAGGACTGGTTCAGGGAAAGTGTGAAGCATGAAGACCCAAGGAAGAAGAGAATGCAACAGTTGTCCATTATGCCTATTCCCATGTTCCCTTATATGGGCTGAAATCCTACACTCACTTGACAGGGAGTAAGCTGCATAGAAGTTAATGAGAGTCTTCCAACTCGAAACTAGATTGAGATGTTGACCTAACAAATTGTTATGGGTGCTAACAAAGAACCTATTTGGAAATATTTTTAATACATTCCCCTTGTAGGTTAAATAAAAGGGAAAGAAATGTAAAATGTATACAGTGCAACAAAGAGATTCAAGATGATGATGATGATGATGATGATGATGATGATGATTACCCCGCCCATCTGGCTGGGATTCCCCAGCCACTCTGGGTGGCTCCCAACAGAATATTAAAAACATGATAAAACATCAAACATTGAAAACTACACTAAACAGGGCTGCCTTTAGATGTCTTCTAAAAGTCAGTTGTTTATTTCCTTGACATCTGATGGGAGGGCGTTCCACAGGGCAGGCGCCGCTGCTGAGAAGGCCCTCTGCCTGTTTTCCTGTAACCTCACTTCCCACAGTGAGGGAACCACCAGAAGGGCCTCAGAGCTGGACCTCAGCAGTGGCGTAGCGTGGGTTGTCAGCACCCGGGGCAAGGCAAGTAATTTGCGCCCCCTAACCCATGGATTTGCGCCCCCTAACCCATGGATTTGCGCCCCCTAACCCTAACCCCCAGGTGTTGCGCCCGGTGCGGCCGGCCCCCCCTGCACCCCCCACGCTACGCCACTGGACCTCAGTGTCCGGGCGGCTGCAAGAGTGAAACATAGGTTGTTGTACGCACTATAGCTTTGAATTACATTCAAAACACATTCTTTCTCTCAAAGAATTCTGGGCTCTGTAGTTTGTTAAGAGTTGCTGGGAATTATAATTCGGTGAGGGGTGAACTGCAATGCCAGAGACTTCTTTAAGAGAAAGAATGTGTTCTAAAGGGTTGTGTGTGTGTTTGTGTGTGGACATCACAGATGGTGAACCTGTGGTCCTTCCACGTATCACTGGACTACAACTCTCATAAATCCTGGCCAATGTCCATGCTGGTGCCTGATGGGAGTTGAAGCTCAAAAACATCAGGCGGGCTGCAGGTTCCCCACCATGTACATAATACTCTGTTTTGCTGGAAGTGACATGGTTAATAATCCAATTTGCACCATTGTTTAAGAAATTCAAGAGGGAAATGAGATCTAAATCAATCCACCCTGCTGCTTTCACAAGAGGTCAAGAAGTAGTAACAGAAGCTTTTAAGTTAGGTCAGAAAAAGGAATCCATATCTTTTTCATTTTTATTTTAAATAGCTGGCAGGTATTCACCCTACAGCACAAGCATACATTAATTGTTTTTCGCTAGCCTGCACCCAACAAAACAATCCACAATTACACTAGTTCAGGCATAGGCAAACTCAGCCCTCCAGATGTTTTGGGACTGCAGTTCCCATCATCCCTGACCACTGGTCCTGTTAGCTAGGGATCATGGGAGTTGTAGTCCCAAAACAGCTGGAGGGTCAAGTTTGCCTATGCCTGCACTAGTTAATAGGCTTCCCAACAGTGAGCCTGATAGTTATATCTGGAAATGTTACAAAATGCAGGATGGGGAAGAGTCTCCACACCCTGACTCACTCTGAGAGCTGCTCCCACAAAGTAGGTCAAGTTTAAAAAGTTGATACAATCAGATCATGTTCCTGTGTGTTAGAAGTTCTTTTTTTTAATGAATATACATTTTGCCTTAAAGTTATAAAACCCTTTTGTTCTGCTCTGTGTGCAAGTTCTAACAAGTTGCAATTTTTTTAAAAAAACCTATTTAATTTATGTGAATTAAATTTGCTGCCAAGGATAAGAGATTTGCCAAACAGCTCTGCTTTTGGAACAGGTAACATATTTCAGAACCCTTTTACTCTATTTGCAAATATAATTGCCTAGAAAACTTCCATAAACAAATGGATACTTTTTACATTACAGATGAAAATAGCAATACTGTACTATTTTGTAAATTGGCTTTAGTAAGACCTTAAAAATGTAGGGAAACAGATGTATCCAAATAATTCATAAGTATTCTCATTGACTTACATATCGTAACTCTGCATATATTATTAACTGGTACTCTTTTTTAAAAGAGTAAAACAGCAATGAACAGAAACAATAAACTCGATGAAGTATCTTGCTTTCAGAAGTATTTTACATTTGACACACAATATATTTTACCCAGTGTGGGAAATTCAAAACATTCTTTTTGAAATCCCCTGTTGCCCTAATTAAAAATTATGAAGTATCAAGAGGTATTCTTGTCATGGAATTAACCAAAATTCCCAAATGAATTCTCATTACATTTCAGTCCAATTAGGCAAACTAGGATTCCAAGGTTCTTAAGATTTTGTAAAGTGCTTTTGGACTGTCTCCCCACACATATTTGCGCATTTTAATAAAAGCAGCTTAAAACAAATAGTGGCAGCAACAAGAAAACCAGTATCTTGGGGCTGCATAGGAGTGAGTGCTGTAGAACCCTGTAGAACTGTTTTCCTACAAAAATGTGCTGCAGTTTTCCATAATATTTCTGCAAAGATGCTTTTGGGTCAATATATTACATGTGGCTATTTGAGGGAATGCTTTCAACTCAACTTTAAATTTTACCTTTTTTGCATGTTATAAATATAGAGTTTTTAGAATCACAGGAACAGTTACATAATGCAATATGTATTATTTTGGTGTGTCTTAGGGGATAACCTTTAATTACAGTTATAGTACACACACACAAACACACACACACACACACACACACACACACACACGTATATACAGCAAGATCCATCATAAAAATAAGATTAGTGTGTTGCATATAAGCAAAGCTTTATAGTTAATCAATTTATAAAGTGTTTGTGACTGGCTCTATATCACATCTAAATTTCCACAGCAGCTAGGATAGCATTTAAAGTGTTGGTAAACAACATCGTATGGATATATGATCCCACCAGTTAGAATATTTTGAATTATTAGTATGATGGTGGGAATGGAAGTTAAACAGGAACACACACATACACTTGGTGAATCAGCAGTGGTAAATGGAAGCTTGATTATCCACATATAAGGGGAGGCAATTCTACACACAGCTCTTCATGTTTATTGACATCACAAATTTCTAATGACCCAACCCATTTTCTAGCTGGACTCACATTCAGTATTGTCACTTCTCCTCCCAACTTTTAAGCCAGTCAGGAGGAAAGGAGAGTCTTGGTTAAGTTTCCATTTCCCTTCAGTTGCTAGGTTCTCAAGATGTATGTTTGTCTGTTCTGCACACGATATCCTGAGCAAAACATCCCCTTGTACTTTTAACCTTCCTGTGAGCTTTTGATCTGCCTATGCCTGAAAGCCTTTAAAACAAAAAGCTACAGTTTTACAACCAAAAACTCAACATAAATGGCTGAAAGCCAACACGTACCAGTGTTCATTAGATGTGTCACATTAGCAGTGCCCCAAAAGATTCTACTAAGATTCTGTGCCCAGTTGCATGGAATATTTTTTTAGTCACCACAGGCAATCAGGTAAATGCGTATTTACAGGTCTGAGCTGGTCTAAACTGAGGTTGGAAATTAAAGGTGCTTTGGGCTAGGCTTTCAAACTCTAAAACATTAATATTTACCTAACTAACATGAACCTTACTAACATAAGCTTGTGCAAAGGCCATTTGTGTATTTGCAGCTATCATTCAGAACTTGCAGACTTTTATACAATCTGCCTTCAATTTTAACCAGCTTTATCAAGCCAGAACTACAGCACCATTATTATATTTTCTTATTTAAACAGCAAATTCAGTTCAATGGAGACATTATATATTTTAAGGAAGATAATTACAAATTAGGACAACCAATATAGTTCTCTGATAGCAGTAATATGATAAGGAAACAGCTTGTTAACAACCTCAATATGTATTTCTGATACCTGGAATATATGCAGAAGGCATACTCAACACACTATAAAAATATACTGCTCAAACAAACTCTTGACATTTTAGATCACCATTTCCCATGAGAAAAACACTTAAATGGGATACAAATCTATCCAAATGAAGATCATGTCAGCAGCACTAAAGCAGCCTTGCAGTAC
This sequence comes from Podarcis liolepis, assembly GCF_965112155.1. Classification (NCBI taxonomy): domain Eukaryota; kingdom Metazoa; phylum Chordata; class Lepidosauria; order Squamata; family Lacertidae; genus Podarcis; species Podarcis liolepis. The sequence goes on along the minus strand of NC_139556.1, from coordinate 36,237,665 downwards.
ATGATTTCCATTGCAATAACTCTGGAGACAGAAAATCAAGTGTATTTTCAACTCATGTCTCCCTTTCTCATATCCGATTTTATGGAGATTTGTAGCACAAATCTTCAATGCATGACTACATAATTAATATCCATGTTTATTTTATTAACCTCTGTAATTCTTGTGACAAATATTCTCTTTTCTGTGTTCTGAGGATATTGAATAACGACACAAAGTATACTCAGCCACATTACTAAGGCAGTTTCACACAATCCCAAAACAATTCAAAATATATTCATTTCCAATGCTGCAAAGTTCTAAGTACAATCTGGGCCTTTGTGAAAGCGAGGACTGAAAATCTGAGGTTGGTACTGGGAAAATAACCGTCCATGATGTGTTGAACTGCAGCATATTCTCATTAGTGGAAGAGTAAAATAAAACTTTTTTATTTTCATATTCTCTTCCACATTTCAGCCCACTTCTCTCCAACAGATGGCAGATCCTAAAAAGCAGCAGCCAGTAGTGGCCGGCAGAGTGGAGTGAAGTGGCATTGCTTACCTGACTTCCCAACAGGTCACTGCTGGTAACTGAGAGGGGAATGGGGGCAGGGGACAAAGCAGTAGTGTGGTTTGATCCACTGCTGTGCCTGCATTACGCCAATCCAAAATTCCCTCCATTGTCCCTGCTCCACATCACAGCTGCCTGTCCTCTCTGCTACCTCTCCCTGTCCAACACCAGCAATGACCTCCAAAGTGGGAAAACATTCTGCCCTGCCAGCTATTTATGGAAACTGCAACTACAGAAACCTCTTTTTACACCCACTTGATACAACAGCATCATGGATAAATTCAGGCCTTTAGTCAATTGTCAAGAGACTGAGCTGGGACATAGGCAAAAGATAGCCTCCGAGTTGTGTTTGGCCCAAGCCATTGAGGTTGTTTCCTCTTTCCTTCCTTGTAATAAACCAATATTTCTTGTAGAATATTTGTGAGAGTGTTTATTGGGTATACAGCTTTGATTAGGTGTACACTTAGAACAGCATGCACTTGTCTCCATGCAAAAGGTTTCATTACTCATTGAAAAAATGTATTGGGGATCATATGCGAGGTGGACTGACATAGGGGTGAATGTGTGTAGCAGTTTCCCACAATGGAATGCTTTTCCATTGTTGCAGAGAAGTGCTCTGAGAAGGAAAAAAATGTCAGCTACCACGCATCTACCCTAAAATTCAGAATGTAAGGGAAAGGCACATCTTTCTTAGTCCAGCATCTTGTTCTCACAAAAATATGATACAATATAATACAAAAAATTTTCTAAAATTAAAATTAGAAAGCATTTGACACCAAACTCCATGAAATGAAGATAATATCACATGGTTGGAGCACACAGGGGGTTGTACGTATAAGCACAGGCAATGAGTTCTGAATTGCTGAGGTCGCCTATTGAAAGCATTTTATGTGCCAGGCAACCCCATGTCCTCTGGTCACTAATAAATGAGATAGCCTGAGTGACAAGGGAATGCCCGTCTCTGTAGATGAGAGGGCCTCCTAATTATTTCTGGATTAATGTGAATCTATGACAGTCCTGAAACGCAGTAAGCATCAAGTCTTCAAGTTTCCACCTCATTTAGGTAATAATGCTTCTATACCACAGCCCTGTAAAGGCAGCAAGACTACGCATAATAGAAAAGCAATTAATACATCCAAGGAAAAGACAATGCTACTGGAACCAGACATATTTCAGCAGAAGAATAGCAGGTTAGCAAAAAGTAGCCTGCACTATTTGCTGACGTTCCTGTTCTAAAAAGTTGTGTGTGTTTTTTAAGTCTCTAGTTACCTGATTGAGCACTTCAGAAGCAAGCAGTTATCAAATGTAACCTAAGCACAGATCAATTACAGTGGCAGCTTCTGTAATCTACGGTCAGCCATGGATACTCTCTAAGGGCCAATCCCCCCAAGCAAGCCCCACTGCAGTTAATGAGAAAGTTAAAAAGGCAAATTTGACTTCTACTTTGTATACCTTGAAGAGTCGGTATAAAATTAATTTCCACTCTGTTAGAGTAATTTATTTTTAAGACAGCAAATTTCTTGAAGGAGAGCAGTCTATAGTACCATTTCTGAAAGTGCTTATTGATTATCAGCCAGACCTAACAAGATATTTGACTTCTTGAAACTGTGCTTAATTTCTTTGTCACTGTGCTGCATTTTTCTGATCTGAATTCTTTTCCGGTACTTCTGCCTTCAGAATGTCACTCTCTCTTTGACTTAATATTCCAGAAAGGTGCCCAAGAGCTTTTTAATTAAGAATAATAATTATATGCAAAGCAATGTATATATTATGAGAATACAATAAGCACAGAAGATATATGCATGTTAGGCAACAAGGATGCATTCAAAGCAGCCAATAAAATCTATTGATAATATATCATGGCCTTTATCAATCTAGTGCCCTCTGGATGTTTTTGGACTACAATTACCATCAACCCTGACAAATGCACAATGTTGTAGTCCAACATCATCTGGAGTTTAACAACTGAATGGCAACACTACAAACTCCTAAATGAAACTAGCTGGGCCAAGAAGACTCTTCACATAGGGAATTCTAGCTGCATAAATACAAAATGCAATGTAGAGAGTATCAAGTGCAAATGCACATTTTGTAGAAGCAATAAAGGGGGGGGCTATTAAATCATAGAATCATAGAATCATAGAGTTGGAAGAGACCACAAGCGCCATCGAGTCCAACCCCCTGCCAAGCAGGAAACACCATCAGAGCACTCCTGACATATGGTTGTCAAGCCTCTGCTTAAAGACCTCCAAAGAAGGAGACCACACTCCTTGGCAGCAAATTCCACTGTCGAACAGCTCTTACTGTCAGGAAGTTCTTCCTAATGTTTAGGTGGAATCTTCTTTCTTGTAGTTTGGATCCATTGCTCCGTGTCCGCTTCTCTGGAGCAGCAGAAAACAACCTTTCTCCCTCCTCTATGTGACATCCTTTTATATATTTGAACATGGCTATCATATCACCCCTTAACCTCCTCTTCTCCAGGCTAAACATGCCCAGCTCCCTTAGCCGTTCCTCATAAGGCATCGTTTCCAGGCCTTTGACCATTTTGGTTGCCCTCCTCTGGACACGTTCCAGTTTGTCAGTGTCCTTCTTGAATTGTGGTGCCCAGAACTGGACACAGTACTCCAGGTGAGGTCTGACCAGAGCAGAATACAGTGGCACTATTACTTCCCTTGATCTAGATGCTATACTCCTATTGATGCAGCCCAGAATTGCATTGGCTTTTTTAGCTGCCGCGTCACACTGTTGGCTCATGTCAAGTTTGTGGTCAACCAAGACTCCTAGATCCTTTTCACATGTACTGCTCTCAAGCCAGGTGTCCCCCATCTTGTATTTGTGCCTCTCATTTTTTTTGCCCAAGTGCAATACTTTACATTTCTCCCTGTTAAAATTCATCTTGTTTGTTTTTGCCCAGTTCTCTAATCTGTCAAGGTCGTTTTGAAGTGTGATCCTGTCCTCTGGGGTGTTAGCCACCCCTCCCAGTTTGGTGTCATCTGCAAATTTGATCAGGATGCCCTTGAGTCCATCATCCAAGTCGTTGATAAAGATGTTGAATAAGACCGGGCCCAAGACAGAACCCTGTGGGTGGCACCCCACTAGTCACTCTTCTCCAGGATGAAGAGGAACCATTGATGAGCACCCTTTGGGTTCGGTCAGTCAGCCAGTTACAAATCCACTGAGTGGTAGCATAGTCAAGACCGCATTTTACCAGCTTCTTTACAAGAATATCATGGGGCACCTTGTCAAATGCCTTGCTGAAATCAAGGTAGGCTACATCAACTGCATTCCCTTCATCTACCAGGCTTGTAATTCTGTCAAAAAACGAGATCAGGTTAGTCTGACATGACTTATTTTTCAGAAATCCATGCTGACTATTGGTGATCACAGCATTCCTTTCTAGGTGCTCACAGACTGTTTGCTTAATGATCTGCTCCAGAATCTTCCCTGGTATTGATGTCAGACTGACTGGGCGGTAATTATTTGGGTCCTCTCTTTTCCCCTTTTTGAAAATAGGGACAACATTTGCCCTCCTCCAGTCTGCCGGGACTTCGCCTGTTCTCCAGGAATTCTCAAAGATGACTGCCAGTGGTTCTGAGATCACATCTGCCAGTTCTTTTAATACTCTTGGATGCAGTTCATCTGGCCCTGGAGACTTGAATACATCTAAACTAGCCAAGTATTCTTGTACTATCTCCTTAGTTATTCTGGGCTGTGTTTCCTTTGCTGAATCATTTGCTCCAAATTCTTCAGGTCGGGCATTGTTTTCTTTATTGGAGAAGACTGAGGCAAAGAAGGCATTGAGGAGTTCAGCCCTCTCTGTGTCCCCTGTTTGCATTTCACATGCATTTCACATGCAAATACTCAGTCTGAGCACAAGGGGATAGACATACATATTTTGAAATTCATATTGTTAATCAGTGCTTAAAACCATCAATTTTTCCACTGCAGTGTGTGTGTGTGTGGTATAATGCATGTGTGCAAGATTAATAACATAATTATTTCTCCATCTCTGTATGACATGGGACCAGCTTGTACATCTTTGAGTTGTGGGGTAATGAACTTGCTTCAAATATGCTTGTTGCCAGGATGACTGAAGCAGCTCTCTGAAGACACATGGTACCAAGATTTGGTATACATGAGGGAAACCAAGCAGAAGCACATGATCTTGAATAACAGCTCCTGAGAGGATAACCCATTACATTTCCAGTATCTCTTGTTTAGTCCATTTTGATGCATTGGCAGCAAACACACCACTTGAAACGAGAGGCGAAGGACAGTGTAATGAAAGCAACACTAAGACAAAAAAATCAATAAATCAATATTATAGCACAGGGAATTAGGTTTTATTCCTCATTAGACCAAAGCAACTGGGCTCCTCACTGAGAGGTAGCAGTAGGAAATTAAAATCAAGAAAGAATCTAATCCTTTGCACTTGTCCCAAAGTTTTTCTGCAATTCCAGTATAGCTGACAAGTGCAGAGCTTTCTGTATGCAAGTTTTCTACTGGAAACATTTAATCATAATCTTGCAGCAACATAAATCACATTCCTGGATGTATTTTAGCATGCGTTCGTATTAGAAATAATCAATATATCGTACAACATCAACATGAGATTAAAAAAATACCAACAAAGATGAAAATGCTAAATAAACTTGATTCAGAATAATATGCCAGGGAGAATAAAAACTGAAGACCAGCTGTTCAGATTTCTTGAACAGCAGCAGAAGGGTATCAATCATATCATTCCTCCCTAGATATGGAATTATAAAGCTAAGACACAGTAACAGAGAAGGCCCTATTATGCTCCAAGCAAATACAACTTGGATGTTGGAGGAATGTGGTGGATGGTATCTCAGATGAGCAGACAGGCTCATATGAGAGGATGGTTCTTAAGGAAACCTCACCCCAAACCATTTAGGGCTTTAAAGATCATAGCAAGAACTATGAATTGGTCCTGAAAATGAATCTGAAACCAATAAAGCTGTTGATATAAGAGTTATATGCACCTGATCATCAGCACCAGTCATCTATCTGACCACTGGCTGGATCCTGGGCAAGCTGGAACTTTCAGACACTTTTCAAAAGTTTTGAGAGCACTGAAGTCTAACCACAATGTAACTAAAGGCATGTGACACAACAGCCAAATCTGACTTCTTTAGGAATGGAAACAGCTGGCATACCCACCTAAGCTGGACAAAACAGTTCCTTGCCACAGGAAGCACACCCAGACTGCCAACCTGAATGATTAATTGATGTGCTATTACATCCAACATGGACTCCTGTCTTGTCAGGATTAAATGTCAATCCATTACTAACCTCAAGCATGGGGTCAGAACCTCAACAGCTTTCTCAAAATATGACAGAAAGGAAAGATAATGTGGGGTGTTTTTTACATACTGGTGAAGTCGTACTCCAAATCCCAGAACATCTCTCCCATTTTATGTAAATGTACATTTTATGTAGATGTTAAACAACTTGGGGAAACAGAATGGGGCCCCAAGGATACTTGGCAGGGCTTAGAACTAGAAGTGGTTTCTTAAATCCCAGCTCTACAATTCTATGATTCTATTCTTGCTTCTGCCTCTTCTCCTCAAAGCACTTATACTGAAAGAAAAGAAAAGTAAGCTTCTATATAAGTGGCCTGAAAACAATTCTTGTTTATTGATACACAAGAAGTTTGCCATATCAATTTTGATCTCTATGGAAGTCATAATGCATTTGCACAGGCTATTATTGCTGTAGTTACTGCAGCAATTACTGCTGTGCACAGTCCTATGTTAGGTTTGTTTGCACATGTCTCGTGGTATAATAGTCCCCAGAAAAGTTTGAGCTGTTGTATAACTTCTTACTCTAGTTTAAAATGCTCCACATTTAATTGCTACTGCTATGGTGTCACAGTAGAGCAAAACAGTATACGTACTGTACCAAAAAAGGGAAAGAAATGTTTAAATATTTTAGAACGCCACACAGTAGCATGTGTTTATTTGCTCAGTTGTATCACTTTTGCAACTGTAGAACAATGATATTCTGAACGATACATTGTTTCCAGGTTGTATTCTATTCAGGCACTGATCTGCTTAACTTCAGCTAGGATGCAGCAACATGTATCATATATAGATAGTTGTCAGGGAGCTGATGATTGCAAAGTTAGCGGGGAACTCAGATTTGCCCATACACAATGTGAAAAATATCCCTCCCAAGTAAATTACTAACCCGTGCAACTTTACTATTAGTATATTGATGTAGTTGAAGCTTTGCTAATTTATGCAGCCTTGGGTCATCCACGTATCTTTTCTTGCAAAAATCATGCCACTGCAGTGGTTTTGTTATCACAAAACCTACATGTTACAGAAGTATGAGTAAATGCTAACATCCAAACTTTTCATTATTATTTGTGACCTTTACTATTTGATCTAGTAAAGATCAAACAGTATTGTGTTCTATTTGAACACAGCTGCAAACTCTTCTAGAAAAAATACTGTATTTGTTTTTTAAAATTTTAGTTTATAAACACAGTGCTTTTCTCTCCTTGTGCACAATGAACACAGTAAAGCATTTTGCTTTTCCTTGTCAGGCAGATGACACTTAAGCTGTCATAATATAATTTTCCTGTACTTAGGTTTGATGTCTAGCACAGTATGTTTATTCACATTTTTAGATGTGCCAGTAAATAAACCTGAGTCAGATATATTCAATTACATTTATTTCGTGGCTTTATTATTGGTAGGTGGTTCTTTTCTTAAACATGTATCTTCTGATACAACATGCTTTCCAACTGCAAAGAGATAAAATGAAATATGAACACAAGCAGTGCCCAGAAGAAGGGTGTGTTATAGTATATTTATAAAATTCTGGTACATCTGACTTTAATTCCCATAAAATATAGAATGCTGGGGCTTTTGTCACAAGTTTAAGGGCTCAACTAATGCTTTCTGCCCCAGGCGTCTCTGATGGAATCACTTGGAGAAAATTCACTAAATGCACTCATCTGCCCTCAGAGTCAAATGATACAGGCAACCAAGTGCAAGTGGGCAGCAACTTCTGAAGAAGTTTTCTGAGTTTTCTCAGACTATTTCCTATCCATCCAATTGGATCATGTGCCACTGCAGCACTGTAGTGTCTGAGTTCAAACTACTGCAGTAGAATAGACTTCCCACCAACCCCCAAAACATGTTAATCTGAAAGCATTTTCTGAGCTGGCAGCAAGAGATACTGAAATGTTATCTGCTTGAGGCAGACAGAATGAATACTTGCATTTAACTCAAGTGACTGAGTGTGCACATGCATGCAATATGTTTTCATGATCAAAACTTGGGTCATTTTCAGGTGACACTAAAAATTCCTTTTATTTTGGGATATGATACCTGTTATACATGCATGGCAATGCAGAATAGAAAGAGGAAGATAGACATTCTAAAACCAGATGTGTATTCTAGACAACAGCAATCTAAATTATAGATGTGGGAAATGCAAAAGCTGTTTGAGCATCATTTTTTTTAAAAATAAAATGCCTTATGGCTAGAAGATGGGCAAATTTTACATTGTAATGCTTCAAGCCATAGTGTCTTATTTCTAAAGGTCCCAGTGTTCAGAGAAAGAACAAAATCATTATAGACTTTATTTCCCATTAAAACTCAATAATGAAACATCTGATGAGTTCAGGGCTTTTTATTAAAAAATAAAAACTTATGCTATGCAATTAATTTTTGTCTGTTAATAAAAAAATTGCCCTCTCTAGATACACATACACCACAACTAATGAGGGGAAAGTATGATTTATGCATAAAATTCCTTTTTATTGAATGTTTTTATTTGTGAATTTTGATGGCCTTCCTTTTGGATATCTAAAGATAGGTGAGATATGACCTGATCTTTGAAAGGCCCTTATTCCTTCTTGAGTCGCTGCATTCTGAAATGCTTCCATGCTTTACCAAATACAAACCATACCTGTGTTGCTTGAGAAAAAGCTAGCCAACTATAAAGTTACAGTAAAAGATCTGTGCATCTTCATATTATGTTAGGCAAAGACTCTATTATTCCAACACTGCTCGCCCATCATCAATGCTTTCTGGAGACCAAGTTACATTATATCCAAGATGCAAGCGCAACCTGGCTCTCTGTGTTGACAATTACAGCCCCTACTGCCAGAGGAAACTGAAGGGGATCATGCCTGAAGGGAACAAACTGTCTTTCTGCACCTGTTGTTTATCTCTGCTTTTCTCTCTCTAGCTAATTTTCCATAGGAGTTACGGAACATGTTCCATAGTAGCTTCTGCTTACAACAGCATCCCTCAACTTAGTGCCCTCCGGATGTTCTTGTCTAGACCACAACTCAGTCAGTACAGCCACCAGAATGCTCAACAGCTTTTTCAAGGTGACAGTGATTCTACCATATAGCCTGGCTCTGAATAAAATAGAGGCAATGCCTTCATGTTAAGACTATACCTTCTCAGTAGGAAGCCCTGCCTCTAAATTCCAGGTGTGTGTTATGCTGGTGGAAAAGGGTGGTAAAAATACTATTATTGCTTAGTACATTCCAAGCTTGATAGTCACCTTCCTTCATCTATAACCATGAGCTTCCTCACAAATAATAAACTGCTTGGTGTGTTGTTGTTTTTTTCTTTTAAAGATCAATATATCAATATAGCAACATGATTGATGCAGTATCAGTAGAGAGCCCACCTATTTTCTTGCTAAGAAAGCATTTTTATATGCTTTCCCAAGTTTCAATTAGGGCTGATTCACATCCTTCTATGTGTTGAGTGTTATGGTTTTGCAGAACCACAGGTGAAACTCGGAAAATTAGAGTATCATGGAAAAGTTCATTTATTTCAGTAATTCAACTTAAAAGGTGAAACTAATATATGAGATATGGCTCCCCAAATCTCTTTTCTGATGAGAGCAGCTTTTGCATCTCATTTGGAAACCAAGGATCCAGAGTCTGGAGGAAGAATGGGGAGGCACACAATGCCAGATGCCTGAAGTCCAGTGTGACGTTTCCACAGTCTGTGTTGATTTGGGGAGCCATGTCATCAGCTGGTGTTGGTCCACTGTGCTTCATTAAGTCCAGGGTCAACGCAGCCGTCTACCAGGAGTTTTTGGAGCACTTCATGCTTCCTTCCATAGACAAGCTTTATAGGAATGATGACATCATTTTCCAGCAGGACTTTGGCACCTGCCCACACTGCCAAAAGTACCAAAATCTGGCTCAATGGCCATGGGATTACTGTGCTTGATTGGTCAGCAAACTTGCCTGACCTGAATCCCATAGAGAATCTATGGGGGCATTGCCAAGAGAAAGATGAGAGACACGAGACCGAACAATGCAGAAGAGCTGAAGGCTGATATTGAAGCTTCCTGGTCTTCTATAACACCTCAGCAGTGCCAAGTACCATAACACCACAGCAGTGCTATAATACCACAGCAGTGCCAAGTACTAAGTACATATGCATGCTTCTACTTCTCAGAGGTCCAATGTCGCTCTCTTTGCAGTCCTTGTTTTGCTGATTTCATTTAATATTCTAATTTTCTGAGATTGTTAATCTGGGGTTTTCATCAGCTGTACGCCATGATCATTACAATTATAACAAATAAAGGCTTGACATATCTCGCTTTGCATGTCATGAGTCTATCTCATATATTAGTTTCACCTTTTAAGTTGAATTACTGAAATAAATGAACTTTTCCACTATATTCTAATTTTCCGAGTTTCACCGGTAGTTCTCATGCCATTGCCAAAGCATATTATAGATTTGTCCATCATATTGGCTTACTGCCAAGTAAGGAGAAGAATTTTAGAGGATATTGAAATATATGAATGGTCAGTCTGTGATAAACAGCTTCAAACAAACCCAGTGGCATAGCGTGGGTTGTCAGCACCTGGGGCAAGGCAAGTAATTTGCGCCCCCTAACCCTAACCCCCAGATGTTGCGCCCGGTGCGGCCGGGCCCCCCCTGCACCCCCACGCTACGCCACTGAACAAACCTGCACATCACATTCCTGTTCCAGTTTGACAAACTTTTAATTATATCACCACCAACTTATTGCTACTATAGTGGAGAGTTCATGAAGGCATATTAACATTCAACAGAGCACTTGGATTAGAAGATTGTAGTCTTTCAGACCTATTTTACTAGTTGTGCCAGCATGTGCTTCCGATGACACCCACCAGCTGCTACACACCATTGTAGCAGCACAGACCACAATGTGACAAGTAAATTGCACTACATTATTCACTTACACGTATCTGAAATACAGAAAGAAATTTCTCTAAACTCAACTGTGTTGTCATCTTAGAAGCTCTGTACCATTCAGGGCTCCCCCCCCCCTCCCGGCAGATTAACATATCACATATAAAACTGCAATGCTAGCAAGTTATGTACACCTTTGAGGAATGGTTTTAAATTGGCTTTTGAGCATCTGATTAGGAAATTTTGATTACAAGTCTTTGAATAATAAGCATTTAAGAAGTAGGCAAGTTTATCAAGACACCCAAAACAGATATGTGAATGTAGGGATCCACTTGTTTGTCTGTCAATGAGGGTATTTTAAACACTGGCTACTAACACAAGACAGCCTTATAATAGTTAAATAATATAATAAAACAGACGAGAGTTACTTGGGAAGAGCAAAAATGTATACCGGTTTCCGCTGTTTTCAGTTGTTTGAATGACTGGATCACCGGACCATGGTGGATCACAGAGGAAATAAATCCCAGACTGGAAATGGCTGTAGCAGCACACAGACATATATCCCTCATAAACTAGAAGCTCCTTACTGGGCTGTAGCTAATCATCTTTCTCAACCTCTGGTGGCAGAAACAAGAGGCACCAGCGAGCAAGAGTGTTCATTTGCCCCACCCCAACAAGTCTTCATTCAGATGTTTCAACTGCCACCTTCTAAGTGCTGTCTTAGCCATCCCTTGATTTGTTGCCGCCTGCCACCAACCTACTGCAGTTCCCCAAGTCATCTGTCGTGTGAAAAATGCTTTCGGAGAGATGTGGTATCCCAGGGAAAATTAGATAAGATACTGCTCACTCCAAGTTCTTTGGCAGACATGTATTTCCATGTAAATGAGAACTTAAGCAAAGGGGCCTGCATATAATGAAGCACCCTGCTGGCTAGAGGTCCAGGTGCCCTTAACACCTGGCAAGCAAATTTATCCGCATGAAAAAAAGTGTGGAATAAGCACATAAGCGCCATTATAAAAAAAAATTCAGACTAGGTCTCTCAGCCTAAATAGACTATGATCCTGCATAGACCCATAGAATTTCACGGTTGGAAGGGACCCTGAGGATCATCTAGCTCAAACCCATGCAAAGCAGGAATACGCACCTGTCGCTTATAGGGATCAAACCTGCAACCTTGGCATTATCTTGCATAACCTTGTTATATTGTGCTCACTGCTCTGGCACAATGGACTAAGGGACCATCAATGAAAGTCTAGAGAAGGAGAAGCTCACACCCCAGAGTTACCACTAGCCATTTCTTCATCCAATAAATGCTTCTAACCTGGCAGCCCACAAACTTACTGCCATTCAGTAGGGTGACAAAGGCTTCAACAAGGAGCTAACTCAGTGCAGTCAAGCATTGGGGTAAAGAACAAGAAGCACAGGTACAAGTACCTTTGGTCAGTCATTAGCATTTTTGGTTCAGTTCTCATTTCTATGCAGGGACACAGCTAGAGAGCAAGATCAAACATGGAATGAAGACAGATTCAAAAACAACCATCTCCCTTGGAAGTGTATAGCATTTCTGCAACCATTACCTCTTCCATCAAGACAGTCCTGAAAATAAACAACTTAAGGAGAATAATATGTCAAGCAAACATCCAGTGGAAGCACAGGCAGGGAAGAAACAAGGCCATCTACTGCTGCTGAAAACCAATAGGAACCATTGTTAGCACACATCCCTTCTCTCTCCACAGACAGGCATCCTTCCTACTACACTCAGAGAAACTAGCAAGATGCTTTCCCTTGATCCACACAGGAAGCAAAACAGAACTAAAGCAGCAAAAAAGACAAGTGGAACACTAGATTGTGTTGTACTGCCGTGATGTACCTGTTAACTTTCCATATCAATAATGCTTTAAGTGACACAACTCCATTTCTTTTTATAGCAGTTAACAATGTTGGGAAAGGGAAAGTAAGAGCACGAGAAGATAAATAGCTCCAAGGAGCTATTTCTATTAAAGAAAGCAAATGCATTACTTGTAAGTACTCATATACTACAAACAGCTGCAAACATGCTCTTGAATCTCATTGCACATATAATTATTTGCACTGTCAAGAGACTCCCCACCCTCCTTGAATACTGTTGCTACTAGGAAAGATGTGCCACTTGAAAGTACATTAAAGTAGAACGGAAAACCTTACTGACAATGGCATAACCCTAAGCAAAAAGAGAGGGAGAAGTAATTTGTGCTATGCAAAACAATCACATTTGCAGGAACCACTTCAGATATCATGCCATTTCAATATTTTAAGTACTTGCAAGGTTAGGTACTTCATTCAAATAAATTGGGAGTTAGTCACCATGTCTTCCAGAGGGTGGCATAAGTGGGGCTTCCAACACAAACACAAGATACAAGCGATAATATCTGCTAACTAAAGTCCAATTTCCGTATTTATATAATACACCATGCAATCTTTTAAACCACATTCTCCCCCATTCATTTGTTTGTTTGTTTCTATTCTGGAATCTCACATTGTGGTGAATTTTATCTATAAGTTCAAAATATAAAGAAAGTTTAAAAACTGCATTCAACATGTGGAATTACATGCACAAATCACAGACCCTGACAGTGTGAACACCCAACAAGCATTGCCATTCCATCATATTTTACTCTGTTGTTGCCAGTGATTCTTCTTTCCAATATACTACAAGCTATTGCTGCAGCTAGGAGAGCTACACGGTATGCAAACTGAAGAGAACCATTCTCACAGCATTTTCCTCTTTGAGTACAGTTGTTGGCAGAAGAGGCTTAGTTAACTAAATATCTAGTCAAGTTGCTTGATTAACCAATACAAAATTTGATACTAGAATTTTATAACATGATAATTTTGCTACAAGCTTCTTGTCTGAGTTAAAAGAAACATTAATCATCTGTCCCATCATACTGGCCATGTTTTTGTCAAAGTTGTTATTCAACATGGCATGTCCTCCATGGAAATATCGAAATGCAGAATAAAAACTGTCAGATTATGTTTTTATTCCAAGTGGAAATGAGCACCTCAGCAGAATAATAAGGAATGGATTTCTTCATATACCTCCAATTATTAAATGACATTTTTAATAAATCAACATCTATTTGAGTTCCTGGCCTGAGTTTTGCACTTTAAAAATCAATAAACTTTGTTCGTTAGCAACATCACACTGAGCTTCCTAGTAGAAGAGTGGAGTGGAAATGTTACAAAATAAAACAAATAATGAATCTCCAGCATTCAAACACTAGCAGCAGTAACCTTATGCACACTTATTTGGGTACCAGTCCCATAGATTTCACTGGGACTTACTTCTGAGTAAACATGCACACGGTTGGGCTGCATGAATATGAAACCCTTTGCTATAGTTAACGCAACAGATCTCATTAAACCTCTGACCCATTTGAGGAGCCGTCTCCCATTTCAGAGCAAAATTGCTTTACTGATATATTATGTGCTGATCCACCCCATCTTTAAAGTGCTGTGCTCTCTCCCTCCGCTTTGCTATTAAACATCCACCAAGACAAAAAAGCTCTGCTGCTCTGGGAAAATCTAAATGATGGATCTCGCCAGCTAGAAACATCACCTGTAGTGCCAAAACCACACAATTCTAACAGGGGAGGGGGGGAGTAAACAGTATGCGTTCTGCAAATATCCTGGAGAGTGTGGGGTCATCTGCCGGGACTTCCAGCTACAGAACAAGCAGGCTGCTGGTGCTTCTGTAGTTCTGGCAGAATACATGCTGCCTCCCAACCCCGAGAAAGGCTTGCTTCCACTCACTGCTTACTGGTCCATAGGCAAACAGGAGCGGAGCCAGAACCGGGTGGGGTGCGCGCGCTCTCCCTCTCTCTGCCTTTACACCGAATCTGAGGGGGAAGAAGGCACGTGCGAGACAGCAGAGCAGGCAGCCAGCATTATTCCACTCCCACCAACGAGATCGGAAATGAAATGTAACAGAAGCCTATGTCTCCCGCGCCAAGTCTTACAAGAACAGAATACTAACGGGTTCATTTCTCTCTCTCTCTCTCTCTGACCGATTATTACCATATGCAGACAAGCAAAGCACACAGGCGCAGCAGGAGCAGCTCCCTTCGCCTTCACATCCTACCCGGCGCAACTTTTTGCTTGGGAAACAGGCGACGATCACCACGCCAGGGCAATGCTTCTCTCCCCTAGTATTTGCTTTAGCAGAAATGGTGTTTCGTCACAGATTCAGGAAGAACAGCGCGAGAACGGTGCTGGCTCTCCCTCAACTCTCGGTGCCCATCAACCCCAGAAATAGGGAAAGTCACGCCTCTCTCTAATTTCATCATGGCTCTTTGCTTCTTTACCTACTCAGAACTTACTCCACTCCCCTGAAGACGCCTAGTAAGCATCTTGAGTAACTTTAAGGGTTTTTATTTGAGGACGATCGCCTCAGAATAAACTGGGGGCGGGAGGCGGGGAGTGAGATTTGCCTTTCCTTGCATTCCAGAACCTTTTGCTCCCTCCTCCACTAAGGAATCATGGAATCATGAGCTGGAAGGGGACCACCAGGGTCATCTAGCCCAACCCCCTGCAATGCAGGAATCTCTCCAGCCCATCACCCTGAGATGAAGAGTCTCACGCCCTGCCGAGCTATCTCAGATCTTACACGTTAAAAGGTTAAATGTTGGCGTGAGGAATGGAAGGCATGGTGGGCAAAAAGCTCTCGCCACGGGCAAAGCTCCCATCTTCTAGCCGAACGAGACACGCCGCCGTGCTACATGCAGAAAGGAAGGAAAAACTTTTACTAGCAGAAGGTGCTATTGCAACAGCTTGAAATGGGGGAGAGAGCATTTCAGCTACCAACCCTTTCGCACCCATATCTGGCACCCTGCGCCTCACGTCACACACTACCCATCCTGAAAAATGCTGTCCTCATTTTATTGCACGACACGGGGCGATTTCTGCCTGCGTGGCTCCGTCGAGGGGTTGGGCTGGATGACCTTCAGGCACCCCCCCCTTTCTCGGCTCAGTGACAACAGTTGCCTTGGCAGCGCAGGGCCTGGCTCGGCTTCTTCGGCACGCGAGGGAAGCGAGAGGGAAACGCAACTTGGATCCTACCCCCCCCCCGACCCTCCCATCCCATCCTCACCGAAGCCCACCGACGGCAACTTTCCGGCATCGCCAACGGACACTGCAGCAACGCGAGAGAAAGAGGACGAGCAGCCCAAAAGGAGCGCTTCAAGGAGACGCGGGCGTCTTGTGCCTCCACCTGGACGCGCGGAGCGGGGCTGTTCTTACCTCAGCAGAAGCCACCTCAGCACAGCCGGCGGATAATCCCCTGCCCGCGCGGCCGGCCGGCGGCGCTTCCCCTCAGAAGCTGCTCCTCTGGCTGCCAAGGCGAGGCGAAGCGACGTCTTCTTCCGCGACGCCCTCCGTCCTCGCGCTTCTCCCTCCGCCCGCCCGCCCGCCTCGCTTGGGCGCCACCTGGGCTGAGGAAGCCGCTTTGCCCCCCGCGCTCCTTCCCTCAGTCAGTCCGCGGGCATCTCTCCACAGGAAGAGGGCGACGACGACGCTGCTTCGCCCGGGCTGCAGGCTCGCTCTTCTCCTGCCCGGAAACAGGAGTCTTTGAGAAGGGAGAGCGAGGTGGGGGAAGAAGAGTAGATAATAATAATAAAAAAAAACTTTGAGGTAAAAAAAAAGGGGGGAGGACGTAACGTTTAAGGCAGAGAGGGCGGGATGTCGGGGGAGAGACTGAGCACGCGCCCCGCGCGCTCGAGGAAGCGCCGCGAGTGCTCCGCGCGAAGAGGCGCTTCTTGGCCGAGCCTCCCGGCTAGGGGAAAGGTGTCCCCTCCCACCATCCAGGGCAAAGGGAGCTTCGCTGAGCGAGGACGAGCGACGAAGGAGGCGCCTGCCAAATCCTGAGGGAAGCGTGGGGTCGCCTCGACACTGTAAATGGAGGGGGTGGCTGGGGGTCAGGGGAGACCGGCCAGTTTTCGCTCTCCTCCTGCAGCAGCAGCAGCGGAGGAAAGAGAAGAGCGCGGAGGGAGGGAGAACGGGAGGAAGCCGCGAGGAGGCAGCAGGTTGCAGCAGCCCTTCTTCAGCCGAGCGGGCGGCGGCGGCGGCGGGGCTCTGGGCTCGCTCCCTCTCGCTGGCGCAGGCGGAGGAGGAGGAAGGCGGCAAGACGACGGCCGCGTCGTTCCTCAGGAGTGAGGGATGGCCGGTCGGCTTCAGATCAGGTGGGCAGGGAAGCTCGGAGAAGATTCATGGCGCGCTGTCAAGAGGGGTTTGGACACGCCGTCCTCCTCCTCCTCCTCGGCTGTTTCACGCTCCCCGGAGTGAGACGGACGTCGCCGGCGCTGCCTCGGAAGGAGAGGCGAAGCCTTGGCAAAGCGGCAGTGTGGCCACGAGCGGCAAGGCGGGCTCTTTTTCAGATTCTCTCGCACGCGTACGCCTCGCACACGTGCTCTGATGCAAGGGCGCAGGCAGGGGTGCCTCGGAGGGATCGCTTGGTGTGGGGCTCTTGCTTTGGGGTGGGCTGCTGATGCAATTCCCCCCAAAAACTGGCTCGCGAGTACGCCAATCTCATGCCAAGAACAGCAAAGGGAGAGAGCTGTCATCGGCTCATATGATATCCTCTTCAGAGATTCTTGTCCCAGGCAATGGCTCCATGCAATGGACCCCAGAAACCAGGAAGTTTCCAAAGAATGGCTGCTCAGGGAAGTGAACCTACTGGCAGGTGCTGTAGGAAGGGTGCTGCTCCTGGGTATTTCAAGAGTTTTTCAGTTTGCAGCATCACCAGCAGTTTCTAAAGGAAGATGAGTAGTCAAGAGAAGAGTGCTCTGGAGTGAAGTGGTTGGCCCAGGTTTAGCCTTTCCTCCATCTTGGAAACTCTGGCTTCACATGGAGTGGACAACTGATACTTCTTCCCAGTGTTCCCCACTTTTTCATCCTTCCAAATGGAAAGCCCAAAGGGCAGGAGTCTGAAAAGCTGAAATACCAAAGATATTTTACAGCCAAACTGTCAGAAGGGTCATAGCACCCTTCAGGTCCTCGCCTGTGAAAGTAATTGTCCCAGCTAGGCAGACGGGTACTTATAGAGACTACATATAGTTTAAGATCTGGAGGTAGCATGATAGACCCATCATTTTCTATGGTATGCATCTGTCTTCCCCAACCTGGTGCCTTCCAGATGTTTTGGGCTGCAACACCTATCATTCCTGACCTTTAGCCATACTGGTTGGGACTGATGGAAGTTGTAATCCAAAATAGCTGAAGAGCACTAGGTTGTGAAGGATAATGTTCATTTATTTTTGTCCACAGTTGTCTCTTGTTTTGTTTTGTTTTGCTTTAAGCACTTTCAATTTGTACAAAGCCCGCTTGTCCAGATATGACAGTGGGATGAATGTCCTTGCTAAAGAACACTATCACACCACTTTCAATTTAGTCTCCATCCTATTAGTGGATGCTTGCCCAGAACTGAGAAAGGATTACATCTCTAGATTCCCTTTCTGCATTTTGAACATCTCCTTCTGCTACCCTTTTCTTTACTCTGACTGTTACCTTTCTACTTCACTTCAAATTTAGATTATTTGGAACATAATGACATAAGAAGAGCCTACTGGATCAGGCCAATGGCCAATCTGGTCTGGCATTCTGCTACCACAGTGGTCAACCAAAGGCCTGTGGGAAACCCACAAGCAGGATTCAAGCACAAGAACACTTTTCCCTCCTGTGGTTTTTGGCAACTGGTACTAAGAAGTTTTACAGATAGATAGATAGTGTCAGGTGTGGTGTGGTTGCTTGAGAGCAAACAGGCAAGACTCCGACCTGTCTTTTCCAGGCTTTATTATTAGTGCAAACTATTTATAGTGAATGGGACGTGGGTGGCACTGTGGGTTAAACCACAGAGCCTAGGACTTGCTGATCAGAAGATTGGCGGTTCGAATCCCCGTGACGGGATGAGCTCCCGTTGCTCGACCCCTGCTCCTGCCAACCTAGCAGTTTGAAAGCACTTCAAAGTGCAAGTAGATAAATACGGTAGGTTCACCAGAAGCGGCTTAGTCATGCTGGCCGCATGATCCGGAAGTTGTACGCCGGCTCCCTCGGCCAATAAAGCAAGATAAGCACCGCAACCCCAGCGTCGGTCACGACTGGACCTAATGGTCAGGGGTCCCTTTACCTTTATTTACAGTGAAGAGCATCGCAAGTTAATGTCTGGCTCACTCGCTCACAGAATCTGAGAGTGGGCGGTCCTTGTACCTCCCCCAGCATAACAGTTGTGTGACCCCCAGCCTTCTCCTCCCTTCCTCATGCCAAAACCTACTGTGCAGACTGGGCGCTGGCAAAGGGGTCCTTCTCTCCTCTCTGGCTTGCTCTGCCTCGTGTTGAGGCTTTCCCTTGCATCCCCTGTTCCCACCACCTCCTCTCCACTGGAGGCGGGGCTTTCCTTCTCGACAGAGGAGCTGCTGCTTCACAAAATCTTCATAAGGTTCCCTATAACACAACTGCCCTTCCCCCTCTTGCATCTTACCTGATGGCAGTTCCCTGACAGATAGATAGATAGATAGATAGGTAGATAGATAGATAGATATAGATGATAGATAGATAGATAGATAGATAGATAGATAGATAGATGATAGATAGATAGATAGATAGAATTTTGCTATACAGGTTAAGCAGCCAGTAGAATTAAACCTAAATTTGTCACATTGCAAGTTGTCCCACACATTTCAGCTTTAGATGCATTATATAATACACATAGTGTATTGGCTAGCAGTACCTTTCAAGCACCCTGGGCTTATATTGAAAATTTTGGAGAACCTCATCTCATACTATGTTTGCCATTATGGCACCAGCCTGTGTCTTCAACAGTGTCTATTAAAAAAAAGGTCGCAATGCATGTACCTGAAGCACAGAATTAACTTGGTAGAATCATATCTCTGTGCCAGGTTCTGGGGGAAAGCTCACCTGCTAAACTGAGAAACTGAAGATACTGGAGAAGTACAGTAAACATTTTACACAAAAAGGTAGAGTTCTTAACCTGCTAACCTATCTGCTTACCAAAAAAATGTCTGTTACAGAGTGCCCAGAAATAGCATGAATGAATAAAAATGGAATTGCACTAAACCCATGCCCATTTGCTCCATAACTGCTTTGAGGCTTTTAAACCACCCTGAGTTTGTTTGTTTTTTGTTTTTTTACAGCCAAGTGGTGTATAAATTTTTATGAAATAAAACAAATATCAGGTCTAGCCCTTTCATCCCACCTCTTCTTCACCTGTTTTATACAGCTGTATTTAGGCTAACCACATGCAAAGGAGGATAGGGACACATTTTTATAGATATATTTTTTTTAAAATTTCCCCTTGACACAACATCTACGTATACAGGAACTCTGCTGTTCTTTGCACCCTGGTCACATTTGTCCAGGGGTGGGCAACCTGTGATCCTTCCAATTCCAGTCAGCCCCAGCCTGGCTAGCCTATTGTCAGAGATGATGGGAGTTGTAGCCACAACATCTGGAGGGTGGCAGGTCCCCTACCACTGCCCTTGTTTGATTGTAAAATACAAGGTGGAGTGTCTGAAGGGAAAGCACCTATCAAAAAACCCACCATCTATCATAGCCAATGGCCAGGCATTAGAAATAGATTTACTGTGAAAAGTTTGCATGACTTACTACCATCTGGGTTGCTGTCACTTACCACTAGAATCCAAGCTTGGCATTGGAAAGGATAGCATATCCTGGGTACATGCCAATCTCAAAAGACTCTGTTTTGAAGGAATGCTATTAAAATGCATGCCCAATGGAATTGCTTACAAACATTAGCTTTATTTTTAAATATATTTCTTTGAGTCACTTAAAGTCAGCTTCCCTGCATGTCAGTGTGATTGATCACTTTGTTCCCTGTTTTTGAATTCTTTCACCATCTCCCTTGATTAGATTTGTTCTCTCCCAAGGACACCCCTCTCTCTCTCCCTCTCTCTCTCTCTCTCTCTCCACACCCCCCCACACATACTTGTCTTTCTGGGTTCATTTTTTCCATTTGTAATGGCATGCACTACCACCTTTGATTATTTTGTTTTTACACATCAATCTGCCTTTCTCATGAATGTATTTCTAACATCATATCCTGTTAGGTTACCTTGGGAATTAGAGACTAAGTTTCAGTCAGCTGCAGTTTGTTTATTTATTTATATTATATACCATTCGTCCTTAAAAAACAAACAACACAACAATACCGAGGAAAGACCTACAGCAGAATGAAAAAGTACCTGTTTTGCATCCAGAATGTCTCAGATCCAATCCCCATGCTCCACTATTAAGGAACATGGTCACATACATAAAAACTAAAATATATCTGCATTTATTCCAAAGCAGCAGTGAGCTATTACATTCCAAAAAGCAACAGAATAATACAAAATTGTTCAGCAAAACACCAACCGGTCAAGCAGGAGTGCAGAAGTGCATATTTAAGTAGCTAATGGAACTGAACAATTGATGATGCCTGACTTACCTCCAGTTTGTCTGCCTGAGTCTTCTCTCTGGGCTAAGTTTCTGTTAGGACTTGCCTTCATAAATAAAGCTGTGGGTAAGTCTTCTCCATGGCAGTAGTATGTCCAGCAATTACAAAGTGATCCTGGAGGTGGCGTAGTGGCTGTTAAACGTGCATATTTTCTCCTTGCCTTCATATTATTTCTAGATGGTTGTAACTTCCTTTCTGTGTATCTTGTTCCTATGCGTATTTACAGAAAAAGTAAACATAGGTATATGAAAATCTTTATCACCAAGTTATTATTATTTATTAAATTTATGAACCATCCTTTATCTGAAGATCACAGGGTAATTTACAACAAAAAACACAACATGTATAACCTAACAATAAAAAGCAATAACCCCTCACACACTTTTGAAAGGCCAACAGGAAGCAGCTTTATTTTCAAGTAGGTTTGCAGGATTGTATCCATGTTTCTGGTTGCCAGCTTCTGAACCAGTCCTGAGACTTACTTGGATGAGTAAGCCTTGGAAGCTATGGCTTCAATACCCATTTTATCTATATAACCTGACAATAAATATATTTATTCAGAATTAAGTTCTCCTACATCCAGTCAGAGTTACTTCCAAATGAAAGAGCAGAGGGTTATAGCCTTAATATTTCTGGAACAGGTAACATAAATGTTTGGGTATGTCCCCTACAATGAATAGCATTAGTTATTCAATTTATTCTTCATTGTTAACTAGGGTGGAATCTACACACATATTAAAAACACTATGAAAATGCTTTTTTAAAAAAAGTTTTGAAAAATACATTGAATTTTGCATAGCTCACTGTTGCCATCTAGTGTCACATTTGTATATTGCACTTTATAACACATTTAACACATTTATTTGCAGCTGTGTAACTGCACATGGTAACTGCAGTGATGAAGGGCAGGCTTTAAAATAAATAAAAATAAGGGGAAAGGAAATTCTAGTCTCCTGAATTGTTATGTTTCAGGATGCAGTTGAAGGCAAAGGAGCAACATCTCCAGCATTAAGTATATGTCTATCCAGTTCTCTTGGTTTCGTTGTTGTTGTTGTTGTTGTTTTAAAAAACTTTGTTTCTTCTTCAATACTTTATATGTACCTGATCACACAGGAGCTGCCTCCACATATCCATTCAACTTGTACATAATCGCAAAGAATGTGCTCAATAACAAAATGCAGGAACTTGCCCAATTCTGGTGCCTATTTGTCTGCTTTCACTTTGACGTGCTTTCGAACTGCTGGGTTGGCGGGAGCGGGGACCGGGCGGCGGGAGCTCGGCCCGTCGCGGGGGTTCGAACCGCCGACCTTCTGATCGGCGGGCCCTGGGCTCTGTGGTTTGACCCACAGCGCCACCCACATCCAAAGCACCTCTTAGCTGTCCCTTATTTTTATTTTATTGTGTTAGCTATTGCATATTATTATGATTTTTCCTGCGCATGGAGATATCCCTATAGAACTTGACAAAACTGTGCTCCCCTCTTCAGTGTGGTGGTGTGTGCACCCAGCAGTACAGCTGGATGTGAGAGAATGAGAGGACTGTGTGCATATCTCCATATTCCCCATCCGTCGCTTCTACTCTACCCAGGCAAGCTCCACAAGCTCCACAGTTTGCCTGATTTGCAAGAGAGAGAGGAAGAGCTGTCTGACACTATAGGAGGAGTGCCAGGGTGGGCATCTTTTGTGCCCACCAGGGAATATGACAGAGCTCTCTTCAAGCTTAAGGGACATTCTTGCACGTGGGCACTGTGCCTGCTTGGGGAAGGGCCAGGCCAAAGTTTGAGAGAGTCCTGGACAAAGTGATCTCTGGCGATACCCCCTCCTCTGTTTTTGGATTCTCTCCTTGTTTGTAACCACCAAACACTCTAAGCTCCAAGTATAAGAACCAGCAAGTGACTGAGTCTAGCTGCAATTTAATTTCCCATAATATTGTGGAGTGATACTGCATCAAGGGCATTGTGGGAATATGGTAGCTAGACCCAGCTGTCCAATTCTGCTCAGGCTTTTTTAAATGGGGGCCCAGGGCAGACCTCAGCTGTGGGCCCTGCTGGGACACGTGGTCCCTGACAGCTGCCCAAGGATGCCAGGTGCTGGTTCTTGCCCTGTCGGGCCTAATCAGTTTTAGTAATATACATGGTTTTTTTAGGCACTGGAAAAAATGTTGGGCATAACCCTGCCAGAGTTAAACACTTCTGCAAAGTTAATACTTAAAAAATCCTTGGCTGAATTGTGTTCATTGTTTGAAGCAAAAACATTTGCAACATTGTTAGTCACTGTCACTCTCATCTGACTGCCCCAAAATAATGTTTTCATTGTTCTCTTCAGCTGTAAAAATATGATCATATCCTTGTCATCTGGGTATTCCCATTCCTCATTCTAGGTAATTACTAGGCTGATTATTACTGCCTACTTTCCAGCTCCGATGAGATGTAGAAAAGCCCATTGACTGAGTCTTTGGGTCATTTCCCCACATCACCGTAATGTAGTTATTCCTCTTTTAAATGATGTTTCTGTAATTTGCTGCTGCACTCTTCAGAGGAGTGGGATTTGAAAATAGTTTTTTTTCAGAAGAGAATGATAGCACAATTCATTCTTGCATAGGTCAAGAATCATGTACAAGTGTGGTGTAGTGGTTAAGAGCGGTAGTCTCGTAATCTGGGGAACCGGGTTCGCGTCTCCGCTCCTCCACATGCAGCTGCTGGGTGACCTTGGGCCAGTCACACTTCTTTGAAGTCTCTCAGCCCCACTCACCTCACAGAGTGTTTGTTGTGGGGGAGGAAGGGAAAGGAGAATGTAAGCCGCTTTGAGACTCCTTAAAGGGAGTGAAAGGCGGGATATCAAATCCAAACTCTTCTTCTTCTTCTTCTTCCTTTCACAACATATTCTACTACTGTAATATCCAGTAGCTCACTATTCCACACCCAATTACCAATTTGGAAAGGAGAGAATGGGAGATGGGATAGAGGATTTTTGCAGTCCCTGCCTAGTTCCTTTTGGTTTGCAGCTGCCAGCTATATGAAATAAAATCTATGTTGTCAAGTGCAGGGAGATTGTGCCCCCTTCTCTGTTTGGATGTTTGTTGTACTGCAGCTGAAACTGGAGAGTCTGCTTCCAGCTCTTATTCCCACTTATAAAAGCCATTAACAGAATGAAGCTTTTCAAAAGACCACATGGAGAAAGCGATACCTCTGTTTTATATATTAGCCTTCACCTTTAGCCAAACAAACCAGCCAACAAAAACCAGCCTGCACTTTTAACACCTTGATAAGACTTTTTGTTGCTGCTTTCATTAAAATCACTATCCTGGGTGGTTTCTGACTCTCTGCTGTGCCAAGTTCTCTCAGCTGTTTGCTTGCGTGTTAAAAATCAAATGTGCGCATGGATATTTTCATACATTCCTTCAGTACCTGGCATATATAATTGTATTTTAGGTGCTGTCTTTTTTTCTGGCAGGCCTCCCCCCTCCCAGCAGCTGCAAAATAGGGTGGAATCCAACAGGTTGAGCATTTGCACACCTACAGTTACCAGGGGAAGCCCTCCCCCCCCCAGATTTCTTGACCTAATGTACTTTTCTTAAAGATCCAGGATTCTGACAAGCAAAAGGTAGAGCCCAACTGGTACTTAGAAGTGTTACTGATATATACATATATATATATAGAGAGAGAGAGAGAGAGAGAGAGTAACTTGCTTGTCAAAGGCATGCTTATCTATGCGTTAATATGCTAAAATATATTAAACTGAAATAGCAGGCTTGTCGGCAACAAACATCTTACTTAGCTTAGAGATAGTCCCATTGGACTCCAGAGGAGCTGCCCATAATCTTGGCTAAGTCTGACTTTAGAAAAACAACAATCCCAAAACACTACCGTACTTTCCCATGTATAAGACTATGTTTTATCCCTTCAAAGTCATGCTAAAAATTTGGAGTCGTCTTATACATGGATAGTGCATAGGTTGGACATTTGATTGGTTGCTGTCAAGGCTGTCAATGGCTATTGTGCATGTTATTGGTTGCTGTGTCAATGGGTGGTGTTGATTGGCTGATGCTCTGGCAGTTGGGCAGGCGATTGGCAGCTTCTGCCAGCGATGGGACAGATGGGAGGTGGATTTAGCGATGCATGTGGGTGTGTGATTTTTGGCTTGGCAATCCCCCTAAAAAAAGCTCAATAACTCTGGGCAACCCCCCCAAAAAAGCTCAACCATCTCCCCCCATTTTCTTAAATTTGAGTCTCCCAAAATAGGGGTCATCCTATACATGGGGTCATCTTATAGACAGAAAAGTACGGTAATTATACAGACCTTCTGCATTTAGCTTTCATGTGGGCTATGATTTGAAATTAGAGTGGATATGTGGATGCATACATGTTAGCCCTGCTACCCTGACTACCTGGTTTAAAATCACTTTCAGTCTTCGACTGGGCCAGGATTGTGATTGTGAAAGTATATTTACAAATCAGTTTCCAATTCTGAAAGGTCTCTTCTTCCGCTCTTGGTAGCCGCTTTATCTGCATGACACCTCTCCCAATTGTTGCACACATGAATTGAATTAAGCAGATGTTCCTTGGGGGCCAAGCTCACAAGACAAGAAGCATAAAAAGTTTTCCTAGCAAATAAATTACCTGCTCTTTCTTTGTTGAATTATTCACAATTTTCTCCTTAATGCAGTAATTATATCATAAGCCACTGTCAAGGTAATGAGCGAATTGTTTAATTTCTATCAGATTCAGTGCAGTAATGAGAATTCTTAACACAATCTATACTGTAATAGATTTAAGCATTACGTTTAATTGATAGAAACCAATACACTGAAATTACTTTGCACATGCTCTGTGATTTATTTGAAATAAATTGGTGGGCTTTGGTTTTTTTCTTTGGGAAACAGGAGGAAGAAATCCTGTGCTATAGAATATGTTATACAGCAGTGGGGGGAAACATATTGAATACATCAATAACATTGTATATATCCTGTTGTAATTATTTCCTGAGATTCAAGGTGCTCCTGTAGTTTGAATGTTTTGGTAAAGCTTAAGATGAATATTTACAAATCAGATTGACAACTGAAAAAAGTGTGCTCTGGTGCCTTTAGCAGCAGTTTGATCTACAGAAATCAGAAAATTAAGCTTATTCATGGTGTAGAAATAAACAAATTCACCTGTTAGAACCTGCAGATCAAACTGCTGTTCAACTTTTAACGAATCAGGAGCTGATTAAAGTTGACAACCCTCTCCTACAAATAAAAATGAACCTCTGTAGCACACATCAAAATCTAATAGACATTGTGGCCAAGATCCAAAACCCAGCCAGCTTTGGGTTTGTTTCCCAAACAGTGGTGCTATATGCCATATGGTGGTCTGTTTTTGAAAATGGGATGGGTTTCAGAAGCAGTTTGTGAATGGGCACAGGGGATCTGTAGTTAAAGGGGGGGGGGAGTTCTAAAGTCCCACAAGGCATGCACAAGCCTTTGACCACTTTTAGAACATCTCTTTGGATCTCTGCCTGTTCTTTTCAAGTGTCATTGTAACTACTTTTGGAGCAGTATTTTAAAGGAATAACAACACAGTCTACTAAGAAGTGAGGCCAGTACACTCATTCCCTGCTAGCGCGGCTTCCCATAGGCACCTATGAAAATAGGATGCTGGGCTAAATGGGCCTTTGAACTGATTCAGTAGGCTTCCTCTTAGGTTATAATTTTTTACTTTGAAACAAAGGAAAAGATTCTGTCACTCCATAATTGATGTCTGCTCAGGTTCTTGCTCTCTCGGCACCAACAGCAGAGCAGCCAGCACCCCCTGCCCCCTTCACAGACTGATCCAGATCAGAGTAGCTAATGATCTAGGTCAGAAGATCACATCTCCTCTACCCCAAAGTTCTTATAGACTGCTGACTTGAACTTAAAGAGTCCTCACAACAAGGGCTTGTTGGAATTGCCCTTCAACCTTACCAATGACACAGAGACAGCTCTGACCATCTTTTCCTAAGTATTCATCCCACCCTACACTCCACCCCAAGCACCTGAATTTGCAGTCAGCAAACCAATGGATGGTACTATTATTCAAAGGTGATAAGGAAAAAACTATGAGAATTAATGACCAATAAACCTCTTGTTGCATATGTACAAACTCCTAAGCAAAATAATTACTAAGTGCTTAACTAAGAAACTGGATAGAATATCAAGCTAGCGAACAGGCAGGGTTTAGAGAAGGATATTCCATAGGAGATCCTTTACCTATGAAAATACTGATAGAAAAATGTAATGAACATAAAATTCCTATATACATTGGATTATTCAATTCTGAAAGAAACCTTTGACAGTATTGAAACATGGGCTGTACAATGAGTGTTACAAAACTGTAGAATTGACAGCTGATACAACCATCTACTGCAAGAATGGCAGGTGTGGCAACAGCAACATATCTCCATGGAAAGACAAATCCAAAACCCTTAAAAAGAGGCATACAGCAAGATCACTTATCACCTAAGCTATTTATACTCACCTTGGAAAATGTGTATAAAATGCTGGAATGGTCAGAGAAAGGAATCAATGTCAACAGAAGATATCTAAATCATCAGTGAAATGCAGATGATATCGTAAAAGTCAGAAGTCAGTAAGAACTACAATAAATGTTGTTAGGACTGAAGATGAATCTAGCCAAGACAAAGGTAGTTTTTAAAGAAAAGAATGAAACACAATTAGAATACAATACAAGCAATACAACAAGCAGACAAATATTTATGACAAAATAAAATCATGCTAGGAATAGAAAATCAAAGAACGGAAATGAAGAAGAGAATAAAACAACTGTGGGCAGCCTTTGGAAAACTCAATTTTATAATGAAAAATAAAAATATTTGCATAGGCCTGAACATTACAGTGTTCAATATGTGCATATTATTTGTGATATGGAGCAGAGAACATGACACAAAAAAACATGAGCAGCTTAAGAGTAACAAAAAGTCATGGAACACACAATGTTGGGAATATCGTTAAGATATAGAAAAACTAATAATTGAATATGACAGAGATTGAAAGTTATGGATGTAGTGGAAAGGGCCATGAAGTTAAAATGGACACACGCAGAACATGTGGTAATGTGATGGCCTGGGATTCCGAGTGAGAGTGAACCGGAAGAATCCCAGCCGGCACAGGAGTCCCCGCCTCCAGGGCCGGCTGAACTGGGGCAAGGCCTAGATGCTGAGGAGCCTGCACCTGTGACAGATCCTCAGGGGCAGGCACCAGGTGAGACCATTCTGGCCCCAGAGGTGCTGGAGGACTCAGTGGCTACAGGTGAGCCTTCCCCGGGGCCCAGTAACCCTTCGGCCTCTCCTGAACTGCAGAGGCTTAGGGCAGAGAGGCGAAGGGAACTGGTCTCTCCCAGGAGGAGTGCTCTCCTTAAGGCCAGGAGAGGCGGGGCTCCTGGGGGCCGGGACCGCCCCCGGCCTTAGAAGAAGATAAAGGTCAGGCAGCCCGGTCCCAGGTTGTGGGAGCAACGTCGTTGTGGAGTACCTGCTTTACCCAGACCTAGATCTGCACTCCCAGTGTGCCTGTTCCTCGCCCGGCTTCCTGCTCCTGACTCTCCGGTGTTCCTGTTCCTCGCCCGGCTTCCTGCTCCTGACTCTCTGGTGTGACTGTTCCTCGCCCGGCTTCCTGCTCCTGACTCTCTGGTGTTCCTGTTCCTCGCCCGGCTCCCTGCTTCTGCTCTACCAGTGTTCCTGTTCCCCGCCTGGATTCCTGCTGCTGCACCTCCAAAGTTCCTGTTCCCCTGCATGGCTCCCTGTTTCGGACCTCGCGTCTCATCCAGCGTTCGTCTACCCTGCTAGTGACTCTGGACTGAACTTCGGCTACGGTATTAGTACCTCCCCCCCCCCCCGGGGCCAGCACAGGTAAGAGGGGATTCAGGGCAATGAAACAAAGCAATGTATGCTTTATTTTTAAAAGACCAAGGGGACAACCACCTATGTGGTGGGCAGATACCGTAAATCTAAAATTAATAGTAGGGCTTATGTCAACGTAAGGAGCAAACAAGGGAGAGTGATGGAGACAAGTTGAAGAGGTGTGTCTCCAAAGCTGGATGTGAGACACCCCAAAAGGATAAAGAAAAAGCAGTGGGTTAAGGGTGACCTAGATAGCCGATGGTCCAGTAATGAGTTGTATGAACCTTTTGCATATAGTTCAATAGGGAGGCTCTTTTGGCACCTTTGTTACATATTTTTAGGCACCAAGCAGAAACATTCTTCTTCTTTCAGGTATTTGGCTCATTAAACAATCCATGGCCTTTTAACCTGTGGTGGGGATATTGGTTTTGTTTGTTATTATTGTATGCATTTTTATATGGTAAACTGCCCTGTGATCTTTGGATGAAGGGTGATATAGGAATTTAATAAATCATAAACCATGATCATGGGTTTGTTGAAAATTTGTGTTTATAAATTGCAAAATCAATTAAGCCGATGGCTTTCTTGTGTCAAGCTGTGATGCCGCTGGGTTGGTAAAGGCTATTGGTAATTACTAGCCTTGATGCTCTTTGTGGTCAGAGGCTGGATGCTTCTGAATACCCGTTGCTGGAAATCACAGAAAAGAAGAAGAGTGCTCTTGCACTTGGTGTTGCCTGCTTGAAAGGAGAGTGCTGGTTGTCCAATACACTGCATTGTCTGTGGGATCACTTCACACACACAAAATGGCTCTCATGTGGCTGTGACTCAGCTATGTTTGAAGAATATCCCAAATAGACCTCATTCTAAAATAATAAAAAACCTGGAGTTTGTTGAATTTCTGTGAACCATTAGAATGACTTATCATAGCTCTTCATGTATTAAGAATTCAGAAAACTTCACCACTAACATGGAATTATTATTATTATTTAGCACTCATTGCTATTTGAAAGGTAATGGTTTAATTGCTCAAATATTAATTTCCTCCTGCAACAGATTGTTCGGTGATATTAAATCAGCTCAGTGAGTAGAACCGCAAAATAAAGCTGAAGAGCATTATTAATTGAACATTTGAATGCACTGAAATATTTAAATTACTGTCTTATAAAATTTAGGGTAAATTATTACTTTTGGTTTTTGAATGCTGCAATTTATTTAGTTAATGTCTTAAAGCTCTGTTTAGTATTTTATTATTATATGATGGAAGTAATTACAAGATCATCAGATAACAAGAGCACTTCATGAAATGTCTTCTGTTAGAAACTTGTTTTTATATGGACACACCAGATATGTAAAGGGTGATAAAATCATATTGCCTATTGGAATATGTCTTTTATGCATTTATTCAAGTACAGGTGTCCTGGCATGAATACAGCAACAACCATGACAACCAAAGTGCATATGGTAATAATAAATTATTGTATAGTGATCATGCTTAGCAACAGTGCAGTATCAATAGAAACCCCATTCTTTTGGTTGACACACATTGAACAGACAGTGGCAATGCAGCAACATTGGGCAGGATTTTCTACAATAACTTTGCTCAATGAAAGCCTGTGTTTTCAGCTTCAAAGACCATGCATAAAAGATCACTTTGCAGTATACCACACAATAGCCTGCTAAGTTATCCTAAAAACCTTCTGCACAAAATTTTGTTTTGTTTGGTTTCCCCCCCAAAACTGCTCCACAACAAACCAAACTCACACCTATTGCTTGCATTCCAATGAACCCCACCTGTGGGGAAATAATAGCATGCATTTTCCATAATTGTGATTCATAGTGTGTAACAAAAAAACTAAAGTGAAAGCTTGCACTGGAAATATTTCAATACTAGGCTTACCTTTCATGGGAAGGAAGCTCTCAAAAGTGTTATGGAAACCTGATAACATTAAAATCATTGACAAATAAAAGGCTGCCTCCTTATTTCCCTGTCTGATTGCAAACTGCCTTTTCCCTTCCCATATCTGATACCTGAGTGTCATTACCTGGGACACAGGTGAATGCCATGACCTGAGAGCCACTGGGGTCAACACAGCAGGCAGGCATTTCTGAGCATACAGCCTGCTAAGTGTTGAGCCTGCATAAACATGTTCCCAGTCACAACCACAATGTATCTGTGCCATTGTCCTGCATAAAAGTATATAACTAGCTAAGCATATATTCTTCATGCACCTCAACCTGTCTTTTTGCTAATAAGCAGGGGCTCGCTTATCAGCTTCACATACCAGAAATGCAAAGTGGCCTTGAAGAGACTAGATGCTCCAAACTGACCGCTTCATGTAACAAAAATGCAACATTTTGCACGAGATAGAAGAATAATGAATTTATAAACTTTGTTCAGAACTATATCTATTTCCATGGTACAGCCAGTAGACAGGAGCGTGCTTTTTTGTTAACCAATTAGAAGTGAACATGAGACGACCACAAGCTGTCCACACATTCTGTTATCCAATCATGTTGCTGAAAGGGATTGTTCACGAGCTAAGCATGTAAAGAAAATGGTATAAAAGTGTCTTGAATTTTGTATTCGGGGTCCAGAATTTGGAGAATTCCTCCGGATCATTTCTTCTTACTGCAGTCTGCAATAAATGTGAACTCCTTCCATGGGATTGCTGTCTTTATTTGGCTAAAGAGGACCCACATATTTCCAGACCCTCCTTTGTAGGGTAACATATCTTTGGTATAAACAGGCCACAACTTAATTCCTTCCACTGCCTTTAACTTTTCCATCTTTTGTCCAGCCTCCCTGGACTTTTTTATTTTGCTTCTACTTCCCCATCTATAGCCCTCTGAGCTCAAGTACTCTAAATTTCTCTGATTGTAACTTTGCCAGTCTCATCCCCCCCCCCCTATGATCTACCGATCTTTCCTTCAGATTCTTCTTTCTTAGAGCACTGGGTACCCTCACCTTTCCTTCAGCTTTCACCCTCTGGTGTCCTCCATTATTTTCCCATTTGCCTTACACTCCTTGCTAGTCTTCCACCAACCCCTGTGTGTATCAACATTTAATCTCAGCCAGCTGGCAATTTTTCCTTCACTCACAGAGGCTTGAATGCAAACTGCAATGTTCTCTGAGCCACTGAACATTCTGAGCTATCACACCTGCTCAGCTAATCTGTGTCAAAGCCCCCACTCCACCCCACACATACAATGTGAGACTCAAACACAAGTTCACATAAAATGTGCCAATGGATTTCAATGAAATGATAAGGGGCCTAATAATAATAATAATAATAATAATAATAATAATAATAATAATAATAATAATAATGTGACTGGATTTGTTGCTGCTGCTGCTGCTGCTGTTATTGTTATTATTATTATTATTATAACAGCTTCAGCTGGGGAGGGCGGGATATAAATAAAATTTATTTATTATTATTATATACTGCCCTACACCCATAAATCTCAGGGTGGTTCACAACATGAAATTACAAAATGCATAATAAAAATAACAACAAAGACAACACAATAATCCTCCCTTCCACAACACATTTAAAAGGTCATTAGATGTCAATCAGCCAAAGGCCTGGTTAAAGAGGAATGTTTTCACCTAGTGCCCAAAGGTGCAAAACAAAATTGCCCGGTTAGCCTCCCTGGGGAGAGCATTCCACAACCTCTTGTGGAGGAAGCACACAGAGAAGGGCCTCAGAGGATGATCTCAGGATCTGGGTGGGTTCAAATGGAGGGAGGCAGTTCTTAAGGTATTGTGGTCCTGAGCTGCTTAAGGCTTATAGGTCAAAACCAGCATTTTGAATTGGGCCCGGAAACTACCGTATTTTTCGCTCTATAAGACACACCCGACCATAACACGCACGTAGTTTTTAGAGGAGGAAAATCCGTAGGCATGCCACCCGTAGGCATTCCCTCCATAACACGCACAGACATTTTCCCTTACTTTTTAGGAGGAAAAAAGTGAGTGTTATGGTGCAAAAAATACGGTAATTGATAGCCAGAACAGTCAGACCAGGATCAATGTAATATACTTAAACTGTTTTGCCCCAGTGAGCAACCTGGCCACTGAATTCTACGCTAGCTGAAGTTTCCAAAATGTCTTCAGAGGCAGTCCGATGTATAATGTGTTGCAGTAATCTAACCTAGAGGTTACCAGAGTACAGCTGCTCCAGAAGGATACTATGGTCAATGGTAGCAAAAGCTGTTGAAGTTGAAGCATCATAATGAAATAGCTGTAGTTCCTAACCGCTGTATCACCTATGTGTAAAATAATAATATATAATTTCATTCCTAAAGAAGTTATTCGGAACTTGGAACATTGTTAAAGAAGTTATTCGGAACCACCTCTTTTAGAGGTGGAATCTAGCTTGACTTTTATAAAATGCATTTTATTATTCTGAAAATACACAAAAACTTCACAAAAGACTTATTATTCTGAAAATAATAAAGCTAATTCTTATATGCTGCTGTATTTCACAATATCAAATTGTATTCTGTGTTTTCCATTAATATTCTATAATACAGAGCAATTGGGAGTTTCCATAATTAAAGCTTCAGCACCATGGATAGCAGAAAACCAAGGAAAACGTAACATGATTTGAAGACTGGCTTTCTATATTCTCCTTCCAAACTCAGTTAATTGCACACAGGAGCCATTTAGGGTAATTACTACAGTTGTTGATTAAAGCATAGAAGAGGTCTACTTGCACCCACCCACCCAAAAAAACCTATAGTTCAGCTGAACATTTTTTTGTAAAAAAAACCCCTCTGAGTATACTGCTAGAGTATACACTAGAAATACTGCTGACAAGAAAAAAAACACCAATGCAAATGCTGTTCTATTTGAATATAAACTCTGCACAATAATGTAATGGTGTCAAATGCCATGCTAATGAATGAGTACAATGAAATAAAGGTCACATTTTGGCAATCCTATGTTAGTAAGAGTAGGCTGCAATGTTCTGAGAGTACTTTTGCCTGGTGTATGATGACCCCTGGTGAATTCTAAGGGATGTGTTCTCATGAAAATTTCTTGTAGCCAAAAGAAAACCTTCACAATTATACCATGGCTTCAGGCATAAAAATATAGGTTGATATAAAAGCACTCGCTCCACTGCTGACTCCTTAATGAGCCTGTAAACTCCAGCCTACATTTATTGGTGCCTGATTTTAAGAGATGGCCGCAAAAATGTGCCAGGGCAGCAGCTTTTACAGAATATTGTTTTTCGCATTTGCAGCTGCAGGTCAATCATGGCTTTGAGAACGTTTTATGAGGATACAGCCAAAAGGTCAGAGTTCAGGAGACTTTTGCAGAGCAGGCAGAGAAGCTACATCACTTCCCAAACACTGAAACCCATAAAGTGAGAAGGATGTTTTATGGATTCATGTTAAGCACAGAAGAAACAACACCTGATATTAGACTCATTGATAGCTTTGAAAATTTCATAAGCTTTTGTATGTTACAAGAATCTCTAACAGATTGGTAGAGTCACATGTTGCTAGCAATCCACATTAGGAAAAAAATGTGTTATCAACATCTAGATTGTGAATGAGCAGCATTGATTTAGTTACAGACTGTAAAGCTTTTAAGCTCATGGGCACAAACCCTTTCAGAAATTAGTTGCACGTAACATTTAAGTAAGGCCTGTTCTGTTCTCCACTTCCATTTGGATTGTAAAGAGCTTTTAAGATTAAAAAAAGAAAGAAAAACAGATGTAGCAAAACAAAATCTGCTGTTATGTGAAATAAAGACATTATCTTTCCAAAAACATGTCTGAACTTTTTTGTGCAAAGTATGGTTAGAGGGATAGGAAACATGTGGCTTTCCAGTTGTTGTTTCTAATTATCCCTAACCATTGACCATGCTAAGCTGATGGGAGCTGTAGTCTAACAACATCTGGAGGTCCTGAGATTCTTTATCCCTGCAATAGTAGCAACAGGTATATGCAGGAAAGTCCTCAGTTGTCAACCACAAGCTCACTAGATAGCAGGAGTGACCATCGAGGAGATGTCACTGCCACTGTTGCATACTGGGCTGGGGCAGGGCAGGGCAAGGCAGCAGGTTGGTGCAGGTGCACTGGCAGAGCCAATCCAGTGCTCCCACTCACCTCTACACCTCCACTGCCTCACCTCTATGTCTTATTGGAAAGTAGCAGCAAAACTGGTGCTGGGGGGGGGCAGTTATTCTGCAAGACTCCTCCTCCCTGCCAGATATCCTCAGGCAAGCCATTAGTAGAGGCAAAGTAACAGGATTTCATCAAAATGTTTTGAGGGACAAAAGTCTGGCATCTGTTTTGTGATCATTGTTAAAGGTAAAGGGACCCCTGACCATTAGGTCCAGTCGTGACTGACTCTGGGGTTGTGGTGCTCATCTCGCTTTACTGGCCAAGGGAGCCGGCATACAGCTTCCGGGTCATGTGGCCAACATGACTAAGCCACTTCTGGCAAACCAGAGCAGCGCACGGAAACGCCGTTTACCTTCCCGTCAGAGCGGTACCTATTTATCTACTTGCACTTTGACGTGCTTTAGAACTGCTAGGTTGGCAGGAGCAGGGACCGAGCAACGGGAGATCACCCCGTCGCGGGGATTCGAACTGCCAACCTTCTGATTGGCAAGTCCTAGGCTCTGTGGTTTAACCCACAGCGCCACCTACGTCCCTGTGATCATTGTTAGGCCATGGCAATTCTCCTAATTTTTTGAGAAAGTCTTGCTAGGTGAAAATACGAAACGGCCACCACTCAATAGGTTGTGTATGTGAGTCTTCTTAATGAGTTAGTGGTGACATGATGATTGTGTGGTGGGGGGATTTGATGTGGAGCTGAAATAAATCTGGGGCTCCACTGGTGCAAAGTTACTCTGTCTGATTTTGGGTGAGTCCCCCTCTCACTGAAACCTCTCAAGCCATAGCTCATGCTGTTCAGTCGGGCATCCTGACACCTCAGAGTCACTTTTTGAGGGCACAGAGGGATGTAAATGGGATATTGGTTGTGTGGGTTGCTTTCCACTTGCATAGCTTTTAGATCCCATCCCTAAGTGTGCCAGTGTGGTGTAGTGGTTAAGAGTGGTAGTCTCGTAATCTGGGGATCCAGGTTCTCGTCTCCGCTCCTCCACATGCAGCTGCTGGGTGACCTTGGGCTAGTCACACTTCTCTGAAGTCTCTCAGCCCCACTCACCTCACAGAGTGTTTGTTGTGGGGGAGGAAGGGAAAGGAGAATGTTAGCCACTTTGAGACTCCTTAAAGGGAGTGAAAGGCAGGATATCAAATCCAAACTTCTCCTCCTCCTCCTCCTCCTCCTCCTCTTCTTCTTCTTATAATATTTCTTTCATTTTCTGAGACTAAATACTCTGATCTGATAAATGCTGCACTGTTTGTTTAGACCTTTGTGCTGGGTGATTTTTGAAAAATATATTTTAAAAACTGAAAGGTCTGTTTAAGTAAACATGAGTAAAATGCAAATATGGAAGCTGGTATTCATAAAACAACATGCCGCTTTAACCTTGCCCATAAGCACTTTGTTAAATTACTGTTTTAAATGTTCATTAAAGAGCTCAGCTTTACCTAATAAATCAGATTAGACAGAACTATGGATTTAGACTTCTTTTGTAAGTGGTACATGTTTTATCCTTAGAACAGATATTTATTCTCTGTTTGACCTTAAGGAAACAAGGTATTAATCACAAACTGTTATCATTTTAGATGGGAATTTCGATTGCTGTACTTTAATTCATGTTCTCTCTAGCACTTACCAATTATATATTCAAGCTAGTTTTTATCTGTTTTGGATACGTGATTTAACTTAGCATGATATAGCAGCTTTTCTTCCTAACTATGATATATTTTAACTGGATATTTTTTCCCACATCTCCACTGTTTATAACAGTCACTGTAGTCTTTGACATGCAGTTTTATTTCCCTAATAAGCATGTTTGTTACAAATAATTACAAGGTAGTTTGTGGATTGCAGCTTTACCATGGCATGTGTTACATATTAGCTGTGGGAAAACACAACACTTAAACAAAATAAATAAAAGCCCAGTTCTCTCTCTCTCTCTCTCTCTCTCTCTGTGTGTGTGTCTGTGTGTGCGCGCGCACAACTACATGTATAGAAAGTTTTGTTTTTGGAAAAATAATATGCTAACTGGAATAAGCCATTCTAAGACTGCAGTTGTTTGGCCCTGGGAAAGGTATCCCAAGGGCCATGGGATTAGTCAGATTTCCCCCTCCAAGCTCAAAGAGAGCACTCTTGACACCAGAGAGAAGGACCAGAGGTTGGATGCCTTCTCTGCACCACAAAAGCATCTGAGACAGAACTGACACTGGTTGGGCAAAAAGGAGACATGTTGGTGTCATGCTTGGATATAATGGGTGAGAGCTTGGATCTGAAGGATCCATGCTTTCTTCATCTCTTAGTAAAGGTAAAAGAACCCCTGACTATTAGGTCCAGTCGTGACCAACTCTGGCGTTGTGGCACTCATCTCGCTTTATTGGCCGAGGGAGCCGGCATACAGCTTCTGGGTCATGTGGCCAGCATGACTTAGCCACTTCTGGTGAACCAGAGCAGCGCACAGAAACGCCGTTTACCTTCCTGCCGGAGCGGTACCTATTTATCTACTTGCACTTTGACGTGCTTTCGAACTGCTAGGTGGGCAGGAGCAGGGACCGAGCAATGGGAGTTCACCCTGTCACGGGGATTCGAACCGCCGACCTTCTGGTCGGCAAGTCCTAGGCTCAGTGGTTTAACTCACAGCACCACCCGCGTCCCTCTTCTTCATCTCTTACATGCCCCTAAACCTGGGAGAAGTTTATGTTAGTTCCAAATCTGGTGCAGACCTCTTCCTTGTATCATTTCCCCCTTGTTTTAAACAAGGGATTCCCCCCCCCCACTCCAAAAGACCAGAGGAACACTCCTTTACAACCTGCTGGTCAGAGCCTGGCAGGGCATAGGTTAAGGTTATTGAACTGCCTTTGGTTCCTCCCTTGCCAGCCCTACCTTAGGATAGCAGGCTAATTCTTGATGCCTTGAGGAGTATGCTCCTATGATAAACATAGGAAGCAGGCTTATTCTTTGTCAGAATTATGAAGCAGCCTTATTCTGTGTCTTGCTCAGCACTGTCTGTTCTAACTTGCAATATCTCTCCAAGGTATCCAGCAAAAGTATTTCCCCAGTTATCTGAGATGACAGGGATAGAACTTTGTAACTTCTACAAATCTTACACTCTGCTGATGAGCTATGGCCCTTTTGATGTCTTGGGGCTTAATCCCACAATCTTGTTATTACTGTATGTCAATACGGTTCTTGGAACTCTTCATCTGCCATGATACTGTATTACTGAGCATCTTGCCATAAGCACTAGCTGTCCCTCAAATTACCCTCTGTAGAAGCCTTCTAAAAGTACAAACCACCTATTTCTTCCTTCCTGCTTTGACGAGAATGGAGATTTTCACACATACTATTCTGAAAGGTTGAGGGTAAGGTAGAGAAAACTGCCAGCAAGGCTCAAGGATTTTACAGCTGACAGTTACTAAGATCTAGGGTGGTAAACAACCCATCTGACACTTTCTCAATTCCTTTAAAAAGTCTTCACACAGAAAAAGGCCATGGCAGATTGTGCCCCGTAAAATTCCAATTCCTTTTGTTAAGGCTGTGCGTTTTAGAGTGCTGGATGTGCCTATCATTTCTGGAACATTTATCAATTTCGTTCAATCCTGAGAACTTTATGCCAGTCTGTATGTCATGTAGTGTGGCTTCACTTGGCTTTGATGGGAAGGTGTATTTGAAGATGGCAGTACATATTTAGCAGCTGTTTAGACTATAAGAACTTTCAGAGCAGATTGACACAGAAAAATATATCTTTCCACTCCCCTCTTTTCCATTTGACAAATCAATAACAGCAGGTCACTAGCAGGAGCTCATTTTTAAGTACATTCAGGAACATTCCGTTTTTATATTTACACCTATCTCACCATGGGATTGAAAAGTCACATTAGCCCTGGTGCTGGTTTCAAAACTATTAAAAAGTGTGTGCTTCTGTACTGGTAATGTTAGCACCTCTCTGCTCTGGATGAATTCCACCAAGTAACCTCTCTAGAACTGAAAGATGTGCAGCTTAGCAAATTGTACAGTGGTGCCTCGCAAGACGAAATTAATCCGTTCCGCGAGTCTCTTCGTCTAGCGGTTTTTTCGTCTTGCGAAGCAACCCTATTAGCGGCTTAGCAGATTAGCGCTATTAGCGGCTTAGCGGCTATTAAAGGCTTAGCGGCTATTAAAGGCTTAGCTGATTAGCAGCTAAAAGGCTATTAGCGGCTTAGCAGTTTAGAAAAAAGGGGGGGAAGCGGAAAAAAATCGGAACACTTGCAAGACGTTTTTGTCTTGCAAAGCAAGCCCATAGGGAAAATCGTCTTGCAAAGCAGCTCAAAAACGGAAAACCCTTTCGTCTAGCGGGTTTTCCGTCTTGCGAGGCATTCGTCTTGCGGGGCACCACTGTATTTCTATTTTGATCTGCAATAAATTATTTATAATTATTCTTTAACAACTTATCCCTCAACTGTTGCTAGCTTAAACTTTGTGTTGGTGTTCATCTCAGCAACCTTTAATAAATAATAAAGTTCCATGCTGAAAGGAACCTAAGAACCATGCAGTTAATCCAGAGAGATTTCAGAAAGGGAAATTTTTTATTCACAATTCTATAGACTAAACAAGCAACAAGCTAAATAACTAGAAAAAACCAAGAATCTTGTGGCAACTTCAACTAATACATGTATTGCAGCTTAAGCTGGACTCAGCAAATGGCAAAAAATAAAGTCAAAGTACTAAATGAACACATATTTTTATAGCATAGATATTAAAGTGTTTTAAAACTTTACAAAGTTGCCTATAGAATATATAAGAATAACTAAATAGTCATATGTGACCTCACAACACTGAAAAACAGACACTGTGTATACTGTCAAATCAATGCTCATTTAGTACCTTGACTTATTCTTTCATCTCTATTGAATGGTCAGGGAATACATTCTCTAGGTGTGTTTTTTTTTCACTCAGCAAGTGGCAGCTATAGAGCAAAATCCATCTCATCTGATCCCTTCCTGGCAACCTCAGACACAAGAGGGTATGTGCAGAGGGAGTGCACTTACAGAATAGGTGAGATCTGAGCCTCCAGGTTCTCCAGTAAATATGGTAACTGTCCAATGCCCTAACTTAAATTATTGCATCATTCAGATTCTTGTGTGACATCACAATTCTTTGTCTTGCAACTAATTGATGAAGGCATTCAAGGGGTTGT
Organism: Podarcis liolepis; assembly: GCF_965112155.1. Taxonomy (NCBI): domain Eukaryota; kingdom Metazoa; phylum Chordata; class Lepidosauria; order Squamata; family Lacertidae; genus Podarcis; species Podarcis liolepis. Next base: position 36,197,261 of record NC_139556.1, on the reverse strand, counting down.
CGAAAGAAGCAGCAAACACATATATCATATTTTATTTCTGACATGAACTAGCTAAAACAGACAGGCTACAGAAAAGCTCTCGCAATATGGGGCATGTTTTGTTCTCTTCTAATTTCCTCTCATTCTGTTAGGTTAGACACAGCATTGCTTTGAACATCCTGCCAGAAATTGCTGGAGGGCTGGTCAGTGTGAGAAACTGGATGGTAGGCTAAATGTCTCAGTGGTATGACCCAGGAGGCTGCTATTTTCTTACTATGCGATGTATATTCACCCATGACATATTTTAGGTTCTCTCAAGATAAATGCTAGCAGAGCACTTCTGAAAGGAAAAAGTACTGAAATTTCAATCCTTCAGAATGTCAGTCCCAAGTGATAGACCCAGGTATCTCTGCACAAGTTGTGATAAATGACCTGAAAAGAGAGCTTCAGGAGGTAGTTGGAGCCAAAACAATGCATTAATTGAGAAAAAAATTAACCCATTAAGGATGCAAACAGTTCAACACACTACATGTTAAAGGGGCAGTTTAATCTTTGGGGTTTTTTTTAAAGGCATTGTGCTATTTCTTTAGCCTCTGATCAGTCCATATGGAACATCTATATAAGACAGGGTGGGAAAATATATTTTTTAAAAAGTTACCATCAGGAAAACAGAAATCGCAATAAATAAATAATGCATGGACTATATTTTAAAAGAAGGTTAAGAGCCAAGGGCTTAGCTTCTACCACCAGAAAACATAATTTAATAACTCTTAGACTTTTGAACTAGAAGATAAATGCCTTTCAAAATTAGTTTTCACTGTGTTTCCAAAGAGGCAGATAAAACCATCTATAAAAAGATCCAGGGTATGCACTACAGAAACAATCATCCGCTTCTTTCAAAGTTTTTATATAGATACAGGAACAGTATATTGGTAAAGTCGAGAATTCTTAATGTAGGTCTTTTATCTCACACGGGGAAATTGGAAAGAACCTACCAAAAAACCAACAACCTCTTCATTGCATTCAAAGATATCTACTGAAACCTGAATGTATTTGAGAACTGTAACTAATATCCTTTCTATGCACCCCAAATAAGGCAAAGATTTGAAAGGCCCTTCTTATATATATACAGTGGTGCCTCGCAAGATGAAAATAATCCGTTCCGCGAGTCTCTTCGTCTAGCAGTTTTTTCGTCTTGCGAAGCAACCCTATTAGCGGTTTAGCGGCTATTAAATGCTTAGCGGCTATTAAAGGATTAGCGGATTAGCGGCTAAAAGGCTATTAGCGGCTTAGCGGCTTAAAAAAAGGGGGGAAGCAGGGAAAAATCAGAACACTTGCAAGACGTTTTCGTCTTTCGAAGCAAGCCCATAGGGAAATTCGTCTTGCGAAGCAGCTCAAAAACAGAAAACCCTTTCTTCTAGCGGGTTTTCCGTCTTGCGAGGCATTCATCTTGTGGGGCACCACTGTATGCATGCCCTAAGATATATATATATATATATATATATATCTCAAAAGCACAAAATATTAACCGAGACCAAAGATTGAATCACTTTCCACTTCAAGCTTCATGGTATAAGACTCAATGCATGTTGCTTGAGCTTTTTGAAAGAAGAATAGGATATGAAGGTGATAGACTGATACATTACCAGCACATTCCTATGCTTTTCTGTTCAGATGTAAGCCCCATTAAATGCAATGGGGCTTACCCACAGGTAACAAACAGTACATGAAGTCGACTGTAGAAGATACCATCAATGCTAGCATTGCTTCAACAAAATGTTCCATCTTTTTTTTTTTTTTTTTTGCTTTGTGAAATCTTGGTGGCTCTCAGTTTCCGTTCACACATAAGAAAAACCAGTTGGATCAGGCCAATGGCCCATCTAATCCAGCATTTTGTTCTCACAGTGGCCAATCAGATGTCTGCAAGAAACCTGCAAGCAGTATTAGTGCACCAGAGCATGGCCCACCCAGTGGTTTTCAGCAACTGGTATTCAGGAGCAATATTGCTCCCAGTGGTGGAGGCAGAGCATTGACATCCTTCCTAGCAGCCTTCAGTAGTCCTCTTCTTCAGGAGAAATTACACTAGTGTTTGGGGACCTTCAGAATTCATAACATTCTCATTATAGTTTCATACTTTCCACCTCTTTGCTTCTTCCTGAGAGCCAATTGATACACCCTGCACTGGGGTACCAACCTGAATAAAATACAGTGGTACCTCAGGTTACATACGCTTCAGGTTACAGACTCCGCTAACCCAGAAATAGTGCTTCAGGTTAAGAACTTTGCTTCAGGATGAGAACAGAAATCATGCTCCGGCAGCGCAGCGGTAGCAGGAGGCCCCATTAGCTAAAGTGGTGCTTCAGGTTAAGAACAGTTTCGGGTTAAGAACGGACCTCCGGAACGAATTAAGTACTTAACTAGAGGTACCACTGTATGGGGGTGGGGCAGGTAAGCCCTGCCCTGTATAATCGACCACAAGATGTGGCACATGCACAGCATTTGAATGGCAATGCCTATTAACTTTGGGTGGGTGAACCTTCAAATATTTTTATTAAGGGACCTCAGCCCCCAGGAGTTGGCTCCTGCATTTTAAAACATTTGGTTAGCATCCACTTTCATCCCATTTGAGAAGTTGTTTCCTTTGGGTAAATATGTGTCAGGTGTAGATCACAAAAATTTGCCCACTTTTGAATGGCAAAGATCTGGTAAAGATCAAGTAAAGATCTAGTAAAGACCTTAAACTTTTCAAGGAAAATATGTAATTTTTACATCTTCCTCAATGTATTCTGTCTGTGGAGTGATGGATGCCTCTGAATGAGATTTTATTCGCACCCCACTTCCCAGATTAACACACTTTTTCTGGCGCTCTATTAGACCACCCTCTTCCCTCACTTTTCCTGCACCCCCTCCTAATGCCCTTCTTTGTTTCTACCACTATCAAGTTCAGCTAGGGTTACAAGCTCTTCTGCAATGAGCAGTCACTCCCTTCCCCAACAGTTTCTTTCCTTCAGCATACAGGAATCAGCTGTGGCAATCGTCCTCTGGTCTCGCCAAGGTTTCCCCTTCAAATATGTTATTCCCTACATCTGTCCCTAGGTGGTACAATCCTGTACAAAGTGCTGCACATGCCTTCTTGAAACATTTTAATTGGGTTTTAAATGGTTCTAGAGAGACACTTTTCAGAGTAAGCTGAGACTGTGCATGCTCCAAATTAAAAAGAGAGAGCATCTGCTGATGAGTTTAATGATCTGCTCAAATATATTTTTCAACATTGTTACAGTTGTCACCAATAACACTGCTTCTCTGTCTTTTTTTCATGCTAAAATGATAGCTGCATTTACCACATGGATGACAAGGGACTAGTTTCCTTAGCAACAGTAATCATATAAAAGCCTTATGTACACTTACACTGTTCCTCTCATTTTTTCTTATTTGGATGTGAAGATAGTTGAACTGGGTGCTGAAAGCCCAAATGAAATCATTTGGCTCACATGGAGCTGAGCTGAACTTGACTATAAAGGAAGACCTTGGGGAAAATGCCTCTCATAATGGTAATCCAAATGCATGTAAGGCTTTCTGGTTTCAAGGAGCACAGATGTTTTAATTATTCTTTTCTTTTTCCCCTCCCTTTTCTTTTTCTTTCTTTTTTTTTTCTTTTGCAAAAAGTTGATACGACGTGAAGTATGCTTTGGGGAATGCGATTTATCCAAAGTCAACATATTGAATACATTCTGAGATATTGAAGTGTTGGAAAGAGATGGAATGTTCATTTTTGTAGTACCGTATTTTTTGATCTATAAGACTCATTTTTTCCTTCCTAAAAAGTAAGGGGAAATGTGTGTGCGTCTTATGGAGCGAATGCAAGCTGCGCAGCTATCCCAGAAGCCAGAACAGCAAGAGGGATTGCTGCTTTCACTGCGCAGCGATCCCTCTTGCTGTTCTGGCTTCTGAGATTCAAAATATTTGTTTTCTTGTTTTCCTCCTCCAAAAACCAGTCTTGTGGTCTGGTGCATCTTATAGAGTGAAAAATACGGTACTTATTTGAAGTTGGTAATGAGGGGACCCAGACGTGCAAAAATATCAACTAAATATTTTGCCAAATTTATGAACTTTTCCTTAGCTGTGGATGTGGTACTACTATAAAACTTAAGAATACACTTTTTCTTCAAATGTTATTTTTTATCATAAGTACATTAATTTCAGTCGGTCAAATCTTTAGAAAACCTAGTTGAATACCAGCCAATGTGAATAAATGATGCTGCAACCCTAAACCTACTTACTTGGGGAATAGGTAAAAAATGGAGCTTATTTCTGAGCAGACCTGTATAGGATTGTGCCTTTTTATGAAGCTTTTGGCATGCATATCTAGCACACAGTCTCCATTCAAAACAATATACAGTGGTACCTCGGGTTAAGTACTTAATTCGTTCCGGAGGTCCGTAATTAACCTAAAACTGTTCTTAACCTGAAGCACCACTTTAGCTAATGGGGCCTCCTGTTGCTGCCATGCCGCCGGAGCACAATTTCTGTTCTCATCCTGAAGCAAAGTTCTTAACTCGAGGTACTATTTCTGGGTTAGCGGAGTCTATAACCTGAAGCGTATGTAACCTGAAGTGTATGTAACCCGAGGTTCCACTGTAGTTGTAGAGACAGGGGGAGTGTACAAAGATATACACTACCAGCCTCCAGGCAGCATGCAGGTTGAAGCAGAGCATGGAGGACTGTTCCAATCACTCTGACTCAACAGAATCACTGAATGCACTATTTTTATTTTTTGTTCTTGCCTTATGAACATCCCACATAGGTTTACCTGAAAGTAATTCTACTGAGTTCAATGGTGTTTTTATAATATAAAATAAATAAAAAGGTCCAGATCAATTTGCTTAGGAGTGGGTTATAAAAATATGCAAGATGCACAGCTAATGGGGGGAGGCATAAGAATTTGGCAGCCTCTCTCCATCACACACTCTCATGATTACTAGAAGCCTGACAGCTTGAGCTGAATCCAAGTTCTGAATCTAGCAGGTAGCAAGCATCTGACTTCGAGATGCTTTATATAGTAACCCACAATGGGCTTAAAATTAATAATAGAGATGTTATATTGAAGTATGGAATGTCTTACAGCTTGGGAACTGCCCCTGCCCATAGGAATGGAATTGTTGGCAAACTTTTACCATACCTTGATTTTAAAAAATGTGAAATGCCTGGATAGAATTTCCCTGAGAGCAGCCCTGCATTTTTCCTTGTACCAAATATGTGTTTGCTGTTTACTATCCAGCTGTATGTTGAATGTCCTCCCATCACTCTCTCTCTCTCTCTCTCTCTCTCTCTCTCTCTCTCTCTCTCTCTCACACACACACACACACACACACACACACACACACACACACACACAGACTCAGCCCTGATCCAACAATGCACAATTGCAGCATCTAGGGCTGTATATGCATAACCCTAAAAGCAATGAGAAACACATCTTTCTTTTGCATGGTATGAAGAGTGCATTGGGGGCCTTAATAAACCTGTAACCTCAAACAACAGATTGTTCCATTCTAGCTCGTTCAAAATGCTATGCAGAATACCTAGCTTCATAGTCGTGTGTGCATATGTGGCAATGTTTTCTGTCAAAATGGGGACTGCAGTTATGTGTTTGCAAAATGGAAGGCACAATCCAGTTTGATTTAATCCACAAGGAGGCATGTGTTTATGTTCTTTGGGTCTTTTTTATTGCTGTATCTAATTTTAATTGTCGCGAGCTTAGCATTTTAAATGCCTTTTTAAAAAAGGTGCAGCTGGTCAAAATGTTAGAGCTAATATAATTGAGCTGGTTGATTTCCAGTCTAGAGCATTGGCTGGGCACAAGTAGGACCCAAGCATAAGAGCACTCTCCCCACCTGCAGTTTCCAGTAACGGGTATTCAAGAGAGTTACTTCTCCTTCCCCGGAAATAAAGGGGCAATTTGAACATTCCTGTCAAACACCTTAAAATCCCCAGAGGGGTTTTAGCATATTGTTCGGGCTTACACTTAAAAAAAATATGTTTTGCAGTAGACCATGGAACTTAGTTATATCTGACTCAATACTTAGCTTGGTAGTGGACAAATAAATACCTTTTTGTCACACAACTTGATCTTATGCATAATTGCTCCAAGACCATGATATTCATTTAAGATGCAGAACTTTCTCCCAAGTAATTTTTCATGAGATTGGAGTCTTTTCGTAGTTCTCTCTCTCCTCTTCCCTGTCTCCATCAGCACCCTGCCCTAGGACTGAGTTATGATTATGGTTATGGCATTAGTTCTGCTAAGTTTAATAAAATACTAAGTATGAAGTCAAAGGAGACAAGCAGCCCTTTATGGTATAACTGCCTGACAGGGGAACTCTCTCTCCTCAGAGATGTGCACGACCTCTGTAATGCAGATTTTAAATAAAGAACTATGTTGCAAAATGCAGCTCTCCTTTAACGCTTCTGCTAAAGAGCTATGTTGCAAAATATAGCTCTTCTTTCATTGTTTTGCTAGTCTTTGCATGACCTTTCTAACTATTACTGCTGCCACCTTTGCTAATTTAGGATTGTTTGCAAACTGCATTTATTGTGTTTGATTATATTGTTATGTTTGGGGGAATAGCCCCGAAAGGGCTGCATATAAATAAACAAAAAAACAACCACCTGTGGTCTTTCCAGGCCTCCCACAGATAAGGCTGCAACGTGCTTGCATCTTTTATTTTGAAACACAGAGTTTGGTCTCTGTTGCTTTTCTGAGTCCTTTCTCTCCAAAGACCCTTAACTTGACAGGCAGTTATCAAAATATTGTCAAAAGGGCCTTTTTATCCCTCCAGAATGATGTTGCATACTGGTAGGTGAAGATATAAATCTGAATTTCCAAGCCCTTGTCTGTCTACAAAAGCCTATACTATTAATAAAAACAGAACTCCAGTATCACAGGCAGCACGCCTCTGAATTCCAGTTCCTGGGGGCATGAGTGAGAGAAGGCTATATGTCCTGCTTGCAAGTTTTGCATAGGCTTCTGGTTGGCTACTGTGGGAACAGAAAGCTGTATTAGATAGGCCTTAGGTTTGATCTAGCAGGGCTCTTCTCATGTTCTTAGAAGTGTAAATGTAACCTTCTCAAAGGAAAGGAACTCTATTAGAGACAGTCACTAATAGCTGGGATTAAAACAGGCCAGGACTTCATTAAAGGAACACAGCAGAAGATGCTAGCTCTTAATACCTGTGTGGATGAGGTTGGTTGTAGGCTTTCATACTGAGATGATAAGGAAGATTAGCATGGGCAGTCAGCCGCAATGTTGCACCAGCATAATTTTGAAAGTAAACCTGATGAAGGCATCTATTCCACTTGGAAGTGTGAGGTAGCTTGCCTATTGGAGATTCCAATATTCTTAACAACTACAGTGGTACCTCGGGTTACATACGCTTCAGGTTACAGACGCTTCAGGTTACAGACTCTGCTAACCCAGAAATAGTGCTTCAGGTTAAGAACTTTGCTTCAGGATGAGAACAGAAATCATGTGGCGGTGGCAGCGGGAAGCCCCATTAGCTAAAGTGGTGCTTCAGGTTAAGAACAGTTTTGGGTGAAGAACGGACCTCCGGAACAAATTAAGTACTTAACCAGAGATACCACTGTACGTGGTTTTTTCCATGTCCACACCTTCTGCTATAGGAAGGTATCAGCCTAGCCTAACTGAATTCTTCCTGACCACATCCCAGCTACCATATTCCTTGTATAAAGGAATGTATTTATACCTAAACAAATAGTGCTTCATAGATCGGAGCTTTCTAAACTTTTCCTTTCGGTGACACACTTTTTAGACATGCAGCATTTCATGACACAGTAATTCAGTTTTACTAGCAAACTGGAGGTTAAACTAATCCCTTTCAACCCTAGGAGGAGCACAGGGAACGTTCGCAAGACACACCTACACACTAGCATGTTGCAACACATAGTTTGGAAAGCTGTGCTCTAGATAGTACTTCATAAAAACTCTTACTGTGCCCAGCTGGTTAACAATAACCCCGCTGATGGTTTGATCCATTTTCCTTGCAACCCAATCTAACTTGTAAGGTTTTACAACCACATCCAATATACAACTGGACCTCATTTCCAGCCCAGTTATCCCATCCTTGAGAAACAAACATTCAGTGGCCTCAGTAACCATCAAGTCCTTGCTGATCATTTCATGCTTTGAAATTTGGTATTGACAGTTCTTGTCAAGATGGATTCTACATCCCGAGGTTGTATTCAGCTAACCTTTACTTGGAGCAGACACATTGAAATTTATGACAATGAGTAATTTAGATCTATTAATTTCAGTGGGTCTGTTCTGAGTAAAAGTTGATTGACTATTATTCAAGTTCCTATGCTTTGTAGATCAAAATTCAACAGCTAGACCTACCTTGTTTCCCGAGACAAATCAGTGAATGTTTCTAATGACCAACTGAATTACCCAAACATTGGAAATATTGTTTTTCTCTTTGATCAGAATACTGTGTGCTCATATCAAAACACTTAATAGTAAGCTATCTCCGCCAACCACCAATCCCCTAAAAACCCCTGCTTTCAGATGTACAGTATGTGTAGAATATGGCTTAATCCATCCATAAACTGGGGTGGCTAATGTTTTTTGAACCAAGAGTTTATTGGCCTGTGTGTGGCCAAAGTGCAAAAAGTGGGTCCTGTAATTTCATTTTTAAAATATGAACTACAGTGGTACCTCAGGTTACATACGCTTCAGGTTACATACGCTTCAGGTTACAGGCTCTGCTAACCCAGAAATATTACCTTGGGTTAAGAACTTGGCTTCAGGATGAGAACAGAAATTGCACTCCGGCAGCGCAGGAGCAGCGGGAGGCCCCATTAGCTAAAGTGGTGCTTCAGGTTAAGAACAGTTTCAGGTTAAGAACAGACCTCCGGAACGAATTAAGTACTTAACCCGAGGTACCACTGTATATATATTTTTTAAAATAGGGCCTCCTCTGTCTTTGGTGGAGTGGGGGCACAAAATCCCATACAGGAGCAGACTGTTAATTTAAATAAGAGAAAAAAATGGAATGTTCCTTAGGAAACAGCTAAAAGACTTTCAGCATCATGGGATCATTGTGGGGTACTCCCTGAAGTGATCTTTAAAAAAAGAAATAAAGAAAAGTTATTATTATTATTATTATTATTATTATTATTATTATTATTATTATTATTGAAAATGACAGATTAGGGGGGCTAGGGGTGACAAAACCTTTTTTTGAGGGGAGGAGAAAAATAAACATTTTTGAGTGTTAATTTTTTTTTAATTTTGCCTCTATATCTCACCCACAACATGCTCCGGGGGCTGCATCTGCCTCTTGCATGCCAAGACCTCCACCTTTTTGCCAGAATTATCCTTTGTCCCATTTTTAATTCCCACAACAACAGTTGCAAGTCCCAAACAAAAAGAGTGGCAACCAAACACTTGAGCTTGCATGACAACGTTTGAGGCTGCCCACTCCAAAACACTCACAAATTGAAATTGCATTGATAGAGGCTTGTTAACAAGGGTAAAGAAAGGGTCATGTTTAAGAGTTAAGGCTGTTGTGTAGAAGGGCAAAAATGATCTGCCTGCATCTCAGATATAAAACAACTTGTAATCTGAAAGCATCTGAAATCTTATGTTTTATGATAGCTGTGTTTTATGAAGGTTTAAGAGCACTGAGAACCGAGAACTGAAACACATGTACTGTGATTAGCAAATCCACATTCAGCAAGATTTAGATCCCAGGAAAGAATGGAGAAGACCTTCGAACCTGACTTCGACTTTCTACACTTGATGGTGTCTGAGAGTGAAATGGATCTAAGAACAACATTTGGACTGTTAGAGTGTAAATTTACAAGAACAGCTACTGTTGGTTGGCTGAAAAAAACTGGATGTTATGTTAATAAGAAACGTTTTAGGGAAAGATGCATGTAAACCTTAATCTCTTCATAAATATTTGACAATGAAAATGTTGCACTTTTCAGGGATTTCAAAGCATTTGTCTGCAGCACTCAAGCGGGGGAAATGTAGAGCAGCTCTCTGCTAAATATGTATCTGCTGGCAGGTACGAATCAGGCCACCAAATCTCTGACGTTTTTGGGTTTTGCCTTAAAGGCAGATGAAGTCTGAAAGACCCTTGAGGCTGAGATGAGCTGTAGGTCATAATGGAAATCAAGCCTTTGATCAGCTAGTAAAAGCTGTGTGAACACCGATTTCATATGGTAGGTGACTTCTCCCAGATACTTTGTCTATATGCTATCTTTCATCTCTTTCAAAAGAATTCGCTTCCACTGCTAATCTTGTTAAAATGTATAAGCAGGAGAGCCGAACAACTACAGTAACTAGTGACTCTATGTTTGGAAGTGTATTGACCCACAGAATTTGCTGATTTGGAAGGAAGATTCTGAGAATTTTAAAAGCAGTCCCCTTTTCTTGGAGAACTGTCACTTTTATTTTGGAAGGTATGACTTGGAGCTGTGCTGAAAACCCCAATTCGAAACTTTTTTGGAGACATTTGGGAGCTGGAGGGGAAGAAAAATAATAGTTTTCAAGGGCAGGAGAAAATAATCATGTATGTCAGGCTCAAGGGACTTGTGTTTCAGAAGCTTGTCCTCCTCTCCCCACCTTTTTTAAAAAAGGTTATTGCAGCTGTGGCAAACAACTGCAACACCCTCTTTTCATGGCATGGAGATAATTGTGGCATCTACGCTGGTTTAGCCATGTCCACAGAATGGAAGAAGGCAGGATCTCCAAGGACGTGCTCTATAGGGAACTGGCTTTAGACACTAGGCCTGTTGGCAAACCAACTCAGCGTCATGACGATGTCTGCAAATGTGACATGAAGGATGGCAAGATGGGGATCTCTTGCAGACTATCACAGTGCCTGGAGACAGACAGTCAGGTCTTGTATCCACAGCAGTGACCACAGGAGAAATGACCGCTGGGAGGAGCACTGAGAGAAGAAACACCATGATGCACCTGTAGCATCAAAACTGGATGCCTTCAACTGCCCTACCTGCAATAACGCATGTCTCTCCTCTGTTGGCCTCTACAGCCACAACTGGCAACTCTCCAATGGTTTGACTTTATCACCGATGGTGCACTCTTCCACTGTCTCCTGAGACAATACTAGTGATGGTAATGCGGAGTTCTATACTCTGTTATCTCTTTGAAGAGTCTATAGAATCAACCTCTTAATATTATTAACAAGGCCCAGGTGTTATGCAATTAGTGAACAGTGGATGTGAAGAACAGTAGCTTCAGGCAGAGCTGGGCCAGAGAGACAACATACAGCCGTTCGGTCCAATTTCCATCATAAATGTTGATCCCAGCTCAATTTCCCCCCTTCAGCAGAAACTGCAGGTTTGAAGTGGCACAAGAGGAAACACCCCAGAAGACAATTAGAAGCTTTTTATGTGGTGTTTGTGTGTGTGTTGTTAATGAGATTGCAGTGGGGAGTTAGCAAAGTAAATGTGTTTTTTTTACATAAACGTTTGGAACAATGCAGACACAGTAGTAAAAACATTATGTTCACACAGGCACACACATGTCATGTAGTGCAGCTGGCAACACTGCCAGAAAAAAAAAGCTCAATATTTCTTACTCCCAGTTCACCTTCTCTTGGGTCTAAGTGAGAATCAGCATTCATATCCAATCTGCTTTCTTCATTTTTAACCCCTTTGGCATGACTCTTACTGCTGCTTTCTCTGATAATTATGCAATTCTTAATGGGCTTAGAACTTATGATGGGGGGGGGGGGGAATACCACTATCCAAAAAACCCAAAACAAAAATCCAAGTTACACAGTGACAAGGGAACTAAAGACCTATACCTGAGGTTCTTCTCCTCTTCCCTCTCAATCCATTTGCCTTTTGTGTCATGTCTTTAAGCTTGAACTTGGAAATTGTCTCCTCCCCTCCCTTTTAATGATCTGTAAGCTGCTCTGAAAGCCTTTGTCTGGAGAGCATGATAAAACTACTTTTAATAATAATGTATTTTATTTGTATTAATGCAGAAGCACATTTTAATGATTGCAGGTTAGCTTCCTTCAAGTGTTTTGTTTAGACTGTTCCTTCCTAGAGGACTTTGCTTGAATAATAAGGCAGCTCCCACCCCTGCTTCTAAGATCATCTCCAGTACAACAAATGTCACTGTTAAAAGAATGTCTCAAAGAGCACAAATCTTTAGAGCTCTAACTTTTCTTTTGTATGTTGTTTAGTATCGAGCCATTATGACAATTGTATTTGCATAAAATAATGAAGCCTTTTCAAGCCATGCCCATCTGCAGCTCCACATAATGTAGGAAACAGCTAAAACTTATGAAAGGAAAATAAATTGCTTCAGCACACAAGAAGAAAATTGTGAATGGGAACATGTCTATTGACTGAATGGTCTCAGAATTTTGTATTCTGAGACTATGTCCCATTTAAGGAAATGAACTTTTCATCTTGATTCAGTTGCAGACGAAGAGGCAAAATGAACCAATTTTCAAAGAAAGGAGGGAGGATAACCTGGCTAATCCAGTTTTTCACACATTTCACTTCTCAGAAATCAAAGGCAGGAACAAGGTAATCAGTATCGACCTAATAAATTTAGAACCTTACGTACCATTCCTAAAGAAACACTGTAATGAAAGCATTGATGTGAAATTTTGCTGGGTGAGTGAAAAAAAGAATGGAGCTTTTACATGTTCTGGTGTCACCACTGCACAATTTTAGGCACCAGGCCAAAACATTCCTATTCACCCAGGCTTATGGATTTTAATTGGGAGGGTAATTAGATATGTCAGTGGCATTTGGTGTGCTTATCCTTTATGTGGGGTGGGTGAGACTTGTTCCTTTTAAATACATTATCACAAGAATGCTTATGTTCTCAGAACTGCTTTTATCATATCTATGCTACTGATTTAAAGCATACATGGTTGGTTAACATCCAGTCCCCTCAAGTGCACTTTTCCCGGCACTCCAAGCCCAATTCCGTTTCGGTGACTGGCAAAAAGAAAGAAAAAAGAAAGTTGCCACAGCACTGGGGCACATGGAAAGGCTTAAATCTCTCCATCTAACACAGCAACCTGATGGGCCTACAATTTTTCCCCTTCCCAGGTTTATCATCCACTGTGCAGAGACAATATTTTTCCTCAGCTTTCTGCACAGATCAGCTTGAGATGGTGGGGCTACGTGCCTACATGTGTGTCCTGGATGTGTGTGCAAGAGTGAAGGTGGCCACAATTATAGTTGGCTGCACTCATCACCACTAGCATGTGGCCCCCAAGCGGTTGGCCAAAGGTGAATGTGGCTCTCAGATAAGAAAATATTAGCCACACCTGATATGGCACCTAAATGTATGAATAGACTTCACATGATTAAATGGGAAGTAGGGCTGCCCTGCTTGTCATGTCCCTGATGTCACATGGTTACCTGACCCCTCCTCTAATCTGGATCACCACACACTTGTCCCCTCACAAAGTGGCTGATAGAAAATAGTAATAAAACATATAAATACAACCATTTAAAATGCACAATTGCATTCCTTTGAATTGAGCAATAAGATGCAGCAATTAATAAAAAGTGTTTAAAAAAATCTTAAGGGTTCTTTTAAAAGTCACTAATGACAAAACCATGCATACTTCATAGGGATCAAGTTCCATAAATATGGCGCCACCACTGAAAAGAACTTGCCCCCGGTACCCATCAGCTTAACCGTTCTTAACAATGGACAACAAGCTGATATTATCACTCAGATAGGCTCCTACAAATGCAGGCAGTCCTTCAGCTAACTGCATCCCAAAGCGCTTAGGGCTTCAAATTCCAAGCCCAGCACTTGAAATAGAGCTCAGAAACAAATCAGCAGCCAGCAGTGCAGGTTAGGTGTAATATCTTTTTAGCATTGGGCTCCTACATTCTTCCTGTTGTATTCATCACCAGTGAAAATTTCTGAACCATTTTTAAAGGCAGCCCCACACAGAGTGTATTACACTACTCTAGTCAGCGTATAGGTATAGGGATGCAGCTGACAAACTACTGAAACTTGTAGAGAACACTCCTGGCTGCTGATGCCACCCACACATCCATCAACAGCATTGAGCTCAGGTGGACTCCAAGACTATGTTCTTGGCTCTTCTAGGGGAGTGCAATGCCCTCCAGAGCAAGATGGCCTCCTCCATATGAATGAATGGATTTCCTGGTGCATAGATCTTCCACTGTGACAGACATTGACTTCAACTGGTTTTCCTTCATTCATCCCCAAATAGCTTCCAGGCGTCTGTTCAGAACTGCCCCTCTTCTTGATATGAAGTGAATGACACATGACGCAGTGGAGGGTCACATGCAGAATCAGTCCTAGCCACAATATCCTGCCACATAGGAGCAAGACCAATAATAGGGCTGAGGTGGAGGCTACAGGGAGGGAAGAAAGTTTAATTTGCAAGGGCAGATGTCACCAGGGGAAGGAGCAGTCCCATCCCAATAGTGCCTTCAAATCAGTGCGTCACTTTGTTTTCACTCATGTGTGTGAATAACTGCAGTTTCTTCTTATTTATTATTTAGAATAAGAATGAACTGCAGAAATTTGCATGCAAGAAGTCCTCGCTCTTCACAGCCAACTGTGTTTCCACCCAAATGCTTTTCTGCCAGATCTTAGACAGGGAAAGGTAAATCTATTTCCTTGAGGATAATGTTACAGTGGGGGGAAACTCTGACATTAAGGGATATGTAAATCCTTCACTTCCCACTCATGTACAGGCAAATGTTCCCTCTCCTGTACAATTTACCAACACAGTTGCTGTCAGTATGAATGTGGGTTCACATGCCCGGTTCCTTGATAAGCCTTTTCAGACTGGGGAAATGCAGGTCTCACAGTGCATTGCCATAGACGGAATCCATTCTGTCCCAAACATCAGCTATGTTTTGTTTGCTTTGGCTCCAGAAAATAGCCAGATGAACGCAGCATCTTTGAGGATATTTGTTAAAGCTAAGCAGGTTTTTACCTGGCCCACAGCTTGGACGGAAGATGACCTGGGAGGCCCATGCAATAAATAAATAAAAACAAATGACTGACTTTTATAGATTTCCTATAAAGTTAATGTTGTTTAAACCTTCCTAGAAACATTATCGAAGTAAATATATGTGACTTGTCTCTTTGAACTAAAAACACGATGCAATTTGTAGGACAAATCCAGTTAACTCTGTTCCTTTGGATAAGCCACCTTAACTGCTCCTCATCACATATCAGTGAGGTGAGTAAGCTAAGAAGTAAACTGTTTAAACATTCTCTATTACAGTACTATGGAAATATTGAGGAATTCTAGTGAAAGGAGCATTTTGTTGCCCTTAAATGAATGTATTTATTTTTCAGTTATCTAAAAAAGAAAGCACCTTAATAATGTTTTCATACCCTCCAACGTTTCTCTGATGAAAATAGGGATGCCCCATTCCATAATGATACTTTTACTATTTATACCCCACACATCTTACTGGACTGCCCCAGCCACTCTGGGCAGCTTCCAACATATATAATAATAAAACATTAAATATTTTTTTTAAAAATCCCTATACAAGATTACCTTCAGATAGCTTGGGGGTTGGCTAACTCCACACCTTGCAATATTTCTGTAATGAAAATAGGGGACATCCTAAGGAAAAGTGGGGCATTCTGGGATCAAATCAGAAACCAGGACAGCTTTTCTAAATCAGGGACATCCCTGGAAAATAGGGACACTTTGAGGGTCTGCATTTTCTAAAATAACATTTTCATGTTAACAAGACAAGAAAAGAATAAAATTTCATTCATACTAGTTAGGTCCTATATTGTGAAAACTGTGAGCTACCACCATACTAAATCTTTAATTAAAACAACCCAAACATAGCCAGTAATATATTTCATGCTATCAGTCCCATATAATCAACTGAGGGTTCCTATATTGTTTCATTGAGATACAGTACAGATAGAAAAGTTTTAACGACAAAATTAAAGTACAGTGGTACTTCAGGTTACATACGCTTCAGGTTAAAGACTCAGAAATAGTGCTTCAGGTTAAGAACTTTGCTTCAGGATGAGAACAGAAATTGTGCTCCGGCGGCATGGCAGCAGCAGGAGGCCCCATTAGCTAAAGTGGTGCTTCAGGTTAAGAACAGTTTCAGGTTAAGTACGGACCTCTGGAATGAATTAAGTACTTATCCTGAGGTACCACTGTATAGCCCTCCATGAGTCTAACCTAGAAGCAAGAACCAATCATGGTTTGTGAGATAATTCTTCAGAGTCCCATAGAGAACAACACTATACTTGTCTGCAAGTAACAGGGAAGGAGTGAGGCAATTGTATTTCGAAACAAAGGAAAGTGCCTTATGCCAAGATAGACCATTGGTCCATCTAGCTCAGTATTGTCTGCACTGACTGACACTGACTGACAGAAGCTCCAAGGTTGTAGAGGGAGGAACAAAAGCAAGTCCAGTCCAGCATCCTGTTCCCACAATGGCCAACAAGACACCTGTGGCAAGCCTGAAAACAGAACCTGAGCAACAGCAATCTTCCCACTTGTGATTCCCAGAAACTGGCATTCCCTGTCCTATCCCTATGGAGATGCCAGGGATTGAATAACCAGCAACCCTCTGCATGCAGAGCCGATGCTTTGCCAGTAATCTACAGTGCTTACTTGAAAGGGGAGGGATAGATTTGTTGCAGGGGGATTCCATTGGCTGCTCTTTCAAAAATATAGAATATACCACTATATGCTTCAGCTCTGGGGAATGATGCAACGTTACAGCAATGTTCACAAAATGGTAGCAGAAGACCTTTGCACTTAGAATTACATGAGTGCTATGAAAATACCTCTCCAATCTCAGTAGACAAAATGTGTGAGCCGAGACCTGTCTTGTCAAAGAAATTAGGCATGCCACACAAGAGACCAGCCTGTGCAAATGCTTTAGAAACCTACTATGCATGCCACAAACAGTTACATACCATAACTAGCCATTTCAGACTCTGGTTTACAGGAATTAGCTTCCCAGATTAAAATATTGAAGCAGATATAAGAGAAGGCAGTCTTCTTCTTTTCTTCTTCTTTCCATCTGCCAGACATCTTCCTAATTCCTCTTTCCCAAGCCTCTCATACAAGATGTTAAAAATAAACAATTTAAACCATCCAACTTAAATACACTGCTTACAATCCACTGGGAACTCTTGTTGTTGTCAAGACTAAAGAATCTGTTCTAAGCACTCATGTCACTTAGAGCTCTCTGTTCTGATGAAAATGGATACAAAGATGTTTTGCCAGTCAAGTCTTCTATTGCATCACAATTCATTCTGGGATGAGATGCTTATGCACAGAAGTAAAATACTTTTAAAACTACCAGTTCTGCGCATTTATCACCAAAGCAGGAAACAACCATCTCTCCCGCCATTTTGGTTCTAAGATTCTCAGCTGCCTTAGGCACCCTCCTGCAAATGACATACATGTTTCCTTCCATGAGCAGAATAAGTAAGTTATAGAAGACCAGGTAATTGGTGGTTTACTATAATTTTATTTTGCTTTACAGACAGTTACTTCTCACATTATTATTATTATTATTATTATTATTATTATTATTATTATTATTATTAATCTATGCCACTGAGCTTACAACTAAAAATGCAGGAAACACAAAAGAAGGGAATGAGAGTGGAAGGAAGGGAAAGAGAAGGGAGATCAGCTCTTTAAGGCCAGAACAAAGTGCTGAATAATAAGCATTTATATTCCAATTGGTCCTTGCTGATCTTCTCGTGCTGGTATTCTTGCTTGAGTGTCAGTTGGTAGCTCTTGTTCCTTGCTTTGGCTGATGGAATGAGCCAGAGAAATGCTTTCCCTTGCTTCTGTAGTCCCCAGGCTTCTGGCAACTGGAGCAGAGTGTTCCTTCCAGTAAGGTGGGGAATAACTTGCCCTTCAGCTGCTCCTTCTTTATACAATGACTGGAGCCAGATTGGTCTCCCCCTTGCGGTGCTGAATTCATGCACAAGCTAAGTAAGCTACAGTTTGGGGCCTCAGATTGTGAGGGGGCCCTGAACAACAGCAGCAACAAAAAAACAAATTACAAGTTTTACATAATTGGTTAAAAATAAACAAATAGGCTTACTGCAATGTACATGCTTCGGTTAGATTGGTGGATTTTAGTTTCATCTTCCCCTATGTGAAACTTTAGCTTTTCTATTTTCACTGTCTTTTGTGCTAGAAAAAGGCATATATTTTGGTAATGCTACAGGAGGCCTCTTAAACTTAGCATTGCTTTTGGCATCCGCATGCCTTGATCCGCCCATACCCCCTTGCCATCAGGTTCATTCTAGGCATCACTGAGAGGAGCTTCCCAGTAGCCCTAGGTCCCATGGCTGACGGCAAGGACCAGAGTATCCAGTCCTTCAGCTCTTCAGTCTCATGGGAACTGGAAACTATAATACACAAAATCTTGCATTTTGCCTACCTCCTCTGTGCTTGAGAAACGATGAGACTGTTGTCCAACTCTTCTAATTTGGTAGTGAAATCACACACTTCTTCCTCTCTGTCGTCGGTACAGTGGGCAGTGAAATGGATGATGAGCAAGCTCTACTACATTATTTTCTCTAGAGATACAAATAAACTCATTGGCTATGTTCCTATATATCCAGTTTAAGAATGCTGAGGGCACAGTTTGGAAACTTAATCTGGTGAAAGATTTTCTCAAGGATGGATGCGCGAGTGAGTTCAAATTAATACCATTGTGGGAAACGATCAATCTTGTAATGATAGTACCATCACAAGAAACCTGTATTTTGAATTTTTGCCAGATCTAAATGGCAGCAAATTTAAAGATCTTAAAGATCTTATCTTTGTTTCTCTTTTTTTGCTCTGGCTCTTGTCTATTGATCTAGCAAGACCTGGTGATAAATTACATCGCAGCATTAACTTCTTGGACTACAAGGCCCAGTCATGAGTAGCTGTTCTGGGGGGGGGGGGAAGTACATTATATTGATTCCCCAGATGATTTTGCAGTTGTCACCATAAAGAATTAACATTTTTAATTCTTTTCTTCAAGGAAGGAACATGTACCTCATATATTGCAACTGGTGTACAATACAGGAGACAAACCAGAGTTTTAAGAAACTGGTTTGGTAAGATCTCAAGGGATGTGAATAATTAAAATGGAAATAGGCCGTAACTCAGTGGTATTCAGAAGGTCCCAGGTTCAGTCCTTGGCATCTTCAGGTAAGACAAGGAAAGACCTTTCTCTGAAAATTTGGAGAGCTACAGCCAGTCAGTGTAGATCAGAAGTTAAGAACCTTTAGTCCATGGGCCATATTTTGCTGCTTTAAGACAGTCTCCACAGAACCTTAATAGTCAGGATAACTAAATTAGTCCCTTCCTGTAGGGATGACTTCAGACTAATCTATGTCACTCAGGCATCTATTAACTTTACGTTCGATATATGATTTTTCAAGCATAGTTGGCCATTAACCAAAATACCTAAAGTTTCAAACCTAGGCTAGCATGCTCCTCTCCAGCAATCAAAAAGATCAGCCAACTCTCAAAAAGAACAGATGTTTTATGCTTCATGATGGAATAAAACTGGATCATTTAATTGTTCTACAGTACTATTAATGTAGAAATTGAAAATGAATGGGACCAATAAACAGCCTTGCTTTTCAAACCCTCCTCGCTAGAGGCATATCTTCTGGCATAAGTGCCCTGCCCTGCTGATAATTATAGGAGCAGTCAACTGCAAGAGGTACCTTCCAAAGTCTACTGCAGTGCCTCTAATTTGTCAAGGAAAAACTTTGTGAGCAATGCTTGAACTCTTTTATTAAATTATTATTCCTATCTTATAAGGAATAATTTGTTCTTTCTTTCCATAGTGTTTCATGCTCACCTCTGAAGCCTTTCCCTAACAATCTTAAGATCTTTGATCAAGGCTCTTTCCTAAGTCCCTTCCTTAGTGGAAGTAAGCCATTTATATCCAACGGTGAAATAATTTTCGGTGGTGGTGGTAGGTTTTCACTTTAATACTTTCCCATTGGCCTAGGCCAGGCATAGGCAAACTCCAGCCCTCCAGATGTTTGGGACTACAATTCCCACAATTCCTGACCACTGGTCCTGTTAGCTAGGGATGATGGGAGGGCCAGAGTTTGCCTATGCCTGGCCTAGGCAGTGGTCCTGTCACCTCAGTCTGTCTTTAGTTATTATCAATTTTGCAAATCTTATTTATTCCTGAACAGGGTGTTCTAAGATGATCAGTACTGACTAGGGTTGCCAACCCCACAGGGCTGGCCTGTAGTCTCTAGGTATTCTCATTTTTAGACTTTGTGTTTTTCATTTGAATGGCATGCTCTCGGAGACTGTGGCTAATGCTTCATGTGTCTTGCTTAGTGACATCCCTGGCCCCCACTCCCCAAGGCGAAGCCTGGAATTTCAGGGTCTGGGATGCTCCTGACCTGGCAGCTATAGCAATGGCTAATCTTTTCAAATCAAAATGGCTTTATTAGTTTGTTTTACTTTTCAGTTAAGTTTTCAGTTCAAACAGGATGGCATAATCTTTCCCCATATGAGGCTGCAGTAGCTCTGTGTGGAAGGATCTACAGAGGGGTCAATGTGGAAATATTTCTCTCTCTCTCCACACTTCAGTGTACATGAGAGGACATGATTATAACAAAAAGATTTATGCCTGGTTTCCGTATGTCTATTCCAGAATTCATGTAACAAGATGCAGGAAGAGAGTGGAGGGAAGAACTTATGTGAGGCATGAAGAGACCTCACATTCCCTATGATGCCCTATGATTCCGCATGCTACCTCTGAGCTTGCTAAGGTAGGAGAAGGTAAAATAGGGTGTTATTTTGCCTTATGGAGAGCTATCTACCCAAAGGTGGTGTATCTCATGTGAGGACACATCTTGCCCTGGAACTGTAATTGTATCCCCCCCCCCCGCTGTGTTTTTGTTCAGTGTTGGTCATTTGACTGTGATCTTTACTATATGCCCAATACATCAAACAAATACATTTACTTACTGACATAATACTATGTCAAAGAAAGCCCAGATTCCTGTGTTCTTCTGCTAGCTATAGATAAGATAGAATTACTGCTCCCCCCCGATCTTCTTTATTCTATTTTAAAGTTTGAGAAAGTAGCACTGCATTCTCGCTTCCTTTGAATTTTACCTTGGTGTAAGGTGGTAGAATACTAATGTCCCCAGTGCTTGCTGAATTACAGTGATGCATAGAATTATTCTGACCTTTTCAGGTATTTTGCATTTTGAAGGCCTCACCCTCCTAGTAATGGACTTGGCTTTCCCATTTGCAGCCTCAGTGAGCTGTGGGTGTGCCTTAGACTGTCCAGTTGAAGCAGATAATATTAAAATAGCTGGAAACAATATATTTCATGGGCGGAGGGGTAAATGTCCCAAGACAGAAATAGCTAGAGCCAATATATTTGTGGGAGAGGGGGGTGTACCACGACAGAAATGTTTTAATAATAAGCCCCTGTTACAAATGCTGAAAAAAGAGAGAATTGTAAGTGGCAGACAAGTGAATTCGTTCAAGAAAAGTCAATAAAGAGAAAACAACATTGTCTTAGAATCTTTGGATTGTAATCTAATGGTTACACTTGGATGGTGTAACAAAAGGAATCATTTCCAGTTTCCTCCTGAACGGTACACAAAGGCCAGCGTAGATTTCAAGGAGGTTTACTTTACTTTTTTGAAAAGAAAATGACAAAATGTCCATTAGTTCCCCCCCCCCAACTGTGTACTTTATGAAATGATAGCACACTTTTTTTTTTAACCCATCGTTTTATTCAAAGTATATAAATTTCTTTTGGCAAGAGCTAACATCCTGACTGCAGTTGTTCCAGGATTCCCCTTCATCCAGCAGTCTCTCCCCTCCCCCATGCCCCTCAATCTGCTCTTGAGGGTCTCACAACCCTCTATAGAAGATTTTGGGTGTATGGGGGCTGCAGGATAGAGCGGAGGAAGGGCAAGTCCCATTTGAAGAAGTGGATGTCTGCTGCCCAACTGGGACACCTCAGTTGGATATCACCTATTGTTAAAATGAAAGCTTCCGGGCAAGAATAAGATTTTCTGGAGCTTAGCCCTAATTACAACTTTGGAGTGCTAGTATAATGTCAATAGCAACATATCATATTTGACTAGATATTCCCAAGTTGTACTTTCCAGATGTCAGCTGTGGTGAATATAAATCTTTTCCACATCTAACTTATTTCTGAGAGAAAGAGTGGCTGTTAGGAATGCACAGCATGGCAGGAAATGGCACAGAGGATATTTATGTTTCTCTAACACCATCCCTCATGTTTGGAGGTCTATGAAACTCAGCAAGAGTGCTCATTATTGAAAATAAATAAGATTGCATACTGCATTAAAAAAAATGAAATGGGCACATTAACCCAGTCACTATGTGCAAACTAACCACATGGAATTAAATATACCAAGGATTTTGATTTTCCTGAAACAGTGTTTTATTAAACAAAATAAAAACTGGTATAAATTAAATTTAAAAGGTACATTTATTGCCAATTTGCACCATTTTTAAAATATTTTGCCATATCTACATGGTACTCAAACTGTGTGGCTGACATAAGGATCACTTTAAAACCAAACATGTTTTATCATTGCCACTCAGTTGATGAAATTGATGTATGTCAGCTAATTATGCAGGCTATATTTTATCATTTGGCTGTTCAGCTGGTAACCGCTGGAGATGAGTTCTCCTATGATTACGGGAGAGCCAAAATGGATAGATGGGCTGTCTTCACATCAGGATTAGACTAAGATCTTTTGACATTTAGTCACAGCTGTTTTTCACACTCACAGCAGTTTACATTCTTAAACTCTTAATCACAGCTGGCTTGAATCCTGCAGCTATGCTTCTTGGAGGAGATTTAAAACTCAGCCATACCTTACTTGAGCAACTGCTTTATCCCTTATATAACCAGTAGGTCACTGCAGTCTGTGGGACAGTTTCTCTGGCAAGTTCCAAAAATCTCATCATCCTGCTCCACAGTAACTCGGAGCAGGGCTTTCAGCAAGGCATTCCTACTGAGTTATGGCAGGTGCCCACAAACTGCACTTTCTGGAAACAATTGAAGACATTCTTGCTCTGATGGGTCACTACCGTGGGTGTCCACTTCATATTCTTCAAATATATCTGCTGTTTTCTGGGTTGTTCTAAACTGTGTTTTTAGCTGGTTGCATATTGCCTTGAGACATATGTGTGGAAGCAGATTAATTAATACTAATATTCATAATATTAGTACTAATATAAATAATACCTATTTCAAGCATTTATTTTTTTTACAAACTGGCATTTCTGCTAATAGACATTTTGCAATATGCTTTGTGGCCTTGTGCACAACTACATGTTTTTGTAATAAAGAGAACTGCACATCAACAAAACTGTTGTTACTATTCAATCAGATTTCCTTCTGAATAGACACGCATAGAATTGCATTGTCAATATGGCACCCCTCTGGTCCTCCAAGGCAATGCCTCCACCTTATTTTTGCTGGTCCTCAGTTAGCAGTGGCATTTTCATAGGTCAAGCTTGTATTGAGGAGGGGAAGATGAGAGCAGTATCAACATCTGGCTACAGCAGCCTTTTGCTGCCTAGTCAGTGAGAATATATATATATATTTTAAATGTCCAGTAGCACTTTAGAGGCCAACTAAGTTTGTTCTTGGTATGAGCTTTCATGTGCATGCACACGTCTTCAGATACACTGAAACAGAAGTCACCAGACCTATATATATAGTGAGAGGGTGGGGAGAGGTATTACTCAGAAGGATGGTGGGAATGGGTGATTGGCTGATAGGCATGGTAGACCTGTTGACGACTGTTAACGACTGCAATTGGTCTTACAAGAAAAAGCAAGGGATGAGATGGCCAAAAACAGCTTTATCATGTATAATGAAACAAGAATCCATTGTCTTTATTCAGAGCAGGTCTCTCCATGGTTTTAAGTTTGGTAGTAATTCAGCAACTTCTCTTTCTGGTCTATTTCTGAAATTCTTTTGTAATATGGCAGCTACTTTGAGATCTTGTATAGAATGTCCTCTCGAAGCTACCAGCATGAGTTTGACCAAACTGTGGGAGACAGTGGAAGACAGAAGTGTCTGGCGTGCTCTGGTCCGTGGCGTCACGAAGAGTCGGACACGACTAAACAACAACAACAAATAGAATGTCCTGGGAGATTGAAGTGTTCTCCTACTGGTTTCTCTGTCTTGTGATTCCTGATGTCAGATGGTCAGTGAGAAAGTAGGCTATGATAGTTAGGACCAGAAGCCTAAAATCATAGCCTCCATTCTGCAGGGCAAGGCTAGCTGTTTGCTTCAGGACTGAGCAAGAATGTTAATCTTTATTGCAAACTGGCCTTGAGACTGTGTTGTGCTTGGTTTTTCCCTACCGTCTGATGTTTGTTAGTGAGTCACCCTCTGCTGCTTGTTACACACACACACACACACACACCCTGCCCATCTAGCTTCCAACAGAATATTAAAAATACAATAAAACATCAGACATTGAAAACTTCCCTAAACAGGGCTGCCTTCAGATATCTTCTAAAAGTTAGATAGTTGTTTATTTCCTTGACATCTGATGGGAGGGTGTTCCACAGGGAGGGTACCACTACTGAGAAGGCTTTCTGCCTGGTTCCCTGTAACTTCACTTCTCACAGTGTTCACTAAGCTAGGGGTATCTTATGATAAACAGGTAATTAAGCTATTCCCAACAGACAGGAAATTATGAATAAGGACATTCTAACAAGATCCCTCTCCATACAATTCCTTTAGCAACAAAATGGCAAAATTCAGATGAAACATAAGCCCCTTTGTAATCGGTGGGATTTAAGGATGCAACCATGTACTCCAAGGAATTGCATTGCATTCTGGTCCTGCCTAACCATCTCTGAACTTCGCTGCATAACATTAGACTGCTTAAGTGGCATACGATAGCTGCACATACTTTCCAAATTGTGCTAAACGCAGGATGTCGAATTTATATGAGAAATTTCAGAAGTCTAGAGCAAAAATGACAACAAGCCCATAGAGTTATTATTTGAATTCCAAAGGTTTTGCCCTTGTTGTACCTCTCCTAAGGCTTCCTTAACCAGAATAGGTTATCCAGAGTGACAAGTCTTTGCAATCGCAATGTCTGCACACTATGATTATTTTCTTGTCAATTATTGGGTGTGGGTTTTTGTTTCTTGTTTTGTTTTGTTTTTGTTTCAAGACTTGGCTTGCATGCTATTCTTTGACAGGGGGAAAATTCATCTGTCAAGCAATCCCCACAATCCAGCAGTTTGGATGGTGCCCAAATAACAGATCTGACAAACCAAGAAAAGGTTCCAAAGCAGCTGCAATTGGACAAACTACTAATTATTGTTGAGCTTTTCAAAGGATTATGACAGGAGAAAAGCCATTGCACAGAGCGCTGACTTTCCTTTCCTCTCTCTGCTGCTACTGGTGAATTTTTAATGCAGTTTTCCCTCTAAAATGTACAATTCAGAATATCTGCCCCCCGAATCCGAACTAATTCTGTAATGTGTATAGATCAAATGAAACATTATCTAGGACCAGAATATTTTCAGTTGATTCTAAAAAAAATGCAAATAGTCTTTTAAGAACTGATCTTGGTAAACGAGCACTTGCAGTTTGTGTTTAAAAAGAAATAGATAATTCATGCTTCTTCCCTGTCAATTGGAGACAGCACCAATCAGTTGGATGGAGAACTTCTGGCCAAAGCTGATTGGGGCAAATGCTGCTTTTAAAAATGCAGTTCTTCACACATATAGATATGAATATATATAGCACTTCTGCTGAGAGTATAGTTCCCTTTTAACTAGCCTTTCAACCAAGGAGTTTAAGGCAGGGTGCAGGACTTAGGAAATACAGCCTGGTGTGTGTTTTTGTGTGTGTGTGTGTAGGGGATGATAAAGGTGGTCAGTGCTGAGTAAATTAATTATTATTATTATTATTAATTGAATATATATATTTATATAAATTTATATACCTTCCTATACCCGTAGGTCTCAGTTCCACGAGGAAAGGTTGAAAGAACAGGGTATGTTTACAGAAGGGGGGTGGGAGGGGACATGATAGCACTCTTCCTCCTCGATAGCTCAGTTGGTTAGAGGCATGCTGATAAAGCCAAGGTTGCAGGTTCAGTCCTCATATGGGGCAGCTGCATATTCCTGCATTGCAGTGGGCTGGACTAAATGATCCTCAGTGTCCCTTCCAGATTAAATTCATAATAATAATAATAATAATAATAATAATAATAATAATAATAATAATAATTTATTATTTATACCCCGCCCATCTGGCTGGGCTTCCCCAGCCACTCTGGGTGGCTCGTTGGGAAATTGGTTGGGAAGTATGGGCTGGCATTTTGATGACAGCAAAGTCATGCAGATGCCTTGCGCACCTGAAGAGCGCTCGCCCCACATCTGGAAGCACCCTTATGGTCACATGCCACAGTGGACAGGACTAGAAGAGATGGGTTTAAGTTACAAGAAGGCATCGTTTCAGTTGAACATTAGGTGAAATGTTTTGACAGTGTGAGCAGTTTGATAACAAAGCCAATTTCCTGAGGAAGTGGTGGTTTCTCCTTTTCTGGAGGTCTCCAAGCAGAGGCTGGTCATCTTCTGGGATTGTTCCTGCTCCAGATTTTTAACTGTTCGTATGAAAGAAATTGTTTTGAATCCTTTTTATTGTTGATTTTATTACTGTGAAATTGCTTTGAGATATTCTGTGGGAATATCTAAGGAAGAGCCTTCGGATCTATGGGTTATTTCTTATGAAACTGTTTTCTGCACCAACTAGAATGGCATTCTGCTGCACCTTTTCTTCTGTGTACACAGGGTCTGTATTTCCTGCAAGGGCAGCTATTAGATAATGTTTATTATTGGATAGGTGTCAAAGGGGGCATTTTACCCAGACAGGATTGGTTACTTTGCTAATAACATTTCAGTTCAGCTCTCTTCTCTGATGATAACGATGTAGCAATTTGGATTGTGTTAGGTTCCCACCACCACCACCGCCGCTAAACAGTCAATACAGAAAAAGTCAATACAAATTTGACACAAGGCGAATGAGTCAAATGGAATAGGCAAGCAGCCTAAATACATGCTTTCCGCTGCATCCCAAGCAGAGAAATTAATGAAACTTGCAGAAAGCAGTTTCCAAGATTTATTCCTAAAGGCAAAGAATTATTTTCCCTATGATGCAGTGTTATATTGAAACTGCTCTCAAACTGCAAGGAAGGATTCCCTCATCTGCTCAGAGCCTAAATGCAGCCAAAACATGATGCAAATTAAGAACTGGATTCTTAATAGAATGAAAGTACTCATAGAGATCCCTGGGCCAAATCCTAAATGAATTTTAATGGAGGAATTCTAAATTAAAATACTGTGATGCAAGTGCATTCAAAGACTTCTGACTCCTAGATATGGAAGGGGAAGAAATAGGCAGAAATCAGAAGTCTTTGGACGGGCTTGCACAATATTTTTTTTTTTTGCTAATTAATTTTTTATTGATTTTCAGTACACATACATACATTCATAAATTACACATATATAGGTCACATATTTAACTTAGGCTCTATCATGCCTCTGACTTCCCTCCATTTCTTTGGTAAGTATCAAATAAAGTTTTAATATCATGTACTCTATATATCTTATTATCAACTACACGCTGTAAAAGTTATTCCAACCCTACCAGTGTCTTCAAAGATTTACAATTGTTTCTTATATACATCAAATATTTACTCCAATTTTCTTGAAACTTCTGCTCGTCCTGATCTCTTAATTTTCCTGATAGTCTGGCCAGTTCTGCGTAGTCCATCATTTTAACCTGCCAGTCCATTATATTCGGTATTATGTCTGTTTTCCAGTTCTGAGCTAACATATTTCTGGCTGCTGTCGTGGCATATAAAAAGAGGTTTTTATCTTTTTTTTCAATTTCCTTTCCAATCAATCCCAGTAGAAAAGCTTCAGGTCTTTTTGGGAAAGTATATTTAAAGATTTTTGTAAGTTCGTTATAGATTAGTTCCCAAAAGCCCTTCACTTTACTACAGGTCCACCACATATGGTAGAGGTCACCCTCTACCTCTCCACACTTCCAACATTTCTTATTTTTTGTTCTATACATCCTTGCTAGCTTTACCGGCGTTAGATGCCATCTGTAGATCATTTCCCACAAATTCTCTTTTAAAGCAGTACAAGCCGTAAATTTCATGTTTACATTCCAAAGTTCTTGCCACGCATCAAAATCGATATTATGGCCAAAATCAATAGCCCATTTAACCATAGCTTCCTTTATCTCTTCGTCTTTCGTATACCAATCCAATAATAAATCGTATGTTTTTGATAATAATTTATTTTTACCTTCTAGAATATCAATATTAAATTTAGATTTCTTATCCTCGAGTCCCTTTTTCCTTCTATCTTCTTTTAGTAGATCATTAACTTGGTGATACTGTAACCACCCTGTATATAAATTCTCTACCTCTTTATACGGTTTGAGTTTTATATCTTGATCTGTCTTTTTGATTAGTTCTTCATAAGTAGCTTTCCCCCCTTCCATATTAACTTTTTTGATAGTTAAAACTTCTATTGGTGAAATCCACCAAGGGGTTTTCCTTTCCAATAGGTCTTTGTTTCTTTCCCAAACTTGAAATATTGATCCTCTGATTATATGGTTTAGAAAACCCTTGTGAACTTTCACCTTCTCATACCATAGGTACGAGTGCCACCCGTACCTATTATCAAAACCTTCTAAGTCTAAGAGATTGGTGTTTTCTAATTTTATCCAGTCTTTCACCCAGTTCTGGCAGGGAAAAACCTCCTCTTTCTTTTTTATCCACCAAGATTTTCATTTTTATTCTCGGTTTTTTCCCCTGCCAGACGAATCTTACTAATTTTTTTTTGCCATTCTTTAAGTTGTTTTAGCCCTTTAATTACTGGAATAGTTTGGAATAGAAATAACATTCTGGGCAAAACATTCATTGCACAATATTTTAATTTAGAATTCTTAAAAAATATGGACCAGGGATCGCCTCAATTGCTTTCTGCTTATGAAGCACCCAGTTATCTTAAGACCTTTGTGATGTATAAAAATCATATGTTTATAAAGAAATAAACCTTTCATAGAGCCATTTTTAAAAATTATATGTGTATACACCTCAATTTCCGTAATGGCCTAAAATAGAGCTTTGGAGCCTGAAGCAGTCTCACCTCTGTGTTCAAGTATAGATATCATAAAATTTGATGGCTCGGGTAGCAATTAATTTTGAGTTCATTCTCTGCTTCACTGAGGTATACAGAAGCAGACCTGATGTGAACTTAGTGCCTTTCGACTGAGCTAGGAATTAGCCGCCAAAGGGCTCTGCGACTGTAATGAATGTTTGGTACTAACAGCCTGTAGCGGAAGTAAGAGCAAGGTCCACAGATGAACAATGGAAAGTCACTAAACAGAATATGCACTCCTTTGATATGTGCACTTTTGCTAATTCAGGAACTGTAATTGGCTTTTGCAGATCAATGCTCTGTTTGCTATAAATTGTAAACACTTCAAGGAGGACATGGTTCTCTAGCAGAAGAACAAGAATATCAGTGCATTCTGTAGTGCTAAACATGCTTAATATTTTTTTCCCCCTGAAAACAAAATTATATAATAGACCTTAGGTGACAGTCCACACCAATCCCCTCCCCAGGTTTGCCACCTAATATGCAGACTGTGAAGCTGGGGAGCTATTTTAGTGTTTTATGGGGGGAGGGTGAAAGGATGAACAGGGGTAAAGATTGCTCCAGCATCGTTCACTCTCTCCACTAATGCTGAACTCTGTTCCCCCTCCCACCCTAACTGTCTTTCATTCATCACCAGACTGAAAATGTCCCTCCCTTCTTCTTCCCCCACTCCAATGGGTTCCATCCTAACACTGAATGCAAGGGAGAGTAGTGGTGGAAAGCATTTATTCCCACTCATGTCCTCACTCTGACTTGACACCAGGACAAACACCATCGGAAGTGAGGGTTAGAAGAAATGCTTCTTGTCTATTGAGGAAGGAATCAAAAGAAGAACATATGACAGGCAGCAGCGGCAGTGAGAACTGAACACACAGTGGCAGCAGTGAAAAATGTGAATGGGGAAAACATCCTCCCCAGTGAACATCCTCCCCCTCCACTCTCATTCAGGCAAAAATAATTCATTTAAGAACTTGTACTTCAGGAAGAAGAAGAAGAAGAAGAAGAAGAAGAAGAAGAAGAAGAAGAAGAAGAAGAAGAAGACGACGACGACAACCTTGGCTCACTTCATGGAGTCAATAAAGCTGTTTCTGAACATGTTGTAGAGGGAACGATGGGGCAGATGGGGCAGATGGGGCTTGTCAACCTGGGAAGGTAGCCCATCTAGGAGAACTCTGGTCCTAAATCTCTCCTGCCTTGCAAAATATATTTGGGAGAAGAAAAGCTAAGTAAGCCCTCCATAAAGTGGAGTCCCTAATATGGTTGGATGGCATTTTGTATGCCTCCTTCCAGCAACTCCTGCAGCCAAGCCAGTGCCCAACATATTGCCCTGCTTTTCTTTTGACCATATCACTGAGCCAGGGGGGAGGTCTTGTCGTCTGGGCAGCCCAGGACCCCCATACACACTGCCCTGGGGAGTTCACTTCAGTGCTGCTAATGCAGTGGTTTGACTTCACCCCTAGAGGTGCACTCCATTGTCTCTTGAGACAGAAAGATGCTAACAACAAAGCTGTGGAAACAAAGCCCTACCTGCTTCAAAAGTTGTATCTAACCATCTGGGTCTGGATGAACAATGTGTGTGTGATTTGTATCAAGATGAGCTTCTCCATCCATGTCAGCAACATGTCTGGAGCCTTTCATCCATACACAGATCTCTCTTGCTAGACTGTGGCATCTGTGGATAATATTATATAGGTAGCTCTCAGTTTAAGAGGGGATTACATTTCAGGGATAGCGTGTAAAACCAAAATAAAGTATAATCAAAACACATTGGGTTCAGTAGCTGGTGGGACTGCCAGATTCTATTTTCCTGGATACCCACCACCTTTTTGCTCCCTTTTAATTGTTATTGTTCTTTTTATTTTTGCCAATTGTGTATAGCTTAATGCACACAAGTTAAATGTGCTTAAGTTGTGAGTTACCTGTAGTTAAAACACTTGGTGGCACTTATTTGTATCTGGGTTAAGGTGGCCAAGTTTCACCTGCTAAAACGCCAGCAACTTGTCCGTTTTTGGATCTTGTCATCCTTAATCTTGGTAGAGATGAGAGTTTGATGTTGCTGCTCTGATCTTCTCTTAACAGGCACAATAAAGTTCTTTTCTAGCTTCCTGACCAGTGTGTTCTCCAAAATTTCCATGACAAGATGAGACTGTATATTTGTATAAAATTACAATATCACTTTCCTCATACTTAAAGTATAATTAAATGCTCTTAGCGTCCGTTTGCCCACCTTCTCATGAAAGATTGCAAACTTATACTTCCTTTCTTTTTCTTTTTTTAAATACCCAGCACAATTAAGCGTCTGTGTAACTAATGAGTTGTTTAGTGTAGACTCGTTTACAACAAATTCCAGAAAGTAAGTGTTTGATATGCTAATGCATCTGTTAATGGAAGACATCTATACAAAAGTTATTTGCTTGATGACAGAGAATATTTAAGCAACCTATTGTGGTACTAAGAACATCTGTTAAGGAAAGCATTTATTAAAGGCATGCAATGCTTTTGTACTGCTAAATACAAAAAGAAAAAGCTACCAGAGAGTCTTTTTTATTAATTACTACCCACAAAATGGATTCTCTCTAATCTCCCATAACATCATTTTGATAAACCTGTCAGTGAAAGTTGAAAGTGTCAAGAATGCATTTTCAGAAGCAGGCAGCACCTGTAATCGTGCGAAGGTTCCAAACAACTATAATTTATCCGCTGCCCTTTGTATAGCTATTTCTGCAACCGGCATGGTGTCGAGATGCCTCCTAAAACACAGGGCCTAAACCACATGGTGATGTGCAATGGGGTTCATTAACATTTCATTTCAAGATAGTATGGTGTAAAGGCACAAGGTAAGAACATACAAAGCACATGCGGCTGGATCAGGTCAAAGAGCAAGTTGACTGGAGTAGCAGCTAGCAAATATATTCTGCTATTTAAGTCAAAGGCAAACCATGGGAAAGAAGACAGATCCTCATCCAAATAAGCATAACAAATTAATTTTCTGATTAGGATAACGTACCATGCAAGTGTGCTGGAAAAACTGGGACATCCCATTTCCCCCCGTAAGAGCATATAGGCCATTTTGGATGCTGTGATCTTGCAAAATTTTGTGGCAAGATCTCATCCTCCCCAAAAAACTTCTTTTGGGATTCCATGATCTCATGTAGGTCACTTGACTTGTGCAGGAGCATGGCCGGGAAAACATGTGCCTCAGTATGAAAATTGAACATGTTGAAGGGTATGGGATAACAACTCATGTGCCTGATGAGATAAAACCACATCCCTTGGTCTTTAATGCATTGGGGTGGTGTTAGCTGATTGATGGATGGGTGTGGTTTTTTGAAGGGGAAAGGGTCTTGTAGGCCAAACTGTAATTCCTGGTGAGTCAAGATTGGCCAATGGGCCAAGACGTTCCCCACCCCTGATGTGGTCCATGAATCCTTATGTCACAATAAGGTTTTAGTCCTATACACACTTACCTGGAGGTAAGTCCAATCGAAGTAAATATGACGTCTGTGTGTGCATAATATTTTAGGGACCACAAGTCTCTTTCTTGTTTTTGCTGCTACATACTTAAAATGGCTACCGCTGACTACCTCTATCGAAGAAGAAAAGGATGGGTGATCCATCCTGTGGACTTTGTCCAAAAAGATGACTCTTTCTTGGGAATGGAGGAAATACTAATTTATTGATATGTAGGACAGAAAGTCTTTGTAGCAATATTAGACAGCTACAGAAGACCTGCAGCCTTCACATGTCAAGAGGAAAATTGATACTCAGAGAGAGAATTGGCAGACTTACAGATCTTCTTCACTATTAATATTTTAAGTCACCATATGGGTGAGTTCCTTGTTTCCAAGATTTCAAATGAAATAATAAGCAATATTTCAGAATATGAAATGCCTGTCATTAGGAACGAGGAATAGAGTTTGAGCAGCAAATTTTGTTTTGTCTTTGCAATGTTTTTAGGTGCCTTTATCCACTCTGTAGTCCAGTGGATAAAAGAAGAGTTAAAAACTATCACCATCATCATCATCATCATGTGTTTCTGCAAGAGTGAGGCACTGCTAATCCTAAAGGGGGAAAATAAATCCTATGATTAGGAAAAATGGTTTCCACAAGGGCTAAAGAATATGATGTGTGGCCTAGAAGCTTGACATCTGTTATAAACTGAAATGCTTTCTTTTAAAAAAATAATAATAATCATGTAGTTTGTTGCTATTTCACATTTGGGCAATCTATACTGACAGTATGCAATATATATCTCTTCTCACTAACTGCGCAGATTTTCTTTACAAAATTACAATATATGCATTATCCTGTCTGCGTTCAATTTGCTTGTACTGCATTCATTAATCCTGTACTAAGTCAGAAAAGTGTCAGAAATAAATAATAATAATAGTACTGTGGCCATCAAATTTAGCTATTCTGAGCCAAAGGGAGCCTGCTACATAAGAAAATAAATCATGGATAAGAGCAATTGTGTAACATTAATAATGGTTATTTACCTAAAATAAATATATGCATTCTGTAAATGATTAATTCAGTCTCTGTCCACTTGTGATGCTACATGAGAACAAAGTGCTTTTCTGAGAGGAATTTGGAATATAGAGCTTTTGAAGAACTGCAGTAAGAGAGTCTGTTTAATAAGTCAAGGCACAAATGCATTGTGCAGCTCTGATTATTTAAGTGGTTTTAAGTAGATTCAGGTTTTTCCACATAATTATGCCCAATGGCAGAACAGTAACATCAGTAGCAATGAAAAGCATATGTGAAACCAATTTTGTGTAAGGTAGAAATGCCCATGGATTATACATGCCACTGATTGGAATGATTGTTTCATTCAGCTGTTCTATGAAACATTCTAAAGAATTAAATGGCGATTCATGTTTCATTTCCCATTGTGCTCTGTATTTATTGAATGCAACAGTGTTTCTGTTCAGCTGCAGTTCTATTTGTTTTGCTATCCACTGTAGAGAAACCATGTAACGTATGTAATGTATGTGATCAATTACGTACATTTCTTAAATTACGGAAATTACATTGTCATTCCATTATTCCATGCATTGCAATACAAATGGGAGTGATGTGGATAATAGGTATCATTTTTGAAGTGACAACAACAGCAGCAGCAGCAAATAATCAATTGTATTTGCTGGATTCATTTCAATTCTGGACATGGGATGAACAAGCAAACAGTAGCTATATCCAATCCCGTAGCTGTTTTTGTTGAGATTCTCCAATATCCCTATTAAAGCCACACCAACAATTAATTCCTAAACAAGTACATCAATCATTTCATTACCTTATTTTATCAGATGAGAGGCATAGCATCAACATGTGAACATTTTATTAGAGCCGCATGCAAAACAAGACACCTCACAGTTTTCCAACCTGTTTAAGGACAGAAAGATTGGAGGATTGCCATTTGCACATTTCAGTTTTCGGAGAGAGGGGATGAGGAGCCAGATGCACAGAGTACAGTTGGATTGGATGTATTCAAGCTCAAACTTCAAAACAGCAGTGCCTTTCACTGTTCAGCATGTTATTGAATGTAATCATGTGTCCGATATTGAAATTTGACTATTAGGGAGGGGAAGGAATCCCTATTTAGACTAAGACAGTGACTTATTTATCCTGGTTCACCTGTTCTGTGCATCCAGAGAAAGATTCTGGGGTCAAGTTGATATCTTTGATCAGAAGCAGAAAAAAGGTACTGTTAAGGGGGGTGGGAAGAACATTTAAACTCATTTTTTCCTTACATCTCTCCATGAGGAAAAACTCACTGTGGCCATAGGAATCTCTAATGGACCATTCTCTGTGCCCTCACTGAACTAAAATTCCCAGGATATTTAAAAGCCAGACTGATTCAGATTCATAGTGTCGACATGCCTCTAGATTCTAGATAGTGGAACAGAACATTTTTAATTCAAATGTGCATTCTGATGTATGTGGCTTTTTCATCCACTGTATAAATCTTGAAAATTCACAATGTCAGTTGTAATGCTACTTTAGAAGATCGAAATGCTCTTAGTCTTTTGCTTCAGTTATATTAGTGGCTGCAGTTTGCCGTCTTAATTGCAATGAAGTATTAATACGTATTGGATTTAATTCATGAGTGGCAAAGCTTTTCTACATTAGATGTTTAAGTCAATCACACCAATATCCGGCAATGTAGCTCTTAGTTCTGAACAATGTTATGTCACTTTCCTTGTTTTAAAGGATGATACCATCACAATTTCTGCTATAGTCACAGAAGGAACAGAATAGAACACCAGCTGCCACAGTGCATGTAGGAATGAGGAATGCCCTCACTTGTTATCACCGTTCGACATCAGTTGCCAGCAGTTTGGGAAGTTGTATGCAATTGAGCAATGAAGGGAGGGAAGTACTTGAACAAGTAAAAAAAAAAAAAAAAGAGGACACAATAGTGATACAAAGTGATGAAATTGAATTCTTCTGCCTCTAAGGAAAGTCTTCATCAAAATGTGTTGGGCATGACACACACACACACGCTGAGAGAGAGATAGTTGCATGTCATCCCAATCTCCAAGCAGGGTCAGATTCCAGGTGATCCAGGCACTTACCCAGGATTTGTGTCTCCTTGTTATGAGGGGCAGCGGAGACTATGGTATCTCTAGGATATATGGTTTATATACACATATATACAACCTGAGCCTACAATGGAGCAGCTCACAGCATCAACACTCCAAGAGCATCTTGCTTCTCCCATAGCCTTGGATTCCAGCAGAAAACTGGCACGGTTCTGTCTCCCATCTGCCCAGCCTTCAGGCTTGCTTCTAACCTCACAAACTCAACTCTCAGCCCTGGCCTTTGTCTTTCTAACTACCAGTGAGTTGAGGGAAAGGGGCCCACCCACTTGGCATCTGGCACACAGCCACTTTCTTTGTTACCATAATGGCCCATACTTAGAGGGACATTACCTCACCAGCATGCTAGCCTGGCTATTCCAGGAATTGAATCTGTCTTGGATCCAGGAATTGGAAAGGTCTCAGGCATACAGGATACCCCTCCCCTCAGTTCATAACACTATACACACACTCCTTTCTGAGGGAAGGAAAGAGCAATTTAATATCTCTCTCTCTCTCATATTTTTATATCCTGTCTATTATCCAATCTGGAGCACAGAGTAGTGAACAGCAACAATAATAAATAAACCACATAACTTTAAAATATAACTAAAACCACAAAATAAGTGAACATTTCCATAAGAGGTCCTTCAAAGTGGTCAGAAAAGAAGTATTGTCTTCTCACATGAACAAATTCTCAGTGTGCAGCACTTTAAGGACTGGGCTGGTGAAACAAGGATGTTTTCTTCTTGATTGTAACACACTGGAGAGGGAATGATAATGCAATCTCATTGCCAATTCAGAAAATAGTTCCAAGTCATTCACTGTGCAGATTTGTAATAGCTCCAATCTTCCAAATTCTGATTCGTCATTTTAACTTTCTATACAGTTTGCATATACCATGGTCTATTAATCAAAAGTATATTGTATTGCAAAGGAATGACAACAACAACAACAACAACAATAGCAGCAGCAACCATGATATTGTTATGAGTTTGGGGTGGGTGGGAAGAGAGGCTGTAGGTTCCCATTCAAATTCTTGGAATAGCCAGGCTGGTAATGGGCCACTAAATATGGGTTGTTAAGGTAACAAAAGGAGTGGCTTTGTGCCAGAGGGCAAATGGGTGGCCCTCTTCCCTCAACTGTCAGTTGGAAAGACAAAAATAAAAGGCCAGAGTTGAGAGTGACATTAAGGGAGATGGAAGAGAGAAGAAAAGAAGCAGGCTGGGCAGCTAGGAGACAGAGCCATGCCTGATCTCTGCTGTGATCCAAGGCTTTGGCTATGGGAGAAGCAAAACCTTCTTAGAGTGTTAAGGCTGTGAACTCCTTCATCAGGTTGTGTGTGTGTGTGTGTGTCTTCATATTCTTATATAACAGTATATTTCCTTGCATTTGTAATAGTGCAGAAATAGCAAGCGCTGTAGCACAGCAGGAGTTTAAGGGGGTTCTGTAACAAAATTCCTGTTCTAATTATGATTATTTTGATAAGACATTATCAGAGTGAATGTTTGGAGAGCTTGATGGGACTTGATATGTGTTAATTTTCTCTTTGAAAAACTACAACTGCTCAGGCGTAACATTTACAGCACAAGATGTGAATGAGCAAAAACAGTCAATAAATGATGTGAAGTTATATTTACACCTAGGAGGGACAGTCAGCACCACTTCCCTAAGGGCACCCTCCTCTCCCAAGGTGAGGCGGGGTGGTTGGTCGTGTGGAAAGGGGAATGTTAGGACCTCAGCAGAGTGCAAGGGTAAATTAAGTCTTCCAGTGCTCCTTTTAAATATTTGAACCCCTGCTAGATGTTTTTCAAAACTTCAACAAGGACATTCAACACATTGGACCACCCTGACATAGGGTCTAGCTGGCAGTACATTAAGCCAACCTCATTTTCTGAACTTAAGAAAGTTGCCAGTAAACTGGATGATCTTTCTGCACATAGAGACACAGCAGCAGCAGCGCGGTGGGCCGAAATTCCAATGCAAGAACACTTTAAAAGGAAAATCTTACATATTCCCAGCAAGTCACTAATGTGGCGTCAGCTGTGAGAACATGAGGCTCTTAGGCATAGAATGTTGTTGCATCTGTCAGTGGAGTGCCCCTCTGGGGGTGAGGTTCAACCACTAGGCTAGCAGCACCAGAGTGACCTCGTTGGGGAGCAAGCCTGTGAAGTTTATATGGAGATACTGAGCTGCACAGACTACAAGCCATTTCCCCCAGCCTTGTTGACGTGGTCCAAAGGAAAGCAGAGCAATATGTTTGGAACAGCTTAGTGTAGGACTTGCCAGAAGCAGGTGCCATTCCAGCCATATATATGAGATCAATGTTTTGCAGATTTTCCCCATTTGACGACTCACTTTCCCATGCTGAAGTGTCTGCTGGGTTTATATTCTATTACACAACACCAGGTCACATAGGCCTGACCTGTTGGACTGCCTTAACAAATCTCTGTGTGCGCCAAGGATGTGCTGCAGAACACACTCAACATTCACCCCTCACTACACACTGCAGGCCTACCATCTGTCTTTTAGATCAGGAAAGCATGTCTTTCATCACTGATCTTCTCACTGAAGAGTCTCTTGTCAGATTCAGAGGAACTCAAGATTTCTCCCATAATAAACTCTGAAACCTACTTTAACACACACCTATGGAAAATGCAAAAGTTTATTCTAGACTGAGTGCATCCCTCTTATATGGGGCTTCTGTGTGACATGAGAGCAGCAAGTCTTGGAGAGCGAGGTGGGGGGAATGCTTCCTCTTAAAAAATTCTTATGTATCTGCTCACTTCCTGAAGTGCTTAATTCCTCTTTAAGTGCACTCTTCCAGGATCCCTCCGAAGTCTGAAGAACTCTTATTACTATCACTCTAGAAATTTATAGTCTGCTGCTTTGATTCTTTTTCATTTACCTCACCTATGCAGGCAAGAACTACATAGCCTTAATCCAATTTGTTGACTGTAGACACTCCCCCCCCCTCCAAAATTCTTAATAATGAGAGCATCACAGTTTGGGGCTTATGAGGAGATTTTATTTCAGAATTATTCTACTTAAACCCCTTCTTCGTCTGAATTATGAGTCAGTCCCCAACTCCATCCCTGGCAGTGAGTTAACTGTGAAGCATTGGACCTTTAAATTAATTCCTGGAGGTCATCTTTGACAAAGTGGAAACCCCCCACATGCCCCAGCAGGAACAATGAGCTTTCACTAGACTCTCACATAGGTACTTTATTTTCAGTTTTACAGCATAGGAACCAGCCACAGTTAGTGCAAGAGTTTCCGATGCCAAGTCCATTGCAGCAAGACAGGCTTTCTGCAAGTGGTATGTATCTAGTAGCCACTCTTTCAACATGGTGCCTCAGCAATGTGTCAATCAAGCACGTCCTCTGGGAGCAGTGAAGCCACATCACAGCAGGAGTGTGGGCTAAACACAGCCACAACTTCATGTGTCACACTGTGTCAATGTTTTAGTATGGCACAGTTCAAGGATCCAATGATTGGGAAGCCCATCTGTTTTCTGATGCCCTGCTCCAGTCCACATGTTAGGCAACCAGGAGTGGATCCCGGCCCCTTCTGTGGGTCCAGCCTGAAGCCTAGGATCATAGTGACTGGTCCTGCCCCCCGCCCAAAGCTAGGGCTGAAGCCTTCAACTGCCACCACTCCTATGAGAGTCCCCTCACAAGCCATGGATCTTGTCCAACCAAGATGTTGTGTCTGTTCTAAAACCTAACTTGAATCAAGCCTGCACTCTTGCTACAGGGAAGCCCACCCCCGGGAGACTGCCAAGCCCACTGATTGGCTCTTAGGACACAAGCTAGATCAAGCACTGGCATGACAATGATGCCCACTGGATGGATCAGATTGCTCCTCCTGAGTGCCACACCCGGAGCACAACATAAGACTTGCCATGAAATGGTGGTGAGCCAGTTGCAACAAAAGTGATAGAAATATCACATATTCTCATTGGTTATTCAAAAATGTGTGCTGTTAAGTGCTGTGCCAAAAACTCCTCCCATCTTAAATGTTTACTTTCCCTATGAAAGGGGCTTCCATTTTTTTCTGTTTCTTTTTCAGGGTACTTAAGAATTTCTTTATAATGTTGGTGGGTGGATGTTTTTAACACATACTTTATCATTGTGAGGTGCCTGTGGGTGTTGTGTATGGTTTCCCCCCCTCATTAACCTTTTCTCCAGTGCTCTGTAGTCTCCTCAGGTGCCTGCACTTTCTGACCTGAGGAAAGCCTTATGGAAGTAGTTACCTCATGACATCTTTGCCTGAACTTTCAATTGAAACACGGGAAGCTAGAGGGGAAGGCTACTGAATGTATGAGATTTGTTGCAGACACTAATTTTGTTTCAAAGATAAGTTCTTATTTATATCTTAAGAAAAACCTTTTGTACTGGTTTTTTAAAAGAAGTCTAGCCCTTTGTTCACTCACAAAAAGCCAATAAACAGTTGTCAAGTTGCAGTAGGTAGGCCTGCCATCTCCCCATGCTTACTATAAAACTCAGTTGAGGACATCGTGGGGGTTTCAGGAAACAAGCACCTAGGAAGACTGCAGAGTGCAGATGATTCAAGAGATGATTTGTAGAATGAAAGAAAGGACACTCAAAAACACTCCTTTGGTTATCTTCAAAGTAAGGTATGTACAACAAAATCCTGGACCCCATTTACCCCATTCATAATTTTCAAATGCCCTTTCCCATAAATTGCTGGATAATGAGTTTTCTTTTAAGGTGGGTTGTTGTTGTTTTTAAGTACCAGTGCTAGCCAATACTAATGGTCAAGTGAGATTCAGTTGTATGCGAAAGGAAGATGCTACTGCCATGTGTTGGTGGCAGCAGCCCTGTGTAGAGAGACATGTGCATTGCCAGCTTTCAGTACCTACAAAGATAATGTGGATTGTTATGGTGTGATCGTTTTGAACCTGCTAAATGTAGCCATGGTGTTGCCAGCATTGAAATATTTTTTTCAAGTGGGTTCCAATAGAAATCCACTGTATTCACACATGTACAGTATAGCCCATTCACACCACAAAAGCAGCCCTATGATCAGCAGACATGTGGGATAAATCTATACTCATAGCCAGTTCAAGCATTCATTTGCCAGGTTTTCTGAGGCTCAGAGTATGGCAGATCAGTGGAAGAAGTAGGTTTTCTCCAGTACTTAAATTCTGGAGCATGCTAAACATGCTAAGAGTTGAGCACTTAAGAAATACTCTCAAGTAAAGAAAACAATAGTTTTTGCCA
Organism: Podarcis liolepis; assembly: GCF_965112155.1. Taxonomy (NCBI): domain Eukaryota; kingdom Metazoa; phylum Chordata; class Lepidosauria; order Squamata; family Lacertidae; genus Podarcis; species Podarcis liolepis. The sequence goes on along the minus strand of NC_139556.1, from coordinate 36,156,188 downwards.
TGATTCTGGCTCCACATGCTGAGTTTTTACTTTATTCCTTTGGATCCAGGGAAGAGTACTGAAATTCTGATGCTGTTTATGGAACCGTAAAAACTGACAATTGTAGTATAAGCTCTTGAAGAGAGACAAAATTAGCAAACCGACTGACCAGTATCAGAGGGCAAAATGAGTGTATGTTTTAATAGCATATATGCTTGAGCAGTTGTACAACCATTTTGGCCTGTGTTGGACTCACAACTGAACTCACGCTTCATCCATTGCTCACCAGTCTTCAAAGCTTTGTAGTAGTACAATTCCTTATGGGATAGGCTTCAAGGATGAGGGCATGTGACCACTTTGTAAAATAAAGAGCTTCAGCGCTCAGCCGAGCCACTGAGTCCACATCTCAGCTTCGTCTTGTGAATAGCCCTTAGATATAAACAACTCAGTCAGAACTTATCACTTTCGTTACATCTGGCCAGTGGTGCTATTATATAAAAGATTTCTCCTCCAAAATGGGAAACTTCATAGCTCTCTAGCCAGCCCCAAGAGTCCATTGCGGCAAGACAGGCTGGAGCCGCTGCCATTCCTAAGCCTAGGGCAAGCTGTGATTCTGTTTGAGGGGGCCGGGAGCTGCTGTCACCTCCAGAATGTTACATGTTAACAAGCCTGTGGTTTTGTCATCTTTTGTGGGAATTAAAGAACTACAAAGCACACGACAGTAACTACTTTGACATGGAAGCAGAGGCCAGGGTTGTTTCTTTTTTTGCTCTCTTGAGATTAATTTCTGGGCTCATATTTGGACAGCTTATTAAGGAATACTAGTATCATAATATTATATTTGATCTTAAAAGGAACACAGGCTCTGTATTCTTCACATGCCAAGCTACAGCATGCTTTTGCAAGATGGATATGTAGAGCTAGGACAGAACACAGGCTAAGCATGGGTGCTTTGAATCCCCTAGCAAGATTTTTCACAGCCTCAATTGCCCATCTGCAATATGGGGATAATCATTCTGGCTTAAACTGTAAGGGAGCTGAGATACTGAATGGGAAGTGTGTGGAACACTTGCTAGCCACTGTATAATGATGACATCATCGAAACAAAAATGCAATGGCCATTAACGTTTAAGATAGAAATCGAAGAAAACAGATTATTTTAAATGCCCACAGGACAGTCTTATATAATAAATAACATCCTATGACCTTTGGAATACATTTTTATTATATTGGATTCAAATATCCAGAAGTCAATTCCAGGTATTATTGCCATTGCTGTGATTAAGACATTGCTCTAAATACTCTTCCTCCCCGCACATCTTCTTCTCTGTGTTTACCTCCCACCCCCGCGAAAAGAAAATATATATCCTGTGAGGGCACAACCAACAAAAAATGCTCTATGCCAATGGTTCCCATATCCCGTCCCCCCAACCACTTGAAACTTGCTGAAGGTGTTTGTGGACGATTTAATGATTTTTCTGTCTGTTGTAGCAATTGAAATGTGTTGTGCTAGATGCTGTATGCTTTTAAATTGTATCTTTAGTGCTTCTTTTATTTCTTACACCTTGTATGTATTTTATGGTATTACAGTTGGAATTCCATAGGTACCATATCTATGAAGCAAAAGAAGCAGCAACAATTAGAAATCAATGCAAATGTTTAATGCAATGGACGTGCCTCACTGTATGTCTTTCTGACTCCTTATCCTCTCCACTTCTTTCAAGTGCCTCCTCCCCCTGTCACTTTGGTCTTCCGTGAGCTCCCCTCCCTGGTGGGCTAGAATGGTGGAAAATTCACAGCCACTGCTCCCACTGTTCTTCGCAGACACACCAGCAGAGTCCAGCTCATGGACCTCGGTTTGAGAATGCCTGCCCTGTGATGCTCTTATAACAGCCCATTCCTTGGATGGTAAAATGTATTTCATCCCACAGATAACCAGGGATTGGTAGCTCTCTACTTGGCACCTTTATTTAGTCATAGTCAATTTATTTATATACCACAAAAACACTGCGCTCAAAGCAGTTAACAGAAAAATAAACAGTTTCAGTACAACAGCAGCACAATAGCCATAGTGAATATAAAATTATAATATCACTGTAATATAAAATTGGCAGTGTATGAAGAGAGCCCCTAAGGTTAAATTCACTCTGGTGACATCTTGTCAACTAACCGGGATCACAGATGATGGCTGTTAAAATACAAGTTCCTTTGCTTTTTTAATTCTGGTGGGCCTACCTAAGAAAGAGCACTTCCTTTGGTAGAGTACTAAGAAAGAGCTCCAGTCTGGAATGGATGTAATCTACTACAAGCAGACAAAACTATTAGGCTTGTCCGATGAGCTCAAATGACCTGTTTTACTATAGGTTTGGGAGTCAATCTGGGTGATTCCAATGGGTCCCCTTCAGACCCATTGTATGTGAAGTTAGAGTATGTATGAGGAGATCTGTCAGACCACTTTCATTGGAAGATAATCACCTTAGCTAGCCATGTACTTGTCCAGGTGCCCTGTTGCCATAGAGACAGATGGATGGACCTTTTCTCACTTCAACTGGCTGGGTTCTGCATCATCCCAGAAGGGAGAACAATAGGCCAATGCAGCCTGTGTGTGTAAGAGAGAAAGTTTTGATTGATGCTTGAGGTTTATCTGTATCAAAATTCTTCCACTATGGAGACCTGTGTACACACTACCTACTTTAAACCTATTTCAGTGGCCCATGTGCAGGAGAACTTTAGGGTGGATTTTTCATTTCAACTCTTGCCTCTCTGGTGATACATATACTTTAAGTACACTAATGAAAATTTAGCTATAAACAAATATTTTCACTCTGTCATAAAAAAGAAATGTGCATACCATTCTTTCCCCTGATGTTATAAATTTGTACAATGCCATTCTGTGCATGACGGGAAGGTAGGTCGGATATGTAACTCTATGATTTGAATTTAAAAACAGGCTGCTATTAAATACCAAGGAGAGAACTTGTGTAGCTGGCTTCATGAAGGTCAAAAAGTCAAAAAGTCATAACCAGAGTTGCAGCGGTCAAGACAAAATCTTCTCTCCTCTGGAATCCCTGACTAAGGATATTGTTTCCTGCTTCCAGACATTTCCAGAAGGTCAGCCGTTCACAAGAGGGAGTAAATTTTAAGGAAAGACTTGCAGCACAATCCAACCCACGATCTGTCAGACTGAATTTGTTTTGGCTCAGCCTGGTAGACCTTAAGCTACCTTAAAAATCTTTTAACATTGTTGTTCGGAGGCAGTGGTGGGGTAGGATGGGACAAGGAGAAACACCTATTCTAAAACCTCTTAGCTTGGTCATGTGACCTAGGGCCTAATCCTTAAAACTCAGGCCTATTTTCACCTGCTGACTCAGCCATCAAAAGCCCCGCCAAGAGGCGCCTGAATGGAGTCTGGAACAGGGATAAATTACACCAACTTACATTATGTCAGTGCAAGTTATGCTGGCTTCCTGTAGTTAGCATTGCTCTGTTATGGTTTATAAATGTAGGGGTGAGGGGAACCAATCACCGAGATTGATACTATGGATTAACCAACCCATATATTTCTGATGCATGTCTACATGTACTCATTCATATGTCCTTTCTGTCCTATGTCCACAAAAATCTGTGATTTTTTTTTAATTTAAAAAATGCATGAGAATTCACATTTAAATACACATAAATAGGATAGGGAGAGAGACAATGACTGCAGTGTCCCTCCCTCTCTGTGCTTTTGAGAGATTTTAATATTGTATTTTTATATTGTTGCAGCCCGTCTTGGGATCTATCTTCTGGTGAAGGATGGGTAAAAAATAAAATTAATAACCCAATAATAAGTAAGGCATTTGATCCTAAAATATATATGCAATGCATTTTAAAGCTGAGAACTATATCATAAAATTCAGAGAAGTACAAATTCCAAATGATAATACATTTTAGTCTGCACATCAGGGTAGGAGCTGTAGATCTGTTTGCTTGCGTCAGAATACACAGGTATCAAATTTCTCAAGCATCCCTTACTGGTAGTATTAGTTTACAGAGCACCATTAATCCCTCCTCTCCACCCAACGCCTTTTATTTCCACCCTGCTACAAAACATCTCTCTGCTGTTGCTGGCCACATTCAGAACCACCTACCTCTTTCCATCTGTCTCTGTGTATACAGGCGAGGTGGAAGTAGTGAGTAGCTACTTCAAAAGCTATTTGGACAGCACCTTCATCTAATGTTCCATGTGAAAGCCCAGAGTAAAGGCAATTTGGCACATCCAGAGAATGCTTGCGAGAATCCTCTGCTTTCACTGCTTGAAGCCTCCAAACAACTCACAAGCTGTGAGTCTAATGATGGAATAATACTTCTCAGAAAAACAGCTTGGATATCTAGTAGTAATAAAGGGTAAATAGTAATAAAGGGTAAAGGGACCCCTGACCATTAGGTCCAGTCGTGACCGACTCTGGGGTTGCAGCGCTCATCTCGTTTTATTGGCCAAGTGAGCCGGCGTACAGCTTCTGGGTCATGTGGCCAGCATGACTAAGCCGCTTCTGGCAAACCAGAGCAGTGCATGGAAACGCCATTTACCTTCCCGCCGGAGTGGTACCTATTTGTCTACTTGCACTTTGATGTGCTTTCGAACTGCTAGGTTGGCAGGAGCAGGGACTGAACAATGGGAGCTCACCCCGTCATGGGGATTCGAACCACCAACCTTCTGATCGGCAAGCCCTAGGCTCTGTAAACCTTTAAAAAAATCATCCCCTGAAAATTTAGCCCAATGAGTACTGAACATGCTCAGTAGCAATGAAATGATGGGTGTCCATCGGAAAAGAAAAACAGAAAACTGTGAGGGAGGGAGGGCAGTAGAACGTCTTGCTTGAAGAATCATGAACAGGAACACTCCTATAAGCAGGTTAGGATACACACCAATATTTTGCTGAAAATTCCACTTGCATTGATATGAATGCAATATCCGCCTTGCCCTTAGGAGGCATGTACCAAGGCTAAGTGGTATGGCAGCACAGAACCCTAAATAGACTTCTATTGACAGACTTAACTTGTAAACTCCTTGGGATGGAGACTTTCCTTTCCTTTCTTTTTCACATAGAATCAAATGTGCTGTCTGTGTATAATGGATTAATAATAATTTGACAGCTAGCAGCTTGATTTGGGCACTACATCTTGTTATGCATGCAAAATGTCTAAAGTGTATTTTGGTTCTTAAGATATGCCTCCTGCGGTGTGCATTTCTTCCTTTATTTTGTCATTCAGAGAGATTCTGGATTTATTTTGACTGCATTTTGTATGGAATAGGATTACCAGACCAATGCTATTTTGAAAACGCAAGTCCTGAATTCAAGGTCAAACATTGGGGAAATTCTATTTAATAAAATAAACCTCAGGGACTACTGTGGAAATATATTATAGAAATGCAGAGCTAAATCTGACTGGAGGGGAGGTGGAGAGGGGAGGTGGGGGGGAGAAACAGAGAATTTGTTTCACTTTCAGACAACCGAAAATGAGATGAGAACTCTTCCTTATTTTTGTGCCCAACAGAAAGGAAATGAGGTTATGGGTTAGCAAAGTTACTTTGCCATTTACTGGATTTATAATATTTTATATGTCTTTACCAGCTCTCACTCAGTTCTCCTCCTCCTTGTGCAATTGCTTCAAAAGGAAGAGTTTTGTACAGTCCACTCCCCTGCAAAAGTACAACAAACTTGGTGCTATCTGTAGGTGATAAAGGGAGATTATTAAACCCTTACCGAGCCTCCTCTAGCATTAGTCAGAGTGATTTGGCTGCCTAAGGCAACTGATTTGGGGTGTAATAAAAGGGTGGAAAAGTGTTCATTATTTAATGCATTATTATTGTAGTTTTACTGACAGGGAGGGAGAGATGTGCCTGTGGGATTTTCTGCCTTATGTGCCAAAACAATTTGACTGGCCCTTAAGTATACATTTTGACTTACAGGGATGTACATTTGCTGCTTCATCTCAGACAGCAAAGTGAGCTAGCTAAGGTTCACTATCAGGTGTGGGGAACCTGTCACATGCTGCACCAACCAACAGCGCCAACCCAGTAAGCATGGCCAATGGTGAGAGATTATGGGAGTTGGAGTTTGCAGGTTGCAGAAGCAGAAGCAGTGAAGCCATGGGTAGTGGGCCAAGGCATGGTGAAATTGCAATAAACACAGGATAACCACTTGGGATTTAAACAGGCCACAACTTTCTTGATTACAGATGTCACCCAGGGTGGGTCGCTTTTATAGCCAGGGAGCAGGCAGAGGAAGATGTTTCTCTTCTGGTCCACTTCCTAAACCATGCCCCCTAGTTCGCCCACAATTAGCTGCAACTGCAGGTGAGCCCTGGCAGCCAGTGTGGCCAGTGGAGGAGGAAGTGACCCCCCCAGCTGCATCAAAGACCACCCCACTGCTGCAGCTGTGCCAGACTGCAACAGCAGCTCTCCTTCAGCAGTAAGCATTCATTCCTAACACCTGATTTATATGCCATGTTTGGATCCATAAGGAGGCTTTCATATACCTGAAAAAGCGTCTCCGCCCCCATCGTTCAGCCTGGACACTGAGGTCCAGCTCCAGGGGCCTTCTAGTGGTTCCCTCACTGACAGATGTGAGGTTGCAGGGAACCAGGCACAGAGTCTCCTCGGTAGTGGCGTCTGCCCTGTGGAGCGCCCTTGCATCAGATGTCAAGGAATAAGCAACTATCCTACTTTTAAAAGACACCCGAAGGCAGCCCTGTTTAATATCTTTTAATTTCTGATGAATTACAGTGGTACCTCGGGTTACATATGCTTCAGGTTACATACGCTTCAGGTTACACACTCCGCTAACCCAGAAATAGTGCTTCGGTTTAAGAACTTTGCTTCAGGATAAGAACAGAAATCGGGCTCCAGTGGCGCGGCAGCAGCGGGAGGCCCCATTACCTAAAGTGGTGCTTCTGGTTAAGAACAGTTTCAGGTTAAGAACGGACCTCCGGAATGAATTAAGTACTTAACCTGAGGTACCACTGTATTGTATTTTAATGCTTTGTTGGAAGCCACCCAGAGTGGCTGGGGACAGGGTATAAATAATAAATGATTATGATTATGATTATATTCATCTTATTCAGTCAACATGGAGGCCCTTCTATGTGCAAAAATTGCACAGTGCACTTCTATGCACCCGGAAGAAAGAAGTAAGTAAGTTAGCAAACCAAACAAACTGATTAAAATTGGCACCGCCAATTTGAGTATATTAACATTAGAACAGCTGATAAATGAAGAGGATGAATTTTATACATACTCCATTTTAAGAGACAACTACAGATTACCTACAAATGCTCAGTGGAAATATCTCCAGATAAAACACTTGCTAACTACCATCTACGGACCAGCAGCTTTTACAGCCTCAGAGACCCCAGAGATATTGAAGCAGCTGATTGATTCTTACGCAACAAAAAACCCGGCAATCAGCATATATAAATCTTTGTTACTAGCAAACCAATTTTATATACAGGTACTGAGGGAGGATTGGAATAAAGAATTAGAGATCTCAGTTTTGACCACACAATGGGAAACTGTTTTAAGTTCTATAACAAGGGTGTCTCTGGACCTTAAATTTCAGCTCATACAACAAAAAATAATATTTAGAATATAGTGGACCCCATTATGTTTGTTTTAAAAAGGGCTATCTGAGGTATTTAACCTGTTGGCGATGCAATAGGGACAATGCTTCTCTAAAACATATGTTTTTCCATTGTCCTATATTGAAAGATTTTTGACAGAAGGTAACTAAAGTTATCAACAAAACTGTACGGAGGAACCTTACATGCACAGAGCAAAATATCCTTTTAAATTATATGCCCAGCACATGGAACCTTACAAAAGGACAATACGAGTGGACTCTCCATGCCCTTACCACAGCAAAATACTGATGATTGGAAAAATAAAAATGCAACTCCCTTCTATGACTGGATTGAAGATTTATACAAACTCACAACATATGAACAATTTGCATATATATGCAGACTTGCCATGGACAAATTCAATGATATTTGGAATCCATTCCTACAAATACTGCAATAGGTTAAGATTTGGTGAAGTACAATAACAACTTTGTAAAGAAAGAAAAAAGAATTGGCACCGCCAATTGAGCAGCTAAAGCATTAGTTGATTAACCTACTGATTAAAGCATTTCCTAGCTACAGGATTTGAAGTATATCCTTACACTTCAGCTTGAGACTGGGCTGAGAGTTAATTAACATGTGCAAGATTGAAGATGAAATAGGAATAACCTAATAAAGTTGAGAAAATATAGTAGTACTGTACAAAACACAAAAGCGATGTTATAACACGTTCTTGATATTAGCATGACCCAGTGGAAAGGGGAAGAAAAACACTAATTAAATAATGTTAAACATTTGAGAAGAAACCTGAAGCAAATGATGGAGGAACAAGAAGCTTCTCTGTTGGGAAGATTAGCATGCAGTACTGGATTCTTGCTCTTTTCAGCCTCCATTTGCACTGCCTGTGCTATAACTTGGTACCCACCCCTCCCTGTTTTGGCCTTTAATCACAGAGGGTAAAGGCACTTCTACAATATTCATGAAGTTTCTGGAAAACCCCTGGCAGACAGCCTTAGATACATATGGCATCACTTAGCAGGAATTAATCCTTTTGAGAAAGGGTTAAGTTGTGTGCGCTAACCCACTGAGCTAAGTAGCTCCTCAGTCATCACCTCTCTTATATCTATGGGAAGTGATGCAGCTTGCCTGAGCAAGGGACTTGGGTTTAGTGAATACTGATCTGCTTTTCTAAAGTAGGTGGAAATAATTTGAACACATGTTCTCTGCACTCCAGTGCCTAGGCTTTGGAGGGTGTTGAGGGACCGGTGGATTGGGCCTGTTGTTCCCACTCACAATATTTGCACTTTCAGGAGGCAGTCTCGACAGAGCCCTGCAATTCTGTGAATGCATAGTAGCTGTGGAGGTCAGGATTAGTGGTGATGACCTCTTTCTCTCCCTGCCATCCCATTATGTTCAGCATTTTGAAAGGTTCTCTACCCCTTCTACAACACCCCTTCTACCCCTTCAACACTGTGGGAAATTAATATGGAGGTGCAGCTTCCCAGGTACTGATGCTAGGCCTGCCCGACAGAACTTGAAGCATAAACAATGATATTTCCAAAAAAAGCAACAGTATTTTCTCTATTTAGATAAGGTTCCAGGTAATATATACAAATCACTTTTCCTAATATATGGCAACGATAACCCATACTTGAATAATTATATAACTTTTACAAAATTAAGCTCCCCTCCTTAAGACTAATTGGCAGAGGAAATATCATAAAAATGATAATTTAGCCAACATTAACATATTTATGTACAAACAAACAGAGCCTTCCAAATACAAATTATTTACAAAATGAAAGCCAACGTACTCGCTTTTTTCCTCTGGGCAAATACCATCTCAAAGCTTGATCATCATACTTTATCACAATATCAAAAATGAAGAGACGTGCAATTACAGTGCTACCTAATTTAATCCACACTCATTCTGTGGACCTAGTGACTTGTTCAGACCATGTGTTGACAGCTTATTCATAACAGCAGGAAGCTTCCTGGAGCAGGCATATGAACAAAATGCATCCTCAGAATCCATCGGAAAAGACTGCAAATGGCTTACGACACGTTTCGGTACTAGTGTTTGGACAAAATACACATAATATGCAAATCTGTGCAGTGGTGTGTCAGACTCACTTACAAAGCAGCAGCATGCTTAAAGTAATAACCATGCAGCACAATCCTATGCATTTTTACTCAGAAGTAAATTCCATTGTACTCAATGGGACTTAAGCATGTATAGGTTTGTGATGGCGAAGCTTCCCTAAGCTTCCCTCCATTCACCTAATATTAGCAATTAGAGGTTCAACTGCGCCATGGTAGTCAGAAATCAAGGAGCTTCATACATCTTGTCCCACTCATACAAAACGATTCTAACGATTAGATCCAACGAGAAGTGTGTTCACATGTTACTCTCAATGAGTGTACAGTCTGTATACAAATTTAATAAAGATGTAACACTATGGCCTTTTAAATGAGTTTGTGAGTTACTGGTTTGCATTTCTGTTATGTATTTTGTAAACCACCACCATCTTCGGATGGAGGGTGGTATGCAAATTTAATTAATAAATACAAATAGTTGAGCTGTAATGTTCAACAGGCATGCAGTTTGTTTACCTATGTACACAACAGCTGAGCTGAACAAATCAACAAGTGTATGCTCTTTCACACAAACACTTGTACATGTGCAGAATGGACTTTAATCAGTTTTTAGTGTAATGTGTGAACAAGCCTAAAGTTACTAGGCTTGTTCTGTCTGCCATTTTATTCAGCCACCATTCATGGTTTTTGTTTCTTTTGATCAGGAAGATATGATGTGAGTCTATTCATGTACCCACTTTTTATTTATATTCATATTAAAATTTACATGCCACTTTTCTACTCAAAAAGGGTCTGTTAGGATAAATGTGACTATAGCTTTAAGGGCACCTACCATAACTAGTTTAGGAGGTTAGTCCCAAGCTGGAGGCAGAGCTGGAAAGTAGTTGAAGAAGAGAAGACTTGCTATACCTAGCTCTTTAATAAAACTATATCTTGTTCTGCTCCTTTGATCTGCTCATCATCAAACAGAAAACATTACATGGTACCAGGAGTGGGATCAACAAGAAAAGTAAGGGGCAGAAAATTGAGACTAAAAGATGGAATAGCTCAAGGCCTCAAGGGATTCAAAACTCAGTGGCAATGCAGCAGAATCTTGGAACGTTTTTAAACAAGACTTCATCTTTGACAGGACTGGATGAAAAAGAAGATCCTCAAAAGGTAGCCATCTTTGCATATAGAATGAGGCAGTAGACATCTTCCATGCCATACAAGAACAGTAGTTATTTGAAGAGTATTGCATACCCAAGAGCAATGACATGAAAGTTATTAGTTTCACCTCAGAGTGAAGCGAAATTAGAAGAATTCCTTACTGACCTTAAATTGGCAAATCAGACATGCACCTTTGGGGTAATTAATTAGAGATCAGATAGTGTTGGGTGTTAGAGATGGTTCATGGTAGACTTTTAAAAAGGCTCCTGGAAGACTGTGGTCTTACTCTAGAAAGGGCTGTTGGGACTGCATAAGCTGCTGCTGCAACAGAGGCTAGAAGTAAAAGTCTTAGAAAAATGGCAAGTGTTTCCATTGATACCATTAGTCAAGACAAAAGCCCCAGGAATCTTGGATACAACAGAAGTACGTTTTTAACAGAAGGGACAGCCCCGGTAGGAAAATATTGCCAAGAAACAAGGAAATCACAGGTATACTGGGATGCAACATGCACACATCTCTGATTTAACATCTCACAAAGAGAAGTGTGTGCAGCATGGAGGCAGTCAGAGGCGCAATAGGTAAGTGTTGAACAGTAGGACTGCATCCTGCACACAATTAACTTGTGCTATTTCAACCTCTGTGGGTTAAACCACAGAGCCTAGGACTTGCCAATCAGAAGGTCGGCGGTTCGAATCCCCGCGACAGGGTGAGCTCTTATTGCTTGGTCCCTGCTCCTGCCAACCTAGCAGTTCGAAAGCATGTCAAAGTGCAAGTAGATAAATAGGTACCACTCCAGCGGGAAGGTAAATGGCGTTTCTGTGTGCTGCTCTGGTTCGCCAGAAGCGGCTTAGTCATGCTGGTCACATGACCCAGAAGCTGTACGCCGGCTCCCTTGGCCAATAAAGCGAGATGAGCGCCGCAACCCCAGAGTCGGTCACGACTGGACCTAATGGTCAGGGCTCCCTTTACCTTTACCTTTTTCAACCTTACACAGTTGAAAACTGGCCGGTTGAAATCCCTCAGATGCAAAGGGGAGAGCTTGGACCAATACTTTTGCTGTGGCATTCTGCATTAGCTGCAGTTTCTGAGCAGCCCCAAACAAGGTGTGTTGCAGGAATTAAAACCTGAACTGTGTGACAACAGCCAATCAGTGCTCTTTGTAGAAAGTTGACCTCAGCAACTGGGTTGCCTGCTCTGTCCCTCTCATCCTCTTTTGCTGTTCTTTCTCCTGACATGCCAACAGTTTCAGCTTCTCCACCCTATCATTTCCCACTAAAAACTCAGGAAGTGATGAAGGGAGAGAGAGAGAGAGAGATCTCAAAGCAGGATGGTGCTGCTGCTGAAAGCCTCTGATCCCTGAGTGATTCATTCAGTGGAGTTTGGCCCCTGCTGTGCTTCAGCTGGTGATTGCATACTGTCAAAGTGAACAGGCAGGGCGAGCCAAGCAGCAGGAAAATAAAGAGAGCGCCAGAGAGAAAAGAAAATGGCACAAGCTGGATTTCATCTCCTGCTGGGTCAATGGTCCCTCTGTGCATTAGCGATGGAGGCGGGTGGTCTGCCCTATGTTGGTGGCCATGAGGAGCAACAATGGATGGGATTTTTGTGCTGCTCCTACCCATGAAGAATGACAGGGGCTCTTTCTTGTGAGTTAAGAAGCCAAACTTCATTCCAGCCGACTGACAGGGCAAACTCAGCAACAGAAGAAGAGCAAGAATTAGTCCAAGTGACCTTAGGCATCAGAGATGTGGCAAGGATCACTGAATGATCAGAATAAATTCATATATTTTAAAAATAAAGGTATTTCAGTTTCTGTTCCACCTATTCTATTATGATAAATACACAAATACACAAAGGAAAGGTAAGAATATAAGCCAAATCCAATCTAATTGGCTTGCACAATTAGCTATTTTTGATTGATCTAGCTGTCCTGCAGAAGATTCTCATGTGTTTTAAAAGTGACTTGAAGAAATTGCTTTCTGAATCATTATCATACCTTCTGCTATGAATTCGCCATTGGGTCATGTATTACAGGAGTGGATGACCTAAAAACTGGGCATGTGCTGTTGTTGTTGTTGTTGCTGCTGCTGCTGCTGCTGCTACATATACTGCTTAGTGCAAAAACAGACACATTTAACAACTAATTGTACAAATATGTAGTGTGACACAAGTTTTAGATACTCTTCTACATATAGAACAAACAATGTGGGGGATACTTTGTAAATTGGTTCCTAAATTGTTTTTTCATAGTTCAGAGACATTTCCCTGCATAAACTGCACCTGATGATGATGATGATGATGATGACAGGGTAAAAGAATTAAACTATCAGGAAAATGTGGCTTGGAAACCTAAAAACGAACTTAGATTAATTTAAATTGAAATATGGATGGCCTAATTCTAAAGAGATGGAAATCTCTGTCTTCATAGAATAATAGAGTGTGTGCTCTCAGCAGAGATGGTTTGGCAGCTTTGGGCAACACACGTGGCATTTTTAATTGATGAAAAAGGCAGCGTGTGCCCAGAGGTGACTTACTTTATGCATTAGACATCAGGATCAATAAATAAAATGTGAGAGGCTCAGTGTGAGTTCCTTTAATAATAATGGGGCAAAAACACATGTAAAGAAAGTAAGAGTCCCATAAATTTCATGAAAAGAAAAGTCTGAACAGCCTTGACTTATAGGGTCTCTGTGTTAACGTAACTTTTCTGTGAAGGTTAGGGTTCAGTTTTGGATTCAACTGAAGCCATCAGTCCAAACTTCTCTCAAAGCTCTCCAACAGAGGTCCTTCTTCCCTGCTATACTAACCTGAGAAGTTTTTACTAGGGATTCCATGGAGATAACACTAGTTATGGAAGATCTCATACATCAGGCCACTGTCAATCCACTGTTGATTACAAAGTCTCATTAAGAAGGCTTTAGACTAGGTAATATTTCACATTTTTAAACATTTTATGATGATTAAAAATAAAGAATTGATTATATATCTGTGCACTTATTAACTTCTCACTGTAACCTGTGAATACATGACTAACCAAGATTCTTGTAGTTAATTTTTACAACCTTGACTAAATCAACAATTCATGTCAGTCTACTGTCATTTGTGATAACTGAAAAATTCAATTAATTAGCTGTTTTATTGAAGGTAAACTTGCTGTGGAAATATGTAAATTTGCCTTTAAAATGTTTGCTGTAAGTTTGCTTTCTTCAATGCAGTTAGTGCATATAATTAGGAGGGAGAACTAGAATTGTGTAGCTAGCTAGAAGCAAAGGTAGACAACATGGTTGATGCAAGGGGCAGGAGTGGGGTCTAGCTCTCCAATAATTGCATGATGCGCTCTCATGCAAATAGCAAATGAAGAGTGCATTGGTGGGAATTCCTAGATATTTGTGGTGGCTTATAGGCTATGGGTATGCATCAGCACTATGTATACTCCAAATAACAAGGTGAATTGGAGTAATTCATAAACTCATGTTCCCAATTGGGATCGCACTGTTAAACAAAGCACACTGTTGTGTATCAAGGACCTCCTTTGCACCTCAGCCACTCTGTGTCTTCACTTTTTCCAAAACAGTAAATCCTTCTTCCCCTTTTATTTTCTGAGAAACAAAGCTTAGTTGACTGAGGGAAACACCCTCAGCTCAGAAGGGGAGGTGTTGGGATGATGAACAGGGGAATGATTTCCTGAGGCCACTCCAATCACAGTGATTACTCTTAAACCCAGTGAATTATTTTTAGAGGCCACTTCAATCAGGATGATGTGTGGCAGTGATGTTGACATAAATAAACAGAGCTGTTCTTCACATGGGTTGTCATTCCCCATTTTGGCTGTGAAAGCATGCAAAAGGTGGAGATAGACTATTGGGGTGGCCTCTTCTTTTGCAATTGATCTCTTGATACCTTGACAAACAATTAAAAATCATAGCTCTCTTCCTCTCTGCTTCATGGAAGATACTTCCACAAAGTGTGGGGCACAGCAAGAAAAGCTGTGATTTCCCCAGTTTTTATAACAAAGTTAAAATCCCCTAGTGTGATAGCCACCCAACCTATTTGTTTATTACTCAGGGGCCCCTTTTCCATTTCCAAACCACAAAAAACTAAGGGAGGGAACATTATTCCTATTTTCCAAACCCAAAATAGTAAAGTCTGTCCTTTCTGAAATTTTGTCCTGTTCTGAAATTTTGCAGGCTTCTTCCCCTCTGAAAGAGTGACTAGGCCTGCAGTTTGTATTCAGTTCTGGCAGGAAATGTAACAGCCATAGTTACATTACATTAAAGGTTCTGAAGACAAAAGCCTATGTATGGCTCTGCCTGAAAGTTGGCAGATTTAAGCCACCATGAAGGGGTTACTTTACCTGAATGTGATAAGGAAAATAGTTATGGCCAATTTTAAATTGCCCATTATGGTTCATTGCATTGTTAATCGTGTGAATATTGATTGATTTTCAGTATGTTAGCATCCTCATAGGCATTGTGAGAATAAGTCATATTTGAAATGTAACCAGAGATTAGCATTACATAAACAAAACCGGTCACCTAACTGATAGCTTTTTCGGAGACTTGGTTGGTCAATAAGTTTCAGCATATTTAACTTACAGTATTCTTAGCTTCAGAGATAAAAGCAATTAAAGTAGGAAGCATGTAATCAGTGAAGCTTTCAAGATTTATTTTCAGGAAGCTAAAGTACTCATTACTTTTCAATCAATAAAAATTCTTGAGTTGGTTAAATACCACCCACAGAGTTAAATATGCTATAATAATAAAAACACTATTATTATTTAGGGAACCTTTTTAATGTAGAGTGTTTTATTATGTTTTTATATATGTTGGAAGCCACCCAGAGTGTAGCTGGGGTACAAATAATAAAATTATTACTATTATTACTAGTAGTTATTATTAATACTTTGACCACTTCATGAGAAGAGAAGGCTCCCTGGAAAAGACCCTGATATTAGGAAAGATTGAGGGCACAAGGAGAAGGGGACAAGATGGTTGGACAGTGTTCTCGAAGCTACTAACATGAGTTTGACCAAACTGCGGGAGGCAGTGGAAGACAGGAGTGCCTGGTGTGCTTTGGTCCATGGGGTCACGAAGAGTCAGACATGACTAAACGACTAAACAACAACAACAAAATTACTACTATTACTAGTAGTATGTGAATAAACTGCTGTGATCTTCAGCTGAAACAAAGTAAATCACATGTAGATAGTTTTCTAGCAATCAAATAGTGGTTTCAAAGTAGCAAGGAATCTCAGTAGCATTGTTACCTTTTAACCCATATAATGTGGATGTTGTAAGAAGACATGATATCACTTCCCTTAGAAGAAATCTTGTATAAAGACTCAAGGACCTGAGACTCTTGAAAAAACAAAAGTTGAGTAGGCCACCCAGATGCATTTGTTAACAGCACTCTTCACCAGCTTTTAAAAGTGGCTTTTCCTCCTGGCACGCATTCAACTCATTGCATCATTTGCCTTATAAAAATGTGCAAAGCCTCTTTTCACACGAAATGTCATAGATCTGGTAATGCCCTGTTAAATTCCTACCAGACAATGTGGATGTTGCACCTTCTAAAAAACAAGCAAAAAAGTGCAGTGAAAATAATTTGACCAACTTGAGACAGAAACAATTTTCCTTTCCCGCAGTCCCATGACCACTGAGTTCTGTGGGTCTTATTGCTACGTTTGTGTGTGCATAGGTCTAAGGTACAGCCTTCAAGAACCAGAAACTGAACCTGGTAAAAATGTTACTCTTGTTGGTGCAGCTTCTCACAGCAGAAGGTGTGAAAGCATTCATCCTACAGAGCACTTATCAACACTTCAGCTCCCCCCTTCTGTGAATACAGATTCCTCCTAGAGCACTCTGGAGCAATTTAGATAATAGTGGGCACTTGGGAGGAGTTATCTAATTTTTTGGCAGCACAGGATATGATTGCATATGCTTGAGTGGCTATCACAGATTATGGTGAAATGGCATTCAGATCTCAATGACTGAAATTGTTAGTGCATGCCAAGTGCTTTTGGTAGGGTACTGCTTTTTTGCAGTTTATTATTATTTTTGCCACATCCTGCTAAGGCACTTGTAAGGACTGCTGAGTCATTTAATGACAGAGCACCGGCTTCCATCACCTCCAGTTACCATAAACATATTGAGAGAGCTCACTCTTGGTATCTATCCTGCTTCCAACAGAGGCAACCCACTGTGTGCGTCAGTTTACCAGAATAGAAAGCCTAGGAAGGGTGAAGTCTAGACAACCTCCTGGGAACTGAGAACAGATTGTAGGAGCTAACTAACTGTAACGAAATCTGTAAATTAAAGTTCCACATTTTCAAACTACCTGGCCGACTTTAGGCACTCTATCTCAAGAGTGCTTAGCACCCAACTATCTTATCCTCTTTTCAAATGAAATACAGTGGACGCTCGGGTTGCGAATGTGATCCGTGTGGTTCACGATCTGGTGCTTCTGCACATAACACGAGACCAAAACCTGGAAGTAACCCATTCCGGTACTACTTGGTTCGGCGCGGTGCGCAACCCAAAAATGCACAACCTGAAGCGTCTGTAACCCAAGGTATAACTGTATATTCCAAAAGGGTAGGCAAGTAAGGCTCTAACAGGTATGGTATCTTAGAATTTGCAGTGGGGTGATCTCTGATAGGCAAATTCTAGTTCATCAGATGCAAAAGAAATGTAATAAATAGATATTTTTTTAAAAAAAAGAATCATCTCTATTGTTAATAGGATTATCTTTTAAAATTTAAATATTCTTTAATAATGCTGAAAAAAAGAGATCCAGTAAGCCAATCCAATATATGATTGTTCCATTGAAAGGAAATGAATGGGTCTTAAGTGCATACCATTTATCACAACAGAAGTGTGATCCTGGTGGGGAGTTTCAGCAACCCGAAGTGATTCATATTCTGAACTAAAGTGTGTTCCAGCAGTGACATCATGACCACATCTTTTAGTGAAAGACAGAGAGTTGCTTCACACCAATGGTGAACTGCAAACAAGTACTGTGCTCATTTGCATCCCCTACTCCTTTCACGCTTTGATCAGTTACTTCATCCTTAATGCAAGCAGTAATTTGCTGTTATATCAGAACCATAAAACCACAGTAATTGTTGTGCTTCTTCCCAATCAGGATCGCACACCAGCTTCAAACTGTGGTTTGCAGCCATAGTTTGGAAGATAAGCAAAAACCATTGATTTCCAGTTTTTATGCAGCAGCAAACTATGTTTTCTGCTAAGGAGAAGTTATTTAATTTAAAAGAGAGCTTATGAAGGCAGGAGGGAGAAGAGAGGAAACAGCACAGGATCATGTAACCAAAGGGGAGAAATAGCCAGCTAATGCGGAAGGCTAATTATGCTGAACCCAAGTCCGGGTCTCATGAGCCTGAAGCAGAACCAGCAGCCTCTTGAACCGCAGACCCTGAATTGGGACCCCCAGAATCAGCATCCTCTGAAGAACTTGATCCCCTTAAACCAGGGGGCCTCATATTCCCACCCATCCCAACCAATTGCCAGCACAGGCAATGTGTATGGCAAGAATGGGGTGGAGGCAACAGAGAGAGATGGAGAGTCATAAGGATAGTTTGAATAGGAGGGATAAAAGGCTTCCTTTTTTTCCAGCTAAACTGTCATCTAGGAGATATCTAATGTCCTGCAACCTGACTATACCTGTTACAACTGACTAAGCCACCCCAAGGTTGTACCTCATGGGTCTTTGATCATGGTCACAACAGGATATCAAGGTTTGATCTATGTACAGTGGTACCTTGGTTTACAAACTTAATCCATTCCAGAAGTTTGTTCTTAAACCAAAGCATTCTTAAAGCAAGGCGTGCTTTCCCATAGCAGTGGGGACCTCAATTTACACTGAACAGGAAGCGGAACATGTTCTGCTTCCAAGGCAAAGTTCACAAACCAAAACACCTATTTCCAGGTTTGCAGCGTTCTTAATCCAAGTTGTTCATAAACTAAGCTATTCTTAAACCAAGGTACCACTGTAGTACCAAGTCATGGCTGAACCAAGGAAGACAGTGATCTACTAATAAAGGAGGATGAAGCTCTTTTTCTTCATGGGCTGTGTGGAAAAGAGACTCTTAGGAGTTTAAGCTTATCTCAAGCCTGCACAACCAACTGTACTTCTGCACAATTATTAGAGGTGCACAATTATTAGAAAATTAAAAGCCTAGGGTTGCCAAAATGACCAAAATTGCCCCACCCTTCTGCCTTAATAACAAGGCACTGTGCATAAAGGAACAAGTGGAATTTTCCAGTAAGTTGCTCATCCACCTTCTGCTAAAGGCACAGCTACAGAGGCAGGTTGAAAAGGAGCCAAGCAGAAGCATAATTTCCATTCTACAGATATATTCCCATAAGCTCCCCAGAAAACTGCATTATATGAGGTGAGCTAAAAATGTTATAAATAAAGTAATAAAAGGCTGAGGACTACCAGGATGAATTCTATAGGAAATGGGCATGATCTTGCCAAAGTGAAACAGTTTTAAGTCACAAACGCTGCTTTCAGTAGAAGAATTCTGTATGTGCTTAATGTTCTCCTATTGACTTTGAAGTGCTGGATGTTCACTGGATTGTGGCCATTCCTTGTTCCTAATTATGTTGTCTGCACCTCCTGGCATCATACATGACCTAATGATTTCTATAAATAACATTAAAAGGCAAAGGCAACCTGCTGAGTTTTTAATAAACATCCTTTACCCTAATCACTTTAATGTTCCTGGGAAAGAAGCCTAGACAAAGTTTGCATAACAGAATGCTTGACATTTATAATTTCAGCTATAAATACTTTTCTTTATTTTTTTACAATGCCTACTGTTGATTAATTGCAAAACCTTGCAATAAATAGTTCTAGGGCAATGACAGAATGGATTTTTGCAAGAACAAACAAAATATTGTTTGGGGTGGGGGGAAGCACGCCGTTTTGCAAAAATAAAGGACTGTGCTTTAAAAAAAATATAAATACTGTCACAGGGGAGTGTTTGTAAATCACCTTGACTTTCTTTTTGCTTTTTGCTTTTTGCTTGTAGTATTTGTACTTTATAAATTTGGACGGGCTTCCACTTAAATATTCTTCCTGTTGGAAGAACATAACATAATCAGTGCTGTGTTATTAATTAAGATTAAAGCAGAAGTTAGGATCTAGGGTTGAAAAGCCTAAGAAGAAACAATTATTATTTTGAACCCAACACAGGCAGGAGCCAAGAAATATAATTATGCCAGAGGTCTCTTCTTCAAAAAAGCTGGCATTGCACTGTGTGGAGGTGCATATTTATCACTCCAGGAAATGTGTAACCAGCTACTCCTGGGTCACTCTCTGGAAGAGGCCCAATTCTGGAAGGTAATAGAAGTATAATGAACAGCTCCAAATTAAATTACACTGCTATAATGTGGCATTAGTTGGTATAAATGATTTCAGTGCAATTAAAGAAATCAGATACATGGCTCATACCAGGTGGTTGATGATATACAAGGCTCAGACCAGTTGGCCTGCTTATAGAAAACACAGTGGAATTAAAGCATTTTCATATATGCAGCTGGGTCCTTACCTTCACATATTTAAAGAGCATGTGTTGAAAAAGTTTGAACTGCTAAATAAAATATTAAGAGAAATTCAGCCACCTGCAAGCACTGGTAAGTTCCGTAGGAAATATGCTATATTTTATGATAAATATGGGCTTTTGCAGATGGGTTTTTAAAGGAATCTGAGAAGCAGGGTGGTCAGATGAAAGGAAGTCAGGGCTCCTGCACCTTAAATAGTTGCACGACAAGCTACATCCATGGACATTCTCTATTTTGCACAATTATTAAAGGTGTAGGACCCCTATACTCTTTTGCATCTAGCAAAATTACAGTGAGCAGTCTGGCTGTGTGGGGGTGAAGGCCAACTGGTCAGAGAAAAAAGGGAAGCCATGACTGAAACTGTGGGCTACTCCCCCCCCTCCCCATACAACTGGCAGTCAATTTGTTTATATTGGAAGGATGGGACTCTTTCACACCATCTTTTTCTCCTGAGATGCCAGAGTAAAAATTGTGCCTATCCCAGTGTCATTAGCAGTTCCTTGGTCTTAGGTGGAGAGATGTTCTGGATATGAAAGGAAGGGGACTGGTGAATCCTGGCCTTTTCTGACCTCAGAAGGGTGGAAATAGCCTATATTATTGTCCCTGCCCCTGTGTCATATACCAGCTTGCCATTTGCTAATGTTCAAAAGTAAAACTTCTGGTTGCACAGGAAACAGATACTTTCTCTGCTTTCTGGTCAGGGCAGGGTTAATCTGGCCTCCAATTATTATGATCTGGCTTTTGTTTTTTTGTTTTTGTTTGGTAACTTGCTGTTGCCTTTTGGTGCAAATCACTTAAAGGAATGACTGAAGATTAAATAAACACAATTTCTTCTTCTTCTTCTTCTTCTTCTTCTTCTTCTTCTTCCTCAAAAAATGGGAGCCATCAAAAATATGAAAGAAAAGCTCCAGAGATTAAGCAAAGCTACCTCTCCCCATATGAACTCAGACTCTGCAATCATCATCTGAGGCCCTTCTTCATGTGCCTCCTCCATGAGAGGTCCCGAGGGAAGCAACATGAGAACAGGCCTTCTTTGCCATGGCTCCCCGTTTGTGGAATGCTCTCCCCAGGGAAGCTCACCTGGCTCCTTCATTACATATCTTTGTGTTTCAGGCTTTTGGTTAATTAAAAAAAGGGGGGTGTTGGGGGTATTGTTTTTGTTTGTTACTATGCTATGCACTTTTGTGTTTTCATATTTTAAACTGCCCTGTGATCCTTGGGTGAAGGGCGGTATAGAGATTTAATAAATAAATAAATAAATAATGTGAGGAAACATATTGTTTCAAAAAGACCAATGTGAAGAAACAGAAATCTGGTTTTTTAAAGTTGTCCTAAATACTCATATCCTCCATCATTTGATAGTAAAATGATGTACACATGTTGATATTAAATGAACAAAGCATTCAGCGTGGTATAACAATGAGGAACCGAAATGAATTAGCCATTTCAATGGAGTTTGATGTCAAGGCTGATAAAATGATTTCTGAAAACCTGAATGTCACAATATATATTTTCCTATCTCTTGGAATGTACTTTTCACATTTAGGTGTCACACATCTGCACATTTTCCACCGTCTTCGTCTCACATCCCATTCTTCAAGTTCTGAAATATTATATATATATATATATAGAGAGAGAGAGAGAGAGAGAGAATGTACTGTGCTGTGAAAATGTTGAGATAAGAGTTGCCAGAACAGTCTTGGTGCCACTCAAACCAATTTTGCTGACAAATAATTCCAGTATTATAAACACAGATACTTGCTAGCAACCAAAACACAGTGTATTAAGATTGCTACTTTTGAAAAAAGAACTGGAAAAGTAGGCCAGAGGTTCTGCAAGCTTTGCGTATTAGGTGAGATCTCAAGCGAGACTTCTTCATTTCAATTTAATTTACACCTCTTTATCTCCATTCTCATAATGCATAATAATTAACTGATTTTTGATGAAACTCTAGGTGTGCATTCATTCAGAGCCCGTTTATCTTCTTTGTCTTTGTGCTAGTAGTGCTATGAACCTTCAACAGACATATGGAAAGATAGAGTCTCTCTACAATATTTGCAATTCACTTAAGCAGCATAGTGTGAGCTATGGGGCAGTAGCTGGATCTTCTTCAGTGCAGCTAAAGGAATGGTGAAAGCTTTCTGGTGACTAAGTGCAGCTGAGAGTTTCCATTTACTCCTGTATCACTGTGCAAGTGGGACCTGCAGCACAATGTTGCAATATGCCCTGCCTCCTGTACAGGGTTCTAATCAACTGTTCCTCCAAGAAGACCAGCCAACTCCCTGTTCTCCATTTCCCTGTTGATAGTAAATATCCCATAGCTACTGCGCATGATCATTCTGAAAGGTACCCCCACTTAGGATTGTTTTTAAATGTTTGATGCTATTTTGCAATTCTTCAAGTTCCTCATCCTCTTCATTGCTTTCCAATGGGCCTGCATTGCCAACACAGCTATTGGCACTCATTGTTTGAGTTCACTATTCACTATCCTTTTCCTTCCTTCCTTCCTTCCTTCCGTCCTTCCTTCCTGAACACTGAAACTCAACTGGTCTGACTATGGTAGTTTGGCCGTGTAATTAAAATTCTGTAACATTCCTGGATTCACCTCCACCCTCACATTTCAACAAGCACTTGAATGACTGATTAACTGACTGATTTAATATGAATAATCTAACGATAGTCCTTCCCCACACCATCTCTACAAAAAATGTTATTCAAATTCACCAACCAGATGATGAATTCTAAGGGCACATCCACATCATGCATTTAAAGCACTCTTATACCACTTCAGTAGTCATGGCTTCCACTAAAGGGTCCTGGAAACCATGGTTTGTTAAGGCTCCCCACAGAGCCATGATTCCCAGCACTCTTAACAAACTGCAATTCCCAGGATTCTCCACGACTGTCAAAAATGTATAATAGTGTTTTAAATGTAGATGTGGATGTGACCTAGGGCTCCATTGTCCAACCTAGAAGATTAACTGGCCCAATTGGTTAGTCTGTTTCACAATTCAGTGCTACTCTTAAATAATACATGTATGTCTATGAGCTTTGCCCTAGGGTACAAAAATGTGTCTGTGGAATTTGAGGACCTGGGATTTGTTAATTTAAATACCTTTCTTTCAATTGAAAAGTATGTATCTGAACAGATTCTATACAATTAGAAATCTGTACAAGAAAAGTGCACAGGGATTTCTATGCAATTTTATCCTCAGTCACAGTTGTTGCTTTGTTTAATTGTATTCTGTTTGGCTTGGGCTGAGCCAGACATGATGTCTGACAACTTACCAATGCTAGCCAATATTAGTGGTGATACAGATACAACTGGGTCACCCTGATCAGAACAGGTTGTTCAATTTGAAATAAAGATTTGTCCAGTTCCGTTTGTGTAAGGCAACATTCAGTCATGAGGAGACGGTAAATGACAATATCAGTAAGGAATTGGATGTTTACCTGCTTATGTCTACATCTACTTCACAGTGAAAACTTAGAAATGGAATGACTGGACACCAACCAGCCCCACTGTTTATACAAAAACCTGTCCTCAAATCACCAAGCAATGGTGAGAAGGCCTGGAGAGAAGCATGCAGTTCAGAATACTCTGAGGGGGAAAGAAAAGATTATCTGACAGCTTTCAAAACAACAACCCAAAACTGTGTAGCCCCTGGGGCTGTGGAAAAATTAATCTCAGATGAGCAAAAACCAGAGGAAAACAAGTTAAATAAAAGTATGAGTGTACAGAATGTGAATTCTTATGAGGGGTACATGATTTTGAGTGTGTGTGTGTGTGTGTTTTTCTCCCTACTGCCTGAGGGGAACTTAAGTTCTCTTGGATCAACTCTGAATTAACTCGAACAAAGCATGCAAACCATAATATATGTTACACTTCAAAGTGCATTTAAGAGATGTTGCATGAGACTATGACTCTCTTCTTAATGGTTTGCATTGCCAACATTTTCCTGACAAAGATGGCCTGCTCCAAAAAAATCCATATGATTCACAGAAATGTAACAAGCCCTTATTTTCAACAAATGTTGAATTATTTGTCTGTTGTGAAGCTTTTCAATGAGAAGACCCTCTGTCAAGAAACCAGTGGCAGACCGACATCAATCCTGCTATGCAGAATTGCATTGTGGTATGCTTTTAGACCAGAAGTTCTCAAGTAGCCTTCCTGACAGGGATAAAAATGACTAAAAACAGAGGCAAGGGGCAGAGCAGGTCACAAAATGGTGGTGGGACAGGGTAGAACCAGTCACAAAGTCGCAATGGCACCAGGACAGGCAAAGACAGCCACAAACAAGTTGTGTGAGATGAAGACAAGTATAAAATGGCAGGAAACAGAGTGGCAGGGTGGCTGTATTGCAAGCAGAAACATCCCAGATTCAATCCCCAGGATCTCTAGGTAGAACTTGAAATGTTCCCTGCCTGAAACCCTGAACAAACACCGCAACTCAGTATCGAGATTACTGAGTTAGATAGACCAGTGATCTGACTTGATATAAGGCAGCTTCCTATGCCTGTTCCTCCACCTTAAAGCAGCTCAGTCTCATCGTTTTCTCCCCGCCCCTCACTCCATGAAAAATGAGGAGAAACCAGCCAGCATGTGTCAAGACACTGTGAAGTGAGGGACATAAAGGTGGCCAGGGATAGAACAGCCCATCTGGTGCAATGCTGTGCCCTACACTTTAAGAAGTGCTGTTTTAGATTCATCCCCACCATAATCTACATAGTCATACAATTTTGTGAAGCCAAAACTAAACAAGAGGCATGTATTGCTAGACCAGGAGTTACCTCCAAGGTATGCACAAATAGAAACAATAAAAAAAAATGGGGGGGGGGGGACCCACTAAGGAGGAACACAAAAAATAGCATCATCATCTCAGTGGTGTTGAACGACTAAGAAGGGATGGAGTCTTTGTTAACTGGATGGGAGGGAGAAATGGAATACTGAGAAAATATTCTGACAATTGGGTGGGAGGGGAGATAGAACAGAGGGACTGGAGCTGCAGGATATAATTTTATTTTATATGTTTATTAAATTTCTATCTCAGAGTGGCAAGCACTAAAGTGATAAGACAATACTATTAAAAACAAAGCCACACTATGAAAAACAAAACTTATTTTAAACATTTGAGAAACAAGTAAAAACCTCTACAGGTGTTTAAAAGCATTGAGGGCATCTAAAAACGTGTAAAACAGTTCAACCATCTTACTTTCTGGTTAGGTCACTTCTGTGGTTCATGCTGAGAAGCTATTTTTAAATGCCACCAGGGATGGAAGTGAGTGTTGCCCATGGAAATCAATGGAATTCTCTCCAAAGACGAAAAAACAGACTAATCAGGACTTCACAGTGCTAACCTGCTCTGCTTGTGGTTGCTCAACAGTGAGAAATAGCTACAGTAATTTCATTAAACTAATGACATAATTGCTCTGGAAGTTCTATTTTTAAGCTGGATTTTAAATGCTATCATCTTGTGCAGGGGGCGGGGAATGTATCTTATTAACCAGAATGAATGATGGGATGCCGGCTTTCCTCTTATCATTTGATTACCTGGGGTAGTTTCCAATTTGTGCAGCATATTTTCTGGTGTTTTGCCTAGTATTACATTATTCAGTCAATGAAGCCTTCACCATCATTTCCCTGGAGATTTTTCTTCTTCTTCATTCATATAGACATCCCTGCTGAGAAGCTGCTTTAAGTTTCTCTGTTCCTAAAGCTGTTAAGAGCTACCAGAGGAAAAAATAAATAAAAATAAAACCCCTTTTCATGAGTGATGTTGACTGGAATAGTGCGTATATTACACCAGAGAGATTGTGTAATGGCGTATCTGGCACAATACACATTTCATAGTAAACATGATAAATTGTGCAGGGGAAAATAGCATGTGAGTAATCTGATGAAATATTCTAAGTATCATTAGGTGTGTTCAAGACTATATAACAGATCGGTCCCTGGGAAAGGTTAAGGTCCATAGCTGTACATTGCAGAAGTTCAAAATGGTTTGTGGGGAAAGATAGATAAGAACTGAGTGATTGCTTTTGAAGCTTTTTACCTTTATTAGAAACCAACTGAGATTCACCATGTGGTACCACCTCCAGACTTGTGATTTGCACAGGACTCAGATTGGATACTAAACAAAAGGAAACATTTTTCAAAGGGCAGCATCACTTCTAAGTCATTGCTGAGCTGCAGCTTTCCCCTTTCAATTAAGGGGCTTGGGAAGAACAGGCAACAGTTTAGAGCCCAATAGGGTAGTGCTTCCCATTTTATCTCATTTTTAGGTAGGTTAGTTTGAGAAAGAGTGACTTACTTAAGGCCACCCACTGCTTTCTCCATGGCTCATTCCTGGCATTGGTCCATACCGGTAACCCAAATTGGGGGCTGGGGGTACAACTGCTTCAGCAACTGTGGGTTTGATACTTTTAAAAGAGCTGCTGAACATTTGATCATTTCCTTCTGGCCATCCAGGAAATTGTTGTCATTGTTAAAAATGTGGCTGGTGTTAGGAAGAGAAGAATAAATTGCTTGATTTAAACTCTGTATGTACCATTTTGCTAGCACAACAGAGAAAGTTGTGTGTGTGTGTGTGTGTGTGTGTGTGTGTTTGCCTTTTTAAGGACTTGGTTCCTTACAAAACACACACACCATCACTTTACAGAACACTGGTGGTTCTGGTGAAATGAGATTTCAATGAATATCACTGAAGAGATGGAACAACACATGCAAAGGAAGACAGAGCTGTTTCTGTGTATGCTAGCCAAATAAACTAAATAAAAATAAAAAATAATTCATTCCCCTAAGGAATGAATCCTTTATCAAGAAGATTACTGCATCTGCATTGGGTGGGGGCAGGGAAAGAATTAAACCCCTAAGGGTTTAATTATTAGCCAGATGTCCCTACACACATTTTTCTTCTCCCGGATTGTCCTATGAAAATTGCATTCATGATGTAAGAAACATATATCCCATCCTAGAATGCTGCACCTGTGTTTTCGACTTGTGCAAATCAGGCACTCCCTAACCTGATTTTTGAGTGCATGGGCATGTTTGCTAACTGGGGAAACTGTCACGGACACTGCACACTCACCACAACCAAGCATAGTCCACAAACTATTACACTGACTATGACAGAATGACGTATTTCCAGTGTAATTTCGGCAGGAGGAGGGGTGGGATCCAAGGAAGCTCTCTGTGAGTGAATGTAAATGTCAATGTGCATATTTATATTTATTACAAAATTTATATACCTCTTCTCAACCATAATTGTTCTCAAAGTGGCTCATAATAAACAAATAAATCAGATTTATAAGTTGATGATATGGGCCTCACACTGACAGATCCTGTAAAGAACAACCTGGCACAGGAAAAATTATTTCTGAATAATGTTATCATTTTGGTCTGAGAGTATTCCTCAGGCAAGAGAAGCAAGCCTCTTCTCTAAGTTATCTGTCATCTGAATGTCAGGTGCAGTCCATGGTGTCAGATAAACCTGGGCTAATGTCCAATTGCCATGGCTCTTGGCTCTATTCCTCCTCAATGGCAGTGGCAGCAAAGGGAAGTGCTCACCAGGCAGATGTGCTTTGTAGTTTCCTGCCCAGTCCACCATATGTCATGGCATGCCTGAGTGCAAATATTGAATCTCTTTCTGATCTCCAACGGTGCCAAACGTACTACAAAGCTGACCCCCAGCTAGGCCACAGACTACTGTGTAAAGAAGAAGTTAGCCTTCCAAATCAAGAGAGGCTGGCCATCTATACTTGGATTATCTCCAGGCTGGGCCAGATAAATCACCCGGTTAAAATATGCAAGGATCTAGATTAGCAGCACAGGAAGTGATAGTTAAGGTTGTTGTTGTTTGCATCAGTACCAAATAGGGAGGGCAAGTGACAGTGGTAGGCACCAAAGTTCAAGGCTGCATATATCTTGGATGCCTTGTGAAACCTACTTCTGATGCATAGGATTACCCTGGAAATCTCATCCAAAAGATTGGGTTTTTACTCTGTTTCCCTGCAGCAGTTGCTCTTTGTTTCCTTGAGGGTTCCCACTGTTTGTTTTCTGTTTGTTATAAATGTTATCTGTTTGTTATAAATTAAAGTTCCAATCTTTTGAATCCCACCACCTTTAAATTTATGATGCTTTCTGGGACTCCTCAGTTCAGTACCACTTTTCTGCAGTATGCAAAGATTCTTACATGCAATTCTGTGTCCACGCATTCTGCTGCTGCTGCATGCTAGGGATTTGTGGGGCAATGTAGTGTATATCACATTGGCATTAGAGGTCTAGCAGAGCTATCCTATTTCCTACAGCCCTATTCATTCATCTAGTCTATTATGAGCATGTAGATCACTCCTGCTGGCCCTATCACTGACCTCCATACGTTTAAGGCTGCTGAGTGTGCATGGAAGCTGAGGATGGGGAGGCTACAACTCTGATCATCTCCCTGCTTCTGCCATACATATTCATTAAATGCTGGGACAGGATTAGTCAAAACAGTGAATTGTGCTGGGGTGGTTAGAAAAGCAGAAGAGCAATGGCATGTGTGTGCATGTATAGCTATGTGGACTGCTCTGAAACCAAATATTTAAAGTGCAATCTAATAATGCCTACTCAGAAGTTAACCCCCCATGTAAATAGATCTAAGACTGCAGCTTTAACTTTTAGAGACCTAATGTAGGCCTCCAGATGTCCTGGTTTTCGGGTGAAAAAACGGTGTCGGCAACACGCTGGAAAAAGCAGCGGAAAGAGCTCCAAGAGCCTAAAATCACTATTTTGGGGGGAGGTTTCTGTAAGAAAGCTCAACAATTTTGGGGTGTTCCTAAAGAAAGCTCAACAACTCAGGAATGTTACGTTTTGAAACATGGCAACCCTATCTAATGTCTCTGCAGAAGGCAAAAATTGGGGCAGAGCAGAGAAAAATACCATAGTAGAAGGTCTTTCCCCATTTAATAGAGCCCACAGCAAATGGCAGTCACCAATTTACCAATGCAGGGGGAACCTGGGAAAAATATAAGAAAGATTGGGGGTTTTGTGTGTTTTTTGCTTTAAGCTTGAGAAAACAACACTTTAATTTTTTTCTTAATGCTACCATTGATTTCTCCCCTTTCAATAATATTTTCTGACAGAAAAGACTCAGGAAGAGAGTCTTCTGGTGCCAAGCCAACTTCCTACTAGCAAGCTGTTCTTTTTTCCAAAATACAGGCCTACTCACCAGCACCAGTGATGCTGCAGGCAGAGCAAAGGAAACCAAAATTTGCATTTGGCATCTCTGCTAGTTTTAGTGGGTTCTAGAAGGATCTAGATTTGGGGACTGGAAAGAGCTCACTTGAATATGCTGTGGGCCTTTTTCTTTTTTAAAAAGAACTGCTCCGTAATATGCACACAACTCTGGGCAATACTTTTGTTTGCACTTGCCCTGTCTTATTTACTGAATTTTTCAGAGGGTCCTATTTTGCAATTGCTCTTTACTATATACTTGCACTGAAGTCTGGCACACATAGGCTAATAGTGATAATAATCAAACTGCATCTGAATTCCGGGTCTGGGCCTCTACCTAACAAGAGCTGTTGTGTTATCACTCCTGCTGCACAGAAATGTAGATAAACAATAGTTCTGAACCATGTGGAACACCAAACCTAGATCAGAACCAGGCAAGGAGAATGAGGAAGTTGCCCAGGCCTCAAACTTCCAGATTAATGAGATATATGTCCAGCAAAATTCCAGATTCTCCTGATGGGATCTACCATAGCATAGCCTGCTCTTCCTACTTTATACACCCCAAGAAAATAAAAATGTTTCTAATTTCTAAGATTTGAAAATAGTGTTGTGGACCTGGACAGTAACACAAATTATACACATGCCATCTAACATTTTAGGTGAAAGGGGGACAGTTTTGCATACTTGTGAATGCCAGTTCTCTTCCTCAGAACCATGCCAGTCCCCTGGACCGTCTTACCCATAGGCACTAGGTGTGCCGGGCACCTGGATGCCAGGCTCTCAGGGGCGCCAGGCCAAGAGTCCGGGGCCTGAGAGTTGAGTCCGGGGAAGAGCCCGCCCATCGGTTGGAGCGCTGTGGCAGGCTCTTCTGCTGTGGGCAGCCCTGCGCCACGAATTTGGGGGCGACCGAGCCAGTGAGACGCTGAGGCGGCCAGCCGGCTCTGCCTTCCTGCACACCTGGGACTGGGCAACCTGGGGGGGGGGGTACGCTGGTTGGATCTTTGCACCCCAGTGCTGCATATGCTTAAGACAGCCCTGCCTGTCCTCCTTTCCAAACTTTCTCACTGCTGAATGCTCTCATCAGCTGACAACCACTGGTTGTGCACTGGCTTCTGATTAATAAAAAGACTTTCCCTACACCTTAAACATTCTAAGGTAAAGGTAAAGGGACCCCTGAGTGTTAGGTCCAGTCGTGAACGACTCTGGGGTTGCGGTAGGGAGTAAATTCCACTGAATGCAGTGAAACTTCCTTCTGAGTCAACATGTAAAGAATGTACTGCTAGACTGCAATTCTATGCACACTTTGCGAGAAGTAAGGCCACTGAAACCAGTGGGAATTACTTCTAATGAAGCATGCCTTGGGTCCTGTCATTAGAGCACAAGTCTGTTTTTAAGCATGTTTCTCTGCACTTTTGTTTGTGTACAAAGCTGTTCTTAAATACATGGAAAGAGACGTGTTATACTACAACAATACACAGCTAAAGACATGTTTTCTTTACAATAAAATAAGTAGTATTATGGAACACAGCCTTTTAGCCTGAGTGTTTAAATCAATCATCCAATGGAAGTAGACTGTGTTGGTTACAATGAAGAAACAAATTAAATATCAAATTAAATGCTCCCTTCTATGTACCATAAGATCAATACTCACAAAGTAATTTGGGTCTTACTTTCACAAAGAAATAAAAGGCTGTTATAAAAAGAATGATACAGTCCTTTTAAACGTTGAGATATAGTGAAGGTGAACGGATTAAATTTAAGTGTTCTAAAACTTATTTTTTTTGCTTTCAGCTGTGTAATTGTTTTTCAAAGGATGCTTTGCTCTTCATCTGTATCTCTCCACCCACCCACCCATGCACACACACACTATAACTGTATAGTCTTTAGCATATTGAGAATAGTACTTGTATTTTAGTTCACTCCTCAGGTATGTTTCCACTTCCACTTCCCCAAGGAAAAGTACACCTGTGCAGCTTACCAGAACCAGTTCTCTGGTAATTTATTTCAGTATTTCATTTCAACCATTTATATATCATTTAGGTAAAGGTAAAGGTATCCCTGACCATTAGGTCCAGTCGTGGCCGACTCTGGGATTGCGGCGCTCATCACGCTTTATTGGCTGAAGGAGCCGGCATACAGCTTCCGGGTCATGTGGCCAGCATGACTAAGCCGTTTCTGGCGAACCAGAGCAGCGCACGGAAACACCATTTACCTTCCCGCCGGAGCGGTACCTATTTATCTACTTGCACTTTGACGTGCTTTCGAACTGCTAGGTTGGCAGGAGAGGGACCGAGCAACGGGAGCTCACCCCGTTGCGGGGATTCGAACCGCCGACCTTCTGATCGGGAAGCCCTAGGCTCTGTGGTTTAGACCACAGCACCACCTGCGTCCCTTATAATTAAGGCTGCTACTTGGAAAAATGCAGGACTGAAGTGAAAAACACATGTGGCTGCGTGCTTGTAAAGTACATTCAAAGCACACACACCCTGCCACCATCAAAAAATTCTGGGTGCTGTAGTTTGTTAAGAACTGCTGGGATTGTGCTCCGTGAGGGGCAAACCAGAGTGTCCAGAATTATTTGAGGGGGAAATGTGCTTTAAAGTTAAAGTGTGCACTCAGGTAATTCCTGATATGGGAAGCTAGGAGGGCCACTATACTACTTATTAAGCTTACTCTCTTAGGACTAGGGAAGAAGAGTTATACGAGAGTAAGGAGCATAATATGGCCAAGAATCACAATACATGGATCAAGCACCATTTGCAGTGTGTCTACCACAGAAACAATGTTGCCATCAACCTCATGCTATGAGAGACCTCATTCCATGGCATACAGAAACAGAATGTGTTTGGTAGCTGTAATATAGGGAGAGCAAACCTGTGGCCTTCTAGATATTGTGTGACCACAACCCCCTGATGGAGTCCAACAACTGGAGGACTGGAGATTAGAATGAGGCTCTACAGCATGGCTACAGCTGAAATAATAGATTGAGCAGCATATTAAGAAAAAGTGTCCAGCCCAGTTCCAGGTGTTCAAAACATTTGGTATGCCATGATTTAATATTTTTCCTCTTTTTCCTTTTTATTTAAAATCCCAATTTAATTGGTATGTCATGATTTAATCTTGGCATGTGAAGTTTATATGGCCCCTTTTAAGGACTGTTCGGGCCTGGTGCAAATGGAAACACACAACCCTGTTACATACCCTGAAAATACTAGAGATTTCACACTGAAAAGAAAATAGCAGGAGTTTAGAAAAAAAAACACAAAACTCCATAAATTTGAAGGTAAACTGAATAGAGTTGCCTGTCAGTTTGCCAATACAAGTGGCTGCCTGTTCTAAGAAGACTTGGTTTGTAGATATTTCTTCCTTTTCTGTTATCTCATTATGGATATTCTGGAAATCTCAGGTGCCTGGCAGAGGCCTGTCAACTGAATGAAAAGCTATGCTGAGAGAAGCTGTTTTATCAATATTTGAAAAAAGAACTTTACTTAAGACATACCTAGTTTTTTAAAAAACACACTGTTCTGTACTCACATACATATATATATATGAATACTTTTAAATAGTCTAGTCAGCAATTTCCTACTTTTGCCTTTAAAAGGAACAATGGGGAGAAGAAAGAAAACAATAATTCTAAATATAACCCTCCTCTTACCCTCCCACTTCAAATCCTCATGCTGGCAGCAGAACAGTCAGTGGCCACCACCTGCATTTCCTGCAGGGCAGAGATGAATAGCAACAGTAGATTTGTCATTCTGACTTCCTTGAGTGCCATCTTATGCACGTTTCAGAAGCATGTAAGTACATAAAGAGAGCTTGCTGGTTCAGGCCAGTGGCTCTTCTGGTCCAGAATGCTGTTCTTGCAATGGCCAACAAGCTGCCTGTGGCAAACTCTGCAAGCAGGACCTGAGTACAAGCAACACTTGGCCTTCCTGCAGTTTCCAATGGTTGCTATCCAGAAGCAGACTGCCTCCAACTGTGGAGGTAGAACACAT
The DNA here is from genome assembly GCF_965112155.1 of Podarcis liolepis. Classification (NCBI taxonomy): domain Eukaryota; kingdom Metazoa; phylum Chordata; class Lepidosauria; order Squamata; family Lacertidae; genus Podarcis; species Podarcis liolepis. Next base: position 36,122,568 of record NC_139556.1, on the reverse strand, counting down.
AGCCACCAGAGTTCATAGCACCTGATAGAGTTATCCAGAATGAATTTGTCCAGTTCTCTTTGCCAAGCCATGTGCATAGCTGTCAACTTACAGATTTGAAAATAAGGGACCAGCAGCCAAAATAAGGGACCTGCAGCCTCACCTGTTCCAGGCACTCCAGTCTTCCTGTCCTCCTGCAGTCTGGTCAAACTCATGCTGGCTAGCTTCGAGAACACTGTCCAACCAACTTTGTAACCAGAGGTTCAACTGAACAGAATCTGAATCACATGCACCACAAGCCCTATGCAGCCTCAACTTAAGATGGCTCCCCAGCCTGGCTTTGCACTGCAAAGTTTGCAGTAGCATGTGCAACAAAATGGCGTCCAGCATTCAAAAACCTCTTCAGCTTGCATTAACTAGCCACACACAAGGCATGCAAGCTCCACCACCCAGTCGTTCTTAGACTTCTTATTGGGTGAGCAACACAGCCAAGCAACACAGTTGGAGCCTTCCTCCTCCCTGGCTGGCAGGGAGGGAGGGAGGGAGAGGAGCTGCTTCCTTTGAAATTTAAGGGACATCATTTAAGGGACATTTAAGGGACGTCCATCAATAAGGGACAGCAGCGGGACATGGTGCTGGAATAAGGGACTGTCCCTTCAAATAAGGGACACTTGACAGCTATGGCCATGTGGGCAACTATCACTACTTCTTCTGATAGCAAATCCCACATTTTAACTTTGTGCTGTGTGAAAAAGCTCTGTTCAGTTCGCCGCCTCCTCATGCGTTAAGTCTGTAGGCAAGGGACATCTTAGTCTGCACTGCTCATCAGTTGCATTCCCAAGACCGGCCCTGCATTCCTCCACATTTTTGAGGAGAAATGTCCACAGTAGTCCTGCTGTAGTTGTGGAGGTGCCCAAAATTCAGGACCCTCCACAGAGTTCTAAATTGTCTGGTGATCCACCATGGGTACAGGAAACTGTCTCCCCCACCTGCCAATATAGACCTTTGCCCTCCAACATGCAGTTCACCATGGGACTGGGCAACTGAGAGGAGGTGTTCTCCTCTCACATGGTTTCTAATTATGTAAGAAGCATTTTTGCCCAAGACTATAGAATTCTTTGAACAAGGAAGGGTAAAAGGTGATGTTAGGAAATGAAATAATATTGTAAATAGATGACAGTGTTTTGCAATTGTGAGACTGAGTTGGGGCAGATATTCAGCTATGCTTTTCTGAAGCAAGGCCTCTTGAACCATGATATATGGTAGCTCAGCTTTCTTCTGGTGCTCTCCAGATATTTTGTACTATTGCTCCCTACATCCCTGACTATTGGCTGCCCTGGCTGGGACTGATGTGAATTGGTGTCCAAAACCTCAGGAGAGCACCAGGTCGGGGAGGGCTATCCTCATTCATTCATGAGAGGTGAGGACATCCTGGCAATGAGAACATTCTTCTGGGGTGCTTGTACTCTCCAGCTGTGGTGATGGGATGTAAGTTGTTTGTGGCTTTCCCTGAAGCTCCTGCTGATCATGGGAACTGGGCTACTCATACCCTAAAGCAAAACATAAGTCCCCATACTGAACAATATGGTGTCTAAAGGTATTTTGCTAACCAACAAGTACCCTGTGTGGTTGATTAATATTATCAAATAATACTCCTTACTGATTCCAGACAAATAGGGTGATTAGCACTTTAAAATTAATATATCTAAAACGATAGTATCTAATAAGTGAAATAGTATTTCATCAGAAGTATATACTCTCCAAATTATGCTTCCTTAGAATATAATAATCATAATTATTTTTATTCTATTTTTATTTATGCCCCATCTTTGCACCCTTTCCCCCCTGTAGGCAGCTTACAGATAAAAATAAGAGAAGCTGAAAGCATAGGGGGGGGGAGTCATTATAAAACAATTAAACATTGATAGCGTTAACCACACACACACACACACACACACACACACACACACCAGATGAGTAGGGATGCTATTTAGACCAAATAGTCTAAATGCTATATATACCAAATAGTATATATAGAAGATACACCAAACAAGTCATAGATGCACACATGTATACACATGCTAATGATGATGGTGATTTTGGAATTTTTACATTCTGATCTCATATATATTTACTTGGAAAGGTGTCCTACTGAGTTCCTTTGGAGACAAGTCCCTAGTAAAGGATGGTGGCCTGATTGTGTGATGTAGTTCAGCCACTCAGCATTTCTTATAATTTGTTTTCTATTCTGTGAGTAATCATCCACTAAGATGTTACTTGACATTCTTCCCTCTTCCCGCGAACTTCTGCACATCAAGACAGTTTCAGCACAAACCCTTGCAAACAGACTGAGACTCCCCACGAGTTCTTTTGATTAATTTCAGCAGAAAACATCATAAATGATGTGATAGGTTGATAACACTGAAGAACCTGTGTAGCTTCAGAAGCAACTAAGCCACATTTTCCAGGGCAATCCCCATTGGGGCTGAATCACACTCTGTGGGGAACCTTGTGTACTGTGAGGATACGACAACTACCAGAAATTTTGCAAAGGCTTCAAACCTATCTCCCATAACAGATATGTTAATGAAAGGCCTTAGTGGAAGATTATCCTAAGACAGGATACTTCGATATAAACTTCCCTTGTTCTCAAGGAAAAGGAACTGATAGAGAACAACATTTTCATTGACATTTTGACATTTGTATTCCCAATGCTTTTGGCTTTTGCTTTTCAATGACACATTGAAAGTCAGAGAGCTGTTCTAGTAACTGTCAGACTTTCAAAAAGGTATAAAATGTTCTGAGCTCACCTTCCATCTCTTCCTGGGTGGGGTTCCTCCTTAATTAGGAAAACCAGAGCTTTAAGTAAACTAGAATATCTTACCTCCTTCATTCTGCCATTTTGCGCCCTATCCTAAGCACAATTGACACAATTGAATCCCTTCCTTTCGCCTTGCTATGGGTGCCCACTCTCATTTGTGCCTCTCTTCCCCTTGACCTCTTGGATTTTTTTATTCTCCCTGGCTGGCTCCTCCAAACAACCTAAGCTCCCCTCTAACTCCCCTCCAGACCACATTGAAGTTTGGCTCTTAAGCATCAGGTAGGCAAAACCACCAAAAAAGAGACCACAGGCTTTGTGAACCTACCGGTATTTTAAAAGTTTACTTTAAAAAGAGAGGGATTATTCTTAGGAAAATGGATTTAACATCTGAATTGTTACCTGCACACCAATCAATCCCTAAGAGCAAAATACTAATGGGAAAAAGCAAATTAAACATGTTTGGCTCTTCCCATCTAACTATTTCTTACTTGGTGAAATTCTGCTAAGCAAGATTCTCTCAGTTAGCGTTCTTATGATATTATGTCAGTTAGCAGCCCACTTTCCTTCCTCCTGCACCAGGCTTGAGTTCTTCTGATCTTCCTGTGTGTCCTTCTGATCTCCTGCAAGCAGCTCCCTATCTATCTCCCTGAGCTACACTTCAATCCATGAACATACCAGACAACAAAAGGTTCACTTTTGCCTTAATCCACTCTACTGACCAGACCACCCTCAATCCATATTTTACCTTCATCTCCTAAAGTGTTTACCTGCCAGACAAGGTTGGCTCCAGGAAGCAAATTAACCACATAATTGCCAAACCAAACGATATACAGTGGTACCTCGGGTTAAGTACTTAATTTGTTCCGGAGGTCCTTTCTTAACCTGAAACTGTTCTTAACATGAAGCACCACTTTAGCTAATGGGGCCTCCCGCTGCCATCACGCTGCCGGAGCATGATTTCTGTTCTCATCCTGAAGCAAAGTTCTTAAAGCAAGGTACTATTTCTGGCTTTGCGGAGTCTGTAACCTGAAGCGTCTGTAACTTGAAGCATCTGTAACCTGAAGCGTATGTAACCCAAGGTACCACTGTACAGGTTTCTTTGTTTATTTCAAAGCAATACCACTTCTTCATACGCCCTCAACCAGTAAAATAAATTCAGTGATTCTGCCAATTTAGGCCACCTCAAATCCTGCTTCTTCCAAAATATCACCACATCATGAGAGGCATTCAGGAACCTTACTAATATTACACAAATGGTGCCAAGTAGTGAGTTTCAACCTGGAATGGACAAATCTCTTAATTTTGGTTCTACAAATTTCTTATTTTTCCTTTCCCTAGAAATTCATCAGCATTACAGAATTTCTCCTAACAAACATATTTTTGTATGCAATTTTCACTAATATGCACATTTTGTAAGCAATTTTCTGTAATATAATGCAATTTGTACATTAGGTTTACTATGTATTTTATGCATGCATGTACCCAAGTACACATGCTTCTGTACACATTACTTGGCTGGAGAACTGCATTGCAAAATTCAGAGAAGTACGTTTGTTTGTTTGTTTGTTTGGTAAGGCTATATTTTAGTTCACATATTGTTTTTTTTAAAAGTGTGATTTTGGCAAATTCATGTTTAAATGCAAACTGAATCAACTTTCCCTCCCATCCCTAGCCCCTATCAAGTTTTTTTGTTTTTACCTATTCAGTATCAGAAGCTTTGAACCCAATTCTATGGTATTAAGAAGGAAAATAACTTCACATTTCTATTTACGCCATTGCTTGTGTAAGCACAATACAGTCAGAACCCAGAACTCATTTTTGTGTTCTGCATTTAAATGTTCAGTGGCATAAACCTCATGACAACATAGTGAGTTCACACGGTCACTCTTTCGAAACGCTGACCTCTAAACAAGATTTCCTGAAGTTGTAACTTACCCTTTTCTAACCACAATTCACTTATCAACTATTCCCCTTAAAAAAAGGACTTATGAATATGATCTTACTGTGAGTGGAATAAGAAATGCTTTTGGCTGCTCCAAACACTAAAATAAAGTTAATCTGACCTTTTAAAAAGAGCCCTCTCCATTTTAACCAGCAGAATTGCTTTACATTTTGTCTTTACTGAAACAATCAGAGGAGAAATCTAATTTGAGTTTGAATAGATGAGCTGTCACACTCTAAATGTGCATACACAGTACCTTCACTGACATTATGTCAATTGTATTTTTCTTCTTTTGAATACAAAAAAGGAGATAGCCCCAGTGCTTAAAATAACAAGCGAGAAACAAAGGCTCCTTTTCGTTAACCACCTATAAGGACCTGAAAATACCTTGTTAGAAGGAACAAAGGCAACATTGCCTCTGTGTAGTAGCTAAAGCTCCAGCCCTTTCTGTCTGGCCAGGAATCAGGCATAAAGAGCCAGTTAAGAAACCCATGGGAAGTGTGAAAAAGGCAGAGCCAAAGTCTTCTTTCCTAGCTTCAAGCCATGTGAACTGTTCAGAATCAGAGCAATCTCAGCATGACTCCTGTCGCCACGCTATTGCATTGCTAGGAAATAATACAAGTGTGGCGCTTGGAGCTTTTGAAAGCCTTCGGGATTGAGAAATCCTAGAAAGTTATTCTGTAAAGATATCACACACTGGGGATAAAGTAATATTCAAAATGTCTTTATGTATTTCTTTTTTAAAAAACTATATGTGTCCTTTGATAATAATATCAGGGTGTGTTTTGAATAATTTTCTATATATAGCAGACAGATGAAGAATCAGAAGTTCTTTCTTTTTATTTTTTCTTCCTTTCTCTCTTCTCTCTTTTTCTCTCTCTTTTGGTTTCTGTTTTTATTTAGATTAGTTTTATTATCTTTGATAAAAAGATATTGGACATTAACCTTATTACATTTTCTTTCAAACTTTAATAATAATAGGTGTGCATGAGACAAAAGGATGTTTGGAATTTGATTGGCAGAGTTGTTGCTATTTGCAGTAAGCAGCCCTTCCAGGGTGCAAATAATAGCTGTGGGCAGGACCAGGAGCGCTTCTCTGATCCAGACTGAAGCACATTCCAGTTGGAAGGTCCATACAGCTTCTTTTCCTTCAAAACAAAAGCAGCCAGCTTTGACAAAGCTTCTAAAATAAGTGTGACTAACGTAACACGTTGTTTGGATCTAATCAATCCCAATTCTGTGTTCTAAATGTGATTGTGATGTTGTGCTAGGGAGTCAAGACGAAACCAGAACTAAATGTGATTGTGATGTTGTGCTAGGGAGTCAAGACGAAACCAGAACATAGGTGTATTCACCTATGTTGTGAATGTGTTATGCTTGACAAAATTTTCATAAGGAGTTGGGTTTCTGAGCATATTTTTGCCCTTGCTGGTTTATATTTCTTCCAATGGCCAAAAATAAATCTGTACTGTTTCATCCTTTACAAAAATGTGACATGCACGTTAAAAAGTGCTAAGTAAAACTGACGAATCTTGCATCTTCTTTTCTAGGTTAAGCTAGATAATTTTGCAAAGCCAGATTTTATGCTCTTTGAACATTGAGTCCATTGAGTAACTCAGCCTCATGTCTCAATTATTTAATTCCAAGTCCACGGAGAGATTCTTAAAATAACGGCTTCGGAGGCCCTATGCCAAGAATTGGGATGGTAGCAGAGCACATTATGGACTGCGCGAAAAGCAAATGTTGACAGTTAAAAGCGCATCAACTTCTATGCTTTTAAAGCTGTGTGAAGTGGAGAGAAGCAGAATCTTCTGCAGACAGTAGATTCTACTTTCCCCAACACACTGAAAATAATACTCACTGGCCAATTAAATGCTGGAAAAGTGAGGCTAAAAGAGATGAGGCTAGATTTGACCTAGTTAGTTTCATTTAAGTTCTCAGAGCGATAAAAGGAGCAGGAAAGGAAGGAAATCAGCAAAGCACACCAGATAGTTTCCTAAATTACGAGAGGCAAAACACTCCTGAGGAATACTCAAGAACATAAAAATGATTATCTCTTTTCTTAACTCTCTGTGAAATCAACGACTCCTCATCTGTTTGCTATAATATTTAATGAGCTTTGGTTATCTCAGGATGGAGTCTTGTTCTCCCACCAAACACTTAATCTTACTGTAATTCTTGACTCTGATGGATCAGCTGTGAGAGTCAAGAGTTTAGAGAATCAATTACATCCCACTTGCCGCTGCTCCTAGTCGCACAGGTCTTGCCGCAGATTCAATAAATTGCTGCAAAATGCATCACTTCAGCAATGAATAAGTGCAGCTCCACACTTTGCATGGCATTTGTGTATGCTGTGGGTACAGCTGTGCTTCCTGCAGTTATCATGTGCACACCCTTAAACAATGGCAAATATTTGTGCACACACACACACGGCTGTTGCTTCTGGTCTTACATACATGTTGCATTGATGCTGAGAGCTCTGTGCCTTTGTAAGAAAATTATAAGGTGGGGATATCACTGCACATAAGAGTCATCACATGTTTCCATCTGTTATCCCCCACCAAAAGAAATGGTTGGTGATGCTTGTGGAAGGAGCCCAGAGGGCATAGTTAGTTTGAAATCGGGTCCAGAGTTTGAGAAGCATTGGTATAATACAGTGGTGCCTCGCAAGACGAAATTAATCCGTTCCGCGAGTCTCTTCGTCTAGCGGTTTTTTCGTCTTGCGAAGCAACCCTATTAGTGGCTTAGCAGATTAGCGCTATTAGCAGTTTAGCGGCTATTAAAGGCTTAGCGGCTATTAAAGGCTTAGCGGATTAGCGGCTAAAAGGCTATTAGTGGCTTAGCGGCTTAGAAAAAAGGGGGGAGCGGAAAAAAATTGGAACACTCGCAAGACGTTTTCGTCTTGCAAAGCAAGCCCATAGGGAAAATCGTCTTGCGAAGCAGCTCAAAAACGGAAAACCCTTTCATCTAGCGGGTTTTCCGTCTTGCGAGGCATTCGTCTTGCGGGGCACCACTGTAGTCTGAATCCCCTCCCATTAAAAAAAGAAGTCTGGGCGCTTATCTGCTTGCACCAAAATTGGAACAAGAAAAAATGAAGCAAAAACGCCTGGATCCAGCTGAAATCTGGAAATTTAAAACCTCATTGACCTCAATGGAAGTTGCCTTTCAAATCAGTGAAACTCCCAAATCCTTACATTTTGCTTAAGTTTTCTTGTTGTGTTTTTTGTAATAAAACGACAGACCACTGTTCTTGGCATTAGTTGTAAAATGTGTCAGAGCCCAGTTTCTTAATTAATAACTAAAATATACAAAATGAAGCAGACTCGGAAAATTGTTGGGGGGGGGAGGGTGTTTTGTTTTCTTTTAAAAAAAAGCAATCAAGAGATCCAAGATTTAGAACCTCAAAGCCAAAGTAAGAGCATTTGGGTCAAAATTAAGGGAGAGAAGAATAACAGAGACCTCATTGTGGGAGTTTACTATAGATCCCCAAGCCAAACGGAGGACATAGATGATGCCTTCCTGGAACAGATGGCCAAGCATGCAAAAGGAAGGGAGATAGTAGTAATGGGGGACTTCAATTACCCAGATATTTGTTGGATGTCAAACTCAGCCAAGAGCATAAGGTCAAACAGATTCCTCACTGGCCTTGCAGACAACTTCATTGTCCAGAAAGTGGGAGAAGCAACAAGAGGAACAGCCATTTTAGATCTGGTCCTAACCAATGTTGATGACCTGGTTAGTGGGTAGAAGTGGAAGGATCATTAGGCGCAAGTGATCATGCTCTTCTGAAGTTTACTATACAGCGGAAAGGAGCAGCCAAGCATACTAGGACTCAATTTCTTGACTTTAAGAAAGCCGACTTCATAAAACTTAGGGAAGTGCTGGGTGAGATCCCATGGACAGTAATACTAAAAGGAAAGGGAGTTCATGATGGCTGGGAGTTTGTTAAGAGGGAGATAGTAAAAGCACAACGTCAGGCAATACCAATGAGATGGAAACATGGAAGGTGCCTAAAGAAGCCAGGGTGGCTATCTAAAGAACTTTTAACTGAGTTAAGATTTAAAAAGGATGTGTACAAAAAATGGAAAAGGGGGGAAACCACCAAAGAGGAATTCAAATAAATAGCCAGCACATGTAGACACAAAGTCAGAAAAGCTAAAGCACAGAATGAACTCAGGCTTGCTAGAGAGGTTAAAAGCAACAAAAAAGGCTTTTATGGGTATGTTCGTAGCAAAGGGAAGAACAAAGAAACAGTGGGGTCACTCAGAGGAGAAGATGGTGAAATGCAAACAGGGGACACAGAAAGGGCTGAACTCCTCAATGCCTTTTTTGCCTCAGTCTTCTCCGATAAAGAAAACAATGCCCGACCTGAAGAATTTGGAGCAAATGATTCAGCAGAGGAAACACAGCCCAGAATAACTAAGGAGATAGTACAAGAATACTTGGCTAGTTTAGATGTATTCAAGTCTCCAGGGCCAGACGAACTGCATCCAAGAGTATTAAAAGAACTGGCAGATGTGATCTCAGAACCGCTGGCAGTCATCTTTGAGAATTCCTGGAGAACAGGCAAAGTCCCGGCAGACTGGAGGAGGGCAAATGTTGTCCCTATTTTCAAAAAGGGGAAAAAAGAGGACCCAAATAATTATCACCCAGTCAGTCTGACATCAATACCAGGGAAGATTCTGGAGCAGATCATTAAGCAAACAGTCTGTGAGCACCTAGAAAGGAATGCTGTGATCACCAATAGTCAGCATGGATTTCTGAAAAATAAGTCATGTCAGACTAACCTGATCTCGTTTTTTGACAGAATTACAAGCCTGGTAGATGAAGGGAACGCAGTGGATGTAGCCTACCTTGATTTCAGCAAGGCATTTGACAAGTTGCGCCATGATATTCTTGTAAAGAAGCTGGTAAAATGCGGTCTTGACTATGCTACCACTCAGTGGATTTAGTTACAGATAGGTAGCCGTGTTGGTCTGCCGTAGTCACCATCGCTTACAACAAAATCTAAACCATGCTGAAAGGAGAGCCATAGATAATCTCAGAAACAACCCAGACATTATAATTAAAGAAGCAGACAAAGGTGGAGCTGTCGTCATCATGAACAAAACTGACTACATTCAGGAGGCTCACAGCCAACTTTCCAATACCGCCTTTTACACAAAATTGGACTCAGACCCCACACAAGAATACAAGAAAGAACTGAACAAGATTGTTAAGGAGCTGCCCCCACACATCCAAGAACAAATCCTCACCAACACACCAACAGAACCTCAACCAGGAACTTTCTATCTTCTACCTAAAATACACAAAATAAAAAAAATCCTTCCAGTAGCACCTTAAAGACCAACTAAGTTAGTTCTTGGTATGAGCTTTCGTGTGCATGCACACTTCTTCAGATACACAGAAGTGTGTATCTGAAGAAGTGTGTATCTGAAGAAGTGTGCATGCACACGAAAGCTCATACCAAGAACTAACTTAGTTGGTCTTTAAGGTGCTACTGGAAGGATTTTTTTTATTTTGACTATGGCAGACCAACACGGCTACCTATCTACTACTAAAATACACAAACCAGGAAATCCAGGATGCCCCATCATTTCAGGTATTGGCACTATTACAGTGGGTGTCTCCGGTTATATGGACTCTGTTCTGAAACCATATGCCATCAGTGCTCCCAGCTATGTACGTGACACCACAGATTTTCTGAAGAAAATACAATCTTTAAATAATCTTCCCAACAATACTATACTAGCTACTATGGACGTGGAATCTCTGTATACCAACATCCCACACAACGATGGTTTACAAGCTATAAGGAACACCATTTCAGATAAAACCACAGTGGACCTTGCCACCAAACTCTGCCAATTTGTCCTTACCCACAACAACTTCAAATTTGGTGATGACCTGTTCCTTCAGATCAGCGGCACAGCAATGGGTACCCGCATGGCCCCACAGTATGCCAACATCTTCATGGCAGATTTAGAACAACGTTTCCTAAATTCCTACCCACTCAAACCTCTCTTGTACCTGTGATACATTGATGATATTTTTATCATCTGGACACATGGTCAACAGACCCTGGACACCTTTCACCAGAAATTCAATGATTTTCACCCCACAATCAACCTTACAATGAATCAATCTATGCAAGAAATACATTTTTTGGACACTACTATAAAAATACAGGATGGACACATAGACACCACCTTATACCGTAAACCAACTGACCGACAAACATATCTACATGCCTCTAGCTACCATCCCAAACATCCCAAACAGTCCATTGTATATAGCCAGGCACTACGTTACAGCCGCATCTGTTCCAATTCTACAGACAGAGACTCTCACCTCTACAGCAAACCTTTTCAGAACTAAAATACCCAGCAGATGAAGTTAGACAACAGATCAACAAAGCCAGACTGATACCCAGAGAGAACTTGCTGCAAGACAGACCCAAAAAAGAAAATAACAGAACACCTCTAGTCATCACATACAGCTCCCAAGTTAAAACAGTACAATGCATCATGAGAGATCTACAACCTCTCCTGGACAATGACAGTTCTCTTTCTCAAGCTCTGGGAGGAAGACCTTTCATTGCCTACAGACAGCCACCCAATCTTAAACAACTCCTAACCCACAATAATACTACAACCAGACTTAACACGGACACTGGCACCAGAGCCTGCAATAAACCCAGATGCCAACTTTGCTGCCACATACACCCGGACAACACCATTACTGGCCCCAACAACATCACACATACCATCTCGGGACTATTTAATTGCTCATCGTCTAACATTGTGTATGCCATCAAATGCCAAAAGTGTCCTTCAGCTCTCTATATTGGACAAACAGGCCAAACCTTACGCCAAAGAATAAACGGACATAAATCTGACATCAAGAATCACAAAACAGAGAAACTAGTAGGAGAACACTTCAATCTCCCAGGACATTCTATACAAGATCTCAAAGTAGCTGTTTTACTACAAAGGAATTTCAGAAATAGACTGGAAAGAGAAGCTGCTGAATTGCAACTCATTACCAAACTTAAAACCATGGAGAGACCTGGTCTGAACAGAGACATTGGATTCTTATCTCATTATACATGACTAAGCCATTTCTCACCTTCTCAACCCTTGCCTTTTCCTGTAAGACCTATTACAGTCGTTTAGAGTCGTCAACAGGCTCATCTCAGCTATCTGCCAATCTCCCATTCCCACCACCCTTCTGAGTAATACCCCTCCCCACCTTCTCACTATATAGAAGGATCTGGCAACTTCTGTTTCAGTGTATCTGAAGAAGTGTGCATGCACACGAAAGCTCATACCAAGAACTAACTTAGTTGGTCTTTAAGGTGCTACTGGAAGGAATTTTTTTATTTTGACTCAGTGGATTTGTAACTGGCTGACTGACCGAACCCAAAGGGTGCTCATCAATGGTTCCTCTTCATCCTGGAGAAGAGTGACTAGTGGGGTGCCACAGGGTTCTGTCTTGGGCCCGGTCTTATTCAACATCTTTATCAACGACTTGGATGATGGACTCAAGGGCAATCTGATCAAATTTGCAGATGACACCAAACTGGGAGGGGTGACTAACACCCCAGAGGACAGGATCACACTTCAAAACGACCTTGACAGATTAGAGAACTGGGCCAAAACAAACAAGATTAACTTAACAGGGAGAAATGTAAAGTATTGCACTTGGGCAAAAAAAATGAGAGGCACAAATACAAGATGGGTGACACCTGGCTTGAGAGCAGTACATGTGAAAAGGATCTAGGAGTCTTGGTTGACCACAAACTTGACATGAGCCAACAGTGTGACGCGGCAGCTAAAAAAGCCAATGCAATTCTGGGCTACATCAATAGGAGTATAGCATCTAGATCAAGGGAAGTAATAGTGCCACTGTATTCTGCTCTGGTCAGACCTCACCTGGAGTACTGTGTCCAGTTCTGGGCACCACAGTTCAAGAAGGACACTGACAAACTGGAACGTGTCCAGAGGAGGGCAACCAAAATGGTCAAAGGTCTGGAAACGATGCCTTATGAGGAACGGCTAAGGGAGCTGGGCATGTTTAGCCTGGAGAAGAGGAGGTTAAGGGGTGATATGATAGCCATGTTCAAATATATAAAAGGATGTCATATAGAGGAGGGAGAAAGGTTGTTTTCTGCTGCTCCAGAGAAGCGGACACGGAGCAATGGATCCAAACTACAAGAAAGAAGATTCCACCTAAACATTAGGAAGAACTTCCTGACAGTAAGAGCTGTTTGACAGTGGAATTTGCTGCCAAGGAGTGTGGTGGAGTCTCCTTTTTTGGAGGTCTGTAAGCAGAGGCTTGACAACCATATGTCAGGAGTGCTCTGATGGTGTTTCCTGCTTGGCAGGGGGTTGGACTCGATGGCCCTTGTGGTCTCTTCCAACTCTATGATTCTATGATTCTAATAAGTACCAATAACCAATAGCTATAACTGTCTAAAGTTACAATGCCAGTAGATGCTCTTTATGAGAAAGTGTCACCTTTTAGATGACATAGACAATTACAAACAGGTTCCAGCAAAGCTTAAGCATGTTTATGCCTACATTGATTTCAATGGGAGACCATTACAGCACTTAAATCTCCCAAGAGAAATCAGTGGGACTACAACATGCTGCACTGGGGACGCATTGTGCCATATATATTTTTGGAGCTCAGATAATTTGATACCCATGTGGTGTAAATGAAACACTGAGGAAATAAGTGAGGACAATGTGTAACAAATGAGGAACAATGAATTGTACTTGTTGTGTAGCAAATTCTGGGCGGGGAGAATTCCCACTGTGTGTGGGAAAATGCTAATAAGCTACCCAAATTATACAGCAATTGACTTAAATAAAACAAAAAAATCTATTTGTGAAGGAGCCATCTGTTTTCACTGGAGAGAACAGTCAGCATGAACATGTCCTCCTCAAAGGGGCTGATCTGCTGTAACAGGATTAATTTTTATGTCCAGAATATGGATTTAATAACAGGAGACAAACATTCCTACTTGGTCATCTCCCGCCTCCTTTCCTGGTACCCTCTTAGAAGAATTCCCAGGAATCATGCAGAGTGCATAATCACTATTAGTCTTTGCTTGTATAGTTGTGGCAGAGTCAGAAGCAATTCACCTGTTGACTTGCTCTTCCAGTTGTGCTCTAAATGTTCAGAATGAGGTTCATGCTTCTCACCCATGGCAAAAACTGCAAGCTACAGAGGACCCCGGCAGGGTGAGATCTGTGAATCTCACTTTGCGCAAACAAGAGAAGCAGACACACATGTCACATATCTCCACTTTCTGTGCTTTTTGGTGGGGAGAGCCTAGAGGCATTCTTTGAGGCTAAGGGTTTGGAGCTTTGTAAATATATTCAGGAAACTGTGGCCAGTTCACCCACTTTAGAGTGCCCAGAAGGGGAAAGTGCACTCAGCTGCACACATTGACATTGTGTTGTTAAACAGCACTGATTCACACATCTCACAGCAGATGTCTCTTCAGGCTGGAGTATGAGGTATTTTGATACCATTGTGGGGCCATGGCACCTCCACTGAGATTGGCCTTAACCTTCTTCACTTGTGCTAACAGACTGCTGTCAGGATCCAGAGGTTTACATCTACTCTGCTGCCAGTGGGTTCCAAATGCAAAGGTAATATTTAATTTTCTTTCTTCTGAATCATCAGCATTATTCACACACGGCAAGGAAAATGAAACAGGCAACAAACAGAAGCAGCAAGCCTTTGCGCCAGTGCACTTGCTACAAGTGGCACTAATGAAAACATCCAGAAGAACTTCAAGGCGTTTGGTCATCCTGCCCTCCAGCAATGAAATGACAAAATGTCAAATATTGCTGTCTGAAATTAGTTGCATTTGGGAATGCTTACGAATTTGAGTATGGTTAGGTAATAAGCAGGAAATATGACAATCACAGATACAGTGGTACCTCGGGTTACAGACGCTTCAGGTTACTGACTCCGCTAACCCAGAAATAGTACCTCGGGTTAAGAACTTTGCTTCAGGATGAGAACAGAAATCGCGCAGTGGCAGCAGCAGGAGGCCCCATTAGCTAAAGTGGTATCTCAGGTTAAGAACAGTTTCAGGTTAAGAACGGACCTCCAGAACAAATTAAGTTCTTAACCTGAGGTACCACTGTACAGAATATTGAATTTGTTGGTTTACCTCTGTCAGTTGCTTCATACACAGCAGGTTTTCTGAGGGAACACTATGTATACTAAGGCCTGGAACCTGCAGCCTCCACCTTACCCCCCCCCCGATGTTTCTGGACTATAATTCTATAATACTTCACTATTGGCAATTCTGGTTGAGACTGATAGGTGTCAGAGCCTAATAATACATCTAGGACCACAGGCTTCTCAGCCCTTATGAACACAATATCTGTTTATAACAAGACTGGACCTAGTTGCCTAAAGGGATGGTGGACAGCACAGGACTTCAAGCAAACATTGGACAGCTATCTATCCCACATCAAACAAATGATTGCCTACATGTTCCCCATGATTCTAATAAAATATAATAAAAAGATATGAAAAAGGAGACCATATATAGAATAAATATTTCAAATAAATAATTCAAATAAAATATGCCACTAAGTAAGTCCAGCTGCTCATGCACCATGGCAAGCTGTTGGCTATAGTGGGGAACAAAACCCAGGCAATTTAGCTCCAAAATCCTGGGTGAATAGTTCCTTGTGTCTAGAAGCTAGGAAAGAAGATGCCAGGCACATCTCCCTCGAGAAGGAGTTAGACAGAGTACAACCACAGGAAAAGTTCCTTCTTTGTTAGACACTCACCTAACCTCAGAAGGCAAGGGCATCCTTCCTTTGGGAGATTTATAATCTTATAGATCATTGGTGCAGGACACAGCCATTTTGTAAAAATACGAAAGTGTCCTCTAGGTTACAGCACTAAAAATGTAATGGACAACCCTTTTCAGTGTCAGCTTCTTTTTCTAGTCTGTTTGGTCTACAGAGCTTTCCAGTCTTACTTGATAATACACCTTTGTTCAATCTATCATCTCTGTGAGCTGTGCAGCCCAACCCAATGCATGCTTATTTTGAAGCAAGTCCTACTTCGTTCAGTGGGTTCACATCCCACTAACTGCATGGAATTGAAACTATAAATGATAAATTTATGACCCACCTTTCTGCACAGCACATCAGAACATGTCAGATGAGCAGATAAAGACATGAATGGATAAATATGGCTAACCTAAAAACAAACAAAACCAGAAAAACATTTTCTGATATTAGTGGAAGAGCATCAAAGCTGTATCAAGAGGGGCCTTCCTAGGAAGCAACTTCCAGAGCCAGGGTGCAGCCAGAGAAGTATCTGTCACATACGCGCAAGATGTACCTCTGATATATTTGCGATATGGAAGCTGACCTAGCCCAAATACCTTAATGCCCAAGCTAGTTTATAGCAGAGAATATAATACTTCAAATAACCTAGTCCCAAGCTGTTTAGGGCTTTAAAGGTGATAACCACCACTTCGATTTGTGCCCAGCAGGGGAAGTCAGTGAAGCTGGGCAGCTTCTACACAGTTATAAAAACACTCTGAAAATGCCGTGGAAAAAACCCGTTTTAAAGCTCACAATGAAAAATTTCACAGAGTTCTGATTTCAGCTCTACAGTGCTATCTGGGGTCGCAGTATTACAAGACATTTATAAACGTTTGTTTTAACTAATGTAGTTGAGTCGTTGTAATAAGGGAGTTGCGGATTCTCTGAAGACCTAGTCCTGCTCCATATCCCTGCTGAAGCATTGTGAATCAGCTATGGTTTCGTAACACTTTTCAAAGGCGGCCCCATGTGGAGCATGTTATGGTAATCTAACCAAGAGGTAACAAAGGTATGTGTCACAATGGCCAGATCTTTTACTCCGATAATTCAGTCTTTAGCTACACACATTTTCCCTGATAAGGTGGTTTGTTGCATTGACATCTCTTTCCTTTCCTTTCCTTTCCTTTCAACCTTCTCTTGTAAATGAGCTGGGAAAGTATGAAAAGCAACACTTTTAACCTCTATCTCGAGGTAGGCCATATCAGTTTCTTGGAGAGAGTTTATATATTTTGATAGATATAAGGATCGCTTACTTTGTGTGGTACTTAAAAGAGCCCCGTGTCTGTATATATTGTGTAAGTTAACTATCACACAGCAGTAAAGGCTTGGTTGTCTCTTGACTTGCAGTTCTTGTAGACAAATGCATGCACTGAAGTATGTTTTGTAATACTATTGTGGGAAGACCTTTCATCCCCATGCACCGTCTTTCAGAAATTATGCACCACAGCTGACCTGACTGTTGACACCATTACTTCAGTGTCTTATTTAATTTCATAGATTCCCACTAATGTATGCACTCTCTCTTCCACCATTTCCCATGCTATACTAGAAAGAACATCTTGCCTTCCCTATTGTGTGAAACTGTTTCTTTATTTTTAAATGGGCTAGCTGCTGTCAGTAAGCCTTTTTCCAGGCTAACATTCCTGTTCTGCAAACAGCATTTCCATACCATTTTAACTGGATGCAGCAGGTTCCAAGCTACAAAGCAGCATGGTACAAATTCCTTGTCCTGAAAGAGCTTCAGATGTGAACAACCCAAGAAGAATTTATCAACATGTACTGTGGTATTCATTGATGCTTGCCGCAACAGATATATGCAGTGTGAGAGAAGATGCCTATCTTTCAAACGCTGAGGAGATTGTGACTCAGCCCTGGAAACAAAAGGATGGATCTGGTCTTGGAAATCAGGCACTACCAATATTATGAATGTGACTTATGTACTGAGCTGAATCCTAGAACAATAGGATCCAGAATGCAGCATTCTGATTGGTCTGCAGGAGCCACCCAATCCAGCTCCAGGTGGAAGTGAATCAGTGACCTAATTGGCCTCCAGGAGCAGCCAATCAGGCTCCTGGATGAAGTAAATCAGTAACCTGATTGGCCTGCAGGAGCAGCCAATCAGGCTTCTGGAGGAGGTGAATCCACAACCTGATTGGCCTACAGGAGCAGCCCGGAATTAGCCAATCACGCATGGCCCATTGTGTAAATAACGTATATATAGCTAGACGTTTTGGGGAAAGTTTCATTCATTGCTACTATGAGCTGAATAAAGAGTATGAAATTCACACTCGACTCCGAGTATATTTCAGCGACCTTCTTTTTACAGGTCTTGCTAGTTGTCACACACTGATTGGGTGCAGAGGAGCGGTGTAAGGCACCGGCTGGGGGGCTCACATGGAAAGAAGGCTCACAGCCAGGGGGTTGGTCATGAAATGATGATGAGTGGTCAGAGGGAGCGGACTGGGAGGTGGTGGTGTCGGAAGAGGTATAACAGGGTTTAGTGAGCAGGAAGAGGGTATGGCAGAAGGCAGTTCAGAGCCTGGGGAGGAGGTGGCCAAAAAGCAGAGATCAGGCAGGCAGCTGAAGAAGCCAGGGGGGAGGTCTCCCTCTCCTGTTGTGACCAGCTCCCCTCCGCCCTGGTCTCACAGGACCAGAAGAGGTATGAAGAAGGCAGAACAAAGAAAGGCAAGACAATGTAGTTTAAGGTTGCTTGGGAAGGACTAGGGAGAGGAGGAAGCTTAGGCAACTATGGGAAGGCGGAGACCTTCAGTCCTAACAACTGCCTCATTGGGGCAAGATCTACCTGAGCTGTTTGTTTTTTGAATAAAGAGTTGACTTCACACTGACACTGTGTAAGTTATTACTGACCTGCTTCTGGCACCTGTCCCTGACACTAATCATGAGGTGGTGTGCAACAAAGCTTTACCCAGAGTAGACCCATTAAAATTAGTGAACATGACTAAATCAGGGCCATCATTAGGTCTTCTCTGAGTAAAACATAGTCAAATACCACCCCTTCTGTTTTAATTTCATTACTGATCATTCCCCTGTAATAATGTTAGAAAATCCAGCCAATTCACATGTATCAGTTGTGATGAGCTTATTCAAGCCCAGCTGCATTTTTCTATCAAAAGAGTGTGACTTTACACAGGGAGAACTTGTTGTCTGAATGGATGTATGATGAACTACAAGCATACATGTGTTGTTAGACACAGTCAGAGTTTCTGGCTAGGCCCTGTGGCAAGTGTCTCAAACAACCAGGTAATCCCAGGCAGACTAAAATGAGTTAATGAAGCCACATTTTAAAAGCAATGTACGTTAGTAGTGCAATCCTGTGCATGTCTACGCATAGCCCCACTGCATTTAATGTGACTTACTCCAAGAAAGTGTACACAGGTTTGTGGCCAAAGTAGTTCTTGCTGTAAGATTGCATGCTTGAAATGAAACAGAGATTCCCAGCTGTGAGTTAAAGCAAAGTTTTCGGGTTCTGTCAGCTATCCTATACATCACCTTTCCCCAGCCTGATGCCCTGATGTTTTGAACTGCAACTCCCATCATTCCTAGCCAGCATGGGCAATGGTCAGGGATAATGGGAGTCCAAAACATCTGGAAAGTACCATGTTGGAGAAGGCTGCTCTACATTAACACTAGACTGTTCTGCTGTAGCGTTAGTTACTAAACCAAGTGTAAGAATAGCAGCAGCTCTTTAGAGAGTTGAAAAAATACCAGCACAGCCACAATGCTGCATGCTTTCCCCTTCCAATCACTCTTCTGCATTGTCTTCAAAGGTTGTATCTTTACTTTATTTAACTCACTTAAAAATCTATTGTTCACCTCTTCTTATTGATTTCATTTCAAATAAGTCTGCACTTAATTTTGAAAAAGAAAAATGCTTGTTCTAAAAATTTACATCCCTGCTTTCGGCAGGGGCTGATTTGCCTCAAAAGCCCTCCCTTCCACAGAAAGAGGCTCAAGGCCATCTCTTCCTCTCAAAGGGAGTCTGGAGCCATGTGGGTCTGAGGGTCCAAGGAGAAGGGGCAGACCAGCATGCTATTTAAGGCTGCAAACTGGCACTCTCTCCAGCTACTGGTCCCATTGTTCTTGGATCATCTCTTAGCTTTTAGCATGAAACACAGGCTTGCCTTGGTATATGACATTCTAAATGTGAGATGCCTCATAATGAAGCATTTTCTAGATTGCAAGAGAGACCTTCTGCATACAATCATGTGCAAAATGATAGATAGACGGCAGGGAACCAGACAATAAGCAGAGCCAGATAGGCAGCGACAGAACCAATGATAGACACAGGCAATTAATTATAGCTTTATGCCCACCCTCCTCCCTGTTGAGGTCTACAAGGCAATGCTGAGACTAGGGGGAAAGAAACTGACAGGCAGTTCCACCCCTTGGTTGTAGGGGTTGACCGGAAACAGCCTGACAGTGGCACACGTGCCCTAATGGCCCAGCCTTCATGGGCTCTACCCACCCATTTGTCCAGTCTAGTTCTCCACATGATGTAACTTGAAAAGAGGGCCTTCTTGGTAGTGGCGCCCGCCCTGTGGAAGGCCCTCCCATCAGATGTCAAGGAAATAAACAACTGTCTGATTTTTAGAAGACATCTGAAGGCAACCCTGTTTAGGGAAGTTTTTAATGTTTGATGTTTTATCATGTTTTTAATATTCTGTTGGAAGCTGCCCAGAGTGGCTGGGAAAACCCAGCAGATGGATGGGATATTATTATTATTATTATTATTATTATTATTATTATTATTATTATATCATCATCATCTCTCAAAACAAGGCTATTTTTTTCCTGCCATCTACAGACCTCAGTTTCAGTCTGAGACGATTCCATATATAGCACTTTTCTGCCCATTTCCGTGGTTTAAGACTAAGGGACTGAAGACAAGGTTCTGATAGAGTGTATAATGCAGCAGCAATAGGTAGTCTGCAGAGATTGCAATATTGAGCATCCTTCTTCAATCCATTCTTTCAGGAAAGTGATGGATCATTAATTGACCGTTTACTGAGCAAGCTAAACAGGACGCAAATGCACCGAGAAGGGAACTGACTTTATCAACTTTACAACACTACAATTAATAATGTAGCTTAACCATAAGGGGGAAAAGAGGAAAAGAAAGGTTATGACAATAGCAGTGGAGGCCTAGGGTGGTAGAGTGATTAGGGTTAGGGTTTGAGCATGAGATACCCAGATTCAATGCCCAGTTCACCCATGAAGTACATTGAAAGGATACCATTTGACCAATAGGCCCAAATCCAAGATGTTTTAGAAGAAGTCCTTAGAAGAAATAAGTGGCAAATAACTTCATTAGGTTATAAAGAACTTACAGACAAGAAGCTAGGAGGGATTAAACCTATTATTTTATAAATTTGTAATCTGCCCTTCATCTTCAGCCAAAATATTTTTGAAAACACTTTGAAAACTAGGCACACCAGTTCATTGAATCCTATATTACTGAGCACGTATTTCTTTGGGTGGCTAGCTCTGCAGGGATACAGCTGCAGCCACAAATACCCTTTTGGTAGCCATTAGGAAGTGAGAACAAAGAACTTCCTGGAACAACAGCCACTGTTTAATAGTGAAAAGTATCACAATTGACAAATGATTTTTGCTGAACCCAGGGAGCAGTACCATTCAATACAGCAAAGAGGCAGGGGATATGAAAACCAATGATGGGGAGTTTCTGCTAACAGGGGTTTCATAATTCATGCAAATCCATGAAATAATTGCAAGAGGCATAGCAGTTACAACAGACTAGTCTGACAGAAAATAGAGAAATACCTTTAGTGTGATTCCTTAAAGCTAAAGGCAGCAAGACCACTCTTATCTAGCAGGGTGTAAGAGAGGAAGGAGGCTTCATCTATCTTCCACTATACTCTGAGTCAGAAAATAAATTAAACATGCATGTATACAGATTGGCATGGTTCGGTCCTCAGCTGTGATTTTGGTCCTAATGATAATGGATGGCGTTTTTAAAATGTAGTTTTACAAAAGAATCCCTCAATACTGAATCCCCCTATCTCAGTAGAAACCTGATATTCATATACTGATAAATTGTCAGGTTGCAACCCAGAGACCTCATCTTTACCTTCAACAATGCATATAGAATGTGGATAGGTGACCACAATTGCATCCTCCATCCCATTCTTTCTGGTCCTCAGCTTCTTCTTCACCATCTGCTGAAAGGCCAAATGAAACAGCTTCTTTCATCAACAGATGAGAAATAGGACCCAAGAAAGTTATGCAGGAGGTACCATGGCAGCAATAGTAAAGGTAAAGGAACCCCTAACCATTAGGTCCAGTCGTGACCGACTCTGGGGTTGCGCCGCTCATCTCGTTTTATTGGCTGAGGGAGCCGGTGTACAGCTTCCAGGTCATGTGGCCAGCATGACTAAGCCGCTTCTGGCGAACCAGAGCAGCGCACGGAAACGCCGTTTACCTTCCCGCCGGAGCGGCACCTATTTATCTACTTGCACTTTGACGTGCTTTTGAACTGCTAGGTTAGCAGGAGCAGGGACCGAGCAACGGGAGCTCACCCCGTCATGGGGATTCGAACCGCCGACCTTCTGATCGGCAAGTCCTAGGCTCTGTGGTTTAACCCACAGCGCCACCTGTGTCCCTATGGCAGCAATATCTGACCCAAATAAATGAACAAAGGTTCCAGGATGAATCCTAGCAACACTTTAAAAAAAAGTGTGATTTGACCTTTGACCCTGGGTTTTGGTGAGGCTTAGCTGCTGCTCAATAAGCATAAGCTCAAAGTGTCTCATTGGGCAGCAGAACCCACCACTGAATTCTAGCTATTGAATTCTTCTAAGAAAGGAAATAGTCATTTTTCACTTCTCCATTGCACAGACTATATGTTCCCCAGGATATTAGTCCTTCTGAAGGAAGAGCAATCCTTCACTCTGCTGTATGCACACCCTTGGAAATAAAATATTCAGCTTGAAACCTCACCTGAATTCTGGGAAACAGATCCTTGTATAAGGAAAGTATAATTAATTAGAGGGTCATGTACCACAGCAGCTAAATTTGTCTCACTTTTTCCACTGGAAACAGCTCACTTGCACAATCACTTAAATATTTGCTTTCTGAACATTCACACTTCTACATTCTAAATTCATGGCAGTGCACACAAATTATATATTTCCCCCTTGAAAGCCAGCATAGAAGGAGTGATAGGCATTTAAGTGAATTGTTATTAAAACCGAGCAGTAATTTGTCAGCTTTGAATTTTCATTGGTTACAAAAGAAGAGGAAGTTGAATGAGAAGTTAAAAGGTCAAATATAAAAATCCATCATAATATTTGTTCTGATGAAACTCAAACATCATGTCATGGCTACAGTCAAACGTGATAATATTTTCTTCATAACACTGAGAAGGGATTGTACCATTATCCTTTTTTTGTGATGGGCAGACAACCTCTTAGAAGGGTGCATATGATGGCATACTTTACAGGAGACAGTTGGCAAATTATCCCCTATGGACATGCAGGCAACTCTGGAGAAATGAGGAATAGTTTAAGAGAAAGACCTTTAGTCACAGGAGCCTCTAAGTCTAAGACCTTCTGCTAGAACTGAAACTAAAGGCTTAAGGACAGGCATAGGCAAACTCGGCCCTCCAGATGTTTTGGGACTACAACTCCCATCATCCCTGACCACTGGTCCTGTTAGCTAGGGATGATGGGAGTTGTAGCCCAAAAACATCTGGATGACTGAGTTTGCCTATGCCTGCTTAAGGAGCTGTCCAGGTCATGTGACTCCATGGCAAGTGTTCATATTGCCAAGACCTTAACACTAAGGAAGTGTCAACAAATTACAAACTTTGCCATTATGCTATGCAGCATCCTATTTATAGTATGTTCCTAAAATTATTCTGGGGAACTTAAAAGGGGGGGGGGAGGAATTTGGTTTATTCTACTGATCAAAGTGCTTCTGCAACACTGAATTTCCATGTTTACTGGCTCCCGTCAGTTTCCTTTTCTTTGTGAAGGTCATTACATGAAATTGTATTAGGCATACCGCATACAAATGTCTTCTCCTTTGAAAGTTTCACAATGCATTTCCCATTTCTGTTCCCTCTGTTGTAAATAAATAAATTTTTAAAATCCCCAGAATGGGAGGATAAATGGAAAAGGTAAATCCAGTTATCTTCCCTTAATAAAAAAAAAGATGTGATGCAAATTTGCTTTAAAAGCCATTTATGGTAGATCTTGGCACTTGGCACTCCAAAGTAAGCATTATTAGATGCAATGTTATGGCCTTGTTGGTTCAAAAGCAAGAGGGAGAAACCTCATTGTGTGAATAATTATGCAGGAATAAGCGATTGATTTAGGATTGTACCTGAATCACAGAAGACTATGTCTGATGGAAGAACAGGGTAGAATATATGAAAAAAAAGATATGGGGAGTAGGAAAATAACCAGAAGGGAAAGGATCAAGCAGCCTCTGTCATTCTACAACTCTGCGAAGAGCTTTCCATGGCTACTTTTCATAAAAAGCCCAGCAGGCTAGATCTTGCTTGGTTTAACATCTATTTTAGCCCTTAGAATTGCAGTAAAATTGAATTGAAAGCATCACCTTTTTACTATAATATTTATCTTCAAAAGAGGGACATTATGAAAATATTTCCATGAATATTTCCATAGTAAGTAACTCATTTTAAATAGGGGCGATATTATGAATCTCGTGAGCCCTGATCTGGCAGCCACATTCACTCTGTCAACAGCTTCAACGCAACAACAGATTCACCCCCATATTTCAGGAATAGCAAGATGTGTTGTCATGTTACTATTCAGTCCCTCCCTCTCATGTCCAAAGCTGTGGCTACAGAACATTCCTCAGAGTGCTCCTGTTAAACACCTTATGTAGATCACAGCTGTTTGCATGTTTCTTGATTTCTGGGCCAAGAGAATCATGTCCCTATATCTTTTCCCTTGCAGGGAGAAAATTTAATTGGACAGAGGATATTGACAAGGGGAAATTGCTGGGAGAGAAAGGCCTAAGTACCCCTACACTAGATGCCCTTTCTGTGTTGCTGATTGCAGCTTCTTTTTGCAATATTATATGTCCTGTAAACGTAAATATTGCCATAAAGGTAAAGGTAAAGGGTCCAGTCCATTAGGTCCAGTCGTGGCCGACTCTGGGGTTGTGGCGCTCATCTCGCTTTACTGGCCGACGGAGCCAGTGCACAGCTTCCGGGTCATGTGGCCAGCATGACTAAGCCACTTCTGGCGAACCAGAGCAGCACACGGAAACGCCAAAATATTGCCATATATTCACACAAATTAATGCATTTAATGCAACCACATAGTACTTTCAGACAGCAACATAAAAAAACTAAGATTGTGGCCACTGGCCCCATCACCTCCTGGCAAATAGAAGGGGGAAGAAATGGAGGCAGTGAGAGATTTTACTTTCTTGGGCTCCATGATCACTGCAGATGGTGACAGCAGTCATAAAATTAAAGGACGCCTGCTTCTTGGGAGAAAAGCAATGACAAACCTAGACAGCATCTTAAAAAGCAGAGGCATACCTTGCCAACAAAGGTCCGTATAGCTGAAGCTATGGTTTTTCCAGTAGTGATGTATGGAAGTGAGAGCTGGACCATAAAGAAGGCTGATCGCCGAAGAATTGATGCTTCTGAATTATGGTGCTGGAGGAGACTCTTGAGAGTCCCATGGACTGCAAGAAGATCAAACCTATCCAGTCTTAAGGAAATCAGCCCTGAGTGCTCACTGGAAGGACAGGTCCTAAAGCTGAGGCTCCAATACTTTGGCCACCTCATGAGAAGAGAAGACTCCCTGGAAAAGCCCCTGATGTTGGGAAAGATTGAGGGCACAAGGAGAAGGGGACGACAGAGGAGGAAATGGATGGACAGTGTTCTTGAAGCTACCAGCATGAGTTTGACCAAACTACAGGAGGCAGTGGAAGACAGGAGTGCCTGGCGTGCTCTGGTCCATGGGGTCATGAAGAATCAGACACCACTAAACAACAACAAATATCTGAGTGCTCCCCTATTTAGAAAACTTATGACATGAAAGAAAGTAATATCTGGGAGAAGGGTTCATAGCCTTCTTGACAAGCTACATCTCTGCATGCCAGGAGATGTTTACAAAGGGAAATGTTCAAACACATAATTTCCCAGTTGTATTCTAAGTGGTGCTGCCCCAGTAAGGCTGCGTCATACAATTCCTAGGACTGAATAGATCAGCCCTAAAGTACGTCACATCTGCTGAGAAAATGGTAAATCCTCTCTACAGAAAACAGGCCTTGAAGTATACATAAAACCAGAGAGCCGCAGCTAAAGACTCCATTAAAACAAACACGATAGATTCAAAATAAGTCTTCGTGTGTGAATGAAGGAGATATTTTTCTCATTGCTGACACTACCCTTGATAAAAGATATATTTGAAAATTTTATTTCCCCATATAAACAATACTGCCCATAAGAATGTTTTATCCTCTCTGGGAAAGATGAAATGCATAATGAGTTATACTGGTATGATAGGGAAAGACTGTAAAAAAATATGTTTCTGGGTGAAGATGTGCTTTTTATGAATGAGAAGTGATTTAATTGTCAACATTTTAAATGCAGTTAAATACTGATTTTCCTCAGCAGCTCTAATAAGCTGGAAGATGGAGGCAGGGGTGGCGGGGGGAGGAAATTAATTTAAGTATGAGTATTGTGAAAGTGTTTGATTCCATTTTAAAAGCCAAGCACCTGTTTTTTATTTTTGTTTTTTCAAAATACTGGATACCCTTCAGCTAGTTGGAGACTGACCTATATACATAAAAACGAAGTGTTTATGTTACAGACTCTAAGGCTAGAAGTGCAGCAGCAAGCCGGGTGGCCAGGATGAC
Organism: Podarcis liolepis; assembly: GCF_965112155.1. NCBI lineage: Eukaryota > Metazoa > Chordata > Lepidosauria > Squamata > Lacertidae > Podarcis > Podarcis liolepis. The sequence goes on along the minus strand of NC_139556.1, from coordinate 36,096,071 downwards.
CTATCTGAAAACTCACACTTAGAAGCCAAGTCAGAATTAACAGCTTGGTAGGGTAAGGGCAAAAGCCCTTTTGTACCTGATTCCATGCTGAATTGGTGGCTGCAGTGCTATCTACCTCTGATGATGACTATACTGTTAACTTCTGATGAGCTTTCCCATTTTTTAGGAGAGAGAGATAGAACGGCATCAGGGATGGGGCAAACGTTCAAAGTAGGGACACCTGACTAGGTGAGCACCATTGTTCAAATGTTAATGGGCATAATCTAGGTGAACAAATTCCACCTTCAGTAGACATCTCAGTTCTGATCAATCCCAGTATATTGTTACTGGGACATTAACTGCTTCCCACAAGGCCGGGAAGTTGGTGCAGTGCAAATGCACTGGCAGAAGGGCCAGATTGGCTCCTTTGACATGTTTGCACCATGATGACCTCCCATGGCTTCACCCCTCCCTGTCTCCTTTTCAGTAAGCGACAGGGACCAATATGCCAAGAAGCTAACATCATAGTTCCACCCTGGTGAGCCACTTCTTGAAGGCTCCCCCTTTGTGACAGGAGAGACCTCTTGGACCTCCCCTCTTGAAAGTAGTGAAGATGCTGCCTGCATAATAGTACCTCCAGTTGTTGTTTTCTGCTGGGGATCATGGGGATTAAACCCAGTCAAAAAGGATGCAGGCAACATCTTTTACAGGAGTTTAAATACCCCTCTTTGAAGAAGCCCTCTGCTTTTTGTTGCATTTATTCTCGCAGAGGTGAGAGTCAACTAAGAAGTCAGCATAGGGAATTGGGCACTTTTGAGTGGGCACTTTCAATGCTTGGAAATCCCTTGGGGGTTTTCAAGGGATGAAAAGTGCCTGCTCAGGGTGCCAGCTGATTTTCCAGAAAAGAAGTCTGCTGCTCACCCATCTCTACCCCCTGGGTCTTGCTGCCAGAGTTCTGGCACCTTAAACAAGCACTGTTCTGAACACGGAAAAGAATGCATGTTGTTCTTTCTTTATTCATTGTATCAGTATGAAATGTCTCAAGCTCTAATTACTACTTCATTATGAATGGGTCTGATTAATTTGCCTTTGATTTTGCTCCATGAATTACAAAGTCCTCAATAGTCCCCGTGATAATGGGTGGTGCAGTATTATTTTTATTCCAGAATCTGACATCAGTCATTGACCTTTATTTTATTTTTGGTCCTTCTAAATATATGCATTAATAGAAAATAAGAAGAGAAGTTTAGGCAACTTATTATGAAAGCCAACAAGAGGGTGGGGGACTTAATTAGTTTGATGGTGGATTGTACTGAGCAATAAAATAATGGCCACGCTGCAGAAATATATCCTTTGTTATTATCAGAATATTTACTATGAGAGAAATCATGATAGGATATGATGTGACAGAAATTCAGTTTAGTTCACATTTTACTGTAAACCTACCTGATTCACACTTCCTGAAACAACAAGCAAACTAATTATTATTAGTAATAACGAACTTACTATACCTATCCTTTGAAATTCACACTTTTCAAATTTTGCACAGCAAAAATGTGTACACAATTGCATGCATTTGTGAAAATGTCATTATATTAGGGAGAGGTTTTTTGTTTGTTTTTTTAAAAAAGAAAATTAAATATAATTGCATACCAACATGTGTATACTAGAATTACACACTAAAACGTTGCCAGTTTTTCACCAGACCTCTAAGGGAGGAAAAATGCAGAAATGTGGTGAATTGAAGGTAAGATTGGAACAAATGAGAAATGGAAAGAAATAAAAATGGACACATTTGCCCATCCCTAACAGAATAGGACATATTTTGATGGCTTGCAATACCAGTACTGGCCCCTTCCCCATATCCCTGTGTACCTAGGGACTATGACATGGGTAGGCAAACTAAGGACCGTGGGCTGGATCTGGCCCAATTGCCTTCTAAATCTGGCCCGTGGATGATCCAGGAATCATCATGCTTTTACATGAGTAGAATGTGTCCTTTTATTTTTCTGGTAAAATGCATCTCTGGGTTATTTGTGGGGCATAGGAATTCATTCATTTCTCCTCCCCCCCCCCCAAAATATAGTTTGGACCCCCACAAGGTCTGAGGGACAGTGGACCAGCCCCCTGCTGGAAAAGTTTGCTGACCCCTGGATGAGAAACCTAATTCTGGCTGCTTTTGTTCTTTCTGAGATCGCCTGGTTCAGCAATATGTTGGCTAGCAAGTACTTACTTGGCAAGTTGTTGAGTTGGGAAGTACACAAGCAGATAAACAGAGACAGAGAGTCTGAAATCAGCTCAGATTGCAAAGCTGGGTCAGAGCCATCGGTCTCATAGGACTGGGTGCAGTATCGGACTCTGGGCTCTCAAATTTAATTGGTGCCTTATGTGATGCCAACATTCAGTGCCTTCCTGCCTCTCGTCTTGTCATTGTTGCAGTTCCCTCTGTGGCATTCTCTTGGCTCGGCACCCAGTGCGGGCAAACCAGTCATGCTCCCCTAAATCCACCTCTGCTGGGTTGAGCACTATTGACACTTTGGGTCCTTCCCTCAGCTGATCTGGTAGATACAGTACCAACTTCTGGTCTACTCTGAGACAGAGCAGAGACTAGGTCAGCAACTGCTTTTCTTCAGCAAACTAGTCCTGTAGCACAGAATATAAGGTGCCTGGGTCATGCTGCCAGAGTACCTGGTTAAGGCTCCCAGTACAGTGGTACCTCGGGTTAAGTACTTAATTCGTTCTGGAGGTCCGTTCTTAACCTGAAACTGTTCTTAACCTGAAGCACCACTTTAGCTAATGGGGTCTCCCGCTGCTGCTGCGCAGCCGGAGCACAATTTCTGTTCTCATCCTGAAGCAAAGTTCTTAATCTGAAGCACTATTTCTGGGTTATCGGAGTCTGTAACCTGAAGCATATGTAACCCAAGGTACCACTGTACTTTATATGTATGGCAACCAAGTCCACATGCATATATGGAAGGAAGAACAGATAAAGCGATGAAAGCTATAGAATAGGAATTGATGCATTTCTGAGAAAATGCTAGTTGAGATAAGCAACCATGACTTGGTTTGTATCTGCTTTGTATGGTATATTTATATGTGCTAGTTTTAAAAAATGCTGTTAACTCCCACCGTAGAATATAAATTAGTATAAATTAGATCTGAGCTGAACATTTGTCAGTTTTGATTTCTTTCCTCGTTATTTTCTCATTTCCTGGGATAAGTATTTTTCACTGAAAAAGTAGCCATGTGTGAAGGTTTTAGGGTGGCTTTGGAGAGCAGCTTTGCAGCCGCTCCAGAAGCATGCGTGCATGACAATGTGAATTTGAATTTGGTGTCTGTGCCTTGCTGACCATTGTATGAGCTTTCCTGCCATGCCCTGCTAGTTGCGCACATCCCACTTTCACATACATGTCTCGCTCCAGTTCATGCCCCATGTGCCTATAAATTCTAAACTTGAAAGACCTCTTTCTTCTGTGGCAGGAGGGACTGCATGTGTTGGAGATGTAGAATGGCAACATGGGAGGAGATGGGAAATTGTTCCATCTTGCTTTCCCTGACAGAATGATCATCTTAGCAGGAAGTTGAATTCCTCCTTGTTTTTGTTGGGTTTGTGCAGGCATAGGCAAACTCAGCCCTCCAGATGTTTTGGGACTACAACTCCCATCATCCCTAGTTAACAGGACCAGCGGTCAGGGATGATGGGAACTGTAGTCCCAAAACATCTGGAGGGCCGAGTTTGCCTATGCCTGGGTTTGCATGTGTGCTCATTCATGTACATGTTTTTATATATAGCACAGCTAGAATGCCACCTACTATACTTTTGTATATGTTGCCACCCAGCCTAGCACACTGTCAACGATGGAATTGAACTTTGGGCTGGAAGAGGTTCCCCGCCCCGTTCTAAAGTGATAATTGTGATCAATCCATGTGAATCCACTGGGAGACTATAGTACAACAACCACTGGGAAACACAGATGACATTAAAGAGAGCAATTTCATTTTTTTAAAAAATGGGAGCTGAGTTACAAAAGGGATGGCATCCTAACAGCAGGTATCATTTGTCTCAAATGGGATGGCATGGACATGGAGCTCACACAGATAGAAGCCAAGGCGACAGGAGGAAAGGTCATGCGGTGTCTTAAAACTGAGCAACAGAACAATAAAATCAATACAAATGGCTTTCAAATAGAATGCTGTGACCTTAACATTTAATCTGACACCAGATTTTGTGAGCTGGCCTCTGAGCAATTTTTACTTAGGAGGGCACAGATCAAAGAAGAAGAAGGATTTATGCAGGTGCAGGAGAAGATAGAAACGGAGCTAGCAGCAGCATCCCGGGGAGATGAAATGCATTCTGACAGTACACATTTACAAGGCTAAAATTAAGGCAATCTTGTTAGATGAGGAGCAAGGATATCCTTGGTAAGAAAAGAATATTCGACCGTGTAAGCGTCCTTTATGAATGGAAATGTTAGATATTACTATTGGAACAGCTCCTATAAATGATGTTAGAAAGTCCAGGGAGAATAAGGGAGACCAGCTTTGCCTAGGCAGCTGTGGACGGAATCACATTACAGGAGCTGCACAGCTATTTATGCCAAATACTTAGGCAAATATTCAACATTAAACACATGGGCTACTAATACTGTGCCTGAATTCTGCCATGGTGTAGAAAGGATGGCTCAGGCAGACTGCCAGCCGTCCCCACAACTGAGAGGATAATGACCAATTTGTCATGGAAATGAAAAGAAAGCAAAAGCAACCATTCTAGGTACTGACAGGACCATGCCCACATTTCCCAACAAGCTGAGGACATAAATGTTCTTCCTTGGAATGACTGTGATCAGATTATATCTGTGTGTAAATGAGTAAATGAGCTATTGGTATGGTTCCCTGGATGTAAATAAAGCTGTGTTCTTTTTCCTTTGTCTAAAGTAGAGCTGTGGAGTACAAAGTTGAGCACATAAACAGATTGTGATTGACCATTTTATCTATAGGAAAAGAGGCTTTAACCTTATGTTGTCTTGATGCTGACTAAAATTGTGGCATGGATCCCAAACACAGCTGTCTCAATTCCCCCCCCCCAAAAAAATAAAAAAAAATCCTGTGCCATTTGACAGATTGCTCCACCTCAGAGTACAGGTATACTGCAGTCACCAGATTGTTAAATGCTCCCAACGCTTAGTGGGCTGAAACAGCACAGCATCTATGGCAGATGCCAAGTGATTTTTCCACATTTCTTTCATCATCCTTTTATACGAATCCATAAACAGAATAGAGAGCTCTTGATCGGAAATGGTGGTAGTGAAAAATGTATCATTTTATTTTAATGGCATTCTGTCACTCACATGTGGCTTCTGAAGTACACCGAGCCGTCTCATCCTGCCCAACTGTGATGGAAACGCTTGTCCAAAGTCTTTAAATGACCACATTACCATTAAATCTTATGGGTGTGGGAAATCTATATTTCCTGTGTCCTTAATAAAGTCTGGAGTAGATTTGCATCCAAAATACAATATGCAAAATAAATAAAGGCCGGGGGAAGAGCTCTTGTTACAGCATATATTCTAATGCAAGATTGGGCAAAATTTTTGAACCTGAGGACCACATTCTCTTCTGAGCAACTTTCTGGAAGCCACATGTCATTGGAGGTTGGGCAAGAGGCATACGTGGAGAAAGCAATGAATGTGAATTTTACCTCTACAGCTGGAAGCAGTAATACTTCTGAATATGAGTTCCTGGAAACCACAGGAGGGGAGAATGCTCTTGAGCTCAGGTGCTGTTTGTGGGTTTCCCACAGGATCTGGTGGACCACTATGCAAACAGGATGCTGGACTAGGTGGGTATAAGGCTGTCGATTGTGTGGGAAAGCCCAGGGTGCGCACACACCACCATCCTTATGCAACTGAACCACAGAGAGCTGCTGGTTTGAGACTTATTCTAACATGAAAATTGATGCATGTGTTGGAAAAAATGGGGCTATAGAAAAATTAGCAAATTCTGAACTCTGAAAGCTCACATTGAATGCACAATATGCAAGCATGTGGAAGAGCTGATTGACTCCTTACTGATGCTGCAAAAAGTTAGCTCAACATAGAAGGTGACATAGCCTACAGCTTCTGAAAGCCAGACAATCAAAATTGATGTATTTTGTAATGAATCTCTTGCTGAACTTGTCAGGTAAATGTGACCTAGATGATTAAGGATTGTTAGTGCTGCTGCAAGCTAAAAATATTTGTAAAACTGAGTGTAAAATAGGGCTCAGAGTCACAGTACTCCTCATAACCAAGGATGGACTGGGTTTCACTCAGTTTCTCATTTTCCCAATCTTAAGTTCACTATATTAGTTTGGTTTGTTTGTTTCATTAAAAAAACCCTTCATGTATACATTTTTTTGTACACATTGATTCAGAGATGTGTGGATTTTGAAGGACACCTATAGTTTGGAGGAACAGCGAATTAGGTAAGTTCACCTTTCAGTGAAAAATGAATGAAATTTCTTCCCAATTCTTACTCATAAGATACACAGTCCAAGTGAAGTAGCTGGAAAGTACAAATAAACACATTAAAGCCTGGGAAACAGACCTATACTTTTAGAAAGAGAATGGTCAATCTAAACAATAATCAGACGCCTCTGTCTTTTTATCTAATAGATCTATTAATCCATACTCATATATTTGTTTTTATACAGGCTCTTTTAAAGCCATTCAACATCTGTTCCCAATCCAATCCCATTGGGCAGACACAAGCAATATTGTTTTTAAAAAGCAGGGAGATTAAAATATGGAGTATACCAAGAGGTGTGGATGCTGGAAGTTAAGGTGAATGAAAATTTACTCCATATGTTTTGATGGAAACTCTTCAGAGCAAATTAATGGCCCATTAATGCTCAATGTACTTGAATAGCTAAGGTGCATAGAATTCTTTTATGAACTGAAAATATGATACTTAATTTACTTTCTTAGAACATTACAACTCCAACTATCCCTTTTCCATGTTGCCATTCCTTTATACACTGCTCAGTCTCCTCTTTAAAAGATTTCTAGTAAGAGACTGACATTTAGTTAAACAAAAGGACATATTTCTTTGTAGTACTACAGTATGTAATGGTTTGCTGAATTTATTGGCACTATAAAGATAATACATCCTTTCCAAGGGAAAATCATACAAAGAGAACAAAGTTTTAAAATGTGCATTTGCATAATAGTTATGGCTTCATACAATTTAGACTCTAATGAAACACAATGAAATATATTAATAAATTGTATTACATATCTGAAATGTAGAGAACCTCATGAGAAACATGTTTCAAAGAGCAATCAAAGCTACAATATTTAATTAAATTTCACTCCTGTATTTTTATATAAAGGTACATTAAGTTCAAGTTGAATAGCCAGACCCAATATAACTAAAAATCATTCTTTAGATCCTATCATGTGTGTTAGCACAATTGCTTAGGACACATGTCTCTATACACACCTGCATAGATAAGGAATAAATTACTGGTGAAGGTGAGATTTAGCTCGTGTGCTAGGGAAACATTTCACCTTGGGACCCGGGAACTGTTCTTCAAGTGGGCAGGCGGGTATCTCCCTAGTAGAGAGGGCCAGTTACTAGCATGCTTACTGAAATACAAAGAAGTACAGCATGAGAAACTTCAGTTTGTTTAGTCAAGGTACTGAGTTATCCTAATACGACAGAGATAAAATACACAATTTCCATAAACAAAATTTTATTAAGAGAGGAAGTAGAAATGTAAATTTAGAGGTTAACAGCAGGAGGCCATCCCCAAGGCAGGAGTGTCTGCTGGAAAAACTCATGAAGTGCACACAAGAGGTTGGTGAGGAACTTGTGTGACTCATCCAGTTGAGGGATTCCAAGGCACTCATAGCCTTTAATTACAAAGACTCAAAAAAGAATAGGGTAGTCCTGGAAGGGTGGTTTTCATGTATTTAAAATGAGTCCTAATGTAACCAGCCCAAGGCCCATCTTCTCCAGCATCCTGTTCTTACAGTAGCCAACCAAATACATATGGAAAGTCCGCATGTGGGCCCAAGGGCAAAAGCACCCTTCTTGCTTGCGATTCCCAGCATCCAAATTCAGAGGTATACCACCTATTTGGGTACATGTAATAGTCACATAAAAGCAAACAAGTTAGAGGAATCAGAGGTGTGCTGCCAAGCCCTACTCCTTCTGGTGCAACATTTTAATCCAGTTTACAGCTCAACACAAATTTGAGAGCAGAGATTTGAATTTCATTTATTCATAGAGGTTCCTTGTACGTTTTAGGACCCTAGTCTGATAAATCTTTACCAGCTCACCCTCCCCAAGAAAACTTAGCCTTTTGAGTTTACGTGCACATGATGGGACACACAAAATGGCAGTGCAAGAGTGTTCTGCTTACAACTGCCTTCCTTGATACTGAACTTTTCTTTGGAATTCTCAGTTCCTTCTAGCTCCCTACCTTGTTAGGGACAGGTGACCTGGGCTTTCCAGATATGGTTGGAGTCCCACTCTCATCATCCCCAGATGGCATGGTCAATTGTCAGGGATGATGGGTGTCATCATCCAACGATATTTGGAGGGCCGCAGGTTCCACCAACAGCTTCTAATACCACCCGTTTCTCATAGCAAGGTGACCAGTCATGAGCAAGCATTACAAATATCATATGGGTTCTGCATTGCATTTGGCACAACATCTGTGCTTTGATCTTGAATTTTCTCTAACACACACAAAAATCACAGCTGATTTGCTTTTTTAAAAAAACAAAAACAAACCTGTTCTGTGCTTTGAGTTATTCCTAAGCTTGGTTGAACATTTTCCCCCTTAAAGTATCATTCAAGTTCAAAGCCCTGCGGCACATGAGAGATTTAGATTGTTCTTGCCAATCTGCATGACCGTTAAATTGATGCCAGTTGAATTGCAGCTGCCAAAATTTTAAAATTCAACTAGTGCCTTCTGTAGTCCTCTGTGGGTTTTACTAACTGAAGAATTTAAGGCCGAACTATCCAAACCTCTGCTTTGCAAACAGTGTTGGAGTGCACAAATGAAGTAGTTAGGAGTCTTAAAATGCCAAGGGAGCGACGATCGCAAGAGACTGAGCAAGTATTTCCATTACATTAAATTGCTAAAGGCTCAAAGCTCAATATAGCTCTCCCCACTTGAGAGCAATGGACCACTGGGCCAGTGACTCACTGTTCATCATAAAGGATGTTTGTCTTAATCTAGTTTATCACATATAACAGCACTGATACACCAGTGCTAAAGCTTTACGTATCCAAGACTACTGGGGCCATGACTGATTTATTCAAAATATGCTTGTTTTGGAGAATTCATGGCTGTTCCCCACCTCTGCTCTCTTTCCATCCAGTCCATTTCATGTGTTTACACATCATCTGCAACATTTCGATAGGACTTTCAAGTACTTCTCATTAATTTTCTCTTTTTTTCAGGTCAGCGCTACCACTAGGGAGAGTAAGGCAGCTATCGCAGGCAGTGAATGTTATGCAGTGGGGTGGAAGCAAACACTCCACCGTTTTCCCTTCACTTCCCTCCCTACCTTCAGTGTGTTGGAGGACGCTGTCCTTTTGTCAGTGCTGAAGTAAGAGTCAAATGCCAATCTGATTGGGTTTTGTATGCAGAAAGGTTTTGAGGCCTTAGCCACTCCTCAAGTTCTTTATCAAATAAGGAAAGAGGGGAAATGGTGAGGTTTTGCAGAAGAGGTCAGATATTTCTGGTCCTTCTCTGTGTGTTTTTCAACCTCAGTGAATAGTGTAAAGGTATGAAAACGGTGCTCCATGATCACTGCAGATGGTAACAGCAGCCACGAAATTAAAAGATGCCTGCTTCTTGGGAGAAAAGCAATGACAAACCTAGACAGCATCTTAAAAAGCAGAGGCATCACCTTGCCAACAAAGGTCCGTATAGCTGAAGCTATGGTTTTCCCAGTAGTGATGTATGGAAGTGAGAGCTGGACCGTAAAGAAGGCTGATCGCTGAAGAATTGATGCTTTTGAATTATGGTGCTGGAGGAGACTCTTGATCTTCTTGCAGTCCATGGGACTCTCAAATCGATCCATTCTTAAGGAAATCAGCCCTGAGTGCTCACTGGAAGGACAGATCATGAAGCTGAGGCTCCAATACTTTGGCCCCTTATGAGAAGAGAAGACTCCCCGGAAAAGACCCTGATGTTGGGAAAGATGGAGGGCACAAGGAGAAGGGGATGACAGAGGAGGAGATGTATGGACAGTGTTATCGAGGCTACCTTCATGAGTTTGACCAAACTGCAGGAGGCAGTGGAAGACAGGAGTGCCTGGCGTGCTCTGGTCCATGGGGTCATGAAGAATCGGACAAGACTAAATGACTAAAGAACAACAAACGCAGAAAGGTGTGTATGTCTTATCTTTTGCATCCCGTACTTTGTATCACTCTACTTTTGGGTGTGTTCTTTTTCAGCCAAATTCATAAATGGCTTTGGATCCTTGGATTGAGTTAGTCTGCCGCTCTGAATGTGATGCCAGAAGACATTCTGCTTTCCTAGTTCCTGGCTGGGTACTCATCCTTGCATCTTTGAGTTGCGGAATACCAGGCGATTCAAGAAAAACTGTCTGGCTTGGTGTGAAATCCTTGCTCTGAGTGCTGCACTGCCACTGGACGCTGCCCCAAACAGCCTTTCTGCAACCAGAGGAAATACTTTTTGTCCTTTGTTGGAGGAGGGGTTTCTGTTAATGCTAAAGACCCCTGCTCCCCCAGTTGTGTATTGGGCTGAGCAGCAGTGCTGAGCATCTTTTTTAAAAGCCATATTCCACATGCACCTTCCTTTCTGAATGTGGCCCATGTGTCAGCAGTGGGTGGGGCCAGAGGTGAAAGTGGGTAGAGAAACAAATATGGCATGCACTTGCTTATACATTCTTTGTGATAAACACCCAGGCAGGCGTGGTACATTGTGAGTTTTCAAGGACACATTCCACCCAGGCAAGAACACTCAAGGAAGATGCAAAGCAGGCCTGGTGAGGGGCGTTAACCTGGGGAGTTTGGGTGTGGCTTGGGAGAGGTTGTCATCTGAGGAAAGACCAGGGGATCAGACACAGAAGCTTGGAGGACTACATGTGGCCGCATCCCCAAGTTGTTGTTGTTTTTACCCCAGGACAGACCATAATGAAAGAAAGGTATCGCCCTATATCTATTCTGTCAGCCTTTGCCTTTCCCCTCAGAAGCCAAAGCAATCGCCTTACAGCTTCCTTGGCAATCCTAAACCTTCACCCTCTCATTTCTGCGCCAGCCTTAAGTAGCTAATTGCTAAGTTGCCCTTTTGCTATATTTTCTTGATTAAACTCAGTTTCTAGAAAACCTCTGTTCACAGCTCTCTGGCTTCCCAAATATCTTACAAGGGTACTCTGCTGCCTTGAAAAAATAATCTGAAGTTACACATGCTGCACCCCTTTGGATTTTCACGAATGAGCTCATTTCTGGGTCAGCTCTACCTGAGAGACAGCAGCCTGTCCTCCAAAGGAGAATAACAGAACCAGGGTCACAGTAGGAAATAATTTCTCTGGCATATTCAACCTAAATCTCTGTCCCTCCCATGAACTATTCATGCTCTGGAAGGGATTATTTCATGAACATGGAAAAGTAATATTGGATGTATAGAGAGACATATTCCAAGCAAGCGTGATAATATTATACCACCCACTTTGTGTTTCCCTGCCCTCATATATAGGCAGCAGAGATGGAAAAATGCACAACAAGGCCTCAATATGTCACACATGGCAACACTGCACAGTATGGAAGACAATGGAGAAAGTAGACATGGGGCCACTGATTTCATTAGCAACCCAGTACTTGGGATAATGTCTAGTGCTATCTTAATGTTTGTGGGAAAGATCTTGTAAACATTGCAATCCTCTGCCACGATCCCCTGACCACTCTCAGGCTCTTTGCTTGGGATGTCATTTGTATTCTTTCTGATTGCAGGGATTTGCAGAGATAATGCCTTTTGAGAGCTGATAATCTGAATAATGTAAGAGCTGCAATCTCGGCAGTGTTGTATTTGCATAGCTATTTATGTAAATATTATCAGGTTTAAACCTTCAAAGGGCTGCACATTTTAAAATTGCCATTGTTTCACTGAATGCTTCATTCCCTGCATTTGATGGCAAAAAGATCAACTTCAAGGGTTTTCAATTTACAAACAGTGAATGCATATTAAAGCTTTTGCAGGCAGCGCTTCATGGACCACACAGTCACTTTGGGTAATTTGAAATTTGAAACCATAAACTTTTGAGGTGAACCGTATCAAGATCAACTTAAGGACACACGCAGGCCTAAACTCAGATGTTTCTTGAGAGGCCTTCTAAGATGTCAATTTAAATACATATAACATATTTGCTAGGAAGCAACCAATGGAGCTAAGTCTTTGGCATAGCACTACAACAGCTTTTGGCTCCAGTTCCTTTTTGAGAATGCACTCAATTGAAAACCCAGCTTCGCCCGTACATTATGTGTGAAACAGAGGGAGGAATATTCCAGCCCTATGCACATATACTAAGAAATATGTTCCCTTGTGTTTCCTATGAGCAGAGATCTAGAAAGAATGGAAAGGCCCCACCATCCATCAAAAAGGGAAGGCAATCCATTCATCTGCTGCTCACATTTTAAGGTACACTTTCTGTAGATTGTGGGAAGATGCTTGTAATGGAAACAGCTCCAGATTACTCAAGCAAGTCAACCAAACTGTGTGCTACAGAAGAAGACACCCTCCCTTAATCCTTTGAGTAAGTAACATTGAATGGCACTTTCACGCCTAATATTTTTGGTCCAAGAGTAGGTGTGAGGGACCTTTGGCTCTCCAAATGTTGCTAAACTACAACTCCCATCATCTCTGGCCATTGGCCATGCTTGCTGGGGCTGATGCGAGTGGTTCAACAACATCTCGAGGACCAAAGTTGCACACTGGCCTGACAGTCAAATAGAAAGCTGGGGTAGATGGACCTTAATCCACTGAATAAGACCATTCTTACTATCTAGTAATGTAACTTCTAGTGATTTACTTTCAAGTACTTCTAAGTTAGGAGTTTCTGTTAGACATCTCCAAAATGACTTTATATCTCATTTATTTTTATCTCTCCATCCTATTGTCTAGCCCAGTGTTTTTCAACCTTTTTTGGGCAAAGGCACACTTGTTTCATGAAAAAAATCACGAGGCACACCACCACTGTGTGCGGAGAGGGAGATGTCAGAGCCCCGCTGCTCTCTATGGGGAATCGGATGACAGCGGACCGCCTGTCCGCTCTCATCCAATCCCATCCGATCTGATCCCCACCCAGGACGGATGGAAAATAGGGTGGACACAGTCCGGCGCCCGCCTAGTGGGCGAAAATTTGACTTTTTTAAAAAAAAAATCTTTTGAATTTTTCAATTTTTCCCACGGCACACCAGGCAACATCCCGCGGCACACTAGTGTGCCGCGGAACAGTGGTTGAAAAACACTGGTCTAGCCAACTCTTAATACAACAGGCCCTGGGTTATGGTGTAGTGAGGTTTCTGGTTCTTTAGCCACGAGGGACATACTGATTGAGATTGTAACCAAACTTTAGATCAAAAAGACCACATGGAACTTCACAGATTTGGATATATTTGCTCTAATATTCTCTGTGTCTGTGTTTATTCAACTCCTAGCCCCTGGGGGCAAGTCTCAAAGAATAAACTATTTTTTTATAATAAAAAAACACAAATAAATCATCCACATGAACAGCTTGCAAACCAGAATCATGAAAATTGCAGAGTGCTAGCTGGTAACCTTGAGGGAAATTATTCAAAGAATAAGATGAGTGCATTTATCTGTATTTCAAAACTGTGGGTGTTTATGTCTTAATTCAAGAAATTCCTGTGTGCTTGCTGGAGCTCTGATTTTAGCAATCCATCTCCACTAACCAAAGAACACACACACACACACACACACACACACACACACAGTTTGGAAACATGCAGCTAGCTTAGACATTTACAAATTGCTCCATGCTGAGCGGCCCAGCCATCTCCAAGGTTGAACCGATGTGGAGGAAGCAACATCTGATGTGGTGCATCCCTCGATACCAGCAGCATTTATCAGCTGTGATTAATGTAAATGTGGTGGATGAAAAATGTGTCATTGTACTCAAGTGAGTAATTTGTAGGACATGGCTGTATCTAGGGTCACACCAAGCAAATTTTTTATTCATGTAATCAGCTTCTCATATCTACTTCCATAGAGTGGTTATACCACTCCATGGAGTCGTGTGTACATTTCTGAATGAACTGAAAGTACACGATGTCATACATGAATCTGGATTAGTATTATATATCCACCTTAAATGCAAAATATGGTGTAAGGGTGGCAAAATTGGCCACACATGGGTGATTGTGATATGGAAGGTGTCACACAGGGACGGATACACTCATGTGCCACCCTCCCCATTTAAATTACACAAGAACAGGGATGGGCAAGCATGCCAATTTTGGTTTCTTTCATTTGTTCATTTTTCTAATCTTGAATTATTCACATTTCTTGATCAGGGTGGGTGTGTTTGTGTATTCCTTCTGAAAATTCACTGGCATCTTCGTTAAATTTTCTCCTACTATACACATTTTTGGATGCAATTTTCCCCTGTATACATATTTTGCAAAATAATTTCCTCTAATATAAATATTTTTATATGTTAATTCTACTAATATATTCATTGATGTGCAAACTTTGCCTCAGTATATGCATTTTTGAACACACTACCTGGCTGGAGAACTGCATTGCAAAATTTGTTTCAGTTTCAGAAACTGAATCACATAAGTTTGCTTTTAAATTTGAACTGATTTTAATTCCCCTCCCAAGCTTATACATGAGAGAGGGAAGGGCAGCTTTAGTCATGCCCACTGGCATGCAATCTCTGACCACCGATAAATTGTTGAATGCAGCCATTAGATGCAAAAGAGTTGCCCGGTCCTGGTATAAAGAAAAGGGATTGACAAGTCACTAAAAATGGCTGCTACAGAAAGACCCCTCTGAGTGTTTTTAGTCAACATTGTGTGATGAACTCTCAAAATTTCTATTTTTTTGGTTTAGTTTTAAGCTTTTCATTTGTAAATAATTTTTGAAAACAATTCCCACCACTGGACAAACAACAGAGCATAAAAGTAGGCAGCAGCATTGGTAAAAGGAAGCATAAAGGTAAAGGGACCCCTGACCATTAGGTCCAGTCATGACCGACTCTGGGGTTGCAGCACTCATCTTCCTTTACTGGCCGAGGGAGCCGGCGTTTGTCCGCTCCACAGACAGTTTTTCTGGGTCATGTGGCCAGCATGACTAAGCTGCTTCTGGTGAACCAGAGCAGCGCACGGAAACATTGTTTACCTTCCCGCCGGAGTGGTACCTATTTACCTACTTGCACTTTGTCGTGTTTTCAAACTGCTAGGTTGGCAGGAGCAGGGACCGAGCAACGGGAGCTCGCCCCGCTGTGGGGATTCGAACTGCTGACCTTCTTATCAGCAAGCCCTAGGCTCTGTGGTTTAACCCACAGTGCCACCCGCGTCCCAAAAGGAAGTATACCTATACTTAAAATCAGAAGGAAACAAAATCTACAGCACAGACAATAGTATCAATGTCAACAAAGCAAATGCAGGACCGACGATGACCAAGGCATGGCTTGGTGGACATTTTTAATAACAAAAGTAAATTATAAACTACAAACCTAATTAGGATCTGAAATCACAAGGTTTTAATATTCAGTTTTATATACATGGACATATCCTACCTAAAACCCTCAAAAAGCAGCTGCAAAACAAAAAAACAAAGTAAAACAAATGAACAGCAGAACAGAGTTGTATGGGCAACAATAAATCACTCAGCCAGTGTTTTCATCAAAAGTCTTCTGAAGTAATCAAGATTTTGCTGCCTGCCAGAAGTTGAGGAATATAGGCAGCTGAATTACTCTGAACCAGAGCATTGATTCATCTAGCTCAGTTTTGTTTACACTGGCTGGCAGAGGCTCTTAGTGGTTTTAGACAGGGGACAGTCCCTGTTCTACTTGGAGATGCTGGGGATTGAATCTGGGATCTTCTGAGTGCACGGCAGATGCTCTGCCACTGAGCAACAGCTCTTTCCTTAACAGTGCTGGAGCATTGGGAAGTAAAGAGAGCAATAATGAAGCTGTAGATTGTGTCCTCCCTAAAAGAGGGCAGGTGTTGCGGTGAGACCTGAAGACTGACCCCCTGTGCTGTGGGTGGGTTTGATTGGTTAGCGACAATACCCGATTGGTAGGTCCCTCGATGTTGGGTTCAATGTGACCAATGGGGCGCAGTCCAAACGGATCGAGGGACCTATTTATACCCATGCATGTGACCCATGCACGGCTCATGCATTCGGAACACCCGCCCACCTCTCCCTATTTTTAGGGCATTGTGCTTTGACTTTGCTATGCCATCGTGTGTCGTCTGTTGTTTCCCCACTTGGCTGATTGGCTGTTGCCATTTGGGTTTCGCCTGCCATGTAGCAAATCGTCACAACTTGTAAGGTTGTGGACAGGCTCTGGTTCAGGTGATAGCCATGGAAGAACGCTCTCACCATCCCTATGTGAAGGGTATTCTGTTAAAGGAATCCATAAACTCAACTGATTTGGTCAACCCCTGAGAGGGGGTTGTGTCTGTACCTGAGTCCAGGGGGGCATCGGGGTGGTGAACCGGCTTTTCGCCTACCCAGGTTTTCACCCTTGGCTGACCTATGCTGGTGCCCCGGGTCAGCGCTGCCTGCAAGAGTGCAGGGAGCTAGTTGAACCAGAGCCTATGTAACCACTCACCTTCTGTAATCAATAAAGTTGTGGCCTAAATTCTGCCAAAAAGTAAACTAAAATTCGAGTCGTGTGTGTGTGTATTTATGGGGGAGGTCTCTGGGTCTGAACATGCAACTGAAATTTCTGCATTGCATGGGGTTGGGCTAGATGACCCTTGGGATCCCTCCCATCTCTACAATTCTGTGATTCTATGAAGTCAATCAGGTTCCCTTAGGAGGCCACTGAGTGCTGTTGCACTCAGGTCCTGCATATAGACTTCCCATAGGCATTTGACTGGCCTCTATGAGAAGACAATACTAGATTAGATGGGTCTTTGGACTAATCCAGCATGACATTTCTTATGCTGTTAGGAAGTTCCATTACAGATAAGGTCCCGTTATGTCCACTGCGTCTCAGACACTAGGGTGGAGGGAGATACACAGAATAGCTGTGATCGTGTCTGTATCCTTGTACCGTGATAGGCCTTGCTATAGCACAGCAAACTTAAACACCAAATGTTTACACAAATAAAGGATGTAATTAAAACAAAACAAAACAAAACCCATGTGGGCAATATAGATCAATTTCACTGGGCTATTTTAGTGTCTGGGTCATTTTGGGTCAGATTAGACTTATATGACATTTGCCATTTTCTTTGATTTTCTTCAAATGCAATGATATTAAATTACTAAGACGGAGTCCCTGTGCAAACTGAGGATCCACTGAACTCAGTGGGATGCCTCGTTGAAGAGGCTTAAGAACAGATATTAATGAGTTCTAAAACATCTCAACTTTTCTAAATAATTGGCATGGCATGGCCAAAGTTAAACAGTTTTCTTAAACTAATGTGTAAAACTCTCCAGTTTGAAGTCAATGGCACTTTAAAGGGAATAACTTTGGCTGGAACATGTCCAATGATCTTAGACTGATACATGTTTTATGGTACTTTGGGAGCTGCATTCTAACTAGAGTGCCATTCTGCCCAGCTCCTGTATATATAATTCATCCTATCGATTGTCTTTACAATATGCTTGCATCTCTTCATATTTTGGCCTCTTTTTTATGGCTGAGACACCCTTGCTACACAATCCTAAGCATATCTACTCAGAAGTAAGCCTCAATGAACTTAATGGGACTTATTCCTATTGTATAGGATTAACTCAAATATTTCTAGTGTTTACATTAAAAAAGGGGGGGAATGGATAAAACAGCTCCCCCAAGGTGTCATGATGTGCACAAACTTGGATAGCTTTAAAGAAGGATGAGACACAGTCATGGAGGAGAAAGTAATCAGTAGCTACTAGCGATGATGCCTGTGTTCAGTCTCTTCAGTCTCCACCATCAGAGACTGTATTCTTCTGCTAACCAGTTGCTTGGTATCACATGTGAGTAGTTACCCTCAGGTCTTGCTTGCAGGCTTCCCAGAGGCATCTGGTAAGTCACTGTGTGAAGAGGATACTGAACTACATAGGTTTTGGCCTGATGGGCTTTTCTAAGGCTGGCTGAACTAGCATTCAGGTTCGCAATATGGACATATGTCCTATTAATTGCAAGGCCAGGAGGGATGGCAACTCCTGTTCAATCACCGTGGCTGATGGTTCCACTGGGAGTTCTCTTTTTATATATGTCTATCTCCCCACACCTCCTGGGTTTTCTAGCCTCTCATAGAACTGGAGAGAGGCACTCACTTATGAATCCAACTCGCTTGTGTCTGCAGATCATATATATTCAAAGAGTGACTCAGTTTGGATTAATAATAATAATAATAATAATTTATTATTTATACCCCGCCCATCTGGCTGAGTTTCCCCAGCCACTCTGGGCGGCTTCCAATCAGTGTTAAAAATAGTACAGCGTTACATATTAAAAACTTCCCTGAACAGGGCTGCCTTAAGATGTCTTCTAAATGTCAAGTAATTATTTATCTCTTTGACATCTGATGGGAGGGCGTTCCACAGGGCGGGCGCCACTACCGAGAAGGCCCTCTGTCTGGTTCCCTGTAGCCTCACTTCTCGCAATGAGGGAACCGCCAGAAGGCCCTCGGCGCTGGATCTCAGTGTCCGGGCTGAACGATGGGGGTGGAGACGCTCCTTCAGGTATACAGGACATTTAAGATGTTGTGGGGTTCATTATCAGTCAATGTTAATAGTAATAATAATGTCAATGGTTTACCCGCCTTACCACTCGCAGAGCACTCAAAGCAGAATCAGGGCTGTACCAAAAACATCATCACCTCATTGTCAAATATTAATAAAATGAAAGCACAATGGAGCAAAACCAGTATAACTGGAAGATACCAAAAATAAGGCAAGGCAAACAAAAAGTATGCAATCAGCTGTGGAAACTAAGGCAAATTACATGGGACACAGAATTCCACAAGCTTGATTCCATTTCAGAGAACCCAGATGGTTTCCACTATCTAGGCATGAGCAGGAAGTGGGGATCGCAGAGGCTGATTTCCAACGGACTGCAGGGGATGGGCAGAATAGGTTGAGATGGTTCTTAACAGCATGTGTTTGTAACTATGAGACATTACATTTGATTTAAAACCTCAGTCCTATCATTTGATTGGCCCTTGAGTGACCGGCATCAATTTCCTGGGTGTATTTTATATTTACGACAGTTATATAATGATAAAGGTCCTTGGTTATTATATTTGTACAATTCCACAAACTGAACAGTCTGCGCCTAGGTACAATTGTGGAGCATTATCTAATAGTGTCATTCTATCTGGTTGGGCTTTCATTGTGCTTCTCCTTCCCTAACTGCTGTACTTATTCCTGGGGGAGGGCGGGGGGAACCCTGTGAAGAATAGTGTGCTGACTGCTGATAAATTCACCACATTCCAAATAAAAGACATGGCTGAGTACCTTTGACTTGCAGCAAGTGTATATATGAGTGCTGGAAACGCTAGCCAGGTTGAATCTAAAGTGTCTCATTTGCTTGTGCACCTGATACCATCTGAAGCAATATTTCTCATACCTTTCCTAGGGAATTAGAACGCCCCAAGACCTAAGGCATGGGGCATGGAGCGTAATAAGAGACATTTCTCTTTTTATTAATTGGAATGCAGAGAACAAGGGCACAGACCTAACAAAATTTCCAAAAGGTTTCTATATAGGGGAACGAAAACAGCTTCCCATTTATCATTTGTATGGCTAACGCTGGCATTTGCAAAAAATATTTTTTATTAAAAACTGTAACAAATTACACTTCAAAGACTATGGCAAATGAAACATTTGCACTGCGGTCTATTCCTTTCAACAGCTGCCTCTAACAGATTCATTTCATTGAGCATAAGAAGCTTTTCTCAATAGGCAAGGTGTAAATAAATTCCTGAAAGAACCTTTGTTGTACATGCTCCATCTTGATAAGGCAGAGCCAGAACAAGACGCAGCAATACGTTGAATGATTTCCATCATTCCATTTATGGGGTCTACCATGTACTCTCTTTCAGAGTACACTCTTTTGATATCCTGGAGTCTGACACATTTGCAGATAGACTATTTTAGCACCAGGCTTTTACACTGTTGAGCCGGGTTCTTCATGGCAAAAACCTGTTTCACTAGCCATTTGTCCCTGTGCTAGTTTAACTTTCTTAATTTTTCTATTAGGGCTGTTTCTCATACATATTGGTACTAGTGGTCTATGTACACTCCTGATAGATCCTTCCAGTGTCTAGTTATGATATTTCTAGCTGCTGAGATTAAATGATTTATAAATTCCTTGACATTGCTCCGTTGCTGCCCTGAAAGATATTTAATAGGGCTAGTTCTGGAGTTGCTTCCACTACCTGTTTTGATATTTTGGAGATTTCCTGCAGTACTGATATCCAAAGGGATTAGACTTCACACACCCCCTCCCAACAGCATACGAATCAATATGGCTAATCTGATCCAGCAACTGCACCCCCCCTCCCCACATATAAGCAAACCATACTGCAACCAACCAAGCTCTGGGCTTTCCAGTCTCTCACATTGCCAATCAAAATAAATAAATAAAAACCCATATAAATAAAGGACCCACCCACACGACAGTGACACAAAAATCCCTGCACAAAGATCATTATCCTTCCATCTCTCTCCCCTCTCCTCTCTCCCCGTCAACGTCTATAACAATAGCGTCTCATACCAAAGGGAAGCAAACTGTGAAAAACACTCTGACTTGAAAATGGAGATCCTATATATACTTTTCCTTGCTTATTTGTTAGTTTTTATTAAACATTTTTGTGCTACAAAACAAACAAGAGGAAGGTAGTAGTTTGCTCCATTTGTTTGTGCTCCAGACCAATGCAGAATGAACTCTTTATGCCTTGGTGGAAGAAAGGTCCGTTTCTACTGTTGTCTATAACAATGCAGCTGCCAGCATATATGGATGCCTATGTGGGAGGGGAGGCAGTTGTGTCCCCCAGATAAACCATAATAAGCTCCAGAGTCAGATCTTTCTCTGTAGTTTTTCTTTTTAATTAGAGCTCTGGCCTTTGTAGAACCCATGAAATGAGGCAAAATGGGCAGGCACAATTCTGCTCATTTGTTTTGTGCGATACTGTCCTCCTTACGCCTTTCAGTGTTTTAAAGGCAACTCATGAAGGCCTAGCAATGAGCAACATTTAGGAAAGCAGAACTAACAGTTGATAAAAAGAAGGTTAGAGCAGTTCTGGGTAACCTGTGACCTTGCAGATGTGAGGCGGTGCCACAGACCTGCAGTGGTATTGCTTTCTGGTTGCTTTCTCCAGATGCCCACGCTGGCAAACCATTTGGAAGACCCAGAAGAACCTTAAGCAACTGATTTGGTATTATCTCCAAAGTGCTAACATCATCCAAACTCCACAGTTCTTCGCCACACAGACTTCTAGCAATAAGCTTGCCAACACAGATCTGAATATTAAAGGCGTGTAGCTTTCTCTCCTGCCCTTAGAGAAATTTGGAACAACCTGGACTAACTGAAAAGTAGCAAGTTTTATTGCTAATTTGTGCCCTTTCCCACACAGACATTTGTTTAAATGGATCTTTGAATATTAGAAACTGTGGACTTGATCTATGTCCTCTTGCCAAAACCTATAACTTTGGTTTTCTTATAATTTACTTTTAGATGTTCCTCCTTGCGGGAGGCTCACATATTTTTAATAGGAGTCGGAGCCTTACCTGGATAAAGGAGATGAGGGCAACTTTATCTGCATATAGCAGGGCACAGCTGTACCACTTTGAGCAGAAATGTTGTCCTGCATCCTGTGATGAATCATGTCTACCGCCTCTGATGCTGTATGCCACCACATAGCACAAGGGGCTGCTGTGGCCAATCGTGGTTCCCCAACAAGGGAGCATACATATTTGTCACATTCACATTTTACATTTCTAGACTGCTACCCAACAACTTCAATGGCCACAAGCTAAATCAAATTGCCGCAATTGCCACTGGCTACAAACAATAAAAACCTGATTCTCTAAATTGAATGTACTGATGGGTAGAGCAGTACAACCCCCTTTTGTGCTGAGCTGTTTGGCAGAGACCAATCTAACCAATCCTGCTGGCCTCTACTAGCCCCCTGCTAGCTGCTGAACATGCAGGTGGGTGGAAGTATCCTTGGCGAGATCCCTGATAGAGGCAGACAGAAAACAAGTCCCTAAATGGGGCTTTCTGGGTAGTGTGTATGAGAGAGAAAGCTGGCCTTCAACCCACTGAAGTGGGTTGTACCACTGTGTGATAGTACCAGGCCCAGTGTTGGCCTAATCGTGGAACGAGCTCGAGGCTGGTGCAGCCATCTGCCTGTCTCTCCATCTATCCCCACCTCCACCCCCCGGTGTGCGGTAGGGCTGTGGTAAAACCAACTGGGCTGTGTGTGTAGGTTAGGACTGCTCCCATTCCATTTTCATTGGTGTGGCTTAATGCATACTGAACTTTTTCTGGATTGAACTCAGCAAGTGAAGTGGCCCTTTTGTAGGATAGTTTCTACTGCTGGTGGTGGTTCTTGGGAAAGCTATTAGAGTCTCTTGGGAAGGCTAGATTTTACCTCATGAATTCTTGTGTAATTGTAAGCTCACCTGCCGCAGACATTTTGCATAATGTAGGGATTTTACTGGCTGCCTGGGAAAAAACCAAGAGCTGCTCAGTTGGAGCTCCTGATATTTCTCACTGTCAAACAGTAATCACAAGATTTTTCCTAAGACTGAGAAGAGAGTTGGAGAAGAGCAAAACAGCAAAGCCAAGATAAATAAAAGGCTTGTTACAGGCAAATAAGATGTTTTTGTATTGCAAGCTTACACTTCCAGTGGTGTAATGTTTAGAGTAATATACACTGCAATTATTAAATATTTATATACGGAAAGCATTGCTGCGGGAAAAGGATTATGTCTCAGATTGTTAAAAATCTATGGTTCATTTTCTTGCTGCTAGGGAATAAAAGGGATACTATATTTTCTTGATCAAATAGTCCATCTATTCCAGAACTACTTACAAATAAATGTCAGGTTCCAGGTATGTTTGATACAGCAAACCCACGAACACTGTCAATGTACAAATCAGGATACAGCAAGAATGGTGAAGGAGGGCTGGTGGGTAAACTATGGCTAAGCTTAACACTCCATGCTCCAGAGCTCAACCTTGAGGTATGAAGGTCTACTGCAGGTGGATAGACCTTTGCCCCTCTAACATCAGTTTCTGCTTCATATTACAACCTATGCAGACAGAAGGTGGTGTCTTCTCCAGCAGATTGTATAAGAAAGGCATGGGGAACCCCTGACTTCCAGATGTCTTTGAAGTACATCTCCTGTCACCCCTAGTGATAAGTTGTGCTGGCTGGGGCTGATGGGAATTGCAGTGCAACAACACACCAAGAGGGTCACAGCTTCCCCATTTAGCATGGGAAAGTGATTTGAAAGGATAGAGAACAACATGTGATTTCGGTCAGGCTTAATCCTGAACCTCTGGCCTACCTTGCAGCGAATCAGTATGCCAAATCCAAAGCCTGAAGTCCAAGGTCAAGCCACACAAATGAAGTCCAAATGCCAAAGGACAGGAAACGTAGTCCAGGGTTAATCCAAGTAGACAAGTCTGAAACCCAGCAGTCAGAATACAGTCCAGAGTCAAGCCTGAAGAACAGTCTTGTAGACATCTAAGAGCATCTAAGACAAAGTCCAGCAACATGGGCAGTGGAGCAGAAACAAAACCTCAGCTCTGCTTCCCTTTTGCACTTTGCATCTGGGCTTGACGAGGCAAGTGACCCTCACCTGCTCCAAGCCTACTCTGACTGAGAAATCTCTCACCTGCTGCCAGAGCTAACGAGACCCACCTGGCCAGCTAACAAGCTAGGCTTGCCTGCCTCAGCCTCCGAAAGTGCCTCTCTCACTGTTCCCTATGCATCAGAGCTCACTTTGTTTGTGGGGACAGTGGACCCTCTGGCTCTGAGGGGTTCTGCTGCTCTAGTTCTTGTGCATTGATCTCCATCCCCTTACCAACCTCCGTCACCCTGTGGTAATGGGCTGCATATTGATCAATAAATTGAAGCTGAAGCTGATATTGAAAACACAGTGGTGTTGTCTCAAGTCCAGGAGGTGGGAAGGCAACCTGTTCTGGCTGAGGATACGCTTCCCTGGAAAATAGAGGAAATCTATAAAATTGTTGCAGTTCACATGGTTGTCTGCACTCAGGAATGGAAACCAGTCAACTGAATACTATCAATTTTTGTTATTTTAAGCCCACAAATTATATGTAACTAATGACTCCTTAAAGTAGTGTTATGGCATTTGCTTTGCCTTGAAATGAGTCTAAGTTACGTGAGTTATGTAAATAGTCGCTGAAGTTACGTAACCTACATTAAATAGCTGACAGTGAGACAAGCAAACAAACAAACAAACAAACAAACCACCAACCAGTATTTGATGGAAACTGAGCTGCAGCAGGTCAGAAACAGTCCTGATTGTGATGAATACAGTTCAGAATGAAAATAACTGCCTTTTACATTCTCACCTGGAAGGCACATAGGTATTTGGAGGTGCTTCTAGATTTAAAGGCAGATTGCTTAAAAGCAGAGGAGGAATATGACTTCCTCCTTTAATGTATGCATTGTGGATGATTGGGCTATTTCCTTTGAAGCAGGACTTGAAAGGTCTATTTCACAACGATGGCAGTGATGAATAAGAAAAGCCCCAAGATTACCTGAATGGAAGCTAAACTGGTCCTGAACTCAGTATTAAAATCAGCTTAAATGCAAAAATTTGGGATTGGCAGTTGTTTGGGACTATTTGTCTCTGTCAAGCTCTGAAAACTGTTAGCTCTCCAGAGAAAATATTATGAGTCTTGTTACATTTAATATTTAAAATCTGATTTAAATGTAAATAATTTATACCAGGCTGCATTTAATTTGCCACACGGAAAGGATTCACTGTGGTCTGTATTATATTCTGCCAGGAAGAAAGCTATGGGTGCTGCAACATTTTGGCAGCTGTAAATAAAATTTGCTCCCCCATATTCTATGATTTAAATATCTTAGATAGCAGAGCCAATTACGTCACTAAATTAATAATCCCAGCCCAACGTAGGGCTTTTATGCTGGCCCGGTTGAATGTTTTTCCCTCAGCATTTGTCTGGGGAAGATATCAAAACATCCCTAGAAACAAGAGATTCTGCAGATGCTCTATGAATGTCCCGGACACTGTAGAGCATATTCTCTTCCATTGCCCATTGTACAGTACGCTCCGTCAACGCGTGCTGTCCCCTCTTTTGGGTGGTCTGGAACCCCAGCAAGGTGAATGTGTGGGATTCTGCCTATCCGACGTTGACCAAAGGGTAACGGCGGGGGTAGCTGAGTTTTTGGTAGCAGCCCTCCAAGGAGCAGGTTAACAAGGAAAACCACTGATTCTATATGTATATATATATATATGTATGTAGCCAACTGCTGCCTTTTTATATATATTTCAAGGCCTTTACATGTTATTTTCTCTTTTATGGTTTTATTTGCATAATGCCTAATAAAGGTTTGATTTCATTCATTCACATTTTGTTGCTGGTGAAATCCAGGGGCTGAATGCATGCCTCTTCCTTTACAAATGTTATTTTTATCATAGGGTCACCACACAGTGTTATTTATATTATATCAGGCTGTGCTTCGCATAGTGCAGGAAGTTGGCAGGTTGTATGATAACATCTGCTTTTAAGGTTTATGCTGTCAAAAATGGACGTCTATTAGCAGACACCGAAGGTTATGCATAACCTATGGTGGTACCAGAAAGGTGGATCAATGACATTTGGTCCGCTGTTACAGCTGCAGCATTCGCACCGTTAAGCCCTTTGTTAGCATATACAAAACTGCATTTCAGAACGTGCAGACGCTTCCAAAAAAGAAACTAACAAGATAATCTTCTAATGAACATCAACATTTAGTGGGGTGTTTTTGTGTTCTTTTTTGAAACCATGGCTAAGGTATTTGATCCATCATACATTAGAATAATAGTGCGTCACATAAAGAAGGATGAATAAAATAAACAATTTTATCGTTAAATATATATCACAGCATTTAAAGCAGGGGTGGGAAACCTCAAGCCTGGGAGCCAAACCTTCCAGCCTTCAAGTTCCACCAGGGTCACATCTTGTTTCCCATCCTCCTTGAGTGTTTTTGCTGGGCTGGAGTATGCCCTTGAACGCTGATAATACCTCTTCCCTGAATGGAGGATAGACAGGGTACTTCTGGCTCCACTAACACATGGTCCATAGATGGTTGCTCACAACACAATGTGGCTGTCAGGCTGAAAAAGTTTCCTCACATTCTAGAGCTTTAAAATTACTTTAGAGTCAGTATGCCCAAGGCCACTGTCTGACCAAATACTTCACAGTACAAGCTAAAGGTTTGATGGGATCAGGCCTTGATCAGATGTTTAGGCATTGTTTGCTCTGGTGTGATATTATTATTATTATTATTATTATTATTAGACACAAGGAAAGAGAATTTGTGCATGGTATGCACCAATTTGCACAATAACAAACATTAAAATTGCAAAATATTTTATTTTGGGGTTCCTTTTAATTTGAAGGGACCCTAGGAAATCCTTGGGTGCATGGGATAACATACCTGTAGCAGAACCCACAATATTTAGACTGTCATGACCATTTAAGGATAGTTGAGTTGATAATGTAACTTCGTTGAGATAACTGTGTGTTGACCGGAAAATAGCAAAGCATCAACTGTGGGCCAAGACACAAAACTCAGGCATGACATGAAGGTCGCATTCGATGGCCCCCTGTTGTGGCTGCCTGCCTCACGGAGAAACATCCTGTCAGCACACGGGTTAGTGACAGCCAGTAAAGCAGCTTCATGAAGCTACTAAAAATCAAGGCTTTAGGATGTTTGACTTCTTTAAACACAAATTAGCATTTTGTAGCAATTTTTTTCCACATGCACTAGCCCAACAATAATAAACAGCTGATCAAAAAAGAGAGGACGATAACTCTTCTACTTTGTATTGTGTGCTATAGCAAGAAGCATTTCCTTTCTCCCCAGTCCCTATGCTTCCCCCCCATTGTGTGTAGCTGCTAATTTGTTCCCCTGATTACTAATCAGCAACAAATCCCTAAAGTTTCAACAACAGTAAGCTTTGGGTGTCAAGGAGGCAGTATGTGTTTTTACCTACAGACAGAGTAATTGCAGATATATGGCCCAGTGCACAGAGGTGACCATAACAGGATATAATTTAAAGTGCCTTTTTGGCGACCTCACATTTCATTTCTTTCATTTCTAAGTACTATTGCGCTGAAGCAATGAGGTTAAATTCACTTATATTGTAGACAGCTAAGTGGTGGCGGCCTGTAGTCAGGACAAAATCCAGCCTCTTAAACAATTTTATGTGACCTCTGGACATCATAACAAATTATAATCAAGGTATGACAGAGTAATTGCTTATTATTCTGTAAAATGATTGCTTTTTAAATATATCTTCCATGAAAGAGTATGAAGGAAGCAAGAAATCTGGTTTTAGTTTTTGTGGGTGTTTGCCTGCTACACTTGGAGTTCTTGTGAGGAGAAGTATTGTAAGAAAATGGACTGGAGCAGGATTGGGAGACCTGTGCCCTTTTTGAGGTGTTGTTGGTTTCCAGCTCCCATCAGCCTCAACCAGCATAACCAATGGCAAGGCATGATGGGAGATGTAGTCCAGTCACCGGTTCCCTATTACTGGTCTATAGCCCAGAAGAAAAGGGTAAGCCTGAAGGCATAACCACAGCTTGGTAGGAATGGACAACTGAGTCTATTTGTGCTCATTCCATGCCATTTTCATGTGCCTACACTTAAATCTATTCCATCCTCTTTCTGCATCAATCTGCAATTTAAAATCTACATGAAATGTTGCATTTAAATACATTGTCTTCATATGTAGTTTCGAAATATTTTTTCCCTCAAAATTTTCAGCTTCGGTATGTGTTTTTTTGGAACCAAGAACTGTGCCACAACATTTGGGAAGTGTGAAATCCTATGGTTCGGTAAGCTCTGGTCCACATATTAGTCTGAAAGTCCAGTTTATATTAGGATTTGCAAAGACTAAATTCATCAAGTATCCCTTAGTTGAGTTTGGGCAATCGTACATGATATGGCAATGGCACCAATAAACATGGGGGGAATTGGAACCTTGTTGCTTGAGACCAGCCACCAATTATCTTAAAAGGCTAGTTGTACTGTACAAAGAACCTAACACATAAATGAATGAGCTGTTGCATCTCTTCAAATAGTAGAAGAGAATAATTATTACAAGGTTGTATCCAGTATAGCACTAAGCTAACATCATTTAATTGTTCTGCTGGTAAAATATTTTGCTTCAGCAGAATGTGTTGGGCAAGAGAATGCATAAGCGGTTTGCTGGTAACTTTGTAGCACCATATATAGCACAATTCCCAAATATTAATTTGGTGGGTGGGTAGGTCACTGTTTTTGTGTGTTACTATGGTATGGTTTTTTGTGCTTTTCTGTTGTAAACCGCCCTGTGATCCTCTGATGAAGGGGAGTATAGAAATTTAATAAATAATAATTTTTTAAAAACTGTTGCACTGGATTCCTTTGCTGTGCAACATTAAAAGAGACCTTGCACTAGCGGACAGATAATGTTTGATACAATCACCAGGATTTATATTGGCCACCCAACAACAGAGTTCTCTGAATAGCTAAAAAATAAATAAATACTAAAAATACAATTTTAAAAATAGTACAAAATAATGCCTATCCAATAAAAATAAATTACAACAAACAAACAAAACTCCCACTCATTTATTACTTTGGCAAAATAAATAAAACAAAAATTGCCTCTGCCGCTAAAACAATTCTTCCGGGTGAGCTTTGTTGCCATTGTTGAATGCAACAAATGCCATCCCTCTTCTTCAATGCAAAACTCCACCGGTAATTTCTTTCTACATGGGAAGCCACAAGGGGACACGCTGGCATAGTATCTCCCAGCTGTCAGAATGCCAAAGCTAGCGTGGAATTCACTTCTTTCTTTTTGTGCCACCAGGAATTAAATCCAAATATAGTAAGAGGAGTTTGCCACCATTGTACACTAAAAACACAGCAAGTATTTCTATGTGCTGTGTATGTGTGTGTGTGTGTGTGTGTGTGTTGCATTCTGTTCTGTACATAAAGGATTATAATGTACCACCTGCTTTGTGTCTGGCAACAGCAACAGAAAGTATTAAAAAATCTGGATGAGCATTTTAGGAAGCAAAGACTTCCTGGGATGCTCTCCTGCTCTCCAGAAGCATTCAGACTGGAGCTAGCCAGCCCAGGGTGGTAATCTGTCTCACTAGTCTGAGCTCTGTGCATCATTTATATTGCCAAGAGTACACATAACAGCATATGGGAAGGAATATCAATAGACAGATGCCTGTAATCTGTGAAAGGGACAAAGATTCCGGCGGATGATATTGTCAAGCACTCCACTGGTGCAAGTTTCATTTATTTCAATAGGACTTGGATGGGCAACACATATTTCAAACGGGCTTGCCTGTCCCACCAAGATAAACTTATCTGGTCTTGTAGCTCTCACCTGGGAGTCCTAAAAGGGATGGCAATATATTCTATTCTCATATTGCCATCCCTCTGCAAATGCTTGCGGACCTTTCCTGCTTGCTTCTCCATTCCAGAATGCCAGGAAACATTTACCTGCCATAATTTAATATAGACGTATTTGAGCCATGGCTAATGCAGTAAAAAGAAATAATCTAACATGAGATTGCATGTTAACCAAGTCTGAAGCACCTTGTGTTCACAAGTGGTTTTTTGCAGTGGCAGGTATTTTTTTGCTGATATTTTCCTGGGTGCCAACCATTACTCCAGTTCCATCTCATCATCGCCTGAACACAGCTTTTGTTTCCATCAACTCAAAGGAAAAGTTGCAGCATTCCCTTTTCCACCAGTTGTTGCTGAAGGGATGTTCACAGTACCTTTATTTTTGTTTTAACAGCTGTTTTGTGCAGGACTGCCTTTGTGCAAAGCAACTGCGTTACAACTAAAGATATAATTAACCTTTGCGTGTACAGGAGGTGAGAACGAAAAAGAAAAACACTGGGCTATGTTCTTTCTCACATAAGCAATTTGTGGCTTGCTTGTTGGTTATACAAACTGTATAACTAACAGTTATACAGTTGTGGAAAACAGAAGAATGTTCTAGAAGGTGTCCAGTAGGACACCGCTTGTGCTCATCTAGGTTATATGAAAATTATCTGACGCTATGTTTTGCTGTTTCCTTAAGGCTATAATATGTTATTTGTTAACTGTTATTTGTCATTTCCAAGTAAAATAATCTCTTAAAAGGTGTTAGTAACCTTAAGTATAGCTCTGAAACAATGGATATATAAAAGCAAGCCCTTCTGCCCTGCAGCCACCATAGAGTGCTATTATGCTAATTCAGATTTCAGGAGTGTGGAAGATTATTGGTAAGATTTAAAGGTCAGCTTCAGAATAAATAGTAAACAAACAAACAAGCAAAGGACACTTTAAGAATATTTGTTCTTCTTACTGGTGTGCTTGTCATCCATATCTAGTATAAAATATATTCAACCTCTAATTGTATGCATACTTACCATATGATTTACTTCTGAGGGAACATGCATAAGATGGGCATTTTAAATGTTTGTAACAATAGTAAAAAAAATAGCAGGAACTCTTGGTAAATAATCACGTGGTTGATAAATAATCACCTGAGGAGCTGGGGGAACCACCGTTCAAATGGCACCCCAGTACAGAATGTCTTAGAACTGTTTGTACTGAATCGTATGCATCCAAGTTTTTGTGAAGACAGTTTTCCTAGATTGTCTGAATATGTCCATATTAATTTATTATTTTTAAGTTCAGTTCACACCATTTCTACATCAGTATCTAATATCTATATCTATTTATATCTATATAGATAAATACACGAGAAAGTCCACACAAAAACTTGTACGTTTTGGGGGGAACATTTGTCCAAATAATGCCACTTTTTGTATACACTTTTGCCTTATACATGCATTTTTGCAATACATTTATCACCATTAATGCATTTTTACATTATTTTCACTCATATATGCACACTTTCCCCTAATATACATGTTTTTCTATGCAGTTTTTTGTTTGTTTGTCTTGAGAGGTTTGAATATTGCACCACAGAATTCAGAGAAGTGTGGTTTCAAAGATAGCTACATTTGGCTCCTATTTTCATTGTGAATTTCTCCCCAGTCCCTCTCTCATACCCCTTATTTCTGCATCCAGCACATGTTGCTAATAATTCTTTATGGGGGTGGAAGAGAGTTGTGATTACTTTTTGATTGCTTTGTAAATGGTAAAGTACCGCAAAAAAATTCTCAGCCCAGTTTACAAAAGCATGTTGTAGATCTGCAGGTTAGGTTTGTATGCTTGTAAAAGCCAGAGCCGCTTCCCAAATTACAACCAAAAGGCACAGAGCACCTTTGCAGGCATGCAAGTATCTTGTCAGGATACTTAATATAATATATGATCTTCAACAAGGGCAAGCAAATACGTGGAGCCTCCTGTGGAATATGAAGAAATCACATCACAATCCCTGTGCTTTGTACATTCTAAGTTGAACTCACTGCTGGAACAAGCAGTGGCTGTGACGGCACTGTGATGAAAGATCTCAGTGAAACCAGGTAGTGCTATATCTAACTGATGGATGAATGGAGTTTTAGAATGTGGGGTTCAAGGATGACACCAGAGGGGAAAAATATATTTGTGATATTATTTGTTATTATACGGGACAGTGGTACCTTGGGTTAAAGACACTTCAGGTTACAAACACTTCAGTTACAGACTCTGCTAACCCAGAAATAGTACCTCAGGTTAAGAACTTTGCTTCAGGTTGAGAACAGAAATCGTGGAGTAGCGGGAGGCTCCATTAGCTAAAGTGGTACCTCAGGTTAAGAACAGTTACAGGTTAAGAACGGACCTCCGGAACGAATTAAGTTCCTAACTCGAGGTACCACTGTATAAGCACCATAACATTCTGTCTGCTGTTTGGAGGTCGCCCATGAAAACCAATCATTTTTAGTGTGCACCTGATGACAAGGACCCTGCTTGTGGGAATTGTATGATTCTAAATTTAGGGAATATGCAAAAAGCATCTCCCTATTATATTATGAAAAGGGGGGAAAAGATAGGTACAGTATTCAACATTCCTCTACCCCTCCCCCCCGACTGCAAAAACAACGATCTGGGCTACTTAGCAATTGCACAGATGCCACAGTGACTGCCATACAGACATGTTCAGATTTGTTGGCAGCAGTGGGCAACACGCCAATGTGCTTAATGCCAGCATTATCTACACGTGGCGGCTTCGACAATGAGGTGCTAGCAAGGGAAAGAGACACTTACGTACATCTGTTCTTCACTCTTGCTGAACAACGGGAGGCCTCCGAGTTTGTGATGAGACTCATCAATAATGTGAGAGCACAGTGTAGATACATCCCGGGTGCTTTCAATTCTGTGCCACTAATCAGGCCACCAGATGTGGCCTAAATTACACTCCGTAGGAAGAAAGGGAAGGCTCAACAGCTTTTTCATACTTCCTACCCAGTGTCCATATTCCGTTCCTCAAAGTGCTTCTCAAATGCAGTCTTGTTATGTATTCCTGCAGTATATAGCCTTTGGTAACCTGGTGTCCTCTAGACATTTTTGGACTACAATTCCCATCAGCCCCAGCCAGCATGGTCGGCAAAGGCTCTTGGAGTACAATGCATTGGCTGCATGCCGTCTCTATGTAGCTGTCTCAGTTTGATTAACTGTAATTTGATGCTTTGTGTGCTAGTATGAAGCTGAAAGTATTTTGTGACTGCAAGAAAGTGTAGCATCCTGTTTTCTAACCCTCATTTATATACATACTTATTTAAACAATATTTAGGCCACTCCTCAGAAAAAGAAAAAGAAACTTCCATGGACACTTCCATGGACTTCCACTGTTCCCACTTGGTGGGGTCAAACTGCACCGGTTGCCAATTTCACCCTGGCCCAATTTAAGGTGCTTTTGCTGATGTATAAAGTCCTGAGGGACTTGGGTTCCAAATATCTGAAGGATTGCTTCCTTCCAGATTGGCCTGAGTGTTATGATCAGGTGGGAAGGCCCTGATCATTGTGTCACCATCCAGTGTATTCCAGGGTGGTGGGAGTAAGTGAGTGGACCTTTGCTATGATCTTCTCAAAGCTGTGGGATGCTCTCCCTAACACTGTGTGCCTTTTGTCAGCAGGTCGAGACATGACCTTTTTCGTAGGCCTTTGGAAAGTGATGTTTAGATAGAAGTGATGACACTTCCTCCTACTGGATTGATGAGTCTGGTGCTTCAAACTGTGATGATGATGATTTTAAGTATCTTATGCAATATAAAACCTAATTACACATTGTTAAAATACACAGTAAATAAAACACACATCAAGATTCCCATTAAAACATTAAAATATAAATAACCATAGTTATGTATTGGCTTTTGTGACCTGCTTTGGAACCAACAGATGAAGGGCATGTAATAAACACCATCCATCAACAGATAAGCAAGCTGTAATCTATCACAACGTGCCATGTGGATCCTCTCAATCACATATCATATCTGCACTAGATATTATCAGAGGTAACTTTCACTTGAGGTGGAAATTCCTTAACTTGGTGGGAAGAGCAACTCAAACAACACATTGAAACAAAGCAAGAAGAGTCACCCCGTGGAAGCATCTTCTTTTTACATAGATCTGGAAACATGTATTGTAGCCTTCCTCAAAGGCTGTTGTGGACAATCCATGGTGTAGCACTCAACAGGAAAGTCTTAGAAGAATATGCCAATCCCTGTGGGCAAAGAGCTGAGAGTGTTTATGGGTATTCAGTCATTAATTTAGCTGAGTCTCTTAAAAGGCTTTTAATTACCTTTGGTTTTTAGAGAGGTTCCTTTTGATAACTACTCCCAAGATGCTGTGATCCCAGAGCCTCCCCACACCACACACATTGTGAATCTGCTGATGGAAGAGCCTAGGAGTCTAGTGGTTTAGCTTCAGTGCTGAATATAAAGTGCAATTTGTATGCATTGCTTTTTTCCACCGATGAAGCTGTGGATTTGGGGCTTTGGTCTTAAACAGTAAAGATAAACTGTGCCCTTTCAGTTGATGGCCAAGTCCCAACAGATCTCTATCTGCATGTTGTATAACTATTTTTAAGTGAACAATGCATCACCTCTGGGAGGAGAGGACAAAATGCTGAAGCAGCCATTCTAAGTAGGTGAACTACAGAACAATCTCTATTCAGTAATTCAGTTATTTTTGGAAGAAATGAACCATATGAGCAGCAGGTGTATATGCTAATAGAATTACTTTCTATTTTAATTAAGCTGCATTTCCCCACAGAGTAATTGCATATGGTGTTTACTCAACTTTTTTTTAAAGGCCATTAAAGTCTTTGTAATCTCTTTTCTTCCCAGTCTATAAGCTACGGTTTCCAAATCTCAACAACATTTCCATCCTTAAAAGGCAAAGCCTCAGTCAATGAGGCACATCTCTTCTCCAAAGAATTTCAGCCCAGCCAGCTGCAGAGAATTTGCTATTCTTAGGTTTCAATCGCATACAACCGTATTTGGGGCAAGCCCCCTTGAACTCAGAGGGACTTCCTTCTGAGGTGACATACATAGGATCACTCTGTAAACCTGCTATTCTTATTCTGACTGAAACAGTAAGGAAATTTTTGAGTACCAGTTCCTAAATTGTCTGCTGAAATGTGACTTTTATTTCCCCTCATCTTGCACTGTGACATGGGTTGGGCTGAAGAACTGGTTTCATTTGTCCTGGGGTTTTCCTTCCAATAAAAAAGCAAGACACACAGGAATGAGATGCTTTCAGCTCTCACCTTGTTATCAGGTGTATATGTTCTAAGGTTAACAGATCTTCTTGGAGAGGTTGACCTAAGTTAGTTCAGAATGTTGCATATCAGATGTAAATTATTAATAAAGTGGCACCCCATCATTCAAGTCATTTACTGTTGTGTCTTAATTCTGATGCTGAAGGGACAAGGGTAGCTTGCCTGCATGTGGGTGAATGCAGAGAGACATGTGTGCGCTGCTTCATACAGATGACATAGTCCTTGTATCCTGTACTGTTATAGGTATGAAGCATATTCTTAGAGACCTTGGATCACTTTGTAAAAATGAATTTCTTACTCTGAACTATGCCAAAACTCAGTTTACTTGTTTGCCAGGTCACATAAATGCACAAGTAGATAATATTGATATAGAACAAGTTGATGATTTTAAGTATCTGGGATTTCAGTTAAATAAAAATCATATTTGGAATCTGTCATGATCACTGCAGATGGTGACAGCAGCCATGAAATTAAAAGACGTCTGCTTCTTGGGAGAAAAGCAATGTCAAACCTAGACAGCATCTTTAAAAGTAGAGACATCACCTTGCCAACAAAGGTCCATATAGTAAAAGCTATGGTTTTCCCAGTAGTGATATATGGAAGTGAGAGCTGGACCATAAAGAAGGCTGATCACCGAAGAATTGATGCTTTTGAATTACGGTGCTGGAGGAGACTCTTGAGAGTCCCATGGACTGCAAGAAGATCAAACCTATCCATTCTGAAGGAAATCAGCCCCGAGTGCTCACTGGAAGGACAGATCGTGAAGCTGAGGCTCCAATACTTTGGCCACCTCATGAGAAGAGAAGACTCCCTCGAAAAGACAGCAGAGGACGAGATGGTTGGATACTGTTCTCGAAGCTACCAGCATGAGTTTGACCAAACTGCAGGAGGCAGTGGAAGACAGGAGCGCCTGGTGTGCTCTGGTCCATGGGGTCACGAAGAGTCGGACATGACTAAACAACTAAGCAACAACAAGACGTGGAACTGTAAGTTAACTATGGGCATAATAAATTTTGCTCACACTCAAGGCAGGAATTTAGTACCCTCTGCACTTAATATCTTTTTTGGAAAATAAACCCATCAAGTGGTATGTGGTGCAGAACTGCTGGGCTGGGCAAATGTTGCCAAATTGGAAACTTTCTGAGGTCATTTTTGAGCCTACCACATGGCACCCATGCCATAATGACATTTGAGGTTCGGTTTTCTTCAATATTGTTCAGAGTCCACACTGTCTTGCTTTTGTACAGTGGTACCTCTGGTTACAGACGTTTCAGGTTACAGACTCTTCAGGTTACAGACTCCGCTAACCCAGAAGTAGTACCTCAGGTTCAGAACTTTGCTTCAGGAGAGAACAGAAATTTTGCAGCAGCGGGAGGCCCCATTAGCGAAAGTGGTGCTTCAGGTTAAGAACAGTTTCAGGTTAAGAACGGACCTCCAGAACGAATTAAGTTCATAACCAGAGGTACCACTGTACTTGTTTAAATTACAGCATATACCAGGTACAAGGTTGCTCCAAAAATACAGTTGGAGCAAATTTCTAATAGGCCTGTACAAAGCTGGGTGAATAAATGTGAAACTCTTATAGTTCGGTATGAATAGAAGCCTGACATCTTTGAGGTTGCTACTTGTATAGCTTCAAAACAGTGTATTGAAAACAAAATTCAGGAATAAGCCTTTTGTTAATTAGATGACATCTTCAAGCTATGTTGTTTTCATCATTTCATTATTATGTTAAATCTTATCATGGTCTTCCAGATTATGTTTTTGAATTATCTGCTGGTATGATGAAGAAAGCGTTAACTGCCTGAGATCCCAAACTATGCCCACAGAGTATTTAGAAGGGAGAAATGATGGAATACCTGTAAATTGCTGTTTATGCGTCTGTGGCCAGAGAGAGGCGGACGATATTGTTCACTGTGTATTATATTCTGTCTTCTATAAGTCCCCTAGGGATAGGTTTTTGAAAAAGATTCTTTAGACAGTTTCCTTTTTTAAATAGTAAAAGGAAAATCTGTTATTTACTGGTTGAAAGGGATTAATATATCACATATACAGTTCTTATGTTTGCTCTAGCAACCCAACAGATCAGACAAAACATTTGTCACACACACACACAAATAAGTGTCCAGTATGCTGGGGATCATCTATGTTAAAATGCAGCTCTGAAGTGGATTCTCCCTTCCAATGAACACTTGTTTTGGCAAATACATTTGGTGAAAACTGCTCTTGACCATCTGGTCCCGAGGCAGTATCTATCTATCACCAGTATCTATCTATCACCATCCATAACAGGGTGGATCATATAAAACCCCGTAAAATGTAAACATCATATGTGATTTAAAAGGAGTATTTTAAAGCTATTTGTTTAGGCTTATTATTATACATACAATAAGAAGCATCCTAAAGTCATAGTTGTACTTTGTCACTCATTTCCACATCCTAGGGGAGTCTACTTTCAAGACGAAAAGAAATATTTTCTAGTCAGCCATCATTTGGGTTGCTTGCTTCTGTGTGTGTCTGTGAGGGTTGTTATATATGCCAAGAAAGACGAGGAAACTCACTGGAGGACATTCTGTTCCTATTACGGATTTAAACACATTCACCGAGTCAAACCTTTGGAAATATGCTCTAAGGTAAACACGACTTCTCTTTACTGTGGGCTACTGCAGGCTGATACATTAGTGTCAGGTCATTGAAAAATCTTTATGCTGGGCCACTGAATGTGACAGCATGAATGACGCTTCTTACACATGCATTGTGGAGGAGAATATTAAAGGCTAATGTATGTGCTCCTTTCTCTAGAGGTAGATAAGATGAAGAAAAAGAAGTGCTAAGGAGGACGTAAGGTCCCGTATATCAGTATATATTAGGATGATACACTATTTTATTTTTAAAATTTTCCATCCCTTGTGAAAGTTTGCAGAACATTTTAAGGTATGTTAAGCAGTGCTTTTTTCTGGGGGGGGGGGTACACAGGAGTACGCATACCCCTAAACATTTTGTGAATCTTTGTACTTTTGTCCATTTACTGTATTTATTTCCCCAATTTGAACTATAAAATGGTGATTTTATTGAGTCAAAATGAGAGTGCCCCTAAACATTTTGTTGTTTTAGAAAAAAAGCACTGATGTTAAGTCTCAAGTATGAACTAATGCAGGCATAGGCAAACTCAGCCCTCCAGATGTTTTGGGACTACAGTTCCCATCATCCCTGACCACTGGTCCTGCTAGCTAGGGATGATGGGAGTTGTAGTCCCAAAACATCTGGAGGGCCGAGTTTGCCTATGCCTGAACTTGTAAGCCTTAGCTTGTAATTTAATGGGAAAGGGTGGGTTCACATGAATTCACTGTTTCTAATCTCACCGCCTGTGTGAGTGACAATTCATGTGACCAGTTATGTGTAGCAGTCAACAGGTTATATGTACATTGGTTCTTTCTCTTTAAACCATTGCTGTTTTCTTCCTACTGAAATTTTTTTATGATGGAACACATGCAGAATATTTTATCTTATTTTCTATTTACTTATTTCAGGGTGGCTTTTTTATCATGTTTTACAGCTTAAGCACTTTTAGTACACTCTTTCTTGGGTTTTTGTTTTTGTAGCTTTCGATACCCTTATCTTTGTTCTTAAATATTACATTTGCATTGCTCTCTTTTCTCTCTCACTCTCTCTCTCTCGTTTTGAATTTCAGAAATTAGAGATTATTTATATTTGTATTATTGCGGTATGCTAGTCAGTAAAAAATAATAATAAAAATCTGATCCAGCAAACAGCTAGACCTACATAGTAGTAAGCTGGATGATAAACTATATTGACACATGGGACCTGTGTATTTCTTTCTGTGATCCAACAGCTGGTACTGAGTAAAGCTACAGAGCAACAAATATGCTCCACCAGGTTTGGGGGGTGGGCAGGAAGTACAGGCAAAATCTGAATCCAGTATGCTGTACTCATTTGCATGCTGGCTTGAGTTGTGCTCTGTGTTGAAATAAGTTAAAGAACAAAAGGGTGCTTAGGACACCTAAGCCTTCTTGTCAGCCCACTACCCTCAGCAAGGATTGCCCCAAATATAAGCAGCCTCTGAAGAGCAGGGGGCACAGATCTGGTCAGGGAGAGGCTCAGAGGGACAGAGAACTACTTTCCCCCCTGTGTGAATTGAAGAGCTCTGGTGCAATGCTTGAAATAGGTCTGGTGTCTCCAAAATGTGATTTGTGGACCACCGGTGGTTCGTGAACTTCATTCAGGTGGCCCATAGTGTGTTTGTAAAAATAAAAATCATACAGCATCTAGCACAGTACATGATGATTGCTACAACAGGCAGAGGAATCATTACGTTGTCCACTAACATCCTTAGCAATTTTTAGGTGGGGTCCATGGGGGTGGCAGCAGATGACAGCAGGAAGACTTCCATGACTCTGCAGCTCCCAAGCAATGGGAGTGGTTAAACTGGGTCTGAGGTACTAGGGTAGCCCTAAGTTTCCATCTATCAATATACGGCTCTGCTCTCTGTAATGGCTTTCCTATCCACGCGGAAGCTTCCCAAGGTATATGCAAGGAAAGTGCTTCACTCAGTACATTGGCTCCCAGTGTGTTTCCAAGCAGAATTCAAAGTGTTTAAAGCCCTAAACTTTAAAGACCTTTAAAGCCCTAAACTGCCTCAGCCCAGTATACCTGAAGGATACCCCTATCATTCAGCCCGGACACTGAGGTCCAGCTCTGAGGGCCTTCTGGCAGTTCCTTCACTGCGATAAATGAGGTTACAGGGAACCAGGCAGAGGGCCTTCTTGGTAGTGGCGTCTGCTGTGTGGAATGCCCTCCCATCAGATGTCAAGGAAATAAACAACTATCTGACTTTTAGAAGACATCTGAAGGCAGCCCTGTTTAGGGAAGTTTTTAATGTTTTCTGTTTTATCGTGTTTTTAATATACTGTTGGGAGCCACCCGGAGTGGCTGGGGAAACCCAGCCAGATGTGCGGGGTATAAATAAATTATTATGTATTATTATTATTATTAGCTCATGAAGTCAATCTACTGAACTATGGACTGAAGCAACAAGGCCAGTTTATTTTATGAAATTTGAAACCACAGTTTAATTCTAAGCATGTGCTTGAAAAGAAGGCTGTTTCACAGGACAATCCTTTGTATGTCTACTCAGAAGTAAGTCCCGCTGGGTTCAAGGAGACTTACAAACTGACAGAATGTGTAGGATTTCAGCTTTCATTACCACTATCTATGAAAGGAATTGGCAATTACAGTTTCCTTGCATTGTAAAGAAAAGGAGTAATTGCTACCTGTAAAAATACGATTAGTTGACCTTCTGTGTAGCACCTCAATTAAGTAGTTCAGCATCTAATTCTCTCCATACTTAGCCATGACCTCTGTACACTGTACATGAATGCTGGAGGATGTTTCTCTATGAGAAGATTCTCAGTGCCACTTCTTTCCAAAAGCAAACCTGAACTTGAGTAAATGCTTCAAATATGAATTGAACTGCCATCCTTGTTCTTTATATGGACAATGAATCAATTATAGAGAAGATGACACACAGTACAAAGCTTATTATGTGAGATGGGGAAACTTGCAAACTAAGAAGCAGGTTTGTCAAGGAGGAAGTTCTAAGTGAAAAATTTAACAGAAATTGTAATTTTTTACCAGGAGACAATTGTTTTACAATATAAGACTCTGAAACAGCATTTACCATAACCAAGGCCACATCTGCACTATACATTGGTTTCTCTCACACATATATATATATTCTCATGTAATAGTACTCCGCTTTTCAAACCATACTGAGCTCAAAGCAGCTCCAAATAATAATACCTGAAAAAATCTTAGCAAAGATTACAATCCCTGTAATCATATAACAAACACAATAGCAAATAAATAAGGCAAATGTATGAAATAACAAACTGAATACAAACTCACAGTGATTCAAAATACCTGGCTGCTGAGCACCAGCCTAGTGCTAGTTTACATATTGTATCTGTGAAAGGGCTTTTTCACCCCGCACAGCAGCACACTCCCAGCCAGTAAGTTCTTGCATATTTTTTAGTCTTGACTTCCTTTTCACCCTCAAAGAAAGAAATAGATTTCTTCCATTTTGTTTCCACAGTGGTGAGGCAACAGGTTCCACAGAAGATCCAGAAAATCTACAATGCCTTTTCTCCATTTCAGCATGTTTGTGGAAATTCATTAGCATCAGTGCAAATTTCTCCAAACATACATACGCCAGTGAGGTGTAGTGGTTAAGATCGGTAGACTCGTAATCTGGGGAACCGGGTTCGCATCCCCGCTCCTCCACATGCAGCTGCTGGGTGACCTTGGGCTAGTCACACTTCTTTGAAGTCTCTCAGCCCCATTCACCTCACAGAGTGTTTGTTGTGGGGGAGGAAGGGAAAGGAGATTGTTAGCCCCTTTGAGACTCCTTAAAGGGAGTGAAAGGCGGGATATCAAATCCAAACTCTTCTTCTTCTTCATACGTTTGTAAGGAAAGCCTTACTACTGGATCACACCAAAGGCCAATCTAGTCCTGTTTACCACAGTAGCTAATCAGTTGCCTCTAGGAAGCCCACAAGAAATTGTAAGAACTTGTAACTCAGAAATTGCACCTGGGGTTGTTGATTCCCCTCCTGCCCCCCAATCCATTTCCCTGCTGTGCCTTGTCTTTTTAGATTGTAACCCTGAAGCCAGGTAGTCATTCCTTCCCCTCACCCTAGTCTACTCTTTAAGGTGCTCTGGGATTTATTTTTGCCAGAAGAGAGCGGTACAAATACATTAAATGAACAAACAATGAAACACCCTTGTTTAATATTTGCTTTCCACGTTGAATGTTTCGTTTCTACTGTTCCTCTGCCATGCCATCTCTTATCTCAGCTTGTGCTGCTCTCTGATGCCTTGATAAACTATCTTGCTGAGGCATCAAGGCATATGGGCATCTCTGAAGTTGGCAGTCAGCAGATTGGTGAAGCCAGCAGAAACCAGAATTGAGGTGCGCCACTCAAAATCCTACTGGCTCACCTTTATGACATGCTCTACTACTCTGGAAAATGCAAAAATTAAGACTACCTGAAACCTGAATCTTTGAGAAATGTGGTGCTTTCTGACTTGGCTTGCTTTCCAAATAAAAATAAATTAGAACAACAACTTGTGCACATGTATCTAGCAGAGCTTTTTATTTTAATTTTAAAAGGCATTTTCCCCCACCCCCACCCCCGATTCATGGCTGTTGTATTCAATCCTGTTATTCAGCACCTTACTGCATACTATATTTGGATTAATCCATCTTCCTAGCACCCGTGTGAGTACGTGTTTTCTTCAGAATTATTCACTGTAGAGTTTGTGATGATTTCTTTTACAGTACTAACCTTCACATGGATTCCTTTGTGTAAGCCCTCCCAATCCTACCATCTCAAATTGAAACACCTCATCGTGTTCACAGTCAGGTAGCAAAAATGTTTAAGACATTAAATGAATAAATAAATACACATCACAGGATCCAGACCAGTTTAGAAAATCTCAAGATCTCAAAGCAATAGCTCAGAAGCCTCCAG
Source organism: Podarcis liolepis (assembly GCF_965112155.1). Classification (NCBI taxonomy): domain Eukaryota; kingdom Metazoa; phylum Chordata; class Lepidosauria; order Squamata; family Lacertidae; genus Podarcis; species Podarcis liolepis. The sequence goes on along the minus strand of NC_139556.1, from coordinate 36,053,393 downwards.
ATACACTTTTTTAAAAAATAAAATGGTTCAAGTGATATTGGGAGGAAGTTCCAAAGCCTGGAAAAAGACCCAGTTCCACTAAAGGCCTCTGGGGTAGATCTCAGTGAACAGGGTGGTTCACATGGTGAAAAAGTGGGTCTTAATGGGGCACAACTGTGGCATGTGGAAAGGGGAGGTTAACCCTTTCCTCTGCACAGAAACCCTGGAATGTCATGTATTTAGTGGGTGGTGGTGATGGTGGAGGAAGTGCTGCCTTTGGTATCAGTGCCAATACGCCTCCTAGAGTGAACAGCATCTTTGAAGAGGTGGTTTCTACAGGGACTGTGGTTAAATCCCCTTACTCCACCCACTGTGGTCCAGATCCAGACATGTTATATACATCCATGAACTTAATGTCATGTTTGTCCCACAGACCAAAGGGTGGTGTGTGTGTGTGTGTGTTTGATAGCTACTTGTGTATAGTTGGAAGCTGATGCATTGTGGTCACAGCTAACCCTTAACCTGACACTAATAAATACTAGGTTTAAATGTTTTCTTTTCCTTCTTTTGGCAAAACCTAGCAATTAGTCATTGCAGAAATAACTTAAAAATGTGAAGATTCTTCACTGCTTATTAGGGAAGTCCGACTCCCATTAATCAGTAACATCATGGCAGGCTGGATTGCAGGAGAAATTATGTCATGTGGTGGCAAAATGTGAGGACCAAAAGGATCAGCTGTCAGAAGGGCCACTGAGCACTAAAAAGCTTGTAGGGAACTTTTCGTTAAGCTTTGATGGCTGAACAATGCACTCGCTGCTCGTGACCTAAAGCTTTTTGTAGAACAGTCATCCTTGACTACAGAGCCCATACATGTCTGTGTCACCACACACCATAGGTTGCAGACAACAGAGCATCAATCTCTGCATGTTTAAAACACAGTTATTGAATGGATTCTAACTACACTTGAAAACCCAATGGAGAGCTATTGAATTTATGTCCACTTCTACATTCAGATAAGAGTTGTGTGGGATGGAGGTGGTAACCCAGAATGCAAGCTGGGCTGAATCCCAGTTTATTCAATGACTAGCATGGGGCTGACTCAATTTGTCTTCTTCAGTTTTCCTGCCCTTTCCAGATGCTCTGAAGTTGAGGGTGGTGTTTTGGTGCAGATACAGGGTGGGTGTGAGGATGGAATGACTGGAAGTCCCAATAGCTGGCAGGTAGGAATGTCAGAGAATCCAGACAAAAATGGAAATGGGAGTGGAAATTGTCCCTCTTTGCTTTTTTATCCCATGTAAACCCATCTAGTGAACTTGATCAGTCTTTGCTGCTGCTGCTGTTTTCAGTCCACAATGATACATGATTGCTTATGTCCCCACTACCACCACTGTGTTTTCTTTGTACTGTCAAGTATCAGGTGGAATTGCTATGGCAATGTAATTTATTCAATTAATTGTGTAAATTATGTTAAGTTACATGATTTTGCCACAGCCGACAGTGGGACAAATAACATCAGTTTTGGCAGAAGATGAACTGTGGCAGAAGAGAAACAGTGCTGTATGTGATGATCACAGAATGGAGCAGAAAGCAATGGATTAGAGAAAGACACTATTTTATTATGGTTCCGAGAGAGAAGACAGGAAACATCACTTTTTCTAGTTGGCTTCATGATGAAGCCTGGGGATAAATTATACTTTTTGGTACATTTAGCTCTGGAAATAACCTAAATGCAAACCAGGGGACAGGAGTGAGGAGCGAACTAGTAGTTGGGACCAAGCCACCATCAAGGATACAGAAGCACACATAGAAACCCTTGTTGCTCAAGAAAGACTCGACTGCCACAATAAGGCTTCTTAAATTTCTTCCTGGTCCTGCAGAATCCTATGACTCAACCACTGATACATAAGCCTATTTCACTGGGAAGTTGCCAACTTGTAATTTTCCCCTGGGAAACTATTAGCACCTCTGATCTCTGCCCCTCATTACACCTGCCTAGTTTTCCTTCCTCTTGTCTGAAATTTAATCCGTGTGGATCCTTCCTCTAATCCAGCAGTGAACTGATTTGTGCTTTGATACTCCTAAACAAACACAGAATATGCAACTATCATGATCTATTACATATTTTAGTTAAGAGGGAAGCTTCATTAGGGAGAGCAATAGCAGAGAACATTAATTAGAGTTTTAACACCCTTATGTCCTTCTGGCAAAATATCACAGCGTTAAGTAGCACAGAAATCCAGGTTAATTCAGGATAGATATGCTGAGAGCTGGTGTGCTGCAGCTAAGAGAGCAACCTATGAATCAGAAACAAACCAGGATATCAGTTTATGAGCTCAAGAGGGGCAAAACACTCTCCCTCAGACCATCTACCCATGTCCAACATGATGATAATCATAATACTGACCTATCTTACAGTTCTGTTGTGAAGATTACAAAAAAATAGTATGTGAATTACTTTAAACACTATACAAATGCTAACTATTATTCTAGCATGGATTGTATAAATTTTCATTTTAAATAGGTTAAGTTCTGCATGTCAACATTTTACAGATTAAAAGAAGGGAAGAGCAAAGGAAAAGTACTTTGTGCATGTTCTCTCTCTTCCTTACAGCTTTCATGGACTGTGTCATCGATTATCACTATGCTAACTGGGAAAACAATATTTTCATCATGGTTTCTTGTCACTGGCTCATGCATATTGGAAATCAGGTTCCCTCAGGTTGATGGTGTCTTCAGAATGTAAATATCACCAGCTCCTCTGATTTCACATTCAGGGTGTTGGATATTGCAGAACATACCACCCAAATTGCTTTAATCTGTAAAAGATTCGGAATTGTAATCTGTGCTTATGTTACGTTTTTATATTAGGAAAAAGAGGATAAAGATTCAATCAATGTCTATTTCATGGCTCAGCTTGTTAGATTTTTTTGACACTGGCATTTGTCACTTGATATAATTCTCCCACCCAGCTCTGAAACTTCTGCATATCTGCCAGAGCTCAATCAAAATGAAAAATCCATGCTCTGTCACAAGGATGGGAGGGAGGGAACTTGTTTGCATTCTGATCACTGAAAAGATGGTAGTTCTTTCATAGCAGTGTCCAAAAGTTAATTTTTTTAAAAAAAACACACACACTCAGTGCTTAATGTCAACAGTTACTGGTTACAGGAACACATGATGAGCATTTTAATCCTTAGTACATTTTACACATCTGTAAACCTGGATATTATCCTCTCTTTCTCTCTCTCTCTCCAGCCTACACTCTTCCCAGCTGAATCTGACATCTGTGCATAATTTAAGGCGTATTTTATGTGGTATATCTTTGCTGTCAGAGCAGTGCTTTGTTTTCAGCAATGAGAATGTAGAGACCCAAATCCTGAGATACATGTAAGTGGCAATGTGCTTCCTATGCACTGCTGAGTACATTCATCTATAACTGTCTAGCCATCCAACAGATGGCACTATCAGCATTGGCAACACTGATCACATGCTCGGAGGCTAGAAAACTCCAGATTCTTCTCGTAATGAAGCAAAAGGAAACACAGTTCAGTTTTGGAACTGTGCATCTTTCAGTGTCTGGTGCAATGAATCAGCCATTAAAGCCGCATGCAGAACACACTTTTGCTTATGCAATTTCTGATCCGGTAATGGATGCATGGATATAAACCTGCTTGTTTAATATTTAAAATAAGTAAGTATAAGGCCTGTCCCATCCAAGGCATACCTATATATACTGATCTATATCAGGCCCCACAGAAAATATTAATGCAGATTGCTGGTCAAGCTCTGCTGTCATTGCCCCTCAGCAGAACTGGATGTTGGGTTTGGAAATCAGGCCTGGAGAGTAGTTGTTAATTGCATTTATATTTCATAGGAACATGGGCTTACCTCCCTCCCCCATTGCTTGGGCACTGTGATTAATGCAATGGTAAACTTGCAGCTAGACTACTGCAATGCGTTCCCTGTGAGGCATTCCTTGAGATTGGTCCATAAGCTGCAGCTGGTGCAGAAATCTGCAGCCAAATTGTTGAGTGGAGCATATATTACATCTGTCCTGAGGGAACTGCATTGGCTGTCAACCAGCTACTGGGCCATGTTCAAGGTATTGTTGCGAGAGAGAGAGAGAGAGAGGGGGGGAGAGAGAGAGAGAGAGAGAGAGAGAGAGAGAGAGAGAGAGAGAGAAGCTTGTGGGCTTCATTATGGTCAACCTATCTTTTCCTTTCATTATTTCAACAAAGTTGCTGAAACCTCAGGGCTAGAGTTGCCAACAAAGTTCACTTTTGTTGAAATTTCAAGAAGAAATGCTTAGAAGAAATACAGTGGTACTTCGGGTTACAGACGCTTCAGGTTACAGATGCTTCAGGTTACAGACTCCTCTAACCCAGAAATAGTACCTCGGGTTAAGAACTTTGCTTCAGCATGAGAACAGAAATCGTGTGGTGGCGGTGTGGCAGCAGCGGGAGGCCCCATTAGCTAAAGTGGTACCTCAGGTTAAGAACAGTTTCAGGTTAAGAACGAATTAAGTTCTTAACCCAAGGTACCACTGTAGCTGATAAAATTCAAAAGAAGAATAAGGCATTCTGAGAAAGCCTAGCAATGTTTTGCAGTGGGATTCCAAATAATCCTAAACAACAATCCCTCTTCCCCCACACCAACTAAGAATTTAAGAGCTGCTGAGATCGCTTACAACACAGGTATTTTGAAGCCGCTGTTGCTGGGCTGCCATGACACAAGAGATTATGTCAAAGATCCAGAAGTTACATTGCTAGAGTCAACTTGCTATTCAAAATGACTTTCCACCTGAGACACACACGGAGTTTTGATTATTTGTGTTTAGCATTCTACGACTGAGCCAAAAGCCTGTCTTTTTGGCTTAGCTGGGAAATAATTGATCATCTTAGGAGTCAGAGCATCCTGAAGCAAAACAGAAATGACTTAACACTGACAAGGTCAATTATCTCTTGATAAATCCTACAATCACAGCCATTAATAATAAAGGCGGTTACTCATGGAATGTCACCAGCCTTTTCTCCTTATTCATTTTGTGGCCACTGTCATGTATGGTTAGTTTAGACTGAGTAAAAGTGAAGGGTTCAAATGAGAATTAATTTTTTCCCCCAGTTCTAGCCACTATTATTTATTTGTTTCATTTTTTAAAAAGTGGTTCAGATATCCAACTATATGGGGAATGTGATATTTCTGTTTGCCAGGAAACCACTCATCCCTTTTTGACAGCCCAGCTGAAAATTCAAACCACGCTGTTTAAGCTTTGCTATCAGACACCATATTAGTTATGCCACTGAAGCTTATAATTGCTTAGTTCAGTATTGTGGCAAAATTATATGGGATTGGATTTTAAATTTGTATATTGGGAGACAGTATTATATTACTGTTATGTAGATGATGTGTGTGTTGTGGGATTGTGCATTGTGGCATGATTGACTCTACTGATGTGTTGTTTGAGGTCATTCTGAATCTTGCATGATTGACAGGGGAATTTCCTCTGATCTAAGTGAGGAAAACCCCTTTTGGAGTCCTGTTTGGTGGAAATTGGTTCAGAGAATTTGACAGCTGAGGCAGGTTATGAGGGAGCTCAAGGGAAAAGAGATTGTTGGCTATGGTTTAGGACCAAAGGGGGCATTTGTGTTTAAAATTAGGGCTTTTGACATGTAGACTTCCCACTTCAGGTGATCACCATCATGGGAGGGCAGTTTCGAGGATGAAAGTGCAACTGTGGAGCTCCCTTGTTATTTTTGCTATTGTTGTTTAAGTAATATTGATATATTTATAGGCATGAAATGTGTGTGGGGGGGTTGTATTTATATTTTTGTTTTGCTACGTTATTATGAAATTATGCAGTATATTATGCAGAAATTATACAGTATATGCACTGTTGTGTATTTACTTGGTTGGAGAACAGCACTGCAAAATTTGGAGAAGTGTGAATTTGGAAGAGTGCTTGTGCTTTACGTAGCATATTGTTCCAAAATTGTTAGTTTGGTCCATCTTTAAATGTGAACTGATTTGCATCTGCACCATCCTTAGGCGATAAACACACACACACACACACACACACACACACACACACACACTAATTTTGCTATTATTAATACCACTGTTCTTTTGATTCTTTTTAATATATTTCTATCCAAAAACATTGCTTCTGAAAAGAGCATGTACTGCAAAGGGGGCATGATTTCCTAGAGGAGCTGGCACTTAATTAACAAAAAATAATATATTCAGGAGATAAATCAGAATGTCTGAAGAGGTTTACTGGAATATCAAGATAGCTGACTGGCAAAAGGAAAGATCCATGACTTTTCTAGAAATAGATGCTGGGAAACGAACTTCAGCTCAGAAAAGAACATAATCAATGGCTAAGCCGTTGATTTTTGCATTGGGGCCTCTTCATCACAAAATGCAGATTTCATTCCAGGCTTAGGCAAAGGGTTTAAAGGTTTATGGTGGGATAGTGCTAGAAGTGAATAATAGTAGTTTAATTTTGCAACTGTTAAAGCCCATTTTAAAAGCTTTTATCTAATTTGCACATTTATCTAAATGTATGTCCTTCATTTGGATCCCACTATTCATTTTCATGATCCGCTTCCATGAGAGCAGTTGGCCTTGGCCAGAGAAGGAGCAGATAAGGGAGAAATGAGTCATAGTTCCTAACATAAAGTCAATACTTTTGGAGGCAAGCAGAAGACTTTGGGGAGGGAAACACTCCATGACCTGAATATTTGTTCTAAAACATATTTGATCTGAACTTAGGTTGGACAAAGGACTGAACTTTGGAGATATCTGGGCTTTCCCCCCATCTCCCCCCCCCCCCATATTCATTCATTCATTCTCAAATCTTATATCCAATAACAATTTGCATGTCTAAGGAAAATAAAGGGGAGAAATCACAGGGATCGTTAAATAGTAGCAGTGAGGTAAAATAATAAATACCATGTTGAGAAGAGATGAGGAACCTGCAGTCTTCAAGGTACAGTGGTACCTCGGGTTACAGATGCTTCAGGTTATAGACGCTTCAGGTTACAGACTCCGCTAACCCAGAAATAGTACCTCGGGTTAAGAACAGTTTCAGGTTAAGAACGGACCTCCAGAACGAATTAAGTTCTTAACCCAAGGTACCACTGTATTGTTAGATTCAGCTCTCATCAGCTATTTGTTAGACAAAAACCAAGCGGGCAAAGACTTCTTCCCCAAAGTCCTTCCTTGAGGCCTCCAGAATGGAGGAGCTGATGCAAACCACTGCTGCTGGCAGGAGAAGACTCTATGAGTTTATGTCTCATTGTGGTGGTGTCAGTCAGGCATCTAATATACCAGGATGGAGCACAGGTCAGGTTCAAAACTCTGCCGTCAGGTTCAAAACTCGTAATCATTTTCAATCAGGAGCTTAGCAGTCTCATTCCTTGCTGGGTGCACTGATGTAGATTGATGATATCATTTATCAGCAAATATTGGTGGTCTGGGCTTTGAATTGGGGTCAATGAACTTTGGCTGGGGGAGGCGAGCAAGGGAGTCCAGAAGTAATCCAAACCCAGCAGACGATCCCTAGATGGCATCTGCCTAGCCATACCTAGCTCTAATCAGAACTATGTGTCTATCCTATAACTTTTGTATCAGAGCTACTGCATATGTGTGATTTTATCCATAGTAGAAGTTTTGTTGGATTGGGGGGGGGGGATCTTTGCAAAGTATTATTATAGCACATCATGCACAGTTAATGCTTGCCCTGTCCCCAACACTTTTCACAAGCATTAGAACCTTGGCTTTTAAACCACCCTGTGTACCACGTTTACTCAGAATTACTCTGAGTAACTCTGTCAGTTTACTCAGAGTTGCTGTGGGGCAGTTCTTTGCACAAATTTCTAAGCAGCAGCTGTTGCTAAAGAGCAGCCTGCCGGCAGCATAGCAATCTTCTTCCAATCTCTCCTTTGACTGGTTATCTAACTACGGCAGAGGAAATCAGTTTGTACTCAGACTGGATAATGCAGCTCTTTTTGTGCTACAGATTTTGTAGTGCATATGATTATCTGGATTTCTTACACCAGGAATATTTGAAAACAAGCTTTCTTCCAGTTTATTAGCTTATAGCTGCAGGGAGTTTAGTTAAGATCAGACCTAAGATGTAAAATTCACACATGCGTGAGAAATTAAAATGATACAGTTGTATTGCTGTTTACTGAGATATCATATTGCAAGCACTGTTCCAGCAAAACGTACGGTGAACAGTGATTTAGATGTACCCAGGCTTTAAGCATGCCATGATCTCTCATCACTGACCTTCCCCTACAATATGGGGGATAATGTTACTGACTTACCTTATCTGGCTGTTATAAGATTTACAACAAATCATTTCACATGAACACTTGAAAAAGCTCTGCAGAAGTATTGTTAACATTGCTGCACTTCAGCACCATTGTAGTACAGTGGTACCTCAGGTTAAGTACAGTACTTAATTTGTTCCGGAGGTCCATTCTTAACCTGAAACTGTTCTTAACCTGAAGCACCACTTTAGCTAATGGGGCCTCCTGCTGCCGCCGCGCCGCCGGAGCCTGATTTCTGTTCTTATCCTGAAGCAAAGTTCTTAACCTGAAGCACTATTTCTGGGTTAGCGGAGTGTGTAACCTGAAGCGTATGTAACCTGAGGTACCACTGTAGATGCAAAACCTGCTCTTGGCCAAAACACCCCACAAACTTATTGCTGATTTGTTTTTTGTTTTCAAAAAATAAACTGTAATGGTGGTCACCTACAGGGATCACGCAGAGAGGTGACCAAAGCCCTTTCTTAGCAAACATTGCAATTTAAAAATCTTCCTTCCACACACACACACCCATTATAACAATGGATGATTGTTATTCTGAGAGTAGACCCCTTGAAATCCATTCATTTCAACGGGTCTGCTTTGAGTATGATGTAGGTGGATACTATCCAATGCATCATAATTTTTAAAACAAAGGAATTATTTAAACATGAACATCACAAATGGTAGCATTGTCCATGAAATTCATTGTTGTGATAGAAGAACCAAAATGCTTTCTTTAGAAGAACAAAACCAGCCATGTTGAAATCCCTCCAGGGTGTTATATACATGCCCAGGGTCATAACATTACAAGTGCACCTAAAATAAATTATAGAGTTAATGAAAGGAAAATAAAAAGGAGGGATAAAAAGTTCCTTGTTAAGTATAATTGATAGCACAAATCTAATCAGAAAGGTTAACAAGCTCTTGAAAACTGTTGAATCAAGCATACAGAGTGAAGTTGCTAATATAATTATACACAGCTAAGCATATGACAAAGTATCCTTTATTATATTCTGAATCTAACCTAATGTCGTTTTATTTCTGAAAACAAATTATAAATGAGAGAAATAAACTATTTTTGTCTTGCAACAGTATAAATATTTTCCTGGGTTATTGTCTACATACATTTTTTAAAAAGATAGTATACTTTTAATAAAGTTATATGTTAAAATCCTGTAAGCTTTACTTACATATCATTCCATTTTAATAGGGCCGATTCAGCAAAGACTTTTCATGTGCTGACTGAGTGAATACCCTATTTTAATACTGTCTCCTTTACATAATCTCCCAGAAGTAAATCTCTAAAGTTCTCATTCATGTTCATTTTCTGGATTGTGGCTTTAATAGCTATTGAGTGTGGTTGTTGAGGCATTTCAAAAAGAAAAGAAGAAGAAAAGAAGAAGAAAAGGACAGATTATGTGCACATGCCCTGTAATCACCTGCCAATATATAAGGGAAGGGTGAGGCTGGGGGAAGGAAGGGGAAACCTAGGCTCAACCTAGATTGAGAGCAACTGACTTTGAAGGCAAAAAGCAGGGGGACGCTGTAGAATACCAGACCCATAAATTAACCTTAAATAGAGAACTGATTACAATATAGGTGGTAAAGTTACAGATATGAAGTGTGAAGTTAACACCATAAATACAGGGCAGAATTCTGAGAAGGGTTCTGTAATGAGAATGGGGCAGACAAACACAGCACTTGCTACATGTGGGTGCCCTATGATGAGAAGAGTCTTGGACTTACCCCTCAGTAAAAGACAGAGGTTTCTGGGGCTCTGAGGGAATGCTGAGCCTAAACAAAACTCTTGTACCAGAGGGAAGGCAGTGAGTAATCTAGCACACAGATCTGCATGAAAGTCACATGAGCTAATTGATATGTGCAGATGCATATTTATAAATTATTACTTTAATTTAAATAGAAATAGCATATGTCTGGCCACAATAGAGAAGCCTGTGATCAAGGGGATGTGTGCCTGCTCCGCCTGCTTTGTAGGTGCTTACTGTTGACAGGTGCCTTCAAGGCCTTTGCTCTCACTTCTTATGGTTATTTATCATTAAACCAGACTTGAACCAGACAGCGCTTTGAATAATGGAGACGTTCAGATAGAGAACTTCCCTCTGATAACCCTCAAATAACGGACTGCCCTCTGTAGAGTAGGACACATGACCAACCTAAATCTCAACAGGTTATCAAAACACTTGGGCAGAAGATCTGTTCATCCAACTGGAGGTGATAGATGCATGGAAGCAAATCCCATACATGTTTTCCTTGATGATAAGTGATAAGGAATTTTGCATGCAAACATCTCCTTAGAGGGAAGTTCTCTAACCTTGTCTACCATTTAGGGCTGTATATATGTACCGCTTATAGTCCAGTTACAGACCAACACTGATCAACTGTTTGGAATCTTTTTCTCCTTCTCCTATCCTCCTTCATGACCAGCGGTATTAAGAGTCTTTAACTAAGAACTGGTGTGGGTGCATGCATTTGACTCTTGCAGTAGACTACGGGTAGCCAATGTGGTGTTCTCCAGATTTAGGACTGTTGAACTTGCAAGACTTTGTACAATTAATATATGAACAAAGAATGGGAATGGGAATGGGAATGGGAGGACACAGGGACTGGCAGACAACAATGCTAAGCATCAATATGCCAATTCAAAAGACTGGTGTTTACCATCGAAGCCCAAAATGGCTTGGGACCCAGATATGCTTCACAGTGGCTAACAAGATGCTTGTGGCAAGCCTGCAAGCTGGACAGGGGTGCAACAGCACTTTGTAATTCCTAGCAACTGTTTTTTGAGGCATACTGCCTATGACAGTGCTGGTAGAAAATATCAGCTTGCCTGTGTTCCGGATCTCTTCATGTACTTGTTTTGCTGAACTGTTCTTTTCTTTTTTGCTGGCTCATCTTATACTTGTGACTTATTTACTTTGTGTGTGTATGTATTTGCAAAGTGTGCTGCAATCTATTTTGATTAAGGGTAGCATGTAAATATTTTAAATAAATGAAAGACATAGCAATCAAATGTCATTATCCCCATTTTGCAGATTGGAGGCTGAAACAGTGGTGCCTAAGGCTACCTAGAATTTCTGACTCACATAACAGACTCCACTGCTGCAACACAAGGTATAGACACCTGAAAACAAATTCAGTGCTCTTGCACACTGTTGCCTTCAGTCATACAGCATAAGCCCCTCTATTCCACACCTCCATGTTTATGCCCTGTGTAAGGACTTGGAAAAAACGAATCCCACCCAAAATTTTATAGATGTTAACCATACGATTACAATCTCCAAGCTGCCACAAAAGTGGATTACATTTGTCCCGTCCATATCTTGCTCTTGTTACAATCATAGCTGCAAGATTGGATTTATGCTGTGCTATTTTTCTGTCCTTGTTACAATCTTTCTTGCCGGAATGAAGTTGCAGGATTTTATAGCCTCCTATATTCTTTGAAAGATAACAGTAAACTGCGCTACTTTAATCTTTTCAATGTTCTATAATTTCACAGAATGGTCATTTTTATTCTTCCTTTTGTAATCTCGGCAGCATAGGGAAGAAAGATAGGAATGGCCAGCAAAAAGAATATATGGATGGTTACAATTCAAAATGATCTACCTGGCTATTGTCTCTCTCCCACTATACAAAGCACGGATGGATGTGTGTGTGCGTGAGTGCACGCTTGTGTGTCGCTCTTGTTCCAAGGATTTTAACAAGAACAGAGTATGGCACAGTGTGAATCAATCAGTTCTCAGTACAAAAACAGTGATGAAAATGGATGGCCTATGGATAGTTGGGGAGAGAAACCGGAACACCTAATGATTTCATTTCCAGGATGAACTCCTGCAATGTCATGTACCAGGAGCAACTTGACTGAGAGACAGTCAGCATGAAATAACTATGGTAACAGAGGTATTGTGTATTTCAAAACTAGGAAGTACAGCGTTTTCAAGAAAATCACCTGTGCACTGAGCTCTTCTCATGAGACTGCTGCATTATTCAGTATTAGAGAGATGTAACAAAGAGCCGATTGAAGCAAGAACAGAAATGACTGGGATGTGTTGAATGCCAGGCTATTTGTAGAGTGTGACAAGATGTTTTGTTCAGGGCACACGAATATGGAGAATTAGGCTTAGAAAAGGGCAGGCAAAGTATTAAAATTAGGGTTTCTTTCTACCTGCCACATTGGAGAAATTAGACTAGTCTTCTTGCATCCTTCCTTTGGATTCTCCTCATAATCCAGTGATGTTTTACCTCAGAAACTCCACTATGACTAAGGCTGCGGCCTAGTTACCCCAGTGTCAAGTGACTCATCTCTTTATTCTGAGGGGGGTCAGGTTGTTTGGTAAAATATACTATGGCTGGAGAAGAGAATGGATTTCAGATATTTAGTAGTTTGCCATCCCTGTCTTAAAAACATGACTCATTCCCTTAGACACAGAAAAACCAAGCTATGCTGTGTTAATCATGCTGGAGTTGGAATGATCTCCATTCATTTATTTATCCCACATATCTCAATAGTATTGCGGCTGCTAGATTGGCAGTTCATAGCAGTAAAGCTGATGCAAGTACTATGTGTAACTAAGGTGGATAGAGGAGAACACACTTCCACCTTGTAAAGCATATGGGATAAACAGCTTCATATAACCAACATGCTTAAGTTTAATTAATACGTAAGGGCTTACTTATATCCATTTCCTCTCACCTTGGTAATCAAGACCTTGTTCTCCTTCAATCTACCTGAGAATCTCAGGCTCCAGCTCAGACCACATGGCTTTCACCAGCCTCTCTTGAGTTCCTATACTAATAAATTTTCACCACTTTTTAATTAAGCCGTGCTTAATTCTGAAGCACAGAAACCTGACCAATTAAGAGTTTGTAAGGAAACAATTTTTTTAACTTACCCAACATGTGGTCTTTTTCTATGCTACGGGAAAAGTGAAACTTTGGAAAGAAACTTTTGAAGGGCACATTTTGGAACTTACTTGGAGGAGCATATTTTAGATGTCTAACAGCCTATATTTACACACTTTACTTTACAGCATATTATGTGACTTTAAATCTCTGCTGGGGTTCTCTCACTGAACAGTACTTGCCCCAAACATGGATCTTGGCATCCTTCCTTCCTTCCTTCCTTCCTTCCTTCCTTCCTTCCTTCCTTCCTTCTGCCAACAGAGTAAGGTGAGAAACTGATCCCAAATTTTTTTGTTCAAGGAATGACTTTTCTTAAAGCAGGTTCCATCCTCTGTTCTCTTCAGCAGCATGGAAAATTTCATCAGCTTCCCTTCCCTATAAACTGCTATGCAAGTGCTCTCTGGTGTATATGAACACTATTTCTCTAATTTCTTATTTATTTATATTGTCACATATAGTAGAAGCAGAGTGAACAGCCATATCCTCCAACATTTTTCCAATAGAAATAGGGACATCCTAAGGAAAAGTGGGACATTCCAGGATCAAATCAGAAACCAGGATGGCTTCTCTAAATCAGGGACATCCCTGGAAAATAGGGACACTTAGAGGGTCTGTAAAAGTATAATGTATAAAGGTGAAAAATTGACTTTTAGTGTGTGCAGTAACAGAATTAGGTACCTAAAAGAGACTGAACCAATTCAGAGGCTCTGCAACCCTGCACACAGGGTGTCTATGAACACAGCCACATGGGGGAAGTAACATTCAAATCAGTGAAAACATGTTGACCACTGGAGCTTCCTAGCACTGTTGCTGATCGTAATTCTGATCACGCCAAAACAGATGTTGCTTCCTCTCTGTGGCTGTGTCCATAGGGGCTTTCTGCACAGAGTATTTTAAATAATAGGAACTAGCCCATCAATATGCACATAATGTATGGGCCCTTAAGCCGTGAGAGGCTGTCAAAAAGACAGGTAAGGTTAAGAATTCTGATGGCGCAGACTTCGGCTGAGTTCCGATTTGCTACAGTTCTGGAAAGGGACTGTTTGTGAGTAAATGGAACTGCAACACAGAGGCTGTTGATGCAGCCACCGCAATTTGAGTTATCACTGATTGCAACAGCTTGAAAAAGAGCCACCTGTGATCACATCTCTGACAAGTAGGGAGGTGTCAGCATTTGCTTCATTTAGGTGACAAGTGTAAGCCTTTTTATTCCCCAGGACTGTTAATGGATAGCGTGTCACATTGATGCCAGCTGTCTGAGTTGTTTTTCTCTATGTTAAAGCTACTACCAGCTTCTGTTGTTAGTTTTGATTTTATGAGAAGGCAGGCTTTCATGAACATTTCTTCCAGTGTTGTGTTTTTATATATTGCTTGACTAGTGAGCTGCTTTGCATTAAACTAAAGATAGGTGGCATATAAATATTTAAGCGAATGAATTAGGAAATAATGTAAATCAGGCTTCCCTAACATGGTGCCACCCAGATGTCTTGCATGATCAGTGACTAGTGGTGCTGAGCTTTATAGCCCTAAATGGCTTTGGTCCTGTATACCTGAAGGAGCGTCTCCACCCTCATTGTTCAGCCCGGACACTGAGGTCCATCCAAGAACCTTCTAGTGGTTCCCTCATTGCAAGAAGTTACAGGGAACCAGGCAGAGGGCCTTCTCAGTTGTGGCGCCCACCCTGTGGAACGCCCTCCCATCAGATGTCACTATCTTAGAAGCCATCTGAAGGCTGTTTAGCGTAGTTTTTATGTCTGATGGTTTGTTTTGTTTCTTATATTCTGTTGGAAGCTGCTCAGATGGGTGGGGTATAAGTAATAAATTATTATTATTATTATTATTATTATTATTATTATTATTATTATTATTATTATTATTATTGTAATCCAAAATATCTGGAGGGCAGCAGGTACAGATAATGGCAACTCCGTGTTACTGCTGCTGTGCCACTAGTCTCACACAAGGGACACTAATGTGTCATGCCAAATAGGTACAATTAGACAGCATATATATCTGAGGGGCCTATATCCACTGAAATCAATGCAGTTTTGCCCCCCCCCCCTGAAATACTTGTAATAAACATTCAGAACCTGGTATGGCTGAACCAGGTGCAGAGTTTGTATACTTCAGGATATACCAAAGCAAACACAAGATCTATCTGCAGAACCTAGTTTGTGGTCATGAAGACACATTTTTCATTGATGTAGCACTTCCCTAAAATAGTTTATATGCAGCAAATAAATACAGCAGCATTAAAGGGAAAAAGTGCATCAATTTGTTCTCAAAGGTAAAAATCCTTCCCCAAGGTAAAATGACATTAAACAACAACAAAAAGGCTGGATTCTTAAGGATGTCAATCATATTTTTTTAAAAAATGGGACAATATTATTATTTTCTTTTTATTTTAACATAAGCTTTGATCCTCAAATTGATCAAACATTTATTTGATGAGGATTGCAGTTGGTACTTGTACTCATTGTACTCCCTTAACTTATTTTCCTGTTCTTCATATTGTAGTCCTCAAGGATCTTCCCCCCATCCCTATTCTTATTTAGACTTTGCAAAGAAAGGTGTTAATTACTTCATCTGAAATTCTGTTTTGTTAATCAACCTCTTCTTTCATGTTTCATGAACACAGATTCAAAGAATAAACAACCCCTAGATGTTCTTCATCCTGCTGTCCAAAAGTAGCAATTTTTATTAACGATGTTTCTCAGTTTTTGATGCATTGCAGCAAGGCAGGATGTATTGTAATGACATTCAGGATGAGCTGCCTCTCGAAAGCATCTCTCCTCTTATACAGACAGGAGGAAGAACCAAGCATTTTCAAAGTAAATTCTCATATATATATATATATATATATATATATATATATATATATATATACACTTTATATTTCATAGGTTTGATTTGGACAAGCAAAAATCCTCTTTTTGTTAAAACCATTCACAGTTTGAAATATTTAAAGAGTGTGTTCGCATCAGCATCATAATGGAATGGTACCATCAGGCAGGACTTTGGGGAATAAATTCAGGGCCCCAATTCAGCAGAAGAGGCAAAAAGGCTCACAAGTGCAGCAGTACAGACTTGCACATTTTGAAGCAATACACACCATCTAGAGTAGACACACCCAACTTGGTCCTCCAGCTGTTTTGGGACTACAACTCCCATCATCCCTAGCTAACAGGACCAGTGGTCAGGGATGATGGGAATTGCAGTCCCAAAACATCTGGAGGGTCGAGTTTGGGGATGCCTGATCTAGAGAGATCACCCCCTTGCAAAAACTGTTAAGTCTAGGGATGGCCTAATTGAATCATTGATATAGAGTGTGTGTGTAGAATCCTAGAATATGGAGTTTGAAGGTCCATGAGGGTCATGACATGAAATTTATTATGGTCAGAGACCAGCTTGAGAAACACAAATGGAACCACAATCCCAATAGCAAAACAAACATTTAAAACAATATACAACAATGGATTTTAAGATTAAAAATGTGATAGGCATATAAACATAAAAACTTTAAGATAGGCTTTTTGTTGTTTAGTCATTTAGTTGTGTCCGACTCTTTGTGACTCCATGGACCAGAGCCCGCCAGGCATTCCTGTCTTCCACTGCCTCCCACAGTTTGGTCAAACTCATGCTGGTAGCTTCAAGAACACTGTCCAACCATCTCATCCTCTGTTGTCCCCTTCTCCTTGTGCCCTCCATCTTTCCCAACATCAGGGTCTTTTCCAGGGAGTCTTCTCTTCTCATGAGGTGGCCAAAGTACTGGAGCCTCAGCTTCACGATCTGTCCTTCCAGTGAGCACTCAGGGCTGATTTCCTTAAGAATGGATTGATTTGATCTTCTTGCAGTCCATGGGACTCTCAAGAGTCTCCTCCAGCACCATAATTCAAAAGCATCAATTCTTCGGCGATCAGACTTCTTTATGGTCCAGCTCTCACTTCCATACATCACTACTGGGAAAACCATAGCTTTTACTATACGGACCTTTGTTGGCAAGGTGATGTCTCTGCTTTTTAAGATGCTGTCTAGGTTTGTCATTGCTTTTCTCCCAAGAAGCAGGCACATTTTCATTTCGTGACTGCTGTCACCATCTGCAGTGATCATGGAGCCCAAGAAAGTAAAATCTCTCACTGGGAATTTTCTTAACAAACTAGATTTAATTGGGGGATAGTCTGTGCCTACAGATCTGTGCACAGAATCTGGCGATAATCTGGGTCGTTTTGTGGTCTTTGCCTAACAGGAGAAGATTGAATTTTTGCTTTACCGGGAGGTCAGCAAGCCTCACCAGCAGGGGGTCAATGCTTTCTCTATCATGAGGGTCATTTAGTGCAATCCCCTGCAATGCAGGAATCTTTTGCCCAGCATGGAACTCAAACCCATGACTCTGAGATTAAGTCTCTCATGCTCTACTGACTGAGCTATTTTGACTGCACCCTTCTTGATTCCACACTTACAGCTGCTTCCTCCTCCTCCTCCTCCTCCTCCTCCTCTTCTTCTTCTTCACTAGTAATACTCTTATGACTAGAGCTATTTATCTAGAAGAAGAGGTGCCAGAACTCACCATGAACACCTCCCTTGTTCTCTTATAATGACAATGGCACCCACCCGAAGGGTACCAGAACTGAGTTCCAGTGAGTTCCAGATTGAAAAAAGCCCTGCCTATGACTTATGACAGCTTCCTGGGTCGTTCCAGTTAGTCTGAAGCTAATTCATGGAGGGACTGTAGTACTATAGAGCTGGCTGTCTCTGATCTCTTCCATGAGCAAAGCTAGGGAGACAAGATAACACCCTGGTCAGGGTGATGTGCACTCCACATGCTCAAATTATTGAGCCACAAATAATCTGTCCTCAGCTTCTGGTACATGGAAAAGATCCTGCAAAGTGCTCAGTTGGCTGTAGCGGAGGAAGCCTGATACACTTAGTCTTGCATGCATAAAAGGGACATGTGAATTCAGGACTGGGGCACCCACTCCATCTAAGCAAAGGAACTTGTTCTTTACAGGACCAGTTGCCTGAAATGTGATGCTCCCCATGTACCTTGGCAAACAAAGTCCTGTCAAAGAAACTGCAGGGCAAAGCTGTGGGGCTATTTAGTTTGCTGGATGAAAACGGCAGACTGACACAATGGCAATGAATATTCTGACATTGCTCTGACTTATTGGTAGAAGGTAGTTTAACAAGCTCTTTAGGACACCAATTTCACCAGTGTGCCTTAAGTGCCTTGGCCAGTTATCCAGAGGTGCTGCTTCTGAACATCACTTTTAAATCTTTCTCTCTCCCCCCCCCCCACTCCCTACTTTGCTGCTAACATGGCTAATTCGAAACGACAGTAAAGTGCACTTCAGTGGCAAATGGGGTATTGTGGATTTTTTTATGACATCTGAAAGGTATGAAAGGGGAAATGGCTTCTGTGGGTGTCCAGCTAAATGGACAGTATCTGGTTGATTGGTGAGTGCTATAACCTTTTGTATGCTTTCCATTGTATTTCCAACATTTGTCCAAGAACAAAAGCTTGGGGGAAGCTGGAAAGTGAAATGTGTCCTGGAGTTTGGAAAAGAGAGAGTTAGAGAGTTTTCATAGAATTGAGAATTTCCACTAGATTTAGAATGGGCCTGAATGCTTTTTCATTGACCTTTGGATTTCCACCCTTACACTCTTCCTTAATGAGTGGGACAATTAACATTTTCAAATTTGTAATGAATTAATATATGCAATGTAGTCAATGACCTTTTCTATCTGGGAGAAGGGGGCAGTTCTCAGTGTTAAATACTGATAAAATTTGCACACTGAGTGTGTGGTGTGTCTCAGGCAAGCCTTCTGTGCTTGGCAATCTTAGCTGTGCCACTGGGCATTTCTCTTAAATTGTGCAAATCACTTTGTTTGCGTGCCACACTTCCCCACAACTCTGCTTTCCAGTTCTTAGATCTGGCTGCATTAGTGCTTATATTGAGGTTTTGCTTTTTTCCAAGTTGCTGAGGTTGTCGGCACATCCAGTCCCTGACAGAGTCTAGGAATGGGATGAAGATCAGCTCAGGGTAGAGCGTCTGCCTGACATAAAAAAGATCCCAAGTTCAGTTGGCAGCATCTGCAGATTGGGCAGGGAAAGATCTCTGTCTGAAACTCTGGAGAGCCATAGCAAGTCAAAATCGACAATACTGGGCAAGGTGGATCAATGAACGGATTCAATATAAGGCAGGTTCCAATGTTCCATAAACCCTTGTGGGAAATGGATTCATCCCGCATCGTATCCAAGACATTGGTGCAGGTGAAAGTGGTGCCCCCCATTCCACATTAGCTACCACATTATCTATAGCAGGGACGTCCAACTCCCAAGAGACAGCAATCTACTCACAGGGAAAAAAAACTAGCAGTGATCTAACCCTCTTTTTTGGGGGGGCGGGAAGGTGGGTTCAGACCAAAGGTGTTGAGCTTTTTTTTAGGGAGGAAAGTCCTGGAGGGGGGTGTTCCGGTCAAAGTTGTGGAGCTTTTTTTAGGGAGGAATAGGAATGTCCCATTATGGAGAGGTAAATGTCGAAATTGAGGAAAGGGAACTCAACAACAGATAGCTAAGGAAACTATCTGCCTCACAGTGAAAACTCCATCTTCCATTTCAGCGATTATGCAAAAATGGAGGTCAGGGTGAGGGGGCGCCACCAGGTGCTATTATGCCATCACAAAGGAAAAGGAGCCCGCAATAAACCAGAGCCTTATGGGGATCGGCCAGTTGAATACGATCAACCTGTTGGACATCCCTGATCTATAGAAACTAACCAGACTGAATTGTTTTTCAGCACTGGAAGAGGGACAGCGACTTCTACGGCATTTGAAGGTAACAGGCTGGTTTAGGAGGCCAAATGGCCGGCTGTGTGTTCCACACAACTCTTTCCTTTCAACGTCGTTCTGCTGCTCATCACCCCCACCCCCAGCATCTACCACCTGATGTGAATGCCTCACACTCATTATACTGGCTTGCCAAGAGCAGTGCAGTCACAGCAATAGCCCCTTGGCTGCAACATCTTACTGGGAGAGAGTGGGGAGGAGTGAGGAGGGAGCCGATGGAAGTGCCAAATTGGCTCTGAAGGTGCATCCATGCAGCCTCGACCTCACTACCACCTTGTCCCACCCCCACCCTTCTCTCTCTCTCTCTCTCTAGGTAAGTGGCAGGCACTCTACTGCCAAGGCACCATGGAGGCGGCAGCACCCCACTGGGTGAGCCACTCCTGCTTAATCATAGAACTGGTTGTGGGAGAAGGCTCTGAGTTTTGGAGCCATCGAGGCAGGGGAAAGTGGTGGCTGTTCCTCCAGAGCAGATTAGCAAGGTAGCAAATAATAGAAGTGCATTACATCCTGCCAATGTAGTGTTAGGTGCCACCCCAGTCTCCATGAGTAGTGCAAGATTCAAGGGGCCACAGGCACACATTCCCTTTTGGGAAAATGAGGCACAAAAGAGACTGTGCTGTCTTTATGATATATGATTTTATTTACACATACAGTGGTGCCTCAGGTTAAGTACTTAATTTGTTCCGGAGATCTGTTCTTAACCTGAAACTGTTCTTAACCTGAAGCACCACTTTAGCTAATGGGGCCTCCAGCTGCCATCACGCCGCCGGAGCACAATTTCTTTTCTCATCCTGAAGCAAAGTTCTTAACCCGAGGTACTATTTCTGGGTTAGCAGAGTCTGTAACCTGAAGCGTATGTAACCCGAGGTACCGCTGTATATACAACTTAGATGCAGGGATTGTAGAACATTCACATCCTATGAGGGTCTGGCTTCCCACTTAAGGACAGCATTGTATTCAAAAGACAGCCTTTGTCTCCTGCTAATGGCCCATTCAGTTAGTTCTGCCGCGCTGACTTGGCTCATTAGCACAACTCAATCCAGGGGTTTCTGTGTTTGGCAAAGTTTAAACTTTGCATAATTCTAACTTTTACTAAATCCAAGAATTATGGGGAGGATCTGGCACAAACCCATGACATGTTTAAGGGGACCCACTTCACAAATGCATAACAGTATTGTACTCACTTCTCCATTGCAATCCATGATAACAGATCCCACTAAGAAACCAGAGAGGTTCTACATATCATTCTTATCAAGGAGTATAAAGTTTCAGGGCTCACTGATTTATGATGAACCACAAGTTCTGAATAATGAAATAAGATAAGAAAAGGTTAAAGTACACAAAGTTAATGTCTCTAGCCCAGATCCAGTTTTGGTCTTGCCTGTTAAAAAGGATTAGTGCTTCAAGGCAGAGATGTGCACTTCTGACCTCATCAGGAGACCCATCAATTAGGTTCAATAAGATCTGAATGAGATTTGCCCTATGTGTTTCATCTCGAAATATTTCTTTGTCTTTTTCAAATATTTATAAGCAAACAACATAAATACAACAATGCAACATTATAATAAAAACCGTGCAAATTCAAAAAGAAAGAAAAAAGAACCCCACCCCAATGTAATTTATAAATTACACTGTAGAAAGCCATTTCCAAAGCCATTATTATGAAAAAGTAATAAAAATAGTGACATGTCTAGTTAAAAAAAACCTCACCAAAAGCCATTGGAATGAGTGGGTTTTTAAATATTTCTTGAATACCACAGCTGGCAGGGGGCAGGGGTGGGGGACAGGGAGACAACTTCACAGTGTTACAATTCTCTGAGTGGTTTAACAGTCAATCGCTTTTCACAGGGAACTCTGGGAACTGTAGCTCCATGAGGGGGATAAAGGTTTCCTAACTCTGCAGCTCCCAGAATCCTTTGTGGAATGCCAGGAGTGTTTACGATTGGTATTGTAGTAGTTTCAACGTATGGTGTGACTGTGGCAAAAGAGAGGAGGAGAAAGAGAGCTGCCAGCAGCAGCAAGGAGCCTTTGCTGTGCTTTTTCATCTCCACTGGATGATCAGTGCAAATAACCTTGGAAAGTTCGAATGCATATTCATAGTCTCAGGATGGCTGACCATTAGCATTTCATACCCAACCATATACCATTAAATGACAGGCTTTATGCTAGTCCAATAGCCTGTTCAAACACAGAGCTCTGCACTCTCTCTACCCAATCCAATGAGACTGAGAAGCCCTTAGGCAAGAACCGTTTCTTTTATATGCAAAAGCTTCCATGATTTTTCTTGCCAGACATCTCCAGCAGCAGGAGAAAAACAGAGGTTTTCTCAGGAGATGGCGAATAACTAGGGCTCAGAGAGGAAGCTGGGATGGTAGGTGTGGCCTAATGCAAGGGATTCACGTTACCTAATCATGGGGCCAGTCTCCATCACACCATAGCTTTTCATAAGAACACAAGAACTGCCTTGCTAGATTAAACCAAGGCCTATTAAACCAAGCCTAATCTTTTATTTCCCTTCTCTTCCCTCCCCCTCCCCTATTATGAAGATTACCTGCTCTGAGACCCCACAGCTAATTCTCCCCTGGCCTCCTCGCTGGCCCAAGTAGGACTAATTCAGCCAGCTAGCCCTAGGGATTATCTAATGTTTATTGGGTGGATTTCCCCCAAATTGATTTCTGAACTTTGAATTTTATTTTTATTCATGTTTTTATACTGTATTTTATGCTGCTTCTACAATTAAGTATTTTAAATTTGTTGTTAGCTGCCCTGAGCCTGGTTTTCTGAACTGGGAAGGGCGGGGCATAAATAAAAATTTGTTTTTATTTATTTATTTATTTATTTATTTATTTATTTATTTGTCTCTGGAGTCTGAAGAGCAAAACATAACTGAGTTGCGCTTATTGCAAACTTTCTTTGATTTCAAGTGCAGCGCGGAGTGGGGGGCAGATCTTTATTAGGATCCCAGCCCACAGAAAGGGGAGATGTATCCCTTCTCTCTCCAGGTTCCCCATGAAAATTACCCCCTTCTTGTGCACAGCTAAAAGAGTGTGTTTATTATTTATGTGACTTACTTATAGGTCACTTAATACATGAAATTTTCAAACAGTCTACAGAAGAATTCAAAAGGGCCCCTACTGATTCTAATGGGAGTGCCCCCCCCCGCCTGCCCCCAGTTTAAACCTCTTGCCCACATGGTAGGGGTTTTCAGAAGGGGCGTGGTTGGGAAGAGAAGGAATAAAGCTCTCCTTCCTCTGTGCTGTGATTCCCAAAACTGTCCCCCTCCACACACCGATAGATAGTTGGATGTATGTTTGGCCCTTTGATTCAGCATTTGGGTGAATGTAGAGTCATATCCGCTTGAACTACCCACCCCCAGCCTCCCATGCACACCATTCTTGAGGTTCTCTTGATTCCCCCTGAACCAATTTCAGGGGGGCAGAGGAAAGAGGGAGGGGAGTTCTGTTGCACAAGCAGAAGCCCTTGTGCAGAGCTTCCACTACCAGGGTTTGTTAGGCAAATCCTGCCCTGTATTTTTCGTCGTTTGTTATAAATCAACAGAATAAGCAGGATTTTGCGGTAACAGTAGCTACCGAGGCTGTTCTGAAGAGTTAGTGTTTCAAACATTCTCCTGGTCTTTTGAAAAGGAAAGCAGCAGGCGGAGAGAACCAGAGTTTTCGACAGTTATGCTTAGCTAGCACATAAAATGAACTGTAGTTAAATGCTTTAACAACGGCATTTTAAAAGACAGATGTCTTAAGTCTGACTCTGGCAGGCTTCTTTCTTTCTGTATTTGTTTGCAATCTCCTGCCTAGCTGCCTCAGAGACTAGCAAAATCCTGTCTTTATTAGCTTAGAAGTAGAACTTGCAGTTTTCCCGTGTTTGCCTCACACAAAAATATTGGCACTAAAGCTATTTATCCTTTTGCAATAGAGTCTTTAAAAAAACACTATCTCGTCTAGTTCTTGTTTGTGCTTGCCTATGTGTAATGCCTTATATTTATCTATTGACTTTTATTTTATTCTTTTGTACCCTCCTACAATACCCTCCTATTCTTTATACACTCCCCTCCTAGTGTATAAAAATCCAACTTTGGGTAAGCTCTTTCAACTTTTTTAAAAATATGTGTCCCATAACAGAGATTATGTGTCATATCCAATAAAGTCATTGTGCTTCCACTCACGCAATGGAACTCCCCCAATTTCTGCAACCTCCTAAATCTGCTTGGGTTTGTGGTGGGTGGTGGCTTCTCAAATGTTCCAGAACATTTTGTGGCAATCAGGTGTGGAGCACAGCGGGAAGTTCCATTGCATGAGCAAAAGGAGTGCCACAGCTGCAATGATTTTCTTGGATGTAAACCCAAGTTCTCTCACCATTTTCATACCTTCACACTATTCACTGAGGTTGAAAAAAACACAGAGAAGGACCAGAAATATCTGACCTCTTCTGCAAAACCTCACCATTTCCCCTCTTTCCTTATTTGACAAAGAACTTGAGGAGTGGCTAAGGCTGTGAGCTATGAGCCCAGAAAGACCGTGTTTCAAATTCCACTCTATCCATAAACTTAGTAGGCAGCCTTAGGCAAGGCATTAGTCTCTCAGTTCTTCATCTGAAACATGTGGATAATTATTCAGACCTAATTCAAGTCAGATATTTAGATGTTGTGGAGATGTGCAGAAGCAGGAAATTTGAGGCACTTGAGTTTTCTCTTCCCTGTGCATTTCTCTAACGCAATCTAGGAATGGATCTGTCAGTTCTGTCCAAACTGTAGAATACTTTCACCCAAAATGTCTGGAACACTACTTCCTTTCCTAAAGACCTTTTTGGGTTTTTAAGATCTGTGGTGGGGTGGGTCTCAGTTGTTAAATTTACTGCCTTTGGATGTTCAGGGGATGGTAGCCTTGGAGACAGGGCATTCTCTGTGGCAGCCTTTAAGCTGTGGAATTTCCTCTCCAAAAGAGGTAGAAACTACACAAAGTTGAAACTGAAGATGTACCTCTTTACCCTCACCTGATATAGGTATGTGTGTTAGACACACACACACACACACAGAGAGAGAGAGAGAGAGAGAGAGAGAGAGAGAGAGAGAGACATTTTAGGACTAACCCTATTCTTCTGACCATAAATTGTTTTAAACAAATTCAGTATTGTACTTCTATATTGTTTTAACTTCCTCTGGGACCTTATGGTAAAGGTCAGGTATGGGTTGTTATTGTTGTTAGTTTCTCACCCCACCCCATCTTAATTTCAGTTATCATTTTTTTGAGAGCCAGTGTGGTGTAGTGGTTAAGAGCGGTAGTCTCGTAATCTGGTGAACTGGGTTTGCGTCTCCGCTCCTCCACATGCAGCTGCTGGGTGACCTTGGGCCAGTCACACTTCTCTGAAGTCTCTCAGCCCCACTCACCTCACAGAGTGTTTGTTGTGGGGGAGGAAGGGAAAGGAGAATGTTAGCCGCTTTGAGACTCCTTAAGGGGGGGTGAAAGGCGAGATATCAAGTCCAAACTCTTCTTCTTCTTCTTCTTCTTATGCACTTCCAGCTGTTAGCTCTGAACCTCATGGAAGTTTTCAACTGCTGCAGCTATGTCTGTTCAA
Organism: Podarcis liolepis; assembly: GCF_965112155.1. NCBI lineage: Eukaryota > Metazoa > Chordata > Lepidosauria > Squamata > Lacertidae > Podarcis > Podarcis liolepis. The sequence continues at coordinate 36,027,744 of NC_139556.1, read as the reverse complement.
GCCAGTGGGCCAGCTGTGCATACCTTTTGCAGTGTGCCCCAATGCAGCAAAACAACAATATGTTTCCCCAGGGTTTTTCCCCTGGCTTATTCCTGAAAGCTCTGAAGATGGCAAGCAGAGGAGCTGTTAAGGGAATGTTAGTATTTGGTAAGCCATAACTTTTGGGTTTCGAAGAAGCTCTTCGTCTTCCGCTGCCACAACGCTTCTTGCTGTTTAAAAGGCAACAGAGACCACTTTAAATAGCAGTAATAATAAAAAAAAACAAAACCCCAGTTCCCTCTCTCTGTCACTAAGTTGCAAACATCTGGTGAAAAACAACAACAAAGACCTGCATTGCTTTTCTGCTCTTAATGTTTTATCTCTCAAGCCATGTTCACACAATTTGTTTAAAGCACTATGACACCATTTCAAACAGTCCTGGCAAGTCTGCAGTTTATTAAGGGTGCTGAGAGCTGTTAGAAGAGCCCCCCCCCCCAATTTCTCCCACATAGCTGCAATTCCCAAAATTTCATGTGAAGAAGGATTGTTGAACTGCTCTGAGAATTATAGCTCTGGCAAGGGAAATAGGGGTCTCCTAAGAAGAGAAGAGTTTGGATTTGATATCCTGCTTTATCACTACCTGAAGGATTCTCAAAGTGGCTAACATTCTCCTTTCCCTTCCTCCCCCACAACAAACACTCTGTGAGGTGAGTGGGGCTGAGAGACTGCTTTAAATGTGTGGTGTGAATGTGGCCTTTCTTAGCCTTTGACCTCCTTTTGACACCTGTTCAGCAATATCATGGTCACTGTTGTAGCTTTACCTTGTGGTATTTTAAGAAGCTCAGCATACATTGAGAAATAATGTTATACTTAATCAGTATGAACTACCTTTTCCTGTTTGCTGACTAATAAGAGTGTTTACCCACTCTATCCTTGTAACACTAATTTGTTTATTATTATTATTATTATTATTATTAGTAGTAGTAGTAGTAGTAGTAGTAGTAGTAGTAGTAGTATTAAAATGAATGGCACAGTAAATTAAACATGTAGCAGAATCCTATGCCTATTTATTCAGAAGGATGTCCCACTTTGTTCAGTGGCATTCACTTCCAAGTAAGCCCCTATTATCTGAAAAACCATTGTCCACCACATCATTACAGTTTATTGAACAAGACATTAACTACCAGTTGTTTTAATGATGTAGAAAGCTGAATGAAATATAGCTTGTTCTTCCATGCTTGTATTGATTCCTTCATCATACAATAGTAAGAATAAAATTTAAAGTCTGGCTCCAGTGGAACATTTAAAAAATGGTTATAATTTGAAAGTTTTGGAGTGGCAATAAGATGAAGATTATGCTCATATGGCTTTTCTCATTAAAATTATCCAGTTGCTGTGATCTTTCATTTTTGTGAAAGTTTGATGACTTTTGATCCTATCAACCCAGCTTTGTAGAAAGTTTAAAGTTACCAAGAGGTGGGGTGGAGTTGTTTGCAGCTCACAGAAAACACCTTTATTATTACCGATCTGCTTTCCAAAAGTCTCTACTCCAACTTTACCTTGAAGTTCCAATACAAATAAAAAGGAGCAACTTCCTTACACTTAGAAGTATAGCATGTCAGAAAGAAGGCCTAGCTGAATCCCAGCCCCTCCAAGTGTCCTTATTTTCCAGGGATGTTCCTGATTTAGAGAAGCCATCCCGGTTTCTGATTTGATCCCACAGTGTTCCGCTTTTCCTTAGGATGTCCCTATTTTCATTGGAGAAATGTTGGAGGGTATCGAGTTATTCGACTCCTGAGCTGTCTGGAGGCAATCCTGTATAAAGAAGGGTTTTTTATCTTTAATGTTTTATTATGTTTTTATATTTGTTGGAAGCTGCCCAGAGTGGCTGGGGCAACCTAGTAAAATGTGTGGGGTATAAATAGTAAAATTATCGTTCTGGAATGGGACGTCCCTATTTTCACTGGGAAAATGTTCTTATGGAATCCAGACAATGTAATCTTATGCATTTCTACTTAGAAGCAAATACTATTGTGTTCGATGGTGCATATGCCTACAAAAGTGAGCATAGAATTGCAGAATTGATTGAGTTCAGTGGGGCTTACTCTGAGTAAATGGGCATGGGATTGCAGGAGGGAGGTTTGTTGCAGTGCAGTGATATGAAACTGGAGTTCTAACTGTATTTGCTTGTGTGTGGGGGGAGAGATTTAATTTATTCTGGCTTTGTGTTACTGATGTTATGTTTTCTGCTTACAGTGGTACCTCTGGATGCAAATGGGATCCGTTCCAGAGCCCCGTTCGCATCCTGAGCAGAACGCAACCTGCATCTGCACGTCTGTGCGTGTCGCAAATTGCTGCTTTTGCGCATGCACATGACGTCATTTTGAGCTTCTGCACATGCGCAAGCGGCGAAACCCAGAAGTAACCCGTTCCATTACTTCTGGGTCGCCACGGAATGCAACCTGAAAACGCTCAACCTGAAGCTACTTTAACCCGAGCTATGACTGTATACGTAAATGATATCTCAGTTTCAGGGTTGTTGCTTTTACGAAAGAATGGTCAACCAGTGAAGTTCAAAAGTTTGTACCATTTTAATTTTTAAAGCAGGGTCATGTTATACAAGATTTGTATCTGAAGGGGAGAAAGGCCAAATGGGCGGGGCTAAAGAGGGAAGATTGTGGTTTAATAAAGAGGAGGAGTCAAATGGTAGGAGTGTCAAAGAAGGATGTGGTGTGGTTAGAGGAAGAAGGGGTAGCTGTTAAAATGGATGGTACAAAAGTTGGTTTGCTGATAAACTTGTTGTCCAGGGCCCACAAAACCTTGAGCCGGCTGTGCACTTTACCAATGAGAACATATCTTTCTTAATACTGAGAACCTATATACTTGTGAAGTCATGCTGCCCAAGGAGGCCTTGATGTCACAGGCCTACACACCACACGTTTCATTGTGATATAGAGAGATACAATTTGTGGATGGCTTGGAACCATATGGGTTTTATAGCCTGAATATGCCAAAGGTTAGCTCTACTTCTGCGAAGCTGGTGCACATTTTTCTTCAACAGAAGGGGATACTCAATGTATCTCTTATTCCCTGAGATCAGCATAGCCAAAAACGATCTGTGCCAAGTGAGAAAATTGGGTTGGACAACATATAACCTTCCTTCCAAGCGAGATAGATAAATCCATTTTAAGTGATCTTTAATACAATAATTCTGGCACCGAGACAAACTGTAGATTGGTTAAGAGATATATTAAGTGTATATTTAGATTTTATAGCCACCATACTACCACCAGTGATAGAAAATTAGCCCACCAGAGTTGGGAGCAATTAAATGTAACAGCAGACTGTGATCTCCCCCTACTGGTCCACAGAAGTGGCATCAAACTCTAAAATTCCCATGTTGTAAGTACACTCTTTCTTGACAGGGTAGATGCTGTTCATTTGAAGAGTAAGACATACACATGGGCAAAAATATGAGATTATTTTTTGAAGGCCCCTTCTGATGGCAAGATTTTTGAAAAATGAGTGGTCTACCCTACACATCAAGTCATCGCATTCAGACTCTCTCTGTCTCTCAACACTGAATTAAATTTATGGCTCCTTCTAACTATTCTTTATTAAAAAATAGTTGGTGTGTTTAAGAAAGGAAATTTAGACACACATGTGAGAAAACACTGAGGTGCTTGATTATGTGTTCTATATTTGGAAGGGATATAGACTACAAATACAGGGTAGTGGAGGATTTCAGTATGTCGATTTATGAAGATTTTCCTCTGTATTTTCACACTGTAGAGAAAATAATATTTTTCTCTTCCTTTCCATAGAAAGAAAAAACCTTCACATCCTTTGCATGAGGGAACCCATTCCAAGTGAACTTGGCTGAGTTTATGCAAAAGAAAGCTTTGCATGTTTCTTGATGTTTGTTGGGGGGAAAGCTCTCACTGAAAACAACAAGAACCTTGTTACCTAAAAAAACGCACAGCTGTCTTGTGACTAATTTACTGGCTTCTCTGGCTTAATAATGCTGAGAAGTATGTATACACTATGTACACAGAGAGATAATACATGCATGCATACATACATACATACATACATACATACATACTTTGTTTGCATTAGCCACTAGTCATAGCAAGAGAGATAATACAGTAAATGACTGACGGTGGATTTTGCTATTTCTCTCAACTCTAAGGATTCTGACATTTACTGGCAACATTCAAGATTAACCAAATGCCCTTAATAAATGACCAGGTTGCATTCTTTTAATTGGCCAGTTGATCCAAAACTAGCCTTTGAGCTGGTATGTTTTCAGAAACACTGCAATGCCATTTTTTTATTTGGCTAGGTTAAAGCAGATAGGACACAATTTAATCAGTCTTTAGATTTAATTTCTTTATTGGGAATTTTCACTGGTATTACTGTGATGCATTTTAAAACACAGAGTAAGCCCCGGGGATGAGAAATTTGGTGTCTAATTTAATGGATACATTGGTGAATTAAATGCTGATGGCAGCAGAGTATCTTAAAGATAAAATGGAATGAGGCAGATAGGCGTGTGAAAGGTACTTTGGGCTTGCATGATGGAGGAAGATGCAATGAGTAATGCATCTTGGGGAAAGAGAAGTGGCAGAGAAGAAATAGTGGTTTATAGACGGGAAGGAATTGAGGCTCTAGAATATGATTCAGGATAGGCCTCTACATTTAATTAATTCATCTCTCAGTAGAAGGGCTGCTTGACACAAACTTTACTACTGCCCTTATTAAAGATATACCTGCTTTTGGTGGTATATATTCTCCTTTGATAGTGACTATGGCTAAACACAGAGTGCAATCCTATACACACTTATCTGGGAGTAAATCCCATCGAGCTCAGTGGGGCTTACTTCTCAGTTTAATCAAATTGCATTCCTGCTTGTTCTGTACTGATTTCAATGGGGGAACATATTCACAGGTAATTTTACTGAGAGCTAAATTACAGATGAAAGTAGCTATTCAGAAAAGCACAACTGATGTGATTCGGTGGCTTGTAACAGGAAGGAAAGCAAGAAACAAGAACACAAGGAAGGTCTAGGAGTTTTGTTTCCTAAGTCGACGTCACCATTTGCTTCTTTGCCACGTTCACTGGTTATGCATTCATTTAAAGGATATGTAATGAGCCTAAAGAAAGCTCCTTTCAAAGACCACAAGCTGCTTTTAAAGTTCTGCATTCTGCAAGAGCATCCTCAATCAGTGGCCATATATGGGAAGGAAGCTACAACTCCTTAGAAGCAGCAGGAGACTAAAATCTTCGAGTAACTTTTCCTCAACAGAAGCTCCATGAGGTCTGTTTTATTTTGTTTCCATCTAGCAACTGAATATCTTTCAGCAGCAGCAGCAACAACAAAAAAAGACATTTGGGGAATAAAGCATCCAAAGCCAACATCTTCCTATACATATAAATATCTAGTTGAAACTTGAGGGGTTTATAGTTGGGTAGATCTTTCAATCAATCGAGTCCAAATATTTTAGATTGAGGTCCCTAAGCAGCCATGGGCTGCTAGTAGCAAATATCAGGGGGATACATGTGCAAATCCCTTCCCAACCTGCTTTGCTCTACTTTGCTTTCCCTCTCAAAATCCTTGGAAAACTCACCTCTGTTTCTTGCCTCATCTCTATCGTTAAATCAGGCCCCACTCATCTCTTCCTTATAGTTCTGTTCAGTTAGTAAGCAAAGCTAGTAAGCGAAGAAATGGAGGCTTTGTAGGGTGGCTACTTGTGCACCCCCCCCCAAAAAAAGAGAGAAAATGCATAATCAAAACGGGGTTGTTTTTTTTCTAATGGCATAGCTTAACTGATATGTACAGATGCAAACTTAGAAATAATTCTATATATATTTATAAACCCCACACCATTTATTTGTATTGCATTTGTCAATCGCTTTATGCAAAGAGGTCTCCAAGTGACTGAACTACAGGCCTAAGAGTGTTATTATGGAAGGTTTGTTTCATATCATATGGCAGGGATAGGCAATGTGGTGTCCTTTAGCTGTTCCTCACATCACCCCCAACCATTGGCCAATGGCCATGCTGGTTGGGGGTGATGGGAAATGGAGTCCCATGACATTTGGAATGTTATCATATTACCTACCCTGGTATATGCAGTTCTCAATAAATGTAATTGTGTGTGTGTGTGTGTCTACAATGTACCTTGGTTGCGAATGGGATCAGTTCCCAAGCCCCTTTCGCAACATGAGCAGAATGCAACCCGCACCTGCGCGTCTGCACGTGCACGGGTCATGATTTGCCCCTTCTGCACATGCGCGTGACGTCATTTTGAGCATCTGCACATGTGTGAGTGGCAAAACCTGCAAGTAACCCTTTCCAGTACTTCCGGGTCGCCACAGGACGCAACTTGAAAAGACTCAACCTGAACCGAACGTAACAAGAGGTATGACTGTATTGTGTGTGTATGTGTTCTCTAACTTGGTACCCGCCAAATGTTTTTGACTACAGTTCCCACCAGTCTCAGCCATTGCACCTCCGCTTGCTGGGTTTCATGTGAGATATAGTCCAAATCATCTGGAAAGCAGCAAATTGGGAAAGGCTGCTACATGGAGGGGGGGAGCCAATCTGCATGATTGACTTGTGGTGTTCTTCCTAGGGCCTCCCAAGTTCCCCACCAGTGCTAAACAATGGAGCAAACAATGCCGTTAATTTAACACATTATGAATTCTGTTTTGATCTTTTTCTCCCCACACATCTGCTTGCCAAGAATCTATCAGAATAGCTTAGAATGATGTTCGCATTTCAAGTACTGCACACGCTGCTTGAAAAGTGATTGAAGATTAAAATTAAAGCAACCGCCTTGGCCTTCCGAAGAACATGGCAAGGATTGGGTAGAAGTGTAGGAGCACCCCTGGATTCAGAAAGGACAAAGGGAATTCTTTTGATTCTGTTCTGTAGTAGTAGTAGTAATATCCCTGTATAGTGCTTCAACTGGACTTTATAGATGTAATGGCCCAAACAAGCAGTGTTTAAGGGAGGCTGATATTATAAGGTGTGGTGAGAGAAGAGAACTGAAGGAAGTTCTGTCACATCCAAAGCCCGCCCTACCTCTCACTATGTCTTACCCATAGACATTAGGCGGGGCACCAGGGCACCAGATTTAGGAAGGTGCCACAGCCTGAGTGTCTGGGAAAGAGAATTAGGGCACACTCCCTTCCCTGCTCTGGGGCAGCCAACTCCTCTCCTCTCAGCCCCCCCCCCCCCGTGACTCCCAAACTAATGACTTACAAGCCGAGTGGCAAAGCACCGGCAAGAACCGACACCCCCGTCCCCTTGAAATCGGCACTCCCAATGGGCAGGCAGCCATGCCACTTGGCAGCCCCAGTGGGCGGGCAGACGGTGCGGCTGCACCAATTGGCAGCCTCCCTCCCCCTTCCCTCCCTGGCTGGGTCTCAGATGAGTCACAGCAAAGCAGCTGCTGCGGCTCTCACTCTAACCCCAGCTCGATGTAGGCTTGGGCGTGGGGCAGGTGATTAAGAAGGTCTGCCTCCCAAGAGACTTGTGTAACCTGAAGGATTCTCAAATGCTCTGGCTCTCCTGTTGAAGCCCTAGTCTTACTGTGGAACAGTGAGATAACAGAGACCTTAGGTATAGTTGCTCCTCTCTGTCATGGTCCCCTGGTACATAGGTGAGCACCAAGTGATGAAACAAGAGGGGTGGAGGCTAGTGTGTAGGTGGCCTAAGTGCTGTGACCCTGAGATCAGAATCCCCTTTAGGGGTGAGATCAAGGACTCTGAATCAGAAGGGGAATTACACACAGGGGCCACACCCAGAAACATGCCTGAAAAAGGCCCCCTCCAGCCTGAGAACATTGCACTGCCATCCTCTGGCTTGGAGGACTTCATTACAGAACCCCCAGTACAACGAGATATTCCTACACTCTTTTGGTTCCTTTAACTGAAGAAATAGACAACTGAGATAGAACCACTGCTCCTGTACAAGGCTCTGTCCAAGACTGAAGCAACATTAGGGCACTGCAGTTAGAACCCTGATTGGCCCATCCCTTCCCTGTGGCCAGTCCCCTGCAACCAGCGGTGCCCTGAGAAAAGGCAGAAGTGAAGAAACCCAAGCCAGGGAGCAGTCATCAGTCAGTCTGAGAGTGTTTTGCTGTTTCTAATTTTGGACCGTTGGTCAGTTTTAGTATTTTAAACTGCCATGGGGCATGTGAATGGAATTTTGATAATACTTTATAATCTATTAAATACCCAGTAACTGTGATTTATCTGTCTGTCATATGCACATCCCACCTATTATCAAGGACCTCCCAAGTGGCATAGATGGGATTACTCCATTATGGCTTCACAGCAGTTCTGTGAAATACTGCCGTGAGCTGAGTAAGGATTTAAACCTGGCTCTAAGGGACACTCCATTCACTATCCCACACTGTCTTTGAGAGATATCAACAAGCTGCAGTGCTAGGACAGATATCTGTCATGGTCCCCGTCAGCCATAGTATATATAACTTAGTTTGTCACAATATGAGGTCTCTTCTATCTTCACAATGTATGCAATCTTCTCAGCCAACTTCTATCCAGCTTCATTCGGTCTGACATTTTTGCTGCTATGCTCTGTATTATGTGGCCGACTGATGGAAATTATCCCTCAGAGAAACATGGTAGCCCAGAAGCCTTTAAGAAAAAAGATAATGACTGAGGGGAAATCCCATAATGGGGTTTTACAATGACCATCTCTTAAAGTGCTCTTGATTGCAGTAGTCATGCTTGCGTTCTAGTTGACAACCTGAAACAGTTTACGACGTATGATTGGCAGGGGTGTAGAAACCCTTCGGAATGTTTTTCCAAAACACTTCAAACCAAAACCTCACAAAACCTATAAATTGCTTACTTTGATTTGCCTCTGAAAGAATAGAAAACACATTTACCTTTAATCTGGTATTAGGGTCTCAAAAATAAAGAGATAGGCAAACCGTTGATACATTTCCTGGAAGGCATGTTATGGAATCATTTTAATTGTGCTCACAATTCAGAATTAAGAGACAAATCCCAAGATAAATGAGGGTCACACCTTTATTAAGCGAGCAAAGATCTGCAGAGGGAAAAACTGACCATCTGTGTGAGAATCAGCTGCTACCTCCTCCTCCTCTGTATATTTAAGGGAAGGCCTGGGCACAACCTGCCTGGGTCCCACCTCTTGGTTGATGGAGGTCCTTCTAATTCACTACCCACACCCAACCCCACGACTTTGGATGTGTGTTCCAGTTGGGCCTCAAAATGGATCCTTTCCCCACTCCTGGATCTCACAGTCCATTCAGGAATCTCTCTTCCTTGTAAAGGTGCCTCACTGCATTGTTCTGCACTTGTGAGGCTGATTTAGTTAGTTATACCACCACTCATTGCCCTTCAGGAGCAGTGTAGAGTAGGTGACTCTACCAACCAGGGCCAATCGAGCTGAGACAAGAACCAGCCAACCACTCAGGCTTATTCTGTCCTGCTAGTTCTGTCCCCACTAACCAGCACCACATACACATTACTGTGCAGTTTTTCCTTTATCCAGGAATGGCTGGAATTGCTCCCCCAACCTCACTTGCTGGGCTTGGGGGCAGGAAGTATTCTTATTCTGAAGGATCACTGTTCAATTATCAAAGAAAGCCAAATATACAACTGGCCAAGTGTCCCGAAAGCTCCAGCTTCAGATCCCAGTATTAGTACCTATTATAAACTCATGCTCCAAAACAGTGGGCAACAATCTTCACTCTTGCCCCTGAATCCAGATTAAGGGAGCATATTTAGCTGTTTCTGCATGCTGCAGAAGCTATATAATACATTTTACAATGACTGGACATCTCACCATTCATGTTTGTCCTTAAAGGAAACATATAGTTTTTATTTCAGCCTTCTCCACATTTATTTTTCAGGTTTTATATTCTCTGCAGAGACATAAATGAGGGAGGAAGTGGAGGTCTTTGTTCCCCCTTTCCACGTGTTTTCCCCATAGCTCTGAGGAATGTCACCTGCCTTGGTGAACTTGAAATTTGGTTGCGTCAAAGCCCAAGCTATTTCCTTGAACTCCTGCTGATTCTACCATTGCTGTTGTAACATTACGATTGGCTTTATGTGACCATGAAGCTTGTCACATGAAAGGGACAGAAGGAAATGTGGAGAACCAGGTGGATGGTTGCCTAGAAACACAGAAACATCCTTTATTGCTTCTGAAATGCATAATTGGAGTCAGGGCAGGTAGAAGACCTCTGTGCTACATTGGGAAGTATCATAGGCTACAGAATACTCTGAATGCATCTAGCTGTCAACACTGTTTTCAAGGGACATTAACATTTATGACGGAGACTTGGATCATCACATATTTAATTCTGATTCTCAACAATTCTAGCTGCCATTATCTCATTTCTTTCTTAACTCTCATACAGGTTAGAGATCCTGAAGTTCCATGAAATTCCGAGAAGTGGGGCAGTAATAAACAGAGGCTTAGTCTCAGATTTAATCTGAGTGATTTTTCAACCTCCTGGACCTCTCGCTCTTTGTTTTATCAATGCATTTCAAGAATAAGACTGTGGGTATGGTAAGAGCTTTGGACTGAGGCCAAACAGCCACAGTCAAAGTTTCACAGAGTGTTTTCCCATTTGTAAACTCTTCCCCAGTCTCAGGTTAGGGCTCTGATTACTGGATAGTGGTGATGTACTTAGTGTTAAGTTTGTATGTAGGAAACCCTGGTTCAAATTCCCATGAAGCTCAGCCATAGACAAATTATTCTGTTTGAACCAACTTCTGTAGTTGCTGTAAGGGTAAGGTTGCAACACTTATTAGGGAGCTAGTCCCACTGAATTAGAGAGTTCCACTCTTGAGTAAGCATGTTTAGGATGGCTCTGCAGTCTACAAGTGACTGTACCGAATTCCTTGGAGTAAGCGTGGAGTACAAAGTGCTGGAATTGCAACAGGCAAGATCATTCAGTTTTTAAGTTAAGGGTTAATTCTGTTAGTGTTAAAGACAAGTAGCCAAGAGCGGGGCGGGGGGGGGTGTTGCTTGGCAACCAGGAAAAGTGGTATGAGCTGCACATGTGCTCTGATTGGTTCTGTTGTTTTGTGAGAACTTTCTTTGTATGTTTGGATAAGTGTCTCCCTGTCATATATTGAACTAAGAATGACAAAAATTCTCTGTTCCATTCCCTTCAAATGATGCACTGTTTTTCTTCAGTTTGCTCAGTAAACTGTTATTAGAACTTTTCTCACTGGACTTCATTTGATATATTTAAGTGACTTTGGTAACACAAAGTACAATTAACTCCAACTCGATAAGACAAAGTATCAGTAGCCTGAGTACAGGAAAACGAGTCAGTCAGAATTAAGACAAAACTCAGTGGAAGAATACCTTTGAAGTAGAATCCTTCTACTACAGATGTTGAAGTTTAAACGAACAATGGAAAATCATCAAATATCTAATCCCTGATTCATAAAGAGAAATTGCATTTTAGAAATCCAGATAATCTAGTTAATTGATGTCACCAATAGAGGAAAGTTCAGATGCAATTCAAAGAAAAATTAGACAATTGCTCAGATTAATTCAAAGAAAAATTAGGGAATTGGCAAGAAATGTCTCAATATGTACTTGGTACAGCTGAGCAATTCAGCTGTTATGTCATGCATATTCTACATTCAAAATAGCTTTAAAAATACAGATGGTGGTGAACCATTAGAACATAGGCTTTGCATGAAGAAAGTGTGTATTTCAGCCCCAGTTAAAAAAAGGCTAGGGAACCTTTCTCAGCCAATGAACTGTATTCCCGTTGTGGACAAGGGAGCCATATGCCAATAGGAGAGGCCAGAGGAAGAAGTCGGTGGGGGCAATGCATATTATGAGCTTTACCTTTGTCTACCTGGCTAATTTCTGGCCAGGAAGTCAAGAGGCACCCTTACAGTTCAAGGCAAAAATACTCAAGTAGGGTGTGAAGAAGTTCTATAAAGGGAGTGACATGGGGAGGCATGGTAGCCTGGGGAAAATCTTGAGGGCCTGGCAGAGAGACCTAGAGTGCTTCATTCTCATACCCTCTAACATCCCATGGATCAAAACCAGGATGCTCATTTTTGGGTCACGAGCTCTTGTGTAAACCAGTTGATCCATGAGATCAAAAAAAGAGTGTCTTTTAGTCTGGTGTTCTGGCACGAGCCAGCTGACATGTGCCAGAATGCTGGAACAAAAGAGAGAGAGAGAGATTTCAGGATCCAATCAGAAGCCAGGATGGCTTCTGTAATTCTGGGATGTTCCGCTTAAAATGGGATGGTTGAGGGGTATACAGTCTCCCCACTGGCCTAATATTTCCCATCCCTGAACCGGGTAAGCAGAGCTGATAAAGAACTCTGTGAGAGAATGTGGAAAATTGTTGTCACTCAGAGGAGACAGTACTAGGCTAAATGGACCAATAGCATGTTTCAGTTCAAGTCAACTTCACAACCCCACAAGCCTTTTGTTGTGCCTCTACCATACCCAGCAGTAAATTGACAGTCAGACAGTTTCACCCCTGACCGTTGGTTGACAAGAGTTCACTTCCTTCTCTCTGAACTATTGCACCCGTGAAGATTGCCAGAGAATGCCTTCTTACCAATAATGTGCAACCCCTCTAAATGGCATGTGGCCTTTTCAGGAGATGGTCTTACAGAATTCTCTCCCTCAAAGACACATCAAAGCCTAAATATCTTTGAAAAGTACTGAAAGGTGTTTTGTAAACTTTTAAACTTTTAGTAACTTTTAGTAACTAACAGTAAGCTGAGAAATGGAGAAAGAAATTTGTCTGGGATATCTGAAGCAATATTAGGATGTTACAAAAACATAATAATAGCTGTGTTGGTCCATAAAGGGTGGGGCCCCCCAAAATTTGCAATTGGGCAATACCTTTCTACGGAACAACCAAAATAGAACAAAAGAGTGGCAAGCTTTTGAGTGCCCCAGAACTCAGTGCCCCAGAACTTGTCTTCAGGCAAGACTTCACACAAAACAGAAGGGGTGTGGGGAAGGTTTAAATTCCCACCATTTAAAGCCTGCCCATCAGCTCTTTTGGTGGGGAGGCTTGGGAAATGGGACTGGATTACTTCAATAGCATTTCACATAAAAGTCAATAGATTAAAAATTAGGGAGATATACTTGTGAAGAACAATATATTAACTTCCCAACATCCCACACATTTTAAAAAACTCTTCCTGACCCTACACCCACTTCTTAAATGCCATCTGCTCAGGGGGAATATTTGTGTTTTGTTTTCTTCTCCATTGTGTCAAATTAATGTTCTTTCGATAGTATTTAGAACAGTTCTCCCTATTAATTTTCTATATTTCTTTAAGAATATGACACCTTATTTGGCACCAGAGTTGTCTGCATCTGGTGTATGGAACAAGAAGTAAAGTAATGTGTTCTAAACTGTGCAATTGAACACTTTTTGAAATAGTGAATCAATATGATTGGCTGGGTTTTTTTCCTGTATAATAAAAAAGAAGAAAAATAGAATAACTCTTCTCACTTTCACACACACAGACATGCTTGCTATGGACTGATTTTCAAGATGATGTATGGAAGCAATTTTCCCACTATGTTAATTTCACGAGGTGAATAATATGTTTGAATGCATCTTCTCTTGGTGAGAGCAGAATTCTTCTACCTTGTGAGGGAAATCTATGGTAAATTATATTTCTCATTCCACACACAAAATGCTTGCACAGAAAACTAGAAGTCAGGGCAAAGATCTAATACCACCCTTCTCCCTGGCATGTTTTCTTTCTATTTGTTCAAAAACATTTTGCTGGCTGAGCAAAGGGCAATACGGTCCCTCTTTCCTTTCTGTGTACAAAAGCCAACCAGACTAGAATCTTACTTAAACACTGAGGATGGGAAAGCATACACTCATACCTGAGGTCAGCAGGCTAGTTTAGGAGAGGGCCGAGTACACTGCACATACAGCTTTGTTCCTCTACTCCACATCACTGCTGTTCCCTGTCTCTTGGCATCATTTGTCTCAGGCGGCTGCATCATTTTGTCTAATAGTTGGACTGGCCCCAGAGGTGTAAACCTCCATCTGTAATCTGAATTGATTGACCCAGTTTTTCCACTTGAAATTATCCAATTAGAAAATAGATATGAAGCTTTTCAGGAACAAGGGACTACCTGCATTGTACCTGCAAGTAGGAATGGAAGATAAATTCAATTCAGTTCGCATTTAAAAGCAAATCTGTCAAATTTCCACTTTCTGAAACAGCATAAAAACTGAAGCATGCCCATCCTTTGAAATTCACACTAATCTGAATTTTGCAATTCAGTTTTCTAAAATTGCATGTATGGAGGGAAACCGTGCATAAAACAAATACAAGAGTGAAAATAGCATAAATATATAAATTGCTTGCAAAAATTTGTATATTATGCAAAAATGCACACTAAAATGCCGGAGTGTTTTCATGAGGATTTTTAAAAATCACAAATTGCTGCAGAAATGTGGAGAACTGAATTTAATGAGAAAGTGAGAGAAGCAGAAACATGGAAATCTGCCTTCTACCAAATCAGACCACTGCTTCATCTTGCTGAGCATTGTTTACACTCAGTGGAAGCAGATCTCCAGGTCTGTATCTGCTGTTACCCACATCAAGCCTTTGAAACCAAAACAAGTATGTAGTACATTTCTGTGTTCATCATGTTGCTTAGCTGAAACTTTGATTGTTCTACTACATCCCCCATTGCTTTTCTTAACTAAATATATTTCTTGAATAAATACATTCAAGAAATGAATACATTGGTACCTCGGGTTACAGACGCTTCAGGTTACAGACTCCGCTAACCCAGAAATAGTACCTTGGGTTAAGAACTTTACTTCAGGATGAGAACAGAAATTGCACTGTGGCGGCGCTGTGGCAGCAGCAGCAGCAGGAGGAGGAGGAGGCCCCATTAGCTAAAGTGGTACCTCAGCTTAAGAACAGTTTCTGGTTAAGAACGGACCTCCAGAACAAATAAAGTTCTGAACCCGAGGTACCACTGTCCAATGGGGCCTCCTGCTGCTGCCGCACCGCCGGAGCACGATTTCTGTTCTCATCCTGAAGCAAAGTTCTTAACCTGAAGCACATTTTCTGGGTTAGCGGAGTCTGTAACCTGAAGCGTATGTAACCTGAGGTACCACTGTACGTTTCTAGGTGAAGCATCTTAATAAATAATACTTTTACAACTCGTTTCAAAAATTTGGTTTATCTGTGCTGCTTCTGATTTTCGCAGCATATGCTGCAGTCTTATTACTATTACTATTATTATTATTATTATTATTATTATTATTAGCTTTCTCCATCTCATGGACTATATCAGAGTTGGTTACAGATGCACATGTCTGTCCTGAAGGGGACCACAACAGAGTAAAGCTGGGCAATTCTGTACTTTTAGCTATTTAAACTGGTATGATACAGAGTTAAATATAAAGTGCAGGTATGGTCATAATGGTGGGATGCTGAAAAACCTTTGTGGAAAAACCTTCCCCTATTATGCACCCCCAGACAACTCTATGGAGCTGTCAGAGAGAATAGGGCTATGTTTTGATTCTCTGATACCAGTAATAAAACTAATTGGTGCTAGTCCTTTTAAAAATGGTTTTGATCTAATTACCATATTTCAGATTGGAACATTGTATGCGCAAGAGTTTGTAAGATAATGAGCCTTTGGTTTATTCTACAAGGAGAATCAACTTAGAGCCATTTTCTGTGTATGATTTTTTTTTCCCCAACACCTTCTTGTCAGACAAACTTGCTTTGAAGTTGCATTCGGCAGCACCTATGTATCAAAAGACTCAACGTTTTTCCTCATCTGTTTTGCAAATTTGTATGAAAATAGGAGTTTAGGGGCCCATGTCACATTTGGTAAGGATGAGTTTTAATTATCCTTCTCTCTTTTAGCAAATGTACCAGATGGCAGATCTCTTTTTTCAAAGATTCATTGATCTAATGCAAATTCCTAAGTTTGACAGGGAAACTTTAAGTGACAGGATTTTACCAAGTTATTGTTCTGTGTATTTTTAAACTAGATAAAAAAATAAATGCAGATGTTTGGTCAATGTTGTTTGCACATCTTGTTTGCAATTAATGCCTTTCATAAGTTTAAATCATACAATTAATTTTGCATTAACCTGTTCATGTTCAAATTGTGCAGGCACAATTGTGTGTGTGTGTGTGTGTGTGTGTGTGTTAGTGCACGTTTGGTAGCAAAATCCATGCATTTTTTGAAATATTTCATTATTTGACTGGTGACAATTCAAGTTCAACCTAATGGTTCTTGTTTGGATCTGATGAACTTGCCCAGCTTGTCAATAGGTTTTTCTCCAATTATTATCCGAGAGCTGAGATGCAAGTGAAATGTGTCAGCTGAAGCAATCCTGAATATGCCCATGTGTAAGCAAATGCAGGAATGTTGGAGATGACCTTAGACTAGCCTTGCATTTCAAGCCAATGGTCATTACTTTTTTCCTACATGGAAGCTGGTGCAGTTTTGTGGAAGGAAAACATGTTCAATGCAATGTGACAATATCTGTGTTGGTGCCCATCTTAACTCTAGCATATGTTTTAATAAACTAGCACCACAACAGCCTCCTAAAATTATTTATGAGTGAACTCCCTCTGGTGTAATTTGAAAACTGGGCTTCATAATCTGTGTGCCTGGTCTGTCTTCCATCCAGGTGCTAACTGCCCATCCAGGGGAACCTCAAGGCCCTTGTTTTATATAATAAATAAAACTATTATTATCTATAAAACACCACTGTCTTCCCCACTATGCAGAGCTGTATTGTGTTTTTATTTGAATTATAGTTGTTTCCCCCTAAATTTGCATCAATACCTATAAATCAGCACATGCATATTTTACATCATTCTGCGTCCTCTGAGTCTTTTCGACCTCCTCATCCCCCAACCCTGATATGCAGTAACACTCACCCACGTGTTGAATAGATTGTTTTGAAGTGTTACTGAGATTATATATGTGAAACACTTTCAACAGAAGTCCATGCAGCTATCGCAGTTCATCACAGTGTAAGAGGAATGTGTTCTACATTGCAAGAAATGTTGTATCCAAATTCTTGGCTTTGACAATCATGAATAGCTTTCTAAGCCCTTGCAGTTGTTTACAGAAACAGAAAGGCAATCTATGCAGCCATCTCCATTCACCATCAATGGCACTGACAGGCACATAACTGCATCAGCTCCTGCCACATGTGTCCAGCAGTTAACCTATCAGTGGAGGCTGTAGGACTCAGCCCTTATTTGAGTACTTCATTGTTAAGTTGTCTCCTCAAGGTTACAGTGGTAAACTGAAAGAGAGGCCTGGTATATTTTGCCCAGAGATGCTCCTGCAGAGCTGCTTCAATGATCAGGTATGGGGGAGGCACTTCTATTTCCAAGAAACAGCAGGAGATTGGAAGCTTTTATCTAGTGACCCTAAAGAAACTTGTCTGTTGTCAGAGAGTGTGATGAAAACAAAATAGGGAATCTGCTGTTGTGTATGAGGCAGGCAAGGCTGTTAAAGGATAAAGCAGCTGAAACTTGTCTTAAACATAAAAAGGCAAGTCAATCTCCTTGGAATGAAAGCCCACACCTGTTTCCCTGTGGCTATTCTCTCACAATGGAGATCTTTCTTTGTATACATTTTGATGACTGCCTCCATGTATGAAAGAAAGGGCTAATAAACCAAGCTGGCTAAGGCTGGGGACTGGGAGACATCCAACCCCAATTTTCAATGAAAATCTTAGCCAAATATTCCCTTTCTGGATATATACGAATGATATTTGTTGAAGGCCTGTTGTCCCGCTTCAATAACTTCCCTACCACCACTCAGTAGTGCTGAGGACCAGTTTTACAAATCAGCAGAATCAAGGGGCTATCTGGGATATAAGTGAGACGCTTGAGTGCCTGAATGTACCTTCCTGAAAAAACAACAACAAAGCAGACCTCTGAACACAGAAAAAGAAAATCTTGGGAGAGCCTAGCTTTCTGCCTGATGTATCCTTTTTATGTGGGCTGGGGGAAATTTTCCTTGTTGTTGTTGTGAAACATTCAAACATGTAACTAACACGCACCCCTCAGTCTGAAGTTCATTACAGAAACAAAGTTTGGCTTTGTTTGGCTCTTGGCGGCCTAAAGTGAGCATTGTTGTTTCCTTTTTCAGGCTCCAGCTGGCTATTGACTGCACCAGGAATGGTGGTGGGTACCATCAGAGGTATATTTCACTCTTTATCTACCAGTTCTCTTTTCCCTGCTGTGTAACACATTTTCAGCTGGTTAAACCTCCCCTGCAGTTCCCATGATGGCTGACTCCATGCTGTTATTTAGCCGTTCCATAAGCATCATAGCACCATGAGGGCCAATTTCCATCATAACTGTGGGAGAAAGAGGAAAGGTTTACAATGGTCTTTTCCCTGCCATCCCCTTTGTGCTGCTCAGCAGACCAGGCAATGGCTAAGACAGGTGAAAAGGGGACTGCATAGTTTTTATCTGAAGCACCCCAACTTCCTCCTTGGCTGATCAGTGGGAAGGTATCTTATGCACCAATATCAATCTAGGTAGTGGAGATTGCACACTTCGGAACAGTATTTTTTTTTAGATATATTTCATGGATAACCGTGCATACTGACCAGAGAATGTGCATATGTGCAAAGGATGTACAAAATGCCGTCAAAATATGCACATTCCCCAAGGTCTGTTGGGAACTGCATAATAGCTAGAGAATGTACAAAATTCAACAAAAATTCACACACATTCCTGAAAGACTGATGGAGATTATGCATAATGGCTGGAAAATATACAAAATTCAGTTGATGCATACACATTCCCAAAGCCTGTTTGAGGTTATGTGTATTGACTGGGAAATGTGTTCAAATTTCTCTATATTGAAGGATTATTTTCATATTCCCCATGAGGCATGTTGAATATGCACAATGGTCAGTTCTGATGCATATTAAATGTTCAATTTACATTCCCCTTATCATACATTCTCTCTGTGTGGAATGCAGTCAAATTGCAGAATGGCACTCCAGAGGGAGAGTATTCCACAATTGCTCTCTCCCATTTTGTGATATCCTGCAATCTCGATGTCACCTTTTAGTTTCCCTCCAGAAATTGAAGTGGAACCAAATATGATTTCTTAAACTGCGCTGAATGCTTTCCTGTCTCAGATTCAATGTGACTTTCTATATTGTGTTGGAATTAACAATATGATTACCTTTGAAAATTGGAGAAAATTAAACACACGAAAGTGTCTCTCAAGCAGCAAGGCAGCTTTTCCATTACAACGGTCACTAGCAATGATGCCGTTACTGTTTCCATAAAATCCACAAAATGCTTCTCAATTTGCACTTGAACTAAAACATTCTATTTGCACCTAGCTGGGTAAGTTCTGTGAGGCAAGATGAGTCCCTTAGACATCCATCTCAGTATGAAAGGAATGTCAAGGTTTGTTCAAAATCAAATCAATTCCTCCCTTTCCTCATGCAAACAACCGAGAAGCTCAGTGTGGCACATTCAAGAAGGAGGAACATGAAATTGATTCCCCCAGCTTAGTTCAAAGAAAAACCTGATCATTTTTCATGTCTTATTGGTATTTCCATAACAAAAAGAAAAAGTCTTGTGTGTGCTAGTTTATTTATTACAGGATGATTGACCACCAACACCACCATTATTCTTACTACAATTCTTACTGTTTACCATAGGAGCCAACTCCTAGGGGCCGTGGGGCTTCGACCCCCACAATAAAATATTTGAGGGGGTCGGGCCCCCACAAAGTTGATGGGCATTCCCATTCAAATAGTTGTGAGTGCACTGTGTCATGTGATCAATTATGTGGGGGGGGGGGAGACTTACCTGGGCCCCCACAATATTTTTATTCAAGTAGGCACCCCTGCAATTTACCCCAAGGTAAATTTACCTCAGAGTCCAAGGGCCGGTTCCGACAATTAAAACACAATATTAAAAACAGTTTAAAACAACTTAAAATTAGAGAAATAAGGTGGGTCATGAAACTGTCAAAAAAGTAAGTGTGTCTTCAGCGTTCACTAAAAGCTTGAAGCTCAACATCAAAAAAATGAAGATCATGGCCACTGTTCCCATCACTTCCTGGCAAATAGAAGGGGGAGAAATGGAGGCAGTGAGAGATTTTACTTTCTTGGGCTCCATGATCACTGTAGATGGTGACAGCAGCCACGAAATTAAAAGACGCCTGCTTCTTGGGAGAAAAGCAATGACAAACCTAGACAGCATCTTAAAAAGTAGAGACATCACCTTGCCAACAAATGTCCGTATGGTAAAAGCTATGGTTTTCCCAGTTGTGATGTATGGAAGTGAGAGGTGGACCATAAAGAAGGCTGATCACTGAAGAATTGATGCTTTTGAATTATGGCGCTGGAGGCGACTCTTGAGAGTCCCATGGACTGCAAGAAGATCAAACCTTATCCATTCTTAAGGAAATAAGCCCTGAGTGCTCACTGGAAGGACAGATCGTGAAGCTGAGGTTCCAATACTTTGGCCACCTCACGAGAAGAGAAGACTCCCTGGAAAAGACCCTGATGTTGGGAAAGATGGAGGGCACAAGGAGAAGGGGACGACAGAGGACGAGATGGTTGGATAGTGTTCTCAAAGCTACAAACATGAGTCTGACCAAACTGCGGGAGACAGTGGAAGACAGGAGTGCCTGGCGTGCTCTGGTCCATGGGGTCACGAAGAGTCGGACACGACTAAACGACAACAAAAAGCTGTAGTACAATGAAGTTTCCAGACTCACTTCTGTGAGAAGGTAGTTCTACAGCTTAGGGGTCACCACGGAGTTTGCCTTCCAGGCAGCCCAGGACAGTAGGGAACTTGTGTCCTTCCAGATGTTGTTAGATTCTGATTCCCATAAGTCCCAGCAAGCATGACCAATGGACAGGGATGATGTAAGCTAGAGACCAGTAACACCTGAAGGGCTACAGGTTCCCCACCCCTACATATTCTAATGTAGAACTTTGCCAGTTAAGTATGATAACAAATCACAAGGCAATATGAAAGCATTTGAACCATGCCTAGTTGGAATAACTGCAGACAACCTATCCTTTTCTGCCTAACTTACATCACAGGGTTAAAACAGAGCAGTCCCACCACACTTCCCAGAATGCCACTTGACCCATCAGGCCCAATGTTATTAACAGACTTCCTGATCTGGACGGTTTCCTGCCCAACTTCTCTGAAATCTCAGCTTCTGGACTCACTGCAGTCTTCAGGCCTTACAAAGAGGGAATAAATGGAGAATAAATGCAATGTTTAATCAAGAAATAATATAATTTACTCTCCATCAAGAGAACACCCATTTGACCAATCAGATAACTGGCAATTTTTTTTATGTCTAGGGAGATGAATTCTTAGTCTTCCTGCTGTTATTTTTTTTCTGCCAGCAAAGGCATTTTCACGCTTTCAGATGTGGCAGCTGGATGGGAATTTAACCAGATCCCTATAGGATTAGATATATTTTCTTGTCTAAGCAGTGAAACCACAGGTAGTAATGAACATGATAAGCATTTCATTGCTACCACCAGGGCTTTCCCTTCTCCTGGGAATTAGCTGTCTTTACCAGTGGATTTACAATCAGTGGGAAGATGGGGCTGGGGAATAACATGCTTATGTTGAATAAAATGGAGATGACCACATCATTATGAGAACAATGAACACGTTTCTGGGAGAAAACAAGCATTTAAACTGAGACCAATTACAGAAATATAATACAAGCTTAAAGCCATTTACCGGCATTTACACTCATTTTCAGGACAAAAGCTTTACTCACATTCAAAAAAACGATACAATTGAGAGTTAAATGTTACTAAAGTTCACTGGTGGTTGTATTACTTCTGAGGCACCATCTGAATACTAAAGTTGCTGAGAATCCCAAGCAAGATGGTGCGGTTGTGCACAGGTCTTGCTTCCTACAGGCATCAATTTGGTTAGTCATGTAAGAACAGAACGCTGAATTTGTTAGGTCCTTGTCTGATCCAACAGAATTCTACTTATGTTCAATGAATGAAATAAATCAGAATGAATCCACACATCCAATTAGCTTTAGCAATGGGTCCAGAGTCAACATAGAGTCAACATAGCCTGGTCTGTCAACCGAGGTAACTAGAAGGAAGAGGACTTCACCACTCATAAAGTGGAGAAATGTGACAAAATGGTTTCCTGAGGTGACCCAACCATGATGGTAGGGCCTATCCTAAAAAAATGTCTGTAGACATGCACAGTGGTTATTTGAAACCATGTCTTAATCCTCTTCTTTACGCTACATAAAACTACCCTTACAGTCAAATGTTAAGTTCTGAAGCTCTGGGTAGAACATCCTGGTTACCTGGAACACTGTTCCATTGGTGTAACATGTATGAAGAGATGTTTCTGAAGTTTCAAGCTTTAAGCCACAAATGTCTACTAAAAACCATATTTGGTTTTGACACAAGGAAAGCAGCAGAGGCAGGGTGGAGAAGTGGGGAGCGAAGAACTGAGAAAGTACTGCAGAATATGAATAGGCACTGTCAAGCCATTCCACCCAGAATCCTTATCCTTGCTTGCTATTTTGTTATTCTAATTTTTTACCATATAGGTCTCGAAGCAGCTTACAAGAATAAAATATAGACTGCACTCTGGGATAGATGAAGTTGGCAGTATTGGGAACAGAGAAAGGAAAATATGAGGACATGCAAAGAAATGGACATGATGGCTAGGATATTTGGACAATATTAGAACTAGGGCTCATCTGAATATCCCTTCTGTGGAATGTTTGGTGTTTTCCAAACTTGTGTGTGTGTGTGAAACCCATCCTAAAGATGGGGAACCAGAAGGATGTCCCTGAATATGCTGCTAGGGTATCATGTACTATTGTTTCCTGGGACATAGTATGGTTGTCCCCTGAGCCCTTAAATATGATCTATAATAGTTCATAGGGAAGAATGGGGGCGGAGGGGGATCATAAAAAGAGATCAGAAGAAAGGAAGGATAATTCTAAAAGGAATGAAGGCTGCTACATCTAGGGTGGTAGTTAACTAAGTTTTACTCAAAGTAGACCTATTGGAATGAATGGCCCTAACTTGGAAATGGTCAATGATCTGAGTGGGTCTACACTGAGGACAACTTAGTTTAATACCATCCGTTGCATATCTGCAGGGTGGGGCAGGGTGGAGGCAGGAGAAAGGGTGGGGGCGGGGAATGAGACACTGGTGTAGCAGCTAGAAAACTCTAGAGAAGAATCCAATTAGGATAGCAGCAATGATTTACAGTCAGAATATATGTTGGAGCTTTTGATAATTAGGTCAAAAGGAAAATCAAGAATTAAGAGTGAGTGCAATGAATGCAATTATAAAATTACAAAGGGGGTATGAAAAGACAACTTGTACAGTGAAAGAGATAACTGCTTGTGCTGAGCTTGTATTAGTTGGCTGTGATTGTTTGTTTTTCTCTTTGTACGTATTGTCTGTTTCCGTTGTTCAATAATTTTTTGTTGTTCAATGTTTTAGTTTTAGTTTTGTTCTGTTGTCCAATAATTTTTTAAAAAGAGAATATATTGCAGGAAAGAAAACATGCGTACTGAAGGGTGAGTGAGTGAGAGAGAGATATGAAGTGAAGTTTCCTTGCCCGCTTTACTCATTTGGTTCACAAAGCGGGATTTAAGGGCAATAGCTGAAGGGGGAATCAAAGGCACCACGGTCTGTTAAGGCTCCTCTTAATAGGGTTTTCTCTCCAGGGAGCCAATAGCTGGACTCTTCTACCTCACCAGAACCTTTCATTACACCAGAATTGTGCAGTCTTCCTCTCCTGACTGAAACTCATGCATGCAACCATACAGAAGCGAGCAGTCGTCGCTTCAGCAAGAAATTTCAATTAACTTGTGACATGTGTGCAGGATGACCTCCATGTCTGAAAGAAACCATCAACAATCCCCATTTCTTCCTCCTGCCCCTCTGAGTTTCAGAAATTTCTTGCATATTCTAACTAATATATGACCTGAGTTCAGCCTGGAGGTTAGTTTCTCAAAACAACACCATGCCAATAATATTTTTCATTATTAATGTGTCTTTCTCATATTGATTCCTGCTTGAGGGAGAGCAGCAGGACATCGGCATGGAATCAGGCCAGCTCCCAGGAAGTTAAATGATTCTGTCAAATCTTGGCTATAATAGAGTTGATTAGGAAGGACAATGGCATGTTGAGAAGTTGCACTTGTTAGCTCAACTCTTGCCTGCTTCTTGGGGGCACACTCTTCAGACTTAAGAAATGGGTGAGGGGGAAGAGTTTGCTGCAGGGCATTTGTGACTGGCGATGCTTACCAATTATGGAGAGAGCAAGAGGGTTTGTAAGACAGAAAGATTAGGGAGGAGTAGCTATGGAAGTGACAGTGAATAGCTTATGCTCAAGACTCAAAATTTCTGACAGGGCAAATGGTTCACACTGTCCTTCGAGTCCCTCTTCAGCTACTATCCATTCCCTTTCCTTGAGGAGTGCAGAGGTTTTTCACAGAGATAACAAATGATGAACATGACATTTATATGAAAAGAAAATGATGCCAGGGAAACTGCTACAAAGCCACTTAAAGCCTTAGCAATACGGAGAGGGGGTGATGATAAATGTAAACACATTTACTGAGGAAAAATAAACACTGTACCAGTTTGTGTGTAGACTCTATTATATTGTTGTTGTTGTTTAGTCGTTTAGTCGTGTCCGACTCTTCGTGACCCCATGGACCAGAGCACGCCAGGCACTCCTGTCTTCCACTGCCTCCTGCAATTTGGTCAAACTCATGCTGGTAGCTTCGAGAACACTGTCCAGCCATCTCGTCCTCTGTCGTCCCCTTCTCCTTGTGCCCTCCATCTTTCCCAACATCAGGGTCTTTTCCAGGGAGTCTTCTCTTCTCATGAGATGGCCAAAGTATTGGAGCCTCAGCTTCACGATCTGTCCTTCCAGTGAGCACTCAGGGCTGATTTCCTTAAGAATGGATAAGGTTTGATCTTCTTGCAGTCCATGGGACTCTCAAGAGTCTCCTCCAGCACCATAATTCAAAAGCATCAATTCTTTGGTGATCAGCCTTCTTTATGGTCCAGCTCTCACTTCCATACATCACTACTGGGAAAACCATAGTAGTGGTTTAACTATATACAGACTCTATTATATACCATGAGCTAAACCAACAGTCAACAGTCCAGGAAACAAAACCAGTGGTCCAGGAAACAAACATCGCTGATTAATTGTATGACTGCCATAAAGGCCTTTTAAAGCCTATAAAATATGAAAGGTGTTTTGGAGGATTAGCAAATAACAATAGTTCCAGTTATCATACGTTGGCGTCACATCTTTTTGTGATCTTTGGCAATAAGTTACTGTATAAATGTATTTGGAAACGTGCTGTCACTTGGAATTTTTCATTGCATTCGTATTTTGATCTTAAGAAATAGGAGACTTTTTAACAGGAACCAGTAAATAATAACAGACTGCATTCCTAAGGATACTTCATTGGAGGAGCAGTGGTACCTCGAGTTAAGAATTTAATTCGTTCTGGAGTCCCTTCTTAACCTTAAACTGTTCTTAACCTGAGGTACCACTTTAGCTAATGGGGCCTCCTGCTGCTGCTGCGCTGCTGCTGCACGATTTCTGTTCTCATCCTGAAGTAAAGTTCTTAACCCAAGGTACTATTTCTGGGTTAGTGGAGTCTGTAACCTGAAGCATCTGTAACCTGAAGCGTCTGTAACCTGAGGTACCACTGTAAATGGATTTGGTTAGAATTGGGCTCTTATAGTGCAATCTGATACATGGCCAATCAGAAGTAAGCTCTATGGAGTTCAGTTGGACATACTCTCAAGCAAGCATGTATAGGATTGTAGCCTTAATTTTTTTTTTATTTGTTGGGGTTTGTGTTTATCCTCAACCTATAAATCTTTATCTCTATGTGTGCAATGTGGAAGCTTTAGGGAAGCAGTTAAGCTCACCAACAAGAAACAGTTGTTGTTTTCAGCCGAGTTGTTTTACTTAGCACACACAAGAAAAACACTATATTTACACACCATATACTGGTTACACAAAGGCTTTTCTCCCTCTGGTCCCAGAGGGGGTTTCTGTACTCTAAGACCTTGCTGAACAAAGGCCACACACAACTTCTACGTCAATTTGCACAGAGTTTTGCAGCAGCTTAGAGTTCTCTGTGTTCTGTCACTTTTCCAAGGCTTCTTTTCAGTCGAGTTCCCCTCAAAGTGTTCTGATAACTCCACAGTCTGGCAGCCAATCCACTCCTTCCTGATCACAACTCATGGCCCATGTAATCTGAGCTCTTTTATAACACAAAGTTGCATGCCTAGTAATCTGCCCAGTAACCTGATGAGGAAGTCACCAGATTCAGACAGAGGCATCTCAGGAATGAGGCAGCTCTTTCTTCACGAATGGAATTAACCCATTAACTGTGTTCCTTAATTTATTGAGAATGTGGAATCTTGTCTGCTATACAGAACATTTAGAATTTATTGAAAAAGACAACTAGGTCAGCTGTGAAGAAATTTTTATGCATTAATGTTTGACGTGTTGGTCTGGTTTAGTAATCAATCTAGTCAACTAGCATTGGAGGAATCAGCAATATTGTACTTTGGTGAACAGGCAGAACTACCATTTAATGTGTACACATTAGGCAACTCATGTTTATTGCATGCCACCATTTATGGATCAAAATAAAAATAAAACAGAAGCTGGCTAGCCCCTCACATGTATATTCCCTTTTCTGCACACTTTCATCAATTGCCTTGCTTCAGACATAATGAACAGGATCCTAAATAATGGTATGTTATAAAATGAAAATTTGGACATTCAAGCTCTTCTTCCTGTTGGGTTAATAATAATAATAATAATAATAATAATAATAATAATACAAGTTGGTTGAAAACAAATGTAAACTACTTGCCAATAACATTCAAGATTAATTAAGTAATAGCTACTTAGTGCACCATATGTAAAAAAGATATTGGGTTAAAAAAAGATTTTTAAAAGTGTGCTAGATTTGTTTACATGTTGAATTATTGTAATGGAGGAGAAGGCTGCTGGCTCTAAAATGAATAGTTCAAAGCTCTGCATAATGTAGACTGATTTGCTCTTCAGTTTTCTCCCCCCCCCCCCCCCCCAGTACTAAGCTCTAAAAATAACATTTGTCTCTAGGAGCCCTCCTGCATTTTCTACCCATTATGTATGTGTTAACTGAAGTGAATGAATGTGGGGAGGAAAGCCCCTATTGATAGGAAGATGAAGGGAGACACAGCCCCTTCATAAACTTTTCTAGAGCAGCTGCTATCACCCCCTCATTAATGTTATGAATCATGGCTAAAATGGCTGCTACAATTAATGAGTCTCCCTCTGTCACAAGCCTGTGCCTAATTTGCCTTTCAGACAGATGTCAGCCAATGATACCTTCAGAAAAATAAAGACCTTGTTTGTAATCTGATGCTAAACCAATAAAAGATGATATTTCTGCAATGACATCTTTCTCCAGGATAATGTCAAGAAGACAGCCTTGGTGATACAGAAAGCTGCAGTTAGGAGGGGGAGAACCCAAAACCATCCCCCTAGATAGAATGCTAAGTGACTTGCTATTTTTGAAAATGCAGCTATGATAATGCTGTTTTGCCATGCATCACTCTAATTCACTACTCAGATATTGGCTGTCAGAAACTCCTAGCTCAAACTTACCCCTTCAGTGAAATCCTCGCTTCTCTGAAGACCAAATAAGACTCTGAAAATATGGAAAATCATACTGTCTTTCTAGCTATTCCTGCGGGGAAATAATCTATGTCAACTATGACCAATAGGATAAAATACAGTAAGGCTCTACACACCACATACATTTTGATCACTCCCCCCCCCGCAAGAATTCTGGGAACTGTAGTTTACCCATCACAGAGCGCCAATTCCCAGCACATTTAACAAATGGCAGTTCTCATGATTCCGTGGGGGCAGCAATGTGCTTTAAAAGTGATTTAAATGTATGGTGCATACACAGTCCAATACAGATGTCAAAGAGAAGAACAACTACCAGGCTTTTAGAAGACATCTGAAGGCAGCCCTGTTTAGGGAAGCTTTTAATGTTTAACAGACCACTGTATTTTAACATTTTGTTGGAAGCCGCCCAGAGTGGCTGGGGAAACCCAGCCAGATGGGCGGGGTATAAATAATAAATTATTATATTAGAGTCTACCTGACACCGTCTTTGCACTTTGCCGTGCTGGGCTGCAACTCACTTGATGTAAAAGTGAGTAACTGAGAGGACTTGGTGTTAAAAAAGCCCACATATTTACTATAGTAAGACTATGAGTTTATCTGTAAAATGAATTGTATTAGCTCTTTGACAGAAATTTGCCAAAAGCACAATTCTGACCTGAATGTTACCATCCCGCTAATTTCCAGTACAGTGGTACCTCAGGTTACATACGCTTCAGGTTACATACACTTCAGGTTACATACACTTCAGGTTATAGACTCCCCTAACCCAGAAATAGTACCTCGGGTTAAGAACTTTGCTTCAGGATGAGAACAGAAATCATGCTCCGGCGGCGTGGTGGCAGCAGAAGGCCCCCATTAGCTAAAGTGGTGCTTCAGGTTAAGAACAGTTTCAGGTTAAGTACGGACCTCCGGAACGAATTAAGTTCTTAACCCGAGGTACCAGTGTATTGGCCAGAAATAAATATGGAAAGTTTACTGAAGCCACTAAACTTTTTGTAAATTTGCCTGATATTTATCCATGAAGAAACGAGGAAAATGTTTTCATGTTTTACATCCATTGATGTACTGTAATCAACAGATGTTCTGTTTTCCCATTCTCCTCTCATATCTACATTCTTGTGATAGTTTAACCCTTTTGCATCACACATTCTCCCAGACACTTTTCTGTGTAATGACTGCTACAGATCCAATTAAGCATAGCTCACGTAGCAATTCATTTATGTTTGCACACATGCTGCAAAACAAAATGTGCATAAGCAATAATGGGTCTGTCATAATCTGATTGCAAACAGAAGATCGGGAGGGGGACACACAATCCTTTGTTTACAATCAGTGAATTTTAATAGTGTAACCCACCCCACTTCCCAAAGGATTAAAAGCGGCGTGGACTTAATCTGATGGAGTTCTTTTGTTTTTTAAAATGTTCTTAACATTAAAAAAAAAATCAAAGTTGTTCAAATCAGATCTGAAGGCTAGAAGAATAATATGACATATCGGACCAAAATCTGAAAGGTATTGATACACCCACACCCCGGCCAATATCTACTGGTAACTTCATTTTTAAAAATATAGCCCCAAATCACATTTATGAACAAATGACTAGACCAAAGGACTATACACCAGTTTACACAACTCCTGTTGTGCAACACTTGTATTCATAATGCTTCAGGCAGAATAAAATGATGGAATCCATTTTTGTTTCCAGCGGAACTCTTTCAGCTGATCATTCCTCATATAAAACTATTGGCTATGGTACAGGAACTAGGTCATTAAAAAATGCTGATATCAACCTTTTGATCTGTGTTTGTAGTTTCTTCCTCTGCTTTCTCTCTCCTAGTTAAAAGACAAGATGCAACTTCAATGTATCTTGGAGGATCAGCAACTTTCCATTCCCAGAGGTTTTGGCTGGTAAAGTCCAAAAAAAGTCATCATTATGCTAAGAAAGTGTGTGGATTTTTAATCAAGTTTGGTCTGAATTGTGTGAGTTTATAGCACTGAAGTGCAAGGAAGCAATCAGTCTGTGGATTTTTCACTTCTAAGATTGGGTAAAGGTAAAGGTAAAGGGACCCCTGACCGTTATGTCCAGTAGCAGACGACTCTGGGGTTGCGGCACTCATCTCGCTTTATTGGCCGAGGGAGCCAGTGTACAGGTCATGTGGCCAGCATGACTAAGCCGCTTCTGGCGAACCAGAGCAGCGCACGGAAACACCATTTACCTTCCCGCCAGAGCAGTACATATTTATCTGCTTGCACTTTGACGTGCTTTCGAACTGCTAGGTGGGTAGCAGCTGGGACTGAGCAACGGGAGCTCACCCTGTCGTGGGGATTCGAACCACCAACCTTCTGTTTGGCAAGCCCTAGGATTGGGTACAGCAAAGCTACTCAAGTGGATTTAGGGGCAAGTGTTTGGAGAACATACACATTTGCATTCATCACCATACAAGATCATCTATATAGAATTGCATGTCTATTTGCATGAAAACACATAAAATCAGAGAATAATAAAATGGTAGAGTTGGAAGGGACCATGAGGGTCATCTAGCCCAACTCTCTGCAATGCAGGACTCTTTCACGCAACATGAGGCTCAAATCCACAGCCTTGAGATGAAGAGTCTCATGCCAGAGTCTCTGGGTTATATCTAATATGAGTCATACTCATGTAGACCCATTGAAATAAGTGGACACGATTAACTTAATTTCAATGGGTCTACTTTAAGTATGACAATTTGTATACTTGTAAAGTCAGATAGGGAGATGGGCCTAAGTTGTGACATGAACTGGAAAAGCGGAGTGGGAAAGAATGAATAGACTTCATTTAAACAAATCAGAAACCAAAACCCTCAGAATTACAACCAATCTTATTACTTTTTAATCTTTACACACCATAAAATTGCTCATTTTAACATGACAAAAATCTCACTTTTTCCAGCCTAAGCCTAGACTGATTGGAAACTTCTTCTCTTTTTTTGAAGTGACTGCTTGCATAATAATTCTTTTCAGAATTTAAAATGTCATTTACATTTCATCCTGAAAACTATAGTAATAAATTCAATAGGAAACCCTATATTTGAGAATCAGACATTCGACAACATTATGCTTCTCTGGGCATCTCTGTTGAATTTGCAGCATTTCACACACAAAGCATTTGCCATGGTAACAATTTTCTCATGAAAATATGAATCGCAATGCACATTTGCATGTTGTTGCTTCTTATTGCAGGGTATGTGGATTAATTTATTCAAGGTGGAAGCTGTATATGCAAACATATCAATATGATTGATTTGTACCATAAAGAAAACATGGAATCTATAAACATCCTGCTTTGATTGTTGCAGACTTTCCCCCAAAAAAATTATGTCAAGGTTTCAGAAGGAAAAGGAGAAGATGACAAAAGCATCTGAAGAGATTTATGGGAGAGGAGAGATGCAAGAGGAAGAGAAATTAAAGCTTGGGTATATTTGTGAATCCCCCATGTGGAAATTGTGTTTCCCTTCCCAAGAAAGAAACATTTTGTGAAAAGCCTCAACTGTTCGTAGAGCTCTAGCAATGATGAAAAATGTGTTGCTGGATGGCTCTGCTTCTCCACGATGAAGATAACATTCTTGCCTCTATAAGCTGTCTTTCTACAAAGAAAAAAACTTGAAATTGGTATGATTGAAATGCAACAGCAGCAATAAATAGAAGGCCCTTTTGCAAGTCCCCGCCATATGAATATCTATCTGGTAAACATTCACCTGTGCTATCTCCACCACATGGTGTTGCTTGCCACTGCTTCTGTTTTCCACAGATCTGTCAATATGTTTGCAAATCCCTCATTTTGTCATTAGTAAGCTTATAATAATAATAACTACCTTGGAAGACTGGAACTGCCAGCTGATGAAATAGAATGCAAAGCTCTTGGTCTTTTCTTCAGGCAGAAATAAGGTGGGGGGAAATGAAAGGTTCAGTGAATTAAAGTAGCTTAAAGCTAAGCTTACATGGCAGACAGGTTCATTTACAAGGCAAATGTTTCCATCACGTCAGGTAGATAATGTGTTGTCAACAAGCCCTTAGCACGTCAAGGGAGTTTGATCTCAGGCTGGAAACTCTCTTACACACGCTGTAACTCAAGATGCTAGGTTCTCAACTCAGAGTGGCTCCACTCTGTGACAATTGTGGATGCCGCAGGTGTAATGTAAAAAAATATGTAAAGGACCCTGGACGGTTAAGTCCAGTCAAAGACGATTATGGGGTTGCTGCGCTCATCTCGCTTTCAGGCTGTGGGAGCTGGTGTTTGTCCACAGACAACTTTCCGGGTCATGTGGCCAGCATGACTAAACTGCTTCTGGCGCAACAGAACACCGTGACAGAATCCAGAACACATGGAAATGCCATTATTCTACTGCAGCTGTGGTACCTATTTAGCTACTTGGCTGTCGCAAGTATGCCATTGTTAGACCAGTATTTCCTGGTGTTCCAGTACTGACACCAAACACAATTATTGTGTGAAATGTGGGGCTGTCCTAATAGCTTTGTCACACTTTATGCTGCAGTTGAGCACATGAAACTGCTGTATAATGAATCAAATTATTGTTCCATCTTTCTCACCAATTGCCTACATGAAGGATGAAGAATCTGACCTGTGGACATGTTGAATGAAGCTGATGGGATCTGGAGTCTGAAAGCATTGGAGGACAACTGATTCCCCATGCCTGGGACACACTGATTGGTAGGGGATCTCAGACAGGAATCTTCCCCAGCTCTTGCTAGAGGTGCCTGGGAACTTCTGCATACAAAGCATGTGCTCCAACACTAAACTACAGCCCTTTAACATTTGCTGCTTTTACACCAGTGCTTCTCTCAGTAAAAATGTACAAGTCTTAAGGGCAAACAAATTCTTAAATGTGGGAACTTGCCCCCCAAAACTGTGGCTGGCTAAAACTTCTTGATGTGTGTGTCTACTGCTTTTTTGGAATTTGACCCTCATGCGTCTTTCTGATTTTGAGTCTCTTAATGGAAATGCACATAAAAATGAAGATACTGCATTTAAGGGTTTATAATTAAACATTAAAGCTGTAAGGGAACAAAGTGATTGTAAGCAAATGTTGCTTTTTAAAGGAAGTGCTATTTTCTTAAGTCTTCCTTTGATGCCATGAAGCATATCATCAATATCGTTAGTGTGGAGAAATAGATCAAGTTACATGTGAAATAGATTACATTGATAAGATATACAGTATACTAGATATAAGTATGTGTGCATGTTTGTGTACATGTAATGCTGTACTATTTTTAACACTTGATTGGAAGTCATTATTATTATTATTATTATTATTATTATTATTATTATTATTACATACAGTGGTACCTCGGGTTACATGGTTACATACGCTTCAGGTTACAGACGCTTCAGGTTACAGACTCCACTAACCCAGAAATTGTGCTTCAGGTTAAGAACTTTGCTTCAGGATGAGATCAGAAATCGTGCTCCGGCGGCGTGGCGGCAGCAGGAGGCCCCATTAGCTAAAGTGGTGCTTCAGGTTAAGAACAGTTTCAGGTTAAGTACGGACCTCCAGAACGAATTAAGTACTTAACGTGAGGTACCACTGTATAGGGGTATGCATGGCACACAGTATTTGCCTTATACTTGCATCTGTGTGCCTTTTAAGATTCTGTTTCTGAGTTGCTCTGTGTTCTCTCTACTTCACTATTTTGAGTCCTCTGCTTTTCTGTTTAAAACAAAGCTGTATCAGATGCCCAGGGGTCTGGAGGGGTTCCTCTTTAGCAGAATTAGCCAAAATCCTCACCTACCCAATGATTGTTGAATTTGGTCAATTTGGTTAGTTAAGTTTGCAGATCCTCCAAGTTGGTTATATTAAGAAATATAACCCTTATCCCAATGTTTCATCTAACGAATCTGCTTGGTGGGTTTGGGCACAATCACTTGTCCTCAACTGCTTTGGGATGCCTAAGCTACCATGGCACAGAACCTGGACTTGGAAAGCTTCAGCAAGAGAAATGAAATGTTGAAAAATGAATGGGCTAGCACAACACACCTGATCACTTTATCTATCAATTTGGTAAATTATCCTGAGCAGCAGCAACAGCAGCAAATTCAGCCATTGATTTATGGGCACAACTTCAAGTTTTGGCTTCCTTTCATTAATGGAAGTGTTGCTTGGAGCACAACTTGAGTCAGATGTCCTGTTTCCAGAACTGGAACCGTCTGGACGATTTGATGAGCATCCTGAAGCCACCTGAGAAGAAGCCAAGTGAAACCAGCTAAAACAATTTGTCACTGAGCTCATATCGCCTCTGCCCAACCCATATGATGGAAATAGCCAAGAGCAGTCAGATGTTCTACAGGACACATTGGTCCCTTGTGGACTTCTTGGATAATGACCTCATGTGCCTTCCTTGCTTTTTATCCCATATGTGCCTTTAGGCCTGCAAGCCAAATTGGCAGAAAGCCTGTGGATGCTAGTTCCCACTGAAAACATGGATAAAGTTTGGCTGCGCAATTCTACACACCCACACCCCTACCATTATTTGTCCTACACGAGAACCTGCTTTGAAATGACCCTCCAGCTCTTCCCTCACTGTAGGATAAATAAAATGTGTGATAAAGAAGAATACGAATTGGCAACCCTGGGAGATCCATATTTTAAAAGGCGGCGAGACTCTACAACCATATTAAAGCAGATGACAGAAAATGGAACAAAATGTTAAGTGCTCACAGTCCCCATGTAACTGCACTCTGCCAGCTGCTTGAATTATTTACAGGCAGTTTGGCACGCTTTCCCTCTGTTGATTTTGTAACATCAATTTTTGCAAGCATTGTAAACAAACAAGACATCCGATGCGGAATATATCATAATGCAAATTTTTCCTCAGCTATCTTCTTCAGGGTAACACTTAGCTTGTTGCTTGCCCCTGAGTAGCTTAGCTTCTGCTCAGCTTGTTTGGGGAATTCACTGAGGTGAATATCATATCCCAGTTAAAAGCGGCTCTCACAGACCATTACCACCACTGCTTCACCATGGCCTCTTGCTATCTTGTGATGGCAAGGCTCGAAAAACCAAACCCAGGTGGTAAAGGCTGTTTGTGTGACTCCTTACTCTCACTCCTTGTAGTCCAAGAAACTGCAGTAATGGTCTGGTCACTGCTACTTGGTGGAGAGGCCACAATTAATTCTCGAAGTTGCAATGTGCTAGTACAAATAAAGGGCAAACATTGAATTAATGTTGTCCATTTATCAAAATGGTAGTTCTTGGCTGGAGAAAGACAGCTCCTTCATGAGTTTATCCTCCTCTGTGCAAAGAAATCCCTTATCCATTCATGGGCTGTGTGTGTATTTTAACAAGAGTCCTATTAAATCATATGCAAATAGAGATACAGCCTGAAAAAGAGGAATAAACATAACATGCTTGCTGAAAATAGCACTTGTTTCTGAGAACTCTCTCTCACACAAATCTTTTTTATTTATTTCAGCAGGCCTCAACAGATTCTGTATATTCATTTAAAACATTTTGCTGATTGTACCTGTGGTATATTGATAAATTTTAAATGTTTTGCTGAACTGATGTTTTAATTTATTTTGTGTATATTTATTTCTAATAAGTTGCTGATTTATTCTGTGTTTTATTGATAATTATTTTAATATGTACACCACTTAGCTATTTTGCTGATTAAGTAGTCTATGCATTTTTTAAATAAATGAAAAACAGAACAACAACAAACCCCCACTCTTCTCGCTATTATCATACACCACACTAGTGGAAGCTTCTCTTTCCCTTCCCCTTTAAGGACCCAGTGTAATTTTTAAAGGATGTTGAACTGCTTTATCATCCAAAAACTGTTCCCTATTAAGTCTACTGGCTTGTCCCATGATGTAGTTCTCCTGTAATAGGTTCATAAAGATTTGCATAGATTTTAAGCCTGAGCTATAGCTTTTATTTTAATTGTGTGGCCACATAAGTGGCAGTATATTTTAGTGGTAGGAACAGGCCATTAGTTACTTTCTGTATACGAACCAACTCGTAATTGGAAGATATTTGGGCAAATACAGAATAGGGTAAATGAAACAGGAAAAATGACCATGGGGGGGGGGATACATGCAGCAATTATTATTTTTAGACTTTAAAAAATACACCAGAACTGCTATTGGGTAAGTTAAATGGGAAGAATTATAACCTTCTTCTTTAACTCTAATAAACAAAAAGCCACTAAGCATATGTTTTTATTTAGCCTAATACTAACAATTCCTCAGACGTAAGTCATGATGTTCAACAAAGTCACATCAGAATAATTTCATTGAAATCAGACAATTTACTGGAGTCCATTGATTTCAATGGGTATGAGTAAAGTTGGATATCACACAGCATCTTTAGTATCTTGGAAGTAATCTCTTCATCGTGGATTTCTTTCATCACATCAGAGCTCCCACTGGGAACTCACTCTTGGCCTCAGTCTAACTTGGCCAACAGGATTGAGGCTACAACATAACTCTGACCAATATGTCCAACAATTGAATTCAAGTGTTGAATTTTGAAATGCTAACACCACCACCCTTGGAACTGCCTAACTATGTTTATATTCCAGGTGGGTTGTTTTTCTAATGGATGAGCAGTAGGACCAAAATCTTGTGCATAGCTGATGATATGAGATGTAGTCCAATAACATATGGAAGGTGCCACCTTGTCTACTATTACCTTGGGATTTTGTATTATGCTTAGTAGATCACAGCTAGCATGAACATTCAGGAAACATTAAGGAAAAGTCCAAAAACTTTACATCAGCAGCAGCACAACCACCATCAGCACCTTGGTAAACCATAAGCCTTGATAGTGTAAAGACCTAATCTTAACATAACTGGTGTTACTAAGTGTTTTACTGCCATATTAAGGACAAAATGATTTCTTGAATTCTGGAACTGGGAAACAGTTTTTTTGCAGATAACTATCCAGTGTCAGGTAAAAGCCTACCTTTCTCCCTAGGTTTTTGATGGACCACAATGGTGCTCTCTGCCTAATTTTTCTACTGGTGCTTTGGGGGTGGGGTGCTTTGTGTACTTTTCAATGAATTGCACATGTTGTGGGGTGAATGTCTTATTGTGCTAATGAGCTTATAATGCAGTTTTACTTGCACTGCCTTTAAATATTTTGTAACCTCTTCCTTATGCTGCTGGAGTTGATAGAGACCCACAGGATCAAATTTCCATGTCATGCAATTGATTTGTTCAACAAAGTAACACATGTACTATGGATGTGTTAAGGAAAGACAAATCCTGGATTCTGCACCTAAAGGATTGAGTCTTGTTTTGTCAGTGGTAACTGTTTGATTTGACAAATGCCTACTTGAAAGAGGGCTCCACCCCCCACAGGCAACAGTATGTCCCAAAAAGGTGCCTGATAATTATATCTTCAGAAATGAAATCACAGGCCTTAATGTACAAAGACGTGCTATTGTTTTGTATTAAATCAACCTGATTTTTCACAGTAGGAAGATGCTGAATTGTTATTTGGTACAAACATAGCGGGGAGAGGAAAATGTAATTTGCGCAATAAGCATGTACTTGAGGGAATGCAAACAAAGCAACATACATTTTCAAAAATGGTTTCTGTGAACACTGATTTGAATATTTTAACAATTTTCTCTCTCCTGGGTCCATGAATGTGATTGCTGAGATTTTTCATTTGTTTATCTTCTTAGCCAAAAAATTTAATTCTCAATTATCAGCCTATAATGCAGAAGAATCTTTGTATTTTCAGTCAACCAAGGAATGGGACACATGCCACCATATTGTCAAGATCACCTTTCTGTTAACACAGGGCCCATGTAAGCATCCAGCCTTAGAGGAGGAAATGCCAGATTCCATGTGTTCCAGAGAGTCTACTGTGCTTGATTGCAGCCTTCCTTATAAAAAATAAAAAATAAAATAAAACACCAACAACCCAGCACTGGGAATAGAACCTCCAGGCCAGGTGGCTGCAGCCACAAAAAACAGTAAGGAACTGGGGAGGGGGAAAAGCTCATACTCTCCAATACCATGTCCTTGTTTTGTGTCACTGGCAAGGCACCCAATGGTTTACTGAAATTTGAAAAACAAAAGCTGTAGCACATAGCAAAAGCCAGGAAACAGAATACAAACCACAAAACTACAGTAATAATGGTCACATGTAACCATTCTGTAAAACGTGAGACAGTAGTCATCCAGGCAAAGAGGGAAAACAATTGATTTCAACCATTTGGAGGGAAGAGTTTCTGTACTACATTCCACCCTTTCCGAACACATCCAGATGAATCAGAGGCATCATCCCTCAGAATTCCAGTTGCTGGGAATCACAAGTAGGGATAATGATGGTGTGTGAAGGTCCTTTCAGGCTTCCCACAGACATCTGACCAGCCCTGTGAGAACAGGATGCTAAGATGAGAAGAGCCCTTGGCCTGATCCCTCCAGTACCGGCTTTATGCTCTTAAATTCTTAATCTGCCCTAAGTCTGCACTCCTTTACCCATTTACCTGAAAGTAAGCCCCATTGAACCTTATAGATTTCATTTATAGGCTACTGTAATCTGTATCTGGAGATCTCAAAGCAGCCTGTGATACATAAAAATGCATAAATACAGAAACACAATAAGTGCAATAAAAACAACATGAAATGATTGACGTACAAAAAAGCAACCCACAAATACATAAACACACTATCCATATCCATAAACATAATATCAATATAAAGCCAGAGAGCATTCCAAGGCAGCACAATGTCAAATCGCAACCAACGTAAAGCATGCTATTCAACCAATTGCCCCATTCACTTATGTGATCAGCTATATCAAGGACTCTCTTTGAAAAAAATCAGTGTATTCAGATTAGTTGCATTATTGATTGATTTACTTCACTACATTTCCATATGTTGTATTCAAAGCTTTGTGTATTGATTCTCTTCTTCATTGTTATGCTTTGCGATGTGTTGCTGAATCAGCTGTAAGAATAGCATGTGACCTGAACCTTCCCACAGATATTTTGGGGTTCCTTCTTACTGGATCCTTTACATTTCCCAGAGGTGAATCTGTTTTAAGATTAATTTGGGCCCTGCGAATGCACAGAGCAACTCCAATCTAGTCCAAAGGCCTGAACGTCATAAATCAAATGCAGAAACCTAGCAGAGCACCATGTTAATGTAATCTAAACTGTTTGCACATCTGTCTGCAAAACACGGCGTCTGTAAAACAAACAAACAAACAAAAAACTCCTGGCAACACTTCAGCAGCAGGCCTTTGTATTCTTTTCAAATTCTTGGTACAGATAGCTTGTGCTGGGCTCATTTGTTGCTCTTCAATAGCCCCAAATCTGGACTCATTTTGTTAGTGCAGAATGATTTTCCACCAGTGTACTCAGCATTGTTCAGCAAAGTTCATTCCTTTTTGCTTTGCTTCAGTTTGTCTCTGGATGCTTTTGTCAGGTTTGTGGAAACATATGCACAGATCACAGAGGAACAATGAGAGTCAAGTATGCTAGTTCAAATGTCCAGCTAGGACTCCTGGTTACAAATGAATGCCCTCAGATACTGTAATCCACCGCTGGCCTTGGCAAGCTGGATCTGCAGTCAACTGGACACAAGTACCAAACACTTCAGTCCTAGTCAGACCTATTTGAGAATGACTCCTATTGAATCTAACAGGATTTATTTTCTCATTGGTCCACCTGAACCTGTATATCCTAGCTCCATCACTGAGATCATCTGCAGGAAAATCACTGGTTATCCTCCAACTTGGCAAGGCTCCTTGGACAGAAACAAGAGACCAAGCCATCAGCCCAGTAGTGTGGAATGTTGTGCCAACAGAAATTCAGGTGGTGCCTTTTTTTAAAAAAAAACCCTTTAAATGTCTGCTGAAAACTTTTATATACTGCCAAGCTTATGCAGGCACTTAAGAAAATATACTTCTGTAATAGTTAGTGGAAAAGCTAACTGTTGTTTCATTGTATATACGGTATGTAAGCTTTCATTGTACAGTGGTACCTCAGGTTACATACGCTTCAGGTTACAGACTCCGCTAACCCAGAAATAGTGCTTCAGGTTAAGAACTTTGCTTCAGGATGAGAACAGAAATCGTGCTCCGGCAGCACGGCAACAGCAGGAGGCCCCATTAGCTAAAGTGGTGCTTCGGGTTAAGAACAGTTTCAGGTTAAGAACAGACCTCCAGAACGAATTAAGTACTTAACCTGAGGTACCACTGTATAGATGTATGA
Source organism: Podarcis liolepis (assembly GCF_965112155.1). Classification (NCBI taxonomy): domain Eukaryota; kingdom Metazoa; phylum Chordata; class Lepidosauria; order Squamata; family Lacertidae; genus Podarcis; species Podarcis liolepis. The sequence continues at coordinate 35,987,768 of NC_139556.1, read as the reverse complement.
TTGTAAACTGCTTTGGGTTTTTTATCAATAGCAGTAGATAGATAGATAGATAGATAGATAGATAGATAGATAATTAGCATGCATTGGATTCGGGTGTAAATGTCGTTTCAGGAAGAGGCTCTAGCTTGTCCATTAAAAAGTGACTTCATTCCCTCCCAGCTAGATTTAAAAACAGGTATATGTGATTGCAGGCTGTGAAGCTTTAAAGGGATGCCCCTCAGCATGTCTGGACAGACATCATGAGGGTCAATGAAGGACAGCTAATATGTTTTTCAATTATTTATGGCTGGGGATAAGCAAATATTTTGATGAATCCTACATCAATCACCCCAAAGTTGTTTTGGATAAATTCAGCATTTGCACCCTGAATTAATGTGGAAACCTCCAAAGGGCTTTGGGCCCCCAGGGGTTCAGGTGTTGAAGAAATGCTGCAGACAGTGTCTGGGGAAAAATGGAAACATTTCTCCCCAAGCTTTCCTTATAAGAAAACTGCCAGGGAGGAAACGAGATCTCTTTAGTGAGTGCCAGGCACTTCTCCTTCCTCTTCGGAACTCATTAGTTGAAGCAGGCCCTATATTTCTAACTCTTCATCCCTTAACCCCATCTATGCTTAATTCTCAGAACCCTTAGTAAGAAAAGAATATATGAGGAAGCAAAACTAACTGCTGAGTCCTCTGGGATGACTTAGAGCACAACTGAAGTTCACTTTCTACAGCAAACTCCATTTTCTGCACGGCATTCAATTTCGGCTTCACATTTTTAGATGTTTTAATGGTGAATATAAAATCTTCCCAGTGTCTTAGCAATGGACAATCTTACAAAATTAGGACGGTAGCTACAATACTTTTTTCTTTTGCGTTTCCTGAATGAAATTGTTGGCAGTTCCTTATGGTTTCATTTTTTAATACTGCATTAACATGGGCTTTGCATCTCAATTCCTACCCTGTGATCCTGTAATAAACTGTAAACAGGCAGCCCCCTGTGGCGATGTTGAGCTTCCTTTCAAGACTGAAGCCTCTATTTGTTAAAATCAAATGCCTGAAGGCAGCCTAAGCACTTTATCCGTCTCAAATGCTGAAAAAGAAGAAGACATAAGCCCTTTAAACATATACAGCAACACAAGCATTTTAACTGCCTGATATCCTCACACTTTCATAAGGTTAAAGGACAGTAAATCCTTTAAAGGTCATGGAAATAGGAAAAGGCCATGAAAAATGTTGCATGTCCTACCATGAGACAGGTTACAAGGGGCAAGGGCTCTCAAGGACATGGAGGGGATGATGTTTCAAGGAAGAAGTGGGAAGAGGGCAGTTTAAGGATTAATGCAGAAAATTCAGTACTTCTTGCGCATAGCTATTGCCATTCCTGCTAACAGCAAACACAGGTGTCGAGCGCTGATAGAAATGGAGCTGCTGAGAAACAAAGGGGGAGGTGTCAGCATCCTGAGGGAAATGCCAAGGTTTGTCGACTTTCCAGAAAAATTCAAAGGCAGCAGCCCCCTCCCAACCACTATCGTCTTCCACAGCTCAAGAAGATTGGGCATGCTCAGTTGCCACAGACTGTTTGAGTGCCAGTTTGGGGCGGGGGAATGTTGTGTGGGAACACCAGAAAGATACACTGCAACATTTTGTTGTGGGCCTTGAACCATCAGCTACTGTTAGTACAGTCTTAGTGGTTCAAATCTTAAAAATACCTGCCCTGCCCTTGTGCCAGCAGGTGCGTGAGAAGCGAACTGAACCATAAAAAGGAAATATTTCAGCAAGACGTTGTGCTTGAATGAAAGTAGGAAATAGTCTGTGGAACATTTCACCAGAAATGTCTCAGAAATCTGGGTGTTGACTTATCTTGAAGAGAAGAGTCTGAATGGGAAACAACAAAGCAGTATTTCAACCTGTTTTGTTTTAATGAACATATTGATTTCTTTTACTTAAGAGGTGTTCCAGAGGGGAACTACTTGAGTCAAAGCATCCTGCTTAAGCAATGCAACCCAAAAAAACCCCCACAGATTAAAGTGTTATTGATAGTCTCTGGAAATGAGGTGATACGTAACTCTCATGCAATGAGCATGAACAGAGGTGATTTCTTGGAAAAGTTTACCTCAGACATCTTTTCCATGGGCAAGGGTGGAAGAGGTTGTATTTGAAGAAAAGAATCTTAGTGCCACCAGCACCACCCTTCATCAAATTTGGTCCATGAGGCAGAACTTGAAAAAGACCTGGCTGGTGGAGTCAAAAGGGGTCCTCACCCCTGCTTCATGTTAGTAGGCAAACGCCTACTAGCATCCTTGCTGCTACATTCTGAACCAAGTGATGTTTCCAAACACTCTTCAAAAGTAGCCCCAGTAATTCAACCAGGGGTGGAAGTAAGATCTGTGTTTTAATGAAACAGCTGCCTCCAATTCACTACTGGTGAATAGGAATGGTGACTTGGGTCAGCCATTTCAGTTTGGGCTTAGTTCAGATTGTTTGCTATTTTTCTCTCTTCATTTTTTCATATGCAAAGAGTTTTGGTTTGCAGCCTACATTTTGGGTTGCAGCCTACAATGCTCATCAGCACCACTATGATTTTTCATTGAAAATTACAAATGTTTTCAGAGCTCTTGTAGACTTGTGTGTGTTTTACAGTCCTCTAATGCTCCATCACTAGGGTTCAATAATGTTTTCATTCTTTTGATCAAATGGGTGGGGGGAGAGTTAATTTTACCATCAGTTTGAAATAATGGAATATACTGCTGGGAAGCAAGCGGGAACGTCATTAAGACAGTGATTATTCACTCCAAAATTGTGAGAACATTGGGAGTTTAATATTAATGAGTTTACACTATAAAGAAGTCAGAATGACTTAGGAACAGCGTTTTTCTATATAATTTAACACATAGCTCTACCTCCTTATTAGATGTTGGTACAGCTAATTAGATGCAATTTCTTAAACTCAGAAAGGAAATGTGGCCTTGTAAAATTGTATTGTTTTCAAAGCAATTCATTAAAGCTGTGGGGAGGGCTTTATATTCGCTACAGGAATCTGCATTCTCACAGTAAGTTCTTACATCATAACATGTAAAATCATGTTTCCATGTCCCCAAGTGGTGGGCACCGTTGACACTGAGAATTATTTTAATTCTGGACTACTGTGGCATTTGGCTATAGGCAGTGAAGATTGTTCACATTCATGTCCAGTCATGTATGTTTGCAAACATCTTACGGGCCCAACGGGGGTGAGGGTAAGGGAAATAAGATGTCTGATGGCACCTCCTACATCTCCCACCAGCCCTCTCTCCCTTTGCCTGATGCAAGCTGATCTTCACAATGCCACAACAACAATTTTCATTTTTAAATCTCTCAGCTACAAAGCATTAGGGCTACTTCAAAAGAGGGATGTGAAAAGTGTATCATAAAGCCTTGGCAGCATACATCAAGTGTCTATTCCAACTCTTATTATTTGTGGCGATAACAACTCACATTTAGCTAACACTCTTTATGTGAGTAGTCAACTGTTAGCAGGCGAGGAGAGACATGGGAGGAGGGGTATGGGCAACGCTGCTTTCTCTTTGGGTTAAAATCCATTGAATAGGTCTTAAGAAATGTGTAGCAAAAGCTCTTGGGGGTTGACTACATGCAGAATTCCATCTATTTAATTACAAGTGTCACTGCAAGCAGATTTAATTAAATTTCTTATTCTGATTTAACTCGAGCTGATGGATGAATGGCTAGGTCACAGTTTTACAAATTTCCACACGTCTTTCTAAAACGGTTGACTATGTGCCCAAAAGGCTAAGAGAACAATCCCACAGCGGTAGGGTGGCAGAGAAAATTGGTGGTGTTAGAGTCACCAGATCCAAATCCCTACACTCTCACCAGGCCAGAAGGGGAGGGCTGGCTAGAAGAAAAGGACATTCGCCAACCCCAGAATTGGGTGTATTTTGCTACCCTCTGACCCTGGTGATGTTTGTAGAATGATGGCCTTTGATCTAGCAGTATCCCCATCCCATGCTCCATTTGTTCTTCCTCTGCTGTCAGATCATCTGTGGCAAAAAAGCAATGGCAAAAATGTATATATATGGGGCGGGGGAAGCATACCAAAATGTAATTTTCATGAAGACCATTTGATTAAAAAAAACAAAAGATGTGGAAATGTAGAGAGCTGAAATTGAGAGTGGAAATGTGAGAAAATGAAACACAAAAAATCGACAGCTTCACCTATTCCTATCTGAGAGTAAAGATAATTGAAATCAATGTGATTTTCTTTTGAGTAGCTATGCACCATTAAAGCATTTTATGAAGTACGGTATATTGCTTCCATTTATTCTGATTGACAGAATGAGAAGAGCTATTAGCTAACGCATCTCCTTTTCTACCATATTCTGAATCATCCCAAGTGTTTGGAACCTTTCATAGCACCACCCAAAGCTTAGATATTTTAGGCAACTCCTCCAGCTTTCTGAGCACAAGATGGTATATATTTCATTCAGTTGTATTACATGTTTCAATAACTGCATGGGAAAGTTCAGCAATTCGAAATTGAAGGTTCCATTCTCCCTTGCACAATAACTTTAGCAGTCACTCATTTCCCCCTCCCCACATGCTTCAGCTTAGGGCAATAAAGAAGGAAAGAATGAGGGTGGCACCCAAAATGAATCTTATTGCCCTGCTTCCTTGCCAGGCTTGTCACCATTGTCTTCACACTTGAGATGGAAAAGGACGCAAGTAGCTGTCATTGTTTCTGATAGTCTTTATTAACAATAACAGTAGGGAAACTTCAGAGCATGACAGTTTTATTGATTCTTTATAGTGTATAATGAGACATCACAGCTGACAAAGTCTCAGGTTGGGTTTAAAAACAAAAACAAAACCTCACACCATGTGAAGTTGCTTTAAGAAAGTGTTGATGATATACCGTAATTGTCTGAATGGTGCACAGGCTATGGTGTTATATGAGTGTTACACAAGTGTCGGTAGTTGCATATGCCCACCACATTCAAACAGAGAGGCTTACAATGACCCTGGAATGCCGTCATTGTTATCACAGTCTGCAAATCAAGTGAGCATAGCAAAAATATAAAAAGATGTGGTGAGCTGCTCATGAGTGGAAGCTGAGACAGAGGAAAGGGGCAGTGAGGGTGGGTCGCCCCGGGTGTCAACACTGAGGGGGTGACATTTGGCACACGACCCACCCATGACTCCCAAGCCTACCCCAAGCCGTCAGGGGAAGGGGTAAAGCTGTCTTCCCCTTCCCCCTTAGTTTTGACAGCGCGGGGGAGGCTTGGGAGTCGTGGGTAGGCAGTGCGCCATTGCCCCCTGCTCCCGGGCTGCTTCCTGGGGGAGGGGGAAGCCTCCCCCAAGTTGCCGAAAGGAAGGGAGGAAGGCTGATGGCAAAAAAGTGTGTCTCCCTCCCCCCCCCCGCCCCCGGAAGCAGCCCGCCATGGGTGGCTCACTCCACTCCCCTGGGCGGCTCACCCCCTGGGACGCTTGCCGCAGGTGGAACCCCCCTGGAACACTCACCCTGCCCCCATGGCCCCACCCCTGGGTGCACAGCATGTGCGCCGCTCCAGGAGCTGGAGCAGCTATCTCTGCCTCTGAGTGGAAGGAAGCCAAGTGGCAAACAAGCAAATTCATAGCAGCTCATCTCTCTCTCTCTTGCTCACTCACACACAAATCATCAGGTGGAAATATGTAGGACCATACCACACACAAACATATCACGATGAACCAACGTGCCAACATGTGTAGCAGCACACAGCTTCAGCTCAGTGGGTCCATAAAAGCCAAGTGCTCATATAATAAAATTGAATGGAATAATGCGATAATGCAAACCATTCAATAATGGAACTAACACTGTAAGGAATGATGCCCAATGTCCCCCTATTGAAGGTATTGTCTATCTATCTGTCTGTCTGTCTGTCTGTCTATCTATCTATCTATCTATCTATCATCTATCATCTTTCTATCTATTTATTTACTTGTTAGATGCGCAATAGCAAATAGCTGTCTCCAGTGCTCCCCCCCTAAAAAAATGTTTAGGGGTGCTCTCAGTTTCCTACTCATACTGAAATACTGCCCCTCAATGAGGCCAAACTTAGATTCACAAAATGTTTAGTGGTATGCATCCCCCTGCGTCCCCCCAGAAAAAAAAGCACTGGCTGTTTCCAATTCTAACTCCATTCCAGTTGTGCAGGAACCTAGATGAACATCCCTGCTTGAATTATTGAGGCTGAATTAACGCTGGTTGCAGTGGGCCATCTGCTTGATTTTGCCCCTTTGTTGCATCTGATCTCTGAAATAGTCAAAATTTAGCTTGCCTACGAGGGGTAGGGTATCACCTAAGACATCATTCATAGATGGGAGTAGGACTGGCAAAGATGCTTCTTTCACAGTGGCACTGACGATGCCTTTTCCCGCTGGGAGTCATGGAGGCAGAACTATAATCTAATTCGATGCAGCAAAATTATTAGACAACAAAGTGGCACGGAATATAAATATTAACGTACCTGCTCCACTAACTTTAGTAGTTTATTGGGAAATGTAATAAAATATACATTGCAGAACCCTGGTTTAGGAGAATGAAACTGACAGTGCAATCCTACGCAAAAATTAAGCCCTATTAAGTTCTATGGGACTTACTGCCAGGTAGGTGTGCATAGGATTGCAGCCTGAATAATCACCTGGAGATACATGCTGCCCTCATTCAGCTGCTCGGTGCAAATCAGATGGTCTGGCACTTAATAGGACACAGTGTGAATCAGCTGTTCAAATTAGCTCTTTGGGGTAAGTTCTGCTACTTAATATGGTCAGAACTAATCGCTTTTCAGTACTAAACACCTGTTCATTTGAAAGCCTGTTGCCTGACAAGTTATTGGCTTCATCAAGCCTGCCAATTAGCAGAGGCTCTGCTGTAAATGTTTGTGGGTTGTGTGTGTATGGTTTTTTAAAAATAAGAATAATAATAATAACTGAACCGCTTTAATCCTATCAGACCCGCTCCTGTTGATCCCTTTTTATTGAATAACTCTAATCCTATCAACTCTGCTATTGTTGATGCATATTAAATCCAATAGGTGTAATCCGGAACCATTCAAATCAAAGAAGGGCTTGCCATTGGTTTCAGTGAAATGTGGAATGCACACAAGGCATTTACTTTAACCTTTGCAAAAGTTTGCCTTTCTTCATTTGTGTGACTGGGCAAACACCTGGGTGAGCTCAACTTCTGGCTGGGAAGTGTGTGTACACTCTAAGGTCCTAGGAAAGCAAGGGGCCGATGCTGGACGCAGAACTCTTTGCAGATTTCACTTCTGTGGTATTTAGGTTTCTGCTCTAGAGACGGTGAAGATGGGATGCTGCTTGGGAAGCATTTCTCTTTAAAATGCTGTCTTCTCCTAGGAAAACACTCACTTTCAGAAAAGAGGTGAAGAAACTTGTATTAAGAATATGGGTTGTATCCAATGTAATGTAAAGGAACGCATCCTGTCAATGAATGGATTTGTACTTCCCTTCACCCCCGCCCTCTAAATTTGTTCTGTTCTCCCTACCTTCCAGATTCCAATGGGGTGGGGGTGGGGGTAGACCATACATGGCGGTAAGAAAGGGAGAAATTCCATTGCACAAGTGTAAATCCTTGTGCTAATGAGATACATTAGCTGAATACCACCCTACATGTTTTTTCAACCTCAGCAATGGTTTTATGAATGAGCCAGTAAACAGTTTAATACTAATGTTAGTATGTGTCAAAGTAAACCCATAAGCATTCTGTTGTTTATCACACAGGATTCTGTCCAACTGAACATTACTGAGCTATCCTCAAAATCCAATGGGTTGTATCTGTGATATCCACCCCTGCTCAGAGGGCATTTCCTACCTCCAGGTTCAGAGACTGCATGCTCCTGAATTTACCAGTTGTGGGAGTACATGAGTAGGAGACAGCTAATATCCTCATGTCCTGCTTCTGGGTTTCCCAGAGGCATGTGATTGGCCACTGTGGAAAATGGGTTGTGGCACTAGAAGGGCATTTGGTCTGATCCACCAGGACTTTTCTTATGTTCTTAACTACCCAGGCTGAGGCATCAGATTTTTCTTAGGCACGAAGCAAGGGAAATCCAACTAGGTAAGAGTTTAGAGGGTTGTGCTCTTCATCTTCAGTTCTCCAATAAGGCTGAGTCCCTCACTGAAGGAAGTTCTCCACCACCATGTTGGAGGAAGCAAATTGAGGCCTCTAGTAGCTTTGTAACTACTAGCAGAAATTACTTTGACTGCCTTTCTTTGCCAAAATTGAATACTGTTAGAGAAATGGAAGGGGACTGATATCTATACACTATTGACCCGGGGACATATTTTTCACAGCGTTTGTGCATCTGTCAAAAGTCTTTCGTGCTGTCAAGTGTAATGAGAGCACGGCTGTGGTACAGGCACTGGCTGAATCCAAGTACAGGATTTGACAGTGCCTGGAATGCCAAAATGCAAATGATGCAAATGACCAAAGTTCTTCTGCCAGGGTAGATAATAAGGCAACATGCAAAATCTCTCAAATTGGGCATGCCACAATCAGGGGTAACTGCAGAATGTCAAATGTATAAAAATCCCTGCATAGAGCCAGCGATGACTTTCTTCCATGCAACTTATGTTATTAAATGCCAGTTATTTAATTCAGAAATGGTATGAGCTTATCATGTTCCTATCACCCCATTCTCTAATATGTTTACTTAGTAGGAATATCCCTTTGGTGTCACTTGTACTTTTTTCTTTTTTCAGTTCAACACATTCAGACAAATCGTAGAAAGAAAGTGGTAGAAAACATTTGGTCCTCCAGATATATTGTTTTATTACAACTCCCATTGTCCCTGTGCTGAATGTGGATTATAGGTGTGGAAGTCCAACAACATCCAGAGAGCTCATAGGTCCTCAGCCCTGTTCCAAGCAAGTTTTCCTAGCATACCACCAAGAGGGGGACGTGAGTGGCGCTGTGGGTTAAACCACAGAGCCTAGGACTTGCCGATCAGAAGGTCGGCAGTTCAAATCCCCGCGACCAGGTGAGCTTCCGTTGCTCGGTCCCTGCTCCTGCCAACCTAGCAGTTCGAAAGCACGTCAAAGTGCAAGTAGATAAATAGGTACTGCTCCAGCAGGAAGGTAAACGGTGTTTCCGTGCACTGCTCTGGTTTGCCAGAAGCTGCTTAGTCATGCTGGCCACATGACCCGGAAGCTGTACGCCGGCTCCCTCGGCCAATAAAGCGAGATGAGCGCCGCAACCCCAGAGTCACGACTGGACCTAATGGTCAGGGGTCCCTTTACCTTTTACCACCAAGAGGAGTAAGGATACAGTTGGTGAGTTTATTCTTAAAGGGCTGGTTTCAGCCAGAATCTTGTATCTACTAGCTTGTAAAATGTCAGGGTAAATAACGGGAAAGATCAGGAGCATGATCTCAGAATAGAAAAAGGAGTTCATTTCCTATTATGAAGTCCACTGCACAGGCAGATTTTTCTCTGGTGTCAAGTTCAGCAATCACAGTGTTATTGAGCACAAGATCTAAGTGACAGGTGATCTATAATAATAATGAAGAAATACTGACAAAAAGTGTTCCTTCCACTATTACTGGTTTTGCACATACTAGGACAGTTCTGCCAAAAAAAGATGATAGATGTGTGTCGTTTACCTGTTATAATAAGCTGAAGTTGGTGATTTGGCCTATAGAGAGCTGGCTATCTTTAAAGGAGCATATACATGAATTCAATGGCAATGCATTTTATTCTTCTAAGAATCTGCACATATTGATAGATACCCATCTCTGAAGTAAATGGGGAAGGTGTTGTGAACAGGGGAGCACCATGTGCACATCAGATCTCCTGCACCTTCAAGGAGCCACTAAATCAGGGTGACTGATTATTTAGCCTTGTTTTGCAAAAGCAATTAATAAGCCAGATAAAATGAAGAGCTTCTTCATTCAACACATATTTAAATAATGGAACTCCCCCCAACCCAAAGGAGGCCGTGATGGCTTCCAACTTGAATTGCTTTAAAAGAGAATTGGACGAATTCATGGGTGATGAGGCTATCAATGACTACTAGTCATGGTAGCTATTTTCTACCCCCACTGTCAAGAGGCAGTATGCCTCTGAATATCAGTTAATGGGAATCACAGGCGGACATGTTGTTGTCCTTCTTGTGAGTTTCCTACAGGCATCTCATTGGCCACTGATCTAGCAAGCTCATGTTATGTTCTTACATTATGTATGTATCCCACCCATTCAAATAAATAAATAAACCCTAATCTGTTTCGTTTTTGAGTATTGCAACATTTCTAAAGACTACAACAGTCTTCTCTTTTTTCCAGCATGACCTGCACTGATCCAGGAATCAACAGAGAATCAGTTCCAGAGATTTGTGCAGTGACACTGCACATTGTGTTGATTGCGAGAGCAACAACAGGAACCACGTACTGCAGTTTTCCAAGCACTTGGTATCATTAGAAGGGTCTTTCTGGAATTTGTAAAGTTCATTCATTGACTGAACAGAAAAGAAAGGTAAGCTCCAGTGAACCTTTTGCGATTCTTGGGTGGCGGTGGTGGGGGATGGGAAGAGACAAAACTAGATTGTGTCTGAAAAGGCTAAATCATCATATAAAGGTTAGGCGCACCACTTTCAGCAAGACAGCAAGTATTTTTATAACTGGAACAGTACTAAATAGTTTTCCAAAAAAAACCCAGAATAAAGTTCTTGGGGGGAGAAAGATGGGAAGAGACAAAACTGGATTGTGTCTGAAAAGGCTAAATCATCATATAAAGGTTAGGCACACAACTTTTGACGAGACAGAAAGTATTTTTATAACAGGAACATTTTGGATTTTTAAAATCTAAAATGTTGGTTCATCCTTTGAGAGAACAGCCAGGAATCATACTTTCTTCCAATTAGCGCGCGCGCACACACACACACACACACACACACACATATATATATAGTGTGTGTGAGAGAGAGAGAGAGGGAGAGAGAGAGTGGGGGACTGTCTTAGGATGGGAGAAATTGAACCCACCATGGAGTGGGGGAGAGAAGAGCAGATTCCACCAGATTTCCTCAGCTGAACTGTGAAGCTCCCCTTTCATTGCTTCAGTGAAGAGAGAACAGTCACCTCACCACTGCACCATGGCGGAGAAGGGTGAAGAGGCCCTTATCCTAAGTGCATCTAATCAGGCAACTGCATTACCCCACTGCAGTCAACCAGACAGCTGTATTACTTCCTTCTGAATTGCTAGGCTTTGCCACTGCAGCAGCAACACTTGTTTGCCGCCCAAAGCAGTTGGTTGTGGCAGTGGAGAAGAGGGTGGCCATTGAGTGCCTCCGACAATTTGGGCCATGGGACAGTGTGCCACTTGGTTGTCCCCTATCCCTGCAAGCGCCAGTCCTGTAGTCAATGAATAAACTCCAGTTCTGTGCAAAACTATTAGCTGCCTGCCTTATTTTACTCTTATGTATCTGGTTAGCCTTTCATGTTGCCCTGGCTGTACTCCAGTGTTGACTGATGTCATCTCTTAAACCACCCTTGACTCTTATGTTCCTCTGGTGAGTTATGACTCATTTGGGGACCAGAGATGTAGCTTAGCAACGAAAGAAAAGAGGGCCAGGCAGGTCAGGAGAAGCTGCATGGATTGCTGTGTCAAAATCAAAACCTGTTTAGAAATGGAAGAATGAAATGATGCCGAATCAAGCAAGCCCTGGAAGTATAGTTAACAATTAATAGCATTACTGGAAATAACGATCACACATTTCATAGTGAGATGTGTAATTAATACATGAGATGATATCCAGATGCAAAAATGTAGCAAATATGCCAAAAGGTATTGTTTGTTTTGTGGTTTTTATGTGCTTAACAGGATTGTTTATTGAACAATTAAAATTTATTATGCTTTCATTTGATGCAGTAGGGGTGAATGCAAAACTTAAATCATTAATATTTCACTGTATTTAATTATTGGAAGTTTGCTGTAGCAGATCTAGGCATCCTGCAGCTTTAGGATTTGCCATCAAGAAAATAAAAGAAAAGTTTTTGCAATTATAGGCAAAGTAGCAATGGCACCTCAAGGCAACGGTAGCCTGAGGTGGTGAAGTTAAAAATTAATGGATTACATGTAGAAAGAATTTCAACATATTGATTGCAAGCCAAGCATTAACAGTTGAGGGATTGGACGCTTATGTAAATGTAACTTGTGAATAAAATGACTTCTGCTTCAACGATCTGCCGTTATATAATGAAAGTTGTAGAAACAATTTGCATAAACTGTTCTTAAAGATTAACTTACACTCAAAGTAATTAATTGGATACTCTTAGATTCACTTACTTTAACCTGCAAAACTGTTGAATTGTTTAAAGCAAACTTCTTAAATCAGAAGAGCTAACACGTGGCAGAAGGGCAAGCAAACTTTTTGTAATATTACCTAGAGAAAGAATGCTCAAAAATAGAAAGGAGGAGACGGAAGAGGTGGGCACTAGGTCTTAAGCCAGGCATGGCTAAACTTGGCCCTCCAGATGTTTTGGGACTACAGTTCTCATCCCTGACCACTGGTCCTGTTAGCTAGGGATGATGGGAGTTGTAGTCCCAAAACATCTGGAGGGCCAAGTTTGGCCATGTCTGTCTTAAGCCAACCCAGGATTTACCATTCTTTAGGTACTGTGGTACCTCTGGTTACATACTTAATTCGTTCAGGAGGTCCGTTCTTAACATGAAACTGTTCTTAATCTGAAGCTCCACTTTAGCTAATGGGGCCTCCCACTGCTGCCGCGCTGCTGCCACACGATTTCTGTTCTCATCCTGAAGCAAAATTCTTAACCCGAGGTATTATTTCTGGGTTAGCAAGAGTCTGTAACCTGAAGCGTCTGTAACCTGAGGCGTATGTAACCCAAGGTACCACTGTATAGGTTTAATGCCAGCCTTCATCACACCTGGCAATGGCAGGGAACAGTAGCAGCAGCATAGCAACCAGCAACGCGCAGCTTAGTCTACCCACTATTTTACTTTCCCACAATGCACCTGAGTTGAAGTAGGGAATTTTCTCAGGCTGAAGGCCACAATCCCTCATGGAGAGCCTTGTAGTGTCCACATGCCAGTGATAGCTAGGAGCAGCAAGAAACGTGGGTGGAGCAACAGGTGTGCCACTTACATTTGTGCAGTAGGTTAGATTCTGGTCACACACAGTGACAGGTTTCTGCACAAGAACCCATCTCTCCATCTTCTGTCCTGGCAAGTGAGTGTCATTGTCACGACTGAAAGACATTCCATGCAGGCAATGCATCTGTGCAGGGTGTGGCCTACGTAGAGTCCCAAAAGCCAGACAAAGAGGCCTGGAATGCTTTATTTAGTTCCCAGTCCTGAGGTTCCCCATCTCTGTGCCAAGTCAGAATAGGCCGGCTGAGAATTGGGATTCAGGTGCTGATGCTGCTCTTGAATGACTGCACTGAAGACATTCAATGCTATTTTGTGGAGGGACTTCAACATGCATAAGAGTTACACCCACTAAATTCAATGGAAAGGAATGGGGCAGGTCTGAAACAAATGAATGCAGAAGGCACGGGTTCAGATGAACTTAAAGGACCATCTCCCTTCATAGATGCCTGACAGCTCTTTTAAGATCTGGACGGGAGGATCTTCTTCACATCTCAGCAGCAGGAGAGGCACAATTCATTGGGATGCAGGGGAGAAAAGTCTTCTCTGTGGCTTGCGCTCCCTGCCAAGAGAAGTTCATTTCTTCCCCTCTGTAATGGCCTGTCTGTCGCCTGGCTAAGACATTTTTGTTTCAGGAGGCATTTGACCTCTGGACTGATGAGGCCTTTTGTTTGTTTTGGGGGGGTTTAGTGAACTGATCCATGTTTCTAAAAGTTATTTTCATCTGCTGCAGTTGTCTGTCATTTTATTCTACAGTACATACAATAAACTATACTACTTTTTTTGTAATGGTTTTTAGCTTCCTGTAAGTCTTTCTGAGCACCATGATTGCTCGAGATGAGTAAACTATGTGGGAAATAGCTTTCCTTAACAAATACAGTGGTACCTTGGGTTAAGTACTTAATTCGTTCCGGAGGTCCGTACTTAACCTGAAACTGTTGTTAACCTGAAGCACCACTTTAGCTAATGGGGCCTCCTGCTGCCGCCGTGCCTCCGGAGACCAATTTCTGTTCTTATCCTGAAGCAAAGTTCTTAACCTGAAGCACTATTTCTAGGTTAGCGGAGTCTGTAACCTGGAGCGTATGTAACCTGAAGCGTATGTAACACGAGGTACCATTGTATGTAAAATATGAGCAGTCATAACCTGGCATAGCATTCTATCCTCCTCTCCCCCCCCCCTCTTGGGCAGGGGGCAGAATTAACCCCAGATTCTCCAACCAGTTTGATTACAGCTTTATTTTTTGCCACATCTCGGATCTTGGAATATAATGGAGTTTTACTCAGAAAACTGCAGATTGGCTACCCCTGTGTCAGCCTGTTGCAACGCGACATCTTCCAGATGTTGATTGAACCACAACTCTCAACATCTTTGGCTGTCTAAGGTGAAGCCACTATGCTAGCTTCCAGGTAAGTAGATTACTATTGCCTACCGAGAGACAGAGGGGCAAGGTGGCAGGGAAGTCAGTGTGGTGCAATGCACCAGCAGAGCCAATCTAGTTCTCCTGCCGTGTTCTTGCACTGTGCTGCCCTCCACACCATTTTGTTTTATTCATATCCTACAGTTACATGCTGCTGCATGACTAGTAGCTCTCCAGGCAGCTGATGATACAACTGTTAAAATAAATGTTAAAATGTGAGTGTACCAGGCTTCTCAAAGCTGCATTCCTAAATCTACTTCCTTGGGAGTAGGTCTCATTTGAACTCAGTGGGAGTGACTTCCAAATCTACAGGATTGCTCTGTAAATCAGCAGCTCCCTCCCCACATTCCTCTAAATTCTTGCTCAGTAAGAAACATCAGGGGTATGGGGGAGCTGTAATCTAAACTACTGAGCCTAGGGCTTGCTGATCAGAAGGTTGGCAGTTCGAATCCCCGCGACGGGCTGAGCTCCTGTTGCTCGGTCCCTGCTCCTGCCAACCTAGCAGTTCAAAAGCACGTCAAAGTGCAAGTAGATAAATAGGTACTGCTCCGGGGAAGGTAAACAGCATTTCCATGTGCTGCTCTGGTTCGCCAGAAGCGGCTTAGTCATGCTGGCCACATGACCCAGAAAAAACTATCTGCGGACAAACACCAGCTCCCCCGGCCTATATAGCGAGATGAGCGCCGCAACCCCAGAGTCGTTCGCGACTGGACTTAACTGTCAGGGGTCCTTTACCTTTTCAGAAACATCATCAAGACTATTTTGCTGGCCAATTCTTGATGAACACCCAAAATCAAAAAGCTAGAGGAGGAGTATAAAACAACACAAAGAAGCAAATTTAATAACTGTCCAAGCAGAGTCTTACTGCAAAGGGAGAATGTGGCTTTGGCAGAAGCAGGAATGCGGAGAGTTTATTAGGGGCTTAGTGAAATGCCAGTCGAGACGTCATTTAAGTGACAACTGGAAGTGAGTCAGCCTATTGAAGTATGGAGGGAATTGAAGAAATGATGTGCAGGAGAATAAAGTGGTGCTTCTGAAATGACAATGCCATAGAATGCCGACTCATAACTGTCGGGGAGTCTGATCCGCAATACAATTCTGAAGCTCTGCAGGATAAGAAATGGATTTCAGCAGACTTTGGAAATTTATTGGGTTTAATTGGCTTGTCAACTACATGGTAAAATCTTTGCAAAACAATGAATTTAGGGCATGAGAGAATTCTGCCGGGAGTCTTTTCATTAAAATGGTGAGGCCTTTAAGTTTTAAAGAAGAAGAAAAATGCTAATACAGAAGGGAATAAGATTTTTGTAATAAATAAAAAAACTTGACATACACTTTGGATGAATGAGGAAAGCAGAGCACAGATGCCCTGAGACTGGACAAAAGAAGGCATTTCCCCACATTCATTTATTTGAGTGATTTATTCATCCAACCATCCTTTAATAACATACTTTCACAGCTACTGTCAGTATCTTGGGGCTAAATATCTTCTCCATATGACACTCACAGCTATCCCTAGGAACACATTCCCATGGAGAAAAATAATGTGCAACCCAGTGTATCCATGGATACAACCACAGCTACCTGGAGGCAATTCCAATGATCACAGTGGTTTCAAAATATGCTGACACAATTGCTGGATTCACTGCTAGGAGGCTGCAGCAGTATCTATGGATACACCAAGTCACACATCACGTTGTTAATGTGAGTGCATCTCCTCAAGTGTCTGTGTCTCATCCCTGTGTTGCTGCCATGCAGCTCAACATAACCGGACTTACCAGGAGCTATCTCCCAAGTAAAAACCAGGAGCCTGGGATAGCGGGGAAGCCATCCAGCAGGGAGCACTGTTAGATTAGATGTTGTTTCGGCACTGGCCAGGCTTCAGTTGAGGAGCTTCAAAGTTAATGTTGCTGCTCCATCTCTGCCTAGCTTATCGTCCAGGCCCTCAGCCAGACCACTTACAGAATAGAGCACCCACCACTACAATATTGTTGGACATTATCTATTGAAAGGCATCTTGCCTTCGTTGTGGTGTTCCCTGATAGCAATTTATTATGTTTGCTGTTTCTTGTTTATGGACTTATACATACATTATAGGTGGATGTTTATGATTTGTAAATTTTGGATTATGATCTAATTATTAATAATACATTAATACTTACTAGCCATGTGTTTTGGGATGCGGGTGGCACTGTGGTCTAAACCACCGAGCCTCTTGGGCCTGCCGATCAGAAGGTCGGCGGTTTGAATCCCCACGGCAGGGGCTGCTCCCGTTGCTCGGTCCCTGCTCCTGCTAACTGCTAGTTCAAAAGCACACACACACAAAAAGTGCAAGTATATAAATAGGTGTCACTCCGACGGGAAGGTAAACGGCATTTCTGTGCGCTGCTCTGGTTCACCAGAAGCAGCTTAGTCATGCTGGCCACATGACCTGGAAGCTGTACGCCGGCTCCCTCACCCAGTAAAGCGAGATGAGCGCCGCAACCCCAGAGTCTTCTGCGACTGGACCCTTAGCCATGTGTTGCAGTTGAATTTGAGCACATAGAATAGGGAAACTTTCTCATGACTAGGGCTCAGGGAGTGTTTTCTTCAGGATGTTTGCCAGCTTGTGCATTTCCATTCAGCCTCTGGTCCTGGGGGTGAGCTTGGTGAGTCTGAAACAAGGAAATGAGACCTGCCAGGATGTAACCATTCTTCCACACTTCAGCCCCTTTAAAATAAGGCCTCTTCCTGTGTAGAAGTCTCTGAGGGTTTATTAGCCTGGACTTAGAACCTCAAAACTGCTAGGAACAACAACAGCGTTTCCTCTTTCTCTATGATCTTGTGAAGCCCTGAGGTGGACACACCAAGTTGAGGCTGCCAGGGCAAGCAGAACACAATTGTCCTGCAACTTTGGAACCCCTAAGAGATATGCCACAGGTGGGGCCTGGGAGTCTGACAGAAGCAGTGTAAGACTTCCCTCTCCCACCCAGGGGCTTTTTTAGGTGGCAAGGAATGAGAAAGAATAGGAGAGTAAATTGAGCATATTGTTTCTAGCGCTGCCTGCAGCATTTGATCAATTTATTAGCTGCATTGACTAAAGCATCATCCTCAATTAATTGTGCGCCTTTAAAAAAAAGAAGCATTAGCATAACATAAATAGTCAATAAAATGACAAAGGCATTTCCCCTTTACTCATACATGTTTGCAAATGAGGTGGGATATTACAAGAAGCTGCCCCCCCCCCATCCAAGGTTGTTTTGGATTTTATTTTTCCTCTCACATCTTAGGTTTCATAAAGACTATTTTAGCTCTCTTGATACCCAATTCCTGCCCACCTGATGAGCCACACACCACCTTACCCCCAACAGGGCTCAAGATGAGGCAGAGTCTACCACTACAGCTTCTTCCTCTCCCACTCCCATGGGGTTGCTCTGCCATAGTGCATTTTCCCCTCAAAATATGTATCTGAATGCATTTGTTTCCCCAGAAAAATAAACATTTTAATGTGTGCTTTGATGTGTTATAAGCTGCCAAGAGCTGTGCTGAAACATATGCCAGCTTATGACATACATGCCCACTTGACCTCTTCAATCTGCAGAACTGGCACTTGTATACATAATGTTTTTCCCCGACTACATATCCTTCATTCTGCCTTTGCAAGGAACATACACTTTGGAACTCCCTGACCATTCATTTTAGACAGGCACCATCCCTGTACTGCTAGAAATGTTCTTGTCTGTTTGTTTGTTTTAATATGTAACTTTATTATTTATTTATCATTACTATTATTATTTATTAAATTTATATATCTCCCTTCATCTGTAGATCTCAGGGCAGTTCACAACATAAAAATACAAGGTAAAAACACAAAATACATAAGAAAAACAAGATCAAAAGGAGGGGGACATTGATGGGAGGGGGGTTATTGGTTTGTGTTTTTGCCTGATTACTTCACACCTATTTTTAAAAATAATTTAACAGCATATTTAATATTTTATGTAAACCACAAACATTGGTTGGCACCTGTCTTTCTTGGGAAACAATGGAAGACTGTGCCTTTGGGGATGAAGTCAAACTGTTGGGGAGTTATTGTGCCTGTAAATGGTATCTAAATCCTGTAAGATAAATAACTTAAATCAAAGTGTGAAATCTTGGAAGTTGCCCAGGCAGGCACATCATGTGACCTATTATAGCAGCACAATAACCAGACTGTACAATGGCGATGGGATAAAACCAAGCCAAATCTTTATTGACAGCAGCAGGCGGTGCAAGGATTGGCATGGTATTGGGTCCCCAAATCAGTTCATCATTCCACAACGCCATGTTGATGGAATGGATCCACTGGGTTTGGATTGCTCCAAATCTGTATGACGCGAGTTGGCCAGTGTCAAACCATGCTGTGGTGCAAGCCAAGCAAGCAAAGTCTCACTGGGGGACCAGGGTGCAGATTCTAATCGGGCAGATACTGAACCCCCGCTTGGGTTTGCCGTGGTCAATCCTCTCCTCAGGCCCCTTATGGGGGCTCTTTATACTATTTTGATGCTGCCCAATGCCATTTCCACCTTCATACAAACAATGTTCTTCCGCCAAACAAAGGAAAGCCATAATTTCACTGAGGGAAAGGCGAATAAAATCCCAACCAAGTGCCAATCAGGTTGAGAGAGAAAAATTCCTTTCCAGCCACGTCAACCAGCAATCCCAAAATTGCTCAGTGAAGGCTCTAACCTGATAAGCTCTCAAAGCAAAATGGCTGTGAGCTCCGTTATATAGGTTTTTCACTCCTGTCTTCAGCAAGGGCTCATGGGACAGCCTTTTCCCATGAGCCCATCACACAGAGAAGATAGTGGGCAAAACCTTGCCCAGTATTGTGCTGCAATCTATGCGCCAAAGTGTCGCCGGATAAAGTCACCCCGTATTTATTGGGCATGGAACAGGGCTTCCAATTCACACTTTTGTCTGAGAGCTGCAGAACAGGTAGTTTCGTATACCTTAAGAATACTTAAAATGTCAATAGCAGGAGTTAATAAGTTGTAAATTCTTCAGAACACAGGCAGAGCTCAGAGCTCAAAGCACAAAGCAGGGGAAAATATCTCAAAAGCACAAGGAAAGTGTCATTAAAATCAAAGTGTATACCTTCAAATATTCAGGATGATGGCACTCCTAATTCCTTCTCTTTTGTGGGTTTCTAGGAGTAAGTATTATCAGCAAAGTGTTCAGTATTTTGCTTAACTACATCTGTATAAAGAACCAGCTACTGCTGAATCATAAATAGTAGTGTTACAAAAGTCTATCAGGAATTACTGATTTGTCTGAGCAGGTTGTGAAGAGATACATTAAGAGATCAAATGACGAGCTTGCCTTTTAAAAGATGCACAAAATGGGTTTCAGCTGCACATAAAAATTTGCATCATAATTGCTCCTGATATGTTTTAGCCTTGACATTAACAAGCCATTAACACTTGTGCATTCTTTGCATTCGTGGCAGTTGCCACTTACCGGATATTATGGCCTGTTCTGCTGGAAGTTGTTAGAGAAGCTTACTGTGTGTGCTTAAAATATAGCAATAATGACATATTGTAATTCTGAATAAGCAGCACTAATTTCCAAACGAAAAACAAGGCTGTTAATGACATGCAAATTAATAAAGTACATTAGAGTCTTTCCCAAAAAGCATGTTTCAAATTGAAAAGTGTTTACTTATGGCAAGGCCATACGTTTGTGCTAGAGCTTTTACTGTGCCTTTTTTAAAAAAATGATTTCCATACCTGTGAACAAAGCATCAGAATCAATAAGTCTGGATCTCTGCAGAATGGATAACCACTTACAAATAGATCATATGCAGAATAATGCATCTGCCAGCAGTTATGTTGAAACAATGTTAGGTTTCTTACCATTGTTGTTGTTGTTGTTATTGTTACTACTATTACCAGTGCTATTTTTCTAGAAAAAGAGGTGCTGGAACCCACCTGAAAGGTGCCAGAATTAATTCTGGAGAATCCTGGCTACAAAAAAACCCACCCTGATTATTACACATACTTGATTTAGAGGATACATGAAGCTGAACTGCACATGCTACAGACTTGTAAGTGTGATGCACAACCTTTCTTCATGATCTATGAAACAAACTCTATGCTTCAGGTTCCACTTTATATATGAATTCAGAATATGCCTTCTGGATGCAAAGAAGTGAGTTTCAAGGGACAGAAGTAGTTGGACAGGGTTCCCTCCAACCTGCTTCCCTCCAGATGTTCCTGGACAACTTCCACCAACCGTGCTGGGAAAACATTTGGAACGCTCAGCATTTTCCAAATGAGCAAGGATACAAAAATATAAACACCCGGTATATATAAAAGCAGTCAAAGAAGCAGTAACAAGAAATCCAATTCTTCCCAAAACAATACAAATAGTAAAACATACTTAAAATCTATCTCAGACTTTAGGAAGATTCTAAGAAAACAAACAAATGTATAATTATTTGTTTTTAAATTTACATCAGAAGGATGAACGAAGGTACAAACCATCTCATGATCTGTTATATACTCAGCTTTCATTTGTGGCCAAACCAAAGTTTGCCAGGCAGCATAATAAGCAGATAATTAATTGTCCAATGCTGCAGAAGCATACAGATGTGTTCTAAGATGTATCTGCTAGCAAGGGACAGAAAAATAAGAAAATGGACCTCAGGGCAACAATTACATTTTCCCCCCTGTCACATGGGGTGGGGGCTTAGGAATGTCTACTTCAGATTATAAATATTTGGGCTTCAAGTGATTCAGGGATACTTCTAAAGTCAAAGCCTGCCCAGACCTATAACCAAAATGATTTTAAAGAAAGAACTAAGAAAAGAAGCACGGCTTACTTTATGAGCATGCAGCACCCCCTAAGCTCTCCATGTGCCATGCATGAGGGTTCCTCTGCATTAAAGATGCTAAAAAGTAAGTGAGAAAGTTGTTGATTTCTTTTTTCACTCGTCTTTACTGAAATCTCTTTCTTTGGATACAGTTACATTATATTGGATTTTAAGTGAATGCAAAATGGTTTTTGTGTTTCCTCAAATGTCACTTTTTGGTTGTAATTAACATAATCAGTAGGGGTGCACCACAGGTAAACTTCAGGCGTCCTCTAATGAATAGGAGCAAAAAGAAGCACAGCAATGTGGAGTGGGGTAGCTAAAAGTCCATCCTTTGCTTATAATCTTTCCATCGCAAGCAAAGTGATACCCTCCCCCTGCCTGCTTATCAACGCACAAAACTGCTTTTACAACAATCACTAATGTAGCTAATGTCACCCCTATTGTGCCTCAGGTGAATTACAGGCCATGAGATCAGTCATAGGTTAATTAAAATTATTATCTTAAGATACAATTCTTGACACTTTATCTTATTTTTCTGAACAAAAGATATTTGCTTTAAAAGGGGGAGAAAGCTCACTGAACTTGAAAGATATATTTCTAGAAAGTCATTATAATAATAATTAGGAACCCATTGTAGATTGAAATCTTTTGAAAGTCTCTGTAATCCTTTGGAGAGCTGAGTGTGTTTTCATTGTGTTGCATTAGTATTCTGACTCTTCTACATGAAACAAACCTTTAATCTCCACAAGCCCTTGGGATCTATCATTGTATACTAATACCTAGCATGGGCTTAACCTGTCTAAATATTTTAAACCACATTAGCAAAGTATTTTTTCCAGAGAAATTGACCATAGGGTTTGGTTTCCCTCTACAGGCAATAGTGATAAGCAGCACCTGAACTGAAATCCCTGCCTATATAGAGTGAACTATGTTCAGTATGTGATCCTGTATGCGTCATCATTCGTCTACATAATACTGTAGCAACTCTTGAATACGGTTGGAGTGATTCTGAGCAGATGGCCATAGCTGCACATCGTCTTAAGATCTCTCAGAATGAGGGCTTGCTATGGAACTGAGACATCAGCCCTCTTCATGAATTCATCACATGAATGGGGGCCCATGTATAGTCAGTGGACTTGTGCTGCTACTGGTCTCACTCCCAACATCCACACAATAAACTTGAACATTTGAGAGGCAGAAGTCTGTGCCTGTATGAGTATAGGCTTCCATTGGAGCTATACCCTTGATTGTGCAGGGTTCCATCTGCGGAAGCCTACACAAGTAGAAGTCTACATGTGTAGACGTCTGCATCTTAAACATCGGGGAGCAGGATGATGAAGTCACATGACATTGGAAACAGTCCTAGTGGCATGGTGCAGCTGTTCATTTCCACATGTACACCCTCTCCTTGTGATTCTATGGAAACTAGATTCCCGATACAAAGGAAGACTTACAGAGGAGATTGTGGAGCATGGACAACTATAAAACATGGCTTCTCCTGCAGTGGAAGGTAGTGAATCAGAGTTGAGAGGGAAGGAAACAAAAGTGATCTGAGGTGAGCAAGAACAGGTTTTCAGGTTGCTCATACCAGTGAACAGGCCATGTTCACCTGATCTGATTGGTGTATTCTTCTAAGAGTAATTGTGTAGTTACTACCTCCATTGGCCAGAGGTGATGGGTGGTGCACAGGCTCTCCATCTTGTCCTTTGAAAGGCTTTATTGTTCTTCTGGATGCTTATTTTGTTTGGTTTTTACCAAGTCTGAATGTCTTATGATTGTAAGGGGCTCTCAGATTCCTTTTTGGCAATGAAAGGTGGGATAGAAATATGTTTCAAATACTTATTTAAATAGGTATATAATTGTGAATTATGGGGTTTGTTTTGCTTTAAAACAACAACAAACAACAACAACTGCTGCTGCTGCTACTACTACTTCAGATTCATACAGAAATGGTGCAGAACACACATGTTGGTGAAGATGAGTAGAAGTGATGCAGATCAGATTCATCTATCCTGGAAATAAATGGGATCAAACTATTGACCCAGCCATTCAGTAAACTTTCCCTGATTCTTTTTGCAGATATGCACATTAGGAGAAATTTGCACTAAATGCTAAAATGCTTGTGAATTTTCATAAGGTGCTTTTATTCAAAAATCCACATATTGCAGCAGAAATGTGACAAACTGAAGGCAAAATGTAAAACTGAGAGATTAACAGCTTTGTCTATCCCTCCTCATGGGTAGCTGTGTTTAGGGCGGAGATCATGACAAACCACTCTTACCATGGAGGGGGACGGGACTTGTGGCCTTACAGTCATTGCTGTCCTTCAGCATCCTTCATCCTTATCCATTGACCAGGCTAGCTGGAGCTGATGGGAGCTGGAACCCAACAACATCTGGAGGGCCACAGGTTCCCCGTCCCTGATTTATAACACAGTCCTATTCAAGAAGTAAGTTCCATTAAGCACAATGAAACTTAACCCAAGTAGTGAGGATAGGATTTCAGCTACAGTCACTATAATCAGCCAGTTCTCTTAGTCCCCAACCAACTCTTAAATAAGTAATTTCTCCCCAAGCACCTTATAATGCATCCCCCAACAAAGCATCTCTTTCACAATGTGTTTTTAAATTAAAATGTTTCCATATCTGGGTGACCAGAATTAATCTCAAAACAATTAGCACATATTGCGTAGGATCATTATTAAGAGGCAAGAAGCCAGATTTTCACGATCATCTTGTTGCTTCACCCAGAAGAAATTCTGGCCACATACCTGCTCACTAAGTGAAGACCTTGGTAGAGGAGATTAATCCACTCCTCACACTCTGTTAGGATAAAAAGAAAAATTATAGCACTCCACCACTGAAAGGTTCTCATTGGAAATACTGATCACCAAGTCACGCCTAATGTTCCTCCTGCATTATTGGAAAATTACCAAAATAATAAGCTCTCTCACAATTCCTGGCTCAGGGTCAATTGACTGTCACTGCTTATTAAACACAGCATTAGCTGCTTAAGTCAAATCCAATTCCACCTTCTTCAAAGCATCTGAAGTAGACTTGAGGGGAAGAGGGCTTTTAACCATATGTTGTGAGTAGGAAAGTGCCCCAAAAATATAAAAGGAGGGGGGGGGAGACTTGCTTATAAAGATACCTTGAAGCCCACAATCTATGTGCTCCACTGGGGATAAGAAGGTTTCTTTAGGCTCCTTGGTAAGAATAAAGCTGCAGAAATTCCCACTGAAAAGGATAAAAAGGCCAACTTTGCTAAAAGAACAGGCAACCTCCCTCTGAATAACAAATAAAAGGACAATAGCTTTGACAGAGAAAATATGACACCAGATCTATTTTCTACATCCACATATACTTGCAGTAAAGCAAGTCTTTACACAGCTACAGCTGCCAATCTTTGTAAAACCTGGGCTGCTCCTACTTCTTCTATTTTTATACAGAGATTTTGCGAGCAGACACCTGGGATTACAGCCTCTTTGAACTGTGCAATCCTATGTATGCCTGTTTAGAATCACTTCCTTGTAAAGGACTACAGCCTAAATTGCTATCTAGAGATGGTCAGGAAAATAGCTAGAGTAGCCAAAGTTTTTATCACAAACAGAAACTCAACGGACGATGCTTCTCCCCACAGCACAATGCTGCAATTTTTTTTTAAAAAACTTAGCCACTCGATCTTCCGCTTGTTGCATAGTTAACAAAGACAACAAAAGCTGCCTATCCCAGTCTGTACCAGAATGGTTTCAGGACAGCTGGCACGTCCATGTTTAGAAGAGGCTAATTTGGGGTACACTGCCTAAAAATAGGAAAGTTTTTAAAGGAAGCCTTAGTTCCATTCATTGTGGTCAAGCCCAGCACTCCCTGTTACAGAATGCAAATAGGAATTTACATTTTGTCATGTCTGTGATCAATCCTATTTAGTCCCAGATCGGATTTTAGGAATATCATCATTTTACTGTGACAGAGCTGTTAACCATCTGAGCAGAATCGATTAACAATGCAATGAAATATAAAGGGCTGCAAATGTTCCCCAATCATCACCATTAACCAAGCAGCAAGATGTAAAACGGAACCATCAACAGCCATGGAGTGACAGTAATAGGTATTTAAAGGGGAGAAAACAAACCCCTGTACAGTGCAATAAAAATATTACAAATGAATTGTGATGAATGCTGTATTTGTTCTATAAAATTCTGGGGAGAGGAATGCCACATGGGCAATGTGGTTTTTTTAAAAAAATCAGCTTTAACACCTTACCTGTAGCACAATTACACCTGGGGCTTTGTCACTCTGTAAAGCTAATAATTTAACAAAAGCTATTTAACTCTGGGGACAGGTGAAGATGAACTCAGATAGCTGGGCAGCTGTTGGATTGTGAAAATGCAAAATACATTAGACATCCCACCCTGCTTTCTGACATTGCATTCTTTATATAGAGAGGAAGTAATGAATATGAATCAAGTGTAGCCATTGGGGTCTTTGTATGTGTGTTGGCTTAAGGGCTGAAGGCCGTGGCAGACCTTGGGGTCTCAAATTTCAGTGACTCTCTGTGTGATGCCAACATTCATCGCCCTGCCACACCTCACCTTCTAGTCTACTTCATAATTGTGATGCCCCTTGCAGTGCCCTGAGGCTCTGCATCCAGTGCAACTGAACTGGTTGTGTTTCTGTTCAGCCCTGTGCCCAAATATAAGAAATGAGTGGTGTTTGGTGCTCATTAAGGCATCAGGTGGGCAGACCAAGAATAGATGGAGCTTCAGCCAATGACAAGTGGAACCATGTGGTTCTGCTTTTGGTCCTCGTCCTCCTGCCTGCTGAGTTCCCTAATGACAAAGCTGAGATGAAGAAGAAGGAAGCTGAAAGCCAGGGCCACCCCTGGACTGGTCAGAAGTAAGAAAGCTGGTGGCTTGGAGGAATCAAGGTGGGTAGGGGAAGTGCCCCTCTTTACCCTAATGGTGCAGCAAGCATTTAGATGTACAAATCCATAGGGACTGAGAGTTGAAGCTGCATAATTGCTTAATGCTTAACTGCATAATGCTTCTGGCGGTTCCCTCATTGCGAGAAGCAAAGCTCCAGGGAACCAGGCAGAGGGCCTTCTCGGTAGTGGCGCCCACCCTGTGGAACGTCCTCCCATCAGATGTCAAAGCAATAAACAACTACCTGACATTCAGAAGACATCTTAAGGCAGCCCTGTTCAGGAAAGTTTTTAACGTGTGATATTTTAGTGTATTTTTGGTTCTATGGAAGCCGCCCAGAGTGGCTGGGGAGGCCCAGCCAGATGGGCGGGGTATAAATAATAATAATAATAATAATAATAATAATAATAATAATAATAATTAATAATAATAAATTTTATTTATATCCCGCCCTCCCCAGCCGAAGCCGGGCTCAGGGCGGCTAACAACAATCAAATAATCAAACAGTAAAATAATCACACAATCTAAAAATATTTCATTATAAAAATTAATTAAAATCAAATTGATGGCAACCAATTAAGCAAAATTCTGTGCAGGTTGCCAGAATATTATTATTATTATTATTATTATTATTATTATTATTATTATTATTATTATTATTTAGGGTGGGGTACATGGTGCCACCCACTGTGTAGAATAGGGTAGGACCTTAGCTCCATGGTAGAAGCAAGTCCCAGGTGGCTGTGCATTGCTCTTACATCCCCCACACATGCACAACTGGGGTGGACTTTGGTATTTCAAATTTCAGCAGCACCCTGTGTGAGGCCAAAGTTCATTGCCCCTTCCCTCTTGCCTTCCGTTCTGCTCAATTCACTATGTCATAGTTTTGACACCTTGCAGCATCCTTGAGGCTCGGTGCCCAGTGCAGCAGAACCAATCATGATGCCCTAAATCTGCCTTGAGCACAATGACACTGTAGTAATTTCTGGAACAATGAAGGGGCTTTTGGGGTAAGAGTTGGAGGCTCTATCATGAGTAGAGAGTAAGGATGGATGAATCTGTCAGTTTCAATTTTTTGAGGGAGCCACCCCCTTATTGTTGGAGCTCAACATGGAGCAACATCAGGATGTTGTGTTGGGCCCCCTCAATGTGCTTCTGAAGATGGCACCTCTGGCCAGAATACTGCCCCAGATTTTGTCACTATATTACCACAATTTTCCAGGTTAAGGGGGCTGCAAATGGATTTTTTCTGGAATCAAATAACAGGGAAATGAGTGCTAAACATGCACTATAGTTAGTCCATTACTTTCCCGGAAGTGTTTTTTACTTCGTGAGAAGCCTCAAATACAATTCAGAAATTTACAGTTAGGGGAAGCGTCAGGAAAATGGAACAAACTGCTGTGTCACTGCAGCCATTGAATGGAAATTACAAGGTCAAAGACAGACTATGAAGTGTTTTTGCTCTTGCTGTTGTACATTACTGCTTACTTAGTCAAGCAAACATTGCCTGGTGCCTCTACAACAGTATCAGTAACTGAGTTAATCAATTGTTGGCTCTCTGTCTTAAGAAACTGAAAGATGAGTAAACACTGAAAACTATTAGAGGGCTCAGCCACTGTTCTCGGAGAAGATGCTGGAGCTCTTAACACTGAACAGCTGGTGCTCCCTCATCTCATCAGGGTGCCAGTAATTATCCACACCTGGCAAGCAATTCAGTGTCATGAGCGCTGAAAAATCTCAGTAGAGAAATGTTTAAAAGGGAACACAACAAAACAGAATGGAGGTCACATCATCTGCAAATCAGCCAAGAGAGTGCATTCTGTTATGGCATAAATATGTATAATATCTCACCAGAACTGCATTATACAATTCATATCCATTTTCCAGTGAATCTATTCAATATCCTAAGGTAGCTGGATTTTTAATGAACTTTATTAAAGATTTCAAAGAATCTCCCTGCTGCAACTGGGAGAGCTTTGACTTGTTGGAACTACTTGCCATGTGGCCCATTGTCCTCAAATTGATGGGGCACAATCATTTTCATGTGTAAGTCTGTACTTAGAGCTGGGGTCCCCAACATTGTGCTTGTGGGCACTCAGACAACCCCTTTGGTGTGTCCTTCTAATTTTGGTAAGAAAGAGAAAGAGAAAAGAAGGAGGTGGGCTATTGTTTTGGTTGCTTGGTGGGCTGTGTTTGATTTGGTGGGCTGAGCTTGGTTCAGTTTGCTTTTCTGGTGTGTGTTTAAGAATGGTTGTCTACTTTGTGGGTTTGATTCTCTTGCTGCACAACTCCAGTTTGGCTCACACAGGCAACCAGGTTACTCTGGGATTGTGAGAGTTAAGAGCTTTAAAAATGACAAGCAGAACTACTGCTAACACCCATGGTGACATCCAAGCTGTTTTATTTTGTACTTGTTTGTTTTACAAGTCTTTTGGACTCTTTGTCCACTGTAGGGGACTTGCATATTTTCAACTACTCTATCCATCAGTCCCAGTCCCAGATGGACCTGAATCGATGGGTCTATCCATCCTTGATTCAGTGGGTCTATATTTATGTGAATAAATAGGGTTGTGTGGATGATGACCCCATCTGATGATCTCCTTCCCAGAAAACATGCTAGCGTTATTAGAAAAGCAAAAACCTTGAAATTCTGAAAGTGTTTCACAAGGAAGACATGAGGGTTGCACTTAACTGCAATCGCACACATGCAGTTTGCTGCTCCTTGAGTTCACTTCTGGGTTTCTGCATGTACTAATCTCATTTGTTAGACAGCAATGAAGAAGCAAAAGAGAACTTCCACCTTGGTTTTGAATTCTGCATGGGCCAAAATATCGTGCTTATAGCCAGAATTTCCACCAGTCTTATTAAAATTCTTGGAGCTTTCCTCAAAAGGAAAACCTCAAATTTGGCACTGGGTATCACTTTAGTGAAAATGTGGGTGGCAGCTCTTTAACTAGAATTTACTTCTGGTAGCACATTTCCAGTGATGGCATGAAACAACTCTAATTGGCTTCTGGTGGGTTTTTCTTTTGTTTTGACTGTGCCTCACTGCATTTGAATGTACTTTAAACCAATCCATTAGGCTTAACCCAAACAAATTGAGAAATGGCTTTGTTTATTCTGCACTATCCTCCTCCTTCTGTATTTCAACTGTGCAAAGAACAATGTCTCCATGCGCTATGCGCCCAGGGGCTCTGAGTCATGCTTGTTTTAGAAGTCTGCACTAAATAAGTGTCAATCATGCCTGCTGAGAAACAAGACTTTAGAAGGCATTGTTCGGATTTATGAAGACTGAAACGGAAATAAATTCAGAGGGAAATACAAATGCAAATAGATCACAATTTGTCACTTTATCAAAGACGCTAGAGTAGATCACTGTTTGAACAGGGACCTCCAGTGCAGTACTGTGTTCTGTGCTGCTTGCATATAATGAGGGGGATGTTTCACAACCTAAATAAATAATATTAATCTTCAGAGATACTGAATAGCATTTGCCAGGGATGTATTCTCTGAAATATATAGCACTAGAGGTACAAAGCAGGGTCATTCCCTGATATCTTGCTCAGAAGATCTCAGTTACCAAGGCTAGGTAAGGCCTCTGCCTTTCTGCCAATTGCCTAGTACTAGCCTAGATGAGGCCACCTCATGAGAAGAAAAGACTCCCTGGAAAAGACGCTGATGTTGGGAAAGATTGAGGGCACAAGGAGAAGGGGACGACAGAGGACGAGATGGTTGGACAGTGTTCTCAAAGCTACCAGCATGAGTTTGACCAAACTGCGGGAGGCAGTGGAAGACAGGAGTGCCTGGCATGCTCTGGTCCATGGGGTCACGAAGAGTCGGACACGACTAAACAACTAAACAACAACAAAGCCTAGATGAACCAGTGATCTGACTCAGTATACCCAGTATGTGCAGAGACCATCACATCTAGATATTTAGAGACAGAAGGCTATAGCCTTATTTTAGTTGCATGTTAGCAACTGTATGTGTGTATTCCTTGCATTTCTATATCACTTAATAGTGTAAGTATTCTGGGCAGTGCACAATAAACATTCTAAAATCGCAAATATAAAATAACCCATACATGTGAAAGACATTTAGGATTTTAAAGACATGGGCTGACAGGTAGTGCAGATGACAACGTTATATTGTGATATTATCATATTGGCCAATTGCAGTTAACAGTCTTGGTGCTCTATTTTGAGATCAGATAAAGTGTCTGGACCATTTTCAAAGGCAGCCCTATATAGAATGCACTGCAGCAATCTAGATGGGAGGTTGTAAGAGTCTGGATAATGGTAGGTAGACTATCTCTGTCCTGGTAGGGGCATTTGTATAAATGGTAAAAGGTGCTCTGAAGTGGTACCTGTGACTTCAGTGACAATGCTAGCTCCAAAACCATTGTCCACACTATGAATCCTTAAGGCAAATACAACCCTTCCAGAATAGACTGGACATTCAGCTAGGCAAAAGAACCACCAACTTACAGTACCTTCATCTTGTTGGGGTTTATTGGTCCTCATGCAGTCTATTACAGTGCTGAGCCACTGATAAAGGACATCATAACTAGCCTTGGGCAATAATCATGAGAGTCATCATCACCATATGTGAGCCTATCTTCATTAGCTTAGCAGGGAAAATGGATAGACACTGATGTGGGTGGTACACCAGTAAGATTCACAATCTGTCCCAAGTGCCCAAGAGACGATACATAGGAAGAATGTATTCATATAGACCAGGTATGTGCAACCGGTCGATTGCGGGGTGTCTGTGGTTGATCATGGTCAATTGCAGTATCCTGAAGAACAAAAAAAAGCTGAACAACCTTGGCTCATCCTCCCCCAAAAAAGGTCAACAACTCTGGTCAATCCAATGGTTAGATCACTGCCAGTTTATTTATCATGGGAGTAGATCGCAGTCTCTTGGAAGTTGGATGTGTCTGCTATAGAACATAGTATTAACAGCTACAGCTATATTCTATAGAGCCAGGGATGTTCAACCTGCAGACCTCCAGATGTTGTTGAACAATATCTCTCATCAGCCCCAGGCAGTATGGCCAAGGCTCAGAGTCCCTGACCATCAGGCATGAAGGGAGTTGTAGCTCAGCAACACCTGAAAAGTCAAAGGCTAGCACCCCCAGTTTAGAGTAAGGGCAATATAGCCTCATTAATCCCTAACAGCCTGCATGCTCACCACCAGAAGAGAGACTGGACTGTGGAGCTGTGGTGTGTCATGCCACCAGGTATATAATGAGCATTCAGGTCCACAGCACTGTTCTGTACAAAGTACTGTGCATTGCCTTGTGTCCAAGCGGGTCATGTTTCACAAATCAGGTGACAACACACAGGGATGATAAACGGGGGCAATAAATAATTAAAGGTGGCATCTCTTTAGTGCCATAGTGCTCTGCTGATGTGAGAGATCACGTCCTATATTATCAACATGCCATCGCTGGGATGATGTATTGGAGTAAACCATCTGCAAAGAGTCCACCCCTCGCTGATGTATAGCTCATGCCATCTCTGTAGTAGCAGAAACAAATTAGAAAAACACAATTCACATGAGTGCGACCAAGGGAAAGGAGGGTGCTGTTATTGTTCCTATAAATATATTTTCAGGCATATACATGCACAGGCACACCTTAGTGTGATTCTCTTCAGGCAGTTAACAGTTTCTATTTAACATTCTTTTTTTAACAAAAAAAAACTCATAAATGTTTACATTTTCCCTTGAAACAGAGGTTCCTTCTGTTGCTAAAGGGCTTTCTCAAAGACGGACCAAAGTTCAGGCTGAAATACTTGGTGGATAATCTAATCGTATTTCACAGGGATTTTGACAATACAAGCCACACTTTAGGCCACCAGAGAATTTGTCTTTGAAGTTACCCCAATATATTGAGGAAGGTGCCTGCATATGCCACACCTGTGAGTCTCCTGGGCTAAATATCAATGTTTCATACCTATTTTATTCCAGCAGAGTTTGCTCCCTTTGCTCATGCTGGAGGGCAGCTTACAAACACCCCATCTCCCATAGGTCCAAACTTATCAGCTAAAAAGCAGCAGTATCCTCAACTCAAGAGTTCTCTTTTAATAAATAAATGAGTAAAGCACAATCATCTTTCCTATGTGCATGGGGGAACTTTTGCAGTTATCAAAGCCCTAGCTTAGAAATACACCTGGATGGTTCAGTTGCACAATATCACTAAAAACATATGTTAAACTGCAATCCTAACCCCACTTACCTGGGAGTAGGCATTGGGGCAGAAATTCATTACAGATTTGCCTATTATTATCATTAAAATTTGTATACCGTCATGTTCCTGCTGGTCTCAGGGCATTTCACAGGATAAAATCATGATATAAAAACACAGAATATAATCTAAATAAAAATAAGAACAACCTAATAACAACCTCTCATCCCTACATGAAAGTAAGTTCCACTGAAGTTAACAGGACTTACTTCTGAGAAGACATTACTAGGATGGCAACCTTACAGCCTGTGTGAAAGATGAGACATTTCTCACATGTTTCCTATGTTGACAATGAAGGTTGCCTGGTACAGCTGCCTTGCCCTAAAGGAATAAAGGCTGTATTTGAATGACAGGCTCTGCTCCCTGAGGGAAGTGGACAGTTCAAATCAACAGGGTTGAAACTATGTTCAATCATAAGGAGGACCTTCCTTTTCAATAAATCCCCTTCGTTCTGAAGTGGAGTGGGGTGAGAAAACCGTGAGGAACCAGGCAAGCTGAACTAATCTCATCTTGGGATATATTCTGCTCAGAAGCACAACTTGAATAGCCTCTTTACTTTTCAGCATTTGAAGACTGAGAACATTTCCACATACCTTTCCACCAACCTGTGGCGTTTTCCCTTCTTCTAAATGTGACTTGTTTCCCTTTCCCTTTTTATATATCGTCATCTTTCTGGTATCCTCTCACCTTGGTTGCACACTTTTTCTTTTCTCACACGCTAGCAGCTTTTCGGTCCCCAGGGGTGCCGTTTTCATCCTTGAAGGACAAAGGCTCCACATGTGGTACTTGGAAACGAGAAGTCTTTGAAAGGTTTAGCATTTTACGGTGCTCCACTTCTGCTACACCCTACCTCTCAACATGACAGACACTCTAAAAACATTTGAAGCTGCATCCTCTCAGTCAAGCAGTGCTAATACAAAGCTAGCCTGGCAGCACATGGCAGTAAAGGCATTCAGAATGCCAGGGGGTTCTCTAGAGATTTTAAATGTTGGTCAAATACAAGGAAGGGGGATAAGTCACTTTCAGACAGGGCAGACTTCAACTTGCTCTTCTCCACCACAAGGAACCTGTTTGTTTTGCTTAAGGATGGAGATGTCTTTATAACTGCTGGATTTTATAGTATCAAAAATGGTGACTCAACAGTTGCATATGGCAGCATCCCAACCATCTCAGTGACACCTGCCACAGAACGTGTGAGTGTCTTACAACACAAGCCCAGTCATGTGTGCTCAGAAGTGTGTGATATTGTATTCAATGGAGCTTACAACCTCTGGTAACTGCAGTTAGAATTGCAGATTAATTGATGAAGGGTGATATCCAGCCTAGTCATACTCAGCGTAGACCCACTGAAATCCATTTACACAAGTAACTCTACAATTCTATGATTCTAAGTAACTTGAGTTCACTGAGTTCACAGTTCTGTTTTGAAATTTGCACATATCTGGATGTTGTGATGCAGTTTCCCAATCAAACAACGTTTACAGAAATTGGTATATTGGAGAAAAGTGTGCATAAAAATGCATCCATTAGTGGAAATAATATGCACAATGCATCATGTTAAGTATGTTTGCTTGCAAAAATGTACACATTAATTAAAATTGCACAAAAGTATGTGAATATTAGGAAATATTTGCACTAAAATACTGATGGATTTTCATGAAGTCTTTTTAAAAAAATCCAAACTGCTGCAGAAATGTGGAGAAATGCACTTACGGCTTGAAAAATGAGAAATCAAGAGCAACCAAACTGACAAATTTGCCCATTCCTAGAGCCTGTGCAAACCCTTTGATGTCTACTCAGAAGTAAATCCTATTGCATTCAATGGAGTTACCTCCCACCTAATTGGATACAGCATTGAAGCTTGCAATACTGCTCCTGCTTAATTATTCCCAAGTGATCTTCTGATCTGGACTGCTGCAAGTGGTTTTCAGCTAATGCCTGTCATGTTCAGGAGCATAAAGACAGACTAACGGCAGTGTTTGCTGCATATCTGATAACACCCTGCTATATCCATTCTGCACCTTAAGCCACGTCATTCTGTTTCAGAGGAGAAAAAGGCTGGTTGTAAAAAATGTTCACATACTGTGAATACCGTTTGAGAACCAGCAGTTCATTAACCAATGAAGGAGCGTTCTTCACTATCTTTTGCCTCCCCAACCTACTTTGTCCTTTTTCACTCCTCCAAATATTTTGGGCTGCCATGTCTAACATGTTAACTATAGCTTTGCCATGGTAATTCCTCTGGCCTCCGACTTTCCCAAAGTGCACAGAGGTACTACAGGCATATGGCAGAGGCCTGAGTCTTCAGTGTATGATTTCCAAGGAGAGACTGTTTGGATAGTATGCCTGGAATTTCTTCACCCGAAACATAAATATGTGGGAATGGCATTATCTTGTATCCAGAGGCTATTAAAAACCATACATTCTTTAATTCCAGGGACCAGCCTTCTATTGAGCATGCATTCCCAGATGAAACTCTGGTAAACTCTGGCAGGAATGAAGCTTTGCACCTGCTGCATCTGCTCAAAGTCGCACCAGATAACATCTGAACTGCCCATCAGTGTTGGCAGGCAGAAGGGAAAAACAGATGGATTTTCATTTGCTTCAG
Organism: Podarcis liolepis; assembly: GCF_965112155.1. Classification (NCBI taxonomy): domain Eukaryota; kingdom Metazoa; phylum Chordata; class Lepidosauria; order Squamata; family Lacertidae; genus Podarcis; species Podarcis liolepis. The sequence continues at coordinate 35,952,600 of NC_139556.1, read as the reverse complement.
AAGAAATTATAAATTAGGGATTTACAGTTGCAAATGAGTATTGAGGTCACAGAAAATGGGCACTTTCCCCCTCAGTCTCCTCCAGATAAATTTATAATGCATACCTCGCCCGCCAATCACTCTAGGTACAACTTTGTGAATAAATGATTAACCAAAGCACAGCCCTACAACTAATTTATTTCTGTGTTTATATCTGGGTTGTAATGTCTTTTAAAGTGCCATTTGAATTGATAGTTCAGACTGCATGGGGAGATTATATGAAAAATGCAGGGGGGAAATGAGGAGAAAAAGATGGTACTTAGCATTCATCAATGAGTAATTCCGTTCTTTAATCCTAATACAAATGACTTTCTGCGTTATAACATATTGAAAATTATGTCACTTTATACAATATGTGTTTCCAGCTTTCGCGGCCTCTGAGTGTTGAATGATTTTTGTTTCATTATTATATTTTCAGGCACCATAGTGAGTCTGAAAACATTGATACTCACAGTTTACAAAGGAGGAGGAGAAGTTTCCTAAATGTTATATGACATTCCTGCATTAATGCATTAATCAACCCAGTTCCATAAACTTACTAAGCCATGAGGCTTATGTGCTGTCAGGTAAAGGTTGGATAACTCTGAGTGATTTTGCAGCAATAGTCAGACTAGGCTCTCTTTTGCTCTTTAATATTTATTTGGCACAAACAGTGTCCTAGTTGTTTTAACGTAGACTAAAATATTCTCAGCCTGTATTTTCCAGACCTTGGTACCCATGACTCAATTTTATTTTTTACCCAGAGATGCAATTCACTTTATTCTGATATACGCACCTATGTCTTTGTATCTTTCCCCAGAACAATCAGGCATCAGAAGGAGTATCCAAGGAAGACTACCATAAGTATTGCTTCTTAATGTCCATCCTCTCTTGATTAGTTAGTCTAGACCAGACTTCCTCAACCTCAGCCCTCCAGATGTTTTGAGACTACAATTCCCATCATCCCTGACCACTGGTCCTGCTAGCTAGGGATCATGGGGGTTGTAGGCCAAAAACATCTGGAGGGCCGAGATTGAGGAAGCCTGGTCTAGGCTTAGGGACTATACTATACTTCAAGGCAGTTCTCCTAGTATTCTCCAGAGCTTGTCAAAATATTTAAAATAAACATTTTAAAGGTGCGTGCACATCCAATCTCCACTGATCTCTTACACATTAAAAAAGAAAAATGCAATATGTTAATGATGTTAGAATGTATTTGCATCACCCAGCCCTATCAATTTGTTTGGAAATTGACAAACTTTTTTAAAAAATCTATTTTTTCCAACACTGTAGACATTTTCATCTGCTTATCCCTATGGAGAGATAGCTGAGAAGAATGACAGATGGTCCAGCCTGGCAGAATCACAAACAAAACCAAAATCCTTCTTTAAACATTTTCAACTTTATAAAGTTTTTTATATATATAAAAAAAATTGTGTGGGGAGGAAAAGCTGAATAATACATTATCTAAATGACACATTCAATCATTTTTTAAATGACAGTATTTTAAGGTCTGCTAATTTGGCACATAAAGAACAACTTTAACATAGAGAAGTTGCCAAATGAACTAATGTTCAAAGAATATTTTCCATATTCCTTCTAGAAGAAAAAAAGTGTAAATTCCCATTAAAGTTGTATCCAGCTGAGCTCTGTGCAAAGTAAACCCATTGAAATTAATGGACTTAATTTAGTTGTGTATATTAACCTCAATAGGTCTACTCTGAGTAGGACTAGCATTGGAAACACCTCACAGTGACTCCAGTTGCTGGTGCAATGCTGCCTCCAACACATTAAAAGAATCTGCATAGAGATGTAAGGATCTGTTTATCTCTGGTCCATGTTGGTTTTGCATGCGTTCTTTTTTTAAAGTAAAGCAGCCACGAAATATTTTGATATGCCTTTCAATACATGTTTTAAAACCTATATTGAGTGATATGCAACCAAATAATACTCAGAGAACGTCTGCTGAAAGTGTACCTTGATAATGACTTACATTGGCTATGAACCATTTTCTCAGAAAATACGCATTTCTATATGTATTTTTAGACATATGTTGGGTACATTTTTGATGCACAAAGTGCATTGCAAAATATGAACTTGAGTGAATTTTATTGTATTTATTTTGAGAACTTAGATACTACTTAACCACAACTGTGTACAGTAAATAAATGAAAGGAAAATCAGTTAAAACTATAAAAACTTAATTCAGTTAAAATGCCTGTTGGAGTAATAATAAGTCTTTAGTAGATGCTGGAAAGCCAAAGGATAGCTTTGTTGCAACATGAACATTGGCCTAAGAGGTGCTGAATAGGTCAGTTCATACCTGATAAAATAAAGAGTGCATGCATATATAATGATCTTTTCAATATACTGAAAAGAAGGATAAATTCTGGTCAGCTGAATGACCCAGATGTTTCAGACTAAGCCTTGCCAAATATTGTCCCTGAGATAGGAAAAGCAAAGTCCAAGCTGGCACAGAAACAATCCCCTTGTGATTTTCAAACAAAGTGAAGAATACATGATAAACTAAGCTGGAAAAACAACAGCATCACTTTGTTGTTCACATTAAAAGCAGCAGGTGAGGACATGTGGCAGGTTAAGTATCTCAAGCTCCATATTTCTCATATAATAAAGAAGGGATAACAAGTTTGATACCCATCCAGAACATTTGTGATATAAAAAAATCACAAGATTTCGGCAGGAAACAATGGGGCATGCACCAACTGAAAACAAAGCGTGATCGTCACCTCAAAACCTTTGCAGGCACAAACAGTACTAAAGGTGGGATCACCTTCGCTAGACGAGGGATGTCCAACAGGTAGATCATGATCTACTGGTAGATCATGGGTGTGTGTGTGTGTCCATGGTAGATCACGGTAGATCTCAGGACCACCCCCCAACACAAAACTTTGGCTCCCTAAAAGCTCAACAACTGTGGTAGATCACTGCCAGTTGTTGTTTTTTTAACAGTGGGAGTAGATCTCAGTCTCTTGAAAGTTGGACATGCCTGCTCTCAATCAATGCAATTGCAAGAGAGTTGCAAAGACTACAGTCCTGAACACAGGGAGCCTGAGAATGCAATCCCTAGACGTGTCTGCTCAAAGACGTTAGTTCCACTGAGTGAAACAGAACATGCTCCCAGGTAAATGGATACAGTATTTTAATGCAAATTCCACTGATGTCGATGTGATTTAATAAGTGTACATTAGCTCATGAGATTACTTATAAGGAATGGCTTAGCTGGCAGAGCATGACTCTTAATCTCAGGGTTGTGGGTTCGAGCCCCATGTTGGGCAAAAAGATTCCTGCATTTCAAGGGGTTGAACTAGATGACCCACGTGGTCCCTTCCAACTCTATAATTCTATGCTTCTATATATATTTGTACCGTCACCTCTCTCCCTTTTGTGCTACCTAATTTTTAACCACAAAAACAAGCAAGCAAGCAAACCCACTGTATGATTGTACTTGGTTGTGAAATCGCTTTGAGGTACTTTGTAGGATGTGATTAATAAATGAAATAAATGGCAATGATGGTAATGATAATAACAGCAACATCTGCTTAGATGTTGTTTTGTTTCTAATGAAATGAAATGTAATGTAATGAATGCCTTTTCTTATCTCCCCCCCCCCTTCACAGTCCAAGCCTCTTCAGTGCCACATATGAACTCTGGGTTTCATATTAACTCTGGGTTTTAATTGGCAATTGCGTTAGACAGAGACAAAAGTATCAGGCAGCTTCAGCTTCTTAAAACAACAACACTGCTTTTATATGGACTGCCTCCCCATTCGGTTTGCTTCTGGTGGCTGAATTCTCCACTGAGCCGACACATTGTTGCTTCCTTCTAATATTCTATTCCTCTGATAGAACACTGGAGCATTCTCTTCTTTTTTCAATGCAGATAAATATTAGCCTCCAGGCAATGAGACATTCCCCCACAATAACTTTCAGATCTCCTCATACCCAGCCAATGTGTTGAAGGATGCTTCTGCAGTACATACACTTGTTCAAATAGATATCATTGCTCATCTAGCCCCATGAGATTGATACATTATGCATGGTCTTTAGCTTCACTACATTACTGAGTGCAGATGTGCAATGTGAAATCTTGAGGTTTGGGAAGCTTTTAAAGAAAGATATTGGGCATAGCATATTTTACGCCACCAAGACTCGGCTGTGCAAGTCTTAAACGTACATCATTCATTCTGGGGATGCCTAATCTAATTTCTTCAGAGTTGACAACAGGAAACTAAATTACCTAGCCATTTTTAGCATCAAAGGAACTCAGGAGTAGTGCTAGTATCATCTGCAAACTTTACAAGACAACTCCAGCAAGGAAAATCCTCCCTTTGGCTGCTAATAGCATGTGGAGTTTGTGGTTCTCTCAAATTATTTTAAGATGAGGGGGGGGGGGAGTTAGTTGTTAAACATGGCTCTTAATACCACCAATAAATGTGCATATTACTAAACCTAGCTATATAAGCAAATGTAATGAACTATAAAATATTGTGTAAAAGAGGAGTCTTAAGGTGGGAGTGTGGCAAATAACAGTTGTCATTTGACTTGATTGTAATGCAGACTGTTGTCCTATCCATAAGCCTAAGGTCAGCTTCTTGGGTCCAAACTAGACATTATGCGCAGGTGTCTTCACAACTCCTCTGTGGCCTGGCTTCCCTAGAAAAACAGCTAAATAATGGAAGAAATCCTGGAGAGTTTCCGCCAGTCAGTGTGGCCAGTATTGAGCTACGGACGTGGGTGGCTATGTGGTCTAAACCACTGAGCCTCTTGGGCTTGCCAATCAGAAAGTCGGCGGTTTGAATCCCCACAACGGGGTGAGCTTCCATTGCTCTGTCCCAGCTCCTGCCAACCTAGCAGTTCAAAAGCATTCCAGTGCAAGTAGATAAATAGGTACCACTGCAGTGGGAAGGTAAATGGAGTTTCTGTGTGCTCTGGCACTCGTCACAGTGTCCTGTTGCACCAGAAGCAGTTTAGTTATCCTGGCCACAGGAAAGCTGTCTGTGGACAAACGCCAGCTCCCTCGGCCTGAAAGCGAGATGAGCATGGCAACTCCATAGTCGCCTTTGACAGGACTTAACCGTCCAGGGTTCCTTTACCTTTACCGAGACTGACTAAGGGTCTGGCTCAATATAAGGCAGCTTCTGATGTTAATTTAAAGAGTATCAGATTGTGTATGACAAAACTGGTTGGAATTACTGAGGCATTACTGAGGAGCTCCGCTAGTTCAAACTGGGGGGACAACTCTTGCTGGAAGTTGCTCACCATTTAAATATTTTATGGGATTAACAATAAAAACGATTGACGTTTTGAAGGATCACTAGTGATGTTTAATAATATGGTGCAGATGCAGCTCTAAATAAAATAATGTTAAAAGCCAATCTTCATTTGGATTTATCTGAAGATAACTCAGTGGTGGATTGTATAGTATTTTTGTACTGGTTTCTCCTACCTTTTATTCTCATGGTTAACTTTAATTATGTTCTCGCTATGCTCATAAACTTAGAGAGGATTTTCACTAAGCTCTTTCTTCTGTAGTCTATATTAAGACCTTTAAGCTCTAAAAACCCAAGTACGTATAATGGAATTTGCCACTTTAACATGAAGGGACACACACACACAGCAATATGCACCCAAGCTTACATATTTTACTTTGGATTTGAACCTTTTCATTTTAATTGTGGGATTTAAAAACTTTGATGGGCTCAGAATTTTCAACAATCGCACTATGTCTTCCGAATCAGAAGGGAAAGATTCATTCACTTGCATTTTTAAAAGGAGCAGATGAAGCAAGGAGCAACAAGTTGGTGAACTGTTCATACTGCAATTCTGGCATCTAGTAACATTGAGCAGGAAAATAAAATTATTTAAGCAACACAGAAAACAGATTCTTTACTGTTGTTCTCCAGCTAGATGATGTGTACAAGATACAAGTATTAAGGTAATGTAAACATACAAGTGCATATACTAGTGAAAGGAACATGTATTATATCAGAGAAAATGGCTTGCAAAAAAATATCCCTAAGTATATTTTCTGCTGCAATACAGTTCACATTTCTGCCTCACCAAAAGGGACTGTACTATTGAACATATCCTCCAAAGGATTTTCCCATGATGCAGTAAAGAATGCATGTCTACAACACCTTTTTCTGAGCCACCAACAGAGGTTATCTCCATATCTATCAGTATAATAAGCAGCCAACACTTCATTCTAAATTCAGCTGTCGCCGCTCTGTGAAACACATGAGAAATTGCTCAACACTTCTCTCTTGACTTTTCAGTTATTTACGCTCTTCTACATTAGAACAGCCATAATCAATATGATAAATTATACGTCCAAATGTTCTAAACATGGGGTAGTGTTTGATGCTGTGGCGAATTCAAGCTGTCGTTTTTTGTTCCACAGGTCAAGCCCACCCAGAAACTAATGCATTTTGGATCAGTCTCTTGATCAGTCCAGCCTCTGAACTGACAGAGCTTATCCCTGGGGGCTGGTGTTCATATACAAAGCTGCTGGAACCACAGGATATTTAAAAGTATCTCTAAAGGGATATGTGAAGAATTACTGTTTCAGGTGCACCTAGAAAAGAACCGCACTGCTGACTCTGGTAGAAGTTATATTTGCTTCATTCATGGAACAAATCAAAGCAGTCCATTTCAACAGAACAAATTCTAAGATGCAGCAGCAACTGTAGTTCACAGCTGATGTGTTGACTGCGTGGGTGGCTTGGAGATGCAAAACTCACCCTATTTGGAGTCTATCTCACTTTTGCATGTGTTCACTCATAAGCCTGTTCTGTTCCAACTCCACATTAATCTGAAATCATTATTTCAAAAGACACAATTAAAATTCACTTCCAAATATGTCTTTGTTAAATTGTTTTCTCTGAAAAGACAAATTTATTTCCTCTCAAAACACATGCGTGTATTTATAGAGCCCATTAGTGTCCCTCTGTTGATGGAAAGGATGCATCAGTGGAACAAGGAAGGAGGCAGCTTCCAGCTATTTCATCTCCCCTTGCAGCCCTACCCTCTGAAATCTGCTTCAAAGGATATGGGTATCCTCAAGATCAGAGTTTTGGGGTCGAAGTGCAGAGGAAGGAAAGCATTCAGTGAAAAATACCTCCCACTCTGTTCTACTGACAGATGCTTACCACTGGTAGAGTGATACTAACTGGATACCACGTTAAATATAGGTTCTCTCAAAATATGCCTTTTCAAATAGATTCTGATACATTTTCCAGCTGAGAACAGCACTGGAACATTTTGAAATTGCAGGTGTCAGTGGATAACTGATCTGTACATTGCTCTGGGAGGTGCAGCTCAAGTAGCTTCACATCGGAATTCGCAAAGATCAACTTCCTGAAGCATTCTTAATGTAGTTTGACTTTACAGGCTTCGTGACAGAGTTTCTGGGATGTTGGGCAGAGTGTCTAACACACAGGGATTATGCTAATCTCCAGGCTGATTCTTCAGCAGTGCTACCAGTTGCTGAGGCAAAAACAGGAGAGGAAAGCCCTCTTGTGCTTGGGGGTCCTGGTTGTGGGTTTCCCACAGGCATCTAGGTGGCCACTGTCAGAACAGGATATTGGACGGGATGGCCCATTGGCCTGATCCTGATCCAGCAGGCTCTTCTTATGTTCTTATGAGGATCTAAACAACAGGCCAAGAAGTACAGGGACCATCAATGTGAATGGCCCAGTTATCAACCACAGCTGTGTACATACGTTTAAAGCACCTACAAATCACACCCACCAAGAACTGCAACTTATGCCTCACAGAACTACAATTCCCAGCACCCTTAGCAAACCACAGTTCTCAGGATTCTCTCTCTCTCTCTCTTTGTGTGTGTGTGTGCTTTGAATGTGCCTTAAAGGCAGTGCTTTTTTTCTAAAACAAAATAATGGGGTACTCTCATTTTCCTACACATATTGAAATACTGCCCCTCAATGAGGCCAAACTGAGATTCAAAAAAATGTTTAGGGATATGCATGTCCCCCCAGAAAAAACACTGTTTAAAGGTATGGTGTGCACCCAGTCCACATTTTTCTCCCAGTACTGTTCTCCTACTTCTTATTTTCACATTGCATTCCTGGGAGAAGCTGCTGTACAGTTGATTATGACAATCTTGACAAATTCTCATTGAGGAGATAATCCTTTCTAAACTGTACCACTTCAGAATGATGTGCTCACAAGATCACCTGACTGTAGGCACCTTCCTTAGAAATACATTCCAGGCATATATAACTTTAGATGAACTTTAGTTGGTGAACTGGCTGGAGCTGGAAAATGGTCAGTCCTAGTCACCATGGCCATGACTCTCCAGTGACAGTTTTACATCAAGGAGCACCTCCAAGCTACGGACATCCTCCTTATAGGGGAGTGTATTCACTCCATCCAGGACAGGATGTCACCCCATTTCCTGGATTGAGAACTCAGGACACATAATACCTCTGTCATTTCAGAATTCAACCTCAATTTATTGGCCCACATCCAGCCTATTACCACCTCTAAGCATTGTTCTTACACCTCAGCAACCTCTCCCAATACAAATGAAGCAGAAAGACAGAGCTGGGTGGATTCTGCACATGGATGTTCTTCATATGTACTTCCTAAATGTCCTTGACCCCCAAACCATCTCAATTTCCATTGGGGGGAAAACACCACCACCACCACCTTATTACCTGGACCTCTGTTGCACCTTGTCCATTGTGCTAGCTTCTGTTACAAATGCAAGGGACCCTGTTGAGTAAAACCACCAGCCGAAAGACCCATGCCACTCTGCAAAGCTTGCTGACACCTATATGCATTTAATCACATTTAATGGCTTCTGTCTGTAGCTCCATGCCACTAAGAGAACACCTTCTAAGTAATGCCATCTGGCACCATGAGTGCCTTCTCATAATTATACGTCAATAATTTTCCTGCAGTGATGTTGGATCTCTCATTAGTTGTACTTGTAATTGTAGGGCCAGATGTTTTCAGGAAGTGCCTTCAATACTTAGTGGCATTATGCTTTTGGTATTTGTTTTGTGAATAAACTATCATTATGCAAATTATACAACTGAGAGTCTGCTAAGAGTAAAATATACAAAGCTGTGTGAACTTAAAGCCACAAAGAATACAGGTGACTCTTGGATGTTTCCTGTTAGAATCAACTCACAACCTTCCTTCCCTAAAATGCTAAATATTATACATATTTATGAGAGGCTGATTGCCATGAGACATCACTGGCCCTGATTTTATATTAGAAGACTGTCCTATATCAAAAGCATCTAACACAAGAGTTAATATTCTTTGTTTAATAGGAAGTTGCTTATTTCCATATCAGTAAAATAGCACAGTTAGTGGCTGCAGGACAAAATTATCACATATGGAAAGTCAATATATATATATATAATATATATATAACTTTTAGGCTGTCTAAATCCACAGAAGGCATGCACCTATCAGGATTTGACCTTGGTCAGTATCCTACTGAAGAGAAATAATAATTAAAAAAATGTCCAGAAGAAGTGTGCATGCACACAAAAGCTCATACCAAGAACAAACTTAGTTGGCCTCTAAGGTGCTACTGGATATATATATATATTTCTACTGCATCATACCAACATGGCTACCTACCTGAATCTACTGAAGAGAAGAACTCCATAATAAAGGTAAATTGAGAGTAGAGAAAACCAACAATGGAAACTATCCACTTGTAGCAACAACTACATTGGCTCTGAATGCAGGTTTTAAAGGACTTGTTGCAGTATTCAGAATGGCATAACAAACTTATCACCACCTTTGAAACCTTCACATCATCTAATTTCAAACTATCTGTATTGTAATATAAGTTACATCAGATGAGTTGAGGGCAATGAAACATGAGGACACAATCAGGAGGGCATCCTCTGGTCGAGAATGGATTACTTTCCTTTCATTGGTTATGCTTTCTCTGTTGATCATGAACAAGAGTTGAAAATTTCAACTGTTTCCCCAGACATTTAAGTCCAAAGGTAGGGAAAGTCCAATCCAGCATCAAAAGGCAAAACACTTAACAGAAGGTTTCTTGCAATAATGATAGCTTGCTTCATAATGAGGTCAGGAGACAAGACCTTGAGTTTGTTATTATGAGCATCCTCTTCTGAACTTTGGTTGCATCCCCCATTTCTGGGGGAAAAGAAGCATTAAACTGAATCTTACAGTTTAAGGGATATAAACTATAGACCAATCTACCTATTCTACAAAAAGGGGGGTAGCCGACAAAACACACTTCAGATGTTATGGACTGTAACTCTCATTGTCCCTCGTCATTGGCCATGCTGGCTGGGGTGGACGGGAGTTCTAGTACATAACATCTGGAGGACACTGTGTTGACTAACCCTGCTCAAACATGGATGTTTCACATCACATCATGATACATTGCCAACAGCTGGGTAACATGTTCCATTTTTCCATTCTCCGATCACATCATTATGCTGAATTATGGTAAAGGCTGCCTTGTGGCTCCAATCCAGAAGTCCCCAATCAGGTTGAACCACTCTAAGCCAACCTGAGGACCACTCATTCGGCCCTGGAACCAGTCTTGAATTAGTTCAAGGGACAGGGCTCATGCTTAATTAGGATGTATGTCAGATTTCAGTCTTTTCATGGGGTTTTCCACCTGATCCCTGACTTTCCTAGCTTCTGGATAGCCAGGGCTATCAGATTTCAGCTGTAGCGGTCCATGGCTGCCCACCTGACTTGTTTGACACATGGGTTCCGTTAAATAGGCCTGTCTTTTCCTTATGGTGACCCTTGCTATATCAGTAAATACATAACACTTTCCTATTGCAAGGAGACGTTCCTCACCAATTCCACTCTTTCCCTTAGGTATCCCTTGGGTATCTAGTGTTGGAAAATTCCAGTGGCAGAAAATGTCCACATGATGGAGAGCCATCACATGGTAACTGTTACTAGACATAACAGAAGGGGAAGTGGACAGTCATTCCCACAACTAAGTGACCAGGGTGCAAAAAATGTACTTTGCAGACCAGCCCTGAATGTGTGGAATATTTCCGTTGCAAAGCATTGTGTGGCGTCAGAAAAGTAGAAGCTGCAGCAAATTTGCATGCAATTCATCACTTGAAGATGAACTATCTGAATGATGAATATGCATGTCTGAATCAGCCCTCAGCAACAAGAGATACAAGGCAGTGGAACTTTACAAAGCCAGTGAAGAGATTCAGAGCAAGTTTATTTTCTTTTTTCTTTTTAAATAAAAAAACTATGAGATGTGGAATGCAATTTACAATGAGGAACAACGTACTGAGGGGAAGGGGATTTCAGAAAGTGTTTCTACCTCATCTTACCAAAATCTATGCAAATTAGTTCATGTAATCAAGTCAGCTACAAAATGTTTAATCATGGGTGGGGGACATTTTTCTGACTGGAGGGCCAAATCTTTATCTCCTCCACTGCTGGTAGACCAAATTTGATAGGTTAGTGGTGCCGCTCACCTGTCAATCACTTGGTGCAATAGTAATAGAATAACGGAATTGTAGAGTTGGAAGAGACCCCAAGGGTAATCAAATTCAACCCCCTGCAATGCAGGAATCTCAACCTGACATAGTCATGTCAGGTGATGCTGTGCTTTGAAGCCCCAGTTGTCAGGACTTCAGTACAGAGTGCAAGGCTCTTTGAAAGCCCCTTGTAATCAAACAGTTTTGTGATTGCCAAGGCTTATCACTTTTCCAGGTAAGCTTCGGTTGCTGTAGAACTGCCTGACAAGATAAGAGGCAGAATGAGTGTTCATGAGATATATGATAACAATATTACACATACACACACACAGCTATTTTATATCCACTTAGCTGGGGAAAAGCCCCATAGAACTTTCTGCTATGTAGTGATGTAGATGATTGCACTGTGAGGTTATTAAGTGGTGTTAACTGTAATTACAGTGGCTAGGGGCTCTAAAGCGAAAACATTCCCATAGTCCATGTTAGCTTCACTATTGGGGCAAATCATTAAAGCATTCCTTAGGCACAAAGAATTCTGTAGGCCAAACTAATTTTACATAATTTTTAATTAAAGGGAAATTAAATGGGACACCCGCTTGCTCTTTTTAGATTAAACATTTCCAGGGGGCATCTGCTGAAGTAAAAACAAAACATTCACAAGAAATGTGAACCCTCAGTGGAGAATACAAACAAGTGGAGAGCCGAAACACAGAAAATTCAATATGTCTGGGAAAATGTCACTTTATATTTGTTGATGTATCCTCACTCGATTTCCTAGGCTCAGTTTGGCCTATGAAAATAGAGGATATGTCACAGCAAAGCAGCGGAATGTGCTTAGCAGTGGTTGCTACTGAATAAAAACTATGCTGCAGTCAAAACTATTCTAATCCAACAAGTGTACAAATACATTTCGCAATATTCAGTTTCTGGTTTAGTAGAGAAACTCCCACTGAAGGTAAAAGGGAAAAGAGGTGGGTGAAACAGCCCTCGTGGGTGGATTTTCCACTGGCATGTCACTCATAGATGAATAAAATAGGTTTACAACAGACAGCAGAATTCATAAAGTCAGAACAGGGGGAGGAGAAGGCAAATAGCAATGGGGAAGGTGAGATGGAGAATCGATGAGGGAAAAACAGAACAATGGGGCAAAGCCATGAGGCAAGAAGAGCTATTGCTCAGAAATTAAGCATTAAGCAGAACCGCCAAGGTCGATCTGAGTGAGAATCAAAAAGCCCAGGCAAACAGATGAAAATGGAGGAAACAGCTATCGTTCCTGATCTTTCACTAGCTCTAGGGCTGCCATATGCCTGGGTTTTCCAGGATTTCAACAGCGCTTTGTCCTGGATCTAAGGCTAGTCTTCCTTAAAAAAAAGGAAGACTGACCTGGTCAGTCCTAAACAATGATCAAATATACAGTGGTGCCCCTCCATTGATTCAAGAGCACTTTGATCACCAGAGGCTTTCATCAGAAGAAAGGGAAAGAGGCCGATTTTCATCAGTTTTGCTTCACACCACCACAAATCTGCTTCAGGTGGTTTTGGAACCCTTCATAACAGCATGAGAGGTAGGCATGGGGCGGGGCTTCAGGGAGAAGGGGAATTGTCAAAAACGATCTCCTACACCCTGATGCATTGGAGAGACATCTTTGGATAAAAGTACAGCCCTCTGCAGAGACTCATTTGGGGAATTTCAGAGAGCCTAGCTCAAATTTCATGTTCAGTCCAATTCAGTCCAAATGTCTGACCCTCTCAAACATTTCTGCACAAACAAAATCATTTTTTAAAAAATGCATAACTCTTAAGATTTGTGGTCAAAACTGTGTGCACAATGAAGCCATTTTTAAAATACTTCCCAAGTGCATCGGTCTGGTAATCCCCACAGATGGATCTGACTTGTACAGGTTGCTATTAGGCAGAAGGTACTGCAATCCCAAATGGGTCTTAACTGAGGTCTTTGTTAAAAGATTAATGTGAATTCTCTGTTAGTGCAAATGCAGCATGTGCAGGAAAATATATAAGAGCCTGCAATTTAAGGGCATAAATAACAATATTGATTATTTCTTAAGCACCTAAAAAACCCCACCTCAGGATACTAAAACACAGAATGTACTTAACCCCCCCAAAAAATGATCTAGAATGATAAACAAGCCCACAAAGAAAAGGGGGAAAGAATGCGTGAAGAATGAAAATAGAGACCCTCCTCACGAGGCAATGCTAGAGTTGGGCTGCTCTCTTTTGCTCTCCATTTATGAACATTTTGTTTGTCTTCTGTCAAGAATTCTGTAGAAGAACTGCTTTTTAATAATAATAATAATAACAGCAACAACAATAATAATAATATACCATTGTATTCAAACCTGTTTGAATACACCTGTACCCATTGACCTCTTCAAAGCAAATAAATTGTTTGGTTATGTGTATAATAAATATATTGTACAGTAAATTGGTTGGTTATACTATTGTCCAAAATGAGCTGAGGAAAGGGAGTTTATTTCAGATTTCAACATGTACATGGTTAAACCCTGAAAGGGGGGGGGACTAAGAAATTTCCCAATTGTAGCAATTGATGTGGCCCTCTTATGGCTCTGAGCAGCTGCTATGTTTTAATTGATGCCAATGGATATTTTATTCTGCATTGCTTTTGCCTGCAACTAGTGGCTTGTCTTACCTTAATCACTTGAAACTCTTGAAGTTTTCTTACAGAAGGTGCCTTCTGTGATGCATCTGGTCTCTGGGACACTGTCAAGAGTCCAGGTTCCCAGCTTGATAACAAAGTAAGCGTAGCTAATTAAAAAGCTGGATTTATTGCAAAAACAAACAGATAGCTCCGGACGGGCCTAACACAGCCTCCGGCTCCATTAATCAAGATGACTTTTCTGAAGCCTGCTTCGGGAATGACCAGAAGTAATTGAACTTACGAATCTTACATCCTTGGGTTTCCTTCCTATCTTGAAGTCCTCCCATTCACCGGTGCCTCGGACTGAGGGGGTCAGCTCACACCTCTTCCCCATTCTCAGAGAAGCTGTCTCTTAACTCTTTCCCACCTGTTTGTGCTTCCAGCGATCTTTGACTACATTCTAGCCTGGCTCCGCTATCTTATCAGCTTTTACTTCAAGTTCAGGAAGAGCCAAACTATGCAGCTGCCAGCTTTCCTCTGTCTGACGAAGATCAGAGCAGCCAGGAACAGAGAGGCTGCTTTCTGCAGTTTGCTGCAAACCTTCACTGGGAGCTGGCTCATTCCTGACAGCCACAGCATCACTGACTGCAGGGGGCAGATCATGGAAGGGCTAATACATATATGGCCCCGCATCAAGATAGGAGGTTGGACTTAATGGATTTTGGGTGCTGCCCACTTTTTTGACTCTAGAAACTCACTTAGACCAGAAGCCACCTTATCAGCAGCAATCTATTGTTATGAGAAGGCTATATAAGGCATGCCTTCATTTCCATTGCCTGTTATGTCTGTTTCAGTTATGGCTGTTCTCTTAATCCCAATGGGTGTTACCAGCTGTCACCTATTAGGCAGTTTACACTACTTTTCCAGAACTTTATTACTGAGTAATGCCAAATGCTCTGTATGGCGCAAGGCAGTATAAAGGTTTTTATTTGGCCATTACTTCTGTTGAGCAGATTTAAAGCTGTGGGCAATGTGCTACGCAGTTGTTTTGCAATTTAAAGACATGCTGGTCAGTTTCCTCTACTTTGACAACAGAATAAAATGGGGTAGTTTTGAATTTGTATATTTTATGTTTAATTTTGCATATCTCAGGCAGCCAATACCAATATGTGCTAGCAAACTTCCATTTGCTCAGTTCAGCTTGGATATCTCCTAGAACAAACTATAAACCCAATCTCTGTAGGTGGATATGAACAATTTTGTTTCTAATTTATCCTGATAGTGTATAGCGGTCCCACATGCACTGGCTTTTATTGCAATTTATCTGTGCTGAGCATAAACTGTAGATGAATTTAACATGGTTAATCTATGCAACAGCCAAGAAAATATCTTGTAAATTAGTACGTAAAAAGTATTCATGGATCAATAGGTTTGGGTACTTTGGGGAAGGGGTATCACTTTAGTGAGGAGGTAGATAACGACACCATTTGCTTCAACTAGCATGGGAGAAAATCTTCCAGGAAAAATAGTAATAATACACAATATTTTACACCCAGACCCCAAATTTCAGTTATAAAGCACCACAGCTGTTTGTGTGCATGCCAGCATTTCACTAAAAGCTTTTGTCACTTGTGCCGGACAGTAGTTTTAAGAAATGTAAAATTGGTGATAGAGGCATTGTTGCCTGTGATGTATACATACTTCTGTAATAATAATAATAATAATAATAATAATAATAATAATAATAATAATAATAATAATAATAATTTAATATTTATACCCCACCCATCTGGCTGGGCTTCCCCAGCCACTCTGGGCGGCTTCCAACAAAATATTAAAATACAGTAATGAATCAAACATTAAAAGCTTCCCTAAACAGGGCTGCCATCTCTGGTGAAGTAGCTTTATGAAGCACTGCAAAGAACTGCCAGGGCTCTTAGTCCTGAGATGATAATGAGAGGAGCTTGCACACAATGGGCAAGAATAGCTCTGTAAGGCTGCCTTCAGCTCCCTGAAATAACACTTGTCATGAGAATACTTGAATACTATGAATGGGTATCCAGTAAGTAGGGAAATAAGAAGGCATAATTTTCCATACTTCTCTGTATTCATTATATGTGTGTGAAAACATTAACTTGGAAAGTACACACAGCCAATGCATACCCCTAATAAATAAATTTATTTTCAGCTTTTAATTAGGAATGCAATCAATATTACAAAGAAGCACTACCATTTGAAATCAGTAAATTGTGGCTATTTTAAACTATGGATAGTGAACAAACCAGGACAATAAAATGTGATTTGAAATAGCTGAAATAACTTACCAGAGTTAACTTAGGTTTAGGCCTAGTGAAAAAGTGGGAGTGGATGCTTCCTTCTTACAGCCGTGCCAGACATGAAGAGAGCAGGGGGAAAGAGGGAGCCAAAAGGTTGTGCAAGCTCATTCACACAATGCCAAATCAAGGTGTAGCATTATATCAAAAGGGCCCAGACACGTAGTGTGTAGCCAATGGTGCAATCTAGATTTAGCTGGCAGAGGGCTGAACTTAAGGAAAGCTAGGCTGGAGCTTGGGAGACCAAATCAGTAACACTCTGGAATCTGATGTAAGATCAGCAGGTTTGCTGCCTTTTTAAAGACATTTTCTTAATTCCAATAAAATCTGCCTGCATATCTGTAGATATAATATTACAAATTACACACACGCGCGCGCGCGCGCGCGCACACACACACACACACACACACACACGTCTCAGGTATTCTCTTGGCTATGCCTCATGACTTCTCATTCTTCAGATAAGTGGAAGCATTGAACACTGTGCCTCTAGCCCATGAGTGAGGAGACTGTGGCCCTCCAGATGTTGTTTGACTCCAAGTCCTATCATCCCTGAATGCTAGCCTTGTTGGTTGTGGTTGATGGGAGTCCAATAACGCCAAGCTTCAGTAAGCAATGAAAAGAAACAGCTCAACAGAGCTTCAGCGGAGTAGATTTAGAGGCAAAATGTTACAGTCCCAAAGCTGATTTTCTGGCATTGAAATATGCAAAAAGAGATAATCACTTCAGGCTTAATTCTCTCCCCCTCACCCCCCATCTTCTTTAGAAAACTATGTACAGTTTGCCTGAAAGCTAAGTATTATTGGAATTTAATTGCTGAATCAATCCATGAAAGATTGCAAATCAGAATACCCCTCAATCCAAAAATTTGTTTTTCAACCTAAAAGGTATGATTGCCTAAAAACCAAATAGCCTAAACATTGGAAGCAAAAGACAATTCTTTAGGCAAAAGTCTGTGAAACCTCAGGATTTGTCAACATTAAAATAACCTGGGCTTTGTGGTGAAACAAGGGAGGCACTGAATGAGCAGGTTTTAGCAAGAAAGGGGGCCCTTTAAAAACTATTGCAACAGAGAAATACAGTTCAGGGTTGCTCATTTGAAATGAATAATCTCCCTTGTTATAAGGGAAGCATCCTATTGGAATTACTTCTCTATACATAATTTTATATGTGTAGCGATATTATACTCATCTGTATTTAAGACAGTGTTCTTAAAGAATGGGCATTTTCTAAGTGCAAACATTTTTTTTGATGATCTAAGTGAAAACTAAACCATTAAATGTAATAGCGAAAACCCCGCTCAGAAGATATTTTTACAATCAGTGAACTTACACATGACCTATGTGCTTGTTCTTCAGCCTCGACGTGATTAATTGAATCTGAATGCAGAGCCCAGTATGAATTGCATGGTGAGGCTCTCTTTATGTGTTCTAGGCTTTGGAGATTCCAGGCATCAGACTGCATGGAGGGAGCCAACACACATTTATAATATGTACATATGGAGGCTTCTCTGAACCTGTGGAGGTTGAGCCTTCTCACACTACATGTTACTGAAAGCAGATATGGCCACAGTCCAAATTCTGGCTACTGCCTTGTGGGGTTTAATGAAGTGGTAGGGGTACCACTACATATGTAGCCTTGCTGCACATGCCAGCTAAGGCAGACACAAGGGCCTGATGCTGTCATGTAATGGAAGTGGGGCTGAATCAAAACCCACAGGACTCTGTGCCAGCTCAGCCCCTCTCCACCCACAGGACAACCTGTCCCAGAACTTTCCATTGGCTGCGACTGGCAGGTCTTCCCATTTCTACTCGCATGCTTAGTCAGTGGAAATGGGAGCTCCAAGTGGAGTGATGCTGGCATCCCTGTGTAATTTTGTGTAATAGGGATGCGGGTGGCGCTGTGGTCTAAACCACTGGGGCTCTTGGGCTTGCCAATCAGAAGGTTGGCGGTTCAAATCCCTGTGATGGGATGAGCACCTGTTGCTCTGTCCCAGCTCCTGCCAACCTACCTTTTACCTTTACCTGTGTAAGCAGAGGCTGGCAGAAGCTGGAGGACCACCTCTGCCCAATTCAAGCACCCCAGTGCAAAAGGAATTTGTGTTGTGCCCTGAGTTTTTTGAACAGGACTATAATATTCATGAAAAGCCTTAGCTTAAGGTCCACTTTCGCTCATCGTTCACAGCTGAAAGAAATCAGCCTTGCCTAAAACCTTGGTATTTGTTTTGTTACTAGCAAACTTGAGATGAACTTCCTAAAGTTTGCGTGGAGTGCCCTTACTGCTGGCTTCTCCCATTCCCCCCTCCTGAATGTAGCAGCCTAATTTTGTCTTTGAGCAGAAGACAATTACATAAACACCTGTGCTAAATACATGAAGATCATCAGTGCAACTCCATTTTCAAATTAATGAGAGTTATATGGCTAATTCCCCATCTATCCTAATGGAAATTGCCTATAGTGTTAATAGCCCTCAATGTTTATTTCTTACCTGTTGTGCCAAATGTAGAAAATTGGATAAGGCCTACTGCTTCAAATATCCTCTTGAAGAAACAAACTAAGTAACCCCGTGTACCACGCAGGGGTGTGTGGGGGGAGAATCCTTGTTCTTTCTTGGGTTTTCTTTTTTCTATTTGGTTATTTCCTGCAGGGTTCGGGTTGCATTTTACATATTTGCTTTGAATTGCACTCCACGGCGGTGGTGCTGTCCTTGTGCTGAAAGAAATATTTTGCTACATTCCACTCAAAGGCACTCTGCTGGCAGGAATCACCAGAAGGCGTTGCCAAACTATATGGGAAGGGAACATTTGTAACAGGAGGCACTCAGATGCTGTGGCTGTGATCTAAATCCCTTGTGCTGATTGTTTATCATTAAGTACTTCTCATCCACTGACAGGTGGCTTCAAGCCACAACCACAATCCTGTCACCTCTTTTTCTAATCCCACGATGAGGAAGACAAAATACCTCAAAGCCAGGAAAAGCACAACTGGTGGGGGGAAGAAGGAAAGCCATAGGACTTACTAAATAAGTTTGGGCACTTGAAAGAAACAGCTATGCAAAATGTTTCCCCAAAGAAAGGTTGTTCTAAAATGTCCTGAAACTAATATTTCTTGCTGCAACAGAAGTTCCTTCTTTTCCCTGTCCCATGATAAGGCACAACTATTTCTCATGTGTGGAATAATATGCATAGCTTTTCTAACACTGTCATAACACAGCACTGTCTCTAATTGTTCTATCACTCCACTGCCTCTCCAGACAACAATCCACACTCAAGGATTATGCCATCTCACTATGACATGTACTGGTAGGCCATAGATAGTGTTGTTATTAGGGATGAGAGATAAATTCAGTTTAGTTCACAAACCTACCTAATTTGCCCTTCCCCAAACAATATGTGAACTGAAACAAAGCCATCTTTTGAAATTTGCACTTACATAAGGGGGAAACTGCTTGAAAAAGTATAGTAGTAGTAGTAATGGAAAAAGAAAAAGGTAAAAAATATATTGTTCTTTTCCAGGGATTCTTCTTCATGGATACAAAAGGGTACAAAAGCTCATTCTAAAAATGATGAAGGGGGCACTCACTATGGAGGCAATGTCACTAGGGCTTTGTCTCTGCCAGCAGAGCATCATCTGAGGAAAGCAAGATTAAAAAGGGGATTCTCACACATGACATACTTTTTAAATGTCATTCAACCACTATCCTTCAGTTCTGCTTCTAACAACTGTTGAAGTTGTTTATTAAAAACCACAAGGACACAACCAAAAATGTACACTAGGGCATTGTTAGGGGGTAGTCCAAGCCTCCTCCCTTTCCCCCCATTTTAATTAAAAAATAAATTAATACTTTGCGTACCTGACTGCTGAACATGCTGCAAATCACAGTTGCCAGTGAGATTCTAGCTACCCACCACCTTAATTTGTTCAGAGTCCTAAGTCTGCATCTGTACATATAAATTAGCATATGCAAGTTTTCTCACATCTGTGTCATGAGCCTGTCCTCCAAGTCTTTTATGTACCTAGCAATGCCCCTGATTTATGCAAAGCTATTTCGGGCATTACGTCAAATATTTGACAATCTGTGCACAGAGTTAAACGCTATGTGATCACTGATCCACGCAAAGGTGTTAGGGCAACCAGAGGCAACCAATTAATACTCATACTTTACAGGTGTTGGAAGTTCAGACTGAGATATTAGTAATTAGCACAAGGCCACCCAAGGCAAGTGTGTGTGTGTGTGTGTGTGTGTCTGTCTGCAATTTATTTACCAATCTCAAGCTGTTACCTTGAGTCAGAAACCTTGCCAATCTATAGCAAATGACCCCAAGTTCGGCTAACAGATCCCTTCTGCCTCTCTTCCATCTACAGAATTCCCTTTCAAAATAGCCAGTTTGGGGAGTTGGGGTTGAGGGGGGCAGTGTATCACTATACCTCAATAAACTGCCTTTATTAATGCCTTTTGATTTCTCAAAAGTAAAGCAGAAACAGGCTCGTTGTTCTGTTTCGAAGAGGAAGTTGGAAAGAGAGCAGTTGCACACGGGAATATATACAATCCAATCCTTCTCATTAACACAGCAAGTGGCCAGCTAGAGCTACACCAGCCAAGTTCCTGACTAATGAAGAATTCCACCGTGCACAGAAAAAACCAACCGTCCTCAACCTTCCAGCATCCTGTTTATTTTAGAAACCAACCTGCAATTTTGTACCTAATCAAAGAGTTCAGGAATACATTTCTGCTAAGCCAAAAAGTACATATCTATGTCCCAAGGTGTTAAATAAATTAGGTGAGGAATATGTTTGTCAAGCTCTGGAGCTTTTCAGTGAGCAGTTGGTAAAGCCCCAACAGCTTTAGCTGCCTATCCTGTCTCTCACAGAGGACAGAGCTTAAGGAGCATGATTCCGAAAGTCCGCGGCCTCAAATACAAACAATCCCCTAAATGATCCCGCAGTTTGCCAGGAGGAAAATGTGCTTCGGATGTTTTGTGAACTACATTAACCTTCGCATCTTCGAAACCTACTACCCCAAAATCACACATTATTGCCAATTCATTACAGAGCACAGAAGTGCCCTTTTCTGAAGAAGAAGAAAAATTGTATGATATATTCATTCCATGTTCCATAGACATTTCACTTGAATCTGAAATTGAGCTGGGAATTGAGTCAGCATGGTGGAGTTAAATACACAAAATGAGACCAGAAGCCAATTTACACATGCAGTTAAATCACATGGAGTTGAATCCAATGAAGTCGCTATGCAAGTGAAACAACTTCCAATTCATGCAACTCAACTTTCCCTCCTCCTTCTCCCTACACATCCCCCACAATCCCAATTTCTCTGGCGAGTTTGGGGACTCCCCCCCCCAAAAAAAAGCAGATTTGTGCAGGGCCTGGGGGGATGAGAGGGAGGGGAAGTGCTATTGTATGAGCAAAACTCATTCCAGTTATACATTGGCTTCATTGGAGACAATTCATGAGACAGAGTTCAGACCATTTCAGACTTTGGGTAGGGAAATGTATGATTGAATTTTTGCCCACAGTAAAAGGTTCCGACAGCTAGAAAACTTGCCATGCCATAGAGAATGTTCCAGCAAAATGTTCTTCCTGACATGCTATTTCTTTAAATGCGTAGTAGGTCTCTCTTTTTTTTAATACAATGCAAGGTATTTATTTATTTGAAATACTTCTGTGCCACATTTCTGCTAAGAAATAGCCTCCAAGATAACATACAAATACAATTTAAAATAGTAAAATGACCAAAAAGAAGTAATTAAAATGATTCACAGCATAAACCACGGTTTAAAAAGAGCATAAATAAGGAACAGACAAATAAGAAACAGAAATAAGTGTTAAGGTTAAAGGTACAGAGGATTTCCCCTCAATTTATTCTCATTCTGTATTTTCCAGTGGAAATACAGGGCTTTTTTTTTTCATCTGGAGCTCGCCGGAACTCACTTCTGGCACCTCTCAGGTGGGCACCATTGCCGTTATAAGAGAACAAAGGAGGCGTTCATGGTGAGTTCTGGCTCTTCTTTTTCCAGAAAAACAGCACTGTGCAAATATATTTGGTCCATTCAGTCCTGC
Source organism: Podarcis liolepis (assembly GCF_965112155.1). Taxonomy (NCBI): domain Eukaryota; kingdom Metazoa; phylum Chordata; class Lepidosauria; order Squamata; family Lacertidae; genus Podarcis; species Podarcis liolepis. The sequence goes on along the minus strand of NC_139556.1, from coordinate 35,930,056 downwards.
ATCCTATTTGAACAATGGGCAACCACATGGGAAACCTGCAAGCAAGACCCAAGCACAAGAGCACTATCCCCTCTTATGGTTTCCATCAACTGATATACAGACACATATTTCCTCTGGACAGGGAGACAGAGCATTGTCACTGTGACTAGTAGCCACTAGTCGCATTTAGCTCCATGAATTTGTCTAATCCTCTTTCAAAACCGCACCAGTTGATGGCCAGCACCGTCTCATGTAGGAAGGAATCCCATAGTTGAACTATGCACTTCATGAAGGAGTACTTTCTTTTGTCTGTCCTAAATTCTCCAACATTCAGCTTCACTGGAGGTCCATGAGTTTTGGTGTTATGAAACTTTCCTCTCTGCACTTTCTCCATGCCATGCTTCATTTTATACCCTTCTAACATGTCGCCTCTTTTCATTTGCTTGTAAGTGATTAGCAGTGACTGCTCTGCAGTGGGCGGTGAGGTGGTGAACTGAGAACTGTGAGGCTGCCACCCCTGAGCATCAACTAAGGGAGAATCACAACATTTTCTGCTAGGTATTCTGAAGTGGAAGCAAGGATGCAGGGGCTGCTAGGTCAGCCTGATGCAAAGGCACAGCTCCTGATTGGCCACTATGGCCACTGACATCACAGCCTGCACTGCATGCTGTTAGCCAAACATCAGTCATGTTATTGCATGGCGCTGAACTAGCTGACCCCCTGCTCTCCACCTAGGAGGGTTCTGAGCTATCTTTGAAAATGTTGCACCCCTTGCAAGAGACAAATATGCCTCCAAAGTCAAATGAATGCCTGACATGGTGCCTGTATTTCTGCTTCAGGTACAAATGGCTTATTTGTTAACTACTTCTAGGCTGGAACAAGCATACGGTGCTGAAGAAGGAAAAATAAATCCTAGCAAAGCTAGCCTGAAATGACAACATTAGAGGTAAAGCTGGTGTGACCTTATAATTTGTGTTACAAAAGATTGCTGCACTTGAAAGGGAATGCAGAGTGCAAGGCCCTTTGGGGTTATGCATTCAAAGCTGCTGCTGTGCTGTCTGTTAGGCCTACTGGCTGAGCTCAGGAGGAAGTGCTGAGCCTTATGCCTCACTAGCTTAAACCTGGCAGCTGAGGGAGAGCATCTATTCTTGCACAGAGCTAAAATCCCATTCTGCTCAAGATAATGATACAACCTACTGGTCTGAAAACCATTCAGATGGGTACCTGCTGAGAATGCGAGCATCAAAGAATCAGAGAAAGAGGAGGAGGGGGATTTTATGTACCTAATGAATCAGAGATGATAAATAAAGAACACTTGGGGCGGAGGAGGGAAGAAGAGAATTCCTGGAAGTCAATATAGGTAATATTGATCGTACAGAGAAAAATGCCAAGGAAGGAGGCTATACTTACTACCTATAGCTGTCACAAGCTTAAGCTCAAATGTTATTGCTTTCAGCCTCTGCAGAGACTGTTTTATGAGGTAAACAATAAATTTGACATGAAGGCCCACCAACATTTTAGGTAGACTACTTTATACCCAAAAGTGGCTAAAAGAGACTGCATCAAAATGGGAGATAACCTATAGATTAAACTGGAAAGATACCATAAGACTGACAAGGAAAGGCTTTTAAAATCCTATGTACATATTAGAAAAGATTTAAAAAACCAAAAGAAACAGAACATGGACTTTTATCCAAGTCAAACAGCACCAAAGACTGCAGAGGATTATTTGTTTCTGTAAAAGCTCTCCAAGCATAAATGCTTTTTCTGAAACTATGCTAACTGATCATTGCAAATATTTTCAAATTTACTGCATGAACTACTTATTTTCTCAGCCTGCAGTAGTGGGGGTGGGGGCAGACATGGAGTGCCCAGATTCATTTGTTACTTCTTACATCGAGAGAAGGAAATGATTCCGACCGATTGTTATTATGGAAGCCAAGTGCAAGACTACCCGAGGGCATGAGGAATGCATCAGCGAGCAAGCAGGCACATGGCTCAAACAGCCAAGGAGCCTGGGAACACAGGGAAGACCGGGGAAATAAACTCAAGGCCAGAGTTAATATTCACATTTATACTTCAAACTGAAAACACTCACATCTCCAGTGAAAGCAGGAGTTCATTATTCACACCTTATCTTGGATATGCATAAATATCCATGTAAACAGCAGCTCAAAGGGTGATGAGAAGTGTTTCCTCTGAAGAACAGAGTTTGTTTGATGGCCCTCAATGAGATTCTCAGGCAAGCTGTATGGCTACCCAGTGTCAGATCCAGAAGGATAACAGAAGGGTTGTTCCTTGTTCCAACTTACTTGGCTCCATTGGAGGGAGGAATTAAGAAAGGGTGAGAAGAGATCAAAACACTTGGATTGATTTTACAAGTGTACAGATCCATGTGTACAGAATTATGTACATATCCTCATAATTCTATTAATGAAAAGGATATTTTTTTTTAAAAAAATGAAGTACTTTATTGATCTGAAATAGTTGAGGTCTACTTACCATCCTACATGTAGTCAAAATATTTATCCTCTTTGTCTTGTGCTTAATGCAAAAGTAGGATTTTGCTGGTCCATGGCAAAACATGATTAAACCAGATTCTCTTATTAAGGAGGGAATTTTTGCAAAGTCCCATTCTTTTGTTGAGAGATTGGTACTTTGAATAACTAAGGAGTTGGCCAAGCCAACTCGCTGTACTAGCAAATGGTCAAATATGATATTTGCTAGCAGGAAGGTCAGAAAAATGTACATTATGTTTTAAATTACGAATAAAACATTCATTTTTTGAAGAGCCAAATTCACTCATTAATTTACCATGAGTTGTGGCACATGTAAGATGGGAAGCTAGTTTCAAGGCCAACTTCAGGGTGCTAGAACACCACTCTTTGTTTATACATGGATGCTAATTTGGATAATTTCTCAGACATCCTTTGAGGATGTTAAATCCAGTTGTGACCTGCCTGATATAAAAAGTCTGAAGATGGCATTTGGCAAGAAGTAGTTCAACCAACGACTTCATACAATTGGAACTCCTGCAAAATGCCAGATGCAAAACAATGCCATGGGCCCATCAGTTTGTAGTAGGTAAACAACAAGTAGGCTGTTAAGCCTCCACTCTCTTGCACCTCCCTCCTGCAAAAATCTGCTCCCCTACTGCATAATGCAACAAGTCTTGCCACAGAAAACAGAAGCCTTTCTGTGCTGAGCATTGCACACCCTCCTTCCATGTTCTGCAGCAGAGATGCAGGAAGGGAGTGCATGCTAATTGCCAACCAACTAATTCCAATCCATTCCCAAATTCCAATTCCAGTCCCCAAAATACTGGCATTTTGTAATGGTGAATTTCTTAAACTGGGGGGAAGTTAGCATCAGCGCCAGCACAGGAGAATGTACCACCTGAATCACCACCAACTCTACACATCCTCTTCGTCCTCCTCTGGCTCTACCTCATTGCCCACTTTTTGTCTTTTGCCACCACATTAGCAGTGCCAGCTTTCCTCCACCTCTGCCTCCTTCCTGCCTTGTTCTTGGAAGGGCAAAAGGGTTTCTTTGTAAAAACAAGGCATTCTGGCTGAGGCGGCTGAGAGAGTACTTCCACAATAGCCCTGTGGTTTACCATGGCAGCTAGAAAGGCTCTTTAAACTTGGGGGTGGGGAGTATAAAGTTATTAGGTACTTTAAATATTTTATTTAAGTTTAAACAACATTTATAGCCACTGTGGCAGCACCACAGACAGTGCCCTAGCCTCCTCACTCAGAATGCCTCACTCTGAATAAGGAAACCCTTGATCCTTCCTATAGTGAGGCAGGAATGACGTGGTGGACACAGTAGAGAATGTCACTGGGTGGATGGCCAGCACTATACTGGGTGGACAATAAGGCAAGCAAACAGTGGGCCAGAGAGGGGTCAGTTTGCCACTCCCCTGTGTCTGCCATTGTCCCAAATTGTCCCAAATTGCTTCATGAACATTGTGCAACAATGATGTTTCCAACCACTCAGTATTTGGATCATCAGTGATGGATTGCTCATGTAAGAATCACGTACTCCAAAAAGGTTGTTGGGTTTTTGTCTGTTTCAGGAAGGAAGGAAGAATGTGAGTCATGTGGGTGTATCTGAATATCACACAGGTCTAATTATCTGAAGCTTAGTCAACAAGAGTCCACTGGCACTAAATTTCCTGATACCTGCTGAGGTTCTGCCACCTTTGATGCTGTGTGGGAATACTGTTTATTATTCAAATACATTGAAGCTAAAAGATAATCAGCCATTACTGCAAGCTCTCTGAATCACCATGCTGCAGTTTTTAACTGTGCTTGTACACCATTAAAACTTGAAACATTTTAACAGAACACTGGAGCACAATCAAAATTAGTAGGAAAATGAAATTAATATAATTTCTGCAAGGCTTCAAATGCTAATGATTAAGATACAGTGGTACCTCAAGTTACAAACGCCTCAGGTTACAAACGCTTCAGGTTACAAACTCCACTAACCTGGAAGAGTTACCTCAAGTTGAGGACTTTGCCCCAGGATGAGAACAGAAATCGTGTGCTGGCGGCGCAGTGGCAGCAAGAGGCCCCATTAGCAAAAGCACGCCTCTAGTTAAGAACAGCTTCAGGATAAGAACGGACCTCCGGAACGAATTAAGTTCGTAACTAGAGGTACCACTGTAATGTTAAGGATAACGCCTATCCAGAAGAACCAGTGTATAGTTTACTTTGTTACTGATTTTTAAAAAATGTGAATTTCAGAAATTGTGTATTGCAGGGGGGAGTCAAAATGGGGTGGGGCTTGGGCTCCATTTTGAATGGAGCCCAAGCCCCACCCCACCTTTGCAGCTGGGCTCAGCTAATGCTGCCAATCGGCTTTCCCTGCCTGTCACTGCATTTCTCTGGCACCCTTGTAATGAATAGAAACTGCTTATTGGAAATATTTCTGGAAACAGAAGAGGTGCTGTTTCTTGATCAAGTTGAGAAAAATAAATTTCTGTTGTAGTGCTTAGTTCAGCTTGGAGGGGGCATTGTTTGAAGGAAACAAATTCAATAAATAATAATAAATACTTGTTTCCTGGTTCAGTTAACTAGGTGAGAAGACACTGGCAACCACAAGTCGCACACGGACTGGTAGGAAATGACAGTTCAGGGCATGTTCAGGAGAATCAGGGCCTTAAAGATGGAATCTACAAGAAGCTCTCTGTCTCCAGTGAACTTTCTCTGCAGCCTGTTCCTCCTCCTTTCACGAAGATATATTTGTTTGGGAACAAGTTGGTGGGGGATAGGGAGGACAAGGGACAAACTCCCCAAAGCAAAGCTTAGTTTTGTTTTCTTAAGGATTGCGTGTTGCAGGGGGGAGTCAAGGAAAAGACACAAGCTTTTTCTAAGAAATCCCCAAGAAACCTCAATACTTTACTCAGCTCACACATCACTAAAGCTGTAATTCTTGGCGCACATATTTATGGAGCTCAGTGGAACTTAACTTATTTGAGTCTATGTTCTTAGGATTGCACTGAGATTGCACAGTTTGCACTGACATCATTCCCATGATATTAGCAGTCTCAAAAAATGACCTTCATTTTTATTAGGTGTGGCAAAATCAGTTCTAGCTGTGTCTTTCATTATGACTATGTGAGACTAGTTGTACTGTATATGTTTATTTCATTATTTATAAATTAGGTTTTTCTATTTTTCTTGTTTGCAATAATTTTAAGTTGAATGCTAAATGCTAAATATTTTCAAGAGAAATTTCAATAAAACGATTAGACAATATTAATTCCTCTGGAAAGGTTATTTTCTCAGCAGTCATAGACATTCAGCACAGTAAGTTAAACTGGCTTTCTAAAGATAGTATGAAGGAAACGAGATTTTAAATACTTGCCATTTCAATAAGAGAACACATAACGATGACCCAGAATGTCATAAAACATTGACAGTGACAGTGCTTTAATTAAGGATGTTCATTGCTTATTTGCTGCCATGTGCTAGGCACTGATAAGGGCATTTTCTATCAAGAAAACAAGAAAAGATTCAGAATACAGATGTTTATTAAAGAACATAAACGCTAACCATAGAGGGTTGCATTCAACTAAGTAATATGCAGAGCCAACTCATTGAAGTCAATAGACTTAAGTTAGTCACGTTCATTGATCTCAGTGGGCCTACTCTGAGCATGACTTAGTTGAATTCTGACCAGAATGTGTGTTTGAACTATAATTGAGGCAATGCTGGTCATTTCAAAACAAGACCAAAACACTCTGTTCCAAGGATTTGGGCTGCAGATGAGGGGATTCTCAAATGTGGCTTTGGGTTTATAGGACTTCCTCAGTTTGCAATCCACAAGGGCAAGTTTAAGTTTTTTTAAAAAAAATCTGTTTGACAGAAGGAATTCTGGAATGAAATTCAAATAATCATTAAAAAGAACTGGATTTATCTTGTTGCATCAAATGAAAAGTCAGTCTAGTCCAGCTCTGAGCCTCCCCAAAGAGCCAATCACATGCCATTGGAAAGCTCACAAGCTGAGCCATTTAGATATACTGGCCCTCTCCAACACACTTTGTGTATGTATGCATGTTGTTTGGATCTGTGTGTCAGTGTGCTCAATGATTGTGCCCCTACAGAATGGCAAATCCTTTGCTTCCATTCCTAAATTGGCAGTAGAGTAGGGCTTATATAGCTATATATAGCTTATAAACTAAATATTTTAGTTTAACTCAGCCTTGGCTTTTTCACTGTGCAAATAAGGCACAACTGCTTAAACTCAGGGACGGGCAACTGGATCTGGCCAATGGGCATGATCCTTATCTTCACAACCCACATGGGCTGCCCATAGTTATCACTATGAAAGTCCTGGCAATCAACTAATTAGGCCCATAAATCTATTTCATACTTATTCTTTTTTTTCTAACATACTTAGTCTACTTAAGTAGGAGCAACTGTTACCAAAGTGAAGGCTAGGAAACCACACCTCACAAATCAAATATGGAATATAATATAGTTGTGGCCTATCTTTTAACATATTTACTATGGCCTATGTTTTCATTCTGGAGGATGCAGACACCATACAGTATTAAATGGAGAATGCAAGAAGACCCCTGCTAGATCAGATCAGAGGCCTATCTATTCCAACATTCAGATCCCTGTGGGAGGCATACAACCACTGAACATTTAGCTGTTCTGGCTAATAGCCCTTAATAGACACGTTGATGGAGCCTGGTTCTAATTCTTTTTCAAAGCCACTAAGCTAGAAACCATCTGTTATAGTGATTCCACCTGTTTCATGTACATTGTGTGATGCAGTACATTTTTTCTCAGTCCTGAACCTACTGCTAATCAGTTCCACCAAATGACCTCAATATCTAGCATTACTAAAGAGTAGAGCAGTGGGAAAGAATCCTTTTACTCACTTTACACCATTCATAATTTTACAGACCTGTAACTGCCTTTTTTCTGAGGTGAAAAATACCAATCTCTTTTAGCCTTTCGTCAAAGGAAACAACTTGATAATTTTAGTTGCTCTTTTCTACCCCAACCCCTATACTACACCTTTTTTTTTAAGATGGGGCTTCCAAAACTATATACAATATGTGACCATATCATTCCACTATACTTGTGTATTTATTTTCAAACACCTTCCTGTTCACTCTTAACACTGAGCGGATGCTTTCAGCAAACTTTCAACTATGACTCCAGGAGCCCCAAACCAATTTACAGCTCATCATTGTGTGTGCAAGGTTCACTATGAAAAAATAAACTACATTTGCATGAAGTATTTAGCACATGGGGCTGTGACTCTTTAACTCAAGCAGCAGTACTTATCACTGTGACAAACACGTCAACAATTATGGTATTGTACCTAACAGTGGGAGAAAGTTACTCTGATGTTCATTGGCAGGCATAAACATAGGAGTCCTATGAGAACCCTCCCTCAACATCCACACTTGTGTCAGCCTTACTTCAAACCCTCTAACATTGAGATGAAAAGATTGAAGGAATATTCCAAGCATGCCTTTAGCATCTTCCCTGATTATCAGTGCAGTCACACAAACACACTCAGAATACCCCTTCAGACCTCCCTTCTCAGCTTGGAACAAATTAGTTGTTTCGATGACATAGCACTGAATAACTGTGTTCTCTGTTAGTGTGCAAAATATAGTGGGGGGTGGGGGGGTTAAGCCAGTAAGATCTAATGTGGAGGAACATTCCTGAAGTAAATAGGTGCAGATGTGCAAATCAAGGGGGTTAAGATGATTGGTTAATTCTTATGGGGTTTTGCTGCATTTAATCAGTGGAGAGAAAGTTGTTGTTGTTTTCACAGGCTATTTACCTTCTGCTATATAGAGTAAGGAAGGATATAGTGTGTGTATGTATGTGTGTCAAAACAGCACATGACACACAATATACCATGGCAATTGGCCATCTTGGTTGGGGGGGTTGGAAGTTGGAATCTTCCAATTCCCCAACTGGGGTTTAAGGCCAAAGCCCATGAGTGGTGATCAGTTTCATAGAGAACCTCTTCTTGACATGGCAGGTAGCACAAAGCAACCTAAGAAAAATGAAAATTGTATCCCTTTTACTAGACCCCAGAAAATCCAAAATAGGAACGTAGCACTCTGTGACACTTCCCCCTGGCTGAGTAAGCATGTGAGGTTCACTCCATGGTTGGGATGGTTTGAATATGTGTGATTTTCCTATTCTGCTGGATGCAAAAAAAGCATATGATTATATTTGCAGAAAAGTGTTCTAAATGGGGACCAAGTTTTAGATTATAATTGTTGGAGCAATTAAAAAAAAAACGTGGCAGCTGGATACACAATTGAGCTAATTGCAGATAGTAATACAAACAATTATTCAGATCAGCATTAAAATGTTGGGAAGGGTAGATGTCTGTGCTTTACAATAGGAAACATGACGCACAGTTAAGCTAATTGTTGCTAACAACATGCATATGGTTCAAACCCATGATTCAGAACAGCATGTCAGATTTGGCAGGGATGTATCCTAAACATGCAATGCCAGTACATGGAAAGATGAAGGGGGTGCCTGAGTCCCCATATCCCCATTTCCTATTTCCTGATATTAGTGTACATTCAGCAGCAAATTATATAATAATAATAATAATAATAATAATAATAATAATAAATTTTATTTATATCCCGCCCTCCCCAGCCGAGCCGGGCTCAGGGCGGCTAACAACAGTCAAATAACAATCAAATAATAACACATTCTAAAAATATTTCATTATAAAAATTAGTTAAAATCAAATTGATGGCAACCGATTAAACAAAATTCTGTGCAGGTTGCCGGAGGAGGGAGTCAGGCTGCGCCCTGACCAAAAGCTTGGCGGAACAACTCTGTCTTGCAGGCCCTGCGGAAAGATGTCAGATCCCGCAGGGCCCTAGTCTCTTGTGACAGAGCATTCCACCAGGTTGGAGCTGCAGCCGAGAAGGCCCTGGCTCTAGTTGAGGCCAGCCTAACCTCTCTGAGGCCTGGGACCTTGAGGGTGTTATTATTTGTAGACCGTAGGTTTCTCTGTGGGGCATACCAGGAGAGGCGGTCCCGTAGGTACGAGGGTCCTAGGCCGTATAGGGCTTTAAAGGTTAAAACCAGCACCTTAAACCTGATCCTGTACTCCACCGGGAGCCAGTGCAGCTGGTATAGCACCGGATGAATGTGATCCCGCAGCGAAGACCCCGTAAGGAGTCTCGCTGCGGCATTCTGCACCCGCTGGAGTTTCTGGGTCAGTCTCAAGGGCAGCCCCACGTAAAGCGAGTTACAATAATCCAGTCTGGAGGTGACCGTCGCATGGATCACAGTGGCTAGGTCAGGGCGAGAGAGATAAGGGGCCAACTGCTTAGCTTGGCGGAGATGGAAAAATGCCGCCTTTGTTATAGCTGTAATCTGCGCCTCCATAGAAAGGGAGGTATCGAAGATTACACCCAAACTCTTAACGGACGGTGCTGGCACTAATTGCACCCCCGCAAGAGATGGGAGTTGCCCCCTCGATCCCATATCGTCCCGCCCCAGCCAGAGGACCTCTGTCTTCGAAGGATTTAACTTCAACCGGCTCCCACGTAACCATCCAGCCACAGCTTCCAGACATCTGGTCAGTGTGTCTGGGGCCGAGTTAGGATGGCCATATATAAGAATATATAATAAAAATATAAGAATATTTTTATTGTTGATGTTTTCGACATGGTTGTAATGGATATTTAAAATTATTTAATTATGATGTGTTTTTCTCTCTCTGTCTAGTTCACCTTTATGTTTCCACCTATAGCCAACCAACTGCCTCTTGGGGGGTGTTGTGGGGGCAGAACTATTAGGGGATGAACGTCAGAGCCTTGCCCTGTTGGTTCACAATAATACATGCATACATACATACATACATACATACATACATGCAGTAAATTTTTAGCCCTTCCTGTCCTTCATTGTCACTGATCTCAGCTTCTTAAAAACACCAGACTATACAATGAGATACATATCATCAACAGGAATAGGAATATTTGGTATTAGCTCTTGGTAGACAACATGTCCTGTAGGCACAAAGTCCAGGGTTCAATCCAACCATCTCCAGTTAAGAGATGCTAGGTGAAATTGCAGAAGGCTGCTGTCCAACAGCCTTACCCCTTATGTTGCAAACCATTCCCTGTGTTTACCATATGTGTGATTCAGAGCCATGCTTTCAGTATAGCGGGCACACATCTAGGGAACTCCCTGCCTTTAGAAATCAGGCAGGCCATGCCACTGCTAATTTTCCAACACCAAGTTAAAATAGTTTTATTTCAGGAGGCCTTTGCACTATGAATGTCATTCTAATGTTTCTATTTTCTGAAGTATTAATCTAAGTTTAATTTTTGTTGTTGTTGTTGCTGAGGAGATTTCACCAATCCCATATCCAAGAATCTGCTGATGTTCTCTGCTGATTCTCCAGAGAGGAGGGGGCGGTTTTCTGCTCTCTACTTATTCCGCTCCAGCCTCACATCAAAGTGTCAGGGGGAGAGAGAGAGACTGAGTGTTAGAGAGAGGTCGTGTGTATAGATAAGGTTGCTGCTAAGAGCAGCTGCAGACACTCAGTGCAGTTCAGCATTTTCGTTTAGACCTCATTTAGCTCTGTATATAGTTGTGTATTATAGTTGTAGATAGAATAAAGAAGATATTCTACAGAGCTGCTCTCCGAGTCGTTTATGCTCTGCTATACTCTGCTATACTCTGCTGTGCAATGACTGTCTTCTTGTGGAAGTGAATCCGGTGCTCACAACTCTAAGCTGTGAGTCCATAGCACTTTGACCTGTTCCTGTGCAGAAGGTGGTCTCTGGAAGTGCTACCCAGCTCGCCTAGCCCAGTTGAGGCTGAAGTGGATGAGTCCAGTTGGTGGCACTGGCTCAAGGGCGATGCTGACAGTTGCATGCTTTGCTTTGTCTGAAAGCCACTTTGAGGCATATAGTGAAAGGCAGGATATAAATTATGTATCCACATGAAACTCCTTCACATTAATAGAATCCCTGACTGGTCCTTAAGGGACAAAACCATCATTATGCACAGTGATCTCTTTCTCACGCTGGCCAACCATGTGGACAGTGAGGAAGAATTTCTATTCTGCGCAGCAGCACTTTTAGGTGCCAGGAGAAGATTTCCTCTTCAACCAGGCTTTTGGGTGATTGACATCCAATACCCTTTCCTATGTGTTGTGGGAGGGGATTTTTTGGTTTGCTTTTGTTCTTACTTTTATTCTGTATTTTGTGTTTTTAATATTATAATTTTCTATTGTGAACCCCCCCCCCAAGATCTACAGATGAAGGGCAATATACAAATTTTAATAATAATAATAATAATAATAATAATAATAATAATAATAATAATAATAATAATACCACCTGTGAGGGCAAGATTAGCTGAGGTAGCCCAATTACTCCCATAAGTCATTCTTTCAGTAAATGGGGTGGGTACAAAACTCCCCAGACTGGAGCTGCAATCCTGTACATGCCTACCTGGGAGTCTGTCACACTGAATTCAATTGGCTTTGCTTCTAAAAAGATATGTGTAGGATACATCGCATTGTAAACAACTCATGATCCTTAAGAGGAAGCAAAATCCTGAAGGGGAGAGAAATAGAATTCACACTAGCAACATTTTAATAATGCAAAATAGGGACAAGACAGGAACAATTATTTACCTGGGGGAGAAATGAGAGAACACAGCAGCATAGCCTTTTGTCCATTTCTATCCACTTTGGCTCTCTTTCAGCATTTATGTCACATTTTCTGCTAAAATGGCAAGCCTGCTTTAATTTGCATCCTTAGTAATTTCTCTCTGACAATGCCAAGTGACCTAACAGCACATCCACAGACAACCTCAGAACTCCTTAGCAGTATACAAATTGCTTTTGATAAGTCATTGGTTGCAGATATTGAGGCAAAATAGGGAAAAAATAGCTCTCAAGATACTAAAAGGCAACAAAGGAGCCATAGCAACCCGGTTTAAAAAACACATTATGTGGCGGAAAGTGACAGCTACAGAACTTTAATTATTTAGAAAGTCAGTAGAAGATCATTTAAGAGTAACTGAATTGTGAAAACATGATAGGGGGAGGGGACCCAAAAGAGACAGAAAGAAAAGCCATTGTGTTTTAATAACACTCCCAGCTCCAATTGTTCTAGTCATTTCCCAATGAGAATATAATCAGGCATTAACTACCAAAAAAAAAAGCACCCCTCCATTAAACTGAATGTTATTATAAGCGTGATAGAAAAGCAGCATAAAAAGTTGGTTCAGTCTCCACACACATCACTTGGAATTTTCTTAAGGAATTACACCAGGCTTTGCCAACCTGGTCCACCCCAGATGCTTTGACTACAACTCTCATCAGACCCAACCAGCACAGCTGATGGGAGTTGTAGGCCAAAATACCTGGAGGGCAGCAGGCTGGCAAAGGCTAAAATATACCCCTCACCCCAGCTGGTATCTTTAGTAGTATCAGGTCTTCTTTCAGCCTTCTACAAATATAGGCATCTGCCTATGGACTATTGGTCAGTCTCACTCAGTACTGTCTACACTAGCTTGGATCCAAATTTAAGTTAACTTGAGGATATTCATGGAAGGGTCTTCTTTGGTTCCTCTTTCCCCTGAAGCCCTCTGCACCCCCTGAAAAGCCTCTCTGGAGGTCCACTGGACCCCTTGGCCAATGTGAGATGGGTTGTGTGTGGCTGCAGGAGGGAGGGTGCATTTATTCTATAAACTTCCTCTAGTTGACTTACTTTAGGGTCCAAGATTGATTTCAGGTGATTCTTCACCCGCCTCTCACACCACATTTTTTTCAGAAAGGGCACCCACCCACCAGAGGAGCTTTGGGTGGTGAACAGGTAGCTGCAGGGAGGAGGCTGAGATGAGAAACCATGAATTTCCTTAAGCTGGCTTACTTTCTGATCCAAACCACTTGACTGATATTTTCCAGAGTTTCACATGGGACTCTTTTCCAAGCCTACTTGAAAATGATGGGGATCACAGCTGGGACCTTTTGCATACCTCTAGCTCAGGGCTAGATGTGAGATGCGGGTGGTGCTGTTGGTTAAACCACAGAGCCTAGGACTTGCCAATCAGAAGGCTGGCAGTTCGAATCCCCACGACGGCGTGAGCTCCCGTTGCTTGGTCCCTGCTCCTACCAACCCAGCAGTTCGAAAGCACGTCAAAGTGCAAGTAGATAAATAGGTACCGCTCCGGCGGGAAGGTAAACAGTGTTTCCGTGCGCTGCTCTGGTTTGCCAGAAGCAGCTTAGTCATGCTGGCCACATGACCAGGAAGCTGTACGCCGGCTCCCTTGGCCAATAAAGCGAGATGAGCGCCACAACCCCAGAGTCGGCCACGACTGGACCTAATGGTCAGGGGTCCCTTTACCTAGCTCTGAGCTATGCTGATTCCCCTCAAATTATAATCACGGCAGCTAGAAAAGGTGGAGCCACAGTCACAGAAATGGTAGTAACACTTTCACTTTATTCACTTTATAATTCCCTGTGTGGTTGTATATGTGCACAAATTGATAGTAAGATTCTATAATCAGTGCTTTGGATCATCTAGTCCAATTGTTCATGCAGTCTATAAATTAGGCATTACCCCCTTGGCAGATGTACAAAGGGATGGCTGAGTGCAGAATTCATGTCCAGGTAGCTGCTGGCAAATCTCTCTCGAGGTAATACACTAGATCAAAAGTAGGCAATGTGGGTAGATGTTGCTGGAGTCCAACACCTATCAGAGACTACACAGCATACAGTTCTAACTCTCTGGGTCATACAGTGATACTTCCCAAGGATTACTGAACTGGAATATAAGGCAATTCAAGAGCCCAGAGGGATTGACAATAAGTGGGATTTGCAAATAAACAAACCCCGTTAATAGCTGTCGTAACAACAATGATTTGGGATGCCTATGAAATGTACAACTGTTTATCTCCTGTGCTGTGAAGTCAAACAAGCATTTAAGCACAAGTTATGAATTATAAACTTAGTCATTTAAAGAAATAACTTTGTTAGCTGCCAAGATTGATAACAGTTGTACAAGCCAAAGGTCTTGAGATCAGTTTTGACCTATCGTCATGCACCAGCCATGACTGACTAAAATATTGCTTCTCTCTAAATGGCCCCTTTTTTCCAATACTGCAATTCTCCCTTGTTAACACACACACACACACACACACACACACACACACACACACAATGTATCTACTTAATGTAGATAAAAGGTGAAATCCTGCCATCCGTTATACATCAATTAGTCCCATTTACTTTAATAGTACTTACACATGAGTAACTTGGGATAGGATTAGGATTTCAGGTCCTAAAGTTTATTTTGTTCCTGGGAAAGCGATTTCATTAACTTACACAGTGCTTTACCAGCGCCACTGTGTAGTTCTTGCAACAAATCCTGGGAAATAAGTCACTTTAACTCACATTTATATCAGGGGCTGCTCGAGACTACACAGCATACAGTTCTAACTCTCTGGGTCATACAGTGATACTTCCCAAGGATTACTTCCAAAGATTAGAAATAACTTTAAAATTCATTGTAAGTTTTAAAAGTGCATGTACTCCAAAGCAGCATGGACTTGCCTTTTTAAAGCTTTTCAGTTTGAGAACAAAGTAGATGCAATGGTGAAGATCCATAGCTAATATCTCCTGCTGTTTCTGTTTGACTAATTCACAGCCTCATGCAGTGATCTGAAGTGGGTTGGGGGTGGGAGATCCTGCATCTTCCCTCCTATATCTAATAGCAGGGTTTATAGAGAATTGGGGGTAGATTAGAGAAAGCACAAAAGTGGCAAGGGTTAAATCAGAGGGATTTATTTTCCACTGGAAGATCTATTATCTTCACTCTTGTAGTACAAGTTCTTCAGAGATCTTCCCAGCATTGACTCCTATAGAAGATTAACAGTGGATTTGCACTGGTATGGATAATTTGGATTATTTTGAAACAAGAACCATCCAGAATGCTTAGGATCTCACAGGAAAACAGAGGGGCCAAGGACTTAAAACATAATATACTGACTAATTCCTAAGTTTTCAGCACTGTTAGGGGGACAGCTCCCTGGCTTCCCAGTGATGACTAAAGCTCACCATCCCTACTTTTTATGAACAGTTCCAAAGGACACGGGGACTTGGATCATTTGGGGAAGCAAGGCGACTTGATTGGACTGAAAAATATATTTTAACAGCAAGAAAACAAAACTGGCCAAGGCCAGTTACCATTGAGATGATTGTACCATTTCAGTCTGCAAGAAGAAGAAGAAGAAGAAGAAGAAGAAGAAGAAGAAGAGTAGTTTGGATTTGATATCCCGCCTTTCACTCCCTTTAAGGAGTCTCAAAGCGGCTAACAATCTCCTTTCCCTTCCTCCCCCACAACAAACACACTGTGAGGTGAGTGGGGCTGAGAGACTTCAAAGAAGTGTGACTGGCCCAAGGTCACCCAGCAGCTGCATGTGGAGGAGCGGGGAAGCGAACTCGGTTCCCCAGATTACGAGACTACCGCTCTTAACCACTACACCACAAGTAGTGGCTTAGATAAGAAAATGCTCTGTCGAGGGGGGAAAGAATCCAAGCACAGGGTTAGCCACATGGTTAATCCCAGTTTGCAGGATTTATAGAACATTGCAAATGCAGAAGCCATGATCAATTACTCTGTGAACCACCCTGAGAACTCTGGGTATAGGGTGGTATATAAATTCAATTAATATAATAATAATAATAATAATAATAATAATAATAACAACAGCAGCAGCAGCAACAACAATAGTAATAATAACCAGAACACAACCTTCCAATCTTCACATGGAATCCACAAACTGTGTTTTATATTAATCTAATCCTTTATGTTGCCATGATCATGAAGAACTACCTACACACTCACCCACCCAAAGGACCACAATCATGGATCTCCAAGACTATGACTACCTTGGTTGTTTTTTGGTCATTCTCCATTAACAGCTTTGACAGAGCAGAGTCTACAGTATGGAACAGCATTCAGCTGCCACTAGGCTAGATCTATCTCCCACTTTCCCTACTCAGAAACAAAGAGGAATCATAGACAGACAGGTGTCCCTTGCCATGAAACATGATAGCAATGCCATAAAATGTAGTTGAATACCACCCTGTGTCTTCCCCACCGATGACCCAAGCAGGTCTTCTGAAAACAGAGCCATAATTAAATTTGGTGGCAACAGGATGCCCAAAGGCCTATTTTAAACTAAAAACATTTGGGGCACCATCCAACCAAATTTAAGTCCCATTGATGTCAATCAGAAAGTTAAGGATGTGTGCAAATTTCTCTCATTAAGAACAGTAGGATTTCCCTGTGCCTAACTTTTGCTGGATAGTGCCCAAATAATTTAAATTTATAGAAATTATTCATTCCCCCCCCCTCAGTTTCATCATTTTTGAGTAGAAATGTAATGATAGTTATTAAAATATAGGTTTGGCTGGGTAATAGGACTCATCAGGACGAATGGGTCCATAAAATGCTATATTTCTGCATCTGCTTTAGAGGCCCTCTTTCCCCCTAATTGGCGGAGTGGCTTTAAACATTTAATTGGAAACAGCTGTGTGTGGCTGGGCAACACAGAGACACATTTCGGTTTACCTAGGGGCTGAAAGAAAATGAATCCAGCTGGTAAGCATAGGAAGGTTAGAGACTGCTCATTAAAGCCAGAGAGAAAGGCAGGCTTGCCGGGAAATCATCTCTTCCAGAAAAGGATAAATTTAGAAAGTCCCAGGTTTTGGGGAATACTGAACGAGAGGCACAAATGAAGTGACATTGACCAGAAGTAATTGTCAGGGTTGTGCTGAACCAAGTCAGTTTGCTGCATCAGGCAGAGGACAAGATGGCGGTCTCCCTCCATTCCACACATTGTAGCTGACAAGACTGGAAGTTTGCTCTTAAATACTGGAGAAGGAGCCCAACACCACATGCTAGCACAGGGGGTGCAGAACAGACAGTGTGATGCACACAACTCTGTAATTCAATGGAAAGGAATGGCAATAGGCTACTGCCCACTCCCACAACACTTCAACATATATTGCCTGAGGAATTGTATCACTCTACCTAATGATAGAGCCGGGCCTTGTTTTTGTTAAGAACTGAAAAGAACACTTTCAGGCTTGTTATAACTAACATATGTGAACATACAATGCTACCTTGAGTATCATTCATCCAGTTAGGCCAGTCCTGGGATGGAAAACTGCAGCTGTTATTGGATTAAAGGAGGGATAAAGAATCTCCTCCTCCTCCTCCTCCTCCTCCTCCTCCTCCTCCTCCTTCTTCTTCTTCACTGAAGAGCTTCATTTCCTTCCATATCCCAGTGCATGATAGTGCTGGAGGCAAAAAATAATTGTTGGAGCAACAGGTGTAGCTTTTTGTACAGTAGGCAACAGGAGCCATTATTACAGTTCAAGGACATATTCCTAGGCTCGCCATATGTCAGGAAAATTCCTGACATGCCCTGGTTTTTGAGTGTAAAAATGGTGTCAGGAGGGAATCGTCAAAATGTCAGGGGAAACCTAGATGTATGGCAACGCACTGGAAGAAGCAACGGAAGCAGCTAAAAAAGCTTAAAATCACTATTTTTTGGTTAGTTTCCCCCTTTTGAAATATGGCAACCTTACATATTCCAGCCAAGCAAAAGCATTTGAGGAGGGTGTGGCACTGGATCAGTGAGCCACAGTTACCTTGTTAAGTCTTGCAAAGCCAACATCCAAAGAAAGTGAACTTCAAAGCTAGCTATTGGAATATGTAGGGATCTAGAAGTAGCACTGAACTGTCAATCTGATAAAAGATATAATTCTGAAACAGATTCAATTATCAATGGTATAAACATGTAACTGATAACAGAATTGCTATCTTTGCACATTAGCTTCATTGTAGGATTGCCATATGTCCTCTTTTTCCAGGACGTGTCCTTGCATTTGTGAGATAAATGATAGATAGATAGATAGATAGATAGATAGATAGATAGATAGATAGATAGATGATAGATAGATGATAGATAGATGATAGATAGATAGATGATAGATAGATGATAGATGATAGATGATAGAGAGAGAGAGAGAGAGAGAGAGAGAGAGAGAGAGAGAGAGATGGCCACTTTTTTACAAGGTAGCTCTAAGTGACTTACAATATTTTAGCATGAAAGAAACCAACATACATTAAACTATCATAAAAGAAAACAAAGAAAATTAACAAACTCAATCCTATTTTTAAAAGGCAGGATTAAAACATCCCACCCACTCAAGGCTACTATAAATTAAAAGCCGAAGGTCTGGCTTTTAATTACCTGCGGCCTCTGAGTGTAATTTGAATTCATTAATAACACCCACACCCACACACATATACATACATATCCAGGAATTAAGCATAGCATACTTTTGTGCATTGCTTTGGGAAATGTAAATTAGGTAGGTTTGCATTAAAATGTGAACTAAACTTCTCTCCCACACCAAGGCACTGGGATGTTGTGTATCGTAAGATGGTACAAGGAAGTCAAGCTTCCTTCTTATGCAAGTTTCCTTTTGCCCGTGCTACTTATGATCCAAGTCACTGCATATATTTTTTATAATGCTAAAGAAATGAATAATATTATTTGTATTTCTAATTCTAATAAGCCAGGAAGCCCAATCATTTCACGAGAAATACCACTAAGGCTATTGAAATCTTCACAGTTTCTCTGGAGAAACCATGTCCCAAAGTTGTTGTAGCCACTCAGAAGCAATTGGAATTTTTGATGGTTTCCAGTGTGCCTTGCCAAATGTATCTTAGAGGCCCCTGGCAGATTTGCAATAAAATTGCAAATTTTATTTTGTTTTTAATTGTTTTTAAATTGAACAACACCCAGCAGTACAACTTTAGAGGCCAATAGAGGCACTGGGCTGGAGTGTGTGTGTGTGCGCGCGTGTGCGCAGACACACACACAAAACATTTTCCCCATTGTTCTTTTTGCAAAAGGAACATTCCAGGCTAAAGTAAAATGGAAATAACAGGTTCTTTACCTTATTCCCTTCAACTATGTAGTATACTAGCATCATGTTGCAAGCACAAGTCTCATGGAATTTAATAGTTCTTGCTACTGAGTAGACATGCACGGGATTGTGATAAGAGTACTAAGCCCCCTTAAATTCCATGGGACATGTGTTCCCAAGTAAATGTGCATAGGATTGCAGCCTCATTCTCCTACCAGCTGCGCACATAGGAGGATGAATCTTGCCTTGTATCAGTAAGGCATTGGACAACACTCCATGTGAGTGAGTATCTATCACTGCTTACATTGCATAAGATCTACTGAATATAATAGTAAATGGGTCTACAGATGAGACCAACACATATGTACAGGTAATGAATGGCATGTTGCAATGTGTGTGTTCATCCAATAGGTTCACAGGCATGCAGGAAGTAAGGGAAACGACTCCAAACTAGTTTTCACCTCATTTTAAAGGTAAAGGTAAAGGGACCCCTGACCATTAGGTCCAGTCATGGCCGACTCTGAGGTTACAGCGTTCATTGGCTGAGGGAGCCAGCGTACGGCTTCCGGGTCATGTGGCCAGCATTACTAACCACTTCTGACAAACCAGAGCAGTGCACGGAAACGCCGTTTACCTTCCTGCTGGAGCGGTACCTATTTATCTACTTGCACTTTGACGTGCTTTCGAACTGCTAGGTTGGCAGGAGCAGGGACCAAGCAACGGAAGCTCACCCCGTCGTGGGGATTCGAACCACCAACCTTCTGATCGGCAAGTCCTAGGCTTAACCCACAGTGCCACCCACATCACTTCACTTCATCTTACCTAGCATTAATTTTGAATAACGTGAATGAATGTTAATTCTGAAACATTTGTAGATCTAGAGGATACACTGAGCTTTAATCTGGACAAATACTAATTTGTGTAGCAGGCAGATTCTATCCCTATGTGTTGTGGCACTGCTGTCTGATTACTGCGGGCACTGATCACTTTGCTTTTGCCCTCAGGCAAGACATCGTAAAAGTCTGGGATTTGACAAAGGACTGTAAGCCACCCGAGTGCTACAAACCAAGCAAGCAACATTCCATCAGCAGCCTAAGGGTTGGTGAGTGTGGGAAAAAATGAACAAACTAGGCATTGTTGGGACAGACAGTGAGGTGGGAGGGGGAGAACTGGTCTGGGTGAAAGTATTTGGGGATACAAGGGCACTTCTGTTTGCATTTCTGATGCAAGGTGTCAGGTTTGCTGATTGTAGGGCTGCCTGTGCTGCTTGCTTATGTTCTTTTTGTATTTTTGAAAATTAATTGAATATTGCAAACACAGTGATCACCCTAGTAAAAGTAGATTAGCTGCACATCCCTGATGATTTCCAAGTGGTCAGGGACAACTTTTTCATGATAGTAATAGTAGTAGTAATAATCTTCTTAATTTTTTTAGATGCTTTTGCTTTAAAATATTTTGAATATGTTTTTACTACATTGGCCATTGATGCCCTACTCTCCTTTGAGAGGAAGGGCAGGACAGACAGACAAGCAAACAAACAAATACTTTTTTTGCAAAGCAAGAAAACTGAAACTAAGATGTTTTTCTACATTGTTTTCAATAATATGTGCATTTTTATACACACTTTGTACAGGCATATGCAGTTTTGTACAGTTTACTTGGCTGGACAACTGCTTGGAAAATTGGCTGTGTTTGGCTTTGGTTTCAGAAAGTGTGAATTTGGTGAATTCTCCTTTGAATCCAACCTGAATTTAATTTCTCCACTGTGGAGTGAGCCACTTTGGTCATATTAGGACCTCTCAGGGGAAAAGGCAAAGTATAAATAAATATGAAGTGGTGCTTTTTTCCTAGAAAAAGAGGTGCCAGAACTCACCATGAACACATCCCTTGTTCTCTTAGAATGGCAGTGGCACCTACCTAAGAGATGCTGGAACTCAGTTCTGGTGAGTTCCAGCTGAAGGAAGCCCTAAATATGATGATGATGATGCTTCCTACTAAGTAAATATGCAAATGACTTGTTGTTGTTTAGTCATTTAGTCATGTCCGACTCTTCGTGACCCCATGGACCAGAGCATGCCAGGCACTCCTGTCCTCCACTGCCTCCCACAGTTTGGTCAAACTCATGCTGGTAGCTTCGAGAACATTGCAAAAATTCTGCAATGGCTTAATTTGATAAAAATCATTGAGTACTTAAGTAATTAATAACAGATAAGGCAGGATAAAAATGCCAATGTGCCAGAAAATAATTCCATTTTTTATGATCACAGTGGGGAATCAGATTCCAAGCAAAAGATGTATAAAAGGTTTTGAGATATTTTGTTTAATGGATTACTTTTTATTATAACACATTTTAAAATATGACAGCTAATCCCATCTTGTACAAACATTTCTTTGTTGAAACCTAATAAAAAAGCCTCTGATAAATATGTCTGTGCAAAACAGCTGTAAGTAAAGCTGTGAGAATAGCTTGCTTCCAATGACAAGTGGAAAACAGATGGCAGAGTGGAGAAAAGTATTATTCAAAATAAATTCTGTTGAAAGAAAATGTACTTTGTAAAGCACTCCATTCCAAGGTATACATCACCTTGCAGTATATAGTTATGGAGGGGAAAGTGTATCTCCACATATTAATTTGCACTGCATGGGGGTGGAAGTATTTAAAGACTTAAGGAACATATTGCAAAGGGCACAGATATTATTCGCTGCTAAACAACAACTAGATTCATTGTTGGGCATGAAAGAAATAATGATTGGCTTTTTGGAAAAATTATTTTAAAAGATTCAAATGACCTCCACTTCATCAGTTCTAAAAGGCTACAAAAAAGCCAAGTAAAGATGAAAATAATTATCATTGAACAAGGTAGAAAAGAAAGTGTTACCTGCAACAAAAACTTGGAATATGGAGTGCTATGGTACAGTGTTTCAGCCAGCCATGCCTGCCTCCATGATACTCTTTTCCATTCCACCTGCAATCTAGCTTCCTCTTGCTCCCATCTCCTTTAGCCATCATTCCATGGCCATTTCAGTAGCCATTGGGCTATTTTGGAGGTCTTTCCTGTGTTAGATTCCCCTCCCAACCGATATTTTGCACTTCCACAAACCTTGGTGTTTCCCAAGCATGCTGATACTCCGCATTTATGTATGGTTGGTGGTGTTTTGACTGTTAGTTTCTGTTTGCCACTGAGCAGCTGCTTAGAGTCACAAGGCTCTGTTTACATTCCACACATTCCATACTGTTGGAAGTCTCAGGGGAGATAGATGTGACGTACTGGTTTTCCTGTTCCTTTGTTCCTTTGGTTCAGTTGCTCTCTGCTTTCACAGAGAGAGGATGTATATTTCTTTGCTGTCTGTGTAGCTTAGAAATAAAGCATAGCATGTAGCCATAAATCTCATCACTTCTGCATGCTGTTTTGGATTCTCTGCTGGATGGGATGTGCCTGGAGCCTTATCAGAGGCTCAGGTCATTAATTATCATCGGGTGCGACTCGGCCGGAAGATGAGCTTTATCAGCTCAGTCGAACGCAGATTCCGACATTGACAACATCAGGCAGGTGTTGGAAACCTTTGGCTCTGCAGATCTTGCTAAACTACCATTCCCATTTTCTGCCCTTCCTTTTGAAATACTTCACTGCTATAAAACAACATCATCTGAGTGCAGACCGAGAAGTAACAGGGACGTATTACAGGTGCAATCAATTAGTGCAATTAAAACAGACAGCTCTGATGGGCAATGATTTATCAAGCAATGTTTAAAGAAGAATGCAAAATTAGAGTAAGGTCTATCTTTGAGCTTTAATGTATCATCAAGATGCAGACTCTGGGCTAATTAGGGGACTTCATAGAAGAACCAAAGACAGAAAAGCGAAAGGACCATAGAAGAGATATTGCAATTGGAGGGGGGCAGTTTTCTGCTGCTATTAATATACTAAAACAGTAGATATTGTTTGCCATTTGTGACTAAAGGAGGACTTACTTTATGTCAGGGTTGCCAATAGCCCATGGGTGCTAATGTGCCTTCCAGTAGCTCCTATGATAACTGAAAAGGTGTCAGTAAATATCCTCTAAAGTCCGCAATGCACTTTTTGCTGTTTTCTGCTTAGCTCCTATTTCTCCTGGCTTGGATTTTCCTACATGCCCCCTTAAACATACTGCATTTCATTAGACACCATCTTCCTATCTGTTCATGGCTTGGATGCATGGCTATTATATTGTGGGCCCAGTTTTATGGAACTCTTTTCTGCCTGAGGTCAAATAGCCCCTTCCCTGTTGAACTACCTGCGCTTACTGAATACCTTTACAGTGATATCTCAGTTTAAGAACAGTCCAGTTTAAGAACGATTTGGTTTACAAACTCCACAAAACTGGAAATAGTGTCTTGGTTTGAGAACTTTACCTCAGTCTAAGAACAGAATCCAAATGGTGGAAGGGCACTGGCGGCTGATTAGGGAAAGTGTGACTTGGTTTAAGAACAGACTTCCGGAACGGATTAAGTTTGTAAACTGAGGTACCATTGTATTAGTATTCGAGCAGGCTTTTAAACTGAATTTTGATTTTATATTTTAAACACATCTTTAGTCTTCTTGTGATTAAGCAGCACTCTTGAAATAAATAAATAAAATTATTTATGCATTCTTGCTACCCCAGAATGCATTGGATAAAGGGATGCATAGGAATGCTTTAAATAAAAATAAATAAACCCACTCAATGGAAAGGGACAGACTTTTGCTCAGCACTTAGCTTACTAATATTCTAGATCTATCCACAACCCCAGTGTGGAAAACTGTCACAAGTTTGCAATTGTAGAGAGAGAAATCTATCTGATTACTGTGGGGGAGAAGGGGGAAGAAAGAATTTGTCCGTTGTATAAAAGCATGTTAAGTGAGAGGCTCTTCAGCTGATACCTGCCACTGCAGCAGAACATTTTCAACATATTATCTTTCTATTTCGAAGGAGAAATGTTTATGGAACTCTTCAATTAGTAGCAATTTTAAATACATTGTATAACAAGTGGCAATACTGAAGGGTGATTTTGCTGTTGCATTATCTGAGTTGTGCTCCTAATGAAACTTGTCAACAATGCAAGCTATCCAGTAACTAAAAATATAGCTTCACATGATTAGAAGAACATTAGTTGAGCTTGTCAAGGTAGTCTCTCACAATCGTGTCAATGGGAAGAAGCTGAATAGTGCTTCTGCAGAAGCCCATTAACAGAACAGGTGCTGTTTGGAAGTAATGTCTTTTAATGTACTCCAAGAATTTAATCTCCCATTCCTATATGCCAATCTTTCCTTCCTTAAGACCAGAAAATCCTAAGCATGCCTACCTGGGCATAAATCCCATTGACTTCAATGGGGCTTCCTTCAAGGTTGACATGCCTAGGATTCCACTTTAAGTCATTCAGGTTTCAAACTAAAATCACATGGTTTTCTTTAACCAGGATTAAAAAGCAACAGCAACCCCAAATCAGTACATGATGAGTGAAGAGCAAAGGAGACTGCATGTAACAGGATTTCAGCTCTTAAAACAGGAAAGCAAATACAACCT
Organism: Podarcis liolepis; assembly: GCF_965112155.1. NCBI lineage: Eukaryota > Metazoa > Chordata > Lepidosauria > Squamata > Lacertidae > Podarcis > Podarcis liolepis. The sequence goes on along the minus strand of NC_139556.1, from coordinate 35,905,042 downwards.
AATAGGCATTACTGATACCTGGTGGGATGAAACTCATGACTTTGAATGTAGAATTAATCTCAATTGGGACAAATGTCAGGTTCTAGACCTAGGCAGGAAGAACTAGCTGCACAAATATAAGATGGGGGACACCTGGCTTGCCAGTACAGTGGTACCTCGGGTTACAAACTTAATTCGTTCTGGAAGTCCGTTCTTAACCTGAGTTACCACTTTAGCTAATGGGGCCTCCCGCTGCCACCGTGCCGCCACGCGATTTCTGTTCTCATCCTGAGGTAAAGTTCTTAACCCAAGTTACTACTTCCAGGTTAGCGGAGTCTGTAACCTGAAGTGTTTGTAACCCGAGGTGTTTGTAACCCAAGGTACTACTGTAGTACATGTGAAAAGGATCTAGGGGTCTTAGCTTAACATGAGTGTGATGCAGCAGCTAATGCTGTTCTAGGCCAGGCATAGGCAAACTCGGCCCTCCAGATGTTTTGAGTCTACAATTCCCATCATCCCTGACCACTGGTCCTGTTAACTAGGGATGAGGGGAGTTGTAGTCTCAAAACATCTGGAGGGCCGAATTTGCCTATGCCTGTTGTAGGCTGTATCAACAGAAGTATAGCATCCCAATCAAGTGAAGTAATAGTACTGCTCTATTCTACCTTGGTCAGACCACACCTGGGGTGGTGTGCCACAATTTAAGAAGGGTATTGACAAGTTGGAATGTGTGCAGAGGAGGGCAACCAGGATGACAGGGTCTGGAAACCAAGCCTTATGAGGAACAGCTGAGGGTATGTTTAGCTTGGAAAAGAGAAGGAGATGATATGATATGAGGGAGATATGATAGCTATCATCAAATATCTATAGGGCTGCCACATGAAGGATAAAGCAAGCTTGTTTCTTCTGTTTCAGAGGGTAGGACCCAAACCAATGGATTCAAGTTACAAGAAAGGAGATTCTGACTAAATATCAGGGGGGGAAATCTCTGATGGTAAAAGCTGTTTGACAGTGGAACAGATTCTCTCAGAAGGTGGCGGCCTCTCCTTCCTTGGAGGTTTTGAAGCAGAGGTTGGATGGTCATCTCTGATGCTTTAGTTGAGATTCCTGCATTGCAGGGGATTGGAATGGATTACTCTTGTGGTCCCTTCCAACTCTACAATTCTGTGAATCTGGCATTCATTCCCGGCTTTATAAACTATGGTTTTATGAAACCTGGATCATTATGTTTGAACTTGACCAAATTGCCTTCCAGAGAAAATTCTGCTTTGTGAACTGTTAAGCTTCAAAGAAAGCTGAGAATCCCTAAAAATGTCGCCTTCTGGTTTAAATGATTGTCATCAGCACTGAGTGCTATTTCCCTGGATGGTGTTGTTTAAAAGCCAATGAAAAATCCACATCTAAACAGTTCTAAATGAATTAAGTGATTGTACCAATTGACTGATCAATGCTTTCTCCCCAGAAGTAATGCTCACATTAAATTCTAAGATAAATAATCTTACCAAGCAGCTAAACAATCTTACTAAGATTCTAAATCCAAGCACAGCTACATGTACCTCAATTCCCAGGGAAAATTAAGTGCTGCTGAAGGGGAGGGAGAAGTCTTACTGAATCACAGTCTAAGAAGCTGGAACTCTGTAAGATAAAACACAAAATGCTTCTGTTAGATGTGTACAGGTGGTTGGAGAGCAGGAGGGATTTCCCCTGATATATCATGGTGCAATTGTCTAGGAACATTTTGTTGTTCTTTGAAGCATCTGGTACAGGCTTGTCTCCAGAACTGCAAGATGCTTTGGTAACGTCAATGTTCCTAGGAATTTCTCATTTTATTACTGGATCCTGTAAGCTTGCAATAGAGTTCTTTCACTACTATCAAGATAAGGAAAGTACAAACTGCAGTAGCTTTACTATGTGTGCAATTTTTCCTAGTTGCTATAAGTGTCATTAAGTAAACTGAGGGCTTAGATTGTTGCTAATGGCCAAATAGCTGGGCAGTTTCAGTTGTTTTAATTCTCACTGTACAGACGCCGCCTTAATGTGAACAGAGTAGAAGGAGAAATCATTGATTAGAAAACATTTCATCATTAAATGTACTTTATTATAGAAGCCAGTGGCTAGCGATTGCCCACTGTATGAATAAGAGCAACAGGTGATGTGTCATAGAGAGTATTCAAGTTAGAATCGTGCCATATTTATTTTTATTTTTTGAGTTTCTCATTGTTTGGAGGAAGGGCAAAATGAAGCCCTCCTGAAACAGTTTTGGGTTTGTTTTTTTCTTTTTGTGGGGTGGAGGAATTCCTCCATAACTTCTTGGGAGAACGGCTCCTGCCACAGCTTCCAGCCACCTTCCTGGAATGCCTTGGGAGCAATTCACTTTGCATTTCACTTTGCATTGCACCACCCCCAAGGCATTCTGGGAAATCTAGCAGGCTCTCCCCCCAGCTTGCAGATGGCCCAACACTTCCTAGGAATCCTCAGAAAAGTAGGTTGCCATCCATATAAACACATGGATAATTTTCTCCCATCTCGAGAAAGCAGAAATAGACTCCCCTGCTTTTTTCACAAGGGAAGAATATGTTCTGGAAACTTGTGGAAGGATTTTGGGTCAGCCTTAATTCTAGTCCCATCTAGTTTTGAAAAACCCATTATGAACAGAAGACAGATGGGTAGATAGTTCTTATGTCAATGGATGAGTTATAATGGAGTTTTAAAATAGACTGAAAGCCAATCCAGATGTCGAGTTGTCATTTCCCTTATGCTCCCCAATTGCTCCATCTTGTTATTGCCTTTATCTATTTCTGGTAATACTTAATATGAAATGTTGATAAATTTCATTATCCCCCCCCCCCCCAGTTAATTTATGAGATTATATTTAAAAGAAATGAAAATGCAAAGAAATCCCTGATCCAGTACTGGAATGATATTCAGCAAGTCAATTACATTTACTGTAAGAAATTTGCTACAGTAATTTATGCATGTAAAAAAAGAATCCCAACCCTCTTTATATAGGTGACAGATACCTAAATAAATTCAAGTGTCTGGATATTCCTGAACCAACCAAAATGAATATGGACAGTTACACACATTACTTGTAAGTGTGGGGTAAGGAAAGATGTTTTAGGCTAAGACTAGGGCAACTAATTCCACATTGTCAAAGAGGAAGTGCACCCAAAAAGAGGACAAAATGCTAATTTAGAAACAATTGCTAGGATCAAAATAGAAATACAATGCATCTCGCCATAGTGGGGAGGAATGTGACAAGGTGACATGTCTGCCTGCTCAGCTGAATGCCCAGGCAAACTGTTTTGCAGTGGAATCCTGTGTGTAAAGTCAGCCCCATCATGTACAGTGGGGCTAACCTAAAGGTAAGCGGATATGCAGGACTGCAACCTGACTGAAAGAACTGCCTTAAAGGAAATGTGCACAGGTAAACTGTACATAGAGAGGAAAGGAGATTTGGGTCGTTAATTTTGGGCAGTGAAAATGCGCAGAAGTAAGACCTTAAGTAGCCTACTTTTCTCTGCCCCATGCAATCTTGGCAATGCCATTTTCTTTTTTAAATAGGGGAAAGAAACACACAAGTCTATTGAAGGTCTAGTTCCACCAGTTCCACCTTAAAGTTAACATTACAAAATGAAAAGGAATGGACTTTCCTTTTTTTTGTAATGAATGCCCATGTATCAAATATCCATCAATAGCCAGCTCATGATAAGCTTATCACCTCCCAATTTGATTTCCAGTATAGGGGTAATGGCCTTGCTCGGAGAGCAACACTCGTTGATGGCTGACTGGTCATGTTGTGACTAATGATAGTAGTTACCAAGGACAGGGCCAATTTCCTAGAAAATACACAGCTCTCCAGCACATGGAAGTTAATGTGCACACAGCAGCTTGGCACAGCCAATGTGGAAACTGATCAACAAGCGGTATTGGCTCCATTGTCAATGTCTGCGTAAATAAAAGAAAAAAAGCTGATGCCAAGCTTTTCATTTAGCCTGGCAGAAGGCATGAAAAAGGCTCCATCTTCCTTGAAAGCAAGGCTTGGTTTTAATATGTAGCAGCATGTATACCACTATTCCTAAGATACTCATGTGAACAGAAGGCATTCCATTATTTGACTAAGCTTTTCCCCCTTTGTGATTCCCAGCAACTTAATCCATTAGGTTGGCCTAATGATGGTATTGCTGTAATATGGTCTTAATTTTTTCCCCCTACAGGCCAACATGGCTACTTTTATTCTATGTGCAGCTATGCTGCTGCTGAGATCGTGTATCAGATTCCATGAGTGTTGTTATTTTCCACCAGAATGGGGAGGGGCTGCTGCTGCTTGAAGCACTAGTGCAGTTCTTTACAGGGACTGTGAGCATCAATCACAATTAGGCTGTTAGGTTTGACAATTCTAACACAACCACCCCAGCTCCTTATGGAACCTGCGAGAAATTTGTAAACACATGCTCTGGCTTTGAAAATCTAAAATGTTTTCTGACCCCCTTGGGTATTATATTTGTTCTAATAGGACTGGTTCTAGTGTCCTTAAATTTTCACTATTTCCCCCCCTAATTCAGACTTTTATTTGTTACAGGGATTCTCATAAAAATTTGCAAACAAATTACAAACTGTGGTTAATGAGCTATACCATAACCCCTGCTTTATCCTTTCTCATTCCAGCCATCTGTTTTCCTGTTTTATTATCCGCCTGCAAGCTAATCTACCTACTTTATTTCCCCTTTCATAAAAAATACTGCTGTGAAAGATTTCAAATGTCTGCCTAGTTTTATCTTTATTTTTAGTTCTTTTAATATTGTGTTTTATCCGTTTCCAGTCCATGCACACTTTCAAGATTTCCCACCATAAAGTGCAAATGGTAATTCTAGTTAACTTTAGTCATCCTGATTTATCTGACCTGTTGATTAGGAGCATCAGGTCTCAAAAAATTTAAAAGGAACAACTCTGTTTTTCACATGTAATATTTAAAAATCACAAAGTGATGTAAAAGTTACAATAAAATTCATACTTATGCAACAACAGAACCATTCTGGGAGCTATCTCAGAATGGTCAAGGCTCCTAACAGTGTAGTGGTTAGAGTGTTGGACTAGGACCTGGGAAACCTGGGGTCCAATCCTGACTCAGTCACGACCCTTGCCCATTCACTGTCTCTTGGCCCAACCTCACAGGGTTCGGAGGGGGGAGCCATATAGCCACCTTGAACACCTTGGAGGAATACAGTGGTGCCCCGCAAGACGAATGCCTCGCAAGACGGAAAACTCGCTAGACGAAAGAGTTTTCCGTTTTGGAGGTGCTTCGCAAAACGAATCTCCTATGGGCTTGCTTCGCAAGACGACAATGTCTTGCGAGTTCCTGCGGGTTTTTTTCCCTTCCCCCCCTTTTTCTAAGCCGCTAAGCCGCTCATAGCTGATCCGATCAGCCGATAAGCCACTAAAAGCCGCTGAAAGCCGCTAATAGTGCTAATCCACTAATCCATCAATGGGCTTGCTTCGCAAGACGAAAAAACCGCTAGACGAAGAGAATCACAGAACGGATTCTTTTCGTCTTGCGAGGCACCACTGTAGTGGGATAAATCTGTAATACAGTGGTACCTCAGGTTAAGAACTTAGTTCATTCTGGAGGTCTGTTCTTAACCTGAAACTCTTCTTAATCTGAGGTGTGACTAGCTAATGGGGACTCCCACTGTCGCCGCGCCACTGCCGTGCGATTTCTGTTCTCATCCTGAAGCAGAGTTCTTAAAACCCGAGGTACTATTTCTGGGTTAGCAGAGTCTGTAACCTGAAGCGTCTGTAACCTGAAGCACCTGTAAGCCAAGGTACCACTGTAAAGCATAAAATAAAAAATAACAGTACAATCATATAAGTACATGTCCTTTCAAATGCAAGCCCCACTGAGCTCAGTGGAACTTATTACAAGGTAAGTGTGGTTAACAGAGATGAGAAACCTGTGAATCTCCAAGTATGGTTGGCTACAACTCTCAACAGCCCCAGTGAACATACACAATGGTCTAGCCCAGGGGTTGTCAACCTGGTCCCTACTGCCCACTAGTGGGCATTTCAGGATTCTAGGTGGGCAGTAGGGGGTTCTACGGCACAAGCTGAATCCTCCTTCCATCGAGCACTGGTGGGCGGTAAGGAAATTTTACCATCAAGAAAGATGCATTAGTGGGCGGTAGGTATAAAAAGGTTGACTACCCCCAGTCTAGCCTCATGGGAATTGTAGTTGAGCAAAATCTGGAGGGCCATAGACATTCCTTGTCTCTAGAATTCCTACCTAACTGTGTACAGTGGTACCTTAGATTACATACACTTCAGGTTACAGACGCTTCAGGTTACAGACTTCGCTAACCCAGAAATATTACCTCGGGTTAAGAACTTTGCTTCAGGACGAGAACAGAAATCGTACTCTGGCTGTGCAGCAGCAGCGGGAGGCCCCATTAGCTAAAGTGGCATTTCAGGTTAAGAACAGTTTCAGGTTAAGAAAGGACCTCCGGAACGAATTAAGTTCTTAACCCGAGGTTCCACTGTAATCTAATCTATGTCATTACTGAGGAGCTCAGCCTTATTTTTCTTTTAAGTACAGTATGCCCCTAGCACTTTGACATCTCCAGTTTCTTAATGGAAGTATAGAAAACAAAAGCATAGAATCACAACACAAGAAAACTGCAGTGTGTGCTTGCTGACGACTACCTACATTTAACTACAAAGTAGTGTGAGGCCCTACAAATGGAAATGTTAAATGATTCAAGGACAGAAATGAATGGTTTTGCCTTCATCTAGCACATGATATCTGCTCGGCAATCTCACAACTCTGTGCCTATATCACAGCAGCTGAAGGGATATGTCAAGCTATTGGGTTGGAGAGGTGTGTGTGTGTGTTTGTGTTTACAAACTATAAAACATAGTACAAAAGAACAGACTGTGACTACAGGGGGGAGAAACAGACTTATGAAATGTTCATTCTATGAAGTTTACAGCCCAAGTGTTTAGAAGAGAGAGGTGATAAACTTACTTTAGAAAGAAAGAAAGTTGATATTCCACAGAAGCTAACACAATTCCTCAGATAGCACAAAGCTGCCTTGGGGCCATTTTCTGCTCTTAAACCGTATGTAGTGCAAGTCAGTGGATATTGGAAAGCAAGAAGCAGAGGGCTGAAGAACCAGCTGGGGTATAGCAGAGGTGCCTGTAGAAATGTTCCACTATCAGACAGGACAAGGAATACATTTAATACCGAGAGTAAAACAAACTCAGGGCCATTTCACTGGTTGTGGTGGTGATGAGGGGGAACAGGACACACAGTTAATTTGTGCTTCCTGTTCCCGGGAACAGATATGAAATTATATCTGTGCATCTCTCACAGCAAGGTGTCCATGCGCTTGTGGGGGTAACACAAGATTTATTTCAGACTTCCTTTTCCTCACCACCACAACATCACATCTAAAATGGCTATCTGGCAGCCTAATAAATCTTGTTGCTTCTGTAGAAAAACTAGTTTAGAAACAATTTTATGGTTGTAAGGATAGTTTGAATCCTTCCTTCTTGGAGTTTTAGCTCCTGTTTTGTTTATATCTGGAGTGGGGATCCCTCTTCAGGCTGAGGGCCACATTCTTTTCGGTACAGCATTCTGGGGGGCCATATGCAAGTGAGATGCAGAGACAAAAGTAGGTGGAGCCCTGGATGTATAAGTTAGGTTTGTATAGTAGGCTTGTTTCTGCATGCACACACACACACACACACACCTCTCTAGCCTCCATCCAGACATGCAAGAGGCCTCATCAGAGTTCAAGAACACATTCCATTGAGGCAAAAGCATTCAGAGTGCAAAGCAGGGACACAGAGGGGTGAGGCATGGGGGAGAGATATGATAGCCAAAGAGAGAGACATAGAGGACCCGCAGGTCTGAGGTACCCAACCCCATACATACGGTTTTGGGTCTTCCCTCTGAATTAGTACTGATCTCTTTAAATGTTTCCCAGAACTAAGAGGTTAGGTAGTCATTTGACTTCTCACCCACAACTCCAGGCTCATATGCCCATCCCTTTCTCCTTGTAGCATCCAGGACTGTAGTTTGGCCCAACACTGGCCGCCTAAGAGAGTGGGCAAGCCATACAAAGGACTAGTTGAGAAGCAAGGCAACTGGCAGGAGAGGTTAGTTGTCACTACTTCAGTGCCAAACAAGAGATAGAAGCCACCTCTGGACGAAGGCCTGGAAACCCCAACTTGACTGCAAGAGTGATGTACCAAAAACCAGTTTATTTTGGATCTGCATTATTTGCTGTACAAAGGAATATATGTCTTTAATGTAAACTTTTAGCCTGCAGGCTCCAAAAAAATGAGGCAGGGCCACTGTGGAGTCAATACCAGTTAGGATCAGACCTGTAACATACTGAAGCAAAACAACTGAACAGAATGTGACTTTTAATGATTAACTGTATCTGTTTGGGGGCACTCTGAGGTGATCACAAAGCTACTTAAATTGGCTCTAGTCTATAAAGGATCATGCTGCAATAAAGGTGCCTTTTCAAGTGCCACAGGACTCAGTTGTGTGGCACATCACATCACTGTTTACTTAAGGCTGTAAATTCGGAGAATGCTTAGTATTTAGATCCCCCTTACAGGGATTATTATATTTAAAAAATTGCTTCAGAAAATGCCTTAGCATTATAACCATCTTCAAAATTTCTGTTTTGCTGCAATGCAGGAGTGATGCATAGATTATCTTTAATTATCCTCACTACAGAAAGCTTGCAGTGTCGCTTGTAACAGAATCAGTCGTGAAATCCTGTACACACTGACTCAGAAAATACCCAACTGTATTTAATGGGGTTTGCTCCCAGGTAAGCGGTCCTAGGATTGCAGCCTAAAAGTGGTTTCTCTGTATTTTGTGTTAAGGCTATTTTAATATTTGCATTTTTAAAACAATTAAATCCTCCTTATGTATTTACCATTTCATTCATTTTTCCACTGTCATTTGATCAATGATCACTTCACCCAAATCCCAATAATGAAGATTTAAGGTGAATCTAGGCAGCACCATTTACCTGGTTCTAGTTTTCTCTAGTGAATGCAGCCATATGAGCAACACCAAAAACTCAGGAAGGCAGGGGAATGACAAAACTACCCTCTCACATAGATAAACTCTTCTGATGATCATTTCCCTCATGTAGCTCCATGCCTGCTTTGCAACATACTGTCTGTAAATCTGTTCCTATTCACTCAGGCATGCCTGTTAGAGAAGTCTCTTATATTTTAACACATTTGTCTCATGGGAGGCATCTGCCTGATGGTGCATGTGGGAGATCTGCTGTATATACACAGAGCTAATTCTCTTCAGTGCAAGTAACGTTCTTTGAGAAGAATGGAAATCTCAAAGTGCTTTCTCTGTGGAGTTTAACATTGAGATTTCTGAGCCAGAACAAAAGGAAGGGGGGCAGACAAAATCACAATCCCTTAGCCCACAAACACAATCATAAAGGCACAACCCTACCATGCACAGATACATCCCACACTAGGGAGCACACCAGTGCAAGTAGATAAATAGGTACAGCTGTGGCAGGAAGGTAAACAGCATTTCTGTGCTCTCTGGCTTCCGTCATGGTGTTCTGTTGCACCAGAAGTGGCTTAGTCATGCTGGCCACATGACCTGGAAAGCTGTCTGTGGACAAATGCTGGCTCCCTCAGCCTGAAAGCGAGATGAGCACCGCTGTGCAGGTCCCGGGGGGAGGTTACCATGGGGCGAGGTCCAGGACCTGAGTTGAGGGTCGGCAGACAGTCCTCCACGGGCGAAGCGGGGTGCAAAGCGAAGAGCCGGGCAAGGACAGGAACTCTGGAGGAACAGGACTGGGTGCTGGCCGAAACAGCTCTTCAATGACGTTGCTCCCACAACTTGGGACCAGGCTGACTGGCCTTTATCTTCTCTGAGGCCAGGGGCGGTCCCGGCCCCCAGGTGACCCACGTCTTCTGGCCTTAAGGTGAGCACTCCTCTTGGGAGAAACCAGTTCCGTCTCCCTCTCTGCCCTGAGCCTCTGCAGCTCAGGAGAGGCTGGAGGGTTACTGGACCCAGGGGGAGACTCACCTTCCCCTGACAGGGCTGGGAGAGGCGCATCTGTAGGCAATGTGTCCTCAACCACCTCCGGAGCTAGAGTGGATTCACCTGGTGCCTGCTCCTGAGGATCCGGCACAGGTGCAGGCGCTTCAGAATCAAGGCCCTGCCCCAGTTCAGCCGGCCCTGGAGGCGGGGACTCCTGTGCAGGCTGGGATTCCTCCAGTTCAGCCTCTGAATCGGATTCCCAGGCCATCACAGCCGCAACCCCATAGTCGCCTTTGATGGGACTTAACCGTCCAGGGATCCTTTACCTTTTTTACCTTTACACACCACACTCATCCTTTAATTTGCCAGATAAATGATCTATTTGTTTCAATATCCCCCCCTTTTTGGCAATGCACATTATAGGTGCTGAACTCCCTGGCATGGAGTTTCTCTGGCATGTTGGGAATGACTGGGGATCAGAATTAAAATGTTGTTTATTGTGAAATCATTATATGAATCTATGTTGCAATCACGTTTGGAATGCTGTGTATGTTTCTGGCTGTCCTCTCACAAAGGGGCTACTGTATTTCTAAACATGGGACAACAGTCAGTTCTGTAATTTTAAACATGTAGCTTAATGGTCTTAAGGGGACTCCTCCCTTCAGATGGTAATGTGTTTCACCTCCCTTATTTCACATGGGACAGCCTAGTCCCACTGTGCGTGGGACAGGCTGAGCAGGGCCTGAACCTCTGCCCCCAAGTCTGCCTTGGTGACCCCCACCATCTGGAAAGAGTCCCCAAAGTTATCAAGGGATCAGAACACCATCCCTGAGTCTGGCTGTCTGAAGTCTTTGGGAATGTTTCATTTAGAAGAGGGGAAATTGAATGGGGAACGTTAATGTAGAGACTTAAATAAAATGTTGATTTGTATTAAGCAGATAGATATTCTTCTCCTTTTTCATTAAGGACTTCAAGGTCACGAAAATAAATTGATCAGCAGGAGGTCCTGGGATTGCAAGGTGAGGAATATCTTCACTCCATATCATTAGCTTGTAGCCATTGTCAGTTTATTTATATGCCAAATTATCCACAGACACATTTGTGCTCAAAGAGGTCTACAGAAACCAACAGTCCAAACAGAGGAGTACAATAATTGTCAAAAATAATTGTGTGTGTGTGTGTAAATCTCACTACAACATAACACTCAGGGTTCATCAAATAAATTCATTTTACGTAATATCAAAAGCAAACGAAGTGAGCATGAAGCTTACCAACAGGCCAATTAACAGTATCCTAAAGTAGTCCCCACACTGATAGTATTAGTACTTCAGGAACCTTCCCCCAATGTCAAATTGCCTCCCCTATGAAGGCCCCATAGAGCAGGAACATGTGGCAAACACTGTCTGTCTGTCTGTCTGTCTGTCTCTCTAACCCCACCCCTCCCCATTAGCAGACCAAATCTCTGCATTAAGGTATAAAAAGAGGGCTGTTGCCTTTGCACCCTGTTTATAGGCTTCTTGGAGACATCTCACTGGCCGCTTTGGGAAACAAGATGCTGAACTAGGTAACCCCTTGGTCTGACTCACCAGGGCTCTTCTTGAGTTCTCATCTATTTTTATCAGGGCTGCAAGTGTGTCCCGGGAGTTGGAATCTTCCACTCTATTGGCATTCTCTCTGTTTGAAGAGAGTCGCCCTTGTTCCCCAGCTGCAATCGCAACTCAGTTCTATAATTGCCACTAGTACTTCTATAGACATCAGACAGCTGCAGGCCACAGTGAGACTTGGATGTAAACAGCATCCTTAAGTAAAAGTTCACTTTGGGATTCCATCCCTGTGTGTGCCATAAAACTTCCACACAACCTGTCACATCTCTCCATGGCTGCTTTATGTGCTATCCTGGACTTTAAAAAAACCAGCAGGTATGACCTTCATTCTCTGTGTGATTAATGATAGCAAACAATTGTATTTTAAAGACAAATAAGGCAGAGTAACTAGGGATGAGAAAAATTAATTAGGTGAAGAAGTTTTGCATTAGTTATGCAGATTGTGGGCCAAATTTAATTGATTGCTTCAATTTTACACACTGTACCATCTCATTTATTCAAATGGTTCAAGAGACATATAAATTATTTCAGTAAACATAGACGTGACACAATCGCTGTTTACAAAGTTATGCTGAAATTGGGCCAGGCAGAGAGTTTAGCAGGGATCTGGCTACATTTGTGTGTTTGTGTGTGTGCATGCATGGCTTACGAATGGGAGAATAAGTTCATTTAATTCACATTTTAATGCAAACTTAATTAATTCACACACACACACCCGAGAGAGAGAGAGAGAGAGAGAGCGAGAGAGACACCAACACAATTGTCTTTCCAGATTTGCAGTTGTCCAAATTGTGTAATGCAGTTTTCCAACCAAACAAAATTTGTAAAAATGCATATAATCATGAATAAAACCAAAAAAAATGTGTTGTATTGGGGAAATTGTTTCCAAAAAAGGACAAAATTGCATACAAAATGTGTATATTAGGAGAACTGCACACTAAAAACATTCCAAATTTTCATTTGGACTTTAAAGACTTTAAAAACAAACAAACCTGCGTCCTGAAATGGCAGCCAATGTGCGTTTGATTTACGATCATTGTCATTTGAGAACCTAAGTAATTACCAGCCAGTTGCCAACCTCCCTTTTAGGGCAAGGTTCTTGAGTGGGTGGTCATTGACCAAATCCAGGCCTTCTTGGGGGAGATTGATTTTCTAAATGCATTTCAATAGAGGGTTCAGCCTGGCTTTGGCCCCAAAACTGACCTAGTTGCCCTCGCCATCTTTACCCAGGGCTGCAAGGTATGTGGGGCACCTGGGCGCTGAATTCTGGGGGGCACCAGGTGCCTACCGTTGAAGCCACCTAAGCTCTTAACTATCTACCTGTTATGAAATAACAAATAATTTTGATCAAGCTAGAAAAACAAAATACATACATACCTAGGTATCACCGAAATGTATACCTACTGTTTCACTAAAGGACTTTCGACTTTGTGCGCTCATTTACCAAAGATGCGCCGCACCAGCAGCGGCACTTGTCAGACTCAACGACGGCGCTTGTCATTCTCAACGGTGCCATGCATGCAAAATTAACTCTTACATCAAAATATTACGTTACGTGTTGTACTGAGCTGCTCTGCAGCAGCGGGGTCAGTGGCACCTTTGACATGACTGATGTTTCTCCTAAGTAGGTGCCTAAATAAATAAATAAATAAGTTTAAGTGTGGTGGTGTTGTATACTTAAGTATAAGTGTATTGTAAATAAATGAGCAAATAAAAAAGTTTGTTTCTTTTCCCTTCCTTCTTTCGTAAAGAAGAGATAAGGCATAAGCGTGGTGTCTGACATATGCATAATAAGAGTTAAGTAGGGGGCTAAACTAAATTCGGGGGCAATGGTGGGAATCTTTGCACCCCGGTAGCGCATATACTAAAGACGGTGCTGCTAGATGCCATATATGATGACAGATGCAATGTGTCCCTGTTAATCCTCCTTGACCTCTTGGTGTCTTTCAATAACACTGACCACTGTATCCTTCTGGTGAGGCGGTCTGAGTTGGGAATGCTTTGCAGTTGATCCTGTCCTACTTGGATGGTCATCTTCATTGGGTGATGCTTGGAGTTTTCCACTACCATGGGACCTTCAATGTGGGGCCCCTTAGTACTCAATTCTATCCCCTTATTATTTGCTATCCATCTATCTATCCATCTATCTATCCATCTATCTATCTATCTATCTATCTATCTATCTATCTATCTATCCATCCATCTATCTATCTATCTATCTATCTATCTATCATCTATCTCTATCTATCGATCGATCTATTATTATTATTATTATTATTATTATTATTATTATTATTATTATATTTTTAATTTATTATTATTATTACTACTACTACTACTACTACTACTACTACTACTATTATTACTATCCCACCCATTTGGGCAGCTTCCAGAGTATATGAAGCTACTGAGTGGAGACATCAGCAGTATGCATTCATTCCAGTATCTTATTCTTATATATGAAAACAAGAAGTGGAATCCCACTACTTTGGATACTATATTGATTGGATAACTTATTGACTGGAAAGGCAGTATACCGTTAAAGGAAGAATTATGTACACCCTTATTGAAATGAACAAAAGTTCTTTATATGTACATACTTGGAACCGTCCTGCCAAAGTTGTTTCCTCCATAAGGTCATAATGGGGGGAAATGCATACTGTAGTAAACAACATGTGATAAATGAACACAACATAGTGGCCTTTAGGATTAATGAGCTATTTTCTAACGAGATATAAACAAGACACATTATGTTGCTCTTTTCTTCCTCAACATTGTTTTATATCATGGCGTATTGTGAATAATGGCTTAGAGTCCAGAAAGTTAAACCGGCTGTTTTAAATATTTGTGCCTCAAAATGGCTCTTGGGAAGATTATCAACCTGGAAAGGATGAGCATGCATAGACTATGCATGCCTATTTGCGTATCAAGGCCCCGTGACCACCCTGTCCCCTCAGGTAAAAATTAGACAACAAACAGCTTATTAGTTTTGGGATCAAATAAGGCCAAAACTTTATTGGTTACAGATGTGAGGTTTGGCCATAGGCATTGTAGTAAGCAATGGTGCATGTCATTCCATCCTCCAGCCCATCCGCTGGGAGTGTTTCCAAGGGCAAAGCCAGTGGGGGACCGTGCCCTATGACCTACGTCAAATTGGGGTGTCCCTAAACCGGTCCCTGTTAGAGGAGTATTATGGCCCTAGCCCCTGTCTGGGCATCAGACAGGAGCCACTCCTCCTGGATCCTTTTAACAGGATACCCTTATCCATGAAGGGGCAGGCAGAGGCTACAACCTCCCCTCCAACCAAGCCTAGGCCTCTCCACAAGTGTAAATATATTATGACAAAGATCTTGGACTCTGGATGCTCTTGATTACATCAGAGACAGAAAAAATATATTGCCAGCATTTTCCCCCTAGGCGAAGCATTTTTCAATCATCTTAAACTCTAATTATCCTGTTGTCTTCCATTTTGTATATTAAGCAGAACATCTATGGAGGGAGATTGATTCATATTATTATTTATTACAATATAATATAATAAAATTTGTATACTGCCCCTCAGCCAAAGATCATAGGGCTGCTTACAGAATAGCTTACAAAATGAGAGCACAAAATACAGCATGAAAAAAACCAAAACCAAACCAATATCAATAGCTATTGTTCGATATTCCTGGAATAATAAGAAAGCAACCCTCCAGTCTTCCTGCTATCAATCCAATGATGCTTGGCAGAGGTTGGGGGGGGGGTGACACCAGGAAAAAAGAAACAAAGATAAAAAGGAAAAATAAAGCCGCAGAAAATATTCAGATTGTGCCAAATGGCAAGGCATTTGCTAATACAAAGACCCATTACATCTCTGGTTAACTGAATGGATAGGCCAGGATCAACAGAATTTTGACATCAAGGAAAGCTTTGGAAGCAACCAGAAGTGGCTTACCAGGCACAGTGGAACTGCTGTGCTCCCATAGCATCTGTGAGCTCCAGTTTTTATACTTTGAATTTAACTTCTAGGTAACAGGGGCTTCCTTAGTGAGTGAACAACATGACACCATGTCCTTTTAATCACGCTTGTTCTTCCTAGTTTACGTTCCTGTGAGTTATGTTTGCGATAAGAAGAACTCGGTCCTAATTTGTGGAAGAGTACATCTTATTTTTATCCTGAATTTATCCTAAAAATGGGATTGTCTTCTCTGTTTGAAATCCAGTTTCTGCTCACAGGACTTGTACTCTGATCTTTTCTGTAGCCATTAGCATGAGGCTGTTCGCTGTTCTTTTAGCTCACATATGAGGTAGCAGGTGTCCCAGAATCACAGATAGTTCATGAGGGGATACCTTTAATGTTATGCCAGCTTTACTGGTGCCACAATTCATAAAACTAATCCATGTAAAAAGTCCAGACTAGCACCTATCATTACAGGAAGCAGTCAGAGCAGTCATCTCTCTGTGAGCATGCGACATAGCTTCACTTTCTTGCTTAAGATTCAACTGGCTGTGCTCAAAACGTCTCCTATGTTGCCCAAACTAATGGTACTTTACTTAGCAACTTGTGAAAGAGACCGCTACAGGTCTTACAGTGTGCATGGAAGCTCTTGGATTTGTTTTTTAAAAATTAGATGACCAGGATCAGTGGTAATCAAGCCACACAATTTATAATTGGACTAGGAACAAAGGCTTACAGAACAAAGGATGTCACTTCCAGTCAGAGTTGAGCATTAAAAGCTTCTGTTTTAGACACTTAAAAAAAAAAAAAATCTGGACATGCCATTCTACTAACTCTGGCAAAGTATTTGAACATTTCTTTAATCTCTCTTATCTGTTAAGGGATTCCGATTTGGCAGTGCGATGTAGCACTCCGGGTGGCCAACACATAGAAAATGACTCTCTAGCAAAGGACATTTATTATGCCTTGTTAGAAAAGATTTGTAATTGGAGAAGATCCATGTGCAAACAATGCGATCTGGAATGTGCTCCATGAGGTTAAAGTCCCCTGAACGTAGTCAACGAGACTAAGTTTGCCTAAGAGCATTTTGGATAGCAACCAAAGAAAACAGCTGGAATGAGAGTGACAAACTTGTCAGAGAGCATTAGGCAAATATGGAATCAACTAACTTTTGCCCCTATGAATCCATCACATTATTCAGAAATGCGGGCTTTGAATTTTTTAGCCTGTCACCTGGTTTGTCAAATCAGTACAACAAAACATGTAACAAAGGAAGGGAAAACAGGGAAAGTCACCTCTTCCCCTAATCAGAGCAGGTTAGATTTCTCTTCAACAAAGGAGATGCCATACACCCAGATCAAAAACCCCAGTTTGTATTCCCAGAAAGTTTTGCACAAAATTACCAGTGTTCACATTTACAAAGCCCAATTGTGCTGTCAAGCTTTGATTAATAGGGCTACCACTGGTGGAGTGGTGTTTTCTATGCTGGGGGAAAGGGGAAGAGCTTCTCTCCCCCAAACAATTGTGTGTTGTTGTTGTTGTTAAATGAGTTTTGAAGCAAGCCTGGCTACTAATTAGAGGTCTAATTAGGTATTGTGTGACACATATCAGTTGTATTTGTCAATTTTGGGCTTCATGCAGAAAGTGCAGCATGGCTTACTGTGAACATAATTTATTTCAGTTTCGGAAGCACTGTCGTTTTTCTAATGAGCATCTTCTACCTTACAGGGGCTTCCCCATTTTCTTTGAGTCACACTACATTCTCCATTACAGTGAACAGGGAAGTCCATTTATGCAGGAGCTTCATGTTTTCAATGCAGTGCTTGGGGAGCTCTCAGTCAAGGGGACTATTTTCAGGTTTGTATGTGTGAAGGATCAATACTGTTTCTTTTCTGTTTGGTTTATTAATTTTATGGATTGCTTCACACAACTGAAAGGTGTCTCAAAGCCATTTACGAGAGAGTAAAGCACAAAAATACAAAATAAAGCATCCACAAACACAACACAAATACAAATATACAAGAAGTGTTCATCCGAAATCACTTAGAACGCAGAACCCAACACAAGGACAAACTCCAGAAACAGTCAATAAAAGCCAAACCACTTGGTGTGTTTAAAGGCCAGCCTGCCTGATTAATGCTTTCCAAAACCATATGCAAACCAAATCACAGCCACCCTCTTAATTTGGCAATGTCCACATACTTTTGTACCTGTAGATGTAATGCCTAACAAATAAAGTATGTGTTTGTTTCATCATAACAGTAGCAACCTCAAGCTTTGTGATGTGCCTCAAGCATGCAAGTTCCTACCCTTTACACATGGTGTGTTTTTGAAGTATCAGCTTGGCAGTTGCAGGTTTTCTGAGTGCAAGTTTTCTCTAAATCGGTTCCCTACTGCTACATTTAATGAGACTACTTAGTTTCATGTTATTTTATAGCCAGTTCAACCCTAACATATCTACCGTTTATGTTGTACAAAATGTGATGTGATCTTTTTCCATTACGTGACATTGCATATTAAAAATGAAAGAGATATAATTTAATTTGAACAGTGTTATTAATTTACATCTATGTATAAGTTATTAACTGCGGCTGGTTGCTGAGCTCCAAGGTAGGAAGAACAGTGTTTTGATTTATGTATTAATTATAACGCAGAAGCCAAAGTTCCTTTTATATTTAATGTGTGATTATTCTCCCAAAAAAGTGCCTTCATAGACATTCCAGCATCACGGGGAGTTGGGTTAGTCTCCTACAGATTTCTATATGAAGGGTTCTCTAATCAGAAATCAATGGATTCACTCGCTCAACAATTGGCAGCCTTGGAAAATTACTAGGGCTGTGCCAAGTGCTCTCTTGTTTCAATTTTCATGTGGAAAATAGTGCACGGGAGACAGGACCATTTTCCTTGTGAGAATGTTCGCCATTATCCATTTCTGTTTGCTGCTATTGTTTCCTCTCTCTGCTGCACCAATCTTTTAATGACTGCAAGTACTTCTTCTTCCTTTGGGGGAACCAGAGCTCATTAGCAGAGCAGCTGCCTTGCCCGTAGAAATCCCAGGTTTAATTCCTGACAACTCCTGTTTTGCAGTGGCAGCTGGTGCCCGTTGGGGCTGGTGGGGTGGAAGGCAAGGAGCCCCAACAGTAGGTGGGGACAGAGATAATGACTGACATTTTTGCCCCCATTTTCCTCCCTGGTGAGTTCTACAAGGGCAACACTGAGACTACAGAGGAGGAGGAAGCCAGCAGGCAGGGCGACCCCTCGGATTGGCTGTAAGCAAGAAGACTGAGTGGTGGCTGAGGTTGGTGCACCAGTGTCCCATTAGTCCTAATGGGTCAGCTATTTTGCTTTGTTTTTCTTTTTAACAGGAAACAGGTAGGACATGATGCAATAGGCCCTAGAAAGCTGTTGCTAGTCAAGTTGGCCAGTGTTTTTCCTCTTAAAAAATGTTTAGGGGTACTCTCATTTTGACTCAAGAAAATCGCCATTTTATACTTCAAATTGGGGAAAATAAATACAGTAAATGGACAAAAGTACAAAGAACATGAATAGGCGGCCCTATTCAGGGAAGCTTTTAATGTATGATATTTTAGTGTTTTTTGGTTTCTGTGGAAGCCGCACAGAGTGGCTGGGGAAACCCAGCCAGATGGGCGGGGTACAAATAATAAATTATTATTATTATTATTATTATTATTATTATTATTATTATTACGCCATATTACACAGCTGACAGCTCACAGCAACTTCCACACTGGCATGAGGTTGTGTGCAGTAATATCTTCCCGATTCCAGGCTAGATTCCAACTCCTACTTCACACATTAAAAGCTCACTTCCATCTGAGACTCAGGAAACACCCTGACAGGAAATGAGGCCACCATCAGGGGTGACAAGAGAACTGACCATTCACCTTGCTATTCAACAAAACTGACGATTCACCATGCTAGAGAAGAAACTAAATTTTTTAATTTTTTAAGTTTCTTCTTCAATTAGATTCACAAAATGTTTAGGGGTATGAGTACTCCTGCGTCCCCCCCCCCCAGAAAAAAAGCACTGGAGTTGGCAAAGATGGGCTTGGCCAGGGGCAGCCAAAGCAATACCCTCCAGAGGTTGTCAGACTCCAACTCCTACCATCTCCAACATACTGGCATGGGCTGATGGAAGTTGTAGTCCAACAGCATCTAGGGGGCAGCACACTGGCTACCCCTGCATAAGGTGGACAAATAATCTGGACTGGAATAAGTCTTCTTCCTATGTTCCTTAATGAGTCAGTGCCAATGGTAACCCAAGACTATTCAGGAAGCACAAATGTCCTTATGCCATTTAGCTAATCATGCTTGGCTGCTGGGTAACATCATCACTGAAGGCAACACAGTACTGATTCAGAAGGCACAGTGAGCCTTCACTCTAAATAGTTTTTGCTCACATTCAGCACAACTGTCAAAAGGGAAATGCCAAAGACTGTGTATGTGCTCCTTGAAAATGCCAATAACGTAATGGAAAAGTAGGTTCTTTTTCAGCTAGAAATTGCCCTGTCAGTCATGCATCCATGAAAAAGAAATAATTTCAGCTGCTTAACAGTGCAATCCTATGCATGCTTCCTTAGAAATAAGTTCCACTGTGATAAGTAAGCTCACTTCCAGGTAGATATACATGTGGATGCTGATTTAAAGGATTATTTTTACAGCAATGAACGCCTCGATTTTCCAACAAAGAGGACGATTTGCCACAGGCCGTGGTGTGAAGATAAATGCTTGGTAGGGGATAGATCAATGTGCAAACACCACCCTCTTTTCTTTTTGGAATAATAATAAAAACATCTGATTCTGATTGTTAGTTGCAGCTAAGGATGACACCCTTCTGTGCCTAGTAACTATGTTGCATTCCTCAGCAGTAGCTGGCTTCAGTTAATAAGAACTCTTCTGTTCGGTGAATGTTCATGTAATCCAGAAATTATACTGGGTTCGTCACACAGGATAAACTTGGTGACATTCAGTAATGAAGAATGAGCTACTTTGTTGGCTGGCAAGTGAAAATCAGCAACAGAGAAAATCCCAGCATATACATTTTTCTCTGTTATGTAAATGGAAGGCGCACTCAGCTTACCTTTCCACATGGTAGGATGGGAGAAGGCTTTTCTCTCCTTTTTTTAAAAAGTTTGCAATTTCTATCTGACACTCAAAGATTTCAAAGGTCTTGCAAATGAGAATCCTAATGGGAATCAGAACCCCTTTGGCTTCCAACTTCCCATGCATTCCTAAAGTGAGGAAGCTGACAACATTTGAAGCCAAGCAGACACATCTCATTTCTCCTGCCCAAGACCTCAGGGGAGCACTCCCCTGGGCAGCCTTTACAAATCTGGATGAGCAGCATTTTAATGCCGCTCATTTAAACTGCGTTTTAAAATCTAAGGATGTTTTCATCTGTGACAGGATAATCATGGCCTAAGGGGCCACAAGGTCTGATAGACAGGAACCAAAAATGTCATCTATCAATCATTTGTAATGACACAGTAAGACAGAAACAAAAAAATCCTCTGGCTTTTCTTTTCTTTTGGGGGTGTAGCACAAGTGTTAATACAGAAATGATTTTTATTACATTTAAATCCTACCTTTCCACCAAGGTGCTCAAGGTGGTGCATGTGGTTCATCCCCCCCCATTTAATCCTCACTACATACCTGTGAAGTAGTTTAAGCTGAGAGAGAATGACTGCCAACCTAGCAATTCGAAAGCACGTCAAAGTGCAAGTAGATAAATAGGTACCACTCCGGTGGGAAGGTAAACGCCGTTTCCGTGCGCTGCTCTGGTTCGCCAGAAGTGGCTTAGTCATGCTGGCCACATGACCCGGAAGCTGTATGCCAGCTTCCTCAGCCAGTAAACCGAGATGAGCACCGCAACCCCAGAGTCGTCCGCGACTGGACCTAATGGTCAGGGGTCCCTTTACCTTTACATACCTGTGAAGTAGTTTAAGCTGAGAGAGAATGTCTGGCCCAGGGTCACCTGGTGAGCTTTATGGCTGAGTGAGGATTTGAACTTGCGTCTTCTAGTTCCTAGTCCATCACTCTAACCATTAGGATGTAGGGGGTGTTAGGGGAGGGATAGTACCTTTGGTGGGGAACACGTTGTGCTTCTTCTGGGGTAGTTTGTCCACCTTTGGTCCCCACCCTGCACTCAGCTCTCGCCAGTGGCTCCTAGAAGCTGTCAGCATGTGATAGTGGCCACACTCTGGGAACAACTTCAACTGGTGGCTAAACCAGGTGAGAGAAGAAAGAAAAGGCCTAAGGAGTAAACAAATGTGGAGTGGAGTCTCTAAGACAGTAGGATGGCACTTTGTACACCTCCTTCTGGCAACTCCTCCAGTCATTGCTCTGCTTTTCTTTGGACCACATCAGTGAGGCTGAGAGGGGGGTCTTGTCATCTGGGCAGCCCAGGACCTCCATACACACTGCCCAGGCTTGCGCCCAGAGATGTCACTTCAGTGCTGCTTATAGAGCAAAAACAATGCAGGAGCCAACAGTTACGGCTCTCTACAGCCACAACAAGCACTGTGATTCTTCAGAATTTGACTTCACCTGCAGAAGTGCACTCCATTGTCTTATGAGACAGAGTGATGCTAACAACTCTAACCATTACATTACACTGGATTGCACACCACACTAGCTCAAACCTGCTTCATCAGATGCTTATGTGTTTGACAAGGGTTCATATGAGAAAACAAACTAGCTGTACACGGTGGATCTCTAAAGGCAATGAAACCACAAGTGACAGAATTAGACCGGCAGAACAGAGATGATTTCAACATCCATTTAGCTGCCAGTGGTACCTAGAAATAAACCAGTCATTAGTGGTAAATCTGCACTGTAAGGTAAATAACCTTGACACCTTAAGTCACCTATTGCTTTTTTTTGGTGTGAATGCTATTCTCATTAAGACCAAATGCAACAGCACTATATTTGCTAATGAGTTGCTCATCAACGTCATGCTGGAGTTTCCCTATGAATCTTTTGTTCAAACCAGAAATAAGAACTGGATGGAGAAGATTCATGGAAAGGAGGGGGAGAAAGCAGTGTCAGTTAAGACAGTGTTAGCTGGCAGAGGCAGATGCCATCTCATTTTTCATATCTGAGTTTAAAGACTTTATTTCCCATAACCTTGCATGCTTTATCCCTCTATTATCTTCAATTGCCAATCTTTTCTCTCCTTTTGTTGGGAGAGTTTTTACTTTCCTAAAGGACTTCTAGCTAGAAGAATGACATTTCAGCACAGAAGTGGAAATCTGCATTCTGAATAGCAATTGTGAAGCAAGCACCAAGGGACTCCTTATTTATTCACTCAAGATTAACATATCAAATAAGACTCAGCCTCAGAATTAGGGGTGTGCAATGGGAGAAAACATGGCTTTGTTACTTGAGTCATTATCATTGTTAAAACCTTCATTTGTCCTATTATCCCTTTGTTAGGATCATTTTAAAGTCATAAAAAAGGGGGGGTGTCACATTTTCATTATTCTCATTCATTTTTGTTGCCTCCTAATTTCTGTGCTAAAGACCCAGCAGCTCTTCTGATGCCTGCAACTTTGGTATTTTCCATCTTATTGACATAAATTGCTCTATCATTCTGCTACTCTTCCAAAGAATCAGAGCTGCCAGATTTCAGATAGGGGAGGGTAAAGGACCTCCATTTGATGAGCAATTAAATAAAGCTTTCAGGCAAAAAAATGGGGGGGGGGGATAATACGGTAGGCAAGCACCTATCAGGCAGATATGGGCAACAAGCTTCAGCAGTAGTGTGGCATGGTGGAGAAGCACTAGACTGGCAGACCTGGGAGGCAGGAGACTGGGAGGGTGGAGAAAAAACCTATGGCAGCAGAGTTTGACTGGTTCCATATTAATCTATCCCCTTTCCATGAGACAACCTACTGGTAATTCCGTTTCAGAAAAGCTCACTGTCCTTTGTCCCACTTCCCGACCATCATAAAAGAACAGGAGCCCGAATAAAAACACCTTTAAAGTCCAGGGGATAAGGAAGTATCCAATTCAAAACAATTCCAAGCCATGGGTGCTATTCTTAATCTAGGGTTCTTGACGACTGATATGCTTCTTTTCTAAAGGCAAATGTCACCCTATTTATGATGGTGTTATGATGCTGTCTATAAAGCTATCACCATCCATGATGCCACGGTCCCACAAGTTTGACACTGTAAATCCCCAAAATATGCCAAGCAGCCTGCACAAAAGTAGTACAGAGCTGTGTCCCCCGCCTGCCCCCCCCATTCTTGTCACCTATTTTAGTCCATCTGTTTGCTGAACTTGATAGTTCTGCAGGTTTGGCGGTGTCTAGATCAATAATTTGGATCTTCTTAGGGCTCATCCAGACTTCTGCTTGCCTTTTTGCATTCTCCCGGGGAAACCTGATCTTTAGCACTCATTCAGAGCAAACAGCCATTGACATTTGCCCCAATTTAAAACTAAACAGCAATTTTTTCCTAGGGAAGGAATGGGACAAGCGGAAAACTGCCTGGACCTGTTCTTCCTAGGCATGGAACAAGTAGAAGTGTGGATGAGCTCTTAGTTTAGGAAACAGGCAAATAATGGGGACATGACAGAGAACTTTGGCGGTAACTGTCAGAGGAGTAACAGCACTTACGTGACCATCCCTCTGACCAGCATCATTGTGGCTTATCAGGAGGGGGAAGGGGAGCAAGGCTGTAAACAAACTGAAAGGAGTGCCAAAATGGTACCACTGGAGCATTGGCTGTAAAGACCTTGCTCCTCTCCTTCCTGATAAGCCATCTCTCTTTCTATGGCTAAAACCATAGAAAGAATAGTGGGAACGTAAATTCTGTTGTGCCAGAAGTGGTTTAGTCATGCTGGCCACATGACCCAGAAAACTGTCTGTAGACAAACACTGGCTCCTTTGGCCTGAAAGCGAGATGAGCACCGCAACCCCATAGTTGCCTTTGGACTTAACCATCCAGGGGTCCTTTACCTTTTACCTTTAGTAAATATTTCAGTAAATTAGAGTGCCTTCAAGAAATGAAAAAGCCTAGTCTGTATAGCAGGCTGGAAGGCTAGAAAGAGAACTGTGGAGGAAACTGGGGGAAAATATAACAGAGCATTCATTTATTTCTCCTTAAATACATGTGACTAATAGAGTCAATTTTAATACTGAGCTTATCTGAACATTAGAGCTTGAAAGAGTCACTATCTTTTCTAAAAGAAAAATTGAACATTTGCATACAGGGAGATCTTACTTGTACCAATCAGAAAGAGAGAGATCTTGGAATTGCAAATATTATTCCAGTAGGGTGATACTGTATTTGAAAGAGAGTCTAGAAATGGGAATGAAAAAGTAATCCTTCGGTGTGTTTTTCTCCCCCTTAAGTTTGCAAAGTATAAAAGATTTTGAGCCCGTTACATTTAATGATTCATATCAAGTCACCTACAGTTAAAGAAGCCAATTTCGATTTCCAGGTATATGTAGATAAAATTGATCTTATGGCACATTGGTGCTCTTATTTTGGAATGCCATAGAATCATAGAATTGGAAGGGACCCTGGGGGCCATCTAGTCCAATCTCCTGCTATCCTGCTGTCTTTACTAATACTACTCTGGAGTAAAATGGATGGGAACTGCAGATGCAGTTAAACAACACATAATAATTAGCAATCATATAGTGCTATTTGGATGTCCATCTGCATTAGCTCAGTGACCCTCACAACTTGATGAAGTAGATTATTACCCACATATTGCAGACAAGAGGCACAGAGCCCATGAGATAATGGCTTGTCAAAGCTATCTAATGAGTTCATTTCTGAAGCAAGGGCAGGAACTTTATTAATAAATATGCAATCTGCTTATGAACAAACACTGTAAGCAACTAATATTTATAGTTTACTGTAGATATTATGGTGGTTAATTTTTAATCAGTAAAAACTCTTGTCAATCCAATGAGCCCGTATCCCTCCCTCTTGAACCTTGCTACACAGCAAGATGAAAAGCGGATCCTGCAGCTATATCTCTTTATACCTGGGCTGCCTAACCTGTGGTCCCCCTGATGCTTTTAGACTTCAGCTCCCATCAACACCAGCTTGCATGGCCAATGGTCCAAGAAGATAATCCAATGGTTTTTGGAGAGCAAGAGATTATCCACCCCTGCTCTAGACACACCTTCTGAAGGCAAGCTGAACCAAGATTTATCCATAGCTCCAGAAATTTAATCAGGTTGAGGACCAGTGCTTTTTTCAGGGGGTACTCAAGTATATGAGGTACCAGCATGTCTTTTTTGTTGCTAAAAAGTGTGGCACTTAGTGTAACAACTTCATGAGGAGTAGGAAAAAAGCACTGGTGAGTTCAATAAGCTATACTTAGTAGGGATGTTGCTAAAGTTCAGGTGAAAGGCTGTTAACATGGAGCCTTTCTAAGCAGAACAAAGTGGTGTCGTTTATTTGGCTAAGTTCTGCATTCTCCATCATGTTCCACAAGCCATTTTTGGGTGAAAAAGCTGGGCCGCTGTTTGGAGATTGTGAGGTGCTTGTCTGTTAATTACATTTTTATGCCACTTAAGATACATGATCCCAAAGTTCTTTACATAAGATGTTAAAACCAAAACACAGAAGTTATCCCAAAATAAAACAATGAAACAGTTACTGCCCTGTCTGAGGTGTTATATCTGAATTAAAGCTATGAGGTGCATCTTTCTAATATTTGTGAAATGAGCCAAGCAGAAGGGGTGGTAGTATTTTCTGCAGAATGGGGCTGTTAGGACATGCAGTGGTTTCCCCCCTACCTACATCTTGATTTTTAGCAAAATATATTGAGTTGTATCCAACGGTATCGCTCAGTTGACAATAAGTCTTCCTTTGAGGAAGGAAGCAATTTTCAGGGATTCCCTGACCCCTCTAAATTAGCTCTGGAGTGCCCCTCAACTTTCTGGAGCAGATTTAGAAGTGGGGGACTCCAGATGGCAGGGAGAATCATTGAGAGGAAGACAGAAGTGTTAGTGGTGGCTTATATCCCTGCTTCTTCATGCTAGGATACTTGTGACACCAAAATGCAAAAGTATGTAGGCCAGGAGAAATTCACACTAAAATGCTGGAGAATTTCCATGAATACTGCTACTACTATTTCTTCTTCTTCTTCTTCTTCTTCTTCTTCTTCTTCTTCTTCTTCTTCTTCTTCAAAAATCAAATTAATGTTAAAAATCTGTAGAACTGGAAAAACGAGAACCCAAGAAAAAGCAAAATTGACAGATTTGTGTATCCTTGGACACCACTGCTACTACCCAAAGCTCTACCCAAACTGCAATTGCTGCAAAACTGGGGATCAGGATCTAAAACTCATCAAAATTAAGAACCCTAACAATTGACTCGTGTTTTGAAACTTTCAAAAGTGTCATTATTCGTTGTTTGAAAAGTGGAAAAGCAACGGAGAGTACAAAAAACATATAACTGATGCAATCAATTCTAAACTCTTTCTAAACCTACTTAATGTTTGACTCCATTGTATATGCATGGGAATGTTTCTTGGGGGGTTGTATGGGGATTGTTCGTTATGTACATTTTTAGAAACTGGAAAACAAAGAAAGAAGACAAAAGGGAAAGTAATGTGGAAGGAAAGGTGAAAAAGGAGGACTTGCAAATCTACACCAGCCTTTCCATTTGCCAGTTTCATCTAAAGAAATTGCTATCTTTTGGAGTACAAGGTGGGAATAAGGGTAATTGAATTATGAGTCCCACGATGAAAGAGTGGTAATGACTTTGTTCTCTGCTTCCTTGACTTCTGCCCTCAGTTTATATAAAGCAGTATGACGTTATTACATTTTGTACACAAGACTCTCCTGAGACATTTGATTAAATAACTATCCTAGTGATAGTGAGACTTGTCAGCTATTCAGGCTCCCACCCACCCACAAAGTTACTGAAATTGTTTATATAGTGACCTGAGGAGAACAGGATTTCTACTAGAGTCGCAAGGTAACAAAAAAAGAGGTACATTGCATATTGTCAGCAGATTCCACAGTCCAATTTCTCATAAACTTTGCAAACTAGAACCTCCTTCTAAATTCACTTTAGCTCCTGAATTCTGCCCCCCCCCCATCCATTGACAGCCATCACCTTGCAGGTAAATGCACATAATTGTTGTTGTTGTTAATTTATATATTAAATTTGCAACTAAACATGTCTCTCATATCAGTCCCTACAGCCACAGCAGGCGCTGTAACCTTCCAACAGTTTGACTTCTCCATTGTCCAAAAGCACACTCCTCCATTGTCTCCTGAGACAGAGAAAGGTCAACGATATTGAATTTGTTAATTGCTTTATCTTGCTCAGGGGAACCCAAAGCAACCAACAGCAAATCAAACAAATGGAGAAAAAACACCTCACACTGATACATTAAAACCAAGCGGAAAAAGAAAAACATCAGAAAAACCTCACCCAGAAGGAACTCCTGGATTCCCTCTGAAAGTCAGTCAGTCAGAAGCACAGATAGAACCTGAGATGGCCGAGGCTTTCTATATATGCCTTGCCTCTCTGCAACTTGCATGGTTATCATGGTTAGCAGGAAGAAATGTGGGGTCCTTCACTGCCCATCATTGGCCTAGTCTCTTTTGCAGAATTCTTGAGTACCGTGTTTTTCACTCCATAAGATGCACCTGACCATAAGACGCACCTAGTTTTTAGAGGAGGGAAACAAGAAAAAAAAAATTCTGAATGAAACAGTGGGTGTATGATTTTTGTGGTTCATGCTGTGGCCACAGACATGTGATTTGATGGTGAGTTTGGGATAGCCCAATACAAAAATCCTGAGAATCCCTGTGGATCCGTGCTTTGTAACCACGTCTTTGTGCCATTGTGGCCCCAGGCAACAGTGGATGTGTGACTTTTTTTGGTGCAGGCTGTGGCCATGGACATGCTATGTGATCTGATGGTGAATTTGGGGTGACCCAATGTAAAAATCCTGGGCTTTTACCTCCCCCCTCCCAGGCAGCCTCCTTTATCCTAGCGTCCCTTATCTCTCTCCCGATCCCACCGGTCAGCTGCTTCCTTTAAACACTCCCTTCCCTCTTGTTTGCCTTAGTGTCTTTTCCTTAGCTGGAGCAGTTTTTTGCTCCTCCTTTTCTTCTAATTTTTCTCCTCATTAATTTAGTCTTCCTGTCTCCTCTCCTTGCAAGTTTGCTGTCTTTACCTCCCCCCTCCCAGGCAGCCTCTTTTACTGCTAGCGTCCCTTATCTAGCTTCCAATCGCTTGCAATCAGCAGCTTTGTTTCAGCACCCACTTCCGTCTTTCAAAAAAAAAAAAAAAAGCATGATCTGCTTTCTGCCCCTGGGCAATTTGGCTCCAGGGACCACGTATTCACCCCATAAGATGCACAGACATTTCCCCTTACTTTTTAGGAAGAAAAAAGTGTGTCTTATGGAGTGAAGAATGGTATATTAATGAGTGAAATAGTTAAGGCAGCAATCCTGTTCATAGTCAACTGGGAGCAATCCTCAATGAGTGTAGAAGGGCTTATGCCTGAGAATATACGAATAAGGTTGGGCTGTGTGGCATTGTTTGAAAAGTGGTCCAATGTTTTATTAATAGCAGGAACTGTTTGTCCTGCAATATTGAGTTCAGCTGTGGTAAGAGAATGGATTTGAGCCAGAGTTGTTTTAATCTTACAACTCTGTCTGAATTCCAGGAATTATGTTTTTGGTAGCCTTCATTTTCACAGAGGATGTCTGAGGAGTGCATTTATATTAACTAAGCAGGCGGGGAAAGCATAATTTTAATGCAGGCTTTTGTTTCAATTCCAGTGTGATAAGTTTGAGAAATGTCCTTAATTAATCTAACATTTATTTTTAATTGATAGAGGGCTAACTGGAACCATCTCTCTTTTATAGCGTAATCTCTCTTTAAATATCACTTATCTTTATAATTAAAAAACTTGCCAATTTTTTTAAAAAATCTGTAAGCTTCTTCGTCCAAACTACTCTTTGTGGGTCTTAGCTATTTCTTTCTGGAGTCAATTTAAAGTGCCAATTTTTGCCTTTAAAGTCCTCAGTGGTTTGTGAGGAGGTTATTGGAAGGACTATCTGCACCCATATCAATCTGTGCAAATCCTGGGTCCCTGCATCCTCATCTGCCATCAAAAACCACCCGATTGGAGGGCACCAGGTGTAGGGCATTTTCAGTGGCCCCACATCTTTAGAACTTCCTCACCCAGGAGCTACATATGGTCCTCTCATTGGTGGATTTTAAGTGGACTTTAAAAAAAAGTGGTTCAGCTTAGTTTATTTAATTTAATAGAAGGAGCTGCCTCTTCCTCCAAAGAATGCCATAAGAAAAGTCATGGTAGTTTTAGATCCGTAACCAAGTGATCTCACCAATTAACCACAAAGAAGAGGGCCTTTTCAGTGATGATGCTCCCTAGAACAGCAAACCCAAAAATGTTTCCTTGGTGCCATCTTTGTGGGGTTGGTGCCAGATAAAGACCACTCAGTTATTTTAAATAAACGATGATGTCTGGGCCTCTCTCTGGATTTTAACTTTGGAGGTGCAACTGGACTTGGTTTATGTTGTATTTATGTTATCTTTGATTTTATAGTTTGATGTCTTATTTGTGTTTCCATTGTTTTCTTATATGTTGTAAGCTGCCCAGAGAACTTTGTGTTGTGGGGAGGCATACAGATGTCATAAATAAATACCAACTGGACTCCAAGCCTTTCCAAATGAGACACTCTTAACACGTGTCCCAACTTTCTGAGCCGAAGTCCCAATCCATAGCAATTCACAGTCTTTGAAACATGCATCTAGCATGCTTAACTTTCTCTACTATAAGGACCTTTAGAACTTCATATTATATTGTTGTGACCTATAGTCTCATGGGCACCATATTGCGGTTTCCTATCATTCAGTTGCTCCCCTGGTAGAGCCTTTGCTTCATTTCACTTCAATGAACTTAAGAAGAAAGGAACTCAGTGAAGCCAGGTCGTCAAAACATAGAAAGGTAAGCACTTATGTTTACTCCCTGTCAAAACCATGTCACTGCTTGACTAACAGATGGTTGGTTGCAGCAAGCACAGCTAGGCTTTGTTTTCATCATACCCCTGTGCAGATGGCTACAATGTGAATATAAGGAATTCATGGTGCTATCCTACTATTCCCTCCAGGTTTTGGTTATCCACCCATTTTCTTCATCAGCACAGGTCTCATTCCTCTCTGTTTGATGGATTCTACTCATGGTCCATTTCAGATGTGATCATAGCTGCTCTTATACCCATTATGTACCTGTCACCTTTATGTATCTGATGAAGTAGACTCTGCTCTGTGAAACCATAATAAATTAGTTAAGTCTTGAAGGTGTGTGCAAGAACAACTTTTTGTAGAAAGTAGAGAATGTATTCATAACATAGCCAGGAAACACAGGAGAGAATTTGTGACAACTAAAAAACATGATTGGGCAGGCTACTATATAGCACAAATCAAACTGGTGGTTTTTGTTTGTTCGTTTTTGTTTTAACATAAATAGGTGAAAAAGGGAGCTGCTACTAGATGCTATATTTAAATCTCTGTTTATGGCTAGGACTTGCAAACACGTCCGCTATAAAAATTTCTGCCGAAGTAGCTTTTTGAATAGAACTGCTTTTCCAAACACATTGTTCCAAAAGACACCAGACTGCTGGATAAAGATGACCTTAACACTGTGTATAGGAAAATGGATGGCATTCAGAAGACTATATATATATATATATATATATATATATATATATATATAATCGCACAAAGTGACTGAATGCAAAACAAGATGAGTCCAGCACATACAGAAATCCGGGATTGTTGTAACAATCTTCCATACAAAGATGACTGTCAGTTTTCGTGCAAGTAGAAAAGCAACATGGTCTCAACAGGAAAAACATTATTAACCTTATAGTTTGCAGCCAGAGCTCAGAAAGGTTTTGTTAAATTAAACTTTACTGAACTTCCTTCCACCCACCATCCACAGAGAATTCTAATCTTACTGCATAGACACACTCAGTGGAAAACAACGAAGTTACTGGAAAGCTAATTTTTCCCATTCAAATCCACAGATGGAAGCCCCACAGAGGAAAGGCTGCTATGGCAACCTTAGCTGGGATTTTCTGAGCGATGTCCATTGTGGTGTCTTTTATTATGGGATTGCTGACTAATTGTGGACTGCAAGAGAGATGTTGGATGGGATGCTGAAGAGCTGCATGCAGTGTTTAATGAGCTGAGATTAAGGAAAGTGATCTGTGCAATATAATATCGGCTGCAGAACACCAGGTGTGGAGGTGAGTGGGCCTGGGATTTTAATATTTTTACAGATGGTGAAAGGGAAATGGACTAAATCCTTTTCTTATTCAGCTTCCACTCTCCCCTGCCCTCCTCCTGCAGCATCAGACAGGTCAAGATTTTCAAGAGTTAGTCCCACTTAATAGCTTGCAAGATCATTAAGTGGGTGAGGGCTGAAGTTAAGATTCCCTTTAAGGTTATTTGCTAGGCCTACATCTTAGAACAATCTGGACATGGGAAAAAGAAATGCAGCAATCTTGGGATCTTCTCTCCCTCTGTTATCTCCCCATGGTTAAGCGTCTTTGAGACAGGGACCTATCTCTGTGTTTATGTCCTGAAGCACTATGTAATTTGATAGATTCATGGAAGTGACTCACTTAAGGAGTAGCCAGTGTGGTGCCCAGTCTTCCAGATGTCATTGGGCAAACTCCCACAATCCCTGATCATTTGTAATGTTGGCTGGGCTGATGAGAGCTGTAGTTTTTTGCCCTGGTATATATTTTTCCAGCATTCAAGAGGCGAGGGCATGCATTTTCTCCCTTCCATCTTGATGGGGCTCAAACTCCTGTTTCCTGCTTCCCTATAGAGCGAGACACCAGAGGATGCTATCAGTGCGCGCCATGGTTCCTCTCTTTGACAAAAGGGTCTTGAACCTCTCTCCCAGGAAGGCTTTGAGTGCTTCCTGCTAGTCCTCTGCCAGGACACAGGGATGTGTGTCCTGATTTCCCTCCCCTTTGTTTGTGTGGAGTTCCAAGTCAGTGGTGGTGAGGAGAAAGAGACTTGAGCCCGTGTCTGGAAGGGTGCCTGGGAATTGCTGGCTGCAGCACTGGGGCTGCTGGAGTGGGAGTTGTATTGATTTGCACACTTCATTGGATGATTATACAGTGGTGTGTGTCTCAGGCATGTCCCCATTGTTGTGAGCTTATTGGCTACCTCTGTGAATGACAAGTGGGCATTAGTGGCATCACAGTCCCTGATTGGTAAGTAACAGAGGGATGCTGTATCTGTTATTTTTTTCTGCCATTTCTGGTTGCATGTGTCTTTCCTCTCCCCTCTCCTCCAATAAGTTGCCATTGGATTTGGCAACTGCTGTCTCAACATAGAAGCAACGTGTTTCTGGACCTGGTATATGTGAGCACAGGACTGCTCTTCCCTTCCTGGAAATGTTTCCATTCCCAAATGCCAAATCATATTGACATTCTGTATACACCTTGCCTTCCGATGATGCAGGATAAATGAGGACAAACGACTCATCTGAACAAGCTGTCACCTGTCTGCTTCCATAATTTACCTGCAGCACAACAGAACTTACATTGGAATCAGTTATATTTATTGCTGCCAACACAAAGGTCTTAGGACTGAAGGATTTCCATCTGACAGCTCGTATACGCAGCAGACCAAAATGTACAAGAAGACTATACTGAGGGATCAGGGCAAGAGAAGGGGCCATGTATTTTATTACTTGCATCAATGGTTCCTGTGCGTGCTTCTTCTCAGATTCCTGTTATGCTTCTACCCTTGATGTGCAGTGTTGTCACAGAGTCAAGGCCAATTCATTGACTGGTTGTTATGAGATTGGCAAAACAGTGTTTTCCTCCTAAAGTCCAGCTGCGTATATATATTAGGGCTATCTTACGCACTCAGAAGAATCATGTAGGAAACGTTTCATACACTGTACCTGTCAGGGAACTGCCATCAGAACAGGGGTGGGAAATAGAGGGGCAGTTGTGCTACAGGGAGCCTCCAAAAATCTTGCGAAACAGTTCCTCTTCCGGTGATGCGGAAAAGCCCACCTCCAGTGGGAAAGAAGTGAAAGGACCAGAGGATACTGGTGGGAGCCTTAGCACCACTCCAGGCAAAGCTGGCCAGGAGGGAAGCACGCTCCTTTCGTTGCCCACCCTACACAGAAGTCTAAAGCACAAAGAGGGAAGGAAAAGGCTGGGCGTAACGAGGCTTTTATGCTGGGGGAGGTCCAGGAAACAGGCACTCCCGGATTCTGCTAGCGATTGAGGCAGACATGAACTTTGGGGTTCTGCACTGTAAATAGTTTGCACCTAAATAAAACCTGTAAAAGACAGGTCGGAGTCCTGCCTGGTTACTCGTGAGCCATCACTCTTACCATCTGGCAAGTACCATTTGGGCTGAAAGGTGGGGGGGGGTCACACTCCCCAAGTGGTGTACAGTGAAATTTTGTGTAGGGGAACAGTTAGGGTCAGGGGAACCAGCTTGCGAGGTGGGAGCTTGTGGGGGGTGGGGGCAACGTCTGTGGTGTCGTCACGCACATGAGCATCGCGCCTCACTCCCTAAGCTGGGAAGAAGCTTCTTGGGTTTTGAGAAGGAGGTGCCAAGGGAACATTTAAGAGAGTAGCCTAGCCTCCTAGGCTCTCTCCCCAATTTTTCTTATTGGCTTTGTGCATATGTACATCAATTTTCAATAACCTTCTTTTTCATAGTCACACATTTTCTAGAGTCATTACATACAAGTATTACAACCAAGATCATGTCTGAAAATAAGTTATGAAATATACCATGAAATAAAAACAAATGAGTAATTTGCTCCAGTCTTCTAAACAAATCTGTTATCCAGCAATGTGAAGATGACTCTGGCATGTCTAGATGCTTGTGAAAGCTCTCACTTTTGAATGGCTAGAATGTTGCCAATTGTACAAAAAATAAGAGACATGCCTGTTGTGATGCCCACTTTTTCTCTGTACAAAAACAAACACACCAACTGGCATGCTGGTCCTGGAAGATTGCTGCCCTAGGGCTGAAAATATGTTTTCTAGGATGTCTAAGAAGTCCATCTACACCCCACATTTCTTATGTATTGGTCCTCCCAATGTAGCAAGATTTGGGGTGACATTTTTCACTTAATAATAATAAGAAAAATACTTTGAACATTTATGAAATGTGTGACACAAGAGAGGTAGAAAAAGGTCTGTAGCTTCAGTGCCGTAGGCTAGGGGTGCTGATCCTGCATTTTAATATACAACTTAAAATTAAACTCATTTTGAAATGATACAGTACTTGGGGGAGCTCATTTAATCTACCACATCAAAGGCACTGAAGATGTTCCAATATATTGAGGCTCAAGTGTGTGAAAGTGGTTTAGTTTTTGTGAGTGGTCAGCCACATATATTCAAAGTTAGTCCTTTGATATCAAAGAGCTGGTTTTCCTTAATGGCTGTCCATCTGTAAAAGTAATTAACATTTGAGTAGAAGCTCCTAATCTGTTGGTCTCTAAAGTCATGGTGTTATATATCTTCACACACTTGTCTAAATGCAGAAGACATCAAATGATACAGCTAAATTTGGCCTCTTCCAGAAATACTCATTTTCAGAGGATCGAAAGTTCAGCACTGAAAATTAGCTAGACAGAGCCTGCAATTCAAAGTAGCCTTTCCTGAAAGTAAGTCTCGCTGAACTCAAAGAGGACTTACTTCTTAGTAGATGTCCATAGGATTGCATTGTATGACTGCATTACTAAACACACTTACAAGGGAACACACTTGCAAGGTCCCATTGAGCAGAGTGAGTAAATTTGCATAGGATTATGCTGCCCAGTTGTAAACCAATACACATTTACTTCCAAAGGTGGTTGGTACTCACTAGACCTGGTGGAGCTGCTAGGAGGTAATGGGGTGTGACCTATGAGGTCATGGAATCACAATGGGGCGGGGAAGCACACTAAAATAAAAGAAAATTGAATCTGGAACACAACCAGCATATTGAGACCTACAAACAGACTTCTCATATGGCCCCTCAGCACATCTATTCTGTGGTTGTCTGCTGTAACAGACTTAGCTGGGTGGGATGTGCAGGCAGGATGCAGTCCATGCTCCCATGCTCTGCACATTGAGTTCTCATTTGAACCATCCAACTTTTTATAATAGTATTTTAAATATGCCACTGTGTTTTACAATCTTTCACCCTTACAACTTTGTAAAGTGGGTTGTAGTGCAACAAATGGAACTGTTTTAGAACCTTGGAGACAGAGCAGGAGCAGGAGGAGAATCTGGTATAAGTTTTCCTGGGCTACAGTCAGATGCTCATTGTTGGTAATCTATGCAAGTTTAGGTAGTAATACATTTGTTAGCCTTTAAAGTACTACTAGACTATTATTTCACTTCTGTCCAGACTGACTGGAGCTACCCAGAGTGGCTGGGGAAACCCAGCCAGATGGACAGGGTATAAATAATTTTAATAATAATAATAATAATAATAATAATAATAATAATAATAATAATAATAATATTTTTTTACCCTTTTGTCTGATAGGGTACTGGAGTAATGTACCCAATACCATCCAATGACCCTGTGGCAGAGAGGAGAAATGTTAAATTAGGTCCCTCGATCTTATGGTGGGCTGGTTTTTTTTGGCGTGGCAGAGTGTAAAGGCAAGACTCTTGCCAATTGGTGTACTGAGAAGGAAGATGTGCAATCACGATTAAGAATTATGAGCCCCAGAAATAAATGATCCTAGCATGCACAAACCATACCCTTTATAGAATTGGACAGCCTTTCCTTCTGAATGTCAGAATGCAAGTGTCACTATATTCAATCAGGACTCAAAAGAGAAGGCAGCACAAAGGCACTCAGCTCACATGCTTCAGATTATCTCCTTGGGAAAATTCCCATCCTGCGAGTGCCATATTTAGAAAAGTCAGTCTGTGATAGAAGTTGCATTTCCAAGACCTTATGGATTCAGACCTTACGTGCCTTTATTTTTGAGTCATATCGCAGCAAGGCTGTAATTGAAAATAGACATGAGTCAATGAATGAAGAGTTCAATATCCCAGTAAAGAAAAAGAGCACAAGGTTAGTATAATAAAGCAAGGATTAGACGAAGGAGGGCAGGGGGGAGCCTGAACAACCAAAGCAACAGCTGCAGATTTATGTAGTAAATGAAGTCATAGGAGAGATGCCAGTTTTAAAAAGATTAAAGCCGCAGTCTAAAGATACACACAAGCCTCCTGTTCTGTCGCAGGCTGCACTTGAAGTCCATAATTCCCCCCTCCCCATTTTGAGGGAAGAGTTTATTATTTATCGATTTAGCTGAAGTATTTTTATACCACCCTACAGTCATATTCCCAGGGCAGTTTACGAAAAGAATAAAGCAATTAAAATGCAAATACTAAACACACGCACGGGCACAAACTGGCAGCCACAACATTGTTAAAACAAGAGAAAAAGCAATAAGCAAGATTAAAATCTGTTTCAAATGTTATAGGGGCAGCTTGTGAAAAACAGTAGCTTGGAAGCCCCATGGAGCTCAACCCTCTGGATCTGATTCTAAATATGCTGGTTTTGAATTATGGTGGATAAACCCAGTGTCAGTCAAAGGCAGCCAAAACAGCCCCAAGCTTACATACCTGCTGGATCAGGGGCTAGAAATTCTGAGAGAAGTCTGAAGCATTTCACCTAGTAAGTATTGAAGGTGCAACTCAGGAACTAAACTGTGGTGTGAGTCTGGCTCTGAAGAGAGTAGGGTAGTGACAGGAAGAGTGAATAAGGAAATAATTAGTGCCATGTCAACTAAATATCCATCTCACCTGCTTGCATTTGGGGGCACAGCTGTGTTCACCCCAGTAACCAATTTTTATAATTTATTTACTGCATTTATAGCTCACCTTTTTCTCTAAGGAGCTCAAGGTGACTTACATGGTTGTCCTCCTCTTCCTTAAATCCTGTAAGGTGGGTTAGACTGAGAGACAGTGATCAGTACTAGGTCACCCACAGAGCTTCATGGCCAAGCGGGGATTAGAACTCTGGTCTCTCAGATCCTAGTCTGACATGCTAACCACTAGGCCACACTGACTATTTTGGAGTACATGGTGCTCCCCCTCATTTAATTGCCACAAGGAAGGACCCTGTGAGGTGCAATCCTGACCACACAGCAGATTTTCCCCATGGACAGTACAGGGGTGGGAGAGAAGCTGGCAAGGGACACAACAGAGAGACAAGTCCCAGTATCTCTCTATACAATGCTACTTGCATGGAGACAAAAAATTAAAATGCCTCACTACAGCTTGTATCGTGGTCATAATAGGTGACTCTGTGACTGGGAGCATCTAATCCTCAAGAAATGTGGGTGCTCTTGGGGCGCCTCAGGGGAAGACCATTCAAGTGAGCTCGTCTGAGCAACGCAGGTTCTGATACCATCCCTAATAAAGAAACCTACTAGCCAAAATTTGAGCTTTCAATATTTTCTGAAGTACCTACTCCCATTCCATTTTCCAGTCTGCAGACAGTGGCAAGCATAACTGTACAAAGAGCTAATAAAGCACATATTAGGCATTTTAAATACTACTGAACATTATTCTCTATTGTAGCCCAAGAGCCTTGGTACCTCCAAACAAAAAACTGCTTTCAAAGATGGCATGCCCGCCCCGAGTCCTCAACACAAACGTTCACCATGAAACCACCATGAACCTTTGCAACAAAATGCCCTTGTGCCCTTTTTCAAAAAGCTAGTTCAAAGAAGCAGAGCAGACTTGTGCTCATCATTTATTGATGTGGTGAAGGTCATTTCTGAGGAAGCTTCTGGTTTCAGTCAGCTCCCTTCCTTTCTTTCACACACAAATGCAAACTATTGTTGAGTGTTTAGAAGGACCTTGGTGATATGAAAAGAAAAAGACAGATGGATACGGGGGTTAAATCCTGTTCCAGCTCACACTTCCCTTTCCTTCTTGTTTAGATAACTGGAGGTAGAGACATTCTGTCAAGAACCATCACAACTTCGTTTCTCCCTTCCCTCAGTTGCCTTGATGCTGGGCCACTGTTCCTCTCCACATGAGTTGCATCAGGAGAGGAGAACCTCCAAATGTTGTTGGATTGCAACTCTCATCAAACTATTGGCCATGATGGTTGAGGTTGGTGGGAGTTGTAGTTTAGCAACAACTAGAAGACTAAAGTTTCCCCACTCCTGAGCTACACTGTTCTACATCCATTCAGTTCAAGGGAGGTCCTCCATCATCTCAATTGGAGGTGTTTCATTAGACCAGGTGTGAGGAACCTTTAGTCCTCCAGATTTTGCTAAACTGCAACTCACATCATTCCTGGTCATTGGCCATGCTTGCTGGGGTGATGGGACTTGTAATTCAGCAACAACTGGAGGGCTAGATGTCCCCCACACCTTGTATGTAAGCTTGCTTCTGTTTCCACCAACAGTAGGGTGTACAGCAGCATATCCCTCAACTGTCCCGATTCAATTTATTGAATTGAGCCATCCCATTTTTGGCATGCTCTCATGTGAGAACACAGTGTCCAAATAATGTGTTTTGGGGTGCCGTACTCTCACATAGATCACATGACTCGCATGGGAGCATGGCCCCAGAAGACGCTGGTCTTGGTCTTCCACTGGGACATGTTGGAGAGTATGCAGCAGGGCCTGGAAAAAGTCAGATCACTGAGGCTGCAAGCCTAACTTTCTTTGGTGTAAGCCTTATTGAACTCATTGAAATGTGTTTTTGAGTAGATGTGTATAAGACTGTACTGCTAATGCTTCAGTGTGAGCTGAGGATGAGCCCACCAAAATAACATCATTCTCTTACTTTTGGCAGGTTAAAGGGTAAGTAGGTTTTCAGGATGTGAAAATGGAAGGTTCAAGTTGAGCCACAAGTCATTTTTGACCACCATGACATTTTTGACTGTAGTCTACAGCCCCATCCTTCAGGGAAAGGTCTTTAAGACTTAAAGGGAAGCATCAATATTTTACTTCCAGTAGCGTAACAGCAACTGAAAACATAATGAGAAAAAGCCAATAACCACTGCAATTTGTGCTTCATAAATTGTTTAGCGCTGCTACATTTTACGGGATTCAAATTTTAGGAACAGCTAGTGAAGCTTTACATATAGTGCCCTGGGCATTCTTCTAAATGTTTGCAAAGAAAGGCTTCTGCACTTCTTACCATTCTAAGCTATGAACAGGCTTCTTCAAGTAATTGGAAAATAATAGTGAAAATGAAGCCATAGTAATTGACATTTCTGCTCCTTTTGTCTTATTAAGAGAAAACTAATTTTGTTCCATGGAAAACCCATTGATAAACACCAAGTATTTCCAATTCAATGTTGGGATGGGCTAAATTTTTAGATAATGGTGAACAATTTTAATACTCACTCCTGAGACTGATTACCGGTGGGTAGCAATGCATCTTTATATAAGCTTGAGCACTGTATTAAAAAAAATGCCTATCTAGATTGAACAACTACTCAATTTTTAATATTTATTTAATTTATGATATATCATTCGTAATTATTTCTCTACTTACAACGTACATAGCGTTGTATCGAGCTACTCAAAACCAACACATTGGCATTAATGGACCTAAGGTAGTCCTGTTCTTATTTTGATAGTAGGTCTAGCTGAATAGACTTAATACTGGCTACAACCCATAGTATCTGTTTCAGTGGAGAGGTTTATTCTGACTCTTAGGATGCATTTCCAAACCATTTTATTGGCTGGGGAACAAATATTTTTGTGCATTAGCACAATGATACTTCAGATTGCAGTCCATCTTAATATCAGCTTTATTGGTGGTATGATACATTCTATTATTTGTGATTACTTTTGAAAGTCAACACTTTAATCTCATTAGCTGTTCATTGATGAGTGGGTTCGGATTGGAAAACTAGCAACTTGTCTGGGGAGCAAGACGCTGATGAAAAATATTAAAGATTATTGCAAAGAAAATTGACTGTCTTTTATAGTTAGATTCAGTTCAGTTCCTACTTGAAACGGGATGGAAGATAGAAATTGAGCTGGACAGACACCTTTAAAATCAATGGTTATTTTTACAGATTCTGAAGGAAGGAAAATGGTAAAATATTTAGAAGAGTGTGCTAACTCGCATGGAAAAAAACCCAACGTAAACCAAATTTGAACAATGTAGCTTTGCTTTAATCATCACAGATTTGTGGCATTTGCCTATTTATTTCAGGTTCCTTTAATGCTGCAAAAAGTTTTGACTATTTCTGAGCTCACAGTGGATAAAGTTTAGCACAGAATTAAGGTTACTTTGCTGAAATGCTTACTTCATTGTTTCTTAGTGTTTTATTTCAAAATCCTATGCATATTTACATGAAAAAAGGTCTCTCTGGGATTACTCCCAGGTAAATGATTATAGGATTTCAGCTCCCATTGCTCTTATTTTTGTTCTCTGATTGTACACTGTGGATTTTACATGAATGGGAATGTAGACCTGGCTCGTTACATAGCAATACAGTTCTAAATGGGAACCACTCTTCAGATAATAAGCAGTCTATAAATGGAAATCATAAAAAAGTAGAATTAATGAATGAATGGTGGTGCCCTGCTTTTCTAATAGGCACTCTAAGTGGATTGCAACGAATAGTGCATCATAATTCAAATAGCTTTTCTGAGATAAATTGGGACTCTTCACTATCCTCTGATGATGTTTGATTGATTGTATGTTTTGTGAGTTTAATGGTTCAGTGGTACTACTGTCATTTTCATTTATTGCCATTTCAGAAGGCAAAAACCAACAGGCCCCATTTTTTTTGGCTGACTGGCACAATGAGTAGATTAAGGATAGTGGCTAAAACTCTAGCAGATGGGCTGAGCCTGGCTTCCACAACAGAAAAGGCTGAAATTAGATGCTGCAAAGACTGTATGGATGAAACAGTCTAGCACCTCCTCCCCCTCCCTTCCACAATGTGATATGACATCATCTGCTTGCAACATGACTACATCATTACATTGATAGTCTGTCCAGGCCTCCAAACAGCAGCCAATAAAGTGGAGCAGAGATGGAAAACTAACAACACAATAATGTAAAGTCAACTGTTATGAGGTGTTGCAGGGAGAGAGAGAAGGAGGTAATAAGATGGCTGCTGCGTGGGCTCTAGTCACATGATCACTGAACCATTTAATTTCAGCCTGGGGCCAGGTTATGAAGATCAAAGTTCTTCTGCCAGGATCCCTATGAAACATATGCAGCCAATATGGCTTTTGTACTGACCAGACCAGAAGATGGGCTAGCCTTCTCCCTTTTGCCTCACACAATGATTCTGTTGTTGGAATGCTGGTACCCACTTATCAGTCTACCATATCACCTATGTTTATCTTTAGGACTGTGGTGATCAGTCTTTCAACTGTATTGTCTCTGACAATAGCCATTTAAATCTGGCTTCTTTCAAAGTCCCTCTCCTGGCACTCTGAAGTGTCTTGAATGTACTTTCAGACACATGGATGCACTGATTTAAATAGTTTGAAATGCCTCCTTTTCAATTTATAATATCTACCTGTGTCTTCTTCCTCTCCAGTTTCCAGGGTGAAAGCCTTCTTACCCTCCTCCCTATTGTTTTTCACAAGTACTGATTAGCAGGAAGTTTGTGCTGAGTATAATAATTGGGGTAGATGAGATGCTGAAGAAGTCAAGAAAATGAACAGAAAAGCCAACGCTCTGATACGCGAATGACAGGGTGAAATTATGTCTTTATGCTTCTCTTGTGACAGGCAGGCTAAAAGGTGAGCTAATTTTGCAATATTCTGAGACACCTTTATGGTATTTTGCTGTAAAGACAGTTGTTCCTGTCAGACAAAAAATATGTTGTGAATATTCTGCACCACCACCACCTATCCTTTCAGATGAAAATTGCAGCTGCAACATATCTGGTAGCAGTCCCCCCCCCCTTTCTTCCATTTTTCTGTTGCCATAGCAATGCACGAGACACCAAAACTGCATCATCACACTTGCCTAGAGAAATACTTTCACTGTATTTAATGGAAGTTTTTGCTTTAACTAATCATCACTCTAACTAATCATCATTCCTTACATTTTTCAATAAAAAAATCCCTCACTTTAGCATTTTGTTTTTAACCCCAGGGGTATATTTCCTTAATTTTCTGTGAATAGAGAATCTAACATAACAGAATGATATATTTTTAACAACAGCAAGAGGCACTTTTGTCAGCTATGAAACCTAAAACAGTATGAAATATAAGAGTTTCCATTTTCCTCACCAAATAGACCTTAATATTTTTGAGCAAGGGCTCAGAAATGTTTAGTTTCAGTCCTTGATTTTTGTGTCAATGGTATTTTGGAATATGTGAAGTATATTTGAACTTTATATTAAAAAAATTCAAAATAGCTTACTAAAACAATCAATACATTTCCATAGCTACGTGGCATCTATCATAGAGGTCCTCAGACTTTGTCTAGAAACACCCATCCAAATGGAAGGAGGGTCTGAGTCCCCAAATCCCAAAATTTCTAAAAGGTCATGCATGGATGTAATAATAAAAACAATTGTAATAAAAATGAGATTCAGTGAAGAGAGCCTCTTTTTACTACCATGCAACCATAGCCAACTCCCCCGATACCCCTCACTTTTAGAAACTGTATTGAAGCAATAAGGTACTTCTTTAACCTGATGCTGTCTTTTGCTATATTGCTTTCCCTGGAATGCTCATGGCATCTTAATGATTAAAAAGAAAAATCTCTGCCTGCCTCCTGCTGTATCCATTCACTGACATTCAAATGACATGAATCTTTCCTACCAGTGGTTCCACTTACATTTCTCCCTCTTGTAGCAGAAACTTCTTTCATACCACTTGCTTTGAGTCACCCTTCAGTGAAAAACGTATTGATAAGAATGTCGGCTGTCTCCTTAGTAGACGCTGCATAGGGGGGTGGTTGTGTTGGAGTGAAGATGAACTTGGCCTGCGGCGATGGAGGGAAGAGGCAGGGCTGGGATTAGCCAGCAAGGAAGGCCCCCTTTGTCAAAGAACGTTATGAAGAAGAAATAGTAGAGATGCCTCTGCCATGGTTATTCCCATAGTTATTCTTTATTTTAGAGCTATTCAATGTCACTTTTAAATTTTCTTTTGGATTTGCGCTGAGGTCAAGATGCATGCAAATTTGCCGCATGAGTTCCAATTCCCTTTGCAATTTGCAGTGAAACTGGAACTCATAGCATTCCTAATATCTGAAAAATATTTCGGCGATAACGTTCAGCTGGGTACACAGAATCACTCTGTGGGGTTGGGGCTGGGGATGCAGCTAGCATTTAAAAGCGTACTGAGCTAACTTGCACATTTCAAAACAATATGCAAAAGTGAAACATGCAATCCTTCAAAATTTTCATTTCTCTGAATTTTGCGACGCAGCTCTGCAGCCCAGTAATATGTACAAAAATGCATGCGGATGGGACTGAAATATAGTGGCAAGCAGGCCCATGGGTAACGGATGGAGGTGAAATGAACCACACCTTGTGATCCACCACCTGAGGCACATTCCCCCCAATGCAATGTTATAGGACCGGCCCTGTCTATATTTTCATGGTGTTTTACTCTTGTCAGCACCATCACCATCATTATCTTCAGGCTATGCTTTTTCAAGCACAGTTTCTATGCCAAACTGTGTTCATTCCCCAGAGTGAGGACTAACATACATTTATTTTTTTAGTAAGTGCAAATAGATTTGCTTTTAAATGCAAACTGAATTGAATTCCTCCCCCATTCTCTATTACTCAGTGTCTCAATATTTTACCTCTCTGTCCCTATGTAGATATTATTAGCTTACAATATTTGTCTAAATATTTAGGGAGAAAGGGCATCCAAAAATACCTGAATATGACTGGCGTTTAAAATGACATATAGACAAGAGTAGACCATTAATTAGATCCACAAATGCCAGCTTTCATATAAGATACCATGTATCACTTTTCTAGGCCTCTAAATAACAACACTCCAGACAACTATGGAAATATATATTC
Organism: Podarcis liolepis; assembly: GCF_965112155.1. Classification (NCBI taxonomy): domain Eukaryota; kingdom Metazoa; phylum Chordata; class Lepidosauria; order Squamata; family Lacertidae; genus Podarcis; species Podarcis liolepis. Next base: position 35,860,456 of record NC_139556.1, on the reverse strand, counting down.
TTCCGGCAGTTTCCATAGTTTAAAAAAGGTTAAATGTGAAGCTCAGGCCATTATGGAACTAACTTCCAGAGATGAAAGCATGAAGCATTGTTCCTAGAAGTCATTATTACCAGGCAGCAGAAAAGGATGTCCATCACATTAAAAACCTGTCACAGTTTTCTTTATGAGGAGCATTATTGGAAGCTGGTATTCCTGTTCCCCTTATATATATATTTTTAAAAGTCATTTTTCATCATATTTGTTAACAATTTTTAAACTCTTCCTTCCTTCCATAGCACAGAATCCATCATTAGCAAGATACATATCTTTTATTGAGCATTTTCTTATTTAGCACTCAACAGAGGTGCCTATTGTTTTAACTTTTAAACTCCTCTAAATATAAAGAGCACCCTGCAGTTGAGAGAGTGATGGTAAAAAATAAATACAAAAGCTTGCAAAACAAAAGACCCTTCTGGGAGTGTATTAGTGTATTTTTCATCAATGAACTTCAAGAACAGCTTCCAAATTCAAAGGAAGCATTTAAATACAATCCTCGTGTAAATAACAATAACAAATAAATGCATATGCATTTCAAATATATAAAATGCAAATCCCATTAATCAAAATGGAACTCATTTTTCTCCTTCTTCCCGAAGTACATGGAGAATAGCCATCCACGGAGCAGAGTGTCTTCACTCTGGGTTCAGGGAATTATGATCCCTCCCCCTGGTGGCAGTCAAAAAGCAGATAACGAAAAAGAGTTCTTACCACATAATTTATTCAGTATTCACACAGAGAGACATAGGAATGCTGTCTCTCTTAGATAATGGAATTGCTCCAAGTAAAGTCCCACTTCTTCAGTCCCTCCTAATCTACGTTACCCCTGTGCCAGCTAGTCAGTGCTTTCTGCCTCTCAGATTTCTGTTCTGCTACTCTCACGGCCTGCCTAGTTTTGGGAGGGGGGGGATCAGGAATGCTTTCAAGAGATACTGAATCTGTTATCTGTCTCTCCTCAGGTGCTTCTCCTTCCTGCTGCTGCTGCTCCAATATTTCCCAGCTTTTCGTCTCAGCAGTATCTGAACTATGCCCTTCTGCAAACCACTGTTCTAAATCTATACTGTCCTCCTCTTCTCGGGAAGGTGCAGGGTGTGTGTGGCGATCACATAGGGTCCCCGGACGTTTCACTTTCTATTGATCCCTGTGCCACCACGTTATTTCTCCCTGCCACCATCCAGGCCCTACCTGGTACAATACTGAGTCCAGTCAGGGTTAAATTGGAACATAAACTTTTATTTATTTATTGCAGTTTAACAAGTGTGTGATTTCATAAACAGTATCGGTCAATTCCAATCATGGGGTGCCTATCCAGACCTATAACCTCTGCTACCTGCTCTCACTCACTAAACCACCTCTCAGATATTTACTTGTCTTCCTAGTCCCTAGCTATTCCTGACTCAGCTTTTTTCGCTACACTAACTCAACCTACCCACAGACTCTATCCCAATTCACTCCCACTCCAACCAACCACCTAACTCCCAATGAACTCATGCCCTTTGCCCCTCCCAGAGCTGGTTTTATAGTCCCTCTCACTCCACCCCCTGGATCCTGATTGGGTAGCCTGTTTAACTATTTCACCTCCAGCATTCTCATATGTTAATGTCATAGGTGGTGGCTCCCACCATTCCTCAGTCCAGCCCCTGGCATTGAGCACTTCTTTTACTGCTGTATATAATTTCCTGGAATATCCAGAAAACCTAGACATAGGTACAACCTCTTTATTTTACTCATCTATAAGTATTTTCATGCTTTGGACTGATCACTTTTAAAGGATTCTGATCCAACTAAAGTTAATCATGGCTGGGTCTCACAGAAAGTAATCAGAGTAAAGTTAGTGGCAGGGTAGTCTTACACTGGATCACAATCACTGACCTGTCTAGTTTAGTATTAGCTGCACCAAGCTCTCCAAGGTTTGCAGATAAGTTTTCCCAGCACCACCAGGAGTGGTCAGGGGCTGAACTTGGGATCTTTACATGCAAAGTGTGTGTTCTACCACCGAGTTGCATTCACAGTGGACATACGCTGGACTGGGACTCCACTCCAGTATATACAGTAATTACAATAGCCATCCATTCAGTCTGGTCCTTGCTATTTGAATGGCAGTGCTTGTGGGTTTGAGACCGGGGATATGCAACAGTTACATCAGGGTAGCTTTAGGAAACATGGTATTATTTCAGAGTTGTGGCGCCTTTTCTGGCGTAAATGTTCTAGTTACAGATAGGTAGCTGTGTTGGTCTGCCATAGTCAAAATAAAAAATTCCTTCCAGTAGCACCTTAAAGACCAACTAAGTTAGTTCTTGGTATGAGCTTTCGTGTGCATGCACACTTCTTCAGATACACTGTGATTCTCATTCTGTGAGCAGAGTGGTGTGAGTAGGCACAATTTTATCTGTTGCCTCACCCAGGGAATGCCTTGTGCAATATCTTCATTGTGTCCATTCTGCTGCCCATAAAGTTCCCCATTCACAGCAGGAACATATGAAGCTGCCTCCTACCAAGTCAGACCATTGTTCCATTTATCTCAGTATTGTATACACTGACTGGCAGTGGCTCTTCAGGGGTTCAGGCAGGGCGTATCTCACCATCCCACCTGGAGAAGGCAGGGATTGAACCTGGAACCTTTTGCATGCATTCAGCTATGGCCCTTCCTGCAACATGCGCGCGCACACACACACAAAAAAATACCTCTTATGCTCATACCACACATACACACCATTCCTATATTACTCACATGATGAACAGCTTTCTCACACAGGGTAATAGCTGACAAACACCAGTATAATGTTGCCTAGTAAAATGAGTTTTCGCTTCCCAAATTTCATAGCTTGTAAATATACAAGTGTCATGCAAGATTCCTCCTAATGACTAAAAGCAACTTATGTGTATCAAGTATGCAAATTGATACAATATGTTTTCCAATTAGACATGGACCGCTGTTGGTGGCGATATTAACAATCCAGCATTGAAACCAATTCAATCACTGACTTCTGCACTTGGGACTGGGTTTATGCCAGGGATCACTGGAGCTTGGTCCTGACTTTTTCTCCCCCCCCCCCCAGTGTCAAGACTCAATCTCAGAACACAGAAGGTTTGAATGGATGTATTTGTCTATGACCACACACAGAGCGCAACTCCTCTATCACTTAGTAACTACAGAGTTTTCCCACTCATCAAATATTAGGGAAGGGCTTTCAGATCACCAAGTGTTTGTTTCTTTCTCTAGAAATTAAGCACTACCAACACTCCCATTAAAATTCTGAATGGACGAACTTCCTGGCACATGCTTCACTGAAGACAACCCCCCCCCCCACTTCCCTTTTTCCACTGAGAATGGTATATTAAAATGTGTCTGTCTTCATCAGTCATCACCCCACAGATGATACATCTTTACTCATTTCACATCACTTGTAGTTTATCTGAAAATAAAATTGCTTTGTCAGCTCTCTGATGATCGTCTCAGAGGACTTGTCTTCAGAGGCTCTCTTTCTGTGCTTGAATTTCTAAGCACAGTGGGCTGAGCAGTACACATATCCAATAAAATTGACTTTCTCCCCTGTAATAGAGTAATCACTCCATGATTCTTTTTAGTCACCCTTGATATCAGCTTAGGGAATAGCATGTTTGAGGGTGGATTCATTCAGCTAGGCTAGGAGCCCAATTTCTCTTTTCGTCTTTGCTGTGCCATATCCATAAATGACTCACACCAACCCTGGCCATTATACTTGCCTACTGAAATAAATGAAATCCTCATTTTAAACAGAAATGCTTAAAAAGATTTCCATTGAACCGTTTTGGCACAAAAATGAGTTTTTGGGAAACCCGACATGTTTCTTCAAAAGCCATCTCAAAGCTTATCTTTTTCACACTATTCGGCTGCTGATTCATTTTCATTTTTTTATTTTATTAAATTACTTTTTTCCTTCTACCTGTAATTTGGGGGTGTGATGACCTCACTGAGGACAAACTAAGGTGATTCAGAGTGAGGAACATGCCAATCATGAATGCTGCTGTTGCTCTGAATTAGCTCTGTTTGCCCTCAGTAAGGTCACTACAAAGGAAAATCTGGTTGGTGCTCTGTGACAATGTCACTATTGCTCAGACGAAGGAGGGCAAATGGGGGACTGTGAAGAGGCTGACAAGAAGCTAGTACTGCCTGGGTGCCAAGTATGGTGGTGTAAAATGCCTTAATATCTCCTGAGAATTAAACCACCAGTTTTTGCAGGTGGAGAAACTTCAACATTTCAGATCAGCTTGCTTAAAATAAGGTGTAGCATGGACAAGCAGTGTTGAATGGACATTGTTCCTAGGACTAGCCTGCCACTAGTCTAGCTGGAGGCTCCCTCAGTGCAGTCATTTCCTGTTAACTACCCATCGTGGACCTCCTGTTGATTCTTCCAGCTCTCAATACAATAGGAGACTGGGTTCAGGGTGGCAGCTGTAGGTCAGCACCAAGAGTAGCCCACTTAGTGGTCACAGTAATAGCCCCCTGGCAGTGTTGTTGCTGCTGCTTAGTGAGAAGAGGACAGGCAAGGCAATGGCAAGGTCTGAATGCTGTGAGAGCACTGGCAGGAGTGCTGGGTTGCTTTTGCCAGTCTGCCAATCCACTTGCTTTCTCAAATATGGGCCTGACCACCAGCTGATGCCAGCTTTGGAAGAAGGCTGCTTATACTCTCTTGTTTTGTGATTCAGCCTAGCTCTGGTCAGGGGCTGACTCCATGCACCTCCCAATTCAAAGGGTAATGTATGATTCAGTCAGATGCCACCTGTCCCACCATTTCAGGGACTGAAACTGACCAAGCAAGCAGTTGAATCGCACATCAACACTTACTCAGGGCAATATGTATGGTGCACATACATACTGTATGGGCCAGTGTGGTGTAGTGGTTAAGAGCAGTAGACTCATAATCTGGTGAACTGGGTTCGCTTCCCCGCTCCTCCACATGCAGCTGCTGGGTGACCTTGGGCTAGTCACACTTCTCTGAAGTCTCTCGGCTTCACTCACCTCACAGAGTGTTTGTTGTGGGGGAGGAAGGGAAGGGAGATTGTTAGCCCCTTTGAGACTCCTTCAGGTAGTGATAAAGCGGGATATCAAATCCAAATTCTTCTTCTTCTTCACACAGCTGTATCCTCTCTAGGACCTTGCCCACCCAACCCCTCTAACTTTTGTTGCCTTCATCAACAATGCCACCCTACTTAGGGGTGGGGCTGGCCCTGGGATCAACCCTTAGCATCTATAACTTGATGCCTAGTCGTCAGTCTATCAAGCCATGAATTTCAGGAGAGAGGGCCCATATATATTTGCTCCCTTAAATTCTGTTCAATATTTCATGGACATCAGCCATTCCTTAAAATCCAATTTGTGCCAAGCTGTGTCCAGCAAATGATGTTAAGAATGCAGCACAGTCCTCTCCAGTGGTGAGCAATGAAATATTAAGGCGAGCTCTGCTCCATACTAAAATGTAAAAGTAGGTTCTCGGAAGGGAGATATCGTCACACCTGTCCAATAATGTCACTTTCCCCCCCACTTTGAATTCCAGGTCAGGTAATGACTGTGCCCAGAACTGCCTGGAGGAAGTTATTAACTCCATTGTATAGTGACACTATCTGCAGTGCTGTAATGTTTCAATTAAAAGCTGCATTTAAAATTTTTCATGATCTAATAGGAAAGGAGAAAGAAAAGCAAATGCAGTGCAAGGCTGCCTTCTGTCACACACAGATTGGAACAACGCTGGGACATCTAATTTGTGCATATCAGTTGATCATACGGGAAGAGTGGTAGAACCCAAAGCAACACAGAGCAAACCAACTAAAGCGATGACAAATGATGCCACTAATATCTGAGAGTTTCCATATCAGTACAAAAACTGCATATCCGCAGATAAGTGTCCTGAATAGGAAGCTGGTTCAAAATTGTTAGACACACAACAGAAAAAGTAGCAGCAAAACCATTGCATGCTGTTGTGCAAAGAAGTCAACCGCAAATGCAGCTCCAATTAAGATCTGCACCACTACTTAGATACATATATGTATCTTTCATACCATCTTGAAAGGGGGAATTACTGGGCCATTACTGATAGCTGAAGGAAGCATTGAAGGCTCTAACACACAACCGTACCGTAAGATCCTTTGAAACATGCTGGAAAGAAGGTTAGCCGTCAGGGAGAACTCTTACAGAAAGGGTGGGAAGTGGGAGGTTGAGGCAGCCACTGGTAGTACAAAGCAAACGTATTTATCTGCAGATCAGAATGTTTCGGTTTCAAGAAAAATCATTTAGAGAGTTTGCTGGCATCCTGTCTTAAAGACCTGCAAAGGTATAGGCTTCAACAGAACTGTGTGGGTAGCTTTAATATATACGAACAAATACGAACTGTTGTAGCCCACCTGTAAGAAGTGAACATAATGGAGGCACCTCTGCCCAGGGAGGGCGGGGTATAAATAAATAAATAAATAAATAAATAAATAAATAAATCATCAACATGATCATCATTATTATTTGCACAGGAGACAATAAAATGGAGCTCCCAGACTGCTGGTTGCCTCTACCAGAACTGCTAATATTCTAGGTAAAGAAGACTCCGGCAATCATATAGCTACTTTCCTTAGCTCATTGCTTCTTTTGTTAATGCTTGCTTACTTTGTTTTTAAAGACATCTAAATTGATATTAATTGGTGTTAAAATGTACCCTCGGGGCTCCTTGGTCTGAAAATAACCCCATGAAGAAGAAATTCCAGGCCCAACCACAGGAGTGCCTACTTGAATGAAATATTGGGGGGGGCAGGTAACCCCACATAATTGATCACATGATGCACACACACACCATTTGAATGCCAATACCCACCAACCTGAGGCCAGGACTTGGGACCCCCTCAAATATTTTATTGGGGGAGGCGAAGCCCCCTCGGCCCCTAAGAGTTGGCTCCTATGCCCAACCAAATTCATCATGTGGAAACAGAGAGGATTTACCAACTTCCAAAGAATGAGAGTGAAAGGAGAGAAATTCAGAGAAACTAATTCAAAAGGCAGTTCCTCAGAGTCCTGCTGAATCTTCACAAATACACATATTTCCTCTTTGTCATCTGCGGGGTCAGAGACAGATTAGACTCCATGACAAAAGGTATGTCCTTACAGTAGGGGGGCCTATTGCACATTCTTTCTTTAGATAAGCTCTCACAGCTCAGTAGTTAAGCAAACTCTGGGGTGCTTGTGTTAACCAGAATGTGAGATTTTAAGGACCTGGAGTAAGGATTTTCCTTAAAAACAAAAAACCTTCCTACACAATATTGCTCTGTCCCAGTAGAGAAGAAGCTTGCTTGACCAAATTCAAGGAGATCCTAATGGAAAGAACCTAATGCTGTCAAATTTCTTCCTTATCTCATAACCTTAAACTCAAACAGATCAGCAATAGCCTCTAATTTAATGTCTTGGCTCATCACTCATGAGTAATGAGTATTTTGAAGCCTCATGTTACTCTGCAATTGTGCTTTTCTGCCTTGTGTAGTTCTACATTTTTCCTATGTAACCTGTGTATCTCTGTATTTCTCTAGGTCTATGGGCTTTGCAAAAGGTAAGATTATCCTAAATGTTGCCTGTTGTGGTTGTTGTTGTTGTTAAGCAGAGGATTTTCTTTTTTTAAAAAAAGTTAAAACCTTCATTTAAATGTCTTTTAAAAAATACACACAGTGCTCTGCTTGGACAAAACAAAAATAAAACAACTACAAAACAGAACTCTTCAGAAATCAGCAGGCTAACCCCATGATAGACCTTATTCTGTGAAATAATTGGGGGCTTGTAAAGGCCTACTGGACACAGACAATCACCAGAAAGAAAGGCCTATACAAAGCTGCATTAAAAAGGGGGAGAGGGTACCACCGAGTACATTCCCTACTCAACCACCTTTTAGTTATTTTATGGTAAGAAAGTGACAGAACCCTGCTTCCCCTGGCCCATAAGATGTTATGGAGGCTGTAGAAGCATCAGTGTACATAAGAAAGTGCTTGGGTAGGCACTAGGCATGCATACCTGGAGCTCTCTGGTTCCTGGCAAGAGTCAACTACTTGGCACAGCCTCCTTTTATACATTATGCAATTTCAAACATGTATATTTCCCCACAGCATTGTTTATTTTATTGCAAGAAATCTGCATTTCAATGAGTTTGTAAAAAGTGGTTCCTTAATGAATTAGGCCTCATTCACGTAAAATCTTAATGTCATCAGCAGTGAAATGTAATGCTGCCGAATTAAAAAAAAGGGTAGAAAAGAAGAATGATAGCCAACCCTTTCTGAGAAATCCTTGTTTAGCCCGTGTTCTACAGTTTGCAAATAAATGTGAAGACTCTGGGGTACAGAAAGATTGATCCACACTAGTGCTGTGTGTACGCCGGTGACAGGTGTCACATGGCAAAGTTATTACCTCCTAGGGTTTATGCAGAATCATGAATATCATTATAATTTCAGTTGTAGCTGCTGTACCGAGGACGGAAGAACTCAGTGCATGTGCTGACACACAAAGTTTAGTCCGTGTGTAATACTTGCTGGAAACAATAATGCTCTGTTCATCAATGGGGAGGCTGGTGGGAAGGAGATGCAGGTATGAACAAGGACAGTTTTTTCCATTGCCGTTGACAGCTTGAAAAAAAGTGTGTGATGACAAATATAAGGTGATGTGAGAGGGGGAAAGCTATGCAGTCCGACTGATTCGGCAGAACAATTAAAACACTTCCATGCATACATGAGTTTCTTTTAGAACTATTTGGGTGTGGGAATGGGTGCTCAGTGTCCCCAATCAGGATGGATTCCCCGACTTGTGCATTTCTTACTTTCATGCTACATTTCATAGAATCATAGAGTTGAACTGTAGAGTTTATTGTTGAGTTGGAAGGGACTCAAAGGGTCATCTGGCCCAACTCGCAACAATACAGAAATTACAGCTTTTGGCCCTAACAAATTAAATTCAGGCAGCTGTTTTCTTCAGGAAGCCCCAATTCTGCAGATATTTCTAGGAGGCTCACCATAAGCAGAAGTATCAACATGGCTCTCAACTTTTCTAACTTTTCTTAAATTATTAACAAGCAAAAGAACCTACCAGCAGTGGTTGGTGGAGTGGCACAGGTGAGGGGGGGAGACACTGAACACCTGGTTTCCTCATGTCAGTTATTCATGCTGCTTACTGAGAGGGAGAGGTGAGGTACAGGGAACCCAGTGTGTGTTGCTCCCACAGCACTGGCTCAAAGGGGATGTGTTCAGGGTCGGATTTAGGTTTGATGAGGCCCTAAGCTACTGAAGGTAATGGGCCCCTTTATATGTCCAGCTGTCCTTTGTCAACAACAAATTGTTGCTGTTTCTCGTGTTGAATATATGCTATATGGTAATTTATGGACCTAATAGGTATCTAAAGCCATCTGCACATAACAAAATATGTATTTTATCAAAGTAATTGTTGAACTGAAATACAATTAAGAAGAAGTATTTTTTTTTGGGGGGGGGGGTTCCCAAGAGAGTGGGGCCCTAAGCTATGGCTTGTTTAGCTTAAACGTAAATCCGGCACTGGAAGTGTGTTGCAACAACACAGAAATCAGGGCAAAGGCTTGAAGCTCCCAGTAGCACCAGTAATAAACAGACAGGAGGACAGGAGAGAGACATGCCAATGAAAATAGGGACATCCTAAGGAAAAGTGGGGCATTCCAGGATCAAACCAGAAAACTGGGACAGCTTCTCTAAACCAGGGACGTCCCTGGAAAATAGGGACACTTGGAGGGTCTGGGAGGTATTCTGCTCCAGTTCTTTATGACCTATAGTGTTGTGGAGGAGGATGAAGCTGGCTGGAATCCTGAACAGGAGCACTCAGATCTGTTAGGGGCAAGGCTATACTGCAACATTTTGTTTCATTTACACTAATAATAATTAGAGAATGAAAGGTGCCAAGCATTCTGCATTCTGTAATCCGAGAGGGCTGTCAGTTTTCTTTCAAATACCAGACACCTGTGCTGGCAAAAGGCTTTTGAAACTAAGGACAGTCTTGAAAACCATTTGTGATGCATCATGGGGGGTCTTTAATTCAAAGGAGAGAAAGTGGAAAACATCACAGGGTGATCACAAGCCCTTGAGCTAGCTTCAAGTCACACTTTCGATCTCAGCCATAGCATAGTACACTTTTGTGGATGTGAGATTTTTACAAGGTGAACTGTAGCTGTGAACGAGTATTAAGAGAGAATGTACACATTAATTTAGCACACATTGTATGCATGTATATAAACACTACCAGAACCCTTGAATACTGCTGGGGGGGGGGAGAACTGATGGGTGCCCCCATGTACCCATGGCTACAGCCATCATAGGGTGGGGGGAAAGGTGGCAGCTGCCATGAGCACATAAGGGCAGTCCTCTTTATTTTCCATGCATAGTTAAAGGGAGGTGTGACACGTCCTGTCCCGTCCTCCTGCGGTCTTTTATGGCTCCATTTGCAAGGTGTGTCATGCCCCTTTCCCTCTGCACCCCAGGATGCTGTAGTGATTCGACCAGATGCGCATCAGGTGAATGGTGCAACCCTATCACTGCATCCACTGCTGATCGTGCTTCTGCATTAAGCTACAAATCCTCTCCAAATAAGTATTTAAATATGCAGGTCCATTCAAAACATGCATCACAGGTTGCTCTGTTATATTTGTACTGCGGAGATCAAGTCATTTCATATACGATTTCACAAAGATTGAATTCCTCAAGTGTCCCTAACTGAGCCTCTTGGGCTTGCCAATCGGAAGCTTGGCAGTTCGAATCCCCGTGTGTGATGGGGTGAGCTCCCACTGCTCTGTCCCAGCTCCTGCCAGCCTAGCAGTTCGAAAGCACCAGTGCAAGTTGATAAATAGGTACTGCTGTGGTGGAAAGGTAAACAGTGTTTCTGTGCACTCTGGTTTCCGTCATGGTGTTCCGTTGCGCCAGAAGCGGTTTAGTCATGCTGGTCACATGACCCAGAAAGCTGTCTGTGGACAAATGCTGGCTCCCTCGGCCTGAGAGTGAGATGAGCGCTGCAACCCCATAGTCACCTTTGACTGGACTTAACCATCCACGGGGCCTTTACCTTACTTGGCAGCTTCTCTTTTTGATACGAGAAAGTTGCCTTGGGTTCTATACCAAAGAAAAAGAACCTCACATATTCCTTGAGAACTTTGGTCTTTTTTTCTTATTGCAAGCAGTTTTGGAAACCCCTCACTCCAAAAGGGAAGCAAAACAATTCCTCATTCTTATAATAAGGTGACTTTGATTGTAAACTCAAGAAACATGAATGTCCCTCTGACATCTATGACAGACCAAAGAGGAAAGGTGTTATCAATGGTATAAGTACATGACATTACTTGACTATAAGCAGTTATCAGAAACCTGCTCCCAGGCAGCTCTCTAAATGACTGCATAAAAGCAGTTGACAAAACATCAAGGGGAAAGTATATTATTTATAAGAAAGCATGATATATTTTTGCATTAGAAGGAAAATGGGAGGAGAATTATCCCCCCGCTGAGAAAAAGATCTTCAAAAACATATTAATGAAGACTATTGTAAAGTTAGTTTTATAAAGAGCAAAGGGAAATGTGGCAAATGAAACTGCTGGTGGGGAATCAGTCACCGAAATCAAATGTGGCGTAGTCAGGCGGAGCTGCATAAATCAAGCATAAGATGAACTATTTATCAAACCCAACAGATACATTTGTCCCCCCCCCCAAAAAAAAGTATTTACTTCATGTGGGGAAAGGAGGACCTGAGCGAAACCATGAACAAGATGTTAAAGACTGACAAATGCCTCTGAACGGCACATTATTCAATCCTCCACAGTTATGCAACACAAACTTAAAGAAGAAGAGCAAACATAGATTCATGATGCGCAGGATGAGTTTGGGATTCAAGATAGATAGAGTATTATCTGTTGCTCAAAATCATAGCCATTGAAGGTACATTACCACATTGTCCCTCTTTGATCTCCTAGCATGATTTCTGCCTAAAGCCATAACTAGAGCTGTGTGAACTCTGCGGGCTTTGGTTCCAAGAAGGGCATCACATCATAAACTGAACACTGCAATGTGGTTCAAAAGAGCTGGCAGCAATTTACTGTCATCATTTCTTTTGCCTACAGGTGAATAACCCAGAGGAACACAGTGTGTATCATACCATTATGTGGAGTGACATCTAAGATAAGCTGATATGATAATATTGCATGCATCCACCTACTTGTTTTCTCCGTGTCAGCCTGAACAACTTGTGACCCACCGAGCTGAATGCTCCATACGACACCAGCCACACACACACTGCCTTTGGCTTTATGTACAGGCCTGCTCTGTATTTTTCAGTGGAAAATGCCATTGTTCACACAACGAGGTAAAGCAGAGTGTAACATGAACATGAAGCATACTGGAAGATTGTGTGATTAGTTGTTGACATCTACCTGTCTTGAGAGACAATGGAGTGTGCCTCTGGGGGTGAAGTCTGTGTTAGCTGCCCAGACAACAAAACCCCTCTCTCAACCTCGCCAATGTGGTCCTAAGGAAATCAGAGCAATATGTTTGGCAGCAGCTTGGCTGCAGGAGTTGCCAGAAGCAGGTGCACTAGGTGCCATTTAGCCATTTTGGGGACTCCACTCTTGCTCTGCAAGTGCAGCTTTCTCCTGATTGAAGTGCATAGTGTTTGAGGGACATTCACAGGGAAACCAAAATGCTTGTTTACAAAGCTGTTGCACTACCAACCTTACTGTATGCTTGTGAAATGTGGAACACTTACAAACACCATCTCCAACTCCTCGAAAGATTCCATCAACGGTGTCTCTGAAAATTTTTACACATCACTTGGGAAGACAGGCAAACTATTGCCAGTATACTGGAAGAAGCAAAGATCACCAGTGTTGAAGCAATGATTCTTCAACATCAACTTCATTGGACTGGTCATGTTGTGCAGATGCCTGATTATCGTCTATCAAAGCAACTATTCTATCCAAACTTAACAATGGAAAGCGTAATGCTGGTGGTTAACAAAAGAGGTCTAAAGACTCTCTCAAGGCAAATCTTAAAAAATGTAGTATAAACACCAACAGTTGGGAATGCTCCAGTAGGAGAACAGCCTTTACCAAAGGTGTCATGGGCTTGAAGATGCTCAAACTCAGGACGAAAGGGAGAAACGTGCTAAGAGGAAGGCATGTTTGGCAAAGCCATTTCCGATTCAAAGGAGATGGGGTTGCGGGCTTGCTCCACCCCACTCCCGCGCGGGGGCTGGCTTTTCCCCCGCGCGAGAACAGGGAATCCCCGGGAGTGTCACTGAGCCGGCCAGCCTATTGGCTGGCCGGGGAGGCGGGACCTGGCCTATTTAAGGCCAGGCACGCCCGGGGATCGCCCTCTTTCCACTTGCCACGCAAACCCTCACCATGATCAACTCCTGTGCAGAAACCTATGTCCCCACAGTGGAAGGACTTATGGATTCAGAACTGGCCTCCACAGTCACTTACAGACTCACTGCTAAGACCGTTTCATGGAAGACAATCTTAGTCGGCTATTAATGATCACAGAAGAAGAAGAAGAAGAAGAAGAAGAAGAAGAAGAAGAAGAAGAAGAAGGGGAGGAGGAGGAGGAGGAGGAGGAGGAGGAGGAGGAGGAGGACTACAAGGATTTAGGATCAGAGTTTTCCTTCTCCTAGATGGGCTACCTTCCCTGGTTGATGAGCCCCATCTGCCCCTAAGTGCTCAAGACATTCTTGCATTTCATCCATGTTTGTCTCCTTTATTACCAGTGGTTTTATTACCAAATTTGAATGTTGACATGGGAGGCTCAGCTTTGTTTAGTTTATATGGGTGAAATTGATCCAGACTTTGTTTTCAGGAAGAAGTAACCATGCTGAAATGAAGGTCTGAGTCTGAATGGAAGAGCACCTGGTTATGTTGTCTTGATGAAAGAAAGGTGGGAGTCAATAATCTGAGATTTAATCGCAGTGTCTGTTGGTGGGTGGTTCCCAGATGAAGATTTGGCAGTTTAGTTGCTCTGGATGGGTTTACACTTCCTCTGAAGAAAAAGGTATGTAATCTGGGGCTACTCCTAGATCCATCACTGTCATTGGGTGCATAATAAGTCTCCACAACAAGGAGCCATTGGGGGGCAGGGGACCAGGGATCAAGGCCTGTGATGGGCCCTGCCAGTCCTTCCTGCAGCTATGTCAGGCTTTTCTTATGGCAAGATGTCTGTGTGAATCAAGAACCTAAATAAGAAATCATTCTGTGAATTTATTATTATTTTATGTATTACATTTTTATACCGCCCTTCTTCTGAAGATCTCAGGGTGATTCAAAGCATAAAAATACAGGATAAAAATACAAAATACGGATTACCCCCCCCCCCATAAATGCATGTAAAATGATATGGAATGTTAATCAGCCCAAGGTTGAAAAGGAACGCTTTCGCCTGCCTGGCACCAAAGATGTATAATGAAGACACCAGGCAAGACTCCCTGCATAATATTTGGGTGATAGTCATTTAATTTTTACTCAGAGTAGACCTGTTGGAATTAATGGACCTAACTTAGTCATTAATTTCCCTGGATCTGCTCTGGCTTAAACCTAGTTGACTATCACCCATTGATGATAGTGTACAGTAGTGAAAATGAAACGGCACTTTTGAAATGGTGGTTAGCTTTTTAGTCAGCATAGTTCCAAGTCGTCAAAATATATGGAATTCACCATGGTGTTCCTGAAGTCACAGCTCCCATCAAAGCAAACTATAATTTAAAGATGGCTGCAAGGGAATCAGGTAAATGATTGATGTGAATGCTATAATTTTCAGTATTAAATACTAAGCCCCCAAAATACCATTAAGCCGTTCTATGAAGTCAACACTCAAAACCTACAAACAACAGTTTAAGAGATCTCTGTGGTCTTAATAACAAAACACTATATCTCAGCATTGATTTTTTTTAGACAGAACTTGGTCAGCGGGGAGTCCTGTTTAAAATCAATTGCGCAAAGGTTTATTAAATTACCAAGGGTGATCAAACTTATTTTTTCACCAATTTGTTTTGCTGGGTTTTGTTATTAGGAAAGGGATTTAGTTGGTACATAATGTGATGACTTAAAAGCAGATATACTTTCTCTCTCTTTCTCTCTGGGTGTTTTTAATAGTTTAGAACTGATGTACCCCAGCTGTGAAGCTAAAATGTTTGTGCGCAATGTTTTTCTCTTTCCTCTTTCCTCTTCCCTCCTTATCTTTAGAATCCTCCTAATGGTGACTTGGGTAGGATGTGCGTTGCCAGAAGCCATGCTTGTACTACTGTGAACACCACAGCCGTCGTAAAATGCTCCCCATGCAACAGAAATTACGATGCTGTACAACGAACCGACAGACATTTTTAAAAGCAGCAGCAAGGGGCCATTCAGAAAATGTAAGTGCCGTACTCAGTCAAGTTCAATGAAATGAAAATTGAGAGGCTTTTACTTCTAATTTACATTCATGCACAAACGAAGTCAACGTTATGCTCCTTCACAGATGGTTTCAAAGAGACCATGCAGAAATATTCAAGCCGTTTTATCAAACCAGTTGAAAGAAAACCAAACCAATCCTTAGTTCCCTGGGAGAGGGCATAAGTATCAGGAGGAGTCCGTGATCAGGAGGAGAAGCTCCACAGCCAGAGACTTTTTTTATTGTGGCGGCAGAAAGTGACCCCATCCATGTTTCTCCTCCTCCATCAATGTTCTGATGACAGTACAGCTGAAAAGGAGCATGCCAGGGCCGATCAGAGTTGGCCTTGTGTTCCTTCAGGAATACAAAGTCATCATCATCATCATCATCAATCTATATTACGGTCCAGATACCCAACAAATCGTTACAAAGCAATACACAATTCATACAGCGTACCTCCAGGTTAAACAAGCATTTTGTTCAGAATATAGGGATCGTTGGTTCTTGCAACCACCGAGAAAAACTTTGCCACTGCTAATGTTCTAGCATTTGTCTGGTCTTCCAATAGGAACCTGACATAGTGAGCCTCTGATTTTCCTGGGAAAGGTACCAGCAAGGGTAATATCAGTTCAGCCCTGGCTTGCTCATATTTTGCACAGTGCAACAAAATATGTTTTATGGAATTGATGTCTTGAGCACACGAGCAAAGTCTGTCCTGGTAGGGAATTCCTCTCAACCTGCCATCCAACACTGCAGAAGGAAAGACATTTAGTCTGGTTTTGGTGAAAAGCCTTCAATAGTTTGGTACTGTCAGGTTTTTAATGTAAGATGTTAACTTAAAGACATGCCCATATTGTACTCCTACTGCCAGCGGACTACAGACTGCGTGTGATCGAGATCGCAAGTCACTTTGTGTGTTATCCCATAATCTTTGCTTTAACGTCTTTACGGTGCCTTCATAACCCAGGTGATACAGTTGGGGGGGGTGACAGACCAATAGAGGTGGCTTTTTAGCCACAAAGTCCTTTCAATCCCCTGACAGTTATCTGGGGATGGGTGAGTCGGTCAATTTTGGTTTCTCTCGGTTTCTCATTTTTCCAATTTCAAACTAAGTTTTCCACATTTGCTTGTGATTATTCTTATTCTTTAAATGTCCTCATCAATATTTCAGTGTAGATGTCTTCAAATGTAGACCTATTTTGCATGCAATATACATACTTTTGCAAAGCTCTTTTCTGCAATATGATTCACCCCCCCCCAACAATTCATGCATCTGTATGCACACTTCAGATGTAACTTTTTGTAAACACTTCCTGGCTGGAGAACTTTGTTGTGAAATTGCAGAGAAGTGTACATTTTGAAGGATGGCTTGTGTCTCAGCTTGCACGTTGTTTCAGAAAGTATGAATGCAAATTGAATTGAATTGATCACCCATACCTACAAGCACCTTAACTTGGCAGAAAAAAATGCCTTCAAGAGCTCTGGAGCTGGCAGCATGAATTTCCCTTCACCACCACCCCAACACTACAGTCAATCAGAGGAAAATTAGGAAACACCCATCTGTGGGAGAGTGGATCAGGCTACTCCGCCACACTTTCCACCCTGGCAGGGCTTAGAAATTTGCAGTTTCTCCTCCAAGGAATCTTGCTTCCCTTACAACCTCCGTAGGATTGTTTCGTTATTCCGTTTGAGATGCTGAGTATGGAGGCAACAGAAAGGTGCTTCTCCTCATTCTTGCAGAGACAGAGGAAGGGAGAGGAATGAATGTGCTCAAGATGCAGCATAAGGATCTTGACCGAGACTTGAAAGTTCTAGAGGTGACTTAAAAGAGATCGATAATTAATCAGTGAATAACGTTACAGCGTGAAGAGAAATTCACTTTGTCATTTGGGGAACTTCTGTTCTGCTTCTCCTGCAGTGACCTTTGGCACATCACTGTTCTACTTCATCAAGCTTCCATCTCTATAATTAAAGTA
Source organism: Podarcis liolepis (assembly GCF_965112155.1). Classification (NCBI taxonomy): domain Eukaryota; kingdom Metazoa; phylum Chordata; class Lepidosauria; order Squamata; family Lacertidae; genus Podarcis; species Podarcis liolepis. The sequence goes on along the minus strand of NC_139556.1, from coordinate 35,843,030 downwards.
TGGACGTAAGGATAAAATCCAGCATGTCAGGGAAGTAATTGGGGTATACGTCCCCAAATGGGAGTAAAACTAGAGAGTTAGGCTGAGTTTTTCAAATTACTTTCTCTGGAATTGCCTAATTGATACCAACTAGTCTTTAAAATTTGTTCTTGTGTGCTACCCAAAGGGATGGGCAGATGTATTCATTAAGTCTTTTCTGTCCAATTTCCACATTAATCTGCGTTTTTGTTTAATTCACACAATTTATATTTAAATACATATGCAAATTTTCTCTCTAAGTACTCATTTCTAAATGCATCCAATCCTAAAATACCAATTTCATATGCATTTTGCTTTTGCTCTTTTTTTAAAGTCAAGAACTCCACCACAAAATTCACAGGTGTGTGAAATCTGGTGGGAAGCTGTGTTCTGATCTGCACATTGGTCCTTGAGATGTGGATCAGATCCAATTCAGGAAGGAATTTGCCCAATGAAATTCCTTACCCATCCCTGCCTGCAAGTGCACCATCTACATGGATTAGGCTATTTGCCATCATTGTGATATATAACAAACCTATTGCAGTTTCACTATTATTTGATAGTCCTGTGTTTCTACAGTGGTGCCTCGCAAGACGAAATTAATCCGTTCCGCAAGCCTCTTCGTCTAGCAGTTTTTTCGTCTTGCGAAGCAACCCTATTAGCGGCTTAGCAGATTAGCGCTATTAGCGGTTTAGCGGCTATTAAAGGCTTAGTGGCTATTAAAGGCTTAGCGGCTATTAAAGGTTTAGCGGATTAGCAGCTAAAAGGCTATTAGCGGCTATTAAAGGCTTAGCGGATTAGCGGCTAAAAGGCTATTAGCGGCTTAGCGGCTTAGAAAAGGGGGGGAGAGCGGAAAAAAATCGGAACACTTGCAAGACGTTTTCGTCTTGCAAAGCAAGCCCATAGGGAAAATCATCTTGAGAAGCAGCTCAAAAATGGAAAACCCTTTCGTCTAGCGGGTTTTCCGTCTTGCGAGGCATTCGTCTTGCGGGGCACCACTGTATTCTAAACAAAATGCCATCTAAGTTAAGGGTAGTCCTCCAGATGTTTGCACTACAACTCCCATCATTCCTAACCATTGGCCATGCTGGTTGGAGATGATAGGTTTTGGAGTTCCAAACACCTGGAAGGCACCACGTTGTCTACTCTGGATCTAAGTAGATTTGTATTGCAAGTTATGTGGGGGGAATAGATGGCTACCACCAGCTGTTGAGCAGAGGTTTATGTTCTGTGAGTTGGAGGGTGCAGCACACTTTGTCCAACAGCTGCTCAGTGGAAAATTAAATCCTGCAGGCTGTAGGATGATCCTTCCTTCCTTCTGATCAAGAGCAGGGGGTCCAATACTGCAGAATGCTGCTTTGCAAGAGGGAAGGCTCTTGAGAAGTTGTGCTTCCACAGGACTGAATCCTCTGTGGGCAGCAGGATGCTGCTTCTCTTGCAGGATTGAACCTTCTTGTTTTCATTTGAGAGGCGGGGAAGTAGATAATGTCCCTCCTTCCCCTGCCTCCTCTCATCCATATGTTTAAAAGATCAGTCCTTATTAAAGATTAGCCCAACTCCCAAAATATTTCAGGAATGGATCGTGTTGTCCTGGGTCAGGTGGTCCTGATTCGGGAGCCCAGGTCCAGATGGGGTGGGGGACTATGCAAAGCCTTAAGTGGAACTATAGTGATGATATTGCTTTAGAATTTCAAAAAGTTGATGTTCATGAAAATTTATCGGATCCGTGTACATCTTCATACATAATCAAGCAACGAATGAAAGAAAAATATGTGAATATATGAAACTTCCTATACAGAGTCAGAAACAGTGTACAGTGGTACCTCAGGTTACATACACTTCAGGTTACATACGCTGCAGGTTACAGACTCCACTAACCCAGAAATATTACCTCGGTTTAAGAACTTTGCTTCAGGATGAGAACAGAAATCGTGCAGCGGCAGCGCAGTAGCAGCAGGAGGCCCCATTAGCTAAAGTGGTGCTTCAGGTTAAGAACAGTTTCAGGTTAAGAACAAACCTCCAAAATGAATTAAGTTCTTAACCCGAGGTACCACTGCATTCATATATCCAGGCAGTAGCTCTCAAAGGTTCCAAGCAGAGGTATTTCTCATGTAAAGGAGCTCCCTTTAATGGGCAGTGCCAGCAATGGAACCTAGGACTTGGCATGCAAAGCAGGTGCCATTGAACTGTGTGTTTCCCACGATTTTCATAAGCAAACAAGGAAGTTACAAGCATACAGAGTGGTAGGAAGCATCTACTTATCTCCTAGGCATAGCTTACTAGAACAGGTAAATAACTATGTCCTTATAATGTACAGTTTAATCTTGGATACTCGAGCACAAATCCATGTACATATTTTTAATTATTGCAAACATGATTTCAATCTCATGCCTGAGTGGTTGGTTTATGCAATGCAAAATAATAGTTACCCATAGTGAATAATTTAACTGAACATCATAAAAGATGCTTTCCAGAGAATATTCCTTGCAATTCATAAAACCATCACATCGCCACATACTTTTTTTTTTCTATTATAAGTGTTTACTTCCCAAAGTTAATATGCTCTTTAGCACTTCTAGATAGCACATTAATGTTAGTTTGTAGAAATTTGATCGATTCTTCAGGTGATGTGTTGATGGCAAACTGTTAACTTTTTAATGATTGTGATTCTTTCTTAGCACTCTTAAGCCTGCAATCCCATACCCTGTTACCTGGGATCAAGCCTGCCTGAACTAAATGGGACTTTGGAAAAGGCATGTAAAGGATTGTAATGTAAGTTGTTTTGTTTAAATCTCCTCCAGACATCCTTTTTATCACCAGTCTAAATCCTTTCTGCTTACCATTGTGAAAAATAAGAAATAAAACCATTTGTCTTTTTGATAATGAAGTGTGTGTGTGTGTACACATAATCAATTATCTCTGGTTTGCAAATTGAGAAATGTTGCAGTATAACTTATTGAGAAAGAAAAAACTTGAGTCCCAAGAAATTACTCTGATGGAGATGGTGGTTTTTATATATCTAATTGAAACTGATGGATATAATTCTCAGAAGGATAGTTCGGTGGGGTAGGGGAGTGAGAAAAGTAATTGTTGTCTTTTCTGGTACTGGACTCAGTGTTCTTCATTGATGCAAGTTTTGTGCAGCTTCCACATTCCCATTGAATCAAGGTTTACAATTTCCACAGAAAACACAACAAGTAAAATAAAAAATTAAAGGTAAATTCAGATTAAACAGGGAGAGAAATATCAAATGGCATTTTTATGAGGAATGCATCGCATAGCCACTGCAGAACACTCCATAATCTTTTTAAATTGTGCATTCATGATCATTTGTGCTCCTAATACTATCACAGTCACAAGCAATCCTGCCTCCAAAACTGTTCAGGCCTGCAAGTATTTTGGGGGAGTCACACTGCCTCATCCCCAACCACTACATTTCCTGCTGAAATCCACAATTTTTAAAACTACAAATGTTCATCAGACATCAATGATGTAGCAATGATGTAGCAGCATTGGGGAGGTATTATAGAACAAACCAAAGCAGAATATATTCACCACTAATGCACTATCACTGTGTCAAGAACAAGTTGCTGTATACACCTGCAATAATGCCAGTCTGGCCCTAAACTGCCATATGGAAGTGTCCTTAAAGAGTTGTAAATGTTTAATGGCTTCATATGCCTACCATGAGCTACTTCTTCTTGCAGTTTAGCTCCAAATTTTGCTGGCAAACAAGCTGTGGCCCTCCAGATGTTGCCAGACTCCAGGCTGGGGCTGATGGGAATTGACATCCAGCAACATCTGGAGACCACAGCTTCCCTGTTTCTATTCCAAAGATAAAAGCCCAGAGCCTAATGCTTGGCAAAGGGTATTCTGAACTTGTGGAATCAGTTAATACAAAGATTGTTCGGACGCTTCAATCAGATGTCATCTTGGTAACCCTTTTGCATTCATGTTAGTCTTCCAACATTGCTTGCCAAGGCAGAGAGAAATAATGTGGGGCTTAAAAAAAAATGTTTTGGGAACCATTCCAACCTATTTCGATCCTCTGAGCTAGATTTTTATTTCAGTGGCAGGCATGTAACTAAGCACAAAATTTGGTTAGACAGGCACAGAACACTGCATTAATATTGCTGTCCTTCTTTCGCTCCCAAGAGCACTCAAGGAAGGGATCCATCCTGCCTTTTTGCTTTTCTAAGTCAGAGCCATTCGTAGAAGAAAGAAAAATCCAAAGCAGCAAGGTTTGTGAATAGTATTAATATCCCAGCTGAAGACAACAAGAGCTGATGTCTACTTAGGTTTCATTACATATATTGTCCTGTTTCGTAAAAGGAAGGAGATGCACTTATGTGACTAGAATGCCACATGTGCATAGCTGACATTGAAAAAGGTCTATCTGTACCCAAAGATGTCTACAAAATTCACCGCATCAAAATATCTCTCTGGATTATGTAGTTCTTGGTTATCAGACTTTGTTTTGAAAGTGGAACTGATGAAAAGCCAACCAGTGTGGTTTAGTGTGGACTATGCTGGACTATGACTGAGGTCCAACCCATGTGAAGTTCATTTAGTCACTATATTTCTGCCTGACTTATGTCACAGGGTTGCTGTAAGGAAACAATGGACTGTACACTGTCATGCATTCCTTGAAGGAAGAGCAGAATAAATAATGCTCTCCCCCCCCCCATTCAAGTGGTATACACCTTTTATTAAATAAAGTCGTAGGGTTACATTCAGTGGTGTCATTCCCTGTCGGTAAAGCTTCCATCAGTGGAATACGAAGGGAATTGTTTTCAGTGTCTCTGCAGAGAAGAGGGGAAGTTGATGGAAATAGTTTCTTCATTTCACAGATGGCAGTCTTATTGGCAGCTGAATGACGGCATTGAACACAATCCTTAATATAAATAAACATTGGGAATTCACCTCTTTTCTGAAGGTTGTACGTGTGTGTGTGCAGTCTGACAAGCTCTTTGTTTATGCAGGTTGTACGGTAGTCTAAACCACTGAGCCTCTTGGGCTTGCTGGTTGGAAGGTCGGCAGTTTGAATCCACATGACAGGGTGAGCTCCCGTTGCCCTGTCCCAGCTCCTGCCAACCTACCAGTTTGAAAGCACACCAGTGCAAGTAGATAAATAGGTACCTGTGCCGCGGGAAGGTAAATGGGATTTCCATGCGCTCTGGTTTCTGTCACAGTGTTCCGTTGTGCCTGAAGCAGTTTAGTCATGCTGGCCACATGACCCGGAAAGCTGTCTGTGGACAAATGGCAGTTCCCTCAGCCTGAAAGAGAGATGAGCGCCGCGACCCCAAAGTCTCCTTTGACTGGACTTAACCACCCAGGGGTTCCATTATCAAAGTGTCTGTGCATTAATAGATGTAAACAAGCAATGCTAATGTGATCGACTGCATGACTGCACCATCCATGAGTCACAATGATCTGCATTTGAAAAGAAAAGAAACCAAAACCTGGTATTAAAATAGAGTTTTATAAATGTATTTTGATACATTTTTTGCAGCGGATAACTGGATCAGATCATTTGGGAAGTATGAAAACTGGTGGAAGAACAAAGATAATCACACTGGACTGTAAGGTGAAGTTTAAGTCAGTTTGTATCTGAATCCATGAATATTAAATTCATCAAGCATCTGTACTCTCACCCAACGGCAGATATGTACAACAAGTCACACATAACAACTGTAAACCACAGATAATGGGTGACAAACAACAAAAGACAAATCTAGCCAGTTGAATAGAACTCTGATGAGTATTGAAATAGGGACTAGTGAACACTGAGGAAACAGTGGGAATGGTCTTCCTAACTTAGACTGCAATCATAATTCCACTTACCTAAGAGTAAGCCACATTGAGTTAAATAGAACTTACTTCTGAAGAAAGATTCAGTCAGCATTTTAATGAGAAACTACCTAGTTCTAACTTCTCGAACAAACATCAACTGAAACACAAGGATTATGTGAATTTTGCAGTCCATTTCTCCAACCAAATATTAGGAGAATGCACACAAGTGAAAAGAACATGTAAAAATGTCCTACACTGGCTAACATTTCTTGCAAATGTGTGTATATTAATCAAAACTGTATACAGATATGTCTTTATTAAGAGAATCTCACGCTAAAATGTTAACAAATTAAAAGTAAATATGCAAACTGAAGGACTGAATTTCAGGTTGCAAAAATGAGAAATTGAGGGAACTGAAATTGACAGAATCATCCATCCCTACTTCTGAGTAGACATGGTTAAGGCCACACTGTTAGTCAATATTTTCAAGTTACATTGGCTTGAGTATCACAAGCTTCAGAATCTACTTCAAGCATACCATGAGATTGCCCCAAATTCAATAAGCAAGGGAATGAGCACTATCTTTTTCATCAAGAATAGATTATTCCTTCTTCTTGTGACTGGGAAGGAAAATAAAACCATATAAGGTTGCTTTCTCAGTCATTTTAATACACAGCACTACCTGAGGCAAAGAAGGGAGGGGGAATCCATGATGTGTCAGTGGGATATTTGGAAAGAAGGAAAGGGAGCTTTGCTCAGATAATCATCCAAATGCATTTGTAAGTGGCAATCCCATTCCTTTGTCCCCTTTAATCACTTTTAGACCTTTGTTGTCTCGCACATCTGAATGTCACTGCACATTGCGATGGAGACTTTGGTGACCTGAACAATCTTACTGCAAGGGCTCAGAGTATGGACCTTGACTTCACAGAGCCCTAAAAAATAAAATGAATTTTCTGAAGAAACATATTAAAGGTCTGTGGGTGTTTTTTCGTTTGCTTGCTTTTTGACAAATAATGATTCTGGTTTGTGAGGGCTGATTTATCGATTCTCTCAGTTTGCATAGGCCTTCTTTTACTATCTGTCACTGAGTGGTATCTCAGCTAACCTTTAAGTGACTCAGTCAGACTCCAGGTACAAGAAAAGCAAAGTGAATTTCTGCCACAGCAGCAATTGTAGGTAATGAACACAGTGGGGAGACAGGAAAGGAAAGGAAAAAGTACACAAATTCAGCATCCACAATCCAGCTGTCACACTTCTAAGAACTTTTGCAACTGAAATTAATTAACGGAAGCAACAAATGGAAGCTGTTTGGTGACAATACAGGAGGAAGAGAAGATCTGATGCAAAATAAATATTAATGCTAATGCCCCTTTTATAAACAGTATAAATAGTTTTATATATTTCAGCAGCTAGCTTTATGGCCTTCCTTCACCTCTTGAGTGCAACAACATGAAGGATAAAATCAATTAAAAGGTACACTGACAAAAAACACACTGTTGCATTAAATTTATTAGCCATACTCTTTTCCATGAGGTATGCTTCATACCAGGGCTGAGCAAAGATTTGCTTTTCAGGCTGTGTTGTTTTCTCTTCTCTTTACCACTATTTTTATTTTTATTTTTAATGGTCTCTCTTTTGAATGGTGATGGTTTGAGAATATTGGGCCTGCAATGCAAGTATACCCAATTTCCAATACACAAATCATTTTGACGCAAGCTCTCTTGCCGCTGAAAATGAACTTCTGCTTGCTTTTTGAACTGAGTTTATTGCAAGCTTATGTGCTTATTATGTGCCTGCGTGATTTGCATTCCCCCAACTTGGTGCTAAAAAGGCAGCTGGCCAATGACATTTGGAGGACCACAATTTCCCCATCCCTGATGTAGGGTTATATTGTTAACTGACACACCAGTAACAGTAAGTAAAGTTTTGACTAAGAAGGTTTTGCATTAACAGGATAGGCTAGTGAAGCAAGAGTTTCAAACTGGGTGATTTTCTTTCAAGTCAAATCTTGTTCAAACCACATCAAATATTATTTGGCTTCATAAGTTCTTCTAGATGTTGATTTATATACATATATACATATATAAGCAAAAGGCATTTCAAGTAAATAAAGTACTTGCATGACAGATACTAGCTGTGGGGGATGCATTAAAATTGGCAATTACCTACCAGTAGAAATGGAGCAGTAGGGGGGTAATGGCAGAAAAAAAGAACAGGAAAGCCCAATGATCAAAGGAAGTTTATTTACTTATCAGCAAGGGGAAAAGTGATTCAGCCTTTCCAGCTGTAGCTGCTGAAAGAGCCCCAAATAAACGTCATGTTTCTGTTTCTGGGCTTTTGGTATCTGACTGTGAAATTGTAGGCTGCTGCCTATGGCACTGCTAAATAGCATATTCATTATTGGTATAATACATCAAACATAATATGTCAACTAATTCTTCAGCTTTACTATTTTTGTCATTCCGTCTCACTGGTCCTACTTCTTCCTCCTCAAATCATCTTGCACATGATTCAGAACCTCAAAACTCACCAACTTGAAGAATGGCTAAATTAAACAGGCTGTGACCACTAGGCCCTAGGATGAGGCAGAGTGAGGCATCTGCCTCAGATGACAGATGCTGAAGGATGGGGAGGGGACAGTGTTGTGAGTACCATGCAGCCGGCCTGCCCTGTACCCTCTGCACTAGCTGGTTGCCCTCAAGTGAAGTGGAAAATACTTTCCTTTCACCAATATTGGAGTAAGATTCGACCACCAATCCAACTGGCTTCTGTATAGCACTATCTTGTCCTTCGCCTCAGGCAGTGAAATGCATTGAGCTTGCCCTGCTACTAGGCAACAGCAGCAAAGTGGAGTAAGTCTTCTAGAGCAGCTTGTTTGATGGGAGATAAACCATTGCCCTAATGGTTCTAGCCACTGAACTGCAGACTTTTAGCCAGACATTTTATGGGGAGGGGTCCTAGTGTACAGTGTCAGGGTGAGGAGCCATCGCCAAAAGCACCAGAGATAAATATGTTTGAAATCTTCAATTTATTGAATTAGATTTTACATGCCATGGGAACATAGTGAGTCTTCTTATGTCAAGTTAGACCTTTGGTTCATCTAGCCCAGTATTGTCAATGACAGGTGTGGAGAATCTTTGGCCCTCCAGATGTTGCTGAACTACAACTATTACCAGCTCCCTAGGCAAGCATGGCTAATGGCCTGGAATGATGGGAATTCTTGTTCAGCAGCCCCTGGAGGGCCAAATATTCCTCACACCTGGTTTACAACAAGCGTTGGCAACAGTTGGGGGGGTTCCTCAGGGGCTGCATTCCCTGGTAGGTAATCTGTTAGAAGCCACGTTCTGGTAGTAGGTGAGGCCTGTGGATAGGGCCAGAGACAACAGCAGCAGTTCCCCCTCTCTTTCTCTCATTACTGTCTGTCACACTCATTCTCCACTTTTTTCCTCTTTCTGTCAACCCCATTTTTTTTTCCTCCTTGCCCCACTCATGTAATTCAGCCAAGAGCTGCACAAAGTTAAGCTCAGGAGCACAAGTTGCCCAACTCTGGTATATGCTGACTGACAATGTCTCTCCAGATTTCAGATGGTACCTTTCTCAGCCCTTCCTGAAGATCCCAAGATTGAGCCTGGGACTTTTTGCTTTCAATGCATATAATCTACTATTGAGTTAAAGCTCTTCCCAGGTAGTGTCTACCTAAGAGCCCTCTTAGGTCCTGGTTTCTGAAGTGAGCACATTAACTAATATTTCATTTCAACAGAGATGTCTATTCAATGCAGCATTGCTAGAGTAAATAAAACCACAACATCATTAGTGGTGGTGATAACAATGTTCCGCCCGGTTGCACAGCACATAACCAAGGGACCCGTAAGCAATTGGAGGAATGCCAATAATGTAGCCGTGGAAATGTGTCATTCTGAATTAATCTTCAAAAGTGGCATCAGATAAGAGTTCAGGTTTCCAGTTAATGGGAGAAAAGAGGATGGACAACAAAACAGAAGTTGAGCATGGTACTAGAGCGGGTAATTGAGCTACAACTTATCCCATCATATTTAAATGGCTCTTAGCCGTCATTGGAAAGTGGGTGCAGGATTCAACTAATGAGTCCTGGCAGTGGATGCCCAGGCAAGACCTTATACTTTTGCAATGGGGTTCCCTTCTCTTCCTCTTGTGCCCCTGAAAATGGCTTTTGGGTGGATCTAGAGAACCCCCAGAACAGGATTTAGGGGAAGGAGAGGGAGGATCATACCATCTTACTGAACTGGGTTAACCAATTCAGAACAGGAGCATACCCTGAGCCACCCTGCAGCTTCCCCTCCCTCATCCCTTCAGAGGAAATGGGGTAGAACTGCTTGTACAATTTCCCTTATCTTCCAGAAATACTTTTGAAAATAATGAAAGGTCAAAATGTAGAGTTGGTCCTCTTTGAATATATTCCTAAGAGGGCTTTTCCTCTACAGAACCCTCCTGAGAACTGCTGGTACAATTCATCCACCAGCATTTTGCTTCTTTTTCATCTGTCTTTGCTCTGATCAGCAACTCCTTAAGATTAATAGGGTGATATTCTCACAGAATCCATAATCCCACACACCCAGTGACTCACTGCCAACTAAGTCGGCATCACGAGATACCAGTGTACCTTTCAACAAAAGTACTGTGCATATTTTAATTGCCAGGACCTGACCATGAATTATCACTGTTACCTACCATTTCTCCAGCACTTGTTCATATGGAAAGTGCTAACCAGTATGTTCCTTGACCACACAGTGACCATTTTTGGGTACTAAGACCGAAGAAGCATGACTTGTCCAAGATACAGTATGAATCGCAGGTCTGAACTAGGTTTTGAAAACCAGATCTTCCAGTCTCAAATCCAACAAGTGGTATACCAGATACCATCTGACTTCAATTGGTAGCCCATACTTTCAAGTGGGATTAGCCTGTTCTAAGGTTGGTCATACCAGTGTCACTATCTCTGGACACATCCATGAGGGTAGGAGGGGGAGGAATAACCATAATCTATCTTTGGACATTTCTTACAGAAGCTTGTAGCATCAGCACAATTGGACACCTTCAAGCTCAGAAAAGAACAGGAGAGCCAGGCAGTGATAAGCACCGCAACTCAGAGTGAAAACAGACAGAGAACTCACCTTGAACGAAACGCCATACAATGGGAAAGAACCAGAAGAAGAAAGGACCAAAAAGCTGAAGGCAAGATGAAGACGTGGAAAACCAAAGCAACCCACTCTCCACCCTCCAGTGTTACAGGGAGAACAGGGAAGACTGAAAGAATCACAGCACAAGGCTGTGTGGGTAATAGATTTAAAAAGGGGCACTACAAGTTTCTGCAAGAGAAAAAAAGGGAATTTGTGAGAAATGGCGAAATCACAAAAGACTAAGAATAGCTTTAATAGATGGTTGAGACTTTGAAAGCCTTGGAAAGAAAAGAGGCCAAGAAATGACATTACAACGAGCAGAAACATAATGGGAAAGAGCTGGGTTGAGGAAAACATCCCCACTTAAAAGCAACAAGCAAAGCAGATCAAGTAGCTCTCGTGACAAAGGGAGGACTGGGATAGTTCGCTTGGTAGAGAATGAGACTCTTAATCTCAGCATCGTTTGAATCCCATATTGGGCGAAAGATCCCTGCATTGCAGGGGGTTGGACTAGATAAGCCTTGTGGTCCCTTCCAGCTGTACAATTCTATGATTCTATGACTCCAGTGTACATAAAAAGCTGCCTAGTACTGAATCAAACCATTGGCCAGTCTAGTTCAGTGCTCTCTATACCCCAGACATGCTGATGCTGATGCTTCTCTCTTGCTTCTCAGGGGTCCTGCTTTGACTCCATTTCAGTCAGCTCCAAGCCATTGTGATAATGGTGGAGAATATTTGAGAAAATCTTGAGACAAATCTCAGAAATGTCAGCTCTGATCTGGAGTTTATTATTACATTGAACAATATGGAAAAGCCACGTTCAAGTTCTCCGAGGGTCCATTTCCAAGTTATCTCATAAGTTTGTGGTGCCTCTCCCCTTGAACTGGAGCAAGACCCCTGGGATGCCATTCATCCTATAATGCAAAAAATTATGCTTCCATCATGGAACTTTCCTACCTCCCCCCCCCAACTCACATTTGCCCTGTGCCTCCCCAAATCTTCTCTGAAGGGTTGTGGGAACCCCAGAACAGGTTTAGGGGTCAATAGGCAGGGGGGAGAGAATGTTCCATTGCACAAGGAGAAATCCTGGCATTGATGCAATGCTCTTAGTGCTACTTTGGATACAACCCATTATGCATAATGGAACTTTCTTCTGAGTTAACATGTATTGGCCTGCACTGCATGACTACAACCCCATAGGGTAATCTCAATTGAACTCAAGGTGACTTACATCTGAGTAAAGAGAATGTTATGCTGCACACTTCTGCCTTCAATGCCTTGGAGGAAGGGTGAGTTATAAATAATGCCTGCCATTTATCTTGCTCTGTGTTGTTCCAGTTCTACTGGTATCAGTGGTATTCCCAGTGACTGCTATACTAGGGCACTTGCCACTGCGGGCCTTTATAAATCTATACAAGCATCTCCCTTTCCTACTGCTAATATTAGCACGTTTCCAGGGTGTGTGCAAAATTCAATGCACTTTTATTTCGGCCTCATTTATTTCACTGCTTCAACAAGCCCATTTCATTCATCAGCAGAGCTGATGTGTTTCAGCCAAAGCCACTTTCCTCAGGGTGCAGCCTTGCCAATAGCCCTGAACTGCTATTTAAATAGAACAATTTCTAAATAAACCCAAGGCTCAAATGAAAGAAGAGTCTCAATTGCTGAACACGGGAGTATTATTGAAATAGCAATGATTAAGCCAATCCCAGGATGATGATGTCACATGAGGGGAGCTGATGAGAGATCAGGGCTCCGATCTCATTTGCTCTCCTTAAACAGTAATTCAACATTGCTGGGAGCGCTCTAAGTGATTTTCTGGCTGGTTGCTTAAGAAACTACAGGCCAGGTTTGCATGTACTTTATATTGAACTCAGAAGGACCTAACACAGATACAAAGTTTAAAGGAACTAACAACGGGATGCCAGAACTATGTGTGAGGAAAAACTGCTTGTGTGGACTCTGAGAAATAAATACATTCGGTGATTAAAGATCCTCATGAATCTGGAGTTACCTGTGTTACTATGTCCAAATCCAGCTCTCAGCTCCTGACTCCACAGGGTTGTTGTGAGGATAAAATGTGAAACAGGACCTTGTCTGCCACCTTGGGCTCCTTGCAGGATAGAAATATAACAAATAGCATCTGAATCTCTTGTGACTGGACAACTCCAGTCACAGCCAATGTAAAAACAGTAAGAGAATGATCTGGCCTCAGATGCCTTCTACATGACTCACTACCTTGATAGCAGGAGGTACGACTTGATCAAGTAACTCCTGCAAGAATTGCAAGCTGTGGACTCCTGAGACAGCAGCTCCATTTTATGTTCATGCACTGGAAAAGTAAAGCTTTTCAGATGAAAGTGCCAAGGATCCCTTGTTTTAACTGGGGCAACAACAAAAGAGTATGTGTGCATGTCTCAGTTTTCAGAAGCTTCAGAAACACTAAGCAAACAATTATTAACAATGGGAAAGGGAGTGCAATACCATCCGGAGTCTTTTGAACTTGCTTCCAAGGTCTTTTCTAAGTCCCAATTAGTGCCAACAGTGTTGCTGCTTCTTCTGAAGTCTTGGAGATTTGAGCTTAGAAAGTGACATTACTTTATACCAGGGGCAGGGATAATTTTCCAATCCAAGGGACATTTTCCTTTGTGGCCTGGTTTCTAGGGGTTCACATGCAAGGACAGAGGCAAAAGTGAGTGGAGCAATTGACCACTGTGAAGAAGACTTCATTCTAGCTGTGCAGAAGTCAGACGCACACACGTGTGCACACACACGCCTTTCCAGAAAAGCAAAAGGCATTACCACAGTCCAAGGACACATGTAAGTCAGACAAAAGCACCTGAATGAGGCATGTGGTCTGGGGAGAGCCAGAAAGAAGAGGGGCTTAGAAGGCCCCATTTCACCCCCTGTCCTGAAGTTCCTCAACCCTGCTTCACACAGCGAAACACCTTCTCCTCTAAGCAGTGCTTTCTTCTGGGGGGGACGCAGGGGTACACATACCCCTAAACATTTTGTGAATCTAAGTTTGGCCTCATTGATGGGCCGTATTTCAATATGAGCAGGAAAATGAGAGTACCCCAAACATTATTATTTTTTTAGAAAAAAAAAAGCACTGCCCCTAAGCAGTGGTGGAGCTTCATGCTCCAGCACCGGGGGGGGGCGGAGAGCAGAGGGGGCGGGGCTAGCGCGCATCTCGGGGGTGTGGCACGCTGCTCACAGGGGCGTGGCGTGTGTCTTGGGGGCGTGGCACATTGTCTGCAGGGGCGTGGTGCCCAGCACAGGGGCAGCCGCGATGGCACCCCACCGGGATCGTGCTCCTGGGGGCAGTGCACTCTGAGCGCACTCCACTTCTTCCGCCAGTGCCCCTAGGGTATTTTGCCAACCCCCTTCACTTGGAGGTGATTCACACATGCATGGACCGCATGTGACTTCCCAACACCTGATGACTGGCCACTGAAGGTGTGAACTGACCCAAATGGTTAGAGAGAGAGAAAGTACTGCATGCTTTTTTTGTAACAGGTCAGGCTGTTGTGGTTACATTTTGTTTATTTACTTGTATTTAAATGGACATGCCACTTTTCTGCCACAGAGGCAGTAAAAGTGGGTAACTGAGGGAATTGCTAATGGTATCTCTCTTTCCCTATCCTTCTTTTAAGCAACTATAAAAGTATTTAATGGAGTGGAAATGCAAAGAGTTCTGCTAAGTAACTATCCACCCCAGTATGTTTTGCTTAATTCCATATTTAGCAAGTTAATATTTTGTATCTGCCTCATTTAAACATTATCTTGATCATCAGCTTATGGCTTCTATTATGCTGACTCGCCATTTTCACCATCTTTATTTTGATTAGAATGCTTTCTGACATATAGGGAAGTGACTTTTAAGAATCCCTTATTCTCATTCTCATTAAATTATGCAATTTAATTAGGACTTATTAGATTTATCTTTATTGCTATGGAGTCTTTCCTGGCAGTTTTCTGAACAGATAGGGCCATTGTGCATTATTTATTAGAACAGTCAGGGGTAAAGTTTTCAGTACTGCTCATTGTTTTACTGCCAGGGAAAAGGTACACACAATTATCTTCTTTCTCTTTTCCTTCCTCCCTCCACATCTCTCTCTTTTTTTGTAGCTGACTTGTAAATTTTACTATTCTAATACCAGGGCAAGAATATAAATATTTTAAAGAGTTAAGAACTGAACACCTTGTTAATTCACAGGTGAAATGTAGTGTATGACTTGCGGACAGAAGTGAGTCGACCAGGATAATCTCCATGGAGTTTCAGAGTTCCTTTGTGAGCTGGGCTACACATTACTCTTAGCATGACAAAGAGCAACTGAACTCTGCTGAGAGTCTTCAAATTCTAAATCAGAGCAGACCCCTCTGGTTCATAGCCTCTATTCAATGAATGGGGATTCCACTCATAGTAGGAATTGTTGCATTCAAGCCTTGGGGTTCAAGAGTACAGTAGCAGTTATTATTTTCTAAATGTATTCATTGCATATTAATATTCCTCCTTCCATTCTTCCTTGTTTGTACACTCAAATGTCTTTCTCTTGCATGCAGATTTGTACAAACAGCTTTTTTTCTTATACTCGCCCTTTCTTACTTTTCCTAGGCTTACATTAATCACAAAAATATATCCAATTTTCAGCATTCAATTTAAGAGCCATGTTTGCTCCTGAAAAACTTGCACTTCAGTGCCCCATTTCCATAATGTTGTACTGTAAATAGATTTCAGAAGTGGTCTGTTCCCCCGCTTCTAAGATTTCTCTCTGTTTGAGGATTTTGTTATAACTAGCAGAAAGGGAAGTATAGAGATGAAACGTTTTTAAAATATGAACACAAACTTCTGTTTTGTGCAGTGTGGCAGACCTATCATTTATACTTAACTGTCTGCTTTGCAAATTAATAATAATAATAATAATAATAATAATAATAATAATAATAATAATATTTATACCCTGCCCATCTGGCTGGGTTTCCCCAGCCACCCTGGGCAGCTTCCAATAGAATATGAAAATACAATAGTCTATTAAACATTAAAAGCTTCCTTAAACATTTGTTTTCATACACTGTGTGGAATTAACCAACAGATTCTACTTTGGGTGTGCTACCAATTTCCCCTTCCTTCATGTTTGTTTCTACCCAAATAAATGCCTGGACAAAACTTCAGTTATCATATTTACAATTCAAAACGAACCTTATCTGCTAGTGGGCTTTTAAATGGCAGGCTGTGCACTACTCAATGCTGCATTGTTTATCAATGTTTTTATCTGATCAAGATGCATCTACATCTACTAATGGAATTAATTTCCAGACTATTTATTTATTCATTCATTACCTTTCTTTCCAGCCGTTCCTCCAAAAGGAGCCCTGATAAGCTCCAAGGTGTCTAAAACATGAACAATGGCATTTCTAACAACTAACAGCATTCTAAAAAGGGAACCCAAAGTTTTCCCCAAAGGAAAAAGAGGAAGAAAGATTTCTTAGGGGCACATATCAGAAAGTTGTGAATGTTCTTGGTTAACAGAGTTGTATCTGTCACTGTAGTTCCTGACAGATAGGATCCTAGACAGGATGATCACTACATAGTACAGCTGAGTCAAAATTTGGCTTTTCCTTTCTTTTTGGGTAAGGTTTCTGAGATCTTTCTCTTCCTCATCTCTCTGAAATAGGGCCACTTTGCAAAATTTTCCTTGAATATTCTGTACGATCCTGTTGTGAAAGCTCCTTCAGCACCACCTCTTTCCCTGGAACAACACTAGAACTAGGGCATTGTGGGAGATGCACAACATGGTGGCTAGGTTGTCAACACAGTTGCTGCCACTTGAAGGAGTAGCAGCAACCAAAAGGGAGGGAGAGAGGATAAAGAAGAAACAGTGCTACAGCCACTGCTAATGGTTTCCCCACCCATGAGAAACTGTTGGAGAAATTCAGTGAAATTGTTCCCCTCCCCAATTACTCTGCTCACAAACAGGGTGAAACGTTGTACAGCTCAGCCACACAGATACAAAGGAAGGATGAGTGTGGGATGATGACAGCATAAACTGCTGTCTTCAGTTAAGATTAGAGCAGCAGGATTCTAACAAAGCATCTTTGTGACCCAATCATCTCTTGGTCATGGCCATAACCGGAATGAAGCCTCACATTTTAGGTAGCATTATTATCACACACAGCATGTAACATCTACATCAAACAGAAAAGTATTTCCTTTTATTTACCGTTAGAAGACATAATTAATGTACCTATTCCCTTAATGATCCGAGAGCCAAGTTTCTTCAGAAATTGTGCTCTCTGTAGCTATCTCATTTGTGTATTGTTTATAATTCATTTAACTACCTTCCTTCCTTCCAAAAAAAAAAGAGGAATCCAATCGACTTCATTATGGTTTCATCCAATGTTTTAAAAGACCTATACTTCTCATGATTGTTCTTGTACTCTTCCTATTACACTTAGCAATTATTGGGATAATATTTTCAAACTGAACTTTTGCATTTTTATCATTACTTTTCACAACTGCCTTTTTGCATTCTCCCCCCACCCCACCCCCAAAACACTTTCCTTCTTTTATACCAGTGACAAAATGATAGCAGAGGGTGCAGCGTACATCAAGGCCTGGGTGCAAGTCCCTGAACGGATAATGAGAACATGACGTGTTGAAAACAATCCTTTTTTTAAAAAAAAAAGAGGGGTTGTTGTTCACTGTGGCTATGTGAACAACTACCTATCTCCACAGCAAGGAAGCATCTGTGTGTTGTTTAAAAAAGCACATCTGCAAAACTGCCACCCTGTGATCCTTGAAATAATCCTAATAAACATTTTTATTGATATGAAAAAATGTCATGTTATAAAACTGTATATAGACAGTTGTTTATCTCAGACATATGCATCAGCTGCCTTGCAATATGGTAAATTGGATACATAGTTCAATGTTTATGGATGAGTATTCATTAATGATTATTAAAAGGTAACCCATTCTCATTAAATTTATTACATTTATGTCTATGTTATACAACTGTAGAGTTGGGAGGCACCCCAAGAATCATCTAGTCCAACCTCCTGCAATAACAATCTCTACACACTGTTCCCCATCCAATTTGAAACCATTCCAGACCCTGCTTAACTTCACAAATGTGCTAGCAATTTTATTGCTGCACCACTGGAAGCCTTCTTGCATAAGTTGGTTTGGCCATAAGGGATATTCACATATCTGATTTCCCATTCTTTTATGTGAGAATTTCCCCATTCTCCAAAATATGGCATATAAGACCCTTGCTACTGTGATCGTATATAAGATACTTCTTAATAGCTCCTATGAATGGTAAGCATAAGGGTCAAAGGTTTCTGAGAAAGCTGATTCGTCTCTTCCAGAATAAAGGAGTGGCATCTCGGGACCCACTGACTGATCCATTGGCTGCCTTCAACATTGCTTCAATATTGTTGTGCTGTGCTGCTATTGGGAATGACAAAAAGAAGTGTGACGAAGCTGCAACCATGTAGAACATGTGTGTGGAATCCTTGGCTCCCCCAGACGCTGCTGAACTACAACTCCTATCAGCTCTAGCAAGCATGGCCAATGGATAATGGGTGTTGTAGTTCAGTAAAGGTAAAGGTAAATAACCCCTGGACAGTTAAGTCCAGTCAAAGGCAACTATGGAGTGTGGTGCTCATCTTGCTTCAGGCCAAGGGAGTCGGCGTTTGTCCACAGACAGCTGTCCAGGTCATGTGGCATGACTAAACCGCTTCTGTCATGTGGCAACTCCTGACAGTTCTAGATTTAAAAATATACCAGTAATTCTGTACATTGTTAAACTAATAGCTTGCCAGTATTTTTAGCATTAAGATAATTAAGTGTAGATAGTCAAATGTCCCTACCTTCTTTGTACAGTGGTACCTTGGGTTACAGACGCTTCAGGTTACAGACCCCACTAACCAAGAAATAGTACCTCGGGTTAAGAACTTTATTTCAGGATGAGAACAGAAATCGTGCGGCAGTGGTGCAGTGGCAGCGGAAGGCCCCATTGGCTAAAGTGGTACCTCAGGTTAAGAACAGTTTCAGGTTAACAATGGATCTCCAGAACGAATTAAGTTCTTAACCCGAGGTACCACTGTATATATTTTCAGAATAAAAATAACAAATGCCACTTTTTAAAACATTTTTTTTTGCAGATTTGATACACCACCTGGACATTATTTTGTATCCATTTCTGCTTACATTAATATACAACAGGAAATTATTACCATACAGCAATATATTTTACCCAACCCTGACATTTATAGGATGACCCAAATCTTGCACCCAGCTAATTATGACATTTTCCACCTATTCAG
The DNA here is from genome assembly GCF_965112155.1 of Podarcis liolepis. Classification (NCBI taxonomy): domain Eukaryota; kingdom Metazoa; phylum Chordata; class Lepidosauria; order Squamata; family Lacertidae; genus Podarcis; species Podarcis liolepis. The sequence goes on along the minus strand of NC_139556.1, from coordinate 35,823,726 downwards.
TTTCATAGCAAATTGCAGATTTTAAACACCACATACTTTTTATTAGCTGATATTTTCGTGAACTTTGTTGACAGAAAAGATTGCTTCTGTAATTGTCTTGCTCCAGATACTTGCACCAATAAAGTTCCTAATCATCCACTTTGTCTCTAATTTCTTCATATGTGTTTAACTGCTATTACCTATTCAATCAATCAATATGCATAGATTGTGCTTGCTTACACACACACACACACACACACACACACACACTTTCCTAATTGACCATTCAGACTGAAATCTAAATAAATAAATGCTGCTATTGGCAACTCAGCTAAACTAACTTTAAATTTGTCTATTTCTTTTTTACTTATCAGATTGCCAATGATAAGATGCAGTTTTCTTTGTTCAAATGCTGGCTTCCAGTTTATAGAGCCTGTAAGTTTAAATGGACATTTTGCTTTTCCATTTTCAGTGCTGATTTTCTTTAGACTATACATCCAGTTAATAATATTGGTGTGGCAAGAAACCCTTAGCCTCTTTTTCTCTAGCTTGTATTATAACTTCTTTTGAGATCCATATGCATTACTTTATTAATTTCAATCAGTTTCTTAGCTGAGATTCATACTAACTTATTGGAAGGAGGGTTGTTCATCGACCTCCAGCCAAATCCTAAATCCTGAAATGAATCAGGCTGAGTTGGTTTGCCCTGGAGGTTTAGGGCTTATCCAGACTTCCTTTTACACTGCACTTCCCAGGCACAGGAAAACCCATTTGCTCTTTGCTCTCATTCAGTAGTAAAATGTGGGTTTTCCTGGAGAAAGCGCCGGGGCGGAGGGGACAACTGCTCTAATACAGAGCATTAAACCTGGACTTGTGGCTAGAAGTGCGGTACTAAAGGAAATCTGGATGAACACTAAATTGAAGCAGATTGAGGCAGTCGCAGATCATCCTGGATCAGATTAGGTCCGCTTGGAGCTCTGTGAGACTTTCAAAAGGGGTGGTGGTAGATTGGTGGCAAGGAAAAGGGGAGGAAGAGATGCATACTCCATCTTTCCCCTCTCCCGGCTGGATGTTTAATTAGGATTTAACCTCAAACTCTGAAGCAGCCCCAAAATAGGTTCCAGGGCTGGAACTGGGTTAGTTCAGTCACAGATAATCCAATATTAGATCAGGGTCACTCCGAAGCACTGGATTGGGCCCCAAATCAGATTGAGTGCCTTCTCATTTTTATGGCTGCTCTAAAAGAAAAGGTTTAGTGCATTTAAATTCTCTACCCCCCCCCCCAATTCTTGTAAATGCACTGGTAGTAGCTCAATTCTCATTCAATTTTCTGCATTACCTCATTTAGCAACTATCTTTTTTCTGTTTTTTATAGATTTTGAGACCAGTAACACATCAATATTGTAAAATGATTTCCTGCAATTCTCTAGAGTTCATAGGATCCGTTATTGTCAAAGTGAAATCATTCAAGAGGTGTTCATGGGTAAGCCACCACATTAGTTCAGACAGGGTAAAGGGTCCAGGGAAAACAAAGGCCTTTAAGATGGAACCAGTGGTTCCTATGGCAACACCTTGTTACATTTTAGTTTCAAACAAAAGCTTAATTGTAAGGCATGAAAAAGGGCAGGTGTTGATTATGAGTTAAGAGCCAAAGCTTCCACAAAATTATCAGTTCTCAGGGAATCCTTTTAACCTTTGCCTATACAGAACTTTTGATTCTTCAATTGTTTTATTTACTTCAGATTTGATGAATGAAGTTTTTATGGGGTCATCTATATTGGGATTTCTACTTTGTGCCATGTTTGCCTAGGAATGGATAAATCAGGCTATTGTTTCCGGTCTGTGTCACTTTAACCTGTGTTACTCATAAATCCACTTCATCCTGTTTACATAATACAGCGCATTTTATTTATTTTTAATCTGGGCAACAGGAGCAATTCTGTGGCAGCCTGTCTACCGTTTTATAAATGGCACAGTGCCCTAGGTCTAGTGTCATTCTGTGTAGGGTAAATAGCAACCGCCACAAAAATGGTGGAGAATATTCAGAGAAAACTTCAGAGAATTGCCTTCTTTTTCGGGAGGAGGGTTGGGTGCAAGAAAATAAACAATCTCAGGAATATTATTTTTAAGAGAAAATGACTTCTTTAAATCATTGAATCTCAGGTGAGGAAAACACTGGAAGCCAATGAAGACAAGCTAGAGCATGAGACTCTTAATCTCAGAGTGGTGGGTTTGAGCCTCACAATGGGCAAAAGATTCCTTCATTGCTGGGTGCTAGACTAGATGATCCTCGTGGTCTCTTCCAACTCTACAACTCCAGTGTGGTGTAGTGGTTAAGAGCTGTAGACTCGTAATCTGGGGAACCGGGTTCGCGTCTCCTCTCCTCCACATGCAGCTGCTGGGTGACCTTGGGCCAGTCACACTTCTCTGAAGTCTCTCAGGCCCACTCACCTCACAGCGTGTTTGTTGTGGGGGAGGAAGGGAAAGGAGAATGTTAGCCGCTTTGAGACCCCTTAGGGTAGTGATAAAGCGAGATATCAAATCCAAACTCTTCTTCTTCTACAATTCTATGATTCTAGAGATGCATGATTTGAAAGGTTGCAATTTTCGGCCCTCTAGAATCTACATCTGAGTTCAACTTAGGAGATGTTTTTGAACATTCCTCAAAGGCAGCTCCACAAAAAGCTCACATTGCAACACTCTAATTTGGATGTAACCAATGGGTTGTGTGATGTTGTCTAGCTCTTCCTCTCCCAGGGAAGCTGGTATATCAACCTAAGATGGACAAAAGCACCAGCTCCAGGAAATTTCCCAAGCAGCAAAACTGTTTAAAATAAAATAAAAATTTAAACCAGAAAGTGGAGTGTCATCCAAAGCAGGTGGAATACCTTTTGCTAGACTAGTTATGCCATCAAACATCTTGATTGGATTAAGGTTCATTAGGACAGCCTGCTTCCAATCATTGCTGGTGTCAGACACTGCTTTTGGACCTCTGCTGCCTTCCTGGAATCTAATCCACAGCAGTGGTAGAGCTGGGTGCCATCAGCATATGGATGCTACTGGATTCCAAATTTCTAGACAACCTCATCCAAAGAGAAATCAATTGATTAACATGCATGTGGGTAAAGCAATCCAGTGATTGGCATAATCATTGACAAGCACATAATAATCCAAATATCCCACTGTTTTCAGTACTTGAAGCTAAAATGTGTTTTTGTTTTTTTTTGTTTAATGTATTTTTCTTATTCAATACATACACACAATGGCTAACTTTGCGGCTTAAAAATGCACCTGTCAGTGCACAGTATCTGAAGGTTCTGATAGACTCCCTCTTCCAGAGATTATTTATTAGCAAGGAGGTTATTAAAAAGACAAGCTGAAATAAACCTTTCATGTTTCTTAATACACCTGTAGTGAAAAGTTACTGATGAAATGAAGATGAAAAGACTCAAGAATGTGCACATTCTTATTTGATAATGGTTGTATTGAAACTTCACCCTCAAATTAATATTAATTAGAGATTAAAGATAAGAGAGCCTCTGTTCTGTTGCGAGTGAACCTCTTAATATTTTTTTATTAAAAATTAAATTGCTTGTTCTGCTGCATAATTATATTGAACTTCCATTAATATTATTCAATCTATTGTTTTATTAGGTCATGCAATAGAGGGATCCTGAACCTAAGTTTCTCTTACAATTATCTCTAAAGGAAAACAAAATAAAATGGATTTTCTTAAGAATTATCTGTCTTCCACCTGCATTATGCTTCCAGCCAGTGTGTCCAAGAGGATCAATGGTTCCTCTTCATCCTGGAGAAGAGTGACTAGTGGGGTGCCACAGGGTTCTGTCTTGGTCCCGGTCTTATTCAACATCTTTATCAACAACTTGGATGATGGACTCAAGGGCATCCTGATCAAATTTGCAGATGACACCAAACTGGGAGGGGTGGCTAACACCCCAGAGGACAGGATCACACTTCAAAACGACCTTGACAGATTAGAGAACTGGGCCAAAACAAACAAGATGAATTTTAACAGGGAGAAATGTAAAGTATTGCACTTGGGCAAAAAAATGAGAGGCACAAATACAAGATGGGTGACACCTGGCTTGAGAGCAGTACATGTGAAAAGGATCTAGGAGTCTTGGTTGACCACAAACTTGACATGAGCCAACAGTGTGACGCGGCAGCTAAAAAAGCCAATGCAATTCTGGGCTGCATCAATAGGAGTATAGCATCTAGATCAAGGGAAGTAATAGTGCCACTGTATTCTGCTCTGGTCAGACCTCACCTGGAGTACTGTGTCCAGTTCTGGGCACCACAATTCAAGAAGGACACTGACAAACTGGAACGTGTCCAGAGAAGGGCAACCAAAATGGTCAAAGGCCTGGAAACGATGCCTTATGAGGAACGGCTAAGGGAGCTGGGCATGTTTAGCCTGGAGAAGAGGAGGTTAAGGGGTGATATGATAGCAATGTTCAAATATATAAAATGATGTCACATAGAGGAGGGAGAAAGGTTGTTTTCTGCTGCTCCAGAGAAGCGGACACGGAGCAATGGATCCAAACTACAAGAAAGAAGATTCCACCTAAACATTAGGAAGAACTTCCTGACAGTAAGAGCTGTTCGACAGTGGAATTTGCTGCCAAGGAGTGTGGTGGAGTCTCCTACTTTGGAGGTCTTTAAGCAGAGGCTTGACAACCATATATCAGGAGTGCTCTGATGGTGTTTCCTGCTTGGCAGGGGGTTGGACTCGATGGCCCTTGTGGTCTCTTCCAACTCTATGATTCTATGATTCTATGTCCAAATGATCCTTCTATGTTTTCTTCCTTTTGCTTTATCAACTGTTTCTTTCCAGTTCTTGCTTTGATTTCTCAGCAATTAAAAGCTGAAGTCCTACAGAATTCACTTCTATGCACAGTCTTACTTATGGCTAGTTTACGTTAATTGTCTGAAAGCTGCTGTCACCGCCCTAACTCCATAGGCAGTAATTGGCAACCAATCCATTACTCGTTCAGTCCATTAGTAAGGCAAGACAATGGTCCAGCACATCTGCTGCCACCCTGCTGATGTAAAGGAGAAGTAGAGCTGTGTGTCTAATTGGCAACCAGTGCAGTCAGGCCAGGATTGGCATTATATGCTCAAATCATCTTGCTCCGATGAGCAACTCGGCCACTGAATTCTGCAGCAGCTGAAGTTTCTGAACTGCTTTCAGAGGCAGCCCCCCACACAACACATTTCAATAATCTAACCTATAGGTTACCAGAGCATAAACAACATCCTTGTCCAGATAAGAGTATAGTTGGGCCACCAGCCAAACTGATGGAAGGCACTCAGTCCCATGAGGCCACTTGTGCCTCAAGCTACAGCAGTGGATCCAGAATTACCCCCCCCCCAGCTACATACCTGCTCCTTCAAAGGGAGTGTATCTCTATCCATCTGGTCTAGGGAACCATCCACTAACTGTGCCTCAGTCTTATCTGGTTACCTCAGTCTTATTGGTTACAGAATGTGAGCGGTATTGGCTTAGGCATTGGCATCAACTGACTATATCTGACTCCTGCCTGCCTTGCAGGGAGTCTGGTAAAGGTAAACCACCAGTAGGGGGAGCCCCACCAATGTGGATTGACTCGAGCATCCCCTGGGTTCACGCTGGGATCGTGGCATGGCCCTAACCCCTACCCAGGCTTCAGAAGAGATCCACACACCCGCATTCCTTTAACGGAATACCCTTGAGGGGCAGGAGGGGCAGGTGATGGCCACACTTCCTCTCCCACACACAACACTATTCCAATGCCTAACCACCACATGAGCCCAAGGCTGAAAGGGGGCAATTCAGCGTCACACTATGATTTAAATTGGTCCGGCCCATGCCCCCCAATCCGCCTGACTGGCTGCTTGGCTAACTGGTGTGGCTGGGCCTCCCCAGCATAAGGTGGAATGCAGTCCAACCCCCCCCACACACACACACACACGCACACTGAGGGGGGGAAGCTTGGCGACTCACCCACAACTCGATTTCCAGAAGGATACTATGATTGATGGTATGAAAGCCACTGAGAGTTTGAGGAGTATTAACAGGGACACATTTCCGCTGTCTCTCACCTGACAGACACCATCATACAGGGCAACCAAAACCAGGCCTAAACCCCAACTGAAATGGCTCTAGAAAAATCACTTTTCTCCAACAGTGCCTGAATCTGATCTGTGACCACCCACTCCCAAACCTTGCTTAAGGAGGGTAAATTGGCAACTGACCGGTAATTCTCTAAGATTTTCTGAATCCACGGTGGGTTTCTTGAGGAGTGGCTTTATTACTGCCTCCTCCTATCTTTGTTATAATATCATAACTGAGGACAGTTCCTGGGAATGAAGTGTCCATTCCTGGACAATAAACCCAGGTTATCATCTCAGTATTTTAGATCCAGTTAGGCTGAGAGCACTAAAGCAAGTTAAGCAAAGTTTGGATACTGCTTCAAGGTAGATATGAGGGAGGGAAAAATAGTCAGAAAAGCATTAGCAACATCTAGTAACAAGTAGTATACTTAAGAATGTATTAGCAAAAGCAGACCAAACAAGATATTTTTATTCAGGTCTACTGTTATCACCTTGGCAACAGAAGACTTATTCCATCCACACTAATTACATAATGTCTAACAAAATTTATTGTCAATTTTGTGCCAGAAGTATTGTCGTTTCTCCTTAAATCCAGGAAAGGATTTGCATTGTTCTCCAAATGATTCTTCTTTTGCTTTTCCTATAAAGTCTGAAATACAATAAATGTTTATTTGTAGGTAAGTCATCCTGAAACCCACCAGCACATATTGTTCACTATTACTCAAAGCCCTCTCCCTGCCTCTGGTTTGTATTGCACACGCCACATGTTCCCCAGAAGAAGTGGATTCCATTCATTTGTCCGTTGCATTAATACAAGGATTTATGTTTCCACAATGGAACTTTTCCCCTTTCCTGCCCTCGTGCACCCCAAAAATCTGTGCTACAAATAGGAACAGTAATATGAGCTGATATTTAAGTCCCATGTATTCATGTATCATTTCAGCATGTACATGACCTTCCAGAGCTTTGAGTTTCATGTTCCTTTGAAGTGTAAAAATCAGCTTAGAATGTCAGATGGGTTAGGACATTTTTTTTTGTCCTTATGGGACATTTGAAAATGTAATATCTTTATTAGTGTTGTGGGAAGATTAAGAAATGAACAGATACATTAGCAGCATACAAGGATTACAACCGTAATAAAATGTTAAAACTGTGGAAAGATATCACTGAAGGTCTGCAGTTCAAGAGATTAATTCTCTCCAGGTAATTTCACTTTACAAGTATTACAAGCATATACTTTACAGGAATGTAATACTCTTTGTACTTCAAGAAGACGTGATAGGAGAGATCCAGTTGTGCTCTTCCAAACCCACAATCACTTCCATCACAGAAATCCAATATGATCTACCATTCTGCACACACAAGAATACTCAAGTGTTAATGGAGAACAACTGAAATCTATCTGGATATTGGGGGAGGGGGGCACCAAAATACAGCACTATCACATCAATGTTTTTGCAAAAATGATTATGCATTAAAGAAGAAATATATAAGAAGCTCTTATACACTATAGCACCATATTCCAGATACTGTTGGACTGCAATGCCCAACATTTATGACGAGTGCTTTTTTTCTGGGGGTAATCAAGTATACATAGTACCAGCACCTTTTCTTCTAGAAGAAAAGCACTGTCTATGACTGTTGATCATGCTTGCTGGGACCACTGGCGGAGGAAGAGGGGGGCGGGGGGAGCGCAACACCTCTGGCACCATGATCCTGATGGGGTGCCATTGTGGCTGCCCCCCTGCACTGGGCACCACAACCTTGCAGGCGGTGCGCCATGCCCCCAGGACACACGCCACGCCCCTGCAGGCAGCATGCCACACCCCTGGGACACACACCACGCCCCCTGGGACACGCGCCAGCCACACCGCTGCCTGCTCTCCACCCCCGGTGCCGGAGCATTAAGCTGCGCTACTGACTGGGACTGATGGAAGTTGTATTCCAACAGTATCTAGAGAATACCAGATCCAACGTGAGCTTAAGCAATCTCTTCCCCATCCCTACCCGGGAGTAAATCCCACTGAATACAGTGTGGCTTACTTCCAAGTAAATATGTATAAGATTATACTGTCCGTCTCATACATCAAAATATACGTTGATTGATCATTTTACTACTCAAAACATTGGCCTGATCTCACTCTCTCTTCTTCCAGGGCATTTATATTTAAATTGTGTTCCAGTGAATTAAGGGAGTCCGCAGAAGCTTATCAGCAGGTTCTCAATCAACACATCATTAATGCTGGATAATTTCTCATGAAAGCTGTCAAGCTCACAACTACTCATCATGTCCTGCAGGCCACGGATGCATGCAAGCTGGGTATGTTAACAGTGTGCATGGGGTAAGAATGGAGAAGACAGTTCAGTTCACATTTAAAGGTGACACAACCTAGTTTGCACTTTATGAAACTGTATGTGAAACAACACACAACCATCCTTCAAAATCCATACCTCTCCAAACAACGCTCAATTCTTCTCCCCTTTCTTTTTGCCGAGGGTCTGGGTAATTTCCCTTGAAGTAATGTTTTGTGGAAATTGGTCCAGAATCCCTTGCCTGAACTAGATCCAGATTTGACCTCTAATACTGAGCCTCCTTATTATCATTCTGCTTGGACAAGCCTTTAAAAACCAGGCTATAAATGCTCTCCTTCCAATGGCCCTAGGGTTGCCGTGTGCCTTTAAAGTTACACTGCAGAGAGTGATTTAATAGTGTCAGCTCTTTCCAGGCATGGAAGCCTAGGGATGGGGAAACTGTACCTGTTGACATGGGTACTATAACACAGGAACTATGACGCAGTTGTGAAAGACTCACATCTTACACAGAAATAAGTGCCAGCCCTTGAAAGATACTTCAATATAATGCTGCTTCAAAACTATACTGACCTTTATCAGAAGATGTTGTTGCTGAATAATCCAGGAAACTGATTAATCCAACAAATGCCACACAAAAAAAGCCCAGGACCCAAAAATTTATGGAACTGTATTCCTAAGTGTACTTGGACCTGTATTTCTCGAGCAAAAGGATTAGCTCTATATCACGCATCCCTGAAAGGCCAAAGCATTTTAAAACTGAAATGGAGTTGCACAAGTGGTTTGTGATATGAATTTATTCACAACACTTTTTTAAAATCCTTGCCTTCTTTTGAGCAGTCTTCATGGCCTTCCCATCACTTTATCTAGGGTTATTTCCCCCATTTATCCATTCCAGTACACACACACGGGTTCAAACATGCCCTTGAAGTTGTTGGGAATCTGAGGCTAAAGTTGCCCCTAGTTCCAACCATCACACAGGGGCAGCTTAGAGTCCAAAACAGTTTACTGCTGCAGAAGAAAAAGCTTCAGTAAATACAAAATATTTCTGTTGCTCCAGCAATTCAAGGCATAACACAGATTCACTTCTCAAGGCTGACCCAGACACAGTTAGCACAAGACCCCAGACGCTTATGAGCTGACATGCCTTAATCACTTATACAGAGGTAAAGTTAAAAGCAAAGATAAAGGACCCCTGGATGGTTAAGATCAGTTGAATTTGACTATGGGGTATGATGCTCATTTCCACTTCCAGGCTGAGGGAGCCAGCATTTGCCTGCAGACAGCTTTTCTGGGTCATGTGACCAGCATGACTAAACCACTTCTGATGCACGGGACTCTGCGACAAGTGCCAGAGCGCATGGAAATGCTGTTTACTTTCCTGCCACAGCAATTCCTATTTATCTACTTCCGCTGGTATGCCTTTGAACTGCTAGGTTGGCAGGAGCTGGGACAAAGCAACAGGAGCACACCCAGTTGCACGGATTCAAACTGCCGACCTTACAACTGGCAAGCCCAAGAGGCTCAGTGGTTTAGACCACAGCACCACCTGTATCCCTTTATATAGGGGTACTGGGCGTTACCATAGCAACTGGCCTGGCTGATCCTGCACCTGTTGCCTTATCTCAGACCATGGGGTGATCTACGCTCATGAAGAAGAGAAGAAGAGTTTGGATTTCATATCCTGCTTTATCATTACCCGAAGGAGTCTCAAAGTGGCTAACATTGTCCTTTCCCTTTCTCCCCCACAACAAACACTCTGTGAGGTGAGTGGGGCTGAGAGACTTCAAAGAAGTGTGACTGGTCACCCAGCAGCTGCATGTGGAGGAGCGGAGACGCGAACCCGGTTCCCCAGATTACGAGTCTACCGCTCTTTACCACTACACCACACCCCTTCCTCCATGTCCAGTTCCTCCAACATTTCATCCCCCGTGTGAGCAAGGATTGCTCCATTCACGTCTGAGTCAAGGAATCCCTTGATTGCATGGGGGTTGCCCATTCAAAGAAAATAAGTCAAAGAAATTCCAATAGGCTGGCCTAAAGGATATCTTCAGAGTCTAATATACCTCTATTAATCAAGTGGATGAATTTGTTTCAAATCGTTTAGGATGCCATCCCAGACTCAAGTACTAACAGCAATAAAACTTCTAAGTATTTACTTATAAGTAAATACTCTTTAGACCATACTGTACACGTTTTAGGCTATGCAATTAGCAATACCCTTTAAAAAGATGTTTATCATAATGCCTGAATATCATATGAAATTAGCTCTACCGTTGCAAAACATTTATTACAATTTCCAGACAAAGTATCTCCTGAACAATATTATTAACTCAGAAAAGACTTCTTCACATATGATTAATGATGGAAACATAATGAGAATATGGTTCTGTCAGGGGATACAGATATTTATCTTCTCAGCCCAATGTTTTACTAGCCATTGCCTTTTGTTACAATACAAAAAGCCTCACATTTTCCATCAAAACTGTTTCAGTAGATTTTAATTATATTTTAATTGCTTAACATTTTATTATGATTTATAGGCAGCAGTATATGAAATTTCAAGGGACACGAGATGGTTCTTCATAAAACAGATATTAAGTCTAGAGGCACAGACTAAGATGAAGCAATGTGTCAGGTGGGCTATTTTCCGCAAAAACATACGTTATGTGGCCCATTTGTTGACTTGAGCAATAATCTACCCAGCTGCTACTAGAGAAGACGTTATTTCTGAGACTCCATGCTGTGCACAGCCCAGAGAAAACTACAAGGGCAAATAGAACAATTCTACCACTGAAACTGGGATGCAGGTGGCGCTGTGGGTTAAACCACAGACTTGCCGATCAGAAGGTCGGCGGTTCGAATCCCCACGACCGAGTGAGCTCCTGTTGCTTGGTCCCTGCTCATGCCAACCTAGCAGTTCGAAAGGATGTCAAAGTGTAAGTAGATAAATAGGTATCACTCCGGCAGGAAGGTAAACGGCGTTTCCGTGAACTGCCCTGGTTCGCCAGAAGTGACTTAGTCATGCTGGCCACATGACCAGCTCCCTTGTATGCCAGCTCCCTTGGCCAATAAAGCGAGATGAGCGCCGCAACCCCAGAGTCGGCCACGACTGGACCTAATGGTCAGGGGTCCCTTTACCTTTACCACTGTAACTGAGCATGAATAGGCCTGTATGCTACATGAATAGGAGGCTACTGGGGTGCCACTCATGTAAACAAACTGCTTAGAGAAAAAAGAGAGTGGTTGATATATAAATAAATTACCGTATTTTTCGCTCTATAACACGCACCCGACCATAACACGCACGTAGTTTTTAGAGGAGGAAAATCCGTAGGCATGCCACCCGTAGGCATTCCCTCCATAACACGCACAGACATTTCCCCTTACTTTTTAGGAGGAAAAAAGTGAGTGTTATGGTGCAAAAAATACGGTAATATTGGAAGCAGCCTTTCAGGCCATTGGTCAATTTAGACCAGTAATGTGTTTAAACTTTCTTCAAGAAGTGATGCACTGGAGGACTACTCCCATGTAGTTCCAGGTGCATTTTTTTTAGGCCGGGAGCATTGATGTCTTCTATCAGAATGCCAGGATGTGAATGAGGGGACGTTATCTAAACAGCCTGTTTAAATTGACAGTGTATACAGCCCATGTCAATACGATTATTTATAATCAGCTCTCCACCCATTACAACTTTTCAGTTAGCAAATATGGAACTCTCATGAAGAAACAACAGCAATGTTGGCTGATGAACAATGAAGGCTGAAGTCTTAGTTTACCTGGAAGTAAGCCTCACTGAACTTCATAGGACTTACTTCAGAGTAGACGTACATAGGATTACACTCAACATACTAGATTGTTGGAGGGGAGAGACCCTCTCAGCATGGGGAATCAATACAACATCCTACCCTACCCTCTGTTAATGCATTCTGGTCGGAGGTATGCAGCTGGTGTGTTATTCACTCAAAATCAGGGTTGGGAATGTTAAGTGGATGTCCATCTCCAAAGTGAAAACAAAACACAAGCTTTCTTACTCCTTTTGTCTGTTACTAACCTCTTTCCAATTGGAACAATTGAGATGCAGGTGACAATTGTTCCAGTGGTTAGGAATCCTCATGCAAGGTAAACCAAAAATAAAGATAATGATTTTTCCAGGTGAATGCCTGAGCCGATCAAATTCATAAATTGTATACAATATAGCTTCTCAGCAGAGTAAGCTGGAAATCATGTGCAGAACTCTGACTTTTTTGTTTCTCCACAGAAAAATCCATTTTGTGTTGCACGTCCTGCACATTTTCCTCTCTCCCCCCCAAAAAAAACAAATAAACAAAAACAAAAATACCCCTGTAGTGTCAAAGAAAATCATCACAGTGGAGGTGGGGGTGAGGGGGTATAATACTAAGGTAAAACTTTAGTGGGTGGCTGAAATCTGGAATGGGATGAAATGTAGATGACCTTCTTCATCAAAAATCTGAATCCACTGAACCTCATTTCTATGGAGAACCTGGGTCATTTCCCCCATCTCTGTATTAGCTTCACTGACTATCATGTTACAAAAGCATACAGCCAAATAAGACTCTTGAAGTGGCACTTGCATATCTGCCCAAACTCGTTAATTCTCCGGTTGAAATGAACTGGTCTAAGACGTGCTTAATTCTGACACAATATTGCCTGATGTGCATGTTTTTAATGAGCATGGCAAACTTCATCTCTTAGGATTAATTAATATTTTGTATTGTATTTCAGCCCAGGAGAGCAGCCATAGATCAGAGATGAACATATTTGTCATGGCCTCTGGAGCCTTCCCCTGGCTTCATAAGCCGCACAGCTTAGAATCTCTGTCCAAGCTCTTTCAGGTCACTCCTTTGTGATGAAATTCAAGAATAAATTTAAAATGCAAGCTTCCACTTTTATGTTTTCTTGCTTGTGCAGCTAGTTCAATAGAGGATGAAGTCTGACTCAGGTATACATATAGCAACTCTCCCACTTGACCAATTAGAATCAGTTTCTTCATTTATGCCCTTCGGGGCTATGCACCAAAGACCAGTCCTGCAATCCCCTAAAACAGCCATTGCAAATCTGTCAAGAAACGAAACATTCTTCTTCTACGTAACTTGTTATGCAGCTGGAAGGTTTCTTGTTAACCATAACTTCTTCTTTTTTTAAGGAGCAGTATTTGCAGCTGGAAGAGGAGGGAGGAAGCAATGACACCCTAAATTTGTTTATTCATCTGCTACATTCATATGCTGCCTTTCTTCCATGTCAGAATGCAAGGCTGCATAGGCAGAGTTCTCAGGCAGTCTCCTATGCAGGAGACAACAAGACCCAGGCTGGTTTAGTTTTAATGAGGATGTTTCTTTGTGAGCCTTCAGGTTATTTGCCTGTGATCATTTAGCTGGTACAAGAAGGCTTTCCCTTTTGTTAAATTGGAAGAAATGTAACACATACAGAGAGTGGCAAGGTTTCCAGTGTCTGGTTGGAAAATGAAGCAAAAGGGTCTTGATATTCATTTAGCTGTGATTCCTGCATTTCAGGGGGTTGGACTAGATGACCATTGGGTCCCTTCCAACTCTACAATTCAGTGATTCCATGATGCTGATGTAACCATGTGCAGTTTTCCCTTCCCTTCTTCATGGCTTCTCTTATTGCCATACAGTGTTTGATCACTGGCCAGCTCTTTATTTTCCTTTTAAAGTGGCTTGAATTCAACCTTGCCAGGACTTCTTATAAAGGACATGAGTTAATTGGAAATATAAGCTGTCTGTGTGGCATTGTCTTGTGACTTCAGTAAATGAGATGCTATAGTTCCTAGGCGCTTGTTGTCTTCTTTGTGAAGCTTGCTCTTACAATGGCAGGTTTTTAATCACTGAATTTTAGAATCTTCCTTTCAATCTGCTTCTTGCCAGTGCAAAGTTTTCCAGGCATCAGTTGTCAAGAGCTGGTTCACACATGCATGTCCAGCAGCTGATTATTATCGGGATGACTTAACTGTCTAAATGTGCCATCACAGACAGAATGTTCATATCACCTCACATGGTCTCAAACTCAAGGCCATCTAAGAGTTGTCAAGTCACAAACTCAGCAGCCTGTCACCAAGTACACAGTAATTAACTTATGTACATCCATGTTTTAACCAGGCTCAGATATAAAGTAGTGCAATTAATTGCAAATAAATTAAGTGACGGGAATGAATGTGCAAATCAGTTGCAAACCAACCAGATTTCTTACTGGAATTTAATTCAAGCTGTGCAGCCAATTTATCCTGCTGTTTATCTAGGCAGGTAAAGGTGGGGCCCATTATTTCTATGACACTGAGGATCAACCAACTTAACTTTCCTAACCCAGAATCCAGATCAGGCAAATATTTTGCCACTTATAAGTAAGAAATGATTGAGATTTTTTAATAATAATAAAAATGCAAGCCATCATACAGTAGTTGGAGAGAGAGTTAATTACGCATATTGTCCCATCTTTGTTTTATTAAAGTGTGATACTGCCTTGGTAATTAATTTCTCACCTAAAGCTGTAAAGGCAATATCACCTAGCCAATTGAAAAATGCCCCAAGACTTAACATGTCTGCTACCATGGCTACCACTGTGAGGTGGTCTGAGGAAAAGCTCAAAATACAGCTCAGGGAATGGAACTGAGAACTAATTAAAACTCCCTCCATTATCTCCCATGTAGAGAACCAAGTGTCTTATGTATATTTAATGATCAATGTGAAACAAAGGGCACCCACCCTAGCCATGTAGACACTCTGACAAGATTGACTTCTTAGAGATTATATCACTTCGGTAATAAGCTCCAGCTCTGCAACCATCCCACTTTTCCGTGTACGCCGTCTACAGTGGGATTAAAAATAATGGGTCGGAACATCAATAATACATTAAACACTGCCGCTATAACATGGCTGGATTGGCAGAGCAATAAAATCCATCATTCTTTGCACATTTCTAACAATATGTCTTATACTTAACGACGTGGTATTTTTTCTGTGCTACCAAGAGATGCAGAAAGGATTCCCAAGCCAAGAACTGCCCCATGGTCCAAGCCTGGAAACCCAACCCATGCAAAGTGCGATGAACTCTTAGCAGAAGGCTTTAAAGCCAGAATTCAAGCTGTATGAAAGAAAGAGTGCATGGTAGACTCTGAAGGTGTCTGAGCTGATACTAATCTACAAGATGAATGTAGAATGATGGCACGAGGTCACTGACATGAACCATGTAGGCTCCATCCACTCATACAAAGGCATCTTCTTACTGATAGTCAGGTAATTACAGTCCACACTCTATCCCGGCCTTTACTACCTAAATTCATGGTCTCTGTGCCCTACTGCCAAATGCCATATTCAAGTAAGAGATAATAGAGGCCTTCTGTAACTGAGAGATAGCAGAGGTCCAGACCCACATGGCTTGAGAAATGACTGATAGTTAAAGCAGAAGGACAGCTGTCAGATCTATAGGCAGGCAGCAAATCCCTCAGATGTGCAAGGAAAGGCAAGTGATTTCCCTAGGCAGAGGCCCAAATGACACAGACGTGTGGCCGTTCTTAAGGCACATTTTCTCCATACGTCTCTGGAAACGTAAAAACAGATACATGACCGTGTGGTGTTTTGCTCTATGTTTCCACATTCCAGTGTCTGTCCGCTGGCTGCCCCATGGAGGGTGGAGTGGGAAATACTATGTGAGATGACATCACAAGTTTTAGGAGGAAACAGAGAGAAGGCATGAGGTAGTGGCTATATGGTTGGATTTAGTTCTTGGAGGCCTCCCATCCCCAGTTTGGTCAATGCAGCAGCATCACCACCTCCCCCTGACCCATCCCCAATACACCCAATACACTTTGGGGGGGACACACCCTTCTTTTTGAAGCCAATATAAGACTTTTTTGAGGCTGACAAACACAGGCAGCCATTTTCAAGGGTGTAGTTGGAGAGGAAATGGTTAATTCTTCCCAAGTGCAGTTACCCACCACTAAAACTGTCCCCTGAACTCCAGCTAGGCTTGAAAGAAGGCTTGTTGGCATCAGTGGGGTGAAAAGAAAAGTATCCACTATACGCTGTGACCCTCCCCTCCCTCCATCGCTGCTAAAAATGCCCCAAGCTCCACAGTTAGGTTTGGGGGAGAAAGCCACAAACTCATATCTCTTTATTTTTAAAGTGTTCTCTTATTCATATTGACAAATAGGTTATTAAAGTAGTTTTCTAATTCTGCAGAATAAAAGCAGGTGTTGGTTGCCAAAATGCATCAAAAATATAAACATAATAGAAGCATGCGTGCTTTCATTTAACCTGATCACCGAACTGATTAAACAATACATGCTACTGATGTTACAACATTCACAGGATTCCACGCATTATTCTCCTGTTAGAACTAATAGGGAAAATATTCAAGCTAAAAGAAAAGCATGCACAAATGAGCATATAGGACAGGCCTGAACAGCTCAATTTGTCTATATTTCAGTCAAGGGTGTAATATCTTCATTAGCATTTTCAGATGTTGTTTATGGATGTCAGGTTTATTAATGCTTTCCTAGCCGTCTTCGGTTTTCCTGCCAATAACCATTCTATGGCTGACAGTAAAGCAATCAGATCTGCACTGAATCATATATTTTTTTCCCTTCAAGATAATTCGCAACCCACATAACGAGGAGCCCAGTGGGAACCATAGATGCATACAATTTATTTCAAGTTTTGTGTTCTACCTTCCCCTTTATTAGTCATGCTTTGTTCCCAAAGCCCTGTCACAGCTTATTAAAAGCTAACATAAAATAAGTTTGATACAAAGGCAAATCCCCTCAGTTTTACCATTTCTGCAGTTCTGTGTTCCTGAACTCTAGAGGCCTTTTAGCCCAAACCTAAATAGTCCCATGAACTCCAGAGACCCAACCCACATTCATGATTTTTAAGTCCCATCAGATTGGTTGGTTGGCATCCATCTCTCTTGGGATGCAATGGAAGAGTGTGCCTTTAGAGGTAAAGTCAAACCGATGGACAGTTCCAGCACCTGCTATGGCTGTGGAGACCTATACAGAGGAGACATGGTTTGTTGCAGCTGGGGCAAATGAGGGCATCCAGTTGTACTGATGTGTCCAAGCATCCAGGTGCTTTTTCTCTCTGTGGTCCTCCCAGCGGTCTTTCCTCCTCTGGTCCCTGCTGTGAATACACAACCTGACTGATTGTCTTCAGGTGCTCCGGATTCCATTGGAATCTACCTAATAACTTCATTTCTTTTTGAAAGCAATAAAATAATTATGCATATTCTGTAGCCTTGAGTGGCTGGCCATATGGGTCACCAGTTTTCAACTGGAAGCTCCCTAGCAGATCTTGACAGCACAGGAGTGACATCCTGTCATTTGGCTGCAGAAGTTCAGAATTGATCCAGGAGTCCTATACAGTAGCTGTGTTTGATACTAGAAGAGAGTTGTGACTCTGGCCTAGAAGCAAAATGGAAATGGTTCCAGTGGAGAGATGAGGGCAGAACTTTGATAGGTTGATGAAATATGGCCCTGCTTTGTAATTGATGGGAAAATTACTATATGTTAGCTTACACTTATTTTTTAGCAGTTGCATGGGCTGTGGTTTTGCATTCACTGCCAGATGCCTCTTTATGCCCTGTCGCAGAAGAAGGTACTATGAGCCTCTGGCCCCCAGACCCCCAGAAAAACAAGAAGTACTATTTGAAATTAGAATTCTTACCATCCCTATTTCCTGGCAATATGGGTGAAATAGGCTTTAGATTTATTGCTGCTTAGTTTGGCTGACCTGACCTCACCCAGATGACTTTGGAACAAGATACTCTGGAAGCTACAGGTACTTTGGCTGAAGAAATACATTTCTTTGGGGAAAGGAGCATAGCTCACTGGCAGAGCATCTGATTTGCAGGCAGAAGGTCTTAAGTTCAATCCCCAGCATTTCCAGGTAGAGCTGGAAATGCCAACCATCTGAAACCCTAAAGAGCCACTGCCAGTTATTTTTTACAATACTGAGCTCAACAGAGCAGTAGTCTGACTTGGTATAAGGCAACTTCCTAAGATCCTCTACAAATTTCATTCTCGAAAACAAGGACTAATTCAGCAAAAACACAGGAGATCTAAAGTTACATGGCTCTTTTAAGGCCTTGTGTAGATGGCAGCATCCTGTTCCTTCCCAAGGCAAACACGGTAGCTCCATACATTACCCTCTATCACCAAAGGCCTGGAGAAAGAGGAATGCTTTCAGGTGGTGTGGATGGAAAACTACTCAGTGCCAGTGTCACCCTGTGGTGGGAGGGGGTGGGTATTCCACAGCAGGGTGCCACCATCAAGAAGGCCCTGTCTCAAGTCCTAGTTCTACAAAATATAGCTAAGAGAGTCCACACTGTGGACATGGGCATGACTAAGGTCCAAACATAGGAGATACTCAGCAGATCTAAAATCAAATATAGATATGATATCAGTAAGCCTTGTAAAACCAGCCATGGACCAAAGGTTATTGGCCTGAAGGAGTTCAAAACATAGCTATGCTCAACTATCGACTCTGGTATGTAAACATTATCAGAATTGGTACTTGAGCATTTGAAGACAGGTAATGCAGACAAAACCACAGTAGAAAACCTTTAACAGCACACAGTGGTGTCCATTGCCTATTTAGACTGGTAAGGTAGAAATCACAGAGGCCAACAGTAGGTGGAGGCAATGACAGATGGAGCCAATTAATTCTATTTGAGTCACCATCGTCATCCCTGATGATTTGTACAAGGGCAAAACTTAGACCAGGAAGGGGAAAGCACAAAGCCAGGCCTACCCTCTAGAGTGACTGAAAATAAGAAATAAGATTGACTTGGATGAATTAAGACTGAGGTTTGTGGGGCAGTGACCCCATGTGCCTTAATGGGCTAGCCTCAACAGACAACACATTTAATTTGTCCCTAGCAATGCACATAAAAACAGCCTTTGACAATATCTCTCATCCACGGCAGTATTGGGGATAGCTGGGGGCATTTTCTCTCCCCAAACTCCACCTATATCTCTGAACTGCTTACTGATCCTACACACTGAATGGCTATTGCTATAAATCAGGACAGGGGAACCTGTGGCCCACTATAACTCACAGCATTACTGAAGGACCACAGTTCCCATATATCTCTTATAAATAATAAAATGGCCCTATGCAATACATAGCGTGCCGAAGGTGCAAATACATTTGTGTGTGTGTGTGTGTGTGTGTGTGTGTGTGTGTGTGTGTGTGTGTGTCTGTGTGTACATAGAAAAAGCTGTTTCATTTATGGTGATAAAATTAAGTTGGTGGATAACTGAAGGGCAAACAAGAAAGTAATTTAACAAATAGCCTTAAAATACTTCTTTAAAATGTTTTTTTGAAATTCAGCCATGAAAGTGTCAAAAAACAGGGTTATGCCTGGATTAACCTTTCCTCCTCCAGTTTCTTTGCTCCCTCTGATGAAACCTAAAGCAGTCCTCCATCCCTTACCTATATTGACGTATTCCTGGCAAAAACAACATTTTGTATGGATCACTTCTCTTCCTAGCATTTACTACTGAGGGAGGCAATGTAAATATCTTTTGAAGACACGTTATATATTTTTTGTGTCCTGTTTTCTCTTTAAGCATTTTTTTTTTTGTCTCTGAAAGGCTGTGAATAGTACAGTAGCAACTTTTGCAGGTGTTAAAAAAATACTGAAAATTGCTGAGCCTAAAGCAGATCGCAAAGATTTATAGAAGGATGTCACAGCACTTGGTTCACTGGCAACAAATGGAGAAATTAAATTTAGCGTTGATAATTACAAAGTGATGCACCTTGGAAGAAAAATAACCCAAACTATGCTGCTATGCAGTCTTGCCACTGAAAAACTTTTTTCTGGCATCCTTTCTTAAAGGAATCCATTAGGCCCACGAGCAAAAGGATCCCCATTTATAATGAGCTGCAGCAGTGGAACTGCAACAGAAGATTCAACAGTCTAAACATTATGCCACTCAGTAATACTGAATTAAATAAGACAGTCAAGCTACAGTTGTTAAAGTTGGGGGACGTCAAAAACTGCTGATTGTCATATTTTCCCCAACAAGAGACATACAACAGTCGCATTAACATTCCCCACAAACAATGAGCTGCTAATGATCTCACTACTGGTTCCTCTGAAGCTATTATTATCATATTAGACAAGCTCATTATAGATGTTAACACTCCACAAGATCTATCAGCCTTCATCAGGAACAAAGGAAATGAGACAAGAACCAAATAGATGCATTTGTTATAATGTGGCTGAACATGCACTCATGCTTGTTAGAGCACTGAAGCTCGTACACACTCTAGGTGTTCACTTCTCCACCCCGCCCCCCGAACAACAACCAACATGGTAACAAATCACTGATGAATCAGTATTCCTTAAACAGCTTGGGTCTCACTCTGCTAGAGAAATGTGATTCGTAAATATTTCAGCAAAAGTGACTGTGGCGTGTCACCCACATTGCATTAGACTTTTGTTCTTGCTTTTAAAACTATGGCTGGAATCCAAAGAACAAATTAAAGAACACAAAAGGACTTTGCAATATTATGTGGCCTGTAATATCAGTGACTGAAGAAACACAAACTCAAAACTCTCTCACGGCTGTGGAGGTAGTTCTGTGGTTCTTTAGACCAGTGTTTCCCAACCACTGTTCCGTGGCACACTAGTGTGCCGCGAGATGTTGCCTGGTGTGCCGCGGGAAAAATTAAAAAAATCGAAAGATTTTTTTTTTAAAGTCAAATTTTCGATTGGGGCGCCGTCACTAGATGACCCCTGGGGTTCCCTCCCTCCCTCCCGCTCTGCGCCTCCCTCCTCCTCCTCCTCCGGGGAGGCCCTTCCTGGCTCTCGGCCAAGGCTTGGCGGCTGCCACTCACTCACTCGCTCGCCCACCCGTCCCTCCATCCCTGCACCCGGCCTCTCCCCCTCCGTCCCCGGCGCAGGGGCTGCCAGAATCCGTAGTCCCCTCGCCCTTGGGCTTCGCGCCCGTGCGGGGTGCGCGAACTACGTTTCATCACCCGCTTTCTCCTCCAAGGAGCTCCCGGGGGCACGCGTGGTTCTCCCCGTGTTATCCTCGCAACAACAGCCCTGCGAGGTGGGTCAGGCGAGTGGCCCAAGGGAGCACCCAGGGATTGTCCTGGCCAGGTGGGGTGATTTGAACCCTGCTCTCTGCCCGGTCTTCGTCCTCATTTAGCCCCCACATGTGCATGACTGTGCATGACTGAGGTTTTCCCCCCTCGTCTTGGCTATGGTGTGAGTCTGTCCTGTTAATTAATGGGGTTCTGCCTTCGGAGAAGATGAGCCAGCCCTCAAGGAGGTGATTATGTAATTTGCTAGCAATTCATGTCCCTCCCGGCGTGACGCTGCGCGCTGACGTCACGGGGCTGTAATGGTGGTGTGCCTCGAGATTTTTTTCATGAAACAAGTGTGCCTTTGCCCAAAAAAGGTTGGGAAACACTGCTTTAGACTGTGGCATCTTCGTTTGGGTGTGGTCTCCATTTCCACAGGATGTTTAACTGTCTGAGTCAGTTATAATATAGCAGCTTCCAATAGGAGCATGATTTTTTTTTAAGCAATCATGTTAATGCCTCTTATGATTTTGCTTATTTCAGTCTTTGATGATCAGCAATTCATATCCTTATAAATGTGTCATTTAAAATATTGTATAGACATAATTTAAAATGCATGATGGAGCAATTGCTCTGCTGCCTCCATTTTACGCACAAATCCCTACTTTGAGAATTAGACTGGTTTTGACAATATTTACTGAAGCACTATAGCAATATATGCTAAGAGCTAAGAGGTGGTCTGTGTCACCTATAATAGAGGAAACGAGCAAAGTTTATTTGAATCATAGAATCACAGAGTTGTAGAGTTGGAAATGATCCCACGGGTCATCTAGTCCAATGCTTTGCAATGCAGGAATCTCAACTGAAGCATCCATGACAGATGGCCATCCAACCTCTGCTTAAAAACCTCCAATGAAGGAGAGTCCACAACCTCCCAAGGGGGCCTGTTCCGCTGTCGAACAGCTCTTACCATAAGAAAGTTCTTCCTGATGTTTAATCAGAATATTGGGGGGGGGGGGTTGTAACTTGAATTCATCTGTTCAAGTCCTCCAGAGCAGGAGATGTGATCTCTTCATGGATGTTAATGTCGTCTTTGCCTGTGTTGTGTAAGATTATTTGCCTTCATCGTCCAATATCCTCCTACAAGCAATGAGCATTTTTAAACAAACAAACAAAATTAACAGCATTTTTCAAAATGGTGGCTGATCCATTATGTGGAGGTGGGTGGTGGCAATGCTAAAGTGGTGGCAGCAGTGATCCTGTGGTGAATTTTGAATATTGACATTCTGGGCATGCAAACAACTGTAGAATACTTCCAGTACTGTAAAAGGTAGCAGTGGAAGCTGGTCCACTGGGGCAAATGGGGTGCTACCTCTTTAACCTAGCCTGCCCTCAGCCAGCTCCCATCTGCCTGCAATCTTAATTCCCACCAGCCCACGGTCAGCCAGCTTCTTCCTCCTTCATCTCAGTGTTGCCCTTGTAGAACTCAGAAGGGAGAGGATGGAGACCAAAGTAGAATTAGTTGTCTCTGCCTCTTACTGACTCTGCCTTCACCTAGTGTTAGCCACCCTGCCAGTCCCAATGAACACCACTCACCAGTGGGAGGTAGGGCAGGGCATGAATATAACAGTGGATCCAAAGTGGGATGGTTCTATGTCTATATATGGTATTCAGATGCTCCACAACAGTGGAGCCAGCTTGTGGCAGTACAAGCATTGGTGCACTTAAGCATTTTTAAACTCTGCACTTGATGGTCTTATGCAGGCTTGCTTGCTCTTTAGATGGGAAGATGTATTACTTCATGCACTTCAAAATGTGGTAAGCCACCTCTGTTGCATTGAGGGGCTTCCCTGGTCATTCTACTGACTGGAGCCTTGGACTTCTTTCCCCAAGTCTTGCCCTGACAGCACCAGTGGCTATGAGACACATAAATGCAACAGATACACATTTTCCTGGCATGCAGATGCAGTAATGGGAGAAGCTTATTCACCAGCTGAATTGTGCCCTTACTTAGCATGTGGCTCTTCACACAGCCACCAGGAAAATGTTGACAATACAACTTCAAAGCAATACAGCTTGGCTCCAGAATCTCATTACTAACTTTTAACTGCCATCTTCTCTCATCTAGAAGCATATCTGATTTTTGCAGTTTTGGTCATGTTGTTGCAACCTCTATGGTTTTCAGGCAGCATTGCTTACAAATTATATAATCTTATAAGTGTCTTCCTTCTTGTAGTGGGAAGATTAATCCCTATTGTTGGCCAACTGTGGACCTCTGTAAAATATCATAGATGTTGCAAAAGGTGCTTTACAATTCAGCAAAGAGCCCCAATCTCAGCCTAGCCGGAATACTATAAACCCTGTTCTATATACATACTACGGCTTTATTGTGAAAATGGATCCAACTAGTTACATCGCCTGAGAGCTCCAGCTTGCACTATATGTAGAAACTAGCCTTATTTATTGTACTTTTATACAATGAAATGGTGCACAAAGAGGTGCTTCACAGTACCTTATTGCCACAGAGAAGAGATAATTCTGGAACATTTCTTGCTCCTTTGCAAAACTGGCCAACTTTTGAAAGATTTACCTAGTCTATAGCTAACAATTTGTACACACAAAAAATATGGAGTTTCTTTGCAGCCTATGGGAAACAAGGTTAAACAAATGAAAATCAATGTTAATTTAAAACAAGTAGGAGCAGCAAAAATTCAACAAGGTTTTTTCACAGACCCAACTCCTGGTTGAATAACAAATGTTTCCTTCCTTATTGCATGGTGTAGCAGAATATCAGGGTGCTACCAGTATCGGTCTATATGTGTTTAATTGGTGTGTGTTTTTTTCATGATAAATCTGCTGTATTAGCTTTCTTATTGCTGTTGCACATTTTTGTTCTTGTGTGTGTAGATTTGTAACACTGGATTCTGGAATACAGACCCCAAACTGCAAAACTAATGCTATACATGCCAGACAGCATTATCTCATGCCAGATGGTAAACTCTTTGTTACTGAGGGGACATTCAAAAGCAGTTTCTGATGTATGAAGGATGACCTGGGGTTTCGAAATGGAAAAAGGGAAATCAAAAGGTCCCATTAGGCATATGCAGGCCTTTTGACATAACTTACAGCAACTTTCTTGTATCCTACTCATCTATTCCCTTGAAAAGAGAATTCTCATCTCTGCCCACTTACCAAGGCTGTTGTATACCAAACCAGATGGAACATTAACACCACCATTTCTTCAAGCTCCTCTTTGGGCAACATGCTAGAAGCATCTCAAGGAAAGCTTGAAATGTTGGGGGGGGATGCTTACTTTATACTTTAAGATGTTAACTGCTTCACCATCAAAGGAGACACTAGGAATTCTGGCACAACCTATTAAATCTTGGCCCATTAAATAGGCAATCTCAGTGTGTGAAGCCTTCATGTGTCACGCCAGCTGAGTTGGATGCCAAACAAGCTACAGTTTTGGCGAACATGCAGGTTTTCTCACTAGTTCATTCACGGACTGTCATCTGCTTTCTGATTTCTAGACCCCAGCTGTCATTGGGAGGTTTATATCTGGGCAAAAGAAGCAAATTCATCCAAATGCCTTGTTGCTTTTTCATTTTTGCCGCTTTATCTGGAATCCATCATAATATTCCTTTGAAAGGAAGTGTGTCAACATTGAATTCACTTGTAAAATTGCTTCAGACAGTCTTTCTTCTTTCCCCCCTCCTTCCAATTTCTGTTTTATTTGTTGGGCTGGGAATGTAATATACCACATTCATAGAGGTAGTGACATTTCACATGAACCTATGCTGTTGGGGCACAGCCTAAAATTTTGTAGTACTGTAGTAATAATAATAATAATGATGATGATGATGTTAATGATGACAATCTAAATTGCATAGCAGATAGTACACTGAAAGGGGGTGTTTAATAGACTGACACTACAGATGCAGCTAAAATACTTCTGAAGCTGCATTATATTGTCAGATCACTGGAGCATCAAGTATAGTACTCTATGTTCTGACTAGAAGCAAACTCTGAAGGATTTCAGGTGGGCAAGACCCCCAATACCTGATCATTTCAAATGGAAATTGTAGGGATTTTCTGCATGCAAAGTAAGTGTTCTGTCACTCAGCTATAATCCTTGCCCCAATATATTTTCTTTACCAGTAACAACGAAAGATCCTGGTCACTATACCATCAGGGAATAAAATGCAGACCAAGAAGAGAGTCTGCATGTATGTTGGCTATGAAACTGAGATAAATATTTGCAGCAAAGTTCTCTTGAGCTAATCTAACTAACGAAGTCCCTCTTCCAGTAAGCAGGGCAGTCTGTCTGTGGAAGGGGATGCTGTAATCAAAGGGAATCTTGTCTGAAACATCTGTAGGTTGTCATAATCATAAACCTGCAGCAAGTAGGCATGCAGCAGCCCTGGTGCCATGATGTACATGGTCAAAAACTAATGATTCCAGTTAAAGAGCTGAAAAAGCCAGATGAAATGCATTGTCTTTGCATAATAATCCAGGGCTTTGCCACCACAAGTAGAAAAGGATTGAGTTTATGGTGCAAAGCTTGTGGCATAACTCAAAGGAACGCCCAGTAATAGTTGAAAAGTCACTTTGGGTTGTGTTGGGCAAGATAAAGTGACTAGGAAATTTAATAAAGAATAATAGAACACATCTTTCTCTTTCCTAAGGTGATGGTGCTTCTCCCACCCGTTATCCCTGCTCTCTTGTTTGCACCTCTGTTCAGAATTACAATGGCACTTCAGAGTTCGTCTACAACAGGGATAGGGAATCTCGTGTCCCAGGCCTCTCTCTATAACCCTTGGGACTTTCCAAAGATCACAACCCTTTCTTCAGGCTGGTACTATTATGGGGCAGGTCAGCCTAGGAAGAAATATAAATGAATAAAGGTCCTCCCCACCTTGCAAATTCATGTCCGTAGCAAGTGCTACTACATCTATGAAGACAGAATTTGCCACAGAGAATAAAGCAGAACAACGGCTAATGCACTCTCAGAAACCAGAAAATCCATGTTTTTCAATGTAACCATTTACAAGTTACTCGGGAAAGTGTTCTCATGATTTTAATCTTTAGTTGTTACATTTTGGTTGCAGATGACAACTTAGTATTTTACAGCACTTCTGCAGGTCCTCGAGCAAGTATTATATCAGTTGTATTATTATCTTTGCCTCCTGGCTGAGCTATGTATTGAGTTAATGTTTGTAATTGAAAAATGAAAACACCAATAAAAAAAACACCACACACAAAGAAAACCCCAACACAAATGTTTAAACCACCCTCTCCCTTATCTCCTCTCTCCATCTCACTGGCATTTAGTTTCTTGCCTCCAGAAATACACAAGTATGAGTTTTGTTTTTTGGTACGTATCTAATGAGTACATGTTCAGAGTGCAATTAGCTGTGTTATTCATAATATTGAGCTGCTGATATCGATGTCAGTAAACTTGCATCTGGGAAAGGCTGTAAGAAATTTATAGATGAGTTAGGGCATTTCACAGTATGATATTTTTAAAAATAGATATGCCAAATTAGGAAACCCACCTCAGTTCCCCCAACTGTTCTGAAGACACATCGTATGACAGCTTGTACTAAGATACATATACACAGTGCTTATAGATTAAATCAAATATGGACGTGCCGCATTTGTATAAATGGTGGTTTTTCATAATGCTATACGTACACCACCAAATATTTAAAACAACCCCTCCAAAGAATCCTGAGACTGTAGTTTGTTAAAATATTGGAAACTGCAGTTCTGGGAAGGATAAACAACAGGTCCCAGGATTCTGTGAGAATGTGCTTTAAATGTATGGTATGGACACAGCTTTTGACAATTCGGGAAACCTGAGACCTACCAGAAGTTGTTGAATTCCAACTCTTATCAGCCCTAGCCAACACAACCAATGAACAAAGATGAGGTGGGTTGTACTTCAACAACATATGGAGGACCACAGGTTTCCCACCCCTGATCTAGCTTAGTGCAGTTCATTCTGATTGGTTGTCTAGGGTATCCAACAGAGTTATTTCCCAAAATTCTACTTGATATCTTTTTATCAAGCTGCCAAACCTGGGACCTCTCATACCCAAATTACATTTTCTGTCATGGTCATTAACCTTCAAAATACTAGCAAACTAGAGCATAATTGCCACTTAGGAGTTCTTTGAAGGGGAAACTGCACTTTAAAAACATGTGTACCCTTCATAACTGATGGGGTATGAGTGTCTTATAATCACTTCTCTGCATCTGAATACATAAGCATCTAGGAGCATGAGGAAACAATATGGATTGATGACATTCCTCCAGTCTTAGCGTCTGTCTAAGGAAAGGATGACAAATGTGATATAAAAAGAGGGGGGTCACCGTATTCTTCAAGTCCATCTTTAAGGCAGAAGTGTCAGACAAGCAGAACAGTAAATCAAACACTGGCTGAAGTTCATAAAGTCCTGTCCCTTCTGAGTAGCGCGATAGGCAGAAGAGGCCTGCTAGATCAAATCCAAAGGCCTATCTGCTCCAACAACTTGCTTCCCACAGAGGCCAGCCAAAGGTTTACATGAAATTTGCCAAGGCAGAACATGGGTACAATAGCTCCCTTTCTTGCTATTCCATCTCTCATCCCCCCAAGTGACTAGTATTCAGAGAAATGCTACCTCTGATCATGGAGACTATAGAGTTATCATCATGACTAGAACTCGCAGATAACCTTATCTTCCATGAATATAGAAATCCCCTTTTAAAGTCATTTGTGCTGTGGTAGCAAATCCCATAGGAACTTGACTACTTCTTTAAACCTCTTCCTCAGTTTTGGGAATATGTGATAGTCCTTATTATAAGAACGTACCACAGGGATTTCAAAAAGGGTGCAAAGCTCTTTAATGTCGTGAAAGATTGAAGCAGCTGGACTAAAATTCTCCTTACGACATGGCTGAATGATATAGGTGACCAAGCTATCCTGGGGGTGAGAGAGCCTACCAACAGCAGTTTCCTCACCTATGTATGTCAACTAACCACTCTTTGCTTCTGTGGTTTATTGTTCTTATTGTCAGGAGGAACACAATTATAGGTTCTCCCTGTGATGGACATTGGCAATACATTATTGGGCCAATTGTGATGACTGCTTACAGCAGAAATTTCCAAACCAGATGCCAAGGCACACTGGAACTGATTCTGAGAAAATGACTACCATGGTACTGAAGATGAACACAGAGCAGTGTGCTGGATTAAAGCCAGAAGGTTCTGAGTTTAAATTGCCACACAACCACAAAGTTCACTGGTGACCTTGTAGAATGTACTAAGTTAGACCGAGAAGTCATTTTTAACAGGGCAACATGCCTACTTGACAGTCCCATTGAGTTAAACAGAGCTTACTCTCGGGTAAGTGTGTATAGGATAGCATTCAGCATTTCTTATTTCATCAAATTCAGCTGAAAGAGGAGGGCAGATGACAATATTTGTAAGTGCACAACACAGGGGCAGCCTCTTTTTGGAGACAACAATTCCACATATTTCGGCTGCAAGCCTAATCATGTTTACTCATAAGTAAGTCCCACTGAATTAAGTGGAGCTTACTCCCAGGTTGGCTAGGATTGTGGCCTTTGTGGTCAGCTCCTCCAATTAATCACATAGCAAAATGTACCCTGTGATTAAAACTTGGATGATTTGTCATCCCAACTAATGGACCAACTCTTTCCAGTTAAATTCAAAACAGATCAAGATCACCATTTGATAAGATACAAATGCAGATGCATTTGGAAAGAATTCAGTTTAGGACCGGATCTGTCTATAAGACAAGAGTGACCCCTTGTGAATAAGTGCCAGCCATACTCTAACCATTCCTAGAGCATGGCCTTTCAATTGTGTTTGACAGAACAACTGGGATCACACAGAAAACTGTCCTAGATAGTTCCTCCCAATAGGAATCACCAAAGGCGCTGATACAGGATTGGCTTTTTGGTGATTTAAACCATGAGAAGGTTTAAAAAGAAAAGAGATTGATTTTAAAATATCTTGAGTGTTTTCCCGGATGCAGCATTGGGACCTTGGTTCTGAAAGATCTTTTACTGCTTTTCCGTCAGAACACACACAAGGCATTTTCAATTACTTTAATTATATGTCATGGTTATTGACACTCTAAAGCCTCCCAGACATTCCACAACATTATCTTTCATCCCAAGCATATTCTTATCTACATTAAAAGTTCAAAAATGCTACTTTGTGCCATTTCATTTGGAAAAGAACAGAAGGAAATACAGCTTTCAGATTAAGAAATAAGGAGATGAAAGGCTGAGTTCTCCCCTACATGACCCCATCATAATAGTATAATTATCATGGCAGCATTATTTACCCTTTGCAACTAAGCTTTTAAGCATATTATTAGAGGTTAATGTCCCATGCTTTTCTTTCCTTCTTTTTTACTAGTCCACATTACTAAGGCTCATGAAGTCTGAAATTGCCAAAGGTGGCGAAGAACAGAACAACATTCACCAGCACCCCTGCAGGCAGTTAATCCTCAATTGTAAAATGGAGAACAGATTGATTTTGCAATCTAAGTGACTCACCCTTTCTCAGAAGGAAATTACAACCTAAAGAAATACAGATTGAACCAGATTTTTGGCCCGGCTAAACTGAAATCATTCCCCTGAAGAGCCACACACTGCTTAAATCATAAGTGTGTGTTGGCAATACGTTATTGAGCCAATTGTGGCAATTGCTTACAGCAGTAATTCCCAGATTGGGTGCCAGGACACTCTGGAACTGATTTTTGAGAAAACCACTACCATACAACAAAGAATAAGTGCAGTCGGTGTAGCATAGCAGTTTAAAGTGCTGTGCTTAAACCACAGCAGAGATCCAGATTCAAATCCCCATTGGGTGATGTCTCTCAATGGCCTGGTTTGCACACCTGTTGGGAAACACCTATTCCTCTCACAGGGCTACGATTTTCAGAGTAGTTTAATGGCCAGTCCCTCTTCCAGAGAACTCTGGGAATTGTAGTTTGCCTGGAGGGGAATAGGTGTCTCCTAACAGCTCCAAGTGCCCTTAATGAACTTCAGCTTCCATAATTATTTGGGGAAGACATGACTGTTTAAAGTGGTATTAAAGAGCTTTATATGTCTGATATGACTGTGACCTATGTAAGGTGCAGAACAGAGATGCTTAAAGCATGATGTGCAGTCTGATCAGACTTTCACTTTGCCCACTTTTGAAAACACTGGTTTTTAGTGCTTTGACAAAGTGGTTCTATCTGAATATATGTGGAGCTTCTCTGCAGCAATTCTGAAATGAGCAATGAGAAAGGTTGCTGCCGTGCTTTGCATGCATCCTGTAAATTACAAAAATAATGTGTAGAAATACTAACCAACTGACCAGGTGAAAATGAAATGCATCTAGGACACATTATTCAGGGTATTCTGTCTTCTTTTCACCCATTTCATCTTCTTTTGTTTTTAATTCCTTCTGCTTTCATTAGATTTCATCTACCGCAAACAGGACTATTTTGTGCTGTTTTGATTAGCCGTGACCCCCGCTAATTGATTTACAAACCTCGATTAGCGGTTTATTGCTGCCCGGCACGCTTCCACTCCAGCTCTTCTCCGTCACGGTTCAGCAGAGCTTCGCACAGCGTTGTAAACTGTCACCTGCTGGATTTAGCTCCCAGACAAACACACAGAGTCCCGTTTGTCTCTATACAGCATTTATTTCCAACATTTCTCAGGAATTTCCAGGGCTAGTAGCAGCCATCTCAGCCCTGCGTCTTTTCCCCACAGCTCACATCGTGGGACTGGCAAACTTTGCCTCAAGCTCCTCCCGAGCTTCCAAAAGTGACGTCAGAATGTGAGGCATCATGGGAACAACTTAACCAGTTAAGTTCCAACTCTCACACCCCCTCTTGCATCACCTTCTGACAAGACCCTCTGAGTTCAACACCTTCCCCTTTGCCGTGTGCTCCTTCCCAGCACCTTTCCCAGGCACCTGTTGAACCCCTTCAACACTCCCAGAATCACACTGTGCGACACTTTTCCACGCACCTGTGACCTGATACCCTACTGACCCATTAGGTCCAGCAGTTGTGTCTTCTCCGTCAGACTTTTCCCCCTCTGACTTGACAACCCTTCCGTGAGCTTTCTCCATTACCGGAGATGAAGCCTCACACCTGGACACTCCTTTCACAACCCTTGGAGATGCCCAAACCTGCCCTGAACCCTGACCCTGGATCTGGCCCCCATCACCGGGATCTGAACCCTGATTCTGGACCTTATCCCCATCACTGGGTTCAGCCACAGCCTCCCTTCTCCCTTGAGAAGACTCTGCACCCGTCACCTGGTGACGTATTTCCTTTTCCTTGAAAAGTTTCTCCAGAGCAGACCCAGTAAATTGTGACCCTCGGTCGCTCTTGAACCCTTGCACCCTGGTGGAGAACCTTAGTTCCACCTCCGCAACCCAATCCTGGAACAGTTGCGTCACCTCCCCCTGTGGTTTGAGAGAGAAACACCAGCCAACCTGGCTGTGGTTACCTGTCAGCGACAGCATATACCTGGCCCCACCCAGACTCTCAGACCTCTTGGGTCCTGACAGATCTGTGTAAACCAGCTCAAAACCTCCTTGGCTACCCTCCCAAACCCGGGAAAAACCAAGCACCTTTGCACCTTTGCATGCCCTGCACCCTTGGGACCTCCCACATTTCCGGAGCTTGTACCCTTTTGTGCACCTGTGCAACTTTTGCACATGACTGGGAACCTTAGCACACTGCACCTGTGCTTTCTCAGCATTCCCACCACCCTCCATAGGTGACTCCAGAACAAAGACGTTGTTCTTGCTCTTCGCCATGTTGACCCGTTGTCGCCCCCCTCTGAAAATGGAACAGGTGTCATTTTCAAAGCACATTTTGTGACAACTATTCAGTCCCGGCACAACGCAGATCTCTAGCTCCTCCTGTGAAGGAGAGAAAAAACACGTTAGCCAATAAAACAATTGTTCCTGTTGAAAACAGCCCTGCAGTTCCGCAGCTTGCCTATCAGGTGCTGCCTGATAGCAGAAACCAAAACACCCAGCGTGTCTTCGTGTCCTGGCTGGAGTTGTTTTTCACAGTTGCCATAGAAGCAACAAACGTCCCGCTGCCCCCTCTGTCCTTGGCAGCGTCCGAAAACCGCAACATCCTGCGTTGCTCTGAAGACTGGACTTATCTCAGAGTTCCCAGACAACTCTGCAGCACGTATCTTCCGCTGCAGCAGATGGCTGGCCTTGAAGCCTGTAGCAATGACGAACTCCAGTGGAAAAATACTGCTCCGGGGCTCCTCCCAGCTGGCCTGGCCCTCCTTCTTCCGGAAAAGCACTCCTTGCCAGCTCCGCCCCCTCTGAACTCCACTCCAGCAGGCACAGTGGAAAACTTTTCAAACTTGCCTTTGGAACTTTCCGCCCCCCCGACTTGCTCACTAGCACTCCTTGAGGCTAAAGCATCAGGGACAGGGGCTCCAGCCAGCTTTAGGCTTTTGTATTCCTTCTCCAGGGCTCTGGCCTCCTGCTGAAGCTTCACAGCAACTGCAGCACATTTCCAAGTGCCAATAGCCCTTTGCCCCCCCCTCTGGGGCCCACAGCCTTTTCCAGCTGTGCACCAGCTCTCACGTAGGTGATCAGCGCCATCTTGTCTTTCTGTTCTGAAGCAGCCATCTCCCGGCCCTTGCTTTCCGCCTCCAGCCTCACAAACACCCTGGAGCGCTGAACGGCCTCTGGCTTCCTGGCACCCAGAACAGTAGACTTCAGATCAGCAGCCAGGTTGCCCAACTTCTTAAAGTGAGCCTCCCACAGTCCTCCAAGACCTGGCAGCCTGCCTTCTTCCCCCGGGGCCCAGCGTACTCACGTAAACAACCAGCCGCTCTTCGCTCCCGGTCTAGCAGATCAGCGCCCCTGCCTCTCACAATTCCAGGCAGAATTCCAAGCTGGCATCAGCATCGTCGTCAGCTTGCCTTCAAACGTTAGGCACAGCCCCAAGCTCTCTGCAGCGTCTTTCAGCTTGCTTGCCTGCTTGCCTCAGACTCCGGCCTATGTTTAATGGCCAGTCCCTCTTCCAGAGAACTCTGGGAATTGTAGTTTGCCTGGAGGGGAATAGGTGTCTCCTAACAGCTCCAAGTGCCCTTAATGAACTTCAGCTTCCATAATTATTTGGGGAAGACATGACTGTTTAAAGTGGTATTAAAGAGCTTTATATGTCTGATATGACTGTGACCTATGTAAGGTGCAGAACAGAGATGCTTAAAGCATGATGTGCAGTCTGATCAGACTTTCACTTTGCCCACTTTTGAAAACACTGGTTTTTAGTGCTTTGACAAAGTGGTTCTATCTGAATATATGTGGAGCTTCTCTGCAGCAATTCTGAAATGAGCAATGAGAAAGGTTGCTGCCGTGCTTTGCATGCATCCTGTAAATTACAAAAATAATGTGTAGAAATACTAACCAACTGACCAGGTGAAAATGAAATGCATCTAGGACACATTATTCAGGGTATTCTGTCTTCTTTTCACCCATTTCATCTTCTTTTGTTTTTAATTCCTTCTGCTTTCATTAGATTTCATCTACCGCAAACAGGACTATTTTGCCTTCAGGTGTTTCAATTATTTATGAACATGGAATATTTTCTGTGTTTCGCCCTTTCTGTGTTTCCACTTGTCACCTAAATGACTTTGTGCATGAACAGAATAGTCTATGTTTAATTTTAGAAGCTCTATTAGAAATCTATCCTGTTTTTAAAGCATATGCTTCACTGGCATTCTGCAGCCTTTCAGTCGAATTTTGGCCTCTTGTTTCAGAGCCTGCATGAGAGATCAGAATAGTGAAACAGGAACTGAGCTAGAAAACCATATGCCTTAATTTGATATCCCAGTCTTCTGCAATGTCTTTGAACTGCTGCATTTTCTTTTAGTTTGGTCCATTTGTATTGCAGATTACTTGATAGCATGCTTGTGGATTCCAATCTGCACTCCCATGCACAAACGGGAAGCTGCTTGCTTAAATTTAGATGCAGTCTAACAAACTCAAGCTGCAACCATGAGTTCCACTGAAATCATTCGGATTTACTTCCACAAAATAAATTTTTGGTACAGATATCTGGCAACTTATGGACATTTAACATGTGTGCATTCAGCTTTACATGCTTGGCCAAAATAAATTAATAAATTAAACAACGAGGAGGCGGAAAGTGGGTGGGCATCAGGGGGAAAAGACCTTGACAATCCCACTCACCACTGAATCCAAAGTGTTTTCATTGTACGCCATTTTGTCTTCATGCGCCATCCCCAGAATGTAACCCCAATGTAAGTTGAGAGTCGCCTTTACAACGTTAGATACTTTAGTGGCCCCTTTCAAATTGCTTACTTTAAATTTGGCTTCAGTGTGATGAGTCAATAGTAAACTATTGGACTACTGATTTACTGGGCAGTCCTAATTTAACAGAACAAATTTCCTGATGACTATCCCTCCAATCCTTAAGATCTCCTGGAGAATCATTGTTCATGTTCCTGTTGACGTGTGGAGGACAAGACAAAGACACCAGACAGGGCATTCTTGGTAGTAACACCTCATTACGGAACCCTCTCCTGATTTAGATAGGACAGTCTTCAGCATTAGCTATAAATAGTGACAGATGAATAAATACCTTTTTGTTTTGTTTTTTGCATGCCTTTGGAACCTGGTGATGTTGATGCTGGCTGGAGCTTAGGCTTTGTGTTGCTTCTATTCCGTGTTCTATATTACTGTTTGGTTTGCATTTTGTGAATTAAGTTGCTAGGTGTTCCAATCTGGAGGAATGGCAGAGTACCAATACATTAAAACAAATAAGCAAATATCCTTAAATCCTTGCACCTTGCCTGTGACACTGCTGCAGTGATAACTGGTGCTAATAAAGGTAATAGTTTATTGACCTGCCAATTTTATTTTAAAGAGCCTAATATTGATTTAAAATGGGATGGCATTATACTAAATTGATGTAATATATCAGAGGGCAAGATGTATGATTACTAGTCATGATGGATCTATGCTACTTCCAGGATATACCCCTGGAGGCATGATGCCTCTCAGAACCAGTCCCTGGAAAACAACATGGGGGAGTCCTGCTGCACATAATTCATGTGACTGATCATTGAGGTATCATGCCAAGGGGAGACCAGATCTGGCAACACTGTCTATGTGAATCACTTGTCCATGTGACAAAGGGACATATTGTTAGAAAATAAACTGAAATCCTTGTATATAAAGAAGTAGCATCTTTCTGTTTCTCCCCCCATCCACACCCACCCCGCCTTAATCTCTGCAAGCCGATATCCAACTCCCAATGCAATGTATGCACATTATCCTCTTATATACCGAAGGTTGTTTAATAATTCCAGTGCTGTGCCACTTCTTCTGATCAGCATGCTTGCGTCTACCAATCATTTCAACAGCTTTTAATCCTTCGCTAAACTTATTCTTCCAACTTTCACCTAGACTTACGTATTTGTGTGATATGACACACAAAAAGGTAGCACGCGTGCTGTTGGGATCAGATTGACTTAATTGTCTCATTTGTTTCAGCTACTCTACGTGTCCTAGAAGTAAAATAGGATGTAATGAATATGAAGCCCTTTCAGGACACTTAACTGTTATATGAAAACTAAAAATTATTATTGCACAAGTAAGTTACTGGGCATCTTGCTATGATTATACATTTTCACCACATCTATCCTGATAGCTACATTTGTATTTTTAGATCAGGTACAAATTGTCTAACCACCCCCTTTCTATGAGGATATTATGCTTGAGAGAAATAGGTTCTCTCTGGAACCAAAAGATATGAGTGATATAAATATAACTTTATTATCACATGCAAAAACATGTCACACTTGAAAAGCAAGCATTAGACACTTCTGTCACAGTCCCTCATCAGTTGAATCACAGAAAAGATCAAATGCATCTATTTGCTGGTAATAATCTACATCTCAGAATTTTTTTTACATAAAGGTGGGCTTGTCATTCAAATGGCAGTGAGCAGGAAAGAATATCACTTGATTTAATTATCAGGAGAACTGGTTGTTTGCCGCACATACACACACAAAATGCCTATGCAGGGTGTTTCATATATTTAATTCACACACCCCAAAAAGTCATTTTAAAATGCTACTTTTGGTCAACAAGAAATATCTTCATGGAATTTAAATGGCATCTAGAGCTTTTTGTAATCCTATAAGTATGGTATAGCCTTTGCTCAGAAATGAAGTGTTATTCTCCAGTGTTTCAGTTTTACGAACCTTAGCAAGGTTCTCAGCTGTTGAGCTTCTTATCAAGCCACTGCAGACTTATGGCACTTCAGTTTAAAGCTTGTCATCATCCAGTGCTTCCAAGTCTTAGGCAACAATCAAATATTAGTGTTCAGTATAAAAAGGCCCGGTATCCTAAATGCTTTCTGAAAGCCAACAAATCTTGGTCAGAGAAAGCCGGTCTTTAGAGTCATTATTTTTAACAGCAATGAAGGAAGTTCTCAGCGCCTGTGGAAGTTGAAAACATCGTTTTCGTCATAAGATAAATAAGCAGAAAAACTAAATAAGACAAGAAGTGTGACTATCAGGAGTCTCTTGGACCATAAATAATATCAATCTGACGACAGTTTGCAATGAATGGTGTGACTTGTACTGGTACAGTGATGGCAAGGGTTGCTTGAGAAAGTGTGGGAACACCATCTGTCTCCAAAGAAGACTCTATCTGGAAATATAGAGTGTGATGTAGATCTTCACTTACCCCTTCTTCCCTATGGAGACACCTTTTGTGGTTTACCATTTGTGGTTCACCTGAGGTACCAAAATGTCTTAGGCTGGCCCTGTTCATAGATGAGTGATTTAAACCCTGTTCTCCTACACCCTATTTTATTTAAAATCCCACTACATTCAAGAAAGAAGGCATTGAAGTAAATAATTTGGGGTGGGGGAATAATTTTTTTCCATAGGGCCGAAAGTTGGGGTTGGGGCTTGTTAACAGTTTTGTGTTGCATCTTGAATAATCAGTTCAGGTTTCAGTCCTATCTGGGAGCAATCACTATGGAATTTAGTGGGACTTATTTCTGAGTAATGCATAGTTATTGCGGTATTAACCTACACTAGAAATTTTGACAGCAGGGCCCCCTTCTAAACCAAAGACACTTTTCAGTTTAGTTACGCACTAAGTACTTATACAACTGCAATCCTTTTGTGTCTAAGCCTTTGCAAGGGAGGATGGGAAGAAAACTAGAACAACTTGTTACCACCCAAATGACCTCCTTGGTTCCACCCATTTGATGTTATTGGCCACAGGCTGTCCCACCAGTCAGGGGCTTCCAGACACCACTGTTTATGTTGTTTTTAGTAGGCTGCGTTGAGCAATATGGAAATTATGAGTTAGAAATGTTTTAAAGTAACACACTTCCATCTTTTGTAATTCTGCAAGGAACCTGGCAGAATTTCACATCATGCTACAAATACATTTTATGACTGTGTGTGTGTGTGTGTGTGTGTGTGTGCGTGTGTGTAGTCCAGGTCATAATTAGACCATTGTAGGGGGGGAGGGAGAGGGTAATGGGTTTTGAGAGAGAGAAAATGCATGTGCAGCTGAGCAAGAAACGAAGTAATATTGCCAAATGCGGAACATATCACAGTATACAGAAATGGGAAGTGTTCCATGAAGAAGGAGGAGGGTGGGGGAGAGAATATGCTGAAGGGTATCACTAAGATTAG
This sequence comes from Podarcis liolepis, assembly GCF_965112155.1. Classification (NCBI taxonomy): domain Eukaryota; kingdom Metazoa; phylum Chordata; class Lepidosauria; order Squamata; family Lacertidae; genus Podarcis; species Podarcis liolepis. Next base: position 35,785,508 of record NC_139556.1, on the reverse strand, counting down.
AAAGTTATAGAGGTTTTCACACACATTTACTTCCAGGCAAAGTCTCCTTTTCTATATGATTTACTTCAAATAGTCCGTATCAAAAATGAATGGGAACTGATCTCTAACATTGTGGTATGGATGGCAGAGTATTAAGGTGTTTGGGTCTGTGCAACTCAGAATCCAAGAACCTGTGACAGGTAAATCAACTGTAGAATTGCCTTGCGATCTGCAATTTAGATGTCAGGCCATAAGAGCCGGTTTAGAATATAATCTCCACTTGATCCAAAGCGCTGTACCAAATGGAGGCATTACAGATACCAACCACTGGGGCTTTCCTGAATTGAGAAGCTGAACTAATAATTGGGATGGGGAAGGGAAGGGAAAGCAATGATATCCCTAAAAGCAAAAGCTGCAGTTGTTGACATTTCTTTCTAAAAGTGCTGCTGATGGGAGAAGAAATGGTTAATTACATGTGTCTTCCAAACCTGGGGCTGGGTCACCCACAACCCCAGCTCTGCTAATTTGGATGATTCTTCTTCCCCACTGGTACAGCCTAGGCAGGGCAAGGGGATGACTTCCTGTTGAGGATCAGGCTCCGTGGCAGAACCACTCCTAGGGGAAACCATTTTCCTGTAGTTCTGGGGGGTCCCACCACATGAGGGGGCTGGGCACAGAACCGACGTATCCCTCTTCCTGCCTTGGCGGCTTCTGACACACATTCCATGTCCATCACTTAATGATTCAATGTGAGACAACAGGCAGCTCATTCTGGGACCCAACTCTGTTGAAAGCCCTGGTGAAGAGGAAAGTCCTATTGACAAACCTGAACGCTGGTAACTTCTCCACAGACACATGATGTGTGCATGTGTAAACTCATACAAACTTGTAAGACATCCCCCCACCTCCATTTCTGTTTTGCTTTGGAATAAAAAAAAAATAGAGGATCACTGTTCTTTATCTATGTACCATGGTTAAACTCCTTACATTTCCAGATCACAAGATATTAGGAAGTTGTCTTATGTCCATTTGACTGAGAGTAGCTTTCCAGAATTTGAGTCAGAATTTTTACCACTGAGCTACAGCTCTTCCCTTGATTTGTATTTATACCTAGGCATGACTGAATGACACAGAGGTATAGCAATTCTACCTATGTGGCAAAAGCCCCCAGACACCATCCTGTATCTCAGTTCTTCTATGCACTCTGGAGATTGAACTCACCTATGTTTTGGGGCCATCAATAGCAATGACTCCCACTATCTTTGGCATTACAATGAGCAAGTAATTGGGGTGCTTGTATTTCTCTCCTGCTGCCAGCTGGCTGCTAATGCCCCATCAACTGTCCTGCCTGTGCACAGGGAATGGCAGAAGGAAGGAACTGTGCAACTTGTCATTCTTAAGAGCACATGTCACAGAAGGAAGCAAGCACCTCTGTCTTTAAAATGACAAGACCTAGACCTTCCTGTATGAGCTTTTCATCACTCATATTATTATTATTTCTTGCACTTAATAGCCATTTGCTACTCCAAGCAACATAAACATTTTAAAGAGCATAAAGCGATGAATATAAAAGAACATAATGTAACTTCGTGGTTTTTTTTAAAGCTCATAAAGAATCGAAGAATCCACAAGCAACTTGCAATAAAGCAGCTACAAAAGCTTTGGCAGCAACAAATCATATGAATAACAGCCAAAAACGAACATCATAATAGGCCTTCAAATGCCTTGGGAAAAGGTTACAAGATATTAGTAACGGCACCAGGCAGACCTCATTGGAGAGAGAATGCCACAAATAGGAAGCCAAAACTGAAAAGACCCTCACTCCATTTGGAGATTTCTTGGGCTGTTCAGAACATTGCTTCTAGTTGGCTCTAGCAAATTTCACAAGATTTTATAAAATCTAAACAGCCGTTATTGATAGTGCAAACTAAGTTTGCATAAACATTTGTGAGTATGATTTACAATTTGGTCTCAGTTTTCCTAGGTGAATCTCTTTGTAATATCTGGACGTGGGCTTGATCCCTGCATAGCACAACTCTCGGCAAGTGCGGGGTGTGGGTGGGTGTCACAACATAGTGTGAAATGTTCTCTTTGTATGCTGACAGAGCATATTAAGAAATATACCCTGAAAGGTGAGCATGGTGACTTCCAGATGTAATCTGCAAAGAGAAAGCAAGATATTTTGCTTAAAACAGCGGCTCTCTCAGAACTCGCCATTGCTGTCATGTATGAAATGACCAAGTCAGCAAATATTCTGAGATGAGGACAAATGGCTATTAAACATTTCTCCTTGGCTAGGGCACATTTTCTCATTGTCCTTCTTATCATAAAGCTGACTCAGTTCAACAGGAGTTTTTTTTAAAAAAAAAAAGTTAAAGACTATTTAAGAATATTTATACAATACGGCCCTTACATTTCACCTTTTTAATAGTGTCACTTAGCCTGAAGCAAAATAGGCTTCTTAGCATATTGTTCCCCTCCATTTTCTTATTTATAATCCTGTCCAATTGCACAAACTTCTAAATGCTCAAAACACAATATCCCTGAATCAGCAACGTGAGTTTTCAAGCTGAGGAGTGTCAAGGCCACTGAAGGAAAATAAAACCCATTAATATATATACTGGAATACTGAGAAGCTTTGGATATAGATATAAACATATTTAGAATTGATATGTTAATAAGAAAGAAGGTAATAAAGAAAATATATTGCTGGATTTTAACACACCCACACTCCTTAATGTACCTTCAGGGGAGCACGAAAGAAAGTAGAAAAATTCTGGGTAGAGATTCATATAAGTCTTTCATTTCTGGTTCCCCTTCACCAATTCTAACTGACCAAAGACAAATCAAACATTGCTTTTGCCCAAACTGGCACTGTTCATATCCATGCCACCTATCCTCCAAGGAGCTCAAGGTGGCATTAATGAGTCTCATTTTCCCCATGTTATCCTCATAATAACCCTGTGATGTAGGTTGGCCTGAGAGGTAGTGACTGGCCGAAGGTCACAGAGTGAGTCACCCAGTTCACTTAACAGCCTTCCATCTTATTCCTCATTCCGGAAAAAAGATGTACAAGTAAAGAAGACAGAGAAGGGGAATAATTGTTTCTCTCAGGTTCTGGAAATTTATGGGGTCCCTCATTAACTGTCTTGTGTTCCACCTTTAAGACTAATCAGTTCAGACTTAATTCCTGCACCTACTTATAAGGGAGCAATCTCCATGTAATTTGGTGGGGCTTGCTTCTGAGTAAGGTACAGTTATGGTGGCACAGATCCACATCTGGAATTGTGACAGCAAGGGACCCCTTCTGAACCAAAGGAAGACACTTTTCAGTGTAGTTAGTTGCTAACTATGTTTGTACAACTGCAATAGTTAAGTGTCTACAGTACAGTGGTGCCCCGCAAGACGAATGCCTCGCAAGACAAAAAACGCGCAAGACGAAAGAGTTTTCCGTTTTTTGAGTCATTCCGCAAGACGAATTTCCCTATGGGCTTGCTTCGCAAGACGAAACGTCTTGCGAGTTCTTGCGAGTTTGTTTCCTTTTTCTTAAAGCCGCTAAGCCGTTAATAGCCGCTAATAGGCGTGCTTTGCAAGACGAAAAAACCGCAAGACGAAGAGACTCGCGGAACGGATTAATTTCGTCTTGCAGGCACCACTGTATCTCTGCAAGGGAGGAAGGTGGCAAGAAAACCAGGACAACTTGGCCATGCTCCCAGTACCTCCTAGTAGCCCTATCAAGTCCATTGGGCAGCAGCTGTGACTGTGTAAAGTAGTCCTCAGATAAACTCATACAAATGTAGTTTTGTTTCTCATATATATATAAAAGGGGGAGATTTTTTATAACAAAAAAGGGGGAAATTTTTTAACAAACCCAGCTGACGTTAGCTATAAGAAAACTCCATCAATCCCAATTGAAATGTATGCTTATGATTTATTTAACTTCACCTGCTGCCAAAATAGTACCTTTGAATGGATGTGGGCAGTCAGCCCAATAGCTGACTGATTCAGATTGATGACCGTGTTCAAATGCAGAATGGATAGTGAGATCTTCAGATCACTGAGCTTTAGGTGGTGGGTATTTGTCCTTCCAGCCTTATCATATACAGTATGTCTCTTAGCCACCATTAGAGCTCATAAAATCTATTTTTGTTGTCAATCTGTTAGTTCCCACACCTCAGGGATATAATTGGAGAGTGCATGTGCATCCACAGCTATCAATTATTTCTCCAGAACAAAGTTACATTGAACACTAGTTTTTTTACCACAAAGAAGGCACCAAAGGATATGTCCACATCCTTTGCCTCAAACATGATTTTGAAACTGTTTTCTGTTAAGGAAGGTGTAGCAACCCCAAGTAGTTTACGTACAAGAGTGCACCTTACACAATATTCTCTATACAGCTGTTATATACAGCTTTTTTTATTTTTCAACATTTTATTAAAGTACTTCAAACACGATCACATTAAGGATGCTTTTTCCAGTGTGTTATCAATTAATGTGTGCACCAGTAATGTAAAGAGAGGAGAGGTACAAATAAGCAGATGGAATTGAAAGCTGCAGCAAACAGCAGTCTGTGCAAAATTTGGAATAAAATGTAATGTAAACTGAATATTGAAGGATTCCTAATGCATTGGTTCTACTTTGGAAGTATAATCAAGTAATTTAGCACTCCAATAGTCTGGGAGAAGTTCAGAGGAAGAGAATTTTGGAAACATCCCTCCTCACTGCTGGGCACCCAAGAAATGTACAGCCAAAATACAGAGGCAGAAGGTGCATTGAGCTGGTGCTCAACATGAGAAATTGAGGTGTCATGCCAATTGGAAAAGCCCTTTGATCATGAGAAGAAGTACATTTATGTTGGTGTTACTAGAATGGCTTAATCATGGGTGAAAAGCCTGTGGCTACCCAGATGTCTTTGGACTACAGCTGCCCATTGGCCATGTTGACTTGGGCTGATGGCAATTGGAATACCATGACTTTTGGCGGACAACAGGTTTCCTACACATGGGCTAAACAAAGGGTACTCCATCCTTCATATTTTTCTTCACTGGTTTTGTGGTCTTCCATTTGACAAGATGGTTTTAGAAGGACAGTGGGATACAGTGAATCACTGTTAAGAAAATCCAGATTATAACGCTGTATAATGTTTCTGTAGTATTGGGTAATGAACTGTTTTTCATTCTCCTGCGTTTTTTACATTATCAGGATTTTCTCTTAAGGAACGTAATTTCAGTTTCCTGTTACAAGTAATTGGAATGTGTTTTATCTCACTGCAGCGTCCACTCAGATGAAACATGAAAGTACCATTTAAAATAAGAACAATAAAAATACAAAAAAACTCCACAAAATCTCTAATGTTCCTCTTTCATCAGTGCTATAGGATGTAACTTGAATTAACTTTTTCCTGTTTTGTCCAGTATAGTCACCTTTTTGACAAGCAGCTTTTTTGGGGGGGGGGGGGGAGCAGGAAGTCTGACTTTTCAGAAGCCACAGCTGAAAAGAGTTCTTGTGATGGATAGTGTGTGTGTGTATTGCACCACAGCTGTGCCTTGAAAAGAATAAAATCAGCATGAGATGGACAGTGATCCAAACAACTGACTATAAAGTTCACGTTGCATTGTTCTAAAGCACTCAGAAGCATGGTACAGCAATACCAGACCCTTCAAATGTCCCTATTTTCCAGGGACAGTCTCAGATTTACAGAAGCCATCCCAGTTTCTGATTTGATCCTGGAATGTCCCTCTTTTCCTTAGCACGTCCCTATTTTCATTGGAGAAATGTTGGAATACAAGACAATTTCAGAGTCAAAACATATGAAGCAAGCCCATTCCAGCTCTGCCTCAGAATTCTGTAGGCCAAGAAAAAAGAAGGGGGAAATTTCAGGTGTTGGCTAGGCGGCAGGGACAACCCCTGACTAGTCTGTTGTTTATCTCAGCTTCTTTCTCTACATAATAGATCATTTTCCCTAAAAATTGGTTGGAGAGGGGAAAGTAGGATTTGTTTCAGTATCATGTTATTAGGTATCCAACTTCACCTGTTGTGGATGAAGACTGGCGAAGCTAAAAGCCAGCACAATTACTTGAGCAGGTAGCAAACGCTGCACAGAAACTCTAATTTTGTGACTGAAACATTCTGAGCCAGTCGGCTCTCAACAAATTCAGTAAACAGTCATTTTCTTTTGTTTTGCTGCAAAAGATGCTCTCCTCCACCCACTGCCACAGTTCCTTATATTCGATCCAACCCCAGTTGCTGAGAGATTTGTAAAGGAGTTTGCAAAAAGTGATCATAGAAATGCAAGGGTGGTGAAAGAGAATTTCTATTTATCGTGTCAATCCATAATCTCAGTAGGAGCCATTCTCTCTCACACCCACCCTCTCTCCCTTCGTTTCTCTCTCTCTCCTGCCTGAGCTCATCCACAGGATCTGAAATGTCTCTCAGCCCTCTGCCGCCTTCTTCAAGTAGCCGTGAGCAGGTGATGCCAAAACTCTGAGTGCTTTTATACATAATGCCTGCTGTGAGATTCTTAGTTCTCACTATTTTCTGCACATGGTCTCCACTTTGACGAGGTCAGAGGAAAGGAGATCAGAGTAGGCCTTGATGTTTTTTGAATGGTATCACTGTCTTTTCCACATTGTGATCCAGCTGGGAGCCATAGAAAGGAGGCAACTTACATATGCTTCAGAGAGGGCTTGCCATGGTTCACAGCTTCTAGCTGAGACACATTTTGCGCTTACTAAAGGTATTTTATACTGCCCAGTTTACCAAGGCCACTTGGCACAGCATAGAGCCTTTTGCTTGGGAAATACATGCCAAGGCCTTCCTTAATAACCACATTAAATGGACAGCATTAAACTGCATTAAGGCCGGTTTAAAGATGGAGAACAGGGTTTGGCCTTGAAGTTGCCAATCTGGACAGCGGACTGATCAGGCACACTGACCACCTAGGCTGCCCGCACACCACACATTTAGAGCACATGACTTTCCCCAAAGACTCCTGGGAGTGGACCCATCAATGAGCTATAATTCACAGCACCCTTTACAAACTACCGGAGGAACTCATGTGTGTGAAATGTGTTTTAAATGTATGGTATATGCAGCCCTAGTCACAGTCTTCACTACTATGGTTAAATGTATAGTAGTTCCATTTAACTCATCGCTCTTTCTAAATTTGCAGCTATGCATATGAATCAGCATATGCAAATCTTATACAAGTCTGTATCCTATCTACATTTCCTCTTAGTATGTAATCACCCTACTATTAATTCCCTCAGCTTTTCTAAAAGTCCATAAGGCTCCTCCTGCTCCTGAACTGTTTCTAAGCCATTTTATAAGAGCTAATCTTTTAAGAATTGGTGCCTGGCTTTGCTTTTTTCTTCTCCTCCCTGCCTCCCCCCCCCCCCATCCTTTTTTGTTTTTAGACCATAAGCCTCTGGGCAGGGGCTGTCTTATTTTAATTTATTTAATAAAAGCTCTTTGGGGAGCCATTGTGGCTGAAGAGCAGAATACAAATGCTCTAAATAAGTACCCTAATAATTGTCATCGCAGCCCTTTCTGTGTAAGAGGTTTCAGGGGAACTGAGCTATACTCCTGGGAACTATAGCGCACCCTTCAATGAGCTATAATTCTCATCATGCTGCCACCTTTTACTTCAGCCCTCTTTTTGCTGTAGTTTTGATGGTAATTCTCTTATGTGGATCACCAAGAACTGTGATCCAAACTGGCTCAGCCCATACCGAACCAGACAAATTAATCTCACACAAAATGAATAATGAGATAATTTGAAGTTCAGGTCAGCTTGTATGGCTCTAATTGATTGTAACCTTTCCATTTCTTTTAACACTAAATTCATGTCATCAAGACTCTGTGAAGTTTGATGCACAAATAACCTTTCAAATAAATACCTAATTTGTCTACTTTGAAGTGCAAGCAATCATTGCTGAGGTCAGAAAATATATTAACAATTACACCACTTACAGCTTCAAATGTTGATTACCTTCCTTTCAGGTGTCAAATGATCAGTGTGCAGAAAATAGGTGTCCCTGGATATCGAACGAATTCCCTCACAAGCTAATGTCAGCAGAATATCAAAACAATGTTGCTGTTGCTATTCAAGAACTAAAAAATAGGAAATCCCACTAAAAAATATCGTAAAGGATTGTTAACAGAGCTATGATTATGTAAGGAGGCAATGTGTCTTAGAATTTCCCCATATGCAAAATGTACTCTTTGCATGAAAGATGATGACCAAAAGATACTTTACACAGAACGAACAAACTTTAGGCATTAGAAAAGTCCACCAGAAACCTACATCCTCAGGGTCTGGTCTCTTGAGCAAGAGTTCCTTAAATGTGATTCATGAGCTTCATTCAGGTGGTCCCAACTGTGTCTGTGGATGTGTGGTTGAATTCAAATTATAATTCAATAAAATACAATATTCAAGAAATAAAAGCACCAATAAAAATGCAATTAGAAATCATCCAGCACAGTACATGATATAGTCCTCAAGAGGCAGAAAAATAATCACATGGTCCACCATGACCCTCAGCAATTTTCAAGTGGTTGGTGGAGAAAACATTTGGGAACCACTGCTCTAGAGCGTTGTGTAAAACTTGAACCGGAAATAACCCTGGTGAGTTGGGGAAAAAACATAATGACCGCTCCACGCTTAGAACGGGGGGCGCCCTTTGCGTGGACGCGCGCAGCCCCTAGATCTGGAGCGGCTCCATCAGCATAGGCTTGGTTTGCCTTCCCTCAGGTGGGATACCTGGAGGTCTCCGCCTACCTCAGTCAGTTGTCCAATCCCACCTGGGGGAAGCGTTGCCAAGGAGACCAGGCCAGGTAGGGGAGGGATTACCTGCCCACACAATAGAGGAGGATCTTACCTGGGAATCCTCACTTGGCTCCAGAGCTTCTCCCACCCTACCCACCCTCAGTTAATGTCTTATTTGCAGGTTAACTTTTCTCCACAGGTTTTGCAGGTTAACTTTTCTTCACAGGTATGCGGGCGCTGCTACGTTAAGGTCGCTGTTAAAGGGCTGGAAAGGAATTTCCCTGCATTGGCAGGTTTTGCCTTTCCCGTAGCAAAACGTCACAACTTTGGCGGTATCAGGCCTTGGGCGGAATCCTTTAGTCCATCTTCCTCTTTGTGGCAGCGATATCAGGGTTCCCCGTTAAAGGGGTTTCTGAAGGGAGGCTTTGGCCGTACGCCGAAAGGTCGTCATTGCTCTCCCCGGCGGCGGCGGCGTAACGGGGGCGGCTATCTCTGCTTGAACATATGTTCTCCAGAGCCGGCCCATCCCCCACACACACACTGGATAACCCTGATGCTCCCTAGGTCCCCGGCTGGGGACTGGGGAGGGAGAACGCCCAATGCCTGAGCCAAGGTCTACCCACATTTGAAATTTAATAAAGTTGTGGCCAATTTAATCCCATAACACGTTGTCATGAGTCGTTATTTCACATGACGGGGGGGGGACCACGCGGGATCTGGGGACTCCGCCTGTCCGTGCAAAATGTGGACTGGATTCCCCACCTTTACACATACCGTGAGCCAACCTAGGAGTGTACTACACAGATAGGAATAGGCATTACAAATGTGTGCTATATACATACGGTAATGATCCCACACATAGCTGTCAACGTTTCCCTTTTTTAAGGGAAATTCCCTTATTCCAAATTGGATTCCTCACAAGAAAAGGGAAAAGTTGACAGCTATGATCCCGCAGTGTGCAAACCAGAATCTGCAAACTTTTGGCATGGTCATTGCCATCTTGGTTGCTGCTGCACAGCTGCTTCGCTGATGCCACTCGAATGATGTACACAGAGGAATATATAATTCCAAGAACTATGCTTCTCTAAATCCTAAACTAGTGGAAATGGTTGAAACATGTGCCCCCCCCTTTTTTTTGCATGCATTGCTAGAGCATATATGTCAGGGCATTTCCCACACTTACTTAAATGCCTGACAAAAGATTTACAGGAAAGAAGAACAAATGTTTATTGTGTTTATTAGGGAGTGCATCTCAACAGCCACACAGTGCAAAGGGATCCCAGATGGAAGATTCAGGCATCCCCAAACTCGGCCCTCCAGCTGTTTTGGGACTACAACTCCCATCATCCCTAGCTATCAGGACCAGTGGTCAGGGATGATGGGAATTGAAGTCCCAAAACATCTGGAGGGCCGAGTTTGCGGGTGCCTAATTTAGTTGCTTTAGCATGGGCTTATTTAAATCTTACGATACCCTTATTTTGAATCTGAATCCAACGGAGTTGCTAAGTGCATTTTAATTTGCTCTGGATTTTGAACAGCTAAGTAACAGCAAGCAGTGGCGCAGAAAGAGGCACAAATATCAATTACTACACTGCGCATCACCCACAGCCTAAATGCAACACAACACCTTAATTCAAATTGTGCCCTAAAGGCAGAGCTTCAGAGAAATGCACACACACACCCCATGGTGTTGTTGGGTTTGCTTTTGGTAGCCTCATTCCTGATCCTTGAAAAGCAGCCTGACCCATAGATATTAAGGAGCCAATATTTTCATTCTCACCCGCATTGAGGGGTGGGCGGGAAGAGAAATTCAGCACAGTTTGCATTTAAAGGCAAGTCTACCAATTTCCTACCAATTTCCTAAAACAATACATGAACTGAAATGCATTAATCCTTCAGAATGTAAACTTACCCAAAATTTGTGATGCACTTCCCCAATCAAGCTGTGCTTGCAAAAATCCGTATATTAGAAAACATTGGGCATAAAAATGAGTATGTCAGCGAAACGGCATTCAAAAATCCATTCTGTTAAGGGGAAATGGCTTGCAAAAACTTACTTCGGAGTACGTGTGCTATTAATGATGTGTATTTCTGTTGTTGCTCTTGCTGCACTGACATTTTATTGTCATAAACTGCTCTGAGAGGAGCATGAGCCTCACATCAGCCAGTTTTTGTGACTGCAGTGCCAATTAAAAGCAAAGAGAATTCCAGGCTGTTCACAGCTGCAAATATTATGCATTAATATAAGCTCAGAAAAGAATTAATACCGTGGGAGCTGTAGGCTACCACCATTTTATCATTGTCACTGGAGCTTGAGATATTGCAGCTTCAATAGCCGCAAAGTAGGGGAAGTTTTGATTGGGTGTTGGAGTCACTTTCCATACTATCTTCAACCTCTTTTAATCAATGGCCTGGGTTTTCTAGCTTGAGTGGAATCAGGAACCCAGTTTATAAAGCAGGGGAATAATGCTTATAGCTGTATAGGAAGGGCTGAATATTCAGCATGCCAATTGCTTTGTGGGTATGAAGAAGAAGAAGAAGAAGAAGAAGAAGAAGAAGAAGAAGAAGAAGAAGAAGAAGAAGAAATAAATAATAGGAATCCAATGTTGCACTAAGGAAGTCACTGCTTGATAATATGATCTCCCTTGTCCTCCCTGCATCTGCTGTTCTGGGGGCACATAGGGACAACTGAGTTGTTGTTGTTGTTGTTGTTGTTGTTGTTGTTGTTGTTGTTATCCACCTTTCCTCCAAGGAGCTCAAGACATGATCCCTGCCTCTGTGTTTTATACTCAAAAGAACAGTGTGTGGTAGGTTAGTTTCAGAGACAGTACAGTGGTACCTCGGTTTAAGAACAGTCCTGTATACAAACAATTCGGTTTACGAACTCCGCAAAACTAGAAGTAGTGTCCCAGTTTGCGAACTTTACCTCGGTCTAAGAATGGAAGCCGAATGGTGGAAGGGCACCGGCGGCAGGAGACCTCATTTGGGAAAGCATGCTTCGGTTTAAGAACTGCTTTGGTTTAAGAACGGACTTCCGGAACAGATTAAGTTCATAAACCAAGGTACCACTGTACCTGACCCGAGGTCACCCAGTGAGTTTTGTGACTCAGTGAAGATTTGAGCCCTGGGGGGACTCAGCTACATTAGTCAAAATAGAGCTATTTGAATGCATTATAAACATGCAACTCCAGGTGGCACCAGAGAGCACAAAACTTTTCTATACCAATTTTTACATAGGTTCCCCCCCTTTTTGTTATAATGATTTAGTTTCTGACTTATTTATAGTGCTTTTTCCTGTGTGTAGATCCGCCCTTGGTCTCCATGGTCCTAGTCCAACACTACAGCTACTACACCGCACTGGGTCTCTGTTTGTTTGCTTGTTTGTTTGTTTTTATGTGAGTGTCCCATATGTCCTTTCCTGACCCACTGGAGAATTGGTAGGATATAAATGTAAAATGTAATACATTCTCTGATGTTTCTTAAAAGTCGTCAGGATAACTCTGGGCCACATGGCTTCTGGATAACAGAGGTGGGTTTCTGTTTTGATTTATAAAGATGGTTCAAAGGAGAGAAAAAAGGAGAGAGAAAAATAAAGTTTCCTTCTCTCCCCAAAAAGAAACTCCTTAAAAGATGAGGGTCCTGCAGGGAAGAAAAGTTTGTACACAGCATGTGGTGTTTTTAAAGTCGTTTGCTTTGGCTTTCTATTTTGAGTACTTATCACATTTTATGCAAATAGCTCTAACAGCCCAAGGATATATGACAAAACTAACCCAATTCAACACTGACAACATTTGTTATGTACTGCAAAAGTTCTTGACAGAGCTGGAGAGCAAAAGAAAATAACTTCAGACAAATCGATCAAAATCTCTCCTAACTTCAAAACACAACGTATGGCTAAGCTGCTATGTAGCAGATAGTGTAAGATGTTCTGCGCCAGGTTTTTCTACTCAGAGACTGCAAATATTTCCTGCTGCTGGAATGAAAACGATGGGTAGCATTAATGAATTATTCCTATGATTTAATTTTCTTTTTTTAAAAAAAAAAATCAGTATGGTGGAAGCATATTGAAAGAACAAATGTTCTGCCTTCTGTTCTTGAATCTATAAAATCGTGATGGAGAAAAAAGAACAAGATTGAAATTAATGCCCTTGCTTTTTCTATTACAACCAGAGAGAAACAATCACATTGAGTTGGACATAGATACTCCGAAGTATCTCTTAAATGCTATACCCAGGGCTATGGGTATATTTTCTAGGACAGAAGTGGGACCCCACCAACCAAAGAGACTGAGCCTACCAACCAAAGAGATGTCAGCATCGTCAGTTTTGACAGGACCAAATACCAGTGGCAAGAAGAAACTGAATCCACTTCCCTCTCTTCCACTGCAGACAACAGTAGTATCAAAGCTGACAGTGCTTTTTGATCTCTTTGATAGGAAGATCCTTGTCCACAGCAATATCCGTGCAGTACTGTGCATGCAGTCTGCTCCTCGTGCACAAGGAACTGTGTATCAGACCGAAACCATTGCCTTGTACAAAAGCCTGTAGACAGTGGAAGCTCCTTTCATATTTCCATGGGTGCAAAATTCCATGCCAGTCATTTACAGAGTAGTGAGTTTCCTTAGATAGCTGTGGCTTTGTAGCATCTGTTAATTAACAAATGTGCAAGCTGAACTGGAAGGAACAGTTGGGTGACCAGACAGGCAGCAGACAAAAAGCAAGAGTGATAGAAGATACCGATTTTTGTTACTGGATTGATTTCAACTCTGGACATGGGGCAAATAAGCAGACACTGGCAATTTCCACTCCTGTTTCTGTTTTTGCTGGAATTCTAAGACCTCCCTAGTGCTGAGCAAACAACTTATTCTATGTGAAGTAGTTTTATTCCACCGTTCCTCCAAAAGACTTCAAGACAACTAACAACCATCAATCCAAACAGCATGAAAATAAAGCTAATAATACAATTTTTTAAATGCCATATCAAAATATCATAGTATGAGAGTTCATATGGGAAGGTACCTACCATTTCAGAAAGAGAAACCAAATGATACTTCCCATTCACATCAATAGGTCAACAGCTCATTGAAGGCAATGAGTTTTAGGCATGCTGAATGGTAGGTAGTTTCTATTGACAATGATTTTGCATTTTATGAAATGCAGTGCTTTTTGCCATTTAACTTTCATTTCCTTTTGATATGATGGTGGGGGCATAATTTTGTGGCTGAAGCATTTTCTTATCAACGCAGAATTGCCACCATAATTTAAGGCATTATAAATATAAATGGGAACGAGGCACAAACATTTCCCACAGTCAGCACAATGCAACATTAAAATTTCATCTGTTTCTTTCCCATCTCAAAAGTGAGATTGGCCACATCGTTGCAATAATCATCCTATAAAATCTCATCTTATTTGAATGAATTATTACTTTTTTCTTTCGTTCTGGTCTAATGTCATTTTTACTGCACATCCATGAAAGTTTTTACTGTTAAAAGCTGGATGGGACTAAAGTCTCTCAAGCCTCTTATCTGCTTCAGAAAATGGTTTAAAGTATATCAAAGAATATATTTTTGAGAACAATATAATTTCTCTGCAATATATTTTTTAAAACCCCAAAATTTGGCTAATTAGCAGTAGTAGTATATTATATTTGTTCATGCTGAGTAATTGCATCTTCTAATTTGTTTATTAAAAAAAATCAGACAAAGTTAAGTCATTTGTGGATATTAAAGATGCCTCAACTTTGCCTGAAGTTGTGTGTGTGTCTGTGTTTCTGTGTCTGTGTTCTAAAGCAACTTACAGAAAAGCAAACTGTCATGAGTTATTCATAGCCATTGTCAAGCTCAGTTTGTAGTAATTGTTTCTAGTAGCATCTGATATTATTGTGCGCTAATTCTGTTCCCAAAACAACATAGTTTGGGGGCATAATCATTACCCATTGCTTTGGATTTACGGAAGAATTGGGAAGTAGGATACAGTATCCCCACAACTGGTATACCTTTAGCCAGAGGCCTGGCTAGTTGTTTTGTAAATACATACTTTATGTTTTGAGGAAACAGGTCGTTGCTAGAAAGTGTGATGTAAAAACTCCTGTCATTCATACTGTTCATGGTGTCTACCCAGTTATTACAATTTTCAGGCTACCCTTGCTACTTGACCAGAATTGTTTCTTTGGCATTCCCCTTTCACAATTCACAATTCCTCAAAGTAGAAATTCCCCAGTACCACTTTGCTGTCATAATCTTTCAGCCAGTAAACTGGTCTCTTCCCCCTTATGGGGACTGCATCAACAATTGGCATTCCGCATGAAAATGCCCCTTCCTCAGCTTTTGTCAATTTAAATAGGCCATCTCTTTATAGATAGGCTCTTCCTCAGATATCAGTGCCATTGGCTCATAAATTACCTCTCCGCTGCTGTCTGTGAAACTCAAATCATTAGAGGCTCAGCTGTTTGGAGACTTATCATTCATGGACTCAGGGAGTACACAGATCCACTTGGGGTCAGTTAGGTCAGGTTCCTTGAAGTGCCCAGGAGTGATTTGATTTGCATAATCAGGTAAATGCTTGATCTTTCTAAGAACACAGTGCATTCACCTTAAACAAATTTCATGTAGATATTCAGGAGTGCATTCATCATCCTTACTACATGCTTCTCCTACAGGAACTTGGGGAGTGAGTTTATTGCTGAGCAGTATCCCCAACCTGCGATGTTTATGTCATTTAATATTAAATGTATACAATTTCATATGAAAGTTACACCATTTTTATATAGAAAAAAACTGAACTTCTAGTAAAAGGGGTGGGACTTCCTGTGAATAATAGATATTTGGATAATAGGATGTATTCAGGGCTTCAGTGAACATTTGGGGTGCCCTTTCTTATCTGTAGCAGAACCTGGACCACATTATCAGTAAGTAATAATAATAATTTATTATTTGTAAGTAAGTACAGTAAGTACAGGCTTTAGATGACGTAATATGATTTTCAGGGCCTGGCTTTCTTTTGTCACATGAGAGACAATTTTAGACAATGAGGGACTGTCAGGATACAGAAGCAATTTCCCTTTGCCATAAGGAAATATGTGTAGGACTCCAAGAAACGCATGTTGCTATGTACAATGTATGCTTTTCTTGGTTTGAATCTTTTGCAAGGTTAACACCATAGGAGGCAATGGATGCACTCAGTACGGAGCTCAGATCAGTCATATACATCACTTGAGGCCTGTTTCTTACGACTTGAAAATATTTCTTTGGTATATTTCTTTGGTATGCCCCATTAGCTACTGCATCACCCAGAAGTTCATTATTTCTGGTTCCATCACAGTAGACGAACTATTGCAAGCAGCCTTCTTCTTTGCACAGACATGGTAACAATACAGGCAATAGGGAGCTTCTGCAGCTGCAGTGTCTTTGCTGACAATGCCAATAATCCTTGTATCCACTATCTCAGTGACAACATTTTTTAAAAAAGAAATAGTTGTTTTTATTAAAGGATTTTCATAGTTAACAAGGCTAAATACAATGTCTCTGCTTTCAATACAGTGGTACCTTGGGTTACCGATGCTTCAGGTTACAGATGCTTCAGGTTACAGACTCCGCTAACCCAGTAATATTACCTCGGGTTAAGAACTTTGCTTCAGGATGAGAACAGAAATCGAGTGGCAGCAGCGGGAGGCCCCATTAGCTAAAGTGTTACCTTAGGTTAAGAACAGTTTCAGGTTAAGAACGGAACTCCGGAATGAATTAAGTTCTTAACCGAGGTACCACTATATGGGCATCTACATGAAATTCACAGCACTGAATGACAGGCTCCTTTGTGGGTTTTTGCCCTTTCAGACACTTTTAGCCTTATAAACTATAGAACAGCATAGTCCTTGTCTACTGGACTTTTTTTTTTTAACACATTCCTCTGTCTTAGATTCAATAGTTGTGTTACCTCCAAGCTTTTTTCATTGCAAATAGGCTGGGATGCTTCCTTTGGTACTGGACTGTAGGTATCCCACCTGTCCCCCAAAAAGAAAAAATTCATCCAGCCTTAAGCTAGGTTTATAGCAGGCATAGGCAAACTCTGGCCCTCTAGATATTTGGGACTCAATTCCCATGATCCCTAGCTAGCAGGGCCAGTGATCAGGGATGATGGGAATTGTAGACCCAAACATCTGGAGGGTCTGAGTTTGCCTTTGCCTGATTTATGGTTTCTGATTTCTCCTGCCTTCAACAATGTATTAGATTTCAGAATTTGGATACGTACAATTGCTCGGACAACACTGCAATTGATTACATATAATCAATTAAAACACACATGATTAATTCATTTAAAATTCTCTACTCAGATAACAGTACTCAGTTGAGTATCACAGCGTGAGGTTGTAACAAAAAAAACCCACCGCTTTTCTCAGATTATGTGGACATTGAAGCAAATGACCTTCATACTTGCGGTCTCTAGATTTGAAATTCTGTTGTGAAAGTTGATGACGAAAGGTCAGCACAAGGTCAGTAGCTGTCTTGCTGTTCTGACTTCAAGGGACAAATAGATCAGGGCTCCTGATTCAGCGTTTCCAGCCAGTGGCTGGGAGGCTGCCAGTGCTTAGGCTTCCCCTGTGAGGCTGCTGACTCAGCCTCTCTTATTCCCAGGCCTACTACAAAAGCACATCTCTCCTTTGATAAACAATACAGCCATTAAAACATTCAGGTTAATTATCAACATTAAATTCAGAAGAGCCAGAAAGGAGAAATGTGCTTTTGCAGCAAATTTATAGTCAAACAACTTCCAGAGGGGTAGCCCAGATTGTTGTTCGTGCTGCAAAAGCCTGAGAGTTTTGTGGGACCTTAAACACTAGCTGGTGAAGTGGACTCAAGTCCTCAAAAAGCTTCTGCCATGAATATACTTCTCATTATTAATATTCCACAAGACTCCCTGGTGCCAGAGCTGAGCAACAGCTCACAAAATGAAACTTGGGAGAGAGAGAAAAATTCAGATGTAGCTAGCCTATCAAGAAAAATAAACACCCTGTAATAATAGCAATGACTTCAGGTTACATATGCAATAGATTATGTATGTAAATTTGATTTGTCCACACTACAAACAGCTTCTGTTGACACTGAATAGACCTTGGAGAATGTTGGTCATCTGTAACCCCAGAAATATGAGCCAGAAGGTGGAGCCTATCATAGTATGTTGTCCAGAAAAAGTCCCAGCCTGACCTAGTTATTCCAGATACAGGAGAACCAACGGGCAATCTGGACTAGTGGAGTCACTCTGGAACCTGGGAATACCTAACTGTCATGGGGCAACAGCACAATTGTGCCAGAGCTTTGAAAAAAGTTTGGTCCCTGCATGAGTGCAAGAATTTCCCCCCTGCAACATGTACACCAAAGACAGAAACCAAAAAATGGCCACCCTCTGCAGTCTCAAGAGACACTCTATATTAAAGGTGGCACTATCTAGCAGTAAGAGCTTCACTCTTAGAGAGCTAAGGCATCACATACAAATGTGAACATTTACATACTGCTTATGTAGCAAACTTTTTTTGCAGGGGACGAAGTATAGTTGCAAAAACTGCTCTGAAGGGTTCAGGGACTCTCTGCAGCAGAGTTTGGGGCTGCCAGAGGGAGAAGAGAAACTTGAAATCTTATTGAGGAAGTGGATTTCTGCTGCACAACCAGGTGGACCTCACTGGATATAACCCATATTATTTTGAATGCTGGAGAATACATTTATGACAAAACACACGTACATATATACTCAGAAACATTTTCTCCTCTTGTGTGTCCTTCTGTTAAAAGAGCAAAAATGTTTTGTAGGCTAACATTTCACCAGATCTCCTTTTTCATGATGTTCTGGACTGCTAAATGGGATATATATACGCAGTAATCAACTGCTGGAAATGAATAATTTTACAGCGATCCCTTTCAATCCTCATTTCACAAAGCAAATACTCTCTAAAGAAATGCGCAAGCAAACAAATAAGCAAAGGATGAGCAGTGCAGAGTTTTACTTTTCCTCCCGTTGTCCATAAAAAGTATATGAAAGTCAATAAGAGACAGAACAAGAAAGCAGTGTGTGTGAAAGACTATATAGCTTGAAATTCGAATTGGACATGACATACCCTATGCAGTGTGACAAGTCAGGAGTTAAAAGGAACACAGCTCTTTGTAGATTGCATGGCAAGTGTCAATTCAAATAACTCTTTGATCTGGTTTTCATAACGAAGTGAAAGAGCTGGTTTTCCTGCCTCAGCTCCTTGTCTTTTAACAGATTGTTTTATGGGCTTTTGTCCTTTAAAGTTTGATGATGCAGTTTCTCTCTGTGAAGAGTTACAGCAGAATCTCAGAGCAGAAAGCAGACTTTAGTTTTAGGCTATTAATATCTACAGTATCCTAAAATGCTAAAATGCTTGCAAGATTATTAAGTAGTTTTTGGTAGCGCAAGTAAACACAGAAGTGATTATTTCCTCAGTAATAGCTTACAATATGCTGCATGCAATGGAGCAAAATTCAAGTACTCAGATTAGACTGAATATAATCTGAACACTCAAATGCAGCAAGTACAAGGTATTAAATTTCTTGGAAGCAGAGATGTAGAAGGCTGAATATTTAGAACAGAATATAAAAGTGCAATCAATATGGAATAAATACATGTTTTTTGTGAGATGAAATACTGATATACAGGGGAAGGGGTTGAAAGTTGAGAATGAAACACCTAACATCTTACAAATGGAATACAGTTCTATCTGGATTTGAAATGTAATAATATCCAGTCCAACCCCCTGCAATGCAGGAATCTCAGCTAAAGCATCCATGACAAATGGCCACCCAACCTCCAAGTGAGGAGAGTCCACCACCTCTCATGGGAGTCTGTTCCACTGCTGAACAGCTCTTACTGTCAGAAAGTTTTTTCCAAATGTTTAGTTGGAATCTCCTTTCTTGTGACTTGAAACCATTGGTTTGAGTCCTACCCTCCAGAGCAGGAGAAAACAATTATGCTCCATCTACCATGTGACAGCACTTAAGATATTTGGGGATGGCTATCATGTCTCCTCTCAGTCTCCTCTTTTCGAGGCTAAACATACCCAGCTCCTTCAACTGTTCCTCATAAGGCTTGGTTTCCAGACCCTTGATCACCTTGGTCGCCCTCCTCTGCATACATTCTAACTAGTCAATATCCTCCTTACCACACATCATCTTACAAATCTTGCAAATAAGTGTATATGAGACAAAATTGCATACAAAAATGTGTATAATTAGGGAAAATTCAAGCTATAGTGCTGATGAAATTTCACAAGCACTTCTTTTCTTAAAAAGCAAAAATTACAAACTGATATGGAAATACGGAGAACTGAATTTAAGGTTGAGAAAAATGAGAAATTGAGACCTCCTCCCCGGGTGTAGAGATGGGGGACATTTGTTTCCCAGTCCCACTTTTGTTGTGTAGCACTCAACACTTAGGAAAGAATTGGGGTGGGAGGATGGGTAAGGAAGAGTTGGGAAAAACCCATTCAATGCATTCAATGAAGCTAGAATCAAAGGCAAGCTAGAATCAAGCTAGGACCCAGATCCCCCTCCCAGAGCCACAGGATTTCAGCTTTTAAAATACAACTACATTAGTGCCATGCTGGCTGTTACCATCAGGCATGCAATTCTGTCATAAGGCTGGGATGCATCTGTCAAAGGTTCTTTCCGCATTGTATAAACCCTTCCTTGATAAAGGCATTTGGCTTTAGATATAACTGCCCTGTTTAATTCCATCTTTTAAAAAAATGGAGGACAGGATCATATTTAAAATCATACAATTTAAGCAAATGAATAGGGCTGCACATTCAGCTCAGCCGGAACATGAAGTATAATTAGCATAATAGTAACCTTTATTGTTTCTCTCCATAAAAAATAACAATTTCAGAAAATTATCTTCCTTTTCCCGGAGAAATGCATATTAGCAGTTCCAGCACAGCCAGAAGGTAACGTAGACCATGTTTTATGAAGAATTTTCTGTAGTTCCAGACCAATTTGTGCACTGTTTATTCTTTTATGACCACTAAAATACATGGTGATTTTTAAAAAGAAGAGTGGGGAATAAATGATTTTCCATTAAATTTGCAGCACTGAGGTCATTTAGATATATACTTCAAATGCTGACTGAGTTTATGAACTTTGCTAACAAGCTGTGATAAAGTCTGAAGACAAGCTAACTTGGCAATCCCGAAAAAGTAATTCAAAGGAAATGAAATTATCTCATTTTTCAGTCTGGATTTTTTTTAAAAAAAAAACCACATAAATATTCTTTAAAGTAAAAGATGTTGAAAACTGAGGCACATTGACTAATTTATACTCCCCGCCCCGTCCCCATTCTCAGAAAGGAACATGACATTTAAGGTGAACATTTTTCTCAGGTACCCTTACTTAAATATGGTTTTCAAAGTCTGACATCATTTTCTTAGTTATGGGGGGGGGGCATGTCCAGAAAATGGACAGCCACATTCACACCCTATATTAAAACATTGTAATACCACTTTAAATGGTCATTTATTTATTTATTTTATTTTTATTTTATTCTATTGAGATAGCTTCCAATTAGACATGCATGCACTAGGATCCTATGCTTAGGATTGTGGTGGCCTCAACAGATCTGAAGCCGAGCCTTATTCCAGAGACTGAAGTGTTTGTGGAGGTTGATTCCTAGGAAGAAGAGAGGCAATGCATTGAGACCACTTTAGACTTAATGGTTTCTTATCAAACGCTGTGTCATGACAAGGATGCAACCATTTCCAGGCAAGCACAGCAAATATCAAACTCTTGTTAACTCTCAGAATAACAGTTCTGCTTCCCCAATGGGTCCAGCAACCATCTATGGCATTCTTTATATGCTTGTTTTAATGTATTATTATTATTATTATTATTATTATTATTATTATTATTATTAAAAGAAAGAACGTCACACACTTCAGTCAATGACTAGATTTGTGCCGTAATATAGCCTCCTATCTTTGCTCCACGCGGAGGCCTCTTGTTGACTGGGATTCAAGGATGCTCTGTAGAGCACTGCCCCAGGGTGGTCAAAAGAGTACACAATACCGGAATGCCATTTCAGTGTAGAGCAACACCCCGTGGAGAACATCTCTCTTGCCTCAGGGCCAGAGAGAAGGGCAATGAGGCCACCTTATAAAGCAATGCTGACTTTCAGCAGCTGAACTTCAAACCACATTTGAAAATCAGTAAACTTGTCTGTGCGATGCTGCTCTTCAGCGGGGGCAGGAGGGGGAGAATCTAAAGGGAAAGTGTACAAGCTCTTTTATGTGATGACATGAAGACAGTTCCGCTTTGATTTTCAAAGGCTTCCTTTCTTTGCTTCATTTATAATTGTGTAATACCGAACTTTTATGTTTCTGTGCCCATGGATTTCTTTTAAGGGTATCTTTGATCCCACCAGCCTACCCACCAGTGAAGAGCCGTAGCTCACCCATCCTGAAAAAGTTATGCTGCCTGTGGAACTTTTAAAAACACAAATGTAAATACAGCAGCCAACTGGCTTCTTTTTATTGTGAAGTGTACTTTGCTGGCTGTTTTGAAGGAGACTGGAAAAGAAGCACAGTCACTCCATCTGCAGAGATCAGTGCTCTGATGCTTGCCTCTGATTCTGAGAGGTGCAGACCCAGCTGGGTTCATGGATGTGGTAACTTGAACCATTATAACCCTCTGCTCTTTATGAACCAGCCTCAAGTGGGGAGCTCTTAGTTACTCTGGGTGAGATGGCAACAATTGAACCAGGGTCACATAGTCTAATCTGACAAGAACTTACACCAGACAAGAAATGCACACCAGGAATCCTGGCCAGGAACCAGAAAATCGTTGCCATCAGATTGATGTGAGCAGTTTGAAGGTTGCAGTTTGAAATTAGGTAAAGTTCCAAAGATCTACTTCAAGGATAACCAAAGTTCTAAGGATGAGGAGAAGTTTACATTTTAATGCAAACCGACCCAATTCATGCTTCTGGGTCCATTCCATGAACTAAAATGTTGCCACCCCTTATCAATTTGCACTTCACTGAATTTTGTGTTGTCCTTCTCTGACCAAAAATGTGTGTATCAAGCAAATTGCATATAAATATTAGGAGAAATGTGCAAATTCTCATAAAACAGTTCTTTTAAAAATCACAAACAGATGTAGAAATAGAGTGAACTGAAAAGACTGGTGGGGAAAAGACAGATTTTTTCAACTGCTACTTCAGGCACACTTGGTGGGATGGTGGTTGTTGTTGATGATGATTTTGTTAAGCCAACTGTCATGGCATGTCATAAACTACTTTGGAACAACCTGGTAGCATCTCAAGAGTCATCAAATCTTAATGCTATCAAGGTTCCACAAGCCATATTTATATCCAACCCATTCTTATGTATGGAGTATTTCAACCCACACTAATTTGATTGCTTTGTCAGGGAAAACATCTCCCCTCCCCTCATGACACACACACCCTAGACAATTGGGAGAGGAAAGGGGGGAAGTCCCACAGGCTCCTGCTAGTGCAACTAGTTACTTGAATCCAGCCCTTAGTAAGTTCCCAGGGCAACTTACTTTACCAACCCTTCTTGCAGGTAGAGCAGTTTCCCTCCACATTTTGCCTGCATTTAAAAGGAGAAGCAAGATGAAGTGAGACAGTGTTGAACAAGACAGGTGAAGCAGAGAGAAGTGTTTTGGTCACCAGCAAGTCGGGTTGCCATCTTCTTTATGGGCAGAGGGGATGTCCCTTTCATTAGGTGGCTGATGAGCAGAAGAAATTCAGCGTGCACTGAACTCCCCTCACTGTACCTTCGTGACAGAAAAAGCATGAAGTCTTGTCTGTCATACGGAGGAAGTATCCACAAAAAGGGAGAAAACCTACAACAGAATGCTCATTCAGGACTGAGGTTCAGAGTGGTTAATGTGGTTTCCACATCAACTACAGGTCAGGCACAGCCTAAGATATCATGCAAATCAACAGACAAAGTTCAATCCTGATTCAGCACTTCTACAGCTAACCTTTCCGCAGACGTTGCATCTGCCTACAGTGTCTCCAGCCACCAAGCATCCTGACAGGTCCTGCAGGGTCTAGCAGCTGGCAAATATGTTATCAGTTGCATTTCCCATATCCACAAAGGCATTTATTCTAGGTGAGAGAGGAAAAAGCTAGGATGCTTGCAAGTGTAGTCTACACCACATATCTTTTATGAATGCCCTGGGCCTTAGCAACATTTTCTTCCTCCAGCCAAGCAAGGTTCATGGCTCTGAATCAAATAGCATGCTGCTAGATTCCATTCATAAAGACTGATAGCATTCAATGCAGGAAAAATGGCTTATCCCCTTAGGAAGTAACCCTGTCAACCTTATACAGGTGCAATAAATACGAGGATTAGAGGGTTGTAGGGGACCATTCAGAGAGGACGGCTTTACAATGTAAGGCAATGGTTTAGAGTAGCATTTTACTCAAAGGACTTGTCAGAAGTCTTTTGCCTGGGTTTCAGAAAATAGCTCCAATCTACAAGTCAATCCTCCTCAGCCTTTTGAAGGACGCTGCCTCAAATGTGTATTGGCAGAATCCTGGAGGCTCAACTCATAGAGATTTGCAATTTAATGGTGATTCCAAAATCATTATCACATCCTCTTAGTTTCATAAATTACATGTTTCGTGACAGTCCACAGGACGTGGAGGACAACAAGTATAGGAAAAAGCATACACAGTAATAGTGTTTAGAGTGGTTGATCACTCATCAATCAACAACGCCGTGTGTCAGAAGTTAATGATGTCGTTACACTGTGTGTTGCCTTTTTGACATTTTGGACCACAGCCCAGTTCTCCTGGTGCTGGATAACTCGCAGCATGATCTTATGCTGAACCCTTTGGGGTTTAAATGTGAATCAGAGGTGGCAGCAAATTCCACAGGGATTGGATTTTCAACCCAGGTTTGGATTGCCTGCCACATGCTGATCCATTTCCGACTATACTGGGTTAGGCTACACTGGGTCTCATTTCAATCAGAAATGGATCTACACTGATTCCTTTGATGCCGAACAGGTAGGAGCAGCAAACAAAAGCTACTTTATGCTGTGGGAGACTACCTCTCTCAGTATTGTTTACACTGACTGGCGGAGGCTCTCCAGGGTTCCAAGTCGTCAGTATCTCCCAGTCGAACCTGGAGATGCAAGAATTGAACTTGGGAAATTCTGCATAAAAAGCAAATGTTGCACCCCTGAGTTGTGTGTGTGCCGGAGCCTGGGGGCTTCAGTTGCTATTACAGGTATCAGTGTGACCAGTGGGACCTTTCCCATATCCTTTCACTTACCTGAGACACAGCAGTGCTTTCTTTTCCACTGAATCAAAATATTATTTTAAAAGGGCAGAGGAGGGGCTGAAGCCATGAATGCTGCGGCATATGCACTCACATATAGTACTTTCAGGGTAGCGGAGAACTATGGTTTCTGGGATGTTGGGGAACAATAAATTCCCCCCTAATACTATCAGAAAGTTTGTAACTTGACTATGGTCTCTTAATTAGGTTATTGAACCCTACTAAAGAACCCCAAGGGACGCAGGTGGCTGGCCGATCGGAAGGTTGGCGGTTTGAATCCCCACGACTGGGTGAGCTCCCGTTGCTCGGTCCCTGCTCCTGCCAACCTAGCAGTTCGAAAGCACGTCAAAGTGCAAGTAGATCAATAAGTACCGCTCCGCTGTGCGCTGCTCTGACTCACTTAGTCATGCTGGCCACATGACCCGGAAGCTCCCTCGGCCAGTAAAGCGAGATGAGTGCCACAACCCCAGAGTCGTCCGTGGCTGGACCTAATGGTCAGGGGTCCCTTTACCTTTGCCTAAAGAACCCTACAAGAAGAATTTGAGAGACAATACACATAATGTTGGTTATTCTTTTTGACACCTACAACTACCACCCTCCTAGCTAAAAATGCCATTTTAGTGAGAGATTTTTTTGTTAAGTCTCAAACAAGTTCCATTGCTTATGTATTGGACCATAATAATAGAGATCACTTTGAGAATTCTCTGACCTTCTTTCCAAAAGCTTCAAGCTCTTGCTACTTTCTTTTTGTTATTTTAATCAGGTTTTGCACATTATTTGTAACACTGTATTTCTAACCCAGACTCTGCTGGGAACACACCATTCCTGGAGCAATGAACAAATTGTATCATTGAAGTTATGTGAGGGGAGGGAAACTTTGTTAATAATGTTTTACTTTGAAAACAGTTCACACCAGATGCTGCTTGTATCCCTTTCATTTCTTTTGTCATATCACTTGAAAAGTGGCTTATGGCTCTTTGTTCTTATCTCTTTTTTTTATTTATTGTATTCCAAAAGAGAGAGAGAGGGGGGAAACTTGCAAAGGACAAATTTTCAGGGAACACGGCCACAAATCAACTGGCAGAAGTTTGATGGAATCATAGTTTAAGGCATTGCATCCCATCACAGCAGCGAACATGGCAGAAAGGTGCTTTGATCTTATTTTTCCACTTCTTTATATCTGTGGCAGGGCTTAGCTACACCACAGTGCATAAGAATGAATTCTAGATATGGCTGGAGACACGTCCTATTCAAACTGATTCTTACCTCAGCTATGATTCTGATAGAAACCACACCTCCTGTTCTGCAATTAGCAGAACAGATCCCATTGGTGCCCTGCAATGAACTTAGCACTGTGGAAGACCATAGCTCAATGGTGGAGCATCTCCTTTCTTGCAGAAGATCCCAGCTCCAATCCCTGGCATTTCCAGGCAGGGCCGGGTGAGTTTCCTGCCTAAAAACCTGTACAGCCACTGCCAGCCAGTGTAAACAATATTGCCAGTCAGGGATAGGTCAGCAATAAAACAATTAATCACCAGAGGCCAATGAAGTTAATTCTTCATTCGATGAAACAAACCACAGCTCAGGCCTAGTAGCCTCAGCAACTCTTTCCAGGAGGTCATGTCCCAATGAACCAATTGTGAGGAATGGAGGCCCCTGCCTTTCCTTCGCTCTCTAAGGCTCCCCCCACCTACCCACCTACCAGTTCCTTCCCCAGCAGCCTAAGGCTTCGCCTGCTTGCCTCTCATTGCTCCACCATCTTCATCTCTCTATGTTTTCTGGGAGATCAGGGGGAGGAGAGCTAGTCACAGCAGGAGGGGAGATTTCCTGTCTTCTTCCACTCAGCCTCTTGATCCCCCTCCTCACCAATCTCTGAGTCTGCACTGCTCTCCACCACAGCCTCTTCCTGCTCGCTATGCCCTGTTGCTTCTTCTGCTCCCAACGCCTCCTCCACCCGGTCTATTCCTTCTCCCTCTGACCACTCATTGGCATCCCACCACTCCTCTGCATCTAGCCAGTCCATGACAAATATTGAACTGGGTAGGGCCAATGGACTGACTCATTATAAAGTGGCTTCCTATTTTCAATTAGGCCCAAGTTCAAACCAACATCTGAGGCCTCTTTAGGAAGGTACTAATGATTTGGATTCAAAGAGGTCCATAAGCATCCACAAAGCACTTTGTGCATATTCATGGTTAGGAAGCATGACTTCCTGTGCAGCTATAGCTCTTCATGTCACATCAAAAGTTGTGTTGGTCCTCGATATTCAGGAGATAGAAAGGGAGGACTCAAAAGTCTCTTCAGATCTCAGCCTCTCCATACAAAGGAATGTTCACAGAATACAGTGAAAGCATCTGTATGAAGAAGAATGAAGAGAGAACCAGCTCTCACTGAGAGTGCAATTATCACAAAAATATTCTGTGCTACATTTTATGTTTGTTGAATAGGTAGAAAACCCTGAAACCATTGCAATGATGTAATCTTCTGTTTTAAACTGCCTCACCTCTGACAAGTAACTAAGGAAAGCATGATGTTTGAGGAGCCCTTTTCTGTTTTCCAAGGGCACAGATGAAAGAAGCAGTTCGTGGGTATTGCTTAGGCTTCCCAGGAGGAGAAGATAAGGTGAAGTTTCATGAATCCTAAGTGAATCTGTTCAGGGGTAGGTAGGCGGATATGAAACCACAATCACTCCTGCAGTTACTGCGGCGCTCGTATTCCCAGGAAAGCATCTCAGAAATTACTCTTATTTCCTGCTCAAACTTGATGCCAGTAGAATCAGCATGTGCCAAAACAATTGGTAAATGATAGCATCCAATTTTTAAACAGCAGCAACACTGGTTTTAAAATATGGGCAACTCCACACTTTACATGTGAGGCTAACATGGAAATACAGGTACATTCTTCAGAGATCCTTTGGGGTGACAGCTCCCTTTTGAGTGTTCACTACGCGGCCAGATTTGCTTTCTCACAATTTTTAGGGCATCGGGTTGGCCACTGTGAGACTGTTGGACTAGAAGGACCATTGGCCTAATCCAACAAAGCTCTTATGTTCTAAGAATGCCAGACCTTATTTTGAGTCGTATTTCAGTGCATGTTTTGCTATGGCAGAGGTGCATAACCTCAGGACAAGAAGTCAAAATGTGGCACTCTCTTTCCACCCCTCTCCCCAGACCATATCCCATCCTAAGCCACACACCTTAGTGGTCTTGCTTCACACTCGCCTTGACTGGAACGTATCCTTGAGCCCTGAGATGCCTCTTGCTTCCCTGGATGGCTGACAGAGAAGGGTGTGAGAGTGTATGAAGAAATGTCTACTGTACAAAGATAAACATCCATCTTCATAGCTCTACCCACTTTGGCCTTGCATTCCCCACCTAACGCTGGCATGTGGCCCCTGGAAGCTAGCCCAGAAAGGAATGAGGCTCTTATGTTGGAAAAGGTTCCCTACTCCCATGCTATAGCTTCATGTTATTCTTGAGGAAGAAAGGAAAAACCTGACACAGGGCTTATGGGATGGGGGAAGGCAAGAGAAACACTTGCTCAGTAATGCAAGTTCACTGGTGATAAGCGAAAAGGAGCTGCTGAAGGAAGCTGCCTTCTTTGGTTGCAATTTCAGATCAAAAGAGGGGAAATTCCATAAACTGACTCTGGCTTTCATGCAAGATGTTCTTATTGCTGCTTAAGTACTTCAGTGTGAGAGGAGAGGTGGGGAGTCACAGAAAGCTTTCCACTCTCCACTCGCATTGGGGCTTCGTTTGCTCCAAGGGGAAGATACTTTATCTCCCCTGTGCTTTAATGGTTCTGTAGCCCAGGTAGGATGGCTGCTCTGCAGTTTCAGTTATTGTTCTGTTCAAAGCCACAGGGCATGTATTCAGCCTCTGAAATTAAAGTTCTGCCTTGAAGATTCAGGAAATAGCAGTCTGCTCTTCCACATCACTTTTGATGTTTCTCCACACTCAAGGAGAGCTTTCACCTTTTATATGCCAAAAAAAACCCCCAACAATATGAACAACAACTGAAGTAGTCCTTCTAATTCTCAGTCAGCCAGGGGTTGGGGAGGAGAGAGATTGTGCTTACAGTACTTTGTATAATTCAGCACTCATCTTTTTCTTGCTCATTGCTCTCTGAATAACTTCGGTCATTGTCTTAATGTTACAGACTTTGTTTTTAACCAGGCCTAAGGAAACAGTATCTCTGCCGTCAGATGAGATTGAAGTGGGTTGGTACAGGAGAGGCCAGGGGGCAGCATTGTGTAGATGCCACTGCCAATGCATGACATAGGCATTCTTTTTTTTATTAATTAATTAATTAATTAATATCTGTCTACCTCTGCTTTCTGACTGTAGCAGGAAACTGCGAAATCTGCAGAGTCTGGCCAACTGGCTATCAGACACTGGCCAAAAGGTCAATTTGTTATTGAATGACAATAATATTAGGCCCTGTTTTGAGAGGAGAATATAGAGCTGTAACTCAGTGGTAAGGCACATGCCTTGCAGGTTCAACCTCTGGCAGCTTCAGATGGGCTGTAAAAGACTCCTTTCTGGAATTCTAAAGAGCTGTTGCCAGTCAGTGTTGACAATACTGAGTTAGATCCAATAGCCTGATGTGGGTTATCTAAGGCAGCTTGCTATGCTGGTTATCTAAGGCAGCTAGAGGTCATGCAGGGAAGAAAAGGCGAGCATCTTTACCTGCAGAATGTAATAGGTGCCTCATACTCTATCCATGTCAGGGGCTTGGCTGAATCGGGTGCAGAAGGCTACCCTGACTCTGCAGTGGAAGGAAGGTAGGCACAGACAGAGCAGCCTTTGTCAGAAGAGGAAGAGGATAGCTGCCCCTCCTTCCTGTCACGTTCCCAGCAGAGAAAGCAGTAAATTCAGGAGACTCTCAGTCGGAGGAGGAAACAGACAGGTCTGAGATAGTTGTTGAACAACCAGGAGGGGGGAGGAGTTTGGAGGGCTCTTTTTTTGAGAGCGGGGGATGCCCCCTCCCTTTGGGGAGGGGTTAAGGAGCAATGGAAGCACAGGGGAGGGAGCACAGAGAATTGGCATGCTTCCTGTTGGAGGGGAGGAGAAGACTCAGAGTGAACAACTGGTTCCTTGAGATGAGTTGGCACCATGCCTCTTTCCGTGTGTTATTGCAAATAAATGGCTATAAACCTGCCAGACACTCATTAATTCTTATCGGAACTTCAGTGCCCACCAGTAGACCTGACAGTCCAGCTCTTCTATGAGTTTCAAAGGCAGCAGCACCCATTGTTTCCTGAGACAGACAGATGCCAACTAGTTTGATGTGGCTTGCTAGGCTCATTTGCACCTTCACCAAAGTGTTATGTTTAATGCACTGGGGGACAGGAAAAGCACACTTATGTTCAATAGGCATATTGACTCAATGGTTGCCACTCAAGTGGTACAGTCATGTGTATTCGCCACATGCCATACACACAAATGACTTGTTTACACATTATGGCATATGCACAGAATATTTTTTTAAAAATCCTATTCATATTTTATGTACATTGCCCTGGCATTCATGCTTGAATAATAATGCAGGTTGGACATTTTGAAAATTAGAACAGAAACTTTTCAAATAAGAATAGGAAAAAACCCCAGCATTTTTTAAAAAGATTAACAACTCAAACATTGCCAGTCAATTCCAATAAAATTCTAAGGATATCCTTGAAACAAAACTCCAACTGTAAAATTAATATATTTCTTTTAAATGTCCATATATTTGTAGGGGCATCTTCCCATAAAATGTTAATTATTCAGCTAAAGTTCCCACTCAGAATTTAATTTTTATTAATGGTGGCACTTATTACTATGGACGAAAACACTCCATTTAGTTAAAGTTAAGGTCATACTGTCATAAGCAGAAAAATATATTTAAAAACCATAAGCTTAACAACGAACAAGCCAAGGGTGTATGTGCCTGTGTGGAAGAGCTGGAGGAGAGCTGAATTTGTCATGACAAACAGCCTCCAAAACAGTGCAGGCTTGCTAATGTAGCACACAGCAGCAAAAGGAAGTGTGTAGGCACAAAGCAGAGGGCTGTAAATACTCAGGGCCTGTGTTTGAAATTCATCTTAAAAACAAAACACTTCATCTCTGTGGTCTGTATTTTCCAGCCCCTGTTTGTGGCAAGAAGCCACGCTTGACAGAAAAATAATAGTTTTGGCTACAGAGATGTAAAACTCTCTGACATGTTGTTATGACTGGGGATCCAGGGCATCTGGGTGATGTACATTCTTAGTTCCATTTTGCAAAGTTGCCTTGTAAGTTAAATCCAAGATATAGAACCCGATCACATCCCTGGCTAAATAAATACTCTTAATTTACCATGTCCTGTTGTCCTGCAACGACTCTGAATTTCCTCCTTCTTCTGCTACTATGTATTATTAATCTCCACTGTGGTCTGCTATTAATAGACAGCAACACCTGGAATACCATTTTTCATGGCTAAATAAAATAATGTTTTGTTGTCTTCTATTAATCATGCACCAAAGCATAATCCTCATTGTTGCTTTGCAGCATGGGCAAGCACACTCTTCTGGGGGACAGTTGCTCAACTGATGCATATAAGCAAATGGTAGCGCTGGAGCTTAATACTCAGAAGCTGTTAATATTGCTTTACTTCATTAACAGCTGCATAAACATTAGCGTAGAAGACTGCGGGTGGCACTCAGTGTTGTGCAACTGGAAAGCAGCTCACACCGCAGACCTTTTCCTTCCCCTCGTTCCCCTTGCAGATCCCTGTAAAGCCTCTCCAGAGGGTCAGGGAGAGCTACCAAGCCTTATAGTTGTGTTATGTGGAATCATCCAACACTGGGTGGGGGAATCTTGCACCAAATTCTTTTGCCCAAATTCAGACAATTATCTCTGCCCAGTGTGTATGACCCAGACTCTACTATTCCAAAAGGGGCTACAGAAGGGAAGGGGGAAATCTATGGTGTGAGATTGTCTTCCATTGCAGAGCAAAGGATAGGTAAAGGTAAAGGGACCCCTGACCATTAGGTCCAGTCGTGGCCGACTCTGGGGTTGCAGCGCTCATCTCGCTTTATTGGCCAAGGGAGCCGGCATACAGCTTCCGGGTCATGTGGCCAGCATGACTAAGCCGCTTCTGGTGAACCAGAGCAGAGCACGGAAACACCATTTACCTTCCCACCGGAGTGGTACCTATTTATCTACTTGCACTTTGACATGCTTCCGAACTGCTAGGTGGGCAGGAGCAGGGACCAAGCAACGGGAGCTCACCCCGTCATGGGGATTCGAACCGCTGACCTCCTGATCAGCTAGTCCTAGGCTCTGTGGTTTAACCCACAGCGCCACCCGCATCCCAAAGCAAAGGATATAACCCTATAAAAACCCTTCTTGAACTTGTAGTCCAACAATATCTAGAGATCCACAACTCCCATCATTCCTGAACATGAGGGCTCTTGGGAGCTGAAGTCTAACGATGTCAGGAAGGCCTTTCCTCCAACAAACCACAATACATTTCACCATTTGGTAGATAGTGGATATTCAGAACTGGATTATTGACTAAAGCTGCAATCCCATGCACACAAACCTGGGAGTAATCCCATTGAGCTCAGTAGACCTAAACAGGCTTGCACTTTTGCACATTTCTGTTCCTGTAGGACTCACCAGTCAAACTAGATTTACAGGTGCGGCAGAATGAGGTAGCAGAGTTGTGAGATGGCGCAATCCCAAACGCATCTTAAGGTCAGGAGTACATCAGGAAGAAAATGACCAAAAGCAGGGGGAAATGGGAAACACAAAAATGGACGGAATAGCCATTTGCAGCATTAATTCAAGTCTTAGGAAGAGGTTTTTAGAAAGCGTTAATTAAGCATGAGCTTCCTGAGAGAAAAGAGAAGAGTACTTTTGTTGAAGGACCATTAACTCAGTTTAATTTAAGGTTGCATCTGATTTCAGTCTACAGAAAGATCCAGTATTAGGAGAAGAAAGCAAATACAATGGATTGAAAAGAAGTTAAGTCATTGTGCAAGCTTGGACAATAGAACTTTCTCTCCCTCGCCCTCCTCCCACTGGCCCTACACACACACACACACACACACACACACACGTTTTAACATTTCCCCTCTCCTAGATGGGCTACCTTCCCTGGTTGACCAGCCCCAACTGCCCCTCACCTCCCTATACAGCACATGCAGAAATCATCTTCTTGACCATTGGACCCCACTCTTGGTCTTGTCCACTCAATCCATCAGAGCCTGGCTTTGTATTCAGAGGAAGTCTGCTGCTCATCAAGGATTTGAGATTCACAAACAGGGATGCACAAATCTGTCCATTTTGATTTCCCGTAGTACTTCAGTCTTAAATCCAGGTCACTTAATTTCTGCATAAGCTGGTGATTTTTTATTTTAAAAGTCTGTACCAAAATCAGTGTACATTTATTTTTACATACTCCATTTTGTATGCACTTTTGCTTAATTTATCCATTTTACAAGCAGTTTTCCATATCACAACACATTTTGTATGTTATTTTCCTAAATATATGCATATTTGCATGCACTTTGCATGCTGCTTATGGTGTTTTTGACTAGAGAACTATACCACAAAATTCAAAGAAATGCAAATTTCAAAGGACAGCTGTGTTTCAGTTCACATTTTGGTATAGAAATTGAGAATTAATTCCCCCCCCCATCACCTACCGATCAATAAATGCAAAGATATCCTTGCTGCTTAGACCTCACAGTATCAGTGGCGGTAAAGGTCCTGTACCGATGAAAACCTAGCAAAAGATTGGTTAAAACAGATCATTTTCTTAGCACTGGATAGCACGTTTATCCTTGAAGCAAAGAGCAGACATAAATGTATTTGCAGCCTAAGCCTGTTGCTTCAGTTCACCACAGAACATTATACATCGTCAGCATTTTGACTAGCACTTTTTTAACATTTTAAATTCTGATGTTGTATGAAGCTCACACAGTATAGTTTGTTTTATACAAGGCATTCATCTTCCCTTGTTAAAGGATACAGCTGCTTGTGTGTTATGGCATCATTCCTTAACTCACAAAGATAAAGCTAATCAATTATAAACCCTCTATTTACACCATAACAATTACAGATGAAGTGCTCAATAAATCATACTTCCTCCCCCCCTTTTTTTGCATAACTGTGGTAATAAAATAGCATAGACTAGGTCCTGAAGTATCATTGAGATATAGCTATGCAAATTCTCCCAGAATACACTCGAGTTGAACTCAGGGAAAAAAGAAGTTATGGAGGAGATATATTATATTTCAAGACTTCACTCTGCTTCCCAGAGTAAACAGGAGTCAACAAGTCCAGCCATTTCAGGGATCCTCCAGGTGACCTATTTAAAGCATTCCTCCTTATTTTCTTGCACAAATGAGATTATATTTGGTCTTCATTGAATATTTCTCCTGATCAGTTGCGGGGTGGATATATCACAAGGAGCCTCCATCCTGATTTGCTTGGAGGGTTTTAACACATCTTCCTGTTAGTCATTCACCCCACACTTTTCATTGCATTTCCCCATCACCTTTCGAACGGCAAAATGTATTATTCTTTTCCAATATGCTGTAGGCAATTCAGTCAAATTGCCAGATGAGTGGCACAGCCCCGTGAGCTGTCTGCTGCTAAATTACATGTCCAGTGGTACCTTGGTTCTCAAATGCCTTGGTACTCAAACAACTTGGAACCCAAACACTGCAAACCCAGAAGTAGGTGTTCTGGTTTGCAAACTTTTTCTGGAAGCCGAATGTGCTCCATTTTGAGTGTTATGCTTCTGATTTGAGTGCCACACTTCCATCTTGAGTGCCACACTTCCATTTTGAATGTTACGCTGAGGACTGTTTCTCCTTCCTATTTATTTTGCATTTTTGTTTTCACGGCTTTTTTGTTTTGTTTTTGTGGCTGCGTGGAACCCAGTTCAGCTACCGATTGATTGATTGTGTGACTGCAGTACATCATTTATTGCTTTCATTTTATGGATCAATGGTCTCGTTAGATAGTAAAATTCATGTTAAATTGCTGTTTTAGGGGTTGCTTTTAAAAGTCTGGAATAGATTAATCCATTTTGCATTACTTTCTATGGGAAAGCATGCATTGGTTCTGAAATGCTTTGGTTTTGGAACGGACTTCCGGAATGGATTCAGTTTGAGAACCAAGGTACCACTGTATAGATCACCCACCCACACCTTGCTATATACGATTCCACTGCCAATTAATGTAGTCAGTTAAACAATGCAGCCCTACTAGGATATATTGACTCTTCTCCATTTGCCTCTAGAAATGTTCACATTTATTAAGATACCTTATTATTAATAACAAGATACCTTAATAAATGTTACATTTATTAAGATAACTACAAAGCCTTAAAGAACTCAGGACCACAATACCTCAAGGACTGGCTCTCTCCATATGATCTTACCTGGATCCTGAGATGATCATCTGAAGCCCTTCTTTGTGTGTCTCCTCCACAGAAGGTATTGAGGGTGGCAACATGAGAATGGTCCTTTTCTGCAGTGGCTCCCATTTGTGGTATGCTCTCCCTAGGGTGGTTTGACTGGTGCCAGGTGAAAACGTCCCTCTTCAACCAGGCCTTGGGCTGGTTAATATCCAATAACCTTTTAATTGTGTTGTGGGTTCTTTGTTTTCATTCTTGTTTTTATTATGTATTTTGTGTCTTTAAAATTTTTATATTTTGATATTGTGAGCTGCCCTGACAACTATGGATGAAGAGTGGCATACAAATTTAATTAATTAACTAAGCCAGCCTGGTGTTCTCCATATGTTTTGGACCACCTGCTATCTGAGGCTGATGGGAGTTCAAAACATCTGGAAAGTAGGTTGGGGGGAGCTGCTTTTGACAGTAGTTTGCTTGGGCAATATTTGACTATTACTAAGTGCTTGGGCTCCATAGGATGAGGAGACTTAGTTATTTACTGAAGTCCATGGGACTACACTATCTTAGATGCTTGAACTTCAGTTTAACTGGATTGCAGATAAAATTGATAAGTAATCTTGTAATTTATTTAATGGGGGCGCAAAGAGCACATCTATTTTAAAGGAGATAAAAACACCACAACCTGGAATGAAAATGCATTCAGGAGCTCACCCCTCACTTTCTTTCCTTTGCAATTTTTCTACTGCTAACCATTCTGAGCTTGAGTGATTTCCTTTTATCTCTAAGTGCCTTGATTCACACAGGCTTATTGACAGCTGCACCTGTTATATACTGCCAATGTTCCAAAATATTTATGCAAAGGGAAGCTCTATAAATAATTTGACAGTTATGTTTTCTATGTTTACTAGTTAATTTTTATGGGGTTGGGTAATATAAGCACTGTTTATCATTGACTTTCCATGTTTGCCTTTTTGATTTCTGCGCTTCATTGTAGCATTTTATGGCCACCATTAATGAATCAAAATAAAAATGAGCAATATTATAAAATGCCGCAAACAAACCATCTGTTTTGCTTTAATTACTAAAAAAATTAACATGCCTGCATCTGCACCGGTTTCTGAATACCAACTCCACTCCTATTTTATAATAACTAGCCATTACCGATCCACTACTACCATCCCAAAAAAGTTTTAACTTCTGAGACAAACAAATGAAACCGTAGGGCAAAGGACACCAGAATACTTAATCCTAGTTCACAGAAACTGGTGGTAATTAAAACTGGTGGAGCAGAAGGCAAGGAGCCCAACAGTAGGTGATGATGATGATGATGTATTTATATGCTACCCACCTGACTGGGTTGGTTTAGGTTGCATATGATGCTTGTGGGGTTGGTGATTTGAAGAGAATGGAAGGGGTTCTTGGAAAGATTTTTAAAAACTGGTTTAAGGAACATGTAGAAGGGTCAGGAAAAGGGTAGGATTAGCCTGCTTCTTCTGTGGGCCAAAACTGAAATGAATGGGAACTAAAGCCATGATGAATATGACCAATTGCATTCAATGGGACCTGATGCAACTGAGAGGGACGTCCTAACTCCCAATGTTGATGGATGGAAGATTGAGATGGAGCATAGTCACAGAGGGCAAAGTTTAGCACATTGGAAGCTGTCTCATATTGAGTCAGACCATTGGTCAATCTAGCCCAGTGCTGTCTACATTCGGACTGGCAGCGACTCTCCAGAATTTGAGGCAGGCACCTCTCCTAGCCTTAGCTGGATATTGAAGCTGGGGTCTTCTGCATGCAAAGCAAATGCTCCACTACTGAAACATAAGTCTTCCTTGAGAAGCACTGCTGGTCAAGGGGACTTCACTGCGACAGAAGCCTTGAGCTACCACCAGCGGTGATTTCAGCAATGGAAACCCATAAAATGGGTCATTTGGGTACTAAGGCCTTTGGATCCATCCAGAAAAGAAAACTGCCCAACACCTTCCACCTTGATGGACAGGACTTTGGATGCAATTCAAACTTTGGTGAATCCAAACTCTGTGCCACAAATCAGAGTGGTAATAATTCCCCTGATGGTCTGGATCCAACCTTGTGTTTCTAATACTGAAACATTATGACACTGCACAGTCTTCTTCTGCCACTCGTGTAAGAGTTCATGGATTGGCAGCACTCATATATTTTTCCTTCCACTCACAGTGCTTTGGCTCCATGACTGCTATTAATTAAAGTTGTTTGCTTCATAGTTGTGCATGGTTGTTTCCCCCCAATTAGCTTTCCATTGCATATGTGACCCTATTCATTTGCTGCAGTGATCCATCTGCAAAACATTTAGCGGATTTCTTTCTTCAGCCAGTGTCCAATATTATCTTGCATAAAGAAAACCATCTGGTCATGTTGCAATTAGTCCTATTTCATGTGAGTTGCTTGAGCCAAGCGGTTTCAAGATAAGGGCGTTTTTTTCAAAAGAATTGTTTAAACAATTAAAACACAGTGGACTGAATTGTAAATTCTAAAAAGATGCATGAGCTTGAGCTAAAACAAGATGCATTGACAAAAAAATAGAAACATCTTCTTTGAGGTATTTGAAGGAAACAAGCATGAATTGTTTTGCACTGTTATGGCAATTCACACAGTCTGGAATGATTCCCTGCTAATTCTGATTTGATCATACATATTCCATTGTGATCTGTTCCAAAGGACAGAGAAATTTAAATATGTGTTTCAAGGCAATTGATTCATGCCATTAAAACTGCAGCACATTTTATATTGGCAACTCAAGCACAAATGCAATAGCAAAGACAGACATGAAAATGAGGTGATCTCTGCAAAGAAGACCACAGAAACAAAAATCTGCTCTGGGAAAAGAGATAAAATAGAAGAGTTTTAAACAAATTCAAAGCTGGATGATCTATTTATCATAGACAATAGTGCTCTGCTGAATTCAAAAGTCAAAACCCATTGATTAATTCCAGACAGCTTCAAGCTGAGGTCACATTTTGCAGCAAATATTTATTTCAGGGTTGTTGAATAATTTTATAAGTACAGTAATGTGTGCACATTTCAATATAGTGTTATATGTACAATAACATGTATAATTGGAGGCAAGACAGGGATAAAGGGGGTGGGAGAGATCCACTTACATTGGATCAATGCTTTATCAGATGATCCTATCCCTAGTTCTAATACAGGGGTACCTTGGATTAAAACAGCTTAGTTTATGAACAACTTGGATTAAGAATGCTGCAAACCCAGAAGTAGGTGTTTTGGTTTGTGGACTTTGCCTTGGAAGCAGAACATGTTGAGTGTGTTCCATTTGTAAATTGAGTCTCCCGCTGCTATGGGAAAGCACGCCTTGGTTTAAGAACGCTTTGGTTTAAGAACGGACTTCCAGAACGGATTAAGTTCATAGACCAAGGTACCACTGAGGTATTATGTATTTTGGATTCCTTTTCTCTTGCTTTGAGCTCAGTGGAACTGGCTTTTTGAGTAAATCATGCATAGTTAATTTTGCCTCTACAGTCTTGAATATATGAGACAGCAATCAAACCTTTTCCCTGAGATCTGTTCTACCCAGTGAAGATTTGACTGAGGTCCTCCTTTTCATGGAAATACCTGAACCACAGAAGATATGCTTGATTTGTTAAAAAATGATACATGCAAATCTTATAGCTAATCAGTATGAAATCCAGCTGCGATGAAAGAGAATTAAAACTGGCTTGTCTCAGGACTTCAACCATATGCGTCACAGTGAGCATCTCTCAGGCAAGGAATAATAGGTGTTACCCTTCGTCTAGGCTGTGACGAACCTTTCTCTAATCAGAATCAAAGGACAATAATGCAGCTCATAAAACCCGAAGACTTTGCAGAATCTTGATAATCATGGTGGAGTCTGAGGTCAAGCCTCCTGACTTCCTCATTAAAGTTTCTCATTCCGTGATCAGCATCTCTTTGCAGCATGGAAGAAGGTATAAACCAGCCCGTTCTCATTCAAGGCCTGGCTTCTCCTTAGCCTTACATTTACATTTGCTTCATCAGCCATTCTTAACTACCTCCTGATATTTGTTTCGTAACAGATGCCTGAAACGTTCCATATATAATTAACG
Source organism: Podarcis liolepis (assembly GCF_965112155.1). Lineage (NCBI taxonomy): Eukaryota > Metazoa > Chordata > Lepidosauria > Squamata > Lacertidae > Podarcis > Podarcis liolepis. The sequence continues at coordinate 35,745,944 of NC_139556.1, read as the reverse complement.
TTGTAAACATTCCCATGAATTATTATTATTATTTTTAAGAAGCATGCTGCTTGCGTTTCCCTAGCAAAATACTGAAACGTCCTTAAGCATGGAGGTCTTGAAGTCAAATTCAAATATGGGTCTAACACTAATCCTTGGATATAAAACTGCTGATGGTGCTGTAAAAATTATGGTGCAACAGCATTTAGAATACTATGGACAGTTCTGGTAACCTTATATCAGGCATGAGGAATTCTCTCCCTCCCCTGATGGCACCAGGAATCAGGGAGGAAACAAGAAAGTTCTTACTTATGATTTATTCAGTCATTACAGTGAAAGACAAAGAAGTACAATCAGTCCTCAATGATGGCGTTGCTCACACTGAGCTCCTCCCCCCTTCCCTTCTAACAACAACACCTGCCTCTACAGCGTCCGCCTGTGGACAACTGCCTCTGTGAGCTTTGCTTTTGCAGCCTTAACAAACACCACGTTTTAGGAGAAGGGAGGTTGGTTATGCTGTCCAGTGACATGTCAGCTAGCTGCTCTGCCTACCCTCCTCCTCGTAACACCTCATAACTCTGCTGTTTGCCTGTCTCTGAGCTGTTATTTTCCTCAAAGCCCTGCTGCAATTCAAGACTGCCTTCCTCTTCTCTGGAAGCTACAGGAGAAAGGGTTGGGGGCCTCCACCATTCCTCCTCCTCTTCAGTCCAGTCCCTGACACCTGACCTCAAAAAGCATCTTGTAGAATTGAAAAAAGATCCAGAAAGGGGCAATCAAATGGATCAAGGGGATTCAGCAAGTACAAGGAAAGGCCACAGTATCTGGGACTTTTTTAGTTCAGGGAAAAGGTGAGCAAGAAGAGACGTGGTAGAAAAATTATGCAAGGCATGGAGGAAGTGGATAGATAAAAAGTTTTCCTCCCTCTCTTGTAATACTAGAATTCATGGGCATTCAATGAAGCTGAATGTTGGAAGGCAAAAGAAAGGACTTCTTCACCCAGTGCAAAGTTAAACTATGGAACTCACTTCCACAAGAGGCAGTGATGGCCACCAACTTTGATGGCTTCAGAAAAGGACCAGGCATATCATGGAGGATAAATGTTTCAATGGCTATATTTTACCTTTATGGTCAGAAGAAATGATTCTTATGAATACCAGTTGCTGGAAACTGCAGGAGGGGCAAGTGGTCTTGCGTTTGGCTACCACAGGCATTTGGTTGGCCATGGTGAGGACACGCTGTGGATCAGATGGGCCATTGGCTGGATCCAGCCGGCTCTTCTCATGTTCTCAGTTAATATTTCAACCCATTTACTGGGTGCTGACATTCCAGAATGTGGGGGAAAGAGCTTGCACAGTGATATAATAGGCAAGTTCTACAGCGATTACTATGTGTCAGGGGTTTAGGAGCAGAGGCAAGGGCAAGGGAGGAAACAGAGAGCGAAGGGGAGGAGGCAGAAGAAAAGATGAGTGATGACGACGACCCGAGATCTCCGAGTCTTTCCAGTGAATCAGAGGATTCACAGAAAGGAGCACCAGTGGCCAGGGCAAGGGGGGAGTCTAGGGGGGCACCCCAGGAAGATAGAGCCAGAGGGGACTCAGAGGAGAGCAGTTGGAAATCGGGACCAGCGTCACCGCCAGAGAGCAGGGAAGAGGAAAGGAGCCAGGGGGCAAGCGCCGGCAGCTCACAACAGGAGGGAGGACACGAGTCAGGAGTGGCCACACCTCCATCGGGGAGCGAAGAGACGGTTAGACGGAAGGTGGAAGGTTGGGCGCGTGCGCCAAGTTCAAATGCACCGGAAGGCGGCGCAGGAGGCAGCCCGGAAAGGGAGCCAGGTCCTAAAGCCCGGCGCAAGGAGACAGGAGGGTCCGGGGGGTCAGCGTCAGAAGAATCCCGGAGGGAGGAGACCCCGGGGGGCAGAGGGACCCAGAGGAGAATAGTCAGGCGGAAAAGGTGGAGCAGGGCGAGGATATTGAGTTGGTGTACAAGGGGCGGAGATTCAGACGGAGCTTCGCCGATCTAGCTACTAGACGTAGAGTTGCACGCAGCAGCTTGAGAATGGAAACTGTAACTCAATAAAGACTTTTACTTAATGATCGCTGGCTAGCGTGATCCTCTGTGAGCTAGGATCTTCAAGCAGCTCTGACACTATGCTTCTGCAGAGAAACATCTTTGGGCATAGTTTTAATTTTCTCCTGCACACTCTGATGTCAGAGGTGTGAAACAACTCATGCATGAGTGGAAAGCACATTCTGCATGAAGAAGAGAACCTTTGGATCCAATCCTATATGACATTTAATGTCAACATGAAGTAGATTTGTCATTCCTTTGCCATTTGATGTATGAAACTTCTCATGCTGAGTGGCCTTTTTGCTCTAAGCAGCACTCAAGGAACAGTAACATATAGTTTATGTCAGTGCAGGCTGTGATAAAACAGGCACAACTAGCACATTAACAAGCATATTTTTCGATTAAGGGGATGTTTGGTAGTGCTTTAGTAGTTTGTTGCTAAAAAAACATAGATGTCTGAGGCCTACATGTGACAATACTTTGATGAGGGGAAGGCCATAGCTCAGTGATCAGACACGTCCTTTGCATGCAAAAGGTCCCAGCTTCATTTCCTTGCAACTTCAGGCAGGGCTAGGAAAGAACCAGGTCAGGTGTAGATAATGCTAAGGAAGATGGACCAAGGGTTTGGGATTGTGGGTTTGAACCCCACATTGGGCAAAAGATTCCTGTATTGCACTAGGTGACTGTCATGGTCCCTTCAAATTCTACAGTTCTATGATCCTATTAGTTTCGGTATAAGGCAGCTTCCAATGTTCCCCATAAATATATGTTAATCAGTTCTCAAACTGATGTGGAAATGTGAAGAATGGAAATTTAAGACTGGGAAACTGAGAAACCAAGAAGAAACCAACATTGATAGATTTGTCCATCCCTAAGCAAATTCAATAAGACTGAACCCTCTGTGCTGGGAACCAGAAAATTGGAACTTGAAAACTGGGAGCATGAATACTCCTTTCAAATGTCAAATGATTTGTCTACTGAGTTTATTTCTATTTGTGTCTTTTTAGTGGTATCTTCTTTAACCTTTATATTAACTACTAGTTTAATTTAGCCTTTCCCCCTCCCACAAATATATCAGGGGATGAATGGGAGTGAAGCCTATTTAAATGCATTGAAGTGCATTAGCATGAAAAATTGATGCAACCTTACGGCACCCTCATTTAAAGGTGCCTTTAAATTAGTTATAACATCTGCTGTCAAGTGACTTTCTGACATCAGATCAGATTTTGACATTTTTAACTAGAGTGTCCCAAATGAACATTTTGGCTTCAGTGATATATGGCATATAAGGGAGACAAGAGCCAAATGTTTCTGTTTCTTGTCCATGGCTTCCTTTTCCTTCAAATTTGCATGATGCAATTGCTGTCCCCCCCCCCAAAAAAAATTTTCTAAGCTCAAAACTGCCACATAAGGTTGTATAGGGTATACCCATCTTTATAGAAGCATAATACATAGAACACAGAAAAGGGTCTCTGCGAAATGTACACTTTTTTTACAACCTCATGTTCCAGTAGCTTAGTTAGATGAACTTTTGCCTAAAAACAAAGGAATGAACTGTCATTTCCAAATATTTGGGGGGGAAATCACCCTGAAATCAATAAATTTATTTTTGTATATGTAACCGTATAATATATTATGTAATATGCATAGCATACAAGAAAAATAGAGCTTGCAAATTTTCTAATACTTGCACTGGCAGAGGAAGAGTCGTGCGTATGGGGCGCATTGCCCCCGGCAGCGCAATCCCACTGGGGTGCCATTGTGGCTGCCACCCCCGCCCACACTGGGCTCCACGCCCCTACGGGCGGGGCGGCATGCCCCCAGGACACGTGCCTGCCCAGCCCCCACCTGCTCTCCGCCCCCAGTGATGGAGCATGAAGCTCCACCGCTGAATACTTGGACAATGTTTTGTGCATTGTACAATGTACAGTGGTACCTCAGCTTAAGAACTTAATTCATTCCAGAGGTCCATTCTTAACCTGAAACTGTTCTTAACCTGAAGCACCACTTTAGCTTATGGGGCCTCCCACTGCCGTTGCGCCGCCGGAGCACGATTTCTGTTCTCATCCTGAAGCAAAGTTCTTAACCCGAGGTACTATTTCTGAGATAGCGGAGTCTGTAACCTGAAGCATCTGTAACCCGAGGTACCACTGTACACCACTTCTTATTCATTAGAATAAATTGAGGTTGCAGTTTGTCTTTGTTTCCGCTGCAAGCACTATAAAGTTCCCGTATCACTGTGATTGCACAACACACACTGATCACTTCTTGGTATCAGGAGTACAGATGGCTCCTGCTTCCAGTGATTCTCCCATACAGTTTTAAGAAGTTCCAGACTCCCTAAATAAGGCATTAAAGAGATAACCTGTTGGATACCATCTCTCTCCTTGTGAAAACAAGGTGCTTTTGCATGTTTCCAATACAAAAGGCTTGTTGAAAGAGCAGGGCCTTCAATAGGCACCAAAAAACAAGCGACAGAGCCTAATATTTAAGAGAAGGGAAACGCTTGAGCTTCAAGATTTCAAGAGATAACATGTCCATTGTACAGGCCTGCAAATGAACAAGGCTACAGTCAGACAAAGATTAAGCGTAGGGCAAGTTACGTTGGCTGCTGAAAATCACAAGAAGCAGAATTCTTTGTCAAATATTGTAGGTGTCTTCCTACAAAAAGCAAAAGTTGGATCCAATTTTAGTCATACCCATGAAAGTCAGTGGTACCTACCCTACTTACCTGGGCATAAGCCCAGGTGAATTTAACAGGGCTAACTTCTGAGTAGATGTGATGAGGATTGCATGGTTCCAACCCATTGTACTTTAATTGGATGTATTGTTTTAATATGACATAGCAATTTCAAGTTGTCGAAAGCTGTGCTGAATAGTGAACGGTGCACTTAGAAGGTCAGGATGGAAATGTTTATATAGATAAAGAAATGACTATTGCCCCAGTCAAGCACCCCTGCAGAAAAGGACGTGACAGCCCAGCTACTTGAAGAGAAAGGCAAACCAGGTGAACAGCAGTGCAGAAGATTTACAGCTTCTGTTGTTATAGACTAATCGCGTGACCAAAGATTAGCTATAGGGGGTGCTGTTAATGCTCCTAAGCCAGCACTAAAGAGATTAACTTTTTTAATTTACTCTCTACTTTTTAATAACCTTTACACAGTTGCCAAATAAAATAGTCCTGTTGCTTACAACCTGTGCTTACTTTGCTGGAAATCTGGCTCTGGAGTAATAGGAAACAACTTTTAGCAACAGTTCTTGCCGTGTCGGATTTTTTATAAAAAAAGACCACGGCGACACATCTTTGTTTGCAGAGGAAGAAAAATGAAACCATATTGTTGCTATTTCTCCCCTCCACCCCTAAACTTGTTAACCTTTCATCAAGCTTGTCGTTCCGAATGAATATCAAGTGACCACAATATGTAACAATATTTGGTCTTCCGTCACATCCAAAAATGACGCTGTGCAAATATGTATGTGGTCTGGTTGTGGAGACAGCAGCACATGTGCATCTCTTCATCGTTACCCCTTCTGTCTTAGGACATTTCCCCTCACCTGCGGAGAGGCCTTGGTTTACCCCTGAAAATACCCTTCCTATTTTGTTGTCCCTATCCTTGCTCACAATTGCTACCTTCCCTGAAAATTGTGATCCTTGCACTATAAGCTTTCTTGCTCCTGCCATCTGCCACCTAATCAATCAAATGTGTGGGTGTTTATTTAGACCTATTCTCTGGGACACCAGAGAGGCTGATTGACCCTTACACGCTGTCTTAAAGCCAAGAAGAGGGATATGTAACTTTAAAATGTGTGTGTGGTCATTTTGAAATACCTGGCTTATTTCAATAACAGATTATTGTCAATATCATTAATATCCAATATGAATCATGCCCAAGAGGCAATGGCATTTTAATATGTTTAAAAGATACAAGAAGAGCAAGATCTTCTGCCTCCTACATCAAAATCCCTAAGATAATGTCATTTAGATGATCACAGGACACTGATTATTTAATGTTTTCAAAGAACTATCCATAATGACAGCGAGATTTATTTCTGGAGCAGCAGTAGCTGGACAAGATTCAAAGTTTGTGTGTGTATGTATGTGTGTGTGTGTGTGTGTGTGTGTGTGTGTGTTGGAGAGAGAGAGAGGGAGAGAGAGAGAGAAAGATTTAGGTTGTTTTAACCAATGTGTTTCCCCTTCCATTTTTTCATAGTCGAATACCTTAGTGTTTCCAGGTTCCATCAAATGAAGCATCACTTTATGAATAGCTACTTTTCCTTGTGGAGAGGCATTGAAGGGGGAAAAAAGAGTTTTATTGATTTCCCCCTGTTTTATATTCCATATTACAATACACTGGTGTGAAAAATAACATGAGGAAGAATAAATGGAAACCTATTCAACAGAAGTATGAAAAGACCTGGCACGAGCACTTTGGTGAATGCTGGACAGCGGAGTCCAGGGTGTGCTTGTCGGTTTCACATACCAAGGGCTTTCTGAGCAAAGAAGGACTATTTGCTTCCAGGCCTTGGCTGGCTGGTCACAGAAAAAGAAAGGATGACGAGGGGCTGTGTTCCTGCTCACCCTGTTTGCCAACCTCCACCCTCAGCCATTCTCCCACACCAACACCCTAGAGTTTCCTCTTCCCACCCCATAGAACCACTAAGCCTAGTTTTCGCCCTCCCAACTCACGTCTCTCTTTTATTTGCAGCCCCACTTTCCACCTTCACCCCATGCCCATAGGTTCTCCCACCTCCCTTTGTGCAACAACCCCCCCCCCTTGCACACAAACCACCCCCATGGTAACCTCCTGCATCTTCCTCCTCCCACACACTGAGCACCCTGTTCACCTTCCATCCAGTTATGGAGCCACCATCCTTTCCTGTTACATTTTTATTTATAAAGGAAGACACTCATTACCGATGCATTTTTTGTTTCTAAGTCCCTTTAATCTTAAAGGAACTTTCTTCCAAGTCAGGGTGTTTAAGGTCACAGCCTTTGTCAAACTTGTAACCAGGAAAAAAAAAATATCTATTTTAAGCTTCTCTCTGCTAATCTGACAATGAAAGCAATGGAACATCATGAATCTCCAGCTGGCGCACTTTTGTACAAGTGCCATTTATTTCTGTGAAGTTGCGCCCATGAAACGCTTTGAGGAGCTAATTAATACTGTCAGGAGGACATCTAAAGCACGGGGCCGTGTCCCAATGGGGTATTCAAATAGGTTCACGAGCTGCCCTTAAAATGCACGCATGGAACAGTCCCTATAGAATGAGACATCCAACCAGGTTGCTTCTCCTTATGTGAAAAGTTGTGTCATCTTTGAATGCAGCAGCTGGCACTGAAATGTTTGATTTGGCTCTCAGTCATTTCAGCCAGTGGCCATGGTACCAATAAATAAGTAAATATACAGGTGTATGTAAGCACATACCGTAGGCAGTATTCACTTCCCATCAGCAGAAGCCCTGTGCGAGGCAATGGGACATTTTCATCTCTCTTTACACTGTATGCCCTCCGCAGCCCCTGAAATAGGCTCGGGTGGGGGCGGTCATGAAAACCGCAGAACAGCACAGGGAAGAGGTGGGGACGGGGGGGGGGATGGTTTCATCTGGCAAGCTGCAATGCAAAGCTTGTACACATAAAACTACTGGAAGGGTGCGAGATTGAATTCCTCACAATGTCTGTCGTCTGTCTGTCTGTCTGTCTGTCTGTCTGTCTCTGGTGTGTGTGTGTGTGTGTGTGTGTGTGTGTGTGTGAGGGTCATGGATTTGTGCATCCCATTCTTTACAAGAGGCATTTATATTGCCTGGGGGCAGCCAGACATTTGCATGTGTAAAATTTCAGGTAGTAGCTAAACATTGTTGCCCGAGAGATTTTCCTCTTTCAAAATAGCTATGGCAGAACCTTGAGTGTCCAAAGAAATTCTACATTGTTATAATGACACTCCACTCTTTCTTTAGAGCACATGGCTCCCAGTGATCTCTCAGCTGAGCACTAATCAGATCAATGCTGCTTAACAAATCTATTGCATTTGGTACCCCAGTGAATTCAATGGACCTGAAAATGGGAAGCTGCTAGTTGAACCCTAAGTTTGCATCCTGTTTTATATCCACCAGATACAACTCCTTAATCTAATGTATGACCCTGAAAGGGAAATGTTCAGTCAGATATTATTTTCCTAAGGAGGCAGCAAATTAAGCAGATCCAGACAACTGAATTGCATACACAGATTCACAGACACAAAATGGAAATAAATTAAGGAAACTGGAGGACCTGGGCTGCTGAATCTTTGCAGAGCCATTTATAGCAGATGGAAAATTACCCAGATGCTTCTCTGCAAATAATCTATGAGATGCTGAAAACAGCTCAAGAAATTCTTGCAACAATAACATAAAACAGGCCATTTCTGCTATCAGCACAGAGAACCAACCCAACATCGCTGCTTAAATTAAATTTTGTTCTATTTTCCTGGCTTGCCTAATAAATTGGTCACAAAGCAAACTACAGGACAAGGTCATGGAAAAAAGTCACAGGGGGGGAAAGAATGCCATAACTCATTAGTATATTTCTCTGCATTTGCAAATACAGTTCTGGTCATATCTCATAGACTAAGCAAGTTTGCCTTGAATTATCACAGCAGAGCATGTAAGAGCAAAGGAAAACAGAACTGGATAGACAGAGCTGCACATTTCCAAAGATCCCAATAAAAGCCCTAAGCCAGACACTGAGGCTGTACATGCATTACAAACTTATTTCCCTTTTTATCAGATTAACTGACATGGCTCTCCCAAATGATCCTGGGATTTGCGGAATACATTCTATTTTAAGGTCTTGCTTTTAGTGTATAAATTATTATTATTATTATTATTATTATTATTATTATTATTATTATTAAAAGCCCTGGAGATGTCAGGGATTGAACCTGGGACCTTTTGCAGGCAAAACAGTTATTGTACCACCGAGTCATGACCCTTTTCTATTTGGACAACTGACTGTAGACCAGTAGATGTGACAGAGGACTGGACAATATGAGAACTGGGAAAATAAGCAGGAGAAGCCATGAAGGAGCTAAGGCTGTCTTATCGTCTGCTTCATTTGGGGATTTAGAAGGAAACATACAGTGTCTGGAGTAAGAAGTAGCAATCCTGGAATTGGGTCATGATTTCTTCAGTGGGTACCTATGATTTCAGACCTAAGAACACAACTCCAGACATTTTAAAAATTAACAAAGGGTTCACGGGCTTTGAAGCAATCAATATCCGTTCTTGGTGTGCAAAACAGCTCCATTACAATCAATGAAAGTTTTACCATTCACCTCAGTAAATGCTAGATTGCTGCCTTAGGTTATTGCTCTTTTGATTTCAGGCTAATTTACATGGGTCTTTTCACAGACCGATCTAAACCATGTTTATTCAGAAGTAATTTCAATGGGCTTAATGTCCAAGGGGGCAGGTCAAGGACTGTGGCCTTGGAATGTCAACTAGAATTACCGTGAACTACACTACTTTCCTCAGCTATGGATTGTCTGCAAACAAATTTAAGTACGCTTTCCATTGGTGTTCCACCAACAGTTAATTCATTTACAGCGCTATCCTGTATGTGTTCTACTGTTTAAACTGTGGGAGGTCATGCACTCTAGGAAATGTTAAATAGCACCTTATGGCTGCCCACTGTGGCTGCCAGGTAAGCCCATGACTTGGTGAATTGGTATAGCAGGGGATTTGGGGTGGGGGATACTTTGCCAAGAGCTCTTCAGTCCTGGACAGCATCTTTCTGTTCTATCTTTATTCATTTCAGGTTTTATGACTCCCACCAAACTTCAAAATATCAGCTTCAGAAGTCTAGCTTCAGGGAGAGAGAGTCTTGAGAGCTGCTGGCTTAACTGATAGGATAGACCTTCCTGTTGTAAAGCCTCCCCATTGGTTCCATCCACTGGGATGGGGAATGTTTGGCCTTTCAGATGTTGCTGAACTGCAACTGCTATCACTCCAGCAGGCATGCCCAATGCCTGCAGATGCAGAGCTGCAGGTCAGCAACATCTGGAGGGCCACCTGATTAAATAGCAAAGTTTGGTGGGTCTTTCTCTCAAGTACTAAAGCAGTTATCTTACCTTCACTTTCAATTTTGTCGTTGAGTAATTCAAGGGCCATTAAATCAACGTGCGCCCCCACTTTCCTTCTCTTCTGAACTGCAAAGGGGGAGGCGCACCCAAGGGCAGTCAAGGGCACAGGGCTACAGTGCCGTGATGGACTGCCACGATCCCAGCTTTTGCTTGAAGGGTTCAAGCAGTGTAAATCAGCAGCTGTGCCTCTGAAAAGAAGAAACCTGCGGATAAAAAAAACAGGCAGCACATTTAGGCAGAGTGTTAATGTTCATCTTCTGACCTAATCTGTAAGAGCATCCCACCACCGCCCCAAGCAAGACATAAGATTCTCTTAATAGCCACTCCTGACAGATATTGATTGAAGTGAGAATGCTTTTTCTAATTGAAAAATTAAAACTTACAACTTTTTTTTTTTAAAGGAGGGGGTGTATTCTAGCAATGGAAAAGAAACCCAATGCCTGTATCCACCCTGCCCTGTGTGTGCTCCAACTACAAAGAGTCTTAAATATGCATTTCAATAAAGGCAGCATTTCTGAACACAGCCGTCTTCATTCATGCTGGCTACCCTCTGTATTAGAATGTGTGCAGAAAGTGATGCAGACTGGGGAGGAATTACTAGGTTGGAGTGACTCAATTAATGCAGTTTTTAAATATGTGGTGCTTACTAAGGGGTTAAAGGTAACTTACAGCCAATTTCTATTAAGGCTGGGAAAGGGGTATGCTTGAGTCGCATTTTAATACAAACTTACCTAATTTGTATTTTCCAATCCAATATATTAAGCAAAATAGGCTAACTTTTGAAAGTTGCACAACTCCAGATCCTTTGACATAGTTCTCCAGTCCAAAATCTTGTGCAGTAAAGGTGCATATTAGGAGGGAGTGCACAGCACTGTTTATATTAGTGAAACGAATGTATAGAAATGCCTTATATTAGGGGAAATTGCTGCAAGCATTCTCGGATGACACGGATGATTTCATTTCAGATCTGGCCATGGAACTGAATTGTCTTGGTTGCTTTGATGAATCACCTTTGAAGCGGGGCGGGACAGGAAAAAGCTGGGCCAGAAAAGCTGGGCCATAGCAGTTCATGCATTGGTTACTTCAATAATAGATTGGCTTAGTTGGGTAGAGCATGGTGTTGGTAACACCAAGGTTGCAAGTTCAATCCCCATATGGGACAGTTGCATATTCCTGCATTGTAGGGGGTGGGACTTGATGATCCTCAGGGTCCCTTCCAACTCCACAAGTCTATGATTTTATGGTTCTTTGAGTCAATGCTATATGTGGAGCTTCCCCTGCTCTTGATCCAGAAGCTGCTGTTGCTGCTGGAGTGAGACCCTGTTAGCACATAACACCTCTGCTCAGACACCTGCACCAGTTGCCAATCGGCTACTGGACCAAGTTCAAGATGTTACTATTAGATTATAAAAGCATTAACAGCCTGGGGTCAGTTTACTTGCAAGATTGCCTTACCCAATGTGACCACTTCAATCTGCAGCACCGGCACTGTTACAGGTGCTATGTAATACTGATTCTGCATTTGTAAGAGCTGATCTTTTAGTGTGGCAGCACCCAAACTTTGGAACTCATCAGGCCGGTGCCTTCAGTGTATCCCTTTTTGCACCTGTTAGCAGCATAATAATTTAGGCAAGCCAATTGGAACGTATATAATGTTGATACATGTTCTAAACTGGTCTTTAGTTTATCATTTATTTTAATTATTTTTGAATGTTTTAAATAGTTGTCTAGACTGTTTTCCCTCCTGATAATTTAATTGTTTGATTCTTTTTGTAAACCACTTTGAGATTTTATTACAATCAAGTGATATATAAATCTTATGAAATAAAATAAAGGCTGGGGTCTGATCTGAGGATGTACAGCTGGGAGAAAATGAGCAAAGAGGGGCAATCAAGGGCCACTGCAGGGGATGGGTTGTGTTGCTCAGTGACAGAACATTTGCTTTGCAAGCAAAAGGTCTCAGGTTCTATCCCAACATCACCAGGTAAGGCTGGGAGAGATTCCTCTCTAAAATTCCAGAGAGTTGTTGGAAGTCCATTGTAGGCAATACTGAGGTCGATAGAGCAATGGTGTGACTCGGTGGAAAACCACTTCCTATGAAGCAAGGAAGACTCTTCATGTAATAGTTTCCACTAACCAGCCACATCTTAGACTGGATAAACTTGGGGTTATTTTCAATTGTGCTCGTAAGTGGCGGAGCCATTTTGCAACTCTCAACAAAAAGAGCAACTTCTGATCTGTGAGCATAATCCCTCCTAAATTGCCTGAACTTTATCCTAAACTCTCCTTGACATTTGTAAGAGCCATGGGAACGTATTCCAAAGAACACAGCAAATGAATGAAATGTACAAAGCACAGAAACATTGGCAAGGAGCTTTCCATTTATGACCATAAAAGAGGGACCGCTTACCGGCTGCTGCAGAGAAGCAGCAATTGCAGCCCGGCACAGACATGATGGACAGACTTGTGGTGTTGGCGCAGGCCAGAGGAAGGCATCAAACCCCCCCTGCACCAGCTGTGCTAGGCTGCCAGGACTCACCCATATTTTCAAGCAATTGTGTATGAGCTGGGGTGTGTGGCCTAAAAAAGCCAGGAGTGCCACACATTTGGCCTCAGTCAGTGTTAGATTTGGTCAGGCATAGGCAAACTCGGCCCTCCAGCTGTTTTGGAACTACAACTCCCATCATCCCTAGCTAACAGGACCAGTGGTCAGGGATGATGGGAGTTGTAGTCCCAAAACATCTGGAGGGCCGAGTTTGCCTGTGCCTGGATTTGGTAGAATGAAGGCAAACCAGAAGAGACCTCTAAAAAGGCAAAGATGGAAGATGGAGTCCTGGGCCTTGAATCAGCCAAGGAGCATGACAGCAACAGAGATGGTGGCGGAGGTGTGTGGAGCCTCTGAAGCAGCCAGAGATTAGCAGTGGTGGCAGCAGCGGTGTGCTGGGCCTTGCAGGTGACTGAAGTGTTCGTAAGAAGTGGCAGTGGAAGTCTGATGACCACCAAAGGGGCCAAAGTGGTGGTGCATCCAGGTACTGGGGGTCTGGATTTGCCCCTCCTCCCTCCCCCGTTTGCTGTGGTGCTAAACCAAAGGCACTTTTAAGTGCCAAGAGTTGAAACAAAGGCACTTTTCAGTGCCAGCAACCTCACTGGGGAGGAATTGGAGTCAATAGGGCAGCTGCAGCATCTACAGCAAGTCACAAGCTGTGGGATAGTTGACACTGGATGCGCACCCAATGCCTGTGCAAAAACCGGTGCAAAGTTGTGACCTGTTTTATCCTAAAAATGGTTGGACTGTGTCCATGGCAACTTCACCCTGCCTGGCCCCAGTGTCCACAGCTTCACTGCAGCTGGACCCACAACGAGACCGCTCTATAAAATACCATACAAAGGTGTCCTTGTTGAAGCTTATTTTCCCTGTTACATAAACAAAACTTCTTTGTGTCTAGATTTTCATGAGCCGTGCCATTGTTCATTCCACAAATGTGCTATGTGTTCGGTGAGGATTAGCTTCTTTGAAAAGGAGAAATGCAAAAGTGAATTCAGGTGCATTTTCTAAATAACAGCAAGTCAACAGAACCTTTTGTACGTATTAGTGCTCCTTCAACCTGCCAGCTGTTTTACAGAGATCAAGGGACTCTGTTGTTTTCCTATCAATGGAACTGGCCGCCATCCAGCTAAAAATAGTCACAACTAATCCCCATTGAAATCAACACAGTTTACATTAGTCAGGACCCTTTGCTTACAGCAGGACTGTTCCCAGTAAGATATCATGCTTCCTTCTTTATTCAACTGAATTTTGCATTGGTATACTGGAACAGGAAACAAAATGCTACAGTGTGGACTATTCCTGTGCAGAGTGCTAACCAGCCATGTCCTGTTACAGGAAACTCCATTCCGGATAGCTCAGTTGGTTGAGCATGACACTCTAAATCTCAGGGTCATGGGTTTGAGCCCCACTTTGGGCAAAAGATTCCTGCATTGCAGGATAAGCCTTGTGGTCCCTTCCAACTCTACAATTCTAGGATTCTAGGATTTCGTCTCCACCCCCATCGCTCTGCCCGGACACTGAGGTCCAGCACCGAGGGCCTTCTGGCGGTTCCCTCATTGCGAGAAGCAAAGCTACCTGACATTCAGAAGACATCTGAAGGCAACCCTGTTCAGGGAAGTTTTTAATGTGTGATATTTTAGTGTTTTTTAAGTGTTTCTTGAAAGCCGCCCAGAGTGGCTGAGGAAACCCAGCCAGATGGGCAGGGTACAAATAATAAATTATTATTATTATTATTATCATCCTAGTTTTCTATCTCTATTTCCCCCTCCAACAATTGACATTTCCCCCTCCAACAGTTGGCATTCCATGTCCACTAAGTATGCTCGATCCTCAAATCTTCCATTCTTGGGCAAGGTGATTGAGTGGGTGATTGCTGAACAACTCCAGGCACACCTGGAAGATGTGGACCATTTGGATCCCTTCCAGGCCTCATCATGGGACTGAAACTGCCTTGGTCGCGCTGGTTGATGATCTCCAGCAGGCTAGGGACAAAGGTGAGAGCTGTTTCCTAGTTCTGCTGGATCTCTCAGCAGCTTTTGATACCATCGACCGTAACATCCTTCTGGACCGTCCAGAGGGGCTGGGAAGCTGGGGGCACTGTTCCGCTCATTCCTCCTGGGCTGTGTTCAGAAAGTGGTGTTGGGGGGATGAGTGTTCAGACCCCTGGACTCTCACTTGTGGGGTGCCTCAAGGTTCCGTCCTCTCCCCCATGCTTTTTAAGATCTACATGAAGCCTCTGGGAGAGATCATCAGGGAGTTTGTGCTGGGTGTTCATCAATATGCGGATGATACCCAGCTCTACCTCTCTTTCAAGTCAGAACCAGTGAAGGTGGTTAAGGTCCTATGTGAGTGTCTGGAGGAGGTTGGAGGGTGGATGGCAGCTAACAGATTGAGGTTGGGGGACAGGAGGTGGGCAGGTGTCGAGGAATCCTTTGTCCTGAATGAGGTAACTGTGCTCCTGAAGAACCAGGTGTGCAGCCTGGGAGTCATTTTGGACTCGCAGCTATCCATGAAGGCGCAGGTCAATTCTGTGTCCAGGGCAGCTGTTTACCAGCTCCATCTGGTACGCAGGCTGAGACCCTACCTGCCCGCAGACTGTCTCGCCAGGGTGGTGCATGCTCTAGTTAATTCCTGCTTGGACTACTGCAATGTGCTCTGCGTGGGGCTACCTTTGAAGGTGACCTGGAAACTACAACTAATCCAGAATGCGGCAGCTAGACTGGTGACTGGGAGCGGCTGCCGAGACAACATAACATTGGTCTTGAAAGACCTACATTGGCTCCCAGTACGTTTCTGAGCACAATTCAAAGTGTTGGTGCTGACCTTTAAAGCCCTAAACGGCCTCAGTCCAGTATACTTGAAGGAGCTTCTCCACCCCCATCATTCTGCCTGGACACTGAGGTCCAGTGCCAAGGGCCTTCTGGTGGTTCCGTCACTGCAAGAAGTGAAGTTACAGGGAACCAGGCAGAGGGCCTTCTTGGTAGTTGCACCTGCCCTGTGGAACACCCTCCCACCAGATGTCAAAAGAAAAAACAACTTCCAGACTTTTAGAAGACATATGAAGGCAGCCCTGTTTAGGGAAACTTTTAATATCTGAAGGACTATTGTATTTTAATATTTTGTTGGAAGCCGCCCAGAGTGGCTGAGGAAACCCAGCCAGATGGGCGGACTATAAATATTATATGTTGTTGTTGTTTTGGAGTTTCTCCCCACCCCCTGCTTAGTGTTTCTTTTAAGATCTTTGAACTTCTGAAAAATCTCAGGCTACCTTCTTCTTGTGCCTGGATACGGCTGTTGGGGCTACATACATGTATGTTCTTTAACTCACTGAGGCTCTCCCCTTCCACTCAATAACCCTTTCAGTTTCATTGGTCGTGTAGCTAATTTTATTTTGATAATGTCTTGGAAATGTCTGAAGCTACAGGCCTATACACACTTGGGAGTGAGTGCTATTGAACTTACTGGAGTTCTTCTAAGAAGACATACGCCAGATTGCACTGTGTAAATTTACTGCAGTGATCTTTTAGAGTACGGTTCAATGCTGTTCCAGCAGCCAGATGCTTGCTCCTTTTCTTTACCCCATTGCCATTTGCAGATTTTGCCCATAAACAGTGCCTATGCTTTGAGCCTGTGAGAGAAGACAGGGCAGCAGGTGAAAATGATAACCTTTTAGCACAGGTTAACGATCATCACTGTAGACTGAGCTACAGATCAGGATCTTTGGCTTAAATTAGCCTTTGGCTAATTAAACAATCTATAGCCTTTTAACTGTGACAGAGGGTTTATTGTATTTGTTTGATATTATGGTATGTATTTTTGTGTTTTTATATTATAAGATGTCCTTTGATCTTCAGATGAAGGGTGGTATAGAAATTTTAACATAAATGATGATGATAATGATGATGATGATGATAGGAAAATGAGCTTTCTGTTACTACTGCAATGGATTGCTAGGTAAGCACAGTAAATAAGAAGACATCTATTGAGTAAATCTACAGCTTATTGTCAACCTAATTGCAGCTAGAATGTCCATTGCTCAACACTGGAAATCAATAAAATCAATATGAACATTGCAGGATGGCTTACAATGTATGGGATATAGCATTGCTTACAAAATGGACCTATTACTCAACAATATCAATATCATCCTCAAAATGATAAATGTATCGAGAAATGGTCCCTGCCTGATCATTTTAAAAATAAGAAATATCTGGAAAATATTCAACCATATGTTTTATTTCCTATGTTGTAACTGAATATCTAAAGCAGAAATGGGGAACCTGTAGCCTTCCAGATGTTGTTGGACTTCAACTCCCATCAGCTCTGGCAAGGATGTCCAATGGAAGGAATATTGGAAGCTGGAGTTGATTCAGGTGTTGAAGTTCACAGTTTCCCCACCCCAATATTAATTTTATTAAAATGCTGGCTAAAGTGATATCAAATCAATTAAGTGATCACTGTATGGCCAAGACGGCATGTATTGTTTTCTCTCCTTTTATTCTTTGTTGCTGTTGTTTGTGAACAGCTATGCTAATTTATTGATCTAAATAGATGAATACCTTACATTTTAAGAAACCCAACCATCAAATGCAATGATATCCCATAGAAGTGAAAGGCATCCTTCATTTCTGTAAAAGATGCAGTTGATCAGACATTCCGGGTCCAGTGGACTCCAGTCATTGGCTACATTGGTGTAAAGGGTGGAAGCAGACTTTACCCCATCTCAATGGTGTCTTTGTCTGCAGTGGTGTCATCGGCCCATGGAAGCCATGTTAGATCACTATTAGGCATTCCTACTCTGTATTTGTATTGTATAGATCGCTGTTATCTTTGATGTTAATGGAATCTCACATATTTTATTGGCATTGCTTTGCTTGCTGTATAGAAATCACTTTGGGGTTAAACAAGGGGAAATGGTCTATTTTCATAAAATGAATACATATATACATTTCTCTTATAGATATGACTATATCTCTGGATAAAATGAACACATGCCATCATAATGATGAGCACTTCAACAGTTGCTATGGAAAGCCTACAATTTTACACAGCTGTCTGGGAGGTTTAATGCATCATAAGAGGGACGTTACATTAATCATAGTGATAACATCCCTTATCGTTTAATAATTTGAATTGACAAAATGTCATCATCACTTGTAACTATGATCAGATGAGAAATTGTGCTGTCGTTTGTCACATCATCACCCAACAATTGGACTGAAGCTAGGAAATGAAAAAGCTTGCTCTTAGTTGACTGCCACTTAAAATGAATATCTCCATTGACTTGAGGCCCTATTGCAGCAATACTGCCAGTCTCAATCAGAACCATAAGTTTACAGCAAGGTCGTGCTCCTGAGGTTTATTTTTTAAATTTATTTCATATTTATATACTGCTTGGTTATAATAAAACCTCATAGGAGCCTTCCAAAAAAGAATAAAACAAGTAGATTTTCAATAAAAAGCAGTTTAAAACAAGCATTACAAACGTCTAAAAAGTCAAAATCAACGATGGGCTAAATGGCAGATTTAAAAAATATGACAGTTTCTACATGTCTTGGTAGGCTTGCCTAAACAAAAATGGTTTTAGCAAGCATTTTTTTTTAGAAAAGAGTACTTGCCTGATGTCAAGAAATAGAGAATTGCAAAAATGGGTTGTGAACCTCCAAATCACATGCATTATCCCTAGGTAAGAGATGTGTGGAACCTCCTAGTTTTATTAAAAGTATAAAACCTTCCCTTTCTATTTCTTAGAAGTTTTTCTCCCCAAGCAGGAACCTTCAAATTCACTTTGAAGTTTCAGTTTAGGTGACATTTAGAGCCAACTGCTTCTTCTTCTTTGCTAATCAAGTGAAGAAAGGAGCATTTTCTATAGTACGAAGAACAGAAGGGGAGAATTAACCATTGCCCATATCCCCAGAGTAAGGTACAAAAATAATTATCATGCAGAAAGCAGAGTGTACTTAAATTTCTATGCCCACCTGCCTTCCTAGCCATAGGCCAAAGCTATCTGCTTTCAATCTGGATTGCTTAGCTAACCTTAATGAAGTGCTCCTGTGTTAAGCTCCACAAAGTACTCATTGATCCCTTGTTTTCATTCCTCTCCTTTGTAAAAGCTGCACTTTTCCTTGTTGCCCTCATTGCTATTTTCAGCACACTGTCACAAACCAAACCTTCAAGATAAGGAAGTTTCCAGCCAGTTTTGTTATTGCACTGCTAACCGAGCAATTGTTGCTTTAAAAAAAAAAAAAGTCATTAATTTTCAGAGAGCTCCTTGCTGCCCTTACCTCCCCACATACTGATTAAGAATGTAAATTCCTTCCCACCTCTTCCTGCTAACAAATGAGTAGGTCACTCCCATTTCATATTGATTCAACTTCCTCTTCCATTGCTTCCAGTGACTGATCATCATGCAGTTTGGGTTGTTGCTTTGCTTCCTTTGTACCCATGACAAAAAGTCCTCAGCAATCAGAATTGCTTTCTTCAAAGGTCATCTAATATATAGCTTTACTATATATGAAAATCACTGCTGTATTTGTATAGCCACTGATATGTATTTCTATATACGGTAATTTCATCTTCATCTAGCTAGGGGCATATAGCCAGAATGAAAATGTGAAGAAAAAGTATAACCTTTTAACGGTATAACTGCTGCAGAACTGCCTGTTTCCTGTACCATCATACTTAAACCAGATGTACCAGTGGCTGTTTCCATGGCCCCCATTTGATGGCAGGGAGAAATTGGGGTGCCCCGGGAGAAGACAGAAAGCATGGCAGCAGTAGGAAAACCATGGTCGTCCTGCTTAAATAGTGGCACTTGGGGGGCACTTGGAATCTTCTCTTGGAGAGACAAGGCTTTCCATCCAGCTCATCATAATATTTGAAGGGGGTGGAATTTCTTGCAATAAAGTTTTGACTCTCCAAGAGATTCCCCCCGAAAAACCTACATCCTCTATCATGCTTGGGTTAGACAAGGGATGTAACTCAATGGCAGAGTATAGGTTTTCCATGCAGAAGGTCTTCTGTTCAATCCTTGGCATGTCCAGGTAGGGCTACAAAAAGGTCTTGTTGAAAACCATAGAGAACCACCAGCAGCCTAGGTAGACTGGGGCAATAAATCTTTTCTGGCTCAGGGGCCACATTGCTTCTTGGCAACCCTTTGAGGGCCACTTGCCAACACAGATATTTCATTTGTTTTGTGAGTGTTTTTTGTAATCTTCTGAAAAAGAGTTATTCTAACGGGAGTTTACAGAAACAGAATAGCAATGGCTAATTTTTGTTGAATTTAAAACGATAAATTATATCACAAAAATGAACAGGCTGCATTGTCAAATTCATTTCCAGTGCACTTATGATTAGTGATTAATCTGACCTGCAGCTTCCCTAAGTAATGAAGGTCCTCATTCATAGCTGTATATTAATGGGAAAACAGTTCTCCAGAACTTAATTATGGGATGTGATAGATCTCATACCAATAATTACACTTTAGTTTCTCACCGTGGCAAAACATACAACAAGCCTGCATACATTATTTTCTGAAAGGGTATGTTTCCTGTCCTGATAAATGACTTTCCTGTAGCAGTTGTAGTCAATAAGAGCACAGCAACTAGCAGAGATGCTCATTAACACAAGCTAATGATTGATATGCTCACTTTCCAGTGGTAAGTCTGCCCCTAGTAATCCATTCCTAGAAAGGAGTAGTCACACAACGGGACTTAGCCTTAAGTAAATTACCCCTGAGATCATCGCTCATGGGATAATGAGGTCCTATAATTTGACATTATTAAAGTCACTATCAATGCAAAGTAGGCGCTACGTCCCAACATTACCTTAGCAGCACACAAGCTCCTGACGTGTGTGCAGTTGCCAACACATCCTAGAAGACTCGAGAGACAGAGTACTGGTGAAATTGTCATATTTATTCAAATATAACACAAGATCTGCCAAACAATATCCAAATTATGCAGGTGGGTTTGAATTAATTCAGGAAGCATATAAACAACTAGGCATGTAAACAACCGCATTCTGTGGCTCCTCAGCTAGGGATTGGAAGAAAATTCTTCCTCCTTGCTAAGCGAGTCTCGGGCATGTGAACCCAACATGGCACACAGGTCCCACTGCCCTGCATTCACTAAGCTGTGCATGCCAGGTCTAAACCCCAAGGACCACCCCCCCCCCCACAGAAGGCCTCGGTCCTGTACACCTGAAGGAGCGTCTCCACCCCCATCATCCAGCCCTGACACTTAGGTCCAGCGCCGAGTGCCTTCTGGTGGTTCCCTCATTGTGAGAAGTGAGGTTACTAGGAACCAGTCAGAGGGCCTTCTCAGTAGTGGTGCCCGCCCTGTGGAACGGCCTCCCCTCAGATGTGAAGGAAATAAGCAGCTATCTTATCTTTAAAAGACATCTGAAGGCAGCTCTGTTTAGGGAAGTTTTTAATATTTAATGCTGTATTGTTTTTAACACTCTGTTTTTAACAGAGTGGCTGGGGAAACTTGGCCAGATGGACGGGGTATAAATAATAAATTATATTACTACTACTATTATTATTATTATTATTAAGGTGGCTCAAGATTGCACTTAAACCCTATAATTCCTTAGGATGCCTGTCAATTAAGTTCTTCAGTTCCATTACCTGCCTACACTGAATGCCAAACATACCAAATAAATACATATATCAAGAGTAAATCAAATAACCCTACAGTGAGGAGGAAGCAAAAGAGAGAAGCCCCAAGGGCCAATTGGGCTCACCCCAAATTTCCTACCCAGCCCCCCTACTAGCAAAACACCAAACAAACCAGCCACTGTGCATGGAAGATGAGTGCTGCGAAAGAGGTGGAGAGGATGTAGGCAGACTTTAATAACAGCCTGATGAATCCCCTCCTAAGGGGCACTCCTGCTCATGTGATCCATGAGAGCCCCTCCCCATGGAAGAGACCGATTCATGTCTTCTCTCAAGTGTGCACACACTGAACTCCATGGGACTTAGTTCTGAGTAGTCATATATTGAGAATCACTTTAAATGTATGAGAAAGCAAAGCTACAAATGCACAGAATAATAATTGTCCTAGAGTTCATTAGGTAGGTAAGCTCTGGGATATTATAGCACAGAAGCAACTAGCACACTAGTCTTCAACTGGTGGGTCAGGACCAACCAGTGGCCTGATCCAAGGTGGGTCACAACATGAGCACCGCCACCATGCAAATATATGATAAAAGATGAAGGATTGGGTCCCCAAATGCATGCTTCTGTTAAAATTAGGCCCTGGGTCTGAAAAGCTTGAAGATACCTGGTCTAGATAAGACTGCATCAGACAGACAGTGTCTCCAGTTAAGTGGCCAGCAAGGAAAGAAGCTCTATTTCATTCATATTTACAACCACATAAAACCAGTTTTTAAGAGAAAAGAGTCTGAAAGTTGGACAAAGGGAAATAATACTGGAGAAATAAGCACGAGAAGGATGTGGACAGGCTGAAAGGAGAAGTTCAGCGGAGTGTGAGAAATCTGAAAATTGTTAAGAGCCGAAGAGGCCCTAGGCCATAGCTATGAGAGACCTGTAATCTTTGGAAAAGAGCAGAAATGGCTGAGATCATGGGATGAAGTAATGGCAAAAAAGAGCAAGTTATGAGCCTTGCATCTGTTTTGGGGTGTTTTTTTTAAGAACAATAACAATTTTGAGTCTGGGTATTTGAGTTTTACTGCACAGATACCAAGAAGAAGAAAAACAAGTATACAACCAACCTATATGTAATAGTACCACTAGATAACACAGAGTGTAGAAAATATTGGTAGTATAACAAAATATCTACTTCACTTTATAGAACAGTGTACAGTGTTCCTATGTTTCAAATGGCTGCTTTAGGGTGAAACTGGTGGGGCTGAAAATACCTTAGCTGCCTTTAATCCAAATGTACCTTTCTTATACCCTGGGGAAAACTCTTGAGGAACCCATTTTGCAGCTTCTCAGTCTGCTCATTCTAAATGGGAACGAACCTTGCTGTGTTATGGCACTGATTGGATAGTGCCTGTGATGTCACACAACATCCCTCCCCCCCCCATCACCAGAGACATTTTACAGCTAGCAGTCAAGAAGTGAGAACAACATCATTGTTATATGATCTGAACAACTAGCACCAGTAAGCTGTCCCTGAATGTTCCATTTATTTTAAAAGATCATTTACGGGTATATTGACATACATATCTCTTTGGATTTGCCCAGTGGGTCACTGCAATTGGGATGTTAGGAACTAGTACTGTTCTGAGATTTATTCTCCAATTTTTGAAAAGTTTTCTTCTCCTGTGAAAGAAGTTTCCATTTTTCTGGCTTATTCTAAAGGCCCTTGAGGATTTATTTAGAATTTCAGTGGATTGCAGGGTTTTGAGCACGGAACAACAGCAATAACAACAACAACAACAACAACAACAACAACAACAACAACAACAACAACAACAACAACACATTAAGAGCATCCCAATGCAGGGCTGCCTTCAGATGTCCACAGAAGGTCATATAATATTTCTTTGATATCTGACAGGAGGGCATTCCACTACTGAGAAGGCCCTCTGCCGAGTTCCCTGTAATTTCACTTCTCACAATGAGGGAACTACCAGAAGGCCCTTGGAGCTGGACCTTAGTGTCCAGGCTGAACAATGGGGACAGAGATGCTCCTTCAGGTACACAGGGCTAAAACTGCTAAGGAGAATGTTTGGGGGAAATGTGGGAGAGATTTGCAGCACAGCACAAATTTGAAGATAGCTCTGTATTATTAAATGAAAAGACAGTCAGACATAAATGGAGGGGGCACTGAGACTGATGGCAAATACTTCTGACAAACTTGCTGAAATGAAAAATCTTAGTGACTTGCAGCAGGATTATTGTCTCCCATTCCAGTTGCCTTTCATAAAGACAGGTGTTCAGGTTATCGCATTATGGACATGTTAGCACAGGAAATCCTACTGTGCAATCAAAGTCGGACTGGATTCACTGTTCAATATAAATGTTGCAAAATTCATCAAGCTTGAGCTCAGGTGGGTTTTCATGAACATTGATGCTTACTGAGAGGGCCAAGTTGAAGAGACCCGGAATGGTAAAGAGAAAGATTGAGTGGATAAAAAGATTAGAGAGATCAGAATGACAAGTGGAAAGATCAAGGCTTCCAACAGCACATTAACCACAGTCTTGAAGATCCAAAAGCAACAGACAGTCCAGGGTCAAGACAGTCAAATGGAAAGGAATGCATGAAGGGAGATGAGAAGAATGAATTGAGAAAAGTATATAAACAGAGCTAAAAACAACTCTCAAGAGTTCAGAGGAGATATTGATGTGAGCTCACGGAACTCAGAGAAAATGAATGAAAAATAGGAACAGAGATGGAGGCCTTTAAAAATATCCAGAAGATGCTATCTTCTCATACTTAGGTTGAAAAGGTAATTCAATTTTGAACTACTGTGCTGCCAAAGTTTCTTTAGAGGGCAAATATTCTCTGGAAACTATACTCCAGTTGAAGCAAGGTACCTCACAAGCCACATTTAAATTAACGGGGGCTCACAGGAACATAGGAAGCCGCTATATATCAAGTCAGACCATTGCTTCACCTAGCTCAGTAAAGGTAAAGTACACCTGGATGGTTGAGTCCAGTCAAATTCAACTTTTGGGTGCTGCGCTCATCTCTGCTTTCAGGCTGAGGGAGCCAGGGTTTGTCTGCAAACAGCTTTCCGGGTCATGTGACCAGCATGACTAAATCGCTTCTGGTGCATGGAGCACTGTGATAGAAGCCAAAGCACACAGAAATGCTGTTTACATTCCCGCCACAGTGGTACCTATTTATCTACTTGCACTGGTATGTTTTTGAACTGCTAGGTTGGCTCAGTACTGTGTACACTGATTGGCAAGTGGCTCTCCGGGATATCAAGCAGGGGAGCTTTCTATTCCTACCTGGAGATGACAGATATTGAAGCTGAGATGCTCTACCACTAAGCCACAGCCCTTCTACAAACATTCCATTCATTTCAGGGTGGTGCTGTGGTCTAAACCACTAAGCCTCTTCAGTTTGCTGACCGGAAGGCCGGTGGTTTGAATCCCCGTGGTGGAGTGAGCTCCCATTGCTCTGTCCCAGCTTCTGCCAGCCTAGCAGTTTGAAAGCACACCAGTGCAAGTAGATAAATAGGTACTGCTGCAGTGGGAAGGTAAATGGCGTTTCTGTGCTCTCTGGTTTCCGTCACAGTGTCGCATTGTGCCAGAAGCAGTTTAGTCATGCTGGCCACATGACCCAGAAAGCTGTCTGTGGACAAATGCTGGCTCCCTCAACCTGAAAGTGAGATGAGTGCCACAACACCATAGTCGCCTTTGACCGGACTTATCCATCCAGGGGTCCTTTACCTTTACATTTACCATTCATTCCATCAAAGCTTTGAAGCAGAACTTCTGAATGGGAACTGATTACAGGATTCCAACCACAAAATAATGTCACTTACGGCCTCTAATAAACTGTTGGTTTAACACCCCAGTCTTTCCCCACTGAAGAAGAGGAAACTGCATACTGGATATTGCTGGAGAACAACTTTCATTATCCCAAACCATTGGCCTTGCTGGCTGGGACTGACGTTCTTCAGGTTCCCCACCTCTGATTTAGATAGCGGATTGTTCTATCTAAAAATATATACACTGGAATTAAAATGAGTTCTGTAATCTATGAATACCACACTTGAATCTTGGTCTGCATATGTGAATGTGCACACACACACACACACACACACACGTAGGACAAATGTTTAGCATTGCAGTATTTTCAGCACGACAATTAAATATAACATATTTCTGTTCCTGCAGGGTAGAATGGAATGTCTCTGCTATTCCTTGCTTAAAGACAATCCAACCTTGTAAAAAAAACCCCAAAAAACCCATACAGGTCCCCAGTGTATGTAATGCTAGTGCAAATCCAAGTTATCCATCAGATAAGAACCGATGAGCCTTTATAATCCTGGCAGCTGCTTGAGTTTGTTCTCCTCTTGAGAATGCAGGATATGTGCTAGGATTTAACAGGCAGCCTGTTTTTTATTAGTTCCTTTAAGGGAAGAAGGACAATTGCGTTTAAAAAAAAATCATTTTAAATGCTCAGTGATTCTGCATTCTTTTGCTGTTTGTCAGATCTGGGGGCAACATTTACTGTTTATAAACTAGGAAAATAAGCACTACTTTTAAAAAGATTTCTCTGCTTAAAAAAAAAAGTGTGTGTGCGTGCGAGTTGTTGTAACCCAACTAAGAACAATTTTGTCAATTGTCACTTGATTTTTTTTTTTATTATCTCATAACAGAATTAAATGTGATGAAAGGACTATCATGGGCTCAACTTCCTCCAAGGATCAATGACAGTCTTATGAGATGCAGAAGCCTGGATTCTGAACAACGGGATGTTTTGTAGCAAAACCCTCCCTCACCCCTCCTTTTGGGAAATTGTTACAGATAATGAAAACAAGCCTATGACAATATGAGATGTCACCCTCTGTATTCTATGCACGGACATTTTATTCAGATATTTGTCAGCTCTTGCCTACCAAAATTGTCTTTAAAAATAATTAAAAATGTATTTTATCATAAAGGAATGCCACACCGAAAATGAAAATAACTTTCTGAATAGGAAAGGGGTGGGAGTAACTCGAAATGCTTTCCTCAACATTTAGAATGTCAAATTTTTTAATACTTTTTTTCTGAGATTAAATAACCTTGGGCTGCAGAGGAACCAATTTGAATCTCGCAGTTGAAAGCAAGGGGTAAATTTTCACCTTCCTTAACAGAGGAACAATCCTTATTAATGTTAATGAGATTTTCATGGAAGATCTTCTGCCAAGATGAAAATTTACTCCCAATTAGAGAAGAAAAAGAGAAGATTGTTCCAAGTCCCTTTTGAGGGGGCAGGGGGTGCTGACTCTGACTTTTTTGGTGGGGGGGGAGGGTACAACAGCAAATTAGAGAAGGATGTTAAAAGTTAGATTTCTTGGGGCATCTTTGACAATTATGATTTGTTTACTAGAATGAAAGGGCATCCAGGATACAGGTTGAATACAGCAGAAGTGTATATAAGATTTACAGTGCAAATCCATATATAGCTACCAAGAAGTCCTATCCGTTGAGTTTAATTGGCTTAACTCAGTGTAGCATAGTACAGCAGCAAAAAGGACTGGGGAACCTCTCCAGGAGCCTGCACACTTTCACAGTCCTGCTAAGCCTAGGGTAGAGAACTTTTGCCCTTCCTGGTATTGCAGGAATCCCAGCTCCCATCAGCCCCAGCCAGCATTGGCCAATGGTCAGGGATGGTGGAAGTTCTAATCCAGCAAGAGGGCCACAGGTTCAACACCCCTGGAGTTTGGCTTACAGTGACATAAGAACCAGGCCATTGTATTTTGGGATCAGAGCGATGTCACAAGACCTGACAAATTGCATGGAAAAAACATCATGTAGGGAAAGGGTTAAGCAACTCCAACTCCAAGCTCCTCTCTCAAACCAGCTTTTCCTCTGTGAAAGTGGAACACCATTTCAAGTGGTTGTGTATAAGGCATAATTTTTGCTGTTAAGGATGCTGCTATTGACTGTTTAATTGATTTGATTTAATGTTACTGTGTTTTATTGTACTGTTACCAGATCAGTAAGTCACTTTGAGAGCCTTGAAATACACACATGAATAAATGAATATATGTCTTCTTACTTTTTTAAAAAAAAATAAAAAAGCAACTTAGCAGAGGGAGGTTTCCGCTGAAACAGTAGAAAGCTGCACCCATTGGAAACAATTCTTTCAAAGAAAATAAACAGAAGAAGTATTATGAAACTAGCATAGTTTCCTTCTTGTTCATTGCTTCTGTCATCAGCTACTAAACACATTCTGGGAGGCCACAAGAAAAGCACCCTCAAAGAAGTCATCCTGATAGTAGAATCATAGAATTGTAGAGATGGAAGGGACCACCAAGATCATCTGATCTAACCCTCTGCAATCCAGGAACCTTTTGCCCAAAGTGGGGCTCAAATCCACAATCCCAAGATCAGGAGTCTCATGCTCTACCAACTGAGCTACATGAAATATAATCTCTATTGACTTGGGGGAGATGTAAGAGAACTGGTAGTCTTTTCTGTAAGTAGTTCCCAGATCATGGAGGACTTTCACAACCCCTTAAACTGGATCCATATACAGTCATACCTCAGAAGTCGAATGGAATCCTTTCCAGAAGTCCATTCAACTTCCAAAACATTCAGAAACCATAGCGCGGCTTCTGATTGTATGTAGGAAGTTCCTGCAGCCAATCGGAAGCCACGGAAGCCATGTCGGACGTTCAGGTTCCAAAGACCGTTCAGGTTCCAATAAACCAGAACACTCACTTCCAGGTTTGCGGCGTTCAGGAGCCAAAACGTTCGACTCACAAGGCGTTCAAGATCCAAGGTGCGACTGTACTAACTGGAAACCAGAGGCACCACAGTGTTAACATCATAGGACCACAGTACTAGAAACCCTGGTCTCCCATGTCCTAGTCCAACACTCTAGCCACTACACCACTCTACCTTTCACTGGTGGGTGGAGAGATGCATGCCACCATGCATGTGTGGCAACCTCCCATTTGTGTGGAGCTGGAATGAATACAACACTGCTCCTTTTCCCCACTCATTATATCTGGCCTCTAGAAGGTTGTCCACAACTGAATGCTGCTCTCAGGCTTGGGGAAAGGGTTTTTCTCTGTAATAGACTATCAAATCTGCTGTAGGTCTTCTTCTCATACAGAGGATGTTTACTTTGCAAGCTGGAACACAAAATCTCAGTCCCCGGTGCCATTGCTTCGTATACTGTCAGCGGAAACATACTGTATCTCTCTTCATATATAAACTGAGCCCCTAATAATGTGTTGTTTGGAATGTTCCCCTTGAATTTCAGCCCACCCAGAATGTTAGTGCTTTCATGGACAATGTGCTAACCTGCACTAGAGATTATTTTGGTCCAGCATTTCCCCTTCATGGGGCGCAAATTATACTGTAATACACACTGCCAGCCACCTATTGTTTAACGGGTAAGTCAATAAGCAAATAATACATTAGCGGCAGTGTTCAGCTCCCACACAGGGAAATAAGCATCCAAATGCAACCCTTTCTTTTCCTAATGAGAATGTTATTCCTGCTAATCATTGCCGGGAGATGGGTGCTATTGACAGCTCCACTTCACAGCATTAGGAGAGATGCTCAGTTATTTTCAGGACAGTGCTTGCCTCAGTGAGCGGAATTTTTAAATATTTATGGGGAAATTCAAGATCTGAGGTTTTACTCTTATCTGGGCTAATTAGGCAGTGCTGCTGGAATTACTTATACATACTCACGGCCACCTTGCATACGTAGTCATCTGCCTGCATGTTTTATTTAGCATGGGGCTTCGTCTGTTCCTTAAGAATTGGTTGAAGTTTGCACCACTCTGTGAATTATTTCTCCCCACTGTAAGCTGTGTCAAAGGCAGTAAGTACCTGCTCCCACCTCCAGAGGCATCCAGGCACCTGGCCCAGGAAATCCTCTTACCATCCCTCTTTGCAGCTAACTAGAGTTTTTGTTTTTCTAAAAAAAGGAAAATAGGTGCTATTGTTTTTATGTGTGTTTTTGTTCTATTATGACATTGTATTGAGATGCTTCATAGGAAGCAATTCATAAATGATATGAATAAAAATCTTAGCTACATGGGGCCAGAAACAAAATCCAAACTTTGAGACAATCAATGGTAGTAAAAACATATGAAAGTGGAACACCGTCCCATCAGATGTCAAGGAAATAAACAACTATCTGACTTTTAGAAGACATCTGAAGGCAGCCCTGTATCGGGAAGTTTTTAATGTTTGATCTTTTATCACTTTTATTATTATTAATATTCTGTTGGGAGCCACCCAGAGTGGCTGGGGAAATCCAGCCAGATGTTATTATTAAGCATGTTCATTACCTGGGGCAGTGCATTTTGGCCCCATCCCCTCTAGCAACAGCCTTTCATTTGGTGCCAAGTCCTGAAAGGAGGTTTCTAAACATGTTCATTTCAACATGCTTACAAGACTAACTATGATAGGGAACCCAAAATGTGGTGGGTTTCAAACGGTTTTAGAAACCTGCAAAAATCTATATATATATATATTCATATATATATTCACTTCAGCAGTTCTACCCAGACATATAATTTAGTTATACATACTTGTGTTGTTGTTGTTTATTTTAAAATAATCAATCAATTTCCCCTGCATATTATTAATAATTGTTTGCTATTATTTTATGTACACTGCTTAGATATTTTGTTATTATTAAACTGCTTAGTATTATTTTCTAAACAAATAAATATAAAATTATGTCCACTATGTCCAGACAACTTAATGCAAGGATTTTAAGGAGGCCTGGGTCTTCATATCTCCTCTGAGGATCGTCAGCGTCTCTGCTTGGTAATATGCTGATATATTGCTTTTTACATATTCTTAATGACTTTGCATTAGTTTTTGCTCAAGTATGCACTTTTTAATTGCAGTGCTTATCAGGGGTACTGGTTCTAAATGGAGAGTCTGGTCAGTGAATTGCAGAGAAAACTATAAGTAGGATATAAAGGGATGCTAAAGTCCCTGGCAGTGAATACCATTCAGTTCAGCAACCCGGCAAGTTCTAATATACACAACCTTGCTCTGACACATTAATGGGAGTGCAAGGAGTTATACTGAGGTGATATATACAATACACAAAGTCAATTGTGATGACCACACCCTAGGCAAAGTTGCAAGACTTATCTATTGGTCAACTCTGCTCTGCGGGTAAGAAGGGAAAAATAATAACGTTTTTGAAACAAGTTCCTAGATCTGCATGATCTGGGTACACTGTCCTAATAACCACTGGTAGCTCAAATACAACTAATCCACTGCTCATTTTCATCTCTGGTAATATTCCCTTCAATTTATGCACTTGCCAATGAAGATAAAGCCTAGCCAAGGGCATGTGAGTACTTAAGTATATTACTAACCCTTCCTAAGAAACTGGAAGAACTGCATTTTTCATGAAACCACCTCAGGGAATCATCTCTCCTAGGAAAATTGTGGCAAAATAAAATAAAATAAGCTGACTTGAACTGCAGCTGAAGAAAAGGGTTTGTTTCACCTGTGTGCCATTTTTGAATGGAACCTGTTTGTACACAGGAACCAGGGCCAGCTCTGACATCAGGCAAACTAGTTCTGAGTGTCATGAAAGGACAGGAAATTGTTAGATACAGTGGTACCTCAGGTTAAGTACTTAATTCATTCCGGAGGTCTGTTCTTAACCTGAAACTGTTCTTAACCTGAAGCACCACTTTAGCTAATGGGGCCTCCTGCTGCCGCTGCACTGCCAGAGACCGATTTCTGTTCTTATCCTGAAGCAAAGTTCTTAACCTGAAGCACTGTTTCTGGGTTAGCGGAGTCCGTAACCTGAAGTGTATGTAACCTGAAGCGTATGTAACCCGAGGTACCACTGTATTCAATTTATTATTCTTGTATATTTTACTGCCAGAAAAGTGGTGCTGTGCTTGTCGGAATTTCTGCCTCAGGTGCTGAAATAATGTAACTGCCCTTAAATACAATGCACCTTGACTTGGGGAAGGGGGAAGTGCTGTCTGCTTCTCTGCCTCAGGTAACAAAATGTCTTGAGCCAGCATTGACCGAGGGGCAGGGGAGGGCGTTACATTGTAGTTGTGCCTCAACTCATTTAAGATCCAGCCTCATTAGCACCACCTTTAGTTAGCTCCAACAGATCACCAAAGTACTTGAAATGGGGCCATATGTTCATCCCTACTTTCCACAGATTTAGATCTTCTCGGACAACAAACCTAACAGAATTAAAAGAGGTTTTACATTATCTGTGCAGGGTGACGCCTCCCCAGTCTTTGGAGGCTCCTGCCCACACCAGCATTGCACCATTTTCTGTGAGGTACAACACTGGCATATCACTTATTCTTATTATGTATTCCAACATGGAAACCAGAAACAGAGGTTATTACAGGGGAGAGACCAGGAGCTCACCAAGACAGTAGCTAAGTTCCTCTATTTGATTTTATGTCGCCGCTACAGGACCCTGCCCTTGCTGGAAACCCTCAGAGATGAGGCGGATTGCTATGCCGTTGGGGTGGCGATGAGATAGCACTGGCCTATCTATTTTAAATGTATTCTGAATGTTCTTTCTGAATGTTCTTATGTGATGCCAATAAAGGTTACTTGACTTGACTTATTCTTATTCTTATTTATTCACAGGAAGAAGCTACAATGAGCATTCCTTGCAGGAAGCCATGCATTCTGGTGTTATCATCATAGCATAGGAAGGACAGAGTCCTGCATTTGCTCCCATCCAATGGAAGATAATACAAGAATGGGGAAAAATATTTATTTATGTATTTATTTCCTCCAAGGAGCTCAAGGTGGCATTCATAGTCTTCTTCCTCCCTGTTTTATCCTCACTTCAACCCTGTGATGTAGGGTGAGAGAGAGACTGAGAGTGATTGGCCCAGGATACTCTGTCTCACTCTGTCTCAAATGCCAGTCAACAATGTCTTCTTGATCATAATGTGTCTGTCCTAGCATGTATGCATGTTGAGATCACACAGATACATTTTGGGAAGCTATTCACAAGAAAAATGATTCCTTCATGCTGAAAATCTGTCACCACCTTGACCCAAGGAATTTATGAAAGTAGTGTGAAGGCTACTTCACAAATCATGCTTATAATTAAGGGCACAGAAAATGTTTACAGCTAATAAACACTGGAATTTAACAAAATTAGGGTATTCATTCCTGGAGCATTTAAGTTATAGCACCAAGCTAATTCTATCAAGAAGTACCTGTAAATGTATGCCACAATCAAATATAGGCTAAAGATGAACTATGAAACTGGACAAGGATGTAAATATTTAAAGGCTGTCATCTGTGTCTGTCCTCTGATTGCACAAGCATTTTTCCACTTCATTTAAAACTAATAGCTCATATTAATTCATATGCACAGAATGTCACTGCTTCTCCTGTTTTTGCCCGCTGACCTCCATCCTCATCCACCTGTTAAGGAAAGTGTACTCATGAGAACATGAGCATATCATTGTGTGGCATTAACTGAACCCTTGTCAATGAGATCACCATTAAAGAGACAATCATTGACTGAAGGGTAATTCATGACAAAATTATTCAAATTCTTAATAATTGCGTAGACTTCTTTTGTCTTTCATCCTTGTGTTAAATTTGGATTTTAGCTTTCTCAGTTTTACTCAGTTTATTTGGTTGTGTTTTTAATTCAGCAAAAATAAAGTTTGCTTAAGTGGTGTTTGAGTCATTCTTGAAGCTTTTAGATTACTATCGGACAGTCAGTTCGCCTACAGTACCTTTCTGCTGTATGAAGTACACCAGGGGTCATGTGACCCCATTGGTTCCCTCCCCCTCCACCCCCCGCCCTGAAACCAGGCTTGAAAGAAGCATTCTGTTGTTGGCAATTGAATAGATTGTGGCATTTGCTTTGTGGTTGTTGTTATACCGTGTAATGCCAAAATAAGCTTTAGTTGCAAAGTATAAAATACAATTACACAAACATCCAAATTCAACAACCATAATTAAAATATGCAATAAAATAAAAATAGCACAGCAGTTTAAACAGGAAACTCAAGCAGAGGGATCAAGGGAATGTCATTGCAAACAGGTGTGTCTTCAAAAATCAGTGACAAGTGATTTTTAATTTTTTTAAAAAAATTAAAAAACACTTTTTTAAGTTTTGCAAGTGTGCTCCCAGTTTCCAAAAAACTGGTGACTCCAATGACTCAAACTGTCTGCTGAAACTATTTCTTATTCTTATTTATTCCATTTATTCATTCACTTACAAAAGTACTTAAATATCACAATTTCATTTAAAAAGGTCAAAGAGGTTTACAGCAACTATACAAGCAATTTAAAAAACACATAAAAATTATAAACACATGCTTTTTGTGTGTGTGTCTACATTACCCTAACAACATAACCTAAGTTTTCAGCAAACATTTAAAACAAGACACCTGCTGAATCTCTGCGGGACTGAGCTAATGGACCGCTTAACATTTATTTACCGTGAACAGCATGGTCACTGGTGAATAGTCTTCCTTAATGCTTTGAATTTTGACCCTGGATTTTTACTGTACACACCACATAAAGAGGTAGAACTGTGCTGAAGTCCTTTTGAGCACATGGGCCTTGTACCCATGACCTTTTGGGCTATTTTGAGAAACATTTGTCTATTCTTGGCGCTAACCCTACAAGCAGGAAAGTAGCCAGGATGGGTCACAAATATGTCTGCACTACTTTTACATCACAGCCTGTACTAATGTACCAGTGTCAAGATCAGAGCTAAGTTTTCATAACCATAAAGTCAATGCAGTAATCCTTATGAACCAATATTGCCATATCTGGTACTGAAGCACCATTTTCCAGGCAGAACTGGCTAGAGGTGGTTCACAGACACCAAGATAGGCTTGCCTCACTGCAATGTAGCCCACCTAAGCATCACAATGGTGAGTGGGCTTTACTCCCAGTTAAGTGGGTATCATGATAAAGATCAGGGGTCAGCAAACTTTTTCAGCAGGGGGGTGGTCCACTGTCTTTCAGACCTTGTGGGGGGCCAGACTATATATTTTTTTTGGGGGGGGATGAACGAATTCCTATGCCCCACAAATCACCCAGAGATGCATTTTAAATAAAAGGGAACATTCTACTCATGTAAAAACATGCTGATTCCTGGACTATCCGCGGACCAGATTTAGAAGGCAGTTGGGCTGGATCTGGCCCCCGGGCCTTAGTTTGCCTACCCATGATAAAGATCAATCAGGCAGCTGTCTGTCTCACTGAAGGGCTACTTTATATTACAGTCATACCTCATGTTACAGACACTTCAGTTTGTGCGTTTTTGGGTTGCGCACCGTGCTGAACCCGGAAGTAACGGAACAGGGTTACTTCCGAGTTTCAGCATTGCGCATGCGCAGGAGTGTTAAATCGCACTTCTGCACATGCGCAAAAGTGCTGATTCATGACCCGCGCATGCGCAGACGCAGCGCTGAGGGTTGTAAATGCTGTGGCTTGCGAACATGCCTCCTGCACGGATCACATTCACAACCTGAGCGTCCACTGTATTCACAGCTCATAGGTATGCCCCATAATGCAGTCACAAGATGCAGAGATGGCCACGAGTAGCTAAGATGGCTTTAAAGGGTGATCATTGATAGTTGTAGGACATGTCTATCTAATTGTGATGGCTATATGTAGCCTCAACATTTCAGAGATTGTATAAGCCACTAATTGCCAGTTTCTGGAGGGCGACCATTGGGAGCTGTTGCCTTTATGAACCCCTGTAGGTTTCTCATTGGGTGCTGTAGAAAAGAGGCTGCTGGATTGGACGGGCCTTTGGCCTGATCCAGCAGGGCTCTTCTTATGTGCTTATTTATCTTAGAACTCTGTGGTGCTGCAGCTGATCAAGCAGAGAGTCCACCCATCACTACGCACACTTGGAGAGCAACAAACTGTCTCATCCTCTCACCAATTCATTTCACGGCTCAACTGAGTCACTTGTCTTCCTTCATCCAGGCAAGGCTTTAGGCAGATCGTTATAACACACCCACATCCCATGATAGGGTGTTACTGCAGCAATCCGGGGTAAGCATGTCCTAATCTGGATATTCTTGCAGTTGGAGATATATTTAGGAATAAGTGGGGGAGGGGAATGCAAATTCATGTGTAAAGATGCAGGACACTGCATTGGTTACTTTGACTATTTAATTGAAGATATCTGTCAAGGGATGTGTTATGGCCAGTGGAAAGCAATTTGTTTGCAAATAAAACTATGGCTCCATATTTATCCAATTTCCTTTCCAACACTGTCTGCAATTCCAATTTATATGCTGCTCTTAATGTTTTCCAAAATCTTTTCTGTCATGGCACAGTACACTCTTGGGAGTTTGCCAGAGTTTGCTCTTGCTAATTATGCTCTGTTTTAGGTCTTCAGCTTAGTATGGTGAGCCCAGATCCCACAGTTGTTAATCATGTTTAGTATCTTCTTATGGCACTTAATTTTCCCCCAAGGGAGATTAGGTGGCCTGCATGCACACAGTAATAATTACCTTTAATTTAAGTGTTTTATATTCCCCACACCCACATAACGCAGACTGTTATGGTTCCATCACTGGGGGGTGGGGAGGGAATGAATATACATCCAGTTTTAACTCCAGCTACCTATCCAATAGATGGCAAATTAATATCCACAACCCTGATATTTGCTGAATGAGTCATTACAGGAAAGCCATAACTGTGACTATCAATTATTATTAAGGTGACACCATGTTTTGTCTTCCAAAAACATTTGGCATCAAAAGAATTGGTGGTGGGGATGATTTCCTAGATGTTCATTATTTATTTGTTTGTTTATTGCTTTTTAATGGCTCTTTGCAGACCCTGTGATGGCCCTCTCTGTTGCACCCTAGGTGGCATTTTCTTCTCCCATAAATGATTAGATAGCATTAATTAGATTCTGTCACATAGTCACTGCACCGACTACTGCCAAGGTGGCTATCTAAGCTCTTAGTATTTACAAAGTAAATTGGTATTAAAGGGTTAAGAAGCTCTAATCAAGACGCTCTAGTCACTGAGCAGCTGGAGGTCGTTAAGCTTCCAGGAAAGTGAGTTTGTATAAATAGTCAACTCACTCGTGTGTCTTTCCCTTCCCCTTTTCTCTTTTCTTTTGGAGTGTGTTTGCTGAAATGTGTGATTCTTCACCAGGGTTTTTGTTTTGTGTAAATAAACCTTTTATTTGAGTTCCAAACCGCTTGCTCCAAGATTCCTTTATTGAGAAGATGCTGACACTCCAGCCCTTCTTGAGCCGCTGTGCGAAATGCTCTGCTGTAATGGAACATTGTGGCTTCGGAAGCGCACTGGACATTTGATAAGCATTAAACTAATTAAAGTTTAATGGGACAGGTTATGGTTGTTTGTACGCCAAGAAGGAGATAAGGAGTGCAGTTAAGAGTGATTTATGCAAGGAATGGAGCGAAGACAGAAGCGGTTGCCGACAACAAAAGCCTTCAAAGCAGCTTGAGTCCTGCAACGTGCCTAGAAAAGTTTTAAAGAGGCACTGCGCAGTTTGTACTCGCTGGAAGACGTCTTATTCCTCGAGGAGCCACCTCAGCAGCTGGGAGACGGTCTACAGGTCTGTGAGTATCGTTCCTAAGCCCCAGGGAGGATGGCAGAGTCCCAGGAAAGTTTTACTGTCCCCTTTACGCGACTCAATGGGAAAAATTGGCAAGATTGGAAGGCTAGAGTAAGGGTTTGGTTGCAAGCAAAAGAGTTGTGGAGTTGTACTGAAGCACCGCCTTTACAGGCAGCTGCAGACGCGTCTGCAGAAGACAAAGCAGCAGCGGCAGCTTCACAGAAACGTGACAGGAAAGCCCAAGGTCTACTAGTTTTGGCAGTGGGACCAGAGCAAATGCCTTATGTTTCTGAGTTAAAGAACACGCATGAGGTCTGGACGGTTCTGCAGCGGTTAAATTCCAGAAACACTGCAGGGGCCAAGATCCATGCTACAAGATGTTTGTTTGATTTACGTCTCCAACCGGGAGCGTGTGTGAAAGAACATATTGCCAAAATGGTGTCTGCCTTTAATCAACTAAGACAGCTGGGCATTCCTTTCTCTATGGAGCAGCAGTCATACATTTTGTTGTCTTCTCTTGATAAAAGCTATGAGACTCTAGCTTTAACTTTGGAAGCTATGCCTTCATCTGAATTAACCCTTGAATACATTTCTTCTCGACTTGCTGATGAACAGGATAAAAGGCAAAGAGAAAGAGGTTTGTCTTCAAAGGGGAGTTATGCTGTGCCTAAGAGTGGGGATGCTGAGTTTGAGAACACAGTAAATGCTTTTGCAGCTAGACACTGTTTTCGCTGTGGTTCCTCTTCCCATTTAATCAGGAATTGTACACGTGAACCTGGTCAAGACAGCACCAAGGCCGTTACCCCTAGTTACCAGACAAGGAGTTCCAGGGGACGTCGAAGAAGAGGAGGAGGTCGTGGCTACTCCCACAGCACACAGCACATGGCTTCAGCAATGGCGTTGATGCAAGGGCGTGGCCAAGGCAGCAATCTATGCTGGTTGATCGACAGTGGTGCATCTCACCACTTGGTGGCGCCATCTAGTGTCCGTTTGCAGAATTGCAGGCATTTGCAAACCCTTAAAGTTGTGACAATGGCAGATTCAACTAAACGTTCCTTAGAGACCGTAGGCACAGTGTTTTTGAAGTGTTTGCAAACAGAAATTGATGCCTACGTGCTAAAGGGAATGAAGGGGTGTATTTTGTCTGTGTCAGAACTTGATAGAAATGGGTTTAAAACTGTGTTTGAAAATGGGGTTTGCACTATTTCAAAGAATAACGTATCTCTTTTGCAGGTGGAATGCAGAGATGGGTTATATTATTTTGAGACAAGTCCAGATGAAGTTGAACAGGTTCATGCTGGTTGTGTGAACACGCCTACCCATAATTCTTGTGTTCATTTATGGCACCGCCGTTTGGGACATATTAATTTTCAGTATGTTAAAAGACAACCTGAATTATCAGAAGGGTGCAAATTGAACAAATGTACTAAGTATTTGGATTGTACTGCATGCAAAAGGGCGAAGGTTCATAGATGCAGCTATCCCAGTTCAAATAGGAAATCTGACAAAGTATTCCAACTTGTGCATATGGACCTATGTGGCCCAATGCCTGTTGCTAGCATGGGAGGTTCGAGGTATGCACTGTGTCTTTCAGATGACAAAACAAAGGTTACATGGTTTTTTCCTCTCAAAACAAAAGCAGATACTGCAGAAACAGTTAAAAATTGGGTTCATGCAGTAGAACTTGAATTCGGTACTAGAGTTCTTGCTTTTCAGACAGACAGAGGGTCAGAATTTACCGGGTCTGTGTTGCAGAATTTCTTTAAGAAAAAGGGAATTAAGCATCGTCTGTCTACACCTTATTCCCCCCAAGAAGGAGGCGTGGCCGAACGTAAAAACAGGGTTCTGCAAGAGTTGGCAAACTCTATGTTGTTTGATGCTAAACTTCCTCAAAGTTACTGGGCGGAAGCCTGGAAGACGGCTACTCATGTTCTGAACCGAGTATATAATTCGGTAATTGATACTACGCCATATTTTGCTTTATATGGGAAGAAGCCCAAAGTTAATTACTTTCGGGTGTTTGGATCTCAAGCCTATGTACTTATCCCAAAAGCGTTAAGAAAAAAGGGAAGTCCAAGGGCTAGGAAACTCATCTTTTGTGGGTACGAACCACATGCCAAATCTTGGAGGTTCGTGAACCCAGATGGGGATACTACAAGAGTGGTCCTCAGTAGGAGCGCTGAATTTTGTGAGCAATCCGGATGGACTCACTTACATGCTAACCCTGACATTTTGAGAGATGATTTAGGCATTTATGCTGAGAAAGAAAGTCCAGAGGGTGATGAGCCAGAAGGGGATGGTGCACATGGTCCAGATGCAGATTCTGACCAGGCACAAGGTTCTTCTCCTAAGGTAGAAAAGCCAGAATCTAAGAGTGTTCCAACATCGCCAGTCAGTAGGCCTAGCAGACAGCAAAAGCGAAGCAGGTCGCCTGCAACACCAAGCCCAAGGGAGGTATCTAAACGGAGGTCTTTATCCCTAGGGGCACGTCCAGACATAAAGTCTGAGACAGATTCTGACAGCCAACAGTCAGAGGGGGCACAAGAGGAGCAATTGCGCAGGTCAAAACGTGCCACAAAGGGCAAGCCACCAGAGCGGTTTAAGGTGACAAGTGTATACGTAAATATGGCACAGTGTGAGCCAGATAGCTATGTAGAGGTACAACAGCTTCCAAGCTCAGAAGCCGCAAAGTGGCAGGAAGCAATGGAAAAAGAGATGGCTTCAATGAAGTCTCTCGGTGTGTTTACAAGTACAGAGCTTCCAAAAGGCCAACAAGCTGTAGGTTGTCGATGGGTATATCGTTTAAAGCCCACAACTACTGATGAGTTGCAATATAAAGCCCGACTAGTTGCAAAAGGGTTTTCGCAGCGCACAGGAGTTCACTATTCTCAAATTTATGCCCCTACTTCAAGATCGGAGTCATTAAGAATGCTTTTAGCCTCTTCAGCTAAGAAGGGAAATAAGCTGTTTCATTTTGATGTCAATGTGGCTTATTTAAATGCAGACTTACAGGAGGAAGTCTATATGACGCCACCACCAGGTTTTGAAGGAGACAAGCCAAACCAGGTCTGGCGCCTACACAAATCCATTTATGGGTTGAAACAGTCCGCCCGTAATTGGAATTCCTGCTTAAACGATGCTCTAGAGAGCATGGGGTTCAGAAAGAGCGCAGCAGATGCGTGTCTTTATCTAAAAGGCTCGGGATGTGAACAAGAAGCAGTCTTGATATTTGTTGATGATTTATTATACAGTGGAAAGGACGATAAACTTGCACAACAATTTGCCACAAAGCTTGGAGAAAGGTTTCAGATAAAATCACTAGGCAATGTATCTGTTTATCTAGGAGTTAAAATTCAGCAAGATGAAGATGGGAACTATTGGCTCAGCCAAGAAGCTAAGATCCAGCAGTTGCTGGAAAGGTTTAAAATGGACAACTGTGCTGGTGTTAAAACCCCAATGGAGTTAAGTTACACAAAGGATGCTCAAACTGAGCAACAGGCAGAGTTCTGTAATCCCGGGGTTTACCAGTCAACGATAGGCAGTCTACTCCACATTGCACAGTGGACTCGGCCCGATATAACATATGCTGTCAACATGCTGTGTAGACAAGCTGAAAAACCCTCAATGCATGCTTGGCAAGGAGTAAAAAGAGTTTTAAGGTATCTCCAAACTACCAAAAGGTTTCGCTTAAAACTATCAGCAGAGGGCAGCACACAACTTGAATGTTGGGCCGACAGCAGTTGGGCAGATGCTGGACCAGATAGAAAATCAGTGTCAGGAATGGCGATAAAATTTGGAAATGCACTAATTGGTTGGAGATCAAGAAAGCAATCACTTATAGCTTTAAGTTCAACTGAATCTGAGTTCAATGCATTATCAGATGTATGTAGAGAACTGGAATTTTATAAGCAACTGGTACAAGAATTGTTTGGAGAATGTTCCCTACCTATCAGAGTGTGGGAAGACAATCAACCTTGTATTAAACTAGCTAAATCAGGTCAATTCAAGGCACACACAAAACATTTGGATATCCGTTATCAAAATGTATGCCAAAGTGTAAAACAAGGTTTAATTGAACTAAAGTATTGTCCAAGCCAAGAAAATCTCGCAGACGGTTTTACAAAAGCTTTGAGTCCGCAATCTCATAAATGTTTCTGTTCAGGTTTAAATTTGAATTAAGGTTGGTACAGCTCAGTGTTACGAGCGAGAGGGGGTGTTGGTATTAAAGGGTTAAGAAGCTCTAATCAAGACGCTCTAGTCACTGAGCAGCTGGAGGTCGTTAAGCTTCCAGGAAAGTGAGTTTGTATAAATAGTCAACTCACTCGTGTGTCTTTCCCTTCCCCTTTTCTCTTTTCTTTTGGAGTGTGTTTGCTGAAATGTGTGATTCTTCACCAGGGTTTTTGTTTTGTGTAAATAAACCTTTTATTTGAGTTCCAAACCGCTTGCTCCAAGATTCCTTTATTGAGAAGATGCTGACACTCCAGCCCTTCTTGAGCCGCTGTGCGAAATGCTCTGCTGTAATGGAACATTGTGGCTTCGGAAGCGCACTGGACATTTGATAAGCATTAAACTAATTAAAGTTTAATGGGACAGGTCCTATGCAAGCATCTGCAAGAAGCTGAATTCCCCTATCCTTGCTCCCAATACCTTGGCTTGATGTCTGTTTCCCAGGAAGAAGAACTCCATCGTTATTAGGCAGTCACTCAACCCTTCCCTTCTATGTATCCTAGAAGAAGCTCACAGTTGCCTGAAGTCTTCAGCCATGGTTGGCCATGGGAACAGGCAGCAGCAAAGCTCTTCAAAGTGCATAAAACTGGTGCTTCATATTTTCCCCAACCGTCAACCACTGCTTGGTAAGAGAAAGCCCTTCTCCTTTAGGCCTGAAAGTGAGAGAGAAAAAACCTTCAAAGTGACTCCGATAAGCTGGTAACAGCTGCTTATGTTCAGTAAGTGTTACCAGGCAACCACAATTCTAATAATCATATATGATTTTCCAGGCCAGAATCTCTTAATCAAGTGAAGTCTGTCAGTACCTATTCTTAAGGTACAGTCATTTGCTTTTTTCATACTAAGCACACACATATATCCCCATCATGTATACAAATGGAAGTAATTAATTTAATTTACATGACCTTGGCTTCAAGTGGCCATGATTTGTATCTATGGTTTAGGGCAGTAATGCTTCTGAATACCAGGAGCTGGAAACCACAGGAGAAGAAAGTGCTTTGTGCTTGGCTCCTGCTTGCAGGTTTCCCACTGGCATCTCGTTGTCCACTGTGAAAACAGGATGCTGGACTAGACGGGCGATTGGCCTGATCCAGCAGGATCTTGCATTGCAAACACACATTTGATTAGGCAGTTATTAGCGCAAACCGTATTCGCCAAGTAGTACCATAGGTGACAGAACAGAAACAGCTTTTTCTTAAAAGAACTGTGGATTTCATTTTAAAAAGTAAGCTTCTGGAACATCTGAAAAGGCCTGAAAATGAAATGGTAGAACATTCTGTTGTAGGTTTCTGCCCTGAAAAGATTGGGAATTGCACATCTTGTTCATTACACATTCGTTACAAATGGTTTAATATTTTAAGCAAAGTAGACAGAGGCAGACCCTCCAAGTGTCCCTATTTTCCAGGGAGAGTCCTGGATTTACAGAAGCCATCTCAGTTTCTGATTTGATCCTGGAATGTCCCACTTTTCCTTAAGAAGTCCCTATTTTCATTGGAGAAATGTTGGAGGCTGTGAAGTTTTGCAACTTCCAAGCCAAGGAGATATGTAACTATACAAGTTTTGGAAGACATCTGAAGGCAGCCCCATAGAGGGAAGCTTTTAATGTTTAATGTTTTATTGTGTGTGTGCTTACCTCTCTGTCTCCAGACCCACATGGGCTCCCCCCTTCCCTCTTCAAGTAGACTTTGACCCAGGAACTAACTATATACACATAGGAGCTGCCAAACTAATTTCTTGTGGTCAGCTGTTCCACTCACCTCCATCATGTGACTGCTTTTTGCAGTGTCCCAGACTCCAGTGGACCACCAGAGCTAACTATGAATCAGTGGTTTTTCAGGGGCAACCACATTCTGAATTTAAAAAATCTGAACTGCATCTCAATTTTGCACCACTGAATGAAGTTGAAACAAGCCACAGTAACAGAATGAGCCCTCAGAATAACTTTTACAGTGCAGTGTCCACAAGGCCTGCCTTCAGGATTGGCAGAGCTGCCAAGCCCAAATGCTAAGCAGAGACGGTTAACTCAATTACTTTTTATGGCTCGTATTTTACCATTTGTGCCTGTGAGAAGGAAAGCAGAGTCAAAAAATACGTTCCGCTCTGGGTAATGAAACACCAAACTGTCAAGCCAGTCACTCATTTGTGCGCAAAGAACATTGCTGATGCAAAACGAATACGAAAATGTGTGCTTTTTATAAAGCATGCTTGAAAGGGGTTGGGGTGGCTGTTCTTAATAAAATATAAACACCCGAAGCAGGTTTACTCTTGCAAAACCAAGGGAATCCTTAACATAAACATTGAAGAAACCTCTTGGGTTGAGATGGAAGAAATCAAGCTATTAACATCCTTTCTCCTGAGCCAAGTCAGGCTATAAGGGGGCAAAAATATCTGCTTTCCTTGTAAAAATATATGAGCGCTGGCTGCTTGGAGTGTGGCTTTTCACCTGAAGCCTAGTAAGCAACCCATCATGAATCTCTTTGCTTTCTCGAGCAAGCCCGGTGGGTATTCACCACCAAGGTTCAAATTGCCACAAAAGCAGCCTAGCAATGCCTCAATAAACTCAAAAAGGGCAGCGTCTCTCATTGTTCTGAAAGCATTACTAGGAGCAAACTCGGAGACCAGAGCTTAGATGTTTAAAGATGATGATGATGACTGCTCCCAGTACCATACTATAATTCACATGTACCAAAATAACACTGAGAGGCACAAAAGATGCAATCAGCAGCCACTTCAAAGTGTAAG
The DNA here is from genome assembly GCF_965112155.1 of Podarcis liolepis. Taxonomy (NCBI): domain Eukaryota; kingdom Metazoa; phylum Chordata; class Lepidosauria; order Squamata; family Lacertidae; genus Podarcis; species Podarcis liolepis. The sequence goes on along the minus strand of NC_139556.1, from coordinate 35,702,059 downwards.
TGGAGGCATTAAATGATGGGATGTGCTCTCTCTCATGTAGAAAACCGCCCACACGTTCAAGACTAGCACTTCCAAGGCTAGGCTACAGCCTGCTCTCTGACAATACAGTTTAATATGTGCAGGTAGTGTTCATTAGTTTTTATGTGGATGCACCTGAAATATCAGCTTGGGTTTAGTAAGCAAGTCTTGCAACATAGTCCAATGCTCCCAAACTCATTTCAAATTAGCATAGTTTACAAAGGGTAGGTTATTACTCTGTTGTTTAGGGAGTGTGAGGTCCTGCCAAACCAAGGTGTGATTTAGCATGTCATCCAAGACAGGCTAGTGCCTAGAAGCAAATAAATGGAAACTACATTCTTTGTCACCATACTGGACCTCAGGATATTGGCAAACCAGAGCCTAAACACAATGTCAGGACTAAGATTGAAATAGCAGATTTGTCAAAAGCCAGCTTAATGCTTTGTGCTGAGTATCTATGCTTGATATTCACCAATTTCAAAGGCTTATTTGACTAAAGATGCCAAGACTCATCAGGAAATATGCAAATAATAAATTTTGGAGATCATCACAAAATGCCTTAGTTAACTTATCCACACATAATTTCAGGCATTCATTCACCAAATGGTAACTTCCCGCAGTGGTTTGTGCAATTGCATGATAATAAGACAATTAACTGGATGGTTAAAGATAACAATTTTACTACATGTCTGCACCTGATTGGTGGTAAAATTCCATTTGACCAGATAATAAAAATGGAGAAAAATTTTGCTGAGGAAGTTTGGTCATCTAGAATGCACCATCTCTGATGCTCTGCTAATTGGTGAAGAGAAATGTATAGCTCCCCAACATCTTACGATTTCCAGTTGCATATAGATGTCTCCTTGCTATTTGGCTGAATGTTATGGAATATAGACTTTCAACCTGGTTTGCTTGCTTTTTGGTACCTCATGGCACTCTCAAGACAGCTCACAGTTAAAACAATATGCTATCCATCCATATGCTATCCATTGTTCCTAAGACATTCTGGGAAGTGTGGCTAGTGCGACCAGGTACAAGGCTCTTTCCAATGTTCCCACTGGATGCATTTCCTGGCAAGACCCAATATGGTAAGTGGCAACCCCTCCTAAAAATTTCAGAGACATTTCTCCCCTCCTTAGAAAAGCTATAGAAAAATCAATCTTTGTTTTTGCAATGGGAGTATTTTGGGAATCTAGAGCAGTATTTTTGGCCCAGCCTTGAAATCCCCACTCAGCCATGAAGCTCAATGGGTGGATCTTGGGCCAAGCATTTTCACTTAGCCGAATGTACTTCACATGGTGGGATGATAAAATAGTGAAGTTGGTGGGGTGGGGCCATCTTTAGCTCCTAGGAGAAAAGCTATGAAATTTAGACTTAATCTTCTTAAACACGACTCTCTATGTCAACAAGAAGCTTATTTCAGAGTGGAGATGATTTGCAAAAGCAATTTGTAATATGGCAGTGGAGCCCATCAAGTCCACTGAGTGCACCGAGCCAGTGGCGATTTGGGGTGGGGAGAGCTGGGGCAGGACACTCTGCGGGGCCTTCAGGGAGTCTGCCTGCCTCCTCCCACTCAGCCACCCTACAACTGAGGGGGAGGCAGAGGGCAGACCGTTTGGGGCAGCGCGGAGCCTGTGGGTGCCCAAGCTACCACATCACTCCCAGGAGAGACTTGTGGCTTGGGCCCCGCGGTGAGTGCCGCCCGGCAATTTGTCACCCCCCTCAGTGGTGACACCCGGGGTGATCTGCCCCCAGTGCACCCCCTCCTCCGCCCACGCACCAAGCCCATAAACATGCATAAGTTAGGCTTCTGCTCAAAGTACAGAACCCAAGCAGATACCACCTAGGAGAATCCCAAGACATTAATCAACCGACCATGGGCCAATAAAATAAACAGCCCAGTTTTATAGAACTTACAGTTACAGAAGTCTCTTAATAGGAGTTTTATGTACTAGCAACCTTAACTTGCTGTGTTCAGCATTGGATCTTAAAGAAATCTGAGAGAAGATTTTAGGATATGCAATACTGAAAGCATAAAAATGTCAGAGAATTATTTTATTATTGGGAGGGGGGGTTGGCATTCTCTTCATATATCTCTTCCTGAACATCACTGTTTTTCATTTAACAGATAATTGAGCTTAAAGGTTAAGCTTTAAAATACTCATGTCTTCAAGGCTGAGGAGTCGGATTCTAAGCACTCAAATGACTTCCTTTTTTTTTTTTTAGGAAAAGTTATTTCTGTAATGGAATGTTCAGACTGATGATCCTCTTCGAGATGGTTTATGATGTGATCAGGAACACTGTGCATGACAATCTTCGGTGAGTATATTTTCTCTATCACCTGAAGCTATTCATGAATTAGAGGCCATTTACACACAAATCTCAAGTCACGCAGTCGTAATATAAGGCTTTCTAATATTATCTTGTTCTTGCCTTCCCACGTACTGCTGCAATAGATATAGATATAGATATAGATATAGATATAGATATAGATATAGATATAGATATAGATATAGATATAGATATAGATATAGATATATATGAATGTTGCAAAAAGGCATATATGTAGCATTACTACTCTGTATAATTTTCTTCTCCAAAAGCAAAACTCGAAAATCTATTCTTCGCTCTTCCTTACTACAACACTAAATGGACAAAGGAGTGAGCAGGTTGGTTGTTTAAATCTGTTGAGATTATCTGACTGTCTAAAAGTACAGCTGCTGTACACACATATTTATGGAGAGGAGCTTTCGGATTCCTGAGTACATTAATTTAGTTTTCATCCGGATTTTCTTTTCTGCTGCACTTTCCAGGCACAGGATTGTGCTTTAAAGCTCTGTGTCGGAGCAGTTTTGTTTTGCTTTTGTCCCAGTATGTTCCCTAAGAAAACCTGCATTTCTTCGATGAATCAAAGTGTATGGCATTCCATAGTAAAAGATTGACATTTTCTCCGATTCAGCGGTAAAACAGGTTTTCATGGCAAAAGTGCCAGGATCAAAAAATAAAACCGCACTTAGACACAGAGCTTTGAAGCTAAGACCTGTGCCTAGAAACATGGCACAAAAGGAAGTCTGGATGAGACACTAGTTGGCCAACTAAGGTCCAATTAATAAAAACTAAAGTTAAGAAATATTCACTCAGAAAAGGCACAGAGTCTTAATATAGGAAGAAGTAAGCTACTGGTCTAAACCACAGAGCCTAGGGCTTGCTGATCAGAAAGTCGGCGGTTCGAATCCCTGCAACAGGGTGAGCTTCTGTTGCTCTGTCTCTGCTCCTGCCAGCCTAGCAGTTCGAAAGCACATCAAAGTGCAAGTAGATAAATAAGTACCACTCCGGCAGGAAGGTAAACGGCGTTTCCGTGCACTGCTCTGGTTTGCCAGAAGTGGCTTAGTCATGCTGGCCACATGACCCGGAAGCTGTATGCCGGCTCCCTCAACCAATAAAGCGAGATGAGCGCTGCAACCCCAGAGTCATCCGTGACTGGACCTAACAGTCAGGGGTCCCTTTACCTTTACCTTTAAGCTACTGGACTTTTTCATTGTAGTAGACTTTTCATCACCTGAGAAAATATCTCTTCCTTTCTAAAATATACAGCACAGTTTGAAATAGGAATTGCCTGGTTTACTTCTTGGAATTTCTCACATAGCAATTCTATCCAAGTATCTTTTCTCTCTATGCAGCTATGACATTATATTCACCAGCTCTGGACGTGTGATAACAGACCAGTGAACTCTCACCATCTCAGAAAATTGGATCTACATAATTGTTATAGATACTCTGAAGAAATGTCCTACATATAGAGAATTAATGAATGAGGGGGGCACGTCTTACAAGTTCAAATCTACTGATATATAGATGGCACACATTGATATAAAACTCCTTTCTACATTTAGAATTACCCAAATGTACATATAATTCTCTGTTTTCTCCATCAACCTTCTTCACGTTTTTTGTTAACCATTATCTTAAAATTAAACAGCAAATATTTCTGAGATCCTATTACTGTACTAATCAATCATAAACTAAATATATTATGAATAGTCTGTTCAACATAAATCTTGAATTGTTATCCTTAAATGACTTGTAAAATATAACAGTGCCTGTTGCTTCAAAAATCTCATTGATCTTCAAGACATACCTCTACAAGGAAGGTAATTATTATTTCCAGTTTACAGATAAATAACTAAGCCCGAACTTAGTTATCTGGAACTAATGAGAGGTGAGCAAAAGATCCCTTTGTCTGTTACATCAATTTTCTCTGGTGCAGATTGTGCATTCACAGCCTCTGACTATTGTTAAGAAAGAAGTGAGATGTAACCTCACATGTTCCTTCCCCAGGCCTGGCAGAGAGCCACTTCTTTTGTTACCTTAATAGCTCATACTTAGAGGGTCATTACTTCACCAGGAAGCTAGCCTGGCTATTCAAGGAACTGGATCCACTGCTGAACAGCTCTTATGGTCAGAAAGTTCTTCCTGATGCCTAGTCGGAATCTCCCTTCTTGAATTTTTTTTGATTGAAAGATTAAAAGTACATAATTGATGGTTACCAGATTTTTTCAATGAATCTGGGGACCCTTTTTTTTTTTAAGCTGAGTAGCAACAGGGAGTCAGTAGTGGGGATGGTGAGGCAAAAGATCCTGGGCCCAAGCACACATGCATATTGTATAAAGGTGCAAAGCCCTTCTTTCGCACCCCATGAAACATAAATGCGCAGAGTTTTTGAAAAACTGGGCAAAGGCTGGCCGGCTGCAACTTCCAAGCCTCCCCTGATCAGTCAAAACAAAGGGGGAAGGGGGCAGGAGATTGGGGGAGGCGTGGGAGTCAAGGGCGGTGGTGCGCCATTGCCCAGGAGGGGTGCAAGGTGTGCGGTTTCTCTGCTAGGCAAGGTACAAAGCCCTTCTTTGGCACCCTATGAAACATAAATGCAGAGCTTTTTTTAAAAAAAGCTCCCAAGCCTCCCCCAATCTCCTGTCCGCTTCCCCCTTTGTTTTGACTGAAGGGCTTTGCACCTTGCCTGACAGGGAAACCGCTTGCCTTGTGCCCCTCCTGGGCAACAGCTGCCCACCCGCAACTCCTGAGCCTCCTCCGATCTGTCAAAACAAACGGGGAAGGGGTCAGGAGATGTGTACTGCCGGATGTCCCCGGTTCCCCTTTGGCAGTGGCGGCGGCAGCGAGCAGCTCCTGAAGCCAGCCAGAGCCAACTGCGCTACCAGGCTGGCTCTGGGCTGCTGAGGCTGCTGCTGCCACATTTCCCAGGGACAGATTTGCAAATCTGGGGACTGTCCCTGGGAACCGGGGACATCTGGTAACCCTAGCATAATTATATGTGCACTAAACATGGTGAGACGTAAACAAAAGAGAAAGAAAGACAAAGAGAAACAGCACTTGTGTAGGTCCTATCCTCCAGAGCAAGAGAAAACAAGCTTGCTCCATCTTCCATGTGGTAGTCCTTTGCATATTTGAAGATGGCTATCACATCTCCTGTTATCCAGGCTAAACATACCCAACTCTCTCGACCATTCCTCAAAAGGCTTGGTTTCTAGACCCAAGTTCATTTACAATCAATTCTAATAACTATGGATTCTATCAAAGTGACAGGCACAAACAAACCTTCATGAAGTCGTAAACAAGAAAAGAATGCTAAGCTTAATGAAAATAATAGATCCTCTGCATATTAGTCTTACATATAGTCTTGGGAAAATGGGAGGCGGGGCTAGAATGCTATGAAAAGGCAGCACTAAAATAGCCACATGCTGTTTCCTGCTGCTTATACTGCTTTCCATCTCTTTTTTACTAGCTCTCATAAGGGTTTCTCCCTCCCTCCCTCTCTCATGAATGTGTTGCACCTCCAGATCTGTTTTTTTATTATTATTCCCAGACTTTTTTTTATTTACTCCCAAGCAGTACATTGAATTTACATCACAGCATATTATAGTTTTATTTAATGGGTGAGGTTCCCTCTCTCTGGCTATGTAGATACACATTTTCAACTTTCTGCCTCAGAAAGAACCCCGCCGTGGAAAATCCAATCAAGTTTCAGTACTAGCTGTTGAGCTTTATTGCTGTTGTGATTTCCCTCCGTTCCCAGGTGAAAAGTCGTTTCGGAAACTTTTAATCCTTTCCCAAATCCTTGCATTTCAAAGCAAAACATATATGTTAATCATAAGCTGTTGTAGCATTGTTTCTTCTCTTTTTTATATATTAAAAAAAATGCTGAAAAGACACCTTTGTCAGGGGTCTAGACTGTGTCTGCAGTCCAGAAGGTGGTTGAGACTTCATTCCCCTTTAAATCACTGGGACTTCATCAAAATTTCATATTGAGTTGTGGTCCAAAGATTCTTCATATGGAATGGTTGATTCTGTCACAAATGGTGAATTTAAAAAATGCATAAAATTAACACTGAAAAACTTTTGCAATAACTGAACTTTGTAAACCTTTTGTGGCCTGGGACTAGTTCCTATGTCTTGTTCCTCTCTAAGGAATCAAGTTCAGCCTTCATGGCATTTAGCCATGGCTCAGCATCCTCTGAGGTTAAACTTTAGACCTCTTGGAAGCTTGAAGGTTCCCAAACCTTCTCTGAGTTACTAAAAAAAAGCTGTATCTGCTATGACTGTTTTAGCAAACTCTTCAGCATACCCTTTGGGTGGTTTATCCTTTGTGGCCCTTTCAGAACTGCATACTATACACAAGTCTTTCTTGCTGGGCAGGCCATAGGCCTCTTATATACCTGCTGAGATTGACAAGGCATCTGACCCTCACCTGAATCTCATAGTTCTCCTGTAGCTTCTTCTGATTAGTTATCATTTAACTCTTTTCTTCTTTCAGAGACCTTAATGTGTCAAATGCTGCTCACCCACCAAGAAATATGCTTTGCCCCTTTTGTGCCTGTTTTCTGTTATTCCAAGCTATTATAATCTCCTAATGCTCTACTGAACATTTCAACTTCTTTTTTTTAAAAAAATGCTCCTTGTGACAATTATTTTAAAATGGACTTTAACAGTACTATAAAGCAATGAAAAGAGTGTTCAAATTTTCAGAGTGAATGCTTTCTCTTATTTCTTACATAAAAAAAGTAATTTATTCAATAGAATATCTTTCTTCTTTATGCTGATATTTGTTTGCAATTCAAAGGAGGTCAATGATTTTAATATTACTTTAAAGAACATAGTCCAGCCATTCAGAAATGGCGGGCAAAAAGGTTGCCCCATTTCACTGAATCATTGAGTTGGAAGAGGGTCATCCATTCCAACCCCCTGCAATACAGGAATCTTTTTGCCCAACATGGGACTCAAACCCACGACCCTGAGATTAAGAGCCTCATGCTCTACCAACTGAGCTATCTGTTTTCCTGAGCACTTATGCAAACCACACTTTGGCCTTCACAACTATATCTCTGTGAGGTATGCAGTGTGGAGAAATGTTCGAAATATTGAGTCTTGACTGCCTCTGTTAGAGAAATAAAGTCCTAGTTTACCTCTTAGTGCCTGCATACGGCACCAATAAGTAGGTGGCATCATATCGCTTTGTGTCCACTTTCTGGGGCTGTGGTACAGATTAGGGTTCACAGCAGCATAATCAATAGCTCCACTAACTAGACTGGCCAATTGTGCAGTGTAGTTCTTAGCTGCCTGGTGCAGTTGCACAGAAGGCAACTACAGCAACTGTTATGTGGGTAAAGCAGTAGAACTAGAGTCAGTTTGTTGGAGGCAACAAACATCAGCCAATTAGCTAACAGAAAGGAAAGCACATAGACTCAGTACCAGACACCAAGTACTTCCCCCACTTCTAATTGTTCATGCATTGACACCCTATGCCCTTTTAAAATGTGGGGTTTTGGGGGCATTATTGGGTTGTTTTTGTTTTGATTATATATTTTGATTTTGCTCTGTGAACCGCCCTGAGACCTCTGGGTATAGGGCGGTATATAAATTCAATAAAGAATAGTAATAATAATGCATTCAGCATGCATAATAAGGAACTCAGTGATGCTGTGGGCAAAGCAGTATTAACGAGGTACATACCCCATGACTGGGATTTCTCCAAAAATTCAGAAGACTGTACGGCACCCAAGTTGTCATGCCATAAGCCAAGTCCAAACGTGGTTTGTTCACCCATAATGTAAAGCATGTTGGATAACTGCTTTGTCCGGCCTTGGTGCATCATAGCTATGTTTCTTAAAGCTCAGAAACCTGGCATTGGGTGGAAGGTAGCAACTCAAATAGCTTAATAAAAAGGAAGCTGCTTGTGGGTCTACCTACCTCTATGGAGCGCTGCCCTGTCAGGATCTGGGGGTATGAGTATCCCACTCCCGGGACCCACTCAGGCAAAGAGGAAGTATTATACGTACAACTGGTCCTATTAAACGTCTGACTGGCTTGGCTACTCGCCCTCAGCAATGTGTTGTTCAGGTACAGACTGAGCTGCTCCCGAATTGCCTGTTCACACTTAGTGACTTGATATTCTGCACGCTTGCTTCCCAGCACAGCTACCTGAGTAGCATCAGTCTGGTTCTCCTCCCAAAGCACCAGGCCTGATGGAGACAATTTCTGCAATCATATCACAACAGAAATTCATATTATGTTTATTTTAATTTTGCAGACACATTTTCTTAATTCAAACACGCAAGAGTTTTAGATGCTTGTGCCCCTGCCTTCAACTTTGCATGAACAATACAGTGGGAAGGGGAGGGTTGAGCTGCTGTGAGGAGGGATTTGAAGTTAATAGGAAATAGTTTTGCTCTTGGAATCACTGAATTATTTCTAGGGACTTTGTGGCCGCACCATAATCGAAAACCTTAACTCCTTAGACAGTCCTTTACACTTGAGGTGAACGGTAATGCCTGGAATTTCGAATAAACTAAAAGGCCTGCTATAAAAGAGCGAAGCTTATTTCCCCCTAGTAAACATGCTGATATTTGTAGCTGATGTACCATCCATTTAAAGTCTTATTTTCATAAACCCTCAGAAATAGGCTTTGGGAACACAGTTATTGCTGGATGCAGTATTGTGGATCAAACCTAGCAAAGCTCACTGAAATACATTCACCTCCTTATGCATGCTAGTTTTGCAATTTCAGAGACTCCTGGTCAGGAGCTCTCTAATTCCAAATCTTTATCTTCTACAGTTGAGTCCCATGTGGAAGCTAATTCTTTTTGTTTATTTCAAACTGCATTAAAATATCCAATGTTCTAAAAGAAACCTCATCCTATGGTTGGATTAACCAGTAGGCTGGGTAAGCTTTAAACAAAGGTCCCAAGCCATATATGGAGACTTTAGTGTACAATTGTTATCTAAAAGTGCTACCAGGAAGATAGGTAGGGCTGTACAGTTCTCAATTTGGTTTTAGTCAAAATTGTTTCAGGACTTGCTTCAGCAATGTCCTTGTGACAAAAGGATTCTCCAAGCCTTCGGATGCAGAAAGGATAGAGACAGTGAAGGCACTATTGTAATGGAAGCTTTCAAACAAAGCTTTCAAAGTTTGTTTCTCAAACTTGGGTCCCCAACTGTTGTTGGACGGCAACTCCTATCATCCCTGACCACCGGTCCAGCAAGCTAGGGATGATGGGAGCTGTAGTGGGACAACAGCTGGGGACCCAAGTTTGAGAAATACTGCTTTAAAAAGAAGCTATAAACACCAACACATTTTTAAAAGGGGGTCATCACTGAAGAAACACAGGAGCAGTTTTGGAGGAATGGATTCTTGGAGATAAATAAGTGAATGGTGTCAATTATGGAGAAATGTCTAGTGCATTTGGGAAATGTCCCTAGCTTATTGGGGATAAGGAGCCTGTGGCCTTTGAGAGTTTGCTGAAGTGACCTTTGGCTATGCTGACTGGGACTGATGGGAGCTGGAGTCCAACAGCATCTGCAAGGCCACAGTTTTCCCATTCCTGGTGTAAATTAGAGCTAAGTGGAACTTAATCCAATATAAGTGTTAAAACATGGATGGGGAACCTGTGGCCGGCCAGATGCTATTGAACTCCAACTCCCATCAGCCTTTCTTAGCATGACCAATGGTCAAAGATAATGGGAGCTGGATTCCTACAACGTCTGGTGTGCCGCAAATGTTTCATCCCTGACCTAGAGCTTGAAAGTCTAGGGCTGCATGGAAGGTAGAACTTCAAATCAATAACATGCTAAAAGACTCAGTGGAAATAGTCAGTTGATATGAATTGCCCTACCATTCACTTAATGCCATAGAAAACTCGCCCATCTAGTTCAGCATTGTCTACACCAGTGGTGGCCAAACTTGGCCCTCCAGCTGTTTTTTGGACTACAACTCCCATCATCCCTAGCTAACAGGACCAGTGGTCAGGGATGATGGGAACTGTAGTCCCAAAACAGCTGGAGAGCCAAGTTTGGCCATCACTGGTCTACACTGACTGAAAGTGGCTCTCCAAGGTTTCAGGCTATCTGGTGGTGCCAGGGATTGAATCCAGAGCTTTCTACATGCAAAACAGCTGCTCTACCACTGAGCTTTGACCCTTCCCCTTAAAACTTTAAAACCTGCTTTGGTAATGTTTTAAGACAAACATGACTTGGTTTCCAGTTCAATCGGAGGTAATTTCCAAAGTACAATTCTGCTGATGATTCCCACCCCCTTCTAATGTTGGCAAGTTACTTCTAGCACAAGTGCCATGAAGCATGAGACTAAGGAGTAAGTGGGTACAAGTTCAGAAGATCACATTTTGCAAGCTGAAACAACTTCTTTTTTCCATTACATTACAGTCATTCTGAATCACTGTCCCCCTTAAAGCATTCCAAGAGGAAAGGAGAAGGTAAGGAAGTGGTTTAAAAACACATATGGAGGAAGGCTAGATTTTAAACAAAGGCAGTCTAGCAAGGAGACAGAATATCACAGCAATGTCAAATAGTATGTTTGTTTCCTAAAGTTCCCCCCATAGATTATAGCTCTGTCTCTCCAGTGACCACTTCCAATTCTTGAGGGCTCTAAAATACAAGCAGAGCTTTCATGGATATATTGGCAAGAGAGACACTGTTGACCTATGAAAACCTTCTTGGTCATGGTTCCCTTTTGTGGGATGCCCTCCCTAGTGAAGTGCATCTGTCTGCCTCATTTTTTTTTATAACTTTACAAAAAGTTGCTAACTTTATAATTTTATTTTTGCATTCTGTTAAGTACATCAACCCCTTCATGAATCACTGCCTTGCCGTGGCAAAAGGGCTTGAATAACTCGTACACCCCAGGTAGTGTGGTTGCTGACCTTGAGCCAGACATCCTGGAGAGTGAAGTCAAATGGGCCTTAGAAAGCACTGCTAATAACAAGGCCAGTGGAAGTGATGATAGTCCAGCTGAACTATTTAAAATTTTAAAAGATGATGCTGTTAAGGTGCTACCCTCAATATGCCAGCAAACTCAGCAGTGGCCAGAGGATTGGAGAAGATCAGTCTACATCCCAATCCCAAAGAAGGGCAGTGCCAAAGAATGCTCCAACTACCGCACAATTGCACTCATTTCACACTCTAGCAAGGTTATGCTTAAAATTCTACAAGGCAGGCTTAAGCAGTATGTGGACTGAGAACTCCCAGAAGAGCAAACTGGTTTTCAAAGGGGTAGAGGAACCAGAGACCAAATTGCAAACATGCGCTGGATTATGGAGAAAGCTAGAGAGTTTCAGAAAGACATCTACTTCTGCTTCATTGACTATGCAAAAGCCTTTGACTGTGGAAGACAGGAGGGCCTGGCGTGCTCTGGTCCATGAGGTCATGAAGAGTCGGACACGACTAAACGAGTAAACAACAACAAAGTACATCAAACATATAAACCCCCTTTCCGCACCACAACCCCAAACATTCCATGCATATTATTATTATTATTATTATTAATCAGAGTGTTCCGGTCAGGTAAGTAATAGTTAAGTTTATATAATACTTCTTCTGGGTGCTCCATTAGGCCCACCCACAGGGAGGTGTCTTCCTCCCAGACCTGCTCTCATTGGCCAATTTGAGGGCAGGCCTGAATTTAAGGTCCAACCGGTGAGGTGAGTGTTTCGGCTATCCTGCTTGCTGGAGAGCCTCAGTGAACAGGAACCTGCCAGATTGCAGGGTGAGGTGTCATTGTGCCAGGCCACAATGCTGCCACAGCAAGAAGGTGAGCAGACTTCTCAACAGGTTGTCCCAGAGTGAGTCGTGGGTTGCTGGAGATGCAACACTGTTTCTTCCAGCACACTGAATGAAAATGTCCCAAACAGTTTCATAATCATCTCCGCTTTTTGCATTCTGCAATGAACTAAGATATTTTGTCAGTTTGTCAAAGGAGGTGTCAGTAAAGCTCTAGAGATCAACAACTAAAAACAAATTCAACCCCCCCACACACACTTCTGAAAAAAACAAACCACATCTAAGTATATAAAGGGAAATAACTTAATGACAAGGTACAGGTGTGAGATATTCCAATACTGAAAAAACCTTTTGAGGAGTAAGTTGCTTGGCAAACCACTACAGGTGACATGTTTGGTATCCCAAATTGCGAAAAGAGATCTGAATTATTATTTTAATCCCTGATGTAAAAATGGAAATAAAATCAAATAAGTGTGTGATTCTAACTGCAAACATCCCTCACTTTCCAGTTTCCCAGTGATCCCAGTTGCCTATTTTGGCTCATTATAGACATCAGGCCTACACATTTCCTCATCTAAATGCTTGTTTTAAATACAGTCATACCTTGGTTGATGAACAGAATCCATTCCGGAAGTCCATTTGACTTCCAAAACGTTCACAAACCAAGGCACAGCTTCCGACTAGCTGATTGGTCCCAGAAACAATGCTGAAATCTGAAACGAATGTTTGGGTTCCAAAGAACATTCACAAACCAGAACACTCCTGGGTTTGCGGCGTTTAGGAGCCAAAATGTTTGAGTCATAAGGTGTTCGTCAACCAAGGTATGACTGTACTTTTTAAAAATATTATATTGTTTTAATTTATTAAATAATAATAGGAGTAGTAACAGTTATTTTATTTTTGTGCAGGATTTTCAAACCTCGAACATATGCAAAACTCCTATAGCTGTGCAGAGATAGGAAAGTCGCAGAGGCAATATTGTGCACTGCCAGGAAGTTTGCATATGAGGAATAGCCATAGCTTGGTGGTAGTACACCTGCTCTGCATGCAGAAGGCTCCAGGTTCAATCCCCAGCAGCTCCAAGTAGGGTTGGGAAGAAAACCCTGGAGAGCTGCTGCTAATCAGTGTCAAGAATATTGAGTTAGATGGACCATTGTTTGACTCCAAAGCAGCTTCCTATGCATTCATGAATTGGTGGAGACAGAGCAGCAGTTTCTCTTGAAATAAAAAAATGAAGTGAATTCAATTATTTATCCATACGAATTTGCTTTGCCGCTGTATTTTTTCACCCTCCTACTTCAAGAGTTTCAGTAGCTTAACTTACGGTACCTTAAAGAAATCAATCTATCTGTGTGCGCCGCTGATATAGTCAACAATGGATGCTGGTGCTTGAAGAAAATAGTCATTTCTGTAGAAATTTATGGACGCTATATCTGTATGTTCATGCCGTTTGCATTCATTTCGTACTCTGCAGTAATAAAAACAAATAGAAAACAAACAAAAACATTGTGAATGGTGTCTGCTGCCGTAGTTTGAATATGTGAAGCTTTTGAACCACATGGCGATTAAACCTGTTTATGAGCACATAAATAAATATGTAACCACATAAAATGAGGTCTCAACATGAAGGCAATAGGGAACACATTAAGAGTCCAAGACCTGAAATGATTGGTTTATGTAGGAAGATATCTGTTCTTTGTGAGAGGGGCTGTGCTTCTAAGCACACAAGAAGAGTCCTGATGGATGAGACCAAAGGTTTATCTAGCCCACAGACCCTCCAAGTGTCCCTATTTTCCAGGGATAGCCCTGGATTTACAGAAGCCTTCCCACCTTCTCATTTGATCCCAGAATGTTCCGTTTTTTCTTAGGATGTCCCTATTGTCATCAGAGAAATGTTGGAAAGGTATGGTAGGACGTCCCTATTTTCATCGGCGGGTATGAAGTTATGTGATCCCTGAGCCAAGGAGGTAAGTAACTATACAACCTTTAGAAGACATCTGAAGATAGCCCTGTTTAGGGAAGCCTTTTAATGTTTTGTTATGTTTTTATATATGTTGGAAGATGCCCAGAGTGGCTTGGGCAACCCAGTCAAATAGGTGGGGTAGTAGTAATAATAATAATAATAATAATAATAATAATAATAATAATAATAATAATAATAGAATAGGACATCCCTATTTTTATCAGATAAATGTTGGAGAGTATGAGTCCCACTTTCCACAATGTGCAACCAAATGCCAATGTGAAGCTCTCCCACATTTCTGCTTTTCCCATACCCAGGAAGCCTGGGTCCTAGTGGTTTTCTGCTTGTCCCATACTTTCTAGTCATGGGTCCAAGCAGTTTTGCCTTTGCCCCGCAGCTTTCCTCCAGGAAACCTCCTCTTAAGCACTAAATTAGCTATCTGCAGAACACTTGATTGCTGTTTGTTCTGAGTCAGCACTAAACTGCAAGTTTCCCCCAGGGAAAGCAGAGGGAGAACCTGAGGTGCAAATAAGCCCTAATTGTACAGGTCTGACCTAATATACAGTGGTACCTCAGGTTACATACGCTTCAGGTTACAGACTCCGCTAACCCAGAAATAGTACCTCGGGTTAAGAACTTTGCTTCAGGATGAGAACAGAAATCGTGCTCCTGCGGCGAGGCAGCAGCGGGAGGCCCCATTAGCTAAAGTGATGCTCCAGGTTAAGAACAGTTTCAGGTTAAGAACAGACCTCCAGAAGAAATTAAGTACTTAACCAGAGGTACCACTGTATTTAGAAAAGAGGCACCTTGTTTTTATCTCTTATTAGGGCAATACCATTATAGTGGTAATCTTAGTGCCTTTATCCTAAAATGCTAGCAGAAAGGAGTCGTGTCCTTTGAGAAAGTTTGGCCATCTAACTCAGCTCTGGAAGCAGGGAAGGGGATGGCATCATATGACTCCAAGCAGGAAAGGACGTGAAGCCTTCCAAAGCTATGCAAGCTCTTAAGCTCATCCCCCAAATAAGTTCAGTCTGGAAACTTTAGGCTAACATATGTGTTATGATCAAACATCACATTAAACATTTGGCACTTTTTCAGCTTTTCCATTATGCATCTTCTGTTACTCACTGGAAGCCTGGAGGTCACTAAATGAAAGAGACTGGCTGGCAGGAAAGAGTATTTCCTTCCTGTCTCATTTTCGGCTTGTTTACTTACCATATTTGACGGAACCTTTGTGTGGAATCAATTAAGGATGTTCATTTTTTAAGTGTCTGTCTGCATGGAGAGCTTTCTGTGCTCTTAGTCTTAAGTTTCTAAACATAACTATGAATGCAGAGAGCAGGCTATCTCTGCTGTCTCAGTCAGGAGGAACGTCTCCACCTTGCCAAGTTTGCAGCCCAGCCGCCCACTCCCCTATTTACATACCCAGGCAGAATGTTGCAGGAAAGGACCATGTTTGCATGTGTGTCTTGTGCTGTATGGAGGGCCAGATTTAGTTGAAGAGGGGCCCTAGGCTACTCCACTAGTGAGGCCCCTCCCTATCCCCCACTCTCACAACTAGAAGAAAATGGAAGAGTGTTATAAACAAAATTGAGTGAAGTCAATGATGATGATGGGTATTTAAAATTCTGCAATTCACAATTTCTCCTCTAAAGGGCATAAGGTCTTATTGTTAGATACCATGGTGATTTTTAAAAATTCTGCAATTCACAATTTCTCCTCTAAAGGACATAGGGTCTTATTGTTAAATACCGTGGTGACTTTTAAAAATGCAGAAAATTAACACTGAAAAACTTTTGCAATAACTGAACTTTGTAAACCTTTTGTGGAATAAGCATTATTTTTTAGGAAAATGAAGTTGTAATGTTGTTCTTTTAAAAACCCCGAAGGAGTGTGTCAGCTCAGCCCTGTAGAACAGTGGCATTGCTTGGGTTCCCGTCGACACAGGCAGTCCTGCTTACATGTGCATCAAAAATGGAGCTGAAAAGGGGTGGGGCAGAATGGGCAAATCCTCACTTCCTTGTGTCGTGTAATGAGCCCCACAGTGTAAGTAGCTTCCACAGGGGAGCCACAGAAAGAATGTGGTTGGTCAAGGGAGCCATGAACTCAAAAAGGCTGAAAACCACTGTTTTAAGAAATGGGTGTGTCATCCCTTAGGCCTAAAACATTATTTCTCATTTTGAGATTTTTTTCCAATATCTCCTTTTCATGTTCTAATCCATGATTAGAAAATATTTTAGAATTTTTCTATCCCACCAAATTAGCCCCGTGACTTAAGTAGCGAGCCATACTAATACAATCTCTGGAGTGGAAGAGGCAATTCACAGTTTTAGGATAATTGCTCCCTTTTATACATGTGCCTTTGAATACCGTTGGCTTGCTCTGAAATTAGGATATGCAAAGGCATGAGAAATAAACAGAGAAAATTATTAGTCTGTTATTTTTTACTACCTCGGGTTCATGTTGGGCTAGGTACCCAACTTAAAACACTTAACAACTGAAGAAACAAGGGTCTGCCGAGAAAAGTTCAAGGTTCCAGCTGCTGAAGATGCAATAGCATCTTAATATTCCATAATACTTGGAGCAGCGGGTTTGGTCAACTTCCAAGATTCGGCTGGAACATATGCCAAGTCTCAGAAGACCCCACTAATTACTGAAAGAGAGTGACAGAAATTGGGATTGCTCATCTTGCTCCCCACTTCTGGTTTGCTAACAAACGGAAGCAAAAGAGCAGAAACATTGGTTTAGATCCAAAGTGCTATTTTCCACTGGTTTCCCTCCCATTCCCCTAGCAGTTCATAGCCCTTTTTATTTTTTTTGGCCTTGTGTATGTAGAGCTCCTGTTGTTCGGACCCAGCTCCTGCCAACCTAGCATTTCGAAAGCACGTCAAAGTGCAAGTAGATAAATAGGTACCGCTCCAGCAGGAAGGTAAACGGCATTTCCATGCGCAGCTCTGGGTTCTCCAGAAGCGGCTTAGTCATGCTGGCCACATGACCCGGAAAAACTGTCTGTGGACAAACAACATTGGCTCCCTCGGCCAGTAAAGCGAGATGAGCGCCGCAACCCCAGAGTCGTTCACAACTGGACTTAACTGTCAGGGGTCCTTTACCTTTACCTTTACCTTTATGTAGATAATGTATACTAGGGATGGCTAACTTGTGACCCTCCAGATTTTGCTGGACTACAGTTCTCAACATCCCTAAACATTGGCCATGTTAGCTATGGATGATGGGAGCTGGAGTCCCACAACAGGCTGTGGGCCACAGGTTTCCCTGTCCTGTTTCCAACAAAGTTGGAGAAAAGCAACTACTTATTACACTGGTCAACAACAAATTTGTTGTCTGCATTTTTTCAGTTGATTTAGGACGAATCTGATGCGCTGAATCCAAAATCACATTGGTTTTGCTCAATCAGGTCAAGTTTTTGAGCTATAGCCGCATGTCGTTTTTTTTACGTTTTTGTTCACATGTACGCTTGTGTGGAGCATTTTAGAATAAGTTGGTGGGGGTAAAATGCCATGTCAAATAATTGTTTTGATTGGAAATGATTATTTTAATGACAAGAAGTATTCAGGTCCGATAGTTCTGGGTGATTATGTCGAAAAGGGAGCAGTTTGAAGTCATAAAACCTCGAAATCTTCCATAAATTGGTGCGGCTGTGATCAACAGAAAGAACTGGAGCAGCCTCAAGTATCCTGATCTTCAATCAGCACGTCGTCCTGTGGCTCATTGTAATGAAATTCCAGTGTCTATCTTCGGAGAACTTCCTGACATTAGTGACGAAGATGCCTCCAGTGTTGAAGGACATGAAGAAGAAAAAGTGGTTCTTGAAGATGATGCTCCACATCCATTTTCCCAAAAGGAGTTGAATGATCTAGTTCGCGACCTCAGCTTGTCAAAGGACTCTGCCAAACTGTTGGCATCCAGATTGAAGGGAAAAAACCTCCTCTCTGACAGTGCTCGCATCAGCTTCTTCCGCAACAGGCATCAAGAGTACCTCCGTTTTTTCTCGGAAGAGAAGGACTTGGTGTATTGTGCAGATATTGCGCAGCTTCTGCTCAAGCTTGGAGTGCCACAGTACGAACCCAAAGATTGGAGACTGTTCATTGACAGCAGCAAGCGATCACTGAAATGTGTTCTGCTACACAACGGCAACCAGTTTGCCTCTATACCCCTGGCTCACTCAACTACACTGAAGGAGAACTATGAAGCGGTGAAGTATGTGCTGGAGAAAATTGGTTATGATCAGCATAAGTGGTTTATTTGTGTTGACCTGAAGATGGTGAACTTTTTGTTGGGACAACAGTCTGGCTTCACCAAGTACCCATGTTTTCTGTGCATGTGGGATAGTAGGAACCGTGCTCAGCATTATACGAAGAAGGACTGGCCTGTGCAGGAGGAATTGGTGCCTTGCAAAGAAAGGAACGTCATCAGCGACCCTCTGGTGGACAGAGACAGAATACTCTTCCCACCGCTGCACATCAAGGTCGGCTCAATCAAGCAATTCACCAAGGCTCCGGACAAGGATGGTGACTGCTTCACTTACTTGTGCCAGGCTTTTCCAGGATTGACCATGGAGAAGTTGAAAGCTGGCATCTTTGACGGTCCTCAGATCCGTCAACTCATCAGAGATCCAGAGTTCGGAAATTCAATGAACGAAGTGGAACTGGAAGCGTGGAAGGCATTTGTTCTGGTAGTGAATAACTTTCTTGGCAACAATAAGGCCAGAAACTATGCAGAACTTGTCAACAACATGCTGACTGCTTTCAGAAACCTGGGCTGCAACATGAGCGTCAAGATGCACTACCTATTTTCACATATGAACCGGTTTCCTGAGAACCTGGGTTCAATGAGTGACGAGCAGGGGGAGAGATTCCATCAGGACATGAAAGAGATGGAGACCAGGTATCAGGGTCGCTAGGACGCAGTCATGATGGCTGACTACTGTTGGACTCTGAAGAGAGACCTCCCTGGCGCTGAGCATTCCAGGAGTTCCAAGAAATGGAAGTTCAAGCCCTGAAGTTTGAAAAATGGTGAAGCAATGCCCACCATTCAGTTTACAGTAAACCTGACCTGATGGAGAGAAACGGATGCCATTTCCTGATTCAGCAGTGCAAAAATACCCTAAATCAGTTGTAGAAATCTAGACAACATTCAAAAAGTAAAAAAATTGTTGCCCAGTGTTATTTTTTTAAGGTCTACATTGATCTCAGAGCTCCCTTAATGTCCATAAATATGAGTAGTGGAATCTTATACATATCTACTTGGAAATCAGCTCAATTAATTCCAAGCAGACTTACTCCCAGATAAGTATGTGTTATATGGCAGCTTTATTTCATTGACATATTTTGCAAGCAAACTCGTACAAGGTTTTCTTGTGTCTGAAATGAAACAGTGAAAGTGTTTTTTGTTTTAATTTAAAAATATAGCAAAATAATTAGAACCGACTAAACAGAATTTATGATTACCCTTTTAGTCCTGGCATTTTCTAGCAATTAAAACTGGCACCAGAGTGAACCCACTGCAGTTCATTCATCGACACATGAATGCAAAGTTCTTTGAAAAAGACTCATAAACCCACATGCAGTCTGTGCCTCCTGAGGTTTGTATTTGCATTTCTGTAATACCCAAAGACGTATAACACTTTCTGTAGCCAGATAACTACACAGTCTCATCTGCATGGTTTATTCCAGCAAGCACATGGAATATCATGAACTCAAAAAATGTGACTCTGAAATTGAATGCAGAAGTTTACAAACTTGTGCGGGGCACATCTTCTCTTGAGACTTGTGCATTTCTCTTAGTGCTTGTGCACTATATGCTTAGTTAGGTGAATCTCACCCATTGACTGTAGTACTTTGATATCCTTGATACAAAATTCAGTATATAAATCCTATGAACTACAGGCAGAGATACTGCATACAGCATAGACTACCATCAAGAGGCATCACAAGTGAATAGCTGCGGAAAGGATATAGCTAAGATTCCATTAGGCATCTCCATTCACCCTCAAAATCGGGGTGATTTTCTTTACACAGTAAGTAAGACCTAAAGAAGTAAAAGGAAGAAACTAGGTACATTCTGTTCTGTTCTGATGCAATCACTATATTTTAGAGGTGTGGAGACCAAAAGCTGTCAGAAGTATTATCTCTGCTTAGCGAAGAAATTGCAAGCTGCCATTCTGATCTCATAAGCATCACTGAACTCTTCAATAACTCAATACAATTTACAGAAAACGATCCTCAAATCCTCTCTTTTACAAGAAGAAAGTTGAAATTCATTTTGCAGAAAATAACAGAAGAGAAAAGCAGGGCATTGCCAACTGCCCAGTAGTAGAGTCAGGGAAATTAGTTTTCCTCTGTCTAAAAGACCTTCTAGTACCTAACTTGGTTCTTTAAAATTAACCTTCTGGCACAGGGATACCCTCCACCCTTCCAAATTAATCTGGATTTATGTGTAGAAAAATGAGAACCTTCAAGAAATCAAAACTGGCAGGTTAGTTCGTGACTACATGCCAAGTCTGGTGAATGCCTGAATAGTGCTATACTTAGGGCAGAAGTGGATTTAGAGCAATGCGACCGGTTTGCCCACAACAGGCACCCAACCTCGGGGGCACTGCAGGGCACACCATAACTATGTTGTAGAATGGAAGGAGAGAGGCAGGATGCCAAATTTTGGCGTCACACAGCAAGCTGCTGAAATTTGAGACCCCAGTGTCTCAAAATGAGTGAAAGCAAGGCACAAACTTATGACAACTCAACAGCTCTCTATGCTTTCCTAGGGAGGCTCACATGACACTGCAAGAACCACCATTATATAACTGGTTGCAAATGTGCTGTTTGTTTTTTTAAAAAAGCGAGCCATCAGCATCAACACGAGCAACCTTTGGAAGACCTGAAATACACATTGACAAAAGCTGTGAAGGCCTGTCAGTTCTTTGCAGCTAGAGCAAAGCATTGACTCTCATCTCATTCCAACTAATAAAAGACGTATTCATTTGACTTTCTTCTTCTTCTTCTTCTTCTTCTTCTCATCATACAATACTTGTACAAGTGCAGTTAATTGGTTGTGCCTAGAGTTTGTTTTCTGTATTGACATAGTAAGAGAAGTTCATGGACTCATTGCTTACAGAACCAGGAACTGCAGTGTAATTTGCAGTGACATTTGAACTCTCATGATGGAAGTAACAGGTCAAGAAAAAGACCCACCTTTTCCTAACACATTTAAGGGTCTTGAAACCCACCCATACTGATTTCTTTCATAACTTCTTAACAAATGCTTGCATGTAACTGCAATTGGTTGCTATATCTCCTTATACTAATTGTAACCATTTGAGGTCGGTCACTATGATGCAATGAACAGAATCTATTTTTACAATGGGCTTTTACTCTTCTGTGCTGTTCATAGTTTATTTGTTTACATCTTACATACTAATGGTATTATTACAATGTGTGTTTTGGCATATAAATTCTTGGACATTTTGTACACTGTGGGTGCCCTAATCAATTCCTATCTCTACAATTCCCATGGTAAGGGAGAGACAACTTTGTCAGTTTCAGTTTATCACATTTTTCTTATCTTCAGTTCATCAGATTTCCACATTGGATTGCAAAACAAACAAATCATGAAAATTCATCAGCATTTTCATTTATCCTAAGGCACCCATTTTTTGTATACCATTTTCTCTAATGTACCACATTTCTGCAAGTGATTTTTCCCTAATATAATGCATTCCTGTACATCATTTGTCTCTAATATATGCATTTTTGTACAGTTTTGGGTTGGAGAATTTTGTATCACAGAAATCAAAGAAGTGAAAATTTCAAAAATGGCTGCACTTCTGTTCATGTATTGTTCTGGGAAGTGGAAATCTGATACATTTGCTTTGAAATATGAACTGAATCCCTCCCATCCCTACCCATATAAGTGTGGGACCAAAGGCAAGTTGTGTGAGGTCAAGTAGTGGCCAGGACAACACCTTATCTTCCTATCTCTCTCTCTCTCCCTCTCTCTCCCTCTCTCTCTCTCTTTCTCTCTCTCTTTCTCTCTCTCTCTCTCTCTCTCTCTGTCTCTCTCTCTCCTATCCATGCCCCTTTCAGTCTCTCCCTCTTCCTCTCTACTCAGGAGCCAGTCAGGGCAGGGGCAAATTGGTCTGAAGGGTCACTTGTAAAGGGGTTGCCCATCCCCATCTTCTTCGATTGTTCCAACAATTTCATCTCCACCAGCAGACCTCCACAACATTATATTGCTCCTGGAAGGGAAGAAAGAAGCAGAAGGGAAGGGATGGACAAATGGGAAATGATTGCTGTTGTGGAATGTCTTCCTCCTCCTTGTTGCTTCAGTTTCGCCTTCATTTTCTGCAGCAGCACAGGAAATGACTGCTTTTCAATACATTTTTCATGGCTCTCACTCTCTTCAGCAACCCAATTTGATTTTATCAATAGAATATTAGATTTGAAAACAGCTCATGAGCTGAGAGGAAAGCAGTTTTCTCTAGTCCCTCAGACTGCCCAGTTTTACAGGATTGAACTTCATTCTCAGACACAAAAGAAAGGGAAAGTTTATCTTGTGCCTCTGGGCATTTCCCATTATCTGAGACTAACATTAGCAATAACTTTTCAGAAGAAAGAGGGAGAAACTTGCTTTCACAATGGATGGACACATCAGAAATATATTGTGAGGCAAAGGAAGCTTTCATGGTCTATAACAAGGATGGGAAACAACGCTCTTCCCACTTGTGATTCTTAGCAACTGGCATTCAGAACCACAGTGGAGGGAGTCCATAGACATCATGGCTGGGGGACATTGATAGCTTTTGTTGGAAATGCAATAGCAGGGATCATTCAGTTAGTAACCTAAGGGGGGAAATGTTTATAGCTAGCCCAAGTGTTACCTAGCAACCACTCCGACTGGCATGAACTTTGCTGAGGTAACTCAAGTTCTGAGTTCTGAGTGTGCTTCTAATGGAGTTTTCCCCTCTGGGTATGATTGTATGAACTAGACCTGAAGTAAAAAAGTCAAAATCTCTCAATTCCTTTCCCCTCAATTTTTGTGCTGTTTCCGCCCAGTGAAAGCTTATCAGGATTTCTTTCTTTCTGTATTATTTAAGAGGACTTTGCTAACGGCCTTATCCTCCATGCATTTGTCTAACCCCCTTTTTTAAAGCCATCAGAGTTGGTGGCCATCACTGCAACAAGAACAAATGGCATGCACTTTCATAAACAAAAGCAACTTCTTTTGGTGCTAACTTGGAATAAGGCTTATTAGTAATCTCAAAAGTGCCATCAAACATATTCATCTCTGACTAACACAGCTTTCATATTACAAAGGCCAAAGAGCTTACTGAAGAACTTTCCTCCAACATACACTAGTGTCCAGTCAGAAATTGGTGAAATGTCTGGGAAAATCTGTGTCAGTCAGAGACGAATATGAGATTTTGAGATTACACTGCCCATGGTGAGTGTAGATTCTAGTGATTTCCATTCTTGTTCAACAACTTTGTCCAAAACTAACATAAGCTGAACTGGTGAGAATTGAAGGTACATATTTTCTGGCCAGTTATGGGCATTTCAGGTGAAGGAAATTCACAAAGCATCTGCCCTTGTTCTGTCTTTTTCAAGTTTATTGCTGTATTTGGTCATGATAGATATTAGCTCTACCATAAGGCTGAACTAACTTGTACCATTTGTCAGATTACATTAAGGCCTCACTTCAACATAGAAAATTTAATTATCCTAAAATACCTAATGTGGTACACAAAATAATGTTAACTGTCATGTCAAAATTGCTAAGTAGATAGATACAATGATTGAAGCTTGGGTTTCATTAGACACTATATTACAAAGAGCTGTACTGAAAGATCTATTGAGTACAGTCTCACTGACAGAAGTTAATTTGCAGCTTTCATTTAAAGAAAGTTCCCAAATAAGAAAATATCAAACTTGACACTCCTATTATGGTTACAGTTTTTTTAAAAAAAGAAATGTGTCAAGCTTCTTCAAACCACACAATAAGCAAGGGCTAAGGTTTTTTCCATTTTCAAAGCCAAACTTAACATATTCCGCAGGCATATGCTATGGCATGATGCTAAGTTTAAAAGCGACCAGAGGTCTAGCTGTAAAAGAAGTCACAGAGGAGGATGTGAAATGAGTTACGTTTTGGAAATAAAACATCTTGCCAGAGATCTGGGTGCTCTGGTCCTGCCAGCTGCCACAATGTATGAACACACCATATAAATAGTTGTGTATATAATTACACTGATTTGCAATGAGAAACTTGAAATAAATAAAGAGACATAAGAAGGAAGTGAAAGCACCCGTAACTATAGCCGAACTATGGATAGATCCAAACTTTGTCCCTTAAAAATCAATGGGATAGGATTAGAAAGATGAAAACAAAAGAAAGAGACACTACGGCAGTTATAAAAGATTCGTAAGAAGAAGTAAAACAATAAATATAGCTACATTACGGATTGGATCCAGATTTTGCCGTACTTAGGGTTTACACTAAGTACAGTGGTACCTTGGATTACGAACTTAATTCGTTCCAGAGGTCCGTTCCTAACCCGAAACTGTTCTTAACCTGAGACGGGCTTTCGCTAATGGGGCCTCCTGCTGCCGCTGTTCTGCCAGTACACTATTTCCGTTCTCATCCTGGGGCAAAGTTCTTAACCTGAGGTACTACTTCTTGTTGGAAAGGTGCCCAACAAGTCTTTTGAGCATCTCTTTGGTGGTCCCCTCTCTGGCTGTAAATCTCCCTTAGTCCAGAGAGACCGGTAATAAGTGACCCCCCTCTCCTGAGAAGAGCACACTAGTCTTCTGGTATATCATAGCAGAAGAAAGACTCAATCGTGGTTCTAAACTACTTTATTTACACTCTTATAATACAGAGACTCCATCAGTACGTCTGTGCTCTCTGAACACCAGTACAGAACTGTGACACACTCAGAAGTGAAACTAACTTCCAACAGTACTCAGACTTCCTGTCTCACACTCACTCAGACATGATGTACACAAAACATAGTACCACTGCTGGAGCAGCTCGGATAGATAAAAATCCTAATACTTCTGCGCTAGCGGAGTTTGTAACCCTAAGTGTTTGTAACCCGAAGCGTTTGAAACCCAAGGTACCACTGTATAACTAACTTTGCTTCTAACCCAATATGCAATTTCAAGAAGTCTTGTCCATTACCCTTCTTCACACTGTAAACATGTGTGAGCAACTGGTTCCTGGCTATGTATCTCAGAAGAACCTGGTGTGAAAAATGAAACAGTAAACAATCCGTGTATACTGTGTTCTTAACGGCTTCCCAGTTGAGTCAAAGGATAAAATGCCAAAGGTTATTCATACAAACTCTGGAGTCATTCTATTGAGCCACTAAAATTGCACTGGGAATTCCTCCCAGGTAGACTCAGGCTGTCATATCACAGGGTGTTCCTTGTCAGCAATCATCTTTGCCACTTCCCCCATGCCTACCCAGGGAATTCCCAGCCACTGGCCTCCTGAACGTTTAAGAGACATTGATCCCTCTGAAACATAACCCTATGGGATCCCATGGCACAGCAGTGGCTCCCTGTTCTTTGTCACATCGTTAAATACTAAAGCACTCATGTTTTCTGATAATTCCACAACACTGTTCTACCTCCCCAGTAATCTTAATATCCCATGCCAGAGGCTACCTGTATTCCACACGGTGGACATGAATTTTAATTCTGACTAATTTTTTTAATGAATGCTCAACATATATTGTTATTTGACTGTTTGAATATGGATGGATGAATGGAGAGGTTTTGCAAAAGACCTTTGGCTGTATGCATTAATGATTAACTATTCATTAATGCTAAATCAAAATAATAAATGTCATAAAATCGTCTGTTGAGGTGGTGCAGGGGAGAGGGTCACATCAGAAATGCGGATCAGGAATGTGAAAGGATGTCTTCATTCCAACTGTTTTGCACCCTGCTCAGCCAACGGCAGATTTTTTATGACACGGCCTCAGAAGTTGCCCAAACTAGAGTTCTTGCAGCAGTGAGAATGCAAACTCCATTCTGAACAGATGGCGATTGCTCAACTTTAAATTTCAAATTTGCCCTTTATTACCTAAGTTTAAATGAAGACAATAATGCCCAAAGGGCTTTCACAGGCTAAATAAATTCCCCCTGCTGCTTCATGACCATGCTGGTTCCACAGGGAGTCTGTGATACAAAGCATAAATATCCTTTTAAAGAAAAACAGGATGGTGAGATACCAGCTGCATTGTCATTTAACCAAACGATAAACTACAATCCTAATTATTTACATGTGAATCAAAAGAATTGATACAGTTCTAAATGGAAACTGCCTTGGTTAACTGAAAGACGCAATGCTACCCATTGTGTATATATGCCATCAAGAAAAAGATGTTCTTCTAAGGCAATAATCCCTTCCTGCCAAAAATAAAAAATCATAGGGTCATAGAACTGGAAGGATCCTTGGACGTCCGTGCTCATGACAGGACTCCTGCAGTCCCAGGAGCTATGACAGATGGCTATTCAACTTCTTTTCAAATTCTTCCAGGGAAGGTTGGGCTGTAGCTCAGTGGTGGAACATCTGCCTAGGTTCTGTGGAATGTAACATAAGCAGTCAAGTACAACACTTCCTGTTTGCCCAGAGTGGACACACGGGGGGGGAGAGTTACTCCAGCCAGGAGGACTTCCTGTCACACCTATCTGGAGCTTCCTCCCCCTGCATGTGACCAGGTAGATGGGCGTGACCCTAGGAGACCCCATAAAAGGACCGGTCGTGCAGCCATCTTCCCTTGTTGTTGTTGTTGTTCTTTTGATGCTGATACTGATGTATTTTGCTGTCTGCTGGCGCTCAGCCAGCAGCACATGGGCTCATTCCCATATGGGATGAGCTCAAACTGTCTTCTGTAACTACAAGCTTAAGTCTGCCTTCAGGGATCCAACTGTGAACTGAATGTGAGTAAACTTCTTATTACTTTTAAAAGAAGATTGTTGTGTCCTTATTCTTTTTAGGAGGGATAAAAGGGGACTTACCAGAAACAATACCCAGATTGGATTGCTTAAGTAAAGAGATTCAAACAATTGTACCAACTAGCTTCCTGCTATACACTGGGGAATGTACTCTGCTCACAAGCGTGAGTGGGGAAGGATAATATTAAATCAATATATCCTTTCCTAGTATCCACAACATTCTCACAGGTTCAATCTCCAGGATCTCTGGGTATCTCTCGGAGAGACCATCATGCTATCTGTCATGGATGCTTTAGATAAGATTCCTGCATAGCAGGAGGTTGGACTAGATGACCCTTGAGTCCCTTCCAAATCTAAGATTCTGATTCTGTTATTCCTGCCTGAAACCCTGAAGAGCTTCTGCTGCCAGTCACTGTAGATAGCGCTAAGATAAATGGGCCAATGGTCTGACTCAGTATAAGACACCTTCCTAGGTGCCCCCCCCCCAGCATCTCCTGGACCAATCTCCACCACAGTTAAATAGCTCTTACCCTTAGGAAGTGTCTCCTTGCAATCTTCATCCATTAATTGCAATCCTGTCCTCTGGGGCACCTGGGAAGAAGTCTGCTCTATTTTTAATAATTAAATTTGTATACTGCCCTTCAGTCAAAGATCACAGGGTGGTTCACAACATAAAAATACAAAAGGAGAACACAAAATACATAATAGAACAAAAGCAGAAACCAACCAATAACTCCCACCTCCCTCAAACACATTTATAAGGCTATAGAATGTTAATCAGTCGATGTTAATATAGAGAAACGTTGTCATCTGCCCAAAGTCATCATGTTAATGTATTTCGCATACTGTGCGTAACAAATTATATCATAGGCTAATGAGTAATTCCCAACAAATGCTTCATACAACTACCTAGGTGTGCAGTGCAAAGGTGCTAAATCATCCTCTACAAAAAGTGCCAAATCATGCTTAGCAAACACTGCATCAAGAGCTGGAAGAGTGCTATTATACTCAACATATTCAGAGTCCATGACATGCCACTTCTGGAAAACTCAGTGTTTCTGAAAGAGCCCTTTTAGATGACAATCTGACACTTTTGTAACATGCACAGCTCAGCCCTTTTCCAGTGCATTACTTAGAAATTCTTCAGTGAGAACTCTTTGATGTATAAAAGGCAGAATACATCAGCACTTTTGCAGACTGTAAGTTTAGACTTGCTGATCTGAAAACCTTTGATAGCTCTTGTTCATGGCAGGCAGAACACATTGACCATGAATCATTGCCTTCGCAAAACACCTTTGCCAACACACCCACAAAGACGCAAGAAGCATAAATGTGATGAAGCAGCTTATATTTATTAAAATATAACGGGGGGGAGTCTGGGCAAAGGAGTTATCCACAAAATGGGGGAGGATGTGGTCCCTCCCACCTCCGAGGAATGTTTACTGCCGCACACTGTGACCACACAGCAAAGGACTGTAAGGAAATTATTCCTCTTTCCTGCACTTGTGCACTGGAAGCCAATAAGGGCACTTTGGCCCCACTGGCCCAGTGTTCAGTGTGATGTCATGCATGCCCAACCCCAAGGGGTGGGGCACCCCAAGTCAATGGTAAAGGGAAGGACCTGAGAGTGCCTTTAAAACCAACTCTTCCTTAAATTCTCTCAGCTGCTTGGCCTACCCACATTCCTCCCCTAGGAGAAACTACTTGAGAAGGAGGAGGTGAATGGCATTGTAGAACAGAACTGCACAATATTGCACACCACAGGTCATTGTTGCCACACATGATTTGGAACTTGCTAATATTTCAACTTACATATTGTACTACGTTTGCTAAAAGTGTTTTGAAGAAGGCTGATCTAGGCAGTTTGAGACATTATACAAAAGCGCATAGTATGGTGAACTGTAGGTGTATTTCACAAGTCTGTGCTTTGCTGTTTCAGCTCCCGTTTTTATCTACCTGCCCTGTACTTTATTATCACATTCCGAATACCCCACTTTATATGCGTTGAGAGATGAGTCCAGCTTGGCTCCGATTTATATAAACTATTCAGTTAAGACAAAGGCATGGGCTCTCTGCTAAAGAAATAGAAAAAAGGAGAAACTGAAGAGGAGGGGAGCAAATTCAACCACATCATTCATCCTGCTGTTTGAGGTTCTCAAAAAGGCAACAGAAGGAGATTCAAATGCTGCAGAACAAAAGCAATGAGTTCTAATGAAAAGCAGTGTGTTATAATATACCATCCCTTTTTTATTTTTCCAGATTTTACCATGACTATAAAGCTTTCAGATTAAAATTCATAAGATATGATCCAGTTATTTTATAAAGCTTGACTCAAGGAGTTATAATGGCATCACATTTTAAATGTCATTCCCTTCCACAGAACGATGTGTGTGTGTGAAAGAGAGAATGAACGAGAGGGGAGAGGGGGGTGGGGAAGGTAAAGGCACACGTTATCTTTGGGAGTCAATTTTCTTCCTGGTCTACAGTTGCTCCCAAGTTGAAGGCAAGGCTCATACTTCCTTCCTCCTCCAAGTCATTCATGGGTACGGTGGTCCTGTGTTCTATTTTAAAAGGACAGTTCTATTTTTAAAGAGGATAGTGCTCTCTCTGAAAGGATCCTCTCTTTTAGGGGTCAGGAACCTATGCTCATCCAGATGTTATGATGATAGCCCCAGCAAGCATGACAAATGGCCAGGGATGATGGGAGCCAGAGTCTAACATATCTGAAAGACTAGAGGTCACCACTCCTGCTCTGTCCAGTCCATGTCCAGTTCATTCTCACTTTAAAAATAAAGAACCACAAGAAGAGAGAGCAGGAATTTTGAATTGCCCATCAACAATTAGCACCAGGCAAATAGTCTGAGTTGTTGTTGTTGTTTAGTCGTTTAGTCGTATCCGACTCTTCGTGACCCCATGGACCAGAGAACGCCAGGCACTCCTGTCTTCCACTGCCTCCCGCAGTTTGGTCAAACTCATGCTGGTAGCTTCGAGAACACTGTCCAACCATCTCGTCCTCTGTCGTCCCCTTCTCCTTGTGCCCTCCATCTTTCCCAACATCAGGGTCTTTTCCAGGGAGTCTTCTCTTCTCATGAGGTGGCCAAAGTATTGGAGCCTCAGCTTCATGATCTGTCCTTCCAGTGAGCACTCAGGGCTGATTTCCTTCAGAATGGAGAGGTTTGATCTTCTTGCAGTCCATGGGACTCTCAAGAGTCTCCTCCAGCACCATAATTCAAAAGCATCAATTCTCCGGCGATCAGCCTTCTTTGTGGTCCAGCTCTCACTTCCATACATCACTACTGGATTATACCAAAGGCCCATCTAGTGCAGCATTCTCTTCTTACAGTGGCCAACCTGGTGCCTGTAGGAAGCTCTCAGAACCCGCAGTCGGCCTGAATGGTGAGAATTACTTTTTTAAAAAGATGTTCAAATTTTTGTCATGTCCAAATACATGTTGGCCAGATGTAAAGCAGCAAACTGGGAGAAGACAGAGAGACATGTTTGATGCCTGTCTGAATCCAAGACTGAGGCTACAGAAGAAACAAGATCCTTTTGGGGTGTTGATGCTGCAAACCCCTCCATCGGAGGCTCAGTTTGTCTATATATGTAAATAAGCCATATATCATAAAGACACCACAGTCTCTGCACTACTCGGAGATTGGGGTGGCATGCAACAACATTTAGTGTGCAGAAGCCATCATGTGCCATTTCCAGTTCTGTAGTCTCAGATGTTTTGCATTTGTTCCCACCAGTGGAAGTACAAATGAAAAAGAGAACTGAGTCGGTTGGCGGTGAAGGAATGGTTCCATTTTCAGTTGCAGAGACAAGGCGGCAGCCAACTCACAAAGCTAATGATCATATCTGGAGATGGTCCAAAAGTTAATGCAAGCCAAACTGAATAGCTGACAGTTTGGCCAAACCTGTTAAGTCTTTTCTGAAGTCTGAGTTAGGGTCACCTGGCAGATACCATTTCCTCCCTGCCTGAAATGCCTCCTACTCAATCAGCCATTTTTAAGGGACAAGGAGACATTGCAGTAATAGACAATTTAACGGCAGACAGCTGCCAAAGATCAGATGGCGCTAAAGAGTTTGGAGAGGGGGTGGGAGAGCGGAACGAGGATAAGTCAAAGCTGGAGAAGATGCTCACACCTAAAAATATCCCTCAAATCCTGAAATATAGCTGAACAAAATCAATGCAGCACCCCTCTATGTGCATTTCTTGTTATAGATCTATATTTAAAGGTCCCGTGTTTGCGCTTATGTGTATGAAACTGGCCCTGCCCACCTTGCAGGTAGTCGTATGCCTGCATGAGTTCAGGACTTTGTTTGTAATGTCAGCCCTGGAAGTTGGCACCACTGACAGCCATTCCTCTACTACTCCTGGCAATTTCTCTGTACTGGAAATCAGGCCTGTACAGAGCACCAGCTTCTTATCCACAGGCCTGTCAGATGCACTGTTTGATGCACCTTGCCTAGTAAGAGGTAAGATTCAAAGGCCAGTCCAACCAGCTTCTGTACATACCTTTGTCTTAGGCAACAAGATGTCTCAGACCAAGCTTGGAGACATATAAGCAAATAAAGAATCCAAGAATTTGCAAAAATGGAAGGCAGAATTCTTCCTTCTCTATCCCAAACACAGCCATTCATCAGTAATCTTTCTTTGGCTAAAATTTAAAGCACATAGTACATCCCAGCGTCATGGAAAAAACACAGGAGAAAAGAGGTAGGAAATTGTGGAGGAGAGTGTGAACACCTGAGATATATCCATATATAGATATATATGTCACAATTGGCAGAGGGTAATTTAACTGATGGCACAGGTTACCCTTGTGCATATTTGAATAAGTCAAACTGCATTTATGCAAGAATCCAAAGCTCCCATTACCCCACATGCTATCACTGATTTTTGATCAAGCTCAAATGAACAGAACAATATGGTTATTTGGGCTGTGCAAGGGAATCGCAACACCTGGGCAGGCAAAGTATTACCACCCTCTTGGAATGGAACATGCACATTAGGGACCTTACTCCTTTTTGGATGTTTATTCTATCCCCGCCACCTCATTCACACCAGACAGAAAAAGCATGTGGGGGGAAGCAAATAAAGGAGGCATTTAAAAGCGTTGGATGTGTCCTAATACAACATGTACCACTGTGGCGGGAAGATAAACAGCATTTCCGCGCGCTCTGGTTTCTACCAAGGTATTTCATTACACCGGAAGCAGTTTAGTCATGCTGGCCACATGACCCGGAAAGCTGTCTGTGGACAAACGCCATCTCCCTCGGAGCACCGCAAGCGAGATGAGCACCGCAACCCCATAGTTGCCTTTGACTGGACTTAATCTTCCAGGGGTTCTTTGCCCTTTACCTTTACCTTTTATCCATAAATCAACTAAGTTTGGATAGCATGTCATCGCAACTGGAACAAATGGCAAGTGCTACCCTGTAAAGGGACACGGGCGGTGCTGTGGGTTAAACCACCGAGCCTAAGGCTTGCCGATCAGAAGGTTGGCAGTTCAAATCCCTGCGGCGGGGTGAGCTCCCATTGCTCGGTCCCAGCACCTGCCAACCTAGCACTTCAAAAGCACGTCAAAGTGCAAGTAGATAAATAGGTACCACTCCAGCAGGAAGGTAAACAGTGTTTCTATGCGCTGCTCTGGTTCACCAGAATCGGCTTAGTCATGCTGGCCACATGACCTGGAAGCTGTACGCCAGCTCCCTCGGCCAGTAAAGTGAGATGAGCACCGCAACCCCAGAGTCGTCCACGACTGGACCTAACGTTCAGGGGTTCCTTTACCTTTACCTAAAGAGTAGATTATCTAAGATGGGTCTCCAATCCCGTATGACTCCTGGCCTGATGCTAGCTAAGCAAGAAGGCTTGTGCGTTCTCTTCAACACCACCTGCTGCCATAATGTCAACAAGAGTGGTGGAATAGAAACCAGCCTTCAGGTGTTGGCACAAGTATCTCAGGAGTTATAGGATGCCAGGTTGGGAGGAGCTGGAAGTTGGTGAGGTTGGTTATTGAGTTGGGTGCCAGGCTTTGGATTGGTTCGAGAATTATATGTTAGTAGGAGTGCTTGCTTTGCTTATAATAACTATGCTGTTGTATTCAATGTATTCTGAAATTGCTTGAATCAGACACTTGGAAAAGGTTGGAGCTTTTGCAGGCACTCCCCAAAGCTCTGTCTTTTTCAGGTTGAGCAATCGTATGCTTGTGAAATCTGGCTATGTGTCATTATTTTATTCCTTCAGAACAGGCATTTTATAAAGGTATATACGACCTCCCATTCTCCCTCTACACCTCCAGAGCTCCACTGAGATCTTTCTGTCCCAATCTTGCTTCAGTTGCACGGTCATAATTTTTGTCTCTTCTGATTCCAAGCATCATATTTGTCCTATTAGAGTTCTTGGGGGCTTTTTTCTTTCCTTTGAAAGAACAGGCTCCGAAATCATTTTTAATATTTTCCCTAAAAAGCACTGTGATCTAATAAATCAGACATAACCTTGGAGAGCAGAGATATTCAGCAACCCTCAGAAATCTCAGACCTTCTCTGCCTCCTCAATTGGAAAATTAGGATAACAGCTACAAGCCACGGAAGGGGAAAGATTAAATATTTATGCAACAGTTTAAAGAGCAACTATCGTAAGTATTACTGCAGTGCTGAGAGCAGAACAGTAGTACAAAGAAGAGCAAAGCTGAGGCTGAAGCTCCAATGAACTCCAGTAAAAAGGATGCAGGGGGAGTCAAGCAGAAAAGAAATGGTAGCATGTTAATTATGAATATAACACTGAAAATTAAAGCAAATGAATGCAGAGTTGCAGTGAAGAATTTTAGTCGCTTTTCCAAGCACCATTAAAGGCCCCAAAGTTGAACAGAAAAGCCCCAGAACACATCTAAACAGTGGTAGTTAATATCTGAAAGTGTCTGTGCATTTTCAGGATAGTTCTTTCAGACATCTTTAATGCTTCTCTGAAAGCAAAAGTGGTGACATACTTATAAGCTTATGGCCCTATTCAGAAAAAAATGCCTCTGTATCAAAATGTGTTTACATATGTTGGTCTATGTCGCAATATATTGCTATGATTTGGCCTCTGTGGATGTATTATTCAAGTATTCCTTTATCTGATTCTTATTTTACTGTAAATAAAAGTATTTTTGCACTTTATAAATGCCTGCTTTCCCTTGTTTGTGGTTGCTGGGTTTTGTGTTAAGGATTGTTGTTGCCTTCAGGTTTCTCATGTTATTTTATTACCTAGGCAGACTAACAAAGTCAGAATTGCAGCAACTGTTGCACATCACATTTGTGGTGTCTGTTAGGGCTATGCATCGGCTCTGTGTGTCCCCTGAAGCACAAAGTCAATCCAGATAATTCAGGGTAGACTTTCACATGACCAAAGTTAGATGGTGCCAGTAAAAAGGCATGTCAAGCCATGCCAGATCTACAGTGTTGTTGTTGTTTTTCTGCAGGGGGCAGAAGTCTGGCCCCAACTGTTGACGAGGGACACACACTCCAAAGGCAGAAAGCCTTCTTCTCTTGGTGGTGGCAGCAGTGAGGGAATGATGAAAGGGAGAAAGTCTTTCTCCCCTTCATGTCCCATGCAGGCTTTCTTCTCTTGGCAATGACAGCGTGGAATGATGAAGGAAGTACTTTCCTTGACACTCCCTCTCCTTCCTTCTCCCTACCTGATAAACTGCTGGGTGGAAGATAGATCACTGTTGTCAGAGGACAGATCACTTTCAGAGGACTTCACCTCCTTTTTCTTTCACTCAGTCTGTTTCAGAACCCCATTTATTTGCCCTTCCATACTCCTCCTCTCCCTTCTCAAGGGAACCCCCTGGTTTATAATGTTTATATCACTGCCCTGACACTGTGAGTCTCACATCTTCACATTCTTTCCTTATACTGCTGGCCTCCGTGGATGGAGAAATGGAGATATGTAATGTGATGGTCAAGGGCCCCCATGTTAAATAGTCCTACATATTATGGGAATGGAATATGGCGGCACTTAAATAGCAATTGTAACATGTTCTCTAGCCCTGAAACTCACAGCTACTGTGAGTCCATCACTGCTACAGCTAGGAGGATTTTGTATTCCACCATTAATAATAATAATAATAATAATAATAATAATAATAATAATAATAATATTTTAAAGGGCATGGGGAAAGCAACATTTAAAAAAGAGGCAAAACACCCGAACACAGCACAATGATATGGTACGCTGTCACAAAACCTTATGGTATCTACGTAAACATGATGCACTGCAGCCATAAAGTCAAACAATTATTATACAAAAACAACAGTTATAACAATGCAAAGTGGTCAATCATATACTCAACATGACAACTTTATTACAGCGCTCAACTGAGATTGTAAGAGGAACAAGCAGCACACATAATTTTGAAGGAAAAGAGTAATGGGAGACAAGGCGAATATATCAAGATTTTTTTATTCGAAACAATAATTACATTCAAAGGCTATAAACATATATACACCAGCAAGACTACAATGGCACATCATAAGATAGAATGACAACTTATTGCTGAGGCTGAATTAAAGAAGCCTTGCGACAGTCAGGTGAAAAGCTTTTACTTCCTCCTAAAAAGCAAGCCTTGCCACTATGCATAGGAAAGGCTCTCTTCCTCAATATATAGAACCCGTAAGAAACTGAGAACGCCTGCATTCATTGTCTTCTCACAGACAAAAGCACCTTATCACAGGCCAACTAAAATCTTCATCACTGCCAACCTTGTTCTCTGCTACCTCAGAGGGTGGGGCTGCAACTCATAGGCTGAAATTACAGGAGAGTAGTTTGGGGTTGAACATTAGGAGAGAAACTTCTCCCAATGCAGTTAACAATGGACTCAGATACCAGAGGGCGGGAATACACTCTCACTTGCCGCAGGTCTTCAAATAGAGTCTAGGCAACCATCTGTTGAAGATGCTGTAGCTCCAAATGCCTCCAAGAGTTGAAGTAGCCTACAAAGCCCCCTCCAACTCTGTGATTCCATGACACTGCCTATAGGGAGTTGGCTCTTACTTGAAATTTATTTCTTGCACTGTGAGATGGTTCTTAATAATAAGTATAGGTGCTGGCTCAAAAAAATGGGAACGATCATCCACAGATGGCTAGTACCTTCCTCTACCTGCTTTTAGCTGCAGATCTGCAGCATGAGTCCCTAGCGTGCGGTGAATCATAGCCGTGTGATTCCAGGACAGATGGCGTGAGAGTTCTGAGTTTTGAAGTGTTAAGTAAGCCCTGCATTTGGGGTGAGAAATCTTTTCTTGGGAAATAAAAATCTCAGAAGCACGGACGTTCATAAAAAGATGAACCAAAGGCGTAAACTGAGACTTTGGTCTCTTTTGTGCTTCACAAAGTCTGTGCAATTTTGAAAACTTTGAGACGAAATGTTCTGACCTTACAAACGTTATGAAAGAAAGTACCTGATTGTGCAATCCTATGTATGTTTATGGGGGGGCGGGGGCGGGAGAGTTCACTTTCCACTTTCCTCAGCTAGAAGATATACCACTGGGCCTTGCAACCTAGGTGTAGATTTTTCTGACAGTACAGCCCCAAAGCAGTGAGCTTTCCTTGCCCTTGTTACCCAAGATAATGTAACAAGAGGTGCTGGTGATTGAATTGGAGACCTTGAATATGCAGAGGTGTGTGTTGCACTTCTGAGCTATCATCACTCCCAGTAGTATCCAACAGGGCCACTCCTTTCATCCCAATGCCACATGTTGCTGCCACTTAGTGTGAGGGGGAGAGAAATCTCTGATGAAAATAGGGATGTCCTACTCAATAATAATAATCATTTTATTATTTTTACCCTACCCATGTGACTGGGTTGCCCCAGCCACTGTGGGAGGCTTCCAACATATATAAAAACATAATTAAACATTAAACATTTTTTTAAAAAAACCTTTCCCTATATAGGGATGTCTTCAGATGTCTTCTGAAGGCTGTATAGTTGCTTATCTCCTTGGCTCGGGGTTGCATAACTCCATAGCCTCCAACCAGAGGCAGAGGAAGGGGGATGCGGTGGGGGTGGTCCACCCCGGGTATCACCACCAAGGGGGTGACAAAATGCTGGACAGCACTCACTGCAGGGCCTGCAGTGTGCCAGAGCCACGCGTCTCTCCTGGGAGTGATGTGGTGGCTTGAGCGCCCACAGGCTCTGTGCTGCCCCAAAAGGTCCGCCCACCGCCTCCCCCTCAGCTGTAGGGTGACTGAGTGGGAGGAGGCAGGCAGACTCCTTGGAGGCCCTGTGGAGCGTCCTGCCCTGCCCCACCCCGCCCCGCAGGTGGCTGGCCCCGCCCCTGGGCGCAGGGCACGTGCGCTGCCCCAGGCGCATGATTGCCTTGCTCCGCTGCTGCCTCCAACATTTCTCTGATGAAAATAAGGACGTCCTAAGGAAAGGCGGGGCATTCTGGGATCAATTGAGAAACTGGGATGGCTTCTGTAAATCCGGGACTGTCCCTGGAAAATAGGGACACTTGGAGGGTCTGGGAGCAGTACATTGGCTCCATGGCTGCACCCATACTGCACTCCCATGGCCTTCCCTCCTCCTCTCAGTTCAAGGCAGCAGCACACAGCATTGGGAAGACAGGAGAGCAGTGCAGCAGCAGCGGCCACTACTGACCACTTCCCTTTGTAACTGAGCTTCTTCAAATCCCGTTTCCATCTGAAGGGATTCCTACCAGTAAAATGGGAATGTGGTGAAAGAAACAGCCCTCTGTGCTGTTGCCAAGACAACCCGCATAGGAATAGACTGTGTGTGTACTGAAGTGCTATATAAATGAAATAAATATTGAAGAAGAACATAAATGAATAGATACACCAAAAAATAAATCAAGGCACTGCATATTGGGAATACAAAGGTCACCGGCAGCAGGCTTTATTCTTTTCAAGGTTCAATCTCCAAATTGCCCCATAGGTCTCTACAACTAAATCGAGATTGGGCCCTTAAAAATATCTCCGAGTACATTCAAAGCTCTATTATCTATAAAAAGCAGTTAAAAGATTGTCTTCAAGTAAAACTCCAAGGTTGGATGGGTTCACTGGCCATTTTTTAAATTAAATATTGATTTACTTGTTGCAATCTTACTTGACATCCTTTGTCATGCTCCAATGAAAAGAAAAGTATTAAGCACAATGGACTGCTGTCCTATCCGCTTTTGTGAGTATTGAAAGGTTGACTCTCCCTGTATTAGGGTCATTTATGCTGAGGCCGCTGTTTCCATCTTTTCCATATTTTTTCCTTGACGTGGCACCGTTGCCTTAATTAGATACATAGCAGGCAGCTATTCAACAGCAGTGGCAAAAGCCACACCTGTTGAATTTCTTCTTACCCACAGCTTTTAAAGGGCATGGGATTCCAGCTAAGAAATGAGGGGCAAATAGCAACCCTAACTGAGAAGTGACAGGCCTTCGTCACTGGGTCCAAGAATGACTAATCTACTCGTGAGATTGATCATTTTGTATCCTTCACTAAAATAATATTCTTGGTCTGTGACTAGGCCCTGTGTCTTAGGATGAGCGATTACTCTGTCAATTACTGGGACAAATTTTGCAGCATAGAATATGGGCTGTACTGAAATGAAACAGAAAGGAAATTATAGGCGACATCTGCAAACCCAGTGCATAAACTGCATCATGATGTGCCATGTTTTATTTGTTTATTCATATTTTCAGCCTTTAAACAAAAAATGATTGCAGGCTTGGAATGATTAATGTAACCAGCATTTGGCTTAATGTAAACAGTGTTAAGAACACAAATAGCCATCTCCATCAATTTTCTGTGGGTGAGTTCACCCATTTAATTGGCTAACATCAGTCATCACGGAGGGTGTCATCACAGACCATTACTTCTGATCACCTCCCAGTTTGGAATCCATTTTGGGGGCTATTTGCCTTCAGTGGTTGAAAAGCTGATGATCCATAGTGATTCATCATACGGTGACTGATCCTAAGCTGTTTCAGTAAGTGATATCAATATATTTGCAGGTGAATAACATAACAAAAGAACTCATCTGTCATTAGGATTGCCATGTCATAACCTGAAGATGTTGCATATTTCTTTAAAACTGTGGAAGAAGTGATATGATGGAACAGTGGCTTCTCCAGCCCAGAGACGTACCTAGGCTGCCTTGTGCACTTGGCAATGAGCTATATCGGTGACCCCGAATCCCTTGCGTCCTTGGTAAAGAGATGTATCAGCACCACAGCCCCACTGCTGCAGTGACTGGATTCCTCCGCCCAGATGAGCCTGTGCACAGAGAAGCAGAGGAGAAACCTGGAGAGAGGTGTGATTTTTGTACCCCCTAGGCCTGCGCCCTTGGCAGGCATCAACGTAGCCAACCCCTAGGTACACCCCTGCTTCTTCCTTGCTCTCCTGGTCCATCTTCTTCCCTCACCTGCTTTATCAAGGAGGACTCTAGATCAGTGTTTCCCAACCTTGGGCCTCCAGCTGTTTTTGGACTACAACTCCCATCATCCCTAGCTAGCAAGACCAGTGGTTAGGGATGATAGGAATTGTAGTTCAAAAACAGCTGGAGGCCCAAGGTTGGGAAACACTGCTCTAGATTACCTTAGAGCAAGGGGGGAAAGGTAAATAAATAGATCAGGGTTGGAAACCAGATGTTCCCCGCTTCTGCTCTGTTTAACCATCTTTGACCATTGCCCATGATGGCTGGGGCTAATGGGAATTGGAGCCCCACAACATCTGGAGGACCACAAGCGCCTCGCATCTGAAACAGAGCATGAGAAACATCACTGACCAGCTGCATTGTTTCTCACTTCCTTGGCATTTCACATTCCAGTCCTCAGCATGTTTACCCAGTGCATTCAATGTGAGTGTCCATTAGACTGCAGCCTTAAATGTAGGCGGATAATTCAGCGTCTCTGGGTTCTAATCCAGCCATGCCTACCAAACATTCTGAATACATATTTTCTTGAATTTCTTTTTCTTTGCCGTTTTTCCATTTTGCCGTGTAATTGGCATCACCTTGTGAACATGGCAAGGCTATTAATTTTCCTAGAATGGAAACCATGGAGAATCTCTGCTACCACACTGACACTTGGCGGATGCAAGAAGGAGCATTAACAGGCATTGAAGTCTATTTTAGCTTGGACCAGATACTTCTGAGCATGCCCCTAAAGCTGATAGATGATTATGATGATGACCTTGTGAGGCTTGGGCTCCTAAAAATGTTTCTTGCCTTGCTATGGCATTGGGATGGCCAGCTACAAAGGAGGGTGCAGTTCCTACACCTTTCCTAGTTGCAAGACAGGAACACATGTTGAGATTCCCCTCGTCTACACAACTATGGAAGATGCAGAAGCTCTGACCTCCTTTTCACATGGCCAAGCTATATAAGCTCCCTAGGCTAGTAACTTAGTGCTTATTTATAGCAAAGCAGATGCTTACTTGCTGCTTATCTGTTTTCATCTATTTATTACATAGCACCTAGGCACCATCTTTCAATAAAAAAAAGCAAATTCGTGAAAATGCAGTTAATTTCCCCTGAACCAGGGATATGGTACCATGGCCCAGTACCAATGACACCCTACCCAACTCTCATGCTTGTACCATGTTGTGACTCACTAACACCAGCCCCTGGTGACCACATATAGAGAAGGGCAGGAGTAGCCAAAATGGTGCCCTCCTGATGTTCCGGAATATAATATCCATC
This sequence comes from Podarcis liolepis, assembly GCF_965112155.1. Classification (NCBI taxonomy): domain Eukaryota; kingdom Metazoa; phylum Chordata; class Lepidosauria; order Squamata; family Lacertidae; genus Podarcis; species Podarcis liolepis. The sequence goes on along the minus strand of NC_139556.1, from coordinate 35,661,328 downwards.
ATCCCTGGCCACTGGACTGGGGCTGATGGGACTTGTAGTCCAACAGCATGTGGAGGGAACCATGTTGGCTACTTGCAGTTTAGAGGATTGTCCAAACTAAGCCACTTGATGGTGGACACTGAGTCAAAATAAAAAGGAGGATATGCTTGAATCCCGTGACTCGACGGATCTTACGCACTCACCATCTTCTCTACATTGTGTTCAGTGTGTGAAAGTGCTTCTATGTTGGTTGTTAGTGGGACAGGCCTGGTTTAGATATGAATATTAGTCACTTGGTTTCTCAGTACATGGTGATCCACAGCTGAATGAGTCAGAGAATGGGCGCTTCCAGACTCTCAGCATTTCACAGGAGCCAGTCAAGCGCATGCAGGGGAATTTATGTCTGTGAAATTAAAGTGGATTAAAGCACTCTGTCTGCTTAACAAAACAAACACCACCACTATATATATATATATATATATATATATATATATATATATATGGATGGAACTGTATTTTGTGGTTAGAAAAGTGCCAGGGATATGCATTGAAAAATGTGGGAAGAACGAATGATTAACAAGAAGTCATATAACACCCTGTAAACAAATTAGGATGAATGCAGAACGAATGCTCAATGTTGTATAACCTGCCCACAAACAAACCAGAACAAATGCTCAATAAAGGCCAGATATCATCTAGCCTCCACACAAACTTTGTGCAAGCACATCAGGATGAATGCTCACAAAGCAGGTTGCCTGGAGGAGCCTACTGTTTGTTATGTCTAAGGTCTGCTGAAATAAGTGGACCTCATCTTCCCATTCTGCTCCCTCTTCCTCCTCTGATCATTCATTGTCGCCCCACCACCAGTCACCTGGCTCTGAGCCTTCTTTCCATGAGGTTCCCTTGGATATTCCCCACATACTGCCTCCTGTTACTCTTCTGCATTCAGCTGTGACATAAAGGTAAAAAAAAGCACCCAGCTTTCAATCACTGAGCTACGGCCCTTACTCATGGAAACCAAAAACTGATCCGTATCCAAAATCCAGACACAATAGGTAAAGACTGATTCATGGCCATAGGCCTACTTTAGCCCATTTTTAGACTAATAGAATTGTATAGTTGAAAGGGACCCTGATGATCATCTAGTCCAACCAAATATGCCGCTGTCTCATACAAGGATTGAACCTGCGATCTTGGTATTATCAGCACCATGCTCTAATCAACAGAGCTAGTTAGGGACTGAGACAGGGTGCAATTTTCTGACATTGGCTCATGTTGAATTCAGTCTTTATCCATTAGCTTGATAATAATAATAATTTTTATTTATTTTTATTTGATATGAAAATCTCCAATGTGTACCAACAGTTCTAGATATTCCTTACAAAATATTCCATCCAAAACATCTATCCCTCTTTATCATGCCAATTACCGGTAGCTAGCAAGATAAGTATGGGGTGTAATGAGCATGTTATATGAGTAGACTGCAGGTCTGTTTATTTATCCTTTTTATACCTAAACAAATGTTGGTTAGGAATAGACACAACTACTTTTTCTGATCCTGTTCTGAGTAATATTAGCATCACTGCTAAGAAGGCTCGATATAGCTTACTTTTCAGAATTATATAGTTGCTATTATATAAACACATTTTCACTTTCATAGGATAATGAAGTGAACAAGATGAACATTGATCCGTTCACACAACTTTAAAAAAAGACTAACAATTTCCAGAACGCAGTTTATTGACTGGTTGTGTTACTGTGTCTCATTATTGGATAGTCTCTGAAATATAACTAGCGGTGTGATTTACGGTAATAATGTGGCTAATTTTCAGTTGTGGGTAACTACTGCATGATAGGCTTTCATATAACAGACATTTTATTTCACTCTTAACTGAGATAAGAGAATAAAACGTCTCTAACCAAATTATATTCCAAAGAAGTCTTTAATAAAAAGTATTTCTGCAATCCTTTATTGAGTTACTGGAAATCTGAGAATGGTATTTTTAATAAAAGAGTACAATACAAAAGAATATTCAAATCACTATAGACTGTATTATAATACAATCATATAATTACGGGGAAACACACATATTTTATACACATTAATAAGGAGGTGTGACGCTCCTAATCCTATGTTTTCTTCAATGCTTTAATAATCAGTTGGAGGGTGTTTTATCATTTTCTTTTATCATTCTTATTGGCTGTTTTTTTCACACACCGACTCCTCGAAGTCATTGCTATTGTATAATTATTAGTCCCCACAGTTAGGCTTTGATGCAGATACAGAGGAAAATAACAGGGAAATTAATGACTGAATCAACACTTAATTTAGTGACCAAATTAAGTGTTAAGCACTCTTCTCCCCACCCCCACCCCACCCCTCTCTCTTCTCCCCGCTCAGCTCAATGGCCCTACTTTGCAAATCCTAACCCCCACACTCCCACATTTGTTTTAGCTGGCAAATGTGTTTTAGGCATTATGTGTTTACTGGTTTAACACATACCTTTGCCCTACTAGGTTTTGTTTAAACTAGCTGGGATCCAAAGCACTATGAGTTGATTTCTGTGCACACACTGGGGCATTTACAGCTTCCACCTTACCACAGCAGGCTCCACCTCTCCCTGTCCCCCCTCCCTCAGTGGCAATCCTTCTGTAGCATCTGAGAATGTGTTCACTGCCTTAGAATGCTGTCAAGTTGTTTCCACCCCCCACCCCATGTATTTCACAGCTCTTCCTTCTTTTCAAGCTGTTCACATCAGCACAGCTTCAATAGTGTCAGATTTGTTTCTGTTTGTGTACCCACCGGTGAGTGTAGACGGGTGAGGGTGTTGTTACCCTATGAAAAGGCGCTCATGCCTTGGCTCGAGACAATCCATTTGAAGCCGTTTGGGGAAACAAGCAACACATCAATCAAGAGTATTTTATAACAGATACAAGTACAGTACATACGCATTTTGGATCACAACATGCGAACACAAATTAAAAACTCAGCACTGGTTTTCTCCCAAGAAGCAGGCGTCTTGATACAGAACCTCAAAAAAGGGCCCTTTATCAGTTTGCACCTGCACAGCAGATTTAGCAGGTACACTAGTCACCTATTCAGTCTCCCCTCATATCGAAACATAATGCAAATATGTGACCTCTTCTGTCCTGTCAGTGTTGATGCACAAGTGGTCACCCTAGTCCCATGCATCTCCTGTGAAACCTGCTAAAAAGTCTTTTGAAATAACTCATGAGAAATGCAAAAAAAGTACTGAAAAATGTGAATATGCTGAAATACTAACACACACACACACCCAAAAAATTAAGGCAAGCTCACGGACACCGTAGTTAAATTTCTATGTTTTAGAGATACGAAAACAACAGCACAGAATTGTCAAAGCATTAAAGCATGATGGGCAACATATTCTGCTATTTCAGAATTTATCTGCTGACTTATTGAGGCACAGCAAATCAATGAAACCAGTTACTGAAACCTCAGTGAGTTTCCCTATTAGAATCTTTGTAACTGTTGAGACTATATCACCTAGGTCTAAGACACTGTGGGGAGGTGTTACTAGCTCTATTCTCGACACCACCCCTACTAACGTTTTGAAAGAACTCGCTTAAAAGTGGGTTTCATTTATGTTAGTCATTGCTCGTATTTTGACAACTCTACATTGGAAAGACAGTAAACCTCCAGCAGTAAAGTGGTATGGAGTGGATGCCAATGATTTGGAAGACTTTGATGGTGAGTGAACTCTTTTAACAGTGAGTCAAATACAGGGTACAGACAATACAATCAATAGAGTCCTTGGATAATATACACTTTCTCTCTGAAATTTATAATGCTACATTTTTTAATGAAAATATATGGGCTACCATGAACTTAAATGAGTCATGGCTTGGTTGCTTTGCATTCTAAAATGTGAAAAACCTATCTCAAACAGAAGCCTTCCATAAAAGTTAACATTTAAAAGAGAGGGAGAGATGGTGTTTTTATAACTGAACTAAGCCATAATTGCAAAGCACATTTTAAAGTTTTTGAATCAATACCAAGAATAACACTCTTAATGAAGGAGACACCAAACAGATCTAGGCATTAGGTTGTAACGATGAAAGTCTTTCACTGTCTCAAGTCCTGCATATTTTTAGGGACAGCCTTGATTCTTGATGGGTTAGTTTGTGTGAATTGCATAAATTCACATTTCACAAAATCAATCACAGATCAGTCTGACTCAGATGTATCTAAGATGGAGTTTGGTGTTGTGAGCAAAAGCAGTGGATATGAGCCAATATTAATCTGAATCTCATAAAGATCTTCTGGAAGATGTTGAGATTTCATTTTTCAATAATCTTTAGGTAAATACACGAACAATTTTGTCTCTTACTCTTATAGATAAATATCACTTCAGTACCACCATTTTTCCCCATACAGAAACCTCTTTGTACCATTTATCATTTCAGACACCCAATATTCTTTAATCTTTCAATTTATCTGAAACTCTTTCAGCTGGGCTAACCAAAACTTGACTTGTTTCTCAAAATACAATCCAGATAGTGCTTCAAAGAGGCCCAATTCAGAAACTACATTTGTTGGTATTCTGACGCTGAAAACACACTGAAGACTGAATCTTTCATGTGTGTACATATTCTGTACAATTTTTATGATTTCTGCATCAGCTAATTCAAATGCTAATTCAAAACCAAATACATAAGATGGCTGACCTAAAAATTTCAATAAGCAAAATTCAAAGCCATGAAACACTAACATAATGCTGGAGAACTGTATCCAGCAGGGTGGCAATTCCCCCCCCCCCCCGGGCCCAAATTTGACATGGGGGTGGCCGATTTGCCCACACAGCCTGAAATCAAGCTGTGTGACAAAGGTACCACACTTTGCAAACCCCAAGAATCAGCTGATCCTCAGTGTTTTGCAAAACCTCATGGATAACACTTTGTAAGCCCAGGACAATCAGCTGATCCTCTGAGCTTGCAAAGCACAATCAGCTGATTGTTGGTGCCTATAATCCCTCTTTCGGCCCTGTATGACATCAGGTGTGAGGCAGGTAAAAATTGCATATTTACCTGTCTCACACTTGATGTCATACAGGAGGTTGGGTGTGTGGTAGGCAGGCATGGCTTGGCCTAATAGCATTGCAGGCTGAACCGGAAGGCCAGGCAGGTCTGATTAGATCCATAAGCCAGAGGTTCTTCACTATTATATTTGTGGGATGTGAAACACATAGCAGTCAAGTACAACATTCCTAGAATGGACATGCTAGGAGATGCTTTGTACCAGCCAGGAGTTGGGACAAAACTTCCTTTGCATGTGTGTGGCCTAATCTGGGGAAGAGGAGCACACCATCTTCTTTAGCCTCCTCTCTTCTCCATTTTGTTTTTCTCTATGTGTGAGCAGAAGTGACTGCCTGTCTGCAGTCACTTTGGACTAACTCCCTTATAGGATAGTTCCACATAGTCTGCCTTCAGGGATCTAACTGTGAACTGAATGAATGTGAGTAATCTACTTTTATATTCACTTTATTAGGATTGCCGTGTATACAGTGGCGAAGCTGCATGCTCCGCTACCGGGGGCAGAGAGCAGGCGGGGGAGTGGGGCGTGCCCCAGGGGGTATGGCATGCATCCCGGGAGTGTGGTACACCGCCTGCAAGGGCGTGGCATGCATTCTGGGGGCATGCTGCACCGCCTGTGGGGCCATGGCACCTGGCATGTGCAGGGGTGCACAGCGTGTGTCAGGGGGTGCCACGATGGCACCCTACTGGAATAGTGGTGAAGGAGGCGGTCCGCTCCCTCCACACTCCCGTTCCTCCGCCAGTGTGTGTAGATTCTTTTTAAGAGGGACAAGAAGGGATCTTACCAGGGATCTTATATGGAGAAGTTCATAAGATCAGGCAAAACATACAAAGGGATTGAGGTCCGAATTGCAAACCCATGACTTTTCGTAGAACAAAGTTAAATACCACCATGGAAAATAACAACCAAGGAAGAGAAGTTATAATTCCTGTTTTTGTTTGCTCAATATTATGCACTGTATAATCTCCCTCATGAAACAAAGTGCTTGCTGAGGCATGTACTGAAGTATCACCATAATCAGTTATTTCATTTTTCTCATTTTACTACATTCCTCTGCCCCAAAGCACAGACCATCTTAAGTGAAGAAGTGCCAGAACAACCGACTGATGGGTTTCTGTTTATCACCGCCTGGGCCTTCCATGACAATTTCATTTTCTAAACATTCTCATACTTCATTACTTCGCCTCTCTCATAATTTTTCAGTGTTTCCCATTGAAATGGAGTATTCCATTATTTTTGATTTATTAGGCCTTTATCTACGTTTAACGATGACTGATTCCCCCAAAACTGGTTTTTAAAATTTTGCAAAATATTGATTAGCACGTTCATTTTTCATCACCCTTCTATGGGATTCACACACCACATTAACTCATTAATGACATGAATTGAAGTTAATAATAGGATAAATCATTCAGTGCTGTCAGGGAATTATACTTGCATTAGGAATATTTCTCTCTGTGTCAACCTTGTGCTGTCTAATATGCTACATGAAACAATACAATTCTAACACACTTGATAACATGGAATATAAAGACAAAGGTTGGAGAATGCAAAAGGATTCACACAGAGAGAGGTTATCTTCATTGGCCGCAAGGCCAGATTTAGGCCTCAGACGGGAATTATAAGTCAATTTCCATTTTCTGAGCCAAAAACCCCACACATCCTCTGTTGTGAGTATATTTCCCAAAGTGGAGGCAATTTTAAGATTATCATAATTGGATTTGCAAAATAAAAGCAACTTAATTGAGCATTCTATTGCACAATTAAGCCAACGTGCAACAATTGTTCAGCTCTACAATTTATCGTGGTGCTCGTCCTCCTGTACTGGTAACACGATGTGCAATTAAGGCAGCTGAGCATGAAATACACAATAGTGATTCAAATTTACTTTGTAAAAATCACAGATACAGATAGCTGTCCCAAATATGTCATGCCAGCTAAAGGGAAGTTGGAAATAGCTGAACACACATACACACACACAGCTGACTAGGAAAGGATCTGTGTACCATCTTAACCATAATTGCATTTGGAAGCAGGAGAACAATAAAATTGTTTAATATTTAGTTAATGTGCTTAGTATGAAGTCTATATATGTGAAATGGGGTGATGATCATTTCTTTCAAGCATTCCTTCTAGATTTATGACCAAGGTTGCTGGACCTATGCCAGAGTCCATACTTTCAATGGGCTAGCTCAGGGGTTGTCAACCTGGTCCCTACCACCCACTAGTGGGCGTTTCAGGATTCTAGGTGGGCGGTAGGGGGTTCTACGGCACAAGCTGAATCCTCCGTCCATCGAGCGCTGGTGGGCAGTAAGGAAATTTTACCATCAAGAAAGGTGCATTAGTGGGCGGTAGGTATAGAAAGGTTGACTACCCCTGGACTAGCTGTTTTAAAACCCCATTGATGAGTATGTGTATCATCTTAAGGATGAATGCACTGAAAACAAAACAGAAGTTCTATTGAACTCCCTGGTGTTTTTATTTTATTTTCAACTTATCCCTTTTTTATATAAAAGTAATACACTGATGTGTCTCCTAATTAGCTGAAATGTCATGCTCATTTTTAATGTCTCACGGGGTGGGACTGTATAACAGAAAGATATTCACAAAAATGGATAAACTCTTGATAAACGAGCCCTATTTCATCGGGGAGAGAGTACGAAGTACCACTCTATTTCATACTATGTTTAACTTGCACTTTTAATAAAAATCAAGCCACAGCTAAAGGGTTTTTCATCTTCTGCCTCAGAGGGGAATCATTTTATTAGAATTTAAAACATATAGATTAAATAAGGACTTTCTAAAAATTCTTAAACTTACCTGCTCAGCTAAATAAATTTTCTGACTCTGCAGTTGGGATAATTTTAATAGAGTTTTTGATCCCTGGGTAGACAGATATAACAGTCATATAAATCCAAGATTTTCAGCATCTTCAAAAGCATAAAATGTTTATGAGAGAATATGGCTTTAGAGACATCTGGTGGTTATACAATCCTAAAGAGAGAAATCAACAGTGTCGGTATTAAGCATAAATTCTGGATTTCCACAAAAATGTCTTGTAAAGAGAAAGGGAGATTAGCTTGTGTGTGTTATCTACAAATACTTGAGTCAATTTGCCACAAGGGCTGACCTTGTTTCATGAGTAAAAAAAAAAGTTGTGTTCTTATTTTAAAAGGGAGAAGAAGAATAAAAACAATAATAAAGAAAGAAAGATTTAATATTGTAAGCAAGAATGCAATTGTCAGGCAATTCCCCCCCCCCCTAAAAAAAAAACCTTTGACATTTCTGCGAAAAGCAAGCTTTTCATCATCATGGTTGTGGGGGGAAATCCTGAAACCATAAATGCCATACAGCATGGGGGTTATCAGAAAGGGTCAAGAGGCCTAAACCCCAAATCACTTGTTGCCTCAGATCTTTGTCTCTTCCCCACATTTTTTTATACAGTCATACCTTGGATCCCAAACGCCTCGCAAGTTGAACGTTTTGGCTCCCTAATGCTGCAAACCTGGAAGTGAGTGTCCCAGTTTGCGAATGTTCATTGGAACCCAAACATCTGACAGGGCTTCCGATTGGCTGCAGGAGCTTCCTGCAGCCAATCGGAAGCCACGCCTTGGTTTCTGAACGGTTTGGAAGTTGAACAGACTTCTGGAACGGATTCCGTTCGACTTCCGAGGTATTTCCATTTCTACTAACTTCTGCTTTGTGGGGCAAACTGCAAAGTGCAAGTTTATGACTGAGTTAACATCAGGGCAAGCCCAAGATATATTACTGCCTGAAATGAATGAGAAGCTGACTGACCTGGCAGTTGAATCTTAGTTCAATCCTGGTGATGGAACACCCTTGGGAGCAGCTGAATATTCTCAGGGCAGCCACAGGGATGTTGCTAAACACGTAAAGGGCACAGAGCGGCTGGTATAAATTTGCATAAAATTAACATAGTCCAATATATATGTAGAGATGTCTCTGGGCAAATTAAGATGGTGGATAAACAGTATCTTTGCATTGTGCCCAGTCATCCTGTGAATGAAGGTGTCTTTATTTTTAAAGATTTTTAGAAAGTGGGAGAAAAGAGCAGGAGACTGAGGGTTTGGCGTAAACACAGGTTATGGGACCCTGAAATACCCCCTTAACAATGCTCATGGCAGTCTATGGCACACATAGTTTCACCCTCCAATGGAAAGGGGGTCAGTGGACCCAGGAGGAATGGCTGGAAACCAAGAATATTTGTAGTTATGCAGTGGGTCAGATGTCAGAGGCAGGTGTGTGTGTGTGTGTGTGTGTGTGTGTGTGTGTATTGCACTTGCCGCTTGGCACTACTAGTGCCAACAAAGCAGCAACATGGTCACAAGAGAGGAGGAGATACAAGTTTGGATGGTAGGTGAGTGCTGGGGTTGTAGGCAGGTAGGTCGTCTGAAATGTGGTTGATCTCATACAAAAGCTGAACAATTGAAGAAAATAAGAAGAGGGAAGAGGTCTGCTGGAACAGCCAAAGGCCCATTTAGTCCATTTACTCTCACGGTGGCCAAACAAACGCTTGATGGAAAACCACATTTCTGGGTTGGTTTCAGGGTAAAATGAGACAAATGCAAGCAGTTAACCTGGCAGGCTGGGCATGTGAAGACTAGGAACTGGAATAAAGAATACATCTTTTGTATAAGGACCCAAGATGGAGGCATGTGAATGTCTCTGTATATTACAGGCAAAAAGTAAGGTATTTTAAGCATATGGGATGGCAACTTTTTCACATTTTGTTTAGGTTGTTTTGTTTTGGTTTTGGGGGTTTTTTTACTAATAAACATTCCCACGAACTACTTTAAATTGCTCACGATTTTCATCATGTAAAATGTCCAATTTTAATTAAGTGCTTTTAAGTTATTTGCCACAGCAAAGGAATTGTTTCTTTCTTCCAGTGCAAAGATTACTAAAAAGGTTTTTTTAATGTTTCCATCGGCACCAAGCTTGGATCCATATTGTTATTGGCTTTTTAAAAATGTGCACTCTTCGTGTTTCTGGTTTTATTTGTTGTTCTTGACATACTGTGCATGTTTTCCTCTGGGAAAAACAATCCTTCTGCCAGTAGCAACTTGCCAGGTGAGGTGGAGCTAGCTTCCCAATGGGAGGGGCAGCTTTGCTTACCAAGAAGGAGACCAGGATAGTCAGGGCGAGGGGAAGTCCTTTTGGGGCAAACACACTGGCAGGAGCCACATCACTGCTCCCATTCCCAGTGAACAACAGCAACCCACCTGCCCAGAAACAAGAGTAACGACTCTGCACCACCCAATGAGCTGCTTCTGTTTATACCAGAGCAACTCTCCAGATATTTTGAACTACAACTCCCATCACCCCTAGGCATTCTAGCTGCTGGGAACTGTAGTCCACAACATCTGGAGGGCACAATGGCTAGATCTAGACACATCAAAGAAGTGATTCCGCTGAATGTGTTGTAAACTCATAGAAGAAAAGTGGTGTCCAAACTTGGCCCTTCAGCTGTTTTTGGACTACAACTCCCATCATCCCTAGCTAACAGGACCAGCGGTCAGGGATGATGGAAACTGTAGTCCCAAAACATCTGGAGGACCGAGTTTGGCCACCACTGCGGTAGGGAAAGACAGAACTCAAGACTCCACAGCGCCATCTGGTGTCACAGTGTTATATCACATATACAACGCATATACAGTGGTGCCCCGCAAGACGAATGCCTCGCAAGACGGAAAACTTGCTAGACAAAAGAGTTTTCCGTTTTGGAGGTGCTTCGCAAAACAAATCTCCTATGGGCTTGCTTCGCAAGACGAAAATGTCTTGCAAGTTCCTGCAGGTTTTTTTTCCTCCCACCCCTTTTTCTAAGCCGCTAAGCCGCTTATCAGCTGATCCGATAAGCTGATAAGCCGCTAAAAGCCGCTAATAGCGCTAATCCGTCAATGGGCTTGCTTCGCAAGACGAAAAACCGCTAGACGAAGAGAATCACAGAACGTATTCTTTTCACTGTAAAATGCTTTTTCTTTACCAGTCTAGCTGAGTCCAATGTTGGCCACTCCCTGGTTTAAACTTTAAATACAGTTATCTGGGAGTACTCAATGGCTGTCATACAATGCTTGTTTTTCTCAGGCTAGACGCGTAAAGGTAATGACTAACTTAAGTTCATTGATTTCAGTGGGCTTACTCTGGCTACAATTTAGTTGAATACAACACAGTGATACTTCTGAGCAGATATGCATAGGGTTGCACTGTAAGTTGACTTTCCTCCCAGTTTTAAAAATGAGGAATACAGGCCTGAAGTAAAGGTCATAGCTGCTCAGCAAGCATTAATGAGCGCTATATGTCTTCTTCTAGCCTGGAAGTACCAAAGAGGAGTGCAACTACGGTGTACCAGCCTCCATAACCACAGGCTCTCTTGATCACAAAGCCCTGACTCAACAATAGATGAAGGGAAATTTCTCAACCTTTCTATATCCATCCAAAGCAGCCTGAGGAGGTTGCTTCATGCCTCTCCTGACCCTTTTTACATTAGGGGAGGAGGGGAAAAAGCATTTGACTTGATACTCATGGAGTTTTGCTGTGAACTAAGTTCCTCCCCCATTGGTTTAACCGCACAAAAGAGAGAAGTAATGCTTAAACAAGAAAATAGTCATTTGTCCACAGATGGAAAGGGGCAGCGCAGCCCTGTTGGTTCAATTGGATTTCTCAGCCATATTTAATACTATCAGGTCAACACCATGCCCCAGTGCCCAACAGCAGTGTACATTTTCTGCAGTTTTATTACCATGGCGATTTAATGTATTTTACAGTTTTGTTATTATGTCGTTTGATATTTTATACCAAAAATATTTTCTTGTTATTTTGATAAGCAGGTTGGATTCTCTCTCCTCTCTCTCTCTTTTCCCCAGTGGCAGGATGTAATTAAAAAAAAAAGAAATCAATTGAAATAATAAATCTGACAATTATGTCATAAGGATGTGTAATGAAAAGGGAATGAAGAATTAAAAAGATGGCAGAGAAGGGAAAGAAACCTTGTGAGGAAGCAAACCAGAGTTAACAGATACCTATTTGCCTTCAACCCTACAGCTTGTTTCCACTTGAAGCTATATCACAGAGATAGACGCTGCAACAAATTTACATTGAGGTCATTGTGCAACACAATCCTCTGAATGCTTATTCAGAAGTGAGTCCCACTGTATTTAGTGGCTTTCAGTCCCAAGCAAAAGAGAATAGGATTATATCCTCCACACAAATTGGGCATAAATTAATCATATCTTGTTTTTCAGCTAGAATGCAATTAGCCTTTATATTTAGCTATCAAATACCTGCACCTCACCTGATTCGTTAGTAAAAATATTGTCATTTGTCAACTCGCAGCTTCTCTTCTAGAGCTAATCCGTGGCTAATCATAATGTTCTGTAATAAGCAACCTGCTGGGTGATATTTTTTAAATGTTAGGTGTTGTATATTAAAAATGCATCCCTACATCATTTGCATCAAGGCAGCTGAAAGTCATTTACAAAGGCCTGGAAGTTACCTGGTGCAAATTTTATGAGCTCCATTATGATTTAGTTCTCCTTCTTTTTAAACACTGACCAAAGTTATAGTCAAGCATGCATTTATTTAGGGAGCAGCTATTATTAGCATTGCCAGAGGAAGAAGAGGAGAAGCTTGCAAATGGAAAGGTCCAGCTCCAGACACAGAATGAAAGCTGGGAACCTGACCCCAGTAGGTGCCCACAATGCTTCCATGCCCCGCTTCCAGTGCCCACCATCACTTTGACCCCCTAGGGAGTACTAAACCACCAAACACATAAACCAAGATGCCCTATAACAGGCAACTACTATGACTGCCCCCTGGTTTTGTGCAAAATATTTTAATAACAAAGATACAGGGTCCCCAGTCCAGCAGAAGTTCATTATGCTGGTTGCTGCAATCCCATACCCAGTTACCTACCAGTAAGCCCCACTGAATCTTAATGAGAATTATTTCTGAGTGGGGATGGGTTAGTCTGTGTCTCTCATTTTCCCCACGCTTAAGTTGAGCTTGCCCCATTTTTGCATCAGTTTGTAAACTTTTAAAAAGTGTAAAAATTCATGTGTATTTTCCTAATAAATGCATTTTTGCAATAAATATTCCACGATAAAATGCATTTTGTATGTTATTTAAAATGATAAATGCATTTCTGTGCACACTTTTCCATAATATATACTGATTTTATACATGTGTTTTGGTTTTAGAGCTGCATTGCAAAATTCAGAAGGGCAAATTCTGAATTTTGCCCCTTGGTTCAGGAAATGTGATTTAGAAAGGTTTGCATTAAAATATGAAGTGAACAGATTGGTCCCTCATCCTTACTTCTGACTACACATATGCAGGATTGCTCCATAAATTACATTAAGTGAAACCACTGGAAGAAGTTAGTCTTTTTCATTATTTTTTCATATTTAGTCACACCTAGCATTAGTGAGATCAGGGCCTGTGATGAATTCTGAATGCCCAGTGCCATGCTGCTAAACAAATTGAGAGTATTTCTTGGATTAAACTTTTAAGCCAACTTTTAATACATTTTGGCGGCAAACCTCAAGTGTGTGTGTGTGTGTGTGTGTGTGTGCACATTATACTAAGAAAATCCCAAATGACAATGCTGAGAAGTCATTATAAAGAACTGACTGCACACTTTTCGTTCAGAAATATGGAGGCGCATAAAAGAGTAGTAATTATGAGAACAAAAACCGCATGGGTCTTTTGAGCTTCTTAAAGTGTTGACTCTCTTTCAGTCAGGCTTGGGAAACAGATCCAGCAGGAAGGGCTTCTAGGGCTTTCGTACCCCACTGGTTCATTGCTTCTTATCTGTTTTCTTTACATTTAAAATTAGTTCACTAAATATTATCTATTTAGACTCGCTGTTCAGCTTGAGCCTATATTACACTTTAAGATTGTATCACTGCTTGGGGGACAGCACACCAGCCACGGAATTTAATTGAATGATAAAAATTAATCACATTAATGCTTGCTTTTCACTAGCATTTATCTAGTTCTTCCTTTCATATCTACTTTAGTTTTAGATACAGTGACTTCACTTCACTCCATTAGCATATTGGTAACTTCTTTATATGTTGGAGTTTCTGAGAAAAATATAAAGAATGACGAACCTCAACACAGAACTCAGTTAATTAGAAAATGCAGAAGACAGCTTGATATTGATTGATTGATTGATTGATTGATTGATTGATTGATTGATAAATTAAGTACAGTGGTACCTTGGGTTACATATGCTTCAGGTTACAGACCCCGCTAACCCAGAAATAGTGCTTCAGGTTAAGAACTTTGCTTCAGGATGAGAACAGAAATCGTGCTCCGGCGGCGCGGCGACAGCGGGAGGCCCCATTATAGCTAAAGTGGTGCTTCAGGTTAAGAACAGTTTCAGGTTAAGAACGGACCTCTGGAACGAATTAAGTACTTAACCCAAGGTACCACTGTAGAATTCTACTGCCATGTTGCTACAGAGAACAAGAGCACTAGGGGTTTTCAGAGCTAGCAATATTCTGTTTAAGTGCTTCACAACTCTCAGTTGCCCTTACAAGCACTTTGTATGGCACATCAGTATTCCTATCCTCATACCAGATGATGGCTGAGAGACTAGTTAGACAGAAATAAGTGGATAACACATGAAAAGCCCTCCAACTCTGTTCCATTATTGTGCCTTGGGTTAGCTCTCCCTTGCGTTTAGCTTCTACTCTCCTCTATTTTAACTTGGATAATTTCTAATGTTCATTTTGGAGTCCGCTCACGAGCTTTTTAGGGCAATGTCACCTGTTGATTGAAAGATCCTATGGTTCCTGCACAATCCTAGGCATATTTTCTCAGAAGTAAGTCTTGCCAAGTTCAATGGAGCTTACTCCCAAAGTAAGTGTGCATATGATTACAGGATGATATTTAGATCAAAATCTACATTTGAAAGCCACCAGTGAGGGAATGTGGACACAGACTTGGGCTCCACCCTACACCACAGAAAACTAGTAAGCTTCTTACTGATCACAGAATGCTTCGCAATAGCTCAACAATGGAAGAACCAGACTGTATCTGGGAAGAAATATGGGCTCCTTTCTTTAATTATGTTAATGACCAAAATCAGGACCTTGTAAAATCAACTGCTCAGTCTTGTTAGTGGAGATGTTATGTTAAGTAATATATTTGCACACTGAATGTGTAAGCTTCCGTCTAAATTCAATGGATAGAACAAGCATCATTAGCTATACTGCTGGATAAGTGGTTATTGGTTCTTGTATTTGGAAAGGAAGGAAGGAAGGAAGGAAGGAAGGAAGGAAGGAAGGAAGGAAGGAAGGAAGGAAGGAAGAAAGAAAGAAAGAAAAGCTATAAAAGGGAATGCCTATTTTCATACACAAATATCAAATTATGCTTAAATGTTGGCAATGCAACTGGGAAAACAATGTGAATGTCAGACTGCACAGCGTTCAGATGATAGGTTTTAATTTCCAGCAAAATGCTTGCAGCTAAATCCAGTATCCTACTGGGAAAATGATACAATATACGCTACAGTTCTGTGTGCTACATCAATTACAAATGCATGTGAATTTAATTCTCTGTGTGGGAAGGAAACTGCTCTCTATGCTGAAAGTCATTCTACGACCTGTGCCCTTTTATTTCTTACCTAAGCACAAAATCAGCTCCAGTTTGCAAAGATGTTAAGATATCTTTGATGCAATTGCTATTTTTGTGCCCAGTAAATCATCATCATCACCATCACCATCATCAGTGAGGTAGCTCACTCATGTAGGATCAGAGCCATATTTCTCAGTTTCTGGGAATACATAGATTTAGGGCAGCCTTCCCCAAAACTATTTCCTGCAGGTGTTTTGGGTTACAGATCTCATCATTCCTGACCATGATGGTTGGGGCTGCTAAGACTTATAGAACAACATCTGAGGGGCACCAGGATGGGGAGAGCTGGTTTAAGGTCTAGTATGGCTAAGGTCTAAAGGAGGGCTGAGGAACAAGTTCCAGCCTACAGACCAGCTCTTGTGTTCTTCCAACCCAGCCAACCCCTTTGACAGGCAGGTGAGCCTACCTGCCTACCAGTCACCTGATATCAACATGATAGACATACAGTGAGACAAAATATTATCTCTATAACAACAACAACAACAACAATAATAATAATTTTGTCATTTATACCCCGCCCATATGGCTGGGTTTCCCCAGCCTCTCTGAGCAGCTTCCAATACATATAAAACAAAATAAAATGTCTCTCGAGGATGAATGTGAAAAGTCACTCCATGTCAGACCTGGAACCTTGTGTCTTTTTTGTAGCTTTTTCCTGTGCATGTTGACAACATCGTATTCAGTCCATTACTTTCAGGAGAGTGCTTTAACTTAAAGCAATCGATTTGAGAATCAAGAGGATGAATATAACATTTTGCTTTCCAAAAAAACCACCTAGGTAAATCCCCGAAAATGTCAGCAACTTTGTTTTATGCAGTCTTGTACTTTACCCAGCTGTTGTCACAAGTTCTGTTCCTCAACCCTTTTCCTGTGGGCTTTGAGAAATACCTGCTGTTCTAACGAGCTGTTAGAGCTTGTTTGATATCCACCAAATGTTAGCACACACTATAAGTTAATTATTAACACTTTGCTGTGAACGAGTGCCACTAACTTTTCTCCCCCCTGAGTAGTGTTTTGATTAGAAAGTTTCACAACAGTTTTTATTTTTTTATTTTTTGCTTTCCAGAGGCTTGCTTTTTCCTCTGAACTAGCACAACTGCTCTCGTCAGTAAAAACTGCAACTAATTTAATAAGACATCAGAAGGCATAGTACTGATGATGGTGGTGGTGGTGGTGGTGATACATTAGCTCAGAATTTACTTTTGGAGACTTTGTCCTGGGTGCTTTATTTCCCTCCAAAGTAATTTTCTTTAATTGAAAAGGAAACCTGAACTAGGAATTGAGATAAATCAGAATGTTTTGATGTAGGTGTTAAAACTAGATTGGCTAAACACTTATCTGAGCAGTCGCTCTACTCTGAAAAAACAAGGGACTGGTCCCTAGGAAAGACAGAAAGCAGGATGTCCCCACTTCTCCAAGAAGCCACCAATGAAAACTAAAGAGCTGCCTTGTATGTTCAATATTAGTTATTTAAGGATTAATATATTCTACCCTTCAACAAGCTTCTTGGGTGGCTCAATGGCTGAGCTTTTTTAAAGAAGACCCCAAAATTGTAGAGCTTTTTTTTTTTGGCAGCCCTACTCAATGTAAGTTGTTGAGAACCAAGCCAGCATCTATACTGTTACCTCTTACATAGCCATCACCTAGGTAACCTACCAATTCTTCTGTCTCTGTCCACTTCTCAGAGCTGGGGAGAAGGATGGTTCTTTTGCCAATGGCTCTTAATGGCCTATTATTGTTTCTTAACAGCTCTGCATTTAACTAGCCTGGTCAGGCTGGTTTTCATGAGCCGCCCCAGGGATTCCTTGTCTGGCACAGTTCTGCAGCTTGCATTTTCCTTTCATATCCCACATATCAGCTGGATTCTGACATTCATTCATTCCTTGGGTTTAGGTGTAGGTCTCTTCCCCTCTCGGGACATGGGTGGCACTGTGGGTTAAACCACAGAGCCTAAGACTTGCTGATCAGAAGGTTGGCGGTTCGAATCCCTGCAATGGGGTGAGCTCCCGTTGCTCGGTCCCTGCTCCTGCCAACCTAGCAGTTTGAAAGCATGTCAAAGTGCAAGTAGATAAATAGGTACTGCTCCGGCGGGAAGGTAAACGGCGTTTCCGTGCACTACTCTGGTTCACAAGAAGTGGCATAGTCATGCTGGCCACATGACCCGGAAGCTGTACGCTGGCTCCCTCGGCCAGTAAAGCGAGATGAGCGCCGCAACCCCAGAGTCGGCCACGACTGGACCTAATGGTCAGGGGTCCCTTTACCTTTACTCTTCCCCTCAGATTTATAACAATACAAACAGACTGGAATCCTTGAGGTTGTTTTTTTCAGCCAAGGTGATGCTCCTCTGGGTGTCAATATATTGTTGCTGGTTTATTATTTCTTACCCACTCTTCACCATAAGGTCCCAGTAATGAAAAATAAGTGCCTACTCAACACATGCACCCCCACATGAAATTCTGGGGGGAGGGGTCCCTAAACTGTCCAGAGAAGATTTGGGGGGAATGGGGGATGTGATGGGAGGAGAGAGAGAATATTCCCATTTCACAAGCCCACTTGAGGAGTTCCTTAGAATTCAGTCTGATTGGAGGTTTTAAGCTCACCTTACTGCTTTGAGGCGGCCAAAGGATGGTGCATGTGTTTCTTGCCCATGAACATTTCTCCAGCATTCTGCAGGCTGTACTTCCTGATCAGAAAAAGCCCCATGGGAAAGTGTTATTTCATGATGTCAATCCCTTGGCTTTAATGGAATCGTGGAAAGCCAGAAGCTGCAGAGTGCAGGCTACCAGTGCAATGATTTGTAGAATGAAAGAGAGCACTCGCCTCCTCCCTCCAGTAAACTCAAAATCAAGGTATTCATGGTATATGTAATGTTCATGTTGATGGAGGGATGTATGCGCACACTCACACATCTCTAGCTCACCAATGAGATTTTCAATAGGCTTCTCTCTCCCTTTTGGTAATTTCCAAAGGCAATTTCTTTTTCTCATTAATTGGGGATGGTGTAGAATAAAAATAGGATAAGTTTTCAGTGCAGCACTTCTATATGTTAACCATAAAACTGCGTTCCACACAGAGGCCATGCTGCCCACCTGGGGGCTTCATAAACCATTTATTTCTGCTGCCTACCTGGGACTGCAAAGCTAAAGGGTATGTCAGGCCCCTGGCAGAGCACAGACCACGGCTGAAGGCCTCTTCTCAGCTTCCTGGGTCAAATGTTCTAAGGGCCTGACTCCAACTCCTTACCCTGATAATTTTAGTCTAGGCTTCTAAGGAAGATCCCTTCTTTTACTGCACTGTGATAAAAACTAATTGGCAACTCACTTATAGCACTGATCTTTCTCTTCAACTGCAATTGCCCTTTTCTCTTCGTAAAAAAAGAACTGACTTTTGCCTCAGTTGTATAGTTAACCAATAATTTTCCCCATTATCTTGACATTTCCTGTGCTATTTGACATTTAGTTTGCCGTGTGTGTGTGTGTGTGTGGTGTTGTTTTCCCCTTCAATTGTTTTCTTTCTGTCTCATTAGCTGCCTTTTTGTATCTACAGTTAGAAGCTCGGGAAAGGATCTGCCTAGAAATTCAGCATCTGCTTCACAAGCTGAGTGTCAGTATGCATGTTTGTACAGCAATCTTGTAATTAAACAATTTACTATGGTAGGAGAAACCACTTCTCTAGAGTGGCTGTTCCTAGTCCTAGCTTGATTTCAGGCAGCTAAGGGATGAATTTCACCATCCTTGGTTAGCTGGCTGTCCTTTAGTTTTTGTCTATCCAGGATGAACCTATTTTATGTTTGTGTATACTAGTGGCAACGTGGTTGTCTGAATGCTGTTGTTATTATTTCAGTTTATTAGTTGCATGACTCATTAAAAGTCTCCAAGCAACTTACAGAATTTTCAAAACATAAAGCATGACATAAAATCAGAAAAGGAACAATGTGGTTATTTTTCTATAATCTATAAAGCAAACCCAACAATACAGCAGCAAAAAAAACCCCCACCATCAATAGTTTACAATTTCATCCTATTTCATGAAATGGCTGGCAGAAGAGGTACATTTTTACCTGGTACTGAAAGGATGTCAATATTGGTGCCAAGCAGATCTCACTGAGGATATTCCAGAAAAAGGAAGCCACAACTGAAAAGACCTTCTCCCTTGTTGTGAGTTGCTGAACTTCCCTCAGAGGGGTCACCTGGATTAGGTCTCAGATGAAGACCAGGTAGGTTCACATCTGGAGAGGTACTCCAAAAGATAGTGGAGTCCTGAGCCATAGGGGTCATGCTTTATAGGTCAAAACCAGCATTTTGACTTGGGCTCAGAAACCTTCAGACACCCAGTGCAGCTGTCCCAGGATCCATGTTATATGACTGGCTCACCTGCAGTCAGGCAGCCACATTCTGCACTAGTTTCAAAGGCAGCCCCACGCAAAGCACATTCTTCTAATGATATAACTGGAGCTCATATTTCCTGACTTTGAAAACACATGTCTTGGCAGTTCATAATATTCTCGTCATATATAAGGTGAAAATTATGGCCTCATAAATTCTTCTCCAACAAGGATTTTATAGTTTTATAAAACCATTATCTATCTATCTACAGAGATATAGACACAAGCAAGCTCCCAATTTATGCAGGTGTTCTGAGGCATCATGCACATCAGTGGGATGTACATAAGCCTGGCCCATCTTGTATTGCTCTAGCCCCTTCTAATGATTTGAATGTGTCCAAGGGGAGTTGCCTGCATTTTCCAAATACGGTGGTACCTCAGTTTTCAAGTATCTCGGAAGCCAAACGTTTTGGTTTTTGAACGCTGAAAACCCAGAAGTAAATGCTTCCATTTTTGAGCGTGAGTCAGAAGTCAAATAATAGCTTCAACTGCATTTTCCCCTCTTCAGTTTTCTCCATTGAAACTGTGAACCACCTCTGCGCCTTGATTCTCAAACATTTCAGAAGCTGAACGGTCTTCCAGAATGGATTACACTTGAAAACCAAGGTACCACTGTAATTCCACATCACAGGTGAGGGATCTGTGGCCCTCAAGATGTTGCTGAACCACAGCTCCCATCATCTCTGACCATTGGTTGTGCTGGCAGGAGCTGATGAGAGTTGGAAGCCACAATCACACAGTCACAGCTCCCCCCCCCCCCAAGAAACCTGGGAACCGTTGTTTGTTAAGGATGTTGAGAGTTGTTAGGACAGCCCTACACCCCTCACACAGCTAATAATTCCCAGAGTGGTTTAACAATCAACCTCTTCATAAGGCAGGGCTGCCATATGGCCGGGTTTCTCCGGGCACATTCAGGAGTTTGGCCAGAAAATGGCGTCCGGGCAGATTTTCGGCATTTCGGTAAAATGTTTGGTAAAACCTGGTAATGGGGGTTAGATTTTGTGGGGAGATGTTCCCAAGGAAAGCTCAACAACTTTGACACACACACCCCCCAAAAAAATCTGAACAACTTTTTCTGGATTTTTACTTTTGGGAATATGGCAACCCTATCATAAGGAACCCTGAGAATGGTGGCTCTGGGAGGGAAAACAACAATTCTCAGCACCTTTAACAGGTTTCAGCTCCCAGAATTCTTTGGGGAAGCCATGACTGTTTAAAGTAGTATCATAGTGCCTTAAATGTAAAATAAGGAAGTGGCCAAAGTCAAACAACATCTAGACGGTCACAGGCTCCCTACCACTACTCTTAAATATATTCCCGCCCCCCTGCAGAAAGGGAAGGTGTTTAAAATACAGTGTAATTTTGCTCTCTGTTCCTCAGCCATTCATTTCTATGTGAATTTGATTAGCCACGGTGTAGTTATGGAACCTAAGAGTATCTTTCAAAAGCAACTTGTATATCAGTTAGTGGTTCCTTGTTTCCAAGGGCCAGCGAATGTTAATTTTAGAATACACTCGATTTTCCTACAAATCAATGGTCTTCCAAGGAATAAATAGCCCTTTAGTGCTCGTTTCTCTTTGGACCTCTTCAGTTGGTGATTGGAAAACCATCACACTCCATCAATGTGCCACTAGATTAGTCACCTACTGATGCCAGCTGCAAAGCCTCTAATTTTGTAATGTAGTGCAATTAGCCAGCTAGGAGAAAGTGTGGCCTCCTTGGTTATATGGTCTCATCCTGTATTATAAGGGAGCATGGCTACCAGGGTGACCCTGAACCTTGAGTGGTGATGTTCAAGTGATAACCAGTGGCTATCATCCAAAGCAATTTCATTGTTCTTTACTCCCTGTCAAAGCCCTACCCTTTTCCCTTAAAGTATTGCAGCCATTAGTCCTCTGACACCAAAACAGATGTCCTTGCTTCAGTCTACTTGTACACTATCTGTAAAATAATCAGTTACCAAGGCCCTCCTCTTAAAGGTCACTTTTATCTTAAGATTTTGGGGGAAGCTTGTAATAGAATCTTGCATTTAACTCTTATGTTTAACTTTTAGAGAAGCCAACCAAGTCATTATCTCCATTGAAATGCAAAACCTGATTTATGCTCACATTAAGTGGTGGTGGGGGGGTGTTTTGTTTTGTTGTTTGTTTTTTTAAAGAAAGCTCTTTATTCATTCCTATACATGTTCCTTCTATTGAAAATTTAAAGCAGCAACTAAACCACAACTAAACCGAATTCTTTTCTACAGGGGTAGAAAACCAAAAGGGCTGGGAAGGTACTTCAGGGTTGTTTTTTCATAAGTTCCCAGTGTGACCAGCAGTGCTTGCTATTCACCCCACAGAAAACAGTAGGGAGAGTCTATAGCTCAGTTGTGGAGCATGTTCATGTAAAAGGTCCCAGGTTCAAAACCTGGCATCTCCAGGAAGCTCTTTCACATAGCAGGACTGAGAAAGAACGCTACATATTATCATGGAGGAGTGAGACTGCCAGTGCCTATCCAGTTATCCCGATGTTTTTCCATGCCTTAGGATATAGACCCCAAAGGGTGAATGGTGGTAGTATACTGAGGAATTTAAACAAGGCCATGAGATGTCTTGGGTCAGCAGTAGTTCTCATCCAAAACCATCTGGTCTTAAACACTCATAGACTAGATGGCATGGATCAAGAAAGATATTCGCATACAGCAGACTGCCAGCTTCAGTTAACTCTAAATTCTTGCCACCATTTCATTCTCCCACATCACCCTTTAAGACCTTTTCCTAAGCCAGGGGGGATTCTATGATGACATCCAGCTCTGTGGAGCATGTTCTTGATATATCTGCCTTCTCCACACACTGGCCATTATTATAACATCAGGCTTTCTAAATAAATAGTTGAGAAGTAGTTCAGCTTAGATGTGGGAAACAAGATACACTCATGAGATCAAGAAGGCAACAGTTTTTCATAGCGAAGCATCAGATTTACAAAATTTGTGGATCTCAGGAAAGGAAGGTATCAGGGGGGCCTGATCCACCAACAAGAACTGAGGCATTGACAAGGGACTTTTAGTCCTGTTCTGACAATCAGGTGAGCTGGAACATGCCCTCTGAGCAGAGTTTTGGCATGTTCTGCACATTCTCAGTTTTGTAACACAGGAGACGGACAGTTGATGGACTCCTAGGATAGAAGTTGGGGAGAAGTAAAGGTGAGGATTGGAGAGAGATGTACAATTTCTTCCTGGCACACAAAACAATTATCAAAACATTTTCTGGCTCAGTGCATGTCAGGTGCATGGGATGTGCCGGGTAGGCAACTATGAAACAGTGTTACCAAGCCATTATGACAAGTAAATCGTGAAGAGAGTGGCTCATAGAGGTGGGCATCTTTTGCCAACATGGGTGACTTGCAATGGCTATTTCTAAACTCTCCACTTAGTGCTTGAGGTTAAACAGATGAGTTAATGGCAAACTCTCATTGAATTGATCCCACCCTGCATAATCAGGGTTGTGGTCTCTGAGCAACTATAGGATGAGGTAAATTTGTCCCTCATAATTGAATGAGAGTTGCAATAGCCTGAGAACTATTTTTAGTCCCTTCATTCCCAGATACATTTCAGAGGGATTGTGTGTGTGTGTGTGACTTTTGTACATATCACATGCCTTCTGAGTGCTCCTCTGCCTCTCGTGCTAGAGGCTGTTTTATGTTCCTCCTTTTCTTTTCTATTTCTTAAAGATATCATCTGTCTGGTGTTCATCATTTGGGACACTGCAGAACTCTTGGTTGTTTCTTCCTTTGTACTGCTAGATTACAGAATCCCTCTTTTGGCACATTCCAGATGTTTGTCTTAGTTTCAGTTTTTTGGTCCCCTGCATTCTCATTTTTGTTCTTTTGCTTCAGCATTTATCAGTTCGACATCACCAGCTTTAGACCATTTATTATTTATGTTATTTTTTAAATAAATACAAAAATCTAAACTTCCCTTCATTGAAACAGATCCCAGAGCAATGTAAAATAACAGCAAAAGGACATAAAACATCTGTTTGCACTAGGGATGGGCAAATCTCTTTCCAGACAATGTCAATTTCCATGAGTTTTTACCCATATATCAATTCTGTCTCATTTCTGCATTAGTTTGTGAAAAATAATTGAAAATTAACATTTAAATACATACATTTCTCAGAATATGCTTTTAAAAATGTATTTTCTGTCTCCATATGCATTTTTAAATTATTATTTTTTAAATGTTATTGCCAAAAGCTGTATTAGAACATTCAAGAATTGAGAAAGCCAGAGGATAACTAACAATGCAATCCTGACCACATACACTCAAAAGTAAGTCATATTGAATTCAATGGTTGTTTACTCCCAGGTAAGTGGGGTTTGAATTGAATCGTAAGAAAGAAATTCAATATAGCACTAAGAAAATCGTTCCCACAGTACAAGCATTTCAGCTTACCAGATGTAACAATCTTTCCTCTCCTCCCCCACATTCTTGGGGTCGTCCCCCCAATAACCAGTTTGGAGAACACAGGGGGAGGAGGGGGGACTGTGCTAGCTTAGTGAAAGATTTAGGGCACTGCAGACAGTTCCATCACACAGGGCAAAGAGTTGAGGGGGCACAACATTGAGAAGATCCATAACTGAGAAGATCCATTTGGGGGCACCAAATCATGGTGCCATACCACCAAAGATTATCAAAGTCCGTCCCTGAATAGCTGAAGGACTTGGCTTGGCTTCCACTAATGGGATTCATTGGTTGAATCTGGTCCTTGAATACCAAAAATATCAGTCCAGCAGTACATTTAGCAGTAAAGAACTTCTCTCCTGTAGTGTCCACACTCCCAATGGCGTGAATGATTCCCATTGACTTTGGGGCACCTACACCTACCAAGGTGAAAGTGCTTTACTGCTGAAGTACATAACTTAACTGACTGTGTTGGCAGATAGTACAGAAGGGAATGAGTTGCAACTCAGATAACTGATACTGTTTAGTAGAAAGGTTGAAG
This sequence comes from Podarcis liolepis, assembly GCF_965112155.1. NCBI lineage: Eukaryota > Metazoa > Chordata > Lepidosauria > Squamata > Lacertidae > Podarcis > Podarcis liolepis. The sequence continues at coordinate 35,636,244 of NC_139556.1, read as the reverse complement.
TGTACCATAAAGTGGAAATTCCAAAATTATTGCTGCTATTACTATTATTATTATTATTATTATTATTATTATTATTATTTACCTTTCATCTGATGATCACAGGGCAGTTTGCAGTAGAAAAACACAAAAATACATAGCATAATAATGAACAAAAAAATACCACACAAACACACACACGTTTTAAAAAAGGTCATAGATTTTTTTATTAGCCAAAGCCCTGTGTGAGGAGGAATGTTTTTGCCAGGCACATAAAGATATGTACTGAAGGTGACATGTGAGCCTCTCTGGGGATAGCATTTCACCAACAGGGAGCCACCACAGAAAAGGCCCATTCTCATGTTGCCGCCATCTGGACCTCTTGTGGAGGGGACACACAAAGAAAAGCCTCAGATGATGATCATAGGGTCTGGGTTGGTTCATATGGGGAGAGTCAGTCCTTGAGGTACTGCAGTTTTGAGCCATTTAAGACTTTATAGGTCAAAACCAACACAGTATTATTCTAGGATTGTTCAGTATTGGCTTCAACTCTACTAGAGGAGATCCACCATGGTTCAACCATGGGCTGCCATGCACTCTGCACAATACAGCAGAAGTATCTCATGTCTGTGTTTCCTCACCTGTCTCAACACCAAAGCACAATCTAATTGTCCTATTTTTCTTCCAAACCCAATCACCTATCACATGAATACATTGGTCGAATAGTGGTTTCTTTGATCTCTTCCTAAAACACAATCAAGGGCTAATAATTATGGCAACATTAAAACAAAAAAGGTTGGGATCCACCAACCATGAACTAACAAAAGCATTTAATGGATGGCAAACTCGACATGTGTATACTGCACTTTGTGAAGAGTGGGAAACTCAGTTTTATAGGTGTTATGCAGCCAGCTCACCAGATGAAAAGGCAGTGATTATTATAAAAAGACTTCACAGACTTAACTCTCAGTGAAATTAAACAATGCACATTCAGTTCTTTTCATGAAGAGAAAGGGGCAATTACTGTTGACAGGTAAATACATTGCTATAAAGCTACTGCATAGTAATTTATGATTGCATATTAATACAAGGACAGGCTATATAAAACTGTACACTAAAGCCCACTGGCTTCTCATAAGTCAGCTTTTGCATGGAACCTGCTTGAAACAGACTTCCCTTGGGAATTCCTTCAACTTGTGAGCACCCAGGGCATTATGGCTCACTGTTATGGTTTAGAGATCTTTGTCTATGGGGTGGCAGGTCCAAGGAGCTGGTGGGACTGTCCCTCAGTTTTGGCTCGGGGGCATGACTCCTCATTTGCATGTAAAATGTACCAGATTATACATTCCATTTGCACAGTTGGACTTTCACCCTCTCTTCCCTCTGCATGCCTCCCCCCCCCACTCCCTAAAAACACACAGACAAAACTATTGCAAGAGTGCAACACTGAATCCCACCCTCTGTGTAGAGCAGCCACAGCACGGTCCCAATTTCAAGTCGCCTCCGTGTGGCAAACCAACTTCAACAGTTGGGTGGTAGACATATGACCACAAATAGAATTTCATCTGCAACAGTTTATATAGTCAGTCTTCTGGGAATCAATATGACCCACTTCACTGGCAGAGAAAGCCACTCGGGTGCCTAGGGTGGCACGCCCAGGGGCAGTGAGTACCATCCATAAGGGCAGGGCGAGGGCAGGGTGCATCATGGGGCCTCTGGAGTCTGCCTGCCTCCTCCTGACCGTTGGGGCAGCGGGTGGACCGTTGGGCAGGGGGCAGGGGGGAGGCAGCGGGCGGACTGTTGGGGCAGCACGGAGCCTGCGTGCGCCTAAGCCACCACACCTCTCCAAGGAGAGATGTGTGGCTCAAGCGCGCTGCAGACCTCGCGGTGAGTGCCACCCAGCATTTTGTCACCCCCTCAGTGGTGACACCTGGGGTGCACCGCACCTACTGCACCCCCTTCCTCTGCCCCTGTACTTGCCCCAGGCAATGGCATGCTTGTCTGCCATGCACCTAAATAAGAGTGTGCTGCTGGCACTCCAGATGAATGCTGTATATCTGGAAACCTGAAATTCATGACCTCCACACCTCTCAAATTCAGCATCCACATGCACAAGCCTCCAACTGATGTGCTCATATCACACCATACATTACATATGATACTGGTGGTCCATGCAGACTTGCTCCTTTACTTGGTTCTGGTTAAAGTTTAAGACTATGCCATCTTTCAGTGGGGAAAGGCTCCCAAGATTTTTCTCACAAGGGAAAAACATACATATGCACAATTCAAGCCTTTACAACTTACAAAAAATGTAAGGCAACAAAATCTTAACATTTCAAAGAAAAACACTTCACGTTCCTGCCAAAACGCAAAGGCCGGTTCCCAGAAGGCTGTCAAAGTGAGCAGGAGCAAATCCACAGGGGACACCTGTTTGGAGTGAGTAATTATCTACTTCAAGGTGTCAGGCAAACTCTTCCTCCTACCTTAGAATCCCAGCCACCAACTGGGAAGATTTTAAGTATATTTGTGGCTTCTTCCTTGCTTACTTTTGAGTGGAGCGAGTTGTATTAGACCTGCCATTTATATATGTTTGGGTGTATTTTTAGTCTTTTATTCTCTTCGGCTTTTTATGTTTTTAATGTTTGTACTATGTTGTAAGTCACTTTGGGTTAATTTAAAAATAAAAATAGTGACTAAAATGGCAATAGTAATAGTAATATTGTCAGCCAGGAAAGTGTCTAAACCAGGCTCAGATTTTGAGTAACCAAGTGATATGCACACATATGTGAAGCAACTGAGGTCAATAACTGCTGAGAGCTTAGAAGCTTTAGAACTATGCCAAGGACATGGGAACTGTAACCATGACCCTTGCTTCAGTCAAACGAGAGCTATACTTTTTGCTTCCAGTATTCACTAGACTATCAAACTGCAATTTATGAAATGTCAGTTCCAGTAACAGGAATATACATACATGAATTTAAGATAGAAGGAACATGCAACCTGTACTAAGTCTTCAATCAACTGTAGTTTGAGTCACTGCTTTTAGAAAACAGAATCCCTTTAGACTATATAAGCATAATCTCTTCTCCAGTCTGGGTCATGCATTGCCCAGTTTCATTACTTATGGCTAGATTGGTTTAAGGACAGCTGCTGATTTCCTACTTTCTGAAAAGCAAAATTTAAATTCTGCACTTACATCGCTTCATCTTTCTGCTTCAATTCATCTTATTTCCAAGCTGGCAATTTCCTTCCTAGAGGAGACTTTCAAAATTATATCAAATCAGTGAAACAGCATTAGGTCAAGAGGCCTTAAGTTAGAGATCTCAAGGGAGCTTTGAGAATGGTTAAAGGTATGGATGCAGTTTACAGCTTTAACAAAGTAAATTCCTTGAAGTTGTAATGAGGTTATGTTGGATAATACAAGGGGAGGGAGGAAGAGGTCATTCAAAACAATATTTCCTAATACTTTGAAGGCTGTGGTGCAAATTAAAATAATAAATCATTCATTGACAGGGAGCAGTTCTAAGGAAAATAGGGTGTAGATTTCAACAAGTGAATATGATGAGTATTTTGAAGTTTTTACACTCTGCACAGTGCAATAACAAGTAGGATGGTAATTCTTATTAACTAAAATCCATGCTTCCAAAAGGTGCCAATTTCATTCTATCAGACTGAGGTAAGAGGTTCTGTTTTAAAGAAAACATAGCAGATACGAAAAGTGTCAGTTGCTCACTGGATATATTAGAACTTGCAAGGGATTTGGGAGAAAATGCAAGGAAAATGCAACAAAATATAATTCTGCAAACCCCATACTCATAGTATACTCAATCATCACAGCATGCTGCTTAACCATAGGGGCAGGAAAGGAATTGAATGCTGGATGGAATGGGGTAGAAAACTGCTCATACCCAGCTTTCTAGGCATTACACAAGTGGAAGTGGGGACGATGAATCCCAAATTCCCCAGGATGCCTTGGAGGTATTTGGGGTTTAGCAAAGGTGAAGTGAGATCCCTATGAGACAGCCCAAGTCAAAGCTGGGGCCTCTAAACTGCTCTTTGAAAGTAATGTCTCTTAGACTACCCAAATGCCAGGGTGGGATGATGAGGGGAAGTGAGAGCAGGCACCAGAATGGAGAGAGCACATGGATGGAGAGCTCTGTTGAGATTTACAGGTTTAGCTTGTCACCAGAGGGAATTGTTTTATCAGTGCTCTCTGATCCCAAGGCTTTGGTGAAGGGAGCAGCTTTGAAAGAGCAAAACCTATGTATTAAGGCTTATGTAAGAGTCCAGGATGGGGAGGAGGTGCAGATGGAGTGACTTGCAAGCTTGTAACCAAAGGGGATTGTTTCCCTTTCTACTTTCCACTCCAAAATCAGCTTTAGGGTGTGTAACACAAAACCCCCTGAAACTATTTGTTTGCAGTTTGGCAGGTTTCTTACCTCTCTCTTGTGAGTGGTTTTCAGACCAATTGCCCACAAAACACTAGGAGAGGGCAAATAATTCTCATCCTAAACCCGTAGCCCCTGCCCTAGTAGCAAAACCACTGCATCCATCCTTCTGACATTTGCAGGACTCATGTCTCAGAAGGGGCAACCTTGCTGGCAAATTTAGTCCAGTTCTGCCCAAATATTTTTAAAAAACTATACACATATATTTTCTTGGGGGGGGAGAGGGTTACATTTTAGATGTGTCCATCACAAAGCCTCTAGATCTATTTGTTTGTAGTTCTGCAGGCTGTATCCATTCCAGAGGGGCTACTATGCCAGCAGATTTCATCCATTTCTGTCAGAAAAATAAAGTTTTCACCATTTTTAAAATTTCCTAATGGTGAACAGAAGTGGGGAAATGAAGCACATTGGGACCCTGAGCCAATCTGGTCAGCTTCCAGATTGGTCTGGGTCAAATTGGGCCATTTACAAAGCAGGAAATCAGGGTCTGGGGTTAAGTGTGTGTGTGTGTGTGTGTGTGTGTGTGTGTGTGTGTGTGTGTGTGTCCATGTCCAAGATGCTAACTATTGTTCAGCCACATTGAGGAAAGTGTCAAAATAGTCATGTAATTGAAAATGCAATATACATAAATATTAAGGAAAAACACGTGTAAACCAGTGCTGCTTGCCCAATCACATATTTAGGGTTATGCTTTTCTTCTTTGAAGGTCTCCCTCCATCTCAGTCCTCTCTTCAGGCCTTTGTCCCAGTCTGACAGATTTCAAGCCAGAGCGGGCCTTGGGGCACCATTCTGCAATAATTTGACAGGCTCAATGTATATTTATTTCCCACATCCAGATGTTCCACTGACCTACCATCCCCTTCAGCTTTCTCTGAAGCTCAGCAGTCAAATTCACTGACATGGTCTGGTTGTTATGTGCCACTCTGGTGACACAAGGCAGCCGTAAAGAGTGCCAACCACTCAGTTAAGTAGAATTTATAGCTGATATGCTGGACCAGAGTGGTTCAAAAGTTGCCCTGGTCTACCTGCCCTTATGTTTTTCATTAAACCAGCCCAAAGACCAACAGTATTATTAGCTTGTAGAGAGAATCTTGGCCTTTAGAGTATACCTCAATCTGTAGCTGGTTTTATGGGAATGGATTTATAGTCTCCTGTTGTTGTGGCATCGGTGAAATCATTTCCATACCTCAGAATCTCTCGTTTTATGACAAATAATATGCATAAATTGATAGACAAATTCATGACTCTCTGTCTTTGGGAAAATGCCCCAGTGTATCACTTGGCAGGTCTTTGAAATTTATTACAGGTACGTTAAAATATATGCAAAACTCTCAAAGGGAAATGTATTCTTTCCATGAAAAATCTAACAGCAAATCCTAAAGGTGGGTTAATCAGTTTTATTCAGCTTTCAGTTTGTGACAATGTGTAATCTAACTAAAAGAAAAAAAACTTTTATGACTGTATCTTCTGATATAATCCCCTACAATTTTTGTTTTTGTTTTTCTCCTTCTTTTATACTTGAACCAAATACATATTTATATGCCAGTAAAATGAATATAATAGAATTTTCTGCAGTGATGGGAAAATAAGATAATCCATATTCTAATGCAAATGCCAGAATTTAGGGGCGAGTTGATGCCGACACGTTCATCAGACAATAACTCCCTCTCCGAGTTACGACTTGCAAGTACAAAAGAGTCGCCCGAGATCAAATGCCGGAGACAGAACTTTTGCAGCTCGTGTCACCCCAAACAAAAGACTTTTCAGCAAAGATAGTTCACTCGTTTGGCCTCATGGAAAGATTCAAAACGATCCAGAAAATGCAGGTGGTACAGTTCCTGCAGGAATATACCATCTCCTATTACAGGTGGGTGATAAAATATTTTAGAATGTTCCTCAAGGTAAAAAAAAAAACAAAAAACCCCTGAACGCAATGACAGACATTTCTAATCATATGGGTTTCCCCAACACGCAAGCTTTCCACATGCAAGGGATTTTCAGTTGGGGGTGCACTAAACATGTAATTCCACCCCATCTGCATTCCAAAGTGGTACAGTCAGTGGTAGCTGATACCTTCCCATGAATCTCATCTCTTTTAGAGTCTTGTAGCCAAAGAGACAGAGAGGGAGGGAGAGGATAGGTGCTCATAAAATGGAGTGTTTGGTATCTATGAAGGTGGCTGATACTAAACTGCCTTTGAGTTTTATTTTTCTTCCCCAAGCGTATTGGAAATGAAGGCTATTGCAAATGCAGTCTGAAGTTTTAAGGGTATGGAACCAACCCTGCAACCAATAAGTGAAACTTTTCCATCATCATCCTCTCTCTCTCTCTCTCTCTACCAATTGAAGTCTATGTAATTAGCTACCATATGACCAATTATTTTAACTTAATCAAAGAATGCTTTTCTGTATTCCGTGGTTGTCTTAATACATCTTACTATCACTATCATATTATTTAGACATTTTATTAGATGAATATGTCTCTTGGGGTTCAAACAATTGATCACTTTTATTCAACAAACCTGTCTCTTTTACTTCCTCTAAAGATGGATTATACTTAATGGAAACATTATGTTAAAATGGAGCATGCGAGAAATCTATAATGTCCTCTGTGTTAAACCAGGAGGGAGGTAATGAACTGCCAGATGTATCTGGAAACTTACTTTTCATGTTTAAGGTGTTAAAAAGTTTTACTGCAATCAATCTACTGAGTTACAGATGATTAATTACAGCGTCAGTAAATTTTGTTGTTATTTAGTGAGGGTGTATAAATTAACAGTAGCAACTAGCCAGATTTTGTAATACAATTTATGGCTCTTGACAATTAAAAAGCATATGCAATTACAAGAAAATGGCAACAGTAAATGTAAATATATTCCAGTTGTTTAATTAAAATCATAAATACACTGAAGAGCCATAATCCTTTTGATTTTTTAAATTTTCAAGGCTTATGTGGACCTGAAAAGACTGGGGTCCAGAGTCCCAATATGTTCACTTAGCAATTTTGAAGCGAGGAATAACACCAAAATGTCCTGACTTGCTTTGGGCCTCAAGCAGCTATATGAGCAAAGATAAAGCAGACCCAACACCTTTCATTGCCCTGAAGCAAAACCAAGATGGCGGCCTCCATCCCATTCTATGCACAAAAGCTTGGTGGCCTCGTAGTTCTCTGACTTTGATGCTGATAACATGACATGGTCCTCCACTGTAGTCAAGGCTAGTGCTGAGGTAGAGGTGGTATCTGAGGAGCTGAAGGAAGGAGTAAATAGGAGAGGTTTAGTAGCATGGCAGAAGTTGGTTTTTAGTAGCCATCAGCTACCACTCATTGTACCACTTTGGAATGCAAATGGGGGGGGGGGGAATTACATGTTTCAGACATCTAGAAATTCCAGTGTTTGAAACACCTGAAGTTGCTGAAGGAAGATGAAATCCACAGAAGATGAATGACTTTCCTATCGTTTCTTTAGCCATTGACAGTAATGCATTAATATAGCTTAGTAAGGTCTAAGCCAAGGATGGGGAACCTGTGGCCCTCCAGATATTCTTGGATTCCCATCAGCCCCATGTCACGGCCCATTTCAGATAAGGAAGGCACACATCTGATATTTAACTCTTTATTGACAAGAGAAACACAGCAGTTCTACAGTGCTCTGAATGCACACTCATATACGCCTCTAGCTTCTAGGCAGCTGTCCACAGGCCTGAGCCCCAGGGAGCTGTAGCAACAGTGGGGCTCCTCTCCTCCTTCCTCTGATGGGTTGCATGCCAGCAACCTGAAAATTCTCCAACATGGAAGTCATCGCTGCTCTTCTCTTTTGAAGCCCCTCCTGGTTCTAGGAGCCAGAGGGGAGGTGGGGATTCTACTGACCTGTCCCTCACCTGACCTGTCCCTGCTTCCTCTCCCACACCCTAGCCCAGTGATCTGGAATGATGGGAGACATAGCTCAACAACATCCTGAGGGCCACAGGTTACTCATCTGTGGTTTCTGTTCATAACCATACCACTGAGCTCCGAGGGGGGGCAATAAAAACAGGTTCCTCCTGTTTTTTTGAGAGATTGCTACAAAACCACAGGCCGCTTTAAAAATAACAGCAAGCAGCCTTCCATCCACTTGAAAACCAAGGCAGTGCGCACTCCTATTCAAGCAGTGTGATTTATTGCCCCCTGGTAAATTATATATCACCGTTCTGAATATGAAGAATGAGAATAGTAACAAACAAATCCTACAGAGCGACCTCAAATTGACAGGAGAACACTGCCTGTGGATTTCGGTATGCATTTGGAAATTGCTTTCCATGACAAGCATTTGAGCCAGGTGCTGTAAATTTTAGAAGACAAAAGCTTTGACTTGCACTTTGACACTTGACTTGGAACTGGATTCTGCAATCCAAGCTAGCCTTTGTGGAAACCTGAATTATGTACAATGGGTTTTTTTAAAAAATAAAGCAAACAAACATGGACAAGTTTGGAAGTCACAGGAAAGCGACGTGATGCTTTAAGCATCTACAAAGGATTGAATGCAAGAAACAGTGAAATCAGAGATATCTCTTTTTTAAAAAAGAAAAAAGAAAACTGGTGGTCCCTCAAGTTCAGCTCCTTACAAATCACAAAAAGTCTTATTCTTTTTGGAATTTGCTTGAATCCCTTCCTTGAAATACTGAGACTGGAGGCACCCAGAGTTAAGTTGGGTCTGAGGATTAAAGGGTTAAACAAAAGGGGTAGGTTTTGAGAAAGAACTAAAAGGGCCAGAGAGACTTGTCAGATAGAGATTTGTTGAATATAAGGGTGGAGAACAAGGAAATAATTGTAGGTGTGAGTAATGGCCACAGGAGGGAGACGAAATAAAAAGCAATGCTTTTTTCTTACCCACCCGCATAAGCTTTAAAAAACAAAGAAAGAAACACATTATTTGTTTTTCCATCATTGGATCTTTAGAAATTGCATTGATAGCATGTTTTGCATGCTGTAAAGTTCTATCAAAGCAGCACAAACAGTTGTTTAAAGAAATATGGCAGTATTAGACGCAAGCTCTCCCTCTTGGTGTATGTGTACACATAGGGGTATACACAAATGTCCGAAAAGGGTGTGGTATTCATTGCTCAAGAGAGGAGATGAAGACCAAACTAAAGAATAAACACATGGAGATGAAACAGTCTGTGTGTTTTTATTAGGGGGAAAATGATTTCAGTGATATTAGTTGATTAAAAGTATTGCCTTCCAGAGTGAACAATGAAAATCATAATAGATTTAGTTCTGTTTTTGCAATAAAAGTATAATAAAAAATAATGAGTCTGGATTCCACTACTAAGCAATGAAGTTTGACTCATCTCTAATATCTGCCAATACCAAATGCATTACTTTAAAAGTTGTTTGGAAGAACCACACTTTGTGGCTTCCTCTTTGAGCCTCCATGAACACTGGGGACATAAATCCCTGTTCTAGAAATGGCCAGTGTTCAGTTAAATCTGACAAATATTTCTACTGCTCATGCTACAGTGTGTGAAGATTCCCAATACAGTTCAGTATACTGCAGTAGTTGCCAGTACAATTGTTGTTGTTGTTGTTGTTGTTAATTGAATTTATATTCTGCCCTATACTTGGAGGTCTCAGGGCAGTTCACAGAATAAATACAACACATATCAACAAACAAAGTGCCTGGATCAGATGTGTTCCTTTCTCAATTTAGAATTTAGAGCAGCCTTCCCAAACCTTCTACCCTTTCACATGTTTTGGACTGCTACTCCCATCATTCCCCGGTAGCATGACCAAACATTTAAAGCACTATGACACCATTTTAAATTATCATGGCTTCCCCAAAGTATCCTGGGAGCTGTGGTTTGTTAAGGGTTCTGAGAGCTGTTAGGAAACCCCTGTTCCTCTCACAGAGCTACAATTTCCAGAGTAGTTTAAGAATCCCACTTCTTGGTGAATTATGAAGGCACATGAAGCAACTGTCTTAGTGAAGCTAGGCTGATCGAGGTCTGGTGAATGCATAAATGAGAACTACATATATTCTACCTTAGGTACACCTCACTTTTCATCCGAAGATCTCAAGATACACATATATCTTTCCTCCCAATAATAAAATAATAATTTATGTACCACTCACATGCCAAAATGGTTTCTAAGCAGTTTAAAATCAGTTATAACATCAAAAAAATCCACACATAATTAAAATGCATAATAAAACCATTCCATGGACGCGTTAAAAACTTCAAAGATTAAAATATACAATAAAACAAGCCATCTGAAAAGATTAACAAGTAAAGCAGCAATTTAAATCATTAGATCAGGAAGTTTAGGTTCAGAGACATGCTTCACTGGACAGGTGTGTCTTCACAAGCAGCTTGTTAGGTAGGTTAGATTGGAATGATTCGCAAAATGGGAAACTGGATCTTAGTCTCCCGGGTTCTGTCTTTCAATATACTGCTGATTTGGAAGATGAGACAGCCCTGCCTTCACTTCTCCCCCCTCAGCCCTGCCTTCACAACTTTAATCTCAGTCTACCCGTATGCACACATACACACACATATACACTCTCTGCCTGCCAGGTGACCATACCAGAGTTCCTATACCTTTAACAGTCACGTAGAATACCAGCAGGTATAGTCAGCTGCTACTTCCTCCTAGTTTGTGGTTGGTGACATCTTGACATCGCAAGGGCAAGCCACAGGAGAATTGCTCTTAGTACATATAATCTCCTTCCAATGAGCCTGTTATTGACAGCATTTACCACAAACAAATCTCATTTAATTCAATTAACAAGAAATACCACAAATTCCAACAATAAAAGCCTCTTTCCCCCACATCCCTTCATTTCTGAAAGGTCACATAAGTTTCTCATTAAGGCATCTTTCACAGCAAAACCAAGAACTTTAATAATAAAAAAGAAGTCTGTTATCTTTTTACTGTTGTGTCTCTCCTTTTACAACATACACAGTCACTCACTTAAAGCAGCAAATCACTCTAATTGCTTCTGCTGCCATTGAAGGGTAGTTCCCCCCCCCCCTCGCCTCAAAGCTGATTCCAGCATTTTTTGATGGTGCACTGTATAAGATTTTATTGACCAACAAAGAAACATCATGAAATACATTTCCATCTCCCTAATATTGATTTAAGTCAAGCCCGGTAATCATATAAAAGCAAAGTTTTTATAGCCTGCCAGAACAAGAAACTGAAATGCCGAGCTAAAAACAATTGTTTTGGAGAGAAGCAAACTTCTTCTTGTCCAAATGGCAAGTCAAACTCAAAGAAGAATGTTTGCAAACTTTTGATAGAACAAGCCTCTGCTTTTATATTTTTTCAAATCAAATTGCAAGCACGCGGCACACTTAATGCTGAAAAAGGTTGGATGGAGAGCAAAAATATAGTCTGAAGGGAAGGTGCATGAAACCACTGCCTTGCTGAAGCTAAGCAGGTCCAGGTCTGGTCAGTAACTGGATGGGAGACCACCTGAGAGTTCCATTGGGTTTCAGGATGTCAATAATTTATCAATCCCATGCAGAGAGGCAATAGGTGGAGATTCCACTTAGCTATCAGTGCTAATAGATGTTGACAGACATACCCTGTATTACCCTTGTTTCAGGGCAACAAGATGGGCTTCTCTATGCATCTGCCAAGAGCCACACCTAACAGGCCAGGCCCTTGCTAAGTGCCAGAGCTCTATGAAACTGCTCTTTCCCTTTCCTGTTGCTGTTTGTTCCACCCTAGTCAGTGGTGGCAGAGGCAAAGAGTAGTAGATGCTGCCATATGGAACATAGGAACTTTTTTGAGTCACACCATTGGTCCATCTTGCCCTGACTAGCAACAGTTCTCTAGGGCTTCTCACAGGGTTCTTTTCCAGTCCTACCTGGAGATGCTGGGGATCGAACTTGAGACCTTTTGGGTGCAAAGCAGGTGCTCTACCACTGAGCTACAGCCTTTCCCCAAGCCATGGCTTTGTTCTCGTAGAATGGGACCAGAGGGGGAGGCTGAGCAGCAAGGAGGGCATTTTGCCTGAGCCATCTAAGTGAATGGGGCTAGCATGCCTGCCAAACACTTATTTTTTCCTTTTTCCTTTATATTGCCCAACACATAAGGAGAGCCTTTAGCAGCAACCACAAATGTCTCATACCTTGCTGGCACTTTTCCAGCTGAAAGTTGACTTAACCCCTACATCTGAATTAATGAAAATATTCTCTGCATTGTTTCTGACACTAGAGATTAATATAATTCCATCAAAGTCCTCTTTATCTGCTAAACCTTTTCATTATAACTTTGAATAGACGTTCTCGTTCCTCATCCGCTCATCTTCTTTTGGTCTTGTCTTGATTTGTTTTTATTATTATTATTCATTTCTTGAAAAGAGATTTTTATGGGAACAACTTGTATGGAGCCTATATTTGGACATTATATAATGAATTCTGGAATTTGCTAATTACAAATCAACCCTTCCATTGTCCTTTCCCATACAAACGTGTCTGTCTAACTTCATCCCTACAGCATTAGAGTGCAGCTATGAAATGTCATCTATCTTTTGCACCGTCTTTGTTGCAGTCTGTATTTGACACCCATTGATGTTTGATTTTCATGTTTCACACTTGACGGTATGTTATGGTCGACATGCAATGATATTTGGTATTGGCTGTAAGGAAAGTGGATGTGTGGTGGTGTATCATAGTGGTTGTCAGTTTTTCAGCCTTCAGAGAACGCTTTCCATCCTGGTGGGTTTGTCAAGGAACACTTGTGCATTGCAGAAGATTCTAGGGCATCTTCTTAGATGAACACTTCATTCACTCTTGGTCCTCACAATTAGCCACTGTGAACTGAAAGTGCTGCATTCCCCCGAAGCTGAACATTGCAGAGACATATTTTATCTAGCAAAGGTAGCATCCAATGATGATTAATATTTGGCAGATGACAGCTTATAAGATTTCAATATTTGCAGCCTGCCAAGCAAGCAAGAGAAGTGAACAAGGGTCTGATTGTAAGGTTTTCAAAAAACTCACATACAAAATGCTGGTTCTAATCTTGAATGTAACATTGCTCATTCAAATGATGAATTTGGAATATTCCTTTCAGTTCTAATTTCAAGCACTGTCTGGATACCCTGAAGGTAGAGATGGGTGGATCTATCCTTTCAGTTTGCCAGGCTTTCCAATCTTAACTTCAGTTTGCCCTATTTGTGCAGTATTTACACTTAAATAATAATAATCACAAAAACTTTTAAATGTGGGTTTCTCCTGAGCAGTTTTGTAAACATTTTGGTTGCTTTAGGCACAACTGACTATGGTGTCCTTCTCAAATGACTCAATGGGATGGGTGTTGCAGTTAATGCACTAGGACTGGTTCCACTCCTTGCTGCAAGGTTGCTACCAGGAGACTGTATTAGGAGACTGTTGCCTGGATCCATAGCCAAGGACTTACTCGGTCTCCTGTGCTATTCACTGTCTATATGAAACCATGTGAGCCAGTCAGCCAGGGATTTGGAGCCCAGTGTCATCAGTATGCCGATAACACACAGCTCTGTCTCTCCATTCCATTTGAATCAGGGGAGGCTGTGAAGGCATTGGACCAGTGCCTGGAAGCAGTAATGGACTGGATGAGGGCCAATAAACTGAAGCTGAATCTTGATAAGATGGAGGTGCCAGGGGTGGCCAGTTCTCATGTCTGGAAATTAGGATAATGACCTGCTCTGGGAGACTTTGCATTTCCCATGAAGAAAAAGCTGGTTGTCTTAAGAGTACTCCATGATACAAATCTATCATTGGAGCCCCAAGCAACTTCTGTGGTTGTGAGTTCTTCTGCCCAGCTTAGGCCTCTGCAGTCCACTCGAGTGACCTCCCATCTGGGCTTCATGAGCTGCCCTTGAAGATAGTCTGAAATATGTAGCAAGTGCCACCTGAGGTCCTTTGGAGAGAAAGGCGGGATAGACATTGCTAAATAAATGGTGCAGAATTTGGCTGCAAGTTTGGTGAGTAGGGCAGTCAAATGGGACCACATTTCACAAATGTTGAAAGCACTGAACTGGCTGTCAGTGAACTGCCACCCCTAATTCAAGGTGTCGGCGCTAGCATACAAAGTCCTAAATGGCTTCAGACGAAAGTGATTAAAATATTACCACACCCAGTATCACCCATTTCAGGTGCTTAGCAGGGGAGACCCTGTTCATCAGGAGTGGCAAACTGGATCTGGCAAGCAGGCTGTCCTATGAGCCAAGTTTGACTGGTGGGTGGAGCCAATGAACTATCAATCACCTGACATCACAGTGACTTCAGACGACTCGTTTTTAACTAAGTGGTTTGAAATCAAACCATGTTGGCACAACACCCATATCACAAATGATCAGCTGAAGGTTAAAAAAAAACAAAAACCCAACTCTAAATAATATACACATAGTTTCAAGCAATAATATACACATAGTTTCAAGCAATAATATACACATAGTTTCAAGCAGTAATATACGGTACATGTTTTTGCCAGCATTTTGGTAAGTTATTTTCACTAACTTTATTTTTATTTGTTTTTTGGTCAACGTTTCTCCTGATACAAGCATTTTACTAAAAATGCTTGTTGGAGAAATCCATCACAGAATTCGGAGAAGTGCAAATTTCAAAGGCTATCTATAATTTAGTTTGTTTATTGGTTCGGGAAGTTCGAATTAAGTAGGTTCGAATTCAAATGCAGATTGAATACTTTTCTCCCTTAGCCCATCTTAAAGTAACCATTGACAAGTCCTGGATCCAAATGAATTTTAATCTTCAAGGCCTCTGATTTTCCCAGGCAAATGCTTTAAGATGTTTCCCCAATACCATCACCACTATTATAATCTCAGATTAATAGCTTTCAGCAGCCTCATTTATTTACTGGCACAGAATATCAATGAGAATCCATAGTGTAGGGGATAGAAGCCCGCTTTAGTGCTCCTGCTTCCACTGAGTTGTGCGGAATACACTGTGGGAAGATCTCGCATTGAACTTTCTGTCACTCTTGCAAGGGAAGGCACAAAAGAAAATGTCTTGCATGTTAATCATTTTTGAAGCCTTGTAATTGTTTTCTGATGAAAGCTGGAGCTGGTGTGATAGTTCTCCAAAGACAGTAAATGACTTTTTCCTATTGTCTTCTTCACAGGCGTGAAGCACAGAGAAAAGAGCACTGAATTTCCCATAAGAGCACTAAAGGTGAAATTTATACTTGCACAGAGTCCTGTGTATCACTTAAATGACACTTAAAGCACATATTAAAGGATAAATCCTGCCTTCACCTCCTCCCAACAGCAGTCAGGAATCTCAGGCTGTAGAGCTAATGGGTTTCAGCTGCACCAGCACGAGGAGTCTGGGGAGACATTGTTGGCATTGACAAAACTCTGTGAAACTACACTATAGGTGGACATAATATCAGTGGCGGCTGGTGCCCACTGGAACTTACAGGGCAAAAATCAGAGAGGCCAACAGTAAATAAAGCCAGAGTCAACTAATCCTAGTTTTGTCCCCACCCACCTCCCTGTTGTTCAACAGGGGGGCAAAACTGTATCTAAGCAGGAGGAAGGTAATAGACAAGCAGGGACACTCCATGGACTGGTTGTAAGTAAGAAGGAAGGCAGGTGGGAACCAGCTGAGGACAGACCCCCATATGCCCTGACGGGCCAGCCTCTACTGCATATATTACAGACCTTGGAAGGGGATTGAAGATTTGTTCGAAAATGTAACGTCCAAGTCTACAGGGCTCTGTAATATATGCAGTGGAGGCTGGTCCATTAGGGGGTCTGTTCCTGCACTCATCTAGGTTTAAAGATGTTGCAGAGACTCATTTCCTAGCTCTGTTGCCATTGCACAGGTGGTGGTGGTGAAGAGGAGACCTCCATTCCTTCTTTCCTTCTTCCTTCCTGTTTGCTTCCACCAGAGCAAGCAGAGCAAGTAAATGAGTAGGAGAGAAGGATAAGTGGATCTGGAGGGTCATTAGTGGGTAGGAGTTAAGGTGTTTGTGCAAGATATCCCGGGGTCAGAGGCTAACAGGTCGAGAAGATCCCTCTATTAAGTGCTGAGCCAAATGTTCTTCAATGAGAACTGAAAATAGGGAGTACTTTGGAAGGTGAAAGGCACTGGCGGAGGAAGAGGAGCGTGGGGGGAGCGCACTGCCCCTGACAATGCTATCCCCAGGGTGCCATCGCAGCTGTCCCCCCACCCGCGCTGGGTGCCCTGCCCCTGCAGGTGGCGCACCATGCCCCTGGGACGTGTGCCACACCCCTGCAAGTGGTGCGCCATACCGCCGGGATGCGCACCAGCCCACCCCCGCCTGCTCTCCATCCCCAATGCCAGAGCATGAAGCTCCGCCACTAGTGAAAGGGATGAGACTAAAGTGTGCTACTTTTTCCGTCTGTTCCATTTTCACCACCTGTTCAATGCAGCAGTGGTTTTTGTTGTTGTTTATGTTTGGGACCCAGAATGCCCCATGAAAAGCACTGTGGCATCCATGTTGCATCATTCCTGGGGGGAATTAGCTGAATTTAAAAGTGGAAAAATGAGAATTTAACAACTTCACCCATCCCTAAATTTTGTGGTTCACAAAGGGTCAACAAGACAAACCAATATAGTGGCATTGGAACAAAGTCTCCTAAATGCAAATAGGAACATTCCTGTGGAGAGAGAGAAATAGGAACATGCCTGGGTATACAGTGTGACAGGGCCATAATCCTGTTTTGATACTCTCAGTACATTCAGCAAGATGGTTTTATTCTGGTCCTATTTTTATAGCATTTTCTAGAATAAGCACCATTAATGCAGCTCTGGTTCAGAAGTAGTATACGGGCAATATTCCCAGACTGTAGAAAGAAAATGAAATTCGGGCTCATTATTACTATTATTAGTTTATTTTATTATTATTCCCTATGAAGGAAGTGTAATCAGATGAGATGGCACATTCACCATCCAAAGCAAAAGCATTTTGATCTACCCAGGCAATGTATTTGATAGCAATGGCAGGACAAAAAAAGGAAGAATGACATTGGGTATGTATGTGGATGTGTTGCGGTACAGAAGAAGAACTAAGAGGTTAACCGACTGAAGCTCAAAAGGCTGCTATAAATACAGAGAGCTAGACTGCCAGGTTCCGAAGGGAACCTTATTTAATGTCTGATGGAGAGAGTGAATCCTGTGAGTTGTCAGAGGAGATGAAATGGGGAAAAGTGAAAGTCAAGATCCCTTTATGACAAGCAGGTGCAAAGGGCTGGGGAGCTGGACATGTGAATTTCTCAGGTGTCTATAAAGGTTTTGTTGTCATTTTTTGGTCCGAGCACAAAGTACATTTCCTCCTTCACCACAGAGTGATCACACAACCGGCTCCCACCCACCTGAGACTGTAAGAAGAGGGACAGATTTCAGAAATGAAAAAGGAGGTTTCCTGACACTCCTGAGATTTAGCAACTTGCACTTGTATAAATTTAAAACTGGCTTTGGCCCTTATCTTGCAACATAGGGAACAGTCAAGGACTCTCTTTTGTTCTCTCTCTCTCTCTCTCTCTCTCTCTCTAACTATTGTGCTACATGATGGAGCTGTCCCCCACAACACACAATATATCCTCATTTCCCTTCCAATTTGAGCAGCTCAAGATTTAAGGGAAATGGAGCAAATACAAAACCAGTCTTAGAGAAAATGCTTGATAACTGTTCAAAATCAGGTTTTTCCCAAGGAAGCAATTTACCCAGGAAGGTGGTGAGAAATTCACAACTGCTCTGGACAGTCAGAACAGCTCGCCCAAAGCAGCAGTCAATCATTCTAGAAGCTTTACGAACTGGCACCCTGCACAGTGTGCACCAATTTCCAAATGACTTTGGTTTGTCCTAAAAATGAAACCATTTCCCCCCATAGATGACACAATTTGGCAGTACTGTTGGGGTTCATGAGGGTCCAAATGAAGACAATGGGACAGGAGCACATGATGTAACACTTTGTGGATCCTTCTTCAGATGACTGGGGACAATAAACACATCATCCAAATGTCCTGGACATTAACCAGGCAGTCCTTGTTGACCTCCATAGGTTTCACATCAAATATCTAAGTTGACCAAGGAAACGGTCTAGCAACCTGATGTTGTGCCATGATTGCTATGGAAATGATTCCTGCTTGGCAGGGGGTTGGACTCGATGGCCCTTGTGGTCTCTTCCAACTCTATGATTCTATGATTCTATGATTCTAGGTCCAGGATGAGAGACCATGAAATCTGCTCTGAGCTTGCAAAAAACAAAGTACATTAAATAAAGGTGTTCCCAGAACTACTTCCCCATCACGACACAGTGAAAAGGTTGTGTAGAATGGACTTCAGGGATGGACCGACAATGAGAGCCACTTATGCATTTCATGTTACGCAAGGAAGCCCAATGATAATGGAGCAGCTATGGGGGAGGTAGGAAACCTGTCGCCCCCATGTACTCTTAATGGGAGCCTAAGTAGAACACACATTGTTCAGTACAAAAGCAAATTGTGGAACGTGTCTATGGGGGCACATATTTCTCATTAGTGCTACTAATCCTGAAATTATTTCCTTTGTGAGGCATCAAAAAAGAGGTTTTTCCCCCTCTCTAAATTCTGTGCTTCTGTTAATCAGCACATCTACCACCAGCTGTGAAATTAGCCTCACTGTCTGAAATATGGGTGGCACATTCCCTCCAGCATTTGAAACCACAGGGAAGGGCATTGTTTTGCAGCTGAAATTCAGCAGTCATTTATAAGAGCAGCAACTTAATGCAATTAATGCAAATCATTTAAAGCATGTTTTAAAAGAGTATTAAGAGCATATGGTGATTAATATGTGCTAATTAAAGACAACCTAATTATTTCCACATGCAAATAGAGGCTTATTTGAACATGCAAATGCAGAAAATGAAAAACCATCTCCCACATATAAACTTCAAGTGCCTATTTCGGGCCTGCTCCTTGAGGTTAAAAGAAATTAAGCTGTTTAAAATTAAAGAGATTTCTATTTAATCTTAATTTTAATTGCTGGAGCTATAAATTAGCAAAGAAATTGGCCACACTAATAATAAAGGAAGCACTTGATGTGGAGACATATTTATAGTACAATTAGTAAACACCAAAACCCATTGTTGCAGAAAGCCAATCAGGGATTCTGCCTTAGGTCTACAGCATAATTTCATAGAAAGTTAATTCTACACCCATTCACGCCAGTTAAACTTTGGAACAACTCCAGATGTACCCAAACAAAGCATCAAGGGGTGTTTTTCCCCTTGCATTAATGGACTTCATCTCTAAAATGTCTGTAAGCAAAACAAACAAAACAAAACAAAAGCCTCATGAATTTAACCCATCCCCAGTCACTATAATAACAATTATGATCCTCCACTAAAGACTTAAAGTATGCAACTGGATCTCTCTTCTGCCTTGCTCCTCAATCCCACCTTCTAGTTTCTTCCTAAGTCCTGACTTCCTCTCTGGGTGACTTCCTGGCTCTCTGCTACCCACTTCTCCTAGGTCAGCCTTTGGCCCTGCTACCTCTTCCACCCATCCTTAGGACCCTGCCAGTCCCTGACATTTGCTATTGGATTCCTAGCTTGTCCCTCAGCTCTGGTTCACATCAGACTGCTGATCATGGCCCAGCCCTGACACGTAGAATTCATAGAATCATAGAGTTGGAAGGGACCTTGAGGATCATCTAACTCCCTTCAATGCAGGAATATGAAGTTGTCCCATATGGGGATTGAACCTGCCACCTTGGCATTATGAGCACCACGCTCTAACCCACTGAGCTATTTGCCCACACGTTCACTAAAGAGTAGTTGGAACTTACTTGGACCAGTTGTGACCAAGGAGAGCAACACCCGCTGTCATATGTCTGCTAGCTGGTTCAGCCTCTGTTTCTGAAGTTCTCAAGCAAGAGGGGAAATGACAGTGATATATACAAGTTTTGCATGGTGTGGGGAAAGTAGCTAGAGAAGTGTTTTCCTCCTGCTCTCAAGGCCATCCAACGAAGCTGAAACCTGGAAGATTCCAAACAGACAAAGAAAAGTACTTTATCTGCACATAGTGAGCCAGGGATGGCTGCCAACTTGGATGGCTTTAAAAGAGAATTAGACAAATTTGTGAAGAATAAAGTTATCACTGGCTATTAGCCACAATGGCTATGTTCTACTTCCACTGTCAGAGGCTTCTATAGACGCATCTCTGTCTTTTCTTTTAGTGTGTCCCTTTTGTTCCAGAGGGGAAGTCTGGTTCCCCCCTTTTCTTATGTGTGATTGTTTGATGTGATATGTTAAACTGATCTGTATTTTTATATGTATTTCGTATTCCTATACATATATGAATTGTGGGGGACGATGGCTTTGAACAATAAAGATTCAGATTGTTTAATTTCCATCCAAAGAATTCAAAGCAACAAACCTCCCCTTTCAGCTGTATTTATGTAAAATAGTTAAACTTATTAACTCACAAGGGCATTAGAAGAAATAATTACTCAGCGGAGTTTTGAAAGAGTGTTTACTGGGAAAGTGTATGTATTAGAGAATATTAAATGTTTGCCATCACTAGATAACCTTACATTGCCCGCAGGGAAATATTTCACGGGGAATTAGTTTCACTTACTTTCCCACGCTTAGATTATCTCATTTCCTCACCAAATGGCCATAACTTTCCAAATCATTTGTAAGAGAATATTGACCATGTCTGACTAACGTACAGTCCCTGGACTTCACTGGCTTTTCACTAAGATGCAGAGGGGTTAGACTAAAGGAGCCTCTTATCCCTTCCAGCTCCACAATTCTATGTGTCTATGGTTCTATATATATATATTTAAAAATATTAACCACAATTCAGCAAAAGGTTCCAGGGCAAGGTTCAAAAATATGAATAATAATACTTCACGCAACATATACATACCTAGCCAACAAATCAATCTAGCCAAAGACCAGAAGATAAAATAAAAAGCCCAGAACCTAAATATATATATATCAAACAAAATTTCTAAAAATTAACTACAAGCTAAGATTAAAATCCCTGAGTATGATGGTCTTCAACTGGCACCAAAATGTTTGTAACATCAGCATGAGGCATGGCTCTTTAAGGAACGTATTCCAAAGCTGAGACACTACCACAGAAAAGGCCCTCTTCTACAGAATTTCCTTCCATAATGCAACAACAACAACAACAACAATTTATACCCTGCCCATCTGGCTGGGTTTCCCAAGCCACTACAGCTAGTCTGGCAAGGTTTCTGTATTAACACCTGCTAATCTTTTCTTTAAGCCATACTTCCTCTACTGTCAATCCACCATTTTGTTATCAGTAGTCCATTTTGTATTGCTTAGCCATTAAAATCAATTCATATAGAGCAAAACTAAAGTAAGCCAGCCAGTTGTAGCCAGTTACAGGTAGCAATGAAAGCTAGATGAACATCCATTTTCCAATATATTTTCAATGTTTGACGTGTGTGGGTTTTTTAAAAAAACAACTGAGGCTAACCAATGACAAACTTACCACAACAAAACTCACTGGAAGCTGAGGCGGGTGGCATTCACATGATGCCAAAGAAGAGGTAATGCTTCACCAAAGAAAGAGGACAAAACACACTGCACAGATTAGCCTAAATTTTGCAGTTGCTAATTTACAGATATACAAATGCAGATTTAGGAAATAAATAATATGATTTAAATGGAAATACAATGTAGAAGACTGTGACCAAGTGACCTGTGTGCCTGTTAGTCAACTGCCCAGTCGTTACTGTTGATAGGCATCTTCAAGGCCTCAAGTCTCTCTTTTGAAGATTCTTTGTCTCTAAAACCAGGCTGGGACTGGGCTGCCCTACAGAAAGAATACTACTCCTTCAAATAGAGGACTGCTATCTGTGCAGAGACACCAACTTCCATAGAACATCAAGGGGGCCCAACACAACGTCCTGACATTAAGTTGTGTGATGTCCTGACGTCACTCCGCATTTGGTCTCAACAATGGGGAGGGTCTCAGACCTCAAATAAAATTGAGGGGACCCAAAAAGCCTCGCCCCCTGGAGCCACAACCTATGCAACTATGTTAATCACCCTCTTTATTATCAGTAACTGAGTGCACATCATGTCCATGTAAATGTTATGCAAGCTGTGTGATCAGATGTACATGCAGCTAAAACTAAAAATGTGTTCTCGAAGCTACCAGTATGAATTTGACTAAACTGCGGGAGGCAGTAGAAGACAGGAGTGCCTGGCGTGCTCTGGTCCATGGGGTCACGAAGAGTCGGACACGACTAAACAGCTAAACAAAAACAAAACAAAAAATGTATTTTTGTGAGGGCATTTTTGTACTTTACAGTGTGAACTGCCCTGAGATCTTCGGATGAAGGGCAGTATACCAATTTATTAAATAGTATACTATTTATTAAATAGTAATGGTAATGGGATGTGGGTGGCCTTGTGGGTTAAACCACAGAGCCTAGGGCTTGCCGATCAGAAGGTTGGTGGTTTGAATATCTGTGACGGGGTGAGCTCCCGTTGCGCAGTCCCTGCTCCTGCCAACCTAGCAGTTCGAAAGCACATCAAAGTGCAAGTAGATATTTCCTTTATCCTGTTTCTGGCATCCTTATTTATTTCTTATAAGCTGTTTCCTTTATGAGTAATTATTAATTATTAAGTCTTTTATTTGGTTGTTTGTATTGTTGTATATTATGCTTGTGGTTTGTTTTGTTCATGTCTGATGGGGGTGGATTTCTGTGCTGGGGGGTGGGGGGCTTGTGTTATGTTGTAAATAAAATTTCCAATAAAAATTTAAAAAACAAAACAAACAAAACAAAGTGCAAGTAGATAAATAGGTACCGCTCCAGCGGGAAGGTTTCCGTACACTGCTCTGGTTCGCCAGAAGCAGCTTAGTCATGCTGGCCACATGACCCGGAAACTGTAAACTGGATCCCTCGGCCAGTAAAGTGAGATGAGCACCGCAACCCCAGAGTCATTCGCGGCTGGACCTAATGGTCAGGGGTCCCTTTACCTTTAATGGTAATGATAATGGCCCTCTGTCTTATGAGCATTTCATAGATGTGTCCCACAACATTTATTCTCAATGGAGAGGGAACACAGAGATCTGCTGAATCACCCTTGCCCCAAAGTGGTGAGGCGTTGAAATATAACCACAGCAACCTGTATCTAATTTCAGAGCAAGGAAAGAGGGACACCATGTGGTAACCTACATCACTACTTTCCTGATTGTGAACAGAACATGTCCTTCATCTCTAGGGTGTTAATGCTCAAGTTCTGGCCCTTCATCAAAATCGCCTTGTCAAATATTTAGAGATGGTCACTTTCCATATGCAAATACCCTGCAAGTGTCTGCTGGAAAACACCAAGCATTTGTTATGAAGGAATTGTGTCATTTAAAGCATCAACCAAGGCAAATCTCTTAATTCCCACTGTAGCTGACACTTGTAACTCATAAATAAATCCCAAATTAGGAAGGATTTGAATTTTTTGCTCAGTTTGTTTGCCTTTTCTTGATTAGATCATTAACAATAAGGCATATTAATTAAACATGAGAGCAGTTAATCTAAGAGACTTAACTGAGGATATGAGATTTAGGAGTTCATCAGAAGAAGTGCATTCGGGGACTAATCACTGCTGAATCTGCATTATCTTCCCTTATGCTGCTCAAAATGTGTTACTCACCAGCATATGATGAGGAAATGATAAGAAACAAACAGGGAGGTGTGTTGTGTGTACAGACCACCTGTGTCGTGGAGTATTAGACAAATAAAATACATTTGATTTAAAATAAACATCTGTAATCATATTTATTTAACGGCGATTAACAGCACAATCCAAACCGAAGTTCTGTCAGGATGAAAGGGATTGGATCTGGTGTATCTTTGGCTTCCCCAGTTCTGGCGCAAGTCCCTCAGCTCAGCTCAGCTCAGCTCAGCCAGGACTCTGCTTGAGGAATTTAAGATGGCAGGCTTTACACTAGCATAAGACCTTAAAAGGGACGCGGGTGGCGCTGTGGGTTAAACCACAGAGCCTAGGACTTGCCGATCAGAAGGTTGGCGGTTCGAATCTCCGCGACGGGATGAGCTCCCGTTGCTTGGTCCCTGCTCCTGCCAACCTAGCAGTTCAAAAGCACGTCAAAGTGCAAGTAGATAAATAGGTGCCGCTCTGGCGGGAAGGTAAACGGCGTTTCCGTGCACTGCTCTGGTTCGCCAGAAATGGCTTAGTCATGCTGGCCACATGACCCGGAAGCTGTACGCCAGCTCCCTTGGCCAATAAAGCGAGATGAGTGCCGCAACCCCAGTCGGCCACGACTGGACCTAATGGTCAGGGGTCCCTTTACCTTTACCTTAAGACCTCAAAAAGGGTTGATTCGAGGACAGGACGAGGAGAGAGAGACCTATTCCAAACCCTGTCCAACCCAATCATACGACCTAGGGCCCAATACTCAAAAATCTGGTCCATAGTATCACCTCCCAGAGGCTCCTGAACAGAGTTTGGAACATTGGGTAATTTGCATTGGTGTAAATTATGCCTGTCTAAGTTACGCCGGCTCCCTCGGCCAATAAAGCGAGTTGAGCACCACAACCCCAGAGTCAGCCATGACTGGACCTAATGGTCAGGGGTCCCTTTACCTTAAGTTACATCTGTCTGAGTTGCACTGGTTTTCTATAGCTAGGATTTCTCTGCAAGACACCAGCTGCACCATGTTAAATGGGTCCTTGCCATTTTGTGTGGTTTCAGTTTCGCTTTAAATGGATTTGCTTTTCGTGGAGGTGAGCATAGCGCTAAGCAGCTATGAATGCAGGGAACAAAGTCTGTTTGAGACTACCGCCTCCTCTGCCATGCACCCCCATGTGCCCTCTAAACCTGTTCTGGGGTTCTCCCAGCCGTCCGAAGCAGATTTTGAGGTGCACAGGGACAGAAGGGGTTGTGGTTTCATGGCACAATCGGACCTCATTCTGTGCAAGCAACAACTTAGTTGAATCTCACCTGTTTTTATCTGATATTGCTCTTTTTATTGTACATCACCTTGAGATGGTGGCATAGATGGTGATTAATAATAATAAAATAATAATTTACTCTGTTATTATTATCATCAGCCAACTTACTGCTTAAGAAGCCAATGCAGAACAGACTAACCATTGCAGCAGGCATCCCCAACCTTTGGCCCTCCAGATGTTTTGGACTACAATTTCCATCATCCCTGACCACTGGTCCTGTTAGCTAGGGATCATGGGAGCTGTAGGCCAAAACATCTGGAGGGGTGCCTGCATTGCAGCACAGATGAAGGCAACACACAGGGGGGAGAGGGGGGCTTTCTTCCACCATATGAAAGCAATTGTTCTCCACATTGCACACAACAGCTGCAATGAAAACTCTCTCGATGTCTATTATTGGTGAGCCTCATTTAAACTTAGGTAGAGATTAGTCTAGTGAAATAGCCCTCCCGCCTGCAACCTCAGTTTAGGAATCAGGAATCCTCCCCCAGTACTCAGAGCGAAACTCTAGCTCAGTGATCAATTCCTACCCAGGACTCAGGAAGAAAAGCAGCTCTGTCCCTCCTACTGCGTAAGGCTATTTGTAACAGTGGCTCCTACTGACACTTGCCTCAGCATTACAATGAAAAGGAAATGTCGCAGCATGTTCTGAAAATTGCCAATCATTAAGCATGAAGAGCTTCGGTCTTGTCTACCAAGGCTATTATGATGCATATTCCAGGGCTCAAAACTACTATGTCATCGTGCTGAGCAGCACAACACTGGCTGCACCTTTTGAAGCTCTCAGGTACATAATAAAAGTGTATAGCATGGTATATCTTAATGAAGTGCTACTTTAGACTCTGCTAGAAATGGTCGTGCGCAGGAGCCTTTTGATTCTCACGTAGGCGCCCAGCATTTAATAAGCCTTTCAAGGACTGCTCCGTTTTATTAATAAAACGCAAACAAAGCAACAAAATTATTCTCTCTCTTCATCACAATCTCATTCCACACATCTCTGTTGTGCAATTTATTCAGTACAACATTCCAAATGCTAGCTAACAACATCTTTCTCCTCTGTTTGCTCTGTTAATGCTAGGAACTCATTAAACACACTGACATTTTTACTCAGCTCAAGATTTGTTATGCTTCTACCCTCCCCTCGCCCACACACACACACCCTGACTAACCAGAATCTTCCTTTTTTCATTTGTAAGATTCGTTGCATTAAATGTACAAAAAGACTTTGCTGAATTGTTGGAGATGCCTAATGTGTTCATGTAATCCAACACTGCAGATGTAGGGCACATTCAGGGGCTAATCTACAGATCTCTGTGTACACTGAGGCTCCTTGTTGTCTTCCTTGAGACAGTCGTACTTCATATGCGCAACAGTGCACTCAAAGGAGATATTTTAAAAGTGTGTGGGTCTCCATGAGTGGGACAGAGTCCTATGGAACATCATATTGTGGCCCTAAAGCATTTCTTGTAGTATAAAGCAAAATACATTCATCATTCATTCATTCATTCATTCATTTAATTTAAAATCTTAAAAACAGAAGACATCTTTTTTTAAAAAAAAAAAAAAGCCCAACTAAATTAAAACACAACCAAAGAGGCAAACAAAATCTAACAAACAATGAAACTCAGCAGGTTAACAAACTCATCCAAAGCTCTGGGAGAACAGGTAAGTCTCCACCTGGTTCCAGAAAGCCATATAAGTTGTGCTAGCAGTGTTTGGAGATGAAATTCCACAACTGGCATCTGTTTCATAGGTTTGTTTTTTTACTGGCAGTTGACATACTAATTCTTGACCCAAATATGGCTCCTTTGTCTACTATAACTACAGGATTCTGACATGCAGAGAGAATACACAGATACTTTTGCTTTGTTTCAGTGGAACTAAATCTATAATTCATTTACAAATTAATCAATTATAAGTCATATTAATCCATCTCATGTAAGAGTATTGTTATAAGTTTGTAGGGTGCCAGGACTCCTCTTATAATTTGTGGGTGTATGTTAAAATACAAGCCAGGAGCTAGCCTAGTGACATACCCTCCAACATTTCTCTGATGAAAATAGAGATGTCCTAAGGAAAAGTGGAACATTCTGGGATCGAATCAGAAACCAGGGCAGCTTCTGTAAATCTGGGACTGTCACTGGGAAATAGGGACAATTGGAAGGTCTGTAGCGATGGCCCGCTAAAGATGAGTCACAAACTGGAACAAATAGAGTGGCTCTGTGCCAGAGAGCAAACGAGGGGGGCTCTCTCAACTCAGAATTAGTCAGAAAGACAAAGCCTTTTTCTGAAGTAGAGTTTCAGAGTTGGAAGGACAGCAGTTGTCTTCAGGGTTTCAGTTTTGCCCCATGTAACCAGTAGGAAAAATAGTTGCGCAAGCAACTGGAGAAAGGAGGTTCAGAGCAATGTGGGCTGACAGTTTGAATTCAAGGAGCCAGCCATGAGAGAAACATGACTCTCTTAGAGTGCAATGCTGGAAACCCCTCCGCCATAGGCTCAGCTTGCATATATGTGTAAAGAAACCATATATCATAAAGAAATCACAGTCTCTGCCGTGCCTCATTTCAAAAGGAAACACGGACCCTGGGTAAGTACCTGGACCCCCGAAATCTCACACTGCTGTGGAGATTGGGGTGATGGGTAACCCTGTGTATCATTGCTTCTATGAAGAACAATCCTCTGCTTATTTACCCTGAGGTAAATGTAAAGGTAAAGGGACCCCTGACCATTAGGTCCAGTTGTGACCGACTCTGGGGTTGCGGCGCTCATCTCGCTTTATTGGCTAAGGGAGCCGGCATACAGCTTCCGGGTCATGTGGCCAGCATGACTAAGCCGCTTCTGGCGAACCAGAGCAGCGCATGGAAACACCGTTTACCTTCCCGCCAGAGCGATACCTATTTATCTACTTGCACTTTGGCGTGCTTTCGAACTGCTAGGTTGACAGGAGCAGGGACCGAGCAACGGGAGTTCACCCCATCGTGCGGATTCGAACCGCCGACCTTCTGATCGGCAAGTCCTAGGCTCTGTGGTTTAACCCACAGCGCCACCCGCATTCCTACCCTGAGGTAAAAGGTAAAGGTACCCCTGCCCGTATGGGTCAGTCGTGTCCGACTCTAGGGTTGTGCGCCCATCTCAATTAAGAGGCCAGGGGCCAGTGCTGTCTGGAGACACTTCCGGGTCACGTGGCCAGCATGACGAAGCTGCTCTGGCGAGCCAGCACCAGCACAGCACACGGAAATGCCGTTTCCTCTGCTGAGGAAACCCTGAGGTAAGTCCAGGTAAATTGGCAAAATAGCTGCAGCCTCGATCTCTCGCTTTGACAAAGAACATTTGCAGTCCTTTATCTTGTTGTTTTTATTAAGCCCTTATCACCGCTAAAAAGCCAGGCCAAAAATGTTCTGCAATTTTCAGCAATAGGAAATACTACACTTATGAAAAAATCAGGAAGCATTTGTAACGGTCATATTGGGGACTGTGAAAGAGAGACAGGTTACCAATGGAACCTTTTGCCTCCGCCAGCAGAAGCAATGGATAAAAGAAATAAGGGAGTGCTGAATACAAGAATGTAGTGAATGTATGAATTATTGTTAAGCTCAGTTAAGGAGCTATTAGTGAGGATGTTCTGGTCATCTATCCTAATACTAAGGGAATGCCTGATTCCCTGAACTGATTAGCACACAGCAGAAATAAATGGGATTATATTAAAAGGCATGGGAGAGCATTTTGTTGATGAAAAATAGAACTGCAAAGATCTCCCTTGCTTCGTTTTCTTTGCCCAATGGAGAACAGAGGGATAGCTAATAACAGTAGGAAGAAATGCGTTTACACGGAATAGATATGCGCAGTATTTTCTCCTTCCTGAACAGATGAATAAAAGAAAGGGGTTGTATTCAGTATCCCCCCCAATTATATATCCTAACCCTCCAGGCCACTAAACGTATAGCATCAGAAACAAGCACAGCCGTAACAGGCTTGCAGCATTGCAATATGTGGCAGGGAACACTAGCGCCAGCTAGTTGTATGCAAGACTTGCACACATTATCAAAATGGGTTGGGTGAATGAGAATCAGGTTTAGACTGTGTTCCAGAGCCATGTGGCGATGTTCATGGCAAACCCTTAATCAGAAGGACGTTATGCACCTGTGTAATTGTAGTAACTCTGAACGGGATTGCAACTGGCAGATGACATAGCTATCATTAATTTACGTGGTGTTCTTTTTTAATGGAGAACGGGCAATTAGAGCAAACTACATCATCAAACACATGGAAATTTAGTCACACCATTTCCAACAGTTCTCTCAGTTAAAATATGCAAATCCCTGGATACTCAAAAGGGGAGAGCACTATTCATTCTGCTAAAGCAAACCTCCAGATCTTAGAGAGTTTGAAAAATGAAGGTTAGGTTGGAGTTTTTTAAAAAAAAGCAAGCATTCTTCCTCTTCTTCTTCTTCTTCTTCTTGCTCCTCCTCCTCCTCTTCTTTTTTTTAAGGAAAGAGAACCCACAAACTGTGTTCAGAGAAGAAACTTTCCTATGTATTTCTGTACATAGCAAACCGCCTAAAGGAGCCAGAGGAAGTATGAAGATTAACAAATTAAGCCTGATCAAAGGCTGTCCCAGCATGGAATAACATGCTGAAGAACATCCTTATCAGATCTTTATCCTCGGGACTTTTAAAAAATAGATGGTAAAAATCAAGCTTGTGAATATTCAAATATTCAGTAAAAAAAAATTTTTGATGTTAGAAAACTAATGTGCTTGCCAAGGTAGCAGGCCTTTTAAATTCTGAAAAACCAACATTTCTTCCTTGAATAACAAGTAGAGCATCTTCGTTATGATGTGATTTGAGAATCCTACACATGTCTGGTAAACCCCATTGGGTCCAATTGGCACTTACCCCCTGGTAAATGTGTAAAATATTTTACCCTTAATCATATTTTAGTCCCAATCAAATCATAACTCAAAAAGGTAAGCCTCACTGAGTTCAACAGGACTAACTCCCAGGTAAGTGTAGAGGATTTCACCCGTAGTCACACTTCAGTCCCAATGAAATAATTGAAAATAGGACTAATTTGCCCCATTCAATTCAATGGATGCCATCCAACTTGTTTCTCAGAAAACATGCAAAGGGTTGCACTTTTAATCAACTAACCAAATAAAGAGGTTTGAGCAGTCCTGTCATGTACATTTTTACTCAAGAACCCAAGCAAATTAAATGACACTTTCCTCCAGGTTAAGGTGGATCATAAGCAGGGGAGTCCTCAGAAATATGCACCCCTCTGCACCAGAGGAAGGTAAGGGGAGAAGGCACCTCCCACTGCTTGACAGCATAGGGTTGCCATATTTTGAGGAGCAAAAAAGAGGACACATTTGCTGACTTTTAACTATGGATCGCTATGATGACTCTACCCATAAAAAAGAGGGCATGTCCTGGGAAAAGAGGACCTATGATTGACTTTCTTTCTTTCTGAAACCTAACATTTCCAATTAACCCTTTGCCTCTCTGCTTGAAATACAACTTGCCCCTTCTGTGTCCAATCTCTTGCTACCACTGACTTCACTTTGCTCAACAAGGCTTGCCCTCTACTGCAAGGAAAAGGGAACCTGTGGCTCTCAAGATGTTGCTAGACTCCAACTCCCATCAGCCCCAGCCAAGACAGCCAATGAAGGAAGTGGCAATAATCCAACAACATCTAGAGGGTGGTCTCCATCCATGCCATACTGTGCTTAGGATTGCAGCATCAATCAATTTAAAAGGTCGCTGCTAAAAAAACACCAGTCAGTATATTTTTAAAGTTTGGGGATGAGTCTTTTCTGGATGGGTCTCTGTGCGAATCATGAGGGGGTTGTCTAAAGACAGAGAAGGTATTTTCCCCAAAACTATTATTTGCCAATTTGTCAATGAAAAACCAAAAGATTACTCTACATTTATTTAATAGAGTGACAACTTTATTTATAAGGCAACGTGCCCCACACCAGTGCAAATGGCACTCTGTAGTCTCCCTCGGGGATTAACTTGCCATCCAAAGTCCCAGGGAATAATTAATTTATACAGGGGTTGATAGATATCTGATGCAATGTGCTGGACAGCATAATGTAAAACAAAGGAAGCAGGGCAGGGATGGTAGAATCTACATGCAGCACAGAAAGATTTAATATCATACTGAACAAACCAGCAAAAAAATGGAGTGAACCCTGTGAAAAGAACCTACAGAGAGGAACATTTACACACCAACTATAAACCCCACTGAAATTATCACCCCCATGCATCCTTCAGAAAGGGAGGCTATCATGAAACTACTGCCAAAACTTTAAATGCAAAGCAACAGTTATGAAGAATCTGGGTCACCAACCGGTACAGTATTTCACACAGTGGAGTTTTCAGTGTTGTAGTGGAAGAAACCCAGTTGTTGTTTTCTTTATTAAGCTTCGCACACACAACAGAACATAATGTGACGTACCAAGCACTGCAAACTTCATAACGATCTAAACTAAAGAACATTCTAATCTAGTCCATTATAATAGTTCCCCAAGGCCCACTAAGGTAATGCAAGTAATGGAATTTTGATGGTGGCGTATAAAACATGAAACCTAGATTTTTCGTATTAGCATAGATGGCCAAGCAAGACTTGTAACAGCAATTAGTGTGAAAACGCATATTTCAATCCAACACGCACACTAACTTCAGTGTAAGGTCCTGAGATCTGAAATGGACTTTATTCCTGTGCAAGCATATAGGGAGGATGGATCTCATGCAAGTATACAGAGGGATGTAGCACAATGAGGATAAAATAATTTTCATATTTTCATAATCTTAAAATTTGATGCACTGAGGAGATCCATCATGCCTGGCGCCCAGGGGGACTGATAAAGCTGAAGGCAAGGAGCAGGAGGGTTATGAGAGGAGCAGCAGGGGCAGCCCCACGGGCCCTACCCATGCCATGGCATCCCCTACTTGCCCCACACATGAGGAGAATTCCGAAGCAGGTAGCTGGTTCTACAAGCAATTTAGAACTCTACAAGACTGAAGCTCTACATCACTCAAGGTGCCTCCACATGCAGAACTTCTTCAAATTTGATAGACAGTGGGGTCAAGTGATGTGAAGGCAAGGGAGAGGCCAGGAAGTGTGGCTCCACTCTCCCCCTCATACAGTTGTAATCACATAGGGACTGGAGTGTTAATAAGATTGTACCCACAAACTTCCTGGGGCACAACTGGGCAGATGCAATTTCATCTGCGCTGTTCCTAGCCTTCCTACATTTCTCATTTCGCTTGATGTTCTGCTACTACCATCACCCTCCTACCAAAGAAAAATTGGCAGTGGAGCTACATGGACAGGGTTTATTGAGTTTGGAACAGTGGTTATTTTATTTGCACTTGGACTTCTGGAAAGTCTCCCCAGTCACTCAAAATGTTGGTTCCCTGAGGAAGCTGAATACAATGTCTTTCTTCGAGACTCAAATCAATACATGTTTATCTGTAAAGAGTGTGCCTTGAGGAAGCTTTCCATGGTGGCTCTCAAGTTCTTAAAAAAAAACCACAAAAAACCATTTAATCACAGAATGTGTAACTCTGAGAAGCGGTTCAGTTTAACCAGGACTGGGAAGCTGCAGGACTCTCTATATATTTGGATGATAATGGACCAGAATATTTGAAGCTTTGTATGCAAACTAGCTCTTGGTGCTTTATAACTTTGGAAGTCATATAGCAAAGACTTGACCTCAAACACAAAATGAGCATTAAGGATATTTGACCCACATCCAAAGTCCACTTCTAGAGTAGGAGTTGCCAACCGCAGCACTGATGCCACCAAAAGCAAGGATATGGGCCATCTGTGGACAGCAGGAGGAACCCACCTGAGCCATGGGGTCAGGCATGCATTCCAATCTGCCTTTCCCATGTAGAGCAGCTGCCTGCTTCTTAGGTTCAGAAGACGAAAAGAAAAAGAAAAATTACCTTAGGTGAGAGCGATCTCAACAGTACTATAATTCTTCCTAGAGTGGTACTATAAGCTTCATTTGTGATACACTTGTCGACAAGTTCGCCAACTCTGCTGCTACTGTACTACTCTGCTCCAATATAAAGCCAGAAATCCCTGTGTGAGTTATACCTAAATGAGGCCAAGCTAGGAATAAAGAGGTTTCTGACAGGGCAATGTTAATATTAAGTAATACCAAGCACAGTTCACAGATAACTCTTCAATAGCTTCCTGCTGTTAAGGTTAATGGCAAAAACCTGAACTGGGGAAACTTTATCTATGATTTTTTTATATAGTACACAAAGTCCTTTGAAATGAATACTCAAGATTTTGGGAGAAAAGTGATAATATTGCTGTTCCCCATCATTTTTCACCACCATATAACCTCCTGATTTCCTTTTACTTTCCCTCTAGATTGCTGTATATTATTCTAACCATTTTGTCATATATACCGGTATATATGACAAACTGATATCTCATCAAACTGAAGGTGGAAGAACAGCAGCAAATGTCATGTTCTTTTTTATATGATTTTTATTTTGATCATTCAATATCTATGCAACTTAATATATTAAAAATATCTTTAAGGTATACACAGAAGTAGCAACAGACAACATAAATGAAATATTACAAAAAATTGCAGTTGCATATCAAAATGTTACATTAATACAGCACTTTTTTTCTTTAAAAAATGTTTAGGGGTGCTCTCATTTTCCTACTCATATTGAAATACTGCCCCTCAATGAGGCCAAACTTAGAATCACAAAATATTTAGGGGTACGCGTACCCCTGTGTCCCTCCACAAAAAAGCACTGCATTAATACAAAGGTCTTTGGGTCAGAAGGAGCTGTGCCAGTTTCATATTTGGACATCTTTGGAATACTTGAAGCGAGGATGCCTCAGATGTTCATGGTCTGATTTGGAATACCAATTTCAGTCGTATTAGGAATCAAGCAACATTTCCTCTCCCCCTACCCAAGTGCTTCTCTGCTCTCTGAACCTAATCTTTGCAACCCAAGCGTAAAATTTCATCCACTAATGGCACCACCGAGCTTTTTGTGCATTATCTCAACCATTCCATTGGTGATAGTGTCAATTAACTGATTGAGGGGAGGAAGATAATGAAGAATACGGCTGCAATCTGTTAAAGTTTAACGTATGTAAAATGTTATGCTTGAATATGTTGTGTTTAAAATGGTTGGGAGCAGGTGGCGCTGTGGTCTAAACTGCTGAACCTCTTGGGCTTGCTGATCGGAAGGTCGGCAGTTCGAATCCACGTGATGGGGTGAGCTCCCATTGCTCTATTCCAGCTTCTGCCAACCTAGCAGTTTGAAAGCACACCAGCACATGTACATAAATAGGTACTGCTGCGGCACGAAAGTAAGCGGGGATTCCATCACAGTGTTCCGTTGCGCCTGAAGTGGTTTAGTCATGCTGGGCACATGACCCAGAAAGCTGTCTGTGGGCAAACACTGGTTCTGTCTGTTAGGATATTTCTGTTCCACCTTAAAAGGGAGCAGGCTTTGAGAGTCACAGAGTCTGCGTATTTCCTGTTCACAGGATGTTTATGTTTTCTGTTGCTTTCGTTTTCTCTCTGTGTCTGGAGACACTGACTCAGGCAGTCATGTCTTTCTTTGTTCTGATCAACGCTGAATAAAACTTGTAATAATGCTCTCCTGAGTGCGACTTTTGCTGCGCATTATCTGCTGATAGAGTGTGCATGAGCTCTGGAATGTGGCAAGATATTTTCTAGAAACTCATGTCGCTAATTGCTGATACTGCGTGCCTACAGGAGATCGATGGATCGTCCGGCAGACGGCTTGGGGCCATGATGGACTTTGTCTCCCTGGCAGTATCCCAACACTGTCAAGTACTGGTGTGGTTGCTCAGGAGCAAACAAGCAAGACTCCCACCTGTCTTTTCCAGGCTTTATTATCTGTAAATCTATTTACAGTGCAGAGCGTAGCAAGTCCATGTCTGCTCAGTCGCAGGCAGAATCTGGGAGTGGGTAATCCTTATACCTTCCCCAGCATAACAGTCATGTGACCCCCATCCTTCTCCTCCCCTCTACTGCGCAGAGTGGGTGTGGGCAAAGGGGGACTTGCCTCCCCTCCGCTTTGCCCAGGCTTGGTTTTGAGGCTCTCCCTAGCATCTTCTGATCCCTGTGCCCCTTCCCCACTGGAAGCGGGGCTTCCCTCATCGCCAGAGGAAGAACTGTTTCGCAAGATCTTCGGAGGCTCCCTGTAACACAACTGCCTTTCCACCTCTCACCTCTGAGCTGATGGCAGTTCCCTGACAGGCTCCCTCAGCTTGAAGCGAGATGAGTGCCACACCCCATAGTCATCTTTGACTGGACTTAACCACCCATGGGCCCTTTACTATTTTTTACCTATTTAAAATGGTATAATGAGAAGCTTGCTGCAAAAGGCTGGTGTTTTTACATTGATGGTGATGTAAGCAACCTCACGACTCACTTTATGACTCATCATGAGTTGGTCTCCTGACACAGCTCATGAGTTGTGACCTGCGTGGGTATGTCTGTACTTAAATGCTGAAAGGAAGCAGCCTGTGTGTGTGGATTTTTTGCAGAGAGAAAGAGAAATCCTCTTTTGGTAAAGATGCTTAGAATATCACTCTGCAAGCAGAGTGAGGAAAGTTTATAGAACTGAAACTTGTTGCTTGCTTGAGTTTGTTATTTTTGCAACATTTATCTTGTATAACTAGTATTTAAGACTGCTCTACAGTAACGCTATACAACTCATTCTTGTGGTGGAGAGAATTAATTTCTGCACAAGACCAAGACAGTGGCTTAGCGTGGGCTGCCAGTGTCCAAGGCCACACGGGGGGGGGAGGGATGGCCGGAGTACACACGTGCATTCAATTGACTAATGGCATCCGCACCACCCAGGAGATCACAGCCACAGAGATAAGAAGAGTCGTTCTGTTGTCTGGAGCAGTCACTTCCTGGTTTGCATGGAGTAGCCATTTTCAATGAAGCTCAGCAACCAAAGCATGCAGCTGTATTGAGGCAACACCGGGTGTTAAAATTTTGCGCCCCCTAACAATTTTGCACCCGGAACTACAACCCCTGTGGGCTACACCACTGAGTTCAGATGAGGAGTTCTGCTGAACAAATTTCATACAATCCTATACTCAGTTATTCGGGAATAAGCCCCATTAAACTGACTTGAATTCACCTCTGTCTGGACATATATAGGATTGCACAGTAAATCCAGCTATTCAGCTTCCATTCCCATTATTGATGGTGGGGATGGGGTTTCAGACAAGGTGACACAGACCTAGCCCCAGCAGGTAGATTGGGTCAGGACTTAGGAGCCATACTCACAGCACTTGTTTGCACACACAGCACTTGTTAGCTAAGGATGTGTGAATGTGTGTGTGGTCCTAAGTGATAGGATGTTGCACTGCATAGGCCTTGCTTTATGCAATCAGTATCCTCAGAACCCATTTCAAGTAGATCCTTTGCTTTCAATCAGCAACAAGAACTTTTTGATTGCCTTCCCAAAGAAATAATGCATGCCACCACCTAAAGGAACATAAATAAGCAGCCATGCAAATAGGCTTATTTCCTCTTCATTATTTTAAAATGGGGAAAGTTCTAGGCACTTAATCATATGTCAGTCTATGGATCTACTTTTAATTTTAATACTCCATATACTCTGTTAATAATAATTCATAGCATTTTATATTTAATTTCTGCAATACACTTTATAAAAAGTAAATGGCTAATTAGTAATATTAATAAAATATATGATCTATATTCCAGTTCTGCTAATGAACAAGTGCATAAATTTTGCAATATTTAATGTGTGCATAAAATATATCTCGTACAGCACAGTTTGTGTTGATTTAAATAATAGCTTTAGGCTTTAT
Source organism: Podarcis liolepis (assembly GCF_965112155.1). Classification (NCBI taxonomy): domain Eukaryota; kingdom Metazoa; phylum Chordata; class Lepidosauria; order Squamata; family Lacertidae; genus Podarcis; species Podarcis liolepis. The sequence continues at coordinate 35,599,001 of NC_139556.1, read as the reverse complement.
TAAATAGTATATCCAAATGCTCCTGTTGCCCAGGCCTTGCTAATACCCAAACTGCAATATCAGCAACTTAACTTCAGTTTCAAGTTGCTGTGCATTTGTTTTTCTTAAATTTTATTTAGCAGCACAGTACTCTAAAATGCAAAAATATAAACACTGCGGCAAATACTGAAATCAAAAGACATGTCTCAGCTCATATAAACAGTTGTTCTTTTAAAAAGAACATCTAAAAGACTTTTTGTAATTCAAGGAATAAACTGGCTCCTCTCTCTTTTTAGTGTGTCAAGGGATTATTTGTGTATTGTAAGAAGAGCACTGAAGTTTTTCAAGTAATTCAGTTCAATTAAAACATTTAAATGTATTTCATGCTATGATTCAAAGCTGGGGTGGGAGAAACTCTGGTCCTCCAGATATTGTTTGACTTCAACTTCCACGAGTCTTTCAAGCAATAAGCTAAGTAGGGATGGGGGAGGAAACCGACTCGGTTCAGATTTAAAGACAAACCTACCTAACTCACTTTCTGAAACAATAAGCAACTGGAAACTAATCCATTTACTACCATCATTGAGTTTTCTTTGAGGAAACATTTATTTCTCAGAAATTTCATAGAGCGGCTTGACTGTAATTTCTGTAAACAAATGGCATGCAGTGCCCCAATTATAAGGCAAGATGGATCTGAATGCAGCTGTTCCAACTGTCCTTGAAAAGAATTGCTTCTACATGTAAACTGGGGAGGAGAGAGGGGCTTGTGAGTTAGCAAACTAAAGCTTTTGTGATTATAAACACAAGGACATGGAAGCCCCTCTGAAATCAACAGGCGTTACCTCTCAGTAAATACGTTCAGGACGGAAAGCTAAGGAGCCCATATATGCTCCTTCCATGATAGACAGTTCATGATGTCACAGTGCCTGTAGCTTTTTGTAAGCAACATTCAGGATCAGGCTATTCAAAACAGGCTTTGGAACAAAACAGCCAGAGGGAAAAGCAGAGACTTGGCTCAGAGCGGATCACAATCCGCTTTGTTTTCCCTGTGTGTTGCTCCTATTTCTTGCACTTAATTACTATCTGCCGACCGGGCTATCTATCACACAGCTTACTTCCATAGTACTGTGCTTCACCAGCTCCATTCTTCTCTATTATCGAGCTCATTTTGTCGAGGGAAAAGTTCCTTCATGCAATTTCTCAAGGTTGAACACAGCCAATGCCATTTGTTCATAGGCACCTATTCAAGAATGAATAAACAGCCCTAGTCAGATATATCTTTTGTATGAGGATAGAAGAATCCAGATGGTGTCAACACCACCAAGAGTAAATAATACAATAATAAAACAAACGCCTGCTTTCCTCTACCCTCCCCATTCCTTTTTCCTTTTGTATTGTGCCTGTTGGATCTGAGAGCCTTATCTTTTCATATATGTGCAACACTTAGAACATTTTAGGTGCTTTATAAGCGGATGGAAAATATTGAGATAAAAGCTGACAATAACCTGTCTTGAATGGTGCTGAGAATTGCAGTGCATCACTTAATGGGGGAGACTAACAATGGAGTATTGTGTTCTGCTGTAGAAATCCTAGAAGTATTGTGTGCTGACCCCTGGAAATGCAGGAAACTCAACTGCATAAGTTGTGGTTAGCTGCTTGGGACAAGATGTTAGCCTTGGTGGCTCAAATAAAGCAAGGCAATTCTTTTGCAATTCTAGAGACAAGGCATCTGAAATTGTGTAAGCTGCCACAGCCAAGATCCTTGACCATTCTAAGGTCACACAATATGATTGCTTACGTAAGCCAATATTCAGAGATGTCAGGGGGTGGGGGTGGGCTGGCAGCAGAGCGTGTGAGCTTGCATCTTATGCTAGAGCAGCTCTGTATTGAGAATGCATTTTGAGTCGAAAAGTGGATTATAATCCCCACAAATAATAATTTGGTATCTCATATCCAAAGGCATGTTTGAACATAAACAGTGTCTAATAATAATAATAATAATATATTTATACCCCGCCCATCTGGCTGGGCTTCCCCAGCCACTCTGGGTGGCTTCCAACAAAATATTAAAATACAGTAATCCATCAAACATTAAAAGCTTCCCTAAACAGGGCTGCCTTCAGATGTCTTCTAAAAGTCTGGTAGTAGTTTTTCTCTTTGACACCTGGTGGGAGGGCGTTCCACAGGGCCACTACCGAGAAGGCCCTCTGCCTGGTTCCCTGTAACTTGGCTTCTCGCAGTGAGGGAACTGCCAGAAAGCCCTCAGCACTGGACCTCAGTGTCCCAGTAGAATGATGGGGGTCTGCATAAGGTGGCCTAATTTTGCAGTTGACTATTTAAGCCAATTAAACAGAACCATTTAATGCCATCAACAGGAGCAAAACAAACCACTAAGGCAACATTTCTGAGGCTAATATAGCTGCTGAAGACAAAATCAGTGCATCTCTCAAAAGACCTCTAAGGTTTCTAATATAATCGTGAATTGAAATAATAAGGATAAACAAGTTCACTTAGGCTGCAATGTCAAGCACACTTACTTGGATGTATGCTACAAGGACCGCACTGGGACTTCCAATAAGTGTGTTTTAAGATGTGGCTGTTAAATTCATCCTGCAAAATAATAATTCAGGGAAGGGAAAAACGAAGATGCAGGGCAGCAGGAGATGGAAGCTTGGTAGGAACCAGCAAAAGAAGATACTGAATCATCACATGCTACCTGTCTGAGAAGCCGTTTCCATACTCTTTATAGCTGTGGTGCTCCACGAAAATTAACATGGATGTTGGTCACAGTCCGAAGTCCCTTGTGGGCTTAGCAGGTCTATTGCTTCATATGTTAGACAGCAGAGCCATAACTGCTACAGAATGTTTCTGCACTAGCCAGTGGATAAGCTGCATGCTCCTGCACCAGGGCGGAGAGCAGACGGGGGCATGGCCAGCACGTGCCCTGGGGGCGTGGCATGTGTCCCGAGGGCATGGCACTGCCCCCCGCAGGGTGAGGAGCGTGTCCCAGGGGTGTGCCATGTCACCCACGGGGGCAAGGCATGCGTCCTGGGAGTGTGGTGCGCCACCCATGGGGGCGTGGAGCCCAGCGCGGTGGGGGGGGCGGCATGTGTCCGGGAAGGCAGCCGTGATGGTAACCCCCTCCCCGATGGTGCCGGGAGTAGTGCGCTCCCCCACCCCGCCCCTTTCCTCCACCAGTGGCACTAGCCAACTTAGGGGCAGGACAGCAAAGCATTATCAAATATATTTTCTCTCTGGACTCCATGTACATTATACCTCTCACTCTGCTAACAGAGATTTGGGGGACACACAGCGGACTGCAGGGGGAACAGGAGAATGCATTCCATCAATATGCTTATTTTATTGATGGATGGACACCATTAGATTTTAACTATTATCCTTATATTGCAGGCATGGGATGGGGTTGAGTTGGAGAAATAGCGGCTTGCTTAGGGCCATGCGGTCTGCTCAGAAGCAAGATCTGAGCCAGAGACATCCTGGGTTGTTTAACTAGTTTTTTTTTGGGGGGGGGATATTTCTACTGATTCTTGGCCCTATCATAGGCCCCCAAAGGAATTGGCAACAGTGAAATTTCTAAATACCTACAAATATTGGCGCATTGCTCAGTTTCTTCACCAGATTACTGCACCAATTCCTGGTATGCACCAGCAGTGACAAAATCTTACAATCATGCACCATTTTGCATGGGTGTAAACTCTACTGGACTCAATGAGACTTACTTCAGAGTAGATACTATAGGATTGCACCGTCTTGCATAAAAAAGAAGTAGTACTGCATTTCGAAAGGGTCTTAGAAGCAAAGATTTTCGCATTCCACTTTTCTAATACATTCTATAAAGGATCCTCTTTCAGCAGTCTGTTTAATATGATTCGATAAGCAATCATATTAGAGTAGGACATGACTGGCAACATTACAGTGATTACGGATTCTCTGAATTGTCCAAAGGCATGCACAAATGCTTCTTTTTTTTCTTTTAACACTATGCTACAGCAGATAGTTGATTCAGAATCCCAGTCGTGAGCCTGCTCTGCATTCTAAAGGTTTTCAAAAGCTGAAAAATTACCAAATCTGCCAAGTGCATTTTATATTTATCAGCTGACTCTCTTCAGGAAAATGAACTTGCCATTCTGTCAGAAACTGTCTTCTGTGGGAAATGTGATTAGACTTTAACCGTTGGTGTAGAAATGACATCCATTCTTTCGGTTCAATACTTTCCAGGCCTAAGCTTTAATTCATGGGCTTTGGGTGATGTAATGCTTTAGCTCCTGATTTGTGGGGGGCATAAACAGCTTTCAAAAATGAAGCAGAAAGATAGGGGTTAAGATGATTCTTCATCCAAACCAGTTGTCTAAAGAAAACTGCACTTGATTAATGATGCCTTAAGAAGGCTGCTATGTACACCGTGGAAGAAAACTAGATAGATGAATGTATGACAACATGTGAACATCAATGTACATTTAAAATAATCCACTTTGCAGATCATCTAAGAAATCTGTGCACTTGGAAAGTCTAGAATAGAAGTATTCCACTTTCAAGATTACTTGTTTTAGCCAGGGGTTTCAGCAGGGGGCCGGTCCACTGTCCCTCAGACCTTGTGGGGGGCTGGACTATATTGGGGGGGGGGGAATGAACAAATTACTATGCCCCACAAATAACCCAGAGATGCATTTTAAATAAAAGGGCACATTCTACTCATGTAAAACCACGCTGATTCCCGGACCATCCGTAGGCTGGATTTAGAAGGTGATTGGGCCGGATCTGGCCCCCGGGCCTTAGTTTGCCTACCCATGGTCTTAGCCATGCTGGTTCCAGGTTTCAAGAAAGCAAGTCTCAGTGGGCCCCTTCACCATTTCACTGCTATTGCCACTGCTCACACACTTGTATGTCTGGTCTGAACCTTCACCGCTTCTAAGTGTGACAGGACAAGGCATGCAGAGATCACAGCTCCTGTCCCTCCCTGTTCTCCCTTTTTGTTTACTCCAAGAGTACAGGTGAACAGGCAGCAGCAGCAGCAAGGAGCAACAGCAGAGCTGGGGGAGGGGGACCTCCAGGGATTGACAGTGAACACCCTACTAGGGCATGAGTTTTCACAGGTGATAAGCAATGCTGACCTCTGACAGCAGCGCTGCCTCTTAGGGTAGAATCCCATGTACATTTTCCTGGCTTAAAGCCTCAGTTAGCACAGTGGAACTTGTTTCTGAGTGAACATGCAAAGGGTTAGAAACCCCCCTGGTTGTTTGCCGGTTTTAGGGAAAATAAGCTAAAAATGTTGTGACAGAGCACTTGTTGATGCTCCATTGTGACCCTTTTTGGCTCTTGTATGTGGTTTCTATCTATTGAACCAGTGACTGCATTAACTGATGGGTCTCCTCCTAGCAAAGGATTTCAGCAAATGACCATTGCTGATTCTTTTAGGTCTATCAACATCTGACCATGAGATTGGTATTGATCTGTTTACCGAAACAAGGAGAGCTGCTCTCAGGTGGCTTCATTTTTGCTTTCTGAGAGAAAACCTAGAGGAAAAAGTTGGATAAGTGTTCTCCAGGCTCTTTTGTGGGTCTGTGTTGTCAATATGGACAAGTCTTCTCTAAAGCTTAATGAGGAGATATGGGCTTGCAATGAAATCAGTATGTGAAACCCAGCTTTCCATCTCCCAAATTTCTATGTTTCTCCTCTTCCCCACAAAAACAAACTCTTGAGATTTTTTGAGTGCTGAACTTCAAGAATATTTGTGAAGAATTCCCACACACACACACACACAAACAAACACACCAACCTTGTCCTTTAAAACAAATTATTAATATTTTCAAAACTGAACATCTCGGTAGCTAAGGAAATCCCTGAGGACACCTATCTCATTTGTAGGCAGAATGCCTTCCCAGGTTGTCTCCCGATTTACCTTTTCCTAGTCCACAGGTTTAATGATTTTAAATATTTTCTGAAACAGGTCAGGCTTCCCAAATACCTATTTGCTCCACTATTATTCAGCATAATGGTGTGATTAGGGCTTTACATAGGACTTGAAAGTCCATCTTTCTGATATTTATAAGTATAAACCATAACAGCCCTGCAGGACACTCATAATAATGTTTAGAAACAGAAAGTTCATATTTGCTCTTAGAAAACTCCATTATTAAATAATATTGCATTGTCTTTTGGTTGCAACCCAAATGCACACTTAACTAGGAATAAGCCCCACTGAACTCAGTGAGGCTTATCAGTAGCATAGCTGTCAACCGTCCCTTATTTGGCTGGAAACTCCCTTATCCCAGCACCGTTTCCCACTGCTGTCCCGGATTGATGATGTCCCTTAAATTTCCCAGGTTTCAAAGGAAGCAGCTCCTCTCTCTCCCTCCCTCCCTCCCTGCCAGCCAGGGAGGAGGGAGGCTCCAACTGTGTTGCTTGGCTGTGTTGCTCACCCAATAAGGAGTCTAAGAACAACTGGGGGGTGGAGCTTGCATGCCTTGTGCCAATCAAGTCGGCCACGTTGCCTGGGGACTTACCTTTGCTCAGCGCTTCCCAGCAGAGAGGTGACGGTGGTTTTCCTTGCTGCATCCCCTTTGCCGGGTTGCTGCACTGTGGGAACCACCACTTGAGGCTTCGTTTGGCTACTGGTTGACTAAAATCCCTTATTTTGGCTGCTGATCCCTTATTTTCGAGGCTGCTGGTCGCTTATTTTCAAATCTGTAAGTTGACAGCTATGATCAGTAGGCATGTATAGGATTGTAAACTTCATAGTCCATAGATTTCTAAACCCCACTAGAAGCCATGGAATAAGACATAGTTGTAACTAATTTAAATGCAACAGATAACCAAAGCTGAAGGACTGTATTCTCCCATACAAAACTGCACAGGCTCTGAGATCTGTTGGGGAGTTCTACCACCCTCAAAGGCACATTTGATGTGGGTACAGGAAAGGACCTTCTTGGTGGCTGCCCCTAGACTTTGGAACTCACTTCTTAGAGAAGATAAATAAATAAATAAAATTATTTTTCTAGATTGTGCCATTATTACTGCTGAGAAAGAAAATGTTAAACACGCACACAAATTACATCTTGCCAAGGTTGCATCTAGGTCTTGTCCATGTTACTTCTCCAGCTTTCCACTTTCTCTAGCGAAAATTATTATGCATTTGGGCTAGGAAGGAGCAAAAGGTTACCTCAGGACTGAGCCTCTTTGAAGAATTTGGAATCACATTTAGCCTAATTGATATATGTGTAGCAGAGACGAAGCATGAAATGATGGCATAAGATGCAATCTGGCAAAGTCATAACACACTGCAACCGCAGCTCCCTTCTTATGTTACCCTGGTGGCGTTTGAGTCACTGAAGAGAAGTGGTTTTTTTTCCTGCACTGCCAGAGTAGAAGGAGATGCCCTGAGCCTCATGAAACAGTCCCACACTCCTTCCCATGTAATGTTGTAAGTTCAGAAACTGGAGAAGCTTAACACAAGAACAAGAGATTGCAATATATAAACAGAGTGGAAATGCATATTTCCAGTTTCTGAACCAGAGTGTCTCAGCCTGCTATAAGCTACAATTTCAAACAACATAAGGGCAGAATTATCTTCAGTTCATAACTGTGTGCACTGTTGTTATTTTTTAAGGCTGGCAAATGTAAAAGCACTGGAGTTATTAATCTGTCACTCACTGAGTATAGTTCATTCCTCATCAAAGGAGCTAATCTTTCATAAGGCTGAGTTCTAAACACTAATGTTTGTATTTGAAAGAGGCACCAAATCATATATATATTACATAATCTCCACCGTGGGCTGAAAGCCACACGATTGTTTTCATTAACCTTTCATTCTTATAAAAGGGCAAAATCAATAACAAATTTATTCAGGCAAGTGAAAGGCAATTTCAAGAAATTTCACATGGGGTTTTATTTCCATGGTTTTTTTCCCCTCCCACAAATTCTAATAAAATATAATATGATCCGTCCAAACATAAGACAAATATAAAAGCTAAGATATCATCAGCCTTTTAAAGAGACTGAATGAAGACGTTTTCTTAAAGGTGGATAAGGACTGACTAAAAAATACTGCTTTTTTACAGAGTGATCCTGTCCCTGACTTGCTCTTGCTGGGCAGCAATAAGCTCGCTTCTAAATTCTATATTTCCCTGCTCATCATACTAGAGATTTGTAGCCATCCTTCCATTGGACATCCCATGCCTTTTTCAAGGAAGATGAGTGTCACATGAAATAAGCAAAATAACTAATTGGAGAAGTGCGCAGAGCCACACACTATCAGCAGCACAAAAGGAACAAAAAAAACCCCACATTTTTTCGTAAATCCTCTCCTGCTTTTGAATGTGCTTTATTGGCTGTATATGTCTTCATTGGGAATATCTATTTGCTGTTATGAAGGTTGCGCACCACCTGCAACCTCTGCCGAATGGTAGCAAAATTCCCTGGGGTTCCAAGTGCTCACCCAGGGTTATATATGTGTTGGGGAAATTGAGGCACAGTGGAGGCTAATGCCTTTAAGAAATATGGTTTATGGTACACATATCTACACCTGGAGACTTCAGTGGGGGGGTGCAGAACATTGTACCCAAAGAGTCCCTCTCATAGCTTCAGCAAGGTTGAGTCCAAAGCAGTCGTCAGTCATGGCACCCAGTATCTCAGTGCAGTCTCCTCCAGCCAGTGCCAAGATAGTTCTGCCTACTTAGAAACATAGAATTGCAGAGTTGGAAGGGATCCCAAGGGTCATCTGGCCCAACGTCCTTTAAGAGTTAGAGGTTGGAATGCGGGTGGCGCTGTGGGTTAAACCACAGAGCCTAGGACTTGCCGATCAGAAGGTCGGCGGTTCGAATCCCCGCGACAGGGTGAGCTCCCGTTGCTCGGTCCCTGCTCCTGCCAACCTAGCAGTTCGAAAGCACGTCAAAGTGCAAGTAGATATGCCTTCCAGCGGGAAGGTAAATGGCTTTTCCATTTGCTGCTCTGGTTCACCAGAAGCGGCTTAGTCATGCTGGCCACATGACCTGGAAGCTGTAGGCCGGCTCCCTCGGCCAGTAAAGCGAGATGAGTGCCACAACCCCAGAGTTGGCCACGACTGGACCTAATGGTCAGGGGTCCCTTTACCTTTAAGAGTTAGAGGTATTAGGTGTGTCTTTTCACCATCTGGTGTTAAATGTGAGGCAAAACCCACATTTTTTTATATATATATACATCTGTGAAGCAGCAGTTCAACTAATAAAAAACTGTAACTGGAAATCGAAAGCTTGTTTGAACTAAAATGTTTTGTTTTCTGCCTGAAAGACAACACAGAGAGAGTCAAGTGAAGCTCAACAGGGAGAGCATTTTGAAGCTTCAGTGCTACCACTGAGAAGGCTCTGCCCTATTATGCTCAGTCACTGAACCACTACCTTGACCTTGAGAGGTCAAATAAATAGACACTGATATAGATCCAAGCCGCCAAAGCGAAACAGCAAACTGAAGCAGCAACAGCCTGCTTGAATAGAGAGAGAAACCAAACTGTTCTTAGTCGAAAACAGCTACTTTAACAGCTCTTGAAAGCTGGCAAAACATACATGTATTTGTGTGGTGCTGAAATGATAGCAACAGGGTATCCAATTGGAAGGCATTCTAAAGGCACCAGAAAAGGCTCTCTGTGTGGTTACCACAGGCAGACCTTCTGTAATCTTTAAAGGGTAGGTGGAGTGGAGGTTTAATGAACCTGTGATGGGGTGTTTCACCATACATGATTTGTGTGCTCCATCTGGCTTAGTGGATCACACATTGTGCAAGCCTACCTCAAATATGCTTGAGGGTTTGAAGTTGACCTAAATTACCAGAGGGACTATTCTCATTCTGACAGGAGGTGTGTATTATGCAATGTTCCCAATGAAACCATTTTAACGTGTTCTTCTCAAAATGAATAAAAGCTACAGTTGTAAGGCTGTAATTATACCCAGTGATTCTGCATGAAAGCAAGCAATGTGGGAAGTGGAGGTGACAGACCAGAATATAAATAAAAGGTAGGGCCTCAAATACCTCCTATCAACTGTCCGCTACTTGTACTTGTTAAGTCCTGTCCTCTAAAATTGGAAGTACTAATGGCCTTTCTTTGTGCTGCCTCAGGGCACAAACAACAGTGTCAGTTCGTTATGTTCCGATATTTTTTTGAAAACATGTCCCACAGCAGGCTTCCACAGAGATCAAAAGCAGACGGCACATGATGTTCCAGCACACCCAAAATTCTTTGAAGTTCCTATCTCCGGTGTCTTAGCATTTATTTTTAAAGTATCTAATCTCTAGCCACTAGCCGCACCTTGAAAGAATGTGATCAGTCTACAGTTCGTGGTGTATGTATTTCTTAGGTACATATTTGATTCTCTTAATGCCGGGAGGGGGACCATTAGTTATGCAGGTTCTCACTGTGTTTTTTCTCTTGAAATGAGCTCTAATTTGAATTCCGCCCTAGGATCCTAACTCTATTTCCTTAGGATGTCATGTTTTTCATTAGAATTATCTTCCTTGTTCCACCAAAACTGTCATCAGAAATTTGGGTGAAATGTGGTTCCTCAAGGCCTCTTTTCTCTCATCTACTTAGTTTACTAAGCCTTTCATCGCAGGTTATTTTGAGGATATGGCAGGAGTCAAAACAGTAGGTTTTCAGATAATTTAAAGGTGGCATGGTACCCATTCCCCAACTGTCTATATTGGCTGGTGCTGTGCCAAAACAATTATCTTACAGGTTTGTTGGTATTGTTTTTTGATCATTTTACATCAAATAATGAGGGGGGGAAGTTGCGTTAAAAATTATCAAATGGAAAAGACGCTTGCATGGAATTCTTGTGGATGGAGGGCAGGATTTTTGTTTGCTTTCTTAGTGAGCACTTAAATACAAATTCTCCTCACAAGCTGAAAACACATATACAAGCCTGGCTACCTCCAAGAGTAGCACATGCCCACAATACATTGGGTGGTTGGAGGACCCTATGCAAATATGAATATACATAAGAAGGGCTACTCCATGATAAAGGAAATTCTGGGCCAATTAAGATATGCATTGGCACATTCTCTAGGTTGCTTCTCACAGCTACAGGTGGCTGTCATCCATTCTCTGAGTGTCTATAGTTCAGCATATAGCTCTTTGGGAAAACAAAGCTGGCACTCAGTTTCATTGAAAAGATATTGGCAAATTATAATGAGGACTTTAAGTTATAGGTTTGTTGGGCATTTAGGAAACCCTGGATTAAGCCCCAGGACAGAAACATTCAGTGCCAGAGAGTTAATTTTGGACACCAGAACACTGAGGAATTGAGCAATTGGAATGTTTCCTGTGAGAACAAATTAACAGCTCAGAGAAAGAGAGGGAAATATCGCTCAACAAAGTTTGGGAGAAGGTGCCTATGAAGACGAGTTTAAGAATATATTTTGGAAACATTGAATTTTGTGTTACTATCAATTATAATCTTTGTAATTAGATTGTATATAGATTGCCATTAGGCAAGCAAGGCCAGCCCCAGACATTTTGCTGCCTGGGGCAAAGGAGAAAATGGCGCCTCCAAGCCATTCCACATACAAAAGTTGACTGGGCATTGAATCTTACTTCAGCACAATGTGGTAGTGTCTCACAATGTTCTTGAAGGCAGTAGGTTAGTTAAGGTATACCGGGCAGGCCACTATGCGGCACACCCAGCTCCACCAGCTACATGCTCCTCAGCATGTGCTGTTTGAGGCAGCTGCCTTAGTCCACCCAATGGCATACACTCCATGTATGATTGGTGGACCACATATCATGTGGAAATGTATTTCATTGTAAAAAAAAACCACAACGGTAAAAAATGTCTTAAGGTAAAGGAGAGGAAATGGAATATCTGCATTCCCTTAAGAAAGGAAAAAGCTAATTCTATAAAACTGAGGCTTGTTCTAGTTATTATTTGGCCATCATACTTGCTGTCTTGCATGCCTGCTTCTCAGTTATAAAACAGTATAGCTAAAGGGGCTGACAAGCACTGGCGGAGGAAGGGGATACAGTGGGTGCGGTCCGCCCCGGGTGTTATCCTTGAGGGGGGTGACATCGCTGTGGCACCCCCTGGGATGCTCACCCTGCCCCCACGGGTGGCTAGCCCCGCCCCCGGGTGCACAACATGCACACCACTCTGACAAGAGGCTGAATTCTGTGGCCCACATTCTCCGTCTCATGTCAGTAGAGACAATTTATTGGAGGAAGATGGAACAGAGCCATAAGGAAGTACTATACATTCCACAGATACATGACTACTCTGAATTATCCCCAGATAGCGCAACTAGGGGGAATAAAATAGGGTTCATACCATACATGTGCACCCCATTTTGTGTTAGAATAGGCCCAATGTATGGATCAGGCTGTTGTTGCATATATCGAAGACTGCGTCTCCCTGAAAATTGGGTTGTACGGCTGCAGCTGCAGTCACGACTTTAAAAAAGAACTGCCTTCGTTAAATAGGTCTATATACTAAAATGGAGACAGCACTATAACCATTCTGTCTCAGCCTTAATTTCAGTTAATAAGTAAGGTGTAAAATATTTACATCCTCAGCATTATTCCATTCTCCGAAGCATTATCCTTAATTCTAGCGGTAATCTGTCAGGTTCACTGCTAATTGTAAGGAAGCATTCATAACTATTTTTTCCTCAGATTCTATTGTCCACACACTGCCGTACTAAACCAAAGCCTCTATCAGGCCACGAAGCAATAAAGGTGCTTCAAACACTTCTAGCTGGGTAAGGCAGGAGCTCCAGGACAAGGCAAAACAATCTACATGCCACTTAACTGGAAAATGTTAGTAAAATCACTAACAGTGCTAGCAAACAGCATGCAGTACAACATCAATGTTATGTTATGTCATTCTTTTCTTGTAGCTATATGTGACTGACACCCCCGCTTTCAGTGTGTGTCAGACTGCAAAGAGATTCTTAACCTTTAATTGGGGTGTTGAAAATCAATTTTGCCCTCATGCATTATGTATTTGGTTTCAGCTTTTAAAAAATACTGCCTGTGCTACTTGGAAGCATTCCTTCTGGAGTTCTCTTCTTCAACACACTGACTGTACAACATTAAGCCTCACTCAACTGAAGTAGAGTAACCTTCAGATATGTGAGCACTGCCCACATCTGTGATGCTTTTCAAAATAATGAGATTCTGAGGCAGGTTTTTTTTAATATCCAAAGTAGCAGCGGCCATTCTCCCTCTTCCATCAGTACAACCACAGTAATTAATGGGTTAGAAAACAAGCAGACCAGCTCACTCACAAGAATATACATTCTGCAACAATGGCAGCTCATGGCAGAATTTGTGTGCTGGACTAAGAAGTTGGCAAAACCAAGAGGCATGCTGGGAAAATCACACACACACACACACACACACACACACACACAACACCTTATACATTGACATGAGTTTTAAAACTCAGTAGCTTGAAGGGTCAACCTTTCTGTGTGCAAGCCTGGGAGAACTGCTAAGAACTGGCAATACTGGGTGAACCCCTCTTAACAAAATAGCTTACTCTGCCTTGAAGGAGCAGTTTTCTTCCTGCCAGATACAAACGCTACTGTTGTGTAAATGAAGTTAGTAATTATTAACGCTGAGTAAGCAGAACAATAGCTGTTTACTCCTAGTTCTTCCATAATCTGGAGCTAGCATGAAAACATCTGGCTTGAGGCAGGATGGTATTTTTCATGCCTGTCCTGTGAGGAATTTTTAACCATTTGAACCTCACCCAGAAGGTTGGAGGGGATCCTCCCAGCTTTTCTCTTATTTCCCCACATAAGCACACCCTCCTTCTTTCCATACACACCCATGAGACCAAAATCTTAGCAAAGAGATAGATTTTAGCCCAATCAGACATCTTCATCTTTATCACCATTACAAGCAGAGTGCACCAGATTTCGAAGGCTTGAAGTAAGGACTTTCTATTGCTAAGTTTTCCTCTCTGGTGTGATCTTAACTCAAAGTGTCTGTATGGAAGAACTTGTAAGTTCTCAGACTGGAAACCCAAGCATAGAAATTAATCGCCCAAGTCTGTGGTTTTGATATCCTTATATACACACACCAAGAGAATGCAACAAGAGTCTCTTTCAGTGCTAGATAAGTAACTTTCAATCTATTTCTCTTTTCTGTCACTCCACACCACATAGGTTCTACGCCCATGCATTTTTCCTCGTTTTGTTTGTGAAGGGCTCTCTTTTTCCTCTTAATAGTTTATTTGCAATCTTTGTTTTAAGGCATGAATGAAATAGAATGCTACGGTTAATTGAACCAATGAATTTCACCTACACTGCATTGTTTGATGTTCATACTGCATATCTTTGTTTTTCCCACCCCTCTTTAGTAAATGGGCACTCTGTTACTTAACTGAAGCCTTTGCTGTGGATGTGAATTCCTGAATTCTTTTGGACATATCTCTCTAGAGTGGCACACAGTTTGACCCATGTTAAGGATTCCAGTTCTCACATAATTGTGTTTCCAAGGGTCCTGTGTGGATGCATGCACTTGCAGGTTCTTAGAGACACATTTGGCCTGTGCTATTTAGAGATGCATTATGGTGCTGCATCCTGGAAAACTGTTTTAATATTACTTAATTGTATTATCTACGGAATCTTAGATAAAGTAAAATGTCTTTTTACATTATCTGGGAATCTTAACTGCACATGATTCCCCATGGCCCAAAATACAAATGGAGGTTCAGTGATGATGACAGTGATAAGCAGGAGAAATGTGTATATTCTGCATATAGTTATGTATCAGGATACACATGGGATGCATGTTAAAATAATTTCATACGCAATAAATACATTAGCTTTGAGTTTTGGCATTTTCACAGGAAGAACAGTTAGAACTACTCCATTAATAGATAAAAACACAGATAAACCTACACTGAATTGGGGAAAGACATTACAATTCAACTGTATCAAAAAGCAGCAGATTCAAAGAATAGCTTTTTCCTGTATGACTTATAAATAGTAACTTCAAAGCAGTTTGGTCCTAGCACTTTCACTTGGCTTAAAAGGAACCAATTATGCATTTGATATCATCTAATGTACTCTCGATTAAGACTAATGTTATCTTCTTGTAGAGGAGATGGAAGATTAATGTCTACTATGTACAGCAATCATCACAAGTCCCATCAACTGAGTGACAGTGTGTGGAAGGGAGATCTGAGAAGTAATTTCTAAATAGGGAGTTAATTTCAGTCGCACTAAAGGTTATTTGTCCTTTTCCATTTCCAGTCTCTGTGATAGCACACTCAATCTCAACTTCCCTGTTTTGCAAGACAAGAGGTATTTCAGATATATTGTTCTGTTCATAGACTTTGACTTCGCTATTATTATACCATGCATTATCTTTATTAAACAAAGGCTATAATTTCTTCCTTCACACCATGAGAAATCTCCAATAATTTAATATTGGGTAATTTAGGATATCGGATTAGAAAACCTGCTATGAAGGTCACCCAGAGAAAGGTGATGTGCGGTAATGAGAGATACTGACATTGTTACATGCAAAGCTTACAGAATTTCTCAGGCTATCTGATATTTGGCATAGCTCAGGGTAGAAAGGACTGGGGCCAGGGGGGCCAGCTTACAAGGGCGATTGGGTCACACTGCGCATGTGACGTCAGGACGCTGGGAGGAGCCGGGGCACAGCCAAACATGGCGGCTGCATGCCTTCAGTGGTCAGTGGCTCTCCTCTTCCTCTTCCTGGTGCCACCTCCAGTGGAGGAGGAGAAGGAACCTCCATGCTTTTTGAACCTGGAGGGGTCTAGCCCTGACCCCAAAAACATAGTGGGTCCAAAAGGGCCACTGACTGGGCATTTTAGTTCCTAAACATTCTTACCAACAATGCAATCCACAAACCATCTACAGTGGTAGGAACAACAACAACAACAACAACAGAATGAGACAGGCTTCATAATGTCAAAAGATCTGGTGTCAAACAAACTGTCAGTCATTAGAAGATGATTATAATTTTACCAGAAGAGCGGAGCAGTATTTGGATTTTCTGCCACAGGAACCAAAACATAATGGGTGGTCTCTGCAGACTTTGTTACCCCAAGGCTCTGAAAACTGAAATATCTATCCCAACAACTCAGCTTGCTTTACACAGTTCCTCTCCTTTTTTAAATTCTTAATTCTTAATCTAAGTCAGGCTGGGCATATGTTCCGTTCTTGCATGAGAATGATTATCAGTAAATTCACCATTAAATTAATCAGTGAATTCACTCTTACAACTTTATCCAAGTTGTCGAAACTTTCTGCTTACATTACTTAAATGAGGAAAAACGTTACACCAGCCATTGCTAACCTGGTGCCCTCCGGATGTGGTGGTTGAGATCAGTCGGAACTGTAGTTCAAAACAACTGGAGGATACCAGGTTTCAGCCTGAACACTGGCTTGCAAGCCAATTTTAACACAGTGAGACATGTATGTGGCATGCACATTATGGTCTATGACTTCAGTCCGATGACGCCGGCATTTAAAAAAATGACTGTGAAAATAACTTGGTTTCAAGTTCAGTTTTATGACATTTTCACTAGAGTCAAATTATATTTTAACTATTATGATACACGCGCTTGGAATTGGTCTGCCACTACTGTGATGTACTGCGGTATCTGAAAAATATTTGAATATGAGTGTCAATTTTTTCCCTTGAATTTTTAACGGGAAGAAGAGAGGATAAACTGAGTGAAAGCATAATGCCATATGTCTTGAGTATAGTTAATGAAATATCACTATTCAACATTCAGCAACCCCCCAAAAAAATCTATACCTTAACTTGTCAAGTTTTAAAGAGATATTTCTGTCTCCTCCTTCAATCCAAGTCATAAATTCTCTATAAATTCTTGCTTCTGACCTACCTGTGGAAGACTTCTGGCAGTCTGACAATAAATCAATAGGATGTTTGGAAGTGCCGGCTGACTGCAAAGTTGCCCAGAAATGAGACATTGAAGAAGAATTCTTTCTATGGGCAATGTGTGTCTTTAGGAATGGGTGACATCCGGCACTGATAATCCAGTGTAATCAGACTCTGCAAATACAAGTTAATGGAGTTCATTTTTTTTTAAAAAAAAAATTGCCATATAATGATTACATTATCAATATCTTCACCAACAAAGATAGATGACGCTGTCCTATATGTCCCAACTGGCTACACCACTGTCTGCAAAGGCACGTCCAACAAGCATTCATGGAGTTCCATCTGCCCTAGAGTTCCATCCACCACTAAGCAAAAGGACCTTGAAGAAAGGGCTATAGCTCAATGGCAGAGCATTTGGCTTTGCATATAGAAGGTCCTAGGTTCAATCTCACCTTCAGATTGGGCTGGGATAGGCTGTGGTCTGAAATCTTGGAGAGATGCTGCTAAGTCCATGCAGACAATACTGAGCTAGAGGGATCAAAGGCCTGACTCAACAGAAGTCAGATTCCTGTGTTCCAGCCTTGAACAAATCACCATGGGAACATGGAGCTCTGGATCAGAACACCTTGTGAAAATTGCAATGTTCAGGTAATTCAGAACTATATGCTTGTGTACAAATTTCAAGAAAGAGGGCCATTCAAACTTCAAAGGGCAATGTGTTTCATAATCTAGCTGTGGCCACAGAAGACCCTCTCCTGCCATCTAGAGTCTAGACCTCTCCATTAAAAAAATAAACCCAAGTAAACGCTTGCTTGAATATAGGCAAATCAATTATTCTCTCTACATCTTGGTTGTGGATCTTAAAGATTGTTTTCTTGATCTCTAGGAGTGATCTTTCACCTTTAGTTTTAAAGGAAAATTACACCGCAAGGTGAATAATCCCAGTAATTTTTCCATGGTTATTCTTTATTAACTGTGATGAAACACAGGCACAACCCATGAATTTCTGCAACAGGAAAAAAAATCAAGTTTACTTATGTCTATTTTCCATTAGCGATGGGAATATTTATAAACTGTAGTAATCAGAGGAGAATTGCAGGGATGTGTCACCTGCTTGTGAGATTTTTCTGTAAAAACTTTAATTTTATTGAGCAATTGGTGAGCACAAACCACATAGCACTACAGCTGGTCATTGGTTTTTGCTTGGTAGATGCTCAGTAGATGGTGCCCTTGACTGGCTGTTGTTATCTGTGCACAGAGCTTGATGCAACGGGGGCGTTTTTGTCATCTGCAGTCCCTACCACAGCAATATAAACACAATTCTATAATGGAGCAACCACAGCAATATAAATGCAATTCTACAATCAGCCAGCCCGATCCTATTTTAGTCCCAGTTGTTTGCTTCAATAATATTGACTTGAAGAACTAAGGCATATATTTTTATTTTTGCTTTATTTGCAATGGCAAAAAGAAGTTGGGGGGAGATGTGGAATTTCCAACCCAACCTGAGAGCATTTCCTTATTCTGCTATATTGTGCTTTCTTCAGATCACAAGACTAGTTGTTATATTACATATTCAACCCTTATACAAATTGATCAGCCCGTTGCTTCAGTTCTGAACAACGCAAAAATCACAAACACACTTTGCAGACCCGGACAATACCAGTTAATTGGACCAGATGCTAATGGAGCCCCAGATTTGTTTCAGATGGAGGGGAAGAAAGTCAATTCAGTTTGCATTTATAGGCAGCTATCCTTCAAAATGTGCACTTCTCTGACATTTACAATACAATCCAGTCAAGCAGTATGTACAAGTATGCATACACTAAAGTAGTGTGCGCACAAAGCACATATATTAAGGAAAGCAGCATACAAAACTGTATTCTGTAACGGTAAATTGCTTTGAAATATATGCATATTAGGCAAAGTTGCATACAAAAGTGTGTATATTAGGACAATTTTACATTGAAATGCTGCTGAGGTTTCATGAGGACTTTTTAAAAAAAATTTTAAAAAAAATCACAAGCTGATCTGGAACTGTGGAGAACTGAACTCAGCATTAGAAAAATGAGAAATTGGAACCGATAGTGACATGTTCATCCTACTTCCAGATGACTTGCTTAGTGAGCATTTAACCTGATTTGCTTGTGCAAAGCTCCAGGGAAGATTAGACGATGCTGGCTATATAGTGAGCATTCATTCTGATATGTTTGTGGGGAGGCTAGACGACATTGCCTCAAGTCAGCATTATCCCATGCTTTCCAGCACATTTCCCCATCACTTTCCTTACTGCAAAAAAAGTCTGAAAGTCTGATGAGAGATGGGGGAAAGAGAGAACAGCTTTGTTGCCCAAGACCTCCAAATCAACTTCATTTGTGCAATCTGGATTTGCCAGTATGTGATTGCATCCTGCTGAAAAATAGCAGTGCCCAGCTCCATGGTTTCCGTACCAGGATGTATATTATGCATTCTCTTGTGTGACCTACATTTCAGACACCGTAGCAAAGAATGAAAACAAGAAGTGCAAGTCACTTGCTCTTTTCACTGTCTCCAGAAGTTGCAAGTTACTCCCAATTACTTTCTTGCTGGACAGCTCCACTGTGGGATTGAACAAAGCCTCACTGCTTAAAATAAGAGATGTGAAAGTCATCATTTATTTTTGTGTAGACTAATACCTGCCATAACAGCAACAAAAAATTACAGTGGATCAAGCTGCTGTATAGTTTTCCAGAAATAATAAATAACATAAATATTACGTCTTGATAGCTGCTGCTTTTTCTGAATTAAAAGAGTACTATTTTTTTTTATTTAAAAAATCAATATTTTTTTCCGTTGGCAAACCAAAAGTATGTGACTGTTCTCTGATGACTATGGCTGTGAATCGGGGGCATACTTCCAAGCAGAAGTATCCATTCAAAAAATAAACACATGGGCTACAATTCAGACAGAAGGAAACACATCTAAGCCCTTTCAATATCAATAGGGGAGAGCTAAGCACATACTTACCTCTCTCGTTGAAATCAGCATGTGGGGCTTGAAAATGTTTAACTTTTGTTGGATTTTGTCGAAAGGAATTGATACTCATTGACTTTCTTCAGTGAAAATCACCTGCGTGGGCGCATTGGCAAGAACACTAAAATACCCCCACGGTTGGGTTCTCAAAGTCATAGCAAAGCACATACTGGGTACCACTGGGGAATTCCTTGCACAATTCTTAACTTTACTACATCTGGGTAAGCAGAGCACACCCATCAATAAAGTGTCTTTCAGAAGCACTATAGACAACGATCTTTACAAATAAAACATGGATAACAATGTCACTGGAGGTCTAATTAAACTTTTTTTTTTCCCTAAGGAAGCTTACGTGTCAAAAGCAAATTGTAGATCAATAATTTCTCTGTTGACACAAAACATCGCAAAAGTCTGCCTTCAAGCACACAAAGCAAATTGCTTGTGAGTTGAGGAGTCATTGCTTCTTGTTGTTGTTGTTTTCCATTTCTATATATTTCCCCTTGTGAAGCCTAAGTCAGGGCTTCCAGACAAGGCTGGCTTCATTTATTGCTGCTCCGTGTAGAGAAGATGCAGCAATCGAGAGAGAGAGAGGAGTTGGCCCTCAGGGTGCTCCAAATAGGGTTATCCATACTGAGTGAACATACACAAAGATCTAGTGCAAGATGAGAGGGGAAGTAATGGTGTCGAAACCAAAAAGGAATGTGCTTAGGATGGCTGGGTGACTTTGCCCTGTATCTACCTGCTGTTTGAAAGGTTGTTTGTGTCTGTTCTAAATCTTGCTCAAAGACAAAAGAACTCTAAGAAGGGAGAGTAGGGGCCTTGAAGTTGTCCATCAACAGTTAGCACCCAGATACTAGACGGAGCAGGCACACAGATCTTCATAGTCTTCCCATCAATGGTGGTGAGATTTATTTCTGTTTCAACTATGGCAATTAGCTCTGCATATAATGTTACACCTAGACCTGGTTGTGAACTTTTATATCCAATTGATTTCAAAGGGAGCTGTTTCAGCATATGCCCCAATAAGTTCACTCATTTTTTGGTGGGATGTGTTGCGACCCAGACATCCGGAACCCTCCTATGATCCGGCTTGGGGGTGGGGAGTTGACACCCCCCTTGTATCCACCCCAGACGCATTGCTGGCGCTGGGTGGAGCCACGCCCTGCATGGCCCCGTTGGCCAATCAGAGCCGGCAGAGGGCGTGGCCACGGGAAATTTAACCGTGGTGTGACCAGGGTGCTCTCCTCTCTTGCCTCTTCTTGTCAGGCTTTCTGCCTCTAAACACAAGGGCCCTTGACTGGTTAAAGACACCAGAAGGTATCTCTACCTCAGGCCTCCTGGCCCGGGTCTTTTCCTTATACAGTGGTACCTTGGGTTACAGATGCTTCAGGTTACAGATGCTTCAGGTTACAGACGCTTCAGGTTACAGACTCCGCTAACCCAGAAATAGCACCTTGGGTTAAGAACTTTGCTTCAGGATGAGAATAGAAATTGCAGCACGGAGGCAGTGGGAGGCCCCATTAGCTAAAGTGGTACCTCAGGTTACGAACAGTTTCAGGTTAAGAACTGACCTCCAGAACGCATTAAGTTCTTAATTCGAGGTACAACTGTACTAATCTTAAGTTATGCTACACAGATCACCTGTTTTCCTCAAGATTTTTGAAGCAGAGTGGTTATATGAAGATGTATTTTCTTGGCTCTTTCTTGTACTGATAACTCTTACTCGCCTCAATTCACATTCCAAAATGGCACCATGAGACCATTTTCTTCACATTCCATTTTCACTCACAGCAGGGATCTGAAGGGAACTGCTGAGGCCAAAATCATTTTCAATAAGTCAATGTGATGACGTACAATCAGCATTGATCACAGTTGCTGCTAATGTGACTAGGTAAGTGACAAGTAGCTGGATCAGCGACAGCATGGAAGTATTTCTGGGTGTGCACATACCCTAGCCTCAAAAAAAGGTTGGTAGGTTCCCTCACCTCTGCTGAAGCTGAGCAAAATACTGCTGTTTTATTTTACTGGGCTAAAGGAAGTGCTGGAGCACTTTCATGTGTTTCATAGAGCCAAATAAATAAGTAAACAGCACAGGTGTCTATAAGTAAAATAGCACATCTATAGAGGTCACCATCGAAATGAGAGAAAATCATTAATGTGCAACCAGAGACAAATTCTTCTAAGTTGTTGCCCACACTATTGAAATGTTCAAGCATTATGTAGCCATTGACTGATTTTTTTTAGCGTCTTATCGTGTTGCAAATACCTATAAACAACATTGTGGTTTAATCTATGCATAATTAAGAGAGGCAGGTTATATGCATGGTGCATATAAAATGGTGCATGAATTATTCTCAAAGTAGCAATTAGTTTTACCTAAATCAATTTTTAAACATTTACATTTACTGCACTGTATGAATATTTCAGCCACTCTCAAGGGTGGGCACTTTCAAATCTGATGAATGAATTCAAAGGGAGTTGAAATCACACAGCACCTCTAGCAGTTGATCAAGGCCCAGAAGAATTGAACCCTACAAGCAATTTAGACATAAGAGATTGCAATATAATTTAATATCCATTCTCTAGAAGATGTAGGGGAGCATGCTCATCTTGATGAGATAAAAGTTGTGTCCTCAGCTAAAAAAAACCAAAAACACTGATGTCCTCAGTTCAAGAAAGTTACAAACAGGTGTGTGTATTTTAGGGGTAAGATAAATTGAACAATTGAAGAGTATAGCAGTTGGTCATTGTGCCCCTTCACCAGTTCTAATGAAGAATGTCCACATAATCTCCAAAAGGTATTGGGAAATGCACATATATCAACTGAATTTTGTACGTTCTCCAGCCAGGTGATACCCAATACTTCCAGCATAATACCCAAGGCCAGTCATGTTATTATGGCAGAAAATCTCACAAGCTCTCCTCCAGCTCCCTGAGAGCAAAAGTTATCAATAATAAGAAATTAAGTAGCTGATTATTTGTTGCCCTTTTTGTTTTCCATACCAGAACAGAGCTCAAAGTTCTGTCTCATGAAAACCCACCCTGGTTTCCCCTCTAAAGCTTACTGCATCTCAGCCCCTAATTAAGAACTGGGAATGGAGGTGGCATTGTTGTTACTGCTATTGTTAAACCATTTGGAATCACAATCTGCTGGAAATCACTCCTAAATCTTCCAGTAGATCCTGATCTATCTTCAAGCCCACCCCTGCTCTAGTATATCCCTCAGGCTGTGTATGCACTATACCTTTAAAGCACATTCAAAGCACATTTTCCCCTGAAAGAATTCTGGACACGGTAGTTTGTTACGAGTTCACCGACTGATAGCATTTGTGGTGTCACTTGTATCAGGGCCCAATTTTCTTTTCCACTAGTATTTGTAGCTACCACATGACTCAGCAGTCGCAGAATCAATACTTGCCATTTTGTTTAACTTAGTTCCTTCAATTCATATCCTGCCTTAACAGCAGAAGGGCTCAGTTGGTTGGAATGATATTACTGAACACACAAACATCAAAATGTAAAGCAGGCATGCATGCGTGCATGCGTGTGTGTGTGTGTGTGTGCGTGTGTGTGTGTTAGCATGATCAGAACATTTGCCTTTTCTGAAGCAAAAATGTTGTATAGTCATTGCAATTTACTGTGTAATGAACAATGTGAAACAACTGAAAAATGCAATAATGCCTTATATAAATCAGGACTCATTCTTCTGCTTCTGCCACCGACTCAGTAAACTAGTTGTCCATAGGTTGGTAAGAAAATGCTGTAGCAAATTGATTGCAGTAGGTTATGTTCATTCCCTTTTTGAATCTCGATAACTAGGACTTATTCGAGGCAATTCACTGAACATAGATTGGTAGATATTTGAACCACAACGTAACAGAGTCTTCTCTCCCTCACAGCAAACCCATTCCCCCTGGAGGGAGAAAAACTTTAATGGGCTGTCACTCAACTCGTCTTCATATCAATTGAGAACAGTCCCCTCAGAGTATTTCCAAACCAGGGAAATGCAGGAAAGGAGTTTTGCTTGTTTTCTAAAAAGTGAGTAAGTGGCAATCCTCAATATTTCTCCATTGCTTCCTCTTGTTTTCTAAATGTTTATTAATGCACAAGACTTTTCCATTTCCCACTCGTTGGTATTTACCTGACATTATTGCTAATATTTTCACTTTACCTTCATTTGAGGTTTCCACCTCCACAGAGTCAAACCTTGACTCTGCAATGCAGTCTGTGTATCTTTGGTCTACTGTGATCTTTGCAAAAGTATCATGGGTTATGAGATCAGATTAAAGTCAGTGTGGGTAATTAAATTTTCTGTTTTCCTTTCATTTAATTGTGCCACCTTTCCCACATCTTTTGATTCTCCACAGTGCTGGTCAGTGCACTCTGCAATGTTAAATATCGACATTACCTTTCCAGAAATTTCACATCTGTGGGATAAGGACGTGATTTGTAAGTCACATCAACAGGTGCATGCAGTGCAAAGTGCAAGGCAGGCAAAACCTGAGTGAGGCCCAATGGAGATATCTGGGAATGCTTTTAATATGTTGGACAGCACTTCAGAAACTCTGACAGGTAATGGGAAATAGTACTTGCCAAACTCTTCTCCGCCTTCCTCTGGAGAGAGAGCCAAGCCAGGAGTAAGTGAGTGCTGGCCAGGCAGCTATTCAGCGAGAAGGTAGGGGATGCGATGGTGAGGCCAGGCTGGGCTCTTGTGGCCCAGAGACTCCAAGCAGCAGGCAGGGAAGGATGGGGAGTGAGGGAGGGAGCCTGCCAGGATGTCCAGGGTGGGACTGTTAGGATATTCCGTTCCACCTTAAAAGGGAGCAGACTTTGTCAGTCACAGAGTCTGCGCATTTCCTGTTCACAGGATGTTTATGTTTTCTATTGCTTTTGTTTTCTCTCTGTCGGAGACACTGATGCAGGCAGTCATGTCTTTCTTTGTTCTGATCAACGCTGAATAAAACTTGTAAATAATGCTCTCCTGAGTGCGACTTTTGCTGCGCATTATCTGCTGATAGAGTGTGCATGAGCTCTAGAATGTGGCAAGATATTTTCTAGGAACTCATGTCGCTAATTGCTGATACTGCGTGCCTACGGGAGATCGATGGATCGTCCGGCAGACGGCTTGGGGCCATGATGGACTTTGTCTCCCTGGCAGTATCCCAAGAGGGACAAGGATCCCCAAAGATACCGGTGCCTGTGTGGGGATGCCTGGTTCACAACCCCAGCCCCCCATACTGTGCCCCTGCTACTCAAACCCCTGTTGCTATTCCTGTGGCCCTCCACATGTTGGAGACTGAACTTTAGTGGGTGGCCTCTCACTTTCTGATCTTGCAGAATTCTCAGTTAAATAGGGAACCTACATAAGTAGTGGAGACTGTATGCTCAATGCAGACAGTAAGCTCAGCAGAGTGTCAGGGTGGGGAGGAACAGGTTAGTGGTGTATTATTATTATTATTATTATTATTATTATTTCTCAACCCAAGAGCAACCCAAGAGAGTTTCCAGAGAGAGACTTATACAACAGTGGCAAATACAACTCAGCATATGAATATTAACCTAACACATAAATTAGGAGAGCCATATTTCTTTGTGCAGGTCAGGAGTTGTGCAGGTTGTTTTTTGAACCATAAAATATAAAGTCCCTCCAGATTTCCAATTACTATTTTAGTAAACCAAAGATGAGGGTAACAAAATAGGATTTCCTGACTTTATTTTATTTATATTATCTGAAATATTTTTTATTTGGTTTTACAAATATAAAATTATAACAGAACAACCATACACATCCATATTTAAAGATTCCTCCGAATCTCTGGACTTCCCACATTCCCCTCTGTGGGTCCTATTGTCAACCTTTTCAACGGCATATTATTCACTCCATTTTCTCCATAATATTCACTTCTCCATTCTTTGTTAAAGTTTTGGTCTTCTTGGTTAGTAGCACATTATTACTCAATAGCTTTGCAATTATTACTGCATTTTTCCAGAAAGGAGAGGGAGAAGAGGCACTTGCGGCACTTTTTGGCTCAAAATAATTTGGGTACATCTGGACTTGAGGCATCAATTGCTGTTCCTTGCTCCCTCGGGCAGCAAAATGTATTGGGCAAACCCTGCAAAGTTTAACCTTTTTATATACATGCTGGGTTTTCACCTACCACATTGGTCCAAACATGAGTGATTTTACAAGTTAGAAGCTAGAGGATTTAGAAGTCAAAGCTGTCATGTCGCTTGTATAAGACTCAACAGCCTGGAACCACACACTGAGGCAAGAGGCAGTCTTCTCAATCCCTTAAATACCTCATCTATAACACCAAGCTCCGAAAAGTGATAGGAGAAGATTGACATTCAAAGCAATCACTTCTCTTCAGTCTCTTCCCGCCCCCACTCTCCATGCACTCATGGTGAAAATGATCCCATCACTGTAGTTAAGGTTTAACTTAACTACACTGTATGGGTCAGCAATCTCAACAACATGCAGCTAATAAATATTTTTCTCAGCCTCCTCAAGCAAACAGATATTGCTTAGCAAGTCTGAAAAATAATAGGTTTTACCAACAGTCAAAGCACCATGGCTGCTCCCTGGCAATAAACTGGAGTGAAACGGTGAGCTGTGGTCCCATTTTCTGTGGGCCCTAAGATCAGAATACTAGCCTGGGAGGAGAGAACCGAGCAATGCTGTGTGAGCTACCCTCATATAGAAAAGAAGTCGCTCTTAATCCTTAGCCACTTGCCATTTAAGAAAAATATTAGCAATGGGCCAAAGGAATCAATGGATACATTTCTGACAATTTCACAGATGATAGGAAGGGAGGAAAAGAAAGGAAGAAATCTATATTCTTTTTTTTTCTTTAAAAAATTTATTTATACTTTTCAAATTTATACATTTCATTAATTTTACAATCATTTTAACATTTCAGAGTTTGACTTCCTTCCCCCTCTTTCTGTGGTTCCTTAAATTTATTTTAATATCTTCTGCATATCCAAATTCATTTAATTCGTTCATTTAATTATCTACTTTAAATATATACTCTTATGAAACTGCAGGTTATTACAATAATCCTGCCAATGTTTTTATCTGTTTGCAATTTATCTGTAAATATTCAATAAACCATTTCTATTCTTTTATAAAAAGTTTGTTATCTTGATTTCAAATTCTTCTTCTAAGTTTCACCATTTCTGCATAATTTGCTGGGACTTCTGCTTCTTTCCATTTGGGGGCAAGTAGCATTCTTGCTGCTGTAGTAGCATACATAAATAAATTTCTATATAATCTACATAGTTCTGTCCCTATAATTCCCAAAAGAAATATATATACTTTGGTTGTCTATTAAACATCATGTAGTGACCAGTGGATGTTTCTCCCACCCGCCCACCCACTTTTTACAAAGGCTTTTGGTTGCCATGGCAAAAGGCATGGCTTCTGGGCCATTTCCCCCCACAATGCCTCTGTGTAAGCCATGCTATGTCATCTATCCAGGAGCATTCCAGTGTGACAGCGGGGGCAGCCATTTTGCCCACAAGGATGCTGTGGCAAAACATGAAGCATTTGTACATAGAAGCGTTGTGAGGGAAATGGCCCAG
Organism: Podarcis liolepis; assembly: GCF_965112155.1. Lineage (NCBI taxonomy): Eukaryota > Metazoa > Chordata > Lepidosauria > Squamata > Lacertidae > Podarcis > Podarcis liolepis. Next base: position 35,571,556 of record NC_139556.1, on the reverse strand, counting down.
GAGTATGCAAGGTGTTTTGCTGCCACTTCCCACAGTGGTAAGAAGTCTTTTAGAAAGAAAAGTAAAGCAGGAAGGGAGATGCCACAGCTGCCTTCAATTTGAAATGTGAGTCTTCTCCGTCCTGATTGTTGTTGTTTAGTCGTTTAGTCGTGTCCGACTCTTCATGACCCCATGGACCAGAGCACGCCAGGCACTCCTGCCTTCCACCACCTCCCGCAGTTTGGTCAGGCTCATGTTTGTAGCTTCGAGAACACTATCCAACCATCTCGTCCTCTGTCGCCCCCTTCTCCTTGTGCCCTCCATCTTTCCCAACATCAGGGTCTTTTCCAGGGAGTCTTCTCTTCTCATGAGGTGGCCAAAGTATTGGAGCCTCAGCTTCAGGATCTGTCCTTCCACTGAGCACTCGGCTGATTTCCTTACGAATGGATAGGTTTGATCTTCTTGCAGTCCATGGGACTCTCAAGAGTCTCCTCCAGCACCATAATTCAAAAGCATCAATTCTTCGGCAATCAGCCTTCTTGATGGTCCAGCTCTCACTTCCATACATCACTACTGGGAAAACCATGGCTTTAACTATCCGTCCTGATATGTGGGTCAATTTTCACCAACCTCTCTCAAAACTGGCAAAAAGTGCCTCTCCACTTACGATGGTAAAATACCTTAGGATCACAAGATGATTTTCCATTAAGTTGTTTCTTTTATTGCATCTAGTAGATTAGTTTTCAGAATCTCATTGCCATCTCATTGCGTTACTTTTTTAAAACAAACAAACAAACCCCTCTTCTGTCTTGCACTAATGTTAGACTAGCCCTGTTATCTCTTTGAGTTCTTTTACTGGAGTTAGATACCGTCACATATTGACACAGTTTTCCACTGCTATTATGGACTTATCACTTTGGTTCCCTGTACTTTTCCACATTTCCACTGCCTAGGTATTTGAAAATGGTGTTTCATCTATGGCTTCCCTTCAGACACTTGCTTCCTTCAATGCTTGACTGCAACACACACACACACACAATCTGGAATCAAAAGGAGGGAAGGTCCCAATCCAACAGTGCTCTAAACATATGGCTTAGAGAGGCTAACTGGCTTATCACCACTTTTCCTGAAGAGTCAGAGAGAGGCCATCAACCTGCCCCATTGAGTTGTTGCAGCTATCTTCTTAAAATGTTTGGTTCGCTTGCTCTGGCCACAGCTGATCTTACGTGACTAGATAACAACTGCTGCTCCTCAAGCAAATGATGGCTGCCACTACTGAAGAGATTGGGCTGATATGGGGCTGCGGCCCCTGCTTCTCTTTCTGCTTCCTGCATTTCCAAGTACACAGAGACCCAGCAAAAAGAAATCAAGACACCAATACCATAGGTATTGTTCTGCTTCCATCTCCAAAGCATTACTTTATGGATGCCTACAGCTGGGTGCTGCAATAATAAGCTGATTCAGTCCATCACATCTAATCAGCGCTAAAATGAAATAAACATCATCATAATATGTGCTCATACATTTGCAGCACACATTTTGGAAGGAAAGCATAAACCAGCATCGACATAAACATAATATCTTTGAGAGAGAGTGGGAAAGATAGATAAAGTCTGAACACAAAGTATGTTTTTCTGGTAGAGCTTTTGCTTCTGCTCATAATGCCATTTTCTGAGTTGGTTGTTTTTTTGGGGGCGGCAGGTTTTCTTCCAAATTAATCTTGTGGAATGGTGTTTGGGTGGCGAAAATCTATTTTTTGTTTCCTTTACTCTGGCAAGATGTGAATTTAGGCCAAGCTTAGCAGGAAAAAGATGTGCCACTTGGGATATTCAGAAGTGTTTGGCTGTTGTTATTTTAACTTCTTGCAAAGATGAAACACCATTGCCTTCATTGCTAAAACCAACTAATTTGAAGAGTCAAATATAGCAGTCTTTTACCATATAGAGGCCCAAAGTAATATGTTCCTGTGATGGGTAATACTGGAAGGTTCCTGTTTCTGTTCTTTCACTCCCAGATTTCAATAGTTAGAGGGTAAAGTAAACTCTGGACCGAAGGTGACCAACCTGGTGTTCTAGGGGCATCCCGTGATGCCTGGGGATGCCAGGGAAGACCTTCATGGGTACCATGGAACCCATGGCTGATGGGCTGGCAATCCCTGCTCTGCATGAACAGAATTTTGAAGTACCTTTTCTCCTTTGGAATGATGTCACATTGTATTATTAGAAATATGACATCTTTCCAAAGAGAAAATGGTGTCTTCTACAGTAGCCTTGTAAAATTCAGTGCTCCCAAGTGTATCTGAATTGGGCATTCCCCCCTCACACACATATAACTTTCAAATACAGCTTTTATACTATGTTTACAAGTCTGTGTGCTTGCACCTGAATTTAGAACACGTGTCTCTAGGACAAGGATGGGCAGACTTCAGGCTGGTAGAACCTACCTTGGGTTTTGTTCTAAAAGCCAAGGATCCAATAGACCAACCAAAGTCAGATGAAAAATAATAGTATAGGAGGGTCAGAACAGACATAGAATAAAGAAACAGGGTTCCTCTGAGCACATTCTCAGCCCAGGGAACTGTGTTTTAATGTTCAGATTGGACTCACAATCCTTTCACTCAAAAACCCATTCTTGGTTCCTCTTCCTCATCCACCCCAGCTTTTCTAACAGCCTAATTCCAGCAGCCAAAACAGCAGCTGTTTTTGTTTTTTTGTTACTAGTGTTAAATGATTGGAAACCAGAAGATCCTGGCTGACCTACATCAAATCACCCAGAAATCTAGCAGTAGATTCAGATCTACCTTCTCTTCATTCCCCACTCTAAAAAGGTCTTCTGTACAAATTCCACTGCAGTGAATAGGAGAACAGCAATTTTTTACTACTTCCATTAATTTTCCTGAAGCATGCACAAGAGAATTTGCCAGTCGATTGTGTCCCTAATCTGCTTACATTCCTCCTTTGGGGTCTTTATTTTTAAAGGGGGCATCACTATAGCCTGATTGAATTTAGTGCTGAGCAAATGTGTCTGTAGATGAGATGTTTCGTTCATTTCATATCCATAGTTTATGGTCCATTTCATGAACACTGATCACATATAATTTATGATAAAAATGCATTTATTAATTATGCAGATAGGAAGAGAAAATATTTTCTCCCATCTGATTATTAAGAAACAGCCATGAATATTAACGATCAGTCCATGACCTCCTGATGAAGATTAACCATTCTGGACAAGCTTTATATTATTGGAACTTAATGCAGGATTTCGAAGATGTGCTGATTGACTTGAAAATCTCAGTGAAATTTAATGCTTGAATGATTCATCTCTAGCATCACCACAATGAAATATTTCCATCTGTTCGTTTGTCTTATCATCCCATGTACTCAGTCATGTAACGATTCAACTGCATATTGCACATTTTATTATATTAAAAAGAGAGCAAAGAATTCAGAATAAAAAATAAACAATCCAGGCAAAACTTGTGCAACCTTGGCACAAACTGAAAGAGATCATTCCTTTCAGGGAACCCCTAAACCTTATGGTGCAAGGCAGGTAAGAAAACTTTAAGGGATTTCCCCATATACTTTTGTTTGCAAGTCACTTCAGCTGCCATTTCTAAAACAGAGAAATGCAATGAGTAAATTTCAGTAATGACAACAGCAACAAATGCAAGAAAGAATAATTTAAGGTATAAAAGAGTCATTTAGCTGAAGTAAAAGAAATACTGGAGCATGCATTTCATGAGAATTTGAGGCCCCTCTCCCAGTAAGGTGGTAAACAGAGAGGAGGAGAAGCAGAGACAGGAAGGACTTGGAATGCCCTGTGAAACACAACCAATCTCAGTGGGAAAGAGCCTTGAGGAACAGAGTCTTGCATTCTATTCATGGATCATGCTTCCCTTAGCCTACACTTCCCATACTTCAGTACTTATTAGTTGCATTTACTAGTCACTTTTTTTAACAAGAAGGATTCAAAGCAACTTACGAAGTATAAAAACCAAAGCACAATAAGAACCTGAAAACATATATGCAGGTCTAACAGATCCCACCTCACTAAAAACAGGCCCAGAACACCTAAAACACTCCAGATTAAGAACCAATAGAAACATTTTTACCTGGCACCTGAAAATCGATAAGGATGGTGCCAGGCATGCCTCCTTGGGGGGAGTATTACACAAGTGGGGAGCCACCACTGAAAAGACCTGTTCTCTTGCTGCCATCCTCTGTACCTCCCTCAAAGAAGAGCCTCAGATGATGACCAAAGGGTTCATGTTGGTTCATGAGGGGAGAAGCAGTCCTTGAAGTACTGGGCTATGGATCAGGTGTCCTTTGCCCACAAGTTCACATTTTAAACAAGACCAAGTAGAGAATGTGTCCCTCAAGAGTCTTCGGATGAAGTAGAAGCCAGAGGTAGAATTAGCTTAACCACTGTCTTTTGAATATAGCTCATAAATCAGTACAAACATTGTGCAGAGATGGAAGACTGGGAGTCCCAACTGAATGAAGAATGCAGGAGCAGGCAGATACAAAACAGTTTTATCAGCAAGTTGTGCCATCGAAAAGACAGACTGCGTCAGCTATTAGAGCTGCTTAAAGGGTAATTCTGGCCCAACAGCTACATAAAAAATGACAACTGCTTATTCAACACATCAGCCCAGCTTTGAGGTCATCTAAGAGCAGCATCTGTTTCCTTTTAGCTAAAAGAAACATCATTGAATCTCGCTGTTACAACGCAACACCTTCATCCTGTCAGATGGGTGGCTGCAACTGAGGCTGAACTGAAAACTGAGTTCTGTCGTTTTTCACACATCACAACTTCAGAAACTGCTAATTGAAAATAACTTACAAGGCCGAGGTTCTGCCCTGATTTTTGTGAGCGAACATAAAATACCTATCAGAAGGTAGAAGGGGAAAGTAACCTTGTTCTGGCAAATTAAGAAAACAAAAAGAACAAGGTTAGGGTTAAAAGTGACAAGACTTAACATGTAAGAAATAGGCTTTTTTTAAACCACTTTTCATCAGTTAATGAGAAGTTGCATTCAAAAATTAGCAAAGAGGAGAGAAACACATGGTGAAATTATCCTGGGTAATGCAGGGTTTCAATGGGCTTACCTTGTTTTTGAAAAGTTTTATAATTATCCTTTCTTTATTTGTTCACGTCATCTTTCCAGTGGTTTGCATTCTGTGCTTTTGCTTTCTGGCGCCTGCCTTTCCTGAAAACTGCATGATTCCCAACAGGGGAGGCTGCATACTATGTGCCTTCACGTTGATTTTTCATGCAATTCGTTTTTTTATTTTTAAGTACACTGGAACCTCAGGTTACAGACGCTTAAGGTTACAGGCGCTTCAGGTTACAGACTCCGCTAACCCAGAAATAGTACCTCGGGTTAAGAACTTTGCTTCAGGTTGAGAACAGAAATCACACGGCAGCGGGAGGCCCCATTAGCTAAAGCGGTGCTTCAGGTTAAGAGCAGTTTCAGGTTAAGAACGGACCTCCAGAACGAATTAAGTTCTTAACCAAAGGTACCACTGCAACGACATTTTGCTTTTAAAGAAATCAGAAGGTAAATGGATGCACTTCTCTCAAAGACAAAATCAGTAAACACACCAATCTCAGGCAGTCAGCAGATGGGTAAATCTGTCCGTTTCAGTTTCTCATAATATATTTGTAAGGGAAAAAATGCTGTTACGCATGCTTCTGTTTGCATGGCTCCCAATTGGCGGTCACCCCAACCTCAGGGTGACAACAGAACAGGAGGCAGGTGAGCAAGCGAGAAAATGCCCCAGATGAGCTGTAGAGAAACAGCCAGGGCAGACCAGGGCAGCTTCCCCACAACCATCCTTCTCTCACACCAATACCACCATTTCATCCTCAGCAGTTGGAAGCTGAGGAGGAGGAATGCAGCAACAAAGTAGGATGGTTGCTGTGGATCTGTCCCTGCCTGTTCCTTTGAGGTTCACCGGGGCGGCAGTCTGGGGAAATTGGGCAAGCAGAATTTCCAAACTGTTTTTTAAAGAGCAAGGTGAGCCATCTGCAGGTTCGTCGTTCTGTTTGGTGAAGAATGTTTCTTGTAGTTTTTAGTGCCTAACGCTCACACTATAGCTAATGCGACCAGATGCAAAGGAGGAAAGGGCTTTTATATATATGGTGGGAATTTCAGCAGGGGTCAGCAAAGTCACCCACCAATATTCCCTTCCATGTACCACCACTAAAGGGTATTGTCCTTGTTTGCACTTAGGCAGGTCACCTCCTTGCGTAGCCCAGGCTTTGGCAAACTGGTACCCTCCAAATGCATCTTCTGTCAAATCCAGCCACCATGGAGGGCACCAGGTTGGCAACGGCTGCTATAGCCAGTGGGAACAGTGCTACATCTACATTTTAGCTGTAGGACAGAAGTTCTGCATCCACTTTTCAGAGCTTATTGATTCCCCCGACGCCTCCTCCATGTTTGCCAACACTTACAGCTGGCTGCTCTGCAATAAATGTATGTGGGAAAGCAATATGTAACTAACTTTGTTTGCAGATTAAAAGGCATCTTGTTTCAAGCCTGGATTTTAAAAAGAAAAACAAGCAGAAGGGATAATAACCTAGCCTAAATTATTTATGAATAAGAATTCCCCCTACTTTGCAGTTTTGGAGTTTATTTTGTAGACAAATTACCCATTTCTTTTATCACCCGGCAGGAGGAAGAAAAAACAAAACCGGGCCCTAAATGCCAGATACAGCTAAAAACTACAAGAAACATTTTTCACCAAAGAGAACGCTGAGCCAGCCTGCAGAATGCTCGTCTTGCTCTTTAAAACGGTTTGCAAATCCTGCTTTCTGAATGTAAGTTCAAATCATTTTGGTTGTTTTTTTGTCCCATTCTGTTTTTCCCCTCTAGTACTAAAAAGAAACTAAATATCCAAAGGAAAAACCTTCCTGGATATTATTTCCTTTATTTGTCACAACACAAAGAGATCTTGAGGGGCTCCTGTTGCCTTACTCAATAATTCATATCTCTGCCAGGCATAAGCAGTTGGGTTACAGGTCTCCCTGCTTATGAAAGCTGGAGGTGTTCATCCTTCAGCCTCCCTTTGCCTATAGTCTATTTAAAGCATGTAATGAGCCTGTCAGAGAAGCAGCACAACAGTTTGCACGGGCCGTAGGAATATTCTTCTTATCAACTGAAGGGGAAAGGATTTGGAGAGGAAGATTTCTAACCTCGTCCAGTCCTGCTGGATTTCACTGCTTAGTGCTGACAGACATATCAAAATGAGAAAGAGTTTGAAGAAGAGAACAATTTTTATTCTTATTTTTATTATATTTAAATACCACCATAAGAATATAAGCAGAGCCTGTTGGACCAGGAGAAAACCCCACCAGGTCCTGCATTCTGTCCTCATAGTGACCAACCAGACATCCATAGGAAGCCCACAACCCAAACTTAAGCACAACAGCATTTCCCACACCTGAAGTTCCTAGCAACTGCTGTTCAGAGGAATACTGCCTCTAAAAGTTGAGGAGGAAGGGGAAAGAGGAAAAATAAAATAAAATAAAATAATTTATTTATATGCCGCCCATCTAACTGGGTTGCCCCAGACACTCTGGGCAGCTTCCCACAAATTAAAACACAGTAACTCATCAGAATTAAAAACTTCCCTATACAGGGCTGCTTCCAGATGTTTTTTATTTCCTTAACATTTGGTGGGAGGGCGTTCCACAGGGCGGGCGCCACTACCGAGAAGGCCCTCTGCCTGGTTCCCTGTAGCCTCACCTCGCAATGAGGAAACTGCCAGAAGGCCCACAGAGCTGGATCTCAGTATCTGGGCTAAACAGTGGAGATAGTCATTGCTGACTAGAAGCCAGTAAAAGCCTTATTCTTCATACGTGTATCTAATCCTCTTTTAACCCCATCTGTTGTTGCCGCAGCGGATCTAGCCGCTTGGGCACCTGGAGTGGCGCACAGGCCGTGCACCCAGGGGTGGGGTGAGCCACCCAGGGGGTCGGGGCAATCGGCACCCATTGGGGGCAATCAACGTGGCAATTGACGCCCAGGGGGCCGATCGGCACAGTGATCAGCACCCAGGGGGTGTGATTGGTGCGGCAATCAGCATCAAGGGGGGCAATTGGCGCCCAGGGGGTGTGATTGGTGCGGCAATCAGCATCAAGGGGGGCAATTGGCACCCAGGGGGGTGGCATGGCAATCTGCCAGGGGGGATTTTGTCACACACACCCTCAGGGATGACACCCGGGGTGGATCGCCCCTACCACCCCCCTTTCCTATGCCCCTGTGTTCTTGGTGTCTGTCAATACAGTTTGTACTAGAGTGAATTACATAGTTTATGCGCTGTTTATGCTCAAGGTGACTTATATTGTTACACACACACACACACACACACACCCTTCCTTATTTTATCCTCACAATAACCCTGTTCAGCTGTGTGTGTGTGTGTGTGTGTGTGAGAGAGAGAGAGAGAGAGAGAGAGAGAGAGAGAGAGAGAGAGAGAGAGAACCATTCCTGGAGAAGTTTTGTGACAAAGGATGAGCATATACGTGGCACTTAAACATTAAGAAGGCAGGCATCTCACCTCAAACATTAGAAAAGGGGAAGACTGATGGCTGCGCCAGGTCTCAGTTCCCTGCTATGTACATCTGTCATACAAACTGCTAAACCAGAAGGATGCATCATGGGTAAAGAACCTGCAGTGACATCTCTTTTTATATTATATCCATCTTCACACTGGGAACTGAGAAATGATAACAGGTGTTCACGGGTGGACAGAGGTGAGGATTCAAAGCTAATGGCAGCCAACCCATTCTGGTTGAGAAATGTATTGTTTACTTACTCTGAGGTTATTTTCCTGATTCTTTGTTCCTTCTATATACTGTTTATGAGAAGAAAATTGGTTTATATATAAATACAGAATTGGGTTTTTTAATGGACAGAAGGTTATAGCATCCTGTCCCCTAATCTGGTTTGGGATTTTGATCTGAACCTATTCAAATATTTATATTCTCATGTGTCATTTTCTGTCATAGCTGCACATATTTCCAAGATAATCCCAGCTTTAGATTGGATCAGTATTTGCTTATAATCAAGAAAGATAACCGAAGCATTAATAGTCTACCTCCCAGTGGAAAGGATGAAAGTTCTGGGGTGAAAACAGATTACCACACAGGTGAGTAGTCATCACAAACAAGATTGCTTATTAGTGAGTAGATACAACATAAGACAGAGCTCCTGCCTTTTTAATACTTGAGTAAAGGAGTACATTTTGACAGGTGTTACTTATGTTGGAGTAAGGATAGGAGTATCCACCAAAAATGTCCACCACTATTCATGGTACAGGAGCTCTGCCTTCCATTGTATTTGACAAGTTTGGATTTACAATGAAATGCAAGGGAAGTCCATGTCAGGAATCTGACGGTGGATGTAGAACATATAGCCATTGTTGCTAGTAGTCATCAGTAGCCTTTCCTCCATGAATTTGTCTGTTCACGTTTTAAAGCCATCTGTGCTGGCGGCCCTCAACATGTTCTTTGGTAGCATCGATTCCATAGTTTAACTACAAGTTGTGTAAAAAAAAGCCCTGCTTTCATCTGTCTGTCCCAGTAAGAACAAACACGCCTTAGGGACATTTACATCACAGCAGGAGACCCAGTTTGTTAAATTAAACATTAGTTGATGGTTGGTATTTTCAGATTCATATCCCTGAAAAATATTATGTCAGGGAATTTCACTTTTAAAAAGAGCTTCCTTTCCTGTTTCCATTGTGAATGAACATATATGGGGCAAGACACCAGGAGAGCTGAAGAAAGCAGTTTTCAGACAGGAGGCAAATGTACAAATGATGCTGAATTAAAGTTGGCTGGTACAGGCTACTGTGGGGCTTTTTAGAGGGAAAAAATGGGGAGGGAAAGGATCATCACTGCTTATAGAATCTCCCCACTCTACCCAAGCCATTTCTATGGGAGAGAGCTGCTTATCTGGAGACAAGGGTTAGACTTCCTGGTGGTGACTATTTTGATTGGCTAAGCAGGGAAGATGGGTGGAATCATCTAGGAAGCTTCTCAGTAAGTGGAAAATATATCTAATGACTGTGGGTGACAGGACAAGGAGTGGACGATAGCTTTGGAGGTTTTTCAGGGGCTCAGAATATTGGGAGAGCTATGTCCCACTTTACCCAACAGAGGAGCCTCCAGTGCTTGCCTGCTTGCAGACTGGGCACAAGACATGATAGAATGCAATATGATGATACAGAATTACTCAATTACTGTTTTGGAACTGCCAACAGTTTGTGTATGTTTCATCTAGGGACAGGACACAGTGCTGTTTACCAAAATAAAATATGAAATAAGGGCAAAGAAATGGGGAGAGCAAGGCAATGGAATCAGGGCTGCAGAAAGTATTATATTGGATACAATTTTCTCTTCAAGAAGCTTAGGACAGGGGTAGGCAACCTAAGGCCCATGGGCCACAAGCGGCCCACAGGGGTCGTTTAACCGGCCCCCGAGCCACCCCCAAACCAAGCCGCCCGCTCAGCGAGTTCCGGCATGCTGTGCCAAACCGGTGCAGCGCGGCGCGGGGACTCGCTTCCGCAGTGCCAGAAATCGCATCTGTGCATGCTCAGATGCCGGAAATCGCTTCTGAACAGGTGCAGGTGCCAGAAATCACAGCTGTGTACATGATCCAGCCCATGGAAGGATCTCCGCTGGAGTGAACCAGCCCAGGTGAGGTAAACCTTGCCAACCCCTGACATAGGACTATATCCCATTTTATGTGAGGTAGAACAAAAAAATTCCTTCCAGTAGCACCTTAAAGACCAACTAAGTTAGTTCTTGGTATGAGCTTTCGTGTGCATGCACACTTCTTCAGATACGCTTCTTCAGATACGTGTATCTGAAGAAGTGTGCTTGCACACGAAAGCTCATACCAAGAACTAACTTAGTTGGTCTTTAAGGTGCTACTGGAAGGAATTTTTTTGTTTTGACTATGGCAGACCAACACGGCTACCTATCTGTAACTGGAACTATGTGAGGTAGGTTAGGCCAAGAGAAAATACCTTTCCGACACCATGCCATGAATCTCAAAGGTCTAACGTGGATTTGAATCCACATCTCGGTGGCCCATGTCCAATGCACCTTCATAAGAGATGGAGCATTTCAGATTGTTTTAAGGGGCCTTTAAGTGTAGCAAAAGGTACAGAATAGAATACTCCCCATCTATTTACAATTCCATCTTGAGTTTGGGAGAGGAAGCAAAAGCACGGTGTTGCTGAAAATAGGGCTTGGCATGCTTGATTGGGCTGCATGAAAACCAGGCATTACTTGAACCATTTTGGAATTTTTCAGTGTCTCAATTGTCAATCTCAACATACAATTTTCTGAAAGCTGTTTGACTGTGACAGTCAGTCCTGACCCTGCGCTCATGTGTGCGTGCCAAAAGAAAAGATGCCAATAGAAAGAAGCTGTCCTCAATTGAAAGCTGAATCATCTCCAAATGTGAAAATCCAACACGTTCCTCTTTTCCCATTTGATATTTTAATAGTTTGCACAATCCTGCCAGCACCCTTTAGAGCAGATGATGATACCATAATCAATCCTTCAAATGAATGAAAAGTATTCATTGCCCTGAAAAGGGAGCAATATTTCATCCCAGTGGCTCAAGGGGATTGCTAAATTCCACTGCATGACACAGATGCCATCTGTCTCTCAAACCATTTAGGACAGTGTTCTGTAGCTAAAGACAGTGCCTTTCCTCCCTAAAGAATGCAAGAGTCTATCTGCAAATGGGAAAGTGGCTGCCGCCACGTGGGCCGGTGCATATTCTGAGATTTGCTGCACTTTAGATAGGTGCTACCACATAGCCCCTCTTGCAAAGAGTCCTTCTGCCCTCTTTGGAGGGAAGAGCCTTCAGATGGTTTTGACGGCAACAGCTTCACTGGCTAGGTTTGACGTAAGGGTGGATAGATCTGTCAGTTCTGGTTTCTCTCAGTTCCTGTTTATCCCCCAATCTTAAATTCAGTCCTCTACCTTTCTGCATCAGTTTGCAAATTTTATATTAAAGCTCCTTATGAAAATTCAGCAGGGTTTTAGTGAGATTCCCCTCCTGCCAATATACACATTCCCCTTCCCTCAAAGTTTCCAAGCCCTATTTTTATACAAATTTAAACCTGAGTTTCAGATATATATTAGTTAAACCCCAAAATATACTCTTTAAAATCTCAAAGGACTCTCCAATGCACGTGTGGTTAGATGTTTGAGACCACAGACTTGCTTAAGCAATGCACCTCTCTCTCTCACTCTCTCTCTCTCCCCACCCCTCTCCTTCAATTGAATAACTCCAAATGCATAACTTAGAGTATCATCGAACCCGTGCATTTAATTAGACACAGAGCCCAGTTATTAATATGCAAGATGATAGAGATAGATACCGTATTTTTCACTCTATAAGACGCATTTTCCCCTCCTAAAAAATAAGTGGAAATGTGTGTGCGCCTTATGGGGCAAATGCAGGCTGCGAAGCTTTCGCTGAAGCCAGGAGAGCAAGAGGGATCGGTGCGCACCGATCCCTCTTGCTCTCCTGGCTTCGCTGGAGAGGCACTGCGCAGCTTTCCCTCTCTGCTCAGCGCCCCTTCAGCGAAGTGGCAGGAGAAATGGAAGGGACTCCACTTCTCCTGCCACTTCACTGACGGGGCGCTGCACAGAGAGGGAAAGCTGCACAGCACCCCTTCAGCAAAGCGGCAGGAGAAACAGAGCCTCTTCCGTTTCTCCTCCCGCTTGGCTGGAGAGGTGCTGAAGAGAGAGGGAGAGAATTTTTTTTTCTTGTTCTCCTCCTCTAAAACTAGGTGCATCTTATGGTCGGGTGCATCTTATAGAGCGAAAAATATGGTAGATGATAGATATAGATAGATAGATAGATAGATAGATAGATAGATAGATAGATAGATAGACAGATAGATAGATAGATGATAGATAGATGATAGATAGATAGATAGATAGATAGATAGATAGATAGATAGATGATGGATGGATAGATGATAGATAGATAGATAGATAGATAGATAGATAGATAGATGATAGATAGATAGATAGATGATAGATAGATAGATAGATAGATAGATAGATAGATAGATAGATAATAGATAGATAGATATAGATAGATGATGATAGATAGATAGATAGATGATAGATAGATAGATAGATAGATAGATAGATAGATAGATAGATATAGATAGATGATAGATAGATAGATAGATAGATAGAGAGAGAGAGAGAGAGATAGATAGGTAGATAGATATAGATAGATGATGATGATAGATATAGATAGATAGATAGATAGATAGATAGATAGATAGATAGATAGATGATAGATGATAGATGATAGATGATAGATGATAGATAGATAGATAGATAGATAGATAGATAGATAGATAGATAATAGATAGATAGATGAAAGAAAGATAGAAGATAGGTAGATGATAGGTAGATGATAGAATAATATAGTTCAACTCCTTTTTACAATGCTCACAGCAGATGGTATACATGTTCCAGTTCAACTTCTGCCTCTATGGGGAAAGTATCTGATAGGAAGCTGCCGGGGTCTTATTAAACACCAGCCATCTCTCTTTTCGTAAACTTGCATCTATATGATAAATGAAAAGAAGGAGAAGGCGGGAATGACTTGTAATTAATACTATGTGCATAATGGGTTGTATAATGGGTTTTATAACTTGTTTACTCAGTGAGTGGGACTGTAATAGGCTTTGACCTTTTGAGTCCTATTACAGTGGTATCCAAAGAAATGAGACATGGTAGAAACTATGCAGTGAAAGTATCATTAATGTTGGATGCTTTGCTAATTAAGAGCCATTTTCTATCTGACAATTAAGCAGGTACAAGTTTGTGGGGGGGGGGGAGAAAAGGCCTAAAGCTCAATTTATGAACAAATCAACGAAAACATTCATACGTGTTTTTTCTCGTCACCATCTTGTTAAAGTGTATGAAATTTTGGATGAGGTGTTTACCAGCACACCCTGGAGGAAGGTGCAAGAGACAGGGTAATGGGGGGGGGGAGTTGCATTTATTCAAATGCAACAGTAGAAGCCCCGCCAATCGAAAACCAAATTATGTAAGAATGGGGAGGTGGGTTTGAATTAATATATTATGAGGGAAGCATCTCTCTACTCCTCTGACGTGTAATTCCCCCTCCATGCTAAGTGAGCCTTGGGAATGTGAGCCCAACCTGCACACCCAGACCCCATTGTCCAGTGTTCACAAGGCCCTAAAGGACAGCCCCAAGAAATTACCCAAGCAGAAGGCTGTGGAAGGTGACTCAAGAGTGCCCTGAAACCCCATAATGCCTCAGAGTGCCTGTCAGTTGAGTGCTTATATTCCTTTACCAGCCCTCACTGAATGCCAAACAGGCCAAATAAGTACGTACATCAAGAGCAAATCAAATAACTCTACAGTGAGGAGCAGGAAGGATGGTCCATGACTCCTCTGGCTTCATCATCACAATGCAAAATGGGAACCCAATCAATTTCCCAGTGATGAGAACTGTCGTGCTGCTCCTGAGCCCAACGCTATGCAGGTTAGAATGCTGACCTGTCTTGCAGCCTAGTCTACCGGTATATTTAGTTCCCACTGAGATCCATGACTCTTGCTTTCAAATAAGCATGCCCAGGATTACAACTTTTGTTGCCTGTTTAAATGCCACCTAATTCTCTCGTTTAAATGCATCATATAGTTATCAATGAAAGCTGTTTGCTCCAATGAACTGGACATAAATACAGTTTTTTTTAAAAAAATGAATAAAGATCAAGAAACCTTCATGAACCTTGAAGTGTGCGATACATATATTTTACTACCTGCAACAACTTGTATTCTCATAGTGTGCCAGGGATCATATATTTGGATTAGGACTCTGAAACCCCATTACTTCTCCTATCTCTGTTTTCGCAGACACAAAACTCCCTGTACACAGCAACATTTAATGTATCGGATGACAGATTTGGGGTTTTTTTTATACAAAAGCTAATTTTACCAATGCTTTGTTTTCCTAGGTGTCTTGTAAGATTGTATCGCACATAACAGATTATTTCAGAATGCATAAAACATAGACCGATACGCGCCCTTAAAACCACACATTGCCGTTTCTTCCAAGTTCATCAGATTTCAAGGTGAATAAAAGAATAATCACCATTAGAAAGGGGTTGGCATTTTATTAATGGCTTTTCAAGAAGAACACATTGGTTTCTCCAGTGCAGAACATCAGCAATTAAGTTTCTTAGCTGTTGCACCTTTAACTACTGATTTACAGACTCTTTGTTGAGCTCTTATCTTGCAAAAAGCAGAAGCTATCAGGCCAAAGAGAGTTGAATTGCCCAAGTTACAATGCTTAATATTCTATGTCAGGCAGCTACTGAGGGCCTATGGGCTTTAGAGGAATTCATTTAGTGTTACTGGCATATTAATTGCAAAAGGAGACAGTTAACATTTTGGAGCTGCTTTGCCATAGGAATCTTCTTTTTTAAAAAAAGCAAAACCATTTGTTCTGCATTACATGAAAAAGTGGTCTTTTTTTAAAAGCATTATAGCTAAATAGTAGCAATGCTTCTGAACACCAGACACTGTCTCCTCCCTGACTGTCCTCAATCAGCTTCTCTGTGATGTTGAATGCAGTGTTAATTTGTACAAACTATTCTGCTAGTTTGTGTTTCATCAGTTTCTCCTGTGCAAACCACATATTCCAAGACATGGGTAGGCAAACTAAGGCCCAGGGACCGGATCCGGCCCAATCGCCTTCTAAATCTTGCCCACAGACAATCCAGGAATCAGCGTGTTTTTACATGAGTAGAGTGTGTCCTTTTATTTCATTTTATGTACACTGTGCTATTTTTACTTGTTGTTAGCCACTATAAGGCCGGCTTTGGCCAGGGAGGGTGGGTTATAAATAAATTATTATTATTATTATTAAAAATGCATCTCTGGGTTATTTGTGGAGCACAGGAATGCATTCATTTCCCCCTCCCCCCCCCAAAAAAAATAGTCCGGCCCCCCACAAGGTCTGAGGGACAGTGGACTGGCCCCCTGCTGAAAAAGTTTGCTGACCCCTGTTCCAAGAGATAGTGATGACCACCAACATTCTGGGCACCATAATTTAAGAAGGATGTTGACAAGCTGGAGGGTTTGCAGAGGTGGGTGACCAAGATGATCAAGGGTCTGGAAACCAAGCCTTATGAGGAGCGGTTGAAGGAGCTGGGTATGTTTAGCCTGGTAAAGAAGAAATTGAAAAGAGATATGATAGCCATCTCCAAATATCTCAAGAGCCGTCACATGGAAGAGGGAGCACGCTTGTTTTTTTCCTGCTCTGGAGGGCAGGACTCAAATCAATGGCTTCAAGTTACAAGAAAGGCGATTCTGTCTAAAGGTCAGGGGGAGCTTTCTGACAGTAAGAGCTATTTGACAGTGAAACGCTCTTCTTTGGGAGGTTGTGGACTATCCTTCCTTGGAGGTTTTTTAAAGCAGATGGTTATCTGTCATGGATGCTTTAGCTGAGATTCCTGCATTGCAGCAGGTTGAACTAGGTGACTTTCGGGGTCCTCTTCCGACTGTACAGTCATACCTCGGGTTACAGACACTTCAGGTTGCATTTTTTCAGGTTATGGACGTGCTGAAACCCGGAAGTACCAGAACGGGTTACTTCACCGGGTTTCAGTACATGCACAGAAGTGCTAAATCGTGCTTTGCGCATGCACAGAAATGCCGAATCGCAACCCGCGTGTGTGCAGACACAACTATAATATAATAATATTATTTGTACCCCACCCATCTGGCTGGGTTTCCCCAGCCACTCTGGGCGGCTTCCAACTCTGCGGGTTGCGAACATGCATCCCGCACGGATCACATTCGCAACCCGAGCGTCCACTGTACAATTCTATGATTCTTTGAATTGCTTTAAAACAGGATTGGACTATGGCTATGTTCTATGTTCACTGCCAGAAGTAGCATGCTTTTGAAAACCAGTTGCTGAGAACAAGAATTGGACTGAGGTGGACTGAGGTGAGAGCAGGATTCTGGGCCAGGTGGCCTTTTGTCCTGATCAAACAAAGCTCCTCTTAACGTGCAAATATGCAAAATGATTAAGATGAAACTGGCATGGGAGAAAAACAACCCTACAGCAGTGGCGTAGCGTGGGGGGTGCCAGGGGTGCCAGCCGCACCGGGCGCAACATTTGGGGGGGCGCGTTTGGCCGGCCCTCCTTGAGGAAGCAGGAACCCCACTGTCCAGGCGGAGAGACCTCCTCCCGCCGCCAGCCTTCGGAAGGCTGCTCCGAAGCCTGGCGGTGGGGCAGAGAGCAGTGGCATAGCGTGGGGGGTGCAGGGGGTGCACGCCGCCTGCCATGCCGCCCTGGCTGCTTCAACCGCGTCCGACAGCCGGCTCGAGGCTCCTTCCGGCCGGGTCTCCCGACGGGGCGCTGCGAGCGGAGGCTCCGGCACCAAGCGCCACGCCGCCCAGGCTCGGGTCGCTGTCTGGACGCGCGCAGCCCGCCAAACGCACCATCGGCGGCGCTCTAGTGCCTGCGCGCCAAGACCGCCCACCCGCCCCAACGGGGCCCCCCTCACCCGCGCCGGAGGCCGGCCGACGCACTGGCCCCAGAGCCGCCCCCTCCCCGCGCCAGAAAGAAGCCGCGTCGGGACTAGCCGGGCCGGGGAGGGAGACTGAGAAGGCTGCGCCGCGACGCCCAAAGATGCGCGTCTTGGCGCAAAGGGGCCCGCGGCACCCAGACGCGAAAGGGACCCTCTCCCCCTGACCCGCCACTGAACTGCAATTTCCAGCTCCCTTGGCAAATCCCAGTCCCCAATCCCCAAGATGCTTTATTTGAGGCAGGGGTCCTTTAATTGCAAAAACAACACCACGGAGGGCAGTAGTCACCACGACGTTTGCCCCAGAGTAGAGCCGTCAGTATTAATGACCATGGTTAGGGGTTAGGGGGCGCAAATTACTTGCCTTGCCCCGGGTTTGGGGGCGCAAATTACTTGCCTTGCCCCGGGTGCTGATAACCCACGCTACGCCGCTGCCCTACAGTGAGCTTCCCTACTGAATATTGTCATTTCATTTGGCATCTTGGTGTCCTTTGGTTCTTTTCCATAGTGGCTGACCGTTTGCCCTATGAAGAAAAAAAGATGAGCATTGCTTTTGCTGGTAGCAGATATCACGCTGGAAGATTAACAGGTGAATGAGCCCCTTACATTTATAAATAAGCAAGCTGAGGTTGCGGCTGATGCTATTAGATCCCATGACAGCACTACAGGGATAGAGGTGGGGGCTCTGATATGGGACATACGTATAATGTGTGAAGAATCTGGTATCAGAAATGGCAACATTCAAAAAGCAGCAGGGGAACATTTATCTCCCTGAACACACTGCTGTGGACCTGGAAATTGCTATTCACTGTTAAAAGAGATTTTAAAAGGGAGGGTCCAAGGTGAAAAAGCTGAATTAGAACTAACAACAAAGTGTGGTTCTATTTGTTGGGCTGGAAAAGAGACAACGGTTTCCAGTCCCACTTCATTTCTTAATTTATTCAGCAGCAGTAAGATTGCTTATCAATACATTCTGCTGTTCTGGATTCAGTTCAGTTCAATTTATGTCTTGCTTCATACTGCCAGAGTCACAGTGAGTGGCTGCTTGTTTTGAATACTGCTGCAAACCACTACAATCTCTGAGTGGTGTGAGGGGCTCCAGATACACTTTACCCAGGGTTCATGTTTCCTTTTGGAAATGAAGCATAACAGAGACTGTGGTGTCTTTATGATGTATGATTTATTTACCTGTGTATACAACCTGAACCTAAGGGACGCGGGTGGCGCTGTGGGGTAAACTCCCTATTTCTCTAACCTTTGGTTTCACCTATAGAGCAAAAGGGGCCTCACCCCTCCACGGTCTCACACAGCTCCTTTGATCCTCTGCTGTCCTAATGGTGCATTACTCCAGGTTATCAACTCCCACAGGAGGCTAGTGTGACTGAAGTAGCTTTTAACACTTGCTGATTCCAGGATTTAAAAGCATCTAACACACAGCCTGGGGCGTGGGTGGCGCTGTGGGTAAAACCTCAGTGCCTAGGACTTGCCGATCGTATGGTCGGTGGTTCGAATCCCCACGGTGGGGTGAGCTCCCGTCTTTCGGTCCCAGCTCCTGCCCACCTAGCAGTTCGAAAGCACCCCTAAGTGCAAGTAGATAAATAGGTACCGCTTTGTAGCGGGAAGGTAAACGGCGTTTCCATGTGCTGCGCTGGTGCCGGCTCACCAAAGCAGCTTCGTCATGCTGGCCACGTGACCCGGAAGTGTCTTTGGACAGCGCTGGCTCCCGGCCTCTTAAGTGAGATGAGCGCACAACCCTAGAGTCGGACACGACTGGCCCGTATGGGCAGGGGTACCTAACACACAGCCTAATATAAGCACACTTAATACACATGGGTCTGGCTATTTCCCAGTTTTAACACCCCAAGCCTTAATTAAATTCTAACAACCACATACTGGCCCAGGAATTTAGGGTGTCTAGCACCCACATGTTGCTCCATGCTGCTTATAATATACACAGTTTGTCATACATGTGCATGGGGCATAGACCCTGCATTGAATGGGAAAGCCAAATTCAACCATCTCCTTTTTTAGTAGGCTCACATAAGATACTGCATTTACATTTCAACCTTTTCGGTGAGGACAAACGACAATCTTCACAATAAACAAGGCTGCTATGGAGATGATAAATGCATCCATCTCCCTTGCCATGTAATCAAAGTCATTATCGGCCCAATTACAATGAAACCATTTTAATGGCAATCAAACAAAGGAGATAACGCTGCCCTCCTTCTGACTAAGGTACCTTTCCATGTAAACAGTCATTAAGATGCACCGTAGAGTTTTGCTTCACTTACACAAACATACACACATTTCTTCTGGAGGATGAGAACTTGCTTGGCATTGTGATCACGTAAAATTAGAGAAACAAGGCTTTGTGGGGGGGTGTTTGTTTCAGGAGATTTTTGACGTTACTCCATGCTCTCAAGTATTCTCCCACAGCTTTGTTATTCATTCTCTCTCACTTTGATGGTTCCAAAACAGAAGATGAAACTGATTTTATAGATATATAGATATATAGCATCTTGAGACTTCTGTCCTTTTTATTTTTATTTGTACCATTAAACAAACATATGTGCCTTCTTCCACTTGAGCTGTTTCATCAGTCTTCACCATTAGGTGCCTTCTCACTGTCACCTTTGCAAAGAAGATCATTTATTTGCCACAAAGTTGTGCTTATTCTCTGCCCTATTGTTTAGGTCAGTGATAAGGAACCTGCAGCATTCCAGATGTTATTTGACTCCAGCTCCCATCATCCCTGGCCATTGGCCATGCTATCTGGGGCTGATGGTAGTTGAAGTCCAACAGCATCTGGGGCACCACAGGCTCCCCATTCTTGGCTGAGCTCAAACTGTTCATCAAACTAGATCTAGGTTTCTATCTCTTTTAATCTTTTAATTCATTTTAAATCCAGGAGGGTAAATTGGATCAAGACCACTGCATTCGTGAGGAAAAGAATGCCCTATTTATTTAACTGGGCAAATAAATGCTTGGAGGTTGGGAAAAATCACAGGAAGGAAAGGATTAAAAATCTTATCCCCTCCTAGCATCATGTTCCCAATCCAATGTGCCTTTCTCCTGCAGTGGCGGTGGTGGTGGTTGTTTACAATAAATTAAGAGAAGGGAGCTCTGGTCTAGTCGTGGATCAATCATCTAATTTGGCTCTCAATTGACTTTACTATGCAAGGCAGCATAGTATACTGGATAGTGAGTTGGACTCATACCAGGGGAACCACTCAGTTATGAAGTCTGCTTCATAACCTTAGGCCAGCCAACCTCTCTCAGCATAACCTACATCACAGGAATTGGTGCAAGGATAAAATGGTAGCATATCTTATTTATTATCACATTTATATCACACCTTTCCTTCAAGGAAATATCTTGGCATATCAGGTTCTCCCCCTCCATATTTTATAACCATAACAACTGTAGGAATAGATTTAGGAACTAGGAGAGGATCTATTATTTAGCTATTATCCTTCCTTGTTCACCTGAGGGAGTACTATCCCATGCAGCTTGGAAGGCTGAGTTAACCTTTTAGAAACAATAATCCAGGATGCTTTAAGCCCAACTGGCTTTTCTCTGGTATTACCCTTTTTCTTCCCCTTCTTCACACACACACAGAGTTTTGTGAAGATGTAAGAGTAGTATTTGCTTACATAATCTAGGTCTCGAAGCAGCAGTTACAGTAGCAAAATGAAGGCAGGTTTACAACTGCTATCTAAGTTACAAGAGTACAAAATCTAAGCTCAAAAATGGTGTCTGAGCTATAGAGCTCAGACATACATGTGTGATCAGCTTGGAAGCATGATGAAGAAAGGGACACATGTTGTGTTACAGCTTCCTGCCAAGGCAGACAAAGGACATGATCTCACAGAGTTCTCTCTAGTGATTTTTACAGGAAAGCTCCGTGAGCCTCAGCCCCTTCATGTGCCTAATCCGGCAAAACAGGAATTGTTGGTTTGACTGCAGTAATGGCCCACAACAACCCTGTGAGGTAGCTTTGGCTGAGAATGTGACTGGCCCAAAGCCTTTCAGTCAGCTTCAGAATTTGAACCCTGGTCTCCCAGATCCTAGCTCAGCACTTGAAACACCACGCTGGTTGGAAAGGAGAGGGGACCAGGACATATTTCTCTTTCTCTCTCTCTCTTTCTCTGAGAAAGGCTGGATACAAATGTCAAAGTGGTTTTTTTTAATCATTTACCGTATATATAACTGGCCCCAAACCTGAGGGCTCATGAGGGTAACATTTCCAAAACAATGTATTCAACAAATCCAGAATAAAAGAAATCCCTGCTCTCATTTCAATCCTTCTCCCTTTTGGACCAGTCCCGCCAAAATGTTTCCACGAGATGCATGACATTCATGTTACATAGCTCTTGATTGTGCTCAACACCAAGTAATCACTCTCTGTATTAAGTAAAGTAGTAAAGTCACTGGTGCGGTTGGGTAATTTTAGACTTTGCACTTAATGGTCTTACAGGAGGGCTCTGCATCTATGTCCCCTCATGATCATTCTCCTGAATGGGGCTCTGGTCTTCTGCCTCAAAATCCAGCCCCGGTGGCATCATTGAGTAAAATTACAGCTTTGATTAAAAACCTAGTTTATTCCAGTTAGACACTTAAATAGTTGCCATAAAATCTATGGAATGAGCCACATGGATGTCTTCCATCTTTCCAGGAACCCCATTACTGTTCCCCTTTCCATGACTGATTTTGAACCTTTATGGCTCTTCTGTTTACAATGCCATCTATTTAGTGGTCCCTTGGCTGCAGTGACTACTGTTAAATATTTGCTTAGGCTTCTCTGGTGCTGTGTTAAAAGAACGCTAACCAGGGTGCATTTAAGTCTTTTGTGAGCAGGTTATAAATCACCTTCCCTCTCCAGGAGCAATATTACAAACTTTCTAGGCTTCCAGGATTTCGACCGCCCTCATTTCATTGTTCCTTGGTGCAGCTTTCCAATTCACTGGACAAGTAGCTTTGAATTAACAAACTCAAATTATAATTAAATAACAGAAATTCCACATTCTCTTATTTTAAGATTTCCCCAGAAGTGCTCTGCTTTATGCAATGGAGCAGAGATAGAGAAATTTCTCACATGCAGATAACTCCTGATGGCTCAACAGTGCCAAATTTAACATCTTCTGAACTGACATAGAGGAGATGCTTTGGAAAATATACACTAGGCACAGACGAATTTTCGTTCAGATTCGTTTCCTCTTCTGGTATAACCAAAATGCTTAACATCTGTTTAGTGCCTTAAAGTGTTAAAAACGCTTCTCACAGATTACAACTAAATCGGGGTGGACAACCTTTTTTGTGAGGGCTTGAGGGCTACATTACCATGATGGAAATCTGTCAGGGGCTGCATTCTAGTAGTGGATGAAACCAGACCCACACCCTAAAATGATGTCACTGCACAGTTGAACTGCAATGTTTTAAGCAAAAAAAAACTCCCATGGTTGTAGATATCTACATTTTTTATTGTCATATGGAACCAAAACACAGACTTGACACAGACCTCTATCTGAGGTCCCACCTATCTGCGGAACCACAAAGGCAAGCCTTATAATATTAATAGAAGTAATAATAATATTCATTCATTCATTCTCCGCCCATTATGCATGATGCAAAGTATTTAAAGTAAAGCCAAGGACCACTAGCTTTGTTTGGCCTACTTAGATCTATTTTGATCATTCAGGATCAAGTCACTGTAGTGACAGGATCTCAGTCTTGGAGCTGTCGGTGCTGTAAGTTGGATTGTGTCAAAGACCCGCAGATCTGTCACAGTGACTTTTGTGTTCTCCAGAGATGAGTGACCTGGAAAGGGGGCTAGTAGCCCAGACAAAGAGAAAACATTCACACGTAACAGCCAAGGTCATGGCTACTGAAGGGGTGGAACATATTTACGGCTTCAATGAGCTGAGTAAAATTGAGTAAAGGTTGACTGAGTGAACCGTTTCTAGAGATGTAAATTTGAGCAGACTTGATGCTTTGTTCCTATCAGAACTCCAAAGGTTCAAAATACTTTGTAGTGTTAAGCTGCCACTTGCTAGGGCCAAAGTTTACTTCAGCATTTCCCATCACTGTTCATAATTCACGTGCACAGAGCAATACAAACCTTGAGTCTGTGCACCAATATTCACACCAACATTAGCCCAGCAATGTGAAAATAACCTTCAATCTCCTCCACAGTTGAAATTGTTTTAAGATTAAATGCTTCATCTTGATTCAATATTTATTCCTCTCCACAGGGATACCATTTTAGATTGGGGGAGGGGGGAGATGCAAAGAATCTGCAGACTCACTCTTAGACCCATCCAAAGTTACACTGTGAAAAGGCAATGTGTTTTAAAGAGCATTTGCTGTGATTATTATCTGCTTATTTATACTTCATGATAGCCATAGCAATGTTATGAGCACAAGGCAGAAAAGCAGAGGGATTTGTGGCTTTGGCATGCCTTCTTAGAACACAGTTCCTTTAATTGTTAATCAGAATGGTCCGTTAGTGTGTCGAACCAGTGAGATGACCAGAGATAGAAGTGTTTCAGAGATATAATCAGATCAAGTCTGGCACTTGCCCTCCCCTTAAATGTCATACCTGTTTGTCTGGAGATTAGTGTGTAGTGTTCACCTGAATTACAGTTGTTTTGCAAGAGATGACATTTAATATCTTTTGGGGGTAAGTTTGTGCTTTAAGCAGATGCATCAACACGACCAAATTCCCTAGCTGTTTAAGAATGTAAGGATCATCTTGCTGGTCACAACACAGACTGGACCAGCCAACACTCTTGACTCTGGTTATGGCTACCAGATGCCAAGAAGATGCCTGTAAATGTGCTGCATGTGGACATTTACTGCTTCTGGACAGTGATGGAAGAACTCCACTCCACTGGATTCAGAATCAGTTTATCATTTACAACAGGGTTGAGCAACCTACAGACCTAGGGTCACGTGCCTCAGCCTAATTTCATATGAGTGGCAAGGAGGGGGAAATGGAGGGAAAGGAGTGGAGAGAGAGAGAGAGAGAGAGAGAGAGAGAGAGAGAGAGAGAGAGAGAAGGGGTGGAAGAAAAAAAGAGCAATGGGTACCCCGGCCACTTTTGGCTGTGACTTTACCTGCCACTGGCTATAGCCTCCAGGGAATGTGGTTGTCAACGGAACAAGTTTACCCACTTCTCTCACAGCATTCCTGGAAAAATTCCATTTGGTTTCTTGAGAGTTCTTTTCTGGCATGTCTTGAATGCATGTGCATTCATGCTGGTGAGTGCATGCACTTCAGCATGTTGTCCCCTGGGGACTGGGAATTGTAGTTTCCAGCACCAGCTCACCAACAGAATGTCATTAGGGAATGCACACACACACACACACACACACCACCCCAAAAAATGCCCAGAAAGAAGAGAAGCTTTCAGATCTGGATGGAGGGCAACCACCACACAACAAGCTTGCAAGAAACTTTGGAAACTCTTGATTTGAATACAGAAGATAAAAAGGTAAAGGGACCCCTGACCATTAGGTCCAGTCGTGGCAGACTCTGGGGTTGCGGCATTCATCTCGCTTTATTGGCCGAGGGAGCCGGCGTACAGCTTCCGGGTCATGTGGCCAGCATGACTAAGCTGCTTCTGGCGAACCAGAGCAGCGCACGGAAACACCGTTTACCTTCCCACCAGAGCGGTACCTATTTATCTACTTGTACTTTGATGTGCTTTCGAACTGCTAGGTTGGCAGGAGCAGGGACCGAGCAACGGGAGCTCACCCCATCACGGGGATTAGAACCGCCGACCTTCTGATCAGCAAGTCCTAGGCTCTGTGGTTTAACCCACAGCGCCACCCACGTCCCTCGTAATACAGAAGATACTCACCAGTAAAAAGGCTGATTGGCTGGAAGCTCCAGGTCTCATAGGGCATGGCAACCAGGGATAACTTATTTGAGAGTAATATAAAAACATCAAAGAGCTTTGTAATCCTAGAAAGCTGATGGCTTCACCAGCAATCACCAGGTGTTTCAACAAGAGCAAGGGTAAGTCGTAGCTCACCGGCAGAGCATCTATTTTGAATGCAGTAGGCCCAAGGTTCAGTCCTCAGAATCCCCAGGTAGAATTGGGAAATAGCCCAGTTTGAAAGCCAGACAGTATAAATAGGACTGAGCTGGATGTAACAATGGCCCCAATCAGTATTAGGCAACTTTCTCAAAGGATTTTTGAGCACAGGTGTGTACACTCACACACACGTACAAATTGGGCATACCTAGATTTTGTCAGTGGAATTCAGGCACCTGAATAAGTAGATTCTACAACTGCATAGATAAAACCCATGTGCATGTAAGCTTGCTAGGCATGACCCCACTTCTCCTCACAAAGGCAATTAGTTGAATGTGCGAAAGAATCTCTCATTTTACAGCAATCCACAAGCGTTTCAGTGAACCAGGGATTTAACATTAAAGAATAGTTGCTCACATGCTTAGGAAGCAGCTGGCTTTGGCTGCCTAGTTGGGCAAAAAGCAGACCATGCATGCACAGGATCTCACAAAATCTAATTTTACACCCCAAGCCAGGAAACAACTACCGCAGCCAAGCATTACGAGTAGGACATGTTCATATTTGGAACTATGTAATTATGAACATTAGCACCATTACTATTTCTAGACGTGGAGGTTGTTTTTAGCTATTATAGCTAATAGCCATTGATGGAACTATCCTCCATGAAATTGTCTAATCCATTTTAAAGCCTTCTTAAGCTAGCATCCATCATTGTATGTTGTGGCAATGTGAATTGCATGAGTTAATTATGTGCTTTCCCTTTTGCTGTCTCCACCTTCCATCAATTTCATTTAGGAAACTGATCAAGGATCATCCGCAATTCATTAACAGAGACTAGCTGATCGGTGTTTTAAATGACCAGCATGATCTGACAGTGACGGGTCCTATTTATAGCATACTAGAGGAAAGAGGAAAGTCGATGTAAACATGCATTTTATCTTGAGATCTGCAATCTGTTTGATATACAGACACATATCCCTAAACATATCCCTGTTCAATGCCTGCATCTTTTAAGAAATCTTCCACTTAATATCAGAGCTACAATCATGCCAGAGATATTCCTTCTACCTAGCTCTGAATGGGGAACATTTGGCCTTCCAGACTTTTCTATGTTATGGTTCCCCTCATCAGGCGTGCCAACTGTTGGTGCCCGGGGGCGTGGGTGCCATGCATGGCCCTGGCACCAAAATTCGTGGGTGCCTGGCCCCTTCATGGGGAATTTTGTGGGTGCTCGGGCATCCAGGGCCCCAGGGAGTTGGCACCTATGTCCCTGATCATTTGGCCATGCTGGCTGGGACTTATGAGAGTTGAAATCCAACCATATCTGGAGGTTACCCATTCCTGGCTTAGATCGAAACAAGACATGGCTTAGGTCCTCCATGACCACTCACATATTGAATTGTTCAGGTGATTTTAGTCTTAAGCACTTTCTTGGGGAGATGCCCTGGAAATATTTCACTGCTGGTACTTCATAACATGCTAGCATAAACTCCTTAGTTCTAGAGATACTTTTATTTGTTTTAACAACAGATTCTCACCAAGTAAAAGAAGCTAGAATTCTCAGTCTGTATGTCTCTCAGGAGGACATCAGGAGTTATCTAATACCCTACCATAAATCACTACTTACCATGACAAGCACCCATTCCTGGATATATTACTGTGAGCATATATGTATATGGAATATTGATATTTGTTTACAGAACAATCCATTATGTCAGGATTGGTTCTCTGCATATTTCTGATTTATGGTCATGCAGATCACACTGTGTATTTCAGTGTCACCATAGAAATTAAATATCTGGCCTTAGTGCAATGCAGGGTGAAACAGTCTGCTTTTTTAAAAAAAAATACTGACATACAGCCCTTTTGCAGTAACAGCGGTCGTTACTGGACAACAAATAAATCTTTCAGTGGATCCCAGCAGGAAATAAACAGCCACCAGATGAATCCATAGAATCAATCATTTTATGAATGTTTGATATCAAACAAAGAATCGAGACTGAGCACTGCTGTAACAAAAAACACAAAAAAGGGAGCTCAACAGCACCTTAAAGATTAACAAATTTATTATGGCACAAGCTTTCAGAGGTTAGAGTCCCACTTCATCAGAAGTAAACAGTGGAGTCAAATCTAAGGAAGGAAACTTTCCTCAAATTGATAATCAGGATGGTGGCATCTCTCCTTCCCACATTACAGTCCTTGAAAATAAGCCAAAGGATAATTAACATAAAAAACAGAGTTAACAGTTAGGAAAATTGACGCATGAGGGTGATTAAGCACACCACCAGATGTAGGGAACCTGTGGTCTTCCAGATGTTGTTGAACTCCATCATCCCTGACCATTGGCCATGTTGGCTGGGGCTAATGGAAGGCAGAGTCCAACAATATCTGAAGGTCCACAGATATCTGAAGGTCTCCTACCCCAATACTACCCATTCAACATTATGATAATGTGCCCAGTTATTGCTGTAGAATTGTGCCAAATTAAACTGGGGGCAGAGAGTGAAATTAAATTGATTTTAAAAGAAAATAAACAATCTAGGCATTTGCAAACTTAATTTTTATTCCTAGCCGACTCTTTTAGAAATATGGCAGAAGCTTACCAAGCTTTAGGGCAATGAAATTATGAGCAATAGCAAAGAAAGTGCATAAGACAGAGATGATTTTCAAAAGTAGAATTACAAATCTAGTGCCTGAAGTGGAATACATTAAATAGCACTTCTTTGTATGTGGAATTATTATAGCTAACCAACTCTAGCTAACTTATAAACAGACTGCTCTGCTATTCATTAAACCCTAGATGAAAAGGCATGGACTAATTAATGGTTTCGCGGGTGGCGCTGTGGGGTAAACCACAGAGCCTAGGACTTGCTGATCAGAAGGTCGGTGGTTCGAATCCCCGTGACGGGGTGAGCTCCCGTTGCTTGGTCCCTGATCCTGCCAACCTAGCAGTTCGAAAGCACATCAAAGTGCAAGTAGATAAATAGGTACTGCTCTGGCGGGAAGGTAAACGGCGTTTCCGTGCGCTGCTCTGGTTCGCCAGAAGCAGCTTAGTCATGCTGGCCACATGACCTGGAAGCTGTACGCCGGCTCCCTTGGCCAATAAAGCGAGATGAGCACCACAACCCCAGAGTCGGTCACGACTGGACCTAATGGTCAGGGGTCCCTTTACCTTTACCTTTACCTTTACCTAAGGAGGCATTGTAAGATATAAGGAGTAAGATTTGGGAAGGCCCTTGCACCTTTGGCAAGGTGCTGTATTGGCGCATGCCCATCCCTACCCCTACCCCCACCCCACAAAAAAACAGTTTATCATGAATAGTCACATTAGGAATTACTACATTTTACACGATTCAGGTACTCAAAGGGTTTGGAGTGACAGCAAAGCATTGAGGAAGCACGAGAAGCTTCTCCCAAATTTGATCTCACCATAACGGCAATGGCACATCACCACACACATATATATCACAAACTCCATAGTGTCCTTTGGTCTCTCTTCATCCTGCCTTGCCATTTCTCCAACTGCTCAGCTCCCAGTTTTCATATGAACTCATGACCTAACACAGACAACGGGAGACAGATTTCTGGGGTGATTTTTTCACACAGTGTCTGCCTCCTCTGATGTCATTCTCCAGAGTCTTCCTTATATTACCCTCCCCTTCAATAATAATAATAATGGCAATAACAATAACAATAACAATAACAACAACAACAATAACAATAACAACATTTTAACAAAAACCACATTTTCTAGGCCTCTTCAAAAAAGAGAAATTATTATGAGAAAGTCCCATAGCAAATGGTGATAATAAAAGCCTCAAAATCAAACAGATTGATAACAGAGAAATGGGAGATTGACAAGACAATGCATCTAGAAGTTGAAGGGTTAGAACAGGGGTCAGCAAACTTTTTCAGCAGGGGGCCGGTCCACTGTCCCTCAGACCTCATGGGGGCGGACTATATTTGGGGGGGGGGGATGAACGAATTCCTATACCGCACAAATAATCCAGAGATGCATTTTAAATAAAAGCACACATTCTACTCGTGTAAAAACATGCTGATTCCCAGACCGTCCACGGGCTGGATTTAGAAGGTGACTGGGCAGGATCCGGCCCCTTGGCCTTCGTTTGCCTACCCATGGGTTAGAATATATATGTGCCACTCAAGACATGCATAAAACTAAGCATTTGAAGGACTCTGTTTTATACTCGATCTCCATCTCTCCTACACCATTACATTATTGTCATCTTCTACTCAGCTGAATTATATGGTGATTAAAATTTACAGGCCTTTTATGCACGAACGACCATGTTTTCAAAGCCATTTGGAACATCTCTTTCTGTCTTTCCGGGGATTTATGACACACTCAGTGGTTTGTCTGAATCTGAGCAATGGAAACTCAGGGACAGAGTAGGGGAGGCAGCTTACGCTACTTGCTGGGGCAGCAGAGAGTTAGAGTTGTTCAGCGGAATCCCTGAATTCTCTCCAGCACAAGAAAGAGTTTCAAAGTTTTACAGCAGAACAGCCTTAAATACTAGCTACAATGAGATAAATGTCACAAAATAACAAAGTAACACAATGCAAACAAGCAATGAGTTCAGTCCTTTATGCAGTTCAGTAAACTTTCCTCTTTCTCGTCCCAGAGGGATATCATAAGCTCGTTCATCAATGCAGAGCTCCTGTTGCCACCAACCATCTCCAACAAGCACACAAACCGGCTTCTCAAGTTTCATCTTCCTGCTGTGAGAGCTCTGCAAGCTCATGTTTCCACTAATGAGTCATCAGATAGCTTAACTCATTGTTCTGGAAAAATATCAGCCTTTTCTGACGCTTTTGCCAGAGTGGAACCTTTTGCCTAATGTAAACTTCCCTCAAACAGCATTTTAAATATAATGCATTCGAAGAGACATTTTATGTACATTAAACTTATAACTTTAACATAGAGGTGGGTAGCTGGTAGGAGAGGAGAATCAGACTATCTAATAGGCAATCATATAGGTCATCATCAGCACTTCTAATTTAAAGGGTGTTGTTGAAGCGCTGTATGCTTGCAGATATGTCCTCAAGAAAACAAATGCCAGAGGTTGAGAATGCTACATTTTTCATGGTTCTGGCAGTGCTTAAAAAGTGATTCATTTGCCCACTCTTTCATTTTCATGTGTGACAGAATAAAATATTTATTCTGCATAAAACTCTGCTCTTGTAAAGTTCTCAACACTGGGAATTACCCAAAACAAAGCATTCGGCTGTGTGTAAGTCTTGACCCTGCTAAAGTCCACTGACAAGCATGCAGCTGACTCAAAAGGTATTGGAAGAACTTCATCAAAGCTTCAAGAGAACCTTGGCTTCCTAAGGTACGTACAATGGGGCCGCCCTTCCATGGGACACTCAATATTTCATGGAAGACTGTTCCTTCTCTTGTATCTTTTTGCTGCTGCCAGGAGAAAGGTCATAGCTTAGTGGTAGAACCCCTATTTGCATGCAGAAGGTCCCAGGATAGCTCCCTAGCATCTCCAGGTAGGGCTGGGAAGAAGCCCAGTTTAAAATCTGTGAAAGCCACTGCCCATCAGAGCAGGCGATATGGACTAATGGTTTGACTTGGTATAGGGTAGCTTCCTATGCTCTAGGTTTTGGGAGAGCAAACAGACCTGCAGTGGTCCCACCTGTTCCTCACTGCCCGTCTACTTGCCTTCTCTCTTTTGGCTCAATCTTCATAGCCTCCACCCCCAGGGGATAGCACAAGAAGTTGCCAATCCTAACCGTGCGAACAGTTTCTCTTCTTTAAGCAATTATACAAAGACTCTGTTTGCAGAGGATGCCCCCTCCTTCTGGCATCCCTGCCAAAAGAGAACCCCTCTCTGTGTGTGTGTGGGTGGGTGGGTGGGTGGGTGGGTGGGTGGGTTGATATTGTTTGTTTCTGCCATGCAGTTAAAAACCAGGGTTTTCTGAAAAACCTGTAAGCTGAGAAAAATGGATGGGGCATGGAAAATAAGTATCAGCCACCCACACTGGGGGAAGGAAGAGGAGAACATTTTGTACTCGGCTACAGACAGATGGCGCTGTGGGTTAAACCACAGAGCCTAGGGCTTGCCGATCAGAAGGTCGGTGGTTCGAATCCCCGTGATGGGGTGAGCTCCCGTTGCTTGGTCCTTGCTCCTGCCAACCTAGCAGTTCGAAAGCACGTCAAAGTGCAAGTAGATAAATAGGTACCGCTCCGGTGGGAAGGTAAATGGCGTTTCTGTGCGCTGCTCTGGTTCGCCAGAAGCGGCTTAGTCATGCTGGCCACATGACCCGGAAGCTGTACGCCGGCTCCCTTGGCCAATAAAGTGAGATGAGCGCTGCAACCTCAGAGTTGGCCAGGACTAAACCTAATGGTCAGGGGTCCCTTTACCTTTACCTTACAGACAGATAATCATGCTCTATGCTAGGGGTGCAACAGAAGGTAGGTCAGGATCTACTGGTAGATCTAATGGTGAGATTTACAGTTGATCAGAGAGGGTTTATGCCCCCCTCTTTGTTGGCAAACAGCAAGAACAACATGCGTTTCCCAACCAACTTAGGCAGCTGAAATGAAGAAAGGTAGCCATTGCTCATGTTGTCTGGGACTGATGGAAGTCGTAGTCTACATGTCCCCCCTACCTGGTTAAGATGCACTGCGTATTCCAGAGATCCTTGCAATCTGTTTGCCTTCCTACCACACATACACCCTGCCCATCGCAATAGCAGCATTTTTCTATTTTAGAAATAGAAGAGAGTGGACTGTAACTCTCCTCTCACTCACCCAGTTCAAAATGTGGTATCAGTCGGGTAAAAATTATGAATCAGGAGCTGATACCATGAACCGGTGTCATGGTATAACAAGGCTACTGGCTTATCATGAACACAAATCAGAACGCAAACAGAGACAAATAAAAATAAATAAACCAACTCACTGCAGTTGAGCCTTATCTGGTTTTGTGGGGCTACAAAATACTTTGACACCCTACAGAGTTAGCAGTTTGGAGGGGCCCTTCTTCCCTGGCTCAGGTTCAAAGATGCATTAGATTAACATAATGAATTTCATTATTAGCAGCCACTAAGATTGACAGATTATTTGTTGGCTTATTTAACTGCCAAAAAATGATTGCAGTTTGGAAAGCAAATGATGGCCCCAAGGAGCTCACCCCTTATTATATATACCGTGGGAGGATAACGCAAAACATTGTTTAGTTTGTTCCATTACAATAATTAGACAACACTATAGAAATTAGATTGCTTGTACATTGCATTCCCTCATGTAAAAAGTCTGACAGAAGTTTGTTTGGCCGGGGGTGTGCAGCAGAGAGAGAAAAACAATAGCACACATATATAGGCATAAGAGAGTTATATTGCTTCTTCTTTGACTTTTCAAATCAGAGTGTTCAACTAGTGTAAATTAATTATATGAGGGTTCAGCTTTATGGACACACAGAGATGGAGAGATAGAAAGAATCCTGGTTAACTGTAGTTTGTTTAGGGTGCTGGGAGTTGTAGCTCTGAGTTATAGGCTACAGTTCCCAGGATACTTGGGAGTAGGGAGTGTGCCTTAAATGTATGGTGTGTACTCTTCACAAGTTATGAGCAGCTGGCTGGGATATGGATTTATTTTTATGGAATTAATTCTGGGGAAAGCCTTCTCTGTTTGCATTAAATTCCCTGATTCCTCCATGTACTGAGTCCCCACAACTCTGTCCCTAGTGGAAAAGGATCAATCCATTTCTACTCATCCTCGGTTTTCCATTTGTTCATTCATTAGTCTCTTCCACACCATTTCCATATTTATCTTTTGACATCTGCACAAAAATCTATATTTAAACACTACTGAGTGAGAAAAATACATTTAGAAATCATAGTTGGTGAGAAATTACATTAAAGTTTTCTTACACTTTTATTTACATTTGGGTCTGGGAGCTTTTCTAGCTAAGAATTTCATTGGGCTGAAAGAGCAGTTTTAAAGTGTTTTTATAAATAAACAAGTATAGGTGTGGTTTGCCGATTTGGCATCTACAAATGTCCTATACGATAACCCCATACGACAAATGCCATATTAGGAGGACATTTCCTGCAACTTTTCCCTATCTACCAAAATGATAAACCAAATGTGATTTTAAAAAAAAATATTAATTGAATAATTCTTTCAGAGGGTTTTTTTGTTTTTGTTTTGTTTTTGTTTTTTTGCCTTTTCTAAGAGAAAAGATTTTGGGCTCCTGGGTGCTTGGTAAGTAGGTGTCTCCTCTATTCATCTTGCGAGTGCTGCATGTGTCAACCTGTTTCCTTGCACCTTATGAAATCGAATCTGTGCTTATTACTCCAGGGACGGGATGCATCGATCTTGTCATGTTTCACTTCCAAACTAAGTGGATGGGTTTTAAGTTGTTGCTCAGGTTGTGGAAAGAGGTTTTGTCCAACTCGCAGCAATTAAAATTGGTAATTGCTCCAGACCTATCCTTCCCCACTTCATTTCACACTGTGCTGGCTGAAATGACCTACCGGCAAGTGTCCTCCAGTAAACACTAAGGACATCTACAGACCTTTCCAGATGATTAAAAGTGCAGGGTGTGAAACCATCCAGCCACAGCTAAAACACCTTCCATTCCTGTAGATTTCAATGACGGGCTTCACAGGATCCACTTGTTAGTACTAAATCAGCCCTGAGTGCTCACTGGAAGGACAGATCCTGAAGCTGAGACTCCAATACTTTGGCCACCTCATGAGAAGAGAAGACTCCCTAGAAAAGACCCTGATGTTGGGAAAGATGGAGGGCACAAGGAGAAGGGAACAACAGAGGACGAGATGGTTGGATAGTGTTCTCGAAGCTACCAGCATGCGTTTGACCAAACTGTGGGAGGCAGTGGAAGACAGGAGTGCCTGGCGTGCTCTGGTCCATGGGGTCATGAAGAGTCGGACATGTCTAAATGACTAAACAACAACAACAACAAATCGTACTGCTAGGCCTTCAAAATCTTGTTTACCAGAACATTTTTAATCTTGTTTTCCCCTATGTCAGGAACACTTCAACTAACAAGAAAACTTCAAGGAAGAAAAACATTTTTTAAAAAACTCTAAAAATGCAGATGTCAAAAAAAGCAAAACTTATCTTGAGCCAATTTAAAAGAAGCAGAAGGGACTTTTTTGGTATTAGAGCAACCCTAGAAATATCAGAAATATATCTCTTCACAGTAGCACTTTTGTGAGTCTTAATAAGCCCCTAGACCACTCCAGACCAACCAACCTTTTTACTCACTGCTAATCCTAGAGCGATCCCAGTTCTCCTATATTTGTTCTGCTCCCAACGGCTTCAATTAAAGGCCAATCATTTTTAGAGGCTTCCTTTGACTACGGCACAATCTAATATTTTCCCCCCTACCAATCCAAGCAATATTTTTATCCTTTGTGCAACACGTTTCAGACTGTGAGGTTACCAGTTAATGGGCAGCCCAATTTTTTCCATGACTCAAGTTTCAGCTGCCAAAGCCCAAGAATTACAATGGGGTAAAAGTGCATTCAAGTTAGGCACAGAATAACAGCTGTGTCCCATTTGCCTTTAAAAATCCATTTTACAATTGCTCCCGGCTTTTGGAGAAGCGAATGATCCACTAGGAGCATAGAAACCAAGCCTGGTGATTGGTCCATCTAGCTATGCCATCTGTCTATGCTGAGTGGCAGTGGCTCTCCAGTGACTCAGGCAGGGGTCTTCCCCAACCCCACTAGGAGATGTCAGGGATTGAACCTGGATCCTTTTCCAAGCAAATAAGATGCTCTACTGCTGAGCCATTGCCCTTCCACCTCCACCTTTCTGAGCTATCGCTGAGCCCTCACCCAATCCAGGGCCATAGAATCATAGAGTTGTGTCCCACCTACTACTGCAGGATGTGGAGGGGTATGAAAAGGTGAGGTGTAGATTATTGTGTATGCTTCCTGCCAAGGATTCTGGGATTTGTAGTCCCAGTATCAGGTTGGAAAAGCAGACTGGGGTACACCAGAACCTGGGACCCAGGACCAGCTAGTAGCCATAGAATCTGGGCTGGGAAGGACCTCAGAAGTCGCCTAGTCAGGAAACAGCATGAGATGTGACCATTCAGTTTCTGCTTAAAAGCCTCTAGCTGAGGACCCCTCCAAAGGAAAACCCTTTCTGAGACAGTCTGTTCCATTGTTGAACAGCTTAGGACCAAAGGGTAAATCAGAGGCACAGGACAAACCAGAAGGCAAAAATCAAGGAACAAGTCAAGGGGCAGGGGCAGAGAAGGACCATCAATGGTTAGAACACTCATGGTCAGGAAGGCCTTGTAGTTGGAGCAGGGCTCCTTCCTGCCCAGCAAGATCCAGTGACCACTTTGGTTGGTGGAGTCAGCCCAGGGGCAGAACATCACTTCACTTGGGAAAGCTGCTACCCTGCAGCTCTTGGTTCACCACATAAGACAGCCACGTATGGACCAACCTGTTTCTGACAGTTTGTTGGCTTCCCAAGGGCAGGGCCAGATTTGGAGAATGGCAACTTGTGCCAGTCCATAGGAGGTGGAAGTGGGAGGAGACACAGGGCTCAGGAGATACCTTCTAATGGCCTGCCTGCTCAAATAGCCACTTAAGAGTTGAAGCAAACAATGGTAACCATGTATATGCCTTGACTGAAAAAACAGATAAACAGGTGCAATGTTTGATTTCTGTTTCTACCCAAGGCTGCAACTATGGGAGAAACAAGATGGGGTGTGAATGCTGCCAAGAACTCCATCCTAGGTTCATGTTGCATATATATGTAAATAAACCATATATCATAAACACGTGACAGTCTATGCTGTGCCTCATTCCCAAAGGAAACACAAACCCTGTTTAAGCAACTTGAACCACAAGAATATCGCATCATCCAGAGACTGGGGTGGATTACAGCAATACACCATCCACTAACACACCAATGTTTGATCACAGAACTTCCTGATTTACAGCTCATTTGATTATACAGCAATTATTTCCATGTCTTCTCTGTGGTAAGTCATACTGAGATCAGCAGGATTTACTCCTAGGTAAATATTATAGGATTTCAGCTTTAACTTCAATACTGGGGTGAGGAGCCAGTGCTTTTCCAGATGTTACTGGACTTCAGCTCCCACAATCCCTTGCTATTGGCTATGTTGACTGGGGCTGATGGGAGTTGGAGTCAGACAAAATCTTGAGGGCCACACGTTCCCTGCCTCTGTGGTAAACAGTACCAGTTGTCCAGTGGAACTTGACCCTACCATTTTCTTCTGTGTTTGAAGTTACATTTTTCAAAGTTTTTAAGATGCACTATGTGTACCTCCAGGCAACATAAAACATAATATATTTACCACTCGTATAAGTTAAGGATGAATGAACAAAAAGTGTATTCCATTACTTGCTACCATTTACTTATCTTGCAATTACACGCTGAATCAACAGTGACAAAGATATTCTGCCAGCACCAGTTCTTAAAAACAAGTTCTGATATAGCTGGAGAGGGTTTCTCACAGAAGAGATTAAAACCATCTACAGACATAACAAGGTAAGTGGATTAATAAAGAAGCTATTAAAAAAGAAAAAAACTTCAGAAAGAAAAACATTAGGTGCATAGGCCAATAGGCCATGTTTTTTGTGAAATTTCAGTCCTGTACCGGCATAGCCTGCCTGATGATGTGCGGTGATAAGGACGATTTTATGAGAACACTACGGGTGATGTTACATGATGGCATCTATTTCTTATACATGAAAAGAGCTACTTGGGAATAAAAGAGTACACATTACACAGCTGAGGCTGAATCCAGACAAGACAGCAGTGCTGTGGGTGGGTGGTTTCCATACCTAGGAATTAGGTATACATCCTGTTCTAGGAGGGGTTACACTCCCGCTATAAGGGATGCATGTGGCACTGTGATCTAAACCACTGAGCCTCTTGGGCTTGCCGATCAGAAGGTCAGCGGTTGAAATCCCTGTGACAGAGTGAGCTCCCATTGCTCTGTCCCAGCTCCTGCCAACCTAGCAGTTTGAAAGCATGCCAGTGCAAGTAGATAAATAAGTACCTCTGCAGCAGGAAGGTAAACTGTGTTTCCATGTGCTCTGCTTTCTGTCACAGTGTTCCATTGTACCAGAAGTGCTTTAGTCATGCTGGCCACATGACCCGGAAAGCTGTCTGTGGACAAATCTTTTTTCTTCTTTTTTTCTTCTTTTTTACCTACACTCCCGCTGAAAGATCAAGTTTGTGATCTGGGATTCCAGCTGACTATTTTTTGTTGGGAGCCACCCAGAGTGGCTGGGGTAACCCAGCCAGATGGACAGCATAACAACAAAAACAACAACAGAAGAAGAAGAAGAAGAAGAAGAAGAAGAAGAAGAAGAAGAAGAAGAAGAAGAAGAAGAAGAAGAAGAAGAAATAATAATTACTACTACTAGAAAAACTAGGTGAAATCCTGTCCCCTCTCACCAGGAAGAAGAAGAAGAAGAAGAGTTTGGATTTGATATCCCGCCTTTCACTCCCCTTCAGGAGTCTCAAAGCGGCTAACATTCTCCTTTCCCTTCCTCCCCCACAACAAACACTCTGTGAGGTGAGTGGGGCTGAGAGACTTCAAAGAAGTGTGACTGGCCCAAGGTCACCCAGCAGCTGCATGTGGAGGAGCGGAGACGCGAACCCGGTTCACCAGATTACGTGACTACCGCTCTTAACCACTACACCACACTGGCTCTGGTGTAGGACCAGCTCTAGGACCAGCTCTATCCACAAAACCCTGCAACCCTGCAACCACAAAGCAATTAGTTCAATACTAAATGCCACACATGAGCACCTATTGGCATGTCTCACATCCAGACCAGTGTGCGTGTTACGAACGGGGGGGGGGGGAGGGTTGTAATGAGATTAA
The DNA here is from genome assembly GCF_965112155.1 of Podarcis liolepis. Classification (NCBI taxonomy): domain Eukaryota; kingdom Metazoa; phylum Chordata; class Lepidosauria; order Squamata; family Lacertidae; genus Podarcis; species Podarcis liolepis. Next base: position 35,533,025 of record NC_139556.1, on the reverse strand, counting down.
AAGGGCATTGAAAGTTGCTTTTTAAAATGACATCTAGCCCTTAGGTATATGTGGATTTGTTTCAACACACATAGGCAATGCCTACTGAAATCTTAGAAACTATAGATGTAGTTGAATAAGATTTTCCAGCGTTGGATACTTCAGTGTCATAGCAAAACAGCAAGAAAGAAAAAACACACCCCGCAACCTAGGTAATGGAGATTTGTACAATTCGCATTGTTCATACAGGTCACAAAATCCAGTTTTTGTGCAGTGAATGATTTTCATTATTAAAAAAAGTTCACAGGGCAATCAGACAACACAGTGGCACAACTGAGGAGTTCTCAAGACCACTGGTGGCTGGTACCTATTGGGAATGGTAGGGCAAAGTGCAGAGAGGCCAACAGTAGGTGGCACCAGAGCCAGCCAGAGACATGAGAGCCAATGACAGGCAGAGCTAATTCTAGTTTTGCCCCCATCCAACTCCCTACTGAGTTCCATAATAGGTATACTGAGTCTCAGGAGGAAACTGACAGACAGCTGCTACCACCCAGCAGGTGGCAGGGGGCAGTCTGAAGATAGACAGAGGTTGGTGGGACTGTGCCCCATTCTCCCCAGTGGACCAGCTCCACTGCCCAAGACTCCCAACCCACCAACCATCACAATATCTGGGCACCTCTCCATCTAGGTCACAGAGATGCCCATCTTAGGGTCATTCTGAATTAAATAAAAGGTGTGAATTTAAAAAAACAATGCTGAAAAGCTGTTCTTATAATGGTCAGAAAATGAAAACTTTGTTGTCTTCTCATAAGCGGTATTTATTATCATTTCCAAAGCATTTGGATAATTGTAGACAATACTGCATCTCCATGCTATGCATGACAGCCATATCTGATCCAGATATATACCGTATTTTTTGCTCTATAAGACTCACTTTTTCCCTCCTAAAACGTAAGGGGAAATGTGTGTGCGTCTTATGGAGCGAATGCAGGCTGCGCAGCTATCAAAGAAGCCAGAACAGCAAGAGGGATTTCTGCTTTCACTGCGCAGCGATCCCTCTTGCTGTTCTGGCTTCTGAGATTCAGAATATTTTTCTTCTTGTTTTCCTCCTCCAAAAACTAGGTGTGTCTTGTGGTCTGGTGCGTCTTATAGAGCGAAAAATACGGAACTAAAATGATCGTTCTTGGATGCTTATCAAGTATCTCACTGGTGCCCAAAACTTTTAGTAGACTCACGATTATCCTCCAGTCTGTCGCAAACTGAAATTAACTATATATGCATCAACATGTGACATGGTCATTGAATTCATGCACATTGTTGCCCCTGGAATCTTTCACTGTGTCAAGTATTTAATTAATGGTGTGTGGGAGGAATCTTGAATCATCTAATTTTCAGTAAAGGTTGTATCCTTGCAGTCTGTCAGACTAGTTTTGTACAGCCATAGTTGCAAGGAGAAAATGCCCTTTATCACCTCCTCTTCACACTAGTAATTGAAACCTTTAGCTACACAAGTATCATGATACACATGGACTGAAGAACTGAGGTGAAGAAATTATGGCCTCATTTGTATGCTAATGACATTAAAATCAGTGGCCAGAATGAGATATTGTCCCTTAAAACCACTGTTGTTGCCGATGTTGTTCTATTCTTTGATAATTTAAAACACAGGTTTTAAAAATAAATCAGAATGATTAGGATGGTGTTTCAGGGGGAATTTAAGGGCAGAGAATGAAAGCATAGTTTAATGTAAAATGCACCAAGATATCAAGGTATCCAGGGATTTAAGAACATTATAATTATGAGCCAGTTATTAGCAATATTAAAAAGATAGCTACATATCTCTTAAATGATCTTGGCTGAGAGGAATATTTTCAATTAAAATTAGTATAATGTCTACAATGCATCCTCCCCCTTTTCTGTTTAACGTCCCATTGAGATCAGTAGGACTTGCTGCTATGTAATGTATAAGATTTTAATCTAAAGCTACAGTAAAAAGCTGGCAAACTGTAGTTTTATGGCTAGGCAAAAAGTGGGGGTTGGCTGTACCAAATCTTTTAGTGGTCTATAAAATTGTGTGAATTGTGTGAATTACAAGGTGGTTCGACTCTTAAGAATAATTTTTGACCTATATTAGAATAGCACGGAGCCACAACCCTGCCCATTCCAGGTTCCAGGGCTGTATTCAGATGTCATTTTATTCCATCTTAATGTTTCCTTACGTGCTCATTCCATGTGAATTTACATAAGACAAAAAAACAACAACCCCTACTTCTTAGAATCTAGTGGAAGTTTAGTACTCATTTCTATGCTAATTGTTTCCAGAAAAACATCCATTTGCAACCCCATTAGCTCAGAAAATCACGGGCGTTTTGCAATGGCAAAATTCAGGGTGGGATGCATGCATACAATTCTTTCCCACCATTTAAAATTAGTGTGACATGCTGCCATATTCAAAAAGCCACAGTTCCACAACACAAGGTAATCTCATGCAGTGGTACCTCTGGTTACGTACTTAATTCGTTTCTCTTTCATGTAATTTTATCCAACTTATGGGGGAAAGCATGTTACTCCCCAGCCCCAGCCCCCCAATGAACTACAGTGGTACCTCAGGTTAAGTACTTAATTCATTCCCGAGGTCCGTTCTTAACCTGAAACTATTCTTAACCTGAAGCACCACTTTAGCTAATGGGGCCTCCTGCTGCCGCTGTGCTGCCATTGCATGATTTCTGTTCTCATCCTGAAGCAAAGTTCTTAACCCGAGGTACTATTTCTGGGTTAGCAGAGTCTGTAACCTGAAGCGTATGTAACCCGAGGTACCACTGTATAGAAGTAAAGTTGGGAGATTAGGCAGTGACAGGGAAGGGGGTGCAGTGGGTGCAGCCCACGCCGGGTGTTATCCCTGAAGGGGGTGACATCGCCGCCCCACCCCCTGGGATGCTTGCCCCACCCCCGTGGGCAGCTAGCCCCACCCCGGGTGCACAGCACGTGCGCTGCCCCGAGCGCCGGAGCAGCTAGCTCAGCCTATGATATTGGGACAGAAGCGCTAGCATTTTAACAAGTAAAACGAACACAATTACCCCCCACATCTGAATGCAGCCTAAATCAAGAAGGGACACAATCGGAAGCAGTGGGACAGGCCTGAGCCATCATGGATTTAATGCTAGGGGCAGGGCAAAATAAGCTACAGTGGCCTTAGATGTATTACTATGGATAATGGCCATGCATATGAAAGAATAGAAACAACTGACAAGCTACCAGCTAATCAATTAGGATTTTGAAAGCAGTGGCTAATAATTAAACTCAGCCCTGGAATTTCCACTTTAAATACTATGATGCACCACAGCGCATTCAATACCGATCAATATTTGGAATCTTTGAATTATGGCTGAACTGAAGCAAAATGTGTATAGATTTGAAGACGACACTGTAACATTGTATGATAAACTTAATAAAGAGCAGGCACACATCTGGGCAAAAGTCCATGTTTTCATATTTGCAAATTACATATTTTATTAATGAGATGTTGCGTCAAATAATAATGGATTTGGAGAGGTATTGAATGCGGGAAATAAATAAATAAAAATCAAAAGAAAAGACCGTTGTTTCATGGTAATATGATGAGAGGCTTGGGTTTATACAAGAAAGTAAGACTCACTAGAATAGTGGCATAGGATGGTTAGACAAAATCTAACCCCTTAGAAGTACAAGCTACAGAGAAATTTATGTTCCAACTCTAAATGAAGCACAATGTAGAGTTGTGATATTTAACTAGGGATGGAAAGAAATTCTACTCAGTTTGCATGTATAGGTGAACCTACCAAGATCCAGCACAAAGTGTTTTCTGGCGGTTCCCTCACTGCGAGAAGTGAGGCTACAGGGAACCAGGCAGAGGGCCTTCTCGGCAGCGGCACCCTCCCTATGGAACACCCTCCCATCAGATGTCAAGGAGATGAGTAACGATACAACCTTTAGGAGACATCTGAAGGCAGCCCTTCAGGGATAGGGAGGTTTTTTTAAGTTAAATGTTTTATTATGTTTTTATAAATACTGGAGTGGCTGGGGCAACCCAGCCAGGTGGGCGGGATACAAATAATAAAATTATTGTTACTATAATGATTACCTAATTTGCACTCTCTGAAACAATATGCAAACTGAAACACAGACATCCTTCAAAATTTGCAGTTCCCTGAAATAAAGGCTAAAAAGGTTTATAAAAATGGATATAATAGTGAAAATACAATATAGCATACAATATAAGGGAAATGTCTTTTGCAAAGATCGGTACAACCAACATTGCATACAAAATTGTGTATATTAGGAAAAATTAGCACTAAAATGCTGGTGGGTTTTCATGGGGACTTTAAAAAAAAATTCCCAACTGATGTAGATAAAAATGAGGAGAACTGAACTGAACAGTGGAGTGGGGAAATGAGAGATAGAAAGGAAGCAAAATTGACAGATTTGCCCATCCCTGTACAGTGGTACCTCGGATTAAGAACTTAATTCATTCTGGAGGTCCGTTCTTAACCTGAAACTGTTCTTAACCTGAAGTACCACTTTAGCTAAGGGGGCCTCCTGCTGCTGCTGCGCCGCTGGAGTACAATTTCTGTTCTCATCCTGAAGCAAAGTTCTTAACCTGAGGTACTATTTCTGTGTTAGTGGAGTCTGTAACCTGAAGCGTATGTAACCTGAAGAGTATGTTACCCAAGGTACCACTGTATTTACTATTTAAAAAACCTAAACAGAATTTGTAAGGTTAATAAGCACAGAGGATGTTCGAAATATGAAATGGAGGGATATAGATTTTATACATGTCTGCTGAGAATATCCTAGGGTTCTTATGCATTTGGGGATGATTATCAGAGTTATCGTGTTCTTAGTTATGTACTTCGATTATACCCTGTGGGTATTGGAGAAGAGGCACTATTTAAAGGATACTGGTAGTTTTAAAGGTAGGTATTTTTATTTTTATTTTATACTTAATATGCTTATAGCCACTAAAATGATATTTGGGGAATCAGAAACAATCTCCCTTCCACAGGAGTAATAAAGATTGGTTAAAGCTTGGAAAGAAAGAAATCTGTAAGAGTAACATAGCAGACATGGAACAAGAGGATACACAAGGCCTCTTGTATATCAGGAGTTGGTTAAGTTGCCAGAAGCAGAGAGTGGGAATAAATGGGCAGTATACCGCAGAAATTGGAGTCTCCCAAGGATTGGTATTGGGACCTCTGCTATTTAAATTGTTCATATATGATCTAGAGTTAGCAATGAGCCAGTGAGGTGGCCAAGCTGACTGCTGTTACTAAATTGTTCAGGGACATTAAAACAAAAGGCAGAAATAAAGTTGATGAGAAAAATGTGAGGAATTAGACAAGAGACTAGCTTAGGAAAAAACTAAGGAATTTATATTAGTACCCAGTGTGCTATTAATTACTTGACAGGTGAAGATCAGAATAAAGGATCCAGAGGCTGTGTGGGTCCAAGAAGCTGCCCTGTGTAAAAGTATTGGCAGAGGAAGGTTACACAAGTGTGTTTTGTTAAGTTGGCTAAACTGCACAAGCAGCCAGAAGTATAACCAGAAAAGCTTAGGTGTACAGAAGCAGATTGTCCCCAGTAGCTGGACTGGGTTGAAGGTTTAGGGAGATTAGCCTGAGGTAAAAGCCACTTAGAGGCTGGTGTCAGCAACAGTGACTCTTCATTCTTCAGAAACTGGGAACAATCACCTTTAAGAGCCCAGTATATGTTCACTATGTCCACAGTATTCATTTAATAAACCAACAATCTTAATTTAAAGTTCTTCTTGTCTCTATTGTTGGTGTCCATGTCACATTTAAGCCATACATGGACGTTTTGATAGCATTTTGAGTGAACTGGTGGTAACAGAAAACTAAGGAAGTACAGCAGATATTTGAATCTGTGAGGAAATGCGCTATCCCTAATGCTGTGCATCAGAACATAAAATATGGGCAAGAAAGCTTTTTGCCAAAATAATGCATAAATATTTCACATTTTGTCGGTGTGCACACTTTTCCCCAGCCTATAAGTACTCCCAAGTTTTTCTCCATTCCCACTATTCAACTATCAAATACATAGACTTCAAACAGATTGTCTCTTCCTGGGGAGACTCTTTTTAAGTATTCTCTCTTCTTCCATTCTGTCTGTGGAAGACACATAATGGAGTCACAGAGATCATATAAAGTACATTTTTTTGAGCCAACTCAATAACTTCAAGTCTGGTGTCAAGGCAGGCCATGCTGGGAGAATCAAAGAAAGCTTATTTAATGTATACCTGGAGCACTGAGTAAGATGCTCTATGCATACTGGATGGCAGTTCTGTCTATCTTAGACTCAAAGGAGAGGGGAATTATCTTTGGAAACCATGCAGTTGACCCAGGAGCTGCTGAGTGGCTTAGAAAGGCGGTTTAACTTCTTAAACCTTGTTCTGATTGTCTTGACCTGGAAAGCCATAACATGTTATAGGTCATGCAGAACCAAATAAGCAGGACCATGCAGAAGAATAAAGCTGAGTTTCTTGAACGAAAAATGTTCTTCGTGACTGTTGCCCGGTATCTGAGCAAGTCCTCTGAAAACGCATAACGAAAGTCTCTCTACCAATTAATATGCCAAATATTTCCATCAGTAGGGTGGAAATCCAGAGCAATTTTGCCTTTCAGTTGACTAAAGTAATTATTAATAATAGTAGTTAATAGTTAATAGTAGTAACAAATACTAAGAATTAAGCAGCCCATGCTACACTAAGCACATCACTCGGTTTGGTTTGGTTTGGTTTGGTTTGGTTTGGTTTGGTTTGGTTTGGTTTGGTTTCAATCTTATTTAATAGCTGACCTGAATGGCCTGGTTTTCATCAGGACCACAGCACACAAGAAGAAGAAACTTACATTGAGTTGAAAGTCCTACAGAATCAGAACTAGCTTGACAGGTGGAACAGTTTAGAATAAACTTCCCTAAAGTACCTTCTTCTGGTGTTCCCTTCATGGGAGACACCACTGCGGCTGTGTATAGTCTGCTGCTACAGAGGTACCCAATGTACTGCCCTCCACGTGCTACTGAACTACAACTCCCATCATCCCTAACCATAGCCCAAAAGGTGGGGGGCGGGCTGATGGGAGCTGAAGTCCAACAGTCTACCGGAGAGTAATTACACTGCTCAAATGAATAGTACATGTGCTGTAGCATTGTGCTGTTGAACTCTCTAAATTAAAGAGCAACCATTCTACACCAGCTGTACGCCTCAGAGAGGCAGCAGTAAATAGATGTACTTCAGTTGAAATTTTTTTATTTATTAAAAGTCCTCCAGGTTATTGAAGCACAGATTTGTTTTCATCTAGGTGCAAACACGCTCCATTCCATTACAGGAGAAAAACAGGAAACATTAGCTCTAGCCCTGGTTTGCACTCAGCTAGTGATTAGTACACAGCATTGTGTGTGCCGCCGAGTAAATAACTGCTCCCTGCTCCCATCATTGATATGGCTCAACTCACCTGTTTAATGGAAACGGGAGCAGAGCTGTTTCATTAACAAACATGAGAGCTTTTCATCAGCCAGCCAGAAATAGCTGTGCTGTAAAAAGGGGGGGGGTCTTTGATAAGAACTGATGTACAGCTCTTTTAGCAACATATAAGAATGCACTTGCATAGAGTAGCCAGGTAAAAGTACGGATGGCGGAGAAATTATATTTAGAATGCACTTTCTGAAATAATTCATGAACCAAAGGACAGCCGCACTTCAAGATTCACACTTCTCCTAATTTTGCAATGCAGTTGTCCTGCCTAGTAATCTCTACCAAAATGTATATGCAAGGGTGAAGTGTACATTAAAATGCACATATTAGTCAAAATAGCATACCAAATTGCATATTACATTAACGTAGGGTGATTCCAGATATATCGCCATAGCATTTCCTGACCACCTCCTGGCTTCTCTGGCTATGGAAACCAATGCCAAGCTTTTATTGTTGCTTTATTTGTATCATTATATTTTATTACGTATTGTTGAGTTGTTGCTCAGTGTGCTGCCTTGGTATTTATTTGAAATGAAAGGTAGTATACAAATAGTTTTGAATACAGAAATAAAGGTTAGGGGGCCTGTTGGGGAGCTAGGATCTCTGGATCCATGCTGGAACCTTGGAGAATGCAAAATCTCTCCCTTATATCTCTACTCTTCTAGAAGCATCAATAGGAGTATAGCATCTAGATCAAGGGAAGTAATAGTGCCACTGTATTCTGCTCTGGTCAGACCTCACCTGGAGTACTGTGTCCAGTTCTGGGCACCACAATTCAAGAAGGACACTGACAAACTGGAACGTGTCCAGAGGAGGGCAACCAAAATGGTCAAAGGCCTGGAAACGATGCCTTATGAGGAGTGGCTAAGGGAGCTGGGCATGTTTAGCCTGGAGAAGAGGAGGTTAAGGGGTGATATGATAGCCATGTTCAAATATATAAAAGGATGTCACATAGAGGAGGGAGAAAGGTTGTTTTCTGCTGCTCCAGAGAAGCGGACACGGAGCAATGGATCCAAACTACAAGAAAGAAGATTCCACCTAAACATTAGGAAGAACTTCCTGACAGTAAGAGCTGTTCGACAGTGGAATTTGCTGCCAAGGAGTGTGGTGGAGTCTCCTACTTTGGAGGTCTTTAAGCAGAGGCTTGACAACCATATGTCAGGAGTGCTCTGATGGTGTTTCCTGCTTGGCAGGGGGTTGGACTCGATGGCCCTTGTGGTGTTTTCCAACTCTATGATTCTATGATTCTATGATTGCCTCACTGCATGGGACAGAAAAGACCAGGAGGCTCCAGTTTTGAAGCCCACCCTTTCCTGGCAAGATCCTGCATGGCTGTACCTATACCTAGCAACAGACTGTGTTCCCTGGTTTTTGCAAACCAATTAAGGTTGAAGCACACACAACTCATGTCAAACTTGGTGAACGCTAGGCTTGCCCTTAGATCTTTGAATACTGCAGTCTGCATACTAACCCAAGGGTGACGTGCAAAAAAAGTGATGCCAGTCTGGCACAGAGAGACGCTGCAAGTCATTTTGACACCATGTACAAAGACTGATGCAGAGAAGAGACGGAAAACAAACAAACCAAAAGCAAGCACCTGGAGAGGTAGGCGTGGCACAATCTGTTAAGGAAGTAGCCGCTATTAAGGGCACAAGGCAAGGCACTGTGTGACTCCTACCCAATTTGTGCATTGAGATCCCCCCCACTGGTGAGCCAGGATGCAAGATTTAAGGGATTAATTTATTTTCCTATGCCACTGACAATTTGGTTTAAAATGTATAAATGTCAAGCTCTGTTCTTTATGCTAGCATTTGCCTTCGAAAGTTCACTTCTCTCCTACATTTTTTTTCCTGAGCTATAAACATATATAACCCAAGAGTACTTCTCTGGCTCTTCATTTTTCCCTTCTTCTTCCCCCCCCCCTTTTTTTTTTTTTTTTTTTTTTTTGCTGGAATATAAATATTTTAAAGTTGTTTTTAATGTTATCCTCTAGACCACTTAAGCAAGAAGCATTTTGCATTATGCTTTAACTAAAGGCTCCATCAGGGCATTGTAGCGTTTGGCTGCTGTGATATCTCACATTTTTCACGTAGAGGAATATGGTGCCTTGTTATCAGCATCTCTGAAATTGAAGCGCAACCAGCTTCGTAGTGGATTTAATGCACACCAATTGCCAAGCAGTGATTTCTGTATTAATGCTTCAGTGTTATATCTATTATCTCCATCAGCTAATGATTCTCTGCTATTTATATATTTATTTCCTCTTTAAGCAGGCTTTCAGCAAAGCTGCAAAGGCCTTGCCTTCCGTCTAGTAATAGCAATAAGAGTCGCTTTCTCCTGCTACTCACATAATGTGTGATATTATGGCTTCATTATCAGTTGTGGGCTGAATATCACACATTTAGCGATATAATTCCATTGTTCTGCTGCTGTACTTAATTATACTTCAAAATCCTGAGCCCTACCCTTAAAAAAGAAAGGAAGGAAATGAAACTTTGTATTTCAGCTAAGTTAAATCAGAATGCATATCCCATATTTAAATCGTTGCTTTTCAAAGCCCTCAAAACTTACCAAGATAGGTAAGATCAGTGGGGATTCCTGGGTTATTCTCAGCTGAAATTCACATGAAGGGGTATCTCTGAGTGCTGCTGCAGTGCTATACCCAAGATACATGTTGCTGGCATCCATCTGTCTTGAGAGACAATGGAAAAGTGTGTCATGGGGGTGAAATCAATCCACTGGAGAGTTACTGTGGCTGTAGAGTCCAATACGGGAGAGACATGTTTTATTGCAGCTGGGGCAGATGAAGGCATCCAGTTTCACTGCTACAAGTGCACCGTGGCGTTTCTTCAACCTGCACTCCTCCCAATGTTCACAGGAATTGGCCTGTACTTATGGACCAGGAAGCATGACTTGAATGACCACAGGTGGGCCTATTACATTCTGGCCTTTCAGATTCCCCTGAATGATATACAAAAGCTGAATTCTACAGCAAATTGCCATAACTGAATGACATTGTCATCTCTCTACAGCAACGTCTTCCATTTTACGGCTCTGTGGCAGACTGCCAACTGTACCCCAATACATTGTGTCTCTCTGGATTCAATTAAGGGTAAAAGACCAGCTTTTTCCCTGTCGCACAGCTCTATATTTGCACTGTAAACAGTATGCAGAACAGAATCTTCTTACATTTAAATTTCTCTTCATGAAGGTATTTTTGTCACACTGACAAACCTGTACCCCATGTATATCTGTTTCAGAAGAGAGGAGAGAGGTTTCCCTCCCCCCCCCCAATAAGCAAAGCCCGAGGGCCAATGAAGTACATCTGTGTCAGCAAAACAGAGACAAAGCTTTTCCCTCTGCACAGCAAGGAGAGATTAAAACATTGGGTAGGGGTATTCTCAACTCTACATATTGGGTGCAGGGCTGAAACTGAGCTCCGGGTGGAATGCATCTGTTCATAGGAGACCAAAAACACACACACACGGAAGCTGAAATGTGCTTGTAAATACATTAATTTTGAAACCTGACGAAAGCACATTTTAAAATTGCATTTCCCGCGTGCACACAAATCAGCAGCAGGAGAAAACAGCTCAACAGTTGTTTAAGTGCCACAAGTGAGATCTGCTTTTGCTGAGCTTCTAACGTACATGTAAGCCTGAGTCAGCAGAGGTGTGCTGCCGTTTTTGTGGACATAAGGCACCACTAAAACTCCTGTGTGTGCTTAATAGCCATGTATTATAACAGGACACATTTGGTAGGATGGGATGGGGTGGGGGTGATGTTAGCTGACGTACAACCGAAGATTTCCATGCTGTCAGCTTGCCAGAGACCATCTGCTGCTCAGAAAACATGCTGTTAAGATTTTAGTTCCTGGGGGGAAATGTAAGGGAAAAGAAAACAAAGATGTAGTGCCCTTTAAAAGGACTTCCTCTCCTCCTGTTCTGGGTGTTAAATTTCTGATAAATGTGGTGTGAAAGGGGCTCTGCCCCACAAAACTATCCCACCCAAACCAGAAGATGTTTAGTACTCTAGTATTGTGTCCTTTCAGGCAAGTCACCCTTCGCTTTGCCTCCACGCTGTCCACAGACACACCCCTCTCCTTTCTGTGACTGATAGCCTGGCGCCTCAGAGACAGCAAACCACGAGGCAGCTCCTCAGCTGTTTAATCAGCAGTTGAGGAGAGGTAAAATGGCAATGTTGTGGGCTGGCCACACTTCACAAATGATGTATCTAGCACCAGGTGAACTAAGCTTGTAGGGGAGGAACTATTGGTAAAGTGAGTGCAACTGCCAGAAAACTTGCACTGAGCAAGTAGGCAGCTTAAAGGCAAATTACTCGTGATTTACAAGGGCAGCAAATGAAAGTTGGTGGGAAACAGGGAACTTAGCAATGAGGGTCATGGGCACCTGATCGCTTTAAGAAGTTAAAAAAGAAATGTGTGTGTCACATACGCTGAAAACATAGGCAAAATATGTATGGCTTCCATGCCATCACATTGGTTACACAACAGCATCTCTCAAAGTCACCATCTAGCAAATTAAAAGGGCAAGTTAGCTCTCCTATGAGATTAGCAGGATTCCAACGAATTTTCCAATTATGCATGATTAACCCCCCCCCCCAAAAAAAGGCAATTGAAGGATTTTTTTCATAGGCAGCTTCTTACTTCCCTTGAATGTGAGAGGGTGAGATTTCTACCTGCTGTATCATGCTACATTGATATGCTGATCTTAAAACTGTTTTCTGTTTATGCTTAGAGGAATGAGATTTTGCCACGTAATGAGCAATGGCATTGCTCATTGCTAAATGTACCTAAGAAAATTAGAAAGAAGTGGTGCCATGAACACAAGGGATCTGGGGAAGAGGGCAGGACTGGAAAGATACCCCCCCCCCCAGAGCATTACTGTGATTGCAAGAATATTCTTGTATACCTGGAAACACGTGTCAAGAATAGGATGGGGACACTCCACAGATGTTCAAGCAAGAATGGAGAATTGAAATGACCATGCTAAGAGGAAGGTTAGGGCACAGCGGGATGAGTATGGTAGTTGTGGTCTCCTAGGTACCTATTTATGAGGGGAAATCCATCTGAGTTGAAGTCCATCATCATGTGGAGAGCACCATGTTGGCTAACTATCCACTATTGTGATTCTCCAGTGTGTTCATCTCTAAAGCAGCATCTGTTCTCCACAAAGCAAGCAATATGCATTCGCACACACACTCTTAAATAGAGCTGCTTATATCCCGGCCTCCTGCAAAACTTAAGATTTCTATTTCCTTCACTGGTTACATTAAAACTTCCTAGCTGTATCTTTCCGCTCCTCAACCAAACAGGTGGATATGTTGTAGCTACCAGCTACCATTCATCCATGTTCATTAGGGAAACACACTCCAGCCACTGGGCAAGAGTGGCTGAAAACATGGACCACGAATCCCTATTACCAAGCAGTGGCGTAGCGTGGGGGGTGCAGGGGGGGCCGGCCACACCGGGCGCAACATCTGGGGGTTAGGGTTAGGGGGCGCAAATCCACGGGTTAGAGGGCGCAAATTACTTGCCTTGCCCCGGGTGCTGACAACCCACGCTACGCCACTGTTACCAAGCAATCCAATTATACAAAAGGCAGCTAGGTCTTTGCCTGAGACAACATAATGGTGTCTCTATTACACTGTTGCAGGTATTTTAATGTTGCACCCAATTGGCAGATGGCTCAACAAAGTCTCACTATAGGCATAATTCCAGAGTCTGATGGATGTGGGTGGGAAACACACGTTTCCAAACACTGCTGCAGAAGTGAAGGACATATCTGGTTTAATTTTCTGCTCACAAAAAGCCAAACATTTAAGGGTCCATACAGGGGCGGAGGAAGGGGGCAGTGGGGGGCGGGCCATCCACTGAGGGGGGTGACAAAATGCCAGACGGTACTCACTGTGGGGCCTGCAGCACGCCCACAGGCTCCGCACTGCCCCAAACAGTCCGCCCGCTGCCTCCCCCTCAGCTGTAGGGCGGTTGAGTGGGAGGAGGCAGGCAGACTCCTCGGAGGCCCCGTGGAACATCCTGCCCCGGCTTGCCCCGCCCTGTGGGTGGCTGCCCCCACCCCTGGGTGCAGGGCACGCACACCACCCCAGGTGCCCAATCGGCTTGCTCTACCTCTGGCTCCATAGCTACACAGACTCACAACAAGTATGTTAAGTTGGGGAGTCACTGTTGTGTCTGTCAGGTTGCTATGCTTCAAAATGAACAGGAAAGTGTTCGGGAGGATGATCAGTAGTGGAGCATCTCAGAAGATCCCAGGCTGAATCCCTGGCATCTCCAGGGACAGTTGGATAAAATTCCTTGCCCAAAACTATGAAGAGCTGTAGACAGTACTGAGCTAGATGGACCAATGGTATGAATCAGTACAAGACAGCTTCATGTGTTCCTATGTTGCTAAAAGCGATGGTGTCCTAACATGGAATCATCCTGCAGGCAGATCTCCCTTCCTGCTCAACAGGCTCCCAGATTAGCCTGGGTGGCTGCTGTTGTTCATATGGCAGACTATAAACCAAATTTATGTTGGAGGCTTTCCATGTGGACCATCCTGCAACGGGGAAGCACTGTTTGCGGCATAGTGTGATAAAAGAAAGCACATGAAACAATATGTCAATTTTCCCCCCTCCAAAACCCCTTTCTCTTGTGCACAGGAGGCAGCTTGAGAAGCAGCACAAATGGTCCCTTTCTAAATGTAGCCATTCAGTAATATGTAGGACACCATTCAGCTCATTTGCTCAGTTGTTTACAAGTTTCCGCTCACATTTAGCAAGCGCACATCCACCCTTAAACGCATGAGCCGTGCACGTTGAGATCAACAGCTTCTCTCATGCTTCATGCTGCTCGTGTTTATAGGTACACTACTCAGCTGCAGTCTTAGTAGCACAATCACTGGAAGCCCAATTACTCATTACTTCCGTCGCATGCTTGAGTTGAGGAAGTGCTAAATGAGAACCCTGCTGTAGAAGAGTAAGCAACTCTCGACAAAGAGCTCTCCCTAAGAAACCCCAATTGACAATTACATGAATTATTATGGGCCAATAATGGACCATTGAGCAGGCAGCAGTAAATTAACGGTGGACACAATCCAGAGGAAAGACTCATTAATTTGTATTGATGGAATTCAAGCACTTCACTAGGGCTGCTTAACCAGACTGTTGCTATTTTGCAGGTGGGTTTCAATCGCATACTAGCAACGCTGCTCCCACACTTGAGCGGCGGCCAATTTGCCACATCCTGATTCCTCTGGGAAAGGAGACTCAGACAGGGTCTCTCCTGGTGATGGGCCATATGGAAACACGGGCTAATTATGGGAGTGGTAGGCTTACATTCACGGAATGTACTCATCTGACGTCCTAAGTCTTTCATGCTTCTTATCAATATACTTTCTGTTGAATTACCATCACTGTATAGGTGTAACAATCTAGGTGCAACAGTAGCTTCTTCATCCGTGCCAATCCTGCTCCTTGTGTGGAAGCACAGAAAAATAGAACTTCTCTCCCCCCCACTATAATATGTGGATTGTGAATACTCAGAATTAGCACACTGGTCACCTGTCATAACACATACTAAGTAGAATAATAGAAGCATAACCACCCCACCCACCACTCCTCCCTCCCCCCTTTTTCTTCTTCTGCTTCCTAATTGTTTAAACCAATTGATAAACCAAGAACTCATACATTGACCACTAATAATGAAACATATGTCATAGATATTTTTCCACATTTGTTATGCTATTTTTGTGAAATAAAATGACATGAGAAAACTTGGTATACTTATCTGTATAACATCATTCTTGTTTATAAAACCCAATAAAATAAAATAAAAAAACACATCAACACACAGCAAAGTCAGCATCAGGAAGGAACCTTAAGCCAGAGCTACACATTACACAATCATCTTGTAGAGTTGGAAGGGACCCTGAGAACCATCTAGTCCAAACCAAATGCAGGAATCTCAACTAAATCATGCATGACAGGTGGTACCGATACCTTGATGGCTACTTCTTCTCTGCAAGGTGACGTCTGGAGCCAGCAATTTGCAGAGGGGAAATAGTGGGTGGGAAGATTGCTTAACTTTTCCTGGAATCTTTGCTCTGCCTTTGCAACCACCACCTCCAGCTGCCTTTCTCTCCCAGGCAGATTTCCAGTTATGGGTTGTGATCATGGAGAAGGCATCTGGATTTGGAAGTAAGTTGAGATGGTGAAAGAGGTCAAAAGCTACTTCCCATGCCTCTCTCTTCTCTACTGAAAATTACTCCCTCCCACTGCTAATTCACAGAAAAAATATATTGCTGTTTGGAGTTTTTGTACAAATGTACTGCTTGCCTCTCCATTCTGAAGGAAAACAGCCCTGAGTGCTAACTGGAAGGACAGATCATGAAGCTGAGGCTCCAATACTTTGGCCACCTCATGAGAAGAGAAGACTCCCTGGAAAAGACCCTGATGTTGGGAAAGATGGAGGGCACAAGGAGAAGGGAACGACAGAGGACGAGATGGTTGGACAGTGTTCTTGAAGCTACCAGCATGAGTTTGACTAAACTGCAGGAGGCAGTGGAAGACAGGAGTGCCTGGCGTGCTCTGGTCCATGGGGTCACGAAGAGTCGGACACGACTAAACGACTAAACAACAACAACAACTGCTTGCCTTAGTCATGGGATCAGCATGTCTTTTTTTAAAAAAACCTTCACTAATTCTTAATTACCTATGCTTTCTTCTCATCTTTCTCTCCAAGAAAGCCTAAAAGCACAACCCTGTATCTACTAAGAAGCATGGAGTTCAATGGGAATTTATTCCCAGGTAAACTTACATAGAATTGCAGCCTGATCTTTCTCCAGAAAGTACAGCACTAATGTTCAATAGTTTCAGGTTGCTAATCTCTCCATGTGAAAGATGGTAATGACAATTTCACACCTGGATTTTCTGGGTTTACTCTTTGGATTTCCAAGGTAGCCCACTGAGCTGGGACTGTGGCTCAGTGCTAAAACATGTGCTTTGCATGCAGAAGGTCCCAGGTTCAAAATCCCTGGCATCTCCTGGTAGGGCTGCAAATATCTCTTATTTGAAACCCTGGGGAGCTGCTGCCAGAGAGTGCATACAGTCCTGAGCTAGAAAGGCCAATGGTCCAAGTTGATATAAGAGAGTTTCCCATGTCCCTACGTACCTATGACTTGCCTGTGATCTGGCACATATTAAAGATGGGGCAACAAACGCCAGAGAAAAGCTGACATTTCAAATAAGTTATGAAACCAGGCTGGTGATTATACATTAAATTAGAAAATTGCATATCTACACAGCAGACGTAACTTCAAAGTTCTGGATGAAAATGGTTTCTTATTAGCATTTAAGGGCGGGGGGAATTATCCCGTATTATCACAGTCAGGGGCTGAAACCAAAGTCTTTTAATAAGCACCTAGTCACTGCAGGTCAGGCTCCTAACAGTGTCCTTAATTGGAATATAGTAAGCCTTACAGATGAAAAGACTAGAGATGGAGAGAGTAACATTTTTGCTCCTTCTGTCACATTAGCCAAAACACTGGAAAATGAAGAAATCTTCCTCTGAATTCCAGTATGGTTTTGTTTAGTTTCCAAACACACAAAGTAAAAGTACCTGAGGCGGGAATAGCCCTGCCTAAAGGTAAATAAAGGCTGGTCAGTCCATTGGGGACTGAATGTGCAAACTGTTAGCATTCATTACCTTTAGAAAAGCTAGCTTTCCCCTGGTATTCTCTAGCAAGGCTGGGACCAAGACATTTTGCCGCCTGAGGGGAAGCAGCAAATGATGCTCCTTCTCCCTACACTGAAAGTGCTTAAGGCCCAAGGATGATACAATTACAGTGCTGTGGGGAGACAATGCCACAAGCACCTCCCCCCCCCAATTGCATTGCAAAGAACGATTTAACCATTTGCTGCCCTTTCATAGCACTCAAAACCAGCCACCTGAGATAGCCTCTTCAATCTGCCTTAACAGTAGGACCGGCCCAAAGTCTTGGCACATTTCCCCATGTGAGCTTTGCCATTATGATTCTTTGTAAATGCGCCTGCTACTCATCCAGTTTGGTGCATTATTGGAGCATTTTGGAATCTCTCTCTGACTGCTCTGTACAATGAGGTAAGTGAATATCAGTTCAAAGGTGACCTTCTTTTACATGAGGGGGGATGACCATCAAGTATCATCACTCAATGATTCTTACCAGTTCTTGCAATTCTTACCACCCACATCTTCCCAAGCAGAAATTCTGACCAACCATGAGAAAGGGCCATAGCTCAGCAGTAGAGTTTGCATGCAGAAGGTCCCGGGTTCATTCCCTGGTATCTACAGGTAGGGCTGGGAGATACTCCTGTCTGAAGCCCTGTGAAGCCACTGTCAGTCAATGTAAAAGGTAAAGGGACCCCTGACCATTAGGTCCAGTCGTGACCAACACTGGGGCTGCAGCGCTCATCTCACTTTATTGGCTGAGGGAGCCGGCGTACAGCTTCCGGGTCATGTGGCCAGCATGACTAAGCCGCTTCTGGTGAACCAGAGCAGCGCACGGAAACGCCATTTACCTTCCCGCCAGAGCGGTACCTATTTATCTACTTGTACTTTGACATGCTTTCAAACTGCTAGGTGGGCAGGAGCTGGGACCGAGCAACGGGAGCTCACCCCGTTGCGGGGATTCAAACCGCCAACCTTCTGATCGGCAAGCCCTAGGCTCTGTGGTTTAAAACCCACAGCGCCACCCGCGTCCCCGTCAGTCAATGTAAATTGTAGACAATACTGAGCAATATAGACCAATGGTTTGACTCAGTATAAGGTAGCTTCCAATGTTCCTGTGTTCCCTCATCCACTCAAGTGCTACTTTCCCTCCCTGCTCACCCCTCACTCCAACCCACAAAAGAAAGAAGATATGTCAAAAGCACGGGCTTGGCACGTTACCACATTGTCAGTATGCCTCTCCTGAAGTGTTATTGTTTCTTAATTGGGAGGCTTTGGACTGCATCCAATGAACTACCATTAAATTGTTTCCTGAGAACTTTCGTCATTTGCATGCTTCCTGAGAACATTATTCATAAAGCGCAGAAAAGTGCCAACCTGATTCTCCATTTTCTTCCCAGATGGCAGCTGCTCTTCTGATGGAGCTGGCGCTGCACATCACTGTGTTTATTTCTGTTGAACTGAAAAGCAGATCTCCTAAGCTCTTGTGATGCTTCAAAATATCATATCCGAATGATTGTCTAGTTATGCAGATTGTGTCCTAAGACTTTTCATTGTCAGATTCTTGGCATTAGTGTGTAATAGAAAGGAATCATCTGTCCTGGGGGGGGGGGGAGCAGATGACAGACTAACTGTAACGTCAATGCATATGGCCTGCTTTCTTCAAAAAAAGAACTACTCATAGCAGTTTCTTAGTCCTGGTAAGAAAATAATCCCATCTTGCATTGAATGATCACACAAAAAAATGACCTACAGATTAAAGAGGGGTCAACTAAAGCAGAGGTAGCCCTTCAAAGATTATGAACTACAAATCCCATCTTCCCCAGCCAGCAAGGACAGTCAGGAATTATGGGAATTGTAGTTCACAGCATCTGAAGATCACCACACTGGTTTATTCTTTTAGCTCAGGGATAGCCAAACACATCTCTCTAGAAGCGATTCAAAAAAGAACATAAGAGAGGTCTTCCAGTCACCAGTAATAGTCATACAGCGCTGTCTTTAGCATATGAGCCACCGGAGTGCAAAGATCCGCCCAGCGCCTCCAAATTTAGTTTAGCCCTCAAATTAACACCACCACACATAAACTTGTAAGTATTGTTTAGGCACCTACTTAGGAGAAACATCAGTCATGTCAAAGGTGCCACTGACCCCGCTGCTGCAGAGCAGCTCTGTACAACACGTAACATAATATTTTGATGTAAGAGTTAATTTTGCATGCACGGCACCGTTGAGAATGACAAGCGCCACCGCTGACACGGCGTGTCTTTGGTAAATGAGTGCACAAACTTGAAAGTCGTTTAGTGAAACAGTAGGTATACATTTCGGTAATACCTAGGTATATATGTATTCTGTTTTTCTAGCTTGATCAAAATTATTTATTATTTCATAACAGGTAGATAGTTAAGAGCTTAGGCATCTTCAGCGGCAGGCACCAGGCGCCCCCCAGAATTCACCGCCTGGGTGCCCTGCACCCCTTGCAGCCCTGGGTAAAGATGGCCCTGTAGTCATACTTAGTCCAGAGGTCTATTTCATTGTTTCTAACAACAGATATTCAATGAGTAGAAGTTCTACTGAGTAGAACCAATTCTGAGGCAGAATCGTGTTTACAATAGAAAATGAACGTAATTGTGCACCTTCCTCAAATAGATGACATTTCCCAAACCCTACCCAGTTTCCAGCCTTTGCCTTGTGCCTTCTTTCCCAGTAACAAAAGGTGTTCATTCCATATCTCATTCCTTTTCTATGTTAAGGGAAATCCTTTTGATTTCCAAACAGGCCTTTACATAAAATGGCTGCCTACCATGCAGACTCAGGTATCCCTGACACAAATGTATTCCAACATTATTTTTTGCAACAACACAAAAACTATGCTCTATTTGATTCTCTTTTGAAATTGCAGCATAATCAGCCTAGATTTTTTTTTTTATCAGTTGACAGCCACAGATTTGCATAATAATAGTCTCCCCACATTAATAATTCTGGATCATAATAGAATCATTACCTGAGCCCTCAGATGGGCAGTTCTGAAATGCTCTGTCGCTGTAATCTCACACTGTTAAAGCATTGTAACCACGGTGTAATAGGATTCCCAAGCATTTGCATCCAAATTAGCCTCATAAAAAACCCGTCATTCATCAGGGCATTAACATCTCTGTAGACTTCCATGAAATACCGCTGCCCCTGGTAGCCAACACCAAAGCAATTTTCTAATTTTGTTGCTTCACAATGGAGTTCATTTTCTATCAAAAGTGTCTGCCATCATCTTACCCATAACTCTGCATAAGGTGATGGGAAAGTAATGATGTCTCTGACTCAAGGGGACTAGCAACTTCAGATGAAGGAAATGTACAAGCTCACTTTGGCACGAACCCTGCTTGTTGTAATTTCAAATTCAAAATCCAGCATGGCTTCTTTCTGTCATCTGTTTTGCCACACGCCCTACAATAACCAACCAATTTGTTTTAAAAGAACACATCTGTGTGATGTTTGGGTCAAAAGAGTGGATAAAAATAATTTTCAATTTTTAAAGAAGTTTATGAGTGGAATATAACCATATTTCCTAATGCCATGGTTCCAAGTGGATAAAAACACAAGATCCTGAATACTTTATGATGGCATCTGGAACAGCACCCAAAATGGCATATGGGGAATGTCTTAAGGGCTGCACTTTGATGGAGATCACCCAATTAGAGAATTTCACAAGTTGAAAGCACATGTCTGAAAAACTAGGCTGCTTTCCTTTCACAAAATTAAATTTGCTGCAAAATAGAGGCTTAATCAGAGGCTAACAGACTCTGGACAAAATCCTCAAACTTCTGTGACAATCCATTCATATTCCAAGTGATGGAGGAAAAAGTTAGTACAGCATTAGCTCCAGATTCTGGAACACCCTCAGGCAAGATACCTTCCATCGACCCTCCTCCATCACCAAGACAAGTCCAGGGAGCTTCTGGCAGTGAGCTCCCTGGTGGAATATGGGCACTCAGCTGGTGCCTGGCCATGTCAAGCCTTTATGCCATCCCTGCAGGGATCCACAAGGAAGAGTCTGAGCCCAACCATGTGGCTAAGATAACTACTAGGCATTGGTACCCACTCTTGCTTTCAAGGGCAGATCAAAGTGGAAAGGGTGGAAACAGGCCTGTAAGGTTCTTCAGTTACATGCTGAAGCATGTTTACTCAGAGCCAAGTCCCACTGAATTCAAGCAAGCAAGTGTGCAGAGGATTTCAGCCTAAGTGTCCTGGCTCCCACTCTTAGTACGCAGACTCTCAGCCCAGGGATTCTTGAAGGCTTCGCTCCACAAGCCAGTACATGGTTTAAACACAGATCAAGTTATGGGTTCTGCAGTTCAGAAGCAGAGCTCTACGGAACAAAAGTGCAAGCTAAGATGTTGTCTCAACACCTGACGTGCCCCCTTCACTCTCCTTCTGAAGAGTAGGGTGGGCACAGTTATTTGTACAGTTTTCGTCCCAAGTGATGGGAGTGGGCATTCCTGAAAGTGGGCTGGGTCTGCCTGCACCAGCACATCCAACAGAGCTTCCTTGGAGATGGGCCCTCAGTCTGCTAGGTCAGCTCACTGTCCAATTCAGGTTCACACACTTTCCCAGTTGCCAGGGCTACCTCACTCTGAGGAGGCAGGGCGATGGCCAGTTCACTTGGCTATCCCTCCTCTTTAGGATGTCCACAAGTGGGGCTTTAAGTCTTCCTGTTCCTTACCATCTGCTGAAAGATCTTTCCAGCACTGCCCTTGCCCCCTTGATGCCACAAGACCCATGGCACTAAGCCAAAGGATGCTGCATAAATTACACAAGGAAAGGGACTTGGGGAATAAAAAAAGGTTGCCAAAACAGACAATTGTTTGGTCAGTCATTTGTCACCCTCCAAAATCATCAAAAGGCAGAAAGGCATTGCACTGATGTTCTGTCACAATGTGAGCCGTTCATTGATTGAGATCAGGGCCTCCCAAGCTGAGTAAGGCTGAGGAGAAGTGCATGCTGTGGGTTAGAAAGAAGGCAGAGAGAACACAAACTCCATCTGCAGAGAGTCACTGCAGTAAGGAGGAGGCTAAGATATCCGCAGTAGGATAGATTTATACATCGATTTGAACCAACCAGCCGAAGTTACAGCTACATTTACCTAATATAAAATCACAACCAACACTACAATCAATGCACATCTTTCTTCTGTCTGTATACTCGCGTGCTTTACTTGGGTGGGAAACTGACAAATGTAAAGAATGAGATCTATTTACTACATGTGATTTACTACAACAAAGACAGGCCAGCCAGGTTTGCAATATTTTCTTCTATTTCAAAAAATAAATATATTCTAGCATCCCTGTGATCCACCAATGTGTCTTGAATTTACAAATGAAGATTATATATTCAGGACCTTTAAACAACTGCACGGCTAATTTGTTTTAAGTATTGCAGATCAAGACCCAATTGTTCCGACATTTGTCTCTCATAGAGGTCAGCTAGATGCATCTGGGAAGCCTATCAGCCATCAGCAGGCACCAGTATGCTCACACCTGTTCTATGATCCCAGAACATGGTCTGAAATGCATATAATGTGGTAAACAATGCTGAAGTTAATGTATGGTCAGTGCTGAGAATGGAAACACACCTGGGATTCCTATGTATGCGGCATGAGTTCCTTGACAGATGGGATATAAAGACAGCAAAATAAATGTTATGTGGGGAGGAATTTCATCCACAAGCAGTGGTGCTGTTTTTTGTTTAGAGTGCCATTTAAATTTCATCTCCAGGCTTCCCGGCTTGTACAAAAACTAGTCTAGTTAAGGGCTAAGGAACCTGTGGACCTCCAGACACCATGGGACTCTAATTCCCATCTGTCTCAGCCAACATGGCCAATGGTCACAGATGATGGGAGTTGTAGAGGACGCCAGCCTTCCAGTCCTTGAACTAATGAACAGTGAGGGAGCGTTGCTTCTGTTCTCTACCTTACAAGGGATACATGGCGTCCCCATAAGCCCTGGCTTTGTCGTAGTCTCATTGCTGAGCAACAAGGTGCAGAGCACAGTGGAGAGGGAGGCCAGCCAACCTGAAGAGTCTCTGAGGTGTACTTGCCTGGAGGCAGAGTCATCATCCAAAGTCAGGTCCAGTCTTCTGGTTGGGTGAACAGTAATCCATGTGGTCAGATGGTCTAGGGGTCAGGGAATCCAATGATCATGTGGTCAAGGGTTAAGACGAGCAGGAAGCAGCAAGTTAGGGCCAGGAACTACAAGCGTTGTTACCAGCACTTGACTGCTGCTGGAAGCTCTGCTTAAGAAGACTGAAGCCAGGTGATTGTCATCAGCGCCTTCTCCTCTGTGTCCTTGTAGGGTGATCAGATGCACGTGGAGTCACTCCACCTGCTCCTCCTTCAGGCTGCTGTTCAGCAGGGAAAGCTGTCTCCTGACTCATGACAGGTTTAAGATTTCAGAAGAGCGCCTATTATTTATTTGCTCCAGTATGCCTAGGAACTACTTGAATTCTTCAGTTTTCCACAGAATATTTTCCATTTCATGAGTTCATTTCTACACTAAATGGACATCAACAGCAAAATCAATATTAGGCAAGTTTGACAGTCTCAAGGTTTTTAGCTTTGTTTACCAAATACAAGTAAAGTGAACATGCCAAATTATATCGCTCTCTAGAACATCAGAAAAAAATCCTATGCAAACTGAACATTTTCTGAAGCAAATTTTCCAATTCAAATAAAACAACCACCCCATATCACTGCTTCCTCCATGACCTTTACTAGCAACATATTTTTCTCTTCTCCTGACCTATTCTTATTTTTTGTTTAAAACAAGTGGAGAAGTTCTGCAACATTTGAATGTTAAATCTGCTATGTGATTTTTAGCTGGTCTAGTATTCTGTAACAATCCCTGGTTGGAATCTTTTTACGCCTCTAACAATTCAGCACAGCTGCTTGCATTTTTTAAATATAGCATTGTTCCAAAGTTTTTTTGACTGGAACATCTGCATTGATTTCAGAAGAGGCAGGTGAAAATGAGTGGGGATCTTGTTCTTGTTTTTTCCTAAGGTAGGGCAGGGGAAAGTTTTTAAAAATTCAGAGGCAGGGATTTACTATTAAAAGTGGGTAGCAGCACCTCTCTTTTTTAAAAAAAAAACTTATCTCTTTTTCAGACATTCTCCTTGGCAGCCAGCCGAGACACCACATTTCCCCTCGATACCGCGCTTGGAATGACGCCATGCTATGATAGTTCTTTCAGGTGCATTGTGGGATAAGGGAGATAATGGAGCTTTGTTCCAAAAACACTGGCTGCTGTCTGGACAATGCTCTTGCCCTCACCTTTTACACTTAAGCCCCACACATGCACATGCCTGCAAAAGAATTAAATTTTCATCTGCCCCTCCCAAAGCATCTCATTGAAGAACACCCTCCAATTTTAGCAACCTGTGGGTGAGGCTGCAAAAGTAGGAAGGCACAAAAAAAGTGCACAAAATGTTTTTAAATCTTTGAATACAGGAATGCAGGCAGAAGCAACATGCCAGAGAATGGTTCCACTGCAGTCTATGACCTTTCATATCGCTCATCTCTTACTAGTCAACAACCTGTTTTGGGCTTTTTAACTGAGTATGGGACTGTGTTGCTATTGGTTTTTAAGACATCCCAGGCTTTTGATAAGTTTGCAACCAACTGTTTTCAGAAACATATCTAATGAGATCAGAGAGAATTATTCAGCCTTTATTTATTTTTTATATAGTTGAGCTGTAGCGAAAGGAAGTATATCAAATGTGTCATCTTCAAACTTATTGCTCTTTTCACTTTCTGGAAATAAAAGAAGACATAGATGATTCTTTCCTCAATGGTGGGTGGGTGGATGTGTGTGTGTGTGTGTGTGTGAGAGAGAGAGAGAGAGAGAGACCCCTTAAACTAAAAATAATGTAAGCAGCAACAAAAACAAAAGAAATTACAGTGAAAAAACAAGGGAATTCTGTTTGAGCAGACCAAGAGGCCATTTTAGTAGAACATCCAGCTTCCAACAGTGGACAAATATCAAAAGCAGGGCAGCAGGAAACAACGGAGCATGCCCTTTTTCATTGCCAGTATTATATAAACATTCGAACTAGGTTTATCCAACCTATCTTATATAAGTTTCCTGGGCATTCAGAACAACATAACATCTCCCTATTATTACAGGACAAAGCCCAGAAATCACATATTCAGTCACCAGATTTTGCACTGCCATGATAGATATTCAACGAAAAATGGTCTTTGCTACAATTCCATCCTAAACTGAAGGCCCATATTGTTAGATCCGCACTTCTGAAGCCCACCCCATATAGCTGTGTTAACCGATCTTTTAATTTTTCTTACAAATTTTTACTCACCCATTATCTATGCTTAATTAAGTATTTTATGTGTATGTTTAAACCTACATTTGGTTCTTGCTCCCATTTATTTAATAATTATTCGCTTAGATTCATACTGTTATGCTATTTATTTAGATGTTTTGCTTATGCTGGTCTATGACTGTAATAAAGACCTTGAACTTGATCACAAGCAGGTCACTGGGAACTACAAACAGGAAAGAAATTCATTTCAGTTCACATTTAAGGGTAAACTTGCCATACTCACACTTCCCCAACCAATGCGAGAACCAACACGTAGATATCCTTTGAAATTCGCACTTCTCTGAAGTTTGCAATGCAGTTCTCCAGCCAAGCAATGGGGAGGGAAACCATATACTAGGTTGGATTTAAATGCACATATTAATGAAGATAAGATAGAAAAATGAATGGGATTAGGGGGAATGGCTTCTCAAAGATTTGCATGTTAGAAAAAAGAAATTACACCAAAATGCTCGTGAATTTTCATGAAAACTAAAACACAAGGCTGACCTGGGAATGTGGAGAACTGAACTGAAGAACTGAGAAGTGAGAAAGTAAAATCGACCTATTCACCCAACCCTACCAGCTACTGGGTTTTACAAAAATAATAATCAGAAGTTAAAATGCATTTGTGCTAAACTTATAATATAAGATAAAGCTATTTCCTTGGAATAGTGGGGACATAAGCACATAAATAAATGCAGCATGCAACACCTCCCAGTTGGGCTGTGGTGTTTACATGTTGTAAAGACACCTGCCAGCACAGCGTCCCTACGTCAGAAAGTTACCCACGTTCCTGTTTTTGTTTATCATTTCGCTTCCAATTGGGCATACTCAAACCCAACCCAAATGGCAGCTCTGATGTCAGATGTTAAGATGCTTTACTGCCTTTGCATCACCTGCATATTGCATGGCAATGATTCCTGAGCATGAAAGGCCATTGGTTCTTTCTTTATCTCCCCTGCTCCATCCACCTCCTAACGGTGGTGCTGAAGACTGAGCTGCAAAAGAAGCTGAACCGTGGATTCCCCAAAGTAAGTCAGTGGAACCACCAGGCGTCCCACTAGGAACCACCTTTGTTGGGGAATTGCTGGTAACTATTTGTCCCTGTGCCTGGCGATCGATCTGAAAGAAATATATTTATATATCAAAAGCCTCAGCAAGGTCTACTATGTTCATATGCTGAGAAGGAGAAAGAGTCTGCAATATTTTACTTCCCAAGCAGGGTCAAGGTCAGCTTCATTAAGTGGGCATTATCATTCGCAGCACACTTTCAGATTCTCCATTAATATCATGAGCTCATAAAGCACAAGGTGTTTAGTCTTCCACACAATATCATGCAAAATAACACAAATAGCGTATTACCTGGGTGATGAGCATAAACCTGAAATGGACCCCCGGCCTTTGCATGTTAAAACCAGAATGACAAGCCACCCTGGCAATCGGTGACGAATCGGCTCCTTGCAGTCTGAGAGTGCCACCTAGCGTTCACAAAGGAGTCCCATGGCTTTGACGTGACTTTCAGTTTCAGATCCCTCCGTAGGTTCGTCACTCTTCTTTCCAAAGGGGAAATCGCAATGATACCTTACTGTGCACAGACCTCTGCTTGCTAGGGTGGGTTTCCCAACCTTTTAATGGGACGCAGCTTTTGCTGGAGTAAAATCAGGGACACACATTTCTTTGCTTGAACACACACACACACAAAAGGATTTCGTTTGTTTGCTTCCACACTTGTTTTAAGAGAGAAAGAAATAACCGTTCAGATTTGCGGGAATGAGAAGGCCTCCCTCTTGCATTTAGGCAACCCACCTCACTCTCCGCCCAGTGAATCAGAGCTCAGGGGTGGAGCCATGCTTTCAGGGCAAGCGCCATATTTCTGTGAACAACACCTGAACCTTTCAACAACTGCATCAGAGAATCCCAGCACATCCTTCTTCCTGCCCCTCTGGAAGTCATTACATAGTGGCAGAGTGCGCTGGGTGGTTCTATGGAGCAGATCAACTCCAAGGTTTGTATAGGGGTAGATAGCACCCAACTTTAGAGGCTTATTTTTTTTGCTTTCTTTCAAGGCACATTTCAGCTCCTCTCAAGGCACTCTAGCATAGGGATAGGGAAGCAGTGACACTCCAGAGGTCACTGGACTACAACTCCCATCATCCCTGACCACTGGCCATGCTGCTAGGGTGCTGATGGGAGTTGAAGTCCAACAGCATCTGGAGAGCCTTGAGCTCTTTCATCCCTCCCCTAAGAGTCATTCTGGTGCAGACCCTGAGAATCACTGCACTGTGGTTTAAGTGGCTCCCTTCTTAGCTTCCTCCCGGTGCACCAGGTGAAAAAAGATGCAGAAGAGACAAGCGTCACAAATAAAATAAAAAATCCATGCTCCTACACCTTGGAGAAATTCACTGAGTTAATTATTTGGCATCTGAATACGTGCTTCCTCTAGTTTATCCATTAACCCTGCTGCCTATCCATTTCATTGCATTGCTTCTCGAATTGCTTCGCCCCCCCCCCTCCATTCCCATCTTTCAAGACCACTGTCAGGAACATCTGCAAAGGTCTCTAATTTTAACACTGCTAGCAAGCAGAGATGAAATCTCCGACTGCAGAAAGCCGCCTTCGCTGCTTAAAACAGGCCCCGCAGCCCATTCTCAGAGGCAGATTGCTAGCGCAGAACACTGCCGTCTGTTTGATGGCAGCCGTCCCTCTTTGGAAACCAGCACTTTTAAATTTTGCAGATCTGAAATGCCAGCAGTCACTGGCCCCGCTATCACGAGCCCTTTGTACAGTACTTATAATTTCTTGCTCTCAGCGGTCAGTCTAATCAGCAAAGCTGGCTGCTCTGCGGCGATCGTGGCTCCCAGATTTCTGCAAAGACACAATGTGCTGAAGAGATTGCCGTTGATCTGGTGCTAGCAATGCAATTAGCAAGAGTTCCATTAGTATGCTTTTTATGGCAGGAAAACAGCATAAAAGTGAGGAAGCACCCCTGGCTTTAAGCACACCACTGTTTTTATTGTGACACCAGTAACACTGTGCCATCTGAACTGAGTTATAGGTGCTCCTTAAAAGGGCTTTCCATTAAACGCCTTCATCTCTGGGTGGAGAGGGGGAGGAGGTGGCAGGCAAAAGTGGTTCTTCAAGCAAAATGCCCAGGATCAAAACAGGCCTATCAGACTGCTAAGCAAACACACGCATTTGGATCACCAATGTTAATACAGTAGCCTGAATACACATACACGTACGCAGAAGAGAAAAGAGCACAACTGAGTCACTCTGATTCGCCCCAGTGAAAGTATCAACACAATTGCATTCCTTAAATAAGCCTGGAAGTTTGTAGTTTTGTCAAGATGCTGAGAATGATTTGTTGCTAGAGGTCCAGACCCTTTCGTAGCATTGCATGCTCCACAGTTTCTTAAGAGCCATGACTGTAAAGCAGGATAGAAATGGGAAGAAATCTGTACGGCAGGCCTGTAGTTTCCTCCTTAGTCTCATTTCACATGGGGAGTGTGCGTACAAAGCTTGCCCTGGTCATTTCGAGCCAATAGTTTGCAGGTCAGCCGCTGCCAGGCGAGTGCAACATCTTGCTGCAGCATGAGAAATCCTCTGCTCTCCTTCCCCCACCTCCACCCCCCACAGCAGTAGACAAAACCCTCCACTCCCAACAGCAAGAACCTGCACGGATCTCATACCACTCAAAAGGAAAGAGCAGCCAAACAACAAAGCTCTTCCCAAAAAGAAGTCAGAGGGAGCAAAAGCAGAACCTTCCATGCTAACACAAGCTGAGCTTTTTACTGTGAGCCACACATAGGCAGTCATTGAATCAGGCCAATTGGAGAATGCAAAAAGACAGCAAACCTATGATTTACTCAACTTTTAAACCACTCACTTGCTTGTCTCCAAAGTCGTCTGCCCATATCATAAGATCTTCGACAGAGGCCCTTCTTCAGATGCCCCTGCCATCAGAACAGGTAGCTAGCAACAGGGGGGACAGCCTTCTCGGTGGTGGCACCCTAAAGGTAGAAATCTCTCCCGGGAGATGCTCACTTAGCACCTACTGTGATGTCACTTTGGCATCTAGAGAAGCTTCTCTTTTCTTCCCAGACTTTGACCTATTTTATCTTTGCTGATCACTTTTATGCTCACTACCTCTCTGCCGCTCTTTTAACTTGGGTTTCCATGTCTTTGTTTCGTTGAATGCCACACTGAGAAATACTGAAGGACAAGGCACAAAGCCTTCAAAGACATAATAACAACCCTACTGATACAGTGGTACCTCGGGTTACAGACGCTTCAGGTTACAGATGCTTCAGGTTACAGACTCCGCTAACCCAGAAATAGTACCTCGGGTTAAGA
Source organism: Podarcis liolepis (assembly GCF_965112155.1). Taxonomy (NCBI): domain Eukaryota; kingdom Metazoa; phylum Chordata; class Lepidosauria; order Squamata; family Lacertidae; genus Podarcis; species Podarcis liolepis. The sequence goes on along the minus strand of NC_139556.1, from coordinate 35,503,080 downwards.
ACTTTGCTTCAGGATGAGAACAGAAATCGTGCAGCGGCAGCAGGAGGCCCCATTAGCTAAAGTGGTACCTCAGGTTAAGAACAGTTTCAGGTTAAGAATGGACCTCCAGAACAAATTAAGTTCTCAACCTGAGGTACCACTGTACTGGCTGCAATCCATCCTCTTGCATGTATTTCTTAGATTCCTTTTCTCACAGGCCTGTGGCTTCCCTTCACATACATGGACACCAAGTTTTGCCTACTTTAGTAATTTGCTCACATTTCATACCTGCTATTTGCTAAAGGAAAAACAAAGTGATTCCTACATCTCTGGACCACTCAGCACTTTGTGTATCAGCTGCTGCACCAAAAGCATACTGCTAGTGAACTCAAAAAATGGTGCATGGACTTCTATGTGCATATACCCTGAAAAAGGAGCTGAGGACCTTCTGGCTGGCTGAATTTACCACGCAAATTACACTTTTTGCATGTGCACACACCAGCCTTACAAACCATGAATCCTAACACAGTCAGCAGAATATGCTGACTTTCTACGTTAAAGAAGAGAAAGTGCTGGAGTACCCAGAGGAGCAAAAATTGCCTGGGGTCCTAAAAATGTTATTTCAAAGGCATCGCTGCTGGTGCACCCATACAAATACCAATTGATTGCCCTTTAAAGAACATTTTATTATCATAAATCTGAGCATTTTGGGGAGGGGAGATTTTTTAGCAAGAATTTGCATCACTTGTAAGCGCTATAGAATGTGACCTCGGGCTCTAAAAAACAGATGGCAAACAAAAATAGCAGCAACTGTTCTATTTGTTATTTAATCTTCTAGTTTTCTTTAGGAGGCTGTTGCAAAGTGGGAGCGTCTGGCGCTGGTAGCAACAGACAGGTAGCAAGAGCACATGGAAACGCCGTTTACCTTCCTGCCGCAGCGAGATGAGTGCCGCACCCCATAGTTGCCTTTGACTGGACTTAACCGCCCAGGGGTCCTTTACTTTACCTTACCTAGACAGGTAGCAGAGCATGGCAGGCCTCAAGGAGATATTACCCTGCAACTGAACACATGCAGAGCTGGTTCGAGTGAAGAGTTGTTGTAGCAGAACATCTGCATATTAAACCAGCGCTATCATTTCACTGCTGTGTGCTGAGACTCCAACTGCCCAATCTATCCGATTTCCTCATCTCACTTACAGTACAGTAAAATTGCCAGCTGGCTGATTTAAAATTTTTATTCTTTTTTGTGTTTCAGCTGTCTCTTCTTTTTCGTAAGGGGGAAAAAATCAGCCTTGATGTTAGTCACTTTTACATTCACTTACTTCTAAACGGAAGAACAAAAAGGTTGTGCTTAGTTTTACAGCCTCAGAAAGGTAAGAACCCAGAGTTAAGAGAATGGTAGCAATTGGCTGCAGTGAGCACCTGCTGCCTTTTCCACACTCAACCCAAAACACCAAAGGCGCCTTCTCCTATTACATTTCTGGTGTGCAAATTGACTTTTTTTCCCTGTGCCACTTTGGGGAGTATGAGAAGCTCAGATCTCTTGAGAGAAGTCTATTGCACACAGCTTGTCCCCATCCCAGTTTTTGATGTATGGCTGTTATGTAGCCCATCCCACACCGAGACGGCTCATTTTATGCAAAGAGTGTGAAAAGGAGTCACACTGCAGCACTCCACCTGCCATACACCAGGAATGGGGAACCCGTGGCCCTCCAGATGTTGTCAAGGTCCAGCCCCCAGCATCCCCTATGACCAGAAATGATGGGAGTTAAGAAATGACCAGAAATGTAGTTCAGCAACAACTGGAAGCATAGCACAGGGAGGGACCACAGCTGGTACATGTCATGCTTTGCATGCAGAAGGTCCCAAGTTAAGGCCCTGATATCTCCAGGTTAAAGGATCTCAATGACATGATGAGAAAGAAGCTTGTTCCCTAGACCCTTAAGAGCCTCTGCCCAGGGTTTCCCAAAATTGGGTCTCCAGCTGTTTTTCACTACACTTCTGATCATCCCTGACCAGTGGTCCTGCTAGCTAGAAATGATGGGAGTTGTAGTCCAAAAACAGCTAGAGACCCAAGATTAGGAAACCCTGAAGTCTAATTCAGTACTTGGCTAGGACAAAAGAGACAATACTAATTTGCCAGACATCTATCCATATACATTAGCCTATGCAAATGTTATGCAAATGTGTGCCACAGCCCTGTGCCCAGCAATGTCCCTGAATCACAGCATTTATTAATGTGATGGCACATTACTGGTGTGGCATAGGGAAGTCTAGTGCAGGGATAGCCAATATGGTGCTCCCCCAAGATGCTGTTGAACTACAGCTCCAATCAGCCCAAGCCAGCATGGTCAATGTTCAAGGAAGATTGGAGATGTGGTCCCTCAGCATCTGGCTATTCCTGCTCTTGGGGAGCCTTAGAACAGAAAGTCCTTACATGGAACAGCAAACTTCTTGCTCCTTACTGAAAATAGCTCACCTATGAAAGAAACTAATATTGCTACTGTTTGCTCCTTTCATGGACAAATTAAGTATCAGCAAGCAGTAGTTCTCAATGCACGTTATCCGTTCCAGCCTGTACAAGATGCAACTTTCTCCTCTGTTCTTCACCAAGCCACTGAATTATTAAATTCATGAGGGCTAAAGCTAAGCCAGAGCTACTGATCGGTGAAATTGGGTGCAACTGGGTGTAAGCATGCAATGTAAAGAGCTACAGCAAATGGCAACATTGCTCAAAACTGGTAGGATTCTGCTGTGAAAACATTACCCATTGACACACGCTCAGATGCATCAAGCTCAAGGGTAGAGCCTATTTTGGGAACATTGTAAAATGTGTGCAAGACATTGAGCAAAGCGATGTATGAGAGGGTTAAAAAAAAACCCATTCAGAGAATCTCTGACACTCATCTTTCTTTCTTTCTTAATCACATTCTCAAAATTTCATAGAATCATAGAATTGTAAAGTTAGAAGGGACCCCAAGGGTCTTCTAGTCCCATGTAATTTATTGGGATTATTTTTTGTTGGTTCTCAGACAACATTGTTAAATCATGTCTTTTTAAGCCCACCAACATTATGCACTGAAAAATGTGGGCTAAAGAAATGATTAAATATTACATTGTAACACCCTGTAAGCAAATCAACATGAACAGTCAATAAAGACCAGTCAATTCTAATTTCTGTGTCAGATTTGTGGAAGCAAATCAAGATGAATGCTCAGTAAACAGGTCATCTGGAGGAACCCTTCATGACATCAGAGCAAGCAAGCCACTGGTGGACCATGGCAAATTGCCATGACCAGGATATATATTGTAACAACCAGTGCTTTTTTTCTTAAAAAAAGTTTAGGGGTACTCTCATTTTGACTCAAGAAAACCACCATTTTATAGTTCAAATCGGGGAAAATAAAAAGTACAAAGAACATGCATTACCTCACGGTGATGAAAAATAGTAATTTTCCTACTCATATTGAAATACTGCCCCTCAATGAGGCCAAACTTTCATTAGTAAAACACCACACATCCACATTCCACACTGCTTCACACATTAAATGCTCACTTCCGTCTGAGACTCAGGAAACACCGTGACAGGAAATGAGGCCGTCATCAGGGATAGCAAGAGAACTGATCATTCACCGTGCTATTCAATGGAACTGATGATTCACCATGCTAAAGAAGAAACTAATTTTTTTTAAAAAAAGTTTCTTCTCCCGTTAAATTCACAAAATGTTTATGGGTATGTATACCACTGCGTACCCCCAGAAAGAAGCACTGGTAACAACAAACATTACCCACCAAGAAACAGACGGGGAGGGGCTATCAACTACAAGAGAGCAAAGACTTTTTAATAATGGTGATAACAATGACAAGAACAACATGAACAACCTGAAATATCAACCTCAGCCAAAATTCGATGTGGCTTTTTTCAGGGTGAGGGGGTAATAAAAAACAGAAAAGGGATTTTGTTGTTCTGACAAAAGAGATAACGACACGCAAGTTAGATCTTCTGTTCTATAAAATAATAGTTTGTTCTGGCTTCTCTCTGTGGGATTCTGTAAGCCTTTTAAATAATGAAAAACTAACGGTAAAAAGGACCTCAAAAATAACATACTTCACAAAGAACTGTCTTAACAATTCCAACTGTCTAGAAATACGCCAGCATTCATTTTCAGAGCTGCACCATTATTATTATTGTTGTTGTTGTTGTTGTTGTTGTTGTTGTTGTTGTTGTTGTTGTATCACACTTAGTATTATTTACTGAGTAATCTTTTGTGCCCTGAGAACCTTTTTTTACAAACTGAAGGACATTCCCTTAAGTTGTTTCATCACAAGACTGGTCAGATTGAACAATGTTTTCAGCTTTGTAGGAGAGAGAGAGAGAGAGAGTTCTTTTTGTGTGTCTTAGGAGTGGCTGATCTTTTCTGACCAGACAGCTGCATTCAACCTTAATCGCTCCTCCGGGGGCCATGTGACAGTAGCGGGTGGACAAAAGTAAGTTTGGTCATCTACACACTCATCAACACATACTCAGAGGTCACACACAGACCCCCTTCTCAGCTGATCTGAGGAGGGGGTTTATTAGCCCTTCTTTGTCCCTCAGATAGGTGAGAAAGGCCCATTTGCATTCCGTTCAGGGTGCTGAGGTAGCTGGAGAACTTGAAACCTCTCTGCCTGCTCTGGTGCCATGACCACCTCGATTATCTATTTCTTTTTGCCTCTGCTACCAAAATAGGTGAAGCCAGAAAAATATTCTTGGAGGCCATCTCAGGTCCCCAGGTAGGAGGTTTCCCTGCCCTAGTCTAGGTGAAGGGCTCACTCCTGGATAGAATAACTGATCCTTACTATAAAAGGGTACTTACTCCAAGAAGATGCCTTGCAGATGGAAGAAGCTTCAGCTCACACCTTTTGCCATATAAAATACCTTTTGCCTGGCAAAGGCAATATAGCCTAAAAGAGACCACAGCCACTATTGTACATGCATTTCAAATCAGGTGTAGAGTATTTATTCCACCTACACTCTCAGTCATTTTATCTGTATTGCCATTCCAGAAATGTCAAGTCCTAGAGGAAAAGCACCACAACCTCTTTGTCATTTAATAGTTCTGTAGAACAGTCGTCCCTCTACGAGACAGCAGCCAACATAATAATAACAATGAGTGAATGGCAAGGAGTTTTCTGCTTATTTTATGACATTTCTGGAGCAAACAATGAAGCAAGACCAAGACAAAATATTCATGGGGGAAATCTTATTAAAGTTGTGATGGGATAATTCCCTGCAACTCCTTTCACCATAAAAGCCAATTTAGCTTGAACAGCTAAATCAATGTTAGCCCATTAGCTGCCAAAATGGCAACACATTGGGTCAAGTTACACAGCGCATGGGCTGGGAAGTTGGGAGTCCAGGTGCATCTGGGGACCACAACTCCCATCAGCCCCAGCCAGCATGCCTGATTGTCACAGCTGCTGGGAGTTGTAGTCCAACAATATCTGGGGGTCTGCAGCTTTCCCACTCTTGTATTAGAGTTTCCAGACTCAGAGATTGACCTGGATCATGTGAACTTTGGAGAGCAAGCCTTGATGGCTCTTGCATGCCTCTATACCATGGCATACCCTCCAAGTGTCCCGATTTTCCAGGGACAATACAGGAATTACAGAAGCCATCCTGGTTTCTGATTTGATCCCGTAATGTCCCAGTTTTCCTTTTTATCCCTCTCTCTCCACGTATTAGAGAGCAATTAAAAGCGGTGGGTGCAAAAATGGAGTCCTGTTTTTATGAAAATAGCAGGGAGAAGAGAATGCTACATGCTATCTGTTTATATACAGTGGTGCCCCGCAAGACGAATGCCTCGCAAGACGAAAAACTTGCTAGACGAAAGAGTTTTCCGTTTTTTGAGTCGTTCCGCAAGACGAATTTCCCTATGGGCTTGCTTTGCAAGACGAAATGTCTTGCGAGTTCTTGTGAGTTTGTTTCCTTTTTCTTAAAGCCACTAAGCCGTTAATAGCCACTAAGCCACTAAGCCGCTAATAGCCACTAAGCCGCTAAGCCGCTAATAGCTGTGCTTCGCAAGACGAAAAAACCGCAAGACGAAGAGACTCGCGGAATGGATTAATTTCGTCTTCCGAGGCACCACTGTAAATGTAAGAGAGAAAGGAATCTCTGTTCTCTGACACTGTAGTCCTTAATATGTAGTCAAAGTGGCAACCCTGGTGCAAAAAAAGGGAGATGTCAACATGCTTGTGGGAATCCCAAGGTTCATAGCAGAAGAACAAAAAAAACTATTTAGGGGAGGAATGTAAGGGAGCATGCCCTGCCCTGCCCCCCAAATAGGGTCAATGAGAACTTTCCATGCTCAAATGGGTGCTGCATGTTGTCTGAGGGCAGGTCCACCCTCATCCAATAGACTTTTAAAGCAAATAACTTCCCCCAAGGGGACGCGGGTGGTGCTGTGGGTTAAACCACAGAGCCTAGGACTTGCCGATCTGAAGGTCAGCAGTTCGAATCCCTGCGACGGGGTGAGCTCACGTTGCTCGGTCCCTGCTCCTGCCAACCTAGCAGTTCGAAAGCACGTCAAAGTGCAAGTAGGTAAATAGGTACTGCTCCAGCAGGAAGGTAAACGGCATTTCCGTGTGCTGCTCTGGTTCGCCAGAAGCGGCTTAGTCATGCTGGCCACATGACCCGCAAGCTGTATGCCAGCTCCCTCGGCCACTAAAGCGAGATGAGCGCCACAACCCCAGAGTCGTTTGTGACTGGACCTAACAGCCAGGGGTCCCTTTACCTTTACTAACTTCCCCCAAAGAATCCTGGAACCTATAGTCTGTAAGGAGTACTGTGAATTGTAGCTCTGTGAAGGGGGAACTATAGTTCCCAGGATTCTTTGCGGGGAACCAAGTGCTTTAAAGATGCATTGGGTGTGCTTTAAATGTATGGTGTGGTTCTCTCCTTGACTGCCAGGGTAAATAAATAAATAGGAAGCTGAGGTTGGGAGAGGGAATGAAACAGAGCGGACTCCTGAAGAGCAACACTCCATGCTGCAACTTTCTGATTCAGGCTCTACTATTACCATGAAGGGGGACGCGGGTGGCGCTGTAGGTAAAAGCCTCAGCGCCTAGGGCTTGCCGATTGAAAGGTCGGCAGTTCGAATCCCCGCGGCGGGGTGCGCTCCCGTTGCTCGGTCCCAGCGCCTGCCAACCTAGCAGTTCGAAAGCACCCCCGGGTGCAAGTAGATAAATAGGGACCGCTTACTGGCGGGAAGGTAAACAGCATTTCCGTGTGCTGTGCTGGCTCGCCAGATGCGGCTTTGTCACGCTGGCCACGTGACCCGAAAGTGTCTCCGGACACCGCTGGCCCCCGGCCTCTTAAGTGAGATGGGCACACAACCCTAGAGTCGGACACGACTGGCCCGTACGGGCAGGGGTACCTTTTACCTTTATTACCATGAAAGAAGAGGGATTGTAAAGGGTTGGCACTAGGTGCATACTCCTATCTATATCCAGCACTTGGCTTGTGGATTAGAGTTGATGTTTTCAGGTGGATTTAACACAGTACCAAATTATCCTAACAACCGCAGATGTCCTAGTAGCAGGCGCGAGGAAGCCAAGAGCAGCTTCCACCAAGGCCGTGTCAAAGGGGCACAGCGGCAGATGCAGGGTCCTCAGCGCCAGCAGCGTCTCCTCCACCTTCTGTGAACCAGAGTCACTGGGGACAGCAATTAATCTTTCTGACCTGCAAAAGCAAGTGCTCTTCGCTGCGGTAATCCAGCATCTGACAAGGCACCTCTGTCTCAGCGCTGCCGGCTTGCAAAATACAAATAATCATCTGTGTTTGAAGGAAACAAACAAAAGCACAAAGATTATGGAAATCAGATTCAAGTCGCTTGGAATCCAGCCATTCGGTGAAACTGGTCATGCTCCATTGCACTCTTGCCACCATTACAGGGACTTCATAAAACACACATTAGAGTAGGTGCAGAGGATGACAGCTCTCTCTGTGTGTTTGTGTGTGCTGGTTAAGAACAATTTGTGATACTTTAACAATGCATATATCATTGCTATGGAAACGGAACAAATACCTTGGCAATATATTTAGCACCATGGTTCATCTGGACGGGAGTTAGCAAACCAGATACACTCAGAGGTTAAGATGACACTGCTATGTCCAAAAAACAATGCCAGCAATCCTTCTCAAACTTGCATTAATTACTTGAAGAGGGGGAGAGAATGATGTCGAAGTTAAAACAAGGGTGATTTTAAACAATGGAAAGAAAAGGCCTTGAATCTTCAGACAAGCTTTTCCTCCCCTTGCTTTGAGATACATGGCTTCCCTCCCCAACTATGTTATGCAGATTCCTGAAGCAGATGCTTCATGAGAAATTTAAGAAGCAAAGTACAAGACAGCCAAGTCTTCCCTTGGGGAATGCAGCACGTCGCTCTTCTGGGACAAGCTGTGTGAAGCTGACTCCTTTGGCATTTAAAGGTGCCATGAGCAGAGGGAAATGGTGCCTCCATCTGATTCACAGACTCCTTTTTTGTGCCTTTAAGTATAAATCCACCACTGTCTACTCCACTCAGGTTAACCTGGGTGTTATATTAATACATCCAAAGGTATCTGTACTCGCCATATATCACAAGAACAGGGGTTGAATTTTCTGCCTTAAAAAAGAAAAAACCTGAATGCATCTATGCAGGAGGGTCTGTCCATTTCCTCACAGCAGCAGTGCTGGGGGGGAAGTGGGTGTTTGGGAAAGGGTTATAATTCAGCAGCAGAGCACATACTCTGCATGTAAAATATCCCAGATTCAGCTCCTGGCACTTCCAGATAGGGGCCAGTAGTATCCAATTTTCTATGCAGGGGAAATGTTTTATACAGAGAGAGATCACACTTAAATCAAAGCGATGGAACCAAAAATACCTCAATAAGAACTAAGCCTTGAGAGGTAAGGTTTCTATCTATTCTTTTTTTTTAGCATTCTTCATATTTATATATATATATAACAACTTCAACAAAACAAATTACCAATCCAAATAATCAGTTACATTATTTTTTCCCCTTTTTATCCCCATTTCCCCATCCCTCCCTTTCCCTCCTTCCCTCCCAAGATTTCCCTCAGCTCCCTTCTCTGATTTGTTTGCACTTGTTATTCTCTGCATGTTAAAAATTGTACATATCATTACCTTATCTGTCATATATTCTATTAATAAATTTGTCTATGTTTATTCAAAACCTGCCAAGGAGTCCAAGCCATTTTGTTGTTTTTTTAGATAATTTGTAAAAAGTTCCCAATCTTCTTTGAAGTCACGATTGTCCTTCTCACGTAATTTGTATGTCAGTTTGGCCAGTTCCACATAACTCATCAGTTTTTCTTGCCACTGTTCTTTCGTTGGGATTTCCTCATTCTTCCATCCTTGTGCTAAGAAGACTCTTGCCACTGTTGTAGCATATGTAAATAAGTTCTTTGTTTTTCAAGCACAGACCCCCCCAAGTTCACCGCTTAGCCCCTTGACTGCAGTGCTTCTCGCATCAACGCAGTCTTTTGCCAGCATTGGCTCTTCTTAAGATATGCCACCAAGAATCTGGACTCCTGTACTCAAGACTAGTGGCAGATTCAAAGCATGCTCCACAATGCACGAGGTTTCCACAATCCTCTCTGGGGAAGGAAGGTGATCTCTTAGAACTAGAGAGCTAGTATCCATTTCCCATATCCCTACAGCTAGCACTTATCAGGTCAATGTTCAAGATGGAAAAATAGCTTCCCTGAACTCTTCCTTCTGTTGTCCCTCATCTGTTCACTAGATAGTTGCCTTCTGGAACATACCACTGTCACCTATAAACTGGGTCTATATCCCTATACCCACCCTGAATCTAAAAATACACATATTGCTTCTATCAAGAAGTTATTACAACGGAACAATATTGGTTGATAGTTGGCCAATATAATGTTTAGCAAAAGTGGTCCAGCCTCGAGGTGTTTAAGACAATAATTCTGCACAGAATTCTGTATATATAGCGGGAGGTTAGGGGCTGATCACACTTGGGTGCCTTCACTTGTAATATTCTGGCTCTGTTCTCTCTTGTTACATTCCAAGATAAGAATTCCTTTCAAATTAAAACTTCCTGGCTTCAAAGACCTCAGTGGGGCTTTTAAAAAAAACCCTCTATCTTTCATATTAGCACATAAACTCAGTTCTTTTACTGCAGGTAATTATAGCTTCTGTGTCTTACTCTAAAGCCTGTTTGAAAACCTTCTCTTTCTTGGCATATTAGCCTTGTGGAGTCCCTGCCCATTCTTCAGCCTTTGTGTGTATCCCTGTGTGACCACGGGCAATGGCTTTCAACAACTGCTTCATGCTTTCAATATATAGCCCAACAAAAAGAGAGGGGAAGAACCTCTCATTGTGGCCTCTTACATTCTAAATCTACAAGTGTAGCAATGCTAAAAAGGAGTCAACTATCTTTCCTAATGCCCCCATGGAAATGAGGAGGGGGATTTGGAAATTTTCATGGGGGGGAAAGACAATGAAACAACACAACCAATGTTGTTTTGGCTTTTACTGTGCCAGCATTAACACAAACAATTGCTATCAGGCACACCACCCATTGTGACATTCACTGATTTCAACATCACCCTGAGTTTTTCCTAGTTTGCATCCTCTTCTTTGCAGAAGCACTGCTTCCTGGCTATATTACCTACTTTTCACCGATACACATGAGTTCGGTCTCTCCTTGTTTTGTCAAGCACTTTTGTATTTTTTTGCCTAGCAGGAATGTTAATCTACTGTTGCTACCTGAAAGTGCAACATTCATCTAAAGCTGAAAACCACAGAAGATAGAAGCAGGACTCAGATCTTGGAGACTCATCTTGTAAACCCACCTCTGTCCCAGTGGGGAACCTGGGGCAAGAAACCCACACTCCAGTCCCCCATCCACAGAATAGGAGTGGGGGGGGGGGACACTACAGCTCACCTCGACATTCTCCTCAGTGCTCAAGATGTCTCACTTTGCCTGAAGGTAAGATGTGTGAGGTAAGCTGTGTGAGGCAGATGAAGGTGATGAACTATATGGAACTGGCGGAAATGACTGGCAGAATCCGAGACCAGGGAGAAGAGTCGGTGGAAGAAGATTGGAAGAAATTTAAAGACTATCTACAGAAATACTGCAAAATTAATGAATGTTAGAATGATGTCAGAATGAAGTTAAGTGGTTTTAGCAGTAATGTTATAAAGGTGTATGTAAAAATGGATTGTTAACAGGTGAAAATCCAAAGTTATAAAAGGATTAAGACAAAAACAAAGAGGGAAAGGAATTGCTGAATTAACTAACAGAACTGGAATACAAAAAAGGGAGGTGTGAGGAGGTCAGGGAAGTAAGGAAATGAAATGTAAGGTATGGAAAGATTGATGTGTTTTTTAAGTGTTTTCTATCTTTTTTCTGTATTTTGTATTTTTTTCCTTTTTATTTTTTTCCCCTCTTTTTATTTATGTAATCTTTTTTTTGAAACTTTAATAAATATCATTTTTTAAAAAAAGATGTGTGAGGCAAATCACTAAAAGCCATAAATTACAAATCATAGTAGTAGTCATCGTAGTAAAATAATAACAATAAAATGCCACAAGAATGACTTGCCTAAATTCACACACACATCAGTTTCAGAGTTAGGGATAAAATAAGATGTGCCATTCCTCAGTCCTCTGTCTACTACGTGGCCTGGCTTCCATTTTGAAAACCCAATGTTTCGTGGAATTCAGTTTCCCTCACCCAATTAGTACTTATTTCCTTTTACAACGCTTCCTTTCACAACCATGCCTCTTGCTGCTATTACCTCTCCCTCTCTCTGGTGTCAGCTATCCCGGGCTATGTGCTTCTGGTTTTTAAAATATAATGGCTTCTTTGCACAGTTTCAGTTTCCACCTTCTTCTCCTACCTGCTTTATCTTTGTGGCTATTATTCAAGGCCACAAAACATTAGGGAGACGCTGGCAGTGAATCGGAGTGCCTGAGTGTTCAGCGAAGAAGGAAAATTTGTGAGGAGAGACCACTTAGGTATTGACCTTAGGTGACCTTGAGAGGCAGGATTTAGCAGCTTTATATGTATCTGGGACAGCATTATATCAGAAAATCCCTGCAGGTGTCACTCACTCACACCAGGGTCCTTACTGGTATATTACCTGCAGCTGTCAGAAAGAGGGTCTTGCATTTATGCTTAGCTTTGCACCATGAGTCCTTTGGCTTTATGGAGTTTGATTTATTCAGGGCAGACTGGCTCTACTGCTCCATCTTTATGAAAGCTTCAGGCTGAGGCCACAAAGGCTTCCAACTGTGATGTTGTCAATTTTGTTCCTCCAACAACAATAATAAGAGCTGGGAGGAGGTGAGATGGTATTTCTAAAATCTTGGATTTCCCCCAGATTTGGTTCAGAAGTTGTTTGGAGAAAAGAAGACAGATGAAGGAAAGTTTTGGGGGTTGTTTTGCTGGGTTGCTTTGTGTGGTTTTTTTAACATCCATCACCTTAACCAAGAATATCACATCCCTAAAGGCACAGAGCCTGCAAAGTTTCTCCTTCTTCAGTACTGACAAAAACTACAGAGATAAGTCCATTTTGTTTCAGGGTCAGATTCTGTATGAAAGTGTCTTTTTTAAAAGGTTGTGGGATATCAGAAGAGTTCAACACAAAATTCTGCTCTGTGCACAAAGGAGAGTTGCTCCGTATATATTTACAGGCACACAAATGCCTAAAATGATTGGAGGATAAGACTATCACAGCTAAAACTACTCACAATGACTATATTACCTCCAGTGCCAAGGGTAGATTGGGGAGGTGCAGGTTTCAAATGGGGAAGTACACTTGTGCAATGCTGTAGAGGTAAAGGTAAAGGGACCCCTGACCATTAGGTCCAGTCGTGACCGACTCTGGGGTTGCGGCGCTCATCTCGCTTTACTGGCCGAGGGAGCCGGCGTATAGCTTGCGGGTCATGTGGCCAGCTTGACTATGCCGCTTATGGCGAACCAGAGCAGTGCACAGAAACACTGTTTACCTTCCCGCCAGAGATTACCACCCCGTCGCGGGGATTCAAACTGCCGACCTTCTGATCGGCAAGTCCTAGGCTCTGTGGTTTAACTCACAGTGCCACCCGTGCCCCGCGCAATGCTGTACCACCATATATTTAAAGAATCCTGCAGTTTACCTCTCATAGAACTACAGTTCCCAGCACTCTTTACATACTGCAGTTCCTTGGATTCAGGGAGATGCTTTAAATGTGTTGTGTTGTGTAGCTGAGAGAGCTCATCCTGTCCCATGCACCCTGCACAAAAGTAATATTGTGCAAATTGAAAATGGTTCCCTTAAATCCCCCTGAATCCAAGACTTAGGGAAAGGCTGACTGCATGGTACTCGGTGTTGAAAGAAATGATTTTCAACAGATGCTCAAACACACAGTCTCCCTTTGATGACCTCAGAACCAGTTCAGATTAACAGCCTGTCTACGGCACCACAATCTTCTACACTAAGAGGCAGCATCACACAAGGGTGTTTCCTAGCAGCAAGAGCCTGGGAAATGCTATGGTCTCTCCCTGTATGTTTGCCAGTTCCGTAGGTCAAGCTATGTTCACTTGCAGGGGATAGTGAGGGTGGGGGATCACAAAAGTAAAGAGTTATAAAACCCGTTCTTCTCACTGGTTTTTCTTTGCTGCCTTCTGTGGCTGCATATTGTCAGATGAGAACATGTTGTCAGGGGAAACTATGCACGGCTAAGCACGAAGTGTCCTAGGGCCTGAACTCTATCACTGTGGGATAGCCTTATATCAGTTTCTGGAAACCACAGAAGAGGAGAGAGAGCTCTTGGCTTGAACCCTGTTTGCAGGTTTTCCATGGGCATCTGTTTGGCCACTGTGAGAACAGGATAGTGAACTAAATTGGCCGCTGGCTTGATCCAGCAAGCTCTTTTTATGTTCTTATTTTCTTAAGGTCAGAAGCCTTCCCTGGCCAAATTTCCCCCATGAAATTTCCCCATTAATCCCCCCCCCGAAAATATTTGAATACGCCCTTTTCATTTTCATGGGGGCAATAGGAAAGATAGTTGACCCACGTTTAACATTGTTTAAAAGGTAAAGAGACCCCTGGCCGTTAGGTCCAGTCATGGACGACTCTGGGGTTGTGGCGCTCATCTCGCTTTATTAGCCGAGGCTAAGCCACTTCTGGCAAACCAGAGCAGCGCACAGAAACGCCGTTTACCTTCCCGCCTGACCGGTACCTATTTATCTACTTACACTTTTGTTTACACATTGTTTACACATGTAGATTTAGGTGGTAGGAGGCTACAATTAGAGGTTCTTCCCCTCTCTTTTTGTTAGGCTATGTATTGAAAGCACAGGACAATGACAAATAGATTGAAGGACTTAGTCTTGTTGAACCCCAGCTCAAACTATGCCTTGCTGTTTGTGGTTTTGTTAAACTTGTGTCACAACATCCTGCTGCATATATTAACAAGCCAGCTGATTTCCTTACTGAAATTTATCATAGCAGTGGAAATGTTGGACAGATAAGTAAATTTTATATTTATTGTATCTTGTAACAGGATTGAATTATGTTGCTTAGCAGTTCAAATAAGCGGGTTTTTTACTCTTTTTGGCCAGGAATTTAAGATAAGGGAACAAAAACAATAAAATAATAATTGCCCATTGTCATTCATTAGGGGCACTGAAATAAATGTAGCCATCTTAATCCAATTTTTAAGAAAGCAAGATTAAAAAGATTTCCAAAGGATTAGTAGAGAGGGGAAATTATAGGATTGTTTCATTTTCTTTGTTGCGTTTCTTTGTGTTTTGTTTAAAGCACATTAAAGGGGGAGAAAAAGAGGGAATAAGGCAGACTTTTCTAAATACATTGCAGCTTGTACAACCAGATTCTGTGAAATCTGGTTCTATGAGTAAGAATCAATGAACAAATGAATGGCAGGATATTAACACTTTCTGGGTTGCTGTTTCAAGGACCACACTACATGGCTTTGAGATGGGGCTGCTACCACTATGAAGCTATCTGCATGGATTTATTCCTGACTGGAGGAGGCTTTCAATTCGGAGCATCTGCTCTGTACCAGAAACTCTTGTGGGGCTTCAATAAGTCTTTAGCACCGTTGTCATCCACTTTCATGTCAGGTAACACTTTCCACTGGTGTTATTAACTGAAAGTGCTCAACCTCATTCTTTTGGGATAGAGACCCACAGTGCTCTGAGCTGTCATCTTCAGTGATATATTTTGGTAGCCAAAGTCTTAGGAGTACAGCTGATCTTAAGAGTACAGCTGATCCAGTACTCTTAAGGCATTAGAAGCAAACCTCAAAGACAAATGATGCGTTATTGAGAGTGGCCTTGGCAAAATGGCGGCAGAAGGGGAAACTGGAAGGGGATCGATAATTTCCTGTAACCAAATATATACAATGGTACCTCAGGTTACAGATGCTTCAGGTTACAGATGCTTCAGTTTACAGACTCTGCTAACACAGAAATAGTACCTGGGGTTAAGAACTTTGCTTCAGGATGAGAACAGAAATTGCGCGGCGGTGGCAGCAGGAGGCCCCATTAGCTAAAGTGGTGCCTCAGGTTAAGAACAGTTCCAGGTTAAGAACGGACCTCTGGAATAAATTAAGTTCTTAACCCAAGGTACCACTGTATCTCAAGACAATGCACAAAATATGATAAAAAGTTTTTAAAATATGGATTTATATATCTATATATAAATGGACATCCATGGCAGAGTTTCTTTTATTCTTAAATAACAACAACCCCATCTACTCCTGCTTGATACATTGCTGGAGAAAATTTTGTCAGTGCCACAGGTAGCTTGAGCCTTAATAATCAATTATTTCCTCCCATAGGAGCCAACTCCAGGGGGCTGTGGGTACTTGGGCACCCACAATAATATAATTGTGGGGGCTGGGCCCCCACAAAGTCAATGGGCAAAGCTAGCGGGCAGCATTGCCTCTGAGAGAGAGGCAGCCAGCCAGCCAGCCTCTGTGATGCTGCCTCCGAGAGAGGAGCAGTTCCAGAGGGGGATTGGAAGCAGAGGCAGAAAAGTGTGCCTTGCTGGCTGCAGAGATGAGGAAGAGGAGCCACCAGCATTGCCATGTGGATGTGGAACATCACCCGCACACGCCTGCACATAATGCATGTGACATCACATGTGCTTCATGCAGATATGTGGCGTTGCACATTCATGTTATTGTGGTGGGCACCCACAATCCTGAGGGCAAGATGGCACCCCTGTTTCCTTCCTTTCATGGTATGCTGAAATCTGCTGTCCAAAGTGGCCATTTCACCTTGCTTAAACAGTAGGGCCGGCCCTATACTTCACTCACATGATCTTGCTCAAGGAGAAGACATGCTGGCTCTAAGGGCAATTTCATTTCGTACCATTAGGACTCTGATTCTCCATATGCTTTGTTAAGCCGCAGTTAGCTTGTAACTTCAGATGGGGTTGTGACCTCAGACCTAGATGGATGGATGCTACTTTTCTAGAGGTTAGGTTAAAAGTTCACCATTGTTCCACAGTGTTGCAGAAAGTCCCTATGAATAGCTCACAGGAAGCTGACAATGAAACAATTAAATAACATTGATTCATAGCCTCTATTAAAATTAAATTACCTGATGGCAAAAAAAAAAAAATCTGCGTGGGCTCAAAGGCAGTTATCTTGTTTTAATAAGTAGGTCAAGGAAAGAAAGTTAAGGTGGAAAAGTTACAACAGGGAACAAGAGAAATGGTTTTAAAAATACATTAAAAGGCTTTAGGACTTCACAGCCACTGCGATATCTTTCTGATTAAAACGTGTTTTTTCATCTTACTCTTCCAGATTTTAGTTTAGTCAATATAATATGTCAAGAGCAATTATGCATCGTGCTAGCACACCACTTCAATGCAAATCTTGATGCAATGGATCACATTCAGCTAAAAGGCACATAAATAGGATAGATCAATTTCCAATTAGAGGAACTTACAAATGGTACAAGGCGGTAAAGGGATGGGGGGGTCCTGTGTCTTCTCAGAGATATCTCGTATCATGAGTCAATGGCTCACTTCAGACCCAGGTCTTGCATTATTATCTCTTGGGACCGACTCCTGTCCTGACTCTCATTCATACAGAGCTGAACAGAATAGAAGGCAGTTTGATTGCTGCTCTAGATGGGTCACCAATTTTCAGTTTAGATGAACAGGTTTAGCAGTCTTTCACATTGTTTGGAAGGGTTAAACAGACAGGGCAGTAGAAGAACCACTCCACACCACAGGAAGCAAAACCTCTCGCACAAGATTTTCAACTCTCTTAAAAACAAAAAACAGCAGCAATTGCCTCTTTCTAACATGAGGCTGTGATCCTAAAGCCCAGCTCCCACTGACGGCTGTGGTGGATAATCTGATCTGCTTAAAAAAAGGCTCAAAACCAAGGTTAGGAGTAGATTAAAATTCCTCCCTGACTGCTCAACAGACGAATTTGCCGGTTTTATTTTGCCTGCATGAGAATGGCTAAGTTCTGTCAACCACGAGCCATCAATCCTACTAGAAGAACATGTTCATGTACTAAAATGGGTAAGTGAAGCAGTTGCTAAGGGGGTTGTGCTTGGCTTCATCTTAACATGAATCATTCCGGCACTTGAAGGAAATGTGAGATGTTTTTCTTTGGGAGAAAACCTTCGATTGCTTGCCGGAGTGAAGAACACTCGCTTTTGAATTAATGAATCTTTTTTTTCCCAGTCACACAGAGAGCGTTCAATGGACTCATTATTTTCTTTTAAAACGGCTCTAATTTTGGGGCGAGTCATAATATGTGCCGTCCTTAGCAAGTGGGGTGGGGGTGAACAACGCTTAGCAAGCCGACTCTTAAGGACTGCTCCAGATGATTATGCAGAGCGAGATATTTCATACTTTACCCAAGGCTTGCTTATATGAGCAGCTCTCCCGAAATAGCCACTTCTTAAATCACCGCAGCCTCTGATTTGTGTATAACGCTCAAGGAATAATGTGAAAGACATGCAAGGTGAAAGGGAGTGGGGGGGGGGAGCCCTCAGTCAGGTCTGCATAATGCAACCTGCATAGCAGCCAAGAAGGAATTCCAAAAGCCCCCCTGACCACTTACATCTGCAAAAACAGGCCAGTTGTCAAGCACGCGGTGGACTCAATTCCATGGCTGACAAGCTGCATTCAGTATGGTGTGTAGACCTGCCCAGGAAAACACAGACGGCCTTGACTCTTGTTTCATTTCAGGCTACACCAGGGATGGGGGAAACCTTCTCAACTCAAGGGCGATCTTCCTTTGTGAGGAATCTATCAGAGGCCACATGCAAGCAGTGGATGGGGCCCAGGGCCGGCCCACTCAGGAGGCATTGTGATGCCATTGCCTCAGGCGTCAGGCTCTGGACAGCTGGGAGGAGCTGCTGATCTTGACTCTGAGGAGTGAACTGCACTTGTTGACTGCCTTCTCTGCTGCTTCCTCAGGCCGAGGAGGAGAGGTGGCAGTGGGAGGAGGAGCTAGAGACGAGGAACAGGAGGCAGCAGGCAGGGCTATGGAGAAGGAGAAGAAAGGGCAGCATTTTCATTTTTGCCTCAAGCAGCAAAACATCCTGGGCCAGCCCTGACAGGGCCAGAGGCCAAAGTGAGCAGAGCAAGGCCTGTCGCTCTGACCTTTGTAGACTCTGCTACTTGTTACCAGATGAAGAAAAGATCGTATGTTTTCAGACAACACCCCACACAGACAATGCCGCCATTCACTATCCAGGCAAGCAAGAGACATCATTACAGATCCAGGAGATGTTCAGCATAGGAGGAGAATGTGGGTCAGGGCCCATGAAGGGGGTGGCCTGAGGAGGAAAGTCCCATGGGCCAGATGTGGAGAGGCATGGGCTTCATCATGCACCATTTTGTGGCTCTCACTGACATGATGCAACTGATGTAACATGACAATACCATGTACATAAACTTGCAGTGACACTGACAGCACAGCAACCTAAGCGTGCCACAAGTTATGGAAGAATGGTGAAGTTGCAGAATTATCTTATCAGGGAAGGGGGGGTTCTCCATAATGAATAGCGATTGAACTTAAGAACCAACATGTGGTCATAAAGGAAACAGTTTTAGGCCATTGAGGATAAATAAATATTATTATTATTATTATTATTATTATTATTATTATTATTATTATTATATTAATTAATACCCCACCCATCTGCCTGGGTTTCCCCAACCACTCTGGGCGGCTTCCAACAAAATATTAAAATACAATAGTCTGTTAAATATTAAAAGCTTCCCTAAACAGGGCTGCCTTCAGATGTCTTCTAAAAGTCTGGTAGTCGGGTTTCTCTTTGGCATATGTTGGGAGGGCGTTCCACAGGGCAGGTGCCACTACTGAGAAGGCCCTCTGCCTGGTTCCCTGTAACTTGGCTTCTCGCAGCAAGGGAACCCCCAGAAGGCCCTCGGTGCTGAACCGAGTGGGGCTGCACTTGAAAGACCTGCCCTAGCCATTGGCTCCCCATGGTTTCTGCCTCTTCGTCATCAACCTAGGGCTCTGAATTATGTCAGGAGCCTGGAGATACCCAGAAGGCTGCCTCTTTCAGACTTTCCTGGTCAAAACATGTGTGCTGGGGGTGGGCAGCAAGGGGGCAGGGGCAGCAAACATGGCTCCACAGTGCCTCTGTAATCTCATGAAGGGGTGAGCGTCCGAATAGGCCACACCATACATTAAAAGTTCTCTTATATCACTTTAACAGGCATGGTTTCCCCCTGACAATTCTGGAAATTAACTTGCAACTCTGACGGATCTCCTAGGAAATCTCAGAACCTGTAACAAACTAGTACAGCTCCCAGGATCCTCTGGGGGAAACCAATATTGTGGGATAAGTGGTAAAGTGGTGCTTTAAATGCACAGTGTGGATGTGACCCAAATAAGGACTAAAAACTTAGATCAGCAGTCACTGCACAGTGAACTTATAAAGGCCAGTCTTCATGCTATATGGAGTTCCGTGGGGGGGGGGGCTAGGATGGTTTTTCTTCCATCCCAAAAGAAGCGGGTTGCATATCTCAAGGCTATAATGTGTGATGAGGGGAAATTAACATTTGTCTCAGGGGCAATTCCCCAACTTACCCTACCTTCCTTGAAGCTGTCGTTTGCTACACTAAGAAACAATAGGCTCAGGAACTCCTGGCCAATAACCTCAACTTGAGCATTTGGAAGGAGGCAGAGATCCAGGAAACCCTCAAATTATGAGCTTGCTTTTTTTTTCCAGAAGAAGGCTAGCCTCTTCTGATTGCCATTTGCCTAATCAAGAGACCACCAGTCATAAGCAATTCCATGCTATCTGGATTTGAGTTCCATTTACCGTATTCACCCTAATCCAGCACATTGGTAACCCCCACAAGCAATTATTCAGCAATGGAGCCTGCAACCGTATTCACAGGAATACAGGAAAAACAGATTTGGCTGTTCATACACAAAGCTTCCTCCTAGTTTAATAGAACCTTACCAGCTTAAAATGCAGCCTTTCGAGCCAATGAAATTTGGAAGAAACATGGGAAATGGTGGCAGAATACTGCTGTCTGGCAAGAGAAGGTTGTCATGATCAATGGAACTGGCTACCCCTGAGTGGTTGAGGAGAATCAGCAGGGTCACACATGTTCTTGTCACTCTGCCAGAGAAGGTTTTCAATCAGGACAGCTAAGTCTCTCTCCCTCCTGAGTCTAGCCAGAACTCTGATTGAAAGAGATCAAGATATATTCAATTTCATCCAGGAGCTAGTTGTTGGTCCACTTGATCATCCTGGCTAGGAAGGAAAAGTTAGGCGAGTCCTATAATTACTCAAGTCATGAGGATCTAGAAAGGGCTACTTCAATAAGGGCCTGATGTTAGCATCTTCAAGCCTGCTAGAGTACAACTCTTTCTTAAATGGAACATTCATTATTCTCAACGGTTTCTGCATTCCGTCCTCCCCAGGATGCATCACTTAGCTTAAACTGCCAGCCATTTAAGAACAGCAGTACTACCACTATGAACCACTGTGTCCCATTGAAAGGGAAACTGTAAACATGTCAAATGTGCTTATGAGATTGAAACAGCTTCATCTCCAAGCCAAAACTAAAGCAGAACAAATATTTGCCCAAATGCAAAGTGAATATTTATGACAAGCTTCCCCACTGAGAAGTAATTAGAATCTTGATTCTATCACAAAGTTCGCATCAGCTTGCCTCAGCACTTCCCGCTTTGTGATGGGAAAGTTGCCTCGCCAAGCCGCGGAACGAACAGGGAAACATTCTCAAGACCACTTAACAGCAAGACGTGACTACTGCCATGTACTTTATGCGGGGCTGCCCTTGTATCTGGTCTGGAAGATGCAGCTAGTGCACAACACAGCAGCCAGACTGTTCACAGGAGCAAGTTACTGGCAACACCAGTAACCACTCTGTGGAGAACTGCACTGGTTTCCAGTTTGAATACCAAGTCTTCCCTGAAGAGTGATCTACTTCTCCCCCTAGTGGTCCTTATTAGCTTATTCTGTAGGGAGTTCTGTGATTTCAGCAAAAGCTAAGAAGAAACTCTACTCCTCTGTAAAGCTTCCAACCTGACTCACACCCCCTTTGCTCCCCAGGTTTGGCATCATTATAGTGAGAATGTAGTTTTTAGGCTGATCCCTCACTACAAAGCTTCATTCTAAATACCCAGAATATGATATTACCACTCCCTAAGCAAATCCCCATGGTTCTGTATTCTCTCTCCCTATGCTACTAGAGCCCCACTGGGGCTGGATCTCATGCAGAGCTTCAACTCAGCAGCTGCCACCTAAGTCTGCTTTCTTCTTGAAAATGGAGCATAGTTAAATTCCAGAATTTGCTCCCACAGGAGACAGGGACAACCACCAACATGGAAGGCTTTAAAAGAGGATTAAGCAAATTCATAGAGGACAAGGACATCAATGACTGCTAGCCACAATGGCTATTTTCTCCACCATCAGAGGTCCTATGCCTCTGAATACCAGTTGCTAGAGATCACAGAAAATGAAAGACAGAGAGGAGAGCAAAATGGCCTTGTAAATCCTTTAATAGCTTATAGCAAATTACATTTGCACAGCAAATTACATTGGGGTAGAGAGAGGATGTGTGCTGCAGGGTTGAAAAAAACAAATCCCTGCATTATGCAGAGATGCCTTTTCACTTTCCCACTCTCTAGAACAGGCATGGCCAAACTTGGCCCTTCAGCTGTTTGGGGACTATAATTCCCATCATCCCTGACCATTGGAACTGTTAGCTAGGGTTGGTGGGAATTGTAGTCCCAAAACAGCTGGAGGGCCGAGTTTGGCCATGCCTGCTCTAGAGAGTGGGAAAGTGAAAAGGCATCTCTGCATAATGCAGGGATTTGTTGAGCTGAACTATAGAGCAAGAAAACAGTTGACACACTTTGAAACACTATGTGAACCAAAATACAGCTGTCCTTCAAAATTCATACTTCTCCAATGCAGTTCTCCAGTCAAGGAAAGTTTGTGAGAAAGTCTATACTAGGGTAGGTTTTGAAATTAAATGCATATATAACTGAAAGTAACATACAGAAAAAGCAAAAAATGGGGGGATTGCTTTGCAAAAATTATGCATATTAGGAGACATTCCGTAGTTGTTTTAATTCACAAACCAATATAGAAATCTGGAGAATTAAACATAAGAGTGGGAAAATGTGAAACTTAAACCAAAATTGGCAGATTTGCCCATCCCCACTTGCAAAACTTCTCCTTCATTACTCAGAATCCAAACAAAAAATATTTTCGGTCCATTCCATGGTGTTTCAATAGCGTACTAAGCTGAGATCACCTGGGAAATATGGGAATCCTAAATGTCAGCAACAATTTATTTACTACTTCCTTCCCCCACATATGAATTCCTATGGTGTAATAAAGGGCATTTTATTGATTCATTTGATTGACAGCTGTTCCAGTTTAAACTCAATATAGTGGGAAAGAAATGTGGGTCAAACATGATTTAGATATATTACTCCCCCCCCTTAGAATACCTCCAGCTATTTTTAGTTTTGCTGTACACAGCTGCCAAACTACATGTTTCTGCAGATGATCACTGATAGCATCTTGTTTCATTGCATCAGGAAGACCAGATTAATTTATCTCTCAGGTAATTATTGCTCACATGTTTGGTGTGGCAGAAGGGAGCTAGATTTGAGGGTTTTTAGTATCACCTAGACAGTGGGTATGCTAACTATTAAGAGTAGATTTCATGCAGTTCATGCATAAAAAGTTCCTCCAATCAGCAACCAGAGCTCATGAACACCCAAAGGGTTGAGAAGAGAGCTGGAATATCCCATATGTTTGAGAAAATGGCAATCAATATTGAATGCTTTACAGTTTTGCTCCCTGGACCTCAGGTGGCTTTTTTTCCAAGGGAAAGTTTTTTGGGAAGTATATTGTCACCTCTGTCCCAAGCATCTTAGGTCTACAGATGTGTGTTGGTGATGTGGCGAGACAGGAGCAGCACTGAAACATATGATCAAACTTTCCCCCGTAGTGGCACTGTTTTGGGTAGAAGTCCATACGCATATTAACTTGGTCCTAGGATATCTCTAAAATACTCGGATGTTCATGTTGTTTTCATTATATCTTGATGCCCTGGAATTTGAGGGGGGGGGGACACTGCATGCTTTATTGGTAGCCAAGAGATAGGTCTCACATTGCTGGAAAGATCTAACAGTTCACTGTATTGTTCACCAGTCAGAGAACCTTTATTTCCTTGCGGTATATGAAAGAGCAGCTTTTGCTCAGCTGTGTAAAGAGACTTAATACTCCAATATCTGGAAATCCTGCTCACAGCTGTTTGTGCCATGTGGACTTTTGCTGGATCCTACCTCCGACTTTTCCCTTCCCTTTCTGGCCCCTTCTCTCCCAGTACCACTTTTACTTACAGATATATTTATAGGCTTTGACTGCAGGTGTCTGATTTTCCTAATGGTGCTGTGAATTGGCATTCTTTACCCAGTATGTTTTCCCTCCTTTTTATTGTTTTCTCTTTGTGCTGTTAGTGTGGTGGTGGGGGGACCCTAATAAACAATGAATAAAAAGTAAAGGACAACCACACAAAATCCACTACCCATACAAAAAAAGCAAAAGAAAAACATTTGTGAAGGATAATATGCTTCTTATATATGAGTAGTAAGCATTACCAAAGGTACATGGAACAGAAGAAATAACTGAGACACTACTGACATCTGGTGTTGAAAAAGTCTGCACAGATATAATTAATCAAGATCTTTTTTAAAAATCAAAGAAAAAAACCACTGCATTTGCCAAAAGAGGAAGCTACAATAGTATATTTAAATAGTATAAATATACTGCTGTATTTATGGTAGTATATTAAATATAATATAAAATGGATGGCTTATTCCTACATTCTTCCCATTCTTCGGTTTTATACCACTGTCATGTCTTAAAATGTTTACTAGCAGTCCAATAAAAAGAAATGCCCAAGTAAAGCTTTGAATTTGCTCAAACTTAACATTTAAACTGTAAAAAAAATATGTTTTATTGATTTCCACACAGACTAAAATACTTCAGATCTAATACTTTGGGGCTATTAGAAAAGCTCTCGAGATTCAGATCCAAATCCATTTACAGCAACCAAAAAAAGATTCTCAGGAATGTACTGCTCAGAACAGGACAGAGAACTTCAGCCGAAGTTCAGAATAGAGCAGAATAGACTGGTACTTCTCATGACTTGGAAGCAAGAGTTGAATATAAGTTATAAGCAGCAAGCAGTTCTTTCCATTCCATAGCTGCATTGTTCTCTGAACTCCACTGCAAATGCCCAACTTAGGCCACCTTCACACCAGCAACAGATTTAGGGTGGTGTGGACGGTTCCGCCACACAAGGTGCTGAGCTGAGGGTGTGCAAAACTGAGAAGATCCATAATTGAGAAGATCCATTCAGGGGTGCCCAATTTTGACCTCGCACAGGGCACAGTATTACAAAAGATTATCAAAGTCTGCTTCTGTTCACATCACACCAGATTTAAAGTACCCTCATGCCACTTGAAACTCTGGGAATTGTGGCTCTGTGAGGAGAATAATAACCTTCAGCACAGTTCCCAGAATTCTTGGTGGAATGTCATGGCTGTTTAAAATGGTATAATAGTGCTTTAAATGTAGAGTGTGAATGTAGCCTATGTCTTTATGCCACCGAAAATGGGGGTTTGGTGAGGTACCATGTGAAAGCCTTTGAGGCACACTTCAATCAATTGAGCAGAAGAACCCACAGAATAAATTAGAATCGAAAGGGCATGAGCAGCAAGATACAACAGGAACTGCCGTTCATATTAAGGGGAGAAATCACATCCTACTGATAAGCTAGCACCTTCAAGTTCTCTTTCAATGTATCCCAGCAGAATGTAAACATCTATCTAATGTAGAGATGATAATATGCACAGATATCTGTTAACAAACCATGCCACCCACCAAAATCCTTGAAGCCATAGGCCATGCTGCTTGTTAGATTAGATAGCTGTGAATGTGTGAAGCTGATTGGTTATTGTTGGATATGTTGTCAAAATGCTAACAGGGTAGCGTTCTTTTCCCCATGTCACCAGATTGTCTGTGTAGATATACAACATAAGATCATCTTCCGTCTCACACCCACCCACACAAATATACTTCCCTCTTTCTCAACATGCTAGCATCTTTTCAGGGTGCTTTCAAACACAGTTGGAGTCTGCTGTTCCACAATGAAATTAAACAGCTACAGACAAGGAGTCAAGCTCCGTAGTCTTCATGTTCATAGCAAGATATGTGATCAGTGCTATTTTTCTAGAAAAAAAGGTGCAGGAACTCACCATGAACTCACCCTCATTCTTTCAAATTGGCAATGGTGCCCACCTGAGAGGTGCCAGAACTGAGTCCCAGAGAGTTCTAGATGGGAAAAAAGCCCTGTATGTGATTTAAAAAAAAAAAAAACAGAAATATGAGTGCCCAAATATGAGTAACAAAAAGACAAAAACTTCATTGTTGCTAATACAGTTGCCACAGCTTGGACAAAGTGCATTTTGTATTCTATACAGTGGTACCTCAGGATGCGAACGGGATCCGTTCCGGAGCCCCGTTCACATCCCGAATGGAACGCAAGACGTGGCGATGCGTCTGCACATGCGCAGGTCACGTTTCGCCGCTACCACACATGCACATGACGTCATTTTGAGCGCATGCGCGAGTGGCAAAACCTGGAAGTAATGCTCTCCGTTACTTCCGGGTTGCCACGGAGCACAACTCGAATGCGCTCAACCCGAAGTTCATTCCACTCAAGGTATGACTGTACATACGTTCATATTTTTGCATGCTTATGTTTCAATAATCACTTCCATTTTATTCTTACTTGGGTTCCTGTGACAGAGTCTGTGAGCAAGCCAACTCATTCATTCTTCTAGTCAGAATCTGTGTCCAAAAGATCCAGATCTTCCCATGCTGAAATTTTACTTTTAGGCTTCATATACGCAACCATATTTTTCATGAAATGAGTTCCCCAGCACATAAACATGATTCCGGTGCCCCCCCCCCCCGCTGCCGCCACCACCATTTTGTGCATGTCCTTTTCCATACATTTATCCAATAGCTCAATCCAATATACATTGCATAAAAGCATTTCTGCCCCTTCTCTAGCATATACAGGAGTGTGCAAATGTCACTTGAAATGTTGTAGGGATGGGGAACTTGGTTTGTATATGTAGGGGTTTTCTGTTTTTGTTTTTTTAAAGGATTCAGAGAGCATTGAGAGAAGAGTTCCATGTTTCTTTTCACAACTGAGGAGGTATGGTTTAATTGCGTGTGCACTCATAAGAGCAAGAATAGGACTTACGCTCTGCTAGGTACTGCAAATTAATAAAATTGCAATGTTTAAGGGACCACTGATTCTTTCCAAAGGGAGGAGGCTAGGGAAAGAACCAAAAGAACTGGAGGGCACACAACTTTTCTCCCATCAGAGAAGCAACTGTGGCAGCAGAGACTCCTTTTGGAACAAAATAAGACCCTTTGCAATTTTTTTCGGTGCTATGTGCAAAAAAGTGTCACCGCATGCTTGCAAGGACTGCAATAATAATATTATTATTATAATTTATTATTTATACCCCGCCCATCTGGCTGAGTTTCCCCAGCCACTCTGGGCAGCTCCCAATTGAGTGTTATCAAGGATTGCAGGGGTTGGTGGGACCAAAACATGGCCATTCCCCCATGCAATTTTAGCAGCTTCATCAGGTCTAGTGGGCACAAGTGGTGACACTAGACCAGGCATAGGCAAACTCGGCCCTCCAGATGTTTTGGGACCACAAATCCCATGATCCCTAGCTAGCAGGACCAGTGGTCAGGGTTGATGGGAATTGTAGTCTCAAAACATTTGGAGGGCCGAGTTTGCCTATGCCTGCACTAGACAGTTGCTCCTGTTTGCAAATCTCTCTCACACTGTTGCATATAGGCGTCACACAACATCATACTACATAAAGTCTTAGCAGGCCAAAGAAAATATCACACACACATCAATGTATCTGATTTGACTGGGACATCCTGGAATTACAGAAGCTATCCCAACTTCTGACTGGATGTACCGTTTTCAGTGCCGAGCTCTCGTGCAAGTCAATTCACTCACACGAGAGTTCGGCCCCAAAAGATGTGTGTGCTGACATGTGGAAGAAGACACCCGAGCCAAAGCCTGGGGGGAGGGGGAGCTGGCAAGGGTGACAACAGTGAAGAGGAGGAGGAACTGGAGGTGCCAGTGCGATGCTCACTGAGGGAACTGCTGCCAGTAATGGAGACAGGGGGCTGGGGCAGGGAAGCCCCAGCTGGCTTGCATGGGTCCACGACACTGAAAGACACGCATCCCAGTTTTAATCAGTGGGTTGTTAGAGGGTATGATATCACACACACAAGCCCGGCAACGTGAACAACCAAGGAGGTAGCTATGCAGCTGTCTGCCAATGCTGTTACAGATAGAGATCTAAGAACTGTAAAATCCCTTCAGCAATGCAGCTAACCTGCTATCCTTCAGCACCACAGATATGGATGGGCCTGTGTGGAACAGGACAGGCAGAGGACAAGGAGATAAGAGAGACCTGGAATTCCTTTATGGATTGCATGGGCAGAGTGGTGGATGGCCATTTCTTTAAATAATCTATCTGCTGCTTAGCAACTGAGCGAAGTGTTACTTGGCCACTGGGTTTATTTATTTGTTAAGTTACTGGGTCTCATTCAAGCAGATGCAAAGCCACTGGGAAATGGGGAAAGCAAAATGTAACATTTCCCCCCAAGGCTTCTTATTAAATTGAACAACTACAACCACAAGAAGGGAAAGAAAAGGAAAAGGAAACCCGCATGCAATGCAGATTCACAATGTGTTTTTGTATATCACATCTATTACAGAAAGCTTCCAGGAAATTCAAGTAGCCTCTCTCGTGTATGAACCAAGATTCATTCGGTTTGTAAGCAAGGCAAATGCAGCTTGGAGGGCTGGTTTTATTAGCAGGTTGGGGGGGATGGGGATCACAGGAAATGAAAGAGTTAAGAAACCAGCCTCCTCATAGAAGTCTTCCACTACAGATGCAATGAAAAGAGACCCAAGCAGTTCACAATTCCTGATATAGATGGCCTTTATCTGTAATTTTACACCTGTAATAATGCAATTTGGGCATGGATTGTAGACAGGTGGGTGGGGAATGTCAGTATTACTTTACATTATAAATTAATAGCAATAAAAACAGTCTTGTTTTTAAATCAATTCTGTTCTAGAACGACCTGACCTGAAACAGTCCCAAAGCATGCACTAAAAAAAAGTCCACATTTTAGCATTTACACCCAGGTTTTGCATCAGCAAGAACAGCAATGTATGCGGAGGCATAGCTTGGGAGTTGAACTGCATTTTGTAGAGAAGAGCTTCTCCTCTGAAAGCAGGGTGGGGTGGAAGAGGGAAGGGAATCTAATAACCTATTTCATATTATTCTTTGTTCAAGGCATTACCTCCTTAAAAGCTTATTTCAGCTGCAGGCAAAAGAAAGCAGAGCTGCATTAGGGTGCCGCGTCTTACTTAAAGACCTTAATAGGCTTCACTTTCAGCTGAATCTCTATTCCTGGGGCTAAGTAGAAAACCTTAATACAAAACAATAAGCCAAGCAGTAAATACCTCTGTCAAGATTTTCCCCACGCTGATGAATAGCTCACAGGGAGCCATGATGACCAGCATTTTTATCATGGCCTTCCCTGAGGAGAAATCCTTTCGTGGCTATTGTTGTCCTGAATATTTGTGTCTGAAAGTTGTGCGGCTACATCTGAGCATGAGAGCCTGACCAAGACAAAGGACAAGATGGTGGCCGTTTGATGTATGGGGGGGGGAGGGGGGCTTTTCTGGGACATTTTGCCAATTCAAAGAAAGTCTGCCCAGACGCCATTTGAAAGCCTGTTTCCTGGATGTGTATATGGCAGCCCTTACATACGGGAGTGGCAGCTACATCTTACTTCAAGACTTGTGAGAGGAAAACATCCTCTGCCACACTTCATGGTGGCAGGTATGAGGCCCAACACATTGTAAACTATAGCAGCAGAAAAGTCCCACCCTCCTTTGCCACTGTCCTGATCCAGCTTAGCCCCCATAAAGGATTAAAAATCAAATATATATATTATGTATGTACTTATAAGCATTTCTAAGCTGCTTAATATTTTTGTTTAAAAATCCCTCAGCAGCCTATTAAAAACATAAGACAACGGCATTATAAAAACAAGAACAGATTCAGAAATAGCAAAGTCCAATCTTATGGGTCAGGAAAAGCCCGGGCAAAAAGCTAATGCTCTCACAAGATGTCTGAAGAAACTAATAAATGACACTTCTCTTATGGCAGGGGAAAGGGGGAAATAGCAGAAAATGAAATATTCTGTAGGGTGAAGTGTACTGGGGGGGGGGCAAGATTCCTCATACATAGATTAAAGGCCTAAATCAAAACCAACAATCTTATCATCAACAGTCCAAAGTCCGGGGGGGGGGGTTATATCAAGGAAATCAAAAACAAATAACTCAAAAACAGGGGGTGAATTTTCAACTCATCTGATACTTGAATTCCTGCACAGAAAAGCTACTTGCAACTGTGCCACAATCTTGTCTTCTGTTTTCAAGATATAGGAAGCTTCCCAAAATAGACCACCGTTCTCATGGAGATTCATGTCTTCGCAACTGCACCAGCCTCCTCAACAAAAATGGCTGTACTCTGCGGAAAAGCTGCTTCTGACGCAAGCCCCTCTCCTTCTGTGTTGCGACCTCTCTTTCATACCTTAAGCCCCATTGTTACCGAACACGTGTGAGAAGCCCATGCACACCAACTCAGCCACTTCATTTTCCACACAGAGAGTGGTCAGTTGCATGTCAAAGAATATTAGTAGCTGTTCAGTCTGTTACCAGGCCAAATTCAATGTGTTGCTATTGGTATATAAAGCCTTTAAAAGCTTGGGACCAGTTTACTTGAGGGATCATCTTAGCCCATATATGCTCATTCAACCGCTTCTTTCTCGCAAGGAATTCATCCTTTGGTGTGGCAGCACTCAAACGTTGGAACTCCCTGCCCATTGAGATTCAGCAGACGCCTTCCCTCAGGGCCGGCAGCTGCCTCAGGCAGCAGAATCCAAGGGTCACCACCACCAGAGAAGTGAGGAGGAGAAGCAGCAGGTTCCAGTGAGAGCCCAGCAAAATCTTGCCAGAAACCCGGAAGCTGCAACTGTGCAACCCCAGTAAGCAAGGCTTCAGTGGGGGTGACAAGCGGTGGATGACAGCATCTTCCCATTTTGCCTCAGGCATTGAGGCCACTCCTACCTTCATTGCATTGATTTCAATAGCCACTAAAAAGCTTGACACTCATTTTAATATGCAATTTTATTTTAATGTCTGATTTTATCACAAATTTTAATGCACCATATTTTTCGCTCTATAAGACGCACCAGACCACAAGACACACCTAGTTTTTGGAGGAGGAAAACAAGAAAAACAATTCTGAATCTCAGAAAGCAGCAATCCCTCTTGCTGTTCTGGCTTCTGGGATAGCTGCGCAGCCTGCATTTGCTCCATAAGACTCACACACATTTCCCCTTACTTTTTAGGAGGGAAAAAGTGAGTCTTATAGAGCAAAAAATACAGTATATTATATTTTAGGTAAACAACTTAGAGGTTTTGCTGATGAAATGATACACAGCATAATTTTTGTCAAATAAATAAATGTGATGTAGGAATGGGGGGCCTTTGGGCAGCTGGTTGGAGTGTTTAAGCTGTGCCTTCACCTGTGCTTCACATGTATATTTGCAGATAAAATACAGCTGCACCTTGGTTTTCTAACAGCTTAGTTCTCGAACGTTTTGGCTCCCGAACGCCGCAAACCCGGAAGTGCGTGTTCCAGTTTGCGAACTATTTTTGGAAGCCAAACATCCAGCAGGGCTTTTGTGGCTTCCAATTGGCTGCAGGAGCTTCCTGCAGCCAATTGGAAGCTGCGCTTTGGTTTCCGAACATTTTGGAAATTCAAATGGACTTCCGGAAAGGATTCTGTTCGAATTCCAAGGTACGACTGCACTACAAAATGCCAATCAGCCTCCTTTCAAATTAAACAAAGGCCAGATTAGCACGCTGACAACACCGCTGAAACAACTTGCCACTTTAAGACGTGGCATGAGCAACATTAGCACAATTCATTGCATCCACTTAAAAACAGTTTGAGAACAGGAATACTTTTATAATGGAAGAAAATGTGTAGTCACATTGGCTTGCCACCCCTTTAAAACACAGGATTTTTCAATCCTGGTGATTTCAGACTTTCTAAGGATTGGAAACCCTTCGTGTAAAGCGGGGAAAGGTCCAGGACAACACTGGAATAGGGATGACATCATGTGGACACTCTTGGATTAATGGGGAGAAAGGCTAGTGCAAATCCAGATTTGCTCCAGCTGTGGACAAGCACTTAAAAGGTACAAGATTCAGTACAAGCATGTTGCTTTGGGACCCCTTTTTAAATGTTGCATTGGCCAGGGCATATTCAATTGCTTGTGTTTCACTATGTGTTGGAATTAATTAACTTCCTGTTCTTTGTTCATTCGACATGTTATTTTGTTATGTTTAAATTCCACATATAATCTGTTAAAATAATAATCTCCTTTCCTGCCTCTGTCTTTACCCTCCCTTTCAACTTCTGGCTGACCACCTGCCTGCTTCCTAGAACCAGTAGGAAAATGGCCTCAATAAAAGATTACAAAGCTCTTTCAGAATTAAAAGGGCCGTTTATAAGAGACCAACACGGCTACCTATCTGTAACTGCGTTTATAAGAGGTCATTGATGAGCCCAGGAGAGTAGCAATATGGTAATAAGAATATGAAACTATCAGGGAAGAAATGGAAGAAATGTCAACTTCAGGAGAGCAATCCCACAGCATTAAAAAATCAATGAAGGTTTTGGCCATTAACTTCAACAGAAAGCAAATTACATGTAAGAACATAAGGAGTCCATTCTTTTGCTGTTGAAAAAGCAATAGAGCAAAGGAAGAAGATTTTGACCACCTGGTTAAGAACAGACAGTTCTTTCACTGCCTTCCTCTGCCACTCTGGTCAAGCTGACCTGGACTTCATTGTGCCTCTTAACTGAGCTCTGGGAAGCTGTTTGTGCAGAACTCCCCTGAGTGAGTCATGGGTGATAGATTCAGTAGTCCTGTCTTCTGTTCCTTACCTAACAAGGAACCTTTGTGTTTCATTTAAGGCTAGAGGCAGCTGCTGCTGGGTTTTCTATTTTCAACAATGTGGAACCGTCCACTATGCATTTCTTTGTCCCACAGCAAACCTCTGCAGGTTTCAGGTTGCACCTTGAAACTAGATAAGCCTAAGCTTGACATACCTTACAATTAAAAGCACATCAAAAATGTAGTTTTTTTGGGGGGGAGCTATGTTTTTAAGGGTGCTAGGAGCTATAGCTCTGTGAGGGGTTGGCTACAGTCCCCATGATTCTTTGAAGGAGCCCACGCTGTACTTTTACCAAAATTAGAAAGCTGCTTAGCAGCATGATATTTTGGCACCTACAGAAGAAATTTTGGTTTAATAAGGCTTTCTGGAATATCAATCATATAGCTGCTGAAACTGAGGCTGCTAAAGAGGCCAGATACCATCTTGGCTGTGTGTCCTGGAAGAGCTGCTCCCTGCCTTGCAGGCCTTTTCGACCTGGCTTGGGAGGGTAGGGGTCTGGACTACAGCTACAAAACCTTAAACTGCTGAACAGACTTTTGGGTTGAAGTATTGCTTTTCTGGGGAGGCGGGTGTTGTCATTGATGTCTTGTATCTTTATTTTAGATTTTGTTGTGACTTGCTTGGAAATTGTTGAGTTTGGTTTTGTGTTTTTTTAAATGTTTTATTTAATGTTTGACTGTTGTTGTTTTTTGTTATGTTGTAGTTATGGAAGACAGGAGTGCCTGGCATGCCTCTGGTCCATGGGGTCACGAAGAGTCGGACACGACTAAACGACTAAACAACAAAAAGCCGCCTTGAGTATGGTTTAAGCTATGGAAAGGCGGCCTACAAATAAAATTACGTAAGTTTTTAAAGATTGTAGGAATGTAGAATTTAGTTTGTAGAAATTGTTTTATGGGTTTTATAATGTATTCATTTATTTTATATCATAAAGCAGTTTCTAAATTTGTTAAATACATCTGTCTAGAAGGGGCTCTGTGGAATTCCATTGCACCAGCTAACAGACAACACTGATTTCCACAAGTAATGTCTGTTTGTCTACGGTTGTTTTTATAGAAGTATTTCACATCAAGTCTTACCTCTGTTTACTCCAGTGCACTATCAACTGCTAAACAGATGAGTATACAATGGTCAGCAATTGTTTACCAGGCTATTAAATGTAACTTTGAGACTCTGTAAGGGACATGTGCCACTATTTTTGCCCTCACAGGGGCACAATTTCTCTAAACACCAATTAATAATTCACTTGTATGCCAATTATCCCAACTCCTCATTATGCAGGAGCTCAATTATTCTTTGCTTTTGCAGCAACCCTATTAAAACTATATTATTGTAGGTGAGGTCTGAGTCATATTTATAAGGTCAGAGAATGCACAGCAGTAAACTTAACGCAAGACAGTTTTAATGTGCTGTCTTATATTTAGAGGGATGCAGAATAACTCTTGTTCTTAGGAAGCAGCTCAGCCGTTCCTCCGGATCATCATACTGGAAGAAACTGAAACTCAAGTAGACAACACATTTATGTAGCACAAAAAAACTTTCCAGAATTAACTGCACCATTAATAAAGATACGTATAGCATTTCCACTAGCTGTAATAGTCTCTAGGTAGCAAATTTTGAACACAGCACCATCTGGTGGCTGCTTGCCAACCTTACACTGCACACTCCCTTATTTGATAGAAACTTTTAACAGCAACTACAAGGGCATTTTTATGATTGACAAAGAGCACATGCTGATCTCTCTGCTAGGATGTACAGGAGCAGGAAGCTTGATCTCAAACAGAAAGTACCGCATGGGACAGTTACTTCTCCTAGTAGAAATACTGTATCTGTGTCCATGTAATAGCATTGGCACAGGGAGGAATTGTCTAGTCAAGGTAGGCCATGCCCCTTGACCTTTTTGAATAGCTTGTGGGCAAGTATGTATTAACAAGGAACTGGAAGACATATGCTTGCTCCCAGAACTGGGACATGTGCTTGCTCCCGGACTGTGGCAAAGGTGTGGGGGTCGGTGGGAATGCCATCTCCGTGGAACCTAGGTAAAGGTAAAGGGACCCCTGACCATCAGGTCCAGTCTTGGCCGACTCTGGGGTTGCGGCGCTCATCTCGCTTTACTGGCCGAGGGAGCCGGCGTACAGCTTCCGGGTCATGTGGCCAGCATGACTAAGCCGCTTCTGGTGAACCAGAGCAGTGCACAGAAACACCATTTACCTTCTCGCCGGAGCGGTACCTATTTGCACTTTGGCGTGCTCTTGAACTGCTAGGTTGGCAGGAGCAGGGACCGAGCAACAGGAGCTCACCCCGTGGCGGGGATTCGAACTGCTGACCTTCTGATCGGCAAGTCCTAGGCTCTGTGGTTTAACCCACAGTGCCACCCGCGTCCCATTTTCTTAATCACCACACAACAGCAGTGTTAGCAAGAACATGGCAACCTGCCTGTTCCATGGCATCATTTACCACACATTGAAATGGTGGTTAATGTGCAGTTCTGCTCACTCTGCTTAATGCAAACAAATCAGACCCCAAAATGGACACAAGAATGAGAGAGACTGCAAGTAGATCCCACTTGGTAGGCAGGTTGCATGTACTAGCCCTAAATCAGATGAAAACGCTGTGGGTTTTAGCACCCTCGTGGCAGCTGGTGGAATTTATTGCACTGTGACCGTGACTGCAATTTCACAATGGACTACAAATACCATCAAAACAGAACAGGCTGAAGGAGATCACCAATGTCATCTTGATTCTCCGAAAGGGAGGGAAAACCCAAACATCTTTATTGTAGAAGTAAATAATAAATCAGTTCTGAAAACCATGCATGCATGCGGCAATAAGGGTAATAGGGGACTCAAAAGAAAACCTTGCATCTGCTGTATTTTCCACAGTGAGATTATCTGTAAATTCCTTTCTAGCAGAAAGATAGAAAAGATTTAAACAAGTATGTAAAGCAGTTTTAGCAGTGTTTTCTCCCAGGTGGCTAGATTATGCCAAACTTCCACCAGAGTATAACAATAAAACAATGAACAGGGTAGTGATACAAATGTCTACTGCAGTTGACACAACGTAATATTATCTTGTGTCGAAAACAACCACCAGAGCAGAAATCTTTTCTGTGTTAACATTTTCCCTTCACCTTTGTAATCTATTTTTTAGAGAAGCACCACCATTCCCACTTCTGAGAAGTCATCCTTGAACTTCATTCTTTCCCCTTTCTTCAAGATTATTTTTTGGGGGATGGGGGGGGGTTGTAAGTACTTTGTAAACTGTTTTTTTCCATTGAGATCCAAAGTTATGGCAATTAAGATACATTAGTGGCACTCCACAGCTCCTGTATTTCCCACTGGCAAAAAATTTAGAGCTTTAAACATTCATTCCCTCTGAAATAGTACATGCTGTGCTGTCCTGCGGGCTACTGCATCTGAAATGTATAGAAATCAAACTTCCACTAAGAATCAGAAGAGCTGTAGTAAGGGAAACAGCAGGGGACTTTCCAACAATTCTTACATTTCTAACTTATCTGAACAGGTTGCATTTGAGCTGGTGTGTGTGTGTGTGTGTGTGTGTGTTTTATTTCCCTTTTAGATAGATAGATATAGATATATAGATATATTGTTACTGAAGGTCAATGGGAAAATATCTTAAACTTTCATCAAAAAAATCATTCAGATTTTAAGAGGGTAAAATAGGAACAGGTTTCTTACAATAAATGTGTAGATCTGTTCTGCCTCCATGCTGCCCTGGTGAGAAAAAACACGAGGAAAGCAGCAAAACGTGCTGTTAGAAGCTCACACACATTGCACAGGAATATGCAATTTTCCGTTTGCCACGCCTTTCAGCTGCCACTCCTAACTTAGTAAAAATGTAATCTTAAACTGCTTCTCCCTGTACAATATTCCAGAAATCCAGTCCTCCTTCAGCTCCTTGGCAAGCACTACTACTTTTGCTCTTGTCATCTTCCACCTCGACTACTATGGCCCCCTCTTCCCTGCCTTTCTGTTGTAGCAACTTAACTCTTCCATTCACAACTAGGGTAGGATTACGATCTGAAGGCAAATGACACAGCCACCTTGCTAAAGTTAAGTGGGTCTGGTCAGTGCTTGGGAGAAGAAGAGTTTGGATTTGATATCCTGCTTTATCACTACCCGAAGGAGTCTCAAAGCGGCTAACATTCTCCTTTCCCTTCCTCCCCCACAACAAACACTCTGTGAGGTGAGTGAGGCTGAAAGACTTCACAGAAGTGTGACTGGCCCAAGGTCACCCAGCAGCTGCATGTGGAGGAGCGGAGACACGAAGCCGGTTCCCCAGATTATGAGTCCACCGCTCTTAACCACTACACCACACTGGCTTCCTGGGAAACCTTTGCCCACTTTTATATAACCTTCAAGTTATATAAAAGAAAGGGATGTATATGTAATAAATGAAAACCAAAACTGCCTCAAAAATCACCTCTCACAATTCTTTCCAGGCATACGGCTTACTTCCTTAAGGGTGACCATTCACTGACAGAAGGAATCTGTCAATAAAACTGAGAAGCAGGTGTTTTTCGGCAATTCCCCCTCCACAGTGCAGTACCCTTCACCCCCGTATATCTGTTCCAAAGAGTTGGGAGTCCTTCCAGAGAAGATTTTAGGGGGTGATGGGCACTTCAGGGAGGAGGATGAATTCCCTCCTTCCCAGTCTTGCAGAGACATTCCTTCCAT
The DNA here is from genome assembly GCF_965112155.1 of Podarcis liolepis. Lineage (NCBI taxonomy): Eukaryota > Metazoa > Chordata > Lepidosauria > Squamata > Lacertidae > Podarcis > Podarcis liolepis. The sequence goes on along the minus strand of NC_139556.1, from coordinate 35,465,660 downwards.
AATAGGAAATTGCTACTGGATACCACCTTTGGCTCTCTCTTCCTACAAAGGTGAAACCCAAGCACGTCTAGTCGCCTTTGCACATATTCTTCCTGTTACTCTTATTGATGCATTTATTTACAGGCTGCTTTTCAGAACTAATTAAAACAGCTCAAAGGAAACATTAGAAGAAAAGACAGTGTTAAAAATCAAACAAAGCACTATGAATACAAATACACACCAGGATTAAAAGCCAGCGAAACACAGCAAGCACGCAGTAGAAACATAATAATGTCAATCGTAAATTCCCTTACATAATGATAATAAAAATTCAAGTGCCCTCAGAGGGGCTCGCCAGACTTCCCTGGAGAAAGAATTCCACAAATATAGTATCACTACAGAAAATCTCCTCCTGTTCCTAGTGCCCATCAGTCAGATCTTTGCTAATGCTGGAACAGAGAACCAATCTACTTCTACATACCTCTGTCTCTAACACACAGTTTTAGACAGTAAGCTCCTCAGGCCAAAAGCTTTTTTTGTTTAACAATACTGCCTAAGTGTGATGTACATTAATAAGTGTGAAGTGCATTAATATTTGTAACTTAGTAACAAAATTATGAGGGGCTTGGTAGTACACACCTTCATCAGTATTATTTATTTATTTATTTATTTATACCCCACCCATCTGGCTGGGCTTCCCCAGCCAATCTGGGCGGCTTCCAAAAAAATATTAAAATACTGTAATACATCAAACATTAAAAGCTTCCCTAAACAAGGCTGCCTTCAGATGTCTTCTAAAAGTCTGGTATCTTGGAGGAACTAAACAGCTAAGAGAGGAAGAACTCACCTGGCAACAGAAACTACAAAAGTGGGAGAATGTTTTCTCACAATTGAAGCAATACATTGCTTAAGAAGTCAAGGACAATGCATTCAAGGTTAACTTAAAAGACAATTTAATAGTCAGCCTAATATACAGCTATTAGAATCACCTAAATATCACATAAATTACAAAAGAATTGGTATATAGCATAATAGATTTTTTTTTTACTATAAAACACATACCTCTGCAGTCCAACAACAATCCTCCCAAAATATCAGTTACAGTCAAACACCAAAAAAGGACATTGCACAACACAATTTCAACTTTTTGAGCCAGAGAAAATGAGGCCAGATTACATTCATTCATTCATGTACATTTAAACTGTAAAATCCCCCCTCCCACCCCCACCAGTTAATCCAGCTCCAGGTGCAATTTCACATGCTTCCATATATTTTCCAGTACAGTTCTCAGAATATTAAAGTGCTTATGTGCACTCTGGTATCATTCATATGCAGGTGTGCAATATTAATCATATTTGGACATTTTAGTTCAAAATCAGTTCAGCCAGTTCAGGTATTTTTTTCCAGTGCCAACATTTATACGTTTCAAAAGCATATTTAGACAATGATTTAGACAATGTGTGTAAATGTTCGTTTGTTCCCAAAACCACTGTTGCTTTCTCTTTCCTGTTGCTGGATTTCACGTAAAGATTAATCTCCAACAAACTCTAAATGTACAGGCGTCACTTCTCTAAATGGCAAACAAAAATTAATTTTCTATACCTACATACAAAACTACTCAGAGTTGCTATCTAGGGAAGATTAGTAGAAATATTCATAGTATGAAAGTTGTTTTTTTTTAAAGTGTGCATTAACTTCAGCTAACAAAACCACAATGAACAATTACAAATGTGCAGTATTTAGCTCCTGGATATATAATGTAATAATATTTCACAGCTGAATGAGTTCATCACTCTAGGCTCCAATTCAATGGTTTACCAGCATGAACAGTACATAGAAAACAGGCAAAACAAAACTGAATGTAAGGCTTTTGGATGGATACGATCTGCAAAAAGCTACACGTTGAGTGAATAAATTATTTACTGCTGCCTTCTTCAGCATCTCCAACCTACACTCTTATTCAAATTCCTTTCCACACAATATGCTACAGAAGGCTCTCTTCAAAAAGATTCACATATGGCCAGATTCAAGCACCCTAAGGACTGGTTCACAACCACACAAATGAGGTCGCCTCTTTTCAGGAATTTAATTCCAATGCTTCTTTTGAGTACCGGCAAGGCACATGGATGCATATGATTGTGTATTAAGCCCCCGGGGTTTTGTCGTTGTTGAGTAAAGGCAGTATGTCCACAGAAAGCAAAGTTTTGAGGTAGGGCCACTTGAGAAGGGATATGGGGTGGGTGAGCCAAAGCCACAGTTCCCACCCCTTCAGAATGCCCCGTTCCCAAGTCCTGTTGCTATAGATGCCTCCTCAACCTTTCTGGCTTATTTGGTAACATGCGAGCCAGACAACATAACGGGGGGGGGGGGGCTTAAGTAATTCATTATGTGATTCACTCATAGGTTTTTAAGCATGGCTCACAATTTACTATTATTGTGGAACTGAGCATAAAGCGTGGCAGTTTTCCGAATGAATTTGTTTTGGATCAAAAGAAGCTAACTATTGAAACCATGCTCTCCAACATTAGTGGGACATAATCAATACAGTCATTCAACTCTCCCTTAAAGCATTCCATTACATCACAATAGATGCTACGTGAGGTCATTTAAAAGGTACCAAACCTGAAGCAGAAGGCACTCAACAGGGACGGTTATTGCAAATAGTGTAAACTATATAAAAAAAATTAAAATAGCTAATATGAACAGGTCGAAAGGAGTGTTTTGTATCAGTTGCAGTCCTTTAAAAGGGCCATAATATAAAGGAATTTAGAAGGGTTTCGGCTCATGGGCTATAGTGGTTGTGCCCTTTTCTCTCTCTCTAGATTAGTATTTAATACTGAAATATGTTTCCCTCAAAATCCGTGCAATATTTTGCACCCTTAGTCACATTCCTAAGTGACCCTTATTCAGTTCTGCTATGACAGACTATGGCCATGGTGCAATGCACGCTTATTAAGAAATGCCACAAAACGCAAAGGGACTTATTTCCAGGTAAGCATGCATAGGACCTACTTGTAACCTGCCAGATTGTTCATTCAATCCACAATTTAAGTGAAAATAGTCTCTTCCTAAAATTTAAGCATCTCATATGGAATGGTATGGAATGTATGGGATACGCAAAAATAGTTCTCCTGTACAATAGAACAAAAATAATTTCAGTTTGAAAATACAGCCTCCATGTGAAAACACAATTATACACAATTTCATAGTTCTGTAAAACTAGTTAGTTAAAATATTTTAACATTTCATAATACCATTATTTTAAATTTCATTTGAATATATGCACCAGGAACCACTAATATCCAAAAATACCAAGAATGAAAATGTTTTGCTATTAAAAAATTATATAATTTAAATTCTTATCAGGTAAGATTGTACATAATTTCCCACAAAATACATTTAAAAGGAGTATTTTCACAAACACATCAGAAGCGATACTAAGAAGTGTCCTTGTGACAAGAGCCAATTTTTCAAAATCAATGTCATTTACAGAGGCTGTAGCTGTGGAGTCATCTTCATTAGTGTTTACATCAGTCATTCTTCCTTCCAAAGAGACACATTTAAATACTCCTTTCGCTACACAAGGGCTCCCATTTCAAGCCCTGTAGGTGCTCTGATATATACACAAAGTTCTCATAATACACAGGTTTTCATATCCACTTGAATTAGAGGTGGGCGTATCTATTTTTTTGCACATAAAATCAACTTGCCTCCTTCATTAGGTGAATAGGGAAGGCTATGCGTGTACCAGGCATTCCTGTGTACATCCAAGTTCCAACATACACAATAAGCTACAGAATCAGGAAATCTATGAAATAAGAACTTTCACAATTACGTACCCAACCTTATGCTATTAAAGCATCACTCTACAAGGCTTCCTATGAATAAGAAATGGAAATAATGAAATTAGTCCATAAACAATGGTGAGAGTATACTAACATAAAGGAAAGCATACTATCCTATTCTGAGTTTTTATTCTCTTTTCTCTTTCCTCCCGTGAAAGTCACATACGTTCTGAATTTACCATTTCTGCAGTCTACATTTGAAAGGGCTAGTTTTAGCTGTACCCAGTTTTTAATTTAAAGTACTCTTAACTTCCAACTGAATAAAAATGAGTATAATTCTGTTACAATTGCAACTATAAAAACTGAAAATTAGATAGGAGTGCTTTCTGTAAGGTGATCCTACAATGTTCTAGTTACATTAAATAGTGTAAGCAGCACAGCAATCAACAATTATAATACTAATATTACAGAGCATACAGATTACTGCCCTACAGATGTGAAATGGTACAGGACAAGAAAGAATAAATACCTGCCTACATTAGACATACCCATGTGTGTATGAGAGTGTATTCTGTGTTGAACAGAAAACAGACACAGATAACATAAGATACTATAGAATAAGCTAATTGTGACAAAGGTAGCTCAATAGGACAGAATAGTGTAACTTTTTCCAGAATATGCTTTAAATTACTTCACAGAACACTGAATTCTTCTAATCACTCTTAAAGATGGTAGTATCACCTTTGACATTGGTTTTTATTAAATAAGGCTCACTTTATAACCTATGTGAAAACTGTTTATCAATGTAGAATTTTTTTGATAGGAAATAAAAAGTCCATGTATATTTACCACATGTTGCTTCCAATTAAAATCAGTATTCTAGTGAACCTTAGAAAGTGAAAACACAAAACTCTGATAAATTCTTATGTCCAATTAGCCTACAAAACACCATACAATGAAGAAGTATTAGCAGAACACTGAAATTAATCCTAAAATTGTAGCTTTCCTTCTAAAAAGTTCGGGGGGAGGGTGATCAAATGCAGGAGAGACTGTCTGTTTGCATAATTCCCTTACAGCATTGCTGTAAGGTGCTTCCAAGTGGGGCCTGCTCAGTGACAGGAGCCTCTGGTTCTTGGTAGTTTTGAAGTCAAGCAAAGTGTTCTCCTTAACGGCACAACTAGAAAATGGACATTTGGTTAAAAAGCATTTTCCAGCGATGTGAATTTCAGGGGGTGGTAGAGGATATTTTTTCCTATGCAAATTAAGTAAACTTAATTTACACAGCATAATTTGTGCTAGAATTTTTTCTGGTGGCTTATAAAGTGATCTAATTTACCTGTGTTTCATAAGCAAAGCTAAAAATGTCAAAACTGCCAAGCTTGCCTTATACTGTATTTGCAGCTGGCATCTAGTTATTAATAAACTTACAAAAAGGAAAAGAAAATCCATGGAAAAAAATTAAGCACTGAAAGATTTTCCAGAAAATTTTCTGATTTGTACAATTTTACATCTTGTATTACTGGATTTGACTGCAACCATTTCCATGCTAGACAGATTCTGAAAAATGCCCATGAGAATTGTTGTGGGATGTTGTGCAATGTCACCTAGGGAGAAATTCATTGTAGAGCTATGCCAATCATTGATTAGCACAAGTACTTAAGCTTGCCAGACAAAACATTCACACTCTACCTCCTACTGCTTTGGGGGTCTCCTAACAAGAGCCATTGGCGCTAACGAAAGTCCTTGCACAGGCTTCCACTACCAGGACACATTAGTTGAACAAGGTCCATACTCTCCTTTCTGCCTTTTTTATGTTTATGGAGATGCATATGCTGCCAGAAGGAAGCTCTCTTGTATCAGCCAAACGTTTGCACGATAAGGCCCACTTCAAATGTAACGCTAAGAGAGCAAGCAGACACAAGCCTCAGACTCACAAATTCTCCCCCTCCTGTTCGAGCACAAGAAAGCATTTATAGCTACTGTTTATGGTTTGTTCCAAAATGCAGTTTCCCATTATATTGTAATACAAGTAAACTGTGGCTTATTGAAACTACAACATTAAGCCGCAGTGCAATTCTGGTTCGACTGAACTAACTCAGCTTTAAAAAAATAAAATAAAAATCCTGTATTTGGAATTAACAGAAACTGTGGTTTGTTCCAAAATGTGGGTGTAAGCTTTAAACATCCTCTACTTGAGTCTCTGGCTTCCATCTGCTTGTATTTATCAATGTGTAGTATTATGTCTGATAAAGCAGTCCTTATTCTCACCATAGGCAATTTAATAATTTTGAAGACCCTGGCTTATAATGGCCATTTTTCAACATGGACTTATTTCTAGTGCTCATACATTCCTTGGATGAGAGGATTTCAAGAGAATGCAACTTAAGAGACTGGAGAGCTCTTTAAATACTCTCTCCAACTGCAACCTCTTAAAACTATCTTAACCACTGGTTGTGCAATTTTAGAAAATTGCCCACACAATGAATGGCCATAGTACTACCTTATTTTTATAACTGACTTTAGACATTGTAGACTCACTAGTATATATTATTTTGCTGTTTTTCTGCAATGTCCAAAGCAACTCCTAGTTGAATATCTAAATATAAAGCTTATAAACAAAATAGGGCACAAAATCTGACACAAATGTTTCAAAACAGCATTTAACATCTTTACATGGCAGACAACTCCTATTTCATTAGTTCTGAAAAACTTTTCAATAGCACTCATAATAAATTACACTGTTCGAGTATACTTTTAAGTTTAGCCATGAAAAGATGAACATACCTACCCAGTTTTAAGAACGAAGCAGTATGATCACCTCACACTAAAATGCTGGTTCAATTAGAATATAGATTTTTAAGTATTTATCCCTCAGAAATGCTCCAGTTCTAAAGATGTAGTAAACACCTAAGGATAATATTCTAATATTCTCCTGATAACCCGTTATTTAGAGATATGGCTCAGTGTTCTGGCTGCATGGACGGACTCTGATTAAGCTAAAAATATTTAAGGGCATGAGAAAGCTCTACCATTTTATCTGACACAAATCATCCCCCAATTTTAGCTAAGCTTCACAAGTTAAATGCAAGTTCCTACGATTACCAGTTAAATCTCATTAGCTTCTCTCTTACTAAACTGTAAGAAACTACAGAATAATTTTCCTGAGTAAGATTATAAAATACTTGATCATCCTACCAAAAGTACAAAGACAAGTAAAATGTAGAACAATACAAACCAACATATAACAGAATCACAAGTGCAGAAATGTTGTTGCTTTTCATTATAATTGGCCCCCAGTAGAAATCATAGCAAAAAGTTTAAGTATCTAAAATATTTTGAAGGACGGTAATTAAATTCTTCAGACCATGAATATAGCCCTCATCGTGTGTGTTGCTGGGGAACACATGCGCAAAATCTATCATCCTGACTTCAACCTCCATGCTTTCTGGCAGCGTAGTAGGCATGTGGCAGAAAACTTTTTCCAGCTGAGGTATAACATTTCCATTCAGATGTTCTTGTGAAAGGCAAGCACTGCTCTTCCATATGTTGTCTTGTTCCACAGTTTCAACTTGAAGGGAAATTTGACTCTGGTGCCTTTTGTGAAGTGCATACATTTTAGAGAAGCCTTTGCCTACAGAGGTCTCTACCTTGCCATTCTCTGTAGAACTGATGACCCGAATGTTGTTATTATATTCCAATGTACCACCACTTGGCACTTGACCCTTGGACACTCTTCCCTTCTCGACCAGACTGCCATCATTTAACCATGTAGTTGTCATCGGATACAAGCCATCATAGACAAATAGTAAAGAACTTGCATAAAAGTTAAGCTGCTTCTGCTTCTCAAACCACTGCAGTATTTCTTTGATCTTTTGAATACTGGCAGCTACAGCATCTTTTCTCAGGCAGAATCCATTATGGAAAAACTGAGCCACACCTGCAAGAAAGAAACCAGTAAAATTAATAGCCACTGACTGGAAAGTTCAAACTGCAGTATAGCAATGGTGCCTAGCTTCCAAAAAGCAAAATTGACAACAAATTCTCAGCTATTCATATAACAGAATTCAGGTTTAAGTTGCTATTCAGAGTCAGCTGATAATATGCCCCCAAAAATTCAGACAAGTGTCCCAATTCAGATTTCCCATCATCAAAATATTAATTGCAATGTTAAAGGTTTCAGAGCAAGTGTGTCCGATTTATTCTGGTGTTCTCTGGTTCAAGACTCACTTCTTACATGCACTTAAGCAAGCCCTCATCTTTCAGTTTTATCCACCCAATGCACTATGGGAATACTATAGCATGATCACATCTTCCACACATTTTACTTGTGCAAATTCAATTGTACACACTCAGCTCAGGCAGCAGTTGCCTTCTGGATAACAGTTACAGCAGACAAGGAGGGAAGACTAAGACAGAAGGGAGGTGAGAGGCAGACAGAGGAAGAAGAAACCCACCTCTCTCAGCTGCATGGTGAGCAGGGAAGTGAGGATGAAAAAAATCCCAGCTGCAGAAGGGAAGAGAGAGGCCAACCTAGAGACATACAGGCAGAAGCAAAAGGCTGGAACAGTGTTGCAGCTTCTGCCTGCCTCTTTCCCTGTCTGCCTTTCTCCTCCCTTCTGCAGCTGAAGGAACCAGGTTTCTTCCTCCTCCATCTGTTTCTACTGCTTCCCCACTCGTTTTGCTGCCAAGGCAAGATTTCTTCTTCCCCTGGCAGTGGGGATGCAGGGAGCTCCTCTGTGAGATCCCCGCCCCCCCTTCCAGCAGGCAGCTTTTGACTATGCACAATTCTGCATGCGTGTGCTGCTTCTGGAACAGAACCCTTAAGTGAGTTGTGATTGCACTGTACAACTGACCTAGTTTCCAGGATTATTGTGAGAGTTTATGGGAATCACTTTAAACCCTCAAAACATACTATCAATGCTCAGAATTTATAACTAAAGAGCTGGGACTGCACTATAAAATATTCATGGGGAGCAATCCTATAGCAGGATCTCAAGTTAGGATGAGCAGGTTAGGATCCACTGCATCTCCACGTAAGTTAAGAGGTTCCTGGCATAAGCAGGCTGTGCTGTCTTAACTCCCTCATCCGAAACTAAGTCAGAGATACATGTATTTCCCCCATCTGAACTCTCCCACCTTTAACCCCAAGTCAGAATGATCCCACTTTCTTCCCTTCTCTGGCAATCCTGCATGCTAGAGGGTTTTCTAATATTGTCCTCAATTTTCTTAACTATGAGACAAGCTATATGTAGTTTATAAGCACACAGTCTCGTAATAAAGGCCTAATAGTAGTACTAAAACCTGGTCTAAATCCAAACATTACCATCTTTTACTGTCTCTTTCGTTAAGCCTCTTCCATAGTGCTGGTTTTGCGTCTCATAGCTGTCAGAATGGGCGCGATAAACCTTAAAACACACAAAATAATAATGTAATTTTGCCATCTGATTTCTGAAAAAATGTCTTTGTCCTAGGACTAGTTCCAATGTACTCTTCAGCATACAAAAGAAGGGGTTTTTTCCAAAATGCATTATCCACACATCTCTGAAACTTTCATGAGCTGGATCTATCTAGCAATCCAAACTCAGCAAGTTCACATTGAAAACATGATAAACTTTGTATATTCAGATATAGCTTTTTCAATGGAATAATACATCAGTGAGATGTTATGTTATATACCTCTCTATACTTTACAGTCCAATAACAAGAAACCAGTGCAAATAAAGTTATGGGTGTTCAGAATGTCTACTCTGATGCGCCAGAATCAACTGGCCTATGTAGTCTTTGGATATAGGCCAGTGACAGAGGATAGGTTAGTATTCTACAGGGGATCTAAACTCAGACATATAAGTTCATGACCAAACATCATTGCAAAACAAATCTGTCTGGAAAACAATAAACATGCTGCATAAAAATAGAAATTAAATGAATATAAAAATATGTGTGCAAATAACCACTAACAGCAGCATGTTTAGAAACAAAAAAAATATTATCTAGAATAAGATCACTAAACCAACATTTAAATTATATCTGTTACATGGGACAGCAAATGAACTGATACTTATTTTTCATTCTCAGTAACTACACAAACAGAAGCAGTAGACAGTGCATCCAGCAAGGTCCACCAGAAAGCCAGCCAAATGGGCAGGGTACAAATAATAAAATAATAAAATTATTATTATTATACAGGCTTCAGACCATGGCGTTCCAATTAAAATCTTAGAGAGATGCCTACAGACATAGGAAATACAGCATATATATATTTTTGCAATCTATGTCTCTATCCAAATCTGCCCATTTTCATTATATTAAAGGAACAGATTTTTGCTGACATATTTTATGCCAATCCAGAATATACATAGGACATTTATTCTGCTACACCAGATCTGAAAGTTAAGCACAAATATAGGGCTGCTTTAACAGGGAGTCTGGGAATGGTTGGAATCCAATTGACTGAAGTCAGCAAGATTATGATAAAGGAATAATACACTTCTCCCACCAAATGTTAATGAACATGTGTTTGGCACTATAAGAAAGCTACTGGACAGCAAAATTATACTAAAGAACTTGAACATCACACACAGTACAGAACGTTAATAGCTCCCTAAACATCTATGAACAACAGACCAAAAATGTCTGTCAAATTCAAGTGCCAAACAACATCATCCACCTTCAGTAATATACTGATAAAATATGTTAATAACTAGAGCCTCATTGAGGTCTCCATGGGGACCAAACAGAAAACATGTTGTTTCTTTTCTTCTACTTGGCTAGGGAAATTACAATTATAATCTATTGCCTGAAGGCTAATTTTTAAGGTTTTGAATGCGCTTCAGCATCAGAATTCAGTTTATACAGTTAAAAGCCAAATCTTTCACATTAAAAGTCAATTAATGCTTCACTAACACAATGCTATGCAAGACTGTTGCAGTTTATCACCATGCTGCACCAAAGGCCTGAAGGGATAGCCAAGCTATCAACACAACATGTTAGCTCTCTGGAGGACTGCTGTGAACAGCTTAAATTTCTGAATGCAACCCATATGAAGTTATGAATATGAAGTTAACAAATCTAGCTATTTGCTGGTGTTATTGAGTAGAACAATGAAATGGAACGTAAGTATGGGGTGCAAGAGGCGGAACTACTGAGAATATAATATGATAAAGGAGGAAGGATAGAGCTGTATAAGAAAACCAGGGAGATAAAAAGAAATATATTATCAAAGTCCACATCTAGACAAAGTACAATCTTCTTTATAAAAAGAAAAAAGAAAATCTTGAAGATGCTGTTCAGATTATTGTACTCAAAAGAGAAATCAATAATAGGTCTTCCTTTGGATCGCCAACCCTACCCACTTCTTTTCTTATTATTATTATTAATGAGAAATTAACGCAGATTGTCTCAATTCAGTCACCTACATCTTCCTGCAATAAGGGAAGCAGGGAATACGGCATGACAGAAAACATTCAAACCCAAAGCATGCTGACTCCTAGCATCTTTCCGTGGGGAAAAAATCATCTATATACACAAAGTATCAAATGTGGTGACAGTGATAATAATACAGCAAAACAACACCATCACAAACTGGCTTATAAGTATAAAACCAAATTTACTAAAATAGCTAGAATAGAGATAGACTTATAACCATTCAAACAACAAACATACTAAGGTGCCATGTGCATGACCAAGCCTGGAGATACTGTAAACATGGAGTGTATAAATGTACAACTCTATCTTAACAAGTTACATGTGCAGTAAACGTTATAGAGACTGGATAAATGAACCGTTCAAAAAGTAGCGTAAGCCCAATCACGGAACGGCAACCCCGTGCCACCACAACGGCAAGGGTAGCACACTGGAGAATATGAAAAAGTTTTTCAAAGCTGTTTTTCAAAGATTGAGCTGGATGAGATGTTCTTCAATGGGTCTTGAGTTGGAAACACAAAGCCGTGTACATGGATCAATCATGGGAAGGAAAATCAAAGTCACCACCCTGGTGAGAATAACGCAAGTAGCCAAAAGGAGCTCGGGGTCGCATAACTAGTTAGCCTGCCAGAGTCTCGTTCGTTATCTGGATGTTACCCTTGCCGTTGTGGTGGCACGGGGGTTGCCATTCCATGATTGGACTTATGTTACTCGTTGAACGGTTCATTTATCCAGTCTGTATAACATTTACTGTACATGTAACTTGTTAAGATAAGAGTTGTACATTTATCCACTCCCATGTTTACAGTATCTCCAGGCTTTGTCTTGCACATGGCACTTTAGTATGTTTGTTGTTTGAATGGTTATAAGTCTATCTCTATTCTAGCAAATTTGGTTTTATACTTATAAGCCAGTTTGTGGTGGTGGTGTTTTGTTGAAAATATCATCTAAACATAATTTTAGTTTGCCCCCATGTTGTCAAGAGCATAAAAAGATATAAAATCCAATGAAGAACTGCATCTTACCCTCATGCCTAGCACCAAGAACCCAATCTCTTCCATTAATGGGTACTTGCTGACTTGTTGCTTAATCTTCTCAGCGGAAGCATATGGATCATAGCTTTTCTGGCCTATTTTTACATCCATTATACATGGCTTTTTAAATCTGTGTGTCACATCTTCCAGTTTCAGGTACAAATCTGTTAACAATTCAGAATAAACCAGATCAATGTCATAATCTAACCAACCCAATCATTAGAGGTCAGTGGAAAGGACACAAGTACAGGAGTGGTTCAAAGATGACGTCCTCCTGGTTGTGGTATATTACAACAAGCATTATATTAACCATCTAATTCCCAACAATGATTCTTTTTAGTCTGTGATTTTATTTTATTTCATTGTGTATACTTTTATATCCCTTCTCACTATCAGACAGTGTTGTATAAGTTAATATAATAGTATAATTTTTTATAAATTATTTTTATTATGAAATTTGCTGTCCAGGTCAGCTTCAGCCTCCTGTGTAAGAATGTAAGTAATTACAGTAACCATCCTTTCAATGAAGCAAATTGTAACTAACATTCTGAGAAAGTATAAAATGTTAAAAGATAATAATAAGCCCTTTAGCATGCTTTAAATTGCCAACGTTTATTCTTGGCGGTAGTCATTTTATTATCTTCCTGCAAGACTACTGTACCCTACTAGTGGTACCCCTGTTGCTGTTAGAAGTAGAAGGTGTATTTTGACATACAAATTCTGCAATAGACCTAAATATGCTAAACTGGATCTTACTGAAGAATCAATTGAGTTTGCAGAAAACAGCCCTTATTTACATGACATTTTTCCATCTACAAAGCATAGCAAGATATTGTTTCATGATGTTTCCACATGATAGCGATTTATCACGCTGTGCTCGGGTACTTAGTTTCTGGCATTTTCAGAACCATCTCCCAAGCAGTTGCCAAAAACTTAGTGCTTATTGCACTTTCTAACAGCATTACCATTGGGTGCAGTAGGTGATGACCAGGTTCCATAATATTTTGGCAAATATTTTTGGAGTTCTAGAAACACAGAGTCTTCACAGTCAGCAGCATACACCTGAAATAAAAGAAATATGATTGAACTGCAACAAACCACTCAATTCCCTCTTGTGGCAGACTGCATTTGGATATTTAGAACTTATGGGGGGAATTCAACATCATGCTAAGGTAATCTTCAGCACAAGCATTTAGACTTGCCAGATGGAACAATTCATTCTCATACCCCTGCACGCTGTCCCAGCGCTTCTTCCAACCACCAGCACCCAACCAGTTTCAGGGGTACACAACCTAAAGACCTTGCCCAGGGCTTCCACTAACAGGACTTGTTAGTTGAATCTTACCCTCTGTATGTTTAAAACCTCACACTCAATGAGAAATATCCATTTAGAAAGGAAACAAAGTGTCTCTCAGAATAAATGCTGTAAATTGTGCCAGAACGTTTGACTACTGTTAAGTCTTTTATTAAAAACAAATAAAAACCCCCACCCCAAATTGAAATTCAAAGTTTGACAGCACTAAAGCACACCAATGTGTGCTGAGGGATCCTGTGCAGCATGAGTCAATCTAATCAAAACATTCTTAGGTGTACTAGTGGCAGGATGGGGCACAGGGAGACAATCTGGTCTCCCTTTCACCTTCAGTTATGGCAAAATCAAGTATGAGGAGGATAATCTTTCAGTGATGAATTAATCAACTGCATTCTCCCACCCACCCCAAATTCCTAAACTAAATGGCCTTTAAAAGATTATATTGGATTGGTATAACCCTAGAAAGCATCCAGTAAATACAGGAACTCTTAACATAGCCTACCAACTGTGGGTTTACGCTTCCAAGTAGGGGAGGAGGAGGAGGGGAAGGTGAAGTAGAGTGGACTGCAAAACTTGTATACTGTAACATTAGCAGCTTTATCGTTGATTGAATTTGTAAAACAATTAAAGTGCATTGTTTCTACTGCCATAAGATACCTGATTTTTGTTAGAGGGATGCAATTACCGTATTTTTCGCTCTATAAGACGAACCAGACCATAAGACGCACCTAGTTTTTGGAGGAGGAAAACAAGAAAAGAATATTCTGAATCTCAGAAGCCAGAACAGCAAGAGGGATCGCTGCGCAGTGAAAGCAGCAATCCCTCTTGCTGTTCTGGCTTCTGGGATAGCTGCGCAGCCTGCATTCGCTCCATAAGACGCACACACATTTCCCCTTACTTTTTAGGAGGGAAAAAGTGAGTCTTATAGAGCAAAAAATAGGGTATTTATTTTGTTCATGACTTGTCATTCAATTGCCACAAAGCCACATCATCAATGAAGAACAGAAAGAATATTAAAACATGCAACTCAACAACTAATTCCTAATGTGACACCAATGCAATTTTAAATTTTTTTATTCAATATTAAATTTTGACCCTTAGTTGGCAATAACAACTGCAGAGGCAAAATGCTGAGCAAATACTTTTCAGAGACAGAAAGACAGTCAGTCCTGTTATTCTAGTTACACTTAAAAAGGAAATGAACAAGACCATTTATAAATTACTGTTGTCCATTATATATACTTATAAAGGAAAAAATGCCTTCAAACTCTTGTCTGCCTGAACTATTGGATTTTCCGTCACCAAGAGAAACCAGGTGACAGATCACAGGCTGCCTTGCCTGTCTCCTATGTAGGTCAGGAAAAAGCTGAAGCTTGCTAACAGGTTAATTTTAGGTCTCTAAATTATTGTTGTTAACACACTACAAACTCTGGTGAATTTATTCCTTTTTCCAAATCCCCCACCCCCTAAAAACCAAGTCAATATAGATATCCAGCTATAGGAATAGTAAAATAATCAAATTACTTATACTGAAGAAGTTATAAGGTCTGATTAGCAGGAAAAAAATACTTTGTTATAGGAGACATTTCCTAAATGAGGATCACACTGTTTTTGGCTTTAATAGCGAATGGATTCATTTGCAACCAAATGTTTCAGCACAAACTGTTCCAAGAGCTCATATATTAATGAACTATTTACATTTTCTCTCCACGTGCACACTAATGTTACTTTATGCAACTCTGGCAGAAAGTACATAATCCACTCTGACTCAACCAAACATATGTTGTAATTTCATTCCCCAAGAATGGTTTCAACATTTATTTGCAATATTAGTTTGTTCTACTGACAACCAAAAGTTAACTTCAAAGATGTGCCACCTATGCCATGAGATCCAGTAACTAGCTACATAACCCCGGGTTCCTGTACAAAGTGATTTCAAGGAAACAGGGTAGCAGGAGCATTCCAGCACCCCCTTAACCAAACTGGCTTTTACTCCAATATCACACCTTATTTGGTGCAATGTACCACTCCCTCTTCAATGCATAAACCAGTCTTCATTCCCCCAGAGGCTCCATGCCTAAATAGGCCCCTAGATAATCAAATAAGCAGTTGCCAATGGGGCCACATCACAGCTAGCACGAAGCTCACTTATGGAATACAGTCATACCTTGGGTTGTGAACACTGCAGGTTGCATGTTTTCGGGTTACGGACCGTGCCGAACCTGGAAGTACCGGAAGGGGTTACTTCCAGGTTTTGGCGCTCGCGAATGCGCAGAAGCACTAAATCACACTTTGCACCGAATCGCGTCACGCACGTGTGAAGACACAGCGCTGCGGGTTGCAAACGTGCCTCCCGCATGGGTTACGTTGCGAACGTGACCCACGTGGGAGGCACGTTCGCAACCCGAGGTATGACTGTAAAAAAGCATAACTTCAGTTAGAGGATGAATCAGAAAACAATTACCTTGTTATAGAATTCTAGTTCTCTGGGCCCTCGAGGTGGTGGCTGCAATTGTTTGAGGACTGTGCCATCAGGATGCTGCAGGATGCCTGGGAAACAAGAAATACATTTGTTCACATCTTAACTTCAGCATGCTTTTGAGTCCAACTATGGTAACATAATCTAGTATATATACTAAATGTTCAAAAAAAACCCCCCAAAAGTTCTTGTTAGGGGGGAAAGTAAGAGTTCGTGTTAGGAAGCAGCTTTCTTTAAATGAAATCAATAAAACAGAGAAAATACACCTTACCTTTAGAGTCTGGTACTTATCCTGAAGACCAGGCAAATCTTTCACACATTGGCCTGGTTTGCATGTAATGCTAAGCCATGATTTGTTTAACAAATCAGTAGTTAACCATAAATTATCCCACAGATTTGTCAAACTATGGTTTGTTTCTCCAAAGTTTGGTCTGTTTCCAATCTGCTGTAGCCTCGTGCATTTGTACCCTGGTGAGCGTCTGGGGAGGAGTAGCCAAGCAAACTATGGCTAAGGAAAGTGCTGAGCTCACATGTAATGCCAAGCCATAGCTAAAACGAAGACAGGGAATAAGCAACAAGCCATGGCTTCAAATCATGGATGACTGGCAATAAGGAAACAATAGATAAGCTGCTGGGAAGGGTTCACACATAATGCTGAGCCATGGCCTAGCTACACAAGAACCAGGACAAATGCAAAGCAAGAGTTTTGCTATTTTGCAGCTAACTTCTCTGCTATTTTTCAATCACCAAAACACTGCTAGTTCTGAACAGTTTCATCTCACTGAAGTTTCTTCACAGCAGTGGTAACTTAAAATTTAATCCTTAAACATTCATTTGCAACTACTGGAATAAGCCCTTTGGAGCCAAATGAAACTTCAGTATCATGTCGGTTTTTTTCTTTCTATTGATGTTATTCAAGACATTCAAGACAGGCAATATTAATACAACCACAATGTCACAAATTAAAATTGAGACTCATTCTAGGCTGCAGTATTACCATTAGGACAACAGACTACAATAAATGTTATCTCCACTAGTTGAAAAATAACCAAGGTTTCTATTTAGTAATGGTTATAGTTATAAAAATCAGCCTTTGGACTTTATTATTAGTAAAAGTAAAAGTAAAACTTTAGCTTCTAGGTAAAATTGAACATGTTATTTTCAGCAATAAATCTTTGTTGTTATCACGGTCACATTATGCAACCCTGAGTGAAGCCACAATCAAAACCACTTTGTCAGACAAGCAAAATGTGAGTGTTTACCCCTTCCCAACCTCTATTATAAATTCCCTTTATTAAGAATTTTAAGTAGTCAGAGCACATGTCAGAACAGCTTTTTTCTAGTATAGTGAAAAGAGCAACTCTCATAGGAGTCTCTCCACTTTTTGAAATTCTGTGTGTGCTAGCAACTAGGGAAAGGAAATTTAAGGTAAGAACCTGGGACAGTGATAAGATAAGTAAGATCTTCTCAGTGATGACCCCAATACTTCATAATTATTTGCTCATGAAAGACTACTTCAGCCCAAGTTTGTTTATTTTTCGAAAGCAAAGTTTTACTACAACAAATTTTTAACTGGGAAACTTAAAAGGGTATTTTAATGTGCTCCACTGTTTCAACAGTTTAATAGTGGAATATATAGGCTGTCATGTTTACTTTTTTGTATTTGTGATTCTATGATTTTATGTATGGAAACCATACATAAAGCCCTGCTGGATCTGATCAAAGGACTCCAGTTCAGCATTATGCTTTCCACATTGGCTACCAGATGCCTATGGGAAGCCCATGAGCAGGACATAACTGCAGTAGCACTATCTTCCAACTCTACAATTTTATGATTCTATGATTCAATCCTAGCTGGCATTCAGAAGCATACATACTAGCTCTGATACTGGAGGAAATATAGCCAGCACAACAAAAAGCCATTGGTATTCTTATATCCCAAGAAAACCTATGGAATAAGTAAAGTATAAATATAATATAGACTGATATAGCAGATCTCACCTTATGAATATGTGAAGTGTTTAAAAAGTATCTTTCATTCACAGAACTCTAATATACATGACACTCCACAGTAACAATACAAAATCAAGGAGCTTATAATCTAAATTTCAGCAGTGAGGAGGAGTTGGGAGAATACATGGGATGGAATAAAATGCAGTTACGCTAACATAAGGAGGGCTGTAAGCACTCTGCACTTAAAATATAAACCCTGAAAATCTGCACCAAGGTAACCCCAGATCTGCATCACACACGCAAAAATATCTTGTGATCTGTGTGAGTTACGCAAATGTAGGAAAGTTGCTTATTTTCTTGTTTTAAATATCATTCAGTCACCACTTTAGGTTCTGAGATTCCAGAAGGCATTAACCATGCATTTTCATACCTATATTTGTAGTCCACAAGGGCTAGAAACACTTTTAAAAAAAAATCTGGAAGCTAAATTCTGCAACCACTACCACGTACATGCCAGAGCCCTGAACTTCAACTTCTTATAATCCATGCAAATTTGTTATTCCTGAAGTTGACTGCAACAGGGATAGCAGCTCTCAATCATGGTTTCCACACACCCCCTCCCTAAAGAAGAGATACACATTATGACCTTAGAAGGATGTTGGCTTAAGCAGAAGTCAGTGAGGAAGGTTAATCATGAAAACTGCAGCTAAACAATCTATGTTCTCACTTTAAAATCCTCTCCTTTCAGGAACAAACCAGTTTTCTTGTGAAATCCTTGCTTTCAGTTGTTCCATTTGAACCTTTGCTTTTGTAACTATCTGCATTTCATGGGTAAACAATGTTATAAAAATGAATAATTACATCTTATAAAAATATAAAGATGCATATGCAAGAATATGATGGGGATGAATAGTTACATGTTGAGCTTGAACATGTGTAAGACCCAGTTTCAAATTCCTGCTCAACTTCGAAATTTATTGCACAGCCTTGGGCAAATCACCCTCTATCAGTTTAACCTGAATCATAACATTGTTTTGGTGCTAACACACATTGCTATGAGCTTCCTGGAAGAAAGGATAGGGTGCAAATACAAGAAATGTCGATTTTCACCACTTTTTGAACTCCGTATGAGTACTCTACAAGTGTGAATGAGTTAAGAGAAACCATCTAGTGCGGTTACTGAAGAAAAGGGGACATACATCAATCAGGTGATCTACAACTTGCTAGAGGGCCTTCTCAGCAACAGCACCCAGGTTAGTTATTCAATCATTTCTATATCACATTATATTTTTGAAAAGTTCTCTAAGTGGATTACAACCCATCTTAAAACAAGTTCTTAACCTGAAGCAATATTTCTGGGTTAGTGGAGTCTGTAACCTGAAGCGTATGTAACCCGAGATACCACTGTATTCCCACTAACTATACTCATAACACAGCTAATCCCCACCCAACTATTTTTTGCCAACCAGAACTCTGGTTTGCAAAACATCCCCAGAAGCATTAAGCACAGGTTACAGCCAGCTCATTCACTCACCTCCATGTCGGTCAATATATTATCATATAAACAAAAACATAATCCGTTCTCCTTCCTCTCTCCCACCCGGGCAGGATCTTTGGGTGGTATCAAGCTACTTTACAAATACCTGCCAAAGAAGGGGAAGAAGAGGCATGGGAGGAGAAGCAACCAGTATGCTGAAAAACCTAACCATGGTTAAGTGAAGGCACTTTTCCACTTCATCTTAGTGCAGATGTATTTGTCTAATACTGGCTGATCATGTCTGATTTGTTTAATACAAAGACTAGAAGAACCTAGCTAGGAAAGAAAAATAGACCAACCAGAATCTGTCTCTTGTAACAGCATCTTATATATACACATGTAAAGCCCCTCTAGTTGCCATATAAATCACTTTAAATGGCACAATCTCTTTAAGTTCCTCATTGTATTCATGTCCATTTGCCACAAAACACAATGTGAATACAAGGATAAACACATTTTCTGCAGTGATGAAATTTCTCCCTAATGAATGCCAAACCTTCTGTTTACTCAAAACAGGAGTAAATCAGTGTGTTTATTCTTCATGCAATTTGTTTCCTGCAGAAATCCAAAACAAGATTTCGCAATTAAAGTAAATGCTTTGGGGATTTCTGGAGCAGAATCACAGTCATTATTTTCCAAACCTACGAATCCAATTTCCTTTTTTCTTTGGGGTGGGGTGGTGAAGAGAGAATCAGGTCATTTCCCCAGCTTCAAAACTTCCTATTCATAAACATTAAACCTACAAAACACCTCAGATTAAGACTACATGCTTAGGTATCAACAAGAAAAGCAGGGACCTTGTAGGTAGATACCCCTGAAGATTTAGAAAGAGAAGGGAGGTCATATTATTAGAAAACCAAATTAACACAGAAAAATGTGCAGCAGCAAATACAACAAAGACACAATAAAAGAAAGTGCTTTAAACAGCTTATTAGGCAGGAGAATGTGTCATTTCATTATTGCTCCATTAGTATATTCCCAATAAAGAAAAACATTTTTTTACTGTAAACCACCAAGGTGTATACAGAGACAGTAGAATACCACTGTGTTATTTTGTAAGGAAAAAAGAAACTGAAGTTCTGCGTGGATTTCAAAAACCTTCAAATTCTACTTTTGAAAATCCATTTCAGAGCATCATTTTCAGCTGTCATATACAGTAACACACCCTGTCCTTCCTACACATATTGCTCA
This sequence comes from Podarcis liolepis, assembly GCF_965112155.1. Taxonomy (NCBI): domain Eukaryota; kingdom Metazoa; phylum Chordata; class Lepidosauria; order Squamata; family Lacertidae; genus Podarcis; species Podarcis liolepis. The sequence continues at coordinate 35,444,968 of NC_139556.1, read as the reverse complement.
AGATGGCTTACAATTAACATGCCTATTTTTAATTAATACTATTGTTGCATAGAGCCACAGCCAGCAGTCTTTCTCAGCTGGGTTCAGGGGCTGGATTGAGGGAGCCTAGGAAGACCACTCAGCCATAAAATAAAAAGTCCCTAGAAGACCTCAAAGCGGTCTCTCGCCGGATTGGGGCGGGGGGGGGACGACGACAAAATTAAGCAACCCCACGCATGCAAGGGACGTCTTGAATATTGCTCACACGGCTCAGAGAGAGGGCTGTCAGAAAGAGACACATAAGCAACCCCAGCGTATCACCCACAACATTAAGGACACACCGATGTCGTAAGTAAAAACAAAACTCGCCCTGGTATTATTATTTAACACTAGAGCACTGGATCCCACATACCAAAAACACGCACGCGCGTGCATAAACGTGCACACACACACACACACACACACACTTGGAAACGTTGAGGGGAATAACACCCAAGGCAGAAAAAAACCGGACTTTGGTTGCTTTGTATCCAGATCCAAACCCGCTCTAATTCCTGAGCGCGGACCCAAGGGACTTGGCTTGGGTTGGGGGGTACTTCCCACTCCCTGCCGAAGGGGTGCCGGGGGGGGTCCCGGCTTCCTGTCTCCCCTTAGGACCCGCCCCACCCACGCACCCAGCCCCCCACCCACCCCAGGCCTGCCACTTACCGCCCTTATCCTTGCCGTACATGTGCCCCGCCACCTGGTGAGACAGCGGCACGCAGCCGTTGAGCAGCCGGGCGCTCCTCCCTCCTCCTCCTCCTCCTTCCTCTTCGCCCTCCGCCGCCGACGACGCCGCGGAGCCCTTGGCGCCCCGAAGAAGCCGCTCGGGCTCCCTGCTCGCCGCACAGCGCGGGGGCTCGGTGGCCATTTCCTCGGAGGCTCCCGCCGCCGCCGCCACGTCCTCCTCCCCGCCTTCAAGGGCCTCCTCCGCCGTTGCCTCCGCTGCCGCCGCCCGCCGTTCGCAGCCCAGGCCAGGCCCGCGGCTCCATGGCGTGCGCCCCCGCCCGCAGTGCTTCCACTCCCTCAGGCGAGCGGAGCGGAGGCTTCCCTCGGCCGCCTCAACCGCTCGGGTCGACTGACTAAGCGGCACTGAGGAGAGAGAGCTAGAGAGAGAGAGATAGGCAGCACCTCGGCGTTACTGGGCCTGCGCGGCTCGCAGCGAGCCTGCGCAGTAGCGGCGACTGAAGCCGCTCGTCCCTGGCTTGGGAGGGGGGCGGCTTCTGAATGGTTTCCCCTACGCGGCTATCCGGACGCGAGGAAGAGGCAGCGCTGCTGTTATCAAGGGCACAGCACTACCTGACAGCCGCGCCCTTCTGTGCGGTGGTAAACCTTCCCTCTAAGCTCAGGGGTCCGGGGCCGACCCAAGGTGCCCCCTTCTCCGCCAGGGAAGATCTACTACATCAGGAGCAATCAGGGGTGCCAACTTGGATAAAATATTGGTATTGAATAATTGGATATTGAACTGAATTGGTAGTCGATTGAATATTGAATAAAATATTGGCACGGGTAAGCTCTGCCCCACATCTGATGCAGTGCATACACCGCATCTGAATGGCAATGCCCATCAACTTTGGGGGTGCCGGCCCTCTCCAATATTTTATTGGGGTCAAAGAGACCTTGGCCCCTGGGAGTTGGTTCCTATGGGAACAATGGAGAGATAAAGCTCTCAACCGGGATCTACCGATTAGCAGACCTTCCAAGTGTCCCTGTTTTCCAGGGACAGTCCCTGGATTTACAGAAGCTGTCTCAGTTTCTGATTTGATCCCAGAATGTCCCACTTTTCCTTAAGATGTCCATGTTTTCATCGGAGAAATGTTGGAGGGCATGCACCCCATGAGTGGGCCAGTCCTACTGTTGTCTAGGGAGTGGTGAGAGGGAGAAAGCACTCTGTATGTGCTCTGCGGAAGAGAGGTCCCAGTACATATTATTTTTACGGGACTGAGCTCTAGTAATAAACCACAAGTTCTGCTACAAACTAAACTCTGCCTCCAGTGGACTCCAATTCCGCTCTCATCAGCCCAAGCCTATCATGGTCAATTGTTAGATATAATGGAAATTGAAGTTCAGCAACATCGAGGATCAAAGGTTCCCCACCCCTGGTATGACAAAGCTCAGTTTTAAAATAAATAAATTTTAAATAAGGCTCAAAGTGAAGGCCATGAGTGAAGTCTCACTGTGAGCAAAGTTGCTCTCCTCACACTGGTAGCCTTTTTTTAGCCTTTAGACTTCTGCTAGATAGCTAGAGGATACATTTCTGGTAAGCACGCTTAAAGGTAAAGGTAAAGGGGCCCCTGATCATTAGGTCCAGTCGTGACTGACTCTGGGGCTGCAACACTCATCTCGCTTCATTGGCCAAGGAAGCCGGCGTACAGCTTCCGGGTCATGTGGCCAGCATGACTAAGCTACTTCTGGTGAACCAGAGCAGCACATGGAGACACCGTTTACCTTCCCGCCGGAGCGGTACCTATTTATCTACTTGCACTTTGACATGCTTTCAAACTGCTAGGTTGGCAGGAGCAGGGACCGAGCAACGGGAGCTCACCCTGTTGCGTGGATTAGAACCACCGACCTTCTGATTGGCAAGTCCTAGGCTCTGTGGTTTAACCCACAGCGCCACCCGCGTCCCTGTAAGCACACTTACTAAGCTGTAAATGCCCCATTGGACTTACTTTGAGTAAATATGTTTAGTAACGCAGAGCATCCAAGTCACAGTCCTGAATTCACCATTTCCTACTTGACCCATTAAGCACCGTGATATTGCAAGAGAGCAGGGATTCTGCAGGTGGGATGGCTAGATGGAGGAAAGGTTCACACAACAGACCAAAGGACACTCTGAGAGAACTGTTAAGAGTGTTGAACTAAAATCCCCACTCAGCTTTGAAACTCACTAGATAACCTTGGGCCAATCACTTCATCTCCATCTAATCTCCTTCACAGAGTTGTTGATCTGATAAAGGGGAGGGGGAACTGTGTGTTTCACTTAGGTCCTTGGAGGAACAGGGACAGAAATATGGCAAGTAAAATCAGTTTGAATGACATGTGAAACTATGCCACAAGTATGCATTTAAGATATGGCAATTGAAGTATGGGTAGTTGCTTCTACCAGCTTTTGCTCCATAAGTGTAATATATCTCCATTTCCTAATAAAGAATTCAGTTCTCAAGTCTGACACTATAAAATTCAGAGACTTTGTAGCTAGGAAACTGAACAGGACACCCCGAGCAGAAGACAGGAAGAGAAAAGGGCATTATCTCCTCTCAGTTTAAGAAGGAACCACTCCCCAAAAAAAACCTTGTCTGTCAACTGGAACAGATTAAAATCTTCATATTTTCCTAATCAACAATTTCCTGTTTTGTGGGAGGCTTGCCCAGCAGGATCTTTATAGGGTTAATGTCAATAACTTTGTTGCTCCAGTTGCAATGACTACCGATTATTTTATTTGCGTAAGTCAACATGCTACATATTGTTTAAAACCATAAATGGCTTGGGACCAAAATACATAAAGAACCTGTCCTATCAAGGAGGTGTATTTGACAGGAATACTGCCCTTCCCTTTAACAGCACCCAAGCTGTGGAACTCCCTGCCTGGACTCCACCTTACCATCTTTTCACCACTGAGAGCAATCTTAAAACACAAGAAGCTGGTATAAATTGAACCAACATAAACTAAGTCAGCCATTCAGCCATTCAGGACCAGGCTGAACTGCTCTAACCTGGAAGAGGGAAAACGAGCCTTTAAATTAAGTTACACTACTTTTTTCGTTGCCTTAATTTACTCCAGGTTCCTAGGTCACATAACCAACATGCATGTGATAAGGATTCAGCCTAGGTTTCACTCCCTTCTGTCCTGCCCCCGCCACACTCGTTTTTCAGATTTTACATGGGCTTAAGATCCAATAGAAGGGACGCGGGTGGTGCTGTGGGTTAAACCACAGAACCTAGGGCTTGCCGATCAGAAGGTTGGCGGTTTGAATCCCCGCGGCGGGGTGAGCACCCTGCTCCTGCCGCAACCCCAGAGTTGGTCACGACTGGACCTAATGGTCAGGGGTCCCTTTACCTTTATCTTTTAAGATCCAATAGGGTCTGCTGAGCCAGGATGGAGGAGTTATGCTAGCCTATGTCTGGCTGAGCCAGGTTAAGGGAGTTAAGCTGATCAGCAGGATCCTAACTCCACTCATCCTGGTAGATCTAGCCTTAGAATTGTGCCCCAAGCCTTGTTTAGGCAATTGTTTTGTTAGGTAAACCAATTTTTACTTTTTGCTCTTTTCTTGATTCTCTCTCAACTTTTTTATTTGATTGAATTTGTATAATAACAGTTTCAATATCTTTTTTAAAATTTTCTGTAAGCGCCCCAGGATGCTACATAACAAAAAGACAGGAGACAAATGCTTCTGCATGTAAAATATCTGAAATACCGTAGAAGCTGCAGCATTCCTAACAGACAACAAGGACTATCACAAACATAAGTTGCTACAATGCTGAAACCCTGGCTGCTGCCAAATAGTAATGACTGCCTGCAGCCATTTATTCACAAGGTTTGCAGTACTAGAAGTGATTTAATTATTCAGCTTCATAAATTTAACTCAAGGTTGTTAAAGGAGTCACACACTGGCAAGAAAAGGCTACATGTAGTATCTGCCCAATAGCAGTGAACAAATTGTGCTGTAGACTCAGCAGTCTCATACTGACGCACACTATCTGTGGTACTCAGAGTTCTCAGTGTTTAATGCCTTCCTCTTATGCACTCTAAATTTTTTTTTTAATGCCTTTACTATTTCCTCCAGAGCATAGAGGGGCCCACAATTAAATAAAGGGTTAGAGTCAGGGCAAAACAAGAGCTCAATCCCAGAATTTATTTATTTTTTACTAAACAGAATACTTTTTGTTAATGGTCTGCTTTATGTTGGGAGTGAAGCTTTCTTGCTGTTGAAACCTAATAGTCACAGGGAGGACTGAGAGCAATAGTTCAGAGTCCAAGGAATCTGGCTCGAGCCCTAGAGCAACTGTTAGGGAAATGTGAAGTGGGTGTTTCCCATTAGGCTGGCTAGCCACCTTCTCAATGCGGATAACTTTAAAAACTGCATACCAAATAATGCCACCTTGTGCAAATAGAATTCTCTTGCCTGGAATGGTCTGCAACTTTTCTAGACTTAAATGTAAAAATCCTGCAAGCGACCTTGTTTTACTCAACCTGCTTTTTGTAATACAGCAGTACATCATCGTCATTCTTGTGTAGTACATTTAATTGACCTCTGCCTAGGGGTACAGTTATCAGTTAATTCGTTTTTATTAAATTTCTATATTGCCCTTTATCAGAGGATCACAGGGCGGTTTGCAATATAAAAACACAAAAATGCATACCATAGCAACAACCAAAAACAATTCCCCTGCCACACACACACACACATATTTCAAAGGCCATAGATTGTTTAATTAGCCAAAGACCTGGCTAAAGAGGAATGTTTTTCATATAGAATGAAAATGCCCCATTAGCCTCCCTGGGGAGAGCATTCCACAAGTGGGGAGCCACAACAGATAAAACCCATTCTCTTGTTGCCACCCTCCAGACATCTTATGTAGGTGAAACATGAAGAAGGGTCTCAGATGATGATTGTGGGGTCAGTTCATATGGGGAGAGGCCGTTCTTGGGTTATTGCGTTCCTGGGCCATTTAGGGCTTTATAGGTCAAAACCAGCATTTTGAATTGGGCCCAGAAATTGGCAGTCAGTGCAGTCGGGCCAGGATTGGCGTTATATGCTCTCTAAGTGGAGGCTTCTGCAGTGTGGCAGAGGAAATATTTTTTGTTGGCAAAGAGGTCAAAAATCAAGTGTGCCGGGGCAGAATGAAAAGCCACTTCATTTCCCCAACACACCCCTGAAAAGGGGCAAAATCTATGCCAGCCCTGGAGCCAGTGTAATTTCCCTTCCTGTTGAAAAACAACCTGGGGGGCACAGGAAAAATACCTCTTTCACCTTCTGCTGTAAAAGCAAGCAGCAGGGCTTTGAAATGCTAGTTCTTCTGCCATGCAACTTCACACCACTACCACTGTAGGATTACCCTGAATTATGGATCCAATGATATACCCACCTACTGGGAAATAAGATGCAATTAATCAATGAACTTCTGAGTATATGTGTATAGGATTATGCTTTAAGATGATATAATTTTGCATGGAAAAAAATGCTCTCATATTATTTATGTCTTACGCAGAAGCATTCATAAGTAATTATACCAACTATCAGCAGGTCAAAAATACTTCCTTAAAATAAATTCAGTCATTATTATTTTTTTAATGCTTTCATTACATTTTGAAGCCTTATTCCTAGCGCACCATGTTTGAAGTAGGTGGAGAAATATACCACTTGGTAAAAAAAAAACAACTAAAAAGAGTCGTTTCATTGTTATATTGCTTGTGGATATGAACAATAAAGACAGCTTACAACAATTTATTTGAAAATAATTTAATGTATTATCTTCCCATACATAGTTCGGAGTACATTCTAAAGGTCTTTTTTTTTTAATACACTTAATGAGAATGTACATTTTACAAGACAAAACAAAAGCAAGATCACAAGTATTCATTCCTAACATACATTGTAGTGTTTAAGCAAGGCAAACACCATGAATTACATCAGTTGCAGCATACTGTATACCACACATCTAAAAATCTTCAGTGAAATGACTTAAGACCTCATTTTTACACCAATTACAAGTGAGCAGAAAACACTGCAATATGGTTGTTTGTGCGGTGTCCAGATCATTCATCATTTATGCATCTTTTCTCTTGATGATCAGAGGTCCCACATTGTCTCCCGTTTCATCATTATGGTTTGTATGAGACCCATCGCATAATGGAAACTAGGGAGGAAAAAATACATTAAATTTACTTTTTTATATATATAGCAAATAGCAATTCACAAACAACAAGGAAACCTAAGAGTGGCCTGATTTATACCAAGTCATGGTTTGTTTCGCCTAAGTGTTGTTGACTTGAAATCTGAATGCAGCCCAGTGGATAGCCATAATTTATTTTCTGGCAAGAAAATCAGAATGTAATGCTATGATTTGTAGTTGGCTTACGAATCACTGTTTTTGAAGACTATGGTTGGCATTATGTCTCAATCCAATGGCCTTGCTTAACCATGGTTTGTTTGACTATTCCTTCCCAGGTACCTGCCAAACTACAGGGAGAACCAAGTCACAGTGTATTTTCCTAACTGTGAAACCAACACATGGTTGGCTAAGCAAACTATGATTAATCAAACCATGGTCAAGAGTTAAATGCTGTTTACAGCCAATGCTGAAGAAATTTGGGTACGCTACCATCTAGTAATTTAGTAGGCCATCAGAAGATATCACAGTTCCTGTGCTGATATGACAGAAGACTTGTCCGTACTAAACTTAGACCTAGATTCAACTAACCCACTGCACTAGCAGAAGCCAGCAATGGGGCTTCTACCCTCTCCTCTCCTCCTCCAAAATCTATTCTGGAGAGTCAGGAGAATCCCAAAAACAGCACAGTGGGAGGGGGGCGGGGGGAGAGCCGGGTCATTCTGCCTGGCTTGCAAAAATACTTGCATTCACAGGCCCGTCAAAAAAGTGCAATTTTCAATTCCTGCCATTATAAATAAAATACATTTGTCTGAGGACTAGTATCAGCATTTGGCCTTGAAAACAAGGACAGGATCAAAGTATTTCAACATATTTGATCAACTGCTTTATTATCCAACCACTGTTACAATTTACACTAGAATAATTCCTTTTTTGCTTCGAACACTGAACAACCTATTCTCCTGTTACAATATTTCTTTTCCCACTATAACCTACCCCTCTCAGTTGTCTTTTAAAATATGAATGCTTAAACATCAATATTCAATGGGGTTTATTCTTATGTTACATGCTCTCAGGAGGAAACCTTCCTCGTATGGAAAATTGCTTTGATTCTAGAAATAGCCGATTATTGGGCTTTCAGTTATTCCTTCTGATTCTTCGTGATGAACTAAAAGTACCATATTTTTCGCTCTATAAGATGCACCAGACCATAAGACACACCTGGTTTTTGGAAGAGGAAAACAAGAAGAAGAAAAAATCTGAATCCCAGAAGCAAGCGGGATTGTTGCGCAGCAATCCCGCTTGCCGTCCTGGCTTATGGGATAGCTGCGCGCAGCCTCTTCCAGGCAGGGGTAGCCTTCATCCCCCTGCCCAGGAGAGGCTGCACGCGGCCAAAGGCTTCCCCAAGAGCCGTGCTCCCTTTAAAGAGCTTGCGGAGTGTGCCCTGCTTGGGGACTTTTCCCTGAGGAGGGAGAAGGGCAGCCCTTCTCTCTCCTCGTGGAAAAACCCTGAAGAGCCTCAAGATACGCTCCACGCGGCTCTTTAAAGGGAGCACTGAGCAGAGCCTCCCGCCTGCATTCGCTCCATAAGACGCACATGTATTTCCCCTTACTTTCTGGGAAGGGAAAAGTGCCTCTTATAGAGCGAAAAATATGGTAAGTACTTTGGCTGTGGAGGGTTCAGCTAATTTGTAATTTAAAAGTTACAAGATATTTGCCGTTTTCTTCTCTTACCTTCTTTGACCTCCAACATCGGCAGTACACAGCTTTCTCCCCCAAATCTTCCATATCAAATGCATGAACTACCTTTGGGTTATCTTTCTGGATATGGAGATTTACCATCCCATTACAGCATCTGTCCTTGCTGATAAATTTTTTGTAAGCAAGATAGCCAATGGCTGCCGCTCCAGCAGCAAACGTAACGGCTGCAATCCATTCAACTGAAACAGAAATATGGAGAAATGGTTAAAGAGCACTCACTAAGGCCTTTTGTGCAAACTGGTGCTGAGAAGTTACCGTCTGACAGAATTTTCATTTTCTCCTCATACACACTTCATAGCATTTAGTAGGGCTTAATCTGTGTTCCCAACTGCCAGAATATAAACTGAAAGCACTCTTTCCTATGCATGTCTACTCACTAAACACGGAAAGATTTTGCTTCCAAAGTGTGCACAGGATTAGCGCCTTAGGGTTACATCTAATGTTAGACCTATTCTGAATACAGACATTGAAATTAATGGACATAATTAACATAGGTCCATTGATTTCAGTGGGTCTACCTCCAAGTATATCCTAGTTGGATTTAACCCCTAAAATGCTATTCTATTCCAAGTGGTGAGTTTGATCAAGTTCAAAAATACGATTGTAGTTTTAGTTTTTGTTCTGACACTCATGGAAAGGAACCACTTCATTTCTTTTGTGTAGACCCAGTAGAAGGGGTAAATAAACTTTAGAATACTAGAAATCATGTTTCCCTTCTCAAGGAAATGATTAACCCTCAAGACTTCTTCCCCCTCCCTATGCAACTTAGAGCACAACCATTTCCAAGTAAGTACTATTTTCAAAAGGTCAAAAATGTAGCTAACATGTGACTTTAAGGAATGCCAAAATGAGAAACAAGTAAGTTAGATCGAAAGAGTTACATAGAACTACATACTGAGACAAGAGATAACCTGGAAAGGATTCTCATAGGAAGAGAAGGAATTCGAATATTATCTGGCAGGTAAAAATAAGGTCATCAGTACATGTATTTATTATTAATCTAGTACTCTGTTGAGGAAAGAGAAGTCAACCTATTCATCAATCACAATCATTGACACAATAGAGGTTACTAGCTTCCAGGCTAACCAGAGGTGATTAACTTTGCAAACAAACAAGTATTTCCCAATTAAAAATTCTAAAACTCCCACTGACCGCATTGGGATTTATGTGTTTGGATTAGCAACCCTGAAGATGCAATCTTGTGCAATAATACTTTATACTTTGTCCACACTATTATTTCAACAGAAGGCATTATGTTGAATCAGGAGTTCCACTAAAGTAGGAGTAGGAAAAAAATTTAGCCCAGCAGGCCAGATTGTTATCTTCCCCTATCTGTCAATCAGTTGATGTCACAATGAGGTCCATTGACCTTTTTTGCTCAGAGGTGGTCTTCAGAACCCTTTCTCGAAACACTATTTTGTGCAGGGCTTTGAAAGGGGCTTCTGACAATCAGCCAATTATTGGATCTTCAGAAGTTCCTTTCAAAGTGCTGGTCAGCAGAGCAAATAAACACACTTTCAGCTAAACCAGGTTTTTACCTGCCCTGACCTCATGCACAGCATCAGGTACAGAGAAAGTTGCTACAGCTTGGCCAAAACTGTCTCATAGGCCAAATGAGGGTGCCTGGTAGTCCTAATCAAGCCTGCCAGCTGGAAGTTCTCCACCCGGCACTAAAGCAAGGGTTGCAGTCGAACACAACCAAAATATTTACCCTAGAAGCTTTAGCAGAGCTTCCAGGCAGACCAAAAAATATACCAGAGGTTAGGAAGCTTGAGCTCCACCAACTTGTCCCTATCACCTATATGCAAGTCCATAACACTTTTATCAGGACCAGCTTAAGAACAAAAAACAGCAATGGGCTGCTTTTGCAGAATCACAGAATTTTTCTCAAGCTCAGTATTAAATGAGGGGAGATGGGAAGAGATAAAGTTGTTAGCGAAGACATGGTAGAAAGTTGTGTTTACAATGTGTGATTGCAGTATGAAGGCAGTGTTTTAAGAAGACTGATTACAGTTAGAACCAAAATGTTTTGAGAACATCCAGTTATTTTTCTACAGAAAATGTTCCATTCCAGAAGCTCATTAATAATAAAGAATAGATGCCACTAGCCAAACTTGGAAGTTTCGGAGTTTTTAGCTTTGTCTGCTAAAGTAAAATAAGCATGTTGAATTAGGTTATTCTCTAGATCTTGGATATCAGAAAATTTACTAAAACAAATGGAAGATTTTCTCATTTGCAAATTACCCTAATTTACAGAAGAATTTTCCCTATAAAAATTGTCTGGAAAAATCGTATCACACAACCAGAGATATTTTATGCTGAGCAGAGAATAAGACAAAGCTCTGCAAAAGGCTTCCTGGACAACCATCTTGGAAACTGCAATATATTGGAGGGCATGGCAGAAACTCCATCTGCACCAAAAGTATTTTATTTACTCCCTCTTCTTTATCTCTGCCTGCCTAGAGTTCTGTGAAACTGTAAAGTTCTTACCGTCAATATCTAACAAGCCTCATAAAACTGTTGTACTGTACTCTCAATTTAACCAACTATAGTGGAGCAACACAGCTGCCGCTGAATCTTTTTGTAGATAGGCGAAAGTCCTTGGTGCCGAGTTTTATTTCCAAGTTCAGTAAGACAAACAGCTCACAAACTCCATACCCACACATGTCAATACAACAAAAGCTATACAGTATATAACTACACACTCATGAAATCCAACCAGCTCATGTCAGACAGAACACAGGAAAGCATGGACCAACACATCACAAAAAGAAGCTTGCAACTTTCAGATGCCCTGCACTTGTTGGAAGTTAGGGGGTCTAACTACATACCTGCAAGGCTGCACCTGTGTCATAGGCACATATAAACCATAGTAGGGAACAGATCACGCAGACCAAGATAAATATGGCAAGAGTATTCTGATTCCTACTATTTAACTTAACTAACATAAGTGGAGGATGGAGTGTTGCCACCAAAAGCACTGTAGGGCGCAAGGAAAATGGGTGATCAGGAACTATGGTGAATGTACAGAATATCATATACAAAAGGATTGAGCTATATAACATATGTGATGTCAGGATCCCGACAGGCACCTGCCTAAAATGCTGGACAGAGACACCTACAAAAAATTACAACTCTGGGCGTGCATCAGGTGTCCTTAGAGATGTGAATGCCCAGAAACTAAGGCCTGAAATTGAGAGAGTTGACATGGAGTAGGGAATAACACAAATACTGAAAACAGCTCTTACAGCAATAGTGCTTTATTTAGTGTGGTTGTACAGCACCTGACTGCTTTATCCTGTTTTTCATCACAAGATGACAGTTCTGCTCTACAGATCCTGGAACTTGAAAGATTGTTACTTATCCAGGATCAAAGAACAGTTAGGTCCCTTTAGATTCTGAACAAGCTTCCTCAAACTCAGCCCTCCATATGTTTTGAGACTACAATTCCCATCATCCCTGACCACTGGCCCTGCTAACTAGGGATCATGGGAGTTGTAGGCCAAAAAAACACCTGGAGGGCAGAGTTTGAGGAATCCTGCTTTAGAATCTTTTCAAAGCTGGGCAATAGTTCTTCAAAATATGAATTAGCAATCCGCACCCTTAGTTGATGTTGGTTTGCTAAATCTTACAAGTAAAAACAGGGGAGAATCCCAGCCAGTCTCTGATTATGTGCCAAGTGCCCTCTGCTCACTATTGACCAAAAAGCCAGCCCTCAAATCAAAGTGCGACTTTTAGGCAAACGAAGCCCTGAAGCCTCTCCCCTTAGGAGCAGGAGCCTGAATGCAACCTTTCTCAAACCCACACCTAGTTACATTTCCCCCAGCAGGAGCACTAAACTACCCCACTAATCCCCAAAGGTATTAGTTAAAGACGCTGGTTTCCGCGCAAGAGCTTCAAGGGCGTCCACCACGAGCAGTTCAGAGGCCGAGCTTCACCACGCCCCCTTCCCAAAAGAGCCAAATTCCGGCTAGGAACGCGGTGCCTCAGCTTAAAGACTTGAGACAACAATTCCAGCAGCAGAAATGCTTGGCATTTGTAGCGCAGTCACGAGTTCCTTTGTTCTCGGCGCAGAAGCGAGCGGGAGAGGCAGAGGTCAGGCAGGGAAGCCCGACTGTCGGAAGTGCGCGGCGCCCGAGGGCTCCCGCGGAGCAAACAGGTGCGGGGAGAAAGGCGAGCGCTTGGCCAACGCCCGCTAAGATGACTCAAGGAGGAAGAAGCAGCCTCGGGGCATCGCTGCTGCTCTTGCTGCGCAGCGCAACGCTCCAAGCGGCGACCGGAGCCCTGGAGGGGAAAGAACTGCTGAAGGTCACTGCAAAAAAAAAAAGCCCAGGGGAGCTGCAGAGGTCGCAGGTGCAAAACTGCTCGCCCCCTATTACAGTCAGGTTGGGGCCACTTTATTAAAAAAAGACTATGCCCCGCCCGCCTCGTTGCAGGCGCCACATTCCCGGAGCCTTTCTCTTTCCCCGGCCGTGAAGATGCGCCTGTTTCGAGGGGGAAAGAGAACTGCATGGCACACAGGGCCCTGCGCTAAGGTAACAGGTCTCTCTCTCTCGGCTGGCAACGCGGGTCAAAGGGAGGAAAGAATTGCTCGGGAACCACGGAGAAACCCCACATAGCCCGCCCCCCTTGCAAGGGCGCCGCTGCAATCCCGCGACCTTGCAGGCTCTTACCCCGCACGGAAGAATTCGACCCGAGCCCCATGACTGCAGCCCCGGACGCACGCCGCGCGGCCACCCTCTGAGGCTCCGGCGAAGGGCGCGCGAGGCGGGGCGAGGGAAGTGACACCCGGCGGCGACGCGCCTGCGCGCCAGGGCTTTTAACATGGCGCCGGCCGGGGGGCGGCCTCTCTGCTTCAAGGGGCGGGGCAAGCGCTGCAAAACCACCCAGCGCGGCTCTAGCGGGAAGGGCGGCCGCGGTGGGTGGAGGGAGGTCAGGGGTCGGGGGTGAGATCGCCGGCGGCTGGAGACTTAGAGACCCCGGGGGTCGTCGGGAGGATTAAAGGAAAGGGGGGGGGGGAGGAAGAACAGTCAATGCCACCCTGAGCATAAATGCTGCAAATGCGAGAAGCAGCTGAATAAACGAGCCGGGAAAGATTTGGGGGACAGGTGCCAAAGGGGACAGGGTCCCTCAGTGGAGACCTAAGAGGGCGCTGCCCCACCAACCGAAGCGCCTGCCTTCCCGCTTGCAAACAGTCCATGGGATGGCGGTGCCTGCCAGCTCCTCCTCCTCCTCCTGCTTAGCCTCGGTGTTGCTCTTGCAGAGTTGTTCCCAGGTTCACCTACACCTACCAGTCTTGAGGGGCACCTGCTGCCACTGATCCTCGAAACCTTTAAGAAGTTGAGAGGAGAGATGATCCCAACAGGCGTAGGTTGTTCTCCTGAAAGGCAAACCTGTTGGAATTTCCTTTCAGGTGGGGCTCTCCTGGAGATGCCTGAGAACTTCCGCAAGCAAAACAGATGGGCTACCTCTTTGAGCTACAGCCCCTTCCCTTAATTTTCCCTCTTTTTCACCTTTTTCATCAAGAAGGTCCTCTGCTGCTGACAGGTTTCCATGCTTTACTTACAACAGGGATGGGAGCCTTTGATGCACCATATGTTTTATTTTATTGATTTAGATTTCTTACCCACAATTTACCATAAGGTATATAAAAGTGTAAAAAAAAAAGAGAAGAAAATCAGTTCCAGATCCCTGACTTGCCTGTGCCTTTAAGATGCAACATCAGAAACACTTGCCTGGGAGTAAGCCTTATTGAATTCAGTGCTGCTTCCACATACACATGCATAGAATATTGGGCTGCAATCCTAAAAAATACTTAGTTGTTAGTATACCCAGCTTATATGGAAAAGTAGATCTACTATTATGTAACTGGTGAGGATGGGCTGAACAACCCCAACTTTCACACACATGCAGCAAAAAGAAAAATAAAGAAAATCAGTAGAATAGCCTATGCAGTCTTCCAATACCAGTTGTGTAGCGTGCCGGATAGTGGTATCTATGGTTTCACTGTTGTGGTGAACTAATGGCAATTTGCATATATTCAGAATGAAATCTCATATTATTTTGTCTTCACAAAAGACAATTGTTCCAAGTAGCCCTGTTACGTCTTTCTTGTAAAACATTCTGCTTTACAGATACATGGCACACAGAAATTCCATAGCAGACTTCCTCAGCCTTGTGTCTTCCAGATTTTTGGATTACTACTCCCATCATCCCTCACCAACAAGCTATGCTGGCTGGTGCTGATGAGTTATCAAGTCCAAAACGTCTGGATAGTACCAGGATGGGAAAGGCTGCTTAATGGAGATGTTGATTGTCTGTCTGCCATGCAATACTGTTGATTATTAGGCAGCTATTTAAAGGTACAGAAAGTCTAGCAGGAAAAATAAGTAAATATTGCTTTCAGATATTCAAGGGTGCAATTTTAGAACCCATAGGTGCATTTCCACTCACTGTACTGCTTGCTTCAAGACAACTGAGTTACTTACACAGCGTCAAACAAACTATATTCTAAGCCAACATCAACTTTTAAATAAAAGTATCACACAGCTCTCTGTCTCTGAGGCCTCTGTCTTTTTAGACCAAAAGAATTGTGCCTTGCTCTTTTCCAGTTGCTGGTTTCTCTCATGAAGCACAACAAAAATCAGGCCCCATCTAATGGCTTCCACCGTGTTTCCCTGCTGACCTACCTCTTCTCGGAATATATGCAATAATTACTTATGGAGCTTCAAATCATATTTTGCGGACGAGGGATGCCTATGGTGCCATGTAGCAGCAAGTCAGCCCTAATGCTCTTAACCTTTAATGTCATCCTCCCCCCCATCCCCAACCCAGTATTTTGCCGCGTGGGGGGCTGCTCCCGACCAATTCCGGGTCCTGCCGTCATCACCCACCTCCCCGGAGCAGACCCGCGGGGGTCGCAGCAGCCGCCGGGGCGCCACTGGAACTACACGCCCCAGAATGCAGCGCGGGGGCGTCAGGAGGCGGTGGGCGGGGCGTGGAAGTCTATTAGTAGAAGCGGAAACAAAAGACCCTTCGATTGGGAGCGGAGAGGCACCTCGGCCTCGGCCTTAACACGCCCCGTGAGAGCCCGGCCCCCTCCTGGAGCAGCCAACGCCGTCGCCGCCTCCTCCTCTCTCTTCCCCCCTCTCGCAGCTTCCCCAGACCGGCCCGCCCGCATCCCCGGCTCCCCATGGCGCTGAAACGGATACAGAAGGTGAGAGCACCCGAGTGGGCCGGGCTGGGCTGCTCGCTGTCCGTTGGGAACTGGGTGAGCTTCGAGCCGCCCGGGCCTCGGGGGGTTAGTAATAGACAGGCGAGGAGCGCGCTTTGGGGCTGAGGGGATGCGCAGGTCTCGCGAGGGGCCGGAGGAGTGATGGCTGAGGGGGGGGATGTGGGCCTATATGGAGGGGCTTAAGGGCGGGGGGGGGGCTCGGTTGAGACCACCCTCCGCCCCCCTTTTTTATATATAGAAGATGGCATGTATATTTTCACGGACACCTTCCGGGAAGCCGTAAGGGCCCCGTCTTGTTTCTGCAATGGTTTAGCAAGCGCTTGGGGGCCACTGAAAAATCCTTCGTTAAGCTGACAGGCCGCCCCCCCCCCAATAGGCAAGCCTTATATATTCGCGTTTGTACCAATACAATGAATGGTATAGCAGCTTTTTTCCCCTAGACTGTACCACTTTGGATGGGAGGGGTACAGCGTGTGCTTATTTTATTACCCACCCTCCGCACACAACACGCACGCATCACATCAGAACAGGAAGACAAGGGTTATCGTATCTAGTTAGGCCATCGAAATGGTTTAGCATACAGGATTGCTCTTTGCATTTGCGTTTATGCTATAGTCATAATCAGCCGCCTTGTGCCACCAGTTAGTGGAAAGGTGAGATATAAATTCAACAAATAATAATAAATCCCCAGGAGAGCATTTGCACATACAGAGGCTCCTGACCCACCAGCAATCTGAAGTAATGTAGCCCAGGAACAAGAAGTAAGGTCTTAGTGAATTGCCTTATTCCAGTCTGCCAAGTGTGGAAATGGGTGCAAAAGAATGCTTTGGGAAATGCATACTGAGATGTCATTATGTTGCTCCACAGGCATGGGATAGATTTTTGTGTGTGTGGCTGGGATAGTGTGAGAAATTCATTCTGCAGCTTCTCCCCACACCATGGTCAGCATTTGGGAAATTGGGCCAATGCTGGCAAGGGGAGTTCAGTGTGAGTTCTTACAGCCATGTTCTGGACTTCTTCCATTACAAAGCAGGAATAAGTATTAATGCAGTAGTTAGTATGCAGCTAGAACAGTATGATATTTAAACCTAACTAGTTCACATTCAAGCCAATTGTCCTGGAAGGTTTGGAGGACTCACACCAGAGAGGAAACTAGATAAGAACTCATTTGTCTCCAAAACAAGAAGCTCCAGATTTTCCCCAAACATAACTAAGTTCAGTGCCACCTAGTGCGTAGACCATATAATGACACAATCCACACATTAATTAAAAATGTGTTAAGTGGGTGGGCTCCTGCTCTACCATTTAGCTTGTAGGTTTGTTGAAACACTAATCCTTAGTAGCAGTTGGGCGTGTACATGGATACCGTGCTGGCAATGCTTTCTGGTTGATGTAATGAGGGCAGAGAGAGACTTGTGGCTTGGGATAACAGGGTGTAACTTTGTGTATTCCCCTAAAATGGATGGGGACAGATGACAGTTCCCATCATCCTGACCATTGGCCATACTGGCTGGGACTGATGAGAGTTGGGAGTCTAAGATAATCCGGAGGGCCACAGGTTGCTCCATCTCTGCCCCCAAATATTAGGGGTCTAGAACCTGCCTCACTGAAAGAGCATTCTGTGGTCCATTTGCTTTGAAATGTCCCTGTGTTCTACCTGTGGGCTGATTTCCCATTGCTGCTATTGCCGTTTATGGAGGGAGGATTTCTTGTTTCTAACTTGTTTTCCACATGAATGATATGCTTCAGTACTTGCTAATAGTCTAAAAAAAGAAAGGGATATTCAAATGTTGTCCTCGTCAAGTGAATGTTAATAGTGAAAAGCTAGGGAAGGTGAAGGACTGAGAAATTGAAGGTTTGCCAAAAAGGAGGCAAGCTCTATAGATGTTACAGCTATCAGCAATTGGTGTCACTTAACACAGTTTCTTTGTGAATGTAGATAAGGGGGAGCTACTTAACACCATTTCTGAAATTATGTTCAACCTCCAAGAAGAATTGACATCTCTGACTCATTGTCTACCCAAGGTGATGTCTCATTGCAACAGACGCAGTCAGTTGACTTTTGGGAGATTCTCTTTGACAGGAGATCTAGGACAGGAAAAAGTACTTTGTCATACATTGCATAGCTAATTTATGGAATTCACTGCCATAAGATGTGCTGATGACCACCAACTTAGATAGCTGTCAAAAGAGATTAGAGACAAATGTATGGCTATCAATGGCACCTAGTTATGAAGGCTATATGCTGTTTCTAGGATCAGATGTAATAGGCCTCTGGATAAGAGTTGCTGGGGAACAACAGTGCGAGAGGCCTTTTGCCCTGTTTGTGGGCATCCTACAGGCTTCTAGCTGGCCACTGTGAGAAACAGGATAGGGCTTGGCTTGATCCAGCAGGGCTGTTCTTACAACTCTTCAGCTTTACTTTGTTGTTCTGGGAGCAGCTTACTGCTTAGGGCATTTTACAAATGTGCCAAGGCTGCAATCCTAACTACATTTACTTGGAAGTAAGCCCCACTGAAATCAGGACTCGCTTCAAAGGCACTTTGGGTATAGGAAATATTCCCTTGCAGATGTTCTTAATGCATAGAGCAGGAGTTCCCAAACTGTGGTCTGCAGACGAGCTTCATTCAGGTGGTCTGCAGCATGTCTGTAAAAATACAATTTAAACTTGCACAACAATATCTAACACAATGCACTACAATTGCTATGATAGGCAGGAAAAAAATTAAGTGGTCCACCAAGACCTTTAGCAATTTTCAAGTAGTCCATGGGAGAAAAGTTTTGAACCACTGGCATAGAGAGTGAAATAGGTATTTTTAATTCAGTTGCACATTTTAACAAGGGATGAGCAGAACTACCTGGGGTACTTGAGGGGTGCTGTGTCTACTAGTCTCATTGCCTTTCAGACTCTCCCTTAAGAGATTAGCCAAGGTAAATACCAACCAACACTGGATTGAGGGGCATCCATCATGTGTGTCTAGCACAGATGGAGCAGCTCTTATTCCAAGGCATCTGATCAACAAAGGAATAGTATTTTCACCCTATGCTGGATTTGAAATGTTCATGACGAGGGAGGCAAACACTACCCTTTGCTTCCCTGTATTCTGGAATGAGCCTGGATAGTTTTAGTCAGTATCATAAGATTATTCATGATTGGTCTGTAGTATTCTCTTCTGTTGTATTCTCAGCACTTTTCCTATCTTGGTCAGCTGAACTTTAGGACCTGAGACAGAAGTCTTTGTCATTGTAAAATACTTTCTCTTGTTACACTTCTGATAGATTTGTATTTGACCAATAACTGATGACACTTGATCAGTCAGACTTCAATCCTACTACCCGGTCAGTGACAAGAAGCAAACTATATGTGGCTGGAACTCTCCATTATAATTTCAGTGATAGGCTATGGCTGTCATTTTTTACACAACCTCAGGGTAAGTCTAATTGGGACTTACTTCTGAGTACTATGCATAGGACTGTGCTGCAAGACTATCTTAGCTACCCAAGCCTTTAATTAAAAGCACTATTTTTTTACTATAATATAAAGGGTTTTGTAAAATAGTATGCTGCATTTTGATATTTGACATGCTTTTATTGTAATGCTGGTTGTAAATAGCCCTGAGGCCTTTTCATAGTGGAAAAGTAGAGTAGGAATCTTACAAGCATGTATTTAAATGGATTTGTATTAAAAGTTGCATCTTTTAAGCTGCTTCGCTGTTGGCCCTATGCCTTTTACGCTATTAAGCTAGATTACAGGGTTTGGTTAATGTATTAGTTCTTAAACTGTGGTCTGGGAAGTGTGAGTAGTTCCTTGTGCTTCTTTAGTTGTCCTTGAAAATACCAGAATAGAGTAAGATTTTGGAAGCTTTCTTTGAAATGGCCTCTCTGCTGAAGAGGCAACTCTTTTAAATTAATATATATTTAAAGTTCAATTTCCGTTTTGAATATGCATCACCCACATTCTTTGGTAAGCATCTATTCCTGCTCATCCTCTTGTCCCTCTGTTTTTCTAGTTGTATTCTTCTTTGGGGTGGGTGCCTATCAGTTTTTGCCTACGTTGCTCTCTAAGGCACCGTGTGTGCTAATAGCATAGTCAAAATAATAATGAATACAGTTGTAGCTTAAGAGAAGGTTGCTTTTTGAGTAGTGCAGGTACCTGAAGAGGAAGCTTCAGCAAAACTACCATTGTGTGCCTTGCTTGCCCCCCAATTGCATGCAGAACTTCACTGCATTGTGTGACCAGAAATATAGTAGTTAAGTTTCACTTTGAAAGCTTTTCAGTTATCTCCCCATGACATAGCTAGAAGGTAAGAAAATGTGATGGTCTGTGAAGAACAAGCATATTCTGAATGGTGTTCTTCAGTACAGTACAGCAAAGGAACCACCGGCTAGCTTCTTTAGTGCTGAAATAAACAAGATGGATAATATAAAAATCTTGCACAGTCTGCAGCTTGAATGACAAATGACGGGGCAAATCATTTCTGTTCACTCTGTTGCTTGTAAGACCATGGCAGCTACTGCCATGTCAGCAATGTTAAATAAATAAGTATCCTGCTAAAGCAGGGAGGGAGATGACTGGAATAGATAGTGGATGACATCATCAGGACCAAAAATGGGCCCCTTTCTGCCTCTCATCAGCCAGCATCCCCAGTGGTGAGGGAGCTGCTGCAGCACTTCTCCTTTATTCACCATGGTGTAAGGTGAGAAGTCCCATGTTGCAGATCTTCTTTTTCGAGGTCTGGCCCACTTTCAGAAGGACTGACTATGGCATGGGCAGGTTGTTGCAGGGTAAGCTTCTCACCTGTGGACCAGGACCAGACATTTACCTAAGCAGTAGAGGGGAAGGCTCAGTGATTCACTGGCTCCAGGTAACAGAAGAACCTACTCTGAAAACACTGTTGCTAAGAGTCATCTTGACTTCCATTCTTTTCTCACCCCCCAAAACCCTCCTAAACAGGCAGGGCAAGTGACTGCAAGCCAGACTCCCAAGTGATAAAATACTACTGAGGAATGCAGTAAATCTGGCTGTAAAAGAGCAGTGATTTAGACAAAGGTTGTAAAATTGGGGGGGGGGAGACATTTGGAGAGCTATTGTCGATGCAGCTGCCCTTCAGGGTTACGGAATTTTACACTTTCCGGGACAGAGTCTTACAAGGCAACACAAGGATCCCTACTAATTGTAGATGACGTTATGCTTTAACACTTGCAGTAAGGCTGACATGCTGCTATCATAAATGGCAAATGCGGCTTGTGTTCAGCCTCCAATGCTTAACTATGGTTATGTTCTAGAGCTGGAAGTAATATAATAATTAGCGCACTTCACCCTCCACCCAGCTGTCAGCTGGTGCTTGAGAAGCTTTGCAAAGCAAAATACACTCGGTACCCTCTGCGCCCACATAAACTAATAACAAATTAAAACACACTTTTACAAGGGATGGGAAGGGGAGCTATACCAAAGAGTAATTTGACAGTGAATCCCTAAAAGCATGTGGGGAATGATTTATATCTGAAGGTACGTTCCACGTTAAGGTGCCTGTCAACTTAAAATGAAGTGGTAGGATTTCTGAAAGTGGGATGTGTCTCAGCACAGCCATAAGGATAAGGGTTCAGGAGGGGTTGGAATATCTGCTTGATAACCAACAAAGCAGGCTTATGTTCTCTATCTGCTGCCTTAAAGGCAGCCATCATAAGGAATTTGCGGTAAGTTTAATAGAAATACATTTGTCATTACCAGTGCTTTCTATCTTCCATGAAGCCTTTCCCTATCTGATGAGGAATGCCAAGGTGAAAGGTATAGAACCTCTTCTGCACTGCAGAGGATACCAGAACCATGTTTTAGGTTGCACTGTCAGAAAGGCATTGGCCAAGCCAGTTGGCCTTACCATCAAATTGTACATGCAGAAAGTTCCTTTTTAACAAGAGGTTTAAGAGAAACTGAGCACCGTGGTTATCAAGGTATGGGCCACATTTGCAAGGGCAGCGTACGATAAGCAAACATGTAAGTTGTGTGAAGTATATAGCCAAACAAAATGACTTTGAATGATTGCATCAAGTCAGAATAATACTTGGGTTTCTAAATAAAGCACATGGCTTTTAAAAACAAGGTGGTTGGAAAAAATGTATAGATTCATGTTAAGTCTGGATTGAAGTGTTTAACAAGCACAGAATCTAATAGTTCCAAATTCCATCTTGTGAAATTACGGGAACCAAGTTAAATAATGACTTACACCAGTGTTGGTTGTAAATATTTTTAAGAAGGGAAGAGATGTAGCAGGGAGATGTAGCCAGTTGAGATGTCATGGACAGTGTATTGGATTTGGACTGAGGAGAGCCAGGTTCAAATCTTTGCTCAGCTGTTCACTAAGCAGCCTTAGGCAAGCCACTGTGTCTTGGTCTAACAAGGTAGTGGTGAGGGTAAAATTAGATAACTATTTATATACTCTCCTGGGTTCCTTGGAGGAACAGTGACATACAATTTTAAAGTATAACTGTGGCTCCTCGAAGGTCTCACTGTTAAAGAGATGTCCATTCACAATTTGTTTTTACGTTCTATGGGGAAACATTTGTAGAGTTCTGGTGTAACAAAACTGCCAAATAAACAGCTCCTAGTCATGGAGACTAAACTGAAAAACATAATGCTAAAATACTAAAGGATCTCATAATCAGAGGGTAAGAAAGGACAACTCAAAAAGTTCAAATATCGAGAAGTTTTTCAAAACATGGTAAAAAAAAAATGCTGGAAGTGAACGATTTTGAGTAATATGTAAAACGGCTGAACATGACTAACAAGTGCGGTTTGGCATCTGCTTCATTAAAAAAAACAACACAATGCATATTATGGTTATTCACCAGACCTGCAGATTAGCAGCTGCCCTCTGGCACTTGCTACTGAAAATGTACATGCAACTCTGCTCAACATGTTCCATCTCAGAGTTATAAAAACAATTAATCTTGGAGGAGTTCTGTATTTTAAAAATAGCTGGGGGCATTATAGAGTACATGGAGCTCAAGTCCCTGCTGAGATTAATATTTCTACTAATGTACACGTCTTAACGTGAAGTGCCTGCTGAGAGGTAAAGCTGCAAAGTTATGCTGAACGTTAATCTTTCATATTGTGTTTTGTGTGAGATTGCATTATAGTAAGTTTTTTATGTTTAATGAGTATTGTCAGAATACTTTCAAAAATTGTATTATAGGTTTCTATCTCAGATAGCCCTGTATGAGGTCCTTTTCCAGAAATAGGTTTTCTGTCATAAAAGCACAGCTTTAATACTAATTTGATCCACCTAGTGATATATGGTGTATTCAGGAAAGTCATTATTTAGAAGAGTGAGCTAATATGTGAGAGAAGGTGTGCTGATAATTTGAAAGGACCCTGTGCAACTGGCAGCTGGTGACTTGACTTGATGAGGAAATGAAGTAGACTTGTCAGCAAATGAATGCACTAGATAGAGCAGGGCATTGTAATCAGCATGATGGCCTACAGAGGTTGGACTCCCAACTCCCATCAGCCTCTGCAAGCATGGCCACGAGTCAGGAATGATGGGACTTGTTGTGACTATAAATTGGAAGCTCCTGCGTGGAACCAATGCAGACCGAAAGCAGCACAGCTTGCGTTTGGCACCAAATTTAAACAATGCCCAATGGAAGTCAAGCTTACAAAGGAACAATCAAGAGCGCACTTTTAAACTCTCAGTTGGTGCTTTCCAGCTGTGGCTTTTACCTTGCCCATGCCGGATGCCATATGACATCCAGATTGGGAGGCCTAGCAAGGCTAATGCCCTCTAACTTAACGTGCTTCTGGCAGTTGTATTCTAGACTGGTTTCTCCTTCCTGTGTAACATAGGTAAAGAGTGTATGAAACCAGGTTCTTGGATTTAGACCAGCTAGCTTAATTGATTTTAGAATGCAGATCTTCATGGAAGCCTACTGCTTGCCCAGTTAAATAAACTATTACTGATGTCGCTATTGCAGAGTCTTGAGGGCCAGAGATGATTTGATGTTAAATACATGAGTACATTGAACAAGTATGTGTTTTCCTATGACAACATCCCTAGGGGCCCCAATCACAATCAGAACTGCAGGGATTACTGTGATTTGATTGAAAAATCTCTTGCCTGCCCAAGATCCTGTTAGCCATGGAAGTAATGCTTTCCACTGCCACCAATGGTAGCTTTCCTCCTAAAGTTAATAGCAGCTTAAGGGGCATGTCAGAGGGGAGCATTGAACCCTGTCTCTGCATGCCCCAGTCCTGCTTCCCCCCTGCTTGTGGCTGTTGTTAAAATATAAGCTACACATTAAATACACCAAAATACACTGGGAAAGTGTGTGAAAAGGGTACATCCCATGGATTCCATGCATCATTCTTACACATGGATGAATTGTTCATGCCGATTAATAACAACATTAAGCTTTTCTATAACATCCCTCAAGTAGTCAAAGCACTTTGCTTTGACTAATATTTTCCATAGGTCTGTATCTGGTCAGAGAGGAAGGTGTAGTTTGTTCACGAGTGTCCAGTGGCTGGGAATTTGATGTGTTGAATCTACATTGGAGGTTTGGGGGAGTGGCAAGGAAAATTGTTTAAAAGGAAGGAACTATAACATTATTGAAGCAGAATCTGTCTTAACAATTTGCAGCCCGGCAGTACCATATATGTTCTCAGTCCCATCTCCCTACCTCGGGTACACTGGAAGTATTTTTGTGGTGTAAATTGAAAAAGCGCTGTTGTGTTTTCTCAACTGTATTGAAGTGCCAAGTTGTTCAGTAAACCTCTGGGAACTTTGGAGAGGTTATTAGGGTGCTAATTTTAAACTCTGCAGGCTCTATTTGTGGTTGGCAACTCAGTGAATCATTCACACAGCTCATCTGCAGAACCACTGTCTAGGACTCGGTGGGCAGTACACATCCACATTTCTATTACAAATTCTCTTGTTGAAAATGCTACAGCAGAGAAGATGCTTTGGCCATAAGGAGTTATTTCCTTTCTGCTGGAAAGAAGAAAGGAATTAATTTGCTCCTAGCTCAAATTTTACTCAGAAATACTTCTTTAAAAATTTCATTCTAGCTATTCTTATCAGGATTATGGGGGAATATTTGAATCCCTGAAATATTTCTGGAAAGTATATTTGCAAATAATTATTCATGCTGGAAGTCACTTATTATAGTGAAATTCATTTGATTCTTAGGTGTGAAATAGTCCTGATTTTCTTTCTTAGGACCCACCACTGGGTATGTCATTTGTAACACAAAATCCCATCCTTATGACACAAAACCAGCACAAAACTTTGGCATAGGTTTTGAGGGTTGCAGATAACACAGATGATGACATAAGAAGACCCCAGCTGGATACGGCCAAAGGCCCATCTAGTCTATTATCCTTTTCTCATGGTTGCCAGTCAGATGCCTATGGGAAGCCCCTAAGCAGCACCTAAGTGCAGGATCACTCTCCCTGCTTGTGATTCCCAACAACTGGCATTCAGAGGCATTCTGTACAACATGGAGATTGATAGCCTCATCCTCCATGAATTTGTCTAATTCTCTTTTAAAGCCATCCAAGGTGATGTCAATTACTTCAGCTTGTAGGAGCAAAATAGCCATTACTTGTTTTCAGGGCACTGCAGAGAGGGCTCCTTGCTTGTGTCAGACAGACCGACTCCAGTGTCAGATAAGAGGATTCTGAGCAGGAATTATAGCTAACCCAGGCACAAGTAGCAGCACTAACATGGTGACAAAACAAACACCACTGCTGTCATTTTTATCAAAAGTGTGTGCATGGGGAGATAGAAACTGAAGCCCTTGGTGATGAGAATTCAGCTAAAAGTGTTACACCATTTCCTCCAAAGAAAGCACCCAGTTTGGATTCAAATGTGGGTCAAGAAGACAGCTGTAGTATGGACAAGGGAGCAAAGAAGTGATAGGTATAGACCTAGACCATTTTTTAAATACTGTTTTTCATATTGTGAGTGGTTAGAAGCAGGCAAGGACCAGAACACACTCATATTTTTGCAAGAATGATCCTACTCATGATAAGTCATCTAAATCAGCTGCTGTGTCATCCTTTTTAAAAAACAGACTCTCAAGCATTATGAAACTAGACAAACTCATCCTCCGTCTGTGAAAGCATAAGAAGATCCCGCCAGTGCTCTTCTATGACAGTATATAACAAAATTACCTGGTGATTCGTTAAGCAGAGAACATCTTTTCAATGTGGCTTATTTCTTCATTGTGAACCACTCAATGGCTTTGAAAGCATAATTGAAACAGGAGTCATGATAAAGAAAAATAAACAAGTACCACTTTGCAGCGTTAGGCCACAATTTCCCAGTGAATCCCCTGGTGACCATTTTGCAAGAGCACCTGAAACCTTGGAAAAACTGAATATCCAGTTTAGAAAACCCATTGGTTAGTTGGCATAAACAGATCATACGACCAATAGAATGGAATGTAGAGTTTGTCTTGTTAAGTTCCAGGATACTTTATCAGTGCTGATCTCACTTCATTGGTTTGATTATGAGGTTGAATCCAGAGTTAGTTGTGCTTAGGTGCCAAGACAGGTTTCAACAATTTAAACAACTTACAGTCACAAAAATAGGGTGGGTTCCAACAATATACATCTGAGGAGTCAAAGGCCAGGGGAAAGAGGTGTGTCTTCAGCATTTGCAGAAATCTTTATACTGGAGTTGTCAGATGCACCTCAGTGGAGAGGGAGGCATATGATCTAGTCCTAGACAATGCTTCTGAGGGGGCTTGAACTACGAAGAGGCCTTCTTCTGCTGATCTTAACACCAGAGAGTGTCTTAAGGGAAGGACATGGTCTTTCCTCCATTTGGGGCCTAAATTTAGGGCTTTAAACAATAATGTGAGCACCTTGAATTTGGCCCAAAACAAACTGGCAGCCAACACAGCTGTTTTAAAACGGGGCTTATGTGATACCTAAATCTGGCTGCTGCATTTTGGGCCAATTGAAGTTTCTGAATGTTCTTCAAGGACGGCCACATAGAGAGTGCATTACAGTAGTTCAGCCTGGAAGATACCTGAGCATGGAGTACAGCAAGCAAGTCATTCCTCTCCGAAAGGAGCCGTGGCTGGCGATCTGGTTGGAGTTCAAAAAAAGCACTCCTAGCCATCAAGACTACCTGAGCATCCATTGGCAGTGTTGAATTCAGGAGTATTTGTGATGCTGCACTCCAGGGGAGGAGTGCAGGCCTGGCCAGAATAGGCTGTCTCCCCACCTCCCGGACGTGAGAACTTGGGACACACAACACTTCGGTCTTCTCAGGATTCCACTTCAGTTTATTGTCCCATATACAGCTTATCAACCACCTCTCCCACTTCAGATGGAACACAGAGACAGAGCTGAGCGTCACCTGCATATTGTTGGCACTTCATTCAAAATCTGATGACAACTCCCAGCAACTTTGCCTGGATGTAGCATGGGTGACACAAGACAGCTCTCATCATACAAAACCGTCTTCCGTGGCTACAATCTGGAAAGGTTCCTGGGGCAACTTTGCAGGGTGCTTAATAATAATAATAATAATAATAAATTTTATTTATACCTCGCCCTCCCCAGCCGAAGCCGGGCTCAGGGTGGCTAACAACAATCAAGGGACAAGGTGGCTCAGATTTTTGGATAGTTTTGAGTGCCACAGTTAGAGCACGTCTAATCAAGGCATCCAGAGCCTTGTCTCTTCCATTTGTACTGGATCAGCTTGGATTATTGCAGCCTGAGGATCTGAGCAAGCTGCTTGAAGAAGTGCAGCTAACCGCCTGTCCCTTGAGCCTTGCCTGCCTTGGCTTCTTAAAGCTAACCATAGAGAGCTGATTGGGTGGGTCTTAGGGAGTGATGAATGATTCCCTGGAAAAGGGGGAAGTACCATCTGGCCTTAAGGAGGGAACATGACAACCCCCCCAGAGGAAAAGACAAATACAGAACATAAAACCTATAAAACGATTAAAAGAGGGTGAACCCTTGCCCTCAACATATCCTAAAGATGCAAACCAAAGAGGGGGGAAAGTGCTTTGGTATCACCTCTTTAGGGCAGCCTGCACCAGCACCAGTGCAAGGTGTGATGGTTTGGTGGTGCCCTGAGCAGCTGCAGGCACTCAGGCAGGTGGTAGAAAGCCTCAACAAGGCCTTATCCTCCCAGAACAATAGCCTCTTGCCTCTTGGAACCAGCTGCTTCTGTAGGGAGCCTGATGGCAGACTCTGTGCCTCTTCCTAACTGCTAGCTGCCTCCTTTCCGCTCGCATCTCTAAGCTCATGAAACATCACAGGAGCTATTTCCTTGAATAGGCATTTTGATTCTCAAAATCCATTACTTTCCCTCATGACAAATCGTTCATGCCCATCAGCTACTCAAAAATAAATGGTTAATTTTGATGTACAAATCAGTCCTCGGCTGAAAGGCGCTTCTGAGTGTATATTAACTGTTAAGCTCAGTGCAGAAAAAAATTATGAGCTTATTCAGGTTTCAATTAGAATTGGCCAGTTGCCTTTGTATATAGTCTTGTTTTCAAGTTCGTGTACCATTATGAATGAGCACTACTTTTCTATAATTCTAAAAAGGAGCAATTTCTCCTAGCAGTGTATTAGTCAAAATTTACATCTTCGCTGTTTAGCATTACATTTTCCCACAATCTGTGTGGTATCCTACTCAGAGGAGGACCATTGAAATCAATGGTTTATGCACAACTAAAGTCTATGAGCCTACTTTAAGTAGAACTTAGTAGGATACCACCTTTTGTCTGTTAGGCTAAAAAATAGTTTTGTTGTTACTTGGTGCAAGCTTTATGTACCTGAGCTTCTGAAAAGGGTCACAACAAAAATGTTTAACAAGCCCTTTTTCCAAATTTACTGTTTGTAATGTTAAAGGGAAAATGATACGATCCATCAGTTTTTATTTATCGTCTCTGTACTCACCTTGATGCAAACTAGTTTCCTCTTTGCTATGTCCCAATATGGCAGCAGCTGGGAATTATTTTTTTAATTAACAGAACCCATTTAAAGAGCTGTACTGCCAGTAGTTAAAGCCTTTCTTGCCTGAAAGGCAGTGCTAAATTTGGAACCAAAAGTCATGACTAGAGTTTAGAAGATGAGCATAATTTGTAACAAACAGCATCAAGACTAAGTTTCAGGCAGTTCTATAATTACAAAAGATAACAGCGCTGTCATCGCCAGCAACATTAGTGAATAGTTATTTAAACTATTTTAAAGGTTTTCCAACCCCCTAATTCTCCCTTCCTCCCCTTCTAGTCAGCTTCAGTTCAAAAGGCAGTACATTTGCTATCACAAGGCACATTCAGCAATTACAGTGAACGAAAGTTAAGTATTTCTGTTGATTTAAACTAGAGACTATCATTGGAATAAAAGAAAATAAAGTACTCAAGCTTTGGCTATATCATACCCAGTTTGTAAAAGCTTCCCTATTTGGTCACCTGGGAATGATGCTTAATTACCATAGGTGAGCAGGACATGTATAAGCCTGACAAAATTTGCCCTTCTCTCAAACTTATTTAAATTATTTTGAAGAATCCTGTTTTTCCAAATGACAGCCAGAAAAACATCAGTTTCCCCTTCTCCAAACAATCTTGGGAAAACTATTGGCTCTGTTATCTGAATATAGTAGCCGGTGTGCTACTCTCACATAATAATTTCCTTGACCTTCAGAAAAGAGCTCTCACCTATCTACTTGCAACTAATTTTATTCAGAGAAACGAGTTGCATGCCAGTACAGTGAGGTCATTCAAGTATACACTTGTCCGAATAAACCAATGGCAAAATCTTTTGGAAGTGCAGTTCCCTTTTTAATCTAAGTGGCTCAGGTTTCACTGAGAGGGGAGAACAAGTTATATGTGCAAAGCCAGATATTACCAGTTCGAGAGAGGATCCACAAGTGTCAGATTTCCAAGCACCATGAGTCATGAACATTGAAGCCAGCAAGCTCTTAAACAAAGCAGCAGTACTCGAGGCAGAGGAAGACATCTTTACAGTTTCCAGCTTCAGATGAAACCAAACATCCCTAAAATTGTTCACTTCTCTAAAAACTTACTGTACTTGGTTGAAGCCCAGAAACATCTCAATTATTCAGGGGTGGCAAGATTCTTTTTACCTGCTGGTGCTCAATACCTGTGCAAGCAATGCTACAAAAAGCTCCCACTCCTATGAGGTTCTCTGCTCCAAATCCTGCATGTTCCACATTATACCATTAGTTATTCAGCCGAGTCCCATGTGAGTCCTACATATGCCAGTGAGGCCAATGCAAACAGTTCCAGGATACTGAGTTACCACTCCCATCCATGCCTTCTATATGCTCTGCTCAAATGAATATTCCCAGAAGAAATGTTCATGTGAATAATCCTGAACTGTGATTTTTCCCTCAAGCATAGCTGGAAATCTATTTTGTACCAATAAGGATGAACCCCTGGATGGCATGGTGTTATGTTTGCTCACCTTCCTGCTGCTCATCAACCGCTGGTTGGTGAACCACATATCCAAACCAACTATATTTTGCATGCCACCAGTAACTCATTAAACTTACGTTTGCAGTGGGTGAGCAAAATGTCCAGAGCAGTATTCTGGAGAATTGAAGTCAGCTGCAACATCCCTATGAATAGCACCTTCAAAAATGATGTGCAGAGAATTCAGCTAATTGAAAATTGCCCATCTAAGTGATCAGCAAGTAACATTGAGAACTTAAAAACCTAAAGTGATGAGGCTAAATGTAGTCAAGAAACTGCCTCTTCCCTATATTCCACTGAGAACACAAAAACCTGATTGGTGCTCTTTTGAATATCTATGAGGGCAGACATTTGCCAATGGCCCTAACTAGGTTAGGGTGAGGAATCTTTCAATCCAAACACTGAATTCCTTGTGGAAGCAAAAGTCAGCAGAGCAGTTAATTTGACTCTTGTAGCAAAAACTGGAGGTTTCTGCAGATGTGCACACATGCAAGCAAGCAAGCAAGCAAGCAAGCAAACACACACACACACACACACACACACACACAAACACCCAAACTTCTTTATCTAGGCTAGCAAGATGCAGTTAAAGGACATACTCCAACCAGGGAAAAGTACCTGTGGGTGCAATGGAGGGCCAGAGAGAGATGTGGCCTGAGGAGTGGGTGTGTGCTCAGATATAAGTGCCTGGAGGTTTGCATTTGGCCTCTGGGCCTGAGGTTCCCCATGTTTGTGCTAGACCAGGGCTCATCAGTGTGGTGCCCTCCAGATGTTGCTAGACAACAACTGCCATCATCATTGATCATGGTGCCTGGTGCTGATGGTAGTTAAAAGGGCACCCACATTAGACCTCAACAGACATGGTTAGTGAGGAGAGAGCTGAACCACAGTGTTTCAAGCTTCATTTGGTAAATCGTAATTAAGCAGAAGTTTGAAAGGGGAAATTCATATTGTGGAAAAGAAATGGAGGTTATTGTTTGGGCTTTGGAATGGAATGATACATTACACACAGAGAAGGAACCCCCAGAACAGCACATGGAGGAAGGAGAGGACTGATCATTCTGTCTCGCATTTGGCACCATTTATTGCAAGCCATTCTGGGAATCTTTTTGGCTGAATAGCAGAATAAAAATGCTTTAATAACGATGCATTGTGCGTTCCTGTTGGCAAGCCACAGACTAGATCAAGCTACAATATTGTGGTCAACTTGAGTTTCAAGTCCACTTACCAATGTCCTACATCAGATTTTTCCCATTTGAGAACTAAAATATTGTGGAATGCATACTTTCTTGTTGAATAACATGTTAATGGAAATGAAGTGTAAATTATATGCAGTAAAGTATGGTGATCAGCTGCCTAATTTAATTGTAGTGCTTAATGCTGAATTGGTTGTCATTGTATTTGGAAAACTCTGTCTTCATTGAAATTTTTCTTTCCTTTTTGTTGTAAATTGTGGGAGCACTTGATCAAACCTAAAGAGGATCCACATTTGGATAATTAATCTTGGGTTTGTTTAAGTAACATTGCAAATGTTTTCATGTTTCCTGTAGGAGCTAAGTGATCTGCAACGTGACCCACCTGCACACTGTTCAGCAGGACCTGTTGGAGATGACTGTAAGATCTTTATAGTTGATGGCAAGATACTTTTGCCTATTTTGTTATGCTTAAACACTTAATAAGGTGAATAATATTTTGTGTTTTTCAGTGTTCCATTGGCAAGCAACAATTATGGGACCTGTAAGTATGCAATTTATACATAACTTATCTTCTGATTCCTCTTCTGTAATAAGCTTTAATGGATTTTTGTATTCTAGACAATAGATGTCAATGTTTTCTAGATCGTAGAATCATATGTGAGGAGGAAATAGACTCTGATTATTTGTGAACCAGAGATGTACTTTATATACAACGAGAGAGACACTATCACACTTTATACACGTTGGCCAACATAGGGAATTAAAAAATAAACTCCAGAGCTGGGCTGGAGAATCAAGCCATTCAAGAACTCTGAGCCAAGGTACTGTTTGCTTTTAAAGCCTGAGTCATGTTTTTCATATAAGAGATAAGTCCAAAGACTGTAATAAATAGGACCAACAGATGGGATTGCAGAGACCAATGGTAGTGGAGAGCTATGTGAAATAACAAGTGAGCTAACAAAGATGGGTTCAAGGACCACTCGTGTTTTTATTTGTGATCAATCTACTACTAGGTTTATATCCAGCTGTGGCAGAGTCATCACTATTTCAGAATTCCCTAATTCACATTCCTATACTATGAAGTCATACATTGTTTTATGTAAATGTACTACTTTCCCAGTCCAGCAGCTGCCTTCAGACAAGTGTTATTTTAGTAAAGCATAAGGCATGCAGAAATTATGCATAAAAATGAATTTATAAAATCAGACTGATGAAAGGTTATTTTAGTTATGGAATACATATAACCACATATTATAGATTTTATTTCTATTGCTGAGCAAGAAACAGCTCTGTTATTTCTCAACACTGAAAAGCTTTTGATAAAATTGAAAGGTCTTTCCTATTTCAAACTTTTGAACACCACCTGTTTTGGAGAAATATCTATGACATGAGTGCAAGTTATATACAGAAATCTGAAAGCAAAAGTCTATATAAATGAGACTGCTTCAAAAATACTCAGTTTTTCACACAGAGCTAGAAATGATTATCCTCTAGCCCCACTCGTATTTGTATTGACAACAGAGCCATTTGCAATCAAAATGCATATAAGACAATTAGGGGGGTAAAAATTAATGAGCAGGATACAGAATAGAGTTGGTACATAATCACATAGTATCATATTATATTTTAATAGCAAGGCTTATAATTATGGCTTATAGAAATAATTAATTTGCCCTTTCTATATTCCTTTGTAGCAAGAAGTATAGTATATTTCTAATCATTATAACCTTTCTCTTTCAAGTTTCAGCTTTGTTACAGTTCATTTTGATTAAGCTTGCATTTTATTGTATTATCTTCAACAAAAATAGTGTTGATATCATGATAGGTCAAATACGAACAAATAGAGCCATATCTGGATAGGAATTACATAGGCATGTTTTCAAAACCTAATTTGCTAATTAATATATACTTTCTGGTATGTGCCTTCATAATAAAATGGGCTGTTATTCCTATTTGCTTTTAAAAACCTCAAGTTAAAAAGATGCATATAGTCAGAAATTTGTGTGTGGTCTAAGGTGTGCAGAGAAGGAAGTGGCCTAAAAAGAACATACTGAGGAGTTGTTTTTTTAAGTGATACACTCGTTTCTCTATGGTTAAAAGTGATATGGCCATTGAGTTCATCACACACACACACACACACACACACACACACACTCTTCAGTAATTTGAGCTGCATCCCCCTGATCAAAAGGAAGTGGGGAAAGATACTTTAAATCTGCCCCTCAAAGGTGCATCACATTGTGGTATTCTCCAGTTTCTATGTGTTCAATGCTCTGCCTTTTGAACTTCTTTAACTTGTTTTTCTCAGGTAGGGGGGATTTCTGCAGAATATACTTTGAAACCTCTTCTGGGTTATGCTTCTATACACACTAGATCTGAGCCTGCAAACACTTTCTTTAAAAAAAAAAAAAATTAGCAGAATTTGCAAAAAATCCATGATGACCTAATACTACATTTTAGGTTTTGCATCATGCCCTGCATGGTGTGGGTTCTTGTAACATAGAGTGTGGCGGCCACAGATTATGTCTGTTGATGAAGAGGAGGACTAAGGCTTTGAACTTGGGCAAAGTGTACTAGGGAGACACTGGTGCAGAATGAAAGCATTACCCTGTTAATTTGCTTGCTTTCCAGCCTGATAGTGCATATCAAGGGGGAGTCTTTTTTCTCACAGTACATTTTCCAACAGACTACCCATTCAAACCACCAAAGGTAATTTTTTAAATGTGATATGTGCTTTTCAGAATTAAGTGTAATGTGCAAATATAAATGAAAATTAAATGTAGCATGCGCTTTTTAGAATAGGGCTTGACATCTGTTTTGATGTATTCGTTGTTTTGAGGCTAAATACATTGGAAGGATCAGTATAGAATAGCATAGATAACTTATTGAAGCAAGAGAGAATTAAAGAGGGCCTAGCCGAGAGCCTTGTGAAACTCTTAAAATGAGTTATTTATTCCAGGAACTCTTTCCACACACAGCTTATTGACAATGGAAGGTAAAAGGTAAAATAACCATGATGTAGGAAATTCTGTGAAGTGTACAAAGCACACACTTGGTTTTTGAGGAATACCGATCTAGCCTATTGTTCTGTTAAAACACATTTCTAACCATGCTCGTGATTTTACTATTTTATTTTAATTTGGATGTAAATCACTTCGGGGCTTTTTTAGTTGGAAGTGATGTATAAATTTAATAAACCTATTGGTCTCTGCGCAGAGCTTCTCTGACATTATTGACCTTGGTACGTTTCCAACAAACCCCATTTTCCTCAAACGCATTTTTTAAAACTATTGGTCTGTAACTCCTTTAATAAGCAAATTGCTTTAATGCATCTTTGCACTATCCCATTGCTAATCTTAATTTTTGATAGTCTTAACTTTGCTAGAATTGCATATATAAAGTTAAAATAGGAATTACTGCTTAAATCTGCTTAAGTGGTCGTATGTTTTCTGTGGAGCTTGCATTTAGGTGCTGCTAGATGAATTGGATCGTCATGTTCTACATAGCCCATAAGGCACTTTTTATATCATCTTACCCAGGGAACAGCTATAGTTAATACTCCTTGTGCATTCGTAACAGATTGTGTAACAGAACGTATCACTACTTGTTATCAAGCCAAGGTATTCGGCTTTTAGAGATGTCAGATGGAGAAATAAAATAAAGAGTAAGAAAAGGACAGTGTGTGTGATTAGAACTCTGTAAAAATATGTAACCATTCTTCTGTTGCAGATTGCATTCACAACAAAAATATACCATCCAAACATAAATAGTAATGGGAGTATTTGTCTTGATATCCTGAGGTCACAGTGGTCACCTGCTCTGACTGTATCTAAAGGTAACTATTTGGAGAAATACTATGCCCAATTTAACGCCACCATCCTGGTTTCTGATTATGATTTATAGCTGAAAATGCATCTAGTTTAAAGGAAGGCATTATCTAGACAGAGGTGTTTGATCTTCAAAGTTTTCCACAGGATCTTATACCCAGATGCGTTGGCTGTGTGATCGTGTACATCATCTACTAATTTGGAAGACATATCATTCAATAAAGTTTGAAAATCTGCATTACTATAAAGGATAAAAACTTTGCATCTACCTCTTGTCCTTTACTATCACATTCATGTCATAAACACTCTTTAACTGATCTTTTTTCTTTTTAATATAGTTCTTTTGTCCATATGCTCTTTACTTTGTGATCCTAATCCAGATGACCCTTTAGTACCAGATATTGCACAAATCTACAAGTCAGACAAGGAAAAGTAAGTATGGATATATTTTTTAAAAATCTGAATCAGTTAGTTTTTATATTCTTAGCCCCTCACCTCACTTACGATTTGACTACTGTGATAGGGTGATACACAACAGAGGAGCTGTGTTGATTTCAGCGGGTGTACTCTTGAATAGGACTCACGTTGGATATCACCCATAAGGTTTTTTTAACATAAAAATGGATTTTTTAGAAAGCTTACAAACAATTGTACTACTTCAGAATGTTTACAGCGTTCCATTTTGACATCTTGCATACTTGGGCCACTAAGGACAGAAGTAGAAAATTTTAAATTTGCATTCCTCAGTTTGAAGTAGCAGTTATCGTTTGTAGAATTATTTAACTTGTATACCATGTCAGCCTTGTTCCTTCCTTTTTTCTGATGTATTACTTATCCTAAAGTTCACTGATCTGCCAGCTTGGCTTTAATGTGTGAGCCTATTTCTAGATAACAAACTGCTTTGCAAAGTTCTGGACACCCACCTTTGTGTCCCTACAAATGTTTGGAAGAGAACCTCGTTGAACTTTTCGGGGTGTCATCAAACTGACCTTGTGTTCAGTCATATCATCTTTAGTCTGTGGTTCAGCATACTTCCCTTGCTTTGAGCTAGACTTTAAGCTAATTTAGACTAGCTAAGAGGTTCACTGTCTTTACCTGTGTGGCATCCTAGTTTGTGAGCAGATTGAGATGGTTGTTATTGTAGGTGCTTGTTCGACTGGCTGTAAGTATCATACTCAGCCTAATGAAGGTAACTAGGCTAATTCGTTTACACGTTTGATTCAGGATGATGGCAACAATCCTGCCACGTGTTAGATAATATTTGTTGTAATTCAGTTTGTAAACTTCTGTCTCTTAAATTGTAAGATTGAGAAAGGGGGAAAGATGTTGAGGTGTAGCAATATGAAGGCATTGTAAAGGTTACAGATTGCTACTCCAAAGTCTGTACTTCGGAATTATCCCTTGTTGTAATCTCTGTGCACCCCTGTCTGTATCTTGCATAGGGATGCTGCCCATTATCAGGTTACTGTCCATCAGTTACAATTCATGTCTTGTAGTCAACTAAATCCAACTCAGAGTAGACCCAATGAAATTAATAAATCTAAATTAGTCATACCCATTAAATTCCACTATCAATGGATAACATCCCACATCACCATGTTCAGCCCGTGACTTTATCTGTACACAGCTTTTCAGCTGAGCTAGCAAACTCTCTATTCGGCTTGTATCCTAAGCTCTGACGAACCAGGAAGGATGCAAATGTACACACTGATTGTGTGCAGACAGCCATGATATTATACAATGGAAGCAATAGGTGTGCATCATGGGGTTCTCTTGCCTTGGAAAATCATTAATTATTGGCTGCATTTCCAAATCACCCTTCCTTCCAAAGGCTTCAGAATGATATAATATTATTATTATTATTATATTATATTAAAAGACATCAATTCCATAGATCATATTTCGTTACATTGTGCGAAGTATGAGCAAGCCAGGGCTGAACTGATACTACCCTTGCTGGTGCCTTTCCCGGGAAAGTCAGAGGCTCACTATGTCAGGTTCCTACTGGAAGACCGGACAAAAGCTAGAACGTTGGCAGTGGCAAAGTTTTTATCGGTGGTTGCAAGAACAAACGAGCCCTATATTCCAAACAAAGTGCTTGATTAACCTGGAGGTAGTATGAACTCTGTATTAATTTGTAATGTTTTGTTGGGTCTCTGGACCGTAATAAAGATTGATGATGATGATATTATATTAAGACTTCAGAATGAAATAATAATAATATTATAACACAAAATAGAAAATAATAAATAAGACATAACAGTAACCAACACACTTTGAAATACTGTATCTATAAAATGCGGAACCATTAAAATGCACCAAAACCATCTGCTACTCTTAGGTGTTAACATTAAGACTTTGCATCCTCCGTGGACTGTTTTGCTTTCTGCTCAGCACCTGCTCTTTTCCCCAAGTGTGAGCATGGGTGCTTGCTACTTATCACTGCTCAAGTTGCCCAAGTGTGTTTTGAATCTATACTTTGTTTTCTAAGCAAACATAAGTAACATATAACCGAATAAGATTGTTAAATAACCCCTTGAATAAATTTGTTGGCAACACTGTGAATCCTAAGCTTGTGTGTTTTCACTTTGATTTTCTTTTACAGATACAACAGACATGCAAGAGAATGGACACAGAAATATGCAATGTAAACTTTGAAGACTTTTTCATATATACCAGAGTACTGTAAATTCTAGGGTTTTTTCAAAATTAGAAGTAAATGGAGCACAGTTTACTGTTTCAGTGTACCATGAAGCCCTTTTTGATTTTCACCCATTATAAGTGTGTTTCTGGAACAAGGAAATAACTACGAAAATTAACCTGAAGACTGTGATGAGAGTATTTATCCTTTTTGTATGCTTTGCAAAAGACATTTATTATGTTTTTTAAAGATACGTGGACATCTCTGTCTCCAGCCTACAAGATCCATAATGCAGTTGTAGAGCAACCAAATTATTTTTGCTGAAAAACTAGGTGTTACATGAGAGATATTCTGTGTGTCTTTGAGATGTCAGTCCTGTAAGTCTGTGTTTGAATTTCATTCTTTGTTAGTTCATTGTATAATTTGTATTTTTTTACTGTATAGACTATATTTTATTTACCATGCAAGTCAACTCACTTTAGACTTTCTGCACAGTATTGAAAAAAAAAATACAACTGCGATTAAATGAGTGAACTATTCCTCCCCAGAGGAATGCTCTATAAACTGATAAACTTCTTAAAACAAACTTTGCACTCTAATTCTCAGTATACTGATTATGGAGAAACACTTGGTTTTGATTCTGTTGCATACTTAATTTTATTGCAATGTGAACTAATTGCACTACTCTGTAGAAAGAAATGTAACTAATTTTGTTCTATTCACAGCTGACTTTTTTATCCCATAAGGGCAGTATAATCTCTGACCTTTTAACAAAATTGACTTGAAGCTTTTCCATATAAATAAAATGTGTTTTTTACTACTTGTCTTGGCTGTTCTTTAACTCTTGCACATCCTTTACATGTGCTTGCTCTGAAAAGATCAAGTTATTGTTAAATGTGTGAATTGCTATTGGGAGGAATTGGCCTGTGTGTTTGAAATTGCTGTGAACTGATATTATGGTAGCTGTTGCATAACTTTACATGCAAATTCATTGTGTTGTGTATATGATCTAAGTTCTTGGATCTTGTACCCACTACAAAAACTTCTCTCTGATCTCCAAATCTTGCTTAAATTGATAACAACTAATGTTGAAATGTCACTTATGCTTCTTCTCTCCCTCACGTGTATAACGATATATTGATGTTATACTTCCACACACTAAGCTGATGCCTCTAAACCATTATATGTATACTTCACCTTGCATGTAAGGAGAAAAACAGCCTTAGGGACTTTACAAATAAGAGTGCTTTAATTTTTAAAAAAGTATGTTGCTTCTGAGGTAGTAAATGCTTATTGAATGCATTTATTTTGTGGCTGTAGCAATTCTAACTAAACACAACTTACTTGACTAGGAGGTTTTGCCACCATTTGACCCCTTTCAGAGAAGGGAATAGAGTCCTAGTGTTTGGCTACACCAAGGAACAATTAAACAAAAAGCTCACAACTGGAATAGGTAGAAATGTGACAAGCATCCCAGTGACTATTTTTTGTATTACTGGACTTAAATAAAATAAAAAAAAACCTGTGCAGCATTTTAATCTTGAAACTCTTGGATAGTTCTGACAGCCTAGGAAATAAGTCTCTACTTATCGTAATGGTCCTCTAGGCTTCAGTTGTTTACCTCAATCTGTACAATCGTAAGATGGAAGCTTTCTGAAATAAGCACTGAAAAAAATTCATTGCATTCTGTAAGTGACTTTGCTTGCTGTGAAAAAAACAATTTCTACAAATAGCCAATAAGTGTTTCAATTTAGTATATGATTGCTTCAATGTACTTGAAAAAGGGGATGCCATAGCTTGAAAAGCAAAACTATTCACCACATTTTGACATGAATACTAAAAAATTACCCCTTGGTAAAATATTCTGATGGAGTTATTTCCCAAACTTTTTTGCCCCTATCTGTCTTAGATGTTTATGATAGGCTTGTCCCGGATTAAATAATTTATAGTCCTTTAATCCCTTACAATAAACTCTTGTGTAATTTGGTAGTTTGATTTGCATGCCTGTTAAGTGAAAGAACATTTAATCTTCTGCTTTGCTAAAATTATATGGAGGCTGGTTTGAAACTGTTTAGATGTTACTATGCTTTGAAGTATGCATCATACAAAAAGGAATTTACTTACCATAATGCAAAGTCTTCAGGCTGAGCAAAAGGTGCAGATCAGCAAGCCTCTTATTCTTGCTTCATAAGAGTTATTTGTGAACAAATGTGTTGAGCCCACACTTGTCTCTCTTTTCAGTGACATTTAAAACTGAAGTTCAGAGACTTATTTTACATACTGTCAGGCCAATCGTAGCGCCTTTAAGAAGACAAGAACTCCATTCTCTTGGCTTTCTTTAAACCACAGCTTCTGAGGGTGTTAAGCATTCCCTCTTAAGTATTTTTGTATTTCCTGGTAAATGTTCTTTTGCTGTTTAAATGATCCATTGTGAAGGTTCCTTCCCCATCCCGCTCCTTGTATCAAACATTTGCTCAGTCCTGGTGCTTCCATTATGGTGGCATAAATGTTGTCTGTGCTTCAGTCCCCTCCACCAAATACCAGTTTATACTGTACAATGCCTTAGCGAGGGCACTAACTGAGCCATCTCATTCTCTGTATATTCCTCACTTGGCACTATTGGCATGACTAAAGCAAAGGATCTCTGTATCACTGAAATTCTTGAAGTGTAATCTTTAGTCATTCTAGTTGTTAAATAAGGCGTACTTTCTAGCTACTTCTGATGTGGTATTTTTTCTGCCTAAAGATGTCAGCTGAGGCTTGAATGAAAATAAAGATCTGATTTGAAATCTGAGTGTGTCGAGTTTTATTCTTAACTTCACCCTTTTGAGTGAGAAAAGGAGTGGTAGCACTTTAAACTTGCAAGTGACAGTTGTCTGGTGGAGGGTAGGCGTGGTTTTGCTATCCAAGCTGTTAGAGGAGGCTCCGAGTTCTTTTGGAGCCATGTACTAGAGTGCTGGCAAAACAAAACATTACTGAAAGTGCCAGGTTCTAAATATGTAAGATGTGACTCAATAGCTGTGTTGAACTCTCTTGTATTCCCATGGTTCTTTCCTTAAGGGTATAGCTTGTTCCCACAGACGCAAACCAGGACATAGCTGTCAACATTGCCCTTTTAAAAAGGGAAATTCCCTTATTCTGAATAGGATTCTTCGCAAGAAAAAGGAAAAGTTGACAGCTATGAACCAGGAGCGTGTCACCTAAGGCGGTAACAGCTTAATATATTGGATGCAGTTATCTTAAAGTAATGAAGACTTCCTGTTACATGCTTGTGGAATTGGGATTAAAGCCTTTCCTACTATTTAAGAATACTACTAGTTTAATGTGAAAGTGCACGTGTAGGCAGCATTAATACTGCTGTTATGCAAATCTATGGTGCAGCCATATTTGGAGTACTGTGCCCAGTTCTGGTCGCCTCAGCTCAAAAAGGATATTGTAGAGTTGGAAAAAATTAGAAAGTGGCAACCAAAGTGATCAAGGGGTAGAGTGATTCCACTGCAAAGAAAGGTTGCAACATTTGGGACATTTTAGTGTAAAGGAGAGCAAGTGGTGACATGATAGAAGCTTATAAAATTCTGCACGGCATGGAGAATTTTTTCTCTCCCTCAGAACACTTGAACTTATGGACATCCAATGAAGGGAAATGCTGGAAGATTTAGGACAGATTTTTTAAAAAGTAGTTAGTCACACACCACATAGTCAAACAATGGTACTTGCTCCCTCAGAAGGAGGCAGTGATGGCCACCAACTTGCAGGGCTTTAGAAGCTGGTTAGGCCAATTCAATCAATACCAGTCACAGGAAACCACTGGAGGGGAGAGTGGGCCCTTGTGCTCATGTTCTGCTTGCCAGTTTCCCAGAGACATCTGGCTGGTCACTGTGAGAACAGCTTGCTGGACTAAATTGTCCACTGGCCTGATTCAGCAGGCTCTTCTTACATTCTTATGCAAATAGCTTTGAACCACCATGATCTTTTCTAAAAACCACCTGAGACCTCTGGGTACAGGGTGGAATATAAATTCAATTAATAATGTTATTGTTTAGTCGTGTCCGACTCTTCATGACCCCATGGACCAGAGCACGCCAGGCACTCCTGTCTTCCACTGCCTCCCGCAGTTTGGTCAAACGCATGCTGGTAGCTTCGAGAACGCTGTCCAACTCTCTCGTCCTCTGTCGTCCCCTTCTCCTTGTGCCCTCCATCTTTCCCAACATCAGGGTCTTTTCCAGGGAGTCTTCTCTTCTCATGAGGTGGCCAAAGTATTGGAGCCTCAGCTTCAGGATCTGTCCTTCCAGTGAGCACTCAGGACTGATTTCCTTAAGAATGGTTAGGTTTGATCTTCTTGCAGTCCATGGGACTCTCAAGAGTCTCCTCCAGCACCATAATTCAAAAGGATCGATTCTTCGGAGATCAGCCTTCTTTATGGTCCAGTTCTCACTTCCGTACATCACTACTGGGAAAACCATAGCTTTAACTATACGGACCTTTGTTGGCAAGGTGATGGCTCTGCTTTTTAAGATGCTGTCTAGGTTTTTTGTTGCTTTTCTCCCAAGAAGCAGGCGTCTTTTAATTTCGTGGCTGGTGTCACCCATCTGCAGTGATCATGAAGCCCAAGAAAGTAAAATCTCTCACTGCCTCCATTTCTTCTCCTTCTATTTGCCAGGAGGTGATGGGTCAATTAATAATAATTAATAATTTGCAAAAGCAAACTTCCTGGGACCTCATCCATTTGTCCGGCTTTGCTTTGTACTGGCTGCTCAGGGTCTCCTACCT
This sequence comes from Podarcis liolepis, assembly GCF_965112155.1. Lineage (NCBI taxonomy): Eukaryota > Metazoa > Chordata > Lepidosauria > Squamata > Lacertidae > Podarcis > Podarcis liolepis. Next base: position 35,402,228 of record NC_139556.1, on the reverse strand, counting down.
TAAGAGAATAGCCAGGCTATTATATTACTGCAGATAAGCAGGATTTCCCTCCTTTTTTGCTCTCCCTGCCGCGAATCCATATTGATCCAATATTGCCTTTATTTCTCCCCTCCTCCTATTAGCAGCGAGGGGTAAGAAGCGCTTCGAACCGCTCATCCGACTCCACCAACCAAACCCTCCTCACTTCGCAACTAGGGAAAGGCGCGCAACTAAACCCGCCTTTTCCTCACAGCCGGAGAAGGGCGCGCTGGCTCCGCCCGCCGACCGCGCTCCAATCAAAAACTACCTTCCCACCCGGATTTCCCGCCCTCCCCATCGCTCCTCAAAACATTCCTCCCCGCCGACGGGAAGGACGCGCACGCGCAGAAAAGCATCCGAGCCCGCGTCTGCCGCTTCCCCAAGAGAAGCGGCGTAATGAGAGAATTAAAACACCCGCGGTTCCCCAACTGAGCGGAACAAAGGTTCCAAGACCTGACTAACCAGTTGCGTCGCAGATATCTCTGCTCCCTCACCCCAACATAATGCCTGCCCCCCACTAAATCTTGGCTATGCCCAAGCACACCATCCCTATGTGTATATATTTATACCCCTCTCTTCCCCGCATATGGCGGCGCGCCGATAGAGAACCGGAAGTGAGACCTTGTATAGTTGTGTCGCACCCCCTCCTGCTCGACGTTCGCGAGCGCACGCACGCACTCGCAGGTGCCTGTCATTCTCCCCCCAGTCCCCGTCTCTCCCGCCTCCCGGCTGCGACTGCGCGGATTGCAGATAAGCAGAGCGTCGGGTCGTTTCCTCGGCTGCCCACAATGCCCCGCGCCAGTGGCGCGCGATGATTCTGAGGCTCGAGGGCTGAGCGGAGTCGGCGCTACTATGGCGGCGGCGCTGCTGTCCCGCGTGTGGTCGTCGTCTGTCTCTGGACCGCGTTATTTCCTCAGGTAACACTGCCCGCGGCGGGGCGGCCTCCTCTCCTGGCATCTCCCCCCTCGCTTTTCTCGATGGAAGAAAAAGCCATTTTCGGTCCTACCCGGTGCCCGCTGACCGGTGAGGTAAAGGGAGCACAGAATTGCTCTGTGTCCTTCGCTGCTACTGCTCCTCCTCATGCCGTTGCCAGATCTCGAGGTTCGAGCTCGGGGTGTCTGGAGACTGAAGTCTCCCTGTGGATGCTTCCAGGGGAAGGAGTTGAAATAGGGAAGCGAAGCTGTTTTCCAGTTTTCTTCAAGGTGGAGTTAGGATACTTAAAAATAAAATATGATAGTCAATGAATCATAGAACTGTAGAGATGGAAGGGGTCCAAAGGGTCATCTAGTCCAGCCCCCTGCAATGCTGCTGCCCCGTATGGGGGGGGGCACCGAATCTGCATCCTTGGCGTTATCATCGCCATGGGCACCCTGGTTTGCTGTTGTGGTTTTATTCGGCAACTCTGTATTACTTTGTCTCTGCTACCTGGTTATCTTTTGGGGTGCCTACGTGCTCTTGTGCAATAAAAGAATTATTTTTAAAAAGTTTGAACCACCCTTTGTTTCTCTCTGTTGTGTTCTTACCAGGCTTGGTACCTTTCTTGGAAACACTGGTGAAAGTTGGCAGGCAGGGAGATGGTAACTTTGCACTTGACGTGCATATGAATGAGATCTTCAAAAATCATTCCATGTTCTCTGACCTGATACACACAATCGTGGGCATTTCCAGTTGGGGGCAGCTGCTTTCTCCCCCCCCCCCAATCAAGTAAATAAAAATAACCAATTGTGTCAAAGATAACTCAGTTCTGCTCCCCCCCCCCAACATAAATCTTGGCTAATGCCCAGGCACACCATCCATATATTTATCTATTTACATAATCTATATCCCGTGCCTTCAGTATAATTGCATCCTCCTTGGGAAGAACCCACACAACCAGCACATAAATCTGTTTTCAGCCTTAAGTGTCAGAGTCTCAAGAGGCTTGGTGACTCTTACCTATTTGAAAATTGACTTGAATTTCTGAGTGCTATGGAACAGAAATGTATTTCATTTTCCCTGCTCAGAATATGAGCCATAATTAGCTACTGCCCACCTTGTGGTTCTATTAGAAAGGATTTTTGTTTGAGACTTGAATCTTGACTGGAGGGGAATCAAAGTGAACCCCATATTTCCCTCATCATTTCAGCTGTAATTTCTCAGCTATTTTCTTCTAACTTAATTCTCCGCCAATATGCTTCAGCTGAGTAAGTTGGTTTTAACTTTTATTAAGAAAAAGAAGCCTTCAGCAACACACAAAGTAATGCTGTGGTTTTTATTAAGGGAGCATGGTAATAGGGTTTTATATTTAGTTAATACCTTTTTATCTGGTCCAGACTGTACATTTCTCTTGTTCAACCTTCAAAGCTGTTAGTCTGTTGAAATTAATGGCATCCTGATTAGAACTGCCAAACAAAAATTTCCAAAAAATATTTTATTTCATAAAATTTGTACACTGCTTTAAAAACACATCTTAAAGTGGTTTACATCATCATTAGCTAACTAGGTAGTTACATAGGACTTGTAGGGGGGTAATTAAGTGTGTGTGATTGCATCTGATCTCTAAACTGAGCTTGATCCTATGACAGTTTGTTAAAGAGGATAGAGGTGAAAGCAGAGCTAGCATTGGCTGGTCTGCTGTACAAACCAAAATCATAGAGGTAATTTTGTGTCAGGTCTTTCTGTTTGTGTCCACTTGACCCATTCGGGTTTGGTCATATAATGCTTAGGTGAGTCTAGGAAAAGTTCAAGTTCAAAATGTGTCCTTGAAAGTCTGCTAAATCTGCGATTGGGTAGAAGATTGATTGCATTTATATCCCATCTTTTTCTCCCAATGAATTCAAAGTGACATACACAGTTCTCCTCAATCTCATTTAATCACAACAACCCAAGTGGGGATTTGAACCCGGCTCTCCCATGTCCAACACTCTACCCACTATGCCACACTGCCTAAATCAGGCTGTTATTTTTTATATTTGTGAATGTAGCTGCATTATTCATTTCCACTAGATTTCAGACTGTTCTTTTATCCTTGGAGTAATGTCTGATTTTATCTGAAGCTTCTGTTATAATAGGTATCAATTTTGCTTTTTTTTAAAGGTGCAGTGCTACTTGTTCAGTAGAGAAATGGTTTTCAAAACAATGTAGTTCAGATAACCGTCCAAAGCAGCCACTGACAGCATACATTCGCTTTTATAAAGAACAGCAACCCTTTTATAAGAAACAAAATCCAGGTAAGGAACTCACTAAGAATGAAACTTCACTGTAATATAAGTTTTTGTTGTCGATTTGTAAAATATGTTAAAAGACTGACTGGCCTTTTATTTTTCTTGTCAGGATTCTCCTAACTTGCTTGAATCGTTGGTTTTCTGTGTGCAGCAAATTATTCCCCAAAGCCTCTTTTTTCATTGCATTAAGTATAGCCATTGTGTACGCTTGTATTTAGATAATCTGTGAGCCCACATTCTGCAAAAACAGATAGGCTGTACTGTATTTAGGATGCTGGAAGGAAAGAGCCAAGTGAATGTGGTATGTTCCTAAATTTGGTTAGGTAATCATAAGTATACCACAAAATCAGTATGTATATCACTTTGCTGAGTAATATACTAAAAAACAATTCTGAACCCTGTGAATCAACAGAGAAGAGGAGAGAATGAATGCAAGCAAATAAATAACACTCCTCACTTATTTAGGCTTCATTTCCATTTCGGGTGAAACAGCCCAGAAATGGCACATTTTGAGGAATTGTTTGAAGGAATAGAGTGGTGTCACTGTGCAGCAGTTCTGGGAATAAGCAGCATAATGGACATATCTATTTAGGGAACCAGAGACTTGCATCCAGATGTATGGAGAACTTGCACACTTAATGTTGCATGAGTTGATTAACTGCTGATATTATAAGACTTCGTGTTGTATGTAGACACATTGAGAGTAGAAGTATGGCCTGTTCTAGATGTGTTTCCACTCCTTCTAAAGGACCAGGTTAGCAGTTTAGGGGTGCTGCTGAGCCCAGCGTGTCTCCTGGATAACCAGGTGGCCGTGCTGTGGCTAAGAGTGCTTTTGCCCAACTTCAGCTGAAGTGAGACTTTTGGTCACAGCCCAGTTATTAAGGTATCTACTGGGGAGATTTCATCAGCCCCTGGCTTTGGTAGGTGGCCAAGAGGATGTTATTTTGCCAAGATTTTGATAGTATTTGAGTGGTTAATCTTTTTTGAGACTGTCTTCTAAAGTATTGTTTTCACTATTTTTATTGCTCTGTTTCTGTTGTATTAAAAAGTATGTTCATAATTGTAAACCACACTTTTGAGAACTCTAAGGCATTATATATTTTTTATAAATTCTGTGTTTTGACTTCTGAGTAACAATGGTGTTTAGTACAATGCACACCAAATTTTAGCTTTGTTTCAAATAGTTTGGCTATACGTCTGTCAAACCCAACTTGTATATCAGTGATGAAGTTAATTTGAGTTTGTTTATTCCTTAAATTTGTTTTTGAAATTTGACACTAAATTTGACAGGATCTTCATCCTTGTAGCTTTTTTTTTACTCTGCAGACATAAGTGTTGTGGACATCACAAAAAAGATAGCACACGCTTGGAGGGAGCTGCCAGCATCTGACAAACAAGTAAGCATGGATTTTGGTGTTCATATGAACAGAATGTTATTCTATTTTACTAATAAAATTGCTTCCTTGGTTTGAAGAAACCTCCTTAATGCCTAGGGTTCTGTATTATTTGAAACAGATATATATGCTTTTCACAAGTTTTAGTAAAATTGTGTTTGTTCATATTCTAGCCATATGAAGCAGCCGCCAAGACTGACAGACAGATCTACAAAGAACAAATGATCAAATACAAAGCACAACTAACTCCTGCCCAGGAGGCAGCTTTGAAAGAAGAAAAGAGAAGGAGAGTGGAAAAAAGAAGAGCAGCAAGAAAAAAGAGGGTTAGTACTAAATAATCTTTATAATTTTATAATCCACCCTTCACTAGTAGGTCCCAGGGCAGGTTACATTTTAAAATTCAGAAATAAAAACAGTTAAAACAAATCAGTCACAGGAACAGGTTAGGTCATGAAATAGGATGATCTCATTGTCCAAGTACCTGAAGAACGTTTGCCACCTTATATTAAGGTTTCAGTATAAAACACATGATGCTCTCACACCAGTTACACATGAAGGTGATGTGTCTTCTGATGCTACTCACAACTTTTTTCCTTTTGTATACTTACAACTGGTGCCTAATATTTTATGATTGCTGCTTACGAATAGTATAAAAGGAAAAGCTTTAAATTATTCTATTTTTTATTCCAGAATTTATAAACCACTCTACATTCAGGAAGTACACAAGTGGTGTACAGAAACAGAGTTTCAAACAATACAAATAATAAAATGGTATTAAAGCATAAAAACTAACATTGGAATAAGAGCTAAGTGTTTGAACTTGCTTCAATTCTAAGGGAACAGGCTTTTTTTTTTACTGTACATCTACCAATTTAAACTTTGATTTGATTGTGACTTTGGGGGGATCTGTGTAAAATCATGCAGATTCTATAACATCTTATTTTAATTCTGCTGGGTCTGAATTTTACCCAAAGCCGCTGGAAAAGCAAAATGGAAACAAAAAGCACCTTTGCACCTGTGCTTTTTCTGTCTGGAGCAGGGAAGTGGGTAGAAAAGCAAGCAGAGCAGGTGGTACCTACAGCATTCCAAATGTGCTCAAGAGACTCAAAAAGCTTTGGGGGCCCCTGATTTAGGGCTTTAAAGGTTAAAACTACCTGTTTGAATTGGGCATGGAAACACACAGCCACCAGTGCTGTTGGCACAGAATTGGTGCTGTGTGCTTCAATCATAGAATGATAAGAGTTGGAAGGGACCCAAGGGTCATCTAGTCCAACCCCCTGCAATTCAGGAATCTCAGCTAAAACATCCCTGACAGATCTCTGTGTCATCGTCTTCATGTCAGCATGTCATGGCCTTTCCCTTTCCCTACTGTGGTTTTACAGGACTCAACATAAAGCACTGCAACACTATACACAGAAATGGTAATAGTTTTTTAACTTAAACCAGTTTTATTAGGAATCTTTGGATTTTAACAAGATACCGTATTTTTCGCTCTATAACACGCACCTGACCATAACACGCACATCGTTTTTAGAGGAGGAAAACAAGGAAAAAAATATTCTGAATGAAACAGTGGACGTATCAGTTTTGTGATTCATGCTGTGGCCACAGGCATGTGATCTGATGGTGAATTTGGGGTGACCCAATGCAAAAATCCTGAGAATCCCTGTGGATCCATGCTTTGTAACCACGTTTTTGCACCATTGCAGCCCCAGGCAACAGTGGGTGCGTGATTTTGGGGGGGGCAGGCTGTAGCCATGGACATGCTATGTGCTCTGATGGTGAATTTGGGGTGACCCAATGCAAAAATCCTGAGAATCCCTGTGGATCCATGCTTTGTAACCACGTTTTTGCACCATTGCAGCCCCAGGCAACAGTGGGTGCGTGATTTTTTTTGGGGGGGGACAGGCTGTAGCCATGGACATGCTATGTGCTCTGATGGTGAATTTTGGCTGACCCAATGCAAAGATCCTGAGGATCCCTGTGGATCCATGCTTTGTAACCACGTTTTTGCACCATTGCAGCCCCAGGCAACAATGGGTGTGTGATTTTTTTGGGGGGGGGACAGGCTGTAGCCATGGACATGCTGTGTGCTCTGATGGTGAATTTGGGGTGACCCAATGCAAAGATCCTGAGGATCCATGTGGATCCATGCTTTGTAACCACATTTTACGTGGGGAGGGAAGGAAAAACACAGAAGGCTAAGAATGCAGGAGAGGGCTATAACGTGAGGAAAGGAAGGCAAAAGTTTCCCCCCCCCCCCACCCACACAAGCCAGCCACTGTTTAAGGATTTCATCCTTTTAAATGGAAATAAGCATATTTGAATGCTGTGTGTCTCCAAAAACAAAAAGCAGGAAGTCAAATCAGAATTTTAAGCCGAACCTGTAATCTCTCTTCCCTTCACAAACATTGTTCCCTCCGGAGCAGGGAGAGGAATTAGAGCGACGCTCTGCTCTCCTCTCTACTTGCCTGGAGGGGAGGGGCTTTCCCTGCTCTTTGTTCGGACGCTCTGCTCTCCTCTCTACTTGCCTGGAGGGGAGGGGCTTTCCCTGCTCTTTGTTCGGACGCTCTGCTCTCCTCTCTACTTGCCTGGAGGGGAGGGGCTTTCCCTGCTCTTTGTTCCGTTTGAGCAAACACAGCAACGAAACAGAGCAGGGTGGGCAGTAAGACCCTGAGGCAGAATGCAGGGAAGCAACAGCTTTCTCTCTCACGGAGCTCCCTTCTCCCTGAAGCGCGGTTTGATTTTTGCCTTATTTTTCGGCTACAGGGACCACACATTCGCTGCATAACACGCACAGACATTTCCCCTTCCTTTTTAGGAGAAAAAATCTGCGTGTTATAGAGCGAAAAATACGGTATTCTTTTTAATGTGACTTGGAGAACTCTGATTTCAATTCTGTCTTGGAAATTGGTACGTCTAGTATGGCTAGGATTCAGATGTGTCTGGTGTTCTCGCATGCATGGGGCTTTTCGGCGTCCCCTTCTGTTTGGTGGCCTCTTACACCCCTCCTTCAAAAGCTTCCACCTGAAAGGTCAGAGGGTCCTTCAGAGCAGCACGCCATAGGGTACAAGTCTAAGTCTTGGTCTATTGAATGTCCAAGTCTGCCATTCCCTGAATCCTAGACATAAATGGGTGTGTGGGTGTTTTCTATGGCTGAACTTAATAACACCTGAGAGAACTGCTCACTGATATCCTTTTGTCATTTTAGCAACTAACAATGCTTGGAAAACCTAAAAGACCTCGGAGTGCCTTCAACATTTTTATGTCTGAACACTTTCAAGAAGCTAAAGGAATCTCAATTCAGGTAAACCAAGGGAGGCTGTTTATTTTAACAGCTACAAGGATGAAGATTCTGTCTTTCGTATTGAGAATGAAAATTAGAACTGATTTAATGGCTATTTCCCATTACTGCCATAATCTGTTGAAGATCCAGTAGGAGTTTTGCGGTATTTTGAGTGCCTCGCAGGTTTTCATAGCAGTGTCCCTGACCAAGAGTTTCCATACAATAGCTGTTGAACAGCTTGTCAAAGATCTGGCATTATCAGGCTACATATACTGAAATTCCAAGCTAGCTTGATAGTTGCAGCTAATGGATATGAAAACTTTAAATGTTGCCTATGAGTAAGGGCCCAATTCGTTGGGGCAATGGGAGATCCATGGCCAGCTCTCCTGCAGGTATTTTAAAAATAAAACAAGTGCAGCTGTAAGGGGGGGGCGGTTAAGTCTTTCTCAATTGACTTAAATTGTTTAATAATAGATTTTGATTGGTTTATTCTGAGTAAGACTGACTTTATGTAGCACCCATATTTTGCATATCTTGCATTATAAATATATGGCAGGTGGGTGGGTGTAGGGAGATTTCTGCTACAGAACTTCAGCAAATATCATTGTATGTTTTTGTTTCTCTTGTAGGCAAAGATGAAAAATTTATTTGATGAATGGCAAAAAATGAGCAGTTCCCAAAAGAAGGTATTGTCATAAAAGTGACTTTGAATTCCAATAAATTGACATTTAAATTTAGGAATTTGAATCTGTCATGCTTAAATGTGCAGCCAAGTGTTCTAGTAGTGACAGTCAAGGTGCAGTACAGGTGTGAAATAATTCAATACATGCCATTCACCTATAGTAAGAACTGGCCGTGGAGACCAACCACTTGCGTCCAGATAACAGTTCATTTTAAAATTAAAAGCAAAGTTTTCAAACTCCTCTGGCTCAATAATGACTCAATAATGTAAGCCAGTACATTGAAGGACGACACCATTGTTACTTGTTAAGTCTGAATCAAGTCAGTGTATGAATATGTTTGTGTAGCTGTAGATATGTTTAGAAATCTAAGCCAAATCTTAATACTTACTTACGTATGGCTGAATCACTGTTTCAAATTCTGATTCAAATTGTAATATTTGAAATACAAATCAGAATGTCAGTTACCTATTTGGCACTTTGTGCCACCAAAAGTTTAAATGCCTCAGGTTGTGTTCCTGAAGGAACTGTATGAGTAATCATGCTTTCAGGGATTGATCCTGGCATCACTTTAAGCCATACGTGAAACTGTGTCTTAAAATGCATGCGCTTGTCATAAGGAAGATTATGCATCATAGCAAAAACAAGGCGTCATAATAACCAGCCTGTGGTGTTTTGCTGCATGAAACAAACATGTGTAAATACTTTTCACATGAAATATTAGTCCTTGAATCTTTCAGAGATGTCTCTAGTAGTGGAAAGTAAATTCCTGACATTTCTGTAGTATATTAACTTAGTACAAACAACTTTTCAGTATGTGAATTCCATTTCTTTGTGCATATCCAGACATATCAGCAACTTGCTGAGGATGATAAGATCCGTTATGAAAATGAAATGAAATCATGGGAGGAGCAAATGGCAGAAATTGGACGCGAAGATCTTATACGTTTTAAAAACAGAAGGAAACTATCAAAAAGAAAGAAAACTGAAAAAAAGGTTGCTTCAAAAAAGAGGGCTACAACATTAAAGAAGCCTTCGGGAAGCAAAGTTGACTCAGCTGCAGCGAAAAAGAAAGTAAAGGCAAGGCAGTCTGAGGAGTAAGTTGGAAAATACTTGGATTTCATCATTTCTGATTGCAAGTGGAAAGAGACTGAAGTGAAGTCTATTCATTAAAGGAAAGACTCCCAAATCAGAGGTTAGACTTATTTTGGAAACTGTCAAGTAAGTAGAGTAAATCAAGATTGAGAGAATTTAAGCAGTGATTAATCACGAGAGAAGAGGTGCTTTTTCCATAAATGTGTAAATAAGCATTCTCTTATAAATTTTCTTTTCGCAGATCCTGTGATCTGTATAAATTCATAATGTCTAGTTGCTAATTAGAAATAGAAATTTAATGTAGGCTGCAAGTTTATTTTGTGTGTAAATGCATGTAATCACTGGAGAAAGCATGTATATTTGCTGATTTCAGCCTTGTAATTAAAGAACTACTGAACTTACAGATTTTCAAGAGTGTTTTTCAATTTTTATACGTACCGACAATGCATACTTTTATTTATATTGCTTAGAAAAAATAAAACTAGCAAGTTTGATATAAAACACTTTTTCCTCTCATTTTATTCAAATCAGAACAAGGTCATTTCTGTCTAAGATTGTTTTCAAAATGCATTTTATTGTATCAAATAAACCCTTATTTTAAACATAAACAATTTAACAAACCCAACTGGCATATTGATCCAAACATTTGCACCGGCATTCTTGCTGCAGTCTTGCAGGCATATCCAACTCCCAAGAGACACCGATCTACTCCCAGTATAAAAAAACTGGCAGCGATCTACCCATTGTCATTGGAGGGAGGAGCATGCTTGGGATGGGGTGGATTGCCCAGAGTTGTTGAGCTTTTTTGGGGAGGATTTATTAGCTTTCCCCCCATAGCTTTTTGTACACAATAAGGATCCTGTGATCTACCAGGATCAGCTGGCAGCTGGGGATCTACCGGTAGATCACAATCTACTGGTTGGACATCCCTGTGCTATAGTATCAGGGGGAAAAGGAAGCTGCATTTATCCTGTTATTATCTACTCCGATGGCAGTGATTCTCCTGCAGTTCAGACAGGAGTTTTTTTACAGCACTAGCTGGAGACACCAGGAACCATTGGATCAATGGAGATTCATTCATAGAATCAGAGAATTGTAGAGTTTGGGAAAGGACCCAAAGGGGCATCTTGTCCAACCCCCTGCAATGCAAGAATCTCAGCAAAAGAATGTTTAACAGATGGCCATCCATCCTTTGTTTAAGTACAGTGGTGCCCCGCAAGACGAATGCCTCGCAAGACGGAAAACCCGCTAGACGAAAGGGTTTTCCGTTTTTGAGCTGCTTCGCAAGACGATTTTCCCTATGGGCTTGCTTTGCAAGACGAAAACGTCTTGCGAGTGTTCCGATTTCCCCCCGCTTCCCCCCCCTTTTTCTAATCCGCTAAGCCTTTAATAGCCGCTAAGCCTTTAATAGCCGCTAATAGCGCTAAGCCGCTAATAGGGTTGCTTCGCAAGACGAAAAAACCGCTAGACGAAGAGACTCGCGGAACGGATTAATTTCGTCTTGCGAGGCACCACTGTACCTACAATTAAGGAGAGCCCACCACCTTCTGAAGTAGTCTATATTCCATTGTCAAAAGTTCTTCCTAGTGTTTAGTTGGAATCTTTATTGTGCTTATTGTTATTTGAATCCGTTCATTAGAGGTTCTCTGCCAAAAACATCATAAAAATCAGGTAACAAGAAAATTAGAAGAATGTCAGCAACATATTCAAAAGCAAAAAAATTGGAAAAAATATATGGGGGAACTAAACACCTCCGCAAACAAGATACATTTTCAGTACTTACACTCTTCAACCTAACCTCAAGTGGAGGAGCATTTCAGAACTGGCAAGTCAGATTTAAATATTAAATCATGAAGGAAAAAAGCCTGCTTTAAATCATGAAAAATAAATATTTATGGGTGACATCCAGTGAGTCCACAGCCTGTACAGACCCACTGAAATACAGACTTAAATAAATCCAGCCCGTTTGAGTAAAGTGTATCTACTCAGAATATGACTTAGACACACCCTCCATTATTGAAATAAAGTATACCAGCAATTTACGCACATTTAACTTGTGTGCGTTCAGCTTTACGCACTTGACAAAAAAAATTAAAAGGGGGCTGCCGTCTGGGGGGAAAGACTTTGATTGTCCCACCTGCCATTGAACCCAGTGTGTTTGGACTACACCCGATTTTAGCTTTAGACGTGGTCTCCGGAACGTAATCCCGCAGAAGTTGCGGGCTTAGTGTACTTCTCTAGAAAAAACATGACAACTCATTGATTTAACCACAATCGCACCGAGTGAGATCTATTGTAATGCCATCTGCCAATAGGTTTACCCACTGGATTTGGCCGCCGCGCAATAGATCGCCTGGGCAACACACGACGTCCGCGCGCCACAGCTGCCTTTGAAGCGGTAGACTCTAGAAGTAGAGATAGGAAAAAGGAAGAGTCACACATCTATGAGAGTAATGCGAACACGCAATGTCTCAAATGGAGTTTTCCACTGTAAGCTTCCTAGCTTTAGAGTATATAAAATAACGCGTGTGAGTTATATAGGCTCCATCTTCATTATGGGATATAATAATAATATAATTTATTATTTTTACCCCGCCACTCTGGCTGGCTTTCTCCATCCACTCTGGGCAGCTCCCAACCGAATATTAAAAACACAATACAGCATTAAACATTAAAAACTTCCTAGGGCCGTCTTCAGATGTCTTCTAAAAGTAAGATAGTTGCTTATTTCCTTGACATCTGATTGGAGGGCGTTCCACAGGGCAGGCACCACTACCGAGAAGGCCCTCTGCTTGGTTCCTTGTAACCTCATTTCTCGCATAGGAACATGGGCGTAGGCAGGTTGTTTTTTTTTAGGGGAGGCGAAACCTCAAATTTGCATTGATTTGTATTGACTTTTACTGATGAGGGGCAGTTGCCTCCGCTTGGCTACGTCCCTGTATGGGAGAATCCCGGCCAAGCATCTCTCTTCATTTCGTTTCCAGCTTGGCAGGGGGTTGGACTCGATGGCCCTTGTGGTCTATTCCAACTCTATGATTCATTTTCTTACAGGGACTGCAGCCTATGTGTCACTCTTCACCTTTTTGTATATCTAGGGTTAGTCCCTCCACTTTCCTCCTCCTCTCTGCCCCCACCTTCTCTTTAATTCTTGGCCTTTCAAGTTCGCGACATCTCGCGGGACGGCCGTAAAGCAGCGCGGGGAGGCAAGAGTGGGCGTGGCGGGCGGGAAAACGGACGGGCGGACGCGGCTGAGAAACAGTAGCCCGCGCAGCAGCAGCAGCAGGTTGTGTCGGCGGTTCCCCTGGCCGAGAGCGGGAGAGAGCGTGCGCAGGCGCGGTGGTGGTCTCTCCGCGCGCTTGGGCTCGGAGATGGGGCTGCTGGAGCTTTGCCGCGGGGCCTTCGGCGCCGCCGACCTGTACCAGGTGCTGGGCGTGAGGCGCGAGGCTTCGGCCGACGAGATCCGCCGAGGCTACCACAAGGTCTCGCTGCGGGTGCACCCGGACCGCGCCGACCCGGACAGCAAGGAGGCGGCCACCCGGCATTTCCAGGTGAGGGGAGGCGCCGGGAAACCCGCCTCGGACTCGCCGGCTGGAGGTTCTGCGAGTTGGTTAGCCGCGGGACCAGGGTTCAAATCCTGCTCTGACTCGCTTGGCACCAAACTCGACTTAAATCATAAACCAATACAGTAATAATAATTTATTATTCATACCCCGCCCATCTGGCTGGGTTTCCCCACCCACTCTGGGAGGCTCCCAACAGAATATTAAAAACACCATCAAACATTAGAAACTTCCCTAAACTTCAGGTGCCTTCTAAAAGTCAGGTAGTGACTTAGGCCACTTGCACCCTCCGTCTCATTTTGCAAAATTGTGTGCGGCCCTGGGTTCCTAGGGTGGAAATGCGACCAAAGTGGGATCCGCCAAATAATAAGAATTTTATATATATATATATAATAATGATGGTGATGATGATTTTATTATTTGTACTGCACAGATCTGATTGGGTCGCTCCAGCCACTCTAGCATCTTCCAGTACAGTGGTACCTCGGGTTACATATGCTTCAGGTTATAGACTCTGCTAACCCAGAAATAGTACCTCAGGTTAAGAACTTTGCTTCAGGATGAGAACAGAAATTGCACAGCAGCGGGAGGCCCCATTAGCTGAAGTGGTACCTCAGGTTAAGAACATAGGCGCCGACTCCATGGGGCTTGAGGGGGCCCGAGCCCCCTCAAAAATTCGTTTGGGGGGGCTCTGCCCCCCCAATAATCTCCGGCGCCCCTCCAGCAGAGCGCCATCGCCGCCCCTCCCCCAGCCCAAAATGCACAGGGTCGGGCTGCATGCCTCCTGCCCTCCCTCCCAAGCAAAAGCTCCACCTTCGGAGCTGATTAATAGGAGCAGCACGCTCTCCCCTATTCGCTCACGAGGAGGCGGCGCCACTTTATTTGCATATTCATGAGCTTATTTATTATTCATGAGCTTTCCCGGGCCCCCCCAATATTTTTTATAAGTCCGCGTCCCTGGTTAAGAACAGTTTCAGGTTAAGAACAGACCTCCAGAACGAATTAAATACGTAACCAGAGATACCACTGTATATAATTTCATCCATAGATCTCAGGCCAGTTCACAGCTTAAGATAAAAAACAAAAAAATGTGTTAAAAAAAACCCGAGAACAAAGCACATCTCTGTGAGGGTCCTCTTATTCTAGGCAGGCCTGCAATAGGAGCCCTGCCCTTCCTTAGCCCCAATAGTCCAGCTGCCTGTCTCCTTGTTTACAACCAGTCCAGGGGCTGGGGCTGCCTGTCAACTTCCTCCTCAGCAGGGAGGAGAATGGGGCAAAACTAGAAAGAGTTGCCTCTGCCTGCCCCCACCTACTGTTGATGTCCCTGCCTTCCACCCTATCAGCCTCAAAGGGCATCAGGTCGTTTAATTTACAAGCGTCTATCTACATACTTAATAAGTCCCCCTCCCCAACTTGTGTGTCTTTATTGGGGGTGGGTCCCTGTTCTGCTTCCAGTCTTAGGGACCACTCCACCTTGGCGTTTATAGGGGGAGAGTAGAACCTGCCACATTGCGTTGCAGTGCTCCAGTTCAGGCCTGGTGGGAAATGTATGAGCCAAGAGGACCATTTCTCCCATGCCCTGCTCTGTGGCCTAGCACAAGATGGGTAAGAATTGGGCACACTGCTAATTCTGAACCTGAGTATTTTATAGCTATATAACAGGGGTGGGGTGGTTAATGGTTATGCATGGTAGAAAAGGAAAAGGTTTACCCAGTGGTATTATTCTAGAAAAAGAGGAGCTGGAACTCACCACAAATGCCTCCATTTTTCTAGCAATTGTGCAAATCCTGAGAGGTGCTGGAACATCCTGTGTTTGCCTTTTCTTTGAAAATCTGGATGTATGGCAACTCATGTCGGAAGGTTAGATTTTGGCAAATTCCCTTAAAAACACCTCAAAAACTTACTTATTTTCTTGAGATTTTGCAGAAGAAGCTCAACAACTTTTGTGTCCAGATTTTAACTTTTTGAAATATGGCAGGCTTACTTCAACCTAAATCCCACTTACTACAGTGGTACCTCGGGTTAAGTACTTAATTCGTTCCGGAGGTCCGTTCTTAACCTGAAACTGTTCTTAACCTGAAGCTCCACTTTAGCTAATGGGGCCTCCTGCTCTCGCTGCGCCACCATCGCACGATTTCTATTCTCATCCTGAAGCAAAGTTCTTAACCTGAGGTACTATTTCTGGGTTAGTGGAGTCTGTAACCTGAAGCGTATGTAACATGAAGCATATGTAACCTGAGGTACCACTGTATAAGCTGTTAGGACTTGAGAAGTCCAGTTTCCTCTTGTGTCCTACCCGTTTTGGTTCTCTCCAATATTTGGTGTTATTTGGGGGTTTTATAATTATACACTTCTGTTTGCCTAGGGAGTTCCTCGAGTATGTTGAAACCACTGCAATTTTGGGGTAGTTCCATTTTGTTTGTAAACTTATTGGCACACAACTACTTGGAAATTCCACTGTTAGAGGGAATGCTTGTAGGAGTGCAAATATCCAGAGATGTAGTGATCAGGTGGGATTGCTATGAGGAATTATAACAGATATAGACTAAGCCATCTGTGTCAGCAATGAAAGCATTGCGTTGACTGGGTTTAAACTATTGTGATATGATTTTTGATCAATCTACACCTCTGCATCTCTGGCCCTTTGGACCCTACTGCCCATTTCTCTCTTCTCACGTCACGTACACAGCGTACACAGCAGTTGCTTCGCCAGGCAGGCATCCTGGGCCATAAAGATTGTGGGCAAGCTTATTTGAAGTAGCTCTCTAATGTATATTAATCTTAGGGCCAGGAAACAGATCTCACATGAAGGTGATACTGATTGCTATCCTCCTGGCCATCCTCCTTATCATATGTATTGCTTGTTTATTACCTCCGGGGTTGCCAGATGCTCTTCTTTGTAGTTCTCAACTTATTTACCCCAGAAATATTTGTGCTTAATTAGTTTTAGTGGTGTAACTTTTTCCCCACGTGGGGTTTGATGAAATGCTCAGAGGAAATATGATTGGTTCTTACGAGCACTGTGTAAAAGATGCTTTTGCTAATAAAATGGCCTGGCGAGGGGTGTGGTGGATGCACTTTCTCCGAGAGCCTTGCTGGTCAAAGCCTCGTGTCTTATTTTAATCAGGGTCCAGTCCTTCCTTTACTTTGCAAACGCAACAAATGCTAGCATAGTAACATAACCTGAATAAGAAAGAAGCCAATTATGAGGCAAGTGGGATGGAATGGGTAGTGAGAATGGGTAGAGTAGTGAGGTGGTTGGTCTTGTCTCCTCTTAGATCCTAGGCAAGGTGTATGCAGTACTGAGTGACCAGGAGCTGCGGGCTCTGTATGACCAGCAGGGGATTGTGGATGAGGAGTCAACTGTGCTGACTCAGGACCGCAACTGGGAAGAATACTGGAGGCTGCTGTTCAAAAAAGTAGGTAGTCTTCTTCAATGTGATGGTGGTCCTTATCTCACAACTGGAATGATGGAATGATAAAATCTGTAAAGAAAGTGCTGTTTCTTTTGTCTGTAGGGCAAATGTAACTTCTGTGGGACCTTTGCTCTCATCCCCTTTATTTTATTTTCATCTGCAGGATGGGTTGTGATTTGTGATGCCAGATTTTTCTCTGACTGCAAAAATCAATTTTTGCAAACCTGAACCTTATGTGATTTTTTTGGTGTGATATCAAAATACGATGTTCTGTTTTTACAGCTCAAGAAGTTCAGTGCCCTTTCATTATTTCTTTGATCCCTGGAGAAATTTGCTTAATGCTGTTGTAGTAAATGGAGTGCAGCTAAAAAAAATAAATGGAGATGGCATCGCAAGGAATGATAGCTCTGAAATGCTTTAGTGCTGAAATACCATCCTTTCAAGTTTGTACACCGTGGGTTGTATCCAACAGTGAAATACTGAAGGGTGGACCTATTCAAATCAATACACTTGAGTTAGTCAAGCCCACTGATTTCCCTGGGTCTAAGTATGACTTATGGATCCTTAATCCCCCACCCCGTTTGCAGGCCAACTTTGACAGGTGGGCAGGACCCTTTGGGTGTCAATGACAAGTGGCTGACATCTGCCAAAGTTCAAAGGAGCTCATTAACCAGATGGATGGTTTGAAGATGTTCTTTCAGCGCCAGTCTGATGATTGGTGCAGGAAGCCTGCCTTCAAAGGGGCTCCCAGTACCCACTGATCAGCAATTACAGGGAGCCCCCTTGAAGACCAATTGGAGAAAACAGATTGGATTCAAGCTATTTTCTCCAAATGAAGCATGTTTCTGCAGATGAATACAACCTGTGTGTGTCCCAATCAGCTTCATCTTGCTTTGCCTGGCTTTGGCTACACTTCCTTCCATTAAAAAGGCCCTGTACAGATGAACTCAAATTACAGAAAAGTAAAATTTTAAAGTAACAATGAATTTGGGATGGAAAAATGTGTGTGTGTAACTTGAGTGTGGGAAAAAGGATTGTTGGAATTCAACTCTCTTTGTTGTTGTTTTAAAATTAGATAACTGTAAAAGATATTGAAGACTTTGAGAAGAAGTACAAAGATTCTGCAGAAGAGCTGGTGGACATTAAAGCAGCGTATGAGGATTTTAAAGGCGATATGGACAAAATTATGGAGTCTGTACTGTGTGTTGATTATACAGATGAACCGAGAATAAGAGAGATTATCCAACATGCCATTGATTCTGGAGAACTTCCATCTTACAAAGCCTTTACAAAAGAGTCTAAGCAAAAGATGAATTCAAGAAAAAGGAAGGTAGGTTTGCAAGAGGCAAAAGACTCTGTGACAAAATGTGTAAATCTTACCATCAACTACAGTTACAAATGCTTCACCAACCGTAAACATATTTCCTATTTCACGTAATGTACATTTTCAAATGTAACATCCTTTCAGGGGTTGAACCAGTGCTTGAGTTGCAGAGAGAACACAGCCTGTTTTCTTCATCTACTGGTTTCTGGAAGGGGAACCCCCCCCCCCAATTCAACCCAGTTCATTGAGAGGAAAGCCTGTATTTCTTTATCTTGATGCACTGAGTGAACACACCAAATTCAGAACATCCTTATGGAACAGAATCCAATTGGTTTTTGATCTTTCCTTTATAGTTGCTAGGTATTAAATGAGTATCATCTAGGATTTTATGATATACTCCCATTTATTTACTATTTATGATGTGGTAATCCTTGAATGTAAAACACTAGAATCTACCTACAATAGAGCAAAACATTTGCTGTCCTTTCTTCTCTCTGGGACTCATAAGCAAGTTTTCCTAACATTGTTCAAGCCATTCTGCAAATTTGTTGAAAATGGCCAGGTAGAAATGCTTACAATATAATATTAACAAATAAATTGCTTGCTGCTGCAATAGGTTAAGAAAGAAATTTAGCATTCGCTTCAACAACTGTGTCAATGTTTCAGGCTCGACAAGAAGCTAAAGAGGCAGAAAAATCCAGAGAAGAACTGGGTCTTGGTGAAGGAGAAGATGACCTAAAAGCACTAATTCAAGTAAGAGTGGAGAAAGCTACAAATCATTCTAACAAGTTAGATAGCATTACCTTTTGTTAGGGTAGAGGCAGCCTTTAACTTTAAATGATTTAATCCTCCAGCATTGCAGAGCTAATTTTAACGTTCAGGATAGCGAAAAGCAGCGAGGTCCCCCTGGGATTCTTTTTTACAGAGACTAGTGTTATTTAATTTATTCCAAAATGATCAGGAGTTGCAGGTGAGCAATGAGACAGCCAGATTTACAGATGACACTAAATTGTTCATGATAGTGGTATCCAAAGGCGACAAAATTGCAAGTGAGGTTTAGTGTGTATAATAAGTTGTAAAGTGATGCATGTTGGGACAAAGTAATAACAACTGTAATTTCACATACATGCTGATGAGATTTGAATAGGGCTGTGACTAAGGGCTTGAATATTTAAGGGAATTTGCACATGAAGGAGAGGCAATGTATGATCTGATTTCTTCATCATAGTTAACTGCCAGCCAACAGTTGTTCTTAGAGTTGCATTTTTAAATAGTTCATCTTGAACAATATTATTCATACTTCACAACAATCTGATCTCTTTCAAATATTCTGCAGATACACTATTTTAAAATATTTATATACATTTTCTTATGTATACTACCTTATTAGTAACTTGATTAAATGCCAAATCTCTAGTCAAAACATGAGAAATACTTGTAAGCTCATTTAACCATCTTGTTTTTGTCATTTAACAGAGCAAAAATGAGAATCGAAAAAAGGAAATGGGTGATTTTCTGGCTCAGATGGAAGCAAAGTATGGCACCAAATCCAAAAAAGGAGGAAAGAAAACAGCACCCAAGAAAGGAATGAAATGACTTTATTAATTTTCTGCTTTCATTTCATTTCTTCCGTTAATATTAATCTTGCTTTGAGACAGCCAAGGAAAGCAAGATGCTTTCATCAATTCATTGAAACTCACATTGGGTAGAAGACATTGTGAAGAGGTAAGCTGCAGAACTAAAGCTGCTATTTAAATGCTTCAAGATGCCACAGAGGAGTCAAGGTGGCGTTTCGGACTGCAGCAGTACAGCAAGATTGCTGTGAACAAAAAAGAAACTGGTAAAATGAAAAAACGTCAATCTTAAAAAAAAAACTTCCCATCTGAATTAATGTAAAATGGTATTGTATGTTGCAGGAATATGTTTGGGCAAGTACTGTCAGTTTGATTTTATAAAGGCATTTATTAAACTTAATAAAGTATGTTTTTGAAAAGTGTGTGAAAAGTCAGAACTTGCCCATGATGGGCTCTAGCTAAAATGCATCAGTTGAAGAAGGAAGGTAGGAGGCAGACAGGGGGAAATGGTAAACTTAGGTGTTTGTTGGGCTCTGTAGTATGCTATCTAAAACCTTGCTTCACTGTTGCTGGTGTGTGTGGTCTGGGAGTCCATCCAACAGTAGAAGCAAACTAGCAAGCTGGTCCTGCCTTCTAACTGTGCAGGAGGGGCAGCCTGAATGATGGAGAATATCTCCCAGACTTTAAAAAACAAGAGGACAATATTGATGCAGTGAGTGAAAAAACAGTGCTAAGGGTATGAAAGGTCTTGCCAATGATGTGCCACTTATGCCTATAACTATGAACATACATACAAACTTTTCAGGGCCAGAAGCTATAGTGATAGAATTGGAATAATGCTGGGAAGATCCAAGTTGAAATCCCTGCTGTGCCATGAAGCTTGCTTGGGTCAGTTACTCTTGACTGCACCATTCTCAAAGCCAAGATCTACCCATTGGGATTTAATAACAATTCAAATGCATTTTAGAAAATATTTTTTTATTTGTATATAAAAGTTATTCCATATTACAATTTAATAAGAATCTGTTCCCACCAGTTTTTTACAACTTTCACATGGTATCTAGAATATAATGCAAAGCTATCTTTAATTTACATAACTTCATACAATTGTCGTCTGGCACTTACTTTGTCTAGTAAGACCTAGAACTATTTTTTATGTTACATTAAAATTACAGCAGACATTAAATGCAACATTCAATGTAGGCAATGCTTTTTCTAAATATTTCCATCTTAACAAAGTGTTCTCTCCCCAGTGAGAGAACATTAAAACTGAACCTTCCTGCTGTACATTATGTGTGTACCAAACATCTTGCTTCATTTTAAACAAGGGAAAGTAAGTACTGAAAGTATAGATGGTAGTACACAAAACTGTTGCACCCCCAAGTTGGCCACCTTTCGGACATCATCACCTGCAGCTTTTTCTAAGTATGCAAACAAGTGGCACTCAGAACATTTTATACATTTAAGACAAAATACTGGAAGTGTGCCCAAGCACACTTATTTAATTTTACTAAATATATTGCCATCAAGTGCCAATAACTGGCAAGTCAATTGGTGTTACAACATTATCACTCCTAGAGGAATCCAATTCTTTAGGCAGACATTCTTTGTAATAGATTGTATTAACAATAATACTAGAGGTTAGCAGATTTCCTGAACACATGCTTTCAGCACCCAACAGAATACCATAGCTGATTTACAGGAACAAAAATAAGAGAGAACCTTAAGTCTTTGGCATTTGTTTTAAGTCAATACAAAAATAAGACGTTTTGTAAAGAAAGTTTTAAGTCTTCTGTAAACAGGTTTGATATTGCTACAGTTGAATACTGATTGTAAAAGCTTCTACAGTCATTCCCTCATCTTGGAAATAGATGGTTTATTGCCACAACATTATAGTCCCTGTCTGCTTCTCGATCCACCTCGGCTGTGAGTTCTCACAGAGCCATGTAACTGAAGACCTACTGAGCAAAAACCAGATAAAAGCTGTGAAAGCAATGGTACTAAAAGCAAACTTCATGCATGCAGTAATGGGCTGTATTCAGCACTCCAGCTTTGCTAGTGCAGGGGACTTCATGTGCAGAACAGAACTTCCTCTTCTGTCACCTCCAGCTCCCCATGCATGCTCAAAATCAGTTCCAGAGGGTTGGGAGACCCTCCAGAGGAGATTTTGGGGGGCATGCTGGGGAAGGAGAGGAAACCTAAGTCCCACTGTACAAGTGGCACCCTGCTGGCACATCACTGGATACAACCCAAAATTATGCCCACAAGTGATCATGCCACAATAAACCTGTTGATGATTCGGAACACCACATGCTCTTGTGGTGTGATCCTCTCGTGCCAGTGTACATCATAATGCATATGGGGCCCTCAATGACATGTACGTTTCCAAACAAATTTTGACTGGCATGCATTCTAAGAGGTCCCAGGCATGTGAAAGGACTGTACCATTTGCGTTTGCTCTCAGGCCCACTTTATACAAAGGTATAGTTGCTTTTCAGGAGTTCTCATGTGACTTCCTTTACAACACTGATGAGAGGGACCAGTGACAGTAATTACATCCTTCAGCAGTACAGAGAGCCTGGCACAGGAAATAGCCACATCATCAGTCCATCCCACGTAATCACAACATTGCCCAAAAGGCATCAAAGTCACCAGGAGAACAGCAACCCCCCTGCTCCTGCAATGGAAGTACTAGACCTCAATTGGAAAAGGAAATTAACAATGCTCTGCCCTAAATTTGGTTCATACTGCTGAATTAAAAGACAGAGCAAGACTTCTGTGTCTTTAAAACAGCAAGCACAGCTCTTTCACACGAGGTGTGATGGAAGAAGCTTCATCTTTCCATACAAGTATTTGAAAAGACATGGCAGCCCTATATCAATTTCAGTCTCAGTTCAAAGCTACCGCTATCAAACTAAAAGGCACTGTCTATTAATATACATTTGGAATGTGGAATTCACATTTGTAGGGCTGAAGAAGTGTGAACTTGGAAGACTTCCGTGGCTGTCATGTATGAGGGCGTGTGCCATGAAAGAATGAACATAGCTGGAACCCTGGTTTGTATACTCGACAGCAGAAACGACAGGAATATAACCTAAATGCACTATTCCAGGTTCAAAATTACACGTTTGACAAAATGGCCAACAACTTCAAAGAGAATGCTACGTATTTTATGATTTGCAACCAAATCAAGTGCATCGGTTGCCTCTTACTTCTTACCCAGCGGAGGTTGGTCTTCTTTGTCCTCCTCGTCCTCATTCAGAAAATTACCAAGAGCCTGGTGGTGGAAGGAATTAATATAGGAAGAGCTGGATATCCCTAGACTGACTCCCATCACTCCAACATTTATAGCATCTGTAACGTAATACGAGATTTCAATCTTAAACTGTGGCATATTATTAATACAGTTAGCGTACCAAAGCCATTTTAAGCAATACACGCTCCACTTTGCACATACCTGTGCCAGCAGATCCTTTACTATTTCGTGGTTGATTAGCATAATCAATAACAGTGCAAGAGCGACGATACTGCGAGTCTGGCTAAAAGCGCCAAAAAAACAAAACAAAAAACAGTTAAAGAATCAGAGTTGGAAGGGAGCCTGAGGATCAATTAGTCCAACCCCCTGCAATGCAGGAATCCTGCCCCCAGCCAGTCCTGGGTGGACTTCAACCACCACCAACCAGACGCACTGACCCATTGCACCACTAGAGGTACCATGTTTTGGATCAGGCTATTGCAAAATCAAAATCCTCAAAGCACACAATCCTTCCCCGTGTCTGGTTCTCCTGTAGCTCTGCTTCTTTCCTACCCCAAAGCCGAGCAGCACTCCAGGGCATTATGGGGAACAGGCTGTACTCTTTCCACATCCCCATCTACTCTTCCTTCTCTGCACTATAACGTTTCTCGAGATCTCAAGTAACTTAAGCATGGAGAGAGAGGGTGTAGTGTCCTGGTATGTTGCTGCTTCCACATACTGAGAGGCAGAGAGTAATTGTGTAAAGCTACTATTATGAATCTGAAAGCCACTCTGAAGGCTCTCATATCTATTCTCAGGGGGAAGTCAGACACACACACACACACACACACATTTGTTTCTCTTTTCCTTCTCCCCCATAGTTCTGAAACTAAGCCAAGGTACAGGGAACTGAAGCAATCCCATTTTCTACCTCTGTCGACCTACCCATGTTTCCATTCCTTGCTTCCTCTTGTTTCCCTCTGCCTATTTTACATGGGAAGCCCTTGTTGTAGGTCTTTGTCATGTTACATGTACGCCGATGGTGTTATATAAATTAATTAATATTTGTGTGGGAGCCACACAACCTGGGACAATTAGAAGGGACCTGTGCAGATCCTCATTCATTTGCTTTAAATATACCATTGAGTGCTGAAGGATTTTGTACCCACGCTTAAAATAACAGGGAAACCTGAAAGGATAGGCTCATGGATTTTGATACTGGCCACAGATAATGGCAAAATGAATATCTATACTCTTTCCATGTTTGAATGTAATTTGAACACACCTTACCCAAAATGCATGTGATGTGTTGGGCCTGGAGAAACTATCAGGTAATAAAAATCTTTCATGCACTGGTTGATGGTTAATTTCATCTGCTATTGCACTGCGAGCCCGGCTAGCATTCCCCCGAGATTTCTGCATGGTGAAGAGAAAAAAGCCATGGGTTTTAGATACAAATTTACAATAAAAGAATGCAAAAGCTGGCAAATACTGGTATCACACCCTCTGCATTAAGGAAGTAACAGACAGTGGTGCAGTTGATTAATCTGATGAATAACAGAGAAAGATGAACATTTTCACTCTCCTGGTAAACACACTGCATGAAGCATTCTGCTTCAAGGTTGATAGTCTCAAGAAGTAAAAACAGATCACTCACAACCCAGAAATTAGATATAGTAACTACTTAAGAATTAATATTTGCTTTGAGGGTGGGTGTGGGTTTTAGTTTTAAAATGCACAACAATTATTTTTATAATATTCTCTTGTAAATCATAAACATTCATTCAAACAAAACAAAACAAAAACCGATTCTTACTATCTTACAGTAAGGACCACAAGGCGAGGCTTGAAGAATCCCCTATCATTATAAGACCAGAATTGTTTCAACAGAAGAGGTGGGCTTACCATTTGCTTTTGAGATCCCAAATGATCTGCTATATCTACAGTACTAATTGGAGGAAGGAGGTTATTTCTGCTCAGTGGCATTGGGGAAGGTGATGACAGTTGCTCATTTGCAGTGGACCTGGAAAAGACCAATGACAATTACTAAAAACAACATTTGCACTGGAAATTACAAGACTGATGTGAATTCAAGGTAAATAACAAAAAGAAGTGTCCATGCAAGTTGATGAAAAATACTGGGTTTCAGTGTGGGGAGTCGATGAGATTGTGGCTTAAATGGTGAGCTCCATGTGGGAGAAACTCCAGCAGAGATGAGAAATGGAGGAATCGGCATGCATTTTGTAGACATTTCTCTCCATCACCAGTGAGGAATACAAAGTGATTGCAGGTATTTCAAGCTTCAACACTTTTCCTAGTTTAAGGCTAAAGGAGGAAAATAACTGTCTTCCACAGGTAACCTGGCACCCTTCAAAGCTGATTTATTTAAATTATTTCACTGCAATTAACAGCAACACAACTTGAGGACTGCTTTCAGTCTATGAAATGCCTTCCTTATTGAGTCCTTTCAAAACACTGCTTCTCTTTTACCTCTAAAAATCAATGGCCAACGTGACCTCACTGACGGATTTGCCTCAAGCTTAACATGTATCTGCAATCATAGCCTAATAAGTCTTATCAAAGGCCTAGTCTTCAGGAATGGATTGAGGCAAAATACTCGCTTGCCATCCATTATTCAATCACGAGAGAAGAGAGTGATATGTGTGAGCTGAAATACAAGAAACATACCAATGGAACAAGGCAAGCTGTTACTAGCATCTGAAGCAGATATCGCCACACAGTGAAGCTAAGTGTCTGACATAATATGCATCTTGATATATGACTGAAATGGATGAGACAAGTTGTGTTAAACTCAACTCAAGTAAGACAGATGCTTGAGGGCAAAGGGAAGCTTTTTGCAGATTCTGCATCAACCTTTTTAGTTGTCAGCACCTGTCCATTGATTGTGTAGGTGGTGCACACTTTGGGACCAATCCATCTTGTGTCCAAGTTTCAACTGTGGTCACATTTATTTCTTCTAGGTCTATACCTTGGTTACCTTGAGGGATGAATACTGCAGGGCTCTCTATCTGGGGCTGTAGAATGGAAAATACACAGTAGCTGCAACTGGTCCAAGCTCAAGTAGCCAATCTCTTTCAGCACCGCTATACTGCCTCTCAATTTTATACTGGACTCAAAGGAAATCCTTGTTCTGCCTATACCTTGGCCCTCTCACTGCTCAGCAAGCACCCCTCCGTGGCAGAGCTTCTGTAATATTTGATCATTATATTTATAAGCCACTCTGTAACAATGTTCTTTGAGCAATGAACAAATAAAAAACAGCTTCACAAAATCAGAGAACACGACGAAACAAAGACTAAAAGCCAACAGCCAAGGGAGCATGATGCAACTCTAAACTTATCTGCTACCATAAAAGGGGGCAAGGGGAAATATCCCAAAGAGACAAAACTCTAAACTTCCAAGGAAACAACAAGAACAGAAGGACTGCGGAGAGAGAATCAAATATGTGTTTACAAAGAACTGAAACTACTGCACAGATTCTGTTCTTAATGGTATAATCGTGCTAGTCCTCATTCAGCATTAATGCAATGCATGCAGGATAAACTCACTCTGTTCCTGGGCTCCTTTGGGAAGAAGGGTAGGATATATAAATTTAATAAATAAAGGTCCCTCTGCGGCGTTTGAAAAATGTAACATGCCCCAGAGGAACAGAGCCTCCACAAACCTTTGTGTTTTTAAAGAAGAATACATTTTAAAGGCTTATGTAAAGTAGAGGATCTGCTTAATAGAGTTACCCTTCTTGTCCTTATTTTAAAGGGTTTCATAAACAGTCCTGCTCTTGAGCAGTACAATGGTGAAATGCTTTACCTCGAAAATAGCAATCATAAAATAGCACAGATGTGAAGAACTGGATGGGAAGGGGAATTGTGTTGCCCAGCACTAAAGATATAATGGGCACTATCTTTCAGATGGCTATAATAAGCAGCCACATTTTATGTAGTACAGTGGTACCTTGGTTCCCGAACGGCTTAGTTGTCGAATAAATCGGCTCCTGAACTCCGCAAACCCAGAAGTAAATGTTCTTGTTTTTGAATGTTTTGCAGAAGCTGAATATCCAACAGGAGGCTTCCAATTGAGTGCAGGAAGCTCCTGCAGACAATCGGAAGCCGCGCCTTGGTTTTTGAATGATGTCAGGAGTCGAACGGACTCCAGGAACGGATTAAGTTCAAGAACCAAGGTACCACTGTACTCTATTGCTGGAGAAAGTCTGCATTTTCCTTGCAACAGTCTATCATGACTTGGGTGATAGGGAAATGGTGATTCCCTGCAAAAGAGGTATAAGCTGGAGAAGCGGATGTTTTGATTCTCTACATCATCAAATAATAAAAAGGTAAAGGACAAGGACCCCTGACAGTTAAGACCAGTCGCGAATGACTCTGGGGTTGCGGTGCTCATCTCGCTTTACTGGCCGAGGGAGGCGACGTTTGTCTGCATTTAGTTTTTCCAGGTCATGTGGCCAGCATGACTAAGCTGCTTCTGGTGAAACCAAAGCAGCGCACGGAAACGCCCTTTACATTCCCGCCGGAGCGGTACCTATTTATCTACTTGCACTTTCAAACTGCTAGGTTGGCAGGAGCTGGGACCGAACAACGGGAGCTCACCCCGTTGTGGGGATTCGAACCGCCGACCTTCCGATTGGCAAGCCCAAGGCTCAGTAGTTTTTTACACCACAGCGCCATCCGCATCCCAACATCAAATAATAACTGCATAAATAAAGTGATAACCAGGAAAGGCTTCAGCTCATACATGAAATCTTACAAAAGAACAGCTTAGAACATGGCCACAATTTTCACAGGCAGTGTCTAGTGCCTCCTTTTGCAAAACAGAACAGATTAGATAACAAATATTACTTATCCGACTGCCTGTCTCACCCACCCCACCCTCGACTTCCATAAGATCTGATCCTGTCATGCTGAACATTTCAAAAGGCAGAGATTAAGCCAGAAGTAAGTATCAACCTACAGCCGTGTTCCCCTGATGACATCCTCCATGGGTCTCGGTGTCCCTGAGCGAGAATGGCTCGTGTTGATGGGGTGCAGAGTACGTGGCGGAGGGTTGCGCCTTCTAGCAGACTGTGCAGAATAGGACAGAGAAGATGTACTGAGCTCAAGTGGGCGATTTGGCCGAGCTCTGGTTGACAGGATAGAAGTGGAGCCTGGCCTCATAAGCAATCTGTCATCCAAGTCTCTGGCACCAAGTGGGGGAAAGCACAGGAGCAAAATGAAATATTCATAAACTGATTTCGCACCATCCGCATCCATTAACGAGGCACAATACCACTACAAAGGCAGCTACCGCACAGCTATTCTGCTCTATAAAGCCCATGTGTATCCCGGTAAGATGGTCTGAAGGCACATGAGGTCAAAGCTAAGCAGGTTCAGTTCATGCCTGGGTGTGTGAACCACAAGTCCACCACCTTTGGCTGCATGACAGAAGAAAGGCACAGTAGTTTTTAAAAATGTGGAAGGACAACAGATTCCATCCTAGCATTACAACCCTTTGCATTTGCATTTCAGTGAAAAGGGGATGCTAGTCAACACCTATTGTGGTGCAGGAGGCACTAGACTGAGCAAATCCACTAGCATATTAAGTATGAATTTTACATCTTCTGCATGTTGAGAGGTGTAATTGATTTCTATGTGGGGGTTTTGATAGTAACCTGAGCTAGCTTGATCTTTAGCCTAGCTCAGTTTTAGACAAGCCAAAATGGACTAGAGTAGAAGCATTCAATGGTTCCTCCACAGCTGTGGATGCATAGAGCAGGAGGAAGGTGTTTAAAAGTCAATATAAACTTAGCAAAACTTGAATCCCAACACAACTGCTTCCTTATATCTCTAACTCGCAGTACAGCTTTCATACAGAACAAACAAAAGATGGCTACTCTTACAATATTTTATCCATCAGAGGCAAGTTCCTTTGCTGTAAGGGGATCCCATGAATAACCATCAAACCATTCAAATTACGTTGTGGACCACCGCTCGTTCCTTGTGAGAGATTTGCCTGCAGGTTACAAGAAATTAAATTTGCCCTCAGCATTAAATGAAAGATACGCATTTGTTAATTTCCAATCTCGGCTCTTACTGAAAAAAGGATTGGAAAAGAGTAAATGTCAATGGACTCAAGAAAAGCAGTGCATACCCTCAATTTGTTCATAACTAACACGTAACAAGGCATGAATGGTCTTATAAGCAGTTCTTATATCTTTTTAAATTACGCACTGTTTATTATATAACATGGCTTCGTAACCAAGGTAATTAAATTATTTAAACTTAGCATAAATTAATCTGGACAAAATACTTTCAGCAGAGAAAAAATGTTTAGGTCACACGCATAAACAAACATATGACAACATGGTTAGATTTCTACTTTGTGTATATGCTACCTACTCAGTCCTCGTACATCTGCATGACTGCATGATAGATTGATTTCAGTGGCCCTTGTTACCAGCTACATGTGTACGACTGCTGAAATTCTCATTGTTGACAAAGCATGCATTATCTTGAGGTAAATCTTAGGAAACAGGGAGAGGGGGCACTTGCTGTTCTCAACTGCTGAACTGGTCCCTGCTGCAATTATTGGTAGCCACATCCTGACCCAGTGGCAGAGAAATCAGACTTGAGCATCAGTAAGTCAGCTGGGCTTACAACTCTGTTTCACAACCACCTCTCTTATCAGGTTAGGAGAAAGGGCATGGTCCCTCATTCCGCCCCCCCCCTTCTTTGTGGCAGGCCTCCCCCAACCTTGTAAGCATTTTCTCACCTAAAGTATATCTGGTTACAGCAGCTTCTGTACTGAAAAGACACGGTGTCTGTCATAGCCCGCTGCAGCCTTCCCTCACTTATAACTTCCAGTGCAATATAATACCACTCTAGAGTTAGCTGACCTTTAGGAGTAGGTTTTTGAAAGGTCAAAAGGGGGACTAGGAAAAGTCCTACTTAGTACTAGGGTGCCAAATCTATAATCCTAAAAAAATGTAAGCACAAATCTCGTTGACGTTTGTTACTGAATTTATTCAGGATCAGCCTAAACTTGCTAAGATGGAATATTATTAATGTATGACTAAACTAAATTAATACACTAGCGAATGAGGCTCTCCCTTCCCCAGACACTGCATCATATGTCCCATTGCCTCCTTAATAACAAAGGAATCCAAGAAACGGTGTGACCCAAAGCTGTCTAATTTGGAAGTAAGTTCTGCTGAATGTACAATACTTCTGTGGTAATGAATTTTGACTCAAAATAGTTCTGCATCATCTGGGAAAACGCAAAATCATCATAATCATCATCATCATCCACCCACCATATTACACTGACAGGAGAAAGAAAAGAGCTATACCCCCCTGCATCATACATACTTCCGGTGTTTTTCTCTTCTTTTTGCTTTTGCGGCCACATCGGTGTTTTGAGTACTATGCATACAATAAGGTATACATGAGGAAGACAGAGGATTATACAGGGAAGTGAAAGGGGGAAAATAAAAAAGGAAAGAAACCGAGTTAAAATGGATCAAACACTAGTGAAACCTTGGGTTCTTATCTTTATTATGGAGAGTATGCAGAGCAAGAACTAGTACACATTTTAAAAAACGAAGGTAGTTAACAGAGATGCTTTATACATCCAAGCAGCAAAATAAGAGTGCTCTCTATTGCCCACTAAGCTGGGTAATGATTGAGTTGGTATCTCCATACCAGTCCTCTAACTCTGTATACCTCTTATTTCATCAAAGCGCAAAGAAGGAAAATATTTTCAAAATAAGGTAGATAGAATTTTAAGAGTTGTGACAGTATGTGATAAAGTGAAAGTTTTGCAAGGACAGATATAGTCAAGCCATTGCAATGTCTAATTTTCAGGCAAGTTAACATGATAAATTTCCTTGCCTAGACACCATCTCAACCTGATGTGTCTTTTTAACTTACCGGATTTGAAGGGATGGAGGGCATCTTAGTTTGAGGCATTCGAGGTAATAACAGTGGCAAAGGCTCAAACTGCATAAACGGGCTTCCTGAATCTGTCCGGTTTGTTTCAACAGTTATGACATTCTTCTCATCGTCTACCAGAAATAGGACAAACATAAATCACTATGCACTGTTCACTTTGGATTCTTATAAAGCAAAATTTTAAGAAAGGTGGCTTTTGTCTCCTTGAAAAGTACATAAATGGGCTTCATACTCTTGATTTTAATCAGAGACATTTAAAAGAGCTAGAATACATGGAGTTCCATGCATGTCAGTGGACCAAAATATCTGGTCATTAAAATCCACACAGGATAAGACTTCCCAATGCAATTTATAAACTATGACTCACTGGACTGAAACTGTTTCTAGGCATAAGGCATATTTCGGGGGGCGGGAATATAGCTTGCTAAGTATTTAACACTACATTTTGAAGTGGGCAGGGAAAACTTTGGAGAATGATATCCACTGCATTTTAGCCTTGAAACTTACCTGAGACTGATCCTTCCCAGTGTCTACAGATTAATTGCTCCATATGGCCCAAGACTTCACTCCAGACATCATCAAATACATAGGAAAGGACAGCATCTCTCATGCAGTAGGATGGCGAGATAGGAGGGAAACCTAATTTCCGTCTGTCAGGTGAAAGACCCATTTTCCAATCATGCAACTCTTCTTCCCTTTGAATGAAACAAGATAATGTTACAGTTCTGTTTTAATTTTATATAATCAAAGCCAGAAGCGACTTTGTGCCTACCTGACAAATTTAGAGCTGATGGGTGGAATTCAATGTTGAACTCTTCTAATTGTTCTGTCTGAGCAATCCCTGCAGCTTACCAGATGGAATGAGCCCCGCTCCCCGGCCACTGCTCTGGGGGGGCTTTCCCAATGCCCCTAAGAGGTGGGGAGAGGAAACCCTTTTGTGAAAGTTCTTGCACAGGGCTTCTGCTGACAGAGATGGTTAGGTGACTCCTGCCCTTAAGAGTGGTAGTCAACAAAGTTTTACTCAGAGCAGACCCACTGAAATTAATGGTCTTAACTCAGTCATGCTCATTCATTTCAATGGTTTAATTATAAACCAATAATTATTTTTGTACATATCTAAATGCATTAAGCTGCTTTAAATTAAATTATGCACAAGTTGCTTTAAGTTGCCTCATTTTAAAATATTCCACCTTATGTGTTTTCTGTAACTTTTGTAAGCTTTCGTATTACCATGTCATAATGCCATTAAGCTTTGTCCACTAATAAACCAAGTGATTTGTTTCAGTTATAATCCTGAGTCTGTGGCTTTCCCTGGTTAAGATATACTCCCCGCCGCAATGGGTTCCTGCTGAGCAATTCAAAACTTTAATAGAGGGATTCAATGACTAGCCAGGATTTGGCACAGTACTCAGTGGCTATGACTGGATCACAGAATTAACACTCCCTACCTCCATCCCAAGGACAAATGATCAAGACAGCTAGAAGGAAATACTACAGTAAAGATGAATAACTGTTCTAGAAGGCAGCATTCACTAAATGCTGATCATGTTCCCGGTCAGTCCAGTGGCTGAAAAACTCTCTGAACTTCTTCTTTTTTGGAACTTTGTGAATGATAAATAGCAAGCAGTACATTTCCACTAGTTATGCTAGTAAAACGGCATTGGATCTACCATGTTAACAGACATTTTACTCAAATGAGACATAAATAAAATGTGCAGCTTGAGTTCAGGTCCTTTGGCTCACAAGTTTCCAGTGTGTCCTCTGCCATTCAGCAACTTGTCCACCTAGTACTATACGCATTGCATGATAATCAGAATTAAGAACAACACCGTGATGCTGGGGAGGAATAAACTGCAATTTTAAACTCAACAGCTATTTAGTGAGAAAATCACCAAATCTATAGCGTGGCACCGCCGACAAGGATTTACAGAACTATTATGAGCACTTCAGTGGAAGAACAAACAAAACAACAAAATCACTGTGTGATTTATTATTTTCTACTGTTAGGAACAAATTACATTTTAGCAATTAATTCCAAGTCACTAGCAGCAAATATCAGTGCAGACCAGGTTAAACAAATATTCAATACCTACACATCTCTGCGATCAAATGCTAAATATTCCTCCATTACACCTTCAGAGACAATCACTCCACCGTCTCCTTCTTCACTCTCCAATAAACACAATTCGGGTGGTTTTGAAATGTTGTCTTCTTT
The DNA here is from genome assembly GCF_965112155.1 of Podarcis liolepis. Lineage (NCBI taxonomy): Eukaryota > Metazoa > Chordata > Lepidosauria > Squamata > Lacertidae > Podarcis > Podarcis liolepis. The sequence continues at coordinate 35,369,270 of NC_139556.1, read as the reverse complement.
ACACATAGGAGTAAGAGAAAGAGGAACCTTTTTGCCCAAAATACTAAATCTGAAAAAAATGGCAGTAAACAAGGAGGATTACTTTTATATCTCAATGGTACAGTTATGGTATTGGTGACATGGGCAGATTTTCCCGCTCACCCATGGAGGCTCTTAAGCTCTCCCAACAGCAATGGACAGATATCAAATCCCAACCATAAAATGAAAGCTGGAAAAAATTATTCAGTTTTAATAATGATGATGATGGTGTTAGCCTTTTGAGTTGACTTATTTCATTTTAGACAACAAACCCAAAAAACAGACCTAATTATCCTAAATGCAATTATACCCTCTCTCTTCTTTTCAAGGACTAAGAGAAAGAAATAATCTCAGAAACAGTTTTCTTAAATATTCCAAAAAGTAGTTGTGGAGAAATTAGCTTATGAGCCCTCTGACATTGTAGAAGCTAGTACAACCAGCAGTAGAATGCTAAGATTGTTTAGAGATTCATTTAATTCCTTTATTATACTTGGTATGTGATCACCTTCTGACATGGGAACAACTACCCTCCCCTGGGCCATGGGGTCATGAAGAGTTGGACACGACTAAACGACAACAACCATCCTACCAATGCCGTACAAGCTATCCTTACTATAAAGCCCCCCCCCCCTTTGAAATGACGACTCCTATATGATATCAGAAATGGCTACTGAAGCTCACCTAAGTTTCAGAAACAGTTTGCCATATGGCATGGAGAGCAGATGTCTAAGGAAACAATAGTAAAGTCTCCATTTGCTCAATTCTTTGAATCCTAGCCAATAACACCAGTGTTTGCTAGGCATGTGGACAATATCTGAAATGCATTAATGTTGCTTCCAATATATTACTGATACGATAGCTACTTTCAAAAATCATGGTTTGTTCTGAACGGCAAATATATTTCATAAACAAAATAGTTACAAAGAAGACTAATTTATTCTTTCAATGAAAATAAGGTGGTTATAATGATGCTATTTTTTAAAAGTCATTTTATGCTTCCTCTGAGAGCAGCTCACGGTGCAATCCCATGTATGTATATAAGTGAAAGGTATATAAGGTTAAGTGTATATAAGACTGCAGTCCTAAAGTGCAATCCCATGGTCCTGCAGGGGCGGGGTGAGGGGAAAGCATTCAAAGGGTGATAGGATTTAGCAGGTTTCCCTCTCCACAGAAGCTCCATGTGTGGGGCATGAGTTCCACCTCCCCGAGGCCTCCTTGATGCAAAATGTGGGGTGGGGAGCTTAAAAAAAAAAAAAAAGCTCAAAAGGGGAAAGCTCAGCAGGGCTTTGTATTTGGCAGTTCATCCACCACAAACTTTCCCCATACCTTGCCCCAGTAGGTTTGCTCTGCCAATCATTCACTGATAATGGAACACTTCTGCAGAATTAGAGATCACTGATACTTACTCACTCGGATCTTTCTCTAGTGATGGGGTCATATCTGATGAACCTAAGGTGCTGCAAGTTGAACTCGAATACCAGCCGTAACCTTCGTCTGTGGGAATCACTACTTGTTTCCCTACAATCCTGATATTAAAGAGAGAATTATTTTAAAAATTACAAATGGCTTTGGAGAAACTGGCAAAGTATGCTTAATCCACAAAATAAGACCAGAAGCGTTCAGCAGGTATACAAAACCTACAACTCAAGGAAGGAATTTACTTGTGAGGGAAGGGCAGTGTGAGCAACAACTACTCTGGAAGAGCAACATCAAGATAAAATTATCATCTCCTGAAACATTATGTTAGTAAGTTCCAACAAAAGCACTTCTTACAGTTGAGTCATTCAGCATCAAAGAAGAGATTTGGAAAGAAACAGCGGAATCAACCGCTGTGTTGGTCCATAATGATTCACTCAGGAACAAGAGCAGAGAGGGCGGCACATTTAGAACAAAAACTGAGCCTCCACAGCAGTCGTGAAGAAGCTGAAAAGTACAGCTTTGTGCTGTTTTCTAGTACTGTGAAATATATCACTAACACATCATGAAAATACCTGAGATGGGGAAAGCTTGACATCCATTGTTGGCACTCCTCCTCTAGGCCTTCAACATACATGCTTGTTTTCTGTTCATACAAGAGCTCATCAATATATCTAAATATTTGTTGTACTTGCCGCGTGGCAGCTTTATCAAATTCCTGAACAGAAATTAGGGAAGAAATAAAAATGGGAAACAAAATTACATCTTTGGGGGATTATGTGGACTAGCTAGCTTGTTTCACAATTTAGCAGGATACTCAGGACTTTCTTCATAAAGCAAATATAAAATTAACCTTGTAGCACACACTTCCATGAGAAGAGATGGGGGGGGGATTTATAATTCATTTTTCACTATGCCTCCTCCAGGCACCACACCTGAAGGGTTAAGGGGTCCTTGGGGGATACTCAAGGCTTTAAATCCAGGTTAATGAGGAAAGCATATGCTCAGTGGCCAGAGAATACTGACTGTGTGCTAAGAGTGTTTTTTTGTTTTTGTTTTTTAAGGAAACCTAGGAGGGAGAAACAATGGAATATCTATCTATTTTTTAAAAATAAATACACAAACAAATATATTGGGAGGATATGACTGACAGACTGACACAATACGTAGGAGCACTCTTTGTTGCAGGGCCCTCTAGGAAAGAATAAATGAGTAACCTGAATTGCTAGTACAACTCAAAATGTAGCTCAAGGCCAAATAGCAATGGAGCTGCACCAAGTACATTGTTATAGGATGGGAACCAAGTCTTCTAGAATCTTATCAGGAGGCCTTAAAATTGAATGTTCTTGTTCCAAGGACTATTTAAAGCAGCAATATATAAGACTTGAGTATGTCCTAAACCATGAAGGTTTTAATGACTGATTTGCAGGCAATGTTGTACATTTTAATCAGCAATACAATAACAAAACTAACAAAGATGAAGAGCAGAAAAGGGAGGAATTGGGAAGGATCAGATAAGAGAAGAAGTTCTTGAGCCCAAGGTACAATCCAGGTAATAAGATGATTTAAGTATTTGAAACAATGCATCAGACTGCAATTCTAATTTTTGAAGGATCTTGTTTGTTAAATTATCCAAAACAGATAAAGAGGAACTACACTAATAATTTTTATCAGAAACTCTTCTAAAGTTATTGGACTCTGAAACCTGCAAATATTTTTAAGATAAAGACTGTTCTTAAGGATGCTAAATTCTGTACCAACTTCCAAGAATGAATACACACAACTCTATTAGAACTACAATATTTTTGCAACATTCACTGCAAAAAAATCATGTGCATGAGTGTAACTGAAATATGTCAAAGCTTGTACCGGCCTGCCCACTGGCTCATAAGTGTATTTGTTAGGACCAGTGTGTGAAATTATGTGAAGGACAGAGATCTAAACTTATGAATAATATTTTTCAAAGGATTATTCTCATTTTAACTGAAGGATTATAATCTACTCACATCGTAGCCCCAAGAAAAGACTGAGCTGTCTTCTGTAGAGGTGCCTGTGAAGCTCTGACTAGCTGACCATGAGTTTCCATCGTCTACTGAAGTGACAGATTGGTAGTTTGAATCTTTTGTACTTTCAGACTCACTAAAATGTTCAGGGGGAGTGGAGAGAGAAGAGAGAAAGGGAATCTTAATATAAGAAAAGTCATATGAGTTAAGCTTTCCAAAGTGAATAGGAAGTATATGAGGAACAGTTTAGATTCTAGTGGGGAAGGTATCTTTCAAGTAATGTAATTCTGCGGATACACGTTAAAGGTACCATAAAATAGACACATATATGAAGTTCTGCTAATGATAAAATATGTTTTAGTCCAATTTATTACTATTGGACTGAAGAAGGAAGCTAAAGTTACATCACCAAATGAAGTTTAGTAACAATGAAATCAAATTATACTGTAACTAACAATATTATATAAACATCATGAAATAAAGATTGGTAACAATGAAATCACATTATATTATTTCTAACAATATTATTTAAACATCAATGTATGTGAACAATACTTAAGAACAGTTGTTGTTTTTTGTTATCCTGGAGCCCCAAGTTGCAATTATACAACTAAAAATGAAACATGCATATCAACTAGAACAGGAAGACTTGTTTTTAAAAGCAGCTATGATCTAGTGCAAGAAAATAGGTGCCTCTTCTTAAATGGGGTTTCCATGTATTACCATGTCCCCATTCTAGAGCATTGGAAAAAAGAATGACTTTATTTATTTTCAATAAAGTTTGTAATTAAAAAAAGGAGGGAGAAAGACTATTGCCTTTGGTATCTCATGACACCATGATGCAAATTAAAGCAATAGGTTACGCCTTTCCAAAAGGGCATTGCTGGCTTCATAGGATTAACATTTGACCATGGCCAAACAACAGACAGTCACTATTTGACTGGATGTTTAACAAGTGTCCCAGACCTCGTAAAAGTGGAGGGGGAAATAGAATGAAAAATGAAAGCAGTCAACAGAAATGTATTTTCCAACCTCTTCTCACAAACCTCCCCCCACAAATATTTACACTATCTGAATACCTTGAAATGTCTTCCTGACTTTCAGTAGATGGATAACTGTCATCCAGTGAGTCTGGCAGGGGATGATGTTCTAAGGAACTTTTTGTAAGTCCTCGGCTAAAAAAAGGGTGGGGGAAGAAAATTATAAATGTGATTCTAGTAAGGGTAAAGGGACCCCTGACCATTAGGTCCAGTCGTGACCGACTCTGGGGTTGCTCATCTCACTTTATTGGCCGAGGAAGCCGGCGTACAGCGTCATGTGGCCAGCATGACTAAGCCGCTTCCACCTTCAGTGGAAATAAATTACAACCTCTAACAGTGACTTTAATGTCTTCTTAACAACAACCAATCAGCATTAAAAATTGTTGGGAACTGTTTCTTATTAACATAAATATGTTAAGTTTTAAAAATATATATTCAAGCTAGTCACACCAGAAGAATGCAAAAGGTTTTCGTATGACATTGATTGGTTCTCTAGCACAAGTTACACTTCTGATTTGAGTGCCACACTTCCATTTTGAGCATTACGCTGGCAATTTGAGTGTTACACTGAGGTCTGTTTTTGCTATTTATTTTGCATTTTTGTTTTTGTGGCTTTTTTGTTTTGTTTTTGTGACTGTGTGGAACCCAGTTCAGCTGATTGATTGATTGATTTTGTGACTGCAGTACATTATTGCTTCCATTTTATGGATCAACGGTCTCGTTAGATAGTAAAATTCATGTTAAATTGCTGCTTTAGGGGTTGTTTTTAAAAGTCTGGAACGCATTAATCCATTTTGCATTACTTTCTATGGGAAAGTGCGACTTGGTTTCGGAATGCTTTGTTTTTGGAACAGACTTCCGGAACAGATTTAGTTTGAGAACCAAGGTACGACTTTAACGCTGAATTACTGTGTTGTGAAATGATGCCTGTCTCCAAAGCGGAAAGTTTGGGAAGCTCTGCCCTAGGTGGTAGCAGTGGCAAGATTTTATTGATGTCGCTGTTATCTCAGCCTTGGTTTTCAGGGAGGTGGTAAATCAGCTCCTGTGGGTTAGTATGGCAGATTGTTCCTCCGCCAATGAAAAAAACAACACTCAAGCCACGCATAGGCAAACTTGGCCCTCCAGATGTTTTGGGACTACAATTCCCATCATCCCTGACCACTGGTCCTGTTAGCTAGGGATGATGGGAGTTGTAGTCCCAAAACATCTGGAGGGCCGAGTTTGGCTATGCCTGCTCTAAGCCTAGAAAACAGGGTGAAAGTTAGGCTGGGACCTTTCTCTCCAGCAAGGCGGCTTTCCACGTGGAGGGGCCTGTTTTGGTGGGCTCGAGGGCATCCCGTCAGGGGAGCCTGCTTTCCCCCGAGGCACTCCGGAAAGATATAGCCCGGACCCGCCCCCTCCCGAGGCCTCCGTCTCCTCCGGGACGCCCCACCAGGCCGCGGCGGCAGGGTCGCCGTCGGGGAGTCGGAAAGGTCCCCCACCCTGACGGAGGGCGCCTCAGGGTCGCGACGCCAGCGAGGAAAGGCCACTCACATCCCCTGGGCGTCGGGGGCCACCGGCTTCCGTGTGTATCGCGAGATCATCCTCCCGCCTCAGCGCTGCATCTCGGTCCCTGTCGGCGCTGCCGGCTGGCCGGCTCGGCCCTCGGCCGCCATGGCGACGCCCCGCCCCGCCTGCCCTTCCGGTCCGCTCTAGGCCAGCGGAAGCCTCCACTCTGTGGTGGTGGTGGTGGGGCGCGAGCGCGGCCGGCGGCGCGCGGTGATGACGTAACAGGGCGCGTGCGGCGGCGGCTTTGTTGTCAGTGGCAGCTCAGGTGAGCGGCGGGTCGCCCGGTGGGGAAGAGAGAGAGTGTGTGGGGGTGTATTTTCGTGTATACAAACAAAAAGGTAGATAGTCTGTTGATTATACATGAGCCGCTATGTGTATGTATATTGACATAGAAAGGGGCGGTGCTATTTTCTTTTCATATGCTTTGTTGGGGCACTTTGCAAACAGGCAGAAGTAGAGGAAATTCAAAGCGACTTCACTCAGTCACTCAACGGCTAATCGGGCTGGTAAGCTGAATGGAGAGCGGGCTAATGGTTTTTTTGTATGTGTCCAAATGATAACATAGATGAAATAAATATCCTCTCCGGCTTTTAAAATTTAGAGGTTTCCTTATGGCAGATTCTTGTCTCTGGGACCCTTCTTGCTGTTTTGGAAGTCAGGGGAAAATTGATTAAAAAGTGCTCCTTATTAAATGTCTGGATATACCTGTCCATGACCTAGTCAGAAAATTAGGAGCATGCACGTTCTCTCAATAAAAGCTTGACTTGTTAGAAACTGAGATATGAAAGCTAGGAGCTAAATGGCACCTTAAACCTAGGTTATGGGCGGAACAACTGAATGCTTAGGTACACTTTTTTATAATAAGAATACAAAGCTGAAAATGAATGAACTGCTGCTAAAATATTATGTTCTTTTTTCATATGTTCTATTTCTTCCCTGCCTACCCCCCTAATATTCTTAAGCAAGTCTCTTATCCAGTCTCAAGAGAGTAGCTGGAAGTGAGAAAGCAGAAAAGGGTCCTCTTTTCCTTCCATTTTGCAGTTTTTACCTTAAATCCTAGGTGCATTACTACTCCCAGAGCTCAGAAACTGTTCACCCTAATGAAATTCCTTGTTGCAAAATGCGCCTAGAACAATGGGAGTTTTGAACACTGCTTGAAGGTGCTGCCAGCATTTTCAGTGTGGTGTGTGTTGGAGGAGTTCTTATTGTGCTTGTGTAAATGGTCTTGAAAGATTTATTTCTAAATGGTGCTTTTTCAGGAAGTACAGAATGGAGAAACTGAACCTTGCAGCAACAGAAGATGCAGTGCAGTACCAGTTGTTCTTAACACATGAACCAGAAGACCCTGCGCACTGTCAAAAAATTCTTCAACAATACATTGAAAGAATATTAGCACACCTTGCACCCATGCTGGTTTCCTATATTTGGCAAAGCCAACCATTTAATCTGAAGTACAAACCTGCCAAAGGTAAAGCTATTACATTTGCTATATTCTGTTTTGATGTTTGTGAATCTAGAGCAGGGTCTCCCAATTCTGTAAGAAACAATAGAACATGCAGGTAGTGATTCTGTAGCATTATACAGGCTGTCTTGAGCTTTTATACTGAATTATCATGATTTATGCTGACCCAATTGGACACTAAACAGTTATTCTGTGCAACATTCTGAGCAGCAGAGTAAATTTTTGTTCTGATCATAATTTTATAATGAATATTGGATTACCTGAAAATTGTCGAATTTTTGCCATACTGGATATTTCTGTATGGTTTTTGAGGCCCTTATTTAAATGTTTCCTATGCTCTTAAAACTATGTTTATTTTTCTATTATTATTCAGAAACGGCAAAGTCTAGTTTCAATTATTCAGAAAAACGCAAATGAACATAAATCTCTTAGCCGAATGATCAGCCTTGTTGTAAGAGAAAACTGAGCTCCTCAAGCCTTCTCTTATGACTTCAGGTGTAAACTGTTTTGTTTTGATTACATTTCTATCTACTTATAAAATAGAATACAAATTGGTTTTGTTAGAGTAACCATCTATTATTTACATTGTGTTTTGCAAAGAGCAGTTTTGACAGAGCCCTGTCCCAAGGAGTTTACAATTTTAAAATAGACACTTGGGGGAGGGAGAAGATGGAGGCAATGGCAGCATAGGATAAGATCATACTATGATTTTCAATGAGTATACTTTGGCTGGATTGCTATAAGGTATTGGGAATAGAGGGTAATTTCAAAGGCTGTCTGGAAAATAGTCTGGTGGTAATATACTGTAGTCTCATTTCCCCTTCTCTTTTTTAGAACATATACCTGCTCATATTGGTGGTCTCACAAAGTTTGGGGATAATATTGAAGATGAATGGTTTATTGTATACCTTATCAAGGAAATTACAAAAGAGTTTCCAGAATTAGCAGCCAGGTACCTTTTCATTACCAATTTTTACATTCAGAATGTGAACACTTGCTGATTAAGGTGTCACTTGTGGAAGTAGCTTAAGCTAAAATTGTGCATGTTTTCTATATGTTAAACCATTAGATTTATATTAAACTAGTGCCCAATGGAGGAGAGTATTCATTTAAGAGTGGGACATAGTTTGATTACATCCAAGTAATTTATAGTTTTTTCTTTCATTCTTGCTAAATCAGGACGAGAATGTTTTATGTTTACATAGGAGGAAAACTGCAGTCCTATACACATGTGCCTGCGTAAGCCCCATTGAGTTTTGTCATTATTTTCCATTTCAATAGGGTGGGTGATAACGATGGTGAATTCCTTCTGATAGAAGCAGCTGACTTCCTTCCCAAGTGGTTGAATCCTGAAAACAGCTGCAATCGGGTAAGAGAGATTTAAGTGTGCTAGCTACCAAACCAGTGCTAAACCTATGACTGTGTTTATATGGGCTATGCTTATTTAACCTGTTCAAAATGGTGTGTTTTTTCCCTGTGCTGCCTCGGAAGTTGCCCCCCCAAGTGGCTCAAAATGCTTTCAATGTTTATCTTACAGAAATACAGTGTTGAAGACTTTTAACATTGTGGGATTTCTGTTTCGTTTTCTTGTTTCTGTAAACTATGATAAATTGTGAATCTGTAACTTGGATGAAGTACTTTCAGACTTAGCAAAGAAATGTATGTTTTTGTCAGGTGTTCTTTCATTGTGGGGAATTATGCATAATTCCATTGCCAAAAACTCCTGAAGAAGAGACCTTATTACCTGCTACCAGTCCTACAATTCCTCAGGCGCTGAAGTTGCTATCTGCCCATTCTAGTGGCTTTGTGGCTGCAAAATCTATTAGAACAGCAGTATACAAACGCATCAATGGGTAAGTGACCTGATCTGAAAAAAATGTTTCTATTAGAGTGTCTGGAATGCTTCACTTACTGCTTAGGTGTCCATGCTATGGTATGTTTTCTATGATAAAGGCATGGGAGTTTTCTCTAGGCTTCCTCTCAGTGTTGCTGTTTGTTGCATGTTCTGGACAGATTTCTAAACAATATTGTAATGGAAGGTCTGTGTAACCATTGACATCCAGGGCTATGCTCACACCTGGCTTGTGCAAAAAAAAAGGAGAGGTGGAGAAATACATTGCTAAAATCTGGCAACTCCAGTCTTTTAGTCATTTGTCTATGAGAAAATAGCATTAGCAGATTTTAACACAGAGTAGTGGCTCCCCCCCCTTCAAGAGCAGACAAATTATAAATGGTACTGAAGCAAGAGTCTCTTTGAATAGAAAAAAAATTCAAGTCACATGGGCTGCAGCCCAATACTAACTTGGGAGTAAGCCCCATTAGACTCACCTGGGTAATTGTAGGGTTTGTGGAAGTCTGGGAGAAAACAGATTTTTCTTTGACTCTGTCCAGACTTTGAATATATCCGACCCTGTGGATAGGCTTGAGTTTTCCAGTTGAATTTTATAAATATATTTTGCTACCTTAAATCTGACATACAGGTGTATGTTTCTAGACCAAAGGAGAGAAATTACCTTCATATAAACAAGGTTTATACGCTCAAACTATGTGTCTTAATCAGCATCTTGTTACAATTTTGTTCCACAGGTATCCTGAGCGAATCCAGACTTTCCTTCACCGAGCTCACTGTTACCTTCCAGCTGGTATTGCAGCAGTACTGAAGCAATGTCCTGCATTAGTATCTGCAGCAGTCCAAGCTTTTTATCTGCGAGACCCCATTGACTTAAAAGCATGCCGCATTTTCAAAATTTTCCCTCCAGATACACGCATAATGACTTCAGTAAGTGATGATTCTATAAGTCCCATCATGTGTGCTTTACATAAGGTTTTAAATGGGCTTTCATACCATCTTTTTGCTTTGTATAAGACGAGCAGAAATGCAAAAATGATTGAAACTGCACCTATTGAAATCTCCTTTTGTGAGAAGCATTAATTTTCTGCCATGGTTTAATAGAACAAAGAAAATGTATGAAAATAGAACATGAAAACATGAAATCGGCATGGCCCAGGATCAAAAGAGTCCTGTGGTTTTTTCACATCTGAAGCTTTAGTGATTTTTCTTCTCTGTGTCTACTCAGGCTAAGGCTATGCTTAATGATACTCAGGGCAATGAGTCATTTTGTTAATGTGTGGGAGGGGCTGGAATAGAAAGGGAGGCCCTGAGCAGAAATCTGCATGCGGCTCTTTTGATGCTGGCCATAACATTTTATAGTGATGATGCTGATTAATAATATTATTTATTAATGAATTTATATAACATTTTGTGACAAAATGGGCTTTTGAGCAGTTTTTGAAGTATAAAAACCAGCTACACAAATATAAAATTATCTGTAATTTAGGTTAAAACCATTCCATTAAAACACAGCAATTAAAATGGGAAACTCAGGTTGCATGATCAAGGGAATCCCTGTGTAAGCAGGTGTGTCTTCAAAAGTCAGCAGAATGCCATTACAGATCGGGTCTCATATTTTAGCAGGGAGTACATTCCGTAACAGCAGTACCACCAATGAAAAAGCCTGTCTCTGTGTTACCATCAGCTGATCATAATCAGACCTCAGCATCTAACTGATATACAGTACTGTGGCTTAAGCTTTACAGGCTCATGTTACTCAAATTCATCTTAGTGCATCTGATGAATCAAGCTGTGGGTTATCAAACATCATGAGTCATTAGACAGGAAGTCCCCAATGTATCAAACAGTATATATTTGGAAAACCTTGTGTGTGTTTTTCCAGTTTCCATAATGCTTGAAATACTAGTCAAGGTACATTCAAATGAAGCAGCTGCAAATTTAATAAAATGTTGTGATCATTTCAGGTTACTTTTACGAAGTGTCTGTATGCACAGTTGGTTAAACAGCCGTTCGTACCAGACAGACGAAGTGGATATGCATTGCCTCCTCGTTCACATCCTCAGTACAAAGCATATGAACTAGGCATGAAATTGGTAAGCCTGTACTTGATATTTCCCCACACAAAACTTTTGTTTGGCTTCATTAAGAACTCTCTGGAGACAGTTTTGTGAAGATTTGGTATTGTTTAGTTTGAGAGATTTTCTACCTGTGTTACCAAGAGGGTTGCAAACGTGCTCCTGATTTCAGTGAATGCTTGTCAGTTTCTTATATGAAAAAATAATCTTTTTTCATTTGTTTTTAATTGTTTTTTAGCTCGTATGTTTTATTAATGTATCTAACTTTATAAGTCTGTGACTGTAATAAATCACTCCTTTTACTCTGTATCTCTTACAGGCTCATGGTTTTGAAATTCTGTGTTCCAAGTGCAGATCACCTTCTGATGATTCCAAGGAACACACGTTAAATGTTCCACTGTGGGATACCTTTCTCAACAGTCTCAAGAAAAACAATTATTTTAAGGTGAGAATTTGCAAAAATCACTTTATCATTTAACTTTGTGAATTGCAGGTCACGTGTTGCAGCTATAATGTCACCATACTTGCTTTGGGCCAGGCACGTGCAACTCCCAAGAGACAGTGATCTACTCACAGTAGAAAAAGATCGGCTGTGATCTACCCATTGTCTTTGCCAGGAGTTGTTGAGGTTTTTTTTGAGGAGGGTTGACCAAAGGCAATCACTAAACTTCATACCGCGATCTACTTGGGACACCCCCACGATCTACTAGTAGATTGCTATCTACCTGTTGGACATGCCTGCTGGGCCATTGACCAAATTTGCATTAAGCGCTTTGAAGATGAAACAAGATTTGTTCCCGCCCAGTCACAGACCGAAAGGAATTGTACCTTTTTCTTCACTTATACAAAGTCAACCGAAACAGGATTCTTCAGGGTCTTGGAGGGTGAATATAAGAGCTCAACTAGAAGGTTCAGTTTCTCGTAATTAATCTGTTTCTGGACTTCAGGCTATAAATTAGGAATTTGGCAAGGTGTTTAGAAATCATTTCCCAATCCAGAGAATTATTGTGCATTATAGAGTTCATGAACCTCCCCACACATACGTTGCATTGTGGACATTTCCTTGTATACCTGTATCAGAGCAGAATGTATTGACCTGCTATTATGTTTGAATTTTGTAGGGAGAGCTGGAAGGTTCTGTGCAGTATCTCAATCTGTTGCACAGAGCAGAAAATTATTTCCGACATACTGTAATCAGCTCACAAAGGTAAGAACGCCAAGGTGGCTTATATAAATTTTGCTGTGCTTAGCTTTTCTAGTTTCCTTAATTTCTGTGTATTTTCCTTACACTGGCACTTAATGTGTATGTATACGGCTGTGAAATGTATACGCTGTATTATTCAGTGCTGTGAAATATTTATTTCTAACATACAGTGGTGCCTCGCAAGACGAAATTAATCCGTTCCGCGAGTCTCTTCGTCTTGCGGTTTTTTCGTCTTGCGAAGCACGGCTATTAGCGGCTTTAAGAAAAAGGAAACAAACTCGCAAGAACTCACAAGACGTTTCGTCTTGCGAAGCAAGCCCATAGGAAAATTCGTCTTGCGGAACGACTCAAAAAACGGAAAACTCTTTCGTCTTGCGAGGCTTTCGTCTTGCGAGGTACCACTGTACAGTTCCCACTAGATTATACAATCATGGAATGAGAGAATGGTAGACTTGGAAGGGTCCCTAAGGGTCATCTAGTTCAGCCCCCTGCAATGTAGGAATCTCAACAAGATTATACATGACAGATGGCCATCCATCCTTTGCTTAAAAACCTCCAAGGAAGGAGAGTCCACCACCTTTGAGAAAGTCTGTTTCACTGTCAAATAGCTTTTATTGTGTTTCCCCTTATTTTGACTTGGTGAACATACATCCACAAAAAGAAATTGTGCCATCTGGAATTGTTGACAAATATTTTTTCTAAGAATGTACCAACACTGTGTCAAAAGTTTTCTGTTAGTCGGATTAAGACTGCCTAAACTTAGTTTATAAACACTGAACCTTAAAAATACGTACTACAAACGTGCTGAAAAAATAAGTATAGTAAACTAGTACAGTGTATAATGTCCTGCAGAGAGACTTCAACCCTTTCTAGATTTTTCACTACAGCTGGCTTCCAAACACATGTATACATACCAAAATACTCAAAATTTTCACACCCGTACACGGTTTTTCCTACACCTGTGTATGTGAAACATAGCATGTAATAATTGTGAATGTAGCAAGCTATACAACTAGAAAAGTGGTTATAAATTGTGTGTGCTCAGCAAATTTTATTTGCATTTTTAGAATTGTGTTGTCTTCTTTGGTAGTTCAGTTGCCGATAGCCCAGGTGAAGAAATTTTGAACATATTGAAAGCAACTTCCTTTAATCTGGAGGATTTTGGAAAAGAAACCACCAGCCTTCCTCCGGAAGATGGTAAGAAGAGTGAATGAAAGAGCAAAGTCACAACCCGAACATCTTGAAGATTTTGTTCCTATTTACCATGTCTTTCTTTGCTGTGATTGTCAGATGCAGCAAGTGGCCGCATTTTAAGCAGCATGTATTGTGTCCTTCTCTTTCAGATGACAGTTGGTTGGAGATCTCTCCAGACACACTGGATCAAATTCTTAAGGAGGCAGCAGGCACGAACAAATCCACTTACACCTCAGAAGAGGAGGAACAGAACTATGACTTGTCGCAGATCACTGAAAACATGAAGGCTTTTATATCTAAAGTCTCAACTCATGAAGGAGCAGAAATCCCATGGTATGCTTTTAAGTATCTAATCAAGTTTCTGTGTAGGTGGAGTCATTTCATTTGTTTAGTAGTTCAACTTTCCAAGCAGACACAGTGAATTCAGAGAGGCTTAATCTTCCCTAAATTTTGCATCCTGGGAAAACTTTTAAGCATTTACAAAATTGCCAACCATGTCCTTTAGTTACTTTGTTAAATTGGCTCATCCGGATCTGGTTAACTGTGGCAAAAATAGGAAATGGAAAAACTCCAGAAATGCAAAACCTATTCAGAATTAGAGATGGTATAGAATCTATGGATAATACGGGGCCTGTTGAATTTGGTGGCTCTGTACAAGTTGTTTGGTCTCCTACACACACACACACACACACACACACACACACACACACACACACCATTTCTCCATGAGTTTGGCAGCGGCAGCAGCAGCAAAGTTTTCACACACTCAGCAGTTGATCCACCAGGTAAGGCAGATGGATTGTGTGGTGTGGCTGGCTTGTTGGCTGCAATAAGCTGGAGAAATTGGCACCAGCTCCCCTAAGCCCCCAGAGAGAGGGAAAGTACTATGGATGTGATGAGCGCAGACATTTTTCACTCATATATTTGATGGATTGGGTGGGCTTGAACACTCCCAAAAGATGTGGCAGAAAGATACAAACAGCAGGTATTTGGAATTCCCCCAAAAGGCCAGAAATATACAGGGAGAAGACCGTACAATTAGTCTGTCTGGTCAATGTGCATGACTTTAAAATACTCAGGCCTGATAAGTTAATGTTTAAATGAAGGCTGTCTTCAGTCAAATGTCTTATTTTGAAAGACTTTGAACCATCCTGGTTGGCAAATTCTGCCAACCTTCATAGGCAGACTATGCGTGGATACATGTTTTTTTCTTGAATAGTAATGTTACTGTGCTGCAACAAAAACAGGAGTTAGTATAAGCTTTGGACCGTATAACTGATTCTACCACTGTATTTGTAATTATTTCTGTGCTTTTCTGTTAATATACAATGGGCTGGGTCCAACAGTCCCTGAGTAAATCTCTGCTCCCAGAAAAGGGGAGCTGATGTGATTTTTCCAGATTCCTTCTGAAGTCCCACCACCAGTACCCCCCCCCAATAAAAAAAGATGGGCGGGTTGGATGACTTCTTAACAGAGTGGGAGGTGGCACAAGGGACTTGAGTGGGGGAAATCTGCACAATTTGCTTTGCTGTTCCTGTTTGCAGAAGCATCCACTGGATTAAAGCTCCTTCTGCAAATATGACTCCTTCCATTCATGGCAGGGCTCTGCTGAATCCAGCCCAATATATTCTTTCTCAAATACCAAACACCAGATATACAAAAAAGTGCAGTTACGAACTTTTTACTTTCAGGTCTTCTGCTGAGGCCTCTGTCACTTTTGATGTGGACTCATTCACAAATGCATTAGATAAAATACTGGGTGAGTTTACTGCTGGTGGTGGAAATTGAGATATAGAAGTATCTTGAAATATAAATCATGTTATCCTTTTGCCTGAATCTCTTTGTTTATTACCTGCCTTTTACCCTAGATCCCCAGGTCAGGATATATAAACTACAATCCAATCGCAAAATAAAGTATAATCAGCAAAAAGTAAAACAGCAATAATAAATGCATAAAGCAGATATAACATTCTTCCCAAAGTATTAGCAAGCAGTTTTATTGGTTATTCAAATAGATTCTCATTCTCTCTCTTTCTCCCTGGGGGCATTGATTCTATTATATTTCTAGGAGCAAATTCAGAAGAGTTGGACTCTGATGATTTAGAAGAGGAAGAAGAGTTTGAATTCCTAGACAGTGATGAAGAATCTGAGCTAAAAGCTGAAAGTCATGGGGAAACAGTATCACAGATTGAAACACCTGGAAGTCTCAGATCATACATGGATGAAATGGACTCTGAACTGGCATCCACCAATATTGGGAAAAGCTTTACTAGTCGGCCCAAAGTGGTATGTTTAACTTAGATTTCCTATCTAGGGACCATTAGGGAGAAGAAAGAAGTATGCAATCATTATGTTGTTCCAAAAAACCCTACAATTTAACCTTGCATAGTGCTTTTAACATTTGGCTGTCTCTGCCAACAGCTATGTGATTTCATTAAAGATCTCTGCATGCAAGTTAAATAAATAATTGAAATTTCACTGTTTACCTTTTTCTACAGGTTGGGTCTGGTAAAGGATCTTCGTCCCAAGACCCTGACAGTGATTTTGAAGACAACATTGGTGCAGAGGACACTGACTTGGCACCTGTGGATATAGACTTGAACCTTGTGACTAACCTGCTGGAATCATATAATGCTCAAGATGGACTAGCAGGACCTGCCTCTAATCTCCTACAAAGCATGGGAGTACATTTGCCTGAAAATACGGACAAAAAATCTCTCTAGCGGTTCAGATGGAGAAATCTGGTTACGTGTCATAACAGAAGCCCAAGAGCAGTTCTTGGATTTTTATTTTTTGAGTGAGGGATGAAAGCTTTTCAGAACCCAGGAGACCTAGTATGCAAACTACTTTAAATACATGTGAGCAGCATACAGTATTCAGTTTCACTTGCTACCCTTGCGGAACCACTTTTTTTTTAAAAAAAAGTCATGGGTGTATACAGTATAAGAAATTAAGAGGGAGGATTGAAAATATTTTTCTATAAGACTTTTTATATTCAATAAAAGGCACATAAATGTACATTTTTTCATGTTGTCATTTTAGTACTAAAAATATTAGAAGGGCGCAGAGGGCTTCTGCAAAGACAGTGTTTGCAAAATATCAAAACACCAACTCTACCCTTTTTTCTTTTTTTGGTTACTAGTTGTAATAACTGGAAATTTGATTATCTTTCAGTGCAGCTTTTATATTTATCTCCAATATTAGATAATTCAGCATTCAGTGATTATTCAGGAAAAAGCTTTCTGCATATATCGGTGTGGTTAAGTAGTTCAGAGAAGGCAACATTAATCTGTTGAGCTGATCGTGGCTGTTAAGGTTTTCTTTGTGTTCTTTGTACAGATATATTTTCTGTGTGTTTGAACAGCACTTGCACTAGGATTGACCTTGCTTGCCAACATTTAGGCTGTCAGTAGCCTATTTTACATAAGGAGTCAATTGTAGGTTGAAGTCCTGATGCAGCTGAGTCAGATCTGACTTCTGTCTCAAGTCCTAAGTATATCCCTTTTGAACTGGCTTTCATCTTCCCCATCTGCAATATGAACAAGTTGATTTAATAAGTTGCCCAATGATGTCATAATCTCTCCAGCTTGTGAAAGTAAACTAATTTCAAATGAAATAACTCACCGTCTGTTAAAAGTGATGATAAAACTAAGCCAGATTACTGCCTTTTCTTCAAGCTCTTTTTTCTCCATACAAAATTAAATAATTGTAGTGGGGGAAATGTTTTTCGTTTCTCCATTATAGTTTGCATTAAGTTTGTTTTTATTGTCTTTCCAACCCCCCTCACTGTTAAAACTCAACTTTGACGTAGGTAAACATTCAAAAACAGCTGTAGGCAAAAAAAAATGATGGTTCTAGAACAGCGGTTCTCAACCTGTGGGTCCCCAGATGTTGTTGGACTACAGCTCCCATCATCCCCGAGCTCTGGCCTTGCTAGCTTGGGGTGATGGGAGTTGTAGTCCAACAACATCTGGGGACCCACAGGTTGAGAAAGGCTGTTCTAGAATGCTCTTATCGTCTTTCTGTCCTCAAGTAGTTACTGGAAGTATATTTTAATTTTGATACTCCTTTTCCATATCCGTAAGTTATACATTATGAAAGTTTACAGCTGAAGGGACAAACTGCATCCTGAAGTGGGGCGGGGTGTCTCAAGTGCAATGTTGCTTCCTGCCTTCACGTGGTTCCATGTCACAACTCATTTGCGTTTGTGGGAACAGTGGAGAACTTAAATCTTCAACTGTTTTGTCCAGGAGTAGACTCTTGATTCCTAGCAGCCCCAGTCACTATGGACAATGGTCAGGTATGATGGGTATTGCAAGCCATGAACAAAGAGTGGACTACAAGTTACTCACTCCAATTTAGCAGCTTTCTGAAGTGTAAGGTTGCCACCAACTATTAGTAGCTTCAGTAGTTGCTACTGAAAACGGGTGGGTGAAAGGAGAAATTACTTTTCCCACTAAAGAATGACTAGCTTTCAGTTGTACCATGGAAGCCAAAAGCCTTGGCTCCCAAACAAATAGCTCCTGAATGATTGAAACCCAGAAATGAGTGTTCCGGTTTTCAAACGATTTTTGGAAGCCAGACGTCCTGCAGCCAATCGGAAGCCATGCTTTGGTTTTTGGGTGGTTCCAGTTGAACGGACTCCCAGAATGCATTCTGTTTGAAAACCAAACCACTGCATTTCCTTTTGTAAAATGGAATGTAGGGGTCTGTTTACATGGTTCAAGTTTTACTGTAAATATGATCACCCTGCCTGAAGTATTTTCTTCTGACTTTTCTATTAAGTACCAATAAGTATCTGCTTCTGGCCTTTCTCAAAAGAAGGAATATATCAAAACATTTTACCACAATAGGAGGAAGTACTGACATTCATTGCTAAGCTTCAAATCCACCCTTCTCTTGGAACGGAATACATCCCTAGAGGGGGGAGGTTATGCAAAAACAAAAACAAAAAAATAGGAGTATTACAGCTGCTCATAACGACTCTCAAGATAGCTAAAATACTTGCAGTCATTTGCTAGTCTTTCAACATGCATGGAAAATTAGGGCATGCGCTACCTTAAACATGAATATCAATTAAAATAAATCTTAACAGTTCATTTATCAAGCATCTATGGTAAAGAATGGACAATTCCTCCCCAACATAAGTATAGGAGGTCATGGATGAAAAGTGTAACATTTGTTGAGGCCAAAAGAAGCCCTCCACTCCACTTTGGTTCCAAGAATCTCATAAGGTCTTTTTCAGAGAGTGGCAGGCCCCAATACAGTGTTCTGTTGGGCTGAAACATCTACTGATCTTTCCTGAGGAAAGGGCAGTTGCTGTGCCTTCTACATTTTGACTGATAAGCAGGCTCCTGAACTGAAAGTGACCTCTATATAACTGATCTGAGTTTCCATCTGGAACATTTAATTAAATAAGCTGTCAAATGAAATGGGTGCTTCAACTGCATTTATCACTGCAACCTTATTCCAGCTATATTTTTGCAGCATTTTCAAACAAGAAAACAGTTGAGCACTCTGGCTCGGAAGCAGTGTATGGGCAATATTCCCAGAAAGAAGAAATCTGGGCTGATGGAATCCTTTTTATTTGCAGGATGAGAATGTTATACACAGACAACGCCCAGGACAGGAAAAATTGTGAACTGCCATAGAGAAACAATGAAGCAAATAATAATAATAATAATAATTCTGGTTTGGTATCAGTTCCTTAAAAGAAGTAGGAAACAGTTCAAACCTCAGAGAGCTTATAGCAATAGCAGTAAATACCAAGAGCCGCATTCTAAAGGCAAGTCTAACTACTTTCTGCCAGGAAGATGGAATTCAGTTGCAGGCTGTCACAGAGGAAGTGAAATAGAAGATGAGAGCTGAACGCCTTTACTAACATGAACTTTACAAATAACTAGAGTATTCGTTTTTCAGCTGCCAGCTGGCTTCAAACTGTTTAGAAGTTTGTACAATTAAGTAGCATATAAATGTCACTAAATAAAATAAATAAATCACATTTCTGGTGGTGTAAGCTTTTGAGAGGCTTTTGTTTTTAATTGGAACTTTGGCATTGTATCTAGCAAATAACTTTACAAAACATCGGGAGAGTTTTTAGACCAGAGCTTGCCAACATGTCACTGGCCATGGGATCCATGCCCCTCGCTCCTTTTCCCACTGAATTTGGGCCTGAAATACTCATTGTTGCCAACAGCAGAGGCTGTGGGGTGGGTGGGTGGGTGGGTGGGTGTAGTGCCCACAACAATTGCAAATCATAGAATCAAATGTGCTCATGAGCCCGACAAGGCCAGCAACCATTGCTTAGGGTCAACTCTGACTTACCAGTTATACTCTAGAAAAGCACTTGGGAATGATTTCCATCAAGAACTGTGAAACAATGGAAGCTGCAGGGAGGAGCCACTGACCCTTAGCAACATGCTTCCCCCCCCCCTTACAAACCCATCCAGGTGATATATATACACCTTCAGGATCTGACGGACAAATTCTTTAGCCTCAGGCAAAAGTGTGAAATGGAACCACACCCTCTGCCTATAAATGTCCTGCAGAAAATCTTAACAATATGGAGTCACTGAAATTAAAAGGCCAACTGGCACTCGGATATTTACCTGGAGCAGTAAATGATTGAGTAAGTGTCTCTAAGTAGGCACAGGACCTTGCTTTTTGACCCATTCCTGAATCAGTTGATGGGCTATGGCTTGCTTAGGTGGCACCCAAAATGAGAGGTTGTCATCCTTGTCTTTGGAAGGTTTTGGGTTCCGCCCAAGAGCCTTCACCACTTCCCCATGGCTGAACCACTCGGCAGCTTCTAGCTCCTGTCTGTTGATATTAATCTGCAAATGAAAAGTTTTAAAAATAAAAACAGCAGCATCATAACGAAAGCTTAGAGTAGTGTTGTAGTTAACAGACAGGAAGCCTCAAGTACCAATCTCGCCCCTGTCACACAATCACCTGGTGGCTAGACAATGGACTCCTGCCTCTCCCCCCAATCAATGTGAAGTTAATAACAATAACCTATCTTAACAGCAACTCCTGCAGCCTGGCTGGTGCCAAACATATTTCTCTGCTTTCCTTTGGACCACATCAGCGAGACCGAGAGGGGGTCTTGTCATATGAGCAGCCCAGGACCTCCATACACACTGCCCAGGCTTGCACCCCAGAAAGGTCACTTCAGTGCTGCTAACACAGCAAGTTGATCTCACCCCCAGAGGCACACTCCATTGTCTCTCGAGCCAGACAGATGCCAACAATGACAAATATGCATGTGTGTGTGTGTGTGTTTACACACATATCTATTACAGTCAACTATTTACGACAGTGAAAATAACTGCTGCTTGTCAGGCTGCTTGGATAGACAAACAGGGCTGGGAATACCAATGCACCTTCCTGCTCTCCAGAACTGTTTTCAGTAGTCAAAACCACAGAAGAACCAAGGCGGCAAAGGATTTTATGTCACTGATCATATACATTTAGATAAGCCAAATCAATAAAGCTTGGTTTGGTAACCTTGGGTCCCCAGATGTTGTTGGACTACAACTCCCATCATCTCCAGCCAGTTTAGCCATTGGTCAGCGGTGATAGGAATTGTAGTCCAACAAGGTAAGTGGATCAAATGAAAGATTCCACCACCACCTCCTTACCTTGCTCCGTTGCGGGTTCACCAGGGCATGGCAGCCAATCATTAGCGTGCTGCTTGGGAATGGCCAATGCTGAGATGCAGAATAGCTGACAGACTCCACCTCTAACCCCACCTCTTCAGCCACTTCTCGCCGGAGTGTCTCTTCCAGAGTTTCACCTTGGGAGTAGAAAGAGTCTCTAAGGGCAGCATTGTATCCTGAGAGAAGGCTTACAAGTTTTCTTTTGAGTAGGCATGAGGATATACCTCACGATAAGCATTTCTTGTTTATGCTTAATGGATTTCCAGCCCACCTTTTAGGTTAAATGCCCTATTTTAACACAGTTCAAGCAGGGTTGGTCAAGCATAGTCAGTCAACCAACTTTTTTTTATCATGAAGGCTTGATGCTGGTGGTGTCTGAAGAGGTGGCTTGCTACCTGGTGGTACAACTGCCTTTGAAAAACCAGCATTTAATAGTTGCTTACTGTTACGTTTTCTTCCTAAATGAAATGCAAACTCGTCCCTGTTGAGTTAGGATAAAAACCAATGACAAGAACAGTTCCCTGAATTGTTCACATCTTTGAAAAGCCCACCTAACATTGTTAAGTCATAATAATTTATTGCAAGTCTTTAAAAAGTTAATTCACTATTTCACAATAGCAGTTAGCTTACTTGTTTTTGACAAATAAACACAATGATTAAACTTGGTGATAATAAAGATAAATGAAAAATGCTTGATGGGACAGCTGACCAATTTATTTATTTTTTACTGGTCAAGTGCCCAACTAAGTTGGAAGAGTTGAGACTTGATCTTAACTATGTATTCTGACAAGTGGAGAATTTACTTGTCTGGTGGATTGCTGGAGAGCCACTGTAAAAAGTGACTCTGGTGTTTTGGATCAAGCGAACCAACAGAACAGGGGACTACCAATGGAGATACACATGTTTCCTTTACAGGCTGGTTTCCCTCAGTACTTTAACAGAGCTCCTTTCTTCAGCTAATCTTTATCCACCAGCACTAACTGCTAAATGCTAAACACAGGAATCTAAAATGGCAGAATATGGCTTCCTTCTCATATCTACTTGCACCTTTTTCAGACTTCATCTTCAGCAGGAAAAATGCAAGAGTAATGAAGTTCCTTCCAGAAATCCATTTTGCTTTTATGGTATTAATCCACTTTTACCTTTGAGCTGCAGCTCTTACAGTACTGTGCTATTTGGACCAATGGTGTGACACAGTAAAAGACAGCTGTTTTCATGAGTCCTAAAGCAGGACTCAGTCCAAACACCAAGTTAGGCCAAGCAAGGAACCCAATTTGGCTGTTTTCCCCAAACCAAGGCTATGTACCCCACACCTGACATCATACGTGACATTAATTGAGGGGCAGGTAGAGACACGGTTGGATTGCCTGTGCAACCAAGTTTCTCAAGGAGAACTCAATCACATAACCACTCCCTGAAGAAAGCAGGCTTTAAATCACTGCCCATCCAGCAATGATGCTGAAAATATAATTGCAAAAAGCCTAACACAAGTGTTTTTCAGTTTGCAAAATGTCTAAGTCCATCAAGGTACTTCAAGAGCTGACTCAATTATTGTTAGTTTCAGCGTAAGTGCAATATAGCCATTAATTGTTGCTTCCCCAGGTTAGTAAGTTACGTGTCAGACAATGAGCAAATTCTTGTTAGGTTTCCCACAACTCATCACATATCATCTCTGAAGTAAGCAAGTTTTCTACCACATGCTATGAGGTAGCAGGCCTCTAATTAGAATATTGTGCATGTAAACTTAACAGTCTGGTGTCACATGTTTCCTTACCTATATCACAGAAGCCAGACAGAGCACTGTACATCCCTTTAGGAAAAGATGCTTGCCGTACGAGAAGGCATCGACTCCCATCAGACACCAAAGTAATAACGACTGGAGACATCTTTTTATGTTAAAAAAAAAAGCCAATGGACAAGAAATTAAGAGAGGGATCAGACCTGCTGATTCCAATATGGAGTACAAACTGCCACCACAGGAGTGGGATGTGTGAAAAATGCAAGCGACCACTACAAAGGCCCCCACACTTACACTTTCCTGGCTGTTATGGGCAGACCCTGGAGCAAAATAATTGGCAGTTCAGAAGACAGGATCCTGCTGCGGACTTTGGCACCATCCCGACTATCAGGGTCCACCTTAGTGCTCTTGGGGAAACAAGAGATGTGGAATGCATCTCTGTCTCTTTAAAACTTTTTCAAATAGTAGCTATGCAGGTGGGGTGGGGGGCTGGGTGTGTTTGAAGATGCTAGGATTGGGATTCAATCCATGGTACTGGGGAATTCTGAAGGAGGGGGCCTTGATGGTTCCCCTGTTACACAATGCTTCCCTAGAGAAGCTTGTCTGATACCTTCACTAACATATTTCAGGCACCAGGCAAAGACTTCTCTGTTCCCTCAGGCCTTTGAACACCATCTTAATCCTTTAAAAATATTGAGAGTGACATTTTTATGACTTTTATGATGGTCAGAAGGTGCTTTGTCCTTTTAGATTATTTTAGCTGTTCGTGATCAACTTTCTCTGTACAGTTTTGGCTTCCATATTATTTGACAACAAACAACAACAACAATGCATACTATGATTACAATTAATTGATTATTTTGTTTTTGTTTTAATCACGGTAAATGGTTCAATTGTACATCGCCCAGAGAGCCCAGGTAACTGCGTGTCCAGTGAATATAATAAATTCCTGCTCCTCTCTTGGCAACCTTTCAAGGACCATGTGTCACCGGTGAGGGGAACCAAAAGTAGGTGGAGCACTGGATGCAAATTTTACATTTGTACAGTTGGCTAGTTTCTAGATACACCCACACACCCTTCTCTGTCCCCCATCCAGACAAGCAAGAGGCATGATCAGAGTTCAAAGACACATGCCAACTGGACAAAAATATTTGAGGGTGCCCACCTGTGGGTAATAGATTATTTCACTGCTCTGACAAACCCGTTTGCTTCCAGCCAGGTTCTTCACTGTGAGCTGTCCTGTTTTCCCACAATACTGGTTGTTATCATGCCAACGAAGGAGAGCCTGAGCCTATAAACATCAATCAGGTTATGAAGAACGCTGAGAGGATACGAACGGCAACCCATTTGTTAACACACCCATCAAAACTTGGTTTATAAAATAAGAACAAATTGCTCCAGGAAATGCATATTTTCTTTCCATATGGCACAGGTGTGAGGAATCTTTGGCCTGCCAGATGTTGCTGAACCACAACTTCCATTATCCCTAGTCATTGGCCATCTTGGGGGGCTGAGAGAAGTTGTAGTTCAACAACATCTGAAGGTTCCAAGGTTCCCCACACATTCTCTAACAGTAGCACAACTTCTAACAGAAAAACCCTCAGGTCAAGTAGGCTAGGCAGAGGCTTGCCCAAGAATAACCACTGAGCTTCATGGATGAGAAACAGATTTGAGATTCCCACAACCAAACACAACACTCTAGACAATACACCATGCTAGCCCTGTAACAAAAGGAGCCACGCACCATCTTCTTTGGCCTCCGTGTCCACTTGCTCTCAGGAGCGGGCTTCTCAAGTATTGCCGGGGGTTTATAAAATCAGAATAAATTACTCCCCAATGGATTGCTTTCCTTAATCACCACTGCAGCCCTTTGAGGGCTTTATTGTCTTCAAGAGGCCACTTTGATGCCCCTCAAGTAAGAGCATCACAACTGTGGAGTGTATGCACATCTTTGGTCCTGGACAACCCAATTGCTCCATTAAGAGTTGGTTCTCCCGCAGTGTGGTGAATAAACAACAGCCGACACAGCCGTGGGCTGGGCACACTTCAACCAAAAAGATAAAACCATTTCTTGAGGACTTTGATGTGGTAAAGTGAAATGTGGGAACCAGCCCCAAACCGCAATAAGTATAAGAAGCGGTTCAGTTTCACCCTCCCTCTTACATCAATGTGTTCTACATAGGAAGCTGCATAATAGTGAATCAGGTCCGTCTAGCTCAGTATCTTGTATACACTGACTGGCAGGAGGTCTCCAGAATTTCAGGTAGGGTTCTCTTCCAGCTCTGCCTGGAGATGCCAGGAAGTGCTCCTAGGATGCTAAGCCAATGTTCAACCACCTAAGGCAGGGGTCAGCAACCTTTTTCAGTCGTGGGCTAATCCACTGTCCCTCAGACCATGTGGTGGGCCGGACTATATTTTGAAAAGAAAAAAGAAGAAGAACGAATTCCTATGCCCCACAAGTAACCCAGGGATGCATTTTAAATAAAACACATTCTACTCATGTAAAAACACACTGATTCCCAGACCATCCGCAGGCCGGATAGAGAAGGCGATTGGGCCGCATCCGGCCCAAGGGCCTTAGGTTGCCTACCCCTGACCTAAGGGATTGTGTGGTGGAGTCTCTAGCAGCAAGTGGCAGCCTGTCTCACTATCACAGAGGGGCAAGGCATGACAGGCCCCAGGTTCTTTGGCTAAAAATATTCGGCCCACTCTGGTCAGGGTCCCTGAATGTCATTGGCTCAGCTGGGCTGTCCTGATAGCAGGCAAACGGGCCTACGGTGATGGAAGGAGGGTTGGAGGAATGAGGCAGAGATGATAAGGCTGGAAGGACATTTGTGAGGAGAATAAAAAGTGGGAGAGAAAAATGAGTTCACAGGGCCAGAATCTGCAGAGGTAAGAAAATCTGGATTTTCAGCTTTCTAACAGTAATATAATATCCAACACAAGCAGTCTCTGTGTTTACACGTAAAATCCTACCGTGGAAATCAAACTGGCATCTTCTTCTTCTAACTGGAAGAAAGCTTTCCTCATTTTCCCAAATGATCCATTGAGTTCAGCTTCAAGGGCAGATCTTTCCAAGGATCCTGGAATTCAATAAATCTGTGGGAATTGGATATCTCAGTTACTACCCCTACCCCCACGTACCCCCACGCCCTTTGATCTATATCAATAGCACATGATTATGGCACTGTAGCTGATAATAATAATAATAAATTTAGTGTTTACACCCCACCCATCTGGCTGGGTTTCCCCAGCCACTCTGGGCGGCTCCCAGATGAGACTGCTGCTGTCACACAGGTGTCAACGTCATCTCAAAAGCAGTATATTCTTACAAAATGAAGACACATTAGGACAAATCGACTTCAGTGAAAAGCGGGTGTGAAAAATATAGGCCTGTATACAAGTTTGAAGGTGACACCATATTATTCAGGATGGTGAAAGGGCAACTTTTCTGCGAAGTGTTCCAGAAGGATGGCTCCAAATTGAGTGAGTGAATGGGCACCAAAATAAGAAATCAAATTCAATACAATTAAGCATAAAGGGATGCACACTGGGGCACATTATTGGGGGCTGAAGAACTGGCTATCTCCCACCTCGGGATTAGAGCTGGATATATATGTATTGTTATGGGTTGGGGATGTCAGTCTGGATGATATCCTTGGATCCCTTCCAGGCCTGTGATCCTGTATCCGGTGGGGCTTAGAATCTAGTAGTAGAACAGGCTGCTGAACTTCTCAGACAAGTTTCCTTGCCTTCAGTGTTTCTCATACTTGGGTCACCAGCTATTGCTGGACTACAACTCCCACCATCCCTAGCTAGAAGGACCAATGGTGAGGGATGATGGGAGTTGTGCTCTCATCAGCATCTCAACTAAGCAATGGCACTCTCCAAGGAGGGAGGTGGATAGGCTTCCTTGCTCCCTGCACTTGGCTAGATGCCACCTCATCCTAGGTTAGAAGAACAATAGCCAGAGTTGTGTCTGGGAGTTTGCTGGCTGGTGCTGGAAGCTGGAAACCTAATCAAGAAGCAAGATCTGTTGGGTTGTTAATGCTGTGAGCCCCTCCATCCTATGTTCTTTCTGTGTGTGTAAACAAAGCCACTTATCCTAAAAATACCACAGTCGCCACTGAACTTCATTCCAAGGAAACTGAACCCTGGGTAAGTGCAGGAACCCCTGCAGTCTTTCGCTGCTTGGAGATTCGGGTTGCATGCAACAGTATACAAAAGGTCATTCTAACCTAGGTCCAAAGCAAAATACGGCCTGCACTCATTTGAACATCCAACCAGCATGGAATCCTCTATCTTTTCTTCGCTCTGTTTGAACTTCTCTAGAATCCTCTTAATTTCTGAAAACCAGACAAACAGAGGAAGAGGAAGCTCAGAAAGGCACATCAGCACAACATTGGTTAACATTTCTGTAATCTGGGACAGCTGTAGGGATGGGCGATGTCAGCTTTTCAACATTGCGATGTATCACCAGCCAAACATCGAGATATGACGATATATCGCTATGTTGAAATGGAGGAGATGGAACACACACACACACCAAGCTAGGAGAGGGGAAAGACGAGCACCGTCTCCTTGCTCGCTAGCTTCCCCAGCACCACAGTCCCTTCCTCTCAGGGCAGCCTATTCTCCAAGGAGCTGATTTATCCTCTGGGCTCCAGTGCATTCCTGCCCAATCTGAAGTCTCCTTCACCACCCACCCGATT
This sequence comes from Podarcis liolepis, assembly GCF_965112155.1. Lineage (NCBI taxonomy): Eukaryota > Metazoa > Chordata > Lepidosauria > Squamata > Lacertidae > Podarcis > Podarcis liolepis. Next base: position 35,341,350 of record NC_139556.1, on the reverse strand, counting down.
CTCCACACTCCACACCCCAATCTCACAGCTCTTTCCTTCACTCACTCACACCCTGATTTCAAGCATCCTTCACCACATGCCTGATTCTCCCTGTGCCTTCCTTCTCTCACACACACCCTGATTTCAAGCATCCTTCATCACTGATGTATCAGTACATCGCCCAGGCCTAGACCGCAGTCCTAAAACAAAAGCCACAGGTATATTTTATAAATCTCTACCACAAAACCTGAAGTCGTTTGGAAATTTGTTTCACAGTTGAAAATTTCATAGAAACATAAGCACAGCCTTGCTAGTGCTTGTGGCACCTCTAGTCCAGAGGTTTTCAACCTTTTTGAGTCCATGGCTCCCTTGACCTACTACATTCTTTCTGCGGCACGCCTGTGGGGCTCGGAAACCCAGTTATGTCACCCCTTGCCATCATGCTTAAAAGTTTCATCAAGGAACGCCAGGAATTTAAGTTTTATTAGAGTGCTGATACCTTCCTGCTGAAAATTTCTAACCCCTGACTTCTCTCTCTCTCCCCCCTCCCATTTAAACTCAGTGATACAGAAGCCAACCGCAGGAGAAGGAAAACCCAACGACAGACAGAGACAACAAATTTTAGGTTTATCCCTGTCCTCTCTCATCCTTCTCACTGTTGAGTTCTCCAAGGACAACACTGAGGCTGAGGTGGAAGGAAGCGGACAGGCAGTGCTTCCCGCTGGACTGCTTGTAAGTAATAAGGCTGGCAGGTGGGGGCTGGCTGGGGGCAGACTGAGGTTAGTGAGGCAATGCCTTCTTTGCCCTAACGGACCACCTTCCACTGCTTAATCTACTGTTCTCCCAGGTTCTCTGGGAGCAGGCACTAAAAGCATCTTTAACACCTTAACAGATAGGACATTTCTCGTGAAAAGGAAGGATTGTTGCAGAATAAACTTGTTACCTGCTGCATTTAACTTTGGCGCCAGGAGCATGCTTCCTTTCTCTTGCAGTAAGGGAGAGTAGTTGTGAAACAGGAAGAAAGTTCCCAAGTTAGAGGCTTTCCTGCAAGCGTCATCATTGTCTTTTAGCTCGGACATATACCTGCAGGTAGAGAAGGATCAGAAAGTGCAGCACATGAAGAAGACTAACTGTGCAAGCCTACGCATCTGTTCCTATTTTCTCCGGGCGAGTTTCCCACTGCAGCCCAACATGTAATTTCCTTACTTACTTCTACAGTGGTGCCTTGCAAGACGAAAAGAATCCGTTCTGTGATTCTCTTCATCTAGCGGTTTTTTCGTCTTGCGAAGCAAGCCCATTGACGGATTAGTGCTATTAGCGGCTTATCTGCTGATCAGATCAGCTGATAAGCGGCTTAGCGGCTTAGAAAAAGGGGGGGAGGGGAAAAAACCAGCAGGAACTCGCAAGACATTTTCGTCTTGCGAAGCAAGCCCATAGGAAATTCGTTTTGCGAAGCACCTCCAAAACGGAAAACTCTTTCATCTAGCGAGTTTTCCATCTTGCGAGGCATTCGTCTTGCGGGGCACCACTGTACACAGAAGTAAGTCCATCTCAGATCAATGGGGGTTATTCCCAGTACAGTGGTACCTTGGGTTAAGTATTTAATTTGTTCTGGAGGTCTGTTCTTAACCTGAAACTGTTCTTAACCTGAAGACCACTTTAGCTAATGGGGCCTCCTGCCGCCGCCGTGCCGCTGGAGCACAATTTCTGTTCTCATCCTGAAGCAAAGTTCTTAACCCGAGGTACTATTTCTGGGTTAGCGGAGTCTGTAACCTGAAGCGTATGTAACCCGAGGTACCACTGTACAGGGAATATGGGTACAGGGCTGTATCCAAAGTATTCTGTGGCAGAACCTGTTGTTGCATTCTCCATCTTTGTGCTCCAGATACTTGTAAAAATACTGATAATACAAGGTCTATTATTGACTGATTGAATTTATATCTTACCTTTCCTCCCAAACAAGCCCATGCCAGCAAACGTATCCATAATTTAGTAACAACAGCAATAAAACCCAACATTCTAAAACCTTCTAAAAACAATTACAGTGAAAACGAAAAACAGTTACAATTAAAAACACAATTCTATCCAGAGATTGCTATGAACCTTAGTCTTCAGCCACCAAATGTCTGGGTAATTAAAACAGTAAGCCGTAAAAACATACTGGAGTAATTCTAGCTTTATCCCATTAACAACAAATTCTAGCATATTGGGCTCAAATTCCCCACAGGTTAAGCATTTACCTCATTTTCTTGACATAGGTTGAATGCAGCCTGGAATACAGAAAAGAAGCTCTTCTATATCCCACTCGATAGACCAAAGTGATTACCATCTTGTGTGCCATAGCTTAAAAACAAGAAAAATACCATATTATTATTAATAAGTCATACATATGCACAGATATACATCTTCAAGGATATATATGCACACACACACACACACACACGACTGAAAATCAAGTTCTTTCAATATTCAATAAAAACGAATAAAAACCTGATTTACCACAAGCATGCCTTACTGCCTTTTTTCTGTTATTGTAAAAACTGTAAGTTAAACCATTAATGCAAACACCCACATTTTCTGTCTGCTCACCTACAGAAGGTATCATTTACAGTCTCCATTTTTTTTGCCAGTAAAACTCTTGCTACTGTAACTATGCATGAAATGAATTTCTTATGTTCCACCTTAACTGCACCATCCAAACAGAACAGGAAAAAACAAACAGGGTGTCATAGAATCCTGTAGTACCCTCAGATCTTTACTGTCTGACAACAGACATTTGAGAAGAAACTGTACTTTGCCCTAAAAGTCACAGACAGAAGAGAGTTCAGGAACAGCTGCAGAAGCTCCAGCTCTTCCTACTTACCAGAAAAAAGTCCTTATTTTCTGGTAGCTGTCCCTCCCCGTGGAATGTATTTTAAAAAGCACAAAGGTACATTAACTTTCCTTCCATTCTATCTGCCAATAACAGCTGCTGCCTGCATTACAGTTGCAGCTATTCTATCAAGCAGGAGACTAAAATGCAATCCTATGCATGTTTACTCACTAGAAAGCCCTTGACTCCCACTAAATTTGATGGGATTTATTTATTATTTCTGTTTCTATACCATTTGCCACTCCAAATTGCAAAGCGTATCAGAGATAAAAGTATATAAAAATATTAAAAAGTATAAAATATGCAATAACAATGGAAATACTGTAACTTCAGTTGCAAGATGATTTACTGACACGGTGCAGAGTTAAGAGTATCTGATTTGGGAGAAAACCAGGATGAAATCTCTACTCAATCATGTGACTCACTGGATCAGTCACAGCCTATGAGCTAGCTCAGTACTTCTACAGTAGTACTACAGTTACTACAGTAACTTACTACAGTAAGCGAACCAAAGTCTTCAGGCATATGCAGAAGTGGAAAGGGAGAAGCACTCAGAAAGTAATTTTTAGTTTTGAAAACAAGATGTGTTCCTTATTACAAATGCCCTATTTCTATCTGTGCAATGTCAAAGAGCATGAAGCTCCGCTCCCCAGAAAGAGCTGTACGTAAGCGGGATTTCTGTCATCAGGGAAGGAATTCAAAGTCCCAGGAAGGCTGTGTGGCGGGTTCTTCCATACCGTAAATGCTAAATCAATCACAGAGAAGTTGAACTTCAGATCTCAAAAGTACAGATTTGCTTTTTTCCTCCAAGCTGCTTCTCAGTCTTAAATCCCTGCAGGGTCAGACAGTAGTCAAGAATGACAAATGAAAGCTTTCCACTTACTGTTATATAAAAGCACACGGCAGTTTCCGTCAGCAGGAAGCATTTAGCAAACACTCCACACTGATTGGCGCTCGGTTCAGGTTGTCTATTAATCCAAACTACACTACCCATAATCCTTTGGCTCAAAATGGGCCTCTGGGAAGTGTAGTTCAACAGGTACAATTCCTTTAACAACATAACCAATAGTGGAGGTACCTATGCTGAAAGTGCTCTAAAGTGCTTACCAATGTTAGTAGGATTTGGACAGCCCCTTCCTCATTTTCCTCCAACGTTGGTTTAAATCAGGGGTCAGCAAACATTTTCAGCAGGGGGCCGGTCCACTGTTCCTCAGACCTTGTCGGGGGCCAGACTATATGTTGCCATGATTATGACCCACATTTTTTTGCAAAAACCCTTATTGGGACCAACCCCAATGTTGCACAAATGTGGTTTTTTTTTTGGGGGGGGGTGTTTCCTCATACACACACGCTGCTTCCTTTGCAGTTTACGAGTTGACAGTTATTATTTCTCTCGTAAGGCAGGAGGGGGGCTGAGGTAAGTGCACCATTCCTGTCAGCCCTGGAGAGCGTGTGCACATGCGTGGGTGAAAGGAAAAGCCGTTGGCCACGCTAAGTCAGGACAGCGCCACTCAAGCAAAAATGTTCTTTTCCTCGCGTGAGGGAAGACGAGGCGGCAGCAGCTATTTACCTTTCCATGGCTCGCACCTTGTAGCTAACAAGCAGCCTCCCCATCAGAGCGCAGAACTGCTTTGGAGTGCAGCCACCATAAACACTGGCGGGCATCACTCCCGAGGCGCCTCTGAGCCCCTGCCACTGGTCAGTCGGCGGCAGCTCCATGGTGGAAATCCGAACTGTGGCTCCCTTTCCCTCTTCCCCACCCCAGAAGAAAATACTGCTGCATGCGCGCGACCGACGGAGAAGGGGCTTGTCTCGAGCAGCCACCTGCCTCACTTTTGACCCCCAAGCCTGGCTGAGTCGCAGAAAAACCAGCCTGCGCATGCGCTATGCTGGCTGCTTGGATTCCTGGACCGTCTGCAGGCCGGATCTAGAAGGCAATTGGGCCTGATCCGGCCCGCGGACCTTAGTTTGCCAACCCATGGTTTAAATTTATGCAATGCTTCACATAGCCGAAAGGAGTCCTTAAAGGCAATTGTACACAAAAAAATAAAGCTAACAATAGAAAATGTGTTAAAGCAATGGAAATGTACTAAAAGTGTTTCTCCCCCAAAATTATCTACCATATAAAAAAACACCTTCATCAAACACAATAATGAACACCAAAAATTATTATAGCAGGAAATTATTGTTAGTAATTACAACACAAAAATAAATGAGCAAGCCGCTTTTTAAAAGCAACAACAACAACAACAGATTTGTCAACCTGTGGCTTTCCCAGAGGCATCTAGTTGGGGAAAAGGATGATGAACTAGACCTTATCTTCCTCTGCCCTTACGTTAGTAGTGTTTACGCAGAATGCTATACTATTGTTTTCTATTTTCCCAAATAAGACTGCCAACTCAAATTTCTGGTTTCTGTATTGGGACTGCAGGTGACCTTTCTAGTTGTGATAGTGGAACTCAGAGCCAGGCCCTGGGCAGAACCAGCTATTTATTTATGGATCCAGCTTTTGGTGCGGTTTGGAGCAGAACCCAGAATAAATGCATAAGATGCCACACAAATCTTTTTGTATTCATCTGATGTGAACCATTAAGGGTGGGGGGAACCAGCCTTAACTGCCTCTTGCTTCTCTGGCAACTGGCCCAGCAGCAAAACCACATTTGCAGGAACAAATGTACCTGCTTTGTACCAAGCCAGGTAATTGGTCTTTCTACCTCAATGTTGGAGGCCTGCTACGGCGGGCAGCAGCTCTCCAGAATTTCAGACAGAGAATTTCCTCAGTTCTACCCAGGGCTTTTTTTCAGCCAGAACTCCTCAGAGCCTGGAGTTGTTTGAGTACTGCAGCCAACACTGATCTTACTGAATGAGTCAGTAACAATATTCAATCTATAGAGGGGGAAAGTTAAACAAAGTCTCTGAAGCTGTGTAGATTAAAACAACCATTTTGATGATGCCATTTGTATGCTTAAGGCACTCTGGCTGATGAATTCTTAAACTGAAAATAAAAATAAATAAATGGGAGTATTTACAAAGTATATTGATAGTGCCATCCTTTTTGTTTTGTTCTCAAAGACAGTAATAAAGGTTGCCAGGCATTTAACTGGAAGATATATATCCATACACAATTTTAAAAATGAGCCGTTACGGGGATACGGCACACTTGTTCTTCAAATGATATACAGCACTGCCGAGTTATGCTTGAGTGTTTCTCACGAGCTTCTTGAACATAGCAAACACTATCCTGTTAATCCACAAGGCTAATAGGATTAACTGAGAAAACAGCTCTCATAAATCTCTTTATAACAAGCAAGACTAGAGTAGTGCCTATGATAAAGGAAATGTCTAGCTTGCTTGGCAGAAAGATAGATGGAACTTTCGTCTATTAACATATAATGCTTCTAACACAGTTTACTTGAAAAATTACTTACTGTGCTATGCTGTGGGTAAGGAGACTGATTTTATAAGCCATTATGGTCACATTGGCACTATGCATTTAATTCAGTATGATGCCCCATTAACAGTCATGGCTTTCACCAAAGAATTCTGGAACTATAATTTTTTAAGGGTGTTGGTGGTTGTTGGTGTTAGTCTGGTAAAAGAAAAAATAAAATATATTAAGATAAAAAGGAGAATTCCCTGGCTGCCTAAGATCCAGTTTTTTGGGTAAGTACTCTTTGGTGAGGAAGCCCCAACAAAGATTTAAAATCACAAAAATGCACCAAAGTAAAGTTTGGAAATATAGGTTGTTAGACCTTTAACCCTTACAAGTTGCTTCCAGAATTCCCCACTTCCCTTAGCATAGAAAGAGACTACACATTTGGGAAGTTAAAAAATGCTTTACTTACAAACTCTCCAAAGGTCATATTCATGTGCTTTCCCATACAGCACTACAAAACACAGGCAGTTTAACTGAGGTTCCAAAAAGAGGTAAATTATTTGTATAGAAACACAAAGATGGTTTGCTTAAACCAAGCGGTCTAAGCTTGGAGCATCCAGCTTTGACCTCATCACTTGGTGCAAGTGGGAGAACAAAGGACAGGCTACTCTATGGCTTTAACTCCTTAGTGCATTAATTAGAATTAAGCATACTGGTTATATGAGGCTGATTTATCAGTTACATGACCTCTATTCCCCTCAGACCATATAAACCTTAAACTTCAGTTCTCACGATTCTTTGGGGGAAACCAAGTGGTATCATAGTGCCTTAAAATATAGTGCAGATGTGGACTATATGTTGTTCCCCCCGCAGATGGTCCTGACCCCAACAACATGTGATTTCCCACCTGCTGCACCATAACATCCACCTGTTGAGTGTGGCTTTCTGAGCAGGGGAAGCCTATGCACGTAGGGTTCCATGGGACCTGTGACCCCAGTCATTGCTGAGATGTCCCATGCTCAGTGTGAGAACACTGAGGACAGGGCCAGCTGTGCAGCTCCACTGCCACTTCCAGAGTGTGGACCATGTGTGCACATATAATATCTGAAGTAGCTACTGTTGGGCTAAAGGTGGGTCCTGGTCTAAGAATGTTAATGAATACCGTTCTAGGTCATACTATGGGGAACATCTCCATGGAGCATCCTCCTAAAGGAAAAACAAATACGCCTTTTCATTATTTAAAAAACCCCAAAGTAAGAGTTGCTTCTGTGTAGTTAAGTCCCACACCACACTGGTGACACCAGAAGGAAGGATTTATATGGACTGAGCAAATTACATGGTTCTTACTGTTGTTGTTACAGTGGTATCTCGGGTTACATACACTTCAGGTTACAGACTCCGCTAACCCAGAAATAGTACCTCGGGTTAAGAACTTTGCTTCAGGAAATTGTGCGGCGGTGGCACAGCAGCAGCAGGAGGCCCCATTAGCTAAAGTGGTGGTTCAGGTTAAGAACAGTTTCACGTTAAGAACGGACCTCCAAAACGAATTAAGTTCTTAACCAGAGGTACTACTGTACTACTACTAACACAACCATGGAAGCAAATCTCACAAGGCAGCAGTTACTGCTGGAGTCGGTCCCAATGTAATGTCCTGAATATACAAAACAGGCATTAAGATACCAGCACACCATTATTATTATTATTATTATTATTATTATTATTATTATTGATGGGCGCTGATTGTGGGGTGGGTACTCCTCATGCCTGCAAGCTTCAGCATCAGAATGCCAGCCCCTTATTCCAGATTAATTCTAGTTCATCCAGACTGAACTTTTCGGGGGGCGGGGGGAATCCAAAACAAAACCCTGTTGCCAATAACCCATGATTGGCAGTATCTGAACAACCCACTTACGCTTACGGGATTAATCGTGAGCAACCCTTCACCCCTAGAACAATCCATGAAACCATGAAATGATCAGTCCGTTTTGAGCTGCCCATTATTCCCTACAAAACACTATCTTGTCTGCAGAAGCCTGGCGACGTAGGAGCGTTTTCAGCGCTATTGATGATTAAAAATAAAATAAAAATTAAAGCTCTTTCCCCCACTCTTTTCGCCCCGTTACGTAGCGGCACACCCCTGGGCATGTTTCCGCCTGCATAAGGAGCCCCGCTGTGTTCGTTGGGCAATTCCGCCGCGCCCCCCCCCCTCGGAAAAAAAATTTCCCAATTAATTCAAGGCGCTAATTGTCCCCCACGAGAAGAGGAGAGAGGAGGGGATGGAGCCAGGTCTCGCGCCTGCGCATTCGCCGGGGGCGCTGCTGCTGTGCCCGGCCTCACGTACAGCTCGGGCGGCCGCTTCCCTGGCCGCGCTCCGAAGGGGCCGCCTCCCAGGGCCGGCGGTGGGCGGGATCCCGGCCCGCATAAGCATTCCGAAAGGGGCCTTGCTGCGTGCAGTCCCGGACCGGGCGGAGAGGCGGACAGGGCTCAGCAGCGGCAGCAGGAGCAGCAGCTTGGGCGGCTTTCCTCCGAGGTGCGTGCAGGGGCTTTTCTTCCCATTTCCCACCCACTTCCCCCAACTCCTGGTCGCGTGCATGGAAGGATCTTTTCCCATTCCTTTTCCCACGGGAAGGGAAATAGCTGGCATGCCTGGCTTTGCAGCAGCAGCAGCAACCGCAGCAGCTAACTTCCCCATAAAGTATGTCGTACTTTTTATTTTATTTTAGACACTGATTTTTTTATTTTTAAAACAAAGCACACAATCCACACAAGTGTGCTTTTTAACAAACAGTCCTCCTTTGTGGCTGCTTTGCTGGGCTCCCCTCTTTGCTTCCCCCACCACACCACCAAAGGCATGTTGCCTGGATAAGTCCCCTTTCGCCCTCTTGCTGGGGAATCCGCCCGGCTCTCTTTCCACCAGGCACTTTCTCTTCCCTTTTTTTATGCTGCTGATGTGCGATGGACTGAGTGCGATGGACTTGGCACAGCGCTCTCTGCCCCTCTCCCCTCCCCCCCAAAATAAAATTTAAAAAGTTCCTGGAAATATTTGCCTAGTAGCAACTCGCCCAGGGCAGCCCAGTCTTGTCAAAATTCTTGCACAGATCCGCCCATGTCTGTGCCCCAAGGGAAAAATGGGTTTGGGGCTGACGTGGATGCGGGTCTTTCCCCCCCCCCCTCTTCACCCTCAAGATTGTTCCTAAGCCTCTTCAGCATTTGAGCTTCAGAGGCTGTTCATTTTGCCCTATAATAAGTGGCGTGAGTTTGTTTAATCAGTAGCATATCCTGAGAGTAGTATATGAGAGAAACTTGATTCCTTCCTTCCTTCTAGAATCTCCATCTCTGGCTGTTACTCATTGAGCGGATGATATTCATCCAAGTTTGCATGCGGTGCTGCTTCTCCTGATATCGGTATTCATGCAAGGCCTAACAGTTGAAACTTTTTAAAAACCAAAATACACGACTTAACCAGAGAATAAGTTTTACTTAGCCAAACATGCCTTAGTTTCCAGTTATTTCTTAAGCGTGTTATACAACTTGTGGAGCAGGATTGGTTTGTGCGGAAATTCCTAAGCAAGCAATGGTTACCTCTCTCCCTTCCCCTTTGTAAATTGATCTCTTTGCAAATAAGAGGGTACAAAACTGCAAGAAGGGACTGAAGAGCCAATAAGAAAGAGGGCTGTTTACACAGAAAATTGACTGTTTCGATAAGGCTCTGGTACTTTCTGTTAGACTTCACTTGGGAAGATTTTTGAGTGTCCGTTACGTGAGTGGGGGAGGGTGAAATACGTGGCAGTAGCATTTTTTTCCATCAACCTTTTGCTCGCTTCACAAACTTTTGGAGAGAAGCTATTTACGCTGACTGGTTGCTCATGCTTGCTAAGTATGAATAGAATGCATTTCTAAGCAGCTCACACAGACATGAAAAAATCTGAGCTTCGATGTAGGGGATATGCAGAGTCAGGGGTTTTTTGGCTAATTTTATCAGGGACTGTGCTATTTGATCAGCATTCAAATGTTTTTGAGTGTCTGAGGAATATTGCATCACACTTGGGTCATTCAAAAGTTTGTCGAACTTACTCGAAGTCTAAATATGAGACTTCAGCAGTGAAGTAAACGTGGGTTTCCTGAAACTCGTGTGGCGTAAGAGGCTTTATGGACAAGAGATCCCGCATCGATGTACATAATATTCTCTTAGTAGCCAAGCTGATTTAAATTGCTAGAGGCAAGCTGTATAACTTTTTTTCCTTGCATAAAATAATCTAAAAAGACCACCTAGCAAAGGCTGTGCTATTCTCATGCCACCAAATCACTTCCATACTGGAACGGGGTGCAACTCTTGAAACAGTTTTAGAATACAAAGGTAGGTAGGTGAAAAAGACACTCCGTGTCTTCTCTAGTTGAACTGTCCTGGCAGAAGTTTCACGAGAATGAAGGAAGCATGTGAAGAAAACATCAGTGACTTCTTCATCTGAACTCTCTCCTACTCTCCCACAGGCCCTATGTTGGAAGGGTCCTAATCGCTTGCTGCATTTTGGTATTTACTTATTGCAGGTGTGGAGAACCTTGAGCCCTCCAGATGTCCCTGAGCTACACCTCCCATTAGCCCCAGCAAACATGGCCAATGGCCAAAGGGATTACGGGAGTTTTAGTTGTTCCCCCATACCTGATTTATTGTGATTACATTAATGTATTTTGATTTCCCTTGTAAGCGTTTTGAAAGGATTTGTACCCTTAAAGTAAACAAGCAATGTTGCAATTTCTGTTTACAACAGGGGCTTAATCTATTTGGGAGGCCCAGAAAATAAAAATAAAAACCCTACGTAACCCTCGTGTGCTGTTTTACAACTACTATGTGTTTTATCCAGCTAAGTTCGATTCAGAGTAGATTACTGAAATTAAAGGACCAAGGTTCATCATGTCTAGTAACTTCAGTGGGTCTACTACTCTGAGTAGGACTAGCATTGGCCACAAACCCTGTATGTTATATTCTCTGCTAATGCATGGGAGGTGTGTCCAGCTACTAATTGTCCAGTAGCAATAATGGAAATGATTGGGAACATTCCATATGCTTCATTGCCCAGCTGTTTAATACTGTATGCCTGTGCTATTCTTAAAAACATGAGTATCCGTTGTATAAGTGTGATGCAGATTCAGATGGGATTTACGGTATATCTGAGACCAAACAATATAATAGACATTTTGACTGATAGCCCATTACTATGAATGCACAAATGTTTCTCCCTGTTATTTTAAAGGGAAGCTTCCAGTGCCCTGACATTCCTGAAATTATTTCATCTCTAAGAGCTGGATAGTTAACAGCAACGTCAGCTTCCAACTTCAACATAACTGAGGCCTTCTTCTAAATATAAAATACTACTGGGAAGTTGTACAGTGGTACCCCGCAAGACGAACGCCTCGCAAGACGGAAAACCCGCTAGACGAAAGGGTTTTCCGTTTTGGAGGCGCTTCGCAAAACGAATTTCCCTATGGGCTTGCTTCGCAAGACGAAAGCCCATAGGGAAATCTCCGGGGACCTCTTTTAAATGCTAGCGGTGGGGAGCAAAGCCTTTCCCCCCCCCTCCGGCCTTCAGAAGAGGTCCAGGAAGGCTGGCGGGGGCCGAAAGGCTTTGCTCCCCAGCGCCAGCATTTTAAAAGCAGTCCGGGATAGCAGGGAAGTGCTTCCCGCTATCCCGGACGGCTTTTGAAGGCAGGAGAGATCCGCGAAGCCTGGGCGCGCTGATGTCAGCGCGCGCAGGCTTCAGCATGCCGGCAACTCTCCGCCAGCAGCGGCAGCGCTGCCGCTGCTGGCGGAGAGGTCCGCGAAGCCTTGGCCGGACAGCTTTTGAAGGCAGGCGGGGGGAACAAAGACTTTTGCCCCCGCCAGCCTTCAGAAGAGGTCCAGGACCTCTTCTGAAGGCTGGCGGGGGGCAAAAGTCTTTGTCCCCCCTGCCTGCCTTCCCAGGGGCTTTTAAATCACCCCGGACAGCGGAGAAGTCCTCCGCTGTCCTGGGGCGATTTTAAAATGCCGCCCGCCAGCATTTTAAGATCGCCCCGGAGGGCTTCTCCGCTGTCCCGGGGTTTTTTAAAATGCTGGGGGTGGGAAAAAAAGCCCTTGTCCCCCCCCCCAGCCTTCAGAAGAGGTCGGGGGACAGACTGTCCCCGGACCTGGTCTGAAGTCGGTTTCCCTAGGAACGCATTAATTGATTTTCAATGCATTCCTATGGGAAACCGTGCATCGCAAGACGAAAAACTCGCAAGAAGAAAAAACTTGCGGAACAAATTAATTTCGTCTTGCGAGGCACCACTGTATTACCCTGAAACTCTGCTGCCTGACAAATTATCAGCCTACTTAATGCCTCTCACAAATACACTAATGTATTTGTGAGTTTTATTCTTTCTTGTGAGGTGAATTTTCGCAATGGGTTATGTGGTTGAGATTCGCATGAATCCCAGTTTTGTGAAATTACTCTCCAAAAGCCTTGGTAATACATTAGAAAGCTATTTTCTGTTTGTTTACTGGCATGGCAGTAATGCCACCTTACCTTGAAAGGCCACATTATGTGTCCATGTGATTTTCAAACCACTTGGGGATTATAAACTCACAGACTTGAGTAAAACATGTACTCTGGGGTTGAGGCTGGCTTGCCAGCTGGTTGTCAGCTACCCTTCTGTGCCTCTGTGCATGGAAGAAAATTGATCTCTTAGCTTTGTCTTGATGCACAAGCTCAGAAGGGGTATATTAAGGCTGGGATAGTAGGCAGTAGAGAGCTAATTGCCTGAACCAAGCAAGGGCTCACTAATATTAACCAGGCAAGGATGTGGATGAGCAACACTCACTCATAAAGAGGTCCAGGTAGAGAGGATAAAGGTAAACCAGGAGACATTGACAAAAGCAGTTGGATGGGAATATGGATGTGGTTGACAGGAAGCTATCTGGCCCTAAAGTTCCAGACAGATATGTATTCTAATTAAGAGACTTTCTCATTCTATCTTTCATATTAGTTGGTAGAACTCAACATCTCCTTTCCTCCAGACACTGACATGTTGTTTTTATTCTGTCGGCACCTAAAAGAAAATTTTCAGGAATGGCTTTCCATGGGTGGGAAAGTATAGCAGCACCCTTCTGGTCTTGAATTGTACATTTAACACAATTCAATTGTACCATTTAATGCAATGCTATTGTTGCACTGGAGGTCATCTTGTCCCAACGCCCTGACAAATAGACATTCAGTTGCGGCAACAGAGTGACCTCTCCTCTCTGCCTGCTGTGCACTGTTCTGGGGGTTCTGCTTATGCCACAGAGCCGATTTCAAGGAGGGGGGGGGGCATGGGAGAGGGAATAAGCTGGCTCCTGCTAGTGGAACTACTTAGTTGAACCCAGCCACCAGGGTCCTTGTCTGGTTATTTCACAACATTTATTTACCACCTGTTTGTAATAAATAATCAACACTACAGTGCTGAGATTGAACTTGACTTTAAAAAGGACAGAGGCAGTAAGTTGCTTTTACCTTTAGCACTCCTGAGATTAAACTCCAGGATGCTTTGGAAACCACCTCCATTGCTCTCCTCTTGATTTACAGAAGTAGTGCAAGCACAGCCGGTACAATCAGTAGCTCTCGGAAACAGTTGGTACTCACGTGCGTTAAGTCCTGCAGGGGAGATGACGCTCATTTATGCTTGACGTGTTACAAGCCCAGTTTGCTTGGCGACAATCCAGAGGTGCTGTTTGCACATCTGCCAAGAGGCTTGGCTGCCCAGGTGGTTTCTTGTGTGCATGGTTCTGTTAGAAGCATGTAAATGGCTCCTTTGGTTTGTTCTCAAGAGCCTCGTAATTGTTAAAACTATGCCGTATTTTTTAAAGTGCTGTTTTATTTCTCTTTCAGGCGTTTGTTAAGGCAAGAGCAGAGCAGTAGAAAAATGATGCCCACAAAATCATGTTGCCTTCTAGTCCTCTGTGTTGTGCTTCCCTCTTCATATGCCCATACAGATTTCTTCACTTCCATTGGTGAGAATACTTTTGAGCAGAACTGTCAAGCATTTTTTAAATGATTCAGCAATCATGATGCAGAAGTGGTTCATTGAGTTGTGTTGTTCGTTTATATCATGTATGAGTTGCCCTTCCAAGATCTAGTGAAGACAATGGAGCTAAAATATGGCCAACAATAAAGTCTGAAAATTTAATAAAAATCAGAAAAATGCCCACAGATAACTTTGAAACATGGCAGCAAAAAGTATCAGTAAATAGGTATTGGAAAGCACTGAAACAGTGCTGTGCTTGGCAAAAGAAGTTAGTAGTACTGAACATTTAGGAGCATAATATTTGTATTTTATTTATGAAACTCTTAATAATACAGACTCAGGTATTCAGATCTGCTGGTCATGCACTCAAATTGGTTAAACATGTAATATGGTTGTATATCTCACCTAACTTAACATTGCCAATAAATTGGGGGGGGGACCCTTTTGCATGTGGCAATTGTTACAAGTTTACTTGGGTCACGATTCTAGCCTGAAGAGAGGAATAATTCCTAATAATAATAATAATAATAATAATAATAATTTAATTATACCCCGCCCGTCCGACTGGGTTTCCCCAGCCACTGTGGGCAAATGGCCAACTCTACGGTTGCTCTTAGAAATTAGTAGTCCTGTTGACTTCGAATAGCAGTTCTACTGACTTTTCAAAAGGTAAAGTTGCCCTAGGGAAAGGTAACTTGCACTGTTTGTATAATATAATTGAAAGGAAGATTTTTGGCATAATAGCTAATAAATGGAATGTGACAAATATTTGACGCTTGAAAACATAATTCCAAACCCAACCCTTCTCAGTTTCCTAAGCCTATGTGAAACTAGTAAATGGCAAGGATATTTTAGTTGGATGTTTGGTTTATGGTGTTATATTCATGATTTGATGTTTTATCAGTTGGGGGGACAACTTGGGTTTCAAAGTGGGGAGGTGACTTGCTTTTCCAGAAGAGTGGGAAAGGGTATGAGTCTTCTTACCACCTCAGTATCCACTTCTGAATTCCCTTTTCCTTGGCTATTCATATCAATATTGTGTGCTACAGAAAGCAATTTGGGGAGGAAGGGAATCCTTGATAGCATAAACTTACCAGTAATTCTTAATGTGTTGTAAAACTGCCACTGAGAAACTCTCTAATGTGGAAAAATCACAATCCACAGGGAGAGTATGGAGTGGTTTTGCAATATTTGCAAGACATTAGTTCAGAGAAACAGACTGCTGCCTCGCAGCTTACATTCTACTTGAGGCATATTGGTTAACTTACTGACAATATATTCTGATTACATGGCAAAACTAATTAAGAATAGCAGGGAGAAATATTTCTGTTGCACCTTTTTTGTAAGAATTAGAAAGTGTAAAGTAATTGCAAGCTCCTTGTGCATTTGAGTTTGTTGGTTTTGTTGTTGTTGTTGTTTTTTAAAGCATATTGTTAAGATTTTGTAATTGATCATAGACATAATGAGTGAATTAAACTATCTTTTTAGGTCACATGACAGACTTAATTAATACGGAGAAAGACCTGGTGACTTCACTAAAAGACTATATCAAGGCAGAAGAGAGCAAGCTGGAACAGATTAAGAAGTATGTACAGGCTTTAATATTAATATTTAGTGGGTGACAAAAAATTTGCCCCAGGCCAAATAATATATGGCTTTTTGTGGGCGGAGGAATATTTGCTAATTCTGCAAAATGTTGGCTGTAAGCCATCCAGAGTTTAAATATGGGCTGTGGATAATAAAAAGAACTTTACTTCAAACTTTTGGAAAAAGTACAGAAATGTATGTATACATGCATGCATGTATGTATGTATGTATGTATGAATAAATAAATAAATGTACATTATTCTGTTTATTAGTCGCTTGATACACAGGGAATCTCCAAGTGACTTGCAGCATTTAGAATGTAGAGAAGAAACTATTACAAACTAGTCGCATTATGAGCTAGCTTTGAAAATCTGTGCTTTTTATTTATCTTTAGACCGTGCAATTTATTTATCTTTTAGATCATGAAACAATACAAGGTATCCGATGTCAATTCACAACATTAACGTTGGCACACGGAAAGTGACTTAGTAAACATATTTAGGTTGCCTTTTGTCTCTCTAGGTGGGCAGAGAAACTGGATAAGCTGACAGACACTGCAACGAAGGACCCAGAGGGATTCTTGGGGCATCCTGTGAATGCATTCAAACTGATGAAGCGACTTAACACAGAGTGGAGTGAGCTGGAGAACCTAGTCCTGAAGGATATGTCTGATGGTAGGCTTTTAAAAAGCCGTTATAAAGGCTAGCTTGCATGCCGAGAGCTGTGTGGGTAGTGGTGGGCCAGAAAATCCCTGGTTTCCGTTCTCTTTAGCCACTTTAGTCTCCTAAAAGGTCAATAATTTCATACTGAGGAGACCTGAAATCTCAGTGAGATTTGGGATTTTGTGTCAGCAGTAACTCATCTTAGTGTTGTGGTACCTGCTAGAAGCCAGAAGTCTTTGTGGTGGATAGGAATAGAGTTTCAACACTGTGCTGTGTGTTTTTATGACATGAGTGAGAGGAGGGGGAAACCAAAAATTCAGGTGTAATTCGCTTCTGCACCACCTTGTTAGTTACCCAAGTGAGGGGGTCACCTTTTAAATAAACCACGGAACCGAGGAAACTAATTCAAGACCAGTATCCAGGAGAGACCCAGCATTTATTAAAACTATTGCCTTGCAAGTCAGCTGATAGTTAGAAGGACTGCCCTATGGTATATCAGAGCAAAGCTTATATAGGCTACTAACACACAGCACACAGAATCATCAAAGCATCTTTAAACATCCTCCTACATACATCAAGAAAGGTTACAGGTCATGGTATGTAAAATACACATGGCTTCATATTGGTGTCTTGGACCCTGCAATCACCTTGGAGTGACCAAATACGCCCAGGCCATTTGGTCTCAAATGTCACGCATACATACACACACACACACAAAGGTTTACTTGATTTTTTTGCTGTATTCAGAGATGTGAAGGGGCAGCTGATGGGTAATATGTTCGGTTATTGAGGCATGTTATCTAGAGATTAATTGAGAACATAAGCAGCAATGGGTTCATCTTGAACATATCTTATAAGGGGAGTGGGAAGCTGGTTTTGGAAAATCGTATTAAATTGAATTAATTCGGCAAGATTTGTAATAATTTGGAAAATCAATGAAAATAATTGGCGCAACAAAAATAATCAAGGAGATGCCAGATTTCACCCTGGTGCTTCACCTCATGCCTTATTCTCCCTGCTCCTTCCTTCACACATACACACACCCTAATTTCAAGCATCCTTCACCACACGCCCAATTCTCCCTGCTCCTTCACACCCTGATTTCAAGCATCCTTCCCCACATGCTCTATTTCCCTGCTCCTTCCTTCAGACACACACACACACACACACACCCTGATTTCAAGCATCCCTCGCCATACTTAAGAATTCTATTGTTCTAAGAGCTTCTTTCTTTCTTTAGGGTTCATTTCTAACATGACTATTCAACGCCAGTATTTCCCAAATGATGAAGATCAGACTGGTGCTGCCAAAGCTCTCTTACGGCTCCAGGATACGTATAATTTGGATACAGACACTATATCAAGGGGAAATCTCCCAGGTAAAATTTTGGTATTTTTTGTAAGTATATGGGGAAAGACTTTTAAGAAAATGACTTTGCAGAAACCAAATGAGGGTGTGGGTGATTAGGGAGGGAGAGTTTTTTTCACATACCGTATTAAGCCATGGTTTGTTGCTAATAGACTGAACCTTACGTCCACCTGTACCACTATTTTCCTTCCTCTTCCCCTCCCTTTGCTTGCATGTGGGTTTTTTTGTGTTTTTTAATTACTGGCTTACTCTTTCGCTCAAACCATAGCTATGATTTGTGTTCAACTTCCAAATCACTGCAGAGGGCAGGCAGTTAAAGTCTATATTACTCCCATGCTAGGATCCCAATCTAGATTAGGTCCCCTGCAATTTGTGTTGTCAAAAAAGGGTCCATTAAAATTGTTTAGGCAATGCATATTGCAGGTTCTGGATTGTGAAACAGTAGGAGACAAAAACGTTACAGCCCTTTTTTAACCCCCTTCTAGGGTCCGGACCCAGATTTGGCCCTTAGTGCCTGTTTTTTGCATTGGACCGTGGCAAACACTCCTATTGGAGCAATTGGGATTAGTTTCCCACAGTACAAATAGCAATAGTGTGTTTGTTGTTGACTGAAAGTGTGAGTTGCCCCACCTGTGTTTGGCTCTTTTCCCCTGCACATTACCCCTGAGGGAATGTGCCCCTCTCGGGGCAAGGGGAGGCAGATTCCACATCCTAGGACTTAGGAAACACAACAGTTTAGTAGGGCACACTCTTTGGACTGATTGTCTTGGTGGTCTTTAGGATCCCTATCTAAAAACCGCTATCATTATAACATTAAGTGGTGGTTGTTGTTGTCGTTTAGTTGTGTCCAACTCTTCGTGACCCCATGGACCAGAGCATGCAAGGCACTCCTGTCTTCCACTGCCTCCTGCAGTTTGGTCAAACGCATGCTGGTAGCTTCAAGAACACTATCCAACCATCTCGTCCTCTGTCGTCCCCTTCTCCTTGTGCCCTCCATCTTTCCCAACATCAGGGTCTTTTCCAGGGAGTCTTCTCTTCTCATGAGGTGGCCAAAGTACTGGCGCCTCAGCTTCACGATCTGTCCTTCCAGTGAGCACTCAGGGCTGATTTCCTTCAGAATGGATAGGTTTGATCTTCTTGCAGTCCATGGGACTCTCAAGAGTCTCCTCCAGCATCATAATTCAAAAGCATCAATTCTTCGGCGATCAGCCTTCTTTATGGTCCAGCTCTCACTTCCATACATCACTACTGGGAAAACCATAGCTTTAACTATACGGACCTTTGTTGGCAAGGTGATGTCTCTGCTTTTTAAGATGCTGTCTAGGTTTGTCATTGCTTTTCTACATTAAGTGGTAAGTGCACTAATTTACAGTAAATTGCAGCCTATACAAAAATGTAAAAATTAAGTAGCTATAGTTAGCACGAATTTTGCGCAACTTTTGTTTTTTTCCGTTATAGGCTTTGTAAGGTGTCATTAATCACATAATAAAAATAGAAAAATGCAGCTTCAGAAGAAGAAGAAAATCAGGGCAAATGATTCAGAAATGCAACCTTGATTCAACATTATTGGCTTCTTGTTTCCTACAGGAGTGAAACATAAGACATTTCTAACAGCTGAGGATTGCTTTGAGCTGGGCAAGATTGCATACACAGAAGCAGACTACTACCACACTGAACTGTGGATGGAGCAAGCTCTAAAACAGCTGGATGACGGAGAGGTTTCTCCTTCCATTGGCAAGGTTTCTGTCCTAGACTACTTGAGTTATGCTGTGTACCAGCAGGGAGATCTGGAGAAAGCTGTGATGCTTACCAAGCGTCTTCTTGAGTTGGGTATGTTAAAGAACTTGTCTTTTTCCTGTGGGTTGCAGTAACTAATGTTGTGCACTAATTTTACTGTGCACCGAAGATCTGTTTACTGATTAGTGCTATTTTTGCTTCCTGTCTCCTCCCCCCCCCCCTTTTCTCTTGGATGGTTTGGAGATCTTCCTGAGCAGTGTGGGATGGGAGGGGGCTTCTGAAGGAGAGAGGAATTGCTACCAAAACAAGCTTTGTCCCTGTAATTCGTTAACTTAAGGAAGGATTTCCCATTCCCTCTCGTCACTCCAGTGAAGTTTTGAAGAGGTATAAATGGCTGCAGGTGGGGAGTGGGAAACTTGCCTTCCTTTTTTTAAAGTTTATCTTGGGGTTAAAGGCATTGTTGTGAACTTCTTAAATAGTAAGGTAAAGGTAAAGGGGCCCCTGACCATTAGGTCCAGTCGTGGCCGACTCTGGGGTTGCGGCGCTCATCTCGCTTTATTGGCCGAGGGAGCCGGCGTACAGCTTCCGGGTCATGTGGCCAGCATGACTAAGCCACTTCTGGCGAACCAGAGCAGTGCATGGAAATGCCATTTACCTTCCCGCTGGAGCGGTACCTATTTATCTACTTGCACTTTGACGTGCTTTCGAACTGCTAGGTTGGCAGGAGCAGGGACCGAACAACAGGAGTTCACCCCGTCGCAGGGATTCAAACCGCCGACCTTCTGATCAGCAAGTCCTAGGCTCTGTGGTTTAACCCACAGCCCCACCCGCGTCCCCTCTTAAATAGTAGTTGTCTTCAAAACAATAGCTTTTCCTAGTGCCAACAGCAGTGGCATTCTGTATTGGGCAACCGTGAGCAAGATAATCTGGCTCTGCTTCCATTAGCTGATAGCTTTTGTGCATTCAAAACAAGTCTGAACATAAATCAGATCAGTTCTGAATAGGTGAGGATTGTATGCGTCTGTATGCTCCTGATGGCATAAACGGGAATGCAGCAGGGCTTAGAAGCCTCCCTGCAGCCTGCTGCTCCTGTTTGCTCTCCCCATTTAGGCTGCAGGCCCCAAAAGACCCATTTCAGATTGTCATTGCGATTCTGGAAGGGACTAATGTATTCTCATTGGAATCTGATTCAGATGTGGGGAGTGATTCCAAAAGCCAATCACCCCATGTCAGTTCCTACTCAAGCACAAGTTTTAGATTCCACATCTTCTATTTTAATTTATATTGCTACTATTGGTTTATATGCGCAAAGACTTATTTACCCAGGCGTTTAGCCATTAATTAATCTATGGCTTGCTAAAGCTAGGGTAGGGTGGGGCTCTGTTGTTACGATTATTTTATTATGTTGTCTGATACTATGATTTTTTTTACGTTTTTATTTTTAATGCTCTGTAATATGTTCTTAATGTTGTACACTGTCCTGAGATCTTTTGATAAAAGGTGGTATATAAACTGAATAAATAATAATAATACTTTATTCTTTGCTTGGGATTGTAAAAAAAACCCCACCAAAGTGACACAACTCTTAACGTTCATTCTGATAGTAGCAACTTCTGTTTTTCTAGCATCTTTTCCTAAAACACCCAGATTGTCACATTGGCCTGCAATACATTCTTGTTATGCTATCATAAAATACTTGTTGGAAATAGTGCGTTAATTCATGCAAGGCTTTATAAATGTATATCTGCTATTGCATCGTGCTTTATGAGTAGGACCAGGTCTTTACTGCTGCTTGGTGCATAATGACCTTCTGTTCAGCGTGTTAGTGGTGTTTTGTTTGTTTTTTGTTTTTGTCAATTGTAATAATGTGTAAGTGTCTAAAGTTTCACTTTTTTATTACAGAGTTAAACTACCAGAGGGGTCTTAAACAATATGATAGTGCACCAAGTGTTTTCTATTGAGATTTTCATCTCAATCTTCATGTCTGCTTTGGTCCTTTTTGTTGTTGTTGTAAACTTTCAGAGGTAGCATATGTGGTGACGTCCAATCGCTGTTGGACTCCCATTACCCCTGGCCATTGGCAATTCTTCTATCCAACAACAAATAGAGGGTAGCACATCAACTACATTTCTAGCCTTGTCTGTGCTAGTGTAGTGTTACAGTTTCACAAAAAGCATATCTGCTGGAAGAGTGTTTCTTGCAAACATCTAGAGCTCAACAAACATTTTTCCTAGTAGTTTAAAATTTCTGTGAGCATAGCTGTAATACAGCCCTAGTTTACAAGGATTGGAGCGATTTAAAGAAACGTTCATTCGTTCCGAGTTGTTTCATGGAAAGATTCACAACTGCTGTGAAAATACCACTCTGTCAATCATTTGTTTGTTTGACTTAGGAACTTATCTCTTTAATGAGAGTATGCAACTAAAACAGCTGGCAGAATACGAGTTGAGTTAGATGTTGGCAATATTCAGATTTAAGCGTATGCTTAAAAAGAAAATGTTAACCATGAAAAGCAAGTTTGTAGAATGGTTAGCCTTTCACAAAGGGGCTCATTTCTTTTCCAATAGATTCAGAACACCAGAGAGCTAATGGCAATATGAAATACTTCGAGTACATCATGGAAAAAGAAAAAGAAAAAGAAGCAAACAAGTCTATTGCCCAAACTGATGGACAGACTGAAAAGGAAAACAAAACTCAGAAAAGGGGACCTGCCAAAGATTATCTTCCAGAGAGACAGAAGTATGAAATGCTGTGCCGTGGGGAGGGTCTCAAAATGGTAATTAATATCTTTTATGTACAGTTTATAAAAATGGCTTTAAAATAGATGGTAAAAATCTGCTGTTTCAGCTAGATAGCTATATCGTTTCAGATATTTATGCATTTGTTTACAAACTTTTTTGGAACATTTTGCTTCTTGCAGACCCCAAGAAGACAAAAGAAGCTTTTTTGCCGCTATTACGATGGGAATGGGAATCCCAGGTACATACTGGGCCCTGTTAAACAAGAGGATGAATGGGACCGCCCTCGGATTGTTCGCTTTGTTGAAATAATCTCTGACGAAGAAATAGAAACTGTCAAAGAGCTTGCAAAACCGAGGGTAAATAAAGAATCTCAATCTGTCCATGATAACTTAAACGATACTACAAATGCATGAGCTCTTCCAGCCAGCCTTGTTTTCATGCTGGCACGCTTTGCTTTGGATAAGTCTGTAATAAAATATTCCCTCTGTAATTGCATTAAGAACTGACACTTTAGAATAATTCCATGTTAGAGCACATGCTGCAACATACAGAATTCCTTGTTCAATCCCTGGCATTTTAAGGCTTTTAAAAAGGATTTTTTAAAAAAAGTTCATTTAAAATAAAGAAAAGGTGAGCCACTGGCTATCTAAAGTTGGCAGTACCGGGTTAGGTTGACAAACAGTCTGACCTAACTTCCTCTGCAGGTCTTAACAATTAAGCTGGGGAGGACTTTTTGTGGCTGGCTGTGAAAAACAATCCTGAAAAACTATAGTGCGGGACTTGACAATCTTTGCAGCATGGATGAACTGCCTCTGGATAGAAATAACTCCTTTGGATTAATATACTACTACCACTACTCTTTTAATTGTTTTAATTATGTTTGCAAAGCACATTAGAAGTAGTGATTCAGCTGCAGTTGTAAGTGACAATACCTACGATGGTAGATCACGGGCTTTCTTGTTACTCTGCAATTATGAAGTTACAATATAGTGTGTAAGCCGAATGGAGTTTCACTTGGCCCAAGTTTGCACATGGCCATTTTGCACATAGTCTGGACTCCCAAGTAAACTTAAGGGAAGATAAGAGTTTTAAGTGTAGGATTGAGTGCAGGGCATAGTTTCTCAACCGGCCACCCAGTGCAGATTTTCATTCTTTTAAAAATGGCCCCAACGATAGCCTTTCCTTGGAAAAATAGAAAACTTATGACTGATCCATTTTAGACCTATTTGTAAAATCTTGTTTATACTTTGTACGTGGACACGATTAATTATTTGGTTTGGTTTTTAGGAAAAGATGACTTATTCCCCCAGGTCAAATAGTTTGGCAAAAGATTTTCTCAGCCATGGCACAAACTCCCCCCCCCCCAAGCCTATTCACCAGGGTCTGTCTGTCCCCTTGGTCAAAAGATTGATTTCAGGCACCCCATCTGAGAAATGAGAAGTTGCAGTAAAGAGCTAGCTATTAGATGCAAGTGCCTTCAGGGGTGACCTCTCATCTTCTAAAGAAGGAGATGCCTGCTGTGTTGAAAGAGCATGTGCGTCTCTCATGCGCTGTTTTTGCCTCGTCAGCACCAGTCCATCAACAATTTGTGAATAGGTGCTGCCGGTAGAAGCATGTGAGTTGCAAGCTTTTTTTTAACCTAACTCGCACCGTCTCTTTGGGAAAGGAGAGGTTGTTCCTTGTTGCCTTGATCAGAAGGGTGCTTAAGAGGTAAGTGACACACGCCAGCGCTCTGTAACTCTTCCCCACTTCAGATTAGGAGTACCGGTACCCATCACTGCTTCTTCCCACGCAGGTGGGTATTCCTTCTTTTAACAAAATGATTATTCAAGAGGTGCCTGCCTGGTAAGAAGCGTGGTCACATCTTGCATTTCAAAACTGTATCAGCCCCTGGGAAACAGTCTAGAGTGAAGCCAGATGTGAGTTGTTCGTAGACCAGTTCGGTTCAGTATACCTGATCCAACAAAAAACTTCATAGAGATGCATAACCTATGGCGCACATAGGTTGCTTGACTACAACTCCCATCATCCATGATCACTGGCCATGCTGGCTGGGGCTGATGAGGCTTGGGAGTCCGGCAACATCTGGAGAACCACAGGTTCCCCATCCCTGTAGGTATCTCAAATACCTACAGTAAGCTATCCTGTTTGGTCGTAATTGTACAAGCCAAGCTGATAAATTACTGAAACCAAAGTAAAAAGCTGGGTATAAGGCTATTGGGAGTGCCCTGTTGCTCCAAGCTAGTTGAAGGTGAGTCGCATTCTTACACGTTACAAAAAGAGAAGTACCTGCTTGGTAATGGGTCTCCTCCATACAGTATTGTGCATGATATTATACTGGTTGCTATACATAGCTATGAGAAACAAGCTACTTTAGCCTGTGCTCCATAATTGGGTTCTGAATGGTCGGATTGATGTGATGCGATAATATACATTGTAATGCAACTGTTCTGATTGGTTCGCTTCACAGCTGAGGCGAGCCACCATTTCAAACCCCATAACAGGCGTTTTGGAGACTGCACATTACAGAATTAGCAAAAGGTAAGATTTCACTTGCCGTATATTCTTTCCCTTTAATGAGTGCCTCTGTGGTGCTCATTAGGGGAGAAAATGACCAGAAAACACAAGAGTTTGATTATTATTTTTCTGGTCCATTTCTTTGCTCTCTGCAGATACTGTAACAAACTGTTACTGCTGAGTTTCTCAGATTCTTCCTCTAACCAGAAGTTCTGTCCTTGTATGCCTATTTAGGATGTATTCCTAGTTTGTTCCAATCTGCCTCAGTGTTTTCTTGGGTAGAGATTTCAGTTTTTCCTTCTGCAATACAGAGTGTCACTTTCTCCATCAAAGTCTTCCATGTCTTGGTTTTCAAGGGATAGCCTCCCACAGAACTGTCAAAGAGGCATGCAGAGTTATTAAGTTCACTAGTAAAATGAGCTCTCTGCTTCCTGTCTGTGAAATCTGCAGAGAAGTGATCTTGGCAAGACGGCTCTTCAGCTATTTGTATTTAGGGATATAGAAGCACTTCTGCACATCCATCGTAACAGAGGCTATCATTTTATCTTGCATGATGGCTAATTCCAGTTTTGTTTTGCTAGAGCCAGGTGACACATTCCCAGAGAGACTTCTACTAGTTGCGGGAAGTAATTAACAGACTTAATTAACCTAAACTACTGGCTTGATAAATTTTAAACGAGTTTTCTCTTGGCAATTGCTCACACTTACTAAAAAAGCTGTGGGGTTTCCCCATGTATCGTGACACAATATTAATAGTAATTAATTCCAGCTTAATATTTATTAACACCTAGCTCTTATGTAAAGCTCTTGTGCATGGCAGTGATCAGTTCCCCTTCTGTTTAGCTTCAGCTGCTCCCAGATCATTCACTAACCACTACAAAAAATTATGAATTACAATATTTATACTCTGACAGTTCATGCAACAGTTAACTGAAATAGCCCTATTGTAATACCTTGTGAGGTAGGTTAGATGGTGAATGGCCCAGGGTTGCTACAGTGAGTTTAATGACATCTTTAAATATCTATGTATATCTCCTGAGTCTCATGCAAAAGCTTTGTCTTTTCTCAAAAAGCAAAACTGAGGCAGCAATTCAAAACAATAAACTTCTGGGTACCGAGAAGTTCTCTGTGAAACTCTGCAAACAATTGGCTTGCATAAACTTTCCATTTGGAGGGAAAAAGTGAAAGGACAATCTAACCAAATTTACTGAACCAATTGAGATTAATTGGGGAGTAACGGTAGCAGCAGCTACTGTAATCCTTTTAAATGTTCTTGCTGATCTGAGCATTACATTCCATCCAGACCAATCGGAACCCTTCTAATTGCCTGTGGCTTGGCCCAGAAGAAGCTTGCTACTAGAGTAAGCCCCTTGTCCTTTCTCTTTTTGTAGCTGAGCCGAGCTACTGTGCATGACCCCCAGACTGGGAAACTGACCACAGCACATTACAGAGTCTCTAAGAGGTAAGGGGACGCTGGTATGTCGATAAGTTGCTACAGGAATTCTGTTCGCAGTGGCTTGTGTCAAACTTGGTGTGGGATTCTTTACCTCCCCCCCCCCCCACTTCAACTAATTGCTAACTAGATGAAAAGGATGGAGCCTTAAAATAGAACACTAACCTCTGTGGCTCTGGAAGTTTGGAAGGCTTAAAGGGGAAAATCCTCAAATTTAAACTCCGTGGGTAAAGAACCAGTCAAAGTTAAACACTTCAGGAATGTCCCTGTTTCTCCCACGCTCAAATCAGTGAGTCTTAGGTTGCAATCCCATACATGCTTACCTGGAATAAATCCTGTTTTAAGTCAGTGAGCTTACTTCTGGGTAGACATGTATAGGATTGCTTTGTTAAACACTTCTGTATATGTGTCGATGCATGAACCTTACTTTCTTACCTGCATGATCCCACCAGAATTAACACAACATTGTTTTATTTTAGAAAGAATCCTTGTAAACGACATGCTATATAGAATCTGCTTGCTTTTACTTCCATGTCAGGATGCCTGTGTTAATCTTAAGCACTTCCTAGGAGGCACATGGTAAACAGGAAACACATTCTATGTTAATGGTAGCTTGAGATTCCTAGTTTGGATTCTATTTTTTAATAGTTAGTGTACTAAATATAGTAGTTGTCTTTTCCCATCCTTTTAAATGTGTATGATTAAAAGTTACTGTTTATGGCAAAAAAAAAATGCTTACTGGCTTAAGGGGATATTTCAGTGAGGCGCTTATAAATACTGTTAATAGTTTGTAAATCATTCAATTTCATGGGTTTTTCTTCTTATAAAAAAAAGTATGGCATAAGCAGCCTCAAAAATTATTTGCTATTATAATATGCCTGTCCACAAAAAATGCCCAGGGGGAAAAATCTAGCTTTTACATCAAATGTGTATAAATCAGGATTTGTGCAATATGTCCAGTACTTCCTGAAAACATAACATGAGATTTTCAAGATGGGAACTAGCATGCAAGAGCACGCTTGTGTCGCAAATTTAGTGGAGAAAGTGGTCTTGAGCTGTTTAATGGATCAGTAGTTGACCCTCATATACACCTGTTGCAAAACATGGGGAATAGTTGTTCAGAGGAAATGAATGTCTCCTGTTAAGGTGCTATGCAACACTTTTGTACAAGAGCCAAGCTGATTTCTAAAGCAAAGGCCACTCGTTAATATTAAACACCTTCTTGAAGCTTGCATCGTGTGTGTTGATTCGAGGAAAGAGAAGCTGCCTTGACGTTCAGGGATTTGTTACATTAAAAGCCACAATTCGGGAGCAGGCAAAAATGCAGACTGCTTTCCTTTAGTAATTAATTGTTACGTCTGCTGTTTCATGTGTGTGGTTTTAGTAGTGCTAAAGTGTAGGAACTAATGTGTGAGTTGTTAGGTATAATTTGTGCCTCTGTAACCTCCTTTTAGAGCTGTTCTTCTCCTGGTGGTTTAAATCACAGTAGAACCTATTGTGGACATTCAAAATATTTACGTCAGCTGCAGTTAATATCCGCCAGTGGGCTGTGCATTCTGACTATCCAGTTTGAATCTGTTTTTGCCTTGTGCAGTTCTGTGAAAAGTTTCACACACCAGGCAATATTAAGAAGACAGATTTTTTTTCAAAACCGAAATCTGTATTGCTGAAGGAGTAGGTTTTCGTTCCTGTCAAGGATATTAGTATTTTTAATAAAAAAAACAACAAACTAGTAAAGCCACATTTACAGGGAACCTAAAAACTCTCTCGTGTATATTTAATAGAAGTTTGCTTCCTCCTCCCAAACATTCCAAGCACTCTTTCCTAGCTAACACATTTCTATATTAACAGCATGCCTCTGCTTATGACAGGACTACTGTTTGTGCTGAAGTACGTGGCAGGCTGCATGACGGTGGCATTTTGCCAGCAGTGGAAAGCAGCATTTAGAGCCAAGCCATGTGAATGTAGTACCACAATATTTTGGCCAGTCTGACTTTCAGGAAACTGCTGGTCGTGATGTATGCCTGTGAAATAGCCAATTACTCTACGATATCGTTTCCTCTCTAGAAAGAAAGTGGGGGGGGGGGGGACTTCTTTAAAGGAATTTATTTAGCCCATGATAGTGGAGTCTCCACCAGACAAATGCATGCCTTTCAACATTACTTTTTAAAGTTTTAGGAACAGTCCTTCCTAGTAGTGCCGTTTTTAAAATCTTCAGTGGAAAGATGCTGAATCTTTTAAGGAATGAAAGTAAATGTTGATGGAAGTGAAGGTACCTTTCTTGAGTATTAGTTTATTTCAAAAGGAGAGAACCTCAGAAATATTGTTATGCCCACTAAATTTAACTTTTAACAACATTCAACATGGAAAAGCTTTTTTGATGCTGTCGAGAGCAATAAGAGCACATTGCAGTGTTCAGAGAGCACAATTTCCCTCACAAATGATACAGAGGCATTGCAGGATTATTTTAGCTTCCACATGACTGTGAGCTGAAATGAAAAGTGTTGACAAGTGATCTTCCTGGGAAAGGAAATGGGAGGATATGCTTGTTCCTCTTGCAAGATAACGTCTCTCTCTCTGCCCCCCACTCCATTTCTGATGGATATGCAATTGATGGGTATATGTTGACTGAGTTGAAGTAGAAAAAAGGCATTGAAACAATTGAAAGTTGACATTTTTACGAATTAGGCTACAGGAGGAGAAGGCTGAAACATTACAGCAGGCACAGTAATAGAGAAACAGCATTGGAACCCCTTCTGCAAGTCCGTTTGACTCCCAGAATGGTTCAAAAACCAAAGCGCGGCTTCTGATTGGCTGCAGGAGCTTCCTGCACTTAATCGGAAGCTGCGTCGGATGTTCAGCTTCCAAAAAAAGTTCGCAAACTGGAACACTTCCGGGTTTGCGGCGTTCGGGAGCTAAAATGTACTGTGTTTATTTAGCTTCATCCTTACTGAAAGAAAACCCAAGGTGGTCTACATTACAGCAGAATATAAGAATTAAAACACAATATAAAATTGCTGTTAGAAAGAAGGAGCTGAACAACCTTATTCTGCCAAGCTTTCATTCAGAATCTAAAACGCAATTTAGAGCTTGCCTCATACCTAACAGCTCTCCATTCTGGCTGGGCCTGACAGAAGCTGAGGCAACTAACTGTCCCCAATCGAAAACCACGGAATAATGTATGCCCATCAACCCTGCCTACCCGGAAGAGTTCCAGAGCAGCTTTGTATAGTCGCTGGAACAAGTAACAGGAGATGAGGTGTTCCATAAGAAATGCTGGGCTAGGCCACAGACGGCTTTGCAAGTAAAAACCAGCACCTTCAATTGAGTCCTGGAACAACTGACTGCCACTACAATGGTGGCTTCATAATCGGGCAGAAGGGGAGAAGCAAGCTTAGTGGCTGCAATGTGTGGAAGGAGGAAGATGCAAGAAGTTACTGTGGGGGTGGTTTGTGTGCAACCGGGCGGGGTGTTGCACAAATGGAGGTAGGAGGAGACATGGTCATAAGGGTGAAGGTGAAAACAGGTACAAAGCTGGGCTGCAGAGCAGAAAAGAGAAATCGCTTCAGAAAGTAGCTACATGGGATGAGATGGGGAAGCCAGCGGGTTAATGTAGGGGTAATGAAAGGGGTTATTAAGTGGTGCAAATACTAGTTTTTCATTGTAACTAACTTTGCTTGCTGTAATACGAATTTTCTTCTTTAGGAAATAAGTCTCGCTATGGGTAATGCTTTATGTGACATGACATTGTTTTTCGTTATAAGAAATATATTCTCTGTCTATATTTCTTATCCTTGCAATTGCTCTGTATGCTAACAGTCGTTCTTATAGTT
Source organism: Podarcis liolepis (assembly GCF_965112155.1). Taxonomy (NCBI): domain Eukaryota; kingdom Metazoa; phylum Chordata; class Lepidosauria; order Squamata; family Lacertidae; genus Podarcis; species Podarcis liolepis. Next base: position 35,311,209 of record NC_139556.1, on the reverse strand, counting down.
TCCCCCCTAAATTTCCTTGCCTACTAAATTCAGACAAACATTCAGCTCTCCCTTCTCCGTACCCTTTGAGATTCTGTAACCTGTGTGGTGTCATATTTTACCGCTCTTGATTAGAGATTTGCTGTGATCCTATTGAAAAGGAGGGTACTAAACAAACTCGAGTGCTAGTGAAAATACAGTTTAATCCTTTCAAACTGGTATATATACACGATGTGTTTCTGCAAGGGATCTTTGACCATCGATGGTGCATAAAAATCACGTTTGCTAATCGAACAACTAGCTTTTGATTACTGTTTGGTTTTTAAGGTGTACAAACCATGAAACTATGGTCTTTAATGTTGTCCAAGCTTCTAGAATATGTGGGGAGTAGACACCTTAACAGAAAATTCAGGTTTGAATAGAAAGAGGCAGAAGCTGAGTGGGCACTTAAAAAAACCCGGTGTGTGTCTGGTAGGGCAAAGAATTTTGGCAGGAAGAGAGCCAAACACTTAACAGCTTCTCCAGTTTCAGATAAGATTGTGCTATTCCTCTGCCCCCAGCCCTCAGCCCACATTTAAATGAACGCTTCTTCTGGACACTACTTTTTACTTGGGAGTAGTCCATGTACTTTACTGCTTCAAACAGTCCACCCCATCATTACAGTCCCTGGTAGGAATGGAAATAAGTTCTTGTGACTAATCTAGTCTTGAATCCAACTCTAGTCTTTATTCCACAATAAAATGTGTTTGCCTGTAAAGGTGCCACAAGACTCATTGTTGGTTTTTTGTTGCAAAAACATGGCTAGCCCTCTGGAAACTAGTCTCGTACAGTGAATTGTAACCTTGTGCAGTGGTCACAATCCTAAACACCACTTATCGGCGATCCTTCTGCTAGCTCAGTAAAATGGTTTTCAGGATAATTAGTAATATTTATAGGAGAGCCTGCACCCCATGTGGAGCAGGGGGCGGGGCAGGTGGAATTTTTGCTACATTTGGGGCGAGAGTGGAAAGTAATCTTGTTAAGCCACCATTGCTTATTAAAATACAGATGGACAATACAGGGTTTAGTCCATTCATCCTTAGCTGTTTGTTGGACAGCTTCTAGGGCAACTGTTTCCGCCAGCTCTTTAGTGCAGAGGTGGGAATTTTGAGTGCAGTTCTGGCATGGAGAGGCTTCCTGTTTTTCACATATATCAACATCAACAGCTGAATTGGTGTAGGTAGGGTTCAAGTATACACCATGATGTATATGCATGTATAAGAAAGCAAGATAGAGCTTTTTTCACAGTCAGGCTCTCTGGTTGGACAGGAGAGAGTGGGTGGTATTTAAGTTTAACTAAGAGCAAACCCATTGATATCATTGGACCTAACTTATTAACCAATGGACCTGTATTATTTTCAGTGGGTTTATTATGCGAGTTAATTTCCACGGGTTTATTATGTGAACTGCAGTGCACCACTGCAGCATTTCCTTCGCAGTCGTGGTGAATCAAAGAGGGTCTGTCATACATTGCAATACTGTGTATATCATGCTCTCCCAAGTGTTCTTTTGGGTCACAACTTACTTCACTTGATTGTGGCCAACCAAAGGGGATTGCTTTGAAGAAATACAGCAGAGCTTCAATATATGCAAATAGGGCTAAAGTTGTTCATTAAGTGGAGTTACTGAGTTGTCGGCTATCACATTTAGTGTTGGCATTTGCCTGTAGGCATTTTTGCGCAGTTAAAAAGTTGTTTCTTACTAGTCTTGAAAAGTGATGCTCTGATCGTACTGGTCAGGAATAATATCTGTTTCCATGTTTAGTGCCTGGCTGTCTGGATATGAAAACCCTGTAGTAGCACGTATTAATGCAAGAATACAAGATCTTACAGGACTGGATGTTTCCACAGCAGAGGAGCTCCAGGTGAGCTGAGGAGATATTGAAAAACCCAAATGCCACCCCCAAACCCCACGCTACTTCAGTATTAAGAATCTTGCTGGCATCAACTCATCTCGTACTGGTTTAAATAAAATATTTGAATATGTTGTTCGTGTTACCCTCCCCATTTCTTAAAAAAAGGAGAAGACTTCAAGAGCGTTGGTTCAAATTTTCTTCTTCACATTTGATTTTTGCTTGTTTTGCTGTTGTCTGCTGTGTTAGCAGATTATAAAGTGGCAAACATGTAACTGAACCCCAAAAGTCCACTTTCAGAGAAGCAAATTTAGAGGAGAAAAGCAATTCTGTCTGCATGTTTGCTTAGCCCTGGCTCCGTTTCGGAAGGGTGGGAGGGGGCAGTGTGGCTCATGCAACTCTGTTTCACTCTAAAGTCATGGCTTTTCATTGAAATAAAAAAAAATTGAGCTCTGTTACCTGTGTTTTTGTGCAGAATGCAGGTAGCCACAATATTTAAGTGTATGATGGAAAATTTAAAAATGCAAACTCCAGTTCAGAATTTTCTTGGGTGAGTTCAGTTGAGCAAAACAGGGAAAAGATTTTTTTAAAGGAGAAGAAAAATGTTATATTAGGGTGGGAGCTACATTGTTGACATACATTGTTTTAATAATTAGAAAATCATTTTTTAATGGAAAATGAAGTTGGTGAATCTTCAGTAAAGGCAAATGAAAGGGAAACCTCAGGCCGTTGCTTAATTTAGTTCCTTATTTGGGAGAGTAGACTCAGGTTGGTGGCACTACTAAAGAGGGCATAGTTCAGCCTTTATTGGTTTGTTAATTATTTCTATAGTGGAACCTCGGCTCCCGAATGCCTTGGGAGCCAGAACGTTCAGGCTCCCAAACGATCAAAAACTGGAAGTGGTTGTTCCGGTTTTTGAACGTTGTTTGGAAGCCAAACGTTTGACATGGCTTCTCATTGACTGCAGGAAGCTCCTGCAGCCAATCAGAAGCTGTGCCTTGGTTCCCGAACCATCAAACGGACTCCTGGAACAAATTAAGTTCGGGAACCAAGGTTCCACTGTACTTACAACCTGTCCATCACCAGATGGCAGGGTGGCAGTGAGGTTGGGACCATGTGATTGCAGTGGGTGGGACCTGCCAGTCAGGTGTTCCTGATGGTGCACCTTCATAGCGCCAGCCTTGCCACTGCCTTGCAAAATCGGTGCCAGTGCTGGGAGGGAAGCTGTGCCCCACCACACACATTGCTCCTGGGCCTGATTTTATGACACTCCTTGTTAGCAAAGCATCAATGTACGTATGAAGCAGATACTTCATCTCTCACCCTGGGTAGTTCATTGGTTGTTTGTTGTTCTTCTGCTCTAGGTCGCCAACTACGGCGTAGGAGGCCAGTACGAGCCTCATTTTGATTTTGGAAGGGTAAGTCTTTCTCTGTCCTGCCTTTGTGCTTTACACGCACTGTGTTTCTTTCTTCCAGGTAGCAAATTATGGAGTGGGAGGACAATATGAGCCCCACTATGACTTTGCTCGGGCAAGTAAAGAGATGGGTGAAAAATGAAATAGCCTGAAGCCTAGGCCTTTCGACCTGTGGCACAAATGTTTAATTGAGTGTTTGTGTTACATTCAAGTCTTCTAATCCGTGTGAAATGATTAAAGTCCTCTAAACCACCATTTGAACAACAGAGAATAACAAATATTACCAAAATGTTAAAGTGAAATGTTGTTAAGTGAATGAAAGGATTAAAGGGGGAAACTGCAGGAAATGGTGGCTGGTACATTTAAGGTGATGGTATTAAAAAAACCCCAGAGCTCTTATGTCATAGTGATATATGTGCAACCAACCATAGGGTGAAGGGCTTTTTTAAAAAAATCCAAATGGGTTTAGGCAGGCTTGGATATTTATGTGTTTCAGATCACTGAAACTGTTAACAGGTTTATACACCTGTTTTAAGTTGTTGCACAAATTAGAGGAACCAAGTGATCTTGATGGGATAACATCTCTGTTTCTCTTAATGTTAGCTTATATTTACTTCTGGGTGGGCTGCCAGATTTTAAATTTTTTTTAATACTATCTTTTATTTTATATTGGGACAAGGCTGCAAGAAATAGGACAAATGATCTCAAATGGTGGTTTACAGGGCATTTATGTGTTAAATAACACCGTCAATTAACATTTTTGTTTGAGCCCACCATACATTTATAAAAATTATTGCCTTAATATAAATCTTCCCTCCCCCTTAAAAAATTTCCCTCCCCCCTTAAAAAATTATATACAGTAAGTCTATATTGGCTTATATGATGCATGTTGTTAATCGTTTTTTCCTCCCATGCATGCGTTTAGAAAAAACCCCTGCTTTTGAAAGAATATCTTTGCTGTGCAATCCTGTTCAGTAAATCTCACTTTACTAAATGGAGCTTCCTCCCAGATACATATGTCTAATAATGCACCCTTCCAGCATATTTGCAGAAGTAAAACCCATTGACGTAAAGTAAGTGTGTATAAGAGTGCCGCCTTAATATACTAAAATAGCATCCAATAATATAATGTGTGGGAAACACTGGATTCTTCCCAAGCATGTACATGTGAAAGCAATTAGGGTTGAGCAGTGGGGGAAAAAATCCCTTCTAATTCTAGGGGTGAAAAGCACATTGTTTGCTTTGACATAAATCATTTAAATTGCCAAGTGTATTTTAAACTTCTGGTTGCCTTGAGCTGCAGTTGGTGGTCAGCATACAATTTCTTGTTGCCTGGTTGTTCTATGTGATTTTTAGACCAATTCCTCTAATCTGCAGATGTAGGAGAGAGCAATGGAAACTTGTTCAGCCTAAAAAGATTAAGTACCTTCAAAAGTCATGTTACTTTTCTAGATTGTGATGGCTATCTTCATGGGATTTCTGAGAGGTCCCCAAAGACCATGTTCCCCAGAACTTCATGTATTTATTTTTAAAAAGCATACTTACTCTGTATATGCGTGCAACTGCAGGTGGAAGACATCTTACACCAGGCATAGGCGACCTTCGGCCCTCCAGATGTTTTGGACTACAATTCCCATCATCCCTGACCACTGGTCCTGTTAGCTAGGGATCATGGGAATTGTAGGCCAAAACTTCTGGAGGGCCAAATGTTGCCCATGCCTGTCTTACACTATTTACTATATTGCCCACTATACATTGGACCCAGGAGGCAATTTCTCACCTTACAGGAAAGATGTCTCTTCCCAGCAGAGAAGGTTCTTAGCAATGTAAGCACTTCAGTGACTCATAAAGTCACCCTTTTTCCTTTAGCATCCAAAAAGATCAGAAAGAAGACCCTGGACAGGCAGTGAACTGTAAGGGAGACGCAGAGATCTAAATAGAGACCATTATTTGTGGCACGATATGCCTTTTGCTTGTATTTATTTTTGATTCAGATTTGTCATGGCCAATGGCTACCACATTAAAGTTATTTGGATTGTATTGGATTTACACTGCTTTTCATCCGAAAAGGCTCACAGAGCAGCTTACAGATCAATTTTTTAAAAAAGATAGCCCTTGCCCTCAGGCTTACAACCAAAAAGTCTTGACACACAACGAAAAACGAATGGGGAGGGAGGAGGAAACATGTAAGCTTAGGCATCCGTCCTTAAAGTTACAGTTCTTATATTGATCAGCTGAGATCAGAACTGTTCAGATAGCCTGATAGAAGGGCTGCTTTCTAGGTGACAGTTGAGGGAGAGCAGCTGAACTCATAGCAGAACAAATGGAATAGCTCTGCTTCCCTTCTCTCCCTTTGCTCTGCAACCTAATGAAATTATACAACTGTCAGTGATATCTTAAGCATCAGCAATACATCAACAATAACTTACAGTGTCCAAATCTCATTCCTGTTGGCTCATTCCATTCTCTTTCTCTGTTATCCATCACTGGAAGGAGTTAAGAGTTCTCAGTCGCAGCATCAGAGAGATGCCATGTTAGGATAACCTAGTAAGTAAAGTCTAACCAGGTCCCAGGACACCAGAAGCATACCTTATTCTTTAAGAACTTTGTCTGCTGATAGTGTAAAACTCAAATGCTGAAATGACAGCTTATTTGAATGGATACCTTTAACTTCTGAGTGAAATGCTTGATAATTTTTCAGGTAACTAGTACTAATTTTCCCTTACTTACATCATGCATTCTAAAAATTAATATTTGTAAATGTCTACCCTAGCGCTAACACTGTGTGCCGTTGTTGGGTTTCGCTTGTACAGTAAGACCTTGTACTGCATGTTTTTCTACACAGAAAGATGAGCCGGATGCCTTTAAAGAATTGGGTACAGGCAACCGAATCGCAACATGGTTATTCTATGTAAGTAAGATACTTCGGAGGCAAGATTCAGCCATGTCACCAAAAGAGCTTCTCTCACAGTGAAAATTATGAGGAAATGTGTGGTTCTTTTCATAATTCTCCTGTTTGTGTTATGGCAGCATAGCCAGTAGCTGTGCATCAATGCTCACCTGATTGCATGTTTCCCATGTTGATGCTGCTTCCTAGGAGGTGAGGAAGGAGGGAGGAGAGTGACAGTGAGGTCACCATGGCACATTTTCCTTGCACCAACCTCACCTTTATCTCCCGGTATGCAGCAGTAATGTGGGCCACGGGAGGTCAGGCGAGCATCACTGGATTGCCTGCTGCCAGGGACCATAGTTCTTCAATTGTTTTGTTTTTAAAATAGAAAACTACAGTGTCCTACATCTTGAGAATTGAAAGAAAGGGTCACAAACCTAAATGAATGAATGTCTGTGTCTAGCTAGGTACCTTTGTCACAAATGTCCTCTGTCTCTTAAGGCTTTTAATGCAATCTGTACCTGCCCAGGTATCATTCCAGCATCCGCAGCGTATTCCCCGTAGATGATGGGGTTTCCTTTCATGTACAGGTTGGTGCTTCCTGTACTAGAATGTAGTACTGTGTGCTTCTAGTGGAGTACTTTAGATATCCGTGTGGTACAGACATACCCCTTTTTAAAAAAAAAAAATCAATCTGCCTTATTGTTCAAAACGTCAATGGCAAAAAAAAAAACCCTACAAAGTGCTGCAGTATCCTTGAGATCAGATCAGTAGTGAAATCTGTGGGATTACTTGTTGGAGTAGCTAGCTTAATGGTTCACACAATTTCTTTTGTCAGATGAGTGATGTGGCAGCAGGAGGAGCGACGGTATTTCCTGAAGTAGGAGCTAGCGTTTGGCCTAGAAAGGTAGGTGAAATACCTGTATATCATAGCTGACAGTCTCCATGCTCTTCCTTCCACTTAAAAGCCATCTATACTGCATCATATAATAAAGCTGTGTGAAATGTTCTGAATGAGAAGATTGGTACATACGCATATCCTGGCTTAGAGGTAAAGTGTGCATTAGGCTCCCAGTACATTTCCGAGCACAATTCAAAGTGTTGGTGCTGACCTTTAAAGCCCTAAACGGCCTCGGTCCAGTATACCTGAAGGAGCATCTCCACCCCCATCGTTCTGCTCGGACACTGAGGTCCAGTGCCAAGGGCCTTCTGGTATTTCCCTCAATGCGAGAAGCCAAGTTACAGGGAACCAGGTGGAGGGCCTTCTCGGTAGTGGCACCCACACTGTGGAACTCCCTCCCACCAGATGTCAAAAAGAAGAACAACCACCAGACTTTTAGAAGACATCTTAAAGCAGCCCTGTTTATGATTATGATTACTAGAAAAATTTCCCAATGCAAACTGATTAATTCAAAATGTTACGGAAATTCGCATCGCTGCCAGGGGCTCAATAGGTGATGTGTGAGCATAGCGCTGAGGAGCACTTAGAAATCGCAGGGGGGAGTAATGAACAGTACATTTCCCACACTTTTGCTGTTGCTTGTGGTTTCCCCTGTTTTTAGCCTGCCTTAGCTTTTCACTTTCCAGAAGTTAAACTGAAGGCAGTTTAATGAGTCAACTTGACTTTATATCTTCCCAGGGGACAGCTGTATTTTGGTACAATCTTTTTCCAAGTGGTGAAGGGGACTACAGCACAAGGCATGCTGCCTGTCCAGTATTAGTCGGAAACAAATGGGGTAAGTATGAAACCAGAGAATTTGCACAGACATCATAGCTGCCGCATTTTGAACCATTTGCACATAGCCAAAAGATAAGAACAACAAAAATATCATTCTTAAATGAAATGTGAGAGCGATGGGTAGGAGATAAAACCTAAGCAAGTCCAGTTTGCCAGCTACTGTATAATTCATTGTAGGTAGGTGGGGGTTTTCCACAGCAAGTTCAGTATTGATCTTTTCAGATCAATATTACCAGGTGTTCAATCACCTCACAGGGTTGTTAGTAAATAATAATCTCATTGTTCAACAATAAATAGGAAGTGATTTGTCCTGCCATGTTTTTAGTTAGACTTTGGGAAGTTGCCATTCTGTAACCAGAGCAGTCTTTTACAGACTAATATGTATTCACTGAGTTTAGCCAGGTGTGAGTAACCGTATGTAAATGTGCCTCTTCTCTCTTCCTTTTCCTGTAGTATCCAATAAGTGGATCCATGAACGTGGGCAAGAATTTCGAAGACCGTGTAGTTTATCAGAGTCGGACTGATCCAAACCTCTCCCTTTTCTCTTCCTTTTTGTGCAGATTGCAACTTCCTCCCACGTTTTCCTTGATTAACACTGATAGTTTTACACTAACACTCCCCTACAACTTTTGTCTCCAGTGCCAACCAGTTCTTCATCTCTGGACCTTCTTTTACATAAGGACAAATGTCTTTGCTAATATACTGTTTTAAATTTTTTATAGAGAGAGTGTAATTGATTTTGAATGTTTTGAGTTTCCATGGCCAAAATAACTTCTGCCAGAGACACTATAAACTACATTCTGCTGAGGGTAGAATGGATATGGACAGTCTGTCCTCAGACAATGACTTTGTTTGCTTGGAGGGTAAGATGCTATACATGTCTTCCACTTCTGTTCCTTGTTTTTAAGAATGCCTGACCATGGCTATAGAACTGTAGACAAGGGCTGTGAGCTGCATCCCATTGACATCCGTAGCAAAACTCCCCCACCGAATGCAAAAGATCAAGGGCTGTGTCCATGAGCCTTAACTTTCTGGGTGACTTTTCCAGCGTTGTGAAAGTTCAAACACAGAAAGTCTTCCTTTTTTATATTTAAAAAAATGCCTCTTGGATGAACCTGGCCGGTGATCCTAAAACAAATGAGCCAGCAGTTATGCACATAACTATATAGTTGCTCAAGCAGTTCTGTACTTTTTGCAACTTTCCAAGAACAGTTTTGTGGGAGGGGCAGGACTTGCTTTCCAAGTATGAATCTTTTTCTGAACCATATCACGATTCAGCTTCTTCCTTTTAAAAATCGATTGCTGCTTTTATCATTTTGTAACTAGTGAAAAAACACTATGGATCCATAGGGACAAGAACATTGTGGGCTTAAAACACAGCATTGTGCCTTAGTCTCGGAGTTTGATTTGTATAAAAACAATTTGTATGATGAGAAGACGCACACTTCCATTCCCAAAATGCCAAACTTTCCCCCCAGCCGAGGTGTTTTGTGACAAAGATGATATATTTATAATACTAAATCCTTTTGAACGCTTTTTGTTTTGTGTACTTTGATATGTTGTGGACCCTGAATGTGTTCTGTTTCAGTTTACTCGCCTTTTACCTAAACTAGGGCTGCGTTTACACAGGATGTTAATTTGAACTCTGCATCATACACAGTTCGGAAGAGGTTAGTCATAGCCGTCTTCCTTATTCTTCTGAGTAAGGGTTTTCATTATTATAGACAAGTCTCTGATCAGAGCCTTTTAGCATGCCTGGTGTATCTTTGATGCTTGCTGTCAAATACAGCCAAAGTTGTGCTTGAGCAAAGATGGATGATTTGGAATCCACTGTGTACACATTTACTCCTGGCAATAGTTGGATCAGTATTTTGGGACAGAAATGGCTGGTTCCTGTACAGAATCTCTTCTGACAAGGTAGGTAAGATGCAACTGAACCTACTAATCGAAAGACCTTGCTTCAGCTTAAAATTCCTGTGGTACCAGTAAATGACATCTTGACTCTGTGGTGTCATAAACAGACGCTGGCTTTCCAAAATTGCTGCAAGCTGTGGAGAGACAGAGTATATAAATGGTATGCTAAATCTGAAGCAAAGAGAACCATTTAGTCCCGTACTTTCACACTTTAATATTGGCCAGGTTTTGTAGTGAAGACAGACGTACAGTGGTACTTCGGTTTTTGAACCTCTCTGTTGACAAACGTTTCGGAACTCGAACGCCATAAACCCAGAAGTAAATGCTTTGGTTTTCAAACACGCCTCAGAAGTCGAACATGCCACACAGCTTCTCTACTGAGTTTTCCGTATTGAGTTTTTGAACATTTTGGAACTTGAACGGTCTTCCAGAACGGATTACGTTTGAAAACCACTGTAATACAAAGAGAGAGCTCAAAGCTTGTACCTCAGTGATGGAGCAAGTCCTACGAGCTTTACTGTCAAAATAACTGATGTTCATAATAGTGTATCAAATGTTAGAAAAACTCTTTCCCTTACAATAAAAAAGCAAAAGCAAATCTTGTTCTAGGAATTAGAGGAGGGGATGCTTTAGTGACAGGGTGCAGGGGCAAAGGAAAGACAACTAGCACAATGTACAGCTCACTTCTGCGACAAACATGCAAAAGTAGTTTTATTAAGAACTCAGCCCTGGAGAGCAGTAGGTATGTTACTCTGACTGCAGTGCAGCTATTTCTAAAATGGCCCCACTGCCTTAAAATGTTAGCGCCTGTCTTCACAATTTTTGGTGGAAGATTTTGAGTGCACAGGGGGTTGGGGGTTTGTCTGATTTTAAACAAAAGTTAATTTTGCACCATAGCTCCTTGGTGCATTTTGTTTCATTGGGAAAGTATGCCTCTTCCATTCCAAGTTCCTCATTGTGCCTTATTTGTGCCTTTCTGTGGTGCATAAGCACAAAGATCATTACAGGAATAATAAGGAACTTGAGTTAAAATGGGAGTCTACTTGAAACATAGTACAGTGGTACCTCGGGTTACAGACGCTTCAGGTTACAGATGCTTCAGGTTACAGATTCTGCTAACCCAGAAATAGTACCTCAGGTTAAGAACTTTGCCTCAGGATGAGAACAGAAATTGTGTGGTGGCAGCGGAAGGACCCATTAGCTAAAGTGGTACCTCAGGTTAAGAACAGTTTCAGGTTAAGAACAGACCTCCAGAACGAATTAAGTTCTTAACCTGAGGTACCACTGTACCATGCCACCTATTCAGAAATAGGTTTGCCTGTGGATAGGCTCTGCAGCTTGCAGTTAAAAACAACAAGCCTTTGGAGTGAAGCTGTAACTGCAGACACAATCCAGAATGAAGAGAGCTCCAGTGTTGAAAACATGAAGCTGCTATGTACTAAGTCAGAAAATATTGCTATTTGGGAACCTTGAATTGGAGATTACACACATTGCCTGGGTGAACTGTAATAATCTAAAGACTGAATCCACAAATATGAGAATAACTTTAATTAGTTCATTTAAACTGTCATAGCAAAGGCCAGTCCTTGTGATTATGTAAAGGCTGTAGTTCCATGCCCATTTACTTTATGGTAACTCCTGTTGAACTCTTGCCACTCGATTTGGATGTAACTCTAACTATAGTACAGTGTTAATGTACACGAACCTCAGTTTCGAAAACTTCCTCCCCACCACCAAGACCACAGCACAGCCATAAGGAGGAGATGGCACACTTTCATGTTTGTTTTTATTTCTGTTTACAACCAACTGCAGTTTACCATTTACACCCAAACCCAGACAAACTGTAGTTAGTCTCAACTACGGTTTAGTGAGCGTGCCAACCTTGTAAACCATGGTTTGAAGTTGGCTTTTTCCTTTAACCACAGTTAAGAGTAACCACAGTTTGTCCGAGTCTATATGTTACGGTAAACTGCAGCTAATTGGAATGATTAGCAAAACACCCCAAATTCCTTGTTGTAGCTGTCTCAGGGTGCCTCAGGTTACTTTAAAAGAATCAATTGATTTAATTTAAGCACATCTGTAAGCAGCATGCGACAGTGACAATTTTAAGGTAAAGCAGTAAACATTGCAATGTACTTCAAACTGAAGCACTTATTTTGCTCTCATTGCTTTTAGTGCCTATTACTTCCAAGTGTAAAATACATCAGCTTAATTATATTGTGGAGTGCACTGCCAAAAGGGCATGCATAAATTGAGAAGTATTGCAGAAGGGATGATTGTGACAATGAGCCTCTTGGAAGATGCTATAGACATGAATTCACGTTCGATCAGGATACTTTTATCCTTGAGGAAAATGTTGATGGGCTGATGGTGCCAACTTCATTAATCCTTTAAGGTATTTAAAATGTTCTATATTAGAGCTGCTCTGATACAGAAGTTCAACCATTTCTTCCTCTTGGCAAGTTAAAATTCAACAGCAGTTCTTATCCTTGGCTTTTCTCTCCATGGTAGAGAAACAGTAGCACTGCCAATCAGTTGGCACTCCATTCCTAAATGCTCTGCCAAATGAGTCAGGATACACTTGGACTTCCATTGAAAAGGGGTCTTCAGTGATTTACCTTCATTTGGCACATTTTCCAACAGTGAAGTTGGAAAACCACTACTTTTGGGGAGTTTTGGATTTCAAAACTTACTGGGGTGGGGGAAATGTGGAACACCCGATTTCACCAAAGGGTGTTCTGTCTCTCATTACTTTTATATGACTGTTTAAAGGCCGCCAATCAAAGCTGAACCCTCTTAGCCTGGGGGAGAAATTAACATTGGTCCCATATGTTTGTTCAAAACAGGATAGGTGTTTGAACGCTATATTCAAACACTCTCCACTTTCTTGGCACAGTGAACATAGCCCTTAGAATACAGAACACTCTTCTTTGTGTGCAAAAGTAATGCACTTTCCCTAAAAAAACCAACCCATGAATTGTAAACGGTCATGGGGAACACAAAGGAACACACTGGGTTTAGGAGCACTGCTCCTGTCAAGTTTAAACTACCGTATTTTTCGCCCTATAGGACGCACTTTTTCCCCTCCAAAAATGAAGGGGAAATCTGGGTGCGTCCTATGGGGCGAATGCAGGCTTTCGCTGAAGCCTGGAGAGCGAGAGGGGTCGGTGCGCACCGACACCTCTAGCTCTCCAGGCTTCAGGAAGACATCCGCAGCGTGGGGAACCTTGCAGGAATTCCCCGCAAGGCTCCCCACGCTGCGGATAGCAGCCTGCTGCCCAGCGCAAGGGGCGCCCTGAAGCAGAGCGCCCCCCGCGCCAGGCAGACATCCGCAGTGTGGGGAGCATTGCAGGAGTTCCCCGCAGGGCTCCCCACGCTGCGGATAGCAGCCTGCCGCCCCGCAGGGGGGGCGCCCCTCGCGCGGGGCAGACATCGGCCAGCCCCACAAGCTCGGGGGACAGCAGGGAGGCGCAGCGCCGCCATCCCGCTGTTCCTCGACCTGGTTCTGTTTCCCCGACCTGCTTTTGGGGGGGGAAATAAAGGGAATTTTTTCCCCCTTTATTTCCCCCCCCCCAAAAAAAACTAGGTGCGTCCTATGGGACGGAGCGTCCTATGGGACGAAAAATACGGTACATAGTAGTACTCCGTTCCCCAAACAAGTAAGAATCCATTTCTTTATTTTCATTTAAAAGAAGCAAGAGTTACTGCACAGTGTGATTGACTATGAACTGCAGAGAAATCTCGAGAGCTAAGCAGTGGGGCATCTTGATAGTGGATGGAAGCTTAAAATCTTGGTTTGGATTTTGCTAAAGCAAAACGAACCATATAAGATGGAGAACATGCCAAAACAATAGAGATCTCTTGTTGATTAACTAGAGGTGTGATACATAAGGAAATCCATTTGTGTTAAAAGTGTTTTTTCTGGAGTTTGTACTTAAAGTAACGTTAGTTTTTTAAAAATTATATAAGGCTGTATTTCTATGCCACACACTTAACATGCATCACGGAAACATCTAAAGATTTTTGGGTGTTTGGATAAGAAACGTTGCTTCATCCATGCGGGTCGTTTTTGCAATCTACCCTAATATTTTGGATTTCTAGGCGGTCGCGTAAGATTTTAGGAGGCTAGACACTTAGGAGGTTTGCGTTTTGGTTCTTACTGGTTTATCAGCTCACTTCTTACAAAGTGAATCACCACGATGTTTGAATAAGTGAAATGTAAGAGAGTACTTCTTTTTCTGGAAAAAGTTTGCTTTTATGCCTCCCCTTTCCTAAGAGGGGGGAAACACTTCACTTTTGCAAATGGGTAGGATCATTCCTCATGGTGGAAGAAGAAAAAGTACTAAACCTACTTTTCACTTCCATGACTAGACTGAGCTTAACTCTTATGTGAATGCACTTCTGTGTGGAGTATGAATGACAACTGTTTTGGCTTACAACGATGATATTTTGAGAAACTGCCTTACTGTATTATTATTTTTGTGTGTGTGTGTGTGTGTGTGTGTGTGGAAAATACCAGGCTCTAAATAAAAAGCTCTGCCATTAATAGGGACAATCAATCCTTCACATTGAAGTGTGGTGTGACTTTGCTTTCCACTGCATTTCATCCACAGAATCCAGTTCTTTAGTGTCTCATGACTTAAATTATGGACAATGCCAGATAGTTAAATAGTTTTGGCTACTTCCCACAGGTTCAGAGCAATGAACCTGATACAGCCTGCAGGAAAGAGGGGCTCTGTTTAATTCACAGGATTTTTCAGTGAAATGGACCCGACATGGAATCTTTGAGTAAGATAGTTTTAACATGTTGCACAAGCTTGTTGCCCTGTGATTTTGGAGTGGCTCGAAAGCAAATGGAGAGCTGCTTTTGCTGTTGAGACAAATGAAGCGTTCTGGTTGGTTAGATAAGAGCTACGTCTGAGCAAAAATGGCTTGTTGCCATTGAACGGGAAGTTGCTTCACTACTTCATTTCAAACTGAACTGGGAAGGAAGCTGAAAATTTAAAAATGGGCTGCCATTAACTTTTCTGTGGCCTGAAGGAAGACTTAAGCAGAAGATGAAGCATCAGACCTGTTTCTAAGCTGGCCAGCTCAGTAGTTAGCATGCCCAGAGATTTAAACTCCTGAGCACCCACCTGCAGGTTGCAATGGGTACAAGCAAATTTAGTTCAATGTTAGAAACTAGATCTGTGACATCAACTCCTGCAAAAAAAAAAAAAAAAAAGGTGCCAAGAGCGCCCTAAATATACAGCTAACTTTGGTCTGGCTTAGTTCGTTTTGATCTTTTACAACTAACCCTATCCTGTTTTTCATGGCACATAGGGATGCTGCTGCAAGCCTGTGGTTAAAATTGCTTCTATAAATACGTCCCTATAACCTAGATTCTGAACACATATACAATGAATATAGGCGTCAATCCTTCCATGCTGCAATGTTGTTGTGAGAGTAGAGGCAGCTGCATTAAGGAAAAGCATAAGATGGGAGTCAGCTGAATCCCCTGGAAGTTTTTACTTCTCACTCGAAAACCTATTTTAAGTGTTGGCTGGTACTTAAAAAGTTCTTCAGTCAAGTGGCATGAAGCTGTGGTGAAGTGGTTTGTCTGGATTCTCAATAAAAGTGAAGACTTTCCTGTATGTTCTGTTACCCAGTTTTTGGAACTGCCACGTTCAAAGAGAGATGTTTATGTAAGTGTAGCTTCTGGGCAGAGGGCAGTTAGGTCCTGACCCTATGAACTCAAGTTACAAGTTGCATCTTATATAGGCCTTTTATCAATCAATCAGATTTCAATATCAAAAACTTCCTAAAATTCAGTTTAATTAAAGCAACATCATGGAAGAAAAGTTACCATTCCTTCCACCTTCAGCTACTTGCATTCTCCAGAAAGCTCTGGAAAGTTGGGGAAGCCCTCTGGGTTGTGGTTGTGAGACAATGCTGGGGTAAGAGGTGGTAAACTTTCCTTCTGTTAACTTCTATAATTTATATTTGGATCCAAACCTTATTTGGGATGATTCCTCCCACCCCTTCACCCATCTTACATTGTTCAGGAAGGCCTCCCAGATCATCCACATAAGCTTTTTATTGGGGGGGGGGTAGATGTCTAGTGATCTGCTGGAGGCAGAAGGGACACACAACTCTTATTCTGTGAATTTAATTTTTTTTTTTTGCAAGTTATCTTCAGAGCCAAGCTTGAGCTCCGGTGGCCATCTGCTCAAAAGTCATCTAGAGATCTCAAACAGTTCGTTTGCAAATGTTATCGCCGTGAAGCCCAAATTTCTGTAGCAACCGCTTCTTTAGGCTATATGGTATCAATAACAGTTATCTGGTTTTGCAAATCTATAAGTCCTCAGGCACTTTCCTCCCCCTCTGCTTTCATATGATGTATTCAGCAGTGAGATCGTTCCTTGTGCTGCTGCGCACCTAAAGAGCTTTTGTATCAACATGTTTAGAAATGACAGAGCCTGACTAATTCAAGGACGCATGAAAGAGATTCTCCATGCAATTGTGGGTGCATGGCCAGCTGAGGGAGCTGGTGGACTGAGATTTTCATGTCTGCCAGTCTCTTCGCTCACTCTCTCTATATTTATCAGCAATGGAGCTGCAAATTACAAGCCTTTGAATTCCTCCAAAGGAACTATATCAGTCATCTTGGTTCTAGAGCAAGCTGAATATCTGTGCCTTTTGCCTATCCTAGAGCATATCAGCAAAACTTACCTTCTAGCAGAAGCTGGTGCCTTAGGCCAAATGGGGCACTTGCCCCACCCTAACCCTCCCCAAGCTATACTGCAATCCCTTCTCGGTTCCTTACATTCATATTCAATACATTACTTAACATTTAGAGACACACTGACTTGTTTCTGTCCATCTCTTCTATTGGCCAATCATCTCTGGGCAGCACAACCAATCACAATCATCCCTATGCTGTCGCCCCTGTCCCCAGGGGATTTTAAATAATAACAGGGGACCCCTTTGGGCCTCCATTTTGATTATGTCCCCCACTTTCCCCAGGGGATTGATCAGGAGTCCCTCGGAAATGCCGTTGAAAGTTCCAGATAATTATGGCAGCACTTAGGAAGAGATTCTGCAACCGATCGGATGCAAGCATTTCAGTCTGAGCCAATCTGAAGTATGCATTTGCAATCTGTTCTTGCTTCCCCCCAACCCCACAGTTTACGTTTCCATCTTCTCACTTTTGTGAGCAGCAGGCTAAAGCACCTTGAAGCACTATCCTCTCTGAAGCCAGCCTGCCAGCCATTGAAAACCATAGCAATACAGTGGTACCTCGGGTTAAGAACTTAATTCGTTCTGGAGGTCCGTTCTTAACCTGAAACTGTTCTTAACCTGAGGTACCACTTTAGCTAATGGGGCCTCCCGCTGCCGCCGTGCGATTTCTGTTCTCATCCTGAAGCAAAGTTCTTAACCCGAGGTATTAGCGGAGTCTGTAACCTGAAGCGTCTGTAACCCGAGGTACCACTGTATGTCTTTGTGAGTTCAGTTTGTTGTTCAAATGGGCAGTGAGGGGCAGGTATGTTGCTGGCCTGGAGGGGATGAGAGAGAAGGAAAAAGCTGTGGTGGGGTATTTTGTGTCTTTGCTGACATTGAAGGGGGGGGGGAGAGGAGAAAAGCAGAGCTGTCCAGGAAGGGTGACCAATAAGCCCTTGGCACTGGGTCAGGGAGTTACGCAAAAGTGAGCACTTTGCCAATCTGATACCAGATTTGATAAAATGTCAAGGGTGTGTGTGTGATAAAACAGCCTGATCCTATGCATATGCTATATTCCCATACATATTTAGCTAAGAGAAAATCTCATTGAAATCTCTGGGTAAAGATTATTTTGATCAGGCTGTGCTGCTGAAACTCCAAAACACACACAAACCTGGAAAGGAATTCCTTTGAAATCAGTTGATTTGCCCCCACTTAAACATAGATTTGAACTGAAAGTATCCGGATTAGGCTGCGACAATCTAAAGCAAGTAGTAAATACACCATGGTGTATTTAGTTAGTGGCCATAGGGGCAGGTGGTAATGAGCTGCCTGTCTTTGGTCTACGACAACCATCTTGCATCATTTAAGCGTTATCACAACAGCCACGAGCTCCCACAACAGCCAGTCTGTTTTTTAAAAGCGCAGGCTGCACTGTGGCATTCCCTGTGAGACCACAATAGCCACAGCTGACATCTGCAGAGAAAAGCAGAGGAGCTCGCAGAGCTGGCAGGGAATTTCCCAAGCTTCGGTTCACGTTCTGTTGACATTTGTCTGTCCTGAGAGAGAATGAAGTGCGCCTCATGTTGAACTTCTGGAGAATCACAGCACCTGCTATGGCTGCAGAGACCAGGAACACAGAACTTCTGCCTCCTGTATCATTTCTGCTGCATTAACAACACCAAAGTGACTTCTTCAGGGCAGTTTATGTGGAACTCGTGGGCTGCCCAGGTGACACAACGCTCCTCTGAGCCTTGCTGATGTAATCCAAAGGAAAGCAGAATATGTTTGGCACTTACTTGGCTGAAGGAGATGTTGGAAGTAGTCAAAAAAGGCACCATCCTACCTTCTTAGGGAGTCCACTCTGGATTTGTGTAGGGTTGACTCCTTAGCCTTTTCTTCTCCCAAAGATGTCCCACAAGGCAGCAGATCCAGATTTTTCCCTCAGGGATTACTCCCCAAACCTTTCTCACAAATGAGTACTGTTAAGTTGTGGGTGAACATATCAGACGACACAGCGATTCTTCAAACAGCTCTTGTTTATTCAGAGGCCAGAACAGAACTGAACTGAAGGGCTCAGTCAGCCTGCTTATATAGAGCTCCAGTACAATGTTACTGTAGCAACTTTCTAAAACTATCCAATCACTGAACGTCACTTTCGATCATTTATTTGCATAACTACCTACAGTATCCCCCTGCTGGCCCAGGGTGAGAACTTCAGTACATAACAAGTACAGCCACAAGAAGGCAGAAGTTTAGGATCGGGTCCATGCAGAGGTGTTAATTCAGGGACAAGGCTATCCAGCCACTGATAACACACTCAACAGGTCTGCATTTGGCACTGCGATGCACAAAATTGAGATGTGAAGCTTTCATGAGCCAGACTTGTTCCAGTTTTGATGAATCTGTATTCTGGATATGGAAAGCTGACAGGTTGTTGCTGTTGTTTCTGCCTGCACCCCCTTCTCAGAGGATGCCTCACAGCATTGAATGTTTATCTCTCCGGCACTCATGGTTCATCCCAATGTAAGGAGGAAAGCTTTTAATCAGAAGCAATCATTATGGTACAGCACACTCTTTATTAAAAGCCATACTGGATTAACTTGTTAAACACGACTGCGCAAATCATTTTATTAGTTGCGTTCGTAGCTGGAACTGAACTGCTAGATGTGATATCTGAATATTTCTTTAATTGAATTTGGGCCCACAAGTGTTAACTATATAAACATTACAGACGTGGCAATACAGCTGGAACTTTTTGAACCAGTTTATCATCATTTCGCTTCCCGCTGTTATTTTTTAAAAGATGGTTTAAAGGAGCAAAAGTTGTGAACAAAATAATATTGCTCAGGTCATCATTTGATAATGAGGATTGGCCAATTGACCCACCCGTTTCTCTGAACCTGCGTTTTTTTCCTGCTGCCAAATGAAACCAGTTGCCTGTGAAACTACAAAGCTGAAGCTTATCCGCATGTCTTATTCCTGGCTCCCACTTACTCTGCAAAGACTGCAAAGGCAAATTTGTCTTCTAGGAATCCAATTGGGATAATTCATTTTGTCCTAGATTTGGTGGTGTTCAACTAAGCTTTACTCAGAGAATACCTGCCGTAATCAATGGAACTGACCTAGCCATGTTTGTTCATTTCAGTGGGTATACTCTGAGTAATGCGTAGTTGGCTACCACTCCATCTCATTTCTTCTCTAAGTTAGAAACACACTTCTCTTTTAGAGTAATCATACAGATGTGGTGTTTTTAAATCCATACAGTGGATGCATCTTAGAGCAGGATACCCACACTCATGTAGTGCTGAAGATATGACTGAGGTGCAGCTGTTTATAGGACGGCAGGAAGTTGCCTTCCACAAAGTCAAGTCATTGGTCCATTTAGCTTGGTGCTGTCAATGCAGGAAGCCAGCAGCTGTCAGGATTTCAGACCCGAGGCTATGCCAACACTTTGCAGGAAGTGCTTCACTCTGTGAAATGGGCCACATAGCTCATCAGCACCTTCAACTGGCAATTTGGCCACTGCCTGGTGCCACAGGCACTCTTGAATCAAGAGTCTTCACAAAAACCTAAACTGGAAAATTGGCGTTCAGATCCCACCTGGCCTCAAAAAAAAAAAAAGCAGCATGCTAGGGGATCATAGGCTGTCCACAGTTCCTCATCCTACCTTACAGGATTGTTGTAAGCACAAAATGGAGGGCCTTAACATTGGCTTCACTCTCCAGAGGAAGGGCGTGATACAAACACCAGTTATGTGATTCTCCATCGTTCTTCGTAAGGCTGAACAGAAGAGTAACTGTGGTGCTATTATTAACACAACAAAGTACCACCCCTTGCATTTAAAGCACATTCAACACAAGTGTCTTCCCCCCAAAGAATCCTGGGAACTATAGACTGTTAAAAGATGCTGGGGATTGAAGGTCTTTGAGGGGGAAACTACATCTCCCAGGATTCTCTAGGGGAAGCCAAGGGCTTTAAATGTGCACAGAATGTACTTTAAATGTGTGCTTTAAAGGAAGCAGCAGAAAGGCATGGCTGGTGATGGATTGCAAGACTCTGTTTGTACTGTTCTCATTTAATGGGAGACAAGAGCGACTAAGCCCTGTTCTTATCATGGTTTAGTGTTAAGAGGAGAGCCATGCAAAGAGATATGTTAAATATGCATTGAATATATTAAATTGTGTTAAACAGATACACATTTGATATTTGGGGCTTACAGGCAGATCCATATAAAGCAAAAGTGTCAACCTGTATATAAGGATTCTGAAAGCGGTGCTGTTGTAGCTCCCTCCTGAATGCAGAGAGATGATTCAGCTCAGAGGTACTTTAATTGCTCCTTTAAATGAAGCAGGCTGGGCAACATGACTCTTGAACCTGCTTTTTTCCTCTGCCTCAGCACTTCCTGATAACAGATACTCAAAATAAAAAAAAAAGGAAAACCAGAGGGCATTCATAATCTGCTCTGGATAGGTCACGTCAATCTGATAACTGCTTTAACTGGAAAATATATGTGAATAAGCAGGAGATACGAAGAGGTTCTTCACAGAATATAAGATGGCTTTTTTTTATCATGCCACCTCTAATGTTACGCTTTTTGCAAGCTTTCATGACGAGATCTAAATGTGTGACTTTGCAGAAAATTGGAAGCTTGGGTCAGTCCATTAAAAGATACCATCTTTTTTTCTTGCCTTCATCCTGGAGACAAGGGAGAAGCACAGCAGCAGTGTGTCTCCTTAGCGCTAGGCAGACTGAGGGATAACAGGCCTTCCTTGGCTGGTATGTAGAATGAAGGTATCCACTTAGCAGCAAATTTGTCCCTGATTTTTGGGGCTTCTGCTGACTCTGTGGTATTGGGCAGGTTTTCCATATAATGCCGTTTGCCAGACTCACCCGGACTCCTTTCACAGTAAAAAGATGTGTTGTTTCACATCATATTTTCTCAAACTGCTGCCTTCTTGTTGGCTCCTCCCAGACACTTGTCCCTCCCAAGAGAAGTTAGACTGGCTCTCCTTGTTGTCCTTCTGCTGGCAGGTGAAAATTTTCATGTTAAAATAGCCTTTTGGGAATGGACTCTTTTAAAGGAAAGGGCTGGTGTTGTGATGTTTATATTGCAATTATATGTCTGTTTTAATATATTGTATCTACCAGCTATCATCTGTCAAGCTATCTAGCTATATCTATATATATCTCTCTCTATCATCTATCTATCTATCTATCTATCTATCTATCTATCTATCTATCTATCATCTATCTATCTATCATCTATCTATCTATCTATCTATCTATCTATCTATCTATCATCTATCTATCATCTATCTATCTATCTATCTATCTATCTATCTATCTATCTATCTATCATCTATCTAATGTTTATTTGACTTTTAAATTATTGCTTCCCCTCCCTTATGTTTTTAGCTGTTTCTATTTTAGCTATAAGCCTCCATGAGTCCCAGTTGGTGGAAAAGGCATCATCATCATCACCATCATCATCTATGTGTGCTAATTCTCCCTTTTGTGTCTTTAAAACAGAAAATAAAGTCAATGCTGGGTCAGGAACTCTCTGAATAAACCTGGTATCAGCCAGCAGCTATTATGACCCAAGGCTGATGAAGTTCACTGATATGTGTCTGAGTTGCCCCATGCCTGAGAGAGAGAGAGAGAGAGAGAGAGAGAGAGAGAGATTTTGTTTCCTTCCTAACCAGTCCTGAGCAAGGAGAGCAGTAAGAGTAACCTTCAAACACTAACAGACGTATTGTGGCATAAGCTTTAAATTCTAACCTACACTAACTTTACATACTGCCTTATGCTGCAGCAAATCTGTTAGGCTACAATCCTATATGCGCTTCCCTGTGAGTAAGTCCCATTGAACTCAGGTACAGGATACAGAAGACTCTTGCAGCTGTGCCGTTTATGATGCTATAGCTGCTGTTCGTTCCAACCCTTTTTGAAGCAAAATTGTAGCAGGCTCTTCACACCACCGCTTGCATGTTGATGTTATCATGCTTTCCCCATCCACATACAACTGTTCAGATTGAGGACAGTTCTGTGACTGTAGTCACACCCCTTCCATTTCCTTGTCCCTTTGACTGGTGTATGTCAGCATTACGAGCGCGCACATGCGTCTGTAATTACCGTAACTTGAAATACCTGCACATAGCGGAGCTACCGTTCCCGGGGTGATTTAGCAATCAACACCTCTCCTCAGGGAACTCTGGGAATTGTAACTCTGTGAGTGGAAGAAGGGCCTCCTAACAATTCTCAGCTCCCTTAACCCTTACAGGTCCCATAATTCTTTGGGGGAACCATCGCCAAGCAGTATCATAGCTCTTTAAGTGTGAATGTGGCCTGAGGCTGAGGAGAAGGAAGTTGGCAAGCAGTACCACCACTAGAATGGTTGCAGGTAGGAAGTAAGGCAAGTGAAGACCAGCTGAGGGCAAACTGAGGTAGACTAGGCTCCACTGATCACAACCTCATCTCCCGGCTTCATATTTTACTTGAGAAGTGCCGGAGTAAGGGAAAAGAAACAACAACAGGGGGGGTAGTGGGGTGGGTTGATGGGAGATGCTGAAGGTGCTTTGGAAGCAGATGTGTTTTATGCTGTTGGAGTTCTTCTGGGGTTACAGGACCTGGCCTGTGCCATCTTCTGAGCCAGGGTGATCCTGGGAGCAAATAAAACAGCCTTAAATATTGGGCAACAGACCCATTGCACTGAGTTATGCTTCGACCAAAGTATCTGAACTTTGTGCTCTCTCTTAACTGTGGTGACCTCATCCTGCTGCCCCAGCAGCAGTGTTTAAAGTCCACCGGAGAAGGGTGTACACACAGGCTGTGTAAAACTTTCGGAGCAGCTCAGTTGTCATTTTTCACTAACCCCTCACTGTCTCACTAAACTTCCCCTGTGCCTGGATTTGCTTCGCCCCGCTTCAAAATGAAACTGTTCGGCGGCTTGTTGATTCTCTGCATGTCTCTGGCCGTGGGGACAGGCACTGAAGAGACAATTCAGGACAACGCAGCCCATCCATCAGCAGTGCCCGAGGAAGCCTCTTTTTCAGATTGGGGTATTGGGACCATCCGAGATGGCTTTGAGACTGTGAATGCCTATTTAGACTACGTATCAGAGCTGCTAGGAGGGAAGAACGGTGTCTGCCAGTACCGGTGTAGATATGGTAAGTTCCTCTTCTTTCACTTCTATTTAGCACTTGTTTCATTCCAGTTAGTGATAGCCTGGGCAAATTCAAACCTATATCAGCTTCTCAATAGTTGACCAGAATATTGCTTTCTGTATAAGAGGCCTGCTGGATGAATCCATAGGTCCAGCCAGGGGTGGATCTGCTCTGAAAGTAATGAAGATTAAGCTTCAGGGCCCATAATCCTGGACTGGCCCCAGAAGTGACTTTAGTCCACAATGCTTTTTTTTAAAAAAATGTTTCTAGTAGATGCAAACTGAGTCGCACGACTCAGATTGATTATTTTGTTGTTGCTGCATGTATTTCAATAACCCCAAAGTTTGAGAGTCAATAGCACAGATGTTGTACAGGTGAACAGCCCCGCTGAAGAATGCAACAGTGGTTAGTTCATTGCTGGTTGCAAAGGGGCCCCCCATAACAATTCAAGTTTCAGAGCTCCCAAAATGTCCTGCACCCTGTTCTCACAGTGACCAACCAGATGCCTGTGGCAACCCTGCAAGCAGGACCTGAGCACAGCAACTCTTGTGGCTGGTATACTTGGCGGTAGAGCACAGCCATCTTGTTGTCATTTTTTTATTATGGTTGATGAACTTGCACACTTTGGCTAGGCGTATTTGTTAATCTGGGCTACATACTGCTTGAAGTTTCCAAGCCATCATCGTTAACATAGTTTATGTAATCCTCATTTCACCTATTTAGAATGGATAAATATATCCTTTTACTTTTCCCTGAACCAGGCAACAGATAACTTCAAAATTCAGACCTGCCTGCTCCAGTTCAATGGACTAGGGCAGCCTTTGCCAATCTGCTGTCCTTCAGATATTTAGGACAACAACTTCCATCACAGACCCTCCAAGTGTCCTTAATTTCCAGGGATGCCCCTGATTTAGAGAATCCATCCCACTTTCTTATTTGATCCTAGAATGTCCTGCTTTCCCTTACAATGTCCCTATTTTCATTGGAGAAATGGGGGTATGGAGTCATCCAACCCCCAAGGTGTCTGAAGGCAATCCTGTATTGGGAAGGGTTTTTTTAATGTTTAATGTTTTCTTATGTTTTTATATCTGTTGGAAGCTGCTCAGAGTGGCTGGGGCAACCCAGTAAGATGTGTGGGGTATATGTTGGAGGATATGCCATCATCCCCATCCATCCAAAATATCTGCAGGGCAACAGGTTGATGAAGACTGGACTTTGAGAATCAGGCTTTCAGGGGCTGGGTTAGAAATCGCTTGCACCAGCTAGTCCTACATGGGCAGTTTCCACCTGCATGCAGCTTCTGGAACTGTGCATGTGGTTTGTGTCACGAGATAGGAAGCCTTAAGCAAAACAGTCAAGACTGCTGGTTTGGCCAGCTCGGATTTCTTCTTTAGGAGTAGAAACACTAAATATTTGCTGTCTAGAATGGTTTGGGGATAGTGAAGAACATCCACAATCTCTTTGGAGGCTAAAAACTTTGTGTTTTTTCTTGTTTTGTTGAGACTAACAAGTTACAACCATACAGTTTGCTTTTATGGTGTCTCCTACACTCCATTAACCTCTGAAATTGGTACCAATGGAATCCCCAGGAGCTGTTAATCAATTCGCTGCTCATTTCTTTCCCCAGAGTGGACGGTTGTTATTCACCTTGATTTTTGTTTTCTGGGTCACAAAAACTCCTCAAGGCTTTGCATCTTAAAAAACAACAACAAGCAGACTGAGTATTTCTGTAATATGTGCAGCTGCCCAGTGCTACCGATGGTTTGGGTTCAATTCACACATTACAGTGGTACCTTGGTTCTCAAACTTAATTTGTTCCAGAAGTCTGTTCCAAAACCAAAGTGTTCCAAAACCAAGGCATGCTTTCCCATAGAAAGTAATGCAAAACAGATTAATCCGTCCCAGACTTTTAAAAACAACCCCTAAAACAGCAATTTAACATGAATTTTACTATCTAATGAGACCATTGATCCACAAAATGAAAGCAATAATCAATGTACTGTACTATAAAATAAATAAAACAGTATTGTAGATGATAAAAATTAAAATTAATTTTCTTTCTTACCTGCACAGATGATAGTCATTGTTTGCATAGGGGGCTTTTATCCATTTCTGCAGTCACACAATCAATCAATCAATCAATCAATCAGTACCTGAACTGGGATCCACACAGTCACAAAAACAGATTAACTGAAAAAGCCTCAAAAACAAAAAGGCAAAATAAATAGCAAAAACAAAAGCACCAAATATAAGCTCCTAATATCACCTTAGAACACTGCAATCAAGCCAGGGAGGCTTGAATTACAATGGGGTGTGTGTGTGCAAATTAGCAGCGCAACAGGGAACACAGGGGGACTCAAAACAGAGCACGTTCGGCTTCTGAAAAAAGTTTGAAAACCGGAATACCTACTTCCGGTTTTGCAGTGTTTGGGTTCCAAGTTGTTCGTGAACTAAGCTGTTCGAAAACCGAGGTACCACTGTACATTTTAATGCAATGCAAACAAGTACGCTCATCAAAGATTCAGCTGTTTGTCAGGTGTACATTCAACTGCAAACCTGGGTTAACAGCCATGTCATGTGTGGGACATCCTTGAAGAACGCAAGAAGAGGTCTGCTGGATGAGGCCCCAGGCCCATCTAGTCCAGCCTCCTGTTCTCACAGTGGCCAACCAGGTGCCCACAAGACAGGATCACACAATGCTCTCCCTTGGCTCATCCACCAAGGGTATGGGGGACCGGTGCCAGTAAAAGAAGGGATGGATTTATCCTTTTATGATATGGCATCTGACATGTCATCGAGGGCTAGGGCATCTTGCCATTCATTTGTTCTTGGAATGCTGACAGCTAGGTTGGCAACCAGCGAAAGTTTGAAGAACTTTCTGTCCGTATCTGAAGTACAGGGACATCCACAGACTATTTGGCTCCTGGAGAGTAAATAATGCAGTACCTCAGACCACTCTTCCACCCCCCACCACTCTGACGGGCAACAAAGAGAGAATAATTCCTATATTTTCAGGGTATGAGTGTCATTGCTTTATGCAACCAAAAGGCATCAGACACAGACACACACACACACAAGGGGAATATTTACAAGTTTGGGGGAGTCCCAAGTTTTTAGAAGGTACAAAAACCCTGAGATGGAAATGCATTGTGTTTCTTGGCCTACCTGCATTTCCATTGTATACATGAACTGGATCATACAGAGAACAAAGAACCCACAGTGTTGGGTTGTTGGCATGCAATGTTACTTATGGGAGACACATATTTGCTCATTGACTGTTGACATCTTTTGAAATACTACATTTTACATCAGATAAAATAAAAAACAAGATGTCAGCACTTGAATTTTGACAGGAAACGCCCTTTCAAAATGAGTATTTAAATTCCGAATGTGAAATGGATGTTTTACATGTTGAGTGTTGAAATTAACCACTTTGCTAGATTTTTAAAAACACCTTTGCAAAATTAAATTTTAATTGCAATTCTAGTCTGTTGTAAATAGCATGAAATAAAGGATATGGATATGTATCAATATGAATGACTTCAACTTTATATTATGAAACTTGTTTGGCAACAGACTATGAGGGACACTTGGAATAGTGCCAGTCATGGGACTCCAATATCCATCAATGAGGGCAGGGCCCAATCCTGCTTGTTGTAGCAGTGACATCACTCAGTACCCTCTACTGTGCAGCAGCACTCTTGTGCAGGGGCAAAGCTTGACTCCTATTTATGGTGGCCGCCTGCCATCTTACATCACCCAGATGCAATGCCCTGGCCATTAGATCAATGAAAACTAGAGGTTTCATTGACCTATGGGCCAGGGACTTACATCTTGGGCCACTTAAAAGATCAGGTGGCTACCATGGATGGATTCAAGTTTCACCACCGCCTGGTGCTAAAGGGCCCTTCCAGCCCCCTGGGGCCTTCAGCTGTTGCTTCTAGTCCTGTTCCCAAGGATGCCCAACTAAACTGATTCCTTGCTCTTTGGCAAAGCCAAGCCAGTCACCATCCCTGCAATAAGCTTTGTACAAAGCCCTCCTTTCCAAGTCTGTCACATCTAGAACTATTAATGCTTTCTTTGGGTGTGTTTTCCCCTTGTTTTACAGGCAAAGCACCAATGGCCAGGCCAGATTACAAGTCTCCAGAACCCAATGGCTGCAGCTCCTATTTCCTGGGTCTCAAGGTACCCGAAAGTGTATGTACTGCTAACATCTCATTACCCAGTGAAATGATTTACTAACCACACTTGCCTTTTCAGGCAGGGTTGTGATTGCTTGGTGCTTTTTGTCCAGGCTCTCCAAATGGGAAGAGCGTCCCACTCAATGTTTGCCCAGACAGCCACTCTCATCCTGATGTCAAGTGCAAGCTGTCTGCCTTGTGTGTGCCAGAGGTGACGGCTGGCTGCTGGTGGCAAACAAAGCGATCACGTCTCAACTGACTGCTACCCGTATAATTTACTGTTTGATTGGCCAGTCACCCGAGCATTTAGCTTCCAACTGTTGGTGGCTGCTGTGGTGAACAAATAAATCCTCGGGATGGGGACTGCATAGATGGATGCAGGATTCACGACTCCAATTATCTTCATAATTACAGAAAGGCAAAAATGAAAGAAAGCGGGATCTGTAATAAAAACGAGTGGAAAAGCACTCCAAAGAGCTGACATGGTACCTGGATATGGACCAGATTGGAATGCATGAGTTGTAACTGATGGGCTTTGGTCCTAAATGCCAACTGGCACCATCGCCTCAGAGGGACTCAGCATCTGGCAGTTTGAGGCTGATGGGCAATATCTTCTTTTCTTCTTCTTTGGCAATCACTCGTAGCCAATTAAGATTGTCTTCCATAAACACAGTTTTAACAGTGGGTTCGTAAGTGACTGTGGAGGCCAATTCTGGATCCACACGTCCTTCCACAGTGGGGACATAGGCTTCCAGGTCGGAGTTGGTCATGGTGAGGGTTTACCAAACATGCCTTCCTCTTAGCATGTTTCTCCCTTTCGTCCTGAGTTTGAGTGTCTCCAAAGCCCATGGCACCTTTGGTAAAGGCTGTTCTCCAATTGGAGCACTCGCAGGCCAGTGTTCCCCAGTTGTCAGTTTTTCTACCACATTTTTAAAGATTTACCTTGAGAGAGTCTTTAAACCTCTTTTATTGACCACCGGCATTAAGCTTTCCATTTTTATGTTTGGAATAGAGTAGTTGCTTTGGAAGATGATAATCAGGCATCCGCACAACATGACCAGTCCAACAAAGTTCATGTTAAAGAATCATATATAAATTACAGTGTTCCTCTGTTCTGTAAACGTGAGTTGCTCCTTGTCAGTGGAAGCCTCGCCGTACGTGGCTTGATGTTTCCTTGGAGAAGATTTGTCCTTCTTTGATGCTGGTCAGCAAATGAAATATATTTCACTGTGTTCAGGGTGTTATCTGACTGAGAAAAGAAATATGTGTGGTTCATTGACATATTCAGGTCATCTGTGGCGAAGGTGGGTGATGACAAGCCTGTTCTTGTATTAACTGCCATCTCTGTAGTCAGAAGCCATGGGCAACCACATGTTAGGACAGCCTTCCCCAACCTGGTGCCTTCCAGATGGTTTGGACCACAGCTCCCATCAGCCTTGACCAGAGGCTGATTTAAGACAATGGTAACCAACAAAGTGCCAGGTTCAATCCCTGACATCTCCAGCTACGTCTGGGAGAAACCCCTTCCTGAAACCTTGGAGAGCTCCTTACAGTCATTGTGGGCACTGCTGAGCTTAGTGGACCAATGGTCTGATTTGGTATGAGGCCGCTTTCAATGTTACTTCTTTGAGGGGAATTGGGAGCCTACAAAATCTGAAGGACACCATGTTAGCTCTGCACAAGGAACTATGGCATTGTTTCCCAAGACAAGTGACATGGCTATTTGATAGGCATAGCTATTGTTTAATCTCACTGCAGCCTGTTTTTCTC
Source organism: Podarcis liolepis (assembly GCF_965112155.1). Classification (NCBI taxonomy): domain Eukaryota; kingdom Metazoa; phylum Chordata; class Lepidosauria; order Squamata; family Lacertidae; genus Podarcis; species Podarcis liolepis. The sequence goes on along the minus strand of NC_139556.1, from coordinate 35,281,566 downwards.
GTCCTGCTGGTCTCCTAAGAACCGTCAGTATCAGGCTGTTCAATCCGTTGCAGCTAACCCATGCAAAATTAAATTTTATAAACAGCATTCAGAGAAGAAATATGAGTCGAGGGGGGGAAGCAATGTTGTGTGTCAGAGAATCTTTTCTTCCCTCTCCTTTCATGTACAGCTGGATATGGGTATCCCTGCCATGACTAAGTGTTGCAACCAGCTGGATATATGCTATGATACCTGCGGGGCCAACAAATACCGCTGCGATGCCAAGTTTCGCTGGTGTTTGCAGTCCATCTGCTCCGACCTCAAGCGCAGCCTTGGCTTCGTCTCCAAGGTGGCAGGTGAGTTTTCCACCCAGGGATGCATTAAGTGGAAGGAAGTGTAACTCAGTGACGGCTGACTTCCTAAGCAGTTGGTGGGAATGAGTCAGTAGGGAGTGTCCTTTGAAGGGGGTGAAACTTAATTTTTTCAAGTTTCTTCAGTCTCAGAAACATGTTTTTGGGTATGAGGAATTCAAACCGGCTGTTATTTTTGTGATTGGACAACATTTAGCTTGCTAATTCTAGGCTTGATGAAGAAGCAGATAAACTGCTTTCGGAAAGCCAAATAATTTTAATTTTACCTTCTGAAAATGCCAGGTAATGGTGTTTCAAATTATATTTTAATAAGCACCAAAGATACTTTCTAACACTTCGGACACCACAGCCAGGCAAAAATGGCACACACTTTTACACAGCATCAGCAGGAGCTGTTACAAATGGAAAGTGGACCAGGCAAACATAAGCTGCATAACATACATTTAGAGCAGTATGCTACCATTTTAAACAGCCATGGCTTCCCCCAAAGAACTCTGGGAGCTGTCATTTGTTAAGGGTGCTGAGAGTTGTTAGGAGACCCCAGTTCCCATCAATTCTCAGAGTTGCCTAGGAAGAGGTGTTGATGGTTAAACCACTTTGTGAACTGTACCTCTATGATGAAATAGGATGTCCTGTAACAACTCTCAGTACCCTTAACAAACCACAGCTCCCAGAATTCTTTTGGGGGAAGCCATGGATGATTAAAGTAGGAGTGTAGTGCTTTAAATGTATGTTGTGATGTGGCCATAAACATGTATTCTGTGTCTGGCCCCAGGCAAATGTTGGGTTCATGAGCTGCCAATTAGCTACCTTCAGTGTAAGGATAGGAAGATGTGTCCATGTTGGTTGTTTTTTCCCATTTCTCCAGTCTTAAACTGGGTTACATATGTTTTCAATCCTTTCTTTTTTAAAAAAAGAAGTCTTCAGGCATATTTGTATACATTTCTACGTGCGGTACTCCTGATGCACACCTTGTCGCAGTCACCTTTTTTTTTTTTTAGTTTATTCATTTTCGAGAGCAATTTCCCCCAACAGAAGGCATGTTACCTTCACTGTGAGTTTTTATGCACAGCTTTCATTAACATTACATTTTTGTACATATTCTTAGGCTGGAGAAATGCAGTGCAAAATCTGGAGACGGGCCAATTTCCAAGAAGCATTTCAGTATTGTAGTGGGAGAATTTGGGGATTTAGCGTTAAAATGCAAACGAAATCAATTTCTCCCCCTTCACTCCTCCTGCGTAGATGAGCAGATTTTCAGAAAGATTCCCTAGGAATCTTAATAAGTGGGTAGGGGAGGAGGAGGAGTGTACTGCCTAATGTGTGCTGCTTTGAAAAATATTGTTCCCACAGTGTCTAGCCTTTCTCCCCACCCCCCATCCCACCATTTACCCCTCTCTAGTTCAGCTTCCAGCAATTAGATGGCAAAGGGGTCACTAATTTATTTTCCAAATGTAACAATTAAGATAAATGGGGATGTTCAGAGCTGCTGATGCAGACTCTCAGCAGATTCTCTAAGACAGTTTCCCTCATCATTGGCTTCCTGTCTCATTAGGATGATGGAACGTGTGTGGTTTTAGTACTTATAGGTGTACACAACCTACTAGAAACCGAAGAAAAAAATCATGCCAGTTGCCCTGTAAAGATTATATGCTGTGAACATCTTAGTGATTCATCACTTGCATCGGGGATGGGGAATCTGCAGGTGTTGTTCAGCTTCAACCATCCTTGACCATTTTCCCCATTGGCCATTCAAACCTTTCAGATATACCACCTTCCCATTTTCCTGATCCATGAGGATCAAAACTTATATTAAATTGAAGTAATGAAACTCCCCACTTAATTATGGGTCTTCCCCTTGCACTCCTAGATCCCATTTTTGCCAGGGATGCAGGAACCTTTATTATTATTATTAGAATTTATATACCACCCTACACCTGGAGGTCTCAGGGCAGTTCACAGAATAAAAGTGAAATATAAAACCGCAAAATACATAATCAAAACAACAACCCAATAACCCCCCAACCCCCCAACCCCAGTTTAAAAGGGCATAGAATGTCAATCAAATCAACCAAAGGCCTGGTTAAAAAGGAACGTCTTTGCCTGGTGTATAGTGAAGGCGCCAGGTGAACTTCCCTGGGAAGAGCATTCCTCAGACGGGAAGCCACTGCAGAGAAGGCCCATTCTCGTGTTGCCACCCTCTGGACCTCTTGAGGAGGCAGCACATGCACACAAACCTGCTATTTACTTTAAAAGAAGAAGGGTGAGAGAGTCTGGTTATAAATGTAATATCTTGTTTAAAGGTTAATGAGAAAGGGAACAGTCAAGTATAGTAGGGGTATGGAACCTTTCTCCTACAGGCCAAATTTTGAGGCCAAAATTGGAGGCCAAATACACAACCAGATGTTGAGCGCTTCAGAAATGCTACGCAAAGCGCTTTGCAAACCCTATGATTAATGCTTGGCAAGCGCTGAGGGGAGAACTTGCAGAATGCTTTGTGCATCACTTCCCAACCAGCCTGAAAACCTGCTTCCCAAGCACTGGGCTTTCAAAACTTACTCAGTCCTAGGCACAGCACCCAGCTATCAGGTGGTTGTTGGGTGTTTGGGAAGAACTGGGCTGTGCAAGCCCTTTGAACGACCTTGCCTCCATCATCATGGATCAACAGCGACAGGCGTCAATAACCCAATATCATCATGACTTCAGATGATTGACAAGTGGGTGGTTCCCCACCACCACCTGGCAAAGTTGGCCCAAGAGGTTCAGGGGAGATAAAGATATGGCCTTCTGGGCCGAAGGTTTTCCCACCCCTGGACTCTAGTGTGATATTCTAGTGAGCATCCACAAAATAGTCTTTGGCTGAGCACAAACATGACAACATTTTATGGAAAGGTGAGGTAGAAATCCTAGCAATAAACAAAGAAATTTGCAATGCAAATGACAGAACTGCTTATCAGCTACACCAGACACAGGAACCTGGGAACTGTAGCTTACCCCCACAGAGCTACAGTTCCCAGCACCATTCCTGGGCATTCTTTAGGGGAAACCATGCACTTTAGATGTAAGGGATGTATCCTTGGCCTATCACTTCTCAGCTGGCAGTTCCAATTAAGCTAAACCAGCTCCCCTTGGTATGATGGATCATGAAGCTGTCTGTATGACAAGCAGCTGCCTATAGAGAAGCAGACCAAACCTCAGTAGGCACACAGTGGAAATTGGTGATTGGTCCTGACATGCTCCTCTTTGTCCTCTGTTCCAGCATGTGAATCAGTAGCCGACGCCGTATTTAAAACAGTCAGGACTCTGGGCTGCCGTCCTTTCATGGACAGCCAAAGAAGCGCTTGCATTTGTCAGGAGGAAGAACGGGAAGAGTTGTGAGGTGAGCGTCAAACTGCCTGACAGCGATGGCTCTGGATTCATGCGCCCCCTTGCTTAGAAGCGGGTCCGGTCTCTACTCCCTACACAGGTGCCATTTTTGGCAGCAGTTACATTAGGGGAGCAGATCATTTCGATCACTGCAAATGCCTTAATTGCAGCTTGAAGAGTGGAACCGATTGCCTTGGCCCGGCACTCTCGTCTGTTCCATCTGACAACTTCTTTCGCCTTCCCAAAGCATCTGTTTGGCATAATGACAAACCTCAGTGAAGACCAACTGTGATGTGTGTGTGTGAGCGTTCCAGATGTGACAAAGGATACAGAGAAAACTTGACATTGGCTATAGTACATTTCTGCAGCAAATATTCACACAGCTGACTGGCTGTTATCACCAGACATTTAATGCTACCATAGTGGTGTAGAGCTAGTCAAGGGTCATGAGAATCCCATTCTATTGAAAAAACAGGTGCAGGGTTGCACCAGTAGTCCTGGATCATGGACTACTCAGCAGCACACAGAATGGCTGGTTCTGGAGATTCCCCAAAAGACAAAAAAAAGGGAAGAATGACAAGATCACAGTGTGGGTTTTGAAGTTACTCTTAATTTTATTTCCATTAAGGCATTGCTCCACATAAAGAGAAGCAACATACATATTGCTTAAGAAACAAAGGTATATTGAGTATTTGAAAAGTTTATTATGGTAGGCCATTGCAAAACTAACTTTTATTAAATAACATATATAGTTCAAAATAACATCAGAGCTTGCCAGTAACATTTATGATGCACTCTTCTAGCTACAAAGGATTACTATTATTTTACAACTTCGGGTGGCACAACTATATATATTTTTAGAACCATCCTTATTCTTCCAAAATATAACTCTTAGACCCTCTGGGTTATTTCTCTGTAAACACAAATTGCCACTTGTCCCAAATTTGAACGTTTTTGATATTTTGCCTGTTGCCCTCTGATAAAATAACATCAGGATTCCTTTTCTAAACATATCCTGCTGCACCTAAACCTATGTTCTGTGGTTCTTGATTATCTGAAACTCTTGGAGCTGTTTTTAACACTGTTGAACTTGTCCATCCATTTACATTATGAATGGTTTACAGAATTTACTCTTTTCAGTACAGTATTTACTCTTTTCCATGATCCCATAACTAAATAAATCCCCTCTCCCTATTTAGGCTATCCTGTGATAAGTGTGTTGTCTCCCAATATTTCATTCCTCCATCTGGGTTGATTTTTGGTAGGTCCATCAGTTAGTTGTTGAGCTTTGCAGAAATTCCCCCCAGACGTCAATTCCTACCTCTGAAATCTCGGTAATGGCAGCCCTACATCAGTTTCCTATACTGCCTTTTATCATTATATTTTAAATTCCTAACAATAGGTGTGCATGATGAGAGCAATATGATCAAAACATTACAAAACATAAATGCTCTGTTATTTGGGATGGAGAATGGAGATTCACACTATAAGAATGCTACAATTAATGAACTTCCTAGTAATACACAGTTAGCAAGTTAAAACATAGAATTTTCAGCACCTAGTTCCGAAGCTTTTTTTTTTTTAGTGTAGATTATATAGTTTGAACACATGGTGCATATATCTTACATCGGTGCTGACAGTGAGTCTATGCAAGGCAATTGGCTATAACCAACAAAATATTTCTTAATAATCCTTACAAAAAGTAGAGAGAAGATGCAGGAAGAGGACAGTGCAAAGGCTTTAAAGGGGAACAACACGAATTCTGGACCTTCCTGGCCAGGGCTTGCCAAAGGCATTTTCTTGCTTATATTGAAGGACAAAAGGGAGCCTTCCCCACCCCCCTACCCCCATTCTATATATTGACTGGAAGTTTAATTTTACTACACCTGAAGGCAGCATCTCACCTGAAGGCAACAGCTGCCCATTCCCCAGCATCTGCTGCATGAGGCAGCTACCCCCTTCTGCCTAATGGTAGGACTGGCCCTGATTCTAGCATAAGTACTTTGTGTACTATAGAGAAAGATGTTCCCCAACAGTATCACTGAAGTCCACAAAATTTATTGAATAGGAAATAGAGACTAAATTGGTAACCCTATTCACACTTACACTGGAGTAAGCAGTATTGGACAAGGTGGTACTTACTTCTGAGCAGACAGTAATAGAGTTGCATTGCATTTCTTTTCACTGAATCCAGTAACTTGAATTAATCCTATGAGCTTCAGTGGTCATGCAGCCATCTTTTACTGGGTGAGATCTATCACACTGACATTTGGATTGGTGTTCATGAATCTGTCGCTGTGAAGAGCTTCAACACCTTTCCAGACTGCAAATTACTATGCCACTGGCTCATCTAGCTTTAGGAAAGATTTTTCTAGGTCATGATGATATAGGATCTCACCACTTAAATACTATAAAGTGGTTCAAAACTCCTAGATTTTGAACCACTCTGCACCCTCTGCACCCCTTAGTTTGTGTTGATTTCAACACCTAAAAATGATCAAGTGTGCTAGTTAAGTTGTTGGTGTGTTGCAGACAGTGTCCCCCTCCTCTATGTCAGTGTAGCCTTGTAAAAAACCCAAATTCCTATTCATGAAAATGTTATAGATCTGGACATTTTACATGCTCTTTGAACTAATGATTTCTAACAAAAATTGGTACCATTGTCATTCCTGTGATTCGAATGGCCTATTTAATTTTGCTCCAACCATCCATTATCAGACATCAAACAGCATTTGGATGAGATTGCATCTAATCTGACCTTAGCAAAGATCATAGGCTTTCACTGGGGAAAGAGGAAATCACATGGTTTTGTTTTGTATGTTGCCTTTATTTTCTTGCCAAACACAGATGATTGCTCACTATCGAAGGTACATAGGAGAAAGCATCAGTGAGACAGCATGTTCACAAGATAAGACAGCCTTTGCCAACCTGGTGCCCTCCAGATGCTTTGGACTACAACTCCCATCAGCCTCAACCAGCTGAAGGCTGTAGGCCCAAAACGGGGGTAGTAGTCTGGTGGGATCTAGGTTGGTGCAGGCTGAGATAGATCTACTTCTCCACATCAATTCTAATGGGACCACCTGTGAGGATGCGATTAGCCATGTGACTGGCTTCCTCTTCCTCTGACTCTGCCCACCTGCGCATCCGTCTGCGGCAGCCCTGGGCACAGCGAGACCTCTCATCCGTCACTCCACACACAAGGACACGGCAGTGCAGGAACACTTCCTGAATACAAAAGGAGATAAACAAATATGAAGCATCCCAAATGGCCTGGGGGAATCTGTCACGCACATCTGCAGAATCCAGGGATTTGCTAGGTAAAGGAAACAATTCAGATTGGTGGGTGGTAGCAGTATTTGTACAGAAGCCAGAAACTCAGAAAACATCCTGTTTTGCCTCTCAATCACATGCAACCTATAGGCTTCTGCAGTGGCATGTCTGAAACAGAAGTTCAGAGGAGCAACCTGCTAGGCTTGGAGCTTTTGAGGCTATGAGGCTTACAAATGATTCTGCCTGGGGCTTAGTATTCATTCTATCTTCAGTGTAGTCTGCTCCTGAGAAGAATAAATCGACTGAAAAGGCTGCACTGGGATTTTATGCCACAAAACAAAGCAGGTCAAGTATTGATCTAGCAGACACCTCCACTCCAAACCGCCAGACTTTTGCGTACATGTTTTGCGTATTATTTGCATTGAAAATGAGCTTAAATAAGAAAGAAAGAAAATCATAACAGATAGGTCACAAAGTTTTGATCAGGATGGTGATCTTAAAACCAGACAGGTTGTACGTAATTTTAGGTTGCAACAGTATTCAATTCCTGAACAGGAGTTGAAAGTGGTGTCAACAAGCTAGACAGATAACATAGTTTCAGCTTCTGCTGCACTCTTTTCTGTCTCTTTTCCAAGTAGAGGGAATATCTACACCAGTGGTTGTCAATCTTTTTGAATCCACAACTCCCTTGACCAACTACATTCTTTCTGCAGCAGCCCATGGGGCTCAGGAACCCAGTTATGTCACCCCTTGCCTGCAGAGCTAGCAGAGCCTCTCACCCTTTTGCAATACCATCCCTTGTGGAGTGTTTCCTCAGCCTCCTCTCCTCTCCCCTCTCCTTGGGAGTCCTCCGGGCAGCCACAGCTGCCACCCCTGCTCTCTGAGCTCCACCTCCAAAGAGAGGTGCCTCCTCACACTGCCCCACAGGGGCTTGGGAAGTACCCCTTGGCCAGCCCCAGAGGCACTAATCGCCTGAGGAGCTTGTAACCAGGGCTGCTGCAACAAATAGCTGTGGAAGCCTTTGGGAGACAGAGACGTGAGAGGGCATCAGAGGAGGGAGTGAAGGAAAGAGGGACAGAGGCCAGTGATGCTCACGACAATATTGCATCATCCTATTGCATTATATGGGATGCGGGTGGCGCTGTGGGTAAAACCTCAGTGCCTAGGACTTGCCGATCGCATGGTCGGCGGTTCGAATCCCCGCGGCGGGGTGAGCTCCCATCTTTCAGTCCCAGCTCCTGTCCACCTAGCAGTTCGAAAGCACCCCAAGTGCAAGTAGATAAATAGGTACCACTTTATAGCGGGAAGGTAAACAGCGTTTCTGTGTGCTGTGCTGGTGCTGGCTCGCCAGAGCAGTTTCGTCACGCTGGCCACATGACCTGGAAGTGTCTCCAGACAGCACTGGCCCCCGGCCTCTTAAGTGAGATGGGCGCACAACCCTAGAGTCGGACACGACTGGCCCGTACGGGCAGGGGTACCTTTACCTTTACCTTTATTGCATTATATGTGTGTGTGCATTGTATACATATATATATATATATTCTCAATCACCCTCTTTGTCATTCCTACACTGTCAGTATGAAAGTATGAAATAAAAGCAGAAGACAGGGAACCAGCATTAGGAAAAGCATCTCCAGCAAACTGTTATCCTTACCCTCTTCCTAAAGTGAAATCCCTTATGAAGAACTGGAAGAAGGCAATGCATCTCTGATTGGCATCCTTCAAGGGCACCTCCTGCATCTATTGTCCATGCATTGTGTCAGATGTTTTGCTAGAAAACTGCTAAAGGAGCAGCTGCTACACATTTTCACTCACCTTGTTGTCCTTACCCACAAATTTGAACACTGGGACTTGGAAGTGCTTGGCCAGATGATCTTTAGATGTGTATTGCTTCACAGAGTCATCAGAAACACAGCTGAAGAAAGAGAAAAATGTTAATGGTTTTCACAGACGTGGGTGGGGAAATCGCAGCACGTTCCTCCAAGAACAGAGGCAGCAGGGTAGAGAAGCTGACTCTCCTTGCTTAATAGATGCGTTAGTGGCATAACATCCAAAAATGAAGAGTGGATGGAAAAACAGAAGTGAGAATCAATAGCACTGCCAGAAATTGGGGGGGGGGTAGCAGCCAGCAAAATTGTCAGAATGCAGGGGTGAGCATGCTCTCCCCCCTCTCTCCCCCCTCCTGAAAGCCGAGTAATTTGCCAATGTATTGCAATCAAGATTATCCTCAGTTCACCTTTTTGACCAGAGATACACAGATAATAAAGAGCTGGCTCAAGCAGACATTAGCATTTAGTTCAAAGAATATAGTTTTAGAACTAAAGGCACTCTGGAAACATCATCATCTCTTCCTTCCCTTTCTGATTCTCAAAAACTATCACAAAAATAAAGTAACTTTTCACAGCAGCCTTTTACTTTATCCTGTTGATTCATTGGGTCTTGTAACAGCTTTGCAGCTTGGATTGTAGGTACTAAGGCAGGAAACAAACCATAGTTAAAGGTGGCTTGAAAGAAATATATGCACAAATCTTGAAGGTCTACATCAAGGTTGAGGATCATTTTTCAGCCCAAGGGCTGCATTTGAACCTGGGATAGCTCAGTAGATAGAGCATGAGACTGTTAATCTCAGGGTCATGAGTTAGAAACTATTCTTGGACTAGATGTCCCTCATGGTTCCATTTCAACTCTACATTTCTGTGATTCCATGATTTCCTTCTGGACAACTTCCCAGGGGCCACATGCCAATGGAGAGTAGGGCCAGAGGCAACAGGGAACAGAGCAATGGATGTGAATGTTACCTTTGTAGAGCAGGCTAGTTTCTATATTCAAACCTGCACACCTCTCTATGGCCTCCAGGTAACATCCAGTTAAGCAAGAAACATTCAAGGCAAATTCTAGCCAGGAAGAGGGGGAGAGTCCCATGAGCCAGATAAAGAGGTCTGTAGGACCACATTTTGACTTCAAGTCCTTGCTCTACACTTATTCCACACAGGCCTGCCAAATCTAGTTGACCAGAGATGCCAATGAATCAGTCAGATGCATACTTTGCAAGGCAATGCCTATTTCAAGTTGTATTTGGCTCCCACAAGAACTATTTGTCTCTCTCCAACCAGAGATTTTTAGGGATGATTATACCACTGAGGTTTGGGGGTCTGTGATACCAAAAAAACAGATGAGTCATACAGTTATCTTAGTAGGTTTTCATCTGAACATGACACGGCATCTTATTCTCAACCCAGTTAATCCAGAATTGAAACTAGTGGAATTAATTCAGAGGAAGTAGATGAAGTATGCACTGTAAATGTCATTCCCTTCAAAAGTATGATATAATACTACGGAAAATGCCCCAGCTATGAATTAATTGAGAAGAGGGCAATCCAAAATTATGTGATGTATTGTATCTGGTGTTTTCTTATTACAGGAGCAGGATCTTTTCTGGAAGGGGATTTTTTAAAAAATTAATTGATAGATGTTATTTTTCAGTAACCTGTCCTTTCAAAAAGAAAGAAAGAAAGAAAGAAAGAAAGAAAGAAAGAAAGAAAGAAAGAAAGAAAGAAGCCATCTGGTTTTGCAATATAAGACAACATGGCATTTTTCCTTCCAGCAACCTAATCTCAGGAATGTGGACTTTGAATGTTCTAGACGCTGTAGATAGGAAGAGGAAAGAAACAGACTTGAACTATTATGCTCTTCCCCTGGGTATAATGATATTTAATACTTGGACTTATGGCATAAATAGCTAATTAACTACTTATCCAGGGGTGGGAAAGAAAGGGCTCATTGGGCAGGATTTAATTACATTTTTAGTCATAATGATTGCCACTTGAATGCAGCTCCTTACATTATCACCAAAAAGGAGGAAATGTTTTAGTTGACATATGAAGCATGCTCTAAACCTTGTTGTTGTTGCAGATACACATCCCAGGCACTCGCTGTCTAAAGGTTAACATACCGTATATGTAGAGAAAATTAATGTACTGTTGTGATTTATGTTCCTCTGTTATTCAAAGCTTATGCCATATTACAACAAACTAACACCTCTGGGACATGATGTGCCATTTGAAGAGTGGCTGGGGCAAAGCAGCCAGATGGGTGGGGTGTTTAGAGATATATGAGAGAGACAGCAAGCAACTGGACACCTGGAATGTAGATCACAACTACAAGTTTTGCCTGAATAGGCAAGTGTATGAATGAGTTGTGTGAGGAAGACTGAGTGGCAGCAGTTCACAGGGACCTCATTTGGGTTGTGGAGGACTACCAACGTTTCTTTAGGACTAGAAAAACCTGGCTTCTGCACCTCCATGATACCTGTTCAGTGAATTTGTGAATAAAACTGAAGTTTCCAGTGTGTTCTCCTCTAATTGACTCTTACCAATAGGAAGATTACCCTAAAATAAGAGAGTAACTGAAGTCTATTATCATAACGCTCTTTCATCTCCTCTTCTTCAGGCTAAGCATTCCCAGTTCTTCCAACTGGTTTTCCTCAGACTCAATTTCCAAAACCCCTCACCATCCCAGTAACCACTCTCTGAAAAAGCTCCATTTTGTCAATGGGTTGTTGTTATTATTATTATTATTTACAATATGTGGTGTCCAGAAGTGAGCATTGTAATTTGGGTGGAATTCACCGAACAGTTGCCGATGGCAGAAGACACGTGCAGGGATTTCTGTCTGTACATCAGGGTCCCCCCTATGAAATTGGCTCTAGGTGGGTTGGCAGCCCACGCCCCCCACCCCACTGAAAAGGATGTTCCATCCGGCAAGCTGAAATGCCCTGATGGAAGGCTTAACATTGGGCGACACTGAATTTCTCCCTCAGTTCTCCAGATGCAGCCTGAAGATGGTGTATAAATTCTTTATCGCGAGTGTTTATTTTTCAGACTCCCTAGGATGTTGACCCTATCAGTGCCTAAAAATAGATGTTAAAACAGCGAATTCTGCTTAAATCCAGCAAAGCAGGGAAAAAGTTCCTTTGCAGGTTTTTTGTGCGTGGAAATAGCCTACATATTTGAGGGTTGATTACATGCAATCTAATAAAGAATTACGAAGTCGGTATCAAGCAGTTATTCACAGACCACAGGCTACGTGCCTGGCAAATTTTCAATTTAAAAAATGAGTTTAGGGTTAGCAGTTTTAAAATTTAAAAGACAAATACCCACATATCTTAGAAGACAAGGTAAACACCAGATGCTACCGAAGTGTTCATCAATAAGGGTGCCCTTGAAGGCATGGTTGGTTCTGAATTGATTACAAAAGTGTACCGTTTAAAAGAACAATCCTGAAAGGAAATTTCATTAATTGTTTGGAATGAAAGTACTTGTATATCAGACTGAGGAACAGAGGGAAAGAAGAAAATCAAAACTACGGTACTTCATCATCTTTGCTGGGAGACCAGCCACCTATGCTCTCTCTCTCAACTGCAGCCATTCCACCAGTCTCCTTGAATTGTTTCCATCCCAGCTTAGTGTTATAAGAATTGCAACTTTAAGAAGTAATGCATGAGCTTGCTTTTCTCCTCCTCTCTTCCCATTCCTTCTGCTTATGTGTCATGTCTGTCAAATAGTACACCAGGTCTGTTTTACTACTGATCTTTGTAACCTGCCCTGAGAGTTGTTTTCTGACCAAAGTGTGTGGTAAAAATGCTTTAAATAAATAAATAGGCCTAGTGGCTTAGGTCTTGCATGTGATGAAGTGGAGACTAAGTCATGAAATATGCCACAATATAACATTATTAGTCTTCACAGTGCTTCAGGACTTTCTGTTGTTTTTTGCTGCGACAGATTTTAGCCTTGCTCCCCCTGGGGAATTTGTATTTTATACAACTTTAAACCCCAAGGGTACAGCAGTATAACAATCAGTTTTGATTATACTGTTTGGGGGTATGGATGCTTTTTGCTTTGCTTTGCTTTTAAACAGCAGGTGAAGAACATGAAAATAAATGTCTCAGAGTCACTGCCTAGCGATTGTGTGTTCATTTGACAAGAGAGGGAATGCATCATCAGTATCTATTTCTGCTCTGGAACACTTCAGACTGAAGGTGGGGGATTGGCAGCGCAATCGTGTGCCGGTTTAATCAGAGGGAAGTCCCATTATGAGGCTTATCACTAGTAAACATGTTTAGGATTGCACCCCAAATACAATGTTCCTCCATTTTAAAGACTCCCCTCACATAGACAGAACCAGTACTGTCATTAGGCCAACTAGGTAGCCGCCCTCAGAGGCATGCTGTAGTACTGACCTTTGAGGGGCACAGTTTTATACAAATTAGTTTTTGATATCTCTTATAAATTTCTGATAATATTTTACTTTTACTTCATATTCTGAATAATTTTTATCATTTCTGAAGCAATCCATACTGTCAGGGAACTGCCATCAGAGCATCAGGTGGTGGAGGGACTCAGGCAGGATGAAAGAGACTCAACTGCTGAAGCAGGGACCAGCAGGGGGAGGAGTGGGTCTCTGAGGGAATGCGAGCAGGAGGGAGGGCTCAGGGAGGCTTCCAGCGAGAACAGTGGGGAGGTATCGGAGTCTCCCATAGGGAGACCCACACCTCGCAGGAAACTGTCACGCCGTGAGTCCAGGAGACGCGTTTCCGTTAAGGAACTTCTTTGCTGGAAACGCTTCCGCAGACAGCCACTGTCGGACTCTACTAGTGACTAGAGCAGACATGTCTGAGGAGCTCCGTCACACACGGAGGTTTGTGGGGTCGCACAAACTCTGAGGGAGCACGTTTTCACGCACAAGCAGCTAATCAAACCCTCACAGCAGTCCGACAGTCTTTGTACGCTGCCTGTGCAAGAGAAGGCATCATGAGCGAACCAACCGGAACCGGAGGAGCAGGGGCTGGAGCTGGTCCAAGCTTGGAAGATAGATACCGAGCGTTGGAGGTTCAACTGGCCCTGCAGATGGCGAGGCTGGAGGAGAGAAGGGCTCAGGATGCAGACAAGAAGGGGAGAGCCACTCAATTCCCCAGAAAGGTACCAGGATTGGTGCAGAAATTTGGGGGGGACCCCAAGGACTACCATGCTTTTAGGACAGAGATGCAATATGCCCTTAATGTGCAGTTCGATGAGTTCCCTGATGAGGAATCGCGAGTTGCTTTTGTAATTGGGCATCTTGAGAAAGGGGCTAGAGACTGGGTTCGACCCCTAATGGCAACGCACAATGACATACTAAAGGACACAATGAAGTTCTTTCGTGCAATGGATATCATGTTTTCCAGCGATATTGAGGAAGGGGTGGTGCGCAGACAGCTAATGGCTTGTAAGCAGGGGAGTCGATCTGTCCGTGAATATTGGACTGAGTTTACCATGCTGATTCACAGACTGAGTTGGGATTTATCGGCGGCCCCCGTTCAAATGCTATTTGAAGAAGGTCTTTCTTCGGGGGTGAAAGACGAGCTGGCACGGAGCCCCAGGGCGGAGTCTATGGATCAGCTGACCAAATCTGCGCTGACCATAGGAGCGCGGCAGGAGGCAAGAGCCTTGGAGAGGCGGGAAGGGAGAGGGGAACGTTGGAAGGAGTTCCGCATTCCAGACATTCCTGAGCCAGCTTTCCCGCCGGCAGAGCCGATGGAAATCGGAACAGCGCGCGCGCGCGCATTTTCAAAAACCAGCGAGGGAGCTAAGAAGGAGGGAAAGGGCCCCCGGAAATGCTATCTCTGCCAACAGCCAGGCCACTTTGCCAGAGTCTGCCCCCAGAGGAAGGAATGGCAAGGGATGGTGGGAGCTGTTGAGGGGGGAGAAGAAGGGGGAGCGGAGCAGGTAAAAGCCAACGCCTGGTTGCCACAATTGGGGCACTGCAGCCAGGCCAAAGAGCAGTGAAAGTGCCCGTGCCAGAAGCTCCTCGACCTGCTCTAGTGATTGAAGTGTCGCTAGAGCTGCAGAATGGGCACCCCCTAAAAATAAAGGCGCTATTGGACTCAGGCAGCTCCTGCAATTTTATGAGCAAGGAGTTTGCTGCTGAACACCAGATACAGACCATCCCTTTAAGCAACCCCCTGCAGGTGACCACGATTGATGGCAGGGAGTTGTTGGGAGGAGGAGTCCGCTTGCAGACTGTCCCAATGATAATGAGGGTGGCAAGGCACACAGAACTGATAGCGTTTAATGTGGCCACCCTGGGAGGCGCTCCCATTATTTTGGGAATGAGCTGGCTAGCTCTACATGATCCGCTGGTTGGCTGGCATCAAAGAGTGGTGTTCTTTGGTTCAGCACATTGCCTAGAACACTGCAAAGGGGAGAAGGGTTCAGCAGGGGCCCAAGCCACCCTAGCAGGGACTGAAGTAATGGGGAAGGTGAAGGTACCACCACAGTATGCAGATCTCAGCGACGTGTTCAGTGAGAAGGAAGCTGACCAACTACCACCTCATAGACCCTTTGATTGTCAGATCAATTTACTCCCTGGAGCACAGCTTCCCGTGGGCAAGTTGTATGCCATGTCAGACAGGGAAATGCAGGAGTTGCGAGGGTTCATTGACAAGAACCTGAAGAGAGGCTTCATCAGAGAGTCCAAAGCAGCAGGGGGGAGCCCAGTGTTCTTTGTGGACAAAAAAAATGCGGACAAGCCGAGACTTGTATGTGATTTTAGGCGGCTGAATGCAGTGACTGAACCGGTGGCGTTCCCTATGCCCAGAATTGATGATATTTTGACCAGGGTGAGGAAGGGAAAGATTTTCACAAAGCTGGATCTAAGGGGGGCGTACAACCTGATACGCATAAGGAAAGGGGATGAATGGAAAACCACCATGTTTACCCCTTTGGGGGCGTTTGAATACCTCGTTATGCCATTTGGATTACAAGCAGGCTCCGCGTGTTTTCAATCTTTTATGAACCACGTGCTGGGCCCTTTGCTCTACAAGAATTGCGTTGCCTTTCTAGATGATGTGTTGGTGTATTCTGAGAATGAGGAGCAACATGTGAGAGACGTCAGAGAAGTGTTGAGCAGACTGCAAGCCAACAGGCTGTGGGTCAAACTGGAGAAGTGTCGGTTCCATACCAAGGAGGTGGAATTCCTGGGGTACCGCCGGTCAGACAAGGGATTGGCCATGGATCCCGGCAAGGTACAGGCAGTGCTGGAATGGAAAACACCCAAAACCAAGAAGGATGTGCAGAGGTTCCTAGGGTTTGGAAACTTTTATCGTAAGTTCATCCGCAACTTCGCCCATCTGACGGCGCCCATCACTGACTGTCTCAGCAGTAAAAAGAAGTTTGTATGGACGGCGGAGGCGGAGCGAGCGTTTGAGGAACTGAAAAGGGCCTTCGCCTCTGAAGAACAACTTCTGCATGTGGATTTACGAAAGAAGCTAAGGGTTGAAACAGACGCATCTGACAGAGCCATAGGGGCGGTGCTTCTTCTGCAGCCGGGGAAGGAGGAGTCAGAGTGGCGTCCGTGTGCCTTCTTCTCGCGGAAGCTGAACAAATCCGAGAGGAACTACACGGTGTACGACCGAGAACTGCTTGCTATTCATGAGGCGTTCCGGAGATGGAGGCATCTGCTAGTTGGTGCACAACATAAAGTGCAAGTGTGCACGGACCATAAAAATCTAGAGTACTGGAGAACGGCGCGAGTGCTCAACCAAAGGCAGTTGAGATGGGCCCAAGAGTTCTCCAAATTTAACTTTGAGATTTGTTATGTGCCAGGCCCAGAGAATGTTAGGGCGGACGCTCTCTCACGCAAACCTGAATATTTGGAGGGGGAGGGAGCACCCGAAGAAACCCATATCATTCCAGAGGACCGCTGGGTGTGTGGGGCGACTTTGGTGGGGCAAAGGGAATTGGTAGAGGGTACGGTGCAGGATGCATACGCCCAGGGGAAACTCAGGGATCTCAGAGGGGAGGAAGACAAATCCGGTGGTTTTGAGGAGAGAAATGGGGCATTGTATTATAAGGGAGCGTTATATATACCTGAAGGGGAATTGAGGGAGAAAGTACTCAAGCAGCTGCACGATAGCCCCACAGCAGGGCACTTTGGGCAACACAAAACCATGTGGCTGGTTACCAGGGAATTTTGGTGGCCCAAGGTCAGGGAAGATGTGCGGGAGTATGTGAGAGGGTGTGAACAATGCCAAAGAGCCAAGGGGGAGAGGCAGGCGCCGGCTGGTTTATTAGAACCACTGCCCACACCTGAGAGACCGTGGGAAGCAGTGGCAATAGATTTCATGACTGATCTGCCAAGGTCTAGAGGGAAAACAGCCATCATGGTTGTAGTAGACCTGTTAACTAAAATGGCCCACTTCATAGCCTGCTCACATGCGGTTACAGCAGAAGAAACCGCCAAATTGTTTGTAGAGAATGTGTTTAGGTTGCATGGCGCCCCCTTGAGGGTGGTTTCAGACCGAGGGAAACAATTTACTTCCAGGTTCTGGAGGAAGCTCATGAGCTTACTGCATGTAGAGGTTAATTTCTCGACGGCCCGTCATCCTGAAACCAACGGGCAGGCGGAAAGAGCAAATGGGGTTCTCCAACAATATTTGAGGTGTTATGTTAATGACAGAGAGAATGATTGGGTGGAGAAGCTGGCGTTGGCAGAATTTGCCTACAACAATGCAGAGAACGTGTCCACGGGGATGAGCCCCTTTTTGGCTAATCACGGGTGCCATCCCAGAGCCTTCCCAGGGGGGGAGGGGGAGAACTGGAGCGTTCCAGCTGCAGAACAGTTCGTGGAAGAAATGGAAGCGATCCATCGCCAGCTCCAACTCAACTTAAACAGGGCTAAGGAGGAATATAAGAGGCAGGCAGACAAAAACAGAAGGGAAGGTGAAAGCATCAGGGTGGGGGACCAGGTGTGGCTGTCAACCCAAGGGTTGCCGTTCAAAGGAGGTTGTAAGAAATTAAGACCCAAAAGGCTGGGTCCGTTTGAAGTCATGCAGCAGGTCAATCCAGTGGCTTTCAGGCTCCGGTTACCGAACCACATGAAGCTGCACCCAGTTTTTCACAGGTCGTTGCTGTCACCGTATAGAGGAGACAGTGAGGGGAGGGTCACTAGGGGACCAGCAATGGAGGAGAAGGAACACAGCTACCATGTAGCGGAGATCCTCGATTCCAGGTGGAAGGGAGATCAAGTAGAGTATTTGGTAATGTGGGAAGGGGAACCGGAGTCGGAAAACACCTGGGTTAGGGCAGAGGATGTCAATGACGAGGTTTTAATAGAGACTTTTCATCAGAGGTTCCCACGTAAACCTCAGCCTGTAGCGAGGTTCCGAAGGGAATACTTTGCCACCACCGACGAGGAAGAGGAGTTGGAGGGGTTCCCAGATTCTGAAGAGGAGGAGGATTCAGCTGGCCAGGACGACGATCGATGGAGAGAATTGTTCGAGACGTCAGAAGATGAGGAAGATTCGTTTCGGGGTTTTAGCCCTTCACCTCCCAGGGGGGAGGAATTGGGAGGGGGTGAGGGGGGCCCTGGAGGGGAGGTGGATGTCAGGGAACTGCCATCAGAGCATCAGGTGGTGGAGGGACTCAGGCAGGATGAAAGAGACTCAACTGCTGAAGCAGGGACCAGCAGGGGGAGGAGTGGGTCTCTGAGGGAATGCGAGCAGGAGGGAGGGCTCAGGGAGGCTTCCAGCGAGAACAGTGGGGAGGTATCGGAGTCTCCCATAGGGAGACCCACACCTCGCAGGAAACTGTCACGCCGTGAGTCCAGGAGACGCGTTTCCGTTAAGGAACTTCTTTGCTGGAAACGCTTCCGCAGACAGCCACTGTCGGACTCTACTAGTGACTAGAGCAGACATGTCTGAGGAGCTCCGTCACACACGGAGGTTTGTGGGGTCGCACAAACTCTGAGGGAGCACGTTTTCACGCACAAGCAGCTAATCAAACCCTCACACATACAAAGACATGTTTTTGGAAAAAAGAAATTGGGGTGGAAAAACGATCTGAGGAGAAACCAGAGTAAAAAAAAAATATTGGTGGTGGTGCAAGTAGTTAGCTTTGTCTAAAGCACAAGATAGTCTGCACATAGATACCAGCAAGAGAAGTTAGTCCTCCTGCCTGACTTGCTGGTCTGTTATGTGCAAAGCGAGGTGTTTTATGTGAGGAAACATCCAGCCAACCTGACTTGCTTGCCATCTATAGTGGAGCAGCAGGCTAGCAACAGAAATACCTCACAAGGCTCCCAAATGTGTAGCTTGGGAGGGTACTTAATCCTGCAAGCAGGACTGTGTATGTGTGTGTCTTTGATTGCACTTCACAGAGCTTTTGAACACTTCTTTCCAATGGCAACTGAAGCGAGAGGCACTTTCAACTCTTAGCCAGGAAGGGGTCTCTCTCTTGGTTAGTCTTGTATAGTTGGAAGGGACCCCGAGTCACCTTGTCCTGCAATGCAGGAATCTCAACCAGATCATACATGACAGGTGGCCATTGAAGGAGAGTCCACCACCTCTCATGGGAGTCTTTTCTACTGGCAAACAGCTCTTACTGTAACTTATTTCCACATGAACCCCACCTTTTTTCTCTGACACACAATCTGGGACTAGGCACAGATTTCACCTGTTTCCTTATAAATTTTGGGACAGATCGAAGCAACAGCTGGTATAAGTGCCCAAAGATTTAAGCACTCTCCTTCCTAACACTGAAACATGTCTGATGGTCCCCCTCTCTCCCATGCATTAAATCTGTGAAACTGAATCCTGGTTTTGGCCATTAGCCGGCAAAAATTGTTCGTTGAAGCTCAGAGAATTATTTCCAACTTTGTGACACTGGCAAAAATAAAAATAAAAGGTATGTTGAAGCCAGCCTTATGCCTGTTCCATCACACCCAGCCTCCATTTTGCTGTCTCGAGATGCCCTCTAGAGGATAAAGGCAGCAATGGGGTTGCAGGGCACACATGCCATAAATATACAAGAGCCTTTTAACAGGAGGAGCTGCTCATCATGATTAACATGGAGTTCTGGAAGCCCCAGAGCTCGGCCTCCTGTCTTCTCCTATGCATTTGTTGTTCCTCTTTTTCTCCTTGCTGCTGCCGTTAAAAATACATACAAACCATTCACAATGTTCCAAGTTGCAGGCAGCGAGTGGATGTTTGGAGCCTGAGGTTTTGGAGTGCCCGAAGGGATCCTGGTAGATTTAATGAGCCAACCGTATAGAAAACACAGAAGTCCTTGGGCCAAACAGTAATAAGTCTTGATGTAATGATACTGACACACTGCTAACTGCTTGAGGAACAATTCAATTAAAAGCCACTACACGTGTTGCTGCGAACATGCTCTTTGCTTTCGCAGAATGACTGTCTCGGCCCCCCAAAACTCTCTAGGCTTGCATATGACTTCACACTTGATGGTGAAGAATAGGCTTGAAGGCCTTTGAGGGCTATGCCAGGCCATTGCAATTTATCCTTGTCCCCATCTGCAGGAGAAGCACATTTAAGTGGGAAGGATAGAGTTCATGATTGGAGAATGAAAGCATTTCTGTTTCACTCTCTGGTTGGTCTATATGTGTAGAAACATGTCACCCAAGTCTCCAGAATGCTTTCCTCACAAGAAAACTGACCCTGCAAGAGTCTACCCAGGAACTCATTCTTGGGAAGATGGAGAGCATGGAACTATGTATATATTATAGCACTTGGTCAAATCCTTTCTGCTGACTTATATCTGAAGAGTCCTATGCCCCAGCAATTGCTATGGTGGGGATTGTCACTACTGGGGGTGGGGAATGGAATGTGTAAAATGGCCTCTTCAAATAATGACGGTAAGATGTGAAAGAAGTCCAGAGTACTTACTGTATGTACATCTCCAGTCCAGGGGGACTTATTTTATAAAGGAATATTTTGCAAGGGGAAAAAGTCCCATGATTCATTGAGGGCCTTAAGCAGGCTTCCCACTGAAGTAATCCAATCACTGAAGATCACAATTCTGCTAATTGGTTAAATATGCTCTAATGGTGGGTCACCAGATGGCCTACAAAGAAGGGCAAATGGCTTTAACTCTTGGCACCAAATTAATTACCAGTCATTACAATCACAGGGAGAGTTGGCTCCTGTAACTGCAGTTGTAAGACATCCATTTGCTCACCCAACGGCTCCCTCTGGTGCCTTTTTATGAAGTGGGTAGCTTTGCCTGGGTAGCCATGACAGCTGGCGACTGTTCTGATGGGCAGCAGAGAAAAAAAAACATTTTGCCTTGAGAAAAGGGTGGCACTTTCTGCTATCCTCCATGCTCTGAGAGACCCAAAACAGCAACGAGAACAGGGGTTTTTGAAACATCAGGGAAATGAAAGAACCAGCGCCAACACTCACCCATCTCGAATCAAATAGTACTTCAGGATCTCATCAGTCTTGGAGGTAGGGGTGGCGAAACAGCTCTCCACTAATGTCTCAAGACCGCTCACGTGCACCAAGGGCTCAATTCCAAAATACAGAGAATCTCGGAGTTTAAGGGTGGGGCGAGCATCTCCGTAGGCCTCTTCAAACTCATTATCTTTGAATATCTCGAGGGTAAAGGGGAAGACCCCCCGGTTGCGGCTCACGATCTCAAGCGGCGAGTTCTTCACGTTGGGGACGTAGCCCTCTGACATGGTGTAGTGGCGAGGGAATTCACAAGTCACAGGGATCAACAGCTTCCCTGTGCGGACAATGATGTCGCCATTGCTGCCAGGGGTTTGCTTGGGCAAGCCAGTCACCATATTGGTAGCGATGATTTTGTCATTTACCACCTGGGGCAGAGAAGGAAAGAGAACGTTGTGAAGCCAGATGGACATAGATGAGGAAATATGTGAAGAGGAACAATTCTATTATGACTGGCTCTGTGTGAGCGAATCTGCAAGAGTGCAGGGGGAGAGGGACAGAAGTCAGCTTCTGTGGGAGCAGAAGACAGCTTCCTAGGAACAAGAAACTCTACAGTACTGTCAAAATTTGCTTTTAAAAATTATTATTATTATTTTATTTTATTGAATTTATATACCCCCCTTTACCCAGAGGTTTCAGCCCAGCGACATTTTAAAAGGGCATAGGATGTCAATCAGATCTACCAAAGGCCTGGTTAAAAAGGAATGTTTTTGCCTGGTGCCTAAAGGTGTATAATGAAGGAGCCAGGCAAACTTCCCTGGGGAGAGCATTCCACAGATAGGGAGCCACTGCAGAGAAGGCCCGTTCTCATATTGCCACCCACCAGACCTCTCGAGGAGGTCCTCAGAAGGTGATCTCAGGGTCTGGGTAGGTTCATTTGGAAAGAGGCGGTCCTTGAGGTATTGTGGTCCTGAGCCATTTAAAGTTTATAGGTCAAAACCATCACTTTGCACTTGGACCAGGATCAGTATAATATGCTCAAACCATCTTGCTCCAGTGAGCAACCTGGCCACTGAATTCTACACTAGCTGAAGTTTCCAAAGTGTCTTCAGAGGCAGTCCTATGTATAACGTATTGCAGTAATCTAACCAGAGCATAAGGTAAAGGTAAAGGGACCCCTGACCATCAGGTCCAGTCGTGGCTGACTCTGGGGTTGCAGCGCTCATCTCACTTTATTGGCCGAGGGAGCCGGCATACAGCTTCCGGGTCATGTGGCTAGCATGACTAAGCCACTTCTGGTGAACCACGGAAACACAGTTTACCTTCCCGCCATTGTTGTTGTTGTTTAGTCGTGTCCAACTCTTCGTGACCCCATGGACCAGAGCACGCCATAGCGGTACCTATTTATCTATTTGCACTTTGATGTGCTTTTGAACTGCTAGGTTGGCAGGAGCAGGGACCGAACAACAGGAGCTCACCCCGTCATGGGGATTCGAACCGCTGACCTTCTGATTGCCAAGTCCTAGGCTCTGTGGTTTAACCCACAGTGCCACCCAGAGCATAGGCAACAGTAATTAGGCTATCCCTGTCCAGATAGGGGCATAGCTGGGCCACTAGTCAAAGCTGATGGAAGGCACTCCAGGCCACTGAGGCCACCTGAGCCTTGAGTGGCAGCAAAGGATCCAGGAGTGCCCCCAAGCTATGAACCTGCTAGAAAAAACCATGTTTCTAGTCTGTATGCTAACCAAGATAAGAGGGAAAGTGTGTGGGCATACTGAAATGTTAGGGATGGCCAAATAAGATTTCCAGTGGTTGGTGGATGGTTAGCGAAACAGGTATGGAATATGGAATATAAGGGAAATAGAAATTTCTCCCAAATTTCAGAATTGAATGTGTGTCAATAGCTATAAGGGGAAAAAAGAGAGTAATCACTCCAGCTGTGATAATTTTCATTAAAAAGCTTGTGAGAGGCACAATGCTGAGAACAGGATGCTGGATTTGACGGGTGTCTGAGTGATCCAGCAGGGCTCTTCTTATGTACTTTAAAAATACATAAGAATCTTACTTTAAATGTACTTTAAACACAGAAAAGAGAGTGGAAACCCAATTAAATAGCTATAAGATGGATCAGGAGCGACTGAGGAAGCTGAGTGCTGGTGTCATTATTCTGCCAGCCAACAAAGGGCAGCTTCAGTCTCCTCTGTTGCCAGGCGAATAACAAACTATATTTTCTTAAAAACTAATTTTAATAGAGGTGTTTCTTGTTCTTTTGCTTATTTACTATGCTGTTGGGTGTAAGTGTGTGGCTGATACTGAAATCTAATATCAAAGAAACACTCATTCCTGGAATTGTTCTGGAAAGGTTGAAGTAAAACCAATGCAGTGTCAATGTGCTCTTGAGAATATTCTTACATACACCAGAACTGTACAGATTCAATGTTATAGGATTGATAGTCTCTAATGGAGATACATCCTTCCAGCCAACAGGAAAAAGCTAATATTCATACGTACATCTATAGTGGTGCCACAGGATTTCAGGGAGAAGATGATGTTGACATGTGTTCCATTGGATACTCCTTTGCAGGAACCATTGATGAGTGAGAGGTCCATCCCTCCAACTAGATCCTTAGGGATGTTCACCTCTATGGAGGTAGATCTGCATAGGACAGGGACTGTAAGAAAGAGCAAATCTAGTGAGTGAGCTGGAAATGAAACTTAGAGAAGCTGCATGAGTCCTCCTTTGATGCCTCTTTTATCTGCAGCAAATGCTCCCTGATATAGGTTCATCTTGCCTGGTGGAAACCTGGCTTTGATCTGCCGGCTTGTAAAATGTGATGATTATTTTAAGCTTTAGATTCAGCTTCTTTAATCCCCCAGAGACCTGTCTGTCTTCTCTACTGTGACATCCTCACCCCTCAGGATGAGAGCTTAACTGTGCTTACGTTGTATTTCTGAGATCTAGTAGTGTCATGTGCACTTTTGTGATGATTCAGTATTAGAGGGAGGTATTTTATTTTTATCCTAATCTTCCACAAATCAAGATCGCTTCCAGATAGGAAACTCTCCTCCATTTGTGGCGATGCTGCATATGGCTAGCATTGCATTGGCACCAATAACCTGATCTTCACAGATTAAGAAATTGCCAGACTACCATTGTAGCATGAAGGCAAGAAGATATATTAATGTATATATGAATAATGAAAAATAAATATATCATTGGCCAAGAACTGTGAAACCAATGGCACAGTTTTATTCCATATTTACCTCAGAGAGAACATGTCTGGAATTCACTGACAACACATAGAACATTCTGGAGAGATCCCTTGGGGTAAACTGTATTTGATGGATTCCTACACACACACACACACACACACACACACACACACACACATTTACTTTAATGTATGTATCTTACACTTGGCACTTATTTTGTTATATAATTAGACAGATGAAATGTTTATTAATCTTGACATGAACTTGACTGATCTGCATTGTATTGTTGTATTTTGTTTTTTAAAAGTCATTCTCATTTTAAAAACTGAAAAAAATGCTTGTTTGTTTGTTTGTTTGTTTGTTTTAAGGCACTGTGAAATGAGTAAAACAGAAAGTTTGACAAAAGACTAACGGCACCTTTCCATGCGATGTGACAAACT
The DNA here is from genome assembly GCF_965112155.1 of Podarcis liolepis. NCBI lineage: Eukaryota > Metazoa > Chordata > Lepidosauria > Squamata > Lacertidae > Podarcis > Podarcis liolepis. The sequence continues at coordinate 35,256,706 of NC_139556.1, read as the reverse complement.
ACTTAAGGAAAGGAGGAGAATTCTGTGACATAGCCTAGCCAGCTGTTCACGACAGAGTGAGCTCCCATTGTTCAGTCCTTGCTCCTGCCAACCTAGCAGTTCGAAAGCACATCAAAGTACAAATAGATAAATAGGTACCGCTCCAGCGGGAAGGTAAAAGGCATTTCCATGCACTGCTCTGGTTTTGCCAGAAGCGGCTTAGTCATGCTGGCCACATGACCTGGAAAAACTGTCTGCCGACAAACGTCAGCTCCCTCGGCCAGTAAAGCGAGATGAGCGCAGCAACCCCAGAGTTGTCCGCAACTGGACTTAACAGGGTCCTTCTACCTTTACCTTTTTAAAATTTAAAAGGTCAAGCAAAAAAACTATATTTGGATAGCACAAGCCCCTTGTGTGAGCCTAAGCAGCTTTTTGGATGTAGGCCAGTGTCTGTGTCAATTTTTCATAAGGTTACATTATCTTTCTATCTCATGAGTATTCTGGACAGGCAAAGAGCCACTGGCCAATTTGTCTCCTGAAAGGATTGCTCTGGGAGTACATTGATTATTCAGCCTGCCTCACCCCATATTGCTGACCTTAGTTATATATGTGAACATTCTACTACTAGGCAATACCACTTATCATCAAGTCTAACTATCCATGAGGGTGTTGGATTATTCTGGCCCTTAGAGTGGTGTCTGGAGAAATAATAATAATAATAATAATAATAATAATAATAATAATAATAATAATAATAATATATTATTTATACCCCGCCCACTCTGGGCGGCTTCCAAAAGAATATTAAAATACTGTGATACATCAAACATTAAAAGCTTCCCTAAACAGGGCTGCCTGTCCTCTAATAAAGTGTCCTCTAAGAATCAAAAGTTGCCCATCAGCCTATACACAATGAAGGAACATTTTCAAGGAATGTCGCCCCATCCTCACAAATATCCTGATGGGTAAAAGTTCCAGTTTACTACTGACTGAGGCAGAAAACTCACTTCACATTTACCCATTTGAGTTTAACTAGTTTGTGTTCTTTGTTGCCATCACTATACATTCTGTGAGGAAACATTTGAAGGAAAACAAACACGCTGTCATCCATATTTAGGGAATTTTCTGAAACACAATCTTCACTGTTTCACTGACACATAATTTTCAAGCTTGAGCGATGAACAGACTATAAATTATTTTTAGTGTGGAAAGGTACAGATTTATGAATCCTGCTAATGTAACAGTTAGCAGGCATTGATTTTGCCAGGTTTTTCAGAATCATGAAAACAGGTGCTGCCCCCATTTAAAGTTGATGCATTGATTTCTGACTCCTGGTATCTTGGATAAAATACAGTTTTCTTTTTCCTCAAATGTTACTGTTCAAAACTTTTTAAACCATCTGCCCAGTCCAGGAAATAGTTTTGATAAGAAAACAATATACTGAAGTGTGTACACATGTATGCAGAAAAGTAATATTCCTGCATTTCCCTCCTGGCTTCATCAAGGGTGCTGTTGTGACTGAAGCATACATAATTTTATTTGTTCATGCTCAAGGTGGCTTACAACGTGAAAAAAAAATACGTAAATGCAACATTACAAAAGTAGCCATAAATAATAAATAAAACATCAGAAAATGGACAACCGGACTGAACAATTTCCACAAAAATCACCATTTCCATATAAATCTAAAATAAAGTTAAAAAACCAACAGCAGCAACAGCAAGAATACCCACCACAACCCACCCTGCAGCAACAACACCACAATCCAAGAAACAGAAAATGAAAAGACAAAGGTTCTCTGTCTGTCAGCAACTGCTCTGGTAGATACACAAGAATGAAGAGGAATCTATGTATCCCAAATACCAGAGAACAAACCAGAAAGCAGGAGGTTGCTGGGGGGGCGGGCGGTGAAGGGAGAGGCAAACATTACTTTCAAGCTTCTGAGGGACAATTTGGAAACCATTTCCAGTAATGCCTGGCAGATGGATAACTTTGCATAGATGAATTGATCAGCTCACAGACCTGATTTAGGACATTTATTAAGTCACTCAATGAACTCTTTGATAAATGAGTATGCTTGGTGCTTTTCTGCTGTTTGGATCCCAGTTTGAGGGCCTGTCTCTCATTAATCAAGTAAGGCAAGGGCAGAAAATATGTATTTCTTCTTGGAAGCAATTATTAAAGTGGGGGGACGGGACATAAGAAAGTGTACTATCCAGACCTCTTTTTTTCCTCATCCAGCCTTACAGATGAAGGCCAACTTATGTTTCTGAGGCAAATCATAGAATGGCAGAATCTTAGAATTGGAAGGGACCCTAAGAGTCATCTCAACTAAAGCATCCATGACCGATGACCATACAAGGTATGAGAGAAGAAAGACTGTGCTGCACTTGTAGTAGCAAAGCCTTCATCTGCCCCACCTCCAATAAAACATGTCTCTCCCATACCGTTCTCCCTAGCCATAGAAGGCACTGTAACTCTCCCAACGGTTTGACTTTACCCCTGAAGGCACACTCTTGCCAACATTCACAAGCACTGTCTTTGTGTCCCCTCCCCTCTCCATATCTGCTGTCCCAGAAACGTACATTTCTTTTGGTGCTTCCTCAAACGTAAACAATTCCTAGCTGATCAAGGAATATAATAACTCTATCTTCAGCAGTACTGAGGGTAATGTTGACTACTAATTTACAGGAAGAGTGTAAAGTGAAACATTAATTTCCAAACTGCTTTGGATAACTGCTGGCCTTGTTACCAACTATATCACCATGCACCTAATTAGAATTAATAAAAAGCTGTATTTATGCAGTTGGAGGCAGGGTCTACATTTTATGTTCCCATAAACTATTGTATGTGTGGTCATAAATGTGTTTTGCTTAATAAAGTGCAGTGGCTGCTCCTTAAACACATTTGTTCCAGAGCACAGCATGTGAGAGTCTTGCCATTGCACTAGATACTCAAGCTGATGAGCCCACTATTGGGCATATGAGACATTTGTCCCACGTATTGTCCTTGCAGAAGAAACTACTGCAGGATGAACCCGCCAAATGCCTCTGACAAATGCGGGGCAGCATAATTTCACAGGTGGGTCAGCATTTTGCTGTGACAGGCTGGTGTCGAATACTGTGTTTGCCCATCAAAATGGGAGGTCGAGCAGGATTGAACTGTAGCAGAAGAACCACTGAACAAGGGAAGAGGGATCCATGGTGAACACACAGCCAAGACAAGTGTTGAGGAACCAAAACTAGGTCAGGGAACATAACTGAGATCTTCCCCAATGTACAGGGCTAGAAGAAATGGGTTGATTTGTTGATCTGACCTCAGCATTTAGGAGGATCTCCTTCTAAATATACTTCATTTCTAATAGGGTGGGGGCAAAGGAAACAAGTGGTGCATTTGCTCCCTAGCAACGTTCTCCTGCACCAGCCACAATGTACTATTTGTCGCTAGCAATCTCCATTGTCCTACCTTGACAAGTGTGGTTGTCATCTGACAAAACAAGACCGCGTGGGCACTCACACTGGTATGTGTCTTCTACCGTGACGCAAACATGGCTGCAGCCCCCATTGTTGTTGTGGCAACCTTCAATTTCTAGGATAGAGATAACGGTCAGACACACAAAAATCTTTGCTCAACCCAGATCTGCTTGAGATGAAAGTTTCTATATGCCCATAACAAGGGGATTTTATAGCAATTTTATCTGTGGTATAAACCTTCATATGTTATACATTAACTTTTGCAATCATTCTGGGCAAAATCTTTTCTAAGCCGCATTGATATGAATGGGAACTGTGGAAGAACATGAATGGGAAACTGTGAATATGAATGGTGGAAGAACATTAGGAAGTAGGTTGTGCTTTTTGTGCAGCTCTCATTAATTTAAATGGCACTTGTACATGAGACTTTCTCTGTTGGATGTTACAGCAATTTGGAGGAAGAGGCAGCAAACAGCACACACACCTCCTGCTCCCTGTGAATCAATGTAATGTCCTAATCTGCAGACACCCACAATTTGTGTGTTTTCTTAAAAAAAGTTTTTAATATTTTAAAATGTGTAAAACTTAGGCTTCACAACTTGTCTTTTTAAGTGTACAGTGGTACCTTGGGTTACATACACTTCAGGTTACATACGCTTCAGGTTATATACTCTGCTATCCCAGAAATAGTGCTTCAGGTTAAGAACTTTGCTTCAGGATAAGAACAGAAATCGGGCTCTGGCGGTGCAGCAGCAGCAGGAGGCCCCATTAGCTAAAGTGGTGCTTCAGGTTAAGCACAGTTTCAGGTTAAGTACGAACCTCTGGAACGAATTAAGTACTTAACCAGAGGTACCACTGTACAGTTAACCGTTAAATGCATGCAAAAAGGAGATCCTGCCAAGTTTACAGGTGGTAGCAAATACAGACCAGCTACCATTTTAAGGCAGCCTTTTCCAAGTTAGTGTCCTCCTGCTAGTTTGGGCTAGCAGGATGGGAGTGGAGAGTGGGCCTTCGGGCAGTCTCTGTACATACGGAAAGAATAAAAAATTTCCAGGTAGTTTTTAAAACATCCAAGGCATTTCTTAGACTGACAAGCTCTTGGCAGTTCAAATGAGCTTTAAATCAGTGCCCATGTGTTAGGCTAGGAAACCCCACCACTCTGAGATTATGACCATTAAAACCGGTGGTATCCTTTGAAAATTTTGTGGCTGTGCAATGGATGTTGGGGTGGTTGCAAAGTGAATTATATCTTTCCTGGAATGGCTCATAAACCACATGGCATATCAGTAAATATGAAACCGACCAACTTGATTGTATATTGCTCAATAAATGCCTTGGAGAGCATTGAACGCATGAAAAATGTCACCTATTACCTCAGAGTCTTAAAACTATCTATATAGCAAGCACAAATTTCCCAACGTTTACCGAAAAGGAAACAATTACTCTTCTTAGTAAAAACAAAACAAAAAAATAATGATTAAAATGGATGCTACCAGTGCTTTCCTCCCAAAGGCCAGAATGTTAGATTATGAAGATACAAGTATATTACTGATGTGAAGAGGATGTTTTCCTTGGTTACACCTCCCCCATTCATTCTCAGACAACAACCCAGGGCCAAGCTAGACCCAAATATAAATCTGCCAATGAAAAAAAAAGTGCCAGTTTTTTAAAATAGTGGAAACAGCATTGGTGGAAAGGGCCAATAATTACTGGCATAGCACCAATAATTTACCCAAGGTAAACAGCACTTTCAGAAGAGATATTTTTCTTGGAAGTTTATTTAGGGAGAGGAAAGATTAAATCCCACTTTCCTGCCTGCTACGGTCCCAAAGAACTGATGCTGGTTGCATTTATTTAAAATCTGCACAGCAAATGTAAAGTTGAACTTAACATCATATGACATTGATTTCCAGCTGGGAGGCTATGGAGGAAGTGTTTAACAATACAGGGCTCTGCTACGGTACTCTAGTTCCTATTGTGCAGTTCACATTTCTGTCGTTGTCCCATTCAACTAGTTATTATTTTTAAGGAAGACAACTCATGCTGTATGTCAGGGATGGGAAACATGTGACCTTTCAGATGTTTTGTTGGAGCCATACATACATCATTTTATTTGTATGCCAGCTTTCCATAGCCAAAACCATGCTCGAGGCTGCTTACAAAATGAAAAGAATTACACAAACATAACAAAATTAGTCATAAGTAATTAATAAAACGTCAAAAAGTACACAAGCAAGTTGAACAATTTCCACATAAACCATGATTATAGACACAAAAATATACAAATAAATAGCATCAGTAAGAGCAACACCCACCCCAGCGAAAACCCCAAAACAATACCCCAGCCAAAGAGTCTGTTCACCAGCCTCAGCTTTTGTAGCTGGAGTCAGTCCCAGGTGTAAAAAGGCCTGCAAGACCTGGAGCAAGGGGTCCTTACTCACCCTGGCAGGTCTTTCCATCCTTCCCTAGAATTCGCCCAACTCCACATTCACAACGGTAGGAGTTCTTGAGGTTCACACAGAACTCGCTACAACCTCCGTTATTCTGTTCACATTCATTTTCATCTGTGGAGAAAAACAGGAGCCACAAATCCACAACTTAACAATATGAAGCTGGTGATTAAGAAGTATAATATGCAAGCCAATTGCTCCATTAATGAAATCTGAATCAGGGAAACGTTTTTTTTTCTTTAGGTGGCACAGGCTAGTAGTAAGGATCATCTTACATATTATGAAAAGACAGCCAGGATTCTGAGTCTAAAGAAACAGCCGTGTTCTCACTTGCATTACACACATGGGCATGGGCACACAAAAATAAACGGAAGAGTTATATGAACTAGATGTCTGTGCCATTGTTTTTGGGTGAATCTTCTACATGACACAGCACACATGGAGTATACTGAGTACTTTGGGTGCAGCTTGAATCTCATTGAATCTGGACTCAGCTACATTAGTCAAAAAACTGTGTTTTGAATGCATTATAAACACACAACACCAGATGGCGGTGGAGGGAGGGAATTCTAAGTGATTTTTCCATAGCTTTTTTCCCCTTTTGTTATAACAATTAAATTTCTGACTTATTTAGAGTGTTTTTTTCCTGTATGTAGATCAACCCCTATATTACATTTTCTGTAGAGTAATATAGAGGAAAATCTGCTTAACAAATGCTGGAAATCCCTGTACCCAATTAAACTAATGTTAGAAAAGATGAAGGGGAAATCAAGATAAACCAGACCACTGATTCCTAGATGAGAATATGCTATAGTTTTTCAACTTCCATGAAATTCCAGAGAAGAGGGAGCTACTCATCATATTCTTGAAAGTGATCTTTTTCTAGTTAGATAGCTCAATTAAACCTTTCCAGGGCATTTTAATTCAATGGGGATTTTTGCCATCCCATTTGTCAGCAATGTGCATAAAGACTCGGAATTAGGCCAGATTTCATAGGGTGAGTGGCGGAGATGTTATTAGGACAAGAGATTCATTAGTACCCTATTATTAGCATTCTATTAATTAGTAGTGCTTACTAGGCAGTAAATCCCATTGAAATCAGTAGGAATTAATTCTGAGTAGGATTGCGCTGTTAATCAATGATGAAACCCAGAGAACCTCTATACTTGTGTCTATCCTTGGGTGGAATTCCATTACATATTCACAAATTCAGGTTGCTCAATTAAAGTTCATTTGGTGTTCTTGCATGACAAATGGGCTTTCCCTTGAAAGGATTTTTTGAGAAAAGGAATGTGATGCAGAAAAATGTAGAATAGGTAAAGGTAAAGGGGTCCCTGACCATTAGGTCCAGTCATGGCCGACTCTGGGGTTGTGGCGCTCATCTCGCTTTATTGGCCAAGGGAGCCGGCGTACAGCTTCCGGGTCATGTGGCCAGCATGACTAAGCCGCTTCTGGCGAACCAGTGCAGCAACGCCGTTTTCCTTCCCGCCAGAGTGGTACCTATTTATCTACTTGCACTTTGACGTGCTTTCGAACTGCTAGGTTGGCAGGAGCAGGGACCGAGCAACGGGAGCTCACCCCGTCGCGGGGATTCGAACCGCCAACCTTCTGATCAGCAAATCCTAGGCTCTGTGGTTTAACCCACAGCACCACCCACGTCCCCCCACCATGGAAACTAATTAGAGTGAATGCTCAATAAATAGCTGGCACCATCTAACCTCCCCACAAACTTTGCATACACAGATCAGGTTGAACGCTCAGTAAACATCAGAATGACGAATGCTCATCTGAAAGCAACCCCAGATCTTCAAAAGCTTTTTAAAAGAAGAGCTGCTATTTACCAGAGCTCACGCTAGTAGGCAGTATGGCATTGATCCAAACTTTACAAGCCATAAATGGCTTGAAGATTGCTGCAGTAACTTAAGAAACTTGAAGAAAAGAATTTCAGAAAGAGCTGCTGAGAATTAAGATTCATAGCATATAGCCAGGGAACCGAATGTTGAAGCTAAACCAGTTAACTTGATTGATGAAAGACCTCTCAGATGATGGTGCTCAATGCTGTGGTGGCATTGCCAGACCCCAATCCAGCTAGATTCCCCAGGATCCTCAATTCGGAAACAGGGAATGCAGAAGGAAAACTTGAGAATGTGGGAAGGAGGGAGGCAATGGTTTTTGAAATATACCTGAAGTTGTTATTATGCAGAACTCAGGAAACTAATTAGGAAGGCGAGTAAGCCTCAGAGATCTCAGGCAGAAGAATGAGAGGATTGCATTAATAGAGTTTCCCTAATATATGCATTTTAATCCATGCTTATTTGGCTGGAGAACTGCCTCACAAAACAAGGAGAAGTTGCCAGTTTCAAATTGCAGCTGTGTTGCAGTTCACAGACTGGTTCATGAAGTGCAAATTAGGTATTATTATTATGAAACAGGCACTGCTGCTTCTTGCAAAGGAGGCAGGGCCAGCTGGGCACTCTTGGGAGCACTGCCTCTTTGGCTTCCACTGCTTCACCTTGCCTCATGAATGGGCCGGCCCTGGTAGCTGCAGGCACATAAGAGACAACCTGACCCTGAGTGAGAGAGGACTTGAACAGATCAGCAGAGGAAAAGTCTCAAATGAGAGGCAGGTGTGTGCTGGGATTGTGAATATGTATGAGACTAGCTTTAAACTAACCTTGAGATGTTATTTGGTCTTTGTAAGCAAAGCTTCTGCCCTTTGACTGGCTCTAAGCATTTACTGTCTGACACTGAGGTTTTAGATGCTTCTGCACAGTTTCCAAGATGCCAGGATAATTAAGCCATGGATGTAATCATGGCAGCATGGAAACAATGCGCAGCCCTCCTAAAATATTGCCTTTGTCCGCTTTTCCCCTCTGCAAGCTGAGATCTCTTCGGGTTTTCCAAGGGTGCAACAACAAACTTAAGTGCAAACTGTTTGTGCTGGCTCAACACCCAGTTTAGTGATTGCACATTCATTGGGTTGGGGTTGCTGCAATTCAGTTTTGGTATTTGCTCTGGGCCAGTATGGACCGTATTTGAAAAGTCTGATCCAGCGCTGGAGCACAGCCACACTCTCCACTCCCCATATGGAGACAGCCAATCTGTTTGTGCCCTATGCGCATAGGACTTTACATATTTGGACTGTCCACATAGTACACTGGCTCTGTGGTTAGAGCAGATCTCCTGGATGCCTGTGCCCATGCTGCGCCAGAGAGAGGAAAGGCAGATTACTGGGAAAGCACCTAGACCTTAAGAGAAATTGGTTTATTCCAACCTTTGACTATTGAACTGTTCCTATTCTGTATTTTGCACAGGTCTATTTACAAAGGATTTACAGTATGGGTAGCTAAGATTCACGATGCAGTGCATTTTTAAGATGTTTTCTTTTTTTTGCTCCTATGTTCTTGTTGGTTTCCTAACTTTTCCCTCTTTATTTCTGTAGTGGTTGTTTTCCAGTCCATTCTCATACACTGATTATTCCCGATGGCTTGTATTTCCACTAGCAAATGGCAAGCATGACTTGTGTAAAGTCCAAGCTGATCGTGAAAAAACAATGAACAGAATTATAAAACAGCAGAGGGGGAATCCTTCAGCTACTTGCTCATTTCTTCTCTCTCTCTCTCTCTCTCTCTCTCTCTCTCTCTCTCTCTCTCTCCACCGCCTTGATACTTCCCTTTTGCTTCTTTTGTCTCCTCTTCTGCATCTTTCCTTACCAAGGCAGGTCTGTCCGTCAGGTCCCAATATTGTTCCTAAAGAGCATGTGCAGTCTCCAGTGTCCAAACAAGAGCCCCGGCAATCTATCATGTCACAGATGTCGTAGAAATCTGCAGAATTACAAAAGAGGATTGTTAAAGATACAGGAGTAAATCGTGCCCTCCCTAAAAGAGGGCAGGTGTTGCGGTGAGACCTGGAGACTGACCCCCTGTGTTGTGGGTGGGTTTGATTGGTTAGCCACAACACCCGATTGGTAGGTCACTCGATGTTGGGTTCAATCTGACCAATGGGGCGCAGTCCAAATGGATCGAGGGACCTATTTATACCCATGCACGTGACCCATGCACGGCTCATGCATTCGGAACACCCGCCCACCTCTCCCTATTTTTAGGGCATTGTGCTTTGACCTTGCTATGCCATCATGTGTTGTCTGTTGTTGGGACAGGAGCACGGCAAGAATTTCCCCACTTGGCTGTTGCCATTTGGGTTTTGCCTGCTGCATAGCAAATCATCACAATTTGTAGGGTTGCGGATAGGCCCTGGTTCAGGTGATAGGGATGGGGGAGCAGTCTCACCATCCCTATGTGAAGGGTATTCTGTTAAAGGAATCCAGGAACTCAACTGGTTTGGTCAACCCCTGAGAGGGGGTTGTGCCCGTACCTGAGTCCAGGGGGGCATCTGGGTGGTGAACAGAGTCTGTACCCGGCTTTTCACCTTCCCAGGTGTTCACCCTTAGCTGGCCTATGCTGGTGCCCTGGGTCAGCACTGCCTGCAAGGGTGCAGGGAACTAGTTGAACCAGAGCCTATGCAACCACTCACCTTCTGTAATCAATAAAGTTGTGGCCTAAATTCTGCCAAAAACCAAAACTAAAATTTGAGTCATCTGTGAATTTATTTAGAGGGGAGGTCTCTGGGTCTGAACACGCAATTACCTTCCATGTTCACAGTTACATTAATAGGGTGCAAGTGAAGGGCTGAACTAGATGCAACAGTGCTATGCTTGTACGTCTGAATCAGGCACTACAGCAGTAGATATTTGAAGATGGCTACCTTACCTCCTCTGTGTCTATTCTTATCCAGGCTAAGCATACCCAACTCCCTCAACCTTTCCTCATAAGGCTTCGTTTACAGCTCCTTTATCAACTTGGTCACCCTCCTTTGCTCACGTTCCAGCTTGTCAATATCCTACTTAAATTGTGGTGGAAACAATTTTGTAACACGTTGAAAAGAATATTTCTGATGATATATTCTGATTATTCTGGGTTGTGTTGTTTTGTTTTCAGCAGGGATGATTCCTCAATATCAGTTGAAGCAGTTGGATTTGAAAAGCTCATCCAGCTGAAATTCTCTGACTGGTATGGCTATTAAAACACTGGTGCCCAAAGAGTGACCCTCCCTGAGCCATGGAGTCTGTATTGATTTGATTCTAGTACTGGCAAAACCCTTAATCTGTGCAACCTCAGTTTGAAAAGGTTTTGAGCATGAAAGGAGAAAATCAATACATTTGTCTTCAGGAAAACATTTTCCAAGGTGAGGCATTTTTTAAAGGTGACATACAGTTTGCATCTTTCGCATTCCTGATTTGCAGGAATCCCAAATAGCTCCAACATTTATTTGCAATAGAAATCCAGTTGTCAGTGTCTCGGGATTATTTAACAACTCACAGATTTTATGATTGGAGGCGATGGCTGAGGGCACGTTGTATGGCCTTGTGCATTGAATAAATCAAACTGACATGATCACTGTATCAAAGCCAGTCCGTGTGTATTTCACTTTCAAGGTAAGAGCCAGAACAGAAGGCTGGATTTGTCGTCAATGCAATAAAAATGATTTTTTATTATCTGGGAGGAAGGGAGTGTTTTATTCAGCTTTTAAGAAAATTAACTCCTTTCTTTTAAAGTGTCAGTTTAATTCAGTCAGTTGTACAAGAAATGTGTTCAGTAATAACATCTGTCAATTGAGAGCAGTGATACAAATTAGAAAATAGGCCAGTATTAAAAAAGTTACTTTAGGTGCTCTCGAAACAGGGATGAGAAATCTATTGCCCTCTGAGTGTTATGAGACTCATTCAGAACTCTAACCAGTTCCAGCCAGCATAGTCAATGACCAGGGATGATGGGAATTGTAGTCCAGCAACATCCTAAGGAATTCAGGACAGGATATGTGATCCCTTACCATCCAAATTGTAAACACACAAACCCGGTGAGGTAGATTTCACTGAGAGCTAGGAAAATAACTTAGTGAGATTCATGGTTGGGCATCAATTTGAACCCAAGTCTTCTCCAGTTTAAGGACAAACTGATAGCATGTTGGAGATCCATGATCAGATTTCATAGGAACAGACATCTTCCCAAGACACAAAGCAGATTTGTGTCTCAAATGTGCAGCAACTTATACACTTACAAAAAGAGCCAAAACAGAGCTGTATAAAACACACAAGACAGCTAAAAACAAGCAAACTATCTCATGGAGTAATCCAGCAATGCAAAAGCTTTCCTTAAAATGAAGGTCTTGGCCACACCTCCAGAAGTTCACAAGGGGATGAAGCCAGCTGCCCTTCTCTAGGAAAGAGTTCCAGCAAGAGGATGCCATTTCAGAAAGGCCTTTCTAGCCCCACCATAAAAAAGGAGGCCTCCTCAGCTGATTGCAATGCACAAGGGGGAATTGTTTTCCAGAAGAAATAAATTACTAAAATAGATTTCTCAGTGATAAACTATAAATACCAATGAATAACGCAACAGGAAGCTATTAACTAGATTGCCTGGGGATGCAGAGATGAACTGGAAATCCAGCTTTAAATTGCTTGAGGAAGGAGGGGGAGCTTTGTTCTATATTTTTTATATATATGAATGAACACGGCTTTATATGAGAAGTCCCCACGGTGAAATCAACAACTGAACGAAGGGATTTTTCATACATGACAACACAGGTACCGTAGAACTTTATTTAAGTTGTAGGCATTATATTATATGCCCAAGGGGAACCCCTCTTTACAACTAAAGAAGCTTTGGGGGTCACTTACGCCCACAGTAGGCATGGAAGCAGACACTGGGCTTGGTTAAGTGGTAGACGTAATAGCCTCCTGGGCAGGCCTTGACCTCCACCGTTGTGTTCCACATGCAGCAGTTTCCATTGAAGGTTGCACAGGCCTGCCTCTGGACAATGCCGTCTGACTCCTGAGGGTGGCTACCATTTAGCCATATTGGAGCATGGGTACCACAGTGGTTTTCCGGGATGCAGAAGGTGGGCATGGCATCGCCAGCCATCCCAGTGAAGCGGTACCATTCCCCGTCCACATGGCTGTCACACTCGGGCTGGTCGTGAGAGCCGTTGAAGTGGTGTTCGGTGTTCCTCCAAGGTTCATTCAGACTGATGTAGGCAGAGCAAGGATCAAGAGCTGCAACATGGAAAGAGCAAAAGAACAATAGTGTACAGGCCAAGAATATGTGGGGAAAGCCTTGTGAAACGAAGATTAGCAAAAGACAAATAATCAGTCGCCTAAGGCAGAGAGGGCCAAATTCTGTATTTTGGAGCGCATTATATCCCCCACACAACTCAGACCCAGGACTGACCTTTGATTCAGAGTCACAAACTGCCCTCAACCTCATTGTAAAGCTGATACCCACAAAGCAGGAAGCTCTTCTCCCTTGCAGAGCATGTGCACTCCAGCGCAGCCTCCCATTTACAAGTTAACACCCATTAAGTTACACATTACAAACAATTCCATTAAAAGAGATGCAATCCTCTCTCCCTTTATATACCCAGCCAATCGCTGTGCTCTGCAGGAGAGAGAACCCCCTGCAGATAACATCTCATCAGGAGGTCCATTCTGTACAATGTAGGAATCGGGCCTTTGTCATGAGAGCACCTCCCCTTCAAACGTGCCTCCTGTTAAACATCTCTTGTCCTTTTGGTGCCTGCTGAAGGTCTCTCTTTTTAAACAAGCCTTTTGTTCCAGTCTGTGTTTATGTTGCAATTGGCTTATATATATATTTGCTGTAATTGTTTTTGTAGGGTTTTGTTGTTGTTAAATCATTTCAAGATACTTTAATGCCACACATTCCCCCCTCCCCTTCCTTAGCAAACCATTATTATTTTATTATTTTATTGAACTTGGTTAAAATTTAGTAGGGGCTCTGAGGGCTGCATAAAATGATCTCACGTACTGGATCTAGCCATTAGACTTATTTCCCATTTAAGGAGAGAGACACCACACCAAACACCTTTTTTAATTCCCTACAATGGTCTGCTCTTGGGTTGATGTAGTTTCTGGCTCTGCTAGGGGAGTGGACGTTGAAAAACAATGAAGGAACCTAGGACCCTGCAGATTTGCGGCTATTGCCAGCACACACCCCTGCTGAAATCCCACCCCCTGTGAAGCACCCATGACGGTGGAAAGTTCCTAGGTAGGAATCCCAGCAGTGGGCCTGCTTTTCCAATGGCACCTGAGATGGCTTTCCAGGGACCACAGTATTTCATCCTAAACGTTTTAATCAAATAATACCTTTGGGTACCAAAGGCTACCCTTGTGACCTGGGACTATTTTCCAGCAAAGCAATATTATCCCCTACCCCACCCACCACTATATTTTAATTTTAAAACTTATCATATTTTACAAAGGGGGCTTTATAGTGCTGGCCCACAGTGCTGTTAACTTGCACTTAGAAATTGTCTTGCAATGTCTCTGCTTCATCCTGGGAGGCTGTCTTCTCTGTCACCTTTCCTTGCCCTGGCATATACATTGGGCCCTTCCTCTTCATTCTCTGGCTTGCCTCCTGCCAGTAAGAAGAGATTAAAATAGGTCTCTAAGCTGCTGTTTCTTTGTGTCTGTGCTTTCTGCTAGGCAGAATGGTGCTCTCCTTGACAATGGTTCATGAGAGTGGCTTTGATCTCCCCAGTTCAGAGCAGAACATTTGACTCACGCTGCCATCGGGCCCAATGACTTGCAGTTCTCCCTCAGAACTTGCAAACCAATTTTCTACATACTTTCTGTTCCCTAGTATTTAAAGGTCTTCATAGATCTTAAAGACCAGCCCTGGTCCTTATTATGTTAATAATTTGCTTAGAGTTTGACACACACAGAGAGAGCAAAAAATGATATTCAAAACATGATAAAATATATATAAAACCAAAAATGAAAACTGCAATAACTAAAACAGAATACAACAGCACCAATCCTTTTATAGCCAAGGAAAGGTCTTGCATATAGGAATGCTTTCAGCTAGCGGTGGAAAGAATATAACGTGGTGACTTGGTGGATCTCAGTAGGCATCGAAGCCTAGAGGGTGTGGATGCCGTCACAGAAAAGGACCTCCTGCGTGTTCCAAGCAACCTCCTTCTCCCTCTGATCTGCAGGTGTGGAAAGGACCTCACGGGAGGCTAGTTTCTTAAGGATGCAGAGCCCAGATGTTTTAAAGGTGATACACAGTACAAACCTGAGGGCTAACCACAAACAGTCAGCACAGAATAGATATGGCGAAAGTGGTGCTACTTTCCTTGTGACCCTTCCTTCTTCATAAATGCACCACAGTTCTGCACCAGGTAAAGCTGATGAACTACCTTCAAGGGCGGGTTCTTTCCATGCCCTCCATCTCTGCTTGCATCTCCTGTTGCAATAAAGTTCTCCGAACTGGATGATGGTGAGATATCTCATTTAAGCACCATCTATTTATTGATCATACACAAGTGCTGTTGCCTGCAGTGGGAGCTTTGTGTATGTACAAAGGGCATCTGAGTCAACCTGTTGCTAAGAAGCAGGATTTCATAGAGATTTAAAGTGGAAGCCGCCAGAGAGAAGAATGTAATAAAAATATTCATTTCACTTTTCATCAGGCCTGTATTTAATCTCCCCCCAGCAGCTTCTGCAGTGAAAGTTTGCAGCTTAAATCTTTGCATATATTTAACACCTGATTAAGCACCAGTTAACCATGACTGGTCAGGTCCACCATTAAAGCAGGATTTATGCTAATATTTTTCTGACTTAGGCAAATCCATTACTTTTCACTATCCTCGCACTTAAAGAAGGCAATTGTTCTGGCTAGGCACACAGCAAAACTGAACAAATCGAGTTTTTCTACCTTTTGATGCTTTATTTCCCACTGGGCTTCTCCTGCTACTGTCGCATTATTTAACCCAAATTTTAGGAATTCTGCAATGTCTGTAGCACCATTTGAAAATAAGAATATGCATTTTAACCTAATGAGAAAACAACTTGGACACAGACGAACTGTGATTGCTTCATTTGCCTGTGATTATAGATATTGCAGTGGCTGCAATTCACACTCATCAGAATTAATGGACACGTTATGCAGGAGAATCCACAATTGATCTCCTGGCTTAAAAAGAAAAATCCACCTTGAAATGCAGCTCTGTGTATGTATTTCTCTGTGTCTATGCTTATGACATTTTCTTAATCAAAGTCAACATACACACAAACACACCATCCACAGATGTTCTTGCTCCATGGTGGGAAAATACACAAAGCAATCATATAGCCAACATTGTGTGATGGTTTGAATGTTAGGCTCTTGGTGGATCCAAGAATGGGGTGTTAGTATCTGTTTGAATTTTACCTCCTGCCACAGGAATTTCTCAACATCACTACCACATTTGAAGTTATGCCTCAGAACCCAAATTAAGAATTTGGTGTCCCATGCATACCTGTGATTCAAAGTCCACCACGGAGCAGATTCTGTCTTAGTGGTGAATGGGAGAATGATAATCTCTTCTACAGATGCTGAGAAAGCGGGTGACATCCAAGGATATTGGCCAACTTGAATAATTTGCTGGCTCAGTGAAACTGTTCTTCTTCTCTATCTTTAAGCCCCAAATTCCCAAGATCAGATTTGTGAGGGGGTGGCACAGGGATGCAGGTGGAGGAGAGGAAGGAGAAGCCCTCAAAGTTTTTATGACAACGCCATGACGGTTTAGATTGGGGGGGGGGGGTATTTCGATTTCTTCAAAAGAATCGTATTTCATTTTCTTTCTCACAAGCAGAATACATTTCATCTTAGGACTTCTGTAGTCCTTTGGGAAAGGTGTAGGATATGGTTTAGGGGGTGTTGGTTCTCCCTTGCATGAAACAGAGAAGGAACTTAGAATCCAAGGCAATAACTGTATCATTTTTAACCCACCCTTCGGACAGGGTACATCAAATATAAAAACAAAACTACAATATAATCATTCTGATCAAAAGCATGTAAAGTCAACCAGTATACCCTCTTAAAAAAAAAGAAATTTAGGATTTAGGTTTAGGTGCCTGTGAGATTTACAGATCAAACATAATATTTGGGGGAAGGCTCACATTTTCCCACCGGTAAGAAATTCAGGGCAACGAGTGTTAGAGGAAATGCAAGATCCTTTTGCAATTGAAATGCAGTGCTAACTCTGGACTATGTTCACTACAGCTCAGTTTGGCTGGAAAAAGACCTAAAAGGAGGGCAAAGTCACTGCAAGAACAATGACTGCCAAAGTGTCTAATAAATGGCTTTGCATCTACTTACCCACTGTGTTCTCCTGCAAGGGCTGTGCTTTAGCATGGAGGTACAAGGACAAAATGAGAAACAGGAACATCCCCCTCGGACCAAGGCCACGTGCTCTGTCAAAATAATCCCTTTTAAGCACGCAACGTGGGTTCACCTGTATTCTCTCTCTCTCTCTCTCTCTCTCTCTCTCTCCTTGACACACCAAATGGGTTCTGGAGTCCTGAAGCAAGCTCACATGAAGAGAGAGTCTGTTAAGGGTCCTGGAGGTTTTATCAGAGGAAGAGGCTGTAAGGAATGCAGAGCCCAACTGCAGCCTTGACCTGCCCCATAGCAGCTCTGCCTTTTAGAGTCAAAGAGGGTTATTTCCCCCACATGCAGACGCATTCATTTTGTTTCCAAGCCCATCCTCTGATTGTTTTCTTGTCCAAGTGCCCTAAAGTGACACACCTGCTATCTTATCTGGAAAGACCACTGAGGAAGGGAGACCCAGGCATCCTGTGGAGATGTGGGAAGAAAGGAAGATGGCTCCTAGCTATTATCTCCTTCTTATTTTTTTTCTGTTTCCTGTCATGAGGAAAGGACAAGCAAAGTGTCTTAATCAGAGGAAATAGGAGAGCAAGAGACAATGAGACTTCAACCCCCCCGCCCCCCGTATGCCAAAATAGAGCAAAACAGACCATACTCTGAGACCAACTTACCACTGAGGGAGGCTAGCGGGATGCCATACTAAGGTCCCTTGCCCCCCTTCAGGGCTAAACAGCTGGGCGAGGCACCCACACTTTCACAAATGAAAGGAGAGACACTCTTGGGCCCTTGTTGACACAGCTCTGTTTTCTGAGCCTCTACACTTCCAGCTATTAACTCAGTGCTGTGTATTCTTCTTCATTTGCTGTTATAAATTTCTGAGGCAGGGGTAGCAGGTGTTCATAAACAGCATAATAGGGGTGCATTGTTGTTGTTTAATTGAAAGATTGTTTCATAATTTTTTTTACCTCAAAATGAATTTGTGGCTGGACATATTATATATGTAGCAGCAGCAGCAAATGAAGCATCTTCAGCAAGGTTTACTTGTTCAGCCACACCGGGGGAAGGTCAGTCTGCCTATTTTATGGAGTACACTAAGGGCAAATCAAAATGTTACTCGTGGCTCTCATTCGAATGTCTTCTCCATTTAGCAAAAGGGGTGTGAGAAGAAAGGTCAAAGTTCTTACGGCACAACCATTAGAAAGTGTCCTTGGTCTCTAATGAGTGTGCAGTAAGAACTTCAGCGTTCAGCGTTCAAAACATAAAACTCCCATTGAAAGGGCACCCGTACAGCCAGCCAAGGGAAGTTATGTGTTGTTGGAGGCTGATATAGTCTTCGTTTTAGGATCAAATAAAATAAAAAATGACAACTTTCAGCTGAATTTCTGATCTGAAGCACGCACACACATAAAATGTTATTTCTCTTCACTGCCTGCCCCAGCTCATGCTTGATGGCTGGTATTATTCATTTTGACTAGTTGTATCTCTGTAGTAACTACAGGGTAGTTGATCAATTGAGAAACCCTTAGAATAAGAGGGGTCAGCAGCCTTTCATTTGCCCAATCTCGAAGACAAAAACTGTGCAGAAACGTTGCCCTCCATCACCTGCTGATGGTGAGATTCCTAGCCTCCAGAGATTTCTCTGCCAGATTTAAGGATTGGCCGTTCAGTTACTTGCTTCAGAATAAGCACAAATGCCTCCTTGAAACTGGCCAGTGCCTCAGACTGTCCTTGGATCCACTTTATTCATTTATATCCTGTTGGTTCAAGATAGTGCAACAGCACATTAAAACATACATAAAACAGAACATTAAAAACAACCGCAGTTTCACAGTGCCTCTCTACCAGAGACGCACAACCATTTTCTGGCATCCATCTTAATTGTCCTGATTTGCTGCATCTATACAGCCAATTGAAGGAACTTTGCCAGCCTCGTTTTCGCTATCCCGTTTTGCATAAACAATGTGAAGTTTTCACCTTCTGTATTCTTTCACATTGGTTCAGGAGAGGGAAATGTGAGAAATAGCACTTTGCTGCAGCTCTATTTCAGGCCACCAAGAACCAGCCACATGTGGCAAGGCCTTGCCGCCAGTCAACTGAAGGTTGCATATTCCAGATAAGTTTGGACATGCTTCTAAGATTGATTGCTGGGGGTCAAGGAGCTAGGAAGACCTTATTTTAGTAAACAAGTTCCACTGGGGATTTATGATCTCATATTCTATCCAGGCAAAAGTTAAAAATATACATGAATAAAACCACCTGCCTTTAACTGAAACACTACTAAAACCAAAGATGGATACAAGGAAAAAATAATCCAAAGCAAAGGAGTGCTGAGGCAGCAAAGCAGAAAAATGGATAAAATAAGGGAAACTATTAGCATATAAGTTATGGAATTGGGAAATAAACTCAACTCTCTTAACAATCTCACCTCAATGCCCCATCCTTATACTTTATTATGGAGGTTGTGGATATATTCATACCCTCCAACATTTCTCCGATGAATATAGGGACGCCCCATTTCATAATGATAATTTAACTATTTATACCCCACACATCTTACTGGGTTGCCCCAGCCATTCTTGGCAGCTTCCAACATATAAGAACAATAATAAAACATTAACATTTTTTTTAAAAAAAAAAACATATAAAAAAACTTCCCCATACAGGATTGCCTTCAGATGGCTCAGAGGTAGGATACCTCCCTCCAACATTTCTCCAATGAAAATAGGCACATCTTAAGGAAAAGTGGGACATTCTGGGATCAAATCAGAAACCAGGATGGCTTCTCCAAATCAGGGACATCCCTGAAAAATAGGGACACTTGGAGGGTCTGGATACATCACAGTTTTACCTCTAACATTTTAGCCTTAAACTTTCTGTGGTCTTCTGGATGTGGGTAAAGGTAAAGGGACCCCTGACCATTACGTCCAGTTGTGGCCGACTCTGGGGTTGCAGCGCTCATCTCGCCAAGGGAGCCAGCGTACAGCTTCCGGGTCATGTGGCCAGCATGACTAAGCCGCTTCTGGCGAACCAGAGCAGTGCACAGAAACACCGTTTACCTTCCCGCCGGAGCGGTACCTATTTAGCTGCTTACACTTTGACGTGCTTTCAAACTGCTAGGTTGGCAGGAGCTGGGACTGAGCAACGGGAGCTCACCCCGTCGCAGGGATTCGAACTGCTGACCTTCTGATCGGCAAGTCCTAGGCTCTGTGGTTTAACCCACAGCGCCACCTGTGTTTTAAATGTACCCCCCCATCAATTGGTTTTTATGTCGTTTGTTGGTTGGTTGGTTGGTTGCTTTGAGCTGCCTTGGGCAAGATAAAGTGATTGGTATTATTTATTAAATAATACTAATATTATGGGATGTACCCATCAGTAGGCTGCCCACACAGAGATAGCATGAGAGGCAAAAGGAGTGATGAAGAAAGGGAGGTCAAAGTAGCGCAGCCTATCAACAAGGCTTTTTTCCGCTGGAACTCACCAGAACTCAGTTCCAGCACATCTCGGGTGGGCGCCATTGCCATTATAAGAGAACAAGGGAGGCATTCATTATGAGTTCTGGCACCTCTTTTTCTAGAGAAATAGCACTGCCTATCAAGCACAATAGGAGTCACCAATAGAGAGCAGGCTGCATATATAATTTCTTGCAGAAGGCTGTACCTGGGAAAGCAGAAGGTCTTCCTTGGTATTTATTGAAAGGTTACTTTTTGTCACAACCACAGAGCAAAGAAGGAAAGGTGGACAGGAAGCTATAATTCCAACAGAGCTTTAAACACCCTGAAATGGAATATTTGCCTGAATATTAATCATTCACAAATGTATTAGATCAATGCCACATAATAATAAAAAATCCTGGAATCAGGTATCTTCAGATTACAGCCATGAAATGAAACATTTTGCTGATTTTAATTGTAGGCAAGCAGCCAAGTTGGGGGAAAGATTGCTGGAGATGGGAAAACAGCCACATTGACACATTTATGTACATACCTCTCTGCAAGTAATCTCACCAAAGGCGTAGTTCTCACTGAGGTGGAAATCTGTGTTTCGGATGGAACACTTAACAGGAAATGGTTCTCATGTAACAGAATGCTACTACATACATAAATGCATATAATAAATATGTCAGTTTAAGACTGGAGTCAAGGTTCTCACACGTTGGCTCATGCTCCACAGTGCTAGGAAACTGGAAGCCAAGTCCTTAGCAGTGGTCCATGATTGGTAATGTGCAATTTCATAAACTGGGCTTGCCTACACCTTAATTGCACACCCACAAATTTCCTTGGCCTTTTAAACCCATATCTCAATGGGGAGGATGGATGCCTGGGACCAAGTGACGACACCTCTCACTATCCTGGTCTTGTATTGCATTATGAAGCACTTGAGCCTTACTGTACTGCTAAAGGAATCCTCCTGTGAGCTGGGCAATGCTGGCTTGTTGCTTATACCTCTAGCCGGCATGATAGGTTGCACACTGGGAGATGGAGGTCTCCTTAGATGTAACAGTGGCCATTTTTCCTAGCATTATTCTGCTTGATGGTGCAATTTGTAACATAAGGGGAAGGAGGGGAGTGCCTGCGTTGGCACAACTGTTGCACAATTGCCTTGTAGGGGAGTCATGCTGCACCTCAACTATCCGGCTATTGCTGCCCTGCAACCTTTCCATATGAAATCCCCTGGATGGGAGAGAATTCTGGAGCACCCAAGGAAGTACTAAAATGTGGGTCTGAGACAGCACACTCTGTACTTCTCAGCCAGATCCCTCTCAGTTTACTCAGAGAGTAGCACCAACTTCTGGCTCTCCAGCTCTCCCTGGAATCAGA
Organism: Podarcis liolepis; assembly: GCF_965112155.1. Classification (NCBI taxonomy): domain Eukaryota; kingdom Metazoa; phylum Chordata; class Lepidosauria; order Squamata; family Lacertidae; genus Podarcis; species Podarcis liolepis. Next base: position 35,234,762 of record NC_139556.1, on the reverse strand, counting down.
GCAGTCTGTGCCTCTCTTATCAACTCCCATGGCCTGTAGCATGAACCAAACAACCTAGGCACATGGGTGATTACCAGAATCCTAAAGTTTGGCATTAACGTCAGACCCCAGCAGCCAAATTATATGACGTTTTATTGAGAACAAAAAAGGAAGAGGACAAATGGACAAAACAGATTGAAAATAAAAGAAGCTGACCAATGCTGACCTAGTTAGTTACAAACCTGTGTCTGGTCTCCTCATGAGTAACACAGCAAAGGTGGCCAGTTGCAGGTTTTTCTGATGGTCAATGAAGATGGATCCTACGATGGAATGTAAAGGGCAAAAGGCAGCTCAGTTTTTAAGGACTTTCTCACCAGCAATGGATTGAGTGACAGCTGGAGGTTTTAAATATCAAAGCACAGGTCACGTTTGGCCAGGTAGTGCAGGGGTAGGCAACCTAAGGCCCGAGGGCCAGATGCAGCCCAATCGCCTTCTCAATCTGGCCCACGGATGGTCAGGGAATCAGAGTGTTTTTACATGAGTAGACTGTGTCCTTTTATTTAAAATTCATCTCTGGGTTATTTGTGGAGCCTGCCTGGTGTTTTTACATGAGTAGAATGTGTGCTTTTATTTAAAATGCATCTCTGGGTTATTTGTGGGGCATAGGAATTCATTCATTCCCCCCCCCAAAAAAATATAGTCTGGCCCACCACATGGTCTGAGGGACAGTGGACCGGCCCACGGCTGAAGAAGGTTGCTGACCCCTGAGGTAGTGTGATACTTGCTAAGAGTTGCGGAGACTGTAGACACCCCCTGGGGTAGGTGAAGATGGTTTTCGCTGATGTAAAACCCCACTGCATTTTTCTTCAACTTCCTGCTTGACAGAACCCATCCTGGGATTGTAGATTTAGGAAATAGGTGCCTGGGCGCTCTGGCAAAATGGAGGGAAAGAGAGCAAGGCTTTTCTTCACAACAACAATGAAAAATGTCAAAGCAACTTTTGAAAACATTTCACCTGCTTCACAGATTTTAAAAGAGGCAACAACAAAAGGCGTATCTTGGTAATGTGGCGGCAGGTCATGTACTGGTTTTGAGGAGGTTTTGGCAGCTTATTCATTTATTTTTCAGTGCATTTGTGGGCCAGTGCTTTTTCCTTCCTCTAAAAAGCCACTTCCAGGGAAGATCAAGTTAAACAACTGAACTCGCAAATCTTAGCTCACACATCCTTTCTGTCGCAGAGAGGTGTTGGGAGTGTGTAATTTGAAGCAAAGATGTGTTATGGTGGAAGACAGTGCTTAATCTTATTGCTTCCTTGTCTATTTTATCCCCCTAAAGCATCTCAGGTTCCTAAACAACTCCAGATGTCTAGCACGGTGGAAATCTCAATAGTGTAGGTAATAAACGAGTATTTTTCACTTGTTTTGAATTTGGCACTGCAACATGACGGGCAAGGGTTTTCCTGACATCCAATCTTATTGTAGTCATTTGCAGGTTGGTACGGTGGGAGACACTTTCTTGACCTCTCAGCCGTTGAGTTGGCTGGTCCTTCCTGGGAGGAGCAAGGCACTACAGTATCGAGGTCAGTGTGGTGCAAATGCATCTGCCAATCTGGTGCTCCTTCTGCACCAGCCACCACCCTCCTTCCTTCTCCTGGTAAGTAGCAGCAACTCACCTGTCAGGACATCAGGTCAGCACCTACATCCTACCACACCATCTGCCTTTGACCGTAGAGCTGTACAGAAGCCTCCTCTGAGATCAGCAGGCATAAGGAAGGTGCAGGTTGATAGAACAAGTCCCCGCTTCCACTGTTAGGGGGTGGGGAACTTCAGGTGTTGCTGAGCCACAACTTCCATCATCCCTTAACGGTTGTGATTCCTACATTGCAAAGGTTTGACTATATCAAACCATTGAGGTCCCTTCCAACTCTTACGATTCTATGACTCTAAGTCCAACAACAACTGGAGAGCAACAGATTCATCACCCATGGGTTAAGTTAAGCTTCTGTATCTCAAGTTTATGGTCAAAGCTATATTGCAAGGCATTCTTCTTTACTGCCATTCCAGGGCAAGAATGATATCTATCAGTTGAGGGAAAGTCTGCCTGTTACAACAGAGATTATACTGCATACAGGAAATTGTGTGCTTATGTGATCACTGGCATACAGGTCGTCAACTCCATGTGCATAAGAGGTACAATCACTGAGAATGTACTGCCACATACTGTGATCTATTGGATGAACGTTGTTTCCCACACAGAACTACCATCCCTGTATGATTTTTGTAAAGCATGAGACATCTTGGTTTGGGCTTATCCATAAATGAAAGAGGCCCATACAGGCTGCCAGGCAAAAGTTAGCAAACAATGATTCACTCCTTTCAACTGGGAAGAAATCAGTTTCAACACAACGGTTCAAAAACTGAATAGTTATTTATTGTTCCAGAAGTACATTGCTCTTTTATACATATTTAATAAATGATACAGGATTTTACACATGTTCAGTATTTTACTTTATTTTTTAAGGACTTTTTCTCCATGCCCCTCCCTCGCCCCAAACACACATAAAATGTTCCTCTTATCTTCTTTTTTAAAATGCTGCATACAAAGAGGATAAAACAGGTTTGTTTTTGTTTTTGTTTTTTTAAAAAAAACCAACGAAAATCAAAAATCAAAAATGTAATTGAGAACAGAAAGGCAAAGGTGGGGGGAGAGAGAGAGAGAAAGAAAGAAAAAACACCTTGGAACATGCATCGATTCAGTCCAACATGCCATCGAGTGAGAGGAGGCAGCAACAGTCCCGTCTGCATTTCCACATCTGCAAGGCACCTGGCGTCTGGTTTATATTTATTTTGTACACTTTAAAACATGGTTTCTCCAGAAAGTGGGAGCCTCTCGCCTTGACACAGTGAGAAGTAGTGAACTGAAAGGAAACACCCGGCCTTTCTGCGAATTAAGCTTAGAGCCCTTCTGCAGCTTCCATCCTGTCTCCACAGTATTTATCACAGGATGATAAGAAAAGGCTGATTCCACTCCATGCAGGATGCAAGATCCGCTCGGGGGGGCGGGGGGCGGAACCGCCCAGTTGGTTTGCAAGAAGTGGAGGGTGATGGAGTGCCATTTCCTCAACTTTTAAAATAATAACAACAATAATAAAAAAGGAGTTTGCAATCTGCTACTTCGCAGAAACCCTGGCTCCTAGGCACCGGGGCGTTCTTTTTTAAAGCTACCAAAGAAAGAGAGGGCTTGTGAACCAATGTGGAACTCTGTGGTCTTCTGCTCTAGGCCTTTGACAAAGTCTCCAGACCAGGTGACTTCATGAAAGACACATCATTCACTCTGCTATGCAAACATCACATTTAATTATACCTGTCCTAATGCTTTTTCTGTAAAGAGTCATGGTTTTGAGTCAAGTACCCAATTGGATATATATTTAAACCAACCTTTGTGATTTGATTAATCCAGGTCGCTACCAGATTCTGGGGTGGAAAGAGTAGGGGGAGACTTCGCTCCCTTAAGACTGAATATGAAAAATTCTCTCATGCAATATCACCATTTTATATCTAGAAGTACATCCAGGGCAGTGGGACATGTTCAAGTTTAAGAATGTAGGAAGTCATTCAAAGTGTCAATTATCAAACGTTCAGGGCAAGGGTTATTCCGCTTGTGATATCGATAAAACTGATTATAGTGATGTAATCGTCCGATAAAGGAGAAAGTCTGCTTCGTTTTCTTTTAAAGTAAAAAGCAGTTTCACATGAAGGTTACAAAAGAGACACACTAGGTCCAATCTAGAGTGCATGTTCATGTAGGGCCAATTGGATCAGCAGCCATAGTTTCATAAGATGGTGCTTTTCCCCCTTCTTCTTCACTTTTTTGATGCACTGTTATTATTTATTATTGGTATTTTGAAAGAGGAGAAGTCTTTTAAAAAGCTGAGCAGGCTGCTGGTGCATCATCAAGAGGCAGACACTGCAAAGCCGGAAAAATATGCCCCCTATACATTCTGTTTATGAAATGCCGACTTTTTTATATATATTTTCATCCAGGAAGAAAGAACGTTTAAATGTGACGGTATTTGTCAAGCCCTTTGAAAAGACTTAACATCCCACAATGCCCAATCTTCTCGTTGAACACACTGACCCCTCCCCAGCCATGGTCCTTGTTCTGCTTTGAATGATTAAAAAGCCCTCCACCCCCGCAAGACCTCCCAGCTTCCACCAGCAATGCTTTAATTAAAGAGGCGAGAGCTATGAACCGTTTTGCCAAGTCTGCCAGGGTTCAGAGGACCTGGGCTGGTCAGTCTTTATCGCTGATTTGTCGGACAGGCAAATGCACCTGCAAGGGGTCTCGAAGCCTCTTAAGATCCAATTCTGCCTGAAAATTAAGGGGGGAGAAAGCTATAAGAACCACATTTCGCCACAATGTGCTGAAATACACCCCTCCAGATGCTGCTGAATGACAAGTCCCATCAGTCGCAGCCAGTTGTCAGGAATGATGGGTTCTGTCCCTCAGTAACATCTGGGGGGTTACAGGTTAACGACTCCTGCTGTATTTTAGTATATGTGCTGCCGAAGCAAGCACTGATCTCTTTATTGTTGAGGTTATAACTCATAGAAATTTTATGAAAAATAAGTAGATGATACCATCTGAACCAACATCATTCAGCGCAGACACTGAGGTCTGGCTCCAAGGGCCTTCTGGCGGTTCCCTCACTGCGAGAAGTGAGGTTGCAGGGAACCAGGCAGAGGGCCTTCTCAGTGGTGGTGCCCGCTCTGCGGAACGCCCTCCCATCAGATTTCAAGGAAATAAACAACGTTCTGACTTTTAGAAGAAATCTGAAGGCAGCCCTGTTTAGGGAAGTTTTTAATGTTTGATGCTTTATCGTGTTTTTAATATTTGGTTGGGAACCGTCCAGAAACCTAGCCAGATGGGTTTATTAAAAAATTTTATATTATTATTATTATTACACAAGCACAATATTTATATGATTATTTACATATATCCAATTGAAATAAAAAATACCCAGCCCTAATTAAGTGCAATAATCCCCCTCCAAGTAGATTGAGCACTTAACCCCAAAGACTTAGCAATTTCAGTTGCAGCAATTGCGAAGTCAGTAACTTCCAAAGTGGCAGAAAAAAATGGATTATCCCTCTCCTAGAGATCACACGCACCGCCCACCAGATAATGCTTATTTCCTGTATACAACGAACAACACTGCATTCTATAGAATCCAAGATTAATGTCAGGGGCAGAAAGAACAGCATTCACAAATGTAAGAAGGCTTGCCAAGTCTGTTTAAAAAAATGCTGGCAAGCCCGACACTAATAGGGTCAAGGTATCAGATGTGCAGCCATGGTGTTAAGAGGAAGAGCCCTCAATTGGGCCAATTCTAAAGTTTGTTGGAATTATAGACCATGGTAGAGGTGGTTTTACTGACTAGACTGGGGAAATGATGGACACCTGGCAACTCTAAAAATCAGATACAATCCTAGTGCCAGCCCCTGACTATTTCCTCATCCCTACTCTTGTTCTCTTCTTCTATAAACATCAGTGAGCCACCCAAGGGAGTCCCACAAACTCACCATCTGCAGGTAATTTGTACAGCCATAAACCATGGATAGATTAGGTCATATTCCATGGGCACCTCACATGACCATTAGTCACTCAGCTATCACATGACATTGATGCACATGTTGGATTCTCAGCTAAGGCATGCCAGCTACATGAAACTGCCTCCAACAGTAGGCAAAAGGTTTAAGGTTTGGTAGCAACTGCTGATAATCATCCACCGGGAAGAAGAGAGATTTGATGTGTGCAATCATTTAACGTGGCACCCAACAGACATTTACTCTTTTAGCCCCTGCAAGACAACAATTAGGACTTCCATTTCCCCACCTGCACTGTTGCAGGTTCAAATACACCATTTAAACTAGGGCAGGATACACCTAACCAGCACTTTCAGCAGAAGCCTTGAGACCAAAGACTTCCACTTGTACAGCAGGGATTTCCCCCCTTTCCGCCCTCTGCAGCCTCTTAATTTGGCTTGGGGAAGGGTTGGGAGAACCCTCAGAACGGTGTGGGGGGGATGGAGAGGGCAGACTGAAAGAGCACAATGTTGGATTCCACCTTTAGTATCTATGCCAGAATTATTAACACCTGCCATAATACGCAGCGCTTCATAATACATGGTGATAAGAGAATGTGGGAAAGTGCCTCACTCAGTTACCAAGATCCAACACTGGGATGGGATGGGAGGGTATCTTCCCACCCCACCCCCGTTAGTTGAAATTACTTTCATTACCTGAGCAATAGCATCCTTGAGTTGATTGTATTTTTCTAGATCAAAACGCGTCTTTCTGGCTCCTTTATGGAAAAATAATAAGTACTGCCGGTCTCTGGCATCTGGGTATACATACTCCTGTGCAATCAAAGATTGAATAGAAAAGAAAAAAGGAAGGCATTAATATATGAGGGTTTTGAAGAAAGGGGATAAAACTGTTGATTAATATTAATACTTGCATTGGCTAAATATAGGAAGTGGGCAATAAATGCATAACAGAATATTGACGCTTTTCTACAGCCATGAACTCAAGTCTGGTTATCAGCTAAAGAGTGATAAGCTGTGAAGTCTTTCTGGCCTATCACCCAGTTATCATTTTACATATTGCTAGATTCAGGTGAAGGAGTTAAGCTATGGCAAGGGGGTTTGTTTTGTTTTGTTGTTTTTTTAACTTTTTGCCTCTTCTGGGATGTAGTAGCATGCAAGTTTTGACACCTTTGCTACTCTGAAAACGACAACTGTGCAGTGGTTCATCAGAGCAACAGAAGTAAACATATCTTTGGTTTATGGAGGAATTTGCTCATCTCAGCTAATGCTCAGTGAGTTATGTCTGTTGCTATATCTGTTATAAATTGAATGTTATACAGTGGAACCCTGGTTGTGAAATGTAATCCGTTCTGGAAGACCGTTTGACTTCCAAAATGTTCAACAACCGAGGTGCAAAGGGTTGTTGGCAAAGTCTATGGTGAAAACTGAGAAACGCACCTCAGAAGCCATTCGACTTCAGAGGTGCGTTCGAAAACGGAAGCAATTACTTCCGGGTTTTCAGTGTTTGGCTTCTGAAATGTTCAGCTTCCGAGATGCTCCAAAACTGAGGTTCCACTGAATCTGTTATGTACACACACACACACACACACACACACACACAGACACCTCATCGCTTAATGTTGCATATTTTTTGCCACATTATGATGGTATATGGATAAACCAGCCAAAGATTCAGAAGTACACAGGGTAGGCACCCTTGTTTTCAAGAAAAGAACAGCACAGATGAGGAAAAGTCATATTTATGAGAATGGGGTTTTCTGGACACCTGCTTATAAAGTGGAATAAAACCAAAAGCAAGCCTCACCTGACGCGTTACTACGAAGTATGCGTACATTGCCATGGCGCTGCCATATGTGATGAAGTAGGTCACCGGCTCCATAATGTCCCAAGAGTATTCCCACCAAGTGAGCCGGGCCAGAATTCCAAACTGCGTGGCCATGTAAGCTAGCCCACCCCAGAGCACCCAGGTGGTCCTCTTCTCTGCTTTCCGGCGGATTTCCATCCTAACCTGCAGGTCAAAAACGTTCAGAACTACGTTGAGCTGTTGCTTCTCAACGAAGGTTAAACATGGAAATAAGCACATACAGTAGGACTGGTGTTTTCAATGCTGATATTATAACAATCCTTAAACAGAATGCTGTTTAACTTTGAAATCAATAAAATGTGTGTGTGTGTGTGTGAGAGAGAGAGAGAGAGAGCATGTTTACAGTCGACTGAGTGGCTGACATTTCAAGTTCAAAATAACTGAGCTTCCATTCCTATTGTGAAACATTTCTTTCTGTTGACTACCAACCCCCTGCTGCATCCCTTTTCGTTTTGTTTACTATTTAAGACCATCACATAAGCTCTGTCTCAATATATAGATATAGAATGGGGGGAACCAGAAAAACATGCAATCATATATGTAAATTATACACATGCAAAGAAGGGTGCAAGGTGGGAGAGAAGCTGTCGTTGACCTGATTCATGCAACACGGTAAACCAAACTACAGTCATACCTTGGTAGTCAAACACCTTAGTTGTCGAACAAATTGGCTCCCTAACATCACAAACCCGGAAGTGAGTGTTCCGGTTTGCGCATGTTTTTTGGAAGCTGAAAGTCCGACGTGGCTTATGCAGCTTCCGATTGGCTGCAGGAAGTTCCTGCAGCCAATCTGAAGCTGCACCTTGGTTTTCGAACCTTTTTGGGAGTCGAACGGACTCCCGGGACAGATTAAATTTGAGAACCAAAGTATGATGGTATAGCTTACAAGGACTGCCCATAGGTATGCCTTAGTGTGTTGTCCAAGCTGGGACTTGTGGTTCAGCTTTCTCGTCACTAACCTAGCGTATAGCCAATAACAAACCTTGGTTACAGCTAATGGATAGCAAGCTGAGCTACCTCCTAATGGGGCCTTGGTGTTGTACATTCTGAAGGTAGCCTTGGTGTTAAGGCATAGGCTATAAATGTTAAAGAGCAAGCATGATGGACAAACTAATGTGACAGCAACTGAGCTGATCCACTTACTTTCTTGGTGGTTTGTGATGGTGGAGCTTGAGAAACGGACCCCACACAGTTTCAGAGTAATTTATTACAGGGGAGTACCAAAGGGCTGCAGTTTAGAGTTATCTCAACTTCATAGCACCACCAAAGGAATCGCTCTATGTAAACAAAGTCTGGGGGACAGGACCCAGGTGACTGCTGTGACATGTGCAATATGCATAGCATGTTTCCATTGGCAAGGATCTTTATGTTTAAATCTGAACTGCATTGTGGATTTACCCTGAAATGCTTAATAATAGTGCCAAAAACTCATTTCGCAGGTGAAAAATAACTCACTTGGAACCCATTTAATATTTCCGTGCTCTGACAAAGATCAGAAAGAATTGCATAAAGTAGGTTTCCCTTTAGGCTACAAATCCAACTAGCAACACAAAGCTATTAAGCTCTACTTTTTCAGCTACATTTATTGCTAGCTTACAATGCAATTTGTGCTATGCCATCGACTGAGCCACTCATCAAAGCAGCTTAGGGTGTCACTCAATGAAGAGAGGTTCTCACCTTCTCCAGGGGCGCTAGTTGCTGCTTGAGGTCTTCTAGCCGTCTAACGAGCTCCTTCTCCTTATTCAGCTGGTGTTCCTCGATACACAGTGTGGTATATAGCTGCTGAACCAATGTCTTCACATCATTCAGCGTGGTTGCATCTTCGTGGCTTAAGAGGTCTAAAGAAGCAAACAGGACTTTTTAACGTTCTGTTTTTCACAGTGGTTACGCCTCTAACAGCTTATTAGAACAGAAATGAAAAACTGCTCTCACTGCACTGACATTTACAGAACCAAATAAAATAAGAAAATGATACCCTGCTTCAAACAAAGGCTCAGCGGAGACTAATGCTTAAAGATACACACCAAATATGAATAACCATGTTCTTTTATGCTCGTTAATTCCGAACACTGGAATTAGGACTTTGCTTGTAATTGTGTGTGTGTTTATGTGTGTGTGTGTGTGTGTGTGTGTGTGTGTGTGTAATCGAAAAAATATACTGGATCATTTTTCATCAGCAGCAATAAGAGGAAGAGGAAGGTCTAGGACTACTGATGAAAAATTAGCATAAATTTTGAAGCCATGTAAAAAACTATCCCTCCTGACCGTACCTTCCCAGGAAAAGCTGGGGAAAATGGAAATATATGCCACGTTTTTATTGAATATATTGAATTTATTAAATAGTTTTTTCTGCTTAAACGATATAAAATGCATCATTAGTAATTTAGCACATAAAACCGTACAATTTGGCATATTCCTGAAGTTTACAAAGCATTCTATGCAGATTCAGTCAGAACCCACTCTGCTTAAGTTCCACGCAGGTTTGCATCTATAAAGATATATAAATATATAAGGTTGCAATCCTATACCCACTCACTAGGCAGAAACCACTGAACTCACTGGTAATTACTTCAGAGTAAGGATGTATAAGACTGCACTGTTAGTTTTGTACGAGCTAATATGAATGTATATGTCTACACAATACACAGAAATTATTGCTCAAATGTTGCAGATTCTCTTCCATAAAAATCTCCATGCTGCACATTTTGAGTGACTAGAAACTTGTATTAAAAAGTAGTTCGCTCCTTCCAAAAGAGAAAATGTTTGAGAGCAAGTTTTTCCAAGATCCCCAAAGTCTTTGGAAAAACTGGAAGGGGAGGTGTCACTGGGAAGCCGGGGGGGGGGAGAGACCCCTGAATTTTCCCAATGGTTTTCTGGACCTTTACATCTCTACCAAGTACTTCACTTTAATATTTCAAAATCTAATTTTACTATTAGGCCATGACCTCACACTACGTTCTCCTCTGTTTCCCTAAGGTAACCTGCATCTCCCACTGATACAAACAACTGGGTTCCAGTAACAAGGGTGTAGAATGGTTTTGAAGAAGAGCCTAGGAGAGTCTCCACCCCCATCATTCTGCCCGGACACTGAGGTCCAGTGCTGAGGGCCTTCTGGCGGTTCCCTCGCTGCGAGAAGCCAAGTTACAGGGAACCAGGCAGAGACCCTTCTTTGTAGTGGCACCCGCCCTGTGGAACGCCCTCCCACTAGATGTCAAAGAGAACAACAACTACCAGACTTTTAGAAGACATCTGAAGGCAGCCCTGTTTAGGGAAGCTTTTAATGTTTAATAGACTATTGTTTTTTAATATTCTGTTGGAAGCCACCCAGAGTGGTTGGGGAAACCCAGCCAGATGGGCGGGGTATAAATAATAAATTATTATAATATTATTATTACTACTAGGGGAAATGAAAACGTAATAGGCCAAATGGAGGCACCAGAATTTAGTACTCAATCTTTATTAATATTGGAGACTGTTTGGTCTAAATCGGGTCTTCCTCACAGAGGGCACGTGTTGCGGTGAGATCAACGTGACTGACCCAAGGTTATGGGTGGGATCGTTTGGATAGCCACAATGCCTGATTGGCGGTCCCTCATTGCTGGGTTCAATTTGGCCAATGGGAAATAAGCCATGCGGTTTGAGGGACCTATTTATACCCATGCACGTGTCGTAGAGTTTCCTCTTTTCGCTCGTGCATCGGAACACCTGCCCACCTCTCCCTATATTTAGGGTTTTTTTCAGCAACTGACCTTGCTATGATGTTGTGTGTCGTCTGTCGTTGGGACAGGGGCACAGTAGGAATTCCCCCACTTGACTGATTGGCCATGGCCATTTGGGTTTTGCCTGTTGCATAGCAAATCATCACAACTTGTAAGGTTGTGGATAGGCACTGGTTCAAGGTGGATAGGAATGCGGAGCTGTGCCGATCCCTATGTGAAGGGTATTCCATTAAAGGAATCCAAGGACTCAGATTGGTTTGGTCAACCCCCGATAGGGGGTTGTGCCCATGCCTGTGTCCCGGGGAGCATCTGGGGAGTGGACAGAGTCTGCTCCCAGGCTCTTGACCTTCCCCAGGTGTTTACCCTTGGCTGTCCTATGATGCACCCTGGGTCAGCGCTACCTACCATGGGCGTAGGGAGCTAGTTGAAACAGAGCCTATCCAACCACTCACTTATCTGTAATCAATAAAGTTGTGGCCTAAATGCTGCCAAAAACCAAAACAAAAATTTGAGTCGAATGTGTCTTTATTTATTGGCGAGGTCTTGGGATCTGAACACGCAAATCAATTTAAGGAAGCTATAGTGAACTGGTACTTCATGCACAAATTAATTAGGATAATCAAGTCTGAGAGGGCAACAAAATCAACACTTATCTGATATTTCATATTGCATAGCGGCCTACTGTAACAACATTCTTTCAATATTACTGTTTACAAGTTTGTACATTTATCAAACGGTTAATGTTAATGTTGTTAAGGATAATGAAAACACCTTTGCTGAGTTTCTACCTAACAATTAGATATTGTAAATTTTGTCAAGACAACGCAAACTAAAATATATAGAACCTTGCAAGCAGTAAATTTCAGCACACAGTCTTCAGGTTTAGCTTGCCTTTGTTAATTCTCAGTGAATCTACAAAACAAGCCAAGTTTGACAGACATCAGTTCAGCAGAGATGGAGGCAGCACAACATTTGAACCACAGCAATACCTGCAAGCTCTAATCTTCTCTGTCAATACACACAAAAAGTATAAATATAAGGGTTTTATTAACTACAATGTGTGTTTATATTAATATGCTTCAATCTAACCAAGAAGCATGTCAAATTAATTTGACATGTGAGGGGGGAGACTTCATTAGGCAAGGTCTTCTTCCACCTTGCCTTGCCTTGTCCCACCCTCCAGTCTCTGCTTCTCAATTTGTATTGTATTATTTTATGCACTGCGGCTTGCCGTTGTTTTATTGATTGTAGTTTAGAAATTATTTATTGTAATTGTTAAGAGTAGGTTTCTGTTTAATTTTTATATGTTGATATTTAATATTATTTTATACTATTCTAACGGGACGCAGGTGGCGCTGTGGGTTAAACCACAGAGCCTAGGACTTGCTGATCAGAAGGTTGGTGGTTCGAATCCCTGTGACGGGATGAGCTCCCGTTGCTCGGACCCAGCTCCTGCCAACCTAGCAGTTTGAAAGCACGTCAAAGTGCAAGTAGATAAATAGGCGGGAAGGTAAACGGCATTTTTCATGCGCTGCTCTGGTTCGCCAGAAGCGGCTTAGTCATGCTGGCCACATGACCTGGAAGCTGTACGCCGGCTCCCTCGGCCAATAAAGTGAGATGAGCACTGCAACCCCAGAGTCAGTCATGACTGGACCTAATGGTCAGGGGTCCCTTTACCTTTATACTATTCTAATGATTTCTAGATGTTACTTTATTTGATGTAGGTTGCTTATTTTAAAGTTATGTTTTATTATCACATTTTTGCATTGCATTAGATTGTTATAAGGTGTACATTTTTTGTTTCTTCAGCTTGTAAACCACCTTGGGTATTGTAAGATAGAAAGATGGTATACAAATCAAAAGTGATGATGATGAACCATGCACAAGTGAAAAGTGATGGAACTGGTACAGAATCGGGTAGTAGTACACTTCTTAAGAAACAGATCTGATGTTCAGGTTTACAGGCCTAAAACTACTGCTGGTTCCTACAATATTTAGCACCATGAAGAAATTGCTTCTCTATGTTCTGAGAAAGTTTTTATGTCTGGATTTAAATAAAACTAAATTCCAGCTTATGCCTCCTACATTAGAAACTCAGTCACAGTTACATATTAATGTTCTAAAAATGGGTACTTTTATACCTAATGAGAAGTTCCTCCATGACAGAACATGTGAAAGACTAAATCAGTCTTCCTTGACCTGGGGCCTTCCAGATGTTTTGAACTAAAACTCTCACTATCCCTTCCTATTGGCCATGCTGGCTGAGGCTGATAGAAGTCCATAATATTTGGAGGGCAGGAGGTTGGGGAAGGCTGGAAGATTCAAAGGGCCCTCACAGTCCACACAACATTTTATTAATGGTCTTATTGTTCCCTGAAATTGAACCAAGACCTCTTTGGTCTCATCAGTATTTTGCAACAGCTTCTCTTTTCAGAAGTATCATGAACCTTTCGCTCCTTATTATTACACAGGACCTCCCCTGTTATTTGTGGGCACAGCCATGCAATCATTTTTGGGGTGACATTCCATTTTTTAAGAATTTCACAGATAAGTTCCAGCAAACAGCAAAACCAAAATCTCAGAAGTGCTTGACATTGTGAAGAGCACTTGGCTTAAACTCCTAGGCCAAATCAAGACCCAGGATTTCAGCAGATGGTAGGTGAAGTTGCCAGTTAATCATTTTTGCTGCCTTTTTAAATATTCAAAGTCACAGTTGCCGCATGGCTGATAGCATAGTTTTATTAATATTCCTGGTTTTTGCTCTAGTGATGTGCTGCATTTTGGAACCGAAAATTCACCACTACTTTTGTTCCACAGCAGAGAGGAATTACAGTTCACACAAACTGAGAAGTGTGGTGGTTCTACTGATTAGCATCTCTCTATCTCCCCATGTTCTATTACACATCATTCTTGAGGTTCCCCTGACCTTCAGGAGCAGCTTCTTAGGAGGTGCTGGGGGGCTGCAGTGGGGAGGTAGGAAGAGATGGAAAAACCCTGTTCAATTAGCAGAATACTGCTTGCTGTTCTTTGAATTGAAGTTCGTGTGTGTTGCGTTGGCACTTCCCAAAGAATCCTTAGTAGACTAACAAGCTGCCTTATACAGTGGAACCTCGGTTTTCGAACGTAATCTGTTCCGGAAGACTGTTCAACTTCCGAAACGTTCGAAAACTGAAAGCAGAAGCTTTTAGGGAAACTCAAAATGGAAGCCGGGCGGCACATTCGGCTTCTGAATGTTTGAAAACCGAAGCAGTTACTTTCGGGTTTTCTGCATTCAAAAGCCGAAATGTTCAACTTCTGAAACGCTCAAAAACCGAGGTTCCATGGTAGTAACAACAATGTGTACACCTGGAAGTCAAGTGATCAATACACCTGCCATACATTCAGTGATCTATATGGGGTGTCCCGTCCCCCCAGCATACTTTATCCTAGAGGAATCTCTTATAAGAGAGGACATTAATTTGCCACCTGGATCGTGGATTTTCTCTACCAGATTGTCTGTCATTTCTTTAAGTTGAAGTCCTTTTTATAGAAACTGAGATTTTTAAAAAATTAAGGATGAGAAGTATGAATGAGAGGAGGCCATAAGAATGGATGTGTGTAGCGGGGGTGGGGGGGTGGCAGAGACGTGACTGGAGACTTGGGGGGGTGGAGCAAAGAACTAGGCAAGTCATAATAGTTCTGCCTTAGAGATGCTGGAGAAGCTGTTGGAATGTTTTCACAGTTATCTTCACATCCTGACGGTCAGGGAAAGAATGATCTGCTCAGAATTCTGAATGCATAAGTTTGCGGAAGATGAACCATCAACTAGTCTTTTTCAGTATGGATGAAATGATCTTTTTAAAAATTGCTAGATGGAGGGTTTTCCCAAAAATAACTTCTGGAAATACATCCCAACTGCATGAAGTCGTTACCTCTCTTTGGTGGACGAACATGGTAAGTCAAGTCATTAATTACTAGTTTGAAATCATCCAGGAGTAGGAGATCTATGCCTGTTGAAGAGGCAACACGTGTCCCATCTGAACAGGGAAAGAGGGAAAAGATTTTATTAAGAACTATCCAGAAATTAATATCAATGTACTGAATTCCAGTGCAAAACAGTGTAGAATACTTTGTGAGTAAATATATATATATATATATATATATGCAGGTTTTGGTGTCTTCGGGTGTCTTCCCGTGTAAGAGTTGGGGTGTCTAGGCGACGTTTCGACGAGGTCTCACTCGTCATCTTCAGGCTGGTGCTTTCGGCTTCTTGTTACTGGAACAGAGCAGGATCTCAGTGTTTGAGTTCCTATAAATACTGTTGAGGGGGTGTGGTGTATAGCCTCCAACGTTCTGGGCAGAGAGGAAGTTCCCAGGTTAGTGTGCCTTTTCTTCTTTTGTTCCTTAATTACTTGAGGGATATCTTGAGTGATTTCTTGAGTGATATTCTGAGTACCACTTAGGTGGGTCATTAAGTGTGGATTAGTTGCTAAAGCTTTCGTGTCTTGACCTCTTGAGCTTGTGAAGAGTTTTTCTGAGAAGATGGCTGTACTGCACTTAGTTGTGCTCTGGCTTGGCTTCGTGTATAGGGGCGAGCTGTGGTTTTGTGCCCTGTGCCAGCCAGATCTGTGTAGGGATTGCGGGGGGGTGCAGCATCCGGAGGTGCCACTATGGTTTGGCTACTGGATGGTGTCTGTAATTTATCTGTGGAGAGGGTCTGGGTTTGGGTCTGGTGTGGTTGATTGGTGATGGCGTTCTGTGTGCCTCTGGTTCTGGTGTCGGTTTTTGTGGGGAGGGCTAATTTCCAGATGTCTGGCAGGCGGGACGTGTCGTCACGCTTGTTCATGTTGTGAGGGTGTTTCTCTATCTCGATGGCTTCCATGATTATTCTCTTGTGGTGATGTTCCATGTTAAAGAGCAATTTGGAATCTGCAAAATTAATTTCGTGTCCTGTTTCTTTCATGTGTTGGAAAAGAGAGGAAGTTTTTTCTTCTTTTTTGACGGCATTCTTGTGTTCTGCGATACGTGCATTTATTCGTCTGTTTGTTTGTCCAATGTACGTGGCTGGGCAGACTTTGCAGGGTATTTCATAGACCCCTTGGTTTTCCAACTGGATTTTATCTTTGGGGTTTCTGAGGATATTGGCTATTTTTTGGTTGGTGCAAAAGGCTGTTTTGATATTGTGTTTATGGAGGATTTTGCTAATTTTATCTGTAGTGCCCTTGATATAAGGAAGGAGGGCCATGCCATTGTTTTCTTCTGTGTCTTGGTTTTTGGGGGGTGTTTCTTTTTGGATTAGCTTCGTAACCCTGTTTTGCTGGTATCCATTGGCGATTAACACATTTGAGAGATTCTGTAACTCAGTTGTCAAGTGGTCTTTGTCAGCCAGGCGTTTGGTTCTGGAGATGAGAGTCTTGGCTACGGAGTTTATTTGTGCAGGGTGGTGGTGTGATTGTGCATGTAAGTAGCGGTTGGTGTGTGTTTTTTTCCGGTAGATAGTGTGTCCTAGGGAGCCATCAGGTTTTTTGTAGATTAGGACGTCAAGGAAGGGAAGTTGGTTGTTGGCTTCTATTTCCATAGTGAATTGTATTTTGGGGTGTAGGCTGTTGAGATGTGTGAGGAAGCTATCTAGTTTTTCTTTCCCGTGTGGCCAAATTACAAAGGTGTCGTCAACATATCTGAGCCAAAGTTTGGGTTTGTGTTCTGACTTGTCTAAAGCATTGGTTTCAAAGTGTTCCATGTACAAATTTGCGATGACCGGTGAGAGGGGTGATCCCATAGGTGCTCCTTCTATCTGTTTGTATCTTTGTCCATTGTGGATGAAGTACGTGTTGGTTAGGCAGTGGTTGGTCAGGTCCAGGATGTATTCGGGGGGATTGTATTTGTTTTGAATGGCTGTCAAGGCTTCATTAATGGGCACTTGTGTGAAGAGAGATACAACATCGAAGCTCACAAGTAGGTCATCGGGATGTAGGTTTTGCTTCTTTATTGTTTCTATGAACTGGAAGGAGTTAGTAACGTGTGAAGCGATGGATTCTGCATAGGGCTGAAGTTGCTTAGCGAGAAATTTAGCGAGATTTTGTAGAGGTGAGCCTATGGAGCTGACTATTGGTCTGAGTGGTGTTCCTTCTTTGTGTATCTTGGGGAGACCGTAGAGTTTGGGGCATCTGGATGATTTTTCTCTGGGGATGATTCTTAGCTGGATTTCTTCACTGATAGGAGAGGCTTTTATTTTGGATTTGGTGGTTTTTTCCAGATAGGTGGTGGGATCTGTTTTTATAGGTTGGTAGGTAGGGTCTTGGAGTAGATTTGATAGTTTTGCTTGGTAGTCCGATGTGTTCATCACAACAGTGGCATTACCTTTGTCTGCTGGGAGAATGATTATGTTGTTGTCTTTCCTCAGGTTGGTGAGTGCTTTCTGTTCTTCTTTGTGTAAATTGCTTCTGGGTGGTTTGCTGGAGCAGAGGATGTTGGTGACTTCAAGTCTGATTTTATTGGCTTCATCTGGGTTGATTTTGGTTAGGCTAGCTTCGACTCCGCATATGATGTTTTCCGTGGGGATGCGTCTCGGGGCGACTGCGAAGTTGAAACCTTTGGAGAGTACTTTGGTTTCAGTTGAGGTGAGGATCCTGTCTGATATGTTATGTACTGTTTGTTTCATGGGTTGTTGTGGAGGGTGGCTGGGCTTCTGGCGTTTCTCTAGTTTGTGGAGTTTGTTGGTGTGTCTGTCTGTCTTATGTGAGGTCTCAGTTTCAGCTCTCCAGACGGCTAGTTGTTTGCATTTGTCCCAGAGTGCAGGGTGGATTTTGTTACAGAGTTTGAGGTCAGATATGTTGGCTCAGATATGTTGACGACACCTTTGTAATTTGGCCACACGGGAAAGAAAAACTAGATAGCTTCCTCACACATCTCAACAGCCTACACCCCAAAATACAATTCACTATGGAAATAGAAGCCAACAACCAACTTCCCTTCCTTGACGTCCTAATCTACAAAAAACCTGATGGCTCCCTAGGACACACTATCTACCGGAAAAAAACACACACCAACCGCTACTTACATGCACAATCACACCACCACCCTGCACAAATAAACTCCGTAGCCAAGACTCTCATCTCCAGAACCAAACGCCTGGCTGACAAAGACCACTTGACAACTGAGTTACAGAATCTCTCAAATGTGTTAATCGCCAATGGATACCAGCAAAACAGGGTTACGAAGCTAATCCAAAAAGAAACACCCCCCAAAAACCAAGACACAGAAGAAAACAATGGCATGGCCCTCCTTCCTTATATCAAGGGCACTACAGATAAAATTAGCAAAATCCTCCATAAACACAATATCAAAACAGCCTTTTGCACCAACCAAAAAATAGCCAATATCCTCAGAAACCCCAAAGATAAAATCCAGTTGGAAAACCAAGGGGTCTATGAAATACCCTGCAAAGTCTGCCCAGCCACGTACATTGGACAAACAAACAGACGAATAAATGCACGTATCGCAGAACACAAGAATGCCGTCAAAAAAGAAGAAAAAACTTCCTCTCTTTTCCAACACATGAAAGAAACAGGACACGAAATTAATTTTGCAGATTCCAAATTGCTCTTTAACATGGAACATCACCACAAGAGAATAATCATGGAAGCCATCGAGATAGAGAAACACCCTCACAACATGAACAAGCGTGACGACACGTCCCGCCTGCCAGACATCTGGAAATTAGCCCTCCCCACAAAAACCGACACCAGAACCAGAGGCACACAGAACGCCATCACCAATCAACCACACCAGACCCAAACCCAGACCCTCTCCACAGATAAATTACAGACACCATCCAGTAGCCAAACCATAGTGGCACCTCCGGATGCTGCACCCCCCTGCAATCCCTACACAGATCTGGCTGGCACAGGGCACAAAACCACAGCTCGCCCCTATACACGAAGCCAAGCCAGAGCACAACTAAGTGCAGTACAGCCATCTTCTCAGAAAAACTCTTCACAAGCTCAAGAGGTCAAGACACGAAAGCTTTAGCAACTAATCCACACTTAATGACCCACCTAAGTGGTACTCAGAATATCACTCAAGAAATCACTCAAGATATCCCTCAAGTAATTAAGGAACAAAAGAAGAAAAGGCACACTAACCTGGGAACTTCCTCTCTGCCCAGAACGTTGGAGGCTATACACCACACCCCCTCAACAGTATTTATAGGAACTCAAACACTGAGATCCTGCTCTGTTCCAGTAACAAGAAGCCGAAAGCACCAGCCTGAAGATGACGAGTGAGACCTCGTCGAAACGTCGCCTAGACACCCCAACTCTTACACGGGAAGACACCCGAAGACACCAAAACCTGCATTCCTGTACCCGTGAAAATCTACGAAAGCAAATATATATATATAAAATATATATATATATATATATAAAAATAAAAAATTCACAACACATTTCCAGGAGTACAACCCGCAGCTTCAAATTTGTAAAACAAAAGCTTCCCAAAATATGAGGTGTCCTTGATATGTGTGAATTGCAATGGCAGGCCTATGTGTCAGAATGTTCCCAAAATGGTTTGAAGTGGGGTAGGATTTAAGCTGGAGTAGCAGCAATTTGGGATGTTGAACCCCACTCTCTGCCTAAGTCTTTGTCACAACCAGTATTCTAGCACACAGGTTAACACCATCCTTATGTAGAGCTAGCCCATTTGTTTGTTATCCGCTTGGTAAACTATAGTTTGTGGCAAAATCGTATAGTTTCCTGCATTGCATCTCTCCTTTTTCCAATAATCAAAGAAGATAGAACCTAGAACCTTGAACAAACTCTACAGGCCTAATAGTAGGCAGCACAGAATTAAATGCTTACGTTCTAACTACCTCATCTAGAAAGCAGTTTATATCACAAGACTTGCTACTCCAAAGAAGAAGAAGAGGAGTTTGGATTTGATATCCCACCTTTCACTCCCTTTAAGGAGTCTCAAAGCGGCTAACATTCTCCTTTCCCTTCCTCCCCCACAACAAACACTCTGTGAGGTGAGTGGGGCTGAGAGACTTCAAAGAAGTGTGACTGGCCCAAGGTCACCCAGCAGCTGCATGTGGAGAAGCGGGGAATCAAACCCGGTTCACCAGATTACGAGTCTACCGCTCTTAACCACTACACCACACTGGCCAGTACCGTAGTTAATTGTAGCCACAAGAAACCAAGTACAGTGGTACCTCGGGTTACATATGCTTCAGGTTACATACGCTTCAGGTTACACACTCCACTAACCCAGAAATAGTGCTTCAGGTTAAGAACTTTGCTTCAGCATAAGAACAGAAATCAGACTCCGGCGGCGTGGCGGCAGCAGGAGGCCCCCTTATCTAAAGTGGTGCTTCAGGTTAAGAACAGTTTCAGGTTAAGAATGGACCTCTGGAACAAAGTAAGTACTTAACCGGCAGCAGGAGGCCCCATTATCTAAAGTGGTGCTTCAGGTTAAGAACAGTTTCAGGTTAAGAACGGACCTCTGAAACAAAGTAAGTACTTAACCCGAGGTACCACTGTATCCTTTTTATTAAATGAGCTTAGGTATGCCTAAGAAAACATCAAAGAGACATTTTCTAGAGTGGGGATTATCTTCACCCCCACCCTCAACATTAACAGTTTTACAAGACATGTGAAATACTGCTAATATGATATAACATCCATATCAGTTTTACAAGCAGTTTTGATGAAAATGCCTTAACAAACTAAAGGAACTGTAAGCACAGAAAACAAGTGCAGAATCTAACATTGTATTGTAGGTGTTCATCCAATTGCTTCAGTAATGCTGAGTGGTACCTGGTGAGTAAATGGCAACCCGGTCAATTCCCCGGTCTTCTGCTTGTAGTTGCCGTAAGAATACCCCAACAGAATCCGATATAGGCTTAAGTGTAAACTGGCACCGCTCACGCCGGGATGGAAGATTCACAGATATTACAGGTAACCCGTTTTGATAAACCACTGTAACGTCTGAGGGCAGGGAAGCAGACATTCAAAACAGATTACTTCAAGTATATCATGTAATTTAAAATAAACACTATTACTAAATTCATAAAGCAGAGGTTCCAGCAGCTGGTTCTAGGACTCATTTGGGGGAACTTGAAAGTTTGTGTGCAACAGCAATGCCATTCTCAAAAACAAAAAATAAAATGCCACATAGACTTTCCGATCTACAGAAAACAACACCAGTAACAAGTATCTGTCTTGTTATTCAATGGCCCATGTAAGATGCTTCAATATTTGGGCAAATAATTTTTAATTCTCTTTAAAAAAATACCAACACAAAAGACACCCAACAACAATAATTAACATTCATCTATAACTTGGTCTTTGGCTGATTAAACCATCTATGGTCTTTTAAATGTGTTTGTAGGAGAGGGGTTATTGGTTGTTGTTGCTATTATGGTATTTTGTGTCTTCATTTTGTATTTTTATGCTGTAAACTGCCCTGTGATCTTCAGACGAAGGGTGGTGGATAAATTTAATAAATAACAATAACATTCAGTGCCGGGAGCTTTCCGCCATCTAAGTGAAGAAATTATTCTTTTTGCATTTTAAAAAATCTCTCTATTGAAAATACCATGTTAGTAATTAAATTATAGGGACTTAGGTAGCGCTGTGGGTTAAACCACAGAGCCTAGGACTTGCCAATCAGAAGGTTGGCGGTTCAAATCCCCACGATGGGGTGAGCTCCCGTTGCTCGGTCCCAGCTCCTGCCAACCTAGCAGTTCGAAAGCACATCAAAGTGCAAGTAGATAAATAGGTACCGCTCCGGCGGGAAGGTAAACGCCGTTTCCGTGCGCTTCTCAGCCAATAAAGCGAGATGAGCCCCGCAACCCCAGAGTTGGCCACAACTGGACCTAATGGTCAGGGGTCCCTTTACTTTAATGAAATTATAGAAATCTCACAATTCATTCTTAATGGCCGATTTTTTCTTGAACTCAGTTTTAACATGGTACTATTGGAAATAGCTTAATGTATCCCCAAGGTTTTGAAATACTTTTCTCTTTGGTTAGCATTTTAAACTCCCTCCCTCTCCCTCTCTCTGTAGTTTAAAAATGCGAGTTCACTACTAAGTAGAAAATCATTTCAAAAAAATTAGCATACTTAAAATAAATACAGAACAGTTCTGACTGCTGATCTGGTTCAACTATTTTTTGGTGGGGTAACAGCCATGTTTCAAGTGCCCAAGTGGACTGTGGGCAGGGTACTTCAGGTTTCCCATCAGTATGACAGGTACACATTCTGTGACACTAGATAAAAACAAGGGGAAATATAAACTCAATACACACAGCATCTAGCTGACTCTATCTTACAACAGCTCTAATAATTCAGTAACATTTTAACAATGGGGCGATGCCAGAGGTTTGACTACATAATTCAGAGGCTACAGCTTCTGTTGGAGGTCTGTGAAGGGAGAGGGCGAAGGTGTTTTGTTTTTAAAAGAATTGCTTTGGCTAGCTGAAAATCTCACTGGCTTTTTGCCATGCACAATGTTTCTGTAGACTCTACATTGACCTCAGAACATTCCCAGGACCAGATGTCCCTCAGCCAGAGAGTTGGGAGAGGCCATTTTGAGCAACTACAGCCACAACTCCTCTTACGCAAATACAGCTAAGGAAACTGGGGCAACAGCCGCCATGAATGTCTTTAGTCCGGAATTTACACATTTTTGGAGAGGACACGAACCCGCAGCAAAGAAAACCAAAGCCTGTCACTTTAAGACCACATATGCATACTAGCCATATCGGTTTCAAACTCAAACTAAGATGCAGGAAACGCTAAAGCTCTTATAAGTATCAGTTGTGAAAGGTACATATGCAAAGCAAAGAAGAAAAATGAATTTAAAAAAGGAAAATGGAAGTGATATGTTTCAAGTTGGTTTTTGAAGCAAAAGTCCAAATGCAGCTACGCATCATTCTGAATCTCTGCAAGAAGAATTCTGACTGACCTTCAAGGCATGGAGTTGACCTTGAAAAGGTAGCCCTAAACAAGGCTGGTAAAGTGACATGAAGTCACCAAGAACAAAACAAACAATGGGAAAAGATCCTTCTCTAATTTAAGAATGAGCAAAAAGAGAAAAAGGTAAGTGGCAAAGAAAATCTTGCAACAAAGCAGTGTGTTGTAAGTTAGAGTAGGTAAAGGTATTTATTTTAACCAGCAAACCATTTCATCAAATTTTGAAGTGCGTCTGCCTACAAGTGAACCTCATTTACCACAATTTCTATGGGGGGGGGGAATACTGAGGCACACCCTTGATTTTAAAAAATACCAATACAGACACACAATCTTTGAGCATTGGGGTAGGAATCTTGTCTTGAACAAGTTTATTTATTGTACTCACCATCAGAGGGCACTACAGTACTGCAATAGACTACTCTCATGGTCTGCCAAGGAGGAAGCCTTTGGTGTGCCTAGGAAAGGAAAACAGGAAGGAAAGATTTATTAAGAAAAACAGCAAGTGCTAGGTTATTTCAGATGACCCATGCCAGGACACCAATCTAGCAACATCCTACTGTAGGGAAGACAATGAACTGGTAGAACCTTTCAGGAGATATACTTCTTGCTGCCATCTGTCATTCAGTATGGATACAGTTCACGAGCCAATTCCCATACCTTACAATTTTTTGCTCATCTGAATTTAAAGCCAGGGGGTGGAGGGAGAGAATGGAATTGTTTGCAAGTCACAGAATCTTTAAAAAGTACTATAAGCAGGGGGTGTTTTTCAGCCGGAACTTAGTTCCAGCACCTCTCAGGTGGGCGCCATTTCCATTCTAAGAGAACAAGGGAGGCATTCATGGTGAGTTCTGGCACCCCCTTTTCTAGAAAAATAGCCCTGATAGGAATTAATTTCCATTTTAAGTCAAGGGCGTGAGTGTGCTAACAGGCTGCAAAAAGATTCAAAATGCAAAACATTATCTAAGAAAGAAGCACAGCAATAAGAGTGAATCGCCAGCACCCAGAATCAAAGTGATACCGGTACATCTTTTAGGAATCACAGCAGAAACAACTAAAAACATTTTGGTACATTTTATACAAGCAAACTGGCAGAAGCAGAGACAGAGGGAAATGTTTGCAGGCTGAAAGACTAACTACCTTAGGGAATGCTTAAGCAGGACTCCTTAGAAATATTGGTTAATCCACACCAATTGCACATTTCTGTCTTGAACTGCTTATTCAAGCAACCCCATACAACAACAGAATTCACATACAATTCCACGTAAAACCTGCTGCATCTGTTTCACACTTATTTAATTAGGAAATCTGAATTTCATTCTGATGGGAGCCATAATGGCACAATTACTGAATACTCCCACAAATGGCGGTTAATAAATTAATTTTAAAATCTTTTTATGGTCATGGCCATCTACTTACTGCAAAATGCATGGACAATATTGCTAAACCCTGACCTTCAGCCATTGCAATCTAAATCTTCATATAAAATTTTAAAAGCCTAACTATTCTATGAAGCTTACAGCTGCACTTTTATCTTAAACTTCTCCATGCAGCAGCGAGGCTCCTTTTGAAAAGTGCTTACTTGCAAATAAGGATATTTAGGACTACGGCTTTTAAATTTCTAAATTAAATTATTAATAGAAGCCATTAGTTTTCAGGAGCTTTGCAGTGTGTTAAGCCCATACCTATAGCACCTCTAACGTCTTGTTCAGTGTGAAAAAGAAAAGGTGACTTGGAATATGGTAGCTGATGTTTACCTTGAAACAGTACATTGTCAAATACCTGTGATATGTTCTTCTCTCTGAAATAAGGGCATGCAATAGATGGGGCTACTTCCACAACTGCGGGTAAGGGAATGCAGTTTTCCTAATCTCAGAAAGAGCCTTGCAATCTTGAATAGACCACTCGGATGAGCAGCTTGCTACAGAGGGGACTGCAGCAACATCTGCACTGACTCAGCCTGGAGCTCCTTAAGAGGAAAGGATGGCTCATTACTTGAGTTGCCAGCGAACCTCCTCTTGTTGCTCTGCATTAAGGTAGGAATCAATTTATTCAGAGGACACCAACTAGCTGCTTGGAAAGAACAATTTCCCTCTTCCATTTCCTAAGTACAATGCTGTATATAGAGGAGATTGCTCCAATATGCTGTAATTACCATGCTACCACACATCAAATGGCTTCACTGAACTACCCAAACTGACACGTTTCCTGTACGTTAACTTTTCTTCTGCCATGCTATGTTGCCTCATACATCTTAGAATGGATGCTAGTGGGGGTGGTTCTGTATTGCACTGCATTGCTGTACTTTCCAGCGCTGGTTTTTCTAAATCTTTTTTATTAATGGACCACTGCCACTAACACCAGCACCAGCATACCTGCAGATACATGGGTTGGCAAACATAGAGATATTTCCTTCAAGAAGTTCGCTATTATTGCTGGGTAGGGGACATAGGAAGCTACCTTATACTGAGCCAGACCATTGACCTGTCTAGCAGAGTAATGTGTCTTCACTGATTTGACAGTAGTTCTCAGGGTCTCTGATAGGGCACATTCCCAGCCCTTCCTGGAGATGCTGGGGACTGAATCAGGCCCCTTCAGGGTGCTCTACCACTGAGTAACGGCCCTGCCCCCCAAACAGCTGGTTGGTACTCATTGCTGTGTCTCCAGTCCCTCAAGGCACAACCAACTGTTTGCTGTTGGAATGAGTGGAACCGTAGATACACTTTCATACGTGATGGTTGGTTTGTTGACAATTGGCTCACCACACTGCGTAGGAGACTTCCCAAGTGGAAACAACTGATAGGGGTTCATTTGCATGATATCACTATACATGGGACAAGGTACCCTTCAGATGTAAATTTGTGAAGCTCTATAACCCTGAGGGTGGGACACGGGTGGTGCTGTGGTCTAAACCACAGAGCCTAGGACTTGCTGATCAGAAGGTCAGTGGTTCAAATCCCCGCAACGGGGTGAGCTCCTGTTGCTCGGTCCCTGTTCCTGCCAACCTAGCAGTTTGAAAGCACATCGAAGTGCAAGTAGATAAATAGGTACCGCTCCAGCGGGAAGGTAAAAGGCGTTTCCATGTGCTGCTCTGGTTTCTCCAGAAGCGGCTTAGTCATGCTGGCCACATGACCCAGAAGCTGTACGCCGGCTCCCTCGGCCAATAAAGCGAGATGAGCGCCGCAACCCCAGAGTCGGTCACGACTGGACCTAATGGTCAGGAATCCCTTTACCTTTAAAACCCTGAGGGGAGGCATCCTAAAATATTGTATTCAGGCTACTGATGGAACCACTCTCTGCCTCGATTTTATAAAATCTCAATTTCTTTGAACTAAACCCTTTGGCATTTGCTCCAAATTTTGCTTCAGCCCATTTTGCAGAAGACCTATAAGGTTAAATACAAAAAAGGGTATGTATCTGTACAAGATTGGCCACTGAAGGCTATCATGTTAAAAGTCGTTGGATATAGTCCTAAATTTCATAACTACTCAAACAAACCATACATACTTTCAAATGTCTAGTTTGTCCATACTACACAACTGTGATCCAGCTTGATTTATATTATATTCACTGCTACAGCCTCTGTCGTAGTAATGCAATAGTGAATATGATGCTTGTGCAAGGTGGATCTAGAAATAACAGACACTCCTATTCCGTCTGGACTGGAGTTTCAGATTTAAAATAGTACGGGTCTGAAATAATCTCCTATGTGAAGGCAAAAAGTTGATCCCTCCAGCTTGCTACCTCTTTTTCATTTGATTAACATGCATTCTCAACCACCCAAATTCTAATCGACAAAGTTATTGCTACTTATTTCTGGTAATCTTCCTTGCTACACTTATTTGCTCTGTTGGAATATCTGAAACTGCCTGAACAGGCTCTTCTCTCTTCATGCAGTTTTGCAGCTGTTATCCCAACTAGCCTAGAGCCTCTTGCTTAGGTACATATGTTTGCCTGATGGAAACAGGGAGGCAGAACCATTAATTCTCTCTCCACCTGGGTTCATATACCCGTAAACTAGATTGAGGCTGTGGCACCTGCTTTCCTATAAAATGTTCTTAAGAAGAGAAAAGATTGAAGCTATGCATGTGATCAGCATATATAGCTGTTGATATCTAACTGTTGGTCACTTATTGCAACATGGTACAACAGGTCCTGTTTTGAAAACAGCAGTACAGTGGTACCTTGGTTTAAGCACAGCTTAGTTTATGAACAACTTGGGTTAAGAACGCTGCAAACCCAAATGTAGGTGTTTTGGTTTGTGAACTTTGCCTTGGAATAAGAACATGTTTCGCTTCCTGTTGAGTGTGTTCCATTTGTAAATTGAGTCCTCCGCTGCAATGGGAAAGCATGCCTTGGTTTAAGAACACTTTGGTTTAAGAACGGACTTCCAGAATGGAAATTCGTAAACCAAGGTACCACTGTAGTACGGTAAGATGTAATCAAGGGACTTGAGGTGCAATGCATGTCTGTTATCAGGTCAATTTATGCTACACCTTCACAGAAATGATCCAATCTCCATTTTTCTTTTCTTACTTAACAGCAATAAGGCCACTTCCTGGAAGAAACAGCGCGTTTCTTCACTACAGTGTTACTCAAAGAAACATGAGGAAGTTCTTCTGATGGCGGCTCAGTATACAAGGCACCATACTATCAAGATGGGAATTCACCTGGGAACAATATGTAACCCGGGCATGATATGAGACCACCATCTTACTGAAGTTGGGAAGCACATGAATGCCACTTTGGGTTCCATGGCGGAAGAAAGGTGAAATATAAATATAAGAAAATTAATAAATAAATCCACTATGAGGTCTTTGGAAGAGGAGTGGGATACACGTGTGATAAACAGCAAGGGATTTTTAAAAATCTATCTTGTATCCCAAAGGATTTGAGCATCCTGCACAGATACTTAAAATGTCAAACACTAAACAATGGGGTATCTTCCCCATCCACAGATAGGGTGCTGCTGAACATGAGAATGCCAGAATTTCCATGCAGGATGTCACCATAAAAGTCTATTTAATCTAGCTTTACACAGAGGTGCAGGTTAGTTTAATCAGTCTTCCACACTGGCCAGTCAGGTGTCTCAAGAGAGTCCACAAGCAGATCAAGATAGATAAAGCCATCTCATTTATTCCCACCATCTTTTTTTATAGCAAATTTCCACCCTGCCTTTCCACACAAAAATGTCCAGTGTGTCTGAAATAAAATACACAGTATCAAAAACAATCAAATGCAGAGCAAATGACAAGAACAAAAACTAGGTGCAGACAGAAAAGGCATATAATGCAGACTAATTAAATAAAATTTGAAAACATCTGCCAGGACAGATGAGTTTTCAAAAGGTAGTGGACAATCATTAGCATATGACAGAGAGCTCTCTTGTGGAAGAGTTTCACAGCCTGGGAGCAAACAGAGAAGGCTATCTCCTGCACCTCATTACTAGAGATGCCTCAGAAACTGATGGGGTACACAAAAGAGCATCCTTAACAGAAGTGGGGGTTCCTATGGGAGGAGACAGCCCTTTAGGGATCCAAAACAATTTGCGCCTTTAAAAGTTAACAACCAGCACCTTGAGTTGAGTCTGGAAATGGAGTCACACCAGTTGCTACTGTAACAGTTACTGCAGAACTGCAGCAGCAGCAAGTTGAGCAAGGTAGCTTCCTAGCAGCAGCCCCATGTAGAGAGATCTTTATAGTAGTTGGAAGTGAAGGTAAACAACTACAACCACGTCATTCGACACCTTGATCAAACCTGTTTTGTCTAAAAGCAGGCACAGCCAGTATACCAATCTTGTGTTGGGCAAAGCCATTCCCTTACGCCAGGGGTCAGCAAGGTTTATCTTGCCTAGGCCGGATCACGTGTGTGCCTGAGTGTGCCCCTCCCAGTGTTTTTTGGCATCTGTGTGTGCGCAGACACAATTTCTGGTGCTGTGGAAGTGAGTCCCTGCACTGTGCTGTGCCAGTTTAGTGCAGTGCGCAAGTGGGTAACTGGGTTTGGGGGTGGAACATGGGCCGGTCAAACGACCTCCGCAGGCCGTTTCCAGCCCATGGGCCTTAGGTTGCTGACCCCTGCCTTATGCAGACAGAAGCATCTAGCAATCATGCTGCCACTTACAACAGAGGTTTCGCTCAGCTATCGTGAATGAACACTGAAGAAGCTCGATTGTGCCCCGAATGTTAAAGCAGCAAGGTTTCAAGCAATTTTATGCAAAGCAACAATGAAGTGGAAGGACTGGAACAGCAGCGTGGGTATAGCAGACTCCCCAAATCAATCCCTTGCCTTTGGCACATGAGAGGAACATGGGATTGGGGCTCTATGTGTGGCACACAGCAAGGAAAGTTTGACCAGGTTTTCTGATTTCTCTCCTCGGCTGTTTTATTTTAAAGACCAAGTGTAATGATAAAAAAAGTGTTGTACTAGGGGTTGTACTAGAAGACTTCCAGGTAAAGTTCCAGCCATGAAACATCTAGAATACGGGCTTAACAGACATCTATGCTGAATGAGAGAAAGCTTAGGACTCAAGCCTAGTAGCATATTTGTGAGCCACGGCTAATGCAAATTTGATTAAATAAGTTAATAGTGCAGCAACTATAAACACTGAGATGAATGAATCCATAACCCTTGAGTGCTGCTCCAGGTCTCCCCAGGCCACTATGCCATACAAAGCAGACTCCAATCTATAAAAGCATCAGTGCTCTCTCATCTAAAGAGTGCTGAACAAGTTTAGTTTCCGATCTTAAGGGTAACAGAACGTAACACCTGCTACCCAACAAGAATTCAGCAGAATAATGAAGCTTTGGACCAAATAAAACTCAGCGCACATTCCAGACTTCATTGATTATGTTTCACAACCATTCATTCGATGACATTTAGTTAATAGCCAGAATGTTCTGGCATCAGTTCAGGAAGCAATACTAAATAATTACACCCAGATTTCAATTGAAGGCATGTGTTTACCTTTAAGAGCATCTGGTAACAGATCCATAGGGATAAGGAGGGTTTCATCAGTTTGAGAACATGCACAAGCTGTAAGAGTTTGGAAGTTTTATTCCCTCACTATCTGATTATGGATACTTGGCAGATAAGGTTCATGCACAGAGGCCTATTAACAGCTCAGTGGTCCCACCTAGGGTCTCTGGGTTTCATCCTAATGGTAAAAACAGCTTATCTCCTGCCTCACCTCTCACTGTCACAGTGGTAATGCCAATAGGCATTTTCAAAGTCAGAGCACACAAGAAGCTTCCATAAATCAACCTCCACCCCATAGACTAGAGTAATGTTTGTAATCTAGATAGAATGTATCGGTCAGCATTTTAAACAGGATACCAACTACCAGTGTAGCTGGTATTGATTTAATTACCACAGTCTTTTCTTTTTTGATCAACGACTCCATTCTGACATAATGTTTTGTCCACTGCTTGTTCTCCCTTAACCATAGTGAAGTGTTAACATTTGAATAGCTGCTGCATAGTTAAGGATGGGGTGCAAATCTGGATATGAAACCTCTGTTTGGAATGGGTTTGCAACCCACTGTTTGCATTATTCGTAGCAAAATCTTGCTTCAATACAGAATGAACCATCATTTCCCTACCTTCCTAACCTCCCTGCTTGCATGATGAAAAGCAGTTTTCACGGGCATTTCCATAGTACACAGTCCCTTAGTAGGGTTTAACTCTTAGCTCAGCATATAGTTTCTCTGCACATTAAGGCTCTTAGTAAGGTCTTAGGCTACCAAACATGGCTACATATGATGTCTATACTGGTCCAATATATGCCGATTACATTCGCTTCTACCCAGTTTAGGTAGCCTACCTATTATTTACGTATTCTAGATAATAAGTTCTACCTTTCTAAGTTCAGTGATAATAAAGGGTAAAGGTAAAGGGACCCCTGACCATTAGGTCCAGTCATGACCGACTCTGGGGTTGCAGCACTCACCTCGCTTTATTGGCCGAGGGAGCTGGCGTACAGCTTCCAGGTCATGGGGCCAGCATGACTAAGGTGCTTCTGACGAACCTGAGCAGCGCACGGAAACGACGTTTACCTTCCCGCCAGAGCGGTACCTATTTATCTACTTGAACTTCATGCTTTTGAACTGCTAGGTTGGCAGGAGCAGGGATCGAAAAACGGGAGCTCACCCCGTCACAGAGATTTGAACAGCCGACCTTCTGATCGGCAAGTCCTAGGCTCTGTGGTTTAACCCACAGCACCACCCGCGTCCCTCAATGATAATAGATTCATGGAATTTCTCAGATGTGTTTGTGAACACATGTAGACACACACAGAACAGGAACAGCAATCATTCCCCCCACAGAAGTAAGAAATCCAAATAACAGATTAAATTTCTGCACTTCAAGCTAACAGAATTTTCCATACAGACACAACCTTACACACCTCTAATTTCCTGTCTTACGGTAAAGTCTAGCACTGGGACACTTAATTAACTGAATACTGAAGCTCTGGAGCTAGGTGTTCAGCTCCTATTTTCTGTGTGGGAAAATTAAAAGCTTTTTACATCATTATGCTGCAGGTCCCTCAAAAACGAATCCAGTCACGTCTGAACCAGAGTCAAGGCAATTAGCTGCCTATGGCTGAAAAGACAAATCTTGCTTCCAGCTCTGCACTGTGAAATAAAAATCCATTTTTGGCTCTGACATACAAGTACCTCCAAACCTGTTGGCCACAATCCCAGTAACATTACAGGAGTGCTGCAAGCTTTCCTGAAGCAATCGCAGTGCC
Source organism: Podarcis liolepis (assembly GCF_965112155.1). Classification (NCBI taxonomy): domain Eukaryota; kingdom Metazoa; phylum Chordata; class Lepidosauria; order Squamata; family Lacertidae; genus Podarcis; species Podarcis liolepis. The sequence continues at coordinate 35,202,899 of NC_139556.1, read as the reverse complement.
TTTGGCTGTCAAATTAGTGATGGACTAAACCTGCATGTCATCTCAGCCTCTGCTTTCCTCCACCCGTGCTCCTTCCCACTCTTTAAGCAATCATATATTCTACAGCAAATCACAGAATTACAGAATAACCAAATTAGAAGGTTTACAGAAATGGGAAGATAACTACACATTTACTAGGAAACTATATTCGCTTGAATGGGAGCAAAGTCTGAAGACAAGGCAGCTACATCTTCTGTTTTGGTAGTTCTCATATACAGTATTGCGGGATATAAATAACCAGCGGGAGAGAATAAGCAGGTATCAGAAACTTAAGTAGTTCTTGCCCCCTTGAGCTCTGGTGAGGAAACAATGCATTTGCTCCAATGGCTGCAATAGCTTTTCTGAGAAAGCATGAATGCAGAAAGAGAAAAGAATGAAAATATATGCAAGCAAAGCCATTCTAAGCGAATGAGGGAGGTGTTCATAGTGAGTTCCGTCACCTCTTTTTCTAGAAAAATAACACTAGAAAAGAGATAGAGAGGTGCCAAACTGTGAGACCCAGCTGAAAAAAGTGCTTGCGCGCGCGCGCTCTCTCTCTCTCTCTCAATATTTTCAGAGAGAGAGATGCCAATATTGGGGCACACCAGTCTAAGACTGATTATGTAACAGGGCAGCAACATTGGCTGATTAGTCCCACTATAATCTTGAATATCAATTTTATTCCTGTATTAAAGAACATTAATTACAGTCCTTTTTAAAGATCAAGCTTTTTGTTGCAAAGAACTAATCAATATGCAGCTTGGAGGATGGCCCTTTTTGGCTTCCAGTCTCAGAAAAATATATTTAGAGTCTATTTCAATGATCTGCTGAGCAGATTCTACATTGCGAGGGCATAAACCTATTGAGGTGCTATTTATTCTCTTTATTTTAATTAAGGTAATTTATAATGCAAAACTTTCTGTAATATATACCATGCACATTTTTATGCTTTAAATTTAAATGAGTTTCAGGTATATTTTATTTTGTTGACCTTTGTCTTCCTATGGAAAATAGACGAATTCAATAAATTCCATTATATAGGTGTCTGGGTGTTGTGGCATGCGTATATATATGTACATGTACATATATTTTAAATGAGCATGGGCAACTTGTGGCCTTCAAGATGTTGCTGGACTCCCAGCCAATATGATGAGGGACAATTGGAACTGTCGCCCAGCAACATCTCAGGGCCACAGGTTTCCCCATCCCCATTAGTTTTCAAGTACTCTCTACAGAACAGCAGCAATAAGAATTTGGGTGACAACTTTTTCCCAAGCTTACCCAAGCTGTGCACTGGAGCCTAGCATCTTCCTTGTTTGCAATCTGTCTGAATAATGACTCTGCCTTGCGCCTTTTCCTGGCCATCATAACTCTGTCTACTGCAGCTAGGGCATATATATTTTAGATAGCAAAACATTCTTGACATACCAGTGTCTTTACAGTACAGCAAACAAACAAACCTTTTGGTTAAAGTTATAGGCATGGTTCACTACTTAGGTCGAGCTCATGGACTGGTGGGAGACCCAGAGGTCGGAAACTGTATCTGGGATTCCTTATCTATTTGTAATCCTTGGTTCATTCTGATTGGTTTGCAGGGCAGTTAGATGACATTGCATCAAAGCAAGAGTTATCATACACTTTCCGGTACATTTTCCTCATCTCAAAATGCTAGATCTTTGGGGGTTGTGGGGTTGTTGTACAAGACCAAAATATGGACAGTCTGGAAGTGCTCACAGATTAGTCTGCATGTAAAAGAATAGAAGGAAACAAGCCAGAGAATTTGGACTCAACCTCTCCTGATGTTCACTCTCGGGAGGCAGGCATTAAAGAGCTCTTTGCCTGCCTCACTCCCTCTGTCTCTCTCTCTCTCTCTCTCTCTCTCTCACACACACACACACACCCACACCCCCCCACACACACACCCCTCACTGTGGCAACATGATGCTTGTGGAAAACGAAAGCTCTCATATAGTCTGGTTTAACCATCATTCCTGTGATTATGTGGAACATGTTGCCATCTATCCTGGCACTGGTGAAACCCATCTCCAGAGTGGCCGGGGAAACCCAGCCAGATGGGTGGGGTAGAAATAATAAATTATTATATTATTATTATCCCCCAAAGCAAATCTAGTAACTGAGTTCAGCATTACAGTATAAAACACCAGAAAGGGCTAAAAGCCCTCTTGTTGTACCTCATTGTGAATCAAAGCAGCCGAGGTACATTAGGGAGGAGTAGAACTAAACTCTTAGAATCACAGGCTATGCTGATGACCAGAAAGGGTGCCTCTCCCAAAACTTAATTTACAACAGTGTGCTTCATACATAGGGGGCAATTTGAAGAATTTTGTAAGGGGAAGAACCATGAAAGTACAGCTCCAGCTCTTTGGTCTATCCCAAAGCTATCTGTTTTCAACAGCAAGGGGCTTGGTGTCACTTATTCCTTGACTCAAACCTGGAAGCTGTCACAAACATTTCCCTGCCTGTGCATTTGCCTTGCATTAGTAAAAGAAGTCAAAAATAGGTTAGAATAATCTACAGGAGAAGCAGGGAAGAGGCAGAGAATGTAATCTTCCAGAAAAGGGGAAGCCATTATTCTGTTATAGTTATGCTTATTATTCACACAGCCAGTTCTATTTTCCTAAATAACCATTTTTTTGTACTTGGTCTTGATACTGAGCCATGTAGTAGCCTAGCAATTGTTTCTGGGCTCTGCTTCTGTGGCCCTGGGACTCCAGCCACTTCTGTGTGCCCCTCCTGCTGCTGCTCAGAATAAACAAGGCACAGCATCCCTTCTGAGGCAGGGAGGGAGAATGGGGAATAACCTCCCCCTCCAAGGCAGTGGTAGAACAAATGTTCTGTGTGAAGAAGATGCTGGATTCATCTCCAGCTTAAAAATACCTCAGGTGCATGGCTTGCAAAGACTCGTAGGGCCTTGGAGCATCTCTGCCAATCAGGACAGACATACTGGGCAGTGTGACCAATAGTATTACTCTGAGTGGACGAGCAAAATGCTCTCATATACAGTGGTACCTCGGGTTAACAACTTAATTCGTTCTGGAGGTCCGTTCTTAACCTGAAACTGTTCTTAACCTGAGGTGCCACTTTAGCTAATGGGGCCTCCAGCTGCCACTGCACGATTTCTGTTCTCATCCTGAGGTAAAGTTCTTAAGCCGAGGTACTATTTCTGGGTTAGCGGAGTCTGAAGCAATGGCTGCCACGGGGAAAACTTTCTAATGGTAAGAGCTGTGCAACGGTGGGACATTGGAAAGTGGTGGGCTCTCCTTTGCAGCAACTGGGGCACCTGCCGGGGATATCGTCATTGCATCCTGTATTATAGGTTCTGTGTTGATATAGGAGGTTGAGCCAGATGACCTTGAAGATCACTTTCAGATCTAAAATGATGTGATTTGATATTCCCAGACATAATTTTCAGTGCTCCCTAGAGAGGTGCTTGATGGAGAGGCAACCATTTAAGGGGGTGAGCATTTTCACCTTCTACCCCATCACCTTGCAGCCTCAAAAAACCTGTTGCCTAGGAGACAGGGCTACATGAAGCATTTGGTGGCAACACTACCATCTGGGCACTGAGTGTATATAGGGAGCTAAAGTAACCATCTTTACTTCCCCAGATAAGTAATAGGTGAGACCCAGGATGAAAATTGTCTCAAGTGGATAGGTGTATCCTACAACCACTGTCTGCTTTGGGGTGCTGTTGTTTTTTAAAGTGAACAATACAAAAGTTAAATAAGATAATACTTGTGTGGCATAGTTTAACATCTAAGTAGGAACACAATCCTTCCTTAGATAGATAATGTAGCTTTCGGTTTTGCCGTGATAGAAAGCTGCTACTAGACTGGCCTGTGGAGAGATTGTAACTAATTAGAATGCCAAATTGATAGCTTTGAAAAACAAAATGCTGTTGTTACAAGATAGTCTGAGACAAAGTTGAAGCTATTAATCTTGATATGGGAGGGTGGAACTCACCCTCCCCAAAGTAATTGAATTTTTGTATTACAGTCTACAGAATTTAACAACAGCTTACAGAGCCTAACAGTCTGTTACCACAACATTTGCACAAGTCCACATACGGACCATTTCAGCACCCAGAATCTTCAGACAGACCCAATTCCTAGTTCACAGAGTAGAACTACTCAGATAAGACAGAATTTCTACCTTGAGTGACTTTTGTGCTCTTAAATCCCTGTGAAGCGTAACAGCAGTTCGATCTAGAGTGTATGGGGCACAGAAAAACAGGAGAATGTGACTGTTTTATTGCATCCCCAAACCTATCTGCTTGCAGGTGGTATTATTTACCTGCATTTCCATAACTGACCTATAACAGAGAGTCCTCTATAAGGCTCACAAAGCACCTAAACCTCTGCTAAACAGGAAGAACAAGAGTTCAGCTGAAACCCTATATCTGGACTTAATTCAAAACAAAACAAAAACATGCATAGACACACATTATCGGACAGCATTAAAGAGCCAGTGCAAAATTGAGCATCCCTGTCTCCAGTGATTACAGTGTTCTTCTTAATTCCGCACTTTGACATGAACTAGGGTAAGAAATAAGTCTGTTTTCTAGGGTGCCCTGTAAATGATTCACTAAGTTACTACACTTGATACAGACAAATAATTATAACAAATAATCATGTTTACCCAAACGTTTTAAACATCTTATTATTATTATTATTAACATCATTATCATTATTCTGTATACGAAAATGAACTAGTGCAGGGAAGCCATGAGTGAACTTGGAGCATTCCAGTTACTAACTGTAGTATGCTTAAAGAATGAGCATGGCCCTAGATATTTGCTTCAATATCCAGTGTATATTAAGTTGAAGGATTTATATTTGAAAATTCAGAACTATGTGACAGGTGCTCTGCTCTGTTCCCAGGCAATATGTACTCGATCCAATAAGGAGTAAAATATTCACATACCAATGAATATACTAGCTCCTGGAGAAACTGATGGGTTTAGACACAGCATGACCTTCACTTGTTTTAATTGCCAAATTACCAGCTTTAGGAAATCTTTTTGCCAAGCAATGACACATTGGGTGAAGGGCTACAAGACAACTATTTGCTTTAACATGATGGTTGCAATTCATTTTCTATTTCCTGGTGGGCCTGAAACAGTAGTCGTCACACTCCTAGAATTGCACGGGAGCAAGATTTATCAAGGAGACGTGGAATTTTCACAGTTGCACAGTCCCGCAACCATATACCCTTCTGTAGGTTTGATGCAGCATGCAGAAAAGCTTGGTGGAGGAGCCAAGTTTTGAACTGGTGAATTGGCCAAGTGGCACAAAGGGGATGGGGGCAAGGCCACACACAAAAACGTAGGAAGCAAGAGACTCTGATAGTGAAAGAGGAAGGGAAAAAGAACACCAAGAATATTGTGGGACCTGTGTTTCTTCCTTGCACAAATTCCAGCAGGAGGCAGACAGAGTTTTGTTTTTTGGTTTTTTGCCTCCCCTTATTTGCAGCTTTGCATAAGCCTTCAGAAATTATTTGGTCTGCAAACACAAGGGCTGGTGCAATTTCTTTGCTAATGCTGTTTGCTTTATTAAAATATGTTTGCTTTATTAAAATATGTTTGCTTTATTAAAAAAAACGTGCAGAATATTAATGTCAGACTCAGCAGAATAAATGTTCCAAAAAGACCATTAATTTGAGAAGAAAAGTAACAGCAGATGAAATATTCAAACTGTGCTAATATAAAGTAAGTAGCATAATTTCCAGTTATTGATGGCACAGCTTCTTGCAAAGTACTTTGGAGAGAGAACTATTCCTTGATATAAGATAGGTGTTTGGTAAGTGGTAATTTTCATCAGTAAAGGCTGCAAATTATATATTGAACTCCAAGTGTAATAATTTGATCAAAATATTCAACAACTATGGGGACAAAATAATAGGGAGCGCTTTCTACCCTAACTGCTATTACTCACTAAATACCTCTTAGCCTTTTAAAATAAGGTTTATGCCTCTTTGGAGCACGCTGTTACTCAAGAGCAACAATTTACACAACCTCCCCTCCTCATTTAATGGCTCACCCAAAGGCCAAACTACATGTGACCTTAACTGTATAGTTCTACCCTTGGGTTTTCCCACCACAACATGCAGGGAATCATTCCTGATCAGGTCCTCTGTGTGTGTGTGTGTGTGTGTGTGTGTGTGTGTGTGTGTGTGTGTGTGTAGCCAGCACACACCTGTGGTCTCAATATGAATCCAGCTCTCTCTCACACCTGCATTTTGCACTGAAACAAAGATCTCCTTAATTTCAGCAGGACCTTCTTCAAGGAAATTGCACACACGGGGATTTCAATCTGAATCAGGAGAGCAGAGGGAGAAAAGTACTTAAAGAACCCTGTTAGAATCCAAATCCGGAACAAGCTTCCCAGAGTCTAACAATTTGTGGAGAAACCCATGCATGACATTGTTCAGGTTGTGTGCAGTTTGGCCCTGAGTCACTATGCTTTCTTTAACTCGGGCAAGACTTTAAAAGAGTCTCAATACCAGGGGACTTTATTGATGTGGCATGGTGACACATCAATGCAAAACAAACAAACAAACAATTTCAGCAATCTCGTATTTTCAGTACACTGCGTATTATATATTTTATTATGCTAGACTTTCAACAGGCTGCCACAGAGCTGAAGCTATTTCAATGTGTGCAAGGAACACACCTCAAGTTGAAGTCACTATTAGGGACATCAGATAATTCTGATAAAAAACAGCAACAGGAGAATAAACTGCCAGTGTTTGCTTAATTGCCTCATGTCTTTAACATAAATTGTTCCAGCAAATACAACTGGTATTCACTGTTGTTGTTTGGTCCACAAACTATATTTAATTGATTACATCCCCACCATTTGCATTGCATAGAAATGAATTGGGTGGAATAATCTAATGACAATGTACCGGTAATTGTGTGATTTAGCCGCAGCAAGCAGGGAGACAAATAATGTAGTATTTGACAGAAGATGCAGGGGAACAGAAGCAGTGCTGCATGTGACAAATACAGGATGGAACAGAAAATTATGCCTTCTTACACTACACATACCAACGTGAAGTCATTTATTCATCATTTGACAGATGTGATAACTGGTTATGTTTATCCTAGAAACCAAGCCTTGGCTTTGGGTTTTGTTTTTTTAAAAAAAAACAACAACAGCTTGTGGTGTTATTGTGAGCAGCTTTTCATTGGCTCTGCACTTATGAAAAGATGACAGCTTTTTCAAGCTTGATTAGGGTTTATTCTGCCCTGCACAACACTATAATTTAGAACTTAGTACCATGAAATCTAAAACAAATTGAGGATCTGGTGTGGCTTCTCTTCAAAACAATCTAACATTCTGCTAACATCAAACCAGAACTACATACTTAGCTAAATTGCTGCATAGATGTAGCTGAGAGTAGCAGAGACAAGCTAGTTCATAAAGCCTGTAGGCAGGGCTTGTTTTATTTATTTTTGTACAGCACCTAGGAATTTTAAGCACTGTACAAAGTTAAAAACACACCCTACCTGCTACTTCTTTGCTTAAAATTCTGTCCACTGCTGTTCTGAAAAAATACCAACTCCATGTGCATTACTTAGTAATGTGAAAACTGACAAAAAAAAGCCATCTGTGAAAAGTAGCAAATGTGACACAGGAGTTTAGTCTGTAAGGTATCATAGAAATTATTATTGATACAGAGGCATACTCTGATATATACTTCTTTATGTTATAATTTAGTTACAATAATAACAGGGAGAGTGATTTGTTGGTCCCATGGCCAATATACAAAAGACCTTTACCAATCTGATTTTAGTTCTCTTGCCAGCAGTGGAATTCAGAAGCTAAAAAGGCTAATGCAATTCTAGGCTTCATGAACAGAAGAATTCAAATATCAGGCAGTAACGGTACTACTTTATTCTCTTTGGTCAGACCTCATCGGCAGTAACTTCTCCCATTCTGGGTACTGCAGTTTAAGGAATGTGCCCATGGGAGAGTGAGAAAGACCAAGTCCTATGAGGAAAGGTTGAAGGAATTAGGTAAGACAATTAAGAGGCAGTTTGATACCCCTATTCAAATAAGAGGTGACACATAGATGATGGAGATGGAGCAAATTTATTTTCTTTTTCTCCAGAGGGAGAGGGTGGGATCAAAATCAATGGTTTCAAATGACAAGAAAAGGAATTTCAAATAGGGACTTCCTGATGACACAAGATGTTCAGACTGCCTCAAAAGGTGGACTCTCCTTTGTTTTTAAGTTTTTTTTAAACAGAGGCTGGATAGTTACCCACCAGGAATTCTTTAGCAGCAGGTTTCTTGCATCAGTCAGAAGATGACTTTTGAAGTAAAGTCCCTTTCAGCTCTATGATTCTGTTTTCACATCCTTTTCTTGAGCTAAAAAATGGCCTTATGCAGATAAGGAGGATCATGAGATAAAACATTTCAACACATGAGTACAGAGAAAGGGGGACTGAGAGGCTAAGGTGACTCAAAAGAGATACAGTGGTACCTTGGGATGCGAACAGGATCCGTTCCGGAGCCCCGGTCACATCCCGAATGGAACATGCGGGTCACGTTTCGCCGCTTCCTCACATGCGTGTGACGTCATTTTTAGCGTCTGCGCATGTGCGAGCGGCGAAACCCGGAAGTAACACGCTCTGTTACTTCCGGGTTGCCGCGGAGCACAACTCGAACACACTCAACCCGAAGCGCATTCAACTCGAGGTATGACTGTACTAGAAGATTGGGTTGATGTTTTTATTTCGATTATATATTTTGTGGTTTTATATTTTGATTTTATTCTGTGAACTGCCCTGAGACCTGTGGGCACAGGGCGGGTGTGTGTGTGTGTGTGTGTGTGTGTGTGTGTGTACACAGCAAGTCAACAAAATATAGTCTTCCATGATTTTAATGGGAAATCATCTCCTTGGGGGGGAAATAAGTTACAGGAGAGGTGTAAAGTTCTATGCTTCTATGACATCTTCCTTTTAGCCATTCGTTTAACATCAGCCTTAACTTACCCAACCATGCACATGCTGAAATATACATTCATATATTTTTCTCCATATCCACTTTCAATCGATACATGATCTGTTTGTTCATTCACCTTTTTGCTGCCCCACCACACACAAGCTATCTTCATTCTTAACCACAACAGCAAATATCCTTTCCAGTTCTGTAGCTCTTTAGGCACCATTTTATTTAAAAACAAACAAACAAACATCATGGTATATACAGTGATATAAGGCGGGTCATTCAATCTTTCCAAAGTGAAACACATTTATTTTAAATCATAATTAATCACAAACCTATTTCATGCCTCATTGACTCATGCTTATATGACTTTAGATTGTGGAATTGTGCACTGTTCATTCATTAAACAAGGGTGGTGAATCTGTGGCCCTCCAGAAGTCAGTGGACTACAACTTCCATAAGCTACTGACCATGTCAGCTGGGCCAGGCGAGAGTTGTAGTCCAACAACGTTCCCCACCCCCATCCCTTCATTAAACCCTTTAAGCACACTTCATATTCCCAATCAAGGTAATAAACGGGTTTTTAAAAGCAAGGTTGACAAGGAAAGACTTGAAAGCCAGCACATTCATTCATTTGTTTGTTCATATTTCTTACAACTATATACCACTTTTATCCACCAAGGGTCTCAAAGTGGTATACATGGTTCTCCTCTTCCCCATTTCACCCTCACCACAACCCTGTGAGGTAGGTTAGGCTAAGAGATGACGACTGGCCCAAGGTCACCCACTATGCTTCATGGCTGAGTGGGGATTCGAATCCTGCTCTCCCCAGATTAGGACCAACCATTATGCCAAACAATTTTTTTCCATATTGTGTAGAATACACCAAATAGATACAAAATAAAGCACTTTTTTGAAGTAAAATATGCCAGCTGTACTAACACATGTACAGTGGTACCTCGGGTTAAGTACTTAATTCATTCCGGAGGTCTGTTCTTAACCTGAAACTGTTCTTAACCTGAAGCACCAGTTTAGCTAATGGGGCCTGCTGCCGTGCTGCCGGAGCACAATTTCTGTTCTCATCCTGAAGCAAAGTTCTTAACCCGAGGTATTATTTCTGGGTTAGCGGAGTCTGTAACCTGAAGCGTATGTAACCCGAGGTACCGCTATACATGCTTATTCAGAAATCAGCCCCAGTGGTACTTACTTTCTGGTATAGGTATGGGACTTCAACCCTAAAGCTGTGTTAAAACTACATGCAATACTTTTAGGCTTAATGTTTGTTTCTTGAGCAATGCAAAAGCTCACCGATAAAAAATATTTCGACAAAAGCCTAAACAAAATTTTACTCACTTACACAAGTTTTAGATGTGCTATATAATGAACACAAAGGGGAGCAGGTGGCGCTGTGGTCTAAACCAGTGTTTCCCAACCACTGTTCCGCGGCACACTAGTGTGCCGCGAGATGTTGCCTGGTGTGCCGTGGGAAAAATTAAAAAGTTTTTTTTTTTAAAAAAAAAAAGTCAAATTAGGTCCTAATCTATCCCTCGAGCGTCCCTTGTCCGTTATTGTGACGCATGAAGCGTGTTCCCGCCCACTCCCCGCCCTCCCTTGCTTCTCTCTCTCTCTCTGTGGCGCTCTCCGCCGCTTCCTGCTGGGCATGCGCAGCTCGCCTCGCGCTTCCGTTCCGGCCCCTCCTTCCCCCGACTACCCCACCGCTCCGTTCCTTTCTCTTTCTCGCGTGTCAGAGAGCAGCGGCGCGAGCGCGGCGGTTCCCTCAGGGCTGACGGAGGGCTCGAGGAGGAGGAGGCAGGACGTGGAGGCGGAGAAAGCGGCGGCGGCCACCCCCCACCTCCGGCTCCAGGCCCGTGTAGAAAGCTGAGGGGGAGAGATAGAGGTGGGCGGCGGCGGCGGCGACCACGACCAACCGCCACAGTAGTTGTAGCGGCGGCGGCGAGCAGGGACTCCCGCTCTCTCTCCGTCGTGTCTCTCTCTCTCTCTCCCGGGCCCATCCGTTGAGTCTCCCGCGCGCCTTGGCTACAAGATTAGCATCGAGATCCCACCGGGTCTGACTGAGCTGCTGCAGGGCTACACGGTGGAGGTGCTGCGGCACCGGCCGCCGGACCTGCTGGCCTTCGCCGCCGAGTAGTTCGCCAAGCCGCGCTCTCCTTCCTGCCTCGCTTTGCTGCCTCCTCCCCCCCACCCCCAAAGCTTGGAGGTTCCCCGGCGCCGACCCGCAGGTTTGACCCCCTTCTCACACCTGTTCGCGCTCCTTGCACGGAATGGGGCGGATGGGGAGGAACGGGGCTCGCCGCTGCCTCCGCTTGCCCTCCCCCCCTCCGCCGGCGGTCCCGCGATTCTTGGCTTTTTGGCGGTTGGCACAGAAGGAAGGTAAGGGGGAGGGGGAAAATTGAAACTTACACTTTCGTGCGTCCCTCCCGGCGTGACGCTGCGCGCTGACGTCACGGGGCTGTAATGGTGGTGTGCCTCGAGATTTTTTTCATGAAACAAGTGTGCCTTTGCCCAAAAAAGGTTGGGAAACACTGGTCTAAACCACTGAGCCTCTTGGGCTTGCCAATCGGAAGGCTGGCAATTCAGACGCCCAAGACAGGGTGAGCTCCCATTGCTCTGTCCCAGCTCCCACCAACCTAGAAGTTTGAAAGCACACCAGTGCAAGTAGATAAATAGGTATTGCTGTGGTGGGAAGTTAAACAGTGTTTCTGTACACTCTGGTTTCTGTCACGGTGTTCCATTGCACCAGAAGCAGTTTAGTCATGCTCAGCCTGAAGCGAGATGAGCACTGCAACCTCATAGTCGCCTTTGATTGGACTTAACCATCCAGGGGTCCTTTACCTTTACCTTTTTAGTGAACGCATGTGTGAGGATATCAAGATATACTCTTTTGTCAATGGAGAAACAAGCTTTTATCTTTGATTGAAGGCACTAGAATTTTATTGAACTATTTGACCAAACTCAGTTATTCTTGAACTACAGCCCAGAATACCTGGTGAGTCATGGAAATAATTTTAGTAACTATAGAAGGCATGATAAAAGCATTACTACAACAGTTTAATAGAACGCAGCATCCTTTTATACTCATGCCTTTAACAGCATTTTTATATTTGGCAATGTTTTAATGCCAAAGAGCAAACTCAAGGAAATGTAGAATAAAAACACCTATAAGCCATGACCTTAAAATAATTTTTGTACTTGAAAATCTTCTGCCCAATTAAACACAATCCTAATTCACAGAATTCTTGCTTGCAAAAATCATTTTGCATGATTTTACCAAGCATGTTCATGTGCGTCCATCTTTGCCACTAAGAAACAAGCTAAACACTTGCCTACTGTAAATATTTAAGTAGCTGCACACAAGCAGAGGTTGGAAAAAGAGAATCAAAGTTTTCATTTAATGAAAGATCTGTTTTCAGTAGGTATTTGGGTGTGTTGTGACTTTGGTAAGTCACAACCCACACTAGTGCTGACAGAGAGCAGGAGGAGGAGTAACGGGTGTGCATATTTGCAGGGTGTGCTGTTTGGTTTTGGGAGCATACTTCTTGCCAGTTTAGAATTGGCCAGCTTATTTCTGGCTGAAAAAATATGTCCTACCTGATATAATCAAAGGACCAATATATAAACCAAGGACCAATTCATTTTTATGTCAGACAGGAAAGCCTTTGTACAACTGGGATGTCCATGCGCATAGTTATAGGCACTGTCAATCACTTTCATAGTTTGTCATAGAAGTGGAATTTAACTTAAAAAAAAACCAAAATGAAACTTCCCCCAAATGAGGGAATTGGTAAAAAGGAAGTTGAAATGGAAAAGTCAAGAGGGTCAAATCTCTCCAGAATGCTTGAGGGTTGTTCAAAATCAAAATAACAGAAACTGAGCTGAAATTTATGCCACATGTGAGGTGAGAAGACTGTTTTATAGAATCATAGAATTGTAGAGCTGGAAGGGTCATCTAGTCCAACCCCCTGCAATGCAGGGATCTCAACTCTGCTTAAAAACCTCCTGAGGAAGACTGTTCCACTGTAGCTGGTTGACTGACTGAACCCAAAGAGTGCTCATTAATGATTCCTCAACATTCTGGGGGAAAGTGACAAGTGGGGTGCCACAGGGTTCTGTCCTGGGCCCGTTGTTGTTCAAGTCGTTTACAAAATTGTTAAAGGAATTGGGAGGATGCTCATCAAATTTGCAGATGGCACCAAACTCAGAGGGATAGTTAATGCAGCAGAAGACGGAATCTGGATTCAGGATGACCTTAACAGATTGGAGAACTAAGCCCAAACTAACAAAATTTAATTTCAACAGGGACAAATGTAAGGTTCTGCACTTAGGCAGGAAAAACCCACCTCTGGCACATGGCTCCAGAAAGGTTGGTGAGAAGGGAATGAGAGAAGGGAATGTTGGAAAAGGTTCCGCAGCCTGCTTCTGAAAGCTTGTATTTTGTTTCACTCAGTTTCCCACTGGACAAACAATCTCTTAACTCCAAGAGCATGTGCATGCCTTCTTATGTGATGCACAGACATATATAAGCTCTCTCTGGATAACATTTGAGTTCACCGCAGACAAATGTTTGCACGTTCCAACGTGTGATCTTTGTCCTAAAGGGCAATGGAAAGCATTCAGTTTGCCAAACTGGTACTATCTCTCATGACATCATGAATGTGGGGAGAATTAACTCGGTCCTTTGTCTTGGAGCACGAAACAACGGTATAACCACTACCTGCCGCTGAACTGAAACCAAAAAGTGTTATATTGGAAGCAATCTTCTTCATTATGTTTCCAGGCGTAAAGGAAAAGAAAGAAGCCCCTGGGATCTTCTCAAAGCCTTGACCTCTGTGAGAAGCAGAAGAGCAGCCGACTCTGTCAGGAATACAATCCTTTCTACTCAAGCAGCACTGCAGATTGTTAGAATTTTAATGTGCCCACATTAAATGATGGCTCCCGGCCAGCTGGTAATCGTGTGTACTAACTTTCCAAAAAGGCAGGGTAGTTTGTCTCCCTTTGCTAAATCACTCAAAAACTAGAATGGGCAGATTGGAATTTTATAACAAAAAAACCCTGAACAATAGGACATTTTAGAAATATGCATATCCCCTGACAAACTCATCAGGATAAACCAAGTCGTAAAATATTGAAGTGAGACATTGCTGGGCTTGCAGCTGTTTGGTCAGGTGTTGTTAATGAGGGACGAACATCTTTCATGCATGGAAGGAGAAGACGTCCTTGCTATATTTGCTACGGTCCCCTACAGAAATCCTCTAACATGTTAACATCTGAGCAGTATTGCTATCCCTTCCCTGAATTATAAGAGTCGGGTGCATTCTTCTAGTATTTCCTCCGTATAATAAATATACAAGAAGCTAAGAAAAGAGATAAGCCTGTACAATAAGGCTGCTCTTATTAAAAAAATCAACTGAAGAAAATGCGGAAGAATGTGTTATTAAAAATAAATAAAAATGAACTATTTCCCATAAAAGGCAACAACAACAAAAAGACATCTGAGAAAAACTGAGGAGGGGTGGGGAAAAGAGGTAAGGAGGAAAAAGATTTCCCTGGGCCAGCAAATTTGCTTACATATCAAGGCTAGATACAGAGGAAGAATTTACAAGTGACTATGGAGCAGAACAAATATGTATCTTATTTGAAACTATAACTTTGTTATAGTTCTCATTCCTAACTGGGTGGAATTCATGACCAATAGGAAAATTCATAAAGCCCTATTAAATTTCCATACACTAACAATTAGCCAACACATTCTCTCGTTACTCCATGTCATTAGAAACTCTGACCTCTAAAAGTCTTTTGGATTTGGTACCCTTCTCACAGTCCGTATCTCTAAATAACTGACCTTTCCATATTCCCCACCTCTTAGCACATGACAATCGAAACAAAGACAACTTGTTGCTATCAAGATTTCCATTCCATCTAATAAAAATAAAGGTGCATGGCAGGTCAGATATCAACCACAAAACAAAAAAATCTAGCTTTGTTAGAGATGCTAGCATAGTATTTTAGTGACCCATCCCAATCTTAGGAACCTCCATATCCCAAAAAGGAATTTAAAGAGCCTGAAACTTTCTATTTTAAGCTTGTATTTCCACAGAGGATTAATATAATTAGATTCTAGGAGAAATTGGTACATCGTGATTCTCATAAGATAGGCTCCTCAGTGCAGGAAGGTTTCTGTGAATGCACTTCACTGTAAAAAAACTGTCTCACTCCTCAATCCTCATATAACCTGAAGGCTTTTAAAGGTTTCATAACAGAAAGCTGTGTAACAGCCTATGGCTAAACAATAAAACTGACCGATTAATAACAAAGCTGCAGAAATAGGCCAAACAGGATGCTTTGGGGGCATATATAAAAACAGAGATCACTATTATCCTAGACTGTAACATAGCTACAGTTTCTCCTCATCTCCTTTCAGTTTATCCTTTTGACAAATGCTTACAAAGTTACCATGTTTAAGGGGAAAGAATAATCCTTAAATTACAACCGAAAACTAGCTTTGCTGCTTCAGCTATCGCTTTCAGTCACAGCCTCTTCCTCATTCTTCTACTGTGGAAGCAAGATGCTGCAAGCAAGCAAGAGAAACACAGTCCCAAATTATACCCCCCAAACCTGAATATTAATTTCATTTACCGTATTTTTCACTCTATAAGACGCACCAGACCACAAGACGCACCAAGCTTTTGGAGGAAAAAATCAAGAAAAAATATATTCTGAATCTCAGAAGCCAGAACAGCAAGAGGGATTGCTGCGCAGTGAAAGCAGCAATCCCTCTTGCTGTTCTGGCTTCTGGGATAGCTGCGCAGCCTGCATTCACTCCATAAGACGCACACACATTTCCCCTTACTTTTTAGGAGGGGAAAAGTGAGTCTTATAGAGCAAAAAATATGGTATTTATTTGTTTTAGGGGGGAAAATATACTCCACTGAAATGTGCCCTTGCCATCTGTAAATCAAATCCATAGAATATTGAGCACAGCTCTGTCTTGAAGTGTCACTGGAAATTTGATGTGCACTTTTTAGGATTTATGATAGACTCTTTCCAACCACAAGTTTCAAAAGTAACTCCTGTCCAACTTCTATCTGAGGGACATTGGCAGACTAATAGTTGGCAATACATTTCTTTATATCTATCTATCTATCATCTATCTATCTATCTATCTATCTATCTATCTATCTATCTATCATCTATCTATCTATCATCTATCTATTTTTGAAAAGCACTGCAATTAACTATATTTATTGTTAACTTTTAAAAATATTAATCTAACAGTGGCTTCTTGGCTCAGCCAGCAGGATTTTGCTCCTCTTTGATCCTTCTGTGATGTGCCACATTTAGCACCATGAGCAGCCACAGAAAAACAAATTATTAAACTGCCAAACCAGAAATAGAAATATGACAACTGACTGTAAGTCAGTACATTCAACCTGGACCACTGCCAAAACTATTGTGCTTCACTGAATAATTTGTCCCCCCAGTGGTAAAAAGTATATCTAGTCACAGGAGGTTGTGCCCTTATAGGCCATCTATTACTCTGACAAAACACAACACGTAACACAACTGTTGAATAAACACAGTGGTCAGTAAATTGAACTTCTTAAATTGGGTACTTCTGGTTTGTCATGTCAGTGTTTGTATTCCCAGTTCTAAATGCATAAAGTTTTATGCATAAATAAATAATAATGTTTTGCTCAAGAGAGGCTGTGGAGAAAGTATAAACGTTTAAATTAAAATAATTAATGGCTTAAACACATTTGGAAATGTTACACATTAGCTAGAATCAGTAAAAATAAGATTATAAAAACAAACATAAACCCTATGATTCTTTAAATTATCACATAAACCAACAGCGAGCATTAAATAGTTTACATTCTGACAGTTCCCTTTTCAAATGAGAGACAGACAGATCATTTCACCTTCCAAAGCTCCCACAACATAATTTTTGCAAGAAATTCACTGCACAGCTGAGTGTCAACTAGTGTGGAAATCTGACCATTTCACATGTGCACATGGCATAATTAAAATAAGCCCACTATATGAACTGGATATACACAAAATGCTGTTGATACATGCAGTTTTTCCATCCCTTTTGGGAGGATGAGGGTGCAGGAGGATTCAAAGCTTTGGAAATGTCATATACATATGTGCTGTTCAGGAGTTAAGAGAGGACTTTTATCTTAAATTTACACCCATCTTTCTGCCATCATGGAACCAGAGGTGGTACCTATCTGGTTCCAGGCTGGTGTCCCTGATCAAACCTAGACTCACTTCGCTTCAAGAAGATGATTGCCTTCAGATCTCACCTTGGGCAGGTGTGAGATTGCACCCTGTATGCACAGTATTCTGAGATTATAAATGTGCAGGAAAAGGAATTCTCAACCCTTCAATGCACCATTATAGAAACTAGGAAAAGGTTTATCAACCAGTGTTAAGAAATAAATAGTTACAGAACTCTTTAGGTTTCTAAACCAAGCTATGGAGTTGAAATTCAACTTACTTTAACATATTTCTTGCTCGCCCTTCATCATAAACAATACTAAGGTGGGAACAATAAATTCATAATAGGACCAATCAGATCAATACCACCACGAAACAAGAGCAGTTATAGTGACACCATCAGTAGACACAGGAAAAACATCCTGCAAACTATTGAGCAGACATCTTTGACTTCAGCTAACAAGAAAACACAAGAAGGGATGGCACAAGCCGTATCTTGAGAAGAAGGAAATTCCAAACAGGGCAGCACTGCAAAGAAAGCCTCCTCCAAGTCACGACATAGTTAGGGTTGGCAAATCTCTGGAATTTCCTGATCATAGCCAGGATTCAGTTTTTGGAAATAGCATCTGGGCAAAAATCGCTAAAATGTCCGGGAAAATCCTGACGCATGGCAAGCCATGGTCAGAAGTGTAGATTTTGGCAGATTCCATTAAACTTATATTATTTTTTGAGATTCTACAAAAAGAGCTCAACAACTTTCTGCAAAACTGGAAAAAACTCAACAAATTCATGGGGGAAAAGCTCAAGAACTTCTGAAATATGACAACTCTACGCATAATGCATCTCACAATAATGGTGGGGAACCAAGAAAGGCCTCTGCTGTGGTTCTTAGCAATACAGGCAGGCTGATAAAGGGGGATATATTGGTAGTCAATGCTGAGCAACTTTAGCTACAGCATTCTGCACTAACAAAAGCTTCCATACCACCTTCAGAGGCAGCTCCACACTGCACACAATACAGTTAGCCAAGTTGGCTTAGCCAACTGAGAGGTTATCAGTGCATGGATCACTGGAGCCAGGCTCTCTCTGTCCAGGAATATACTACTGCTGGCAAACCAATGGGTGCAAACCCTTCTAACAGCTGGTTCTTCTAGACTTCAATCACACTTGTTAAAAGTAATGATTTCCAACCATTGCTTTCTACAGGCAGCGTAGGTGACACAACAACTAAACAACAAAGATCTGGGTAATGGCTGCCAATGTAAGAACTCCTTTCATTAAAAGTTAACTCCCCACTCTACAACACTAGGAATATTTGTGCCAGCTCCTTAATACCCTACACTTCTTATCTGCAAATGGAACAGGTTTTGCTTCTTGAAAAGAAACCAGTGAGAGCCAGTGTGGTGTAGTGGTTAAGAGCAGTACACTCATAATCTGGTGAACTGGGTTCGTGTCCCCGTTCCTCCACATGCAGCTGCTGGGTGACCTTGGGCCAGTCACACTTCTGTGAAGTCTCTCAGCCCCACTCACCTCACAGAGTGTTTGTTGTGGGGGAGGAAGGGAAAGGAGAATGTTAGCCGCTTTGAGACTCCTTAAAGGGAGTGAAAGGCGGGATATCAAATCCAAACTCTTCTCTCTTCTTCCAAATCCAGTGGCTGACCAGCATGGCATAAAGACTGCACTATACTGTTCTGCATCTTGCACTTAACTCTTCTGTTTAAAACGGGTACTGTTGTTGCATGACATGTGTATTAGTGTAAAAAATTCATCAGAAACAGGGTACAAAAATAGTAGCCATCACTTATAGCCAGTTTAGAAACAAAATGTGTCCAGCAGATATTGGAAAGTTAATAAATATTTAAGTGTGCCATGTTATAAAAGTGTTGAGTCTATCTTCATCTAGCCAGCTGCATTTTCCAAAACAAACACTCTACCAGATGTTTTGGGGGTTTTTTCTGCTGGTGAATAGATGCTTTTAAAGTACAGTGTAAGTGGTGCATTTGAACGCTCTCTCTCTCTGTGTGTATATATATAATATTGAAGCTCAAATCACATAAAATGCCAAAGAAAACTTTACAGTTATATCTAAGTGTGAATGCTGAATTCAACACTTCACAGGGCCATGAATGCTGTCTATTTACCTGGGAATAAGTCCCACGGAATCAAATGGCAATGCAGTTATGGCTAAGATTGCATTCTTAGGACTCAGCTATACAGCTGCAAATAAAAGGTTTTAAGTGTGTTTTAAGTGCAATATACAATGTGAAACTAGATGGCGACAGTGAGCCTTATAGAAAATTCAATGTATTTTTTAAAACACTTTTTTTAAAAAAAGCTTTTTCAGAACGTTTTTTTATATTTCTGTAGATTCCAGCCTAGTCTGCTTGGCCTGAGTGGAAGGCAACTGAGGCAAAGCAAGAGCCCTCTTGCGCAAAATGGACATCCTTCAAGTGCCTAGAGCAGAAGGAAGATACAAAGGAGAGGAAAGAAAAGGGGTGGAGGTGGTTGTGGCAAGATTCTTGAAAAAGCAAAATCAAGGACCCCTCCTTGACGATCTGCTTTGAAAAGGTGAAGGAGCCATCAGTACCATGGTGGCTTGCTCTGCTTCTTGGGCAGTTGGGGCTTCATAGAGGCGTAATTTGCCTCCAGCACAGGGATGATGCAAGTGACAGGAGGTGGGGAGAATCGGGCACTTTAAATTGCTGCACTTGCAGTGCTTTTATTTCTTAGTGCCTCCATCTCCTTGCCTAGTTGGCCACATGTATGATGAAGCTGTACTTCTTCCCTCCCCCACAAAGTCTAAACACATAAAATGAGGGATCATTATAATGGATAACAGAATGAATGAAACCAACCACGGCCAAGGTGGACTTGAACCATCAACCTTCTGACTAGTAGCTAAAAAATACACTAACCAATTGCACAACAAAGACACCTGCAGGATGCAAGAAGATGTGTTGGAAAATAGGGAGAAGCAGAGCAGGACAACTTATGTCACAACTATTCCAACTGCTCTTTTGAAAAAAAGATTGATGAGTGACTATTGAGTAACAGGGCTTGGATGGAGCACTATAAATAAGCAAGCAGTCAGGAATCCCATTAATGCTTAGACTTGCATGATTTCTATCTTGCGAGAAAAACAGGTTCAATGGGAGGTTTGTATTCAGTCTGGTGCCCACACCACCTCCGCCGCAGCAATGACAAAAATAAGCAACACAAACACAGGGCGAGTGGGCTTGCATTCCAATTACGAGCGAAGTCTCTTTCAAGGCATGACTCATTCCTCAGATTTCATTCATAAAGCTTCCATTTTAACAAACTACAAAGCAGTGACCTTATTCAGAGAGCTCTAGGTAATAATCCGCAAATACAGAAACGGGTGAATGTTGCCCCTTAAAAGCTGCAGCTTTGGGTTGTTGTTGTGTTTTTTTAAAAAAAAAATCTATCTGCAGTGTAAAATAAAGAATTGTGCAAAAGCTGCTTGTAGAAAAGCACCAGGTTCCCCCCACAATGCTTTCTGCTTCGAACATGTCTTAGTGCAATTTAAATGGATTATTTACCAAAATGGCAAAATAGTGGCATTAATTATAAGCACAGAAAACATATGCTAGGTCAAGTGCTGAGTTGAAACTGAAGAGGTGAGCGCCCCAAGTAGCTTCCAAGCTTTTAAACACTAGCCTGGCCTCTTTCAAGCCAATGGACAAACATTGGCCTCTTACAAGCCAATGAAGAAAAGAATCAAGGCTATATCCAAAGCTCAATCTCCAGGCCTCAATTCCTTTCACACAAGGTGTACTTATAAAGAGCAGTGGGACAGGACTGCGCTGAAAAAAATGTTATCTTGCCAAACACCTCTAACTGCCGAGAATGCAGGGCTTGGAATGTGGGGAGGAAAGACTGCCCCTAACTTTCAGGTCTTTGTTGAAGGCAGGTGCAGCAAGAGACACTCATGTTGCTTTGGGCTTCTTACAAAAGCTCAGCATGGAGTGAGATAAGATCATGAGCACTTCCTTTAGTTCCAGAATCTTAGCAAGAAGAAAAGCTCCCCCCCACTTCTTCACATAGACTTGGGAAAAGTAAGGGAGAAATGTAGCTCCCTCATAGTGCTTTACTCTTCTGGAAGCACACACACCTGACCTATTTTTTGCATCTCGCCTCTCCACTCCTTAGCTACTGGGTCTTCAGTACACTGCATATGAGTTAAAGCTACATAGCAGTGAGTGAGGCCACACAGAATTAGCAATTAAGGGTCTCTCAGGGTCGTGTGGACTTGCAGGTGGTCATTTTTTAACTGCCTCTTGTGAGGAGGGCAAATTGCTTGCACTCCAAGTTCACTCGTAGTACATGCATGCCACAAACCAGCTATGTTACACGTTTAGTAATTTGGGAACTGAGTTTCTATAAGCATAAATACTGCTGTTTTGTATAGCCCCTGCATCTGATGAAACATAACCCAACCTATCACACTGAACTTGCCATCCAAAAGGAAGTCTAAAGCTTTAAACACTTCACCTCCCTGCTGGGGGAGCAATTTGAAAGATAAAGATTTTTTTGGCACTACACTAGCATAGCTCCTGAACTGTTTGCTCCAGTGGCTATCTGCCAGTGCATTTGCTGTGTTGACTGTAACACTCCATCCATCACGTCCGCTGCTTTACAGTGAGAAATTACCCAATGAAGTACCAAGAAGTGCTTTCTCTGGGATGTATTCAAGGAACAGTAGGATAAGGTTATCCAGGAAGGCATGTATTTCAAGTCCTGTCATATGCTAGGACACCGTTCTATACTGATGGCCGTGAACATCTCATTCCATGAAATAGAGCTCTGCTGCAGTCTGATTGTGAGCCACTTTGGAGTTCGAAAAGCAACATAAAAGTTACTTAAAATATATTGCCTTCACTGATGGTAGAGAATGTCCACATTTGTTTTAAAATTTCATTAAAGGTGGTTTTACACAGACATTATCAGACAGTCACGAATTATGCCCACCAAACAGCAGGCTCCAGAAACGTATCGCAGACAGTGTCAACTGCTGCTCACAACGTGTCTTTGAGAAAAGCAACGCATAGTCCCATTCAGTGGGCACATTATTGAAATGACCAACTTTACAAGTTGTTGAAAGGGTGAAAATGGTACTCTGATTAGGGTTGCAATATTTTATCAATTCACAATGAATCCAGTGAGACGACACATACTATTTGTAAAAGTTACTCTCCTCTCCTCCTTCATAGAACTTGCCATTTCCAAACTGCATTGGGTTTGCACTGTATATGACTTGCAAAAGAACAATTAAAGGCAGACTTTCTTCACTGCTATAATACAGCCAAATGTTAAGAAGTGTGCACACACGTCAGCTGAACTGTGATTTGAGAGTCACATGAAATCTGAGCAGTTTTAAATGCAGCACTTGGGCAGATGTACCACAGGAGGAAAAGGAAACAGAAAAGAGCAGCAGAACACCATTATAAAGAAAGAAGCAGTTTTAACAGATCAGTAGAATCCGGTAGCTGCCAGTGTCAGAAGGATCATTACTGAAATGGAGTGTTAATTGTTGTAGACAGTTTTGTAGTAAATACAGAAAAAGGAAGTCTTATAAACCATCTCATAACCTCAGAATAATTGCACTTTTACCAACTGCAACATTTTGGTTTTAAAGCAGCTTTTAGCCCTTATACCAAAAGAAAAAAATTGAAGTTCTCAGTCAATCTCTGGTGGGATCTTTTAAACTAAATGGCGACTCAGCAGTTTTTTCACTCATCAGGGGGCAGAGATTTAACACCTTGCACAGTTTCTTTACCCTCCTCCATGATGAGCAGATTTATGCAAAATTTGCAGACATGCAAATCTGATCATTTATCCAGGCAAGATTTCAGTTTTTCTTCTGCATGGAGAACAGAACCTGGGAAAATGAATGACTTTTTGCTGGTTCCCCTAAACCAAGATTTTATCTTGCAAGGTAAGCTTGTCACAGTTTACTTGTTGACACTTAGCTTGCAGTTTCCTGCCTCCACTTCCCCACTTTCAGCTGCAAAACGTTGACCTCTCTCACTCTTACAACATCCAGATCTATCACTGTGGCCTATCACTTCCTAATATTTGCAGGACTCCCAAGTTCTCGATGTAAGCTATTACTTTTATCCAGACCAGACCAGGTCCTAAAAGAAATAATGTTCCATGCCAGCTGCAAATGCATCTACTCCTTGCTTTCATTCAAATGCCCTTTCTGTGCTTGGGGAAAGGAGTGATGGAGAAGCTCTGCAAATGCCACATTTCTTGCTACTTGTGCATAATTTATCAAATCACTTACGCCTGCTAGTCTTACTTGCAGCCGTGTGCTAATGTACCAGCTTCCAGAGGAAAAAACTGCAGAATTGCATACTTTCACATCTAGGAATACATGAATGGCTTAGCAACTTTAAAAGGAACACTGCTATTTTTTCCCCACCTGCTAACTGGATTCTTTCATTATAGTAACTCCCGCTGATCAAGTTGCAAAAGCACATCAGCATGCGGACACCTACTCAAACACACCAGACCTAGCAAAATGAACACCTATTTACTCTCAACACCACAACAAAAGCAAATCCATAGTAATTGCTTTATTTAACAGGGTCTAGTGATGCTGCTGGCTGTAAACTTTTTGTTGAAAGCCTTTTTTTGGCAGATACACATCACTTTCTAAATAGGTTTATTCTCTAAATACACTCGGTCAAGAGAGAATGGACCAAAAAAGGATGCAGCAGTGAATGCCTCATCTTGCACAGTCCTAATCCATTTGAACACTACCTTTGACGCTGCAGCAGCCATACCCACTAGGGCACCAGAGCATGACTGATGGTTACACAGAGTCTCTCACTACAGCTTTAAGAAAAGGCAAGTTTTATTTTTTTTCTGAAGAAGGAAGGGTAATGTGACAGAACTGCAGATAAAAGCAGAAACTTCATGCTTCAGCAGTTCTCCATCCTAAAGGAAGAGAAGCCTATTGGAACCTGCAGCTGGAACAAAGGAGCCACATCTGCCTACTGTAGCCAAAGTAATATACCTAATAGCTTGCTAGGAATGAGCAATTCCATTCTAAGACGAGTTGCAGAAATGTTCCTTTGTGATCTATAGATCTAAACTTGTAGGCAGCAGAATGCTAATTTGCAGCCTCACCAGCAAGGCCTTTAAGAAGGGATAAAATCTTCTGTGTTGTTATTCCTATAATAATTTGAGACTATTACTCATTTCTGCCTCGGAGCACTTCGAAAAGAGGATGGTGAGACACATCAAATTATCTCTTAAACAACTGAATAGCAAAATGCTGGATGGGTATTATTTTATCCCCCGAACAGCAAACAGAAAAGATGAACAGGTTTACGCTAATGACGCTAAGTATAGGAATTAGGAAATGTAAACACCATGTGACAAATATTTAAGAAACGGAAGTTATTATTCTTAAATGTTTCCTTAAAATGGGGAGGGAAGCAGAGGTATGTGCCATCAGATTTGGTTTCTGAGCTTGACAAGTTGGAATAGCATTAGTTACAGCTGAGGAAATTTGAGTTCAGTTCTCAGATGACGTTTGATATTTAGGTGACTAACCAAGCAAAACTGCATGTTTGTGAGAGAAGTGGAAGTCACCAGTTTCATTTCATGCAGGAACTTGCAGGAAGCAATGAAATGTCACTGTCCAGCATGAGAAAAGATCGATCATCTCTTCTCCAAACTTAGTCCCATGAGGAAAATATAGTTTTCAGGAGGCTTCTCTCTCCCCGCCCTCCTGTTCAGGAGGCTTATCTCCTATAGATCCTACCGTTTAGCTTTAGCTGATATGAAGGAAATAGACAGTTTTCCTGCAAACACCCACATTTATGAAGGGATTTCTGAAACTTAAGAGTTCATTTTCCCATCTCTTTTCTAGAGTGTCAGGTCAATCTGGTCCACATTACTAAATTTGTTCTGAAGCACCAATTTATTTAGAGAACAATTTAGAATTTGGTATCATCTAAACACAATATATTGCTTCAACAAGACTCTGGTCAGTTCAACTAGTTTGAACTGAATTGCTGTACTAGTTTAGGAACTGCTCAAACAAAAAAGCAAGGTTCATTACCATGAAAATGTTTTGGTAGACTAGATACAGACCATGACTTTTCTGTTGCCTACTTCTAGCATAAAACCGTGTGTACAAGACAACAAGCCCCAATAGGGGCTGTTTTGAAAGATGAGAAGATATATTTCTGTACCAGAATAAACATGCAAGGTCAAGCAAAACAGCACATTTATAAGAATAATAAAATAGCCTTCCGAATATAATTGGGAGAATATCTCTGCAACAATAGTGCCAATGAAAAAACGCTGGTAATGAACTTCCTAATAAACTAATGTACATCGTGGACCCCATTTCATATTCAAATTGTGAGTGAGCTTTAAAAAATCTATTTCTGTAATATATTACATAGCAGCAGCCTCTTATGACTCTAATATCTTGGGGGTTGTTTTTTTTTAAAAAAGAAAAGAAAGTAACCAGTAGCAGGAAGCCTGTATCATATCTGATATTTTGCCTGCATACCACATGTATATTTTACTGTTACTCTTAATAAACTATCTCCTTTTATAGAGAGGATGACAAGCTTGAAGGCAAAAATAATGATGATGATAAGGGATCTCATAATGGAAATAAAGTTGTAGCTTTCGGTCAATACAGCCGGTAACCTTGCAGGAGGAGCACCAAGGTTATGAGCAAAGCACTAGCAGTTGTACTGCCAGGGTTCTCCGCATCCACTGCTGCTTGCTTTGCTGAGTGTGTGATGTATGAGAGACGGGGAGATACTCTGTGCTGGATGGCAACACTCCCTCTGCATACTAAGCAGGCAAAGCAGAGGGGGGAGCACGGCAGCGGCTGGAATCCCCACTCCCCTGACTCACAGAACTCCTCCCTCGGCGCATATTTCAGCCATGCTTAATGCGAGTCAGAATGTGCAGCGCACACCATTATTTTAAAATATTGTTCTCCTTCCGTCCTCTCCCCAGGATGCCTGGGAACTACCTTTTTGGTGCAGGGAACTCCCACACTCTGCCCTAGAAACATAAGGCAGTTCTGCAGTCCTTTTCAGTACTGAGAGGCTTGGAGCATTTCCAGCAAAGTCATGTGCGCAGCTCTCCCCTGACATTGCTTATATTAAAGAAACCGTTCACCAAACTGAATGCTTGGCAGCTGAATGTGGGTTTCCTGGTGTAAAGAGATATCTTCAGAAAGCTGACCTTCTTTGCATTTAGATATCTTCTGTGGACATTTCTGGATTCACTACAATGTGCAATTGGAGCATTTTATGTACACTGTCGCTGTTTAAAGCACATGCATCCCTCTACGCATAGCAATCATTCAGATGTCCTTTTAATACAGTGGTACCTCGGGTTACATATGCTTCAGGTTACATACGCTTCAGGTTACAGACTCCACTAACCTAGAAATAGTACCTCAGGTTAAGAACTTTGCTTCAGGATGAGAACAGAAATCATGCAGCAGCGGTGCAGCGGCAGCAGAAGGCCCCATTAGCTAAAGTGGTCTTCAGGTTAAGAACGGTTTCAGGTTAAGAACAGACCTCCAGAACAAATTAAGTTCTTAACCCAAGGTACCACTGTATAGTGATAACAGATTAGAGAAAGTGCAATGGGGTCTGGGCAGGGGTGGCACATTCTGTTTTGTCTTTCGAGAATTTTGTGGGGGGGGGGCAGAACCAAGCTATCTGCGATGCGCATGGTCAGCTAGTTAAGTTTTTATTTATTTACTTGATCTGGGGAGGAGGCAGCTGCCCCATGCCTGCCATGGCTATGCCCATGCATGATTTGACTTTTTAATATATATACCCTCCTTTTCAGAAAAATATTCAAGACTACCCCATGCCACAAAAGAAGAAACTACCACCATACAAAAAATGTTAACATATTAGGAGCAGGGTTCAAAATTAGCAGGGCGCCAGGCATATTTGCCTCAGTCACAAGGCCAAAAGATTGGTAGAATACATGCATATTTCAAACCACATAAGCTAATCTCAACCAGGATGGGAAAGTGCAGAAGAGAGGAGGTAGGAAGGTTAAATGAATGTAGCAAAAGTATCGCAAATGTGTTTCAGTACAGAGATATAAGTGGGAAACAAAACTGCATGCGATTTCAAACATCTGGCCTCAAATTACAGTGGCAGCAAACTCCTGGTTCACCTTTGGGGGTGGGACTTCAACAACAGTTTGTACTATTTGTGTAGAATGGAATGCCTACTAGGATGGTAGCTGCAGCTTTCTCTCCAAAATGCTTTGGGAATTAGGAGAGGACATATGGTAACAGTGGCCAGAGCTCCATTCTGCTGCTGCAGGCAAAACAAAGTCATTTTAAATTGTTATGGGGGTGGGTCAGGATGCGTAGCAAGTAGCAGCCACCACTTTGGCAAACATAAACTATATCTCTCAAACTGCAAGGGGTTCAGAACCACTGAAACAGCTAGTCCAATTTGTGAACAGGAAGGGGGTGTCAATGAAAATGGGCAGCCATTAAATTCAGCCCTAGTTCATATATAAACTTGGTCAAAGCGCATTTGCTCTCTGCTTCAGTTCCCCATCTGCAAGATCCTAACAGGTTGCCTGAAAGCAGCTTTTAAATCTATTAGCCATGACAAATAGCTTAAAGAACCTCTTTGGGGAACAAATGCAACTTGCCTGCACAAAGCAAAAAACACACACCCTGTATATTGTGTGCAGAGTCATTCACATTCAGACAATGTGCCATGAGACACAAATCTGGTGGCAGGTGTTTCATAGACATCAGACTGAGTTGGAGATATGAATTATTTTCAGGCAACAGTAGGATGCAGCGATGGTTTTGAATGATACTGTTCTTCCTTTAAATCAAAAAGAAATATTATCAGACTCTTATGTCAGGCAATGCTTGTCGAATACACAGAAGGTGGAAGAAAAGCTATTGGGAAACTCATAAAAAGTAAAAGGGAATGGTAAATTGGCCAGAAACCTCTACCCACCAAGTAGAATATATTCCCCAATACCACTACATATTTTAGTGAACAGAAATGTACAAATAATGTATCTCAGATTTTTTTTAGTTGCCTGTTTTAAGAGACTGATTCACCAGAACCATTAAGTAAAATAACTATTCTGAATTTAAAAAAAAAAAAACAACTGCTAGTTAAACAGCTTCAGTAGTTTTATAGCCATTAATATGTTTCATTAGACAAATAAAGACATGGTCTATTTTAAAAAAAAGCTTCAGTGTGTAAAATGGTCTTCAATTGCAGTCCAAGAATGATCCAGTCCTCTCAAATGCAGTACCTAGCACTTGAATATAAATGTCACCAGTCTCTTTTTGTTTTTTAAAAGAGAAGAGCATTTTTAAGGTCTGCTGTATTCATTTCCACAGATTTCTAATTCAGTTCTTTGCCACAATCAGTTCATTTCTTCATTTAAACCTATCAAAATGCACACCATTATGAAGCAGATTATATGTTATTGTTAATATTACTTAGGTCAGTGTTTCCCAACCGGTGTTCCGCGGCACACTACTGTGCCGTGAGACGTTGGCTGGTGTGCCATGGGAGGGAGGCGGGCGAGTCGGGCGGTGAGAGGCGGAGGCGGCGAGGATCTGCGTCGAGCCGGGGGCGGCTCCGCGGTGGTGGTGCCGAGCGGCGGGGCAGCGCGTGCAAAAGGGAGGAGCGCGAGACAGCGGAGGAGGAGGAGGCCGGCATGTCCGGGCAGCAGCAGCAGCAACAACAGCAGCAGCAACTCCCGGCGATGGCTCCTCAAGCCCCGCCGCCGCCCCCTCCTCCGCCCGCTATCGCCGCCACCACCACAACAGCCGCCGCCGCCTCAGTTGCCGCCGTCCCTCAGTCCCTCGCTCTGCTGCCTCCTCCCACCCCCAAAGCTTGGAGGTTCCCCAGCAAGGGGGAGGGGAAAAACTTTCACTTTCGTGCGTCCCTCCCGGCGTGACACTGCGCGCTGACGTCACGGGGCTGTAATGGTGGTGTGCCGCGAGATTTTTTTCATTAAACAGGTGTGCCGTTGCCCAAAAAAGGTTGGGAAACACTGACTTAGGTAGCCAGGTCTAGGTGTAGCTGAGGTCAAAAAAGCAGTCCAGAAGCAAGCATAGTGCAAGAGGCAGGGTTTTTAAGTAGACATCCAGAGATTGGCAGCATGGGAGGTGAAGACGAGGCAGAACAGGTAAAGGTGGTTCATAAGAGCCTGGGAGCTGAAAGACGTGTTGTTCCAGCAGCTACCAGACCTCAACCAAGGTCTCAACTTATTTTTCGCTCCATAGGGCGCACCGGACTATAGGGCGCACCTAGTTTTTAGGGGGGGGTAAAGAAAAAAAATTATCCCCCCCCAGCCCCAAAGAGGAAAGAAGCCAAGATAGCGAGCCGGATCCATCCCGCTCGCTGTCTTGGCTTCGTTTTTAGCCGTGGGGCTAAACAGGTCCTTTGCTCCCGGAGCTTGTGGGGCTGGGGGGGCACTCCGAAGGATTGCAGATAGCTGCCTGAAGCCCGGGGAGCGCAACGGGAGTTGGCGCTGCACTCTCCGGGCTTCAGGCTGCAGGCTGCTATCTGCAAGCCTCCGGAGCGTGGGAGGAACTCCTGCTGCACTCCGAAGGCTTGCGGATAGCTGCCTGACCCCTCTTGCCCTCCAGGCTTCAGCGAAAGCAACGCGAAGCCTCCGGAGCCAAAGCCTTATGCCAAAGCCTGTGTTCCTTCACTCACAGTCACCCTGGCCTGGACTCTAGAAACTACACTTTCCGTGGCTGGAAAGCAGTTCAGCTTCCTTCTCTGACTTGGAGGGCAGTTCCTCTGCTACATGTGAACTGGGGAGTCACCTCAAGGCTTGTTCCAGGCCAGCCTCTGGAGACCATCGTTATGAGTTCTCCCTCTGGGCTCTAAGGTCAGATTTGGAGGACTCTGTTTGCTCTGCAGGGTCTCCTAGCTTTAGGTGGTCTGAGTCTTCACTGGAAGAGCTGGACTTGACCAGGGTCCACCAAAACACCAGTCACGTATTTTTCAGCCTAAGCCATGCAGCAAGCTCTAGGTGAAGTGACTTAAACTGCAGCATTCAGCAGCTTAGAGTCCTAGTTGTGTGTCCCAAGTTCTGTGGGCCTTAACTAGCTGGTTTTTGAAGTGCTACATGCTTGCTGCAGCATACTATGCCCTAGGATTTGGGGGATTTTTTTAGCAGGAACTCAGGGGAACTTGCCTTTTTAAAAATTAAATTTAAAAAAAATGTCGGGGGGGCCTGGAATGGATATACACCCAATGCCCGAGCCAAAAATCCACCTGTATCTGTTGTGGCGATCTCTAATCCAGATCATTGTCTGTTTGATTATATTAATTATCTCTTACATTTAGCCACTGCCCAGGGTGGGGTGGGGTGGTGCTGTGAGTGGGCCTGCAATGAACAAACAAACTTTGTGATGAGTTCTTCCCCCTTTTTTCCAGGAAAAAAGCACTGCTAAGCCCCCTTGACACAGAGACCTAGCACGAGCCAGTTTCTTGTAATCCAGGCCCACAACATCTCTGAAAGTGCATGCACACCAAAAAGCATCAGCAGGCAGGTGACTTGTCAATCGCATGCCTTCCATGTCCTCTTTAATTCTCTCGGTTTCATTTTGAGGGATAAGCGACACCCCCTCCTTGCTGCTTACTGTTTTATGTAGCACACAGGCCACTTTGAGGATGTGAGCCTCCTCAGAAGGCAAGCAGGTAGGTATATTCAATTTTATGGCACAGGAGCAGCTAGGCCAAAGTGCATTGCACTCTACCCTTGTTGCAAATGTAGGATAATTAGTTCGTCACTGATTTGTTACCAATAATTCAAACAGCTTTAAGAAGACAGCTAGCCAATAGAGCTCAACAACCTGAATAAAGCTTGTAAATCAACAGCATTACCCAGAACTGGCCTAAGGGTAGAGCAGGGAACTCGGTACACAAAAAGGCATGGCAAACACACTTGAGAATGGTGGAGGACACTCCAGGAATGACATTTTTAATAGTAAATGGAATGCTACGAAACATGAACATGAGTAGGACCTTACTGCTCACAATAGAAACCAATGGATAGGCATTGTGTCCAAACCTGAACTTTGTGTTCCCCACTTTAATGACACATTTTAACTTACTGGAAGTACTGATTTCAATCCACAAAGCTTATTGTTGATCTGGATTTTCCACAGTTCTTGCCACTTGGGCGAGTAACTTGAGGGAAAGTTTGCATATTTTAAAAGGCACAGAAAGTCAGGACACAAATGTTTTTCAAATTAAAAATCAGTCTAAGAGCAACAGAAGTTACACAGAAGAAACATGCGCCCCACATAACCATGAAATAGTAAAAAAAAAATAATTTCAAGGAAGAGAAAGCCAATTGCTGCAATGACATTTTAAAAACTTTTCCTGTTCTTATTTTACTACCTGTTTGGCAGACAAGTTGGAAATACAAGGAGGGGAGCAGGAATTCTATCAAGAGGAGAAATCAGAAAGCCCAAAACAATTTGCCAGGAAATATCAGAAATACTATTTCTCTATTAGTAATACTTCTGTTCTGTCTTGGAATAAACATAGATAACTAAGATATGGAACACACAGAAAGACTTGAGACCCAAAGTAGGGAACAGCAAAGTGCCCTTTCAGAAGCTAAGAAACATTGACTTTATTGGATGAATTCCCTAAGAAGTCATTAGCGGCTTCCTAGCAAGCACATGGAAAATACAAATAGATGTATTTTCACCCAAAATCAATATTACCTACAGTAATCTATACAAAAGATATCACACAGTTGAAGACTTGTTTTACTTCCTTGTATTTATTTTATCTGAAATAAAAGGGAGGCACAGAGTTTAAGATTAATGGTTCAAATTAAGGATGTAATTGAGTCTGTAGAATCATAATATTACTCATGTGAAACATCTGAAGCTTTATGAATAGTAACCCTAAAATGCTGGTCCCTAAGTGGCAGGAAAATAAAGCATAAAACAGCCACTTATAACCAGTGGGAGCCGCTCAGAGTGGCTGGAGAAACACAGTTGAATGGGTGGCATATAAATAATAAAATTGTTTTTGTTAGCCTGCTAACAAAAATCGAAGAAACCATTCTCTGAGTCACTTGCCTCTCTTTGCACCATGAAGAACAAGTGGATGAAGGGATGATGAAACAAAAACAGAGGACAAGCAGAGAAGCAAGAGGAACATAGGAGCCAACTCCTAGGGGTTAAGGTCTCTGTGGCACACACGCCATAAAATATTCGAGGGGCCTGAACACCCACAAAGTTGATGGGCATTGCCAATAAAATAATAATAATAACTTTATTATGTGTACTCTGTCCATCTGACTGGACTGCCCAGTGCATACACCATGTCTTGTGTTCGATTCTGCAGAGCAGGGCTTACTTGCCCCGCCAAAAAAATATTTCGCTCAAGTTGGCACCCCTGGTGATGAATAATAGGCTTTAGGATTTGCACCCCTTTATAGGGGAGTAGAAGAACAAGACTTTCATCTAATAGATCATGAAAGCTATTGGAAATAAGTGGGAAGAATTCCTTCCTCCTGCCCCCCAACAAAGATTGCTGGTTACGTAAATTGTGCTTGGATCTGAATCACTTCCTTCTTCCAATGACTTCCATTTAGTGTTGATTCTGCAGAAGAAAGCCTCTCCAAACCAGGACATCTTCAGTTATCAATGTGGAAGCCTCTTGAGATCCCTAAATTCAAGTGACGACAGTCATCTTAAGGTGGAAGAATAGCTACCAATTGACTGTATACTCAGGCCCGTCCGCACAACTGCAGTGCAAGGCATCAACAAGGAAAACCAGTTCTCAGAACCAAAAGGATTATTATCTTGTTAAAAACGGCAGTAAGGGACAGCCTAAGGGATGCTATCACCATGAGCTAATTGTTGGCTTGAGATTTTAAGAGACACTTTTTTGAGCTGAGTTAAGTTTCAAATAAAGCCAGAAGGGTACAACATTCAACTTTAAGCCTTTATAGTTGTACAGGATTGGTATGTACAGCAGCATGTTTTGGCAAAAGCACATTTAATACCTTGTAAACATTTCATTCCCTACACTTGCAAATCTTCTTACATAACCTGAAAACTTGGGCTTAGTAAAATAAAAAATTAAACAAAAAGAAATCACATGTAGCACTTGAGGAAGGAGTGGGGAGATACCTGGAAGTCTCAGGGGACAGCAAGACCACACAGTGCCTCTCAGCCATTTGTGGGAATGCAGTTAAGTACTTTAGAATACCATTACAAAAAAGACAGAACTCAGCAGGTCTTCAGTTGATGTCCTGAAAGATATTAGGAGGGATGAAGCCTGTGTGCTACTACCTAGCTCTGATCAAAGGCAGTGGCGTAGCGTGGGTTGTCAGCACCCGGGGCAAGGCAAGTAATTTGTGCCCCCTAACCCGTGGATTTGCGCCCCCTAACCCTAACCCCCAGATGTTGCGCCCGGTGCGGCCGGCCCCCCCTGCACCCCCCACGCTACGCCACTGATCAAAGGAACTGCATGGAAGCCAGCCACAGAAGTGTCCTCTCAACCAATAAATATTGGTTACCACAGCACAGCTAAAGAGACAATCCCCATTTCCCTTCTCCAGGCCTTCTCTTCATCACCTGCATTTCTGGGGTGCATAACAAAAAAAAAGAAGCTCCAGCAAAGGTGCTATACTTCAGACAACCTCAAAAACCCAGCACAATTGTGGCAACTATCACTACCACCCTCTTCAGATCAAAGCTTATAGAGATTTATTGGGGAACAGCAGACTAACATTGACCTTGTACTGCACCTATAAATTGAAGCCCAGAGCAAAGGAAAGAACTTCATATCCTTTAGAGCAGGCATTGCCAAGCTTGGCCCTCCAGCTGTTTTGGAACTACAACTCCCATCATCCCTAGCTAACAGGACCAGTGGTCAGGTATGATGGGAATTGTAGTCCCAAAACATCTGGAGGGCCAAGTTTGGCCATGTCTGCTTTAGAGGAATGGCAGGATCCTGGTGATCACCATTTTGGGATTGTCCACAAGTAGCCAAATTTTGTGGGCTTCGAAACGACAGATGCAATTTTATCACAAATCTTTTCTCAAAACCACAGCTACTCGGTGGATTGATTACTACAGGCATCCTCAGCCTCTTCCAGCCTGGAAGGACATTGGAAAACATAAGAAACTGCCACGAGTACCACAAAATACCCATTTCACAGAAAACTGCTGATACTCACCATTACCTTCCCCCAAAACAGGACCACCGGCTACACCTCTTCCAAAGATAAAAACACAAAGAACACAGCCCCCAACAACAACAACAAAACAACCAAAGTTATGCAGATGCTTATCAGAGAAACCTTTATGAGCAAGGCAACATACACCTAACAGAAATGGACTCCTCTGAAATATGCAATAAGCCACATGGACAGAACTGATTGCATATTTGTTTAGTTCTCTAGAGAAAGTGAAGGGGACAATCTAAAGAGCAGGCCATGTCATTATTATCCAGATATGTCATTTATTATCCATTATTATCCAGATATGTCATTATTATCCAGATACATTTACTCAAGTTCCGTATTTCCAAATATTTTAGCTCATGTTGCTATTCTGTGTTAATGAATAGAGCTGATGAAGAAACATTTTGCCAAGTCTCTGATTGAATTCACTTTGCCTAGGGTGAAGTGGGTAAAGTGAAATGTATTCTAGGTTGAGCTTTTCATTGTGTTTGTAACGTCTATATTTGAATTAAAGCTTTTGTTTTTTCCTGCCAAAACAGAGCTTAGAACCAGGGGGCGACATCAATACACATATACTACCAGAAGTTGACTTTTCTTCTCTTTCGTAACTTTGTCAGTTGTAAACCAATGTGGTTAGAACTAAAATGAGACATTTTGCAGCATTTTGCACATCCTTGATACCTTCTGTCATCTCAGTAAATACTATTCAATAATATATTTTGAGATTTCATCTCTTTAAATTTGGTTTTACTTCAGATTCAAATAAATGTGACTCTCTCACAGAAAGCTCTATTTGCAAATCTGGCTTCACTGAAGCCCAGTTTCTGCATTAACACAAATGACATACTAAGAGGAAGGATGGAAAAGGATAAATTGCCCATTTTGCAGGAAAGATTTCCCTCAAGACTTCATGCTCATATTGAAACCCACTTGCACCCTTAACACTTCTATTCCACCTAACAACTATCTATAGGAGCATTTACGCTCATAAGAACAAACTTGTTATAACCCAGGTTATTTTGCAAAAGCCATCTGTGCACATTTATCGCCCAGTAACCTTGACAAGTTAAGATTAATGAAATAGCACCTCAGCATCTGTTGAAAGCCATCTTGAATGTTATGGCGAAACCCTGGGGTCCAAAGGACAACAAAGCAAATCCAGGAGAGAAAGTGAAGCTGAAGTTGCCATCTCAGGATTCACCTGTTTAGCAGTTTACCATGCCAAGGTTCTGTGTGAGGATCATGTATGTCAGGGGCAAAATTCTAATACGAGATGACAAGGAGTCGCCCAACACAATCCACCAAAGTATGGCTCCTTGCAGGCCACAGGACTGGGGAAACAGGGGGTTAAACCCTAACTAACCCATGAAGCACACTGGGTGACCTTGGGCCAATTGCTATCCTTCGGCTTAGAGGAGGAGAGACACTATGTATAATATTGCAAGTTTTTGGAGGAATACAAATCCAATAAACCAATAAATTTTAAAAGCTCAGGCATTCTAGAGCTTGCTGTATAATCATGAATGCATATGTGAACTGCTTGTTGTTTTTTGTACGCATCTAAAATATTTTCAATAAAATAAGGTAATATAAACTACCCTAACAGAATTGTTGTGAGGATAAAAGGAGTGCAGGGAATCCATGTAAGCTGCCTTGATAAATATAACAACACAGAAAAATCTATCACTGGCTGATGTAAATGAGCGGTGGGTTGCCAACTGGTATTAAATGTGCATACCTTTCAAAAAGGGACATGGATGGGTAAATTTTTGCACAAGATCATTAGAAAAGCTATGGGGAAAACATTATTTTTCTAAATTTGGCTGTTTCCCCGAACCTTTAAATCAAGGCAGGCATCTGGAGAATAAAACAAAGGAAACTCCTATTTGTTTGAGTATCTAGGGAATAGTGTACCAGTTATCACTTGCCAGCAGTTAGGATTACTGCGCTTCACAGAGACTGGTTTTACAAAATAACCATCTTATTCGTTTGCTTTCAGGAAACTCTCCTCCGAGTTTACATAACATCTCCTAGTGACCGACTCCACTGAACCAATAATGGCCAAACCTAAAAAGTAAACAGCATTTGGAACAGAAGCAGTCCTAATATAGTAAATACTGTAATGCTTGGACAGCCACCAAAGAAAGCTATATTAGTTAACCCGATTTCAAGCAGACACTGCTCTTTTCACTGGATTTTTAGTCTCTTCCTGTACAATGTAATTAAAAAGGGACACAGCTGCAATGGTACAGCCAAAATTCAAGACTCTAAATAGAAAGCAACTGCAGGCAGCACCGGGTTATGCATTTTAGAAGCCAAAAAGTCAGTCCATTATCTTTACTACCCATTTGGTTACCTTATTTCTTTCTTCACACAACAATCAGCACCAGTTTAAGAAGGTTAGCTGACACATCATAAAACTGAGTGAAACTTGAAAATTAAGCACCCTTCCTAAGAACATGGTGGATATCCTTAAATATTCATTTCATGAAACTAAGCAAAGTTCACTTACAATAAAAGCAGAGTGCCCAAGTCAAATACAAACTTGCACAACCAACCTTTCTCTCTCCCCTTGAAGGCCTCTGTACCTCCTGAAAATAATCTTCAGTGGGTTAGGAGACTTAACAACATTGTGGGACAAACTATTCCACTGGATCCCAAGCTTGCTCTTCTCTCTATCTATGATGGTTCCACAATGAATTTACTACATAAAGAACTCATTACATTTCTGCTTCCAGGGACCAAACTTACCACTGCCACATACCGGAAAATTCTGAAAGCAGGTTTAATGCTAGGCTGGCACCAGTAAGTTTGAAACTTGGCCTTAATGGAAAAATTGACCCTCGAGTTCATTGGAGTAATTACAGCAGACCACCTTTGTGCTCTTTGGGTCAGTTTTCTCAATTATACAGATACAAAGAACCTGACTGGTGACCTCCAGATATGCATTAATACTAATTGAGAGAATGAAGCACAACCCAGGGTTTATTTACTGCTAGAGTTATGTATTCCTCTTTTGCTTGTATGGATGATCGTTTTTCCTGAAAACTAATAAAGCATTGCATTGGATTGTAGGAGAAGGACTCTCAAAATCAGGTTGAGAGTTATTGTGCTCAGCAGCACAGAGTTTTTCTGAGAGCCCGTGTGGTGTAGTGGTTAAGAGCGGTAGTCTCGTAATCTGGGGAACCAGGTTTGCTTCCCCACTCCTCCACATGCAGCTGCTGGGTGACCTTGGGCTAGTCGCACTTCTCTGAAGTCTCTCAGCCCCACTCACCTCACAGAGTGTTTGTTGTGGGGGAGGAAGGGAGAGGAGAATGTTAGCCGCTTTGAGACTCCTCAGGGTAGTGATAAAGCAGGATATCAAATCCAAACTCTTCTTCATCTTCTTCTTCCATATTTCAAGTGATCCTTCTCCCCTTGGAATCCCAAACAACTGTCATTGCACAATGTTAAGTCCCCCTGACTCTCTGGAATTGATTGGGGGGGGTACTGGGAGCTTTGAGGGAGGGACATAGCCCTTGTACAAGCTTGTCTTCCACACACCCACAATGATGGATATTATCCAGAATGGTTAATATTTGACCTTCAGATAGGTGATTTCATTCTTTCCTCAGTTCACTGATAAAAAGCATAGCTCACAATGAAAAAAAGCAGAACGATAAGCTGAGAATAGAAAAAGCAACTAGAAAGCAGATGTTTTCCAAGTAGCAATGGAAGAGGTGGGAAGAGCTGCCATAGATATAATTAGGCAAACAGTTCCAGGCAGGGGGGATTGTCCCCAGAAGTAAGAATAATATGCTTTATTCAGGCAGCAAGTGAGAACACACAAGAGCCCAGACTGAAGGAGCCCAGACTAACCATTTACAAAATCTATGCAACAATCCATACAATGAGCATCAAAACCTTCTCTACTCAAAGTTCTCAGCCCTTCTACCTATTGAACTAATCCAGCATATGCAGCAGAAAATCATATGGTAAAAAGTTACATTTCTTCAACAAGAAACAGGGAACTGTTGTCTTCTGTTTGTGATCTTGAGCAAAATTAGTGAATCCCATTTGGGGTTGTGGCCAGCTTGGCGAGATCTGAGAGGAGAGGACAAGGACAAGCACTTGAGCTGTTCCTGACATGATAATAGATGTTTCATGGGTGGTTAGCAGATGCAGTCTGTTAGCAGTCCGTTTGACTTCCGAAATGTTTGAAAACCAAGGCGCAGCTTCTGATTGGTGCAAGCGCCCCGGAAACAATAGTCGACAGCCACATCACATGTTCGGTTTCCGAAAAACATTCGAAAACCTGAACACTTACTTCTGGGTTTTTGGCGTTTGGGAACCAAGGCATTTGAATACCAAGGCATTTTAAAAACAAGGTACCACTGTATTCAGTTGTAGAATTAATCCCACACTGCCCAACTGACTGCTCTGTAGAGAACTGCCTGGACACTGTAACAAGGAAGTTCTTGTTTTTCACAGGATACAGTCTTATAAAACTGGACTACAAGTTATAAAATCATACAATGTTTCTGTTTGCCTGCTTATTTTGAAGTGCCCACATTGCTACTTTTCAGATATTCAGGATGAACAGGAAAGTAAAGTTCAGGTTAAAGAGTTCCTTGCCATGATTTATACTTGCTTTCGCTTCAAGTATTTAATAAACCACGTTGTTGAGTTCTCATCATCAGTTTCAGAGGTTCCCTCACATTATTTGAATTTGGGCCGGCATTTAGTTCCTCGTCTACTGAGATCATCTCTATTGGCAAAGTATAAGAAATCTGTCAGTAAATGATAGTGTCTGAAAATGATTGTTAACATTTCCTATTATTGGACTCTGGAACCAGTATCAATGCATCTGAAGCCCTGATAACAAGGTATTTTATCATCACTACAAGTGTTTTTGTATATATGTTTTTTATCGGTAGTTACTGGGCCAAAGGTTTCGATCTGGAAAGAATGAATCTTCCTTCAACATTAATTAGATCCCCAGCCTACACCTACAAAGAAGGAGGATTTGAGATATACCGTAACATCTGAATTTAATTTATTCCACAATACCCTTTCCGCTACCCATGCTTAAAATAGTTTGGGCAGACATGTTCAATCTACTTTGCTGTTTATAATCTGATTCTTCTGAAAATATTAAAAAAACAACCCACCACTGATTCGCATTACAAGTAAATGGATGAAACCATTTGCATTTCTTGCCTGAAGTGGGGCATTATGGGCAGATGTTGCATGGGAATACTTGGACCTCCCCTGGTTAGAAAAATAAATACCTATACACGTATTTATTTAATAAAATTTATACACCGCTTGACTTCAGAACACGCACATCAAAGTGGTTTACAAAAAGATAAAACAATACATTCAAGAAAAAATTGCAATACTTTAAAACATACTAAAATTTAAAATACTAAAAGCAGATTAAAATTCCCACCAGCGTCTGGGTAGGCTTGCCAAAACAGGAATGTTTTCAGCAGGCACCAAAAAGAATAAAGCAAAGGTGCCTGCTTGATATCAATAGGCAGGGAGTTCCTAAGTGCAGCTAAGTGATTGAATTCTTACAAATGTGCAACTGCTATTATGTAGCACCGGTGGCAGTGCAAATTCTGTTAATCAAAGTGATTGAGTGGGCACACTCTTTGTAGCTCTTTGTTTAGAAAGCTCCAATAGCTTTTGGTTTGATGCAAAACACTTTGAAAACATGCCAATATATTAAATTAACTTTGGGTATTGCTATTCATCTGCATTGAAGATTTAACGATCTATCTATATAAAGAATTTAAATGTTATTACTACAGAAACGCCACTTTTAATATTAGTAGACCTTCTAACTATTTGTTTTGAGTATATGAAGAAGTGTTACAAGCTTAAAAGTTTTTAAGCAACAGCATGATGACTGTTCCATGACAATATGGAGTAGGAAGTCTTTTCCAGTGTTTCCCAAACTTAGGTCTCCAGCTGTTTTTGGACTACAGTTCCCATCATCCCTGACCACTGGTCCTGCTAGCTAAGGATGATGTGAGTTGTAGTCCAAAAACAACTGGAGCCCCACGTTTGGGAAACCCTGTTTTATGCCCTTCCTACGGGAAGTGCAGAGGGAGAGAATGCTAACAAGCTGCACTGTTTCAGCATAAACAGTTTTAGGCTCATT
The DNA here is from genome assembly GCF_965112155.1 of Podarcis liolepis. NCBI lineage: Eukaryota > Metazoa > Chordata > Lepidosauria > Squamata > Lacertidae > Podarcis > Podarcis liolepis. The sequence continues at coordinate 35,162,270 of NC_139556.1, read as the reverse complement.
TGCTTATAACATATATGCTGATTTTCTCTGCAAGCAAAAAGAAGTCAGCTTTCAACAACAATAAAAACTGCATAACTATAAAAAGCAGGTAATTAAAACACAGAGCAGACAGAAATAATAAAACTATCCCACTATTGGAGTGTCTTAAGTGTCAGGTTTTTTAAAAGGCAAAAAACACATCACTAGTGAGGTCATTCCAAAACCTGGGTGCCACCACTGAAAAGACCCTCTTTACTATTAATATAAAATATTAAATTAATAATATTGCATTTATTATGCACTCTTCACCAGCAGGTCCCAGAGTGGGTTGCAACAATTTAAAATTAAATATTAAAACAGTTACTGTCACCAGAATAGAGTTATTCCACTGGCAGATATTTGGATGGCGGGAAGAAGAAAAATTTCAGAAGCTAAGCAGAGTTCCTGGATGGGTTTGTATGGAAGAAAGGGATTCTCCATATATCCTATTTTCAGACAGTTTAGGGCTGGAATGAAGGACGTGTGGTGTTGGGCTACAGTGGTCATCAGCCCTGACCATTGGCTGTGCTACCTAAGGGAGTTGGCATCCCTAGATGAGAACTTGCAAGGTCAAACCAAGCATCCTGAACTGAGCAAGAAATAACTTGGTTACTAGTAAAGATGGCACAGAACTGACATCATATCATCTGAACTGCTATCTCCAGGCAACAGTGTGGCCATCCCATAGTAAAATGATGTGGCTACCCAGAAGGCTAGGTGGTACCACAATTGCTGCCAGTATCAGAAATTTACTAACCAATGCCAAAGCCATAATACTTTTGATACAATCTCCGACGCATTGACAGCATGAAACACTAACTGCTATTGGGCTTTAACAGAAACAAATTTGCTTAGAAAGCCAACTTCTATCAAGTAGTTAAAATAATAATATTTTGAATTATTCACATCAGTTATGGAAGAGGAACAGTCTTAACAAATCATTAGTTCTTTGATTCCTTGGAGACAATATGCTTCATCACCCTTAACATTTTGAGCAGTACATTAAGTATTTTAGTCAGTCTGGAATAATTGTTGTCTGCTGCAATTCAAATGAACCTATGCACAATAAGGTTTTTTAGCTTTGTCCCTTTTATGGAAAAGCTGTTAGAAGTTTTACGCATGGGTGCATGCTTGCCACATGTGTGTGTTTGTATCTGTGTGTAAATTGTATGTAACCTATGTTTTTGCTTCACGACAGCCATAACGCTTAAACTGGAAAATCCAATTTTCAAGATGCTCCAGAGTATGTTTGCATTCCTGATCCCAAGGAATTCAGAACATGAAATGTCAAGAAGAATTGAGTTCTATACTGTTGTGCTTGCATGCAACAAGATGTAGCTAAAGCTGAAGGCTACCTTGGCAAGAGTTAAATTTCATTAAGAAAAACCCCAGTACAGGAGGAAAATTATTAACTGCAATACACAAAACCTTTATTTTCCTTCATTATTTTTCAACCATTTTATACGATGAATGAATAAATCCAGTTTTTTTATCTCATTCAACAGGGAATTGAGTATCTGAAAATTTATCACAAACAACAAATATAGGATACTGTCCACCAGCAAGTTAAGTTGTGCAAACCCCAATGAAATGAATGTGAGCTTTACAAGACTTACCAGGGAAGCAAAACCCTTACAAAATATTTCACATGATATTGCTAGCAAAGGCTGCTTTTATTGTGAGCCCCAAGATGCCATCAGGCTCCAGCTTGGATTCTCTGGCTTTCCCTTCTCCTCCTGGGGGAGCGCATCTTGGGAGTCTGGGGAAGATGCCAACCTACGGCTTGGGGGGAAGAACAGGAATGAGAAGGGGAGGCAAGCTCAGCCTTGACTCCCAGGATAAGGAGGTGCCTCTGAAGAACCTACCTAGACGTAGTGAACACCTGCAAGCTCCACATTCCTGCATGGCACAGAAATCCTGTGAGTGAGTACACTACAACTTCAGAAGCTCGGCTGGCAAGAAGGCAGAGAAATCCATTGGAAGAAATTAATAGCTCCTGTGTGGTCCTGAATTTCTTGCCCTGCTCTTGAACTCAGGAACTCTGGCTCTTACTCCCAGCCCATTGTGCCCTGCTGTCCCTTCGCCTGGTAAGAGTTTTAGGCTGCAATAGCTCTCTACCTGCTACCGAGTCTGTGCTGTTGCTTTGTTCCAATAAAGCCATCCTTCGTTCCCAGCAAGAGTCTCTGCCAGTGCCGTCATGTGTTGGGTGGGAGCCAGGACAGCTTTCATCAGGAGTCCATTATTCCACTCAAGTCTTCCTTCCCCCTTCTGACAAGCATGGTGAGAGGATCCCCAGTCTTTCACTGCAGCTTAGAGCTGGGTGTGTGTGTGTGTCTGGGGATCATCCCACAGTTGGACTGTGCTTGGAAACAAAGTGCACTATAGGGAATCTCTTTGGAAAGGCTATGGCCCCGGCTGGGGACTGCAGAGGAACCTCCAAGCACTGTACAACCCAGCACGAAAACCAAACATCAACCTTTCCTTCTAACAGCCCAGTGCTAGAACACAACCCTCAGCTCCCCTTCTCATGTCAGGGAGGAGAGATGTGAGGATAAAAACCTGCAAAATCATGGGGGCAACCTTCTACCCTCACTTTGCAACTGCAGCCCTGGAGCTAGAAAAGACAGCAGGGATAGGCCCCAGTTTTGTACGATGGTCAGGAATAATTATTTTTATTTATGAGGTTATATCCCACCTTTCCTGCAATAAGCTTAGAACATTACACATTCTTCCCACCCTCCTGTTTTTCTCCTCACAGTTGTTTGAGATAGAGAGATGGTGATTGGTTATCTGTGAAAGGATAGAAGGATACAGCTTTCCTTAAGGAGCAGAATCTACAGGAATCTTCTTAAAGAAAGTAGTTCCCAGTGCATGCGTTGTTCAACAATGAGATCATTACTAGCTGAAACTTGGGAATTTGAGTAAGGCAAAGGTAAAGGGACCCCTGACCATTAGGTCCAGTTGTGGCCGACTCTGGGGTTGCGGCGCTCATGGCCAGCATGACTAAGCCGCTTCTGGCGAACCAGAGCAGCGCACAGTAACACCGTTTACCTTCCCACCAGAGTGGTACCTATTTATCTACTTGCACTTCATGCTTTCGAACTGCTAGGTTGGCAGGAGCAGGGACTGAGCAACGGGAGCTCACCCCGTTGCAGGGATTTGAACCGCTGCAGGGATTTGAACCGCTGACCTTCTGATCAGCAAGTCCTAGGCTCTGTGGTTTAACCCACAGCACCACCCACATCCTCCAGGGAATCTGAGTAACTTGCTTCAAAAACTGTCTAGGTTTGTAGAAGTCTTTTTAGTGTATTTCTTATAGATTGCTTTGGCAAGCAACTGATTGTTACCCAATGAAGCTTTTGTTCCTTTTACACTTAAATGTATTAACTAGCTTATACAGAGTCAGATTGATCAGTTACTGCTTGCTCCAACTGCAACCAGGTGCAGATTTGAACAGCCCCACTACCCAAAATCACTGAAATTGAGAGGCCATAGATTAATGTAGGGATCTTAAGCATGCAAAACATGTTCTTCATGTCAGAGTAATAGTCTCTCCTAAAATACACTGTATAGAACAAACTTAACAGAAATAAGTTCTACTTGTAATTTAAAAGGAATTAATCCAAATAAGTTTTGATTCTCATTCTCTTTCAGCTCCATTATCTATGTTTTTCTTTTTCTTTTCCCTGACACTGATCTTCTGCCGACTGGTGCTGGATACTGCCGCTCCAAGCTTCTTAACATAAGGATGAAGAAATGCTTTTTGGTCACAACTTGCCAAGTAAGTCAAACTATTGCTGAGCCAGCTTCATCTTAGATCAATCTAATCCAACATCCAATTAAGTTAATTACATTTGTAACCCCAACCTGAAATGGCAACATTCACTCCAAAGCAGGAAAGCACTGAGGATGTCCAAACATTACTGTATAGCCTAGCTTTTATTTCACCCTTTTTTCAGCTCAAAACCCTGAAGAGCTTCCTTAACATCATTCCTTTTGCAGCTTCAGCATTTTTAGAAGATGTATAACAGTAGCTCAAGGACTGCCAATCAGTGCAGCAGTCTTTCCCCTGGCAAGCTAGTCATTCAAAGCGACAACGACTTTTCAGTAGAAAGCAATGCTAATCCATACTAATGTTTTAATTCAGAGATGTATTTCTAACACTCCTGTTTTCCAATTTGTGCTGATTTTGGCAACGTAAAATCTTTACACAGATATGGATTGCTTTGAAACAGTTTAATGCTTGCCTTCGCAGCACCCAAATCCAAGAGGATCATTGTGCATAAAAAGATAAAGGTTATTTACACAATTAAATCAACAAAGCTCTACCCATTGTGGTTTGTATTATGAAGCTACTGGTTAGCTTTCAATTGGAGAGCTGCTTTCTTCAGAATTAACTGTGCATTGTAGGTGGTCTTACAAAATTTGAATGTATTACTCAGCGTTCTTCAACCTTGGGCTCCCAGATGTTGAACTACTACAACTTCCATCATCCCTGACCATTTACTAAAATGGTTGGGCATTATGGGAGTTGTAGCCCAGCAACAAACTGGTGGCAGACCTTTTGCAGGGAGAATTCTATACCTTTTAACTTGCTAAAAAAACACACTTTTTGATGCATTCACAAAAAGATTCTGGCTGGTAGAAATCAGCTTGAAGTTTTAAGATTTAGGTTCTAATTTTGTGCTGGCTTCAAATTAAGTTAAACTTAAGATCCCATTTAAATCCATGGGGCCTGAACTTTATTGACTTAGCTTGGAAACCACCCATAGTTTATGAAGCTGTGGATGAGTGGACCCATCTTGCCATGTGCTTAGCTTTGGTGCCAAGACCCTGATTTTCAGTAGGGCAGAGTTCCCCATAACATCTGAACCAGGGAAACATGGGCTAATGTCAGTTTCAAAAGCAGAATAAGAAGCCGAGATATGGTTCTGGTTGTGCAACCTCTATAATCTGTTTTAGAGTGTCTGAACCCTGAGTGACTGAACCCTGAATGGACAGCTGTCTACTGTGATGTTCCTGAATATTCATCCTCAAGTTAAGTCTTTTTTCCACATAGACTACCTGACCAGAACTGATTAGCTCTTTTGCCCTGTAAGTGCAGAGAAGTTATGAAGCTGGAAGCTTCTGACTGTCCAGAGACTACCAACATCATTCCAAACAACTATCTGTCTCCACTAAAGGACCAGCTTCTCCTGGTCTCAGGTTCCCATAAATACACAAGACTCCAGTTTTGTCTTTCTGGAAATGTATAATCAGGAGTTCAAATATGCTCTCTCTCAAACCCTTTCTTCTGCACGGAACTCTGCATATTCTCTGAAAGCAGAGTCTGTTCAAGTAAGCAGCATGCAGCCAACTAAATTAGATTAATTTATATTATTTGCTTGATGTTAATTTATATTACATTTATATAACTTGCTTTACATAAGCAGTTCAGTTCTGCCAAATGCCTAGAAATAAGTTTTTGTGGAAATTACCTTTAAAATGTTACCATGATCAATCATTTTGGATAGTGTTTTATGCATCCATTCTCTGTTATTGACAGCCAACAATTCTTCAACTCCTGTGGTTTGATTTATAACTACATAACTTTTGGCTGGCTCTCCAACACTAACTGAGAGGTAAATCTCAAGAAACAAAGCCTGCTATACCTCTGCAGTCATTGTTTCTTAAAAGCTTGTCATTAAGGGAAGTCAACTCATTATCAATTTAAAACTCTCATCTGCGGAGGCATTTTGCCTGGGTGGGGATCAAACCTATCAGCAAGCAAGAAATGAGATTGAAGAATAAGAAGAATAGACCAGCTTCAACTGTACACTTAATGAAATACTAAGGAATGAAATAAAGGGGGGGGGGGGAGAGACCAAGAACAGATATGATGAATGTCATTCTTGTAATCAGAAAGTGAATTTATCGGACATCGTTAAGATCATGAAACTAACTGTTCCAAAATATTCAGAAATTAGAAAAGGGAAAGCTGCTGATCTAAAGTATTCCCGGGGTGGGGGGCTCTTTCCCATTTTTACCCACTCTCACATTAAGTTCTTAGTGATGTATGGAAGTGAGAGCTGGACCATCAAGAAGGCTGATCGCCGAAGAATTGATGCTTTTGAATTATGATGCTGGAGGAGAGTCCCATGGACTGCAAGAAGATCAAACCTCTCCATTCTTATGGAAATCAGCCCTGAGTGCTCACTGGAAGGACAGATCCTGAAGCTGAGGCTCCAATACTTTGGCCACCTCATGAGAAGAGAAGACTCCCTGGAAAAGACCCTGGTGTTGGGAAAGATGGAGGGCACAAGGAGAAGGGGACGACAGAGGACGAGATGGTTGGACAGTGTTCTCGAAGCTACCAGCATGAGTTTGACCAAACTGCGGGAGGCAGTGGAAGACAGGAGTGCCTGGCATGCTCTGGTCCATGGGGTCACGAAGAGTCGGACACGACTAAACGACTAAACAACAACAACAACATTAAGTTCTAGAGTCCAGCAACAGATCTATTACGTGATCAAGATGCTTGGTACTCAACCCAGCATATCACCATTTTCAAAACTTCTATTTTCATATGCAAATTTTCTGGTAAGAAAGCCAAAAGTTCTAGTTCCTCAATACAGTCATTTTTATTTTCTCTATCAGGTGGCCAATCAGAATAGTGTGAAAACTGGCTCAAGGACAAGAGGACAAACGTAGAGTGTCCTGTCTTAGATCCTAGAACAGGGTTTCCCAAACTTGTGTGTCCAGCTGTTTTTGGATTACAATTCCCACCATCCCTGACCACTGGTCCTGCAAGATAGGGATGATGGGAGTTGTAGCCCCAAAACAGCTAGAGACCTAGCTTTGGGAAACCCTGTCCTAGAAGGCTCTTAAAAACATAATACCATTTTTTCTTTAAATATTAGCTCCACAACAGACAATTATTTGCTCTTAACAGTCATGCAGAAGAACTCTAAATGAGTTGCAAAAGCTATTAACAATACTGTTCATACAACAAAAATAATCTCAATTAAGCTACCTAATTTGAAACAATTCTGATTCTTGGCATGGTTTTGAGGTAGTAAATCAGCTAGAAAGAAGAATCAACTGAAGAACACAAGCAAACAGTTGCTTAATTTAACAGCTGAAGTCACAATAAAAAAGAAGAAAAGTTCAGAGCCCTCAAGCTTCATTAAGATGCTTCCTGAGTTACTCAAAACCATTTATGGCTTTAAAAAGGCCAGCACTTTGAATTGGACATAAAAATTAATCTGAAGAAGAAGAGTTTGGATTTGATATCCCATTTTATCACTACCCAAAGGAGTCTCAAAATGGGTAACATTCTCCTTTCCCTTCCTCCCCCACAACAAACAGTCTGTGAGGTGAGTGGGGCTGAGAGACTTCAGAGAAGTGTGACTGGCCCAAGGTCACCCAGCAGCTGCATGTGGAGGAGCGGAGACGCGAACCTGGTTCACCAGATTACAAGACTACTGTTCTTAACCACTACACGACATCTGGCAGTCAACGAACATGTTTCAAAAGAAGTTCACAAGAGCAGCGGGTAGTACATGACATTTTTACATGTACTATGAAAACAGCTCCACCTTAAAATCAGAATACATAACAAGGGTCATATATCAAGGATCAAGATGGACATTAAGAATGCTAGAGCATGGAATAAGTTCTTGGACTTCAACTCCAAGAGCAGTCTGATAGGAGCATTCTGTCTTTTCCTGCCAAGAATTATAAAAGGATCAGTTGGCGAGTTCACAGTCCAATACTTTATTAAATAGAAGTAATGTATTATTGCTATTAAGCTGAAAACATACTTCAGGAACAGAAGCTGGATTTGGAATTGACACATAACCTCTTTGGATAAATCATGCTATTGAAGGATAGGGACAATTTGGCTTTGCCATAATTGCTAACTAGCTGAATACTTCTGTTTCATTTTGTAAAGTGTTCTTCAAGATTCAAGCGTTCTTGATACTGCACCTGATAATTCCAATATGCCGTATATTAACACATTAGGAAGTTTGTTCTCCAGGAACTGCCACAAAGTTTATTCTGTCAATACCACTGAGTTGTCTGCATTTTAATAACCAAAAGCCTTGCGCTCAATAGGTATAAAGGTATTTCTTTTCCTACAGGTGGGTTGTAAAGTTAAATCAACACTAAAATAATTGCGTTATTCTGATTACCAGTTGCATATCAGCAATACCACGCCTCTCAAGAAATCAGTTTTGCGTAGGTACCATTGCTGGTGAAATTACAACATTAGCATCTGCAATGTGACCAAAATGCTGTTAGACGATGTTGTCCAGAACCCTTTAATTCCTCACTGAACAGTTACCTTCTGCTGCAGAGCAATTGCAACCACATGGCAGCATGAACAGCCATCCAAACAGCCTTAACAAAGCCTTGCCTTGAAGTTCCATACCACCAGGGACCAGCATATTTGCCTAATGAGATGCCTTGGGAACTTACGTTAAAGCAATGGACCATCCAGAATAAGTCTCAATACTTCTTTACAATTCTATGATTTTGTGCTTATTATCTGTGAACCTACTTAACAGTTCCACCTTAGTATTTCGACAACAGCAAGTTCACAGTGATCCATTATAGGGCATTACAGCTGAGCTTATGAGGCCCACAGAGACTTTCCAAAGGGATTGCTTTTAACTTGTTTGTGTGTTGAATGCTGCCATTATGGATGGTCAGGGATGCTTAAGTTTCCATTTGCAATATGTTTGCCTAATCCTTAGTCATGCCAGGGCAAAACAAAAAGAAAAATGGATCCAAAATAGCTTGGGAAGAGATTCAGTTTTTAGACATCCCAAGAATAAATAGGTAATTCAGTATTTAGGGTTCTTTGACTTTTTTTAATTAATTGGTTTGATTCAAGGTTGTATCCAACACCACACACAGATAGAGTGTTCCACTCATGCTTCTTCTTCCTCTCTTCTCCCTGTGCACCCCCAAAATTGACCCCAAGGATTTCCCACCTCTGGAACAGGTTTTGAAGGTGAGATGGGATGCAAAGGAGGGGGTGTTCCATTGGGCAAATAGAAGTCTATTGCACAAGGAGAATGACCACATGGGCTACAAAATCCCGTTAAGTAACAAAGTGTTGGTGCTAATATTTACTAGCATTAGATAAAACCACCTAGCAGTGAGTGAGGCATCCAGCTGTATGATTTTTGTTTTTTAAACGATATGCATTATTGCAGATATGTGGCAGCATAACTAGAAGATGCTTGTGTTTTGTTGTGACTGTGTTTCATCAATATCATCTAGACAAGGACAGGAAAAATCCTAGGCACTTGGTTCACCCAGGTGACCTCAACTTTGAAATGTTCATTCTGTTAAAAAGAGCAGTGGCTGTTACTTGAAAGCATTTAAAATAGTTTCCCTGCCCACACTCTTCACTCATTTCCAAATATCACCCAAGTGTTACTACTACTACTACTACACTATGCCCTCAAATTGTACTGATTATTAAGGAATGTAGCACCCTGCTCCTTGGAGCAATAACATTTGTAAGCAGCTCTCGTGTGGGGAAACATACATCTGAAGTAGCCTTGGCTTGGCTTGGCTTCTCTCACTCATAGCTATTTCTGAAGCAGACATTATTCCCATAAAGCACACGCACATATTTCCAACAAACAGGGCAGGAATAAGAAAGTGGAAGTGAGTCAGGAAGTGCCATGTGGAGCCTCAAAAAAACCTGATACAGCACCAGAGAAACTACTGCCTCTCACCCAGGCATCTCTCTTGCATCTGTAATGAGACTTGTGGTCCTCTGACCCACCAGATTCTTGAGAACGCTAACCACTTTCCAGATGTAATCGCTAGTTTCTGTCATATTCACCACTGAAGCAAGTGTGGCAGGGGGCGGGGGGGGGTGAAAGGAAAAGGAAGGATCCCCACCAGACAAAGAGTTGTTTAATACCCTCTTGCCTCATTCTGCAAAAATGTCAAACGCAACAGCAGGCTGTGTGCACAAAGCTCTGAGCACACTCTACCACAAGCAGATGGTTGTTGCCATGGGTGGAGGGACATGAAGGGTGGAACAAGTTAAGTGAGGAAGCCACGTTCAAGATGTTATTAAGTAAGGCATGTTTAACTGAATAAGAAAGAAACCAAAATGAGTTAAAGCTGTTAAGGCAGATGAAGGGTCAGACGAATGAATGGCAAACATATAAATTTGTAGCATAGGACAGAAGTAACAGAGCCTCATCACAGGTGAGATTTGGTTGATACATTTTAAGTACATTTAGACTTTAACTTAATTGTCCATCTCCTTTTTTTCCCTTTTTTTTTGGGGGGGGCCATGTCGTCTCCCTCTGACCTCACTGTTTACAATTTTTCCTCCATATCTCTACACCTGCCAATGGAGGATAATGCTTCAAACATCTGAAGAACTTGACTGCAGTCCACTGAAAGATATGCCTTAATAGATTTCTTAAAGGAGCTGCAAGCCTCTGTTTAGATCTATGTTTCTCATGTCCCCCTCCTTTAAGTACACCAAGTTGTTCCATTATAACTTTTTACAGTGCCCGCTGCTTTCAGCCAATCAAAGCGTCTCATTTTACAGGTTCCGTTTTTTGAGTTTTCCACAAAAAAGCAGCCAGCTGTTTCTTCCCTGTATCCCAGCTCCCCATCAATATGCACGTGCGGGAAAACAATCCTTAATTACAAATGGGGGGTGGGGTGAACTCAATGAAAATCTAGTAAAGCTTCACCAGTCAGGTAAAGCCAATGTAAAAAGTGTATATGTTATACGAGCAGACAATAACAAATAGCAGCTGCATATGCACAGTCACAAATCTTCAAGCCACACAGTTGACTACAAATGTATGGATCTTGCTTATGTGTAGTTTTGACAGGCCCCATTCTGCTCTTATTGAATTTGTGTCCACAGAAGAAATATGGGTTGACATAATCATCCTCTTTGGTTTACTTGCATTAGCAGGTGAGTTATTTTCCATTAGCCCAGTGTTCAGCAACCCAGCACCCTCCAGTTGTATTATCGCTACCATCAACCCCAATCAACAGCAGGTTGTTGTGCTTGCTGGTGATGATGAGCAGCCAGAATGCCTGACATCTCCACCATCTGGAGGTGCATACCAGGGGATCACTGGATCTTGACTGTTTTCACAAACTAAACACCACATCCTGTAGCAACAGGCCAAGATATATGTGGACTGTCCCTGGATCAAGTGACTTTTCTTCTTTAAGTTCTGAAGGTTCTTCACCTAGCTCAAGGGTGTCATCTGAACTAGCCAGATGTTTAGCTGATAATCAATCGCAGTCAGTCCCATCATTTGAAAAAATAAAGACTTTAGAGCAGTCTTGTCCCAAAATGGCAACAAGTCATTCTGCTTTGGAAACTGTGACCTTGTTTTAAGGAGCCATTTGGCACCAGGCTTATATATCTGAGTTTCTAACACTGATTGATGAGAGTTTTAGTCCAACAGCATCTGGAGGGCACCAGGTTGGCAAGGGCTGGGTCAGCATGCAGCAAAACAGACAGGAACGCATTTATCATTCACCATAGCAAAATGCTCCCCCCAAAACCACACACACATTTCCCTTATTTGCGTAGAAGAAGAAGAGTTTGGATTTGATATCCCGTTTTATCACTACCCGAAGGAGTCTCAAAGCAGCTCACATTCTCCTTTCCCTTCCTCCCCCCCCCCAACAAACACTCTGTGAGGTGAGTGAGACTGAGAGACTTCAGAGAGAAGTGTGACTGGCCCAAGGTCACCCAGCAGCTGCATGTGGAGGAGGGAAGCGAACCCGGTTCATCAGATTACGAGTCCACTGCTCTTAACCACTACACCACACTGGAAAATCTCCACAAGTTTACTTGAAAACTAGGAATTACAGCTCAGTTTGAGCGAAATCACTAACCCTAGAGCAGATTCAAAAGTTCACCTGGGGACATAGCAGAGCTCGTCCCAGAATGTACCCTTCCCCCATTTTTCATAGCCTTGACTGTGCTTCTCAGATAAAAAATCTTATATTTTTGTGTGTGGAAAAGAATGCTATATGCCTGTCTGGTTTTTGGGTTTTTTTTTTTAATCTGCTCTTTAACTAGGCCTTGTTAAGTACTGTTTTCAAAGATTTACTTTGAATATCTCCCACAGGCATGATCTGAAGATTCATGATGCAGCAGACTTTCTGAATGAAGCTAAGGAGCTATGGATCTAATCAGGGGACTGTCAGAGAATATGCTTCCTTAGTTATAACTATAGATGCAGAATCTATTTGAGCACAAATACCAAGGAGAAAAATGGATTCAATCAAACAGTCACAATTTTGCAGTGGTTTTTCAAAGGGTGCGGCAGGAAAGGATGGTAAGTGCGGCAGGAAGATTCCAGGACAATCAAAAGAGACATTTTAGTATAGTATAGTATAGTATAGTATAATACACCATGCTCATAAAAAACATTTTTCTATTTGCAAAATCACAGCTAGAGCGACAAGTGATACTTAAAGCTTATACCTCTCATTGAGTTTGTATACATATGTAAGAGGCTTGTTTATAATTATATTATTGTGATGAATGATTCCTGTTCTTATGTAGCTGCATTGTTTTATTATAAAATAGCTGTGTTCTATGTTATAGATGAAGCCCTGCTAGGAATTGTTTTTTGTTTTGTTTTCCATTGTTATCACCAAAAACCTTGGTGTGTTTTTGTTGCTTTTTATTCTGAAAGTGTGGCCCGGGGGGGGGGGGGGCAGAGTTTGAGAACTACTGCAATTGTGTAACGCCTACCTTTGGACTTGCTGCCTGTTTTGTGACATTTTTGGTCAGTTGTAACAGTTGTCACACTACTGTGACAAATGTTATCACTATGTACTCTTTAATCTATCCACCAGGAGGTGATATTTCCCTGGTGAACTGCAAATCCCGGTATGCATCTGCTAGCCAAGTTGAGGTTTACAGGGCAGCTACACCATAGCTTCAATGTTGTGCTATGCCAGGGCAAGGAGAAAGCCCACCCCTTACATACACAGGCAGCATGTTGGAGTTCTATACTTCTAGGCTGACAACAGATGCACTAGTTTCGTATGGTTTGCAGAAAGCAGAGGCACTGAAGGAATTCTTCCAGTTCCCAAGAAGTCACATGGTGTTCCCTCAATTTGTTTATCATTCATTACAGAAACCACATTCCTTAACCATATGGATAAAAAAGGATACCTTACGCAGTGCAAAAAACAGCACGCAGAAGATGGGCAGGAGCTCAAGAACGAGCAGGCATGCGTATGAGAAATCTGCCTATCTCGTTAGAAAGAGGACAAATAAGTAAAGTTCACTGGCTTTACGGTTGTCCCTCCATCTTAAAAAGCCGATAGCAAGTGGCAAGCCATCTCACTCACAGGGTCAAACCCATATAACCAAATGCTTTTGAGAGCATACTGGTTTCTGTCATCAGTAGTACAAACAGGACCCAGCTGCCTATCTCTGGCTTTCCCAACCTGATTAAAAATCTGTACTCTGCCAGGTCAACTAGAGGAGGCTCTTCCACCTGACCATAGAGGCCATAGAGATCCATGAGCTACCTGCCAGATACAGGTCAATCAACTTCAGCATTCCTTCCCATCGCATACTAGAATAGCCAAGTCGTCAGAGACTATCCTGGTCTCGTACAAACCACCAGCACAATGCAGAGTGCCATCTACTGCATACACAGGATGATTGCTCAATGGAAAAAAATTAATATAACCTTGAAACAAAGTGAACACACGACACAACTGGCCTGTTTTTCTCAAACATCATGTAGACTTTATGGCTTGAGAATGATTGATTGTGACATGGAGAAAATGAAACAAAATAATCTGAAAAGAAGAGCATTGAAATAAGCTGTTTTGTGTTTCAAATGCATTCCTGATTTTATTGTTACACCAGCAGTAAATAACCCATGCAGCCATGTTCATCAAAAGCAATTTGATTTCCCAGCAACACACTCCAGTAACAAAGATGATCCATTGGTTGACTGTGATCAGTGACCTATTAATACATCAATAAATCTCTCCCTTCAATATCATTAAGATTGGGGGGGGGGGGACACAACACAATAGTTTACTTTTCGAAGCTTTTTTATACTTAAGCCTAATACTATATTTCTGTTAGATTCTGTTATCAACATTTAGCTAAAGTAATGAAGTCTAGCAGATCCTGAATAAGACACCTGTTTCATTAGAATGACTTATTCTTCTGCATTTGGCCTAACATGCCAAAACCGCAGGTCGCAAAAAGTAAAAGTTATGAGATATAAAAGCATTAAATGTCAAGTAGAACAAGGAACCTATTTACCTGAGATCTTGGTATACCAGATTTGCAAAGTTTTACAACTTTCGAAGGAGGAAAATTACTAGGATCACTCGATGTGAGTAAGTTTTCGTTACGAGCCACTTTACCATTTACTATCTTGTTGAAAATTTCATTTCTGCATAGCGGCTTTGACCTGTTTCACCGTTGCAAAACAAAAAGCTATTATGGTAGGCTATATCAAACTTATTCTGGCATATGTGGTTGAAAGTCATTTCCCTGTACTCAGTGTTAAACCAACACAAAGTGCTTATGAACCTGACAGAACAAACGAATATAGCGTAGCAAAATCTGGATGAACCGCATACATGGGGCCTTGCGCTCTTCTCTAGTTCCATCAAAATTGCTTCTATAGTGTACATTTCATCAGTTTTATTTGAGCAACTTAATTAAAACGCTGGCTGGCCTTTTAGATCACAGGAGAGCAAGGACTTCCTAACAGGCTGCTGCAGAGAATCCTTTAAAGAGCTTTGGGTGGAGGGAGCAACATAGCAGCTCTGACATTTATCATTACATAAAAGTCTACATTGACTGAATTTCCCTAGACAGGCTGAAATACGATCCACACTACATAGTTTAATTGAATGCAACCATAAGACCAGGAAGTGGGGCTTAACTAGGAAGACGCCAAAGCTTCCATAGTAGCCATGGGGAAGTACTCCACAAAAGTTCAGCAACAGGCCAACACACAAACATACAACCTTTGTATCATCTTTACAGTTTCGCTTGTGAACTCTTGGCTGCCATGTGCAGATTCCCTGCTGCCAGAGGTAACTGAACTTTCAGATCAGCTGGATTCCATCCCAGTCCTGAGTTCACCCATCCTGACAGACCAATGCACTCCAGTCATTCGACAACCGGAACATTACAGGCAACGGAGCGCTGCTGCACAGCGATTTGCATTCCGCTCAGCCTGGTTCTGCATTGATTCAGCTTAACAGATAACTTTCTCAGGAGAAAGGGCAGGGGGACAGAAGACTTCCTACAACTGGGAGGAATCACTGGTTGGAATGCAGCCACCACATACTGTCGCTCTAAGAAGCCTGAAGAAGGAGGGAGGGAGGGAGGCGGAAAGACCCCTGTGCCATTTCCCCACTGACTTTCCCTTCCTGGAAAGAAGGGGTGAATTAAGAAGGAAATCGCCCAGCAGGCTTCCTGACCCTGTCCCTTTGGAATGAAAAATTGGAACCAAGCCAATGTCCTCCCCCCATCCAAAAACGCTCCTTCGCGAGCAACTTGTGAACCACCACCACCACCCCTTTTCAGCCTGTCATCAAGTGAAGACGGGCCCACGTAAGGAGGGGCACGGCTGGTGTGCTAAGATAAAAAGGGGATGCAGCACCGGGGTGGATAGAGAAGAGGGGGAGGGAAGGAGAGGGGGGAGCAAGCAAGCAAGCAAAGACTCCTCCAAGTCACTGCTGCTGCAGCAGGAGCAGCGCCGGCGTCTCCCTCCTCCGCCTCTTTGCCCCTGCACGCCGCAGCCTGCAGCGCCTTCTCGCTCTCCCTTGCCAGCCAGGCAGCCGCGCGAGGTGCATTGATCTGTCCGAGGCGCCGCTGCTGAGGAGGAGCAGGAGAGGCACGAAAGCGCCCAGGGAAACCCAACGGGGAGGAGGGAGAAAGGGGTCGCCCTTGCTCCCGGGCGGGCGGTCCCTCCGCCGGCGGGGCGGACCCTGGAAAGGGCTGGGCTGCCCGGGAGGAGGGGAGAGCCAGGAGGCTCCGACGGGCGGCGGCGGCGGCGGCACCGGGCACGTCCCGCGTCCCCCAACCCCCCAAGCGCCTCGCAGGAAGGGCAGCGGAGTCCCTTCCTCCTGGCTCGCCCTGGCAATACCTGTCCCGCCGTCCCGCTCCCGGCCTCCCTCCGCCCGGAGGGGGACACTCACCGTCCGGTGCCGCTGCTGCTGTTGCTGCTGACGGTGCCTCCCCAGCCCCGGGAAGCAGCCGGCGGTTGTCAGCGCCGCTCCTCCTCCGCCGGGGGTCCTCGAGAGGAGGAGGAGCAGCAGCGATCTGCCCGCGGTGGCCGCCATCTCTCAACTGGAAGCCGCCCCGCTCTCCGGCAGGCAGCGCTGCGGGGTTGCTGGAAGGGGGCGGGGAAGAGTCCCCGCCGCCGCCACCGCCGCCGCCACTCCCCGCGTGCGCGCGCGCATACACACACACACACATACGGAACCAGCCAATCGCGCGGCTCCGCCCTCGCTGGAGGGCGCGGGCACGGCGTGTCAATCCTCGGCCAAGCCCGCCGCCAATCGCCGCCGAGGAGCTGGGAAGGGAGGGCGGGACAAGGCGCCTCGGGAGCTGTCCGTCAACGGAGGAGGTGCAGGGGCGGGAGAAACAGGGAGGGAGAACTGAGCGCGAACCGGGCGGCTTATTAAGAGGCGCGCCTAGCTCAGGTAGAGGCTGAGGGGGTGCCCTGTGGAGACGCGTAAAAAGTGGGTGTTGCGATCCCAGCCTCGAGTCCTCAAGGGTTTAGGCTGCAGTCCTGACCTCCCCCCCCCATTGAAATCAGTAGGAATTACTTCTGAGTAGACGTGGTGAAGCTTGCGCCGGTGGGAAATCTCACCCTTGGCTGCTGTTCGATGCCTGGCTATTGGGGAAAGCGCTCGGCAAACGCGAAGATCAAATGCGTAAATGCAGTCAGAAAGAAGCCTGCCGTCTGAGATTGTACTTTGTCCCAAACGACGTCAGGTTGCTTATGAAGGCATTTCGGTCTCGCCCTTTTGGTGCAGAATGCGCGAGATGCCTCGTTTTGCCGGATCCGCTCCCTGGCTCCCTCGAAGGTGTCGCCCACGCTTTTCTCCTCGGAAGAGTTCAGAGCAGCCAAGGGCGGGAGGAGCAGGGGAGCCACGTCCATCCCTGGAGGTTGTGGAGGCAGGAAGGCTTGTTGGCAGGCGGCAGAATGAAAAGGCGTTGCTCTGCCCCGAGGGGACCTCCCATCGTGAGAGATATAAAGGAGCCGCCACGGAGTTGAAGTCTACAGTCTCCCAGAATTCTGCATATGAGCTGCAAAATCAAGAAAAGGGAAGCCTAACACAGTGCAGCTCTTAAGAATATCTAGAATCTGGCAGGGAGGAGCTGGGGTGATGCCTGTTCAATTTCAGATTAAGAGATGGGTTCTAATCAAAGTGTGCAATTTTACTGCCGGCCATTGAGTTCAATGGGACTGACCCCCTCGTGGCAATAGAATTTGCGGCTGCCATTGTGGAATTTGGCTTCTAGAAGAAGTAGACAAGAAGTGTGGTGAATAAGAACGTTAGTCCATTTGTCAGTTCACAGAACAGGCCTGCTGCGCAAGTCACTGTTTACTGAGTCAGCCATAGGGCAATTGACTTAGCCACCACTGACTTGGCCAGGATCGTAAATGTAAATATTGCTGCGTGCCATTCCAAATTCTGAGAGGTGAGGGATTCCAGGCATGTGCCCAGGGTCTGGTTTCCTTGGAATGTGGGATGGCAGAGACTGTGATGTCTTTATGACATATGGTTTGTTTGTTTACTTACTCACACATATGTGCAACCTAAAGAGCCTAAAATTGAGAGGCTCTTAGCATTAGCACTTGCTTCCCCCAGAGTCACAGCCTTGGAATCAAGCATGACTCTGTCTCTCTAGTTGCTGCCTGCCTTTGGCTCAGCTCTCACCCAGAGCGCTACTTATCTTATACTGATGGAAGTAACTATGGCCAACATTTCACAAATAAGCTTGCCTGACCAGTACAACAATGGAATCCCGCATTAGATTTTAACCCTAGCTGGATCCAGGACCCCAGAAAGTAAAAGGGACTCAGGCATCATGCAGACTATCCCTACTCAAAACACTGTTCCTGATGCTGAGAACCAGTGTGGTGTAATGGGGAGAAGGTCAGACTAGGGCCTAGGAGTACCAGAGTACAAATCCCTGCTCAGCTGTGTTATGTTCACTGGGTAACCTTTCAGCCTAACCTACCTCACAGGGTGGTTGTGAAGGTAAAATGGAGTGGGAGAAAATTGTGTGCTCCACTTTGAGCAACTTGGAGGAAATATTATATAAAATAAAAAAATGACACCTGGAGATGTTGCTTTGTGCCCTAAGCCTTTGGATAATACAAGTCTACTTGAGTGAACATTTCCACCCTCATTTTTCAACCTGGACATTGAAATCCAACTCCAAAGGCCTTCTGGCAGTTTCCAAGTGCTGACATACGTCCAAACATTACTGGGATTTCAAAGGCAGAATTGACGTCTGGGGAAAATTTCTGAAAGGTGGCACTTTGTCCTGGATCTTAAGCAAGTCAATCAAAAAATTGTGGGTTTTTTGGCATTTTTGTAAGGGGGGGAACCTTTCAGGGTGTCCTGGTTTTTACTTTTTTAAATATGGCAACCCTAGGTTCCTCACTGCAAGAAGTGAAGCTACAGGGAACCAGACAAGAGGGCCTTTTCTGTAGTTGCACCCGCCCTGTAGAACACCTTCCCATCAGATGTCAAAAAGATAAACAAAGAGATAAACAACTATACAACTTTGCATAGATACCTGAAGACAGCTCTGTATCCGAAAGTTTTTTATGTTTGCTGTTTTATTATGTTTTTATACCTGTTGGAAGCTGCCCTGAGTATCTGGGGCAACCCAGCCACATGAGCAGGGTAAAAATTGTTGTTGTTATCATTATTACTAAAATTATCTCACATAAGGGAATACTTCCAGCAATATTTCTATAACACTGGTTTTATAACATTGATTGATTGATTGATTGATTGACATTGGGGGAAAACACTAGGAAGATCCTCTGTTTATTCTCAGTTCTTTTTGAACTTTTGATTTCAATTTATAGTCAGCCCCACCCTGGAGGCTTTTAAAAATATGTGGCAAACAACAATTTAACTGTGATCCTCTATCCACTTATGTGGGCCTAAGCTCTATTTAGCTCAATATGACTTACCTCCACGCAGACAGATATAGGAGTAAACATAAAACCCAGTCATAAGCATGCAATAACATCAATTAAAAATAAAAACCCTGCATAAAAAAATAATTTAAAATCCATAATAGCAATGGATATGAATAAAGTATTTATTTATTTAAAATTCTCATTCCCGGTCTTTTTGTACCTTGTGCAAGAAAATCAAAGCAGAGGGGTAACTGTGTATCAACAGATATGTGTTCCTTGCAAATATGTAACAATGAATGGGGATGAATTTTGCAACTGTATACTTGCAGTTTTACAGAAACAGTTGCTTATTTTGAAGTTTGGGGCTTTAACAAGCTGCAAGCCAAGGCTTACCTACATTTACCTTTTAAAAATTCCTTCTGCTGGGATTACTGAGTTCTTTTCACCTCTTGCGCAGCTGGGAGGGATAAAAAGGTAAAGGACCCCTGGACGGTAAAGTCCAGTCAAAAGTGATTATGGGGTTGCGGCGCTCATCTCGCTTTCAGGCCAAGGGAGCCGGCATTTGTCCACAGACGGCTTTCTGAGTCATGTGGCCAGCATTACTAAACCGTTTGTGGCACAAAGGAACACCGTGATGGAAGCCAGAGCACATGGAAATGCCGTTTACCTTCCTGCCCCAGTGGTACCTATTTATCTGCTTGCACTAGCATGCTTTTGAACTGCTAGGTTGCTGGGAGCTGGGACAGAACAACAGGAGCTCACTCTGTCGCAGGGATTTTAACCGCTGACCTTCCAATTGACAAGCCCAAGAGGCTCAGTGGTTTAGACCAGTGTTTCCCAACCGGTGTTCCGCGGCACACTAGTGTGCCGCGAGACGTTGCCTGGTGTGCCGTGGGAGGGAGACGGGCGAGGCGGGCGGCGAGAGGCGGGGCGGCGGCGGCGAGGAGAGGCCGCCCAGCGCGGGGCTCTCGCCGTCTGCCTGCCTGGCTGCCTGCGTGGCGCTTACGTCACGGGGGGCTGTAACGTGCCCCACATAGGTACACGCGGGGCGGCGAGCGAGCTCCCTCCCACATCCCATCGCCGCTCGCTTCGGCCAGCCTACTGGGCTGTCGCAGGCGGAAGGCCTGCGCATGCGCAAGGTTTTCGCGCCTTCGGGATTCCCTTCACGCCTTCCTCCTCCTGGGTCCTTGAGAGCGCGGGAAGCGGCAGCGCGAGACCGGCGTTGAGCCTGGTAGGTATTGCACTTGCCAAGGCAGTCATTTGGGAAATGAAAACTTGCAAAGCAAGCAACCAGTTCAATCTGAAGTACGTGTATGCTTAATATCCTGTATCTGAAACCTGTTCTGCCCCCTCCCCCACACTTGGTGCCATTTTCATCTACACATGCAGCAGAGTAAGTTGACCCAGAATAGTACCAATTCAGATGGCAGATGGGAGAATGACAGTGCTGAATGCTTTCCCATGTAGAACAGTCCCTGCAAATAAAAACCTAGCATATTTGGAAGAGGGATGCTAGCCTAACCATTACCTTCTATGCTGTTACTATTTTTTTATTTTTTTTTACATAAGTAAAAAGTGACCTTTCCCCATCTGGCATGGTGGTGTGCCTCGAGATTTTTTTCATGAAACAAGTGTGCCTTTGCCCAAAAAAGGTTGGGAAACACTGGTTTAGACCACACACAAAAGAAGATGGAGAAAGAATCAATGGAGAAAATGGAATATAAAATTTTAGTGGTGTTTATAAGAATTAAATATTTGCATTTGTTCTGATAGGAAACCGTCTAACCCAACCCCCTACTGGAATGTGGCCCCTAATAGCTTTCTGTTAGAGCAGGAGTCAGCAACCTTTTTCAGTGTGGGCCAGTCCACCATCCCTCAGACCCTGTGGGGGGCCAGACTATATTGGGGGGGGATTAACCAATCCCTATGCCCCACAAATAACCCAGAGATGCATTTTAAATAAAAGCACACATTCTACTCATGCAAAAACACGCTGATTCCTGGACCATCCGTGGGTCGGACTGAGAAGGCGATTGGGCTGCATTCGGACCATGGGCCTTACGTTGACTACCCCTGTGCTAGAGTAATTCAGCCCTTTAAAAGCCACACAAACCCTAGAATGTCTGTAAGAAATCCTGCTGTGCCTTATGGGCGCATTCAGCTTTCCATCCGCTGGTTACTATTCTGTAGCCTGCGAAAGAAACAAGGATCAGGAAAATAGCTTGTGCTTCGGTTTTCTGGGAGAAGGAGAATGGGTAAAAAGTTTCCCCTGTGGAAGCAGCAGTTACCTTCTTAGCATCATAAGAGTAGATCCTAACTTCAAAGGCTGAGGCTTTCTGGCACTTGGGATGTCCTTGCTTCTCCAGCTTTCTACCTGAGATGAAGAAATTTGAGTGCTTTCTTCCTCCCCTCAGGCCCCTTGTGTTAATGGGACATCCCTTCTGGGGTGCTGGGTTAGGATTTCATTCCCCAAAGGTAATTCAGGAACTGCTAAAGACCTGGTCATGGAATGTTAACCGCTGCTAATGGGGTCTTCCCATTAATACATTTCTTTTAAACCAATGTTTTAAACTTTGCCACCCGTTCTGCCAAACTCATCAAAGCATACTGAGATCCTTGCACCCAGTTAGCTTGCAACTACATATGAAATCTACAGTGGACTTCAAGAGAAGCCTACTGCACTTTTTGAGAACCACTGTATGAGGGGACTGAAACTGTGTATTAAGGGAAAGCAACAGAGAGGTTGTGTGCAGGCGGTTTGCACAAACCTCATGCCCCTCACATCTTTATGCTATTTCTTTCCCCCATACTGACTGGGGCTGATGGGAGTTGTAGTCCAAAACACCTGGTGGAGGAAGACTGTCCTTTGCACAAACAGCTGCAGGGACCACTTGGGGGGAACATCTGTGCAAGAATTGCAGTAATTGCAACTCTCTTAAAGAAGCATAATTTTGTTATAAGCTGTTCCTGCTGCACTGCCGGAGGTACATTCTGGGCGGGGTGGGTCACTTCTTCCTTTTTGCAGCAAATTTAGTGACTCGGTTGCACCTCATGCTGGGAAGCGGTTGCAGCACAGAGGAAATAGATAAATGCACTGCAAAGCCTAAGGGTGTGAGCATGGGGTCACCAGCGGTATGAGCGGAAAACCAAGAGTCGCAATGAAAAGCCCTCCAGCAACCAGGCGGTTTGTTGGGTAGAAGGTGGAATTTGCAGAAGTAGAAGTTCATTCCAAGGAAGAGGAAGTGCAATAAATAAGCAAGCGCTCAGGGGAAGTTTCAAAATTATACCTGTACTCAAGTTTCGCAGGAATAAGTTACTGTACGCAAGCACAGTATGGGCTTGACAAGCAACTGCAATGTGTAAGCAGAGAGGTATTTTCCAGGTTGAGTCATTACAATTCATTTATTTCATTCATTGATTTATTTAATTAAAATGTATATACCACTTGACTGTCGAAACAACCAAACACACTGCAAAGCAGTTATCTCCCCGCCAACCCTCAATTTTTGGGGACATTTTTATAAGGTTGTCATTATCACAAAACAGCATGTGATAGGCAGTTAGGGATGAGTGAAATAGGCACTTTCTGTTTCTCTTTTTATTATTTTTCAAATCTTCAGTTCTAAACATTTCCACATCAGTTTGCCATTTTTTCAAAAAGTCCTCGTGAAAATTTAAGAGCACTTTAGTGCATTCATTTCTCTATCCTACCCACTGCTACCTAAAATTAGGCAATCGTTTGTAAAATCAAGCAGGTTATAGGAGCAGTAAGCAAAGCATGCTAGCTGTTTTTTAAAGAACCTCTTATTTTAAAAAAAAAAAGACCATGCCTTAAACGTAGCACGATCACTAAGATTGCAATCCTTATAAAAAATTATTATTATTTTATTTAAATGCATCTTCAGGATCTTGGGTCTTCTCTGCAGTAGTCCTGTCTCCCCATAGGCCTCAGATATGGAGCCAAGAGGATTTACAGCACTTTTATCCTCTTTGATCTGTCCCATTCTCTGCTGAATGCAGAGCCATTCAGAAAAGCCTCCTGGGCTGACAGAGAGAGAGAGAGGCTTGGAGGGCCTCAGTTTCCTTACCAGTGCCATATTTGTATAGCACTCCCTGTGTGCAGGCTAGGTGGGTGATCTGAAGCGCATAACAATTCCTTGAAAGGCTTTTCATTTGGCTGACTTTTCTTAGAAGGGTATTCTTCCTCGTTTTAGGTTGCAGCAGTTTTTAAAAAACAAAAAAAACGATGCAATCTGGAAACATGAACATCCGTTTTATTTTTGGAATTCACCCCAGAGTTGATACATTAAAGTAATTAATTTTTAAAAAAAGGAAAAGGAAACGTGTATGAAATCCAACTCAGTACATAACAGTGTACGTACAAGCAGTTCCCACATGTACTAATATGGCTGTGAATGAAATAAAATATTTGGCTGAGAAGCAGCTGGGTTTATGCCTCCCCCCTGCTTTTAATGAGAAGTCCAGATGACTGGTTTCCTGATGAGGATGAATTGCAGTGTTCATTTTGCATGGAGGGTTTCTTGTAAAATGGAGGAAATACTCACCTCCTGCTTTTGCGGGACACAAAAGGTAGGACCTCAGCCATCTCTGCTTCAGGGAGAATTTGCTAGTATGTTTTGGAGTTGGTCATGTGTTCTGGAAAGCATTATTATTATTATTATTTATATAAATTTATATACCACCCTTTACCCGCAGGTCTTAGGGCGGTTCACAATATACCGTAATCCCTCTCTGTGCTTCCATCCACTTGGTAAGATACTTTGCACCATAGAAGGCTTTCTTACCTAAAAGCACTGGCAAGCATGCTATCAAAAAACACTGGCATATATATTGGATGGTTGGTGCAGTGTAATGTCTACCTGAGATCGCTTCAGTGTCTCTGGCTGACAAGCCCAGGAATGAAGCTGATGGGAAGTTGGGGGGAAAACCCAGAGAGGGAGCAACCTGAAGGTGGTCCATAGTTAGCAACAACAAATCAAGTTCTGTGGATCAGACCAATGAGCAAGCTTTTATAGGGAGCAATAGCATCATCAAACCCATTTGGGCAAATGGGCCACAGCCCCACCCCTCAGGCAGTGCTTCACTTCCCTTATGATCACAACATGTCGGCAGGTGACTCTGCTTGTCACTGGCTCTGTATCCACCCATTGCTGCTCTTATTTGCCTTCTGCTCTACCACTCCCAGTGGCCACCAGTTCTAGCTCTTGTGTTCACCCAACAAAATTTGCTACAGCATTGAAAAAAGACCGAGCCAGGAAGTGTCTTTTTAACTTTTGTAGTAACCAATAAATGGAAATAATGATAAAGATCGTATAGAACAATCACATAAACATTTGTCATCTTGATTGTATCATACAATCATCTTGATTAAGATAAAGAGAGCTGTAACTGCTATAGGAGTGCAAAAAGAATATAAACTATTCTTCTTCTTTTGCTTTGCATCAGGCTCTGATTAACGAGTGCCGCCTGAATGTTATTTGGCTTCCAAAGTGTTTATTGTCTCCTGAATTATTGCTGGCATTCCTATATATCTTTATCAAGCTTTTCTAGCAAGCAGTGTCTAGGTAAACTATTCCTGAAACAGCATCATCGCTCCTTCTCATATTGTACTTTCAAGCAAAAGGAGTGCACCTACCTACGATCATCCCTGTGGCTAAAAAAAAATATGAAAGGGATTATTACATGTCTGTCTCTGAACAGTCTTTGCCTCTTGAAAAGACTGACTCAACATTACAGTGGTACCTCGGGTTAAGAACTTAATTTGTTCTGGAGGTCCGTTCTTAACCTGAACCTGTTCTTAACCTGAAGCACCACTTTAGCTAATGGGGCCTCCCACTGCCGACGCACCGCTGCCACGCAATTTCTGTTCTCATCCTGAAGCAAAGTTCTTAACCCAAGGAACTATTTCTGGGTTAGCGGAGTCTGTAACCTGAAGCGTCTGTAACCCGAGGTATCTCTGTACTTTCCAGTGGGGCAGCAAAGCTTAGTACACTGGCTTTATTTTCAGACATAGAAACACATACCTAAACCATTTCTTGATTGCCGTGGCTTTCAATTGGAGAATGACTTGCGAAAGTCTGTAAATCTCTTTTAAGAAGCAGCAGGAGGAGGGAGACAGGTGAAGACACCATCAGACATCATTAGGATGCCCAGGATCCTGTACCTTGAATATTTGTGGAGAGAAGGGGAAATTTCAGCAAGTGCCACTCATCATGCCCTTTCTACCTGGCCAGCCCAGATAGTACAAGGCCATCAGTCACCTACTGTCCTCTAAGGGGGAGGAGGTACAGGACACAGGGAAGAGATGGAGGATGGAAGGAAGGACAGGATGCACCCCAAGAGTGGAGGGAAAGGTGGTACAGGAGGGAGGCAGGTGGCAGCCTCCGTCCATCCCCACTGCCTTCTAGGACCAGGAGGGGTTTGAAGAGGCAGGCACAGCAACAATCTACATGTAGGAGAAGTTGCAGGTTGCTTGTGCTCTTGCCATCAGAGCATGGACTTAAGTTTTGGTGTAGCCACACCCTTGCTCCAGCTTGAGGGGGTGCCAGCTACTTAGCTACCAGAAGTGTGTGTGTGTTTAGTGCACCTCAGGAACTACTGTGAGTTCTTGCTTTGTCAATAAAGAATTAAACGGCCCACCATTTGTCCTCCTTAGGCTGGGTGTGCTCAGGACAAATAAGTATGCCTAAGAAATACTTGTTTTTCTTTCTTTCTTTCATCGTCCAAAGGTGAGCCAGCAAAAGCAACAAGTCTTTGGGCACCTGAAAGACGGACAGATACCAAGTCTGACAGGTAACTATTGTTAATATAAAGGAGTTATGTACCATACCATTCATGGCCTTCTTTGATGCGTGCGATTGGCTGCCGCAGGAATACTGGGCGAGAGGGAGTTCGGGTCTGATCCAACAGGGCTCCTTGTATAGAAACAAGTCCTATTTATTTCAGTTGTACTTGTAATTTACTTCCAACTCTTTTAGTGGAAGCTTGCTTCCTCTAGGAAATGAAGAGGATTTGCTACCAAATAAATGTGTTGAGATCAAGGTACTTGGAACTGAAGCCTTGGTTAATCTAACCAACAGATAACAAAGGTTAGTCAATCTAGCTGTTAATAGTGTAATGATGGACACCTTCAAGAGTTGTGTCTTTCAGGGATAGAATTTAGGCCAAAAGCAGCAGCTGGCATTCTGGTGCCAGCAACTATGTCCTTTGGTGCAGCAAACTGTTCCTACAGGCACAGGAGGGAGTAAATTGAATCAAGGCTAAAGTGCTCTTATATCCTTCCTTTGGGAAAGTCAAGAGAGAGAGCTTGAAGGAATAGCCTGCAATCTTGTGAACAGTTCAAAAACAAGTGACCCCTAAACAGGGTCAAATCCATAAACCTTGATGATAAGAACACACGATACATCCCAAATCCCCATCAGAAATAAGGAACCAGCTGTGAAAACATTTAGACCACTAAAAAACAACAACACTATTACTGCAGAATTGGTTTTTATTTTATATTTCTGCTGGGTTTCTCTCTTGCTGTAGGAACACAGCCTAATGTTATTGTGGACATAAAATCACTCTTCACATAAGTTTAATTTCGTATTAGTCTGGTTGGGCACCTTGAGTTTCATCTACACATTTGGCAGAATGACAGTTGTATTTATTTATTTTCAAACCCACCAACAATGGCTAGTAATGCAGCTCTCTGGCTTAGACTTCACTGTGACTTGTTGATGACTAGATAACTGATCATGGTCCTGTCCATTCTTGTGTGTTTCTGAACATGCACATTAGGCCAAGGGAGGGGAGGTTATCTGTACAGGATGCCATTCAGGAGGAGGAGAAATAAATGTGAGCACTGGATCCAAAAGGGTGGCCCATGCCTGGGTCTGCTTAAGAGATCACTCTTGCTGGATCAGGAGGTACACTGATATGCACCAGGTTATACTCTTTAATAATGAGTACGTGTGTGAGTCGGGGGAACAGAACAACTTGTCATTCTGGATCCCTGCCATGTTCCCCAACGTGAACAGTATAGCCATAGCGTTACACTCCTACAAAAAGTAAGAGTCCGAGATCAAGTTCTCTTAACTCTGCTATGCAGACGCTGATCAGCAGTCTGGTATGTAAATCTAGTATGACATCTATCTAATTTATAGAAGGACAGGACTATTAAAATCCTATTCTCAGTAGGCATCCAGGTGAACGGAAAGGTGGTAAAGTGAAGATCAGAATTAAAATGATTTGCAGCATTATTTTAAGTGAAGGCAAAAATTGCTGATTCCCTTTCATCTTTGCCTCAGCGGAGAAAGACAAAGGTTAAACAGAGATTCAGCAATTCATTTGAAACTCTCGCACCCCACACAGTATTTAAAGTCTGTTGTGGTTTGCGGAATATTTAGAAGTCTCTTCCTACCAGTATTTTTTTTCTCTCTCTTCTCGTTTTGAAGTGCCAGTGACATTGAGGCTTCGCTTCAATAATTAAGTCTCGCGCCTTGCTGGATATCTCCATTCCCACTCCATTTGAAGTGCAGCGATCATCTAGAAGGAGCAGAGCAGGGCACTCTCAGCAGTGTCGTTAACACTTTTGCAGCATAGAAAGGTTTTTTTTTATTGAATTTCTTTATCCATAGACAGGATTGCCACTGATCCCTTTTCCATGGTAAAATCAAGCTCAGTGGGCACACTTTTCACAATGGGAGACATAGGAGTCAACTCCTAGGGGCTGTTGCCTTGAAATAAAATATTTGAGGGGACCAAGTGATTGCTATTAAAATAGTGTGGGTGCACCCCATCATGTAATCAATGATGTGGGGCAGGGCTTACCTGCCCCCCCTAATTTATTCAAGTTGGAACCCCTGATGGGAAACATTATCACAAAGACAGCCTCAGAATAGCAAGCCTACTTGTGTGTAGCTTACAAAACATGTTATCTTCTCAGCACATACTTTCACATTATTATTATTATTATTATTATTATTATTATTATTATTATTATTACTATTATTATTATTACAATACTTGCTTCAGTTTAAAACAAAACCAAAAGCATCTGCAAACTGGAGTTTAGTTCTGCTTCCTAATACCTTGTTAGAGTCACTCAAAAGCAGAGCCCTGTGGTGCAGGAACTGGTTATTTTGCCTCCAGCTCCGTCTGTGGACTCCTGTGGTATCAGTTCCTGCAGGGCGCAGCCAAATTCACAGAAAACCAAAACTTTAAATGATGTCTTATTTTCCTCACAACAAAATGTAAGCTGATTCACCAATTGTTAGGGAATCCAGGGCTCAGAAGAGCACCCAGAAGGATGGATTTGACAGCAGCAACAGAACTGGGAGACAAATATACATCCGTAGAGTCCCATGCGGGAAAAGTACGACGTGAATAAAGAGCCGAACCGTTTCTTTACGACTGTACTCAATGCATTAGGACAACTGCGTGAGCACATCATGGGAAATTAAGCTGCCAAAACTGACACCAGTAACACGTTCCATTAAGGGAGATTTTCTAATACAGCAGTGGGGGCTGAAAGGTTTATTAGGGTAACAATGGAGTGGTGAATGATCTGGAACCCTGTCGATGGAATACAAGGCTTGGGATCACAAGGTCAGCTGTAGTCTGAATCTGTCTTTTGTGATGGTTCTAAGGAGACATTACATAGCAAATGGGGTCAGGATGTGTGCATGCCCGTCAGCTGAACTGTGCTGAAAGCCACCCCACTTCTTTTCAGGCAGGCCTAAAGCAACCTGAATTCTTTCAACAGGTGTTGTTTGGCCTAGCTGGAAGTAAACTTTCCTGCACCCTTCGTTCTCCCAACCAAACCATCCCGTTCATTCAATACTCCCACTTTCAGCACTGCATTTGAATTTGGAATGCAGGTGAACTTGGTTCAACAAGGAAAATCCTTTTGATTTATCAGTTCCTCACCCCTCTGTCTCCAGACAGGTGGAGGTGTATTCCGCACCATGTCCCTAATGCAATAATAGTGCATTGGTGGTAGATTCATACTGGGCTGTCCACACATCCTTCCTATTTATTAAAAGGTAAAGGGACCCCTGACCATTAGGTCCAGTCGCGGACGACTCTGGGGTTGCGGTGCTCATCTCGCTTTATTGGCCGAGGGAGCCGGTGTACAGCTTCCGGGTCATGTGGCCAGCATGACTAAGCCACTTCTGGCAAGCCAGAGCAGCGCACGGAAACGCCGTTTGCCTTCCCGCCGGAGCAGTACCTATTTATCTACTTGCACTTTGACGTGCTTTCGAACTGCTAGGTTGGCAGGAGCTGGGACCGAGCAACGGGAGCTCACCCCGTCGCAGGGATTAGGTGTTCTGCAAATGCTTCCTCGGTGTTAGCACTGGCTGGAGGGGAAGTGCTGCACCACAGCTCAACGAAATAAGGTTGTTGTTGTTTAAAAAAAACCAACAACACCTGGAATACCTGTTGCATAAAAAGTTGCAGGATTCCATGAGGAAGTTACAGGACATGCACCAAATGGTAAGGAAGCAGTATGTGCTAGCACAAATAGTATTGAAAGTGAGGTGAGGTTTTGAGTGATCCCAGCAGTTTTTAGCAATTGCTTATATAAACATAAATATTTATAAATTGTGAAAATATTAACACAAAGAAATAGTATTTTGCTATGGCAGTAAAGATATGTAAAAAGAATTAAGGAATAAATGGGAGGTCGGGTATAAAAAATAATGAGTTTTTATTTTTATTGTAACATGAAATTGCAATCACAAATTTATGTCATACTTTTTATCTTAATAACAGATTGTGTAAGCTTTATTTCTTTTTCTTTTTCCTTCCCCTCTTAAGTTGTACCTTTTCAGGTATTGTTTTTTGTATTACAGTGGTACCTCGGGTTACATACGCTTCAGGTTACATATGCTTCAGGTTACAGACTCCGCTAACCCAGAAATAGTGCTTCAGGTTAAGAACTTTGCTTCAGGATGAGAACAGAAATTGTGCTCCGCCGGTGCGGCAGGAGGCCCCATTAGCTAAAGTGATGCTTCAGGTTAAGAACAGTTTCAGGTTAAGTACAGACCTCCGGAACGAATTAAGTACTTAACCCGAGGTACCACTGTATTTTTCTTGGTTATGAAACAAGGAAGGAAAAATAAATAAAAATGATATTTAAAAAGAAATAAAGTGAGATTGCATAAAAGCGCAAATTGTGTCACATGCTCTTTCTCATGGGTAGGCAAACTAAGGGCTGGGGGCCGGATGCGGCCCAATCGCCTTCTAAATCTGGCCCACAGATGGTCCGGGAATCAGCGTGTAGAATGTGTCCTTTTATTTAAAATGTATCTCTGGGTTATTTGTGGGGCATAGGAATTCATTCATTTTTTTCTTCAAAATATTGTCTGGCCCCCCATAAGGTTTGAGGGACAGTGGACTGGCCCCCTGCCGAAAAGGTTTGCCGACCCCTCCTCTTTCTGGTGCATGGCCAGAACTTGGCTTTGGGATGACTTAATTGTATTTTGTCAAGGTTTTTTGGTCGCTGATGAGTTTGTTCTTATGCTGACTATTCCACGCTTTTTATTTATTTCCAACTCGCCGACTGTTTCACATGTTATGGTGAGACACCTTAAGAGTCATTCATGGAAAGGTCAGGAAGAAACATGAATGGGCATGTTCATCATGAGAGGTGTGGTGGATTGCTGTCATTAGCTGTAAAAGCCTACTCTTTCCCTAATGGATGTACACAACCATCACCTCCGTCCAAATGTGATTATGTACTGTTTCAAGAAATGTTTAATGCCACATTTGTACTTGCAAAAACAACAGAAGAAAGGAGCTACATCCCATGGATGTTCATGGCCCCAGATTGCCCCCCAGTTGCAGGAAGAGTTTGTGACACATTTAGCTGCTGTTAATATGGAAAGTATTTATTTATTGCATTTTTAAAAAAGCTTAATCACTATCTGCTTTTATTCACTTCCTCTGCCTTTGCCATCTGTTCTATGGCTCCCTGCTGGAGAAAGGGGATAAGAACGAGGCCAATTTGATGAGTCATATACCACCACCACGATCTTTTTTGCCTTCTCTAAATCCATCAGTCAGACTTCTGGCTTCCCTGCTTTCAGGCTTAGAGACAACATATACAGCAGTCTCAAACCAAGTTTTAGAACCACAAAAGAAGTACTGCCTTGTATTGCTATGATTTCATGTTTCTAGGGTAATCATGCTATGACCCTTAGCCCCAAAGAATGACTTCAGATTATAAAAAATAAGGCCAAGAAGATGAAAGTTTGAAGGTCCCTCATTCCCCAAACTGCTACCTCAGGCTTCTACCTCTGGTAGTGTGTGTTGGTGGACTGGTGGAAGCAGCAGGGAGTAATGGCAAGGTACTGGAAGTAGGATTTGGGCAAATCTGTCCATTTTGGTTCCTCTTAGTTTCTCATTTTTTCCAGTCTTATTTCCAACATCAGTTTTTCATTTTAAAAAAATGTCATCATGAATATTCATCAACATTTTAGTTTGTCTTTCTCCTAGTGTATACATTTTTGTATTCATTTTTGCCTAATATGATGCATTTTTCTATGTCATTTACACCCGTAAGTGCATTTTTAATGCACAATTTACCCTAGCATAGGCATTTTGTACACATTTATTGGCTGGAGAACTGCACTGCAAAATTAAGAGAAGTGCAAATTTCAAATGGCAGCTGGTTTTTGGTTTGCACATCATTTTGGAAAATGTGAATTAGGTAAAAGGTAAAGGGACCCCTGACCATTAGGTCCAGTCATGGCCGACTCTGGAGTTGCGGCGCTCATCTCGCTTTATTGGCCAAGGGAACTGGTGTACAGCTTCTGGGTCATGTGGCCAGCATGACAAAGCCACTTCTGGCAAACCAGAGCAGCGCACAGAAACACCGTTTACCTTCCTGCCGGAGCGGTACCTATTTATCTACTTGGACTTTGATGTGTTTTTGAACTGCTAGGTTGGCAGGAGCAGGGACCGAGCAACGGGAGCTCACCCCATTGCGGGGATTCGAACCACCAACCTTCTGATCGGCAAGTCCTAGGCTCTGTGGTTTAACCCACAGTGCCACCCGCGTCCCATGTGAATTAGGTAGGTTCACCTTTAAATGCAAACTCAGTCAAAAACCTTCCCCTCCCCTAGCTAGAGGACACACTGACATGCACCAGGTGTCATGGAGTCTCTCCCATTGCCAGTGTTGGAGTAAGCTTCTGGTCTAGTTCACTTTTCTACATGGAATGAGGGGCAGGTGGTGAAGATATCTCCACCTCAGCCAGCAAATGTCTTGAGCTGCTTCTGGTCTGAATGAGAATAGCCAGCGACCGTCCTTTCTCTTATGACCCAGTTTCAATGCCTTAAACAACGTGCCTGACATACAGAAGATTAGCAAGTGACATTTCCCCCCGGTGTGTTGATAAGCGGTTGGACAAGCCTCGTATGCGTCGGTCTGCTGTTAAAGGCTTGCAAGCAGAGAGCCAGAGCAGGGGAGCAGGAAAAAGCTCTGGCAGCCGTAGTCCTTGATGTCAAACTCTGACCTCAAAGCCAATCATCCTTACCATTCAGATGAGCTGTTACACTGGCTTCCCAAGATCATGAGACCATATAAGAAGAGCCTTTCAGGATCAGGCAAAATGCCTATCTGGTCCACTGTTCTTCTCTCGTGGTGGCCACCCAGATGCCTATGCAAAGCCATCACATGAGTGCAACATCACTTTCCCCATTTCTGTTCCCTCACTTTCTTGCAAAAAACCCCTAGAGCAACTATAGGCCGGCTTAAGGGATCTACCATACTTTTCCGTGTATAAGAGTAGGTTTTTTTCTTCAAAAATAATTCTAAAAAGTGGGGGTCATCTTATACAGAGATAGTGCATAAGGTGGACGTTTGATTGGTTGCTGCCGCGGCTGTCAGCAGCTATTGGGTGTGTTATTGGTTGCTGTGTCAATGGCTGGTGTTGACGCGGGTGGCGCTGTGGTCTAAACCACAGAGCCTAGGGCTTGCCGCTCAGAAGGTCAGTGGTTCGAATCCCCGCATTGCTCAGTCCCTGCTCCTGCCAACCTAGCAGTTCGAAAGCACGTCAAAGTGCAAGTAGATAAATAGGTACCGCTCCTCCGGGAAGGTAAATGGCATTTCTGTGCACTGCTCTGGTTCGCCAGAAGTGGCTTAGTCATGCTGGCCACTGTTGGAGGTTCCGTACGACCGAGCTGAAATAGCTCTCCTCCCCATCATATCTTTGGAATCCATCAGGCTCTCAACGGTGATTAATGACCTAAGCCTTTGATGAGGCTTTAGGCACGTTTCCCCATTCCGCAGAGTATCCAAACAGCAGAAGAAGCTGAGAAATGTGTGCTACATTGCTCCGTTTATTGCTAACTATGAGGGACAGAAATGAATATGCATCTGCTCTCTGTGAGAGTCAGTGAACAACTGGAACAACTGGAAACCAGTAACATCAACATCCGTCTCCCGTGAGACTTCCAGCAGTCTGGAACATCAACAGAGTCTTGTGACTCCAAAAACTGTACAGTGGCACAACAGAAATCTAACAGCCACATGACCCGGAAGCTGTACGCCAGCTCCCTCGGCCTATAGAGTGAGATGAGCGCTGCAACCCCAGAGTCGTCTGCGACTGCACCTAACAGTCAGGGGTACCTTAGAAGTTTCAATAAAATGGGCGTGGAGTAATACTGTGATGCTGAGAGGGAAAATGTGGTTTTTAAACAATAGCAGAGGTTTGAGTAAGTGGAGAAACACTGAGGCGTTGCTGGGTTGTTGTTGTTGTTGTTGTTTTTTAAAAAAAATATCACCATTTTAACAAGCAGAAATAGCAGAGATGGGTACAATAAATAAGGTAACACCAAAAAGCTAACACAACAGAGCCTTTCCAAACCTGTCCCATTGTTTTAAATTGCCACTTTTTCCTTTCATTATGCCTACATTCTTGCTTTAATCAAAGCTCTGCTGTCATTTAAAACTCATGTCAGTTTCCTCCATCATTGCTGTATTCAAACTTATGGCATTGTTTCAAACCACAACTCCCCCCCCCCCCACTTCTCATTCCCATGCCATAGCCTCTGCTGCTATGCAACCTGTCTTCACTTTTGCCCCAACCATGCAAACCCAGGATTGTGATGAAGCACTACAAATCCTCCAGGGGGGACTGGGTGACGACATTCTTACATTATATCTATATACAGACACACAAGATATAAAAAATTCATATGATGCTATCAAAAAAATGTATAAAATAATTTCATTGAAAAATTTGATTCAGTGCTTTTGGGGTGCATACAAATGAGTGTTCTGCCCACCCCCATCTCTTAATGGACCAACCTTAACACTTTTGTCCTTCTCTTGTGGAATAAATCAAAGCACATAAATGATGCCACAATTTGCTTTTCCTCTCTCAAAGTATAAATGCTCATACATCTCTACAGAAACAGATGGTGTTATCCCTTTCTGCTTTTATTGTTCTGCAAATACCCCTCTGCCAAAGTGTAGAGTTGTTTGTTTGTGGCTCTGCAATGATTGCTCAGGAAAAAAGAATAATGAGGAAATAGCAGATGCACCATAAAATACATGGATGCATTTGAAATCTAACTATCAGTACACTGAAGGGAGGATTCAAATGCAAAACATCTGCAAGAATCCCATTCCCAGAGACTACAGAAATGTCTATATATATATTTTTAAAACACTTAATAAAAATAACAGTCATGTACCTAATGAGTCTTAACCAATGTAGTTATAATTAGAGCTGGCAGAATCCTAGGGGAAAGCGTATTTGCAGATCATTAGGACAGTAAAAAATTGACATAATTTGCAACAAATATTATTGGCAACAAATCACTCAACAAGTTCAAGTTCTAATGGTATTTTGGAAGGTTCTAATCCTAATCAAGTTCCTTCCACATCCCCACAAACATCAATCTCCATCGAACAGGGATTATTTCACTGTATCCTGCAAGATAACACAACCTTATCTTTCAACACAAGTCAATGATATATTGTCACAAAATGTATCTATGGTCACCAAGTTGATATTGTAACAAGTTGTTGATACTTGGGATGCAGTCCAAATCTGTTCTCTGGCCTGATTCAAACAAGATACCGTATTGGCCTGAACATAAGGCCTCACTTTCCCCCCAAATTCCAACTGTGAAAAGTTAAAGTGTGGCTTATATTCGCGACCTTGTGGTATGCAGCCAGGGGCACAGGGCAAACAGCGGCAGGAGCATGGCAAAGTGTTGCCCACCACGTGTGTATAATAATAATAATAATAATTTATTATTTATACCCCGCCCATCTGGCTGGGCTTCCCCAGCCACTCTGGGCAGCTTCCCATCCTCTCTCCCAAGGCCGGGAAGGGAGAGAGCGAGGAATGGGAAAAGCCGCAGGCAACGCAGCATGCCCCCCCCCCCCCAGTATGCAGCCAGAAGCAGCGAGGAAGGGAGCGGCTTATATTCGGGTATTTTTTCTTTTTTTCTCTCCCCCCCTCCAATTTTAAAGGTGCAGCTTATATTAGGGTGCGGCTTATATTCAGGCCAATACGGTATTTGTTTGTTTGTCTATCTATCTATCTATTTAATAACACACTTTTCACTACCTCAACATACTGTTCACCACCCCGCTCTGCCGCCTTCCCTTATTGCCTCGACAGCAACAATGCAAGCTCCGTGTTTGCTCCATTGGCCGCAGCCATCTAGATGCAGCATCCCCTAAAGGATTTTTCTAAAAGAAACATGGGCCATTTGAGCATAGCATGGCTTTAGATATGCATCATTACCCCTGAAAGAACCCTTGGGTTATTGGCAGGAGGACAGGGGGACCTGCTCTTTGTTGGAGCCATGTTTGCAATATAGATTTAATACGGAGTTGGGAGTTGCTGGATGCAGGCAGGACTCCAGGCAGGAAAGGGAAGAGAGAGGGAGAAAGCAAGGGAGGTCTTCCTGGCTTTCAGTAGGGTGGGAAAGAGAGAGGAATAGAGAGTGCAGCTGCCGGGCAGATTAGTGAAGTTTTGCTGTGCTTTTTTTTACCTTTCCCCCTTTTCTGTCACAGACCCTCCAAGTGTCTCTATTTTCCCGGGACAGTCCCAGATTTACGGAAGCCGTCCTGGTTTCTGACTTGATCCCGGAATGTCCTGCTTTTCCTTAGGATGTCCCTATTTTCTCTGGAGAAAGGTTGGTGGACATGTGTTATGTACTGAGTTGAATAGGAACTGTAATGCTGTACTGTTTTTAACACTGATTGGGAGCCGCCCAGAGTGGCTGGGGAAACTCAGCCAGATGGGCGGGGTATAAATAATAAATTATTATTATTATTATTATTATTATTATTATTATTATTATTATTATAGGATCCAAAATGCAGCAGTCTGATTGGTCCTAGAACAATAGGATTCAGAATGCAGCAGTCTGATTGGTCCTAGAACAATGCAGCAGTATGATTGGTCCGCAGGAGCCACCCAATCCAGCTCCAGGTGGAAGTGAATCCACAACCTGATTGGCCTACAGGAGAATCCCGGAATTAGCCAATCACATGCAGCCCATTTTGTAAATAATGTATATAAAGCAGATATTGTGGGGGAACTTCCATTCCTCCTCACCACTATGAGCTGAATAAAGAGCATGAAATCCACTCTCGACTCCGAGTATATTTCAATATGGAATAGGACGTCCCTATTTTCATTGGAGAAATGTTGGAGGGTATGCTGTCATCCTTTGCTGCTTCTGCTTCCCGCACAATGTGCAACACACACACACAAACACAAACACACACACAACCGCATGCTTACTCTCTCTAGGTCCAGTTAGGGATCCTCTCCAAATGCCCACTCCTACAAAGAAGACATTGCAGGCTTGGTTGGAGAATCTCATTTTCTTTCCTTTTTCCTTCCCCATCCCCCTTTCTCTCTCCTCATCCCACACCTAAGGAGGTTTCCTTTTTCATTGACATACACCTTTCTGCTGTTTCCGTGCTCTTTGC
This sequence comes from Podarcis liolepis, assembly GCF_965112155.1. NCBI lineage: Eukaryota > Metazoa > Chordata > Lepidosauria > Squamata > Lacertidae > Podarcis > Podarcis liolepis. The sequence continues at coordinate 35,125,109 of NC_139556.1, read as the reverse complement.
ATTCACATCTACGCCTCCCATTCAACATGTGCTACGATGGGACAAATAAATCAAAGTATTGCCTTCCAGAACAGAGTTCTTAAGTATGCAGTTCATTTGGTGGCGGGGGTACGGACGACAAGCCATTTACTTCACTATTTGTGGCAATCAGCAGTGAAACAAAACTCTTTAATTATCCAATAGCACTGTTTGTTCTCATAGTACAAAGCAGATAATATAAGTTATTATTCAAGTAATGGTAAAGGTAAAGATAAAGGGATCCCTGACTGTTAGGTCCAGTCACGGACAACTCTGGGGTTGCGGCGCTCATCTCACTTTACTGGCTGAGGGAGCCAGCATACAGCTTCTAGGTCATGTGGCCAGCATGACTAAGCCATTTCTGGCGAACCAGAGCAGCGCATAGAAACACCGTTTACCTTTCCGCCAGAGCGGTACCTATTTATCTACTTGCACTTTGACGTGCTTTTGAACTGCTAGGTTGACAGGAGCAGGGACCGAGCAACGGGAGCTCACCCCATCACGGGGATTTGAACCACCGACCTTCTAATCGGCAAGCCCAAGAGGCTCAGTGGTTTAGACCACAGTGCCACCCGTTGTTTTAGCTTGTTTAGTTGTAAATCCGGCACTGACTATCCCTCAAACTGCACCTGCTAAAATTTCCTCTTCTACACAACTATTAAAGGTACAGAAGGCCTTTTCCCTTTGGCATTTGCCCACTCTAGGGCAAACATTTTCAAGTTACAAAGGCTAGGCACTGAAACCGCAGCAGCAGCATCTAAAGCCTGAGGGAGAGGGAGAGGAGCAGACATTTTCAACTACCACCCTGCCCCTCAAACCTTCAAAAGTCACCTATGCTTTTTAGCAATAGCCTTATGTTTATTAGGTCTCAGTGTCAGCTGCCTTGGATGCCTGATTAGGTAGACTAGTAGGAATTTTTTTAAAAAAATTAAATAGATAAACTTCCGGGCCCTGAAATCTGCCATTGTGCTATCCTGGGTTTGTCTGAAGTTCTATCTGAAGGAAGGAACTGAGAGTGCAGAGCTTTCAAATGGAAGTGAGGGCTGGAGTTAATAGCTGACCTCTGTTTGCTGAGGACTAAGGGCTCATGCTGTGTGAGTGAGTTTTGAAGCTGATCTCCGAGTACTGACAGATACTTTCAGTATCCTGCCTCTATGGAGACATTCATATGCATGAGCAAGTATGAGTGGTGTGATCTGTGGATAATTGGGCCCTCTCTACACATTCGTAATTCGTAAGGGAAAGACAAAGACCCACTGGGAGCTTTTCAGATGCGTGACTGCGACCTATGGTGATCTCAGTATTTATCTATCTCAGACTTCATGTCTCTGTTAGGATAGAATTTCTACCATTGTTTAAAACAACTTCTGGGCAGAGTAATCTTATCCTCACATTGCACTGCAGCTGGTGACATGTCACAGCTATGTCAATGGAACAATCACTCTAACCAGTGCAGGCTCAGCCCAAGGATAAGGTTGGGGAGGAGAATTTCTATGAACTTTGCACTTTGCTACCTAATTTGCACTTTCAGAAACAAAATGTGAACTGAAACACAGTCGTCTTTCGAAAGTTGCACTTCTGCAAATTTTGGAATGCAGTTCTCTTGCAAAGTAATGTGTGCAAAATACCGTATTTTTCAATGTATAAGATGCCCCCATGTATAAGTCGCCCCCTACTTTTGGGGACACCAAATTTAGAAACTGGGTATATGCACTATCCGTGTATAAGATGCCTATTTTAAAGTAAAAAAACCTAGTCTTATACACAGAAAAGTACACTACTATGGTAAATGCATATGTTAGTGACGCACAAGTGCACTATATTACGGGAAATTGCTTTGTGAAATGTGTGTACAAGGCAGAATTGCATACAAACATACACACTAAAAATGTTGACCCCCCCACCTTCCAAAAAATTGCAAATAGATGTGGAAATGAGGAGAACAGAACTTAAGAGTAGAAAAATGAGAAACTGAAAGAAATTTAAATTAACATATTGTTACATGCCACCTCATTCTCCGAGTTCTGCAAGTAGCTGCAGAAGGAAATCTGAAATTCCCTATAGATAAAATGGGGAAGAATGCCCTGTAGTCACACACTTAGTTCTACGTCTGGGTTACTCTCAAAAGTATCTAAAAACTGGATCTCAACGGGGTGGGCATTTCTGCACAAAATCATTCCTTAACATCTATTACGAATTCATGGGCATATCCCCAGATGTTTCTGGGTGTTACCTGCCTTTTATTAACCATCTCTGCACGTCGGGTTTGTCATAAGGACAGTACAAACTTAAGTTCTGTATGTTTAAGGCCTGGGACCCTAGGAAGCGAACCATGTCTTCATAAGTCTTTTAAGCAAATTGTATCAAAAGAATGTGACAGCCGCTTCTTTTAAAAAGAAGCAGTCACATCAAACTTTGGTTTCAAGTGGTGAAATTGTCAACACATAATTTAATCATGTCTTGGGGTGGGGAAAGAGACTGAAGCAAGCACAAAGAATGTCTTACAGCGATTTTGTTATGGAGAGCGAAGCTAAAATTAGACTTATCAGCCACGAATTATCAGTCTGGATCACAGATGCAGATCGGCTCGTGACTCTAGTGTGTAATATGATATTCCACCCAAACCTTTGCATAATCCTTACAAGCTGCCCAGGGCAGAAAGCAACTCTGCTTCACGGCGTGTTTTCAGAGCCATGATTATTATATGATTATTATTCCTCCTTAGCAATGGGTGGCCAGGGAGACATGATTAGAGGTGATCGCTGGAAGACCCGTCATCTTTTCTGGGCCCACTGCTTTCCTCATCCACCTCACTCCAACCCAAACAACCACTTTTGCCCCACATAAAGTTTCCAGGCTAATGTTTCTGTTGCCACTAGGAACCTTTATGAGGGTGGGAGACCAGTTGGTAGGGCAGGTTGGAGGAAATAGGTACTGCTCCGGTGGGAAGGTAAACGGCGTTTCCGTGCGCTCCTCTGGTTCTCCAGAAGTGGCTTAGTCATGCTGGCCACATGACCTGGAAGCTGTACGCCGGCTCCCTTGGCCAATAAAGTGAGACGAGCGCCGCAACCCCAGAGTGGGCCACGACTGGACCTAATGGTCAGGGGTCCCTTTACCTTTAAGGAAAAGTAGGACATTCCAGGATGAAATCAGAAACCAGGATGGCTTCTCCAAATGAGGGACATCCCTGGAAAATACGGACACTTGGAGGGTCTGTCCTTGCCTGGCCACCTCCTTCTCTCCCTTATACCTGGTCAATCACACCAAATTTACTTCCTGGCTAGGCTTTTCTGTGGCCTTTATATTCATTGTTGCCAACAGGCTTCAAATTACCCTTATAAACCTGGCACAGAAATGAGACTTCTTCTCTTTTCAATAGCATATTGGTCCTTTCTACTCAGAGAAGCCGTGGTAGTAGAAGGACACAGGTTCCACTTTTGGCATTTTCAGGAAGAGCCGGGACTGTTCCCTGCCTGAAACCCTGGAGAGTGCTGCCAGTCAGTGTAGATGATAGTTAGCTAGATTGACCAATGGACTGACTCCGTATAAGGCTAGTTCCTCTGTCTGTCTCTGCAAAACAGCAGCTGCCAACTACAAAAGTGAGCAGCAACCTTGGTAGCTCAGGCCCAAAGCAGCACACAGCCCTTTCTCTCTTTCCACAGCAACTGTCTAAACAGGGAGGTGGGTGTGTTCACACAAAGTGGAATCACACCCTTCTGTTCTGTTGCGTGGACGTTACTAGGGAAAACATGGTTGTAAACCTGAAGCAAACATTTGTCAAGAAGCCGTTTATATCTGTGTTCCTGGAGTGCAGCCAAGAGTCACTGCAATGAGAAAGAGTCTGTATTTAATGCTTCTGTGTAAAAAAAAATTAATTGCAGCACATAAATGGATGTAATGGTCAAGAGAATGGACTGTAACACATCTTATCCTGGGGCCCATACATTTCTAGACTATTTCCTGCTCAAAGTCATGCTTGACCCTCTTTTCACAATATTCTTTGTAAAGCAAGTGGTTTTTTTCCTTATGCATATCACACAGACTTGCAGGATTGTTCCCTCTTGGTTTCACAAATGCTGGTAGGAAGTGCACTGGAAAATACGGGGTAACATTTGCTTGATGTATCATCTAAACTCCTGGCAAACAAATCAAAATGAATGCCCAATAAATAGCCTAGGTCAGGGGTCAGCAAACATTTTCAGGAGGGGGCCGGTCTACTGTCCCTCAGACCTTGGGGAGGCAGACTATATTTTGGGGGGGAAATGAATGAATTCCTATGCCCCACAAATAACCCAGAGATGCATTTGAAATAAAAGCATACATTCTACTCATGTAAAAACACGCTGATTCCCAGACCATCCATGGGCCGGATTGAGAAGGCGATTGGGCTGGATCCGGCCCCTAGGCCTTAGTTTGCCTACCCATGGCCTAGGTTGCCTAATCTCGCAAACAAATCACGATGAACGCTCAATAAATAGCAAGGTTGTCTGGAAGCAACTTTACAAAAGTCCTGGCAGCTACTAGTACGGATTATGAAAAACAGGACAGGTAATTTCCTCCTCTGCTCAGTTGACAACTTATTCGTGGTAGCGCTAAAAGAGACTGTTTCATCAGGCCAGCTGAAATGCTGATGTCCAAATGGAACAATCTCCCCAACCTGCTCCGTGTGCTGTTTGGGGCGTTCTCTCAACCCTCCAGACAGATCTGGGGAGGGTGTGTGAGGAGAGTCTCATACCAGTGGGAAGCCTTGTGCTGTATTCCACTAGTACAATGGGACTCAACCCTCTCCAAATCACGTTCATTTTGATGTCGGAAGTGACCATATCTGTGTACAAGCATGGAACACCTGCCAAGGGCTTACAGAAGAGGTGGAGAGACTGTGGCCCTCCAGACAATGTTGAATACCAGCTCTCCTCAGCCAGCATGACTAATTGCCAAGGATGATAGAATCTGTAGCCTGGCAACATCAGAAAGGTCATGGATTCCTCACCTCTCTTATAGACTTTTATTTGAGAGGAGTTCCAATTACTTTACTGCCCTACCAAACCAAATAGTTTGACAGTGAATGTAGTCTTCTAGTTAAACCAGTTTATCCTTTCTGGCCTGTGGAGAACACGCCGGATGTTTTTGCTCCATTCTTTCTACTCCTTTTAAACACACACCCTGTAAACAGGTATCAAAAACCTGCTAGTGCAGGAGGCAGCTCCTGCTGATTCACTGAGCCAGGAGCTGCTTTTAACTTCGGCAGGTCGTAAGTGACACCGCTGCTGCCATTTTGAAACGACAGTGAGAGAATTGTTGCTCCCGCCCAAGAATGGCCAGGCTTGAAGAGAAGGAACAGACCAGTGTTTATTAGCAACCCGAATAGCAACAGAAGAGTATCCGTGGGAGGGTTTGTATTCAACACAGTGTGCAAAAAAATGACTCGGGAGGAAGGCGGGAAAGCCAGCTGCTTATAGGATCGTTATCTTTTCATTAAAATTCTGTGGAAAAATGAATTACAATGGCAACTAGCAGGAACTATGTAAGGACATAAAGCACAAGCCGCCAGAGATTACTTAGAGCTCTAATCCTTCCTCGTGCTCACCACCCGTTTCCAATGCAAAAAAACCCCACCAAAGGCGCTAAGAGAGGAAATGGCAGGGGGCTAAAAACCTCTAATTCAAGCATCTCATGCATGGCAACAAGACACATGCACAGTGAAAAGAGGAGGGCTACTGCTAAATGAAGCAGCTGGATTGCTCTTCTCAGAGGCTTCAATGGTGCCTGTTTCCTAGGCAGTTAAAATAACTTCAGAGCAGATTTCTATAGTAACAGGCGTTAGTAAAAGTACTGGGTGGGGGATATATGATATTTGAAGGGATACTAGATATTTATATCCAGTGCTTTTTTTCTAAAAAAAAAAATATGTTTAGGGGTAATCTCATTTTGACTCAAGAAAACCACCATTTTATAGTTCAAACTGGGAAAAATAAATACAGCAAATGGACAAAAGTACAAAGATTCACAAAATGTCTAGGGGTATGCGTACCCCTGCGTGTCCCCCATGTAAGCATGTACTCGCCAATGGCTTCTGTTTGACAGACAATGTATTTCTGCACTCTGCTGCAGTGTATGTATGTACCGTATTTTTCGCTCTATAGGACGCACTTTTCCCCCTCCAAAAATGAAGAGGAATGTATGTATGGGTATCTGTGTATTCCAACAGATATGTCATGACATTATAGATGTCTTTCGTTTTCCCAACCCCATCCAAAAAACCCCACAAAATCTTATTTCCCCTGCCTCCCAGAAACTTCTTTTCATAATATCCATGTCTTTACATGCCCTAAATATTGTAAGAGTAATATATCACAGCACAGATTATAGAACTACCATTAGGTTCCCTCCCACACAAAGCACTTACAACTTTACAAGGATTTTCTTTTCTTGTCTTTTCTTTCTAAAAAACCATAATAATAATAGTAAATCAGGGCATCAGCTTTAATCTGCCTTCTGACTGCTGTGAAAAGATAGATGACTCCAATTGTGTGAAAGACACCAACAGCTCAGCAATTAGGACCCTAATTAATAATGACTGAGCACAGTGCTTCCAAGCATATTGAACCATCCATTCTATCATTTTCCAAATTCTGGAAGTTCAGTTGGAAGCTAAAAAGATTTTTTTTAAAATGTGTCTTTTTGTCAGTGAATGTCATGTTTCCTCCTGTGCTGCCAGAATCCAAGGCGTTCTTCACTTTTCACCACCAACCGCCATTTCTTGCAACTGCAGAACTATCTGCACTGTCCTTGGCAAGGCCAATTTAGCTTTTATTTTATTTTCCTCTTTTTTATAGGAACGAACATAAGATGAGAAATGCTGGGTCTGGCCAATAGCCCATCTAGTCCAACATCCTTGCTGACTATGGAGGTAGATCATAGGAGAGCCAGAATATACCCTATCCTTAATGTGGATTCAAAAACGTCAGTGTGTATTGGAGGCATGTATCAGCTCTGCGTGTGGGCCAAATAAAGAGGTAAATCAGGGTGATTTTGAGGTCTCTCCTCCCTCTCCCAGCCAAAGTGCAATGCTGATAAACACTGAGTCATCAAGGTACCCCATAAGCCAGAAAGTCCTTGTTGCTCTGCTTTTCTGTGTGCAGGCACTAGGAGTGGAAAACTATTGGTTTTGGTTCTCTAAGTTTAAGAACATAAGAAGAGTCTGTTGGTCCATCTGGTCCAGAATCCCGTTCCTACAGTGACTAACCAGATCACCGCGGGAAACCCCCAAGCTCAAGAGCACTCTCCCATCCTGTGGCTTCCAGTAGCTAGTAATCAAAAGCATTACTATGTAGGCCCAGCATAGGCATCATGGTTAGTAGCCATCAACAGCCCTCTCCTCCATGAATTTGTCCAATCGTCTTTGAAAGACACCCAAGTTGCCTGCATCCTGTGGGAGTGAATTCTGCGAAGAAATGTTTTCTTCTACCTGGCCTGAATCTTCCAACATTCAGCTTCATTGAAAGTCCATGAGTTCTAGTGCTATAAGAGAGGGAGAAAACCTTTTCTCCACCCACTTTTTCCATGTTTTGCTTAATTTTATAAACATCTCTTGCATGTTGCCTCTTCGATCTATTGCAGCTATTATTGAAAAATACAAACACTCCCTTGTTCTCTCGGAAAGCCCTATCTTTTCAGGCTGTGTTATGTTCCATGCAGCCAGACAAAATTGTTACTTGTTGAGCATTTCAAGCTATATTTTCCAGTTCCACTCCCCCACCTTGTTTTTCCCCCAGCTAAGTCACTTGGTAACATTTAGAAATGTGCATGCTTAGACTCAAATGCTGAGCTTATGTTCCCATTTGATGGACGGTCTCAGCTCTCCTCACAGTTTTGTACTAAAGACCCTGTTTGCTCAAACATTCACACGGTACTAAAAATACCCTTGATATTGCAGATCTGGTAGATATTTCCCACCTAGGATTTCGCAGCAGAGGGCAGCGCAATGAACCCAAATCTTTCCCCAGCATATCTTCTAATTATCACCAGGGATGCTTTTCCAAGGACATGCTGTTCTGTTCTATTTTGATTTTTATGCCAAAGCTGTCACCATGGTATCTTCACTTCTTGGTGACTTATTGACCCTTCTTGGTAACATGTTCTTTTCCTTCACCACTGAAGAACAATACAACAGGCCCACTGCACGTGCCCAAAGAATTGAGCCAAGGACAGCTACTCATAGCTCCCCCATCTACTTGATTTCAGGAATTTGTACCCTCATGTGGTCCATCTGTTGCATGAAACAGAACTCTGCAGGCAACCTCTTATCAGTCTTGCGTTCCCCTTGAAAGCATCTGAGGCCAGCCTGATTGGAGCCTCCTGGTGTGGGTTAAGGCTTCTCAAAAGGACCGGGTGCCAGCAAAAGACTGGTGAGTCCTGGTGGCCCTGGGACAACAGATGCCAGTACAAGTGGACTTGCCTGTATAAAAAGTTGCCTAAAGTTAAAACTTTGCCACATATATCTGCTACCAATGACTAATTACTTAAAACAATTGACCTTAATGCATGGAAGCAGTCTTATCTATAGGTGTTACCCAAGTAATTCATAATCAGAGTATACCTGCTAAAGTGAATGAACTTGTTACTTAAGCACACTGATTTCAGCGTATGACTAACTTTGGCTATCGCCCTATATGAATACCCCACTACCACACCTAAAAACCCCACTCCTGGACATTTTGTAATATCTCTGCCATATTATGTTCCAATTCATAAATAATTTGAACTACTACTTTTTCTTACGAATAACTTACTTTTAAATAGTAAAGTAAAACAATAGGGTCAAGGACACAGGAAACCTGAAGTCTTTGCTGGGGGGGGGCGGAATTGTTACACTTAGCTGCAATCTATACACATTTACCTGGGAATAACACCCATTGAACTCAGTGGGGCTTCCTTCCGAGAGGACATGCATAGGATTGTTTTGTCAGGGTGAAATTGTCCTTGGAGGTGATTTTAATGGAGTTTGAAATGCTTAGTTAGATAATCCCTATTCTATAGTGTCAGTTCAGAAAAAAAGGTTTATTAAGGGAACAAAAGAAGCACCAGCTGATTGACCTTTAGAGACACTGTCATTCTGAAGAGAAAGATTATATTTGTTGTTCCTCGTTTTATTATTCATATTTAGGAAACAATTAATTATTAGTACCAATGGCAGCTTCTTTCCTGGGATAATAGAGCTTTGGGTACTGGAGGGGGCATTTTCATCAGGACAGCGCTATGGGTGTGTTTTTTTTGGGGGGGGAGTTAAATCCCTCTCCACATGTTCTGCACACCCCTTCCCACCTTTTTAAAACAAACCACATATGGGAAATGTATTCATACATTTCAACGTGTTCCGTCCTCTAGTTTGGCCCCAAGTAAGCATACACATGACTGGACTGAAAAGTGCTTCATAGACATGCCTGCTTGAAAGTAAGGTCCACTGAGTTTAGCAGGGCCTACTCCCAGGTACGTGGTATGGGATTTCAGACAATCACTAACTGAACTAAAACTCTTGCTCTAAGACAGGCATCCCTAAACTTGGCCCTCCAGCTGTTTTGGGACTACAATTCGCATCATCCCTGACAACTGGTCCTGTTAGCTAGGGATCATGGGAGTTGTAGTCCCAAAACAGCTGGAGGGCCGAGTTTGGGGATACCTGCTCTAAGATAACTTATTTCTGAGAAAATGCCATTGAACCCAGCTGGGCTCATTTCTGATTAAATCAAACATCTGTTAGCTGATTTAAGGAAATCAGTGAACCGGGGGGGAATGGAAAAGTATTGAGTATCTTACTATTTCATAAAGGGGCTATTCATGTGTTACACTGAACACTCATAAGGGATGTCTGTATACATATGCAAGTGTCGTATGAAAGCCTGTACACATGCTCATTTTCTAAACGGCCGCATATTCTTGAATTTTTAAATTTATGAATAAAATGAATGAATGATTTCTTGTACCTAAATAAGGTGCAAGACCACTGGGAGGAGTGCAAAGAGAAGAAACACTGTGGTGCATCTGCAGCAGCACAACCAGACACCTTCATCTGCCCCGGCTGCAACAAAACCCATCTCTTCCGCATCAGTCTGCAGCCACAATAGGCTCTGCAACCTTCTAGCAGCTGGACTTCACCCCCAAAGGTGCACTCCTCCATTGCCAACAACAACCTAAATAACAGCTTTTAGAAATGTAGGCTAAAATTCACATGAGTCAAAGGGGAGAGGAATCTGCTGAAGAGCAAACAAGAAATAAAATTAAATATAAATATTATTCTAGTGGTGTTACGAGCTGTGGGTATGTGCTTTGGATTTATTCTCAAAGGGACTGGTTTATCTGCAAACTCTTCCACGATGTTCCCATTTTATCTGCTTTAACACTGCATGCCCTTTCTTCGTAGGCAGCCCACACAAAAGTCAATTGAGATGGAGGTAAGAGTGTGGTGTTAAATCTGAAAATAGGCACACAAGCTTCACTCAGTAATAGGATTTCAGAATTCATTGTTTAATGAATATTTAACTATCCCCCCATCCCGATTCCAAGGTGTCTAAAAACTAAACGGTGCATTATAAATACATAATACTGTGAGCTTGCCACCAGATAACCCCATCATTCGGATTTAGACAGTTTCTGTTGATGAAGCATTTTCCTCTTATCCTCAACCCATTGTGGATTCTGATATTTTACTGAAAGTAATAGGGGACATTAAAGCCTAAACGTGGTCAGCAAAGAGGCAATACTGTCGTTTGGGGAGACACACAAAAATTAACACACAATAGTTTTGGGGACCTTCAAAAATACATATTCAAGATAACTCAGTATGCATTCATTGTATTTTAATGCACAATTTATTACTAAAATTATTTTCTTGACTGGCTTGGATCGTGAATATGTCAAAGTCATTATTCTCAGTTGCATTACTGTTTGAGTTCCATTACTCCCCAAATTCTTCTCTGGCTCAGATTTCAAACAAAGCTTCTCAAAAGCAGCAATAGTGGGGATTAATCATGAATCTCTCTTCGTGAGGTTGAGTGCGCTTTAAAGTCCCAATCCACAAGGAGGCTTCTTTAGTTGAATCCACTTAGAATAAGGTTACCAGACATCCCCGTTTCCCAGGGACAGTCCCTAGATTTACAAATCAGTCCCCATACAAAATCCATTGAAGTTGAAAAGGGTTCCCTGGATTTATTGAAAAAAATCTGGCAATCTTAATTTAGAAGCCTCCTTCAAATCTACTAACTCAGTATAGGAAGGTCAGAACTGGATTGGACAGGGATGGGAATATTCAGGGTAATACTTACATATCCATTCCCCTTATGCACAACACAATTTAAGCCCTACTCCATATTCTCTTGAACATACAAATAGGGCTTATATTAAAAAGCTATTGGTAGCTTTTGGGTTTGATTATTGTGACTGATATTTTGTAGAGTGTATAGTCCTTCCAAAAGAAATTCAGGCTTTGTCAGACCAGGAGCCAATAGTGTTTCCAACTGAAGATGTAAAAAAAAACCTTGGCAGCTGGTGGGGAGGGACTTCTGGGGCTAGAATGGCAGTGCCAGAAACCCCAACCCAGCAACCCAGTCTGGTCAGAGCTGGGTGTGGAAGTCAACACAAAGCCATGTATTCATTTAATGTACACAGATAAAAAAAATACAGCCAAGGGTAAATGAAAAGCCTCACCCTCTGGTTTTCTGGCAGCTAACTCAAAAGCAAATAAATTAGCCAAGCTGGTGTTTTTTTCTTCCTGGTTGCTTAGCTGTCCAAACTGCAAGAGAGATTTCCTTGACCTCTACCCACAAAACCAAAGTACGGGAAAACATTTTGCTTTAAAATACAGGAAGAGCAACAAAGCTAAGGTAAACCTTAAAAGCCCCTCTATTCCTAAAAAGGAGCAACAAAATACTGAAATGCCTTCAGGTGTTGGAAATCCAGGAACCTTCAAATTGGGGGCTTTATTCACAACAATTAGCATAGTTCCTACTGCTTGTAAGAGTTCGCTGCCTCTGCTCTGAAGAAACAGCCAAATCCTTACCTTTCTCCTTTATAATTTTGGTGTGAACATAAATGTATATAGTTAGTTTAGTTTAGTTAGGTTGGTAAGCTGTTTTTGGTTTGTTTGTTCTAACATGTCAGGAATGGAGGTGCAGTTACATATAAAGCGTGAGTGGGGAGAATAGATACTTCATTTGTGTGCTTCACAACTCAATTGATACACATATCTAAAGGAGGCTCCTTGTAAGTCTTCCTTCAGTCTTCCTTCAGACTATCTAGCACAGGACCATAGACACTGGTGGTAGCTCCCCAACATTTCAGACAAGGGATATTCCCAGCTCCACCTGGAGATGCTGTGGGACTATGTGCATACAAAGAAGGTGCTGTTTCTAGCTGCACCGCTGCCTGTTTCTCCTGAAGAGAAAGCCATGGAAGGTCAGAAGCAGAACCTGTTGCACATTCGGGATACAGTGACCCTAGCTAACTTTGAGCATTTACTACTTTTTCAGGCTTGAAAACATTGGCTGCCTGTTTTTCTGGTTGACCCGGTCAAATAATAGTCTCTGAGCAATTCTGCAGCAGCCTATGGGGTGTCAACAGGATTTCCTGGATATGTCCTGGATTTATCCGGCAAAAATAGTGCCGGGGGGGGGGGGTTCGAAAAATTGATGTTGATTGCCTAAAAAAAGCTTTGAGTTTCATGTCCTAAAGCTAAACAACTAAGTGTTTAATTTCCTCAGAAAAAGCTCAACAACTTTTGTGTCCTGAATTTTAATTCTAGAAACATGGCGGCCCTAATTCAGTATTTTGTTTTGGACACGTGCAGTATTTTGGACAGACTTACAGCAGTTCTGTTCAGATGCCCAGGCTTGGATAAATTCAAGATTTTAATAATTAAGATGCAAGCACTGTATTGATTTGTTATTTATTAATACTTTAATAACCTCAGCTTTTTTTTCCATTATTGAGAAAAAAAAGGTTTTAAATTCCCCTTCAGCCCTGAAGCTGGCTTGATGACCTTAGGCCAGTCTCTGTGTCTTAGCCTAAGCTACATCACTCACCAGCCTGTTGTGAGGATGAAATGGAAATGGGGAGAGACCCTTGTACTCCACTTTGAGGTCTTTAAATAACAACAACCCATTTAAATGTTTACACCAGCAGCAACATCCCACCCCAAATAACCCCACATTCCCCCCATGGCTGGGAAAGCAACAAATCACCCCTCTCTGAATATTGCTGCTACAATGAACCACCCAACCACTGCTGTATTTCACTGTATTTCACACTCAATTAATTGACTGTGATTTTATGTAAACTGTTCTATTTTTATTGTTGTTAGCCGCTCTGAGCCCGGCTTTGGCTGGGGAGTGCGGGATGTAAATAAATTATTATTATTATTATTATTATTATTATTATTATTATTATTAGGGGAGGGGACAACATTCAAAGAAGCAACACTCCAGTTTTGAAGCACAGAATGAATTTTCCTCTCCAGTCCACCATTCCACTACTCCATGCCATAAAAAGAGCAGCAACAATGGGCAACTTGATATATATTAAAAAATTAATACATATAGTATAATCTATATTAGCAGAAAGAGGTGGTAAGACACTAGAAATAAGACAGCCAGGAAAGCAGACATTTCCACCTCCCCATCCTCCATCCTATAATTGCTGCATTCCATTTGTTATAGCAAACAAAAACCAGTTTGCCAACCTTTATACAAAGAGGTACTCTGAAAATGTACGCTTTTCACATTTTGAACTCACATAACTCATCAATATTTCGCTTACTTCCTGCCTTGGGCAAGTGACAAAATGTCACCTGAACCTACCTCACACAGCTATTGTGAAGATACAGAAAGAGGGATAAAATGGCTGCAGAAGAGGACTTATTGCTTGTATTATAAGCAGGAGATTTTGCTTCCATTAACCCAAGTGTTTGTAAAGGGGCATGTTTTGTGCTCTGTCTCAGGAAACCCAAATTAGTACACCTCCAAGGCTTCAACCAATCTTCATCTGGTATGATTATTGTGCAATTAGGTGCCAGTGGTATTCTAGTCAACTTACTACCAAGTGTACAATGGCCTCTCTTCACCGTGAACACTTCCTCACAAGAACACCTCTGGTTCAATCCTGTGCCCATTTACCCTGGGAGAAATAATAATAATAATAATAATTTATTATTTGTACCCCGCCCACCTGGCTGGGCTTCCCCAGCCACTCTGGGTGGCTTCCAAAGAAAAATATTAAAATACTCTAATACATCAAACATTAAAAGCTTCCCTAAACAGGGCTGCCTTCAGATGTCCACTGAACACAAAGAGGCTTACTTGTGAATAGACAAGTATACCATGAGAGTCTTTAACACCCAGCCTACCTTGCTATGTAGTAGAATACGCGGAAAATAACTGAAACAGAGATTGCAAGGAGCAGGAACCATGAGCCAGAAAAGCAAAGTGTACTGGAGGGGACTCACTCATTCATCCCAGCTCTGACTTCACTCATTGGCTAAAACACTGAAAGGAGGGAACAGCTGGGTTGATTCATCTCACAAAAAATTCGGGGGGGGGGGCCTCACATTTTACTTTGTAACTTTCTTTCTTGGAGTACTATAGACTTGTCTCTTTTTTTAATGAAAGCTGACCATCTGGGCCTATGTTGGCTATGGGACCCGGTACATTTCTATCCCTTACACATAGTTGTTTTGTGTGAGAGAATGTGGGGTGAAGAAAGAGGCCTGCTGGATAATTGTCCCTATGTGGCCTTCTAAAGTGTACTTGGAAAGAACAGCCTGCGTTACCTATGGCTGCTGGTCCAAGACATATTAAGTTGCATGTTGAAGGGCTTTCCTAATGCATGCAGATCGGACGTGCATTCTGCTTCCACCACTTCAACATTAGGATTGCACTGGTTGCTGGGTATATAAAACTTTTATTGCAAAGTCAAGCATATTAGTGCAGTAATCCAATAACTGCTGAAGCAAACAGAGAGATATTTAACCACTTGTAATTTTATAGATACAAAGTCTAGATTTCATGACAAGTTATTATGTTTCAAATTGTCTAAAAATGCCAACTCCATTAATCTCACTACATTGAAAATAACATTTTATTAGTGAGGCCTTGATTCTCTAAAGAGCCTCAGCACTGCTCTTTGGCAATATTTAAACTCAGGTGTCTCCTTCATTTAGCAGACAATTGTATTGTTTATAATTTTGATATTTCCACACATGTTCTGGAAACACTTTTCAATCTATCGGGGGTTGTGTACATATAAATCACACTTTCCCCTCAGGAGTGTCTCTATCAAGCTGTTAGGTAGTAGAAGAAACTACAGTTTGCAGATTTAAAAAAACAACAACTGAGGCAAGTATTACTAGATAACCATATGGTAAAAATATGTATAGATAAACCAATGATGTGGAAGTATTACTAGCAAACCAAGAACTATATTAATAAAGCACATTGTGCAAGCTACAGACTAGGAAGCTAGCCATTTTGAGGCTCTGCTTTGGGTGAAAGTCTCATTGTGAAAAGGCTGCCTTTCAAGCTCATTGAATGCACACCATACATTAATGCACATTGTAGGGCCATAAGCACCCCACCCAAAAAAAAAACACCCCGGCCTTTTTTGAGAGGTCCGTCAGGAGAACAAGGCTGGCATTGATGGGCTTCTCAAATGTTTATTATTCAAGGTTGTAAAGAGATAAGCAGACTCAGGAATACACGCTGCTGTGGTGTGGTGGGGCCATTACAGGGGTATGCCCATAGAAACTTACTATAACTTTCGATTTCCCAGAAATCAGGTGGCTTAGAAGAAATCAGGTGGTATTGTATTCTGCAAATGTATAAAAAGCTGGCACGCTCAGAATTGGGTGTACAGATTGCAAGCTTATTGTGCTGCAACTTTGCTTTGCATATGCATTTCAAATAAACCCTGTTATAACCTGCAAGGACGTTTGCCACTTTGTGTGAATCTGTGCTCCGGGGACCAAATAGCAGATATGGAACAGGTCCAACAACATGGCTTTACCCCAAAGGCAGGTGGGAACTGTAGTTCACTCCTCAAAGAGCTAGAATTCCCAACACCTTTTAAAAAGTACAGTTCTCGGGATTCTTTGGGTGGGAAGGTGCTTTAAATGTCAGGTGTATATGCAGCCAAAGTGATAGTGTTGAGTGTAAAATGTGAAAACAGGCCTAGGAACTACCTGAGATCCTGTGAACTATAGGAACCCCATTTCTCACCTTGGTCTTCCTTTCTCCTGGATGGCTTTGATAGGACGCCTGACCATTACTTACATGGAGAGTTGAAGTTAAAAAGTCTCTAGCTGCATCCTTTTTTTAATACCAAGGGAAAGAAGAAGGTTTGCGTCAGGTGCCCAAATGTCTTAGGCTGTCCCTAGAAATTAGGCCCTATTTTGGGGTGGGGACTCAAAATATCTCATCAGCCCCAGTTTGAATGATTAATGGCATACCATCCAACTTTTTCTAACCTGAAATTGGGACATGTGTCACTCTTAGGCAAGTCACTTGTCTGTGGCGCTCTCTTCTCCCCCAAAGCGTGGCAAGAGCAGGGGCGAGAGAGCATGGCACTTGCATGTTTGGCTAGTCAGAGGGTCGTGCCAGAGTGCCAGACCAAAAAACAGGCCACCTGGGAATTAAATAGAAGCTGGGATTGTGAGAGCCAGTGTGGTGTAGTGGTTAAGAGCGGTAGACTCGTAATCTGGTGAACCGGGTTCATGTCTCCGCTCCTCCACATGCAGCTGCTGGGTGACCTTGGGCCAGTCACACTTCTCTGAAGTCTCTCAGCCTCACTCACCACACAGAGTGTTTGTTGTGGGGGAGGAAGGGAAAGGAGAATTTTAGCCGCTTTGAGACTCCTTCAGGTAGTGATAAAGCTGGATATCAAATCCAAACTCCTCCTCCTCCTCCTCCTCCTCCTCCTCCTCCTCCTCCTCCTCCTCCTCCTCCTCCTCCTCCTCCTCCTCTTCTTCTTCTTCTTCTTCTTCTTCTTCTTCTTCTTCTTCTTCTTCTTCCACTTAAAACGGAGCAGTTGGTGGGTATGTAATGGTCTGGGATTGTGTATCTTGCAGCATCAAGAGGGCCACAGATTCCTCACTCCTCAGTTAGGCTGCAGGCTGCTCAGCCCTGCTTTGCTGAAGTGGTATCTGTCCCACTCCTGTCTGTGTGCCTACTTGTTGCACTCAGTTGAAACTCCCTAAAATCTTGCAGATGCACCTTGTGTGAGGATTAAACATGCCAGGCGGAATTAAAATGCTACCATTTTAACGCCATAGCCTTCTTGCCTTATGAGTGTCCCAGGCTGTCAGTGAAACTGCAGAGAACTCTGCTAATTATTCTATTGAGCTCACTGCACAGGAACGACTCTGAGCGTATACGGATCATGATTCTGGTAGTGCATATAAGAGCTCTTGAAATCAACTGATTTCTCCACCTCTAGACTGCTCTCCTTTTTAACTGGAGCATATTCAGGGACTTTAAGAGGAGGGGGAGAAATTGAGAGAAGGCCTGTGATAACTGTAATGAGAGATGGGCTGTCAAAGCAGCACTGGAGCAGAAAATGTGTGCGCTGCCTCCTTTAATAAGCATTCTTTCTATTCCAGCGGCTGCCTGCTTTCAGTGCCCAGGTCTTGTGCTTGACTTATGGTTAGAGCAGATGCCTGGCATCTAAGAAGTCCTACATTTCACTCCATTCCCCATCTCTGCCTTCTTATGTGACCTCAGCCAAGACACAAACACTTCCTTTACTTTAGCTTTCCTGCCGGGGGTGGGGGCGGGGGTGGGATGACTTAACAGCAAAACACCTCAATGGATTGTTGCAGCTTTTGATTTATTGCTTCAGGATCATAGAGTTACAGTTGTTAATTGGCACTGCCATTTGCAGGAAGATTGACAAGACATTGGCCACAATCCAGTGCGTAATTATACACACTCAACAGAGATCAATGAGAGTGCGGAACAACACATTGCATGCAGATGCTCCAAAAGGCTGCTTTTCACAGGGAAAAGCAGCTTCGGAAGCGGCAACCTGGTGCAGAGAAGTAAGGGAGGGTGGTTAACCCTTTGCTGCCTGCCATTTCCCTGCTTCAAATTGCTTTCACCCTAGCTGACTCCCCACTGATCTTTTCTTAATGTACAATATTTATCACAATTATAAAACGCCTAATATGTATCAGGTGCACTAAAGATTTTTTTAAAAAACTGAATAAATCAAAAAATTCTACGTCCTTCCACAGGCTTGCAATTTTTAAAAATGTATCAAAAGGGAAATGAGGCTGGAGAGAAAGTAGGTAGCAGAGAGACAAAATAAGGTATAGCAGCTTTGGAAGTGGAATGTTGTGTGTGTATTCTACTTATGATACTTTCTTGAAGGCTGCTCACCCTCTTTTTCTACAGCAATAAAACATATACTGCACTTTGTTTTGAAACAAATGCTTTTTTAACAGCGTACTGTGGAATATTTCAATCACAAATCACAATCACGAAACAATCAGAAAAACAGTTGCTAACCATGAAAAAAAGGTTCACCCAACACCTCCCAATTAATGGATGCTGTACTAATAGTTATACAGGTTGTTTTAAAAAAATATTTTGATGGCCTCAGCAAATGGTCCCACCTGCGCTATATTTTAAAGGACTGTGGTTTATTAAGGATGCTGAGAGGTGTTAGGAAATCTCTATTCGCCTCCCAGAGCTACCATTTCCAGAGTTCCCTGGGAAGAGGGATTGATCATTAAGCCACATTGAGTACCAAAATAATCTCCAAGAGCATTGATTACTCTTCTACCATTTTCCATAACATACAGTATTGTGTGATGAACAGGGATTTTCAACTCTTTTCAGAAATATGGAAGGTCAGAAAAGAGAAAGGTTTCTTTGTGTTGATGAGGACATGAAAGTTTGTTTGTCTCAAATTTGACCTAATATAAATGAGATTACCCGGCAAAAGCAAGCTCACCCCTCTCATTGAGTTTGTATATATACTTAAAGGATGTATGTAAGAGGCTTGTTTATAATTATATTGTGGGAACGATTCATGTTATAATGTAGCTGCATTGTTTTAAACTTTCTTGATATCCCAGGATCATATGGGAGTTGTTTCTTTTTGTTTTCCAATGCATTTCTTATCAATAAAATATCTGGCCAATTTTTATTCTGAAAGTATGGCCCAGATAAAAATGTTTGACATAGATCTTGCAACTGTAAATGTGCAGAGTGCACATAGAACTCCAGATTCAAGAAGATTCCACCCCCCCATCATTCCAGTGACATAAAATGTTCTGCATAAATTAAGGAGCATTCTGGGAACATAAGAGGAGTCCTGCTGGATCAGGCCAAAGGCCCATCTAATCCAGCATCCTGTCATCACTGTGGCTAACCAAATGCCCATGGGGAACTCATAAACAGGGCATGAGTGCAACAGTTGCCTCCCCGGTAGCTGGTGTTCAGAGGCCATATTGCCTTTGATCCTGAATGACTAGCAGCCATTGATAGTGTTCTCATCCATGGATTTGTCTAACCCCTTTTAAAACTGCCCAAGCTGGTGGGAAATATCCCATTGTTCGATTTCACAGAGTTTTGGGTCAAGGTGTTCATGAGATCTACTTCCACTGAAAAGATTAGTGACTGGACAATTATTTGAACTCTAAATGTCCAAATTCTTCTGCCACTGTAAACCATCCTGTGATCTTCAGGTGAAGGGGGGTGGGTTATAAATTTAATAAAGAAGAAGAAGCAGCATTCTTTAGTGGAGAAGGATATTATTCTGCACACAGATTGCTTTTGTTGGTATTATGTCATATATGTTCTTGGGCTGAACGCCTGCTGTGAAATAATATCCTGGGGTCAGGCTCTTTTTTCAAATAAATATTTGATTTTATTGCTGTTTCGTGTCACAATGTTCCTAATCTTGTTGCGTCAGATATCAGTGTTTACAAGAGCATCTAAGGAGCAAAGTCAACATGACATGAGATATGGGTGAGTGGGACTTCTTGTGTGTTGTAGCTTAGAAGAAAGGCTGTAGCTCAGTCGTTGGGCATGTTGCCTGCATTCAGAAGACACAGGTTCAGCTCATGAGCTAGCTGGTCTGACTCAGTATAATGCAGCTTCCCAGGGTTAATAGCAGTTGTATGGAGAGGTGGTGGTAACAGGTAGATCAGTAATGTGGCATTAGGAGATGGGGTTTAATCTCACCTGGGACTTTGTCTTTTGGATCTTCATTTCATACGATGCTCAGCAGGAGGTGATGGTCCTTTCCTGGATGACCAAGAATTTGAAGGGGGAAAGGACTTTGTAAAATTGAGGGAATGGGAAGAAGATGGGAGTTTGAAGAATAAGCAAGCCACTCACAGATGAAAAGATAGCTACCCTTTACTGCATAGAGTAAATTGGAACCAGGTGCTTCAAGTTCAAAGTCTGTCAGGGGCTCTGCACGGCATATCTGGAATTTGTGTTTCTCTTGCTTTCTGAGCCTGAATGCCTACAGCAAGCCGACTGAAGGACTGATTTGCAGCACCGAAATTGAAATGTACCATGGCACCTGTCAAGGAATGAAAGCAGCCTGGGAGGTGGGTCTAGGTGTTGCGATAGATGATTCAGAGCGGGAGAGAATATGGGGGTGAATGCTGCTTGTTTCCATAAAGAATTGTGCATGCACGTTAGCATATTGGTGGCATATGACACCTGTCAAATTGAGTGGTATACACAACACATTGAATTCTACCTGCTGGAGGTGCTGTGGCTTGTGACATACACTTTTGGTTCTGTCCTTTGGTTGCGGGGTTCTGGAATCAAGTTTTTTTTGAGGGGGGAATAGCAATGATCATGGGTCAAGCTAAAAAAACCTTTACTGGCATCTATATTTTCAGATGTGTTGGGAGGGGAAACTGTACAAGGAATTTATACAGTAATTCCCCATTCAGAATGGAGATTTCCAGCTGCTATTCTCAAGTATGGTGCATTACATTGGCTGGAAAACTAACACATAATATATATACAGTGGTACCTCAGGTTAAGTACTTAATTCGTTCCGGAGGTCCGTTCTTAACCTGAAACTGTTCTTAACCTGAAGCACCACTTTAGCTAATGGGGCCTCCTGCTGCCGCCACACCGCTGGAGCATGATTTCTGTTCTCATCCTGAAGCAAAGTTTTTAACCTAAAGCACTATTTCTGGGTTAGCGGAGTCTGTAACCTGAAGCGTATGTAACCTGAAGCGTCTGTAACCCGAGGTACCACTGTATATACTGAGGACAAAGCCAATCCTGATGCATTTGACTCTGTTTGGTTCCCATTCATATCTTTTGTAAACATGGCTGTGCAGGGCATTTGTCCTGCTACACAGCAGGACTCATCTTGGAAGGATATAGAAGGATACCCAGCTCTGGAGGGTAGGACTCGAACCAATGGCTTCAAGTTACAAGAAAGGAGATTTTGACTAAACATATGGGGGGGGGGGGACTTTCTGACAGTAAGAGCTATTCAACAGTGAAACAGACTCCCACGAGAGGTGGTGAACTATCCTTTGTTGGAGGTTTTAAAGCAGAGGTTGGATGACCACCATTCATTGATGCTTTTAGTTGAGATTCCTGCATTGCAGGGGGTGGACTAGATGACCCTGAGGGTCCCCTTCCAACTCTATGATTCTAAGTTGGTATAAAGACTTGTGTTTCTATGATGATGGCAATATGTCAGGACCTTCTTATTCACCTTCAGGAAAGGCCACTACCTCTCAAGGGGGGAATTCTCTATGTTGTGCCTAACCTTGCTTTATTTCACCTTGTAACATTCAGTTTTATTGTTTCCTACTTTCGAAAATACAAATAAACATTTGTGGGAATATCTCCTAAGGCTTTGTGCTCTATAGTGCAAAATATACAGGTAATCATGTCGTATTTGTATGCTTTGCCCTGTGGGGTAAAATAACTTGTGGAGGATTTAAATGGAAATATTGTACCAATCTAAACTCACTCTAGTTGGCATTAACATTATGTTTAAACCTTTTAACATTTTGTTATATTATTATAATTATTATCATCATAATCATCATTTTTGGTGCACTGCACAATTTGGAAAGATCTGTTCTCAACGAAAGCTTAAATTTAAACCTATTTAGTGACACTGGAGTCATGAAAATTAAATTGGCTTTAACACAAGCATTATATCATAACTGGGTTTTGGGCTCAACTACAAAGCATTTATTCCATGGTTTTGAAGATTATATATTTTTAAAAGCCTTATTCAGCATTATCAAAAGCACTTCCAATCAGATTTTATTACGGAAAAGGAGCTCAGATGAAAAGTCTTTTGTAATCTCAAATTCCCTTCCTAAATATAGATCAAGAAAATTAAATGAAACTGGCGGGAGTGAAATTAAAAAAAAACAGAGGGGGAAAGAAATTGAAAATCACTGTGACAACCTTATTGTATGCGCATTTGCTCAGAAGTAAATCCCACTGAGTTCAATAGCAGTTACTCCCAAGCAAGTTTGGGTAGGATTTTAGCTTAAGTGAGGCAACATACGAAAAACAAGCATTAGGAAGGGACGTTCACTGAATTTAGCGGGGATTACTCCTGAGTAAATGCAGAACACCCTATCAGGTGGTGCTCAAAATAACTGCTTTGAACCCTCAATCTACAAGCAAGCGTTATATAAAAATTATGAAATAAATAAAAATAAATAAACCATATAAGGTAGTTTTGGTCTGAGAGTAACTAGTCCAAGATCACATGGTTGAAAAGGAATTTGAACCTGAGTCTCCCTGGTGGCATTCTATGGAACTGCTGCATCAGCAGCACTGAGAACCAAGGATGATCATTGCCGGGAACCTGCTGTACCGATCTGTCTGGTACCCATAAGTCATCTCCTAGTGAGCAACCTCCTTAGATAAAGACTGACCTTAAATAGTGGACTTTTGAGCCTCTGCCCCCTTGCTTAAAGGACGGAAATTCTTAATGGTCCATCCCAGGGGCATAGAGTGGGTTGTCAGCACCCGGGGCAAGGCAAGTAATTAGAGCCCCCTAACCCGTGGATTTGCGCCCCCTAACCCTAACCCCCAGATGTTGCGCCCGGTGCGGCCGGCCCCCCCTGCACCCCCCACGCTACGCCACTGGTCCATCCCCTGGTTTGCAAACACATGCTTCCTATTTTCTGCCTGGCATGCTCCCTGAAGCACTGGGCAGGCATGGTAGTGTGAGAGGCACTCAGTTCCTTAGGAGAAATTCCTTGCAGCAGGTCCTGGCTTTGGTTCTTCAAGCTCTGGCTTGTTGTATGGGCAATCTATCCAGAAGATACTTGTATTTCGAGGAGTTTAGTGATCTCACTCAGTTGCCCTCATCCTGCCTCTGTTTACTTCCCATCTCTCTCTCTTGTTAAAGTGCTTTGATGACTGAGAGCAGCCTTTAATGTATAACCTGGTGGAAGGAAGAAGCGATAGTGATGGGTACCTTCTCACCTTCTTTGGTGTAGAACAGAGTGGCTAATGAATAATCTCTATGTAGCTAGTAGCACGCAGGCAGTCAGGCAAACCATACAAGTTAGCTATCTATAAATCAGATGGTTTTGGTGGTATAGTTCGTAGAAGCTCATGCACAAACTGATGGCCAGAAGGTCGTGCAAAATATGAAGACTGCCTGGGGGTGTCACTTCACTGCTTCTTGAGGGCTTCCCAGTGGCAAATCGAAGTCCTTGCTGTTTAGAATAAAATCTTTAATCTCACTCACTCGTGTTTGTATTGCTTCTGAATCTCATTAAAAGAACCACCTTGCATTTGGCAAGACACTTGTTAGGCTCCTTTTAAATAATAATTATTTATTTAATAATTTAATTTAATAAATAATTTTATAATATTTTATAAAAAAATTATAATATTTTATTTATAATTTTATAAATATAATAAATAATAAATAATTTAATTTAATAAATAATTATTTATTTCTACCCTGCCCATCTGGCTGGGTTTCCCCAGCCACTCTGGGTGGCTTCCAACAAAAGATTAAAAATACATTAAAACATCAGTCATTAAAAACTTCCCTAAACAGGGCTGCCTTCAGATGTCTTCTAAAAGTCAGGTAGTTGTTTATCTCATTGACATCTGATGGGAGGTTGTTTTACAGGGCGGGCGCCACTACCGAAAAGGCCCTCTGCCTGGTTCCTTGTAACTTCGCTTTTCAAAGTGAGAGAACTGCCAGAAGGCCCTGGGAGCTGGACCTCAGTGTCCGGGTTGAATGATAGGGATGGAGACGCTCCTTCAGGTATACTGGGCCAAGGCCATTTAGGGTTTAGGACAACACTTTGAATTGTGCTTGGAAACGAAGGCTAGAATGTCTTCTGGCTTCAAACTCCCCCACCCCTGTCCAGACCAGAGGAAACCTCGGGGGGGGGGGGCGGATAAGTATCCCCAGGAAGTCATCACTCCAGGATGACTTTGTTTTATTTATTTCATAAAATTTATGCACTGTTTTATTGCAAAAGAAACCTCAAAAACGGTTTACACAAAGATAAAATGAGAAAAGCAAGAAAAGCAATCGACCCTACTTTAAAACGTACTAAAGTTAACATACTAAAGCAGATTGAAATTACCTCAGCTTTCTAAGCATCTGAGTAGGCTTGTCTAAACAAGAATGTTTTTAGCAGGCACCAAACAGAGTACAGTGAACAGAGTTGATTGCAGAGAGTTCCAATGTTCAGAAATAGAGCCTTAAAATGGAGAATAATACAGAAATCCAAGGGAGAAAAGAATTTAAAACCCCCCAGAAATGACAGGGTACATCAAATATTGAGCTAAAAATCAAGGGAAGGCTGATAGAGGATTGTTGATAACTGATCAGTCAAATAGGTAAGACTTCGGAGAGAGGAAAGAGCAGGCCTTGTTTATGAGGCCAGGGATGTTGAAAAGTAAAATAATGCATGCCATGCATAAAACGAGACCGTAAACAGTTGTTCACCATATAAACTGATGAGCCGCATAATATCTACACAGGCAAACAAAAGTGTCACAATGCTCCCAGCCGCTCCATGCCTTTCAGGCTCTTAAACATGGTTACATGCATCAATCTTTATCTCACGAAAGGCAATGATGACCAAGCCTCCGTAGGCTGCATCCCACAGGTGGGCTGAAATATGGGGCTTCTGAGCCTTTCTTAGATAAATATCCAGTTAAACTTGCCAGATGCCCTTGTTAGCATCGCTTTGTTAGGACACTTCCTTAGAGGATACAGACCATTCCCACTCATTGCTGCTGAGGGATATGTTTAGCCCAAAGATGTCTATGGACTGGCTGGATGCAGAGGAATGGTGGGGGGGGGACCAGCTGGGGAAACCCCAAGGGAAGAAGGCTCAGGGCCCAGAGATTGGTGGTGCGCTGTCAGAGGGAGAAGAGGAGGGAGGTGTCAGAAGCTGAAGGGTAACAGGGCTTAGTGAGCTGGGAGAGTCTGTGGCAGAGAGAAGTCCAGAATCCGAGGCAGAAGCTGAAGCAGGAGGGTGGGAGGAGAGAGAAAGTTTGAGTACTAAATAAAGAGAGAGCTTGAGTACTAAATAAAATCTGGGTTGGATCAACTTGCTAGAACTGCTAGCAAATCATGGCATCAGCTTCTGAACACCACAGCAGACTCCCAAAAAGACAGCAGGTCCTGGGCTGCAGGGAAAGATATGATTTCATTTGGTATATAGCAATAATCTGTTCTTTTATGATGATCACAGCTTGCTTCCTGAAGTGGCCCTTCTCACTTTGCCTAATGGGAGCACCAGCCCAGGTATGAATATGTGAACCAATAAGGAAAAGAGCGAAGCCTGTTACTGAACTGACTATACCCCACCTACCAAAAACTTGGAATTAGGGAAAAGGACTTCCAGACCGGCAGATAGGATTTCCATCCAAGCAAGCAAAAGTCCCCTCCCTAAATTGGTCCTATGATTACACCTATCCGGATTTCAGACAGCAGCACAGGCTAACAATAAAATGTGGCTTGGACCTACTCAAAAAGTGCAATCAAAATTGGGATGATATATGTGTGATACTATTTAGGAACGGAATCTAGCAGAACTTTAGTGGTTACATAAATATTCTCAGGAATGTGTCTCAGCTGTATAGTTGTACAAGGTGAGAAAAATCAATTCCAAATCTTGCCTCCAAGGTAATTCACCATACTGTGAGAATTATAAATTGTTGAAATAAATGAAGGTGTAGGCCTGGGATAGACAACACTGTGCCTGCCAGATGTTGCTAAACTGCAGCTACCATCATCCATGATAGTTGGATGTGATGGTTTAGGACTGATGGAAGCTGTAGTCCAAACACATATAGAGGGCACCACGTTGGCTATGCCTGCAATAGGCCCACAGTGTTACCTAAATATTTAGCACAAGGAAGCATGTCAGTTTGCCCTATTTGTTTTCTTCTACATCTGAATCACTCCCTGGGAGGCAGTATAGTCAGATTTGTCCTACAGTTCTTTAGTCACTCAATATTCTTTTGAAATTCTTCTTAGGTACCATTACCTTTGTTCTAAATTCATAAATTCATACAACAGTTCAAAGGACTTTTAAAGAGCGGCTTTTGTGCGACAATTGTATCCAAGGGAGTAGTATGTATACTCAATACTGAAAGGCTGTATCAAAATGTATCCCAGAGCATAAAATAATAGTCTTATTGTCTCAAACAAAAGGAAACAACCATTAAAATAAAAAAAACAAGAACTAACACAGCATCTTGGGCTAATTATGTTTCATGGTTTTGAAAATAATACAGCAGTGCTGGTAGGGGTTCTCTGCCCTTGGGCATACGAAACAACTGTCCCAAGCTCCAGGCATAAAGTTGGTGCACAAAAGACATCCTTTGCTTGCTCTTGCTGCTGATGCCACAGGGACACCACAGTCTCACCTGTTTACCTTTGCTGCCATTGCATCTGCTTCTGTAGCTGCTTCTACCTGTATCCCAGATTCCTTTCAGTCACATGTAGAGGAAATGTGCTTCCCACTTATTTGGTGAAAGAAGGCACCAGCCACCACATTAAATTATATGCACATTTACACGGGAGTTGGGGACAACAGAGTACGAGATGGTTGGATAGTGTTCTCAAAGCTACCAGCATGAGTTTGACCAAACTGTGGGAGGCAGTGGAAGACAGGAGTGCCTGGCGTGCTCTGGTCCATGGGGTCATGAAGAGTCGGACACGACTAAACGACTAAATAACAAAAGTACCATTAAGCTCAACAGGCCTTACTTATGAGTAAGCATGCATCTGATTGCACTATCAAGCTGTGATCCTTTAGCTGCTTACCTCAGTGTAAGTCACATTGAACTTAGTGGTATTTACATCTGAGCACACATGTGCAGGTCTGTGCTCTTGCTCTCATAATAACTCACACTGCAGTCCTGTGAAAATAAGGTATGGGGAATCTGTGACCTTCCAGAAGTTGTTGGACTACAACTCCCATCATCCCTGGCCATGCTGGCTTGGGGCTGATAGGAGTTATAGTCCAACAACATATGGAGGGTCACATGTTCCTTATTCATGTTATAGACCTGATGTCATGAAAAGCTTCAACTGCTTATATTTACATATCAAATCCCTGCTAAAGGAACAGGGGCTCGCCAGAGGAACGCTGATCAGACTTGAAATGACTTGGGCCATCAATAATAGAATTGAGGAGCCGGAAGAGACCGCAAGGGATCTAGTTCAACCCCCTGCAAAGCAGGAATCTCAACTAAAGCATCCATGGCAGATGACCATCCAACCTCTGCTCAAAAACCTCCAAGAAATCTCCTTTCTTGTAACTTGAATCCATGGGTTTGGGTGGTTTACTAACATCCCAGTTCTAAGAACTATTGCCTAGAAGGTCTATTGGAATGCTGGGAGATCCACTTAAAAATCATTGGGACTTTTAAGTCACAGTCTTTAAAATCACAACCTGAGGATGGAGTCAAACACCCACTTCCTGAGGAGTAAGCCCACTGGGTATACTGGAAGTGGACTGATAGCAGTGGGGTGATTGAACTGTAAAAACTCTACCCATAGTGCTTAGGAAATTATAGCCTAAGAGTCTTACCTAAGGGAAAGGTTTCTCCATCCTCTACCCACATTCCTCCACCCCACATCCAGGTAAAGAGGAGGCAAGATCATAGTTCAAGGACCCATTTTTGCCAGGCAAAAGTACCGTGGGATGATCTGAAGCAGAGCTAGCTATGGCCTGAGTTTGGCTAGGATCACACAGAAAGGTCTTCAGGGTTGCATTTAGCCCCTTAGGGCTTGAGGTTTCTCACCCTGATGAAGGCAAACCCCCTGCATCTATTTACACTAAAACTGGTGAAATATGTAAATTGTACCTTATTTCATGTTACAGTGAACTGAAGAGTAAAGTGCTTAAGAAAAATTAATACTTTGCAATTGCAAAGTCATGAAACGCGTACTTGAAAGCAAACCATTTACTCCAAAGAAGAAGTCTACTTCATCAAACCCTTAATCTGGTTTTATGCCCTAGCTAGTAAGAGAGAAAGTTAGGCTTATTATAGACAAAAATTAGGGTGGGGAAAATGCACTATTTTTAGCTTCCTGTTATTATAAGCTCCAGCACCTGTGCTTTTTGCAGTAACACACAGGGACAGGTGGTCTCTCTGAGCCATATGTACCAGGAAGAAGCTGTGTTTATGTATAATTTATTACCTCATGTATTCTGCTGCAGAGTAGAATGCTTCATAGCTAAAGCATACAAGGATAGTTGCTGAAGGAAGGGAGGGATTTTCATTAGAAGTCTATTTTAACAGCCCCCACTGCCAAATGTCCTCTGATCCAGTGTAGGGGTTGGCCCTGCACAATGAAGTTTACACTTCGCTTTCAAAGCTGACTAGTGGGATAGCTTTCAGTGACTGTGTTATATCATTTTATCTCCGAATAGTTGCTATGAAAAGACTTTTACATAACCTAATATAACATAACCTTATATAACCTAATTATAAAATGTGGTGACAGTACAAACATTTTTGCCGTAAAGTAAACCAGATCTCCTACCTGGGTTTATAATCTTAGATGCTTTTATTAAAAAATGCAACAACAAACAAACCAACTCACCTTTTTGCCCATCTCGCCTCCCATTCCCAAATATGTGGAAGAACGAGCTAGTATACTAATTCTTAGATAAAATGGCATTGTAGCAGAAACACCAGCTGTTGGCTATGGCTAAAAAATAAAAGAAGAAAATAACCTTCATTGAGCTTCTCCAAATATGACTTTCAGTAAAATGTTCTTTTGTGGATTTTTAGAGCAGATTTGCTTTTTGGAAGAGGGGAGAAATAGTGGATGGGGTCATTTTAACTGGGTTGAAGCAAAATGCACTTTAACTAATGCTACCTTATTTTTTTCTTCAAGTATCCTCATGTCATTCCTTCAACATATTTTTCAAATGACATATAAAGCAATATTCTAAATATCTACGCAAATTCATTTCCCTTATATTTTCTTGTTGCTTGCTTTCTAAATGAACCATTTGGTTACAAAAGTCTTTGTATGGTGATCATTAGTCTTTCTATAAACAACAACAATGAAAGGTAAGCAATGTTAATTTCATGCTCCGGTGGAAAACAAATGATAGAATTCTCACCCCATTAATATTTTTTTTGCCTTGTCTGTCTGGTTATATGTGATTCCATGTACACTGGATTAAAGACTTTGTTAACTTCATTAAAATTCCCATTTCCTTTTTCAATGTGATGTATTCAAGGTCTATCCTTTTAACAATAATTCCAGTTTTCTGTATTTATAGCACAGCTTTCTATGTTATATACCAAGTTATTAACAGATTTAAATCAATAAAAATAGAGCATTAAAACTATAAAAGCAAAATATAAACAGATCACACAAGCAATACAAATATGACAGAGCAGACATCAGAAATGAAAAGTCTGCTGGAACAGAAAGTTCTTAGCTGCATGAAACTGTAAGCAGAGGAGGATTCTGGATTTCCCTGGAGAGATTAGTCCACAATCTATACTATTTATAATGGCATTTTGAAGGCTGCCATCATGATTCAATATCTGCTTAAAATAATTGATTCATTTTGTTTTAACAAATAGCATTCCTATCTAGAAAATGGGGACTTTGGACTGGTATGGACTGAGCAGCCTGCTATGTAGAAGAGAGAAACATTTTGGGTTAGGCAGATTTTGGCCATGATTCTTAGTTTATTTATAATTTCCAGTTATATCAATGTGACCTTTATTTCCTTTAGTTAAGTGTGTTTTGGATCAAATTATTGTGAAGAGTTCAAAACTGAAACACCACATTATGTGAAAGATTTGAAAACATTCTAAAGCTCAATTTAATACTTTTTTAGGTAGGAACATTAAAAGCACATGCATATTATAATGATATACAGTACAAGTTTGAAATCTATCTCACTGTCATGGCTTTCCATCTCCTAGGTGTCATGGGGATTATTAATTTGTGGCAGTGCTGAAAATATATCTGTTTACTCACTACATGGAGATGTTAAAGTTATAGCATAAAATTTTCACTGCACCCAAAAAATTAACATTTCAAGAGTATTTTGTGCCAAATTTTGGGGTACTTTTTTGGTTCTTCTGTTCTTATCTATCAAAAAGTATATACCACCTGTTGTAAGAAACCATCTAAGCGGTTTACAAAAATATAAAACACCTGTATGCCAGACATAAAACCAGTTGCTGTTTTTTGGCATGGGTATAGCAGTAATGGAAAAGTTTAATGTACAGTTTCTGGCTGATAAGCAGTTTAAGGCAAAGGAGTTCTGCCAAGGCTAGGACTTTTATTTTTTATTTCCCCCCAATGTGTCAAAAGTCCTCCAAGGCAACTAATAATATTAAAATGAGACAGAACAATTACTATATTTTAAGAACAGTTCAATTCTGGGTTGTCCACTGACCAGGAAAATCATCACCAAACTGGCCAGCTTCTGTGCTTTTAAGAGAGGACTGGTCTATAGAAATCAGCAGGTGAGGTTGTTATCCTCTGCCAATTGCTGATGATTCAATCACTGATAAAAGAGGCGGTAATGGGAATGTTTCAGAAGTTAGCTCTGTGTGTGCGTGCGTGAGGGGGGTGCTAGCAACCATTAAGTACCGTATGTTGAGGTTTGACTGTGGAGATTGCTAAACAGGAAGGATATGTTCACATTGCTCAAAAAGCTCTGTTTGCATTGACAGAGTCTGAAATGTGAAGGCAAACCTAGACAGACAATAACAGGGCCCTTCATCATTTCCATACCTGAACTGAACCACCTTTTACCCCAGGTTCCAAAAGTGGAATCCACTTTAAAATGTATCTACTCTTTCGTCTCTTTCTCTCTCCTCTTGTGTCACCCTCTCTAGTTTTCCCTCAGCTTTCTCCTCCCCTCTTTTTAATCTCTCCAAAACTGGACATTAATGCAGCCACTGCATATAAGGTTCTGAAACCATTGAGGCTACCCATTAAATTAATTGAATACCAATAAGCTAAAATCTGACTTTGAAGTTGCTCTTATACTTTCTGTCCCACAGTGAAGATCATGGGGAGGAAGGTTATTTAAAAAAACCATACTGCAATCACATGCACATGGGAAAACATTCCATGGTTGCACTTTATTTAGAGCAAAGATACACAATCTCGGCTGAGAGCAATCTCACGATATCTCTTGTGAAAACAACTGATTGCCGAGTGTTATAAAAGAAAAGGAAAAGGAAAGGGCTTGGTTTCTTTGTTAAATCCAGGTCTTGTTATTACGGCTTTGACTGGATCTGTTGATTTGAAAGGCATTCCTTCTTCCTCAGAATGTTTCTTTAAAACTGCAGCTTCAGCCTATGAAAAAACTAAACAACCTGTACATCATCTTGCGCTTTAGACTACAATACACAAAGGCTACAAGGCGGGCATTTACAAAATACCTTAGGACAAAACCAATAAATCTTGAACACTATCACATCTGTTATGGCATAACCTTTTGTGGCCTAACCATCTATTTCATCAGGTGCCTGGATAAGTTGGCAGGTGCATATATATCCATATATATGGATGTATCATCTACCTACCTGTCACCTTAGGATAATACTTAACACCTCCCCTAATTAATTTTGTTTTATTGTTTTAGTTTGATTTCTATTTATTTCAGCAGAAACAAAAAAAATTTGCTGAAAAGTATGCATACTTTTAGGGACGTGGGTGGCGCTGTGGGTTAAATCACAGAGCCTAGGACTTGCCAATCAGAAGGTTGGCGGTTCGAATCCCCGTGACGGGGTGAGCTCCCATTGCTCGGTCCCTGCTCCTGCCCACCTAGCAGTTCAAAAGCACGTCAAAGTGCAAGTAGATAAATAGGTACTGCTCCGGCAGGAAGGTAAACGGCGTTTCTGTGCGCTGCTCTGGTTCGCCAGAAGCGGCTTAGTCATGCTGGTCCCATGACCTGGAAGCTGTCTGCAGACAAACGCCAGCTCCCTTGGCCAGTAAAGTGAGATGAGTGCCACAACCCCAGAGCTGTCCGCAACTGGACCTAATGGTCAGGGGTACCTTTACCTTTATTGTGCTTTTAACTGTCTGTACGTTTTAATTCATGGTTGTCATTAGTGATGATTTTATTGTTTATATATACAGTACGTGGGTGTGTGTATATATATTTGTAATCAGCTTTGAGGTTTTTTCACCCCTACAATCAAGTGACATACAAATTCCATGAAATAAATAAATAACACAAATACATAAATAATGGCTAACAGCGCAAGCCTAGCCATGTCTACTCAGAAGTTAGCCCTCTTGGATTCAATGGGGCTTACTCCCATTGCAATGAAGCCCATGAGACCTCATGCCCACAACATATTGAGCAGCCTTTAAGGCGACGCAGAACAATCGAGACGCCGCAGCGTCGCCAACACGACAAGAAGAAACCCTTCCAGAGGGAGGGAGGGAGTGGGCGGGGCAAAGCGCGCGGGCGGGGCGGGCCTTGGTGATGCCATCGCGCCGCGCCCGCTGGCAAAAAGGCGGGGTCGGAGGCGGGGCCTGGAGACGGGGGCGTGGTCGAGGTCGCCTTGGCCTGGCTTCCCATCCTTGCCTGGCAGAGCGGAGCTGGCCTCTTATTGCTCCGCTGCTGCCTGTGTGTCTTGGTCGCGCTCGACGCGGAGTCGCCTTAGCCGCGACCCCTCAGCCCAGAGGCTGCTGCTGCTGCCCAGGTAAGGCTCGGGCGGCAAGAAACCGATGGAGACAGCGGCGGGAGGGAGGGAGGGAGGGAGCTCCGGGCTGGCACCGTATTCACGGCAGCAGATGCTGGCGGCGAGTCTCAAACGGGGCTGGAAGTCTCGTCTGGAAGCCCCGCCCCCCGGGTGTTTAGGAGCTGTTCGGTGTTGAGAAACGCAAGCCACTCTGCACATGCTCAGGAAGATTTCTCTGCCTTGTTTGCGTCCTAGCACGGGAAGTGGTTTCAATCCCAAGCTTGTCAAGCCTTGAACAACCATGTTTGCTCCCCCTGGCGCTGTCCCTCCCCGCTGCATATTCAGGGACAGGCTAGGTTTTTTCATCTTCTAATGTATTAAGGGATTTCCCCTCAAGCTTTCTCTTTATATCACATTTATAAGGAGAGAAGTGGCGGGCGGAGGGGAGGTTCTTTTGGTTAAGAAACCCCTTTTTTCGTGATTTTGGTACCCTGACCCCACCCCCTTGTTGTTTGACATATTTTATGGACGGCTGCTGATGCCTGTGTGTGTGGAACCTATGGTAGGTGATAAGTGCCTAATTCGGAATAAAAAGAACAGCTCCGTAAAGCAACTTGCACTCTGGGTTCTATAGAAGTACTGAGCTATGAGTATGATGCAGGAACATGTTTTATGTGGTGCATCCATGAAATTACCTGCCTGGTAGCATAGTGTCCCTTATCCTGCTTCCTGGATCTATATCATCTGTTGTATATTATGTAAGTGGGTTTAAGTGACATGAGGAAAACAAGAATCACATAAGCAGAAGGTGGTTTCTTTATTCATATTATCCCCCTCCCCTTTGGTTGTATTACAACATATTTAAAAGTTGGGGTTATTTCGTAGTGGCTGTGCACGTTTAACTTAGCAATGCAACTCTGCCTAGAAACTGTATATTCTTGCTTCCTCAGAAAGAGACTGAATGATCTATTCTCAATTGACCCAGAACTACTTTAGTGTGGTGAAGTCGCCACACCCCCCTGCATCCTAGAAAGCCCATTTAAACCAATCATCTGTTCTTATGGCTTAAAGAAAAATGCTTACTGCCTGGTTCCATTTGTGTTTACTTCAGATGAGCTCCAGTGAGCCTTCCCTGACCTGGTGCCCTCCAGTTTTTTTAAACCACAACTCCCATAATCCCTGACCATTGGCCATGCTGGCTGGAGATGATGGGAAATGTATTGCAGAACGTCTAGAAGGCACCTGGTTTGGGAAGCCTGCTGCTAAGAGACAATGCTTTCCAGCTTATGCTCCTGTAATATTGTATATTAAATCAGGATTGCAAATGCCACAGTATTTATTTTATTTCACATTTATTTTTTATACCTCACTTTCCCCAAGGATTTTACAGTAACCTACATCTGCACTTTATCCTCACAAAAACCCTTGTGTGTTTACGTGCGGAGCTGGCTATTAGACCAAGATCACCCAGTAAGCCTTGTAAGTGAATGGGGATTTGAACTCAGGTTTCCCCTAGTTCCACACTCCACAGTCTTCGATCTTTATACCCCATCTTTCTATAAAATATGCAAGGGAGATTGAACAGTTTGTAACAGCAAGGGAGGTATGGACCATAGTGGGATGAGTTTCCATAGGTAAATGAAAATGGACTGAGAAGACAGGGAACCAGGCAGAGGGCCTTCTTGGTAGTGGCACCCTCCCTGTGGAACGCCCTCCCACCAGATGTCAAAGAGAACAACAACTACCAGATTTTTAGAAGACATCTGAAGGCAGCCCTGTTTAGGGAAGCTTTTAATGTTTGATGTATTACAGTATTTTAATTTTTTTTGGAAGCCGCCCAGAGTGGCTGGGGAAGCCCAGCCAGATGGGCAGGGTATAAATAAATAAATAAGTTGTTGTTGTTGTTGTTGTTGTTGTTGTTGTTGTTGTTGTTGTTGTTATCTTAACCCTTGATAGACCAGGTTAATAGTAGCATACAAGCAACTATCACCTTACATCATGTTCAGGTTCCACTTTTTCTCCAAGTAGCTCAGGGTGGTGTGCATCATTTCTTACTTTTATACAGTACTTACAATGCCATGTAGCAAATTAAAGAGATAGTGAATAGCCCAAGGTAATCTAGGGAGTTTCCTGGCTATGTGTGGGTTTGAATGTAGGTCTCTGCACTCATGCACTCTCACTTTTAACCAGGGCTTTATTCTGGCGGTATGTGCAGTACCGACACCATTTTTTCTGAAAAAGAAACCCCAGGCTCTCTCCTCCTCCTCTTCTACAGTGGTCAGCTTCCACGGGCAGCAGCACTGCCCCTTCCTCAGTGGCAACCACTCTCTCCCACCTTGCTCCTGACGCCAATGCTGGCTTAATACAAGTAGCGCATCTGGTTAGGAGGCGATTCCACAGCCCTTTGAAAGAGAACTTACGGCTGGTACATCTGCACAGGGCAGTGCATGAGCCTGATGCCAAAGTCATTGCCCTCAGCCACATGTGGTACCCACTCAGACTGGCTGCTCTGTTCTATTAGAAAACTCTGTGTGTGTGTGTGTGTGTGTGTGTGTGTGTGTTGTTAGAACCACCTTAAATCAAGAAGGCCCTTCAATTTAGCAAGAAGGCCATATGCTATTACTTATTTTAATATTTTATAGTTAACTTTTAACTACTATAAATAGTTAACATCTGTAACTTTTTATTAAACATTTACATATATTTAGGCGCCAGGCAAAAACATTCTTCTTCTCTCAGGCCTTTGGCTAATTAAACAGTTTACGACCTTTTAAACTGTATTGTTTTTGTTTGTTACTATGTTACATATTTTTGTGGTTTTTATATTGTAAACCACCTCGTGATCCTTATGAAGGGCGCTATAGAAATAAAATAAATAAATGCAAGGTAGGTAACACAATATTAAAACAATAGTTGCTTCCAGGCCTTTTGTAGTAAGTGACTCAGAGAAATAAATAAATGTAGACTAATACATTTCTTCTTCAGCTCCTTGGGGAGACAAGTGGGCAGATTCTTCCCCAGACCAGAATCCATCGCTATCAATATTTTGTAGAGAGAATGAAGGTCCTCCTTCTTCCTGACCAAAGATTAAAAAAATGGAATGTATTATTTGCCAGGTTTAGTAAGAAAGTCCCTTGTGGCTTTCCTGCAGCTCCTGCTTCTTCCTTCTGTGATTTGCAGAGAGAGAGAGAGAGAGAGAATTTTATGGGGGGCATCAATAGCAGTGAACTTGTAAGGGTTATTT
Organism: Podarcis liolepis; assembly: GCF_965112155.1. Lineage (NCBI taxonomy): Eukaryota > Metazoa > Chordata > Lepidosauria > Squamata > Lacertidae > Podarcis > Podarcis liolepis. The sequence goes on along the minus strand of NC_139556.1, from coordinate 35,088,668 downwards.
TGGGATGGATTGGCTAAATTTTTACAGGGGAGGATCCTTAGATATTTTAAAATGAAAAAAACAGTGGTACCTCGGGTTACAGACTCTTCATGTTTCAGACTCCGCTAACCCAGAAATAGTACCTCGGGTTAAGAACTTTGCTTCAGGATGAGAACAGAAATTGTGGCGCGGTAGCAGCAGGAGGCCCCGTTAGCTAAAGTGGTACCTCAGGTTAAGAACAGTTTCAGGTTAAGAACAGACCTCCAGAACGAATTAAGTTCTTAACCCGAGGTACCACTGTAACAGATTTGTGCTTGGCGTAGCTCTCCATCATTAAGACGTGACACAGTGCAGCTCTGTCTTTGAAGCAAGCATTAAGGCCTGGGCTATACATGTGAAATGAGGCGACCAAGTCGTGAGACTATAATGGAGTTCTGGGGTGTCCTGCTTCAGAGTACAAGCACCACAATAATTTTCTATAAATATCTCCCTACGTTTAAAAGACAAACATCACATTGCTAGAAATGGAGAACTAGCAGAGAAGGAAGTGGGCCAGGCAGGTTCTGAGTTGCTCCTTGCAGGAAAATGGTTGCATGTGAAGGACTTTCAGAAATCATTCACCCCCACTTGCAGTCTGAAGTAGTATGGTCCAGGAGACTATCACCTCAGTCTCCTTCATGTGTCAAGCAAATGTAAGCCTTATGATGGCACGCTTTTGTAGATTGCCCATTATCTGGCATGCTGGGACACAGGAGGCCTGCTGGAGCTGTTTTGTTTTGATTAAAGAAAATATTGCTGCCATTAATAATAAGAGAAATACAGTAGTGGTAGTTGCTGTCCTAATTTACCCAGAATTAGGTCCTGACATTATCTTGAGATCTGCAGATAAAGGGTGGTATATTAATTTAATAAATAAGAATAATGACATCCATTCAGATGTTAAGTAGGTTTTAATGGGAGCTAGGTTTACATATGATGATCTTTACATATGATGATTGTCTTCTGAATGCCTTCCAGGACACGTTTTGAGGTCAGACTGGTAGTACCAGGGTCAATAAAGTTAATAACGAAGGTTCTCTTGTCATATTAAGTTATGCCAACCTTTTTACTCATGCCATGACCTACAGTAATAAATCATAGAAAAAGTTCAGATCGACACACATCTATTCACAGCACCATCAATACATTCACTCTTCATGAAATCAATGGTATATTAAACGTCTTTCATTTTTCCTCTTCTCTTTCTTTCCAACTCAGACATACACTCATAGCACTTGCTAGCTACAGCAACTTTTCAAGCCTACTCAAGACAGCAATTTAAAGACATAAATTCTGCTTCTTTGATCTGTATTTAACTCTTAACAGCATGCCCATTGTTCACAAGAGTGTCTGAAGTGGTTGCATTGCTAATGAAGGTTTTTGGGGTTTTTTTGCACGATTCCAGCTTCCAATTCAATTCGGCATCATTTTACAGAGGTAGAGATCATTGGACATTGCCTGCTTTTTGGTCTGTGCTTAGGATTGCAGAGGAAACCTTGCTTGCTCTGGGTTGAAAATTGCTTTGTGGATAAGATTTACTGAGTGAGCTTGAATCCATTATTTGCGAGGCTTAGTCAGAAAATGGGATATAGATTTTGTACATTAATTACTTTTTTTCTTGATCGATAATTTGATTTTCATCATGTTGGCTGGGTTTGTCTTCAAGAAATTATAAATAAGTGCTTAGCTGTTTGGATTAGAAGAATGAGTCATGTGTAAAAATTCATCATTTTAAAAATCGTATAAGCGTAAAAGGTTTAATTAGAAATAATAAAACACCTGTTACTTATGGAAGAAAGCATATGCAAAGGTTTATTCAGATATTCTTTACTGTTTTGTCTTTAATATAGCATTGCCACTCTATAGTCCTGCTAATTGTCTTGGTGCCACATGGCTCAGTTTAATAGTAAATTAGCTCCTTCAATAGTAGAATTTGCACACAACAGTAAAATCAGCAGCAACTAGGCCCCTGACAACCTTCGAAAACCTCCTCCTAACAACAAAGGGAAACGGTAAAGGGACGGTATCCGCAATATACAAAATACTACTCCAAAATCCCGCAAATCCCCTAGACGCAATAAAAAAACAATGGGAGAATGACATAGGCTATGAGATTAACCCCACTCAATGGACCAGAATGTGGTCTAAACCCCCCTTTAAATCCATATCAATGAAAAGAAAAGAACTCACACTGAAACTCACCTACAGGTGGTACCTAACACCAAGGAAACTAGCGCTAATACACCCAGGAACCTCACCAAAATGCTGGAGAGGGTGCACCTCCACAGGCACATATCTCCACATGTGGTGGGAGTGCCCCAAAATCCAACTATTCTGGACAACAGCCATACAAGAAATATGTAAAATAACTAAGCAAGTAATAGACATCACCCCAGAATTGGCCCTACTAAACATCTTCCAAGACAACAATGCCCATTTACACCACAAAGAACTCATAACCCACCTGCTCTCAGCAGCCAGAAACACCATAACCAGACCTTGGAGAGACCTGTCAGGAGTAAGCATGGACCAGTGGTGCCAAATAGTATGGGAAACAGCCCTACTAGAAAAATTAACTAATAAACTGAAACTGACACGGGGACAAACAGAAGAAGACGCCTTCACCCCGGTATGGCTCCCCTTTATCACATACACAGCCCAACAGGACAGTGACAATAATCCACCAACAGCATACAAATCAATATGGCTAACCTGATCCGAAACACCCACCCACCTCACCCATACACGAAAACAAAGATCACCGCAGCCAATCACAAGCAAACAATCACACCCTAGGCCAACCCCAACCTCTCTCACCACCAAAGGAACACAAGTGAACAACACAAGCAACACTGACACCAAACTCTACATACATTAAACATACAGTGGTGCCCTGCAAGACGAACGCCTCGCGAGATGAAAAACTCGCAAGACGAAAGGTTTTTTCGTTTTCGAGTTGCTTCGCAAGATGAATTTCCCTATGGGCTTGCTTTGCAAAACGAAGCTTGCCCCTGCACCCCGGACCTCTTTTGAAGCAAGGAGCGGCGGGGAGAAGATCGCTTCTCCCCGTTGCCAGCCCCGCAATCTCTCTGGGGACACTCCTTAAATACAAAAAAAAAGTTAGTGGTAAGGCAGACATCTCTTGTTGACTTAGCTTTTCTCACAGAAGCAAAGGATCACAAGGTATAATACAAAACTAATCCTGTCTTATGCCTGGCTCTGCAAAATGAAAGAAATTGAGGTTTAGGCTGCAATCCTGTAGCCTCTAAACTTGGGAATAAGTCCCATAAAACTCAGTATGACTCTGCTTCTCAGTAGAAATGTGTATGAGATTAGGCTGTTTAATTTGGAAGTGATTTTAGCTATGCTGGAAAACTGTTGTATGCTTGAATTGCACCTCCAGCAAGGATGAACAACCTCAGCTTAAAGTGCTGCATGGAAATGACACTTGGGTTCAACAGGGTTCTGAGGCAGTGAACAGAGTTGGGGCTTGCAGTGAAGACTTGGCCCATTGTCATATCCTGATTAACAGTAATACTGGTAAATACTGAAGCAGTTGTGGAACTCAAACTTGTTTTTAAACATGGAACACATTTACTCTTCTTCTGCGCCTCTGTTCTTTAACATGGAAAAGGAAGGTTGAGCTGTAAGGCAGGTACATGGAAATGCATTTTTATTTTTATTGAGAGTTGGATTTAGCTCTGTGATTAATCTTAATCATCATAATAATGCAATGCTACTTAACATTAGTATAGTGCTTTCAAGTGTTCAGTTCACATGCATTGTCTAGTTGTAATCCCTAGCAACCTGGCCAGATCAGCAACATTTATTATCCCCCATATTGGGGAGCATTTGAAGAGTGGACTGTTTGAGTAGGCAATGATGGACTTAACTTAGAGTACACCAATGTGGCTGCAACCTTATTGGCAGTAATGGTCTCTGTGACTGTGTTTTAAATAGAGTGGTGGACTGTGGGAAATAAGCTGTGGGTGTAAGAATGCAACAGTTTCCAATCTGACTGGTCTTTGTCAAAATCAGTGCTGTTTCTGTTCTGCTGCAGTTCGTTTCCCCCCAAATGCTACATTTTTTGTCTCACTGTCCTCTATTTAATGTACCTTGTTATTATTTATGTAAGTTAAAATTTAAAGATATTAATGATGCAATTGTTTCCATAGCATTCTTTTCAATGCAAAGGAAACATGATTCAAATGGAGATGGGGAGTCATGAATTACATATTGTTTGTGGACTGAAAACAACAGCAATTTCCATTTGGTATTTGCTTGATCAATTTCCATTTCAGGCATAGGATGAATTAGCAAATGCCAGCAATTTTCGCTTCTGTTTTTGTTTTTGTCAGAATCCTCTAGCATCCCTAATTACATCTAATAAATTTCAGGTGGGCATTGTAAGAAGTAGCTGCATACTACTTTGATTTGAATGGTTATCAGCAATGTTAATTACATAGTGCCTTGAAGGTCTTGCCTTTCTAATTGGTGCTACATCCATGTGACTTGAGTTTAGATAACCTGATCCTTAATACGTTTTAGCCCAAAAAAAGTGGGTAGCATACTTGTGTTCTCACTTATGTCAATCAATCCGAGTTTTGTTGGCTGACTGATGCAATGCTTAACTGAGAGAGATGGAAATAGCACTAGGGATCTTGAGCCTGTTTGTCTTCTTATGTAATTTTAGGTTTAATTGCATTATGCATTTGGAGCTGCTGGTTTTCAGAGCAGGTGTTCTCTAGGAAAGGTGTCCCCTCAAGGCCATAGCAGAATCTGCTGGACCCAAGGAGATAATAAGTTGTCCTAGGTGAAAGGATGAATAAAATCTTGGCACCTGTCATTTTAGATCTCATGCCTGGGGCAGAGGCTGATGACAGGAGGCAAGGCTATGCATATAATAGCTGGGGGGGGGGAATCAGTTGTGGGGTGGTAGCAGCGTGGGTTTCTGATGGGGATCAGGCAGTGACTTAGATGGAGTGACGTCTTTCAGGCTTTCCCCCTTGGTTGGAATTAGTATGATGAAATATTAGCTTGAGCACCATCAAAGAAATTATGCTGGTACAAAATTTCATCATCTTCAGAAATGTAATTCAGATTAATAATGCAAGCACTGTGGGCAATCTTTTACCTAGTGATGCTGGAAAAGAATGTCAAGGTGAGTGAAGGCGGCAGTGAAGCAGTCCTGGGAAAGACAGCTCTGGGCAACTTAACCAGCAGCGACAATCTGTCTTGCCCACTGCTGCCCACTCAGACACATGAATTGCTGTGCTGAAGGTTGAGATCTGTGAGTTGCAAGTGCTGGATGTCCACATCATAGCTAAATTAGCTCTCCTGCAGTTGGTTTCTGTTGTTGCTGCTGCCTTCTACAAATACATTATATCAGCGCCTCTATGCTGCTGCCCCATTTCATGTGAATGTGCAGTTAATTCTCATTTGTGGTACCTGACTTGCTCCACTTGAAACTGACCAATACTGAAAAAATATTAAAACTTGGATTGCTTCACGGAAACGCCACATGTAAATCTTGAAAGGCTTGACCATTGTGGTGGTTGAACAGGATACAGCAGATGCTGTGTTGTTTGCTTTCCTTGCCTGTTATCCTGCTTTCCCCCTCCCCTGCCTTTTCTTTGAAAATACTCCACCATAAATCAAAAGGCTATGCACCTGTGCATGATCACCTGTCTTCAGTTGGGTCACAGGTTCTGTTTCCTTTGTTTGAGAGTCATGTTGTCTCATTTGCAGCTACTCCAGCTTTGTGCCATCTAGGTCAGCTATGAAAGTTAACACAACCATGGATTTTCCTACCCTGATCCTACCCCATTTGCTTTGGGGTTGGTGGAGTTGTGTCTTTCTAGCAGGCAGAATGGTAGATTGTGCAACTGGCATAAGAGCAGGGCAGAAGAATCCACAAAGTTGTGCTCTTTTTCAACTATTCCACCCTTGTATTGTTTGGGGACAGGCTATTTTGCCTGGCAGAAATAGGTAGAGATTAGAACCTCTACACAAGGTTAGAACCAGAAACCTGGGAAGACACAAACACACTATTTTCAGCACTCACAATAAAATAAATTGTGCATATCCTGCCGTATGAAGGTCGCTTCCAGATTACCTGTTTATTGAGCGTTCATCCTGATTTGCGGAGATGTTTAAAGACATTGCATTGTTACCCCACAGTTTCCAGCACATTTTCCCATCACTTTCCTTATCTCAAAAAGTCCAGAGGCTGTTTTTGGAAGCAAGTTTCTTGGGCAAGATCATCAAATGCACTTTAAATGCACAGCTTGCATTTGCTGGTATGCAGCTAAATTCTGTCCACAAAATAACAGTCTGGAAGTGCACAAGGCAGAGCTTTCCAAACTGTCTGTCACGACCTGTTAGTGTTGCCAGCTGCAGAGTGTAAATGTGTCACACGGATGATCACCACACTCCTCCCATGGCTGGAAAGGGGTTAGTTTAACCTCCGGTTTGCTAGTTAAACTGAATTACTGTGTTGCAAAATGATGCATGTCTAAAAAGTGTCACCAACATGAAAAGTTTAGAAAGCTCTTGCCTAAGGCCTCAAAGATGCATGTGAGGTCTAACGAAGAGACCTGACTGGAACTTAAACTATACAGTATAGATCTTCTTCTTATCCTCTGATTACTTTTTCAGACCGCCGTCGCGCTTGCCCAGTTTTCCCTAGCTGTGAGGGCTAGAAACTTTGTAAGCTTGCATTTCAGAAGGAAACTTGCATATGACTGCAAAGCAATTAAAATTGGTGAGAAACACAGAACATTTTGTTAAATGCAGTATTTGGGTTGTTGTTTTTTAATGGCGTTAACATTCTTTTTAACAGCATTGCATGCATTTTGCTTTTTCTCCCTGCTGACACTAATTGGCTTGTGAATTCTAACTGGGATGAGAATGTGGTTTTCCGAAAGTGTATATTCCACACAGTGTCTAGTATTGCTGATTAGCTCCCTGGGGGCACCTATCGTACAATGATCATCTTCTCTGATCTGTCACTGGTTATGAGCTTTAAAATGAGGAGAATATTTAATGCTTTATTAAAGCTAGCGGGCAATGCTCTTCTGAATTTTGAATAGATTAAAAGAGAGATGTAGTGTTGAGATCCCTGGAAGTAGGGATGGGGAAAACCTGTGCCTGATAATACTGGGCTAGATGGACTGTTGGTGCCGTGCAATACCAGGACAAAAAATATTGAGCTTTTTGTGGGACACTGAGCAAGTTCATTCCTCTCTATTTGTCTTTCCCCAAACTTCACAATAGCCACCTATATTTTGCAACTTGAATATCCATGTGTATAGTATAGTATAGTATAGTATAGTATAGTATAGTATAGTATTTTTTTTAAATAATATTTATTACTTTTCCAACAATTTAAACACTACAAAAAAGAACAAAAGAAGAAAGGGGAAAAAAGAACAATACAATACAATACAATATAAAAACACTACATAACACTAACACATTAAACTAACAAAACAAAACAAAAACAGTTTAAAACACATCAAACAATTTCAATATCTTATCTTTCATTCACTTATTTCAACGACTTCCTCACACCTCCCTTTTTGTATTCCACTTCTGTTAATTGTTTCAGCAATTCCTTTCCATCTTCCTCTGTTTTCTATCCTATAATTATCTTGACACATTCTAACCTTATTTTTTCCTTTAATATTCTATTAATCTGTTTATACTTAATTCCTTATAGCATTTCTACTAAAGCCATGTAACTTCATTCCAACATTCTTCTAACATTCATTAATTTTACAGTATTTCAGTAAATAATCTTTAAACCTTTTCCAGTCTTCTTCCACCGACTCTTCTCCCTGGTCTCGGATTCTGCCAGTCATTTCCGCCAGTTCCATATAGTCCATCAACTTCATCTGCCATTCTTCCCGGGTGGGTAAATCTTGTGTCTTCCAATACTTCGCAATGAGTATTCTTGCTGCTGTTGTTGCATACATAAAGAAAGTTCTATCCTTCTTTAACACCAATTGGCCGACCATGCCCAGGAGAAAGGCCTCTGGTTTCTTCAAGAAGGTATATTTATATACCTTTTTCATTTCATTATAAATCATCTCCCAGAATGTCTTAATCCTTGGGCATGTCCACCAAAGGTGAAAGAATGTATCTTCAGTCTCATTACATTTCCAACATTTGTTGTCGGGCAAATGGTAAATTTTTTCAAGCTTGACTGGTGTCATGTACCACCTATAAATCATTTTCATTAAATTTTCTCTTAGGGCATTACATGCCGTGAATTTCATACCTGTGGTCCATAACTGTTCCCACTCAGCCATCATTATGTTATGTCCAACATCTTGTGCCCATTTAATCATAGCTGATTTCACCGTTTCATCCTGAGTGTTCCATTTCAACAGCACGTTATACATTCTTGACAAATTCTTGATTTTTGGGTCTAACAATTCTGTTTCCAATTTTGATTTTTCCACCTGGAAGCCAACTTTTTTGTCCAAATTGTATGCCTCCATTATTTGGTAATAATGGAGCCAATCTCGCACTTTGTTTTTCAATTTTTCAAAGCTCTGCAATTTTATTCTGTCTCCATCTTGTTCCAGAATTTCCCAATATTTCGGCCATTTGGCCTCCATATTGAGTTTTTTCTGTGCCTTCGCTTCCATTGGTGACAACCATCTTGGGGTTTTCTTTTCTAACAAATCCTTATATCTTATCCAAACATTAAACAATGCTTTTCTAACAATATGATTTTTAAACGCTTTATGTGCTTTTACCTTATCATACCACAAATATGCATGCCAACCAAATGCATTATTAAAGCCTTCTAGATCCAACACTTCAGTGTTTTCAAGAAGCAGCCATTCTCTCAGCCAGCAAAAAGCAGCTGATTCATAGTAAAGTTTAAGGTCTGACAGGGCAAATCCACCTCTTTCTTTGGCATCAGTTAATATCTTAAATTTTATTCGAGGCTTTTTGCCCTGCCAAACAAATCTGGAAATATCTTTCTGCCACTTCTTGAAACAATCCATCTTATCCAAAATTTGCAATGTTTGAAACAAAAACAGCATCCTTGGCAACACATTCATTTTTATTACAGCAATTCGGCCTAACAATGATAACTTCAAATATGTCCATACTTCTAAATCCTTTTTCACTTCAATCCAACATTTTTCATAGTTGATAGATTAGTATAGTATAGTATAGTATAGTATAGGCTCCAATACTTTGGCTACCTCATGAGAAGAGAAGACTCCCTGGAAAAGACCCTGATGTTGGGAAAGATGGAGGGCACAAGGAGAAGGGGACGACAGAGGACGAGATGGTTGGATAGTGTCTTCGAAGCTACAAACATGAGTCTGACCAAACTGCGGGAGGCAGTGGAAGACAGAAGTGCCTGGCGTGCTCTGGTCCATGGGGTCACGAAGAGTCGGACACGACTAAACAACAACAAAGTATAGTATAGTATTATCAAGAGTGATTAAGAGTGAAATTAAAAGTGAAGAGCAAGCCAAACTTTGTGGACCACCAAGCAGTGGACATGCTCTCCTTGACGGTGCACCTGTGAAACACAATGTGATGTCAGTGACATTTCCCTGCTGCCATCTACAACTCCAAGCTCAGAAGCAGGAAGGGAAAGCTGGGTTTGCCTTGGTTTTGTGTTTGTTGGCTACTTGGGGCACCTAGGGAGTATGGTACCAAGGCATCTCTGTTACATCCCACCCCCTGGAACCAGAACAGAGTGATGGACCACATAGCCAAATCACACACTTAATTCAAAAACATTTGGGAGTGGTGCTGTGGTCATCCTCCCACTTGCAGCTCCAGGCTGTGGAGGTGGATCTGGACTTGGATGAAATTGTTAAGATACTGGATTATGTGGTCATTAATGAAAATAATTCCCAAGGAACAATCTGTTGCATAGGTCCTATGCAAATATTTTATCTAATGCATTGGACATCGACAGGAAATTTGGCTTCCAGGTGGAGAAATCAAAATTAGAAACAGAACTGTTAGAATCTAATACTAAGAATTTATCAAGAATGTATAACTTGCTGCTGAAATGGAACACACAAGATGAAACAGTGAAATCAGCTATGATAAAATGGGCACAAGACATTGGTCATAATATTATGTTTGCTGACTGGGAACGGTTGTGGACCACCGGGATAAAATTCACGGCATGTAATGCCTTAAGAGAGAATATTATGAAAATGATATACAGGTGGTACATGACCCCAGTCAAGCTTGCAAAAATTTATCACCTGCCCGATAATAAATGTTGGAAATGTAAAGAAACTGAAGGTACATTTTTTCACCTTTGGTGGACGTGCCCAAAGATTAAGGCCTTCTGGGAGATGATATATAATGAAATGAAAAAGGTACTTAAATGTACCTTCCCTAAGAAACCAGAGGCTTTTCTCCTGGGCATAGTCGGCCAATTGGTGTCAAAGAAAGACAGAACTTTTTTTATGTATGCGACAACAGCTGCAAGAATACTCATCGCAAAGTATTGGAAGACACAAGATCTACCCACCATGGAAGAATGGCAGACGAAAGTAATAGACTATATGGGACTGGCCGAAATGACTGGCAGAATCCGGGACTAGGGGAAAGAGACAGCGGAAGAAGATTGGAGGAAATTTAAAATCTATCTTAAGAAATATTGCAAAATTAATGAATGCTAAAATGTTGTGGATATAGAGAATAGGGGATTATAGAAGTAAAATATTATGTAAAAGAAAAGAATGAGGAAAAAGTAGCTAAAATTAAGGGGGAGGATTTGCTGAAATAAATTTGTGAATTGGGATGCAGAAAGGGGAGGTATGGGGAAGTCGGAGAAGTAAGTTTTAAGAAAAAAAGGTTTTGAAATTATGCATGTTTGTCTTTGTGTGTGTATTTGTGTATTGTGTATTTTGTGTGTTTGTTAAAATTTGTGAAAAGCCAATAAATATTTATAAAAATAAATAATGCATTGGACATCTAGTGGGTCCAGAGATGGGGCAAGGAAGAGCGGGTGTGTTGAATGTGATTCTATCCCCCACTGCATGTAGGCTTGCATGCTTAGAGCCTTCTCTAAACCACCTGCTCTTTCTTTTACAAGCAGAAGCCATTCAAATGCTACCATTTCTTGAAATCCTAGAAGAGGACAAGTTTGATTTTAATTTTTGTTTCTGTTCTTAAAAACCTGGATTTTTTAGCCCAGTTATTCTGACTAAAACTAACTTCTTCTCCCTGCTCTGCAAATCCCCAAATCTCAGCAGGGGTGAAGCACAGGTGGAAGAAAGAACGAAGGGCATGCCTCTCTTGACCTGTTTTGAGCTGCCTAGAAGTTGACTATTGATCTCAGCCAGTTTATACACTGAGGCTAAATACTGCTTGGAAAGCACAAGTATTCCTTGACTTTTTAAAATTGGCTCTTTATATTGATTCTTAACCAGCCTTGTTGGTTTCTCTCTGCTGCTATCCACCATCACTGCTGTGTTCCTAGTACTTAGAAATGTACAGTTTAGAGGATACTTAACTTTTTCCTCACCACTTTCCACTGTTTGCTGGAAATGTTCTTGGTCAACCAGCTTTTGGCATGCTGGTCAGTTTTATGTGGTGAACCTTGTTCAGGGCTTTTAATTTGCTAAGCTTGGTTTTAATGTGGTTTGGTTGTTATATTGTGTTTGTGTGTGCTTTGGATTTTAGCATTTTGATGCTTATAAGTTACACTAATACAAACACATTAGAAAGAAGGGATATAAAAATTTGAATAGCAGTAAATAAATGGAGTGTTGTGCTTGGACTGGAGAGACGTGAGTTCAGGTCCTCATTCAGACACTAAACTCACTGGTTGACATTCCATTTCTGCATTATCTACTTTATAGGGTTTCTGTGGGTATACCTTGCTACAATGGTCCCAGAGAAAGATACCCCCTCCCAGTTGGTCAGCAGGTATGTCCTGAGTCCTGCGTCTCTACTTCTTCAAGAATTAAGCCCCATGCAAAAGTTACATCCTTTCTGTAGTTGTCCCCACCTCTTTTCCATTGGAAGCTGCTCCTGAAGGCACCCTGTACACACCAGGTTTGAGGAGGCTGCTGAAGACGAGAATGCTATCCCCCTTTATTTTGTACCTGCCCTTCCCTCCCTTCAGAGAAGCTGCTTTGATTTGCTCCGCTGTAATGCGTTTTTCGATTCTGATCTCTGATGCTGACCAAACAAGGCTGCCTGCAAAAACTGCAGTGCAGGGGCATGAGCCTTGCTAGAAAAGAATGCAACAGCTTCTCTATGGGCAGGGACGAGCTTTGCCTCTTTAGAAAACAGCGTGCCAGCTGCTGCTCAGGGGCTCTTGCATTTTTCGATTCAAAGGACCTAGTTTAGTAATGGGCCTAACGCAGCATCTCTGGGGGCTGTTCCATTCACAAATTCTTGACTTTCCCCACAGTTAGCCCTTTCTGCTGCTGTGTTCTTTCTTTCCTGCCTTCCTGCATGGGGAAGATCACTTGCGCTAAGCTTGTTCAGTTTTTTCATGGTCTACTTATCATTTTACTTGTGGTGGGTGTTCGTTATGACTTCCTAGGGTATCTGTATCTCTGGCAATAAACTGTCTGGGCCAGTTCAGATGTAATGCTGCCCAATTGCTTAATCATGGTTAAGTACCGGTAATTGGGTGCAGGCTGCAAGATAACATGCTCCTTCCTTACATCATCTGGAGTGCAAATTCCCCCTTCAGGCCATTACTGACTAGCTGTTACATGACATCGGTGTGAACTGTAGTTAATTAACCAGAGTTCTGCTTATCCGATGATCTGACACCACGGTTGGTTTCAGGTGCTAGCTTAAGAGAGAACCCAGCTCTATCTAAGCATGGTCAGACTCTGCAAGAGTAAATGAGTTCTGCCAAAGGGGGAGAAGGATCAAGCAATCCTGCAGCCGGCTTCTGCTTCTGCTTTTTCACCCTGGCTAAGCAGATTGGCAAGATTTTTTATTGCTATGTTTAGGACATTTGCATCCCTCTTTTCTTCCAGCATGGAATTCAAGGTGGCAGACATAGAATTCCTGTGTCATTTCCCATCCAGGCACTGACTAGACCCAGATCCACCATAGCTTTGGCGAGCTGGCTACATCTTGTGACCCATAAGCATTCAAAATTTGCCAGGCGCCCAGCACATTTTGCACTTGGCTATTGGCCACTTGCAACCAAGTGAAGATGCTCAGGTCCCAGGATGGCGTGTGATATCTTCACCATCTGGAGGTGTGTGTCTAGGGATCCTTGGATCTTGACTGTTTTCACACACTAGCAACACAGCCTGTAAAATTCTTTCTGTTGTATTTTATCTGCACAATCAGAATGAATTTCAGGCACCCAAAAGTCACACTGAAAAATACAGCTTTCGAGCTCTCTGGCCCGAAAATGGCAACTAGACATTCTATTTTGGCGACTGTAACCCTGGTTTAAGGAGCCCTATGGCGCCTAGCTTATATATCTGAGTTTTTAGCGCTGTGATCGAGTGGTAGCCAGTGGTGAGGGATGAAGGGAGTGGTTTGAAAAGAAATCTGGAGAGCACCAGGTTGGGGAAGACTGCTAACACTCCCCAGACATTATGTACTATGAACATTTTGGACAATTGTCAGCAATGCTTACCTTATTACTCCCTTGCGTACATGCATGAGCACAAGCGTATACAAGCATATTACAAGCATATTTTTAAAGAAGGGAAATCGAGTCTGCAGCTGTCAGATAAAAAGCAGACGTGGGCAATGGTCTTGTGTTAACTTAGCTTGCCAGTGTTGACTTCAAAGGCAATAGGGGCTTTGGTATCATTGTAAGTCTTAAAAAGTAATCTTATAAAGTGCAGATCTGCCTGCCAAGTAGCTGTGCTAAAGAGGCCAAGAGTGCATAATATATTGTCAGGCCTATGATGAAGAATGAACAAATTAGAGAGAGACAGAAGCCTACTGAAAAATGCTGCATGTGAATAAAATTTTGTGCATAAAACTGATTTTAAAAATAGCATGCTACTGACTCAGCTCACTGTCTGATTAAGACGCTTGCCTTAAAAAATATATATATATATATCCCTCGCAAAACGGTGGAGCCTTTTAAATTCTGTTTCCTTCATATCATAATTAAAATTCATCTGGCATAGGTTTCATTCAACACAAGAGCTTGATCTTCAAGGGTCTGCTGCAGGAAGAGGGAACCCGTGACCCTCTGAATCTTGCTCATTCCTGGCCATTGGCCATGCTGGCTGGGGCTGATGGGAGTTCAACAATGTAGGTCTCCTCCAGTACTTTGCAGTCCCTTGAAACACACATGTTAGGAGCAAACATTGAGGTTTGAGGGGACAGAATGAAGGAGACATTTGGTGAATAAAGGGGACGTTTCATGTTCCAGATGGAAACATGAACAATTTGAGAGCTGTGAGCAGCTGTGTTTTTTCACTTTCGCCTCCTCTTTTCTCTCATCTAGCAACTTGTTTTCTTCTGCCAGGTGTCCATTTAGCTTGTGGAATTGTGTGGCTTTTCCCTTTGCTTGAAGTACCTTCGCGTAGCTCTCACAATTTCTCTCATTCTCAAGGCCTTTTATGATGGGAGACAGCTGTATGTCTCCATTTTAGTCGGGTAATTTCCTTGATCATAACTCTTCCTTGACTTTCTCCATAGGTGGTTGAGTAGTGGAGACATAGTTAAAGTGGTCCGTCTAGTTTGCACCAGTGCTTTCAGGACAGATGCAATTGAAGTAATCTGTTTAACTACTGGATAATAGTCTTTTAGTTCTGCATGTCACAGACACAAAGTACACCGATCCAAGGCCCTTAATTGTGTGCTTTCTCTGTGAGAGGTCCAGAGGGTGGCAACAGGGGAACAGGCCTTTTCTGCAGTGGTTCTCCATTTGTAGAATGCTCTTTCCAGGAAGGTTCACTAGATGCTTTCATTATATATCTTTAATCACCAGGCAAAAACCTTCTTCTTTAACCAAGCTTTTGGCTAATTAAGTCTATGGCCTTTCAACTGCCTGTGGGGCTATTGTTTATGTTCGTCATTATGATACGTATTTTTGTGTTTTTATATTGTAAACTGGCCTGTGAAATTGGGATGAAGGCAGTGTTGACTTTGATGCTGGTGATGCTAATACTCATTATGGTTAGTGATGATGAAAAGAAGAAGAAGAAGAGTTTGGATTTGATATCCCGCTTTATCAAAGGAGTCTCAAAGTGGCTAACAATCTCCTTTCCCTTCCTCCCCCACAACAAACACTCTGTGAGGTGAATGAGGCTGAGAGACTTCAGAGAAGTGTGACTAGCCGAAGGTCACCCAGCAGCTGCATGTGGAGGAGCAGGGATGCGAACCCCATTCACCAGATTACGAGTCTACCGCTTTTAACCACAACAGCACACTGGCTCTCCAGGAGAGAGGAGGGAATTTGGACAAGAAGGCAGTGCTTTGTTGCACACTCACAGTTACAGTCCTAACCATGGTTAAGATGCTAGTAAACTTTTTGTGTACCTTGGGCCTGAGGGTGTGACAGTGGCTTCCTTTTTATATTGGAAATATTGGCAAAGTTTCTGTTCAGTAAAAAGAGGCGTATTTCGGAAAAGGCAGCAAATTCACTTGTGTATTTCCCACATAAAGAATTTCAGTAAACCATGTCCATTAGGATGGTGGCTTTGCTATTTAAAAGTCTGGCACCTATGGGTATTCAGCAAGATGGAAACACCATGCCTCATAGTAAAGGTACTTACATACCGGAGTCATTATTATTTCAACTGTTTCCATTTTTGCAGTTCCCACAGGTGCCTCTTAAATAGATTGTTGATTGTGCTTGGACACGATGTTTCCACTTTAAAGATTTCATGTTTAAATACCACTTAGGTCAATAGCCAGCTTTCCAGTGCATCTGGCCATTGGGTTAATTTTTGTTGGTTATAAAAGATGAGCTTTTCTAAAAGGAAAGTCTTAATTACAGTTGAATCCCAATAGAGAGTAGTAGCCAAATTTAGTTTTTTACACTCTTTAGACAGGCCGCCTCAACTGAACTGCTGTTCTCTCCCCCACACACCTTACCTAGAACTGAAACTTAGGCAAAATGATCTGCTTTTATGCTTTGAAAAGATGTAATACGCAAAATGAAAATAAGTGTGCTTTGAGAGTCAAAACATCCACCGTGGAATTTTCAAAAGTCATCATTTGTTGAGGCTGTGAGCTCCTGAGGCCTGGAGGCTTAACAAAGACTTGATAATTGCACACTGGGGTCTTGTCTCTCCATCTTGGGAGATAGAACTGTTTGAATAGTACCTCTGCCTGCCTTGTGAAGTGCTTGATGATTCACCATTGTAATAGCAAGGTCCTGACACGAGTGCTAGACAGAAATGTGTGCCACTAGATTAGGGTCAGACTTTCTGACTAAATAGCAGAGGCTGCAGCCAGCACCTGTGCAATGTAGGCTAAGAATTCATAATGCTAGGATTCAAGCTGGGATCCTCTTAGGCTGTGAACCACTGGCTTCCCCTCTCTGAGGCTATAGAGGCTATAGAAGCCGTGCTGTCCTGCCTGCCCATTCATGCTTCCAGGTCCAGGTTCTGTGTTAGTAGGATCTAGCCTTTCTGTGGCTTCTTGGCCTTGCCCCATGTAGAGATGCTTGTCAGTCTACCTTCCTACTCTTCCTCTCCTTGCTTGTCAGCATTATCCTTTGGAGCAGCATTGCCTACATCCTCAATCGAGCCCCCATCTTTTAGATGGGGTCTGTGTCCCAGACCTCAGTCTCTGACTGGTTTTGCTGCAGGATTCCCTCCTCTTCTGGATCTCCCCCAGTTTTCCATCCAACCCTGCTGTTATGACTTGCAGTTCAGCTTCCACATTTTGGCCTGTTTACAACCTAGTGCAGGTGGTGGCCCGCCACATGCTGTTGGACTACAACACCCATCATCCCTGACATTTGGCCATGCTGGCTGGGCTGATGGAAGTTGAAACGAAGAAATATCTAGAGGATTACAGGTTACCCACTCCTGAACTTAGTGGCTGCACGTGCATGTGGTTCCCTGTCCCCTGAAGGACACCCGATTGGACAGTTATAATGCAAATATTCCGCTCTCACCGTGGTGCCCTCCTCATCGCACTCTTTGCTTTTCTCCCCAGGATGTTGCGCTTCCGCCTTCTCCCTGCTGCAGCAGGTTTAGCTGCCATTTCTAGACGTCACTATGGAACAGCGCATTCCCTCCATGGCCGGCGTAGGCTCATGATGGTGGCTTTTGTAGGGACAACAGCTGTAACGGCAAGCGCTGGACTTCTTTGGAAAAGGTAAGTGCTTTGAACTGCCATTGCAGCTCTCTTTGACTTTCAAAACTAAACTTCAGGCTGTTGCTTTGATAACAAATTACTGTTTGTAGTGGCCATTAAGCTGATTTTGAACAAATCTTGTCCCATGTGCAGAACGGCACTGATAATACGGGCTACATACCTGAAGTGCTAATCTTTCAACCACTTCTTTATGTCCAGTGTATTTTCGTCAATGAGTTGGGCAAGCCAAAGGAAGCTCTCGTCAAATATGCTTGAATGGTTTTAAGGGCATTTTCTTATCCTGTTGTATAGTATTCTGAAACCACTTGAAGCAGCATGTTGGCTCTGACCTGCATAGTGACTAAGTACAGTTGCTGGTTTTTCTTGGAAATAGCTCCTTCTGCAACTTGACTGGGAAACAATTTGCTTATTGTTAATGCCACAGAGACATCTTCAAGCCAAATATGCTTCCCTGCCTGCAGAGATGCTACCTAGTCCCAGTTTCCAACTTAGAGAAGAGTTGTGGAGAAAATGATGTTTCTGGCAGTGGTAGGGGAAGATGCGGCCCTTTATTTGAGGTTTGGAAAGGACTAAGGTGCTTTTTCACTGCCCCTCACTTTCTCTTTGCTGTAATCCACTTGGAATTTATCATATTTATCATATTTAAACACACCTCTTACCCTGGTCAAAAAAGCCAGTTTCATTTCATTCTTTTGGAAGACTCTGGGTTCAATCCTAAGCACGTACAGTGGTACCTCTGGTTAAGAACTTAATTCGTTCTGGAGGTCCGTTCTTAACCTGAAACTGTTCTTAACCTGAGATACCACTTTAGCTAATGGGGCCTCCCGCTGCCACTTTGCCACCGCTGCACAATTTCTGTTCTCATCCTGAAGCAAAGTTCTTAACCCAAGGTACTATTTCTGGGTTAGCGGAGTTTGTAACCTGAAGCGTCTGTAACCCGAGGTACTACTGTATACACAGAAGCAAGCTTTGCTCGGTTCACTGGGATTTCCTAACTATGCTTAGGATTGCAGCCTCAGGGACCTTGGATTTTGACTCTAAGGGAAGGGAATTCCACAGTTGAGCAGCCTATACGAAATCTCTTGTGGTCCTGATTCATGTTAACATTAAGAGGACCTTCCTTGTCTATGTTAGGGGTCATGATAGGACAGAGGCAGATCTAATAGAAATGGGAATAAAGAAAAGGAATTCTCAAGCACTTGTTTAAACACCTGAAGGTAAAGTCAGAAGCCTCTCAAGGTTATGTAAACTTCCGGAGGGGGATCCTTCTAATTGGGAACAGTAACTAATTCAAAGTGAGGCTTTGTATAAATATTCTATCAGGGAGGTTCACCCGCTGCAGAGGCAATATAACACAGTGCTTGTTTTCCTTCAATTAGTTAAGCAAATATGCTTTCATTGGTATATGAATCCTTGCTGTGCTGCAAAACTGCAACCTCCTCAGGGGTGGGAGGATAGTAGTTTTGCTTCTTTCCCCCCCAAAACATCCCTTGCATTGCACAGACTGTGATGATATGTGACACTAATAAGGAGTGTGTGGCTTCCAATATTCCAGTTAACCTTGAGTAGTCTATTTCTAGAGCTGTGGCACTTAATCAAGAGTCCAATGAGAAGGCCCATTATAGTAATCCTTGTCCACTGCAGGGGGGCCCTCCGTTTGTGCCTAAAGATGAATTGGCTCTGTGGGCTTTTCTACAGCAACTCTAATGGCTTCTTGGGGAAAACACTTCTTTTAACTACCTTGGTGTGGTGTGTATTTCTTCCTTCCTCTTGGTTTCCCAGGGATTAGTATTGCTTGTGAATCTGGATCAGAAAGTGTGTTCACAATAGAAATTAACTTCAGCTGCATGGGCATCCTCACGCATCAACATTTGTGCTCTCTAACTAATCCCGAGGATAAAGCACAGTATAGGTGCCTGACTTTGTGATTTCAAAACTTGTTGCCAAACACCCTTTTGCAAATTAACTGTGCCATGGATCTGCTCTAAAGATACATGGATTCAGCTTTTAAAATCTGCATGAGCTGACTGCATGGCAGCTCAAGAAATACTACATCTAGTCCTTTCCCCCAAATCCTCAACATGCTACCCAATCATTCTCAATAGTCTTTACTGCTACCTTATAAGGCAGGCCACTATTATGAGCTCTGTGTTCTTATGGTGGGGCACGCAGGCTGAGGCTTAGAGTGCAGTGGTCTTCCGTAAGCACATAGCACAAGTGAGACTTGAGCCAGGGACTTTCTCCAAGGTGGAACACAGTCTCTTTGCTACTGTATGCTGGTTGTAGTGTTACTGTTGCAATTCACCTTAGATCAGGCCGTGATCTTCCAGCTGGAAGACCAAAGGCAATGTTGGATTCTGGTCCTGTGCTGGAACCCATAGGAGAAAGCAGGAAGGGTGCTGGACCACGGACAGCTCCGAGTGAGCAGCTGGCTGCAACAAAGGTTGAGACGGGCTGAGGCCTTTTATACCTCTGTCTCCAGCCTGCTTCCCGTTGAGAGAACTTCAGAGCCTCAAAGGGCCAGCCCTCTGGCCCTGAAGATGGGCACTCCTCCTTTTTTCCACAGCTTCCAGTGCTGCCAGAGTGGTGGTGCGTTTTGGGAGTTATCTGGCCCTTCTGACCTGTGAGAATCCAGGTTCTGGCCCTATGAGCCCAGGTGGTCTGGTAGGTTCCTATCCAACTGCCTCAGGTGCAATGGTCCCGCTATCTTCCACAGTCAGCTCTTTGCTCTGACCCAGACCCAGCTCCCCACCTGGGGCCTCTGCAGCCCCTGACTCTGTGTCCAGATCACACAGAGCAGTGATGGGGAACTTCAGGCCTGGGGGTCGAATGCCTCTCTGTCTATCTTCCTAGAACTCTTCCTAGGCTGCATCCTTCATTGGCCCTGCTTCACACAGTGAATGCTTTCTCCTGGGTGGACTGTGTCCTTGGAGTCAGATAATGCCTTTTTTTGTCTGGTTGGAGGGTGGAAAGCTCTGTGTATGTGTGTGTGTGTGTGTGTGCGCGCGCACACACGCGCGCACACACATTAAAACAAGCCTACTATACAAAGGTAAAACTTACAATTGTTGCCCCATTTTTGCTTTTAGCCTCACCCACTCCTGGCATGTGGCCCTTGGAAGGTTGCCCAGAAAGAAATGTAGCCCTGCGGCTGAAAAACATTCCTCTCCCCTGGCATAGAAAGATTGGGCATGGTTTTCTATGCAGTGCTTGAGTCAAAAGTCTTTTCTGCACCAGGCTAAACAATAATGTTTTCCCAGTTGTAGTTTAACAAGGTTTTCTAGGAGGGGAAGCTGTGGGACAGGAGCTTGGCAAGGTTAAAGTTAAGATGTGATGCTTTTAGAAGTTCTTCCCAGACAGCTTTCTGCCTAGACAATTGTCATATCTGTGGTAAAGGTGCCCAGTCATTACTAGCTGCAAATACAGAGTCTGTTGATGGGCAATAGAAGTTGCTGACAAAATGACACTTGCAGTTCTTAACCCATCTAGGGAAAACATTTCTAGCATTCTGGTTGGCTGAAATGCGAGTTGTCTTTCACGAATGGAAATACATCTGTAGAGGTTACATGATGCAGTTTCAGAGCGGACTCCCCCCACCCACCCTTAAGGTTTCATAATGGCAATAGAGGTAACCTAGGAACATGGATATTGAGAGATCTACTTTTATAAGAATGAAAGCTGGTTATTATCTCTGCTATATGAGGCTGAGGTGAGAGCAGTTAAACTTTACAGTGGAGGGCAATTTTTTCTATAAATGGAAATTAAGGCTCTTGAACATTGACAGGCATACTAATCTTGCATCTAGCTTGTTCATTGCTAGAAGGCATTTATCCTTGCCCCAGTTCCATGTCTACGGCTGCAGTTTTTCTTCAATTCCCTAGCCTCTCCCCATCTCCAATACTACTGGGCTGGAAGAAGGCTTCATTGTTAGGGCTTCTTGAGATTTTCAAGCAGTGACTAAGGAAGGCTTGTTCTCTGTTCTCTCTGGGCTAGATTTTCTGTAACACACTCATTCACTCCTCCAAGCCTTGTTTTGATATATTAATGCATATGTTGCATGCCTGGTAGGCATCTGCCTGACAGTTGTGTTCTTCTTAGTGAACAGCATGGGGGAGGCATAGGGAGGCATTTGGTGGACATATAGTTGGATGTTGTAGTTGATCGTTACTGCTCAGAATATGTCCACCATACACTTTATTAGCAGCCTTTTAAAGCCATTTTCAATAGCCCACAAACACTTCTGACTTTCCCAGCCATGTGTACACTTGGGGTGTGTAGATGACCTGAGAGCACCCTGGAAGTGAGTCCTGCTCATCACAAGTGACCCAGGCCAGTGGCTATTTGCAAGCCTGGGTCATAGGCACTTATCTTCCCTTCAAAAGCTGATGTGTGTGAGCTGGTCCCTCGTATGGTTATTTTCCAGATACAGTTGATGGTTTTCCCTAGTTTAGTAATATTATTCTGCGCCTGCAGAATCCTGTCCAATTTACTTGCCCTGAGCTAGTAATGTGGAGCTTCCTCAGAGTTGCTGCAAGTGTAAACTTTGAGTAAATATTCTTTCTCTTCCCCCAAATTAAATAGAAAGCTGATAAGACTAAAGAATCTGTATAGGTGGTTCAAGTGTTGGTGTATAGGTTCTTCCTGGAGCTCTGGGTTCAAAGAGGATTGGAGAACATCCTAAAGTCTAAAGTCCTAAAGTCATGTTAGTAACTTAGCTTCCCTTATTTCTGTTGAATAGCTGAGGGCAAGACTCATACATTGCCACAGGAAAATAAAAAGTCCTCTCACCGTGTGGCACAATTACATCCGACTCAACAGATAGGAATTGCTTGTCAGGCGGAGGGATTTTATTAGGCACATTTGAATATTTATGGCTGTGCATGCTTTAATGACTCATTCGGATATCAGTAGCATAATTGGTGTTTTATTATTAGAATGAAGTATGCTTTGAGGTGTAGTAATTGTGCCACGCCAGTTTCTTCACCTGAAGCAAGGAAACTGCTGCAAGTAATTCTAAGATGAAAATGTCCATGCCCCATGTATTAGTGGCAAATGAATTTTCTTTGAACTACAAACTCAGGAACTTAAACATCGTTTTTAATTCTGTCGGTTGGTTTTTCTAGAGCAGCATGGGCACCCTCTGGTGGATAACATGGGAAACAACTTCTAAACTGGTGGCTGTTGGTAAATCCTGTTTAGGGAACCACAATCATGCTAAGAAACTCAGTGGTACTAAATGCTGATCCCTCCAGAAGGCTTAATGCTACATAATGCATCAAACCTGAAGATTTGCTCATGAAATCAATTAATCCCTATTTTCCTTTTTGACCTCCTTCCTTACCTGTATCTTCCAAACCAGAGGAGTTTTCCTCTTGCCTCAATTCAGCCTGCTGCTTTTGCTGTTGTGAATTGTGAGGATAAAATCAAGCTTGTTGCACTCTGACCTGTCAGAAAATATGCTTATGATCTTGGCTTGCTAAAGACATTCCACTATGAATCGGCTGGCACTGTGTCCCTTTGAAGCCTGTGTGGCAAATACTTCTGCCTATTAAAAGTAAACAGTATGCTGCTGCCAGTTGCCAAGGGAAGCTGGAAGCAGAGTGATTGAAAGGCTCGTAAACAAAAACTCCAGATTGATCAAAGCATAACAAATATGCGAGAGCTGCAATCAAACAGTTGCACACCCCTACGATGCATTGATTTCAGTAAATCTTGAGTATTTGCAACTCATTTTAGCATTGGCATCCAATCGTTGTGCATTCTGCAGATGGCTGGCATCTATCTCAGCTGCGTTGCCTCCGAACATCTGCATGCAGCCTCCAGGAAACTGGCTAATTTGTTTCTTTGGTGGCTTTATTAGATTTTTATTACGCAACTGGGGAGTTGAATTTATAGGCTTTTTCAAAGTAAGGATCCCTATATTGCTCTTATCTGTCCAGTTCTTAAAATTATAACGTCTGCTTGCAACACATGCGCAAGCATAGCATGATTTACATCTGGTCCACTAGCGGGCATCAGTAGCATCTGTTTTTCCAAAACAATTGGCTATCTACCGCTGCCTGCATTTAATTGTGTTGTCCTGTGGCTTGTGTATCTGGCCATGTGAGGTTAATTGTATTTGTCCAGAATAATCCAGGAAATAACCTATAACTATATCATGAGTAACTGCACAGCTTTTGCAGACACTTTCCTTGCCTGGCTGTGTGTGAGGATAATGTACAGTGAGGCCAGTGATAAACCTGTAGTGAAAAGTTATCAATGACATTGGTTTGGTGTGGGTGCAATGCACCTGCTCTTTGAACTGTGTAGCTAGGAGAACAGGGGATTATGAGATTCTCCCCCTCTTCTCCCCTCCTTTTTTGTTTTTGGTTTTAAGGGGGCACCTGCACTAACCAAAATGTGAAAACCTCCTTCAAACTGTGGTTTCCTATGAGTAGAATTAACATCAGTACATATATACTATGATTTAGTGTCAAAAGGGAGACAGGAAGAAAATTCCTATGTTGAGGGGAGTAAAAGAAGAAGATAATCTATCTGTTGGAGGAAAGAAAGGAACTCTCTCCTGGTTCTGGTTAAGAGATGGTGACTGTTACATCTGACTGGGTCTTGGTCTGAATGATTTTCATAGTAGAGCAGAAGGTTTAGTAAATATTCTCTCTGTTTGGAAAATCTGACTCTTCTCCACCTCCATTCCTCCTCCTAGAAAATACCACTGTCCTTCCTCTTTAACTGAGGCATTTTCCATCTCAGTTTCTGCTACAAAGAGCCCATCAGTTTATGCCAGATTTATGGCAGATGGGTTTTCCTCCCCACAATATTTCTTGCATTTTTTTCCTGTTTGGGAGGCAGGGAAAGGTTCCGTCACCATCATATTTTAAAGTCTTATGATTTGCATAGTGTAGATGTTTAAATCCAGTCCTTCTGTGTTGGTATATGTCACAATTTGAGTGAGTGTGAGGGGTGAGCAAGCAGTTCCTACAATTCTCTACCATTTACTATTGCTGGGAGAAGCTGCTGATTTGAATAACATGATATTAGATAATGCTTTGCTTACCATTCATTGCAGGACTGTTCCTCTTTCTGTCTTTGTCAAAGTAAATATGTTGTTATGCTGGCCCAATGGTTGCCATTGCCATTGGTTTGATTTGAATTAATTTTATAATGAATGATTTTAGAGTGTTGTGTTGTGTTGTACTGTTGTACTGTTTTATTGTTGTTAGCCGCCCTGAGCCCGGCTTCGGCTGGGGAGGGCGGGATATAAATACAATTTTTTATTATTATTATTATTATTATTATTATTATTATTATTATACTTGGGTAGTTTACATACTTCAGTTCTCCAGGATTTGTGAAAATTTGCTCCCCCAAATTTTCACTTTTATAGAGTTCTTACAGGATGGCAGTTTTGTGTGCATGTTGAAATGCTTGGCTAATATTTATATAAATTTTGCATGGCATTCTGTGAAGTTGTTGCATGATTACTTGAGACCCTGGGTCTGTCTAGTGGTCCAAACTGAGTATTGTCTGGCAGCAGCTCTCCCAGATTTCATACAGGATTTCCACCCAGTCATACCTGGAGTTGCTGGTTATTGACCCAGAAGGCTGTATCAAAAGCAGATGCTCTGTTACTGAAATTTAGCCCTTCCTTGTGGATGGAGTACTGTATATTCCAACTGGTAGAAGTTTTATAAGATATCAGTGGAAGTCTTACCCTGCCTTGCTACCAGGGATCCTTTTCATTGGCAATGTCATGGATTGAACCTGAAATCTTCTGCCTGCACATAATTGCTCTACTACTGATCTGTTGTTCCTCTTACGACCAGGTGATGAACTCTGCTATTCTTTCTCCTTCACCCCACAAGCTCAGATCTTTTTATTATTATTAGATATTGTTCTGTGTTTCAGAATCTCCATCTTAGCTAGGACTTACTCTCTTTTATATACAGAAAGTGGACTGATGAGGAACCACTGCTCCAGAGGTGAAATGCAGCTTTCCAAGCCTTCCTGTTTAGCCCTTTATATATATATTTTTCTTCACCCTCCTCACATGTTTTGCCTGCCTGACATGTGTCTTACTTTCCTGGATAGAAGAGGGTGTGCCTGGTGTGTGTGGCCTCCGGCTTTGGTGCGACTGGAATGTAGCTAAGCATACAAAGGTAGGAGTCCCAGCAGTTGTTTTGCTCATTAGAGCCCTGCCCATCACTGACACACAGCTCCTGGAAAGTTGCCCGCAAGAGAGTGAAGACCTCGGGCAGGAAAAAGTTCCCCACACCTTCATTATAGTAATCACACTGTTACATTGCATTAATCCCACTATTGTAGAGTTGGGCAAAATATGGCCCTAGGCACATATGCAACCCTCTGCCTAATTTCAACAGGGATCAGTTCATACTGAGCCACCTCTCCTGCAACTGGGTGAGAAGGAAGAGAGAAGGAGGGAAGGAGGGAGAGAAGGAAGTGATAGAAAGAAACATGGGGTTCCCAACAGATTACCCTTAGGGGAATGTGGCCCATTACAGAAAAATGTGTGTGTCTTTCCCAACACACTGTTGGGTACTCTTGTGACCTAGGCTCTCCCCTTGAAAATCCGAATGTACTTTGAGAGAGGCAAGGAGGAAATCCCTAGGCTGCCTGTGGCTTTCAGTCAAGCAGACTTGGGCAAATTTGTTTACGGTCTTGCTCTGACATCACTAATTATTGTGTAGGTGTGTGAGCAAGGCTCTTCAGTGCAACTGCAGAGGCATTTAAGGCAGTGGCATAATTGCATAATTTAACATGCCGTGTTAAAAGCAAGGTTGTTTTTGTGCATCCAGGTGGTGACTAATGAGCTGTGTGGCACTGTTGTACATTTGCAAGTAGGAGATGAATCTAGATTGGGAAGAAACAGAAAATCCTGCTATAGTACTTGAAAGTCAACTGGGGTTCTGCTGTTTCTGCCTTACTTTAGGAAGTGTGTTCCTATAGGCAAGGCACACTCTTCCTCTTCTTGTTTACTGTCCTAAGTTTTAACTCCTTTGCTTTGAAATCCTGCAGATTGATTCACTGGTCAGAGCTGCCACATATATATAACTGGTTCACTGTGAATTTGGTGTTACTTGTGTGGACCTTGGGCGCATGTGGTCCCATTCCTCCTGTGCTCTTATTCTTTTATTTTTGTTTGTTTGTGCTACATCTTAGTGAGCAAACAATGGCTTGCACTTGCCTTCCGAGCCAGACTTGGAAACCATGATTTGAATGTGGTTTCCTATTCTGTTTTGGGTGGACAAGAGCAAACCAGATTTTGCCAGATGTAGTGTCACCTTTTGGCTTGAGCAGGATAGGTGCAGCATTTAGGGAACAACAGAGCATACAAGCCAAAGGCTTACTCAGGTAAGAGTAAACCTTGGTTTGCCATGTATGTGTACCAACCCAGTTATACAGGCAGGTGGGTAAGACAGGTTTTCAGGTTCAGAACATGTTTTAATCCTGTATGATAAGTTTTGATTCTGGGCAACATAGGTTAAAGTTGCTTAGAAGGACAGGACTTAACCAGCTAACCTGTTCTGTCACCACAAGGATTTCCACTTGCACAACAGAACTTTTCTTTTCCTCCTCTCGCTGTGCGGGCCTGAGCTCTTCCTAAAACTGCTCTGGAGGGTTGTTGGAACCCTAGAACATGTTTAGGGGGTGCAGAGGGGAGGAGGGGGGAGTTTTCTTGTACAAGCATAAGTCCTTGTGCTGATGGAGCAAGAATACTGCCCCAATTTCCACTTGTTTGCTTTGCGCATGGAAAAGAGTCCTTATAATAGAATTCTCTATCAGCTCCAGATCTCATAGGAAGGTACGCTGTGATATCCCTTGGATGGAAAAATTTGCACAGCAAGTTTTTGGTACCTCACAGAAGAAATTAGGGACTGAAACTCATAATTTAAAGTAGTTAGTTGCTGTATAAGAACTTAAATCCACAAACTAAAAACAACATAAAAATATTAATGGAGAATAGGTGGTTCTCATCTTCACCCTCAAAGTACAGGTTTTAAAGTTACTAGGTGGCACACTAGTTTGCAATTCTAATTCCACAATTGCTAATGAAATCTGTTCTATATAATTCTGTAATGCTATGTTAGTGCTCATGGTCCAAACGTGTACCTCATAAAAAGTCAATACCAATGGTAGCTGATGAGCTTTGAAAAATGTATGTTTGCAAACTGGGGACAGCAGAGCAGAGGTAATAGCATAATGACTGTTTTCTGGGGATAATATTGTGGTTCAAAGTGAGTAAAGGATGATTTTATTGCTCAAATTAACTAGCTAAGCTTTTAACTTCCTGGTATATGTACTTTAGACCCATCATCAGCTAGCTCTGTATTAGCATGTCTTCGTCAGCAGGAAACAGTTTAAAAATGCCTAATGAGCAGAAGGGCTACTGCACATTTGACCGTTTTATATGGTACAGTGTACAGTAATATGATACAGATACTAATCTTTTGGGAAATGCCTTAGTCTGAGCATATATCTCTGAAAATCCAGCATACTTGGCAAAGTGGCCTTGCCATCCCCATTTCATATAAATCATGTTTCAGTCATCTTCTATGCACACAGGCAGGAATTCAATTACTTCATCCCTATCCCCTACATAGTTGTCTCTACTAGGAGTAGATTAGAAATATATTCCAGTTCCCACCTCAAGTGAATGGGCAATCCCAGTGAGGAGCAGGTGGGGGCTACTCAGAGATGTCCTCCGAATCTCTTGACACCAGTGAGTGGGCCTGGACAAGGGACTGGTGGTGGAAAGATGAATGCTAAGGAATGCCTGTGGTCTCTATTTGGAAAGTGCTCTTGGGAAGAGAGTTTCAGAATTCAAGGGTCTTATTTAATACTGTAGACTTTTGTGTTCAGGGAAACTCTGTGGTCTCTTGGAAGCATCAGTAAGGAGATCAATTCATTCCTGTTTCTTATTGATCTCTTTTCGGGACCAAATCCTCGCAAAGCAACATACTGAGAGAAGTAGAATAGTAGAACCTCAGGCAGAGTATGAAGCAATGAGTGGATCTGGACCAAATTAGATCCCCAAAATGATTGTAGTAATGGTTTGAACTTCCCTTTTAGTTATTGTGGGGCAAGAGAAAGATCAAATAGGAGCCCCACAGTGTCCCAAATGAACTAGGTGAGATTGTATGTGCATAGAAATTCTGATATGCCCTTGCATATATGGCATCTTGCAGGGTTTCTGTCGTACAAGAACATCAGAGATCTGCTAGATTAGAACAAAGGTTTGTGTAGTCCAGATTCTGTTTCCTGCAGTGACCAGCCAGATGCCTCTGGGAACCTCAAGAGCACAATAGCCCAGCAACTGTTCTTTCCCATCAAGCTGATATTCAGAGGTTCCTAGATTTGTACATCATCAGAGAAGTCAGTATGCAGAGGGCTTGCTGATGGCTGATCCAACTATTTTCAAAGGCAATAAAAGATAGGAAAACAGATTGTGGTAGTGGGTTGCCCTCTTTTTCAATTTCCAGATTCAAAATACTGTTTTCTCATTCTCCTATTGGACTTAGGAGCTAAACTAAAAACACATATCACTGGGTGGAAAAAGTTGTCCTACAGAGTAAGCCTGGAGAGGAAATCATGGTGCACACTATATACTATTTGTATTTTAAAGCATTCCCCAGTGGTGGTAAATGTTCTCCAGAGGAGCTACACAGCCAGCTCTCATTTCTCAGAGCGAATTGTAGATTCTCACAATACTGTGACACTTTAGTGCTAAAACAGATATTGCCCAGTTGTGGATTTGACATGTGGAATATCTCCCAAGAATACATATAGATTTTTTTCCTCCATGCCAGCCTGAGTACAGCATTCTGCAGAAGACAAAACACAATTGAATAGCAACTTGTCCTTTTTATGAGCCCAATTGACAAGCAGTGAGTTTCCCTTGTGTTTTGCCTATTTGCAAGGCAATTGGGCCCCTTGTGCGGCTTTTTGAAACTGTCCTGGCAAGTGCAGCTCTGTTTGGATTTGAAGAATGAGCACTTTCCTCTTGGACACAGAGTTTTCATGTTTTAATGCACTAATGGGCTTTTATCACTTTGGTGCAAGGAAGAATTTACATCCTCTATCAGTCAGAAACTGCACCGTATTCCTATTTAAAACTCCTGGCACGGTTCCTATGAGCCTCCATGATCACTTCACCCTTTTCTGTAGATCTTTTTGAAAATTAAATTAAATTAAAGCCTCATTAAAAAAGAGTACAGAGGCCTGGCTGGTGATTGAATGCTCATTGTTCTTGTCCCGTTTTATGGGGATACCTATTAATGAACTTACCTTGCGGCTGATAGGAAGATGTGGTTAAGAGAGTTGGTTGCGAACCAGATAGGCCCCCATTTGCATCTCACCTCTGCCTGAGCCTGAGTGAAATTGTCCTTAGATAAGCAAATATCTCTTGGCCTCCCACTTCAATACAGGGACAATAATTGCCATAATTTCTGATGCATAAGCTTTATGATCTGGTTGCAGTACTTTACCTTCCATTATTATTGTCACCAGTGGAAAAGACTGATAAAAATAGAGACTGTAGAAAGTACTATTATAGAGTCTCTCTGTGTTTCTGCTGATGTGATAACGAGCCAAACTCTGGAATACCCTGACCAAAACTGTTCAATAGCAAGTCTTCATGTCATTCTTAACGATGCCCAGTAGTGAAGTTGGAGTCCAGAACAAGTGCTCTGGGTCATGTTTGCTGAAGTGACAATATGGCTGCATAAATCATATTTTGTAGGTAGTCAATAATGTGAGATGTATTGTAAAGCAGATCGAAGATTGATTATTAACTGCATAATGTTCCCAATGTTTTCAATTACAAGTTTGTTGGTTTTATAAGAGTATTAAAAATGTAGAGATAGCCACATATGTGGAATTACTCTTTTAACAAACTCATTCAGATAAGCTTCCCTCCCCATCCCCGACACTCATATGATTGCCTAGATTCCTAAATAATTAATTTTCTTAAAATAAAGGTTCTCTCTTTTTGGTACTAACAGATGTGTGGACAAATTCATGCAGGCGATTGACTGCATTATGCTGCATATGTTTGCACTGAGGTCCTATTCAGTAGGTCTTACTCCCAGGAAACTGGGTATGGGATTGCAGACTTAGGCTGCACATTCGGAACATGTTGGAATGTACTTCCAAGGAGATATGAATAGGATTTCACTGTAAATCTGGTTTTCCTATATCGCTTTGCCCAGCACCTTATGAGCCAATAACACTACTTCTCAGCAGAAGCTTCATAAATTTTTATGATTTACATTATTGTAGATGCTTTGCTGTTTTATCATTATAACCTAGGCGTATGTTAATTTGCATTCATAATGGTGACTTTGTTTAAAGGACGCTGGCAGCATTTCTCTACGATTTAATACTTCCCTAGTGTTCTGCAGAGTGCTTTAATTTATTAGTGCTTTCAAGTCTGTCACATACACTACGTGTCAGAGGTTGATCAGCAGCTAGCATGAAGAGAAATGAGTGTATGGGTTTTTCCTCTCCTGAAGCAGATGTCCTAGTTTCCCCCCAGTCTTAAATCTGTTTAAAATTCATATATTTGCAATGAGGAAATATGTGTGAAGAGCTGGACTTGAGAGGCCATCACTCCTGGGAGACAGTCTTGTTCTTCATGGCTTCCTTGTGATTTCTCAGACTGAGAGCGCATGATCCCTCTGTTGCATTTTAATGGAAACTGTGTGTGTGTGTGGATATGTGTACATCTATACCCTAAAAATCGGAGTTGATTCTAGGTCAGACTTGAAAATCTAGCAACTCGCAAATATTTGTGAAAATAGCACAGTATATTGAGGAATGCCTCTCCTATTTAAAATCCCTATGCCCATTTCTTACCTAGCCCTGTATTCTGCACCCATAAATGACTCTACCCATACAGTGGTGCCTCTGGATGTGAACGGGATCCGTTCCGGAGCCCCGTTCGCATCCTGAAGCGAACGCAACCCGCGTCTGCACTTTCACGGGTTGCAATTCGCCGCATCTGCGCATGCACATGACGTCATTTTGAGCGTCTACACATGCGCGAGCTATGAAACCCGGAAGTAACATGTTCCGTTACTTCTGGGTCGCTGCGGAGCGCAACCCGAAAACGCTCAACCCAAAGCTACTTTAACCCGAGGTATGACTGTATTCCCTTGCTATTGGTTGTCTATAGAGCTTCCTTCGAGAACACCAGTGTGGTACCAAAAGACTCGCTCTTCCCATGAAGGTTTGGCTTTAAGGCTTTAAGCCCCCTCTCCCCAAAACTAAACTTGAATTCACAAATTTTTGCTCCTTTATTTTTTCTTCTCCTCTTCTCCGCCCCATCCTACTTTCTGTTGAAATTTAGATTGCAAGCGCTTCTGGACAGGGACCTTCTTTCTTGCTCATCTTACTCTACAAAGTGCCATGTTTATTTAATGTAATAAATGTCCTTGTTTGCTCCCCCAAAATATAGAAAGTTGGAGTTTCACAGGCAAACTCTTCAGCATAGACATCCATAGGGTTGTGCTGCGAAATAACTTTGAGCACTTAACTTTCCTCCTCCTGATGGTATCAGGAACTGCGTTTGCAAAGCAGAGACTCCCTGTGCCATGCATCTGGGTTCCAGTCTCATAGCTTATGGCCAAGGAGCTTCAGTTACCATTATGATCAATCCTTTGCACTACAAGTTCTGCAGCTTCATAAAGGAAAGGAATGCAGCCCAGTTCATCACTTGTTGGGGATCAAAAATAAATCAACAGAGCGGAGGCTGAGCAGGTTGTTTGTTGTGAACGCTGCAGTTCTGAAGGCAAAACCAATTTTTATGATCCTTCCTTTATTGCTTTAACTGCTTGTTTATTTTGGGGCAGAGAAGTTAAAAGAATTTTCGGGCTTGTGTGAGAAGCATTTTCTGATCAATATTTTTCTGGGGAGAAAGCACTAGTGCCCTCTCCCTTTCATCATATAGTAGAGCAGATGAGGAAGTATGAAATTCACTTAACAATGTGGACTCTGTCAATATTCTGGAAAAAACAGAATAAAGTAATTTTAGTACAGTTTAGTTACTTGGGTTCGGTGGAGTCGAGAAAGAGAGACACTGCGCTGCATTTCCCTTTAAAAAATGTTTTTTTTAAAAATCTTGACTTGTACAATATACAGCATTCATCTATTTATTGTACAATATACACTGTCTGCTTTTCCCCTAGCAAAGGGTATGGTATTTGGAAACTCCAAGAAAAGGAGGCAAGAGAAAGTTTATTACATCTAGCAACCTAATTCCATCATTCCCATGGAAGTCACAGTCCGGAAAATGCCCATTGTGTAGGCAGTTATAAAATATTGTTTCAGTTGAATGAAAGAACTGCTCTGAAACTTACTCCACCACTTTTGAAGACATTCAGTGAGACTGTTGGATGCTGTTGAGATTATGCACCAGTATAGTAGTCCCCATTCACTGGGGTCAGTAGAATTGTGTTTTTTCAATCATCGTGCCAGGGAGTTTTAAACCTATAGTGAGGTTTATTTATTGCTTCTGACCTTGGAAGTTTTGTATCTGCCATTTAAGGTATACGTGGTGAGTGGATATTGGGTGTAAAATCTTGGCATTGGGTGCTGTTGTTTTGGGGGGAAATCATTAGGTTGCTCGTTAAGAAGCAGTGATTTTGTTCAGTCACTACATTGGATGCTGAGCCACTGCTTCATAAGCCATGATTTGTAAAGCCTTAGTTGAATGCCATGCTTCTCCGTTCTCCCACCGTGTACCTACTTTGGCATGGAGATCTAGGCCAAAGCTGGCATGGGAAGAGTGGAGGTCTGAGGAGCGCATAGCTGTAATACTTAGCTTTAGCTTTAAAAATCATGGTTTTTGAAGCCATAGACTATTGTCTGAATGCAATCAACATCTTCTCCTTTAGTACTGGCACTGATCAGGTTATGATCTTTTAGGTCCACCTTGCACTAAGAAATCCTATTTAAGGGTTGCATGTCGGGCTAATAATCCTTAAATGCAGAAGATGTTTGTTGGGTACCTAGAACAAGGTTTTCTCTGCAGAAGGATCTAATTGCAAAGTTCATGTTGAATTTGTAGCTTTTCAAAAATACAATCTGACAGGCATTTTAAAAGATCAGACGTTCCTGCTTCACATTTCCTTCTTGTTTTCTCTCAGAGCCCATGCAGAAGCACCATCATCTGTGAAACATGACATAAGGGCAGAGCCTGGTGAGAAGATGAAGAACAGAGAAGAAGTAGTGAATGAAGGAAGTGATGATGGGAAAGCTGTTGAGTCAAGCGATGAAGATGCTCCAGTCGAAGAGAAGAAGAAGAAGCAGAGGTCTGGATTTCGGGACCGTAAGGTATGTATTCTTGTTGCACTGGAATATTCTGCATTAAACTGCAGTCAGTTATACCATCAAGAGGTGTGAAATTGTTGTGGCCTTCAGTTGCTGAGGTGTGTGTAGAAATGTAAAGCAGGGATAGGAGATCTGTGGCCCTACAGATAGGGTACACCACAGCTCATTTCACGCTGGTCATACTGGCTGGGACTGATTGCAGGTTAGAAACCAACCACATCTGGAATGACACGGGTCTCCATCTGTTCTGCATGTCTCTTCTTGCGACATTCTTAGGCAGTCATTAATAGAAAGCTTTATGTCCCATTTGTCTCACTACCAATTTGTTGGTGGTTTATACAATTCTGGATCAATAGAAAATGATGACTGGGATTCAAAGAGCTTCTTTCGGACCTTGTTTGGGTGTAATTCTAATTAGTTTAGCTCGGGTGTGAGCTGGTGTTCCATTGGCCAAGAACTAATGGATGTGTTTGTCTTTGAACGGAACGTACTTCTGCCCAATTGCAAATAAACTGCAGTTGGGTACTGTGTGGTGTGTTGCTGTTTGAGAGACACATCCAAAGGCTCTTTGCTCTTTCATTTCATCCTAGGGGAGAATGTGTGCTTTGGATGTGTGCTTTTATCTATGCAGAAGAGCTTCTCGGGTGTCCTGGCATTCTTGGTAGGCTAATGAATTTATATGTGGCGCAATCGACAGCAAACTGTTTTATGATTGTGATATACCTAAAAAGGAGGGTTGCGGGGAGATGAAATCTGTTTTAAGCTTTAGGACTTGGAAACATTTCTGTCTTGATACCATTAAAGAAGGCAATTAAAAATGGCTGAGTAAATCAAGGCTGACACGCAAGGCATGTTGGAGTGCGACTCGGTAGTGAAGGAAGTGAGAATATAATAGTTCTTTTGTCTAATAAATCCTTGCGACTTGCTCATGTACGAATAACTCAGGGACTGACAACTTGTTGTGAACCACGTTTTTTGAGTCTTCGGAACACCAGGAGAAGGGAAAGGTGCAGATGTGACTGAGGGTTAATGACCAGTAAAAAGAAATATGAATGGTGTGAGAGGTAGTAATTCATTTGGGGGGAAATAGTTCTATACAGCAGTAGGACTTTTCTGTAATGTCTGGGAAAAGTTATTAGCTCCTCCAAGTGTTACTGCCCTATGGGTGTTAATATGATGAGACTTCTCTTTTTTAGTTAAGGGAATTTGTCTCTGAGGAATCCTTTATTTTATTCTGTTTTGACAGTTGCTGGACTTTTGATTTCCATTTTGCTGAAATGCAGTGATCAGAAATGGCTGGGTTTTTACAAATACTTAAAAATCAAAAACACTTTTGAAACATCCATGTTTCTCTGTTTTTATTTGCCAGAAGAGCAACCTTCCTAGCCACTAAATCTGAGTAGCTAGAATTAGCTGGGGGAGTCTTCTCTCTTAATAAATTTTGGAGGTGAATTGTTGATACCTGATTTTTTGGAATGACTGCATTTTGGTTAAAAATTCTGCATGAAGAAAGGAAATCTCAAGAAACTATACCAAATTGGTTTGATATGTTAAACATATCTCTCTTTCTCCCTCTCTCTCCACAATTCCCAGGATAAAGTCAATAAAACTGTAGTAGGGAGGGATAAAGTTTTTCTTTAGTTGGACTGCCCTGAATGACCATGGAGCTGTCTACAACATATTACTAAAATCATTAATATGGTAAAAGGAACTAATAAACTTGTAGCTGGTGAGGCTGTAGTAAATTTTGAAGTGGAGGAGTTCATCATGGCAGTCTTATAGGGAACACCCCCAAATAATCCGTAGCCACAACAAAAGGAGAGCTCAAAAATGCAGACAGCTGTCTTGATCCATTATATATACTAAATGGGAGCAGTACATCGCATAATATTCATTTTACCAGTATCAACTGACAGTCAGAGAAAGAGCAGTATATACAGTCAAATAAATAAAATGGTTCCAGTGTTGTAAGTTAGGATTAAAGTAAGCCTTGAGTCTGAAAATGAGGAATATTTCTGGTCTGGGTGGTACAAATGGTGCTGATCTAACTGTTCCATTGATGTTGGAAGTCAAGGAGTCTATAGTCTGTCATGTTTTTCTCTTGATCGTGCTTATTTTTTAAGCTACCATTCCTTCTCTCTGATCCTGTGATAAACTGTTACTCTTGTTTTGATATTAAAATTGTAGCATGAATATATTTTTACAAGGTCTGCTTGTGCCTCTGGTGGCTTCTGTTGATTAAGCAACTGATTGTACGTTAACCTTTTTGGATTGTCTGAAAGAGCTGCAGATGCGGAAGGTACAAATACCCAAAGCCAAGTTTCTGTCCCTTTTTGTAGGCTGAAATATCCCTTATGAGTTTGATCTTGTTTCAGGTTTATTTTTCAAGTGTTAAAATAGCACAACAGATGGTGGCTGTGCATTGTGCCCCTTCTGTTGCCCTCCGTGGTCCAGCGGAGTAGCCCACGGTCCCTTTATTTTGAAGTAACAGTTGTGCTCTCAGAGCACTGCCAAAAGGTGAGATGTTAGAGCATCTTTCTTTAACCCCGTTACCCATTAGAGCGCTGCAGGAAGCTGCCAAATGAAAATAAATGTCAACTTATCTCTGCCATTACCGTGCAGCATGGAACTTCAGATTGCTGGCACCCCTCTCTTGGCTTTGCGCATTGTCTTCCTAAAGATTCTGTGAGCCAAATGAAACATTTTTAAATGGGACAAGCTGTGTGGGTTTTAAGTTAGCAGCCATTTTTCTCTTCAAGCTCCTCAGCCTTTCAGAAGCCTTTTCTGCATGGTCTGCTATGGAACTCCAGTGGATTCTAGGGCACACAGTTGCAGTAAGGCAGATGTGGCGAACCGTTGGTTCTCTAGATATTGGTAAACTATGACTTTCATCATCCCTGGCCATGCTTGCTAGAACTGACGGGAGTTTTAGTTCAGCAACATCTATGGTTGCTTTTCCAGTAAAATGTATGCTGCATACTCATTGCTTTCCTTCTCATTTAGGTAACTGACAAAGATATCAGTTAAGTAATATTCAGGAAACACAGTGGATGGGTTTCTTCTGTCCTCTTAGCGCTCGGTATTTTTCATATTTATGATGATTATTATAATTTATTGCTTGTACCCCACCCTTCTGACTGCCACTCTGGGCAGCCTCCAACATACAGTGGTACCTCAGGTTAAGAACCTAATTCGTTCTGGAGGTCCGTTCTTAACCTGAAACTGTTCTTAACCTGAAGCACCACTTTAGCTAATGGGGCCTCCTGCTGCTGCCGTGCCACCAGAGCACAATTTCTGTTTTCATCCTGAAGCAAAGTTCTTAACCCAAGGTAATATTTCTGGGTTAGCAGAGTCTGTAACCTGAAGCGTATGTAACCTGAAGCATATGTAACCCGAGGTACCACTGTATATAAAAACATAATAAAACATTAAACCAATAAAAAAATAGGAAGCATCTCTATACAGGGCTGCCTTCAGGTGTCTTCTAAAGGTTATATAATCTCCTTGACATCTGATGGGAGTGTGTTCCACAGGGTAGGTGCCACTACCAAGAAGGCCCTCTGCCTGGTTCCCTGTAGCTTCACTTCTTGCTGTGAGGAAACCACCAGAAGGCCCTTGGAGCTGGATCTCAGTGTCCAGGCTGAACGATGGAGGTGGAGACACTCCTTCAGGTATACAAGAAGCCATTGTAGACAATAGTGTGTCACACTTAGACTGCAAGGATCTGGGATGAAGGTCTTGCTCTGCCACGATGTTCACAGGATGACCTTGCACCAGCCAAGACCTCTCTGCCTAACTCTACCTCACTGGGTGTTGTGAGCAGAAAATAGAGAATGTCCCATGTACAGTGTCCTGAGTTATTTGAAGGAGAGGTAGGGTATGACTGCAGTAACTGACAACAGCAGACAGATTCTTACTCATGTTCCTGCAAAGTTTTGAATCAAATTGTTGCATAAGGTGTGTACAATCCGCAACGCATAGCTGTCAAGTGTCCCTTATTTGAAGGGACAGTCCCTTATTCCAGCGCCATGTCCCGCTGCTGTCCCTTATTGATAGATGTCCCTTAAATTATGTCCCTTAAATTTCAAAGGAAGCAGCTCTTCTCCCTCCCTCCCTGCCAGCCAGGGAGGAGGGAGGCTCCAACTGTGTTGCTTGGCTGTGTTGCTCACCCAATAAGAAGTCTAAGAACGACTGGGGGGTGGAGCTTGCATGCCTTGTGTGTGGCTAGTTAATGCAAGCTGAGGGGTTTTTTGAATGCTGGACACCATTTTGTTGCACGTGCTGCTGCAAACTTTGCAGTGCAAAGCCAGGCCGGGGAGCCATCTTAAGTTGAGGCTGCATAGGGCTTGTGGTGCATGTGATTCAGATTCTATTCAGTTGAACCTCTGGTTACAAAGTTGGTTGGACAGTGTTCTCGAAGCTACCAGCATGAGTTTGACCAGACTGCAGAAGGACAGGAAGACTGGAGTGCCCGGAACAGGTGAGGCTGCAGGTCCCTTATTTTGGCTGCTGGTCCCTTATTTTCAAATCTGCAAGTTGACAGCTATGTCCGTAACGTGGAATGATTTGGATTTTAACAGCAGTGAGAAAGCACAACCAGGCTACAGAGGACTTCAGATACTGCAATTGGTCATGAAATTGCTGTGTCAGCTTTTCCCTGTCCTATTTTTCAAAATTTAGCCAGGCTTAGATCCATGCTAAATTAAGATAAACAGCTGGAAGAGTTGTTAGCACTTGCTTCCTTTTTCAGTTGATTTGTCTGACCTTAAGCTGCAGTTTATTAAGAATGCAAAAGATGGGAAGCTGATGTAAGCTGAACTTCAGGTGGTTTTGCTCTGCTGCTATGTGCCTTGAATTGAATTTCTTTAAAATATACTGTAGAGTATTGATTGAAGGTAGTTTTCTGATGACCTGTTTGCATAGTCACTCCCCTCCTCCCCACTTTCTATGAAACAGTCAAGCACTTTCACTCTGCTCCTAACCAGAGTTCTTAAAGCTAATGCGCAAATCCTGGTGGAGGTGGACATTTGAAAGTGAGAGCATTTTGAAAAATGGCCATTTGGTTGATTAAAGGCCTAATGTGGCAAAGTAATCATGTGTCTGCGTGGGGGATGTACCCCTTTCACATATGCCATGAATTTGATAAATGGCCTTAGGGAAAGCTGTTTGACTCAGTATAGGAACTGGGTAACAAAATCTGTTCTGTTATATATCAGACACAGTCACCTTTTAAATTTTTTTCCAACAATAGTTATAAATAAAGTTTTTATCCCAGGCTGTGTACCTGAATTGGATTTGATTTTTTAAAAAATATTTGACATTGTTTCTTATATTGCTGGTGATTTTTATTATTATATTGATTCAGAATATTTGCTGGGAAGCCATTCATAAATGGAATTAAATGAGTTATAAAGGGTGTGTGTGTGCAAGGACCACAACATTTACTGTTCGAAATGCAACATTTTAATAACTAGTTCTGACCGTTCAGTCACACTCTAGCATGGGTGTGAACCTGCAACCTGTCCTAGACATTGTGGTCATCAGGAAGAGGGAGCAAGTTTAGCCCCCAATATGTTTCCCATATAAGTGGATGATTTCCATATCATGTATATGTGCCATGTGTCCCCATTATTTAGACATGCACAGCCTTCTCAACACCCCCTGCCTGTCACAATGGCAGTTTTGCTAGTTATTATTAAATGCCACACTACTGGAACGGCTGCAAATACTTTTTACTGATGTACACTATATGGACTTGTTGAATGAATGATTTTGGTCACGGACTAATAAAGACTTGTTGAAATTATCATGCTTGAGGGCTTAGAATAGACTATAGTGATAAAGGACCCAAAGAAAAGTGAAGAACCAAAGTGTTTGGTTGGGTCGATATTTAACAATAACTCTGCCCATCACGAAATCATTCCCTTTTCTATATGTAGCACAGTAAGTTGTTTTATTAGTTAGCATTTTGCAGGGGTTGTACATGGAATTACCTACACTTGTCAAAGCAAATATTTGTGCTGTTTGAATGGGGGGGATCTGATGTTCTCTTTCTCGATATTTTTAGGTAATGGAGTATGAAAACAGGATCCGAGCGTACTCAACTCCAGATAAAATCTTTCGATATTTTGCAACCTTGAAAGTAATAAGTGAACATGGAGAATCAGAAGTATTTATGACCCCACAAGATTTTGTGAGATCTATAACTCCAAATGAAAAGCAACCAGAAAGTAAGTGACCTTGTATATTATGATAGCAAGTATATGTGATTATGCAGAAGTGAATTCTTTGTTATTGTAATCTGTTTAAAAGGTTGATTGGCTTATTTAATTTGTCAACTATCAATAGCTATAAAT
This sequence comes from Podarcis liolepis, assembly GCF_965112155.1. Taxonomy (NCBI): domain Eukaryota; kingdom Metazoa; phylum Chordata; class Lepidosauria; order Squamata; family Lacertidae; genus Podarcis; species Podarcis liolepis. The sequence continues at coordinate 35,048,673 of NC_139556.1, read as the reverse complement.
TCCTATGTAGAGATATTGGCTCTGGCTATTTCTTCCTGAAATGAGGCTCAGGGATGATGATTTAATTTTCAACTTCTTTGGTTGCCTCTTAGGTACTGTAGGGCCTCCCCCCAGTGTTGGGGGCCGTTGAGGGGGCAACTTAATTGCAGGGAATACTGAAAAGTTGCAGTAGCAGAAACAAATTTCTCCCCTGAAGACAGAGCTTGGAGTAGATGGAAATAGAAGCTAATTATGCAGCCTTTCAACTCATAATTTTGCTTTTAGCTTAAGGCTACCATGAAATATAAGTGGATGCTTCCCTGTCATAGAGGAAGTTGTTGGGAGGGGGGAATCTAAATTTATGAAAACTGTGGCACATCACTAATCTCTAGGCTGCTCAGGTGACAAAAACATATTAGAATATGCCCTTCCAGAAACAGTGGCTATTATAGAACAAGTTCGTGTTGCAAAGAGAAAAGTATTTTGAGACTCTTCATACAGATTTATGTAGACCTAAAAGATGCAAAGCTTCAAAGAGCTTCACATATTTTATCGGGGGGGTTTTAAAACACATACCAGCATCCCTGTAAGCTAGGCCAGGAATGTTATCCTCAAATGGCAGATGGGTAGAGAGCAGAGGCTGAAAGGGGTGGACTTACATAAGACCAACTGGAGGTTGCACTCAGGAACTTCTATACAGTATAGTTCAAGTCCCTTAGCCACTACATTATATCTGCTCCACATGGATAACTTCCCCCCGTCTACATTTTGCTCAGACTTCAAGTGCTGACAATTTCTCTCAGCTGAGAAGTTCTCTCTCTCTCCCAAATCAGGATGGTTAAATGAGGTTTGTGAGATTCTTGGCTTTGCTTGTGTGGAGCTAATTGGTCCTTGAAATACTTTGCTGGTGCAACCCATATTGAAACGTACAGACATTAGCCGTTTTGTCTCGAGACAGTGCAATTGCTCCAGACATATGGTTAGAGTTAAGTTATTACAGAATAACGACAGGCTTTACTGAGAGAAAATGTGAGGGAGCAGGTATTAGGAGGGAAGGGATGCTTACGGGAAGTAATTAAGATCTGAGAGGGGCTCTTTACTATGTAAAACACAGGTTGTTAGTGACCTGGGGTTACTGTCTGATGGATTTTGAATAACTCTTGTGAAAGGATCATTGCCAAGTAGTTTCTCTGAAACCTCCTGTATACCTCTTGATCTCTACTTAAGCATTTCTAAGGAGAAGCCAGTAAATTGAAATATCTGACCCAACTGCTGTCATATTTTTTTAAGCTTATGAAAGTGCAGTGTGTTAGTAATGCATTTTGATTCACTTTAGACTACAGTAGTTTTGTTTAGTATGCTTTATGTGAGCTATGCACATTCCCTAAAGACTATATATCTTGGGCAGAAGTAGCTGTTTTAAAAATAAACATTCTTTAGAACTTGTTTGATGGCAGAATACAGACATTTAATTTCCGTGGTACTAGGTATATGAAGTATTTTATGATACTCAGTTATTCATCCTTCTAATTACCCTGTTGGTTAAGTGTCATATCAAAGACCCTACAATATCCAAACAAATGCATTTAGGCTGCAGTGCTATCCACTCTTACCTGGAAGGAAGGCTTATGAGACATAATGGATCTGTCTTCCATGTAGATATGTGTAGGATTGTGCTGTAAAGGTGGGTTTCATGAGTAAAGCAAGACCCGTGGCCTTGTGCAGAGGCAGTCCCACGTAGATATGAAGCCAGTTTGGTATAGCGGCTAGAGTGTTGAACCTGGGAGACCAAGGTTCAAATCCTACTCGGTATTGCAGCTGACTGGGGTGACCTTGGGCAAGTTACCGTCTCTCAGCCAAACCTACCTGACAGAGTTGTTGGAAAGTTAAAATAGAACATGGGGTGAACCATGTGTACCACCTCAAAGAAACTGGGATATAAATATAATTTTAAAAGCGGCAGATAAATCATTTGAGGGCGCAAGAGACCTTTGCACAAATGTGGACTGGACAAGCAAAAGTCAAATTTAGGGGTGTCTTGGTCCCTAGGTGGTGAGTTATGAGGCCATGGAAGGGGTTGAAGGTAAGGAGAAGAAGTTCATGTAGGTTCCGGGCACATACATGAAGCCAAGCTAAGGATTTTAAGAAATGGCATTGCTGCTTAAAATGACAAGAGGGCACTTTTTGTCCCTCATGTGCTATAAAAAGCATTCCATATTAAAATTTGTTTTTCTGTTAAAAGATTTAGACAAATCTAGTGGTAGGGCAGGACTATCAGCAGCAATTATTCATAATAGGTAAATGGCATTTTGCTGTACAGAGGGAATATATTTATGAATACCAGATGCTGGGAACATGACATCTGGGAAAGTCTTTTGCCATACCACGTGAGTACCACGTGAGGTGGACCACTGTTAAAACAAAATTCAGGACTACGTGGGCCTAGTTTATCGGTGACTCATGTGCTCACAAGAGCATCATCAAACAAACCTTATTTTCCATGATGCTTTTGGAACAAACCCCAAATTCCAATATCCTACTAAGCCTAAGCATGTGTGACTGAAATAACCACAAATTCTTCTCAGTTTCCCTCTCCTTCTTTTGTCTCCATTTTGTCTGGGGTTTTTTAATTATAAGCTGCTTGGGATAGAAACTTGTTCTTCTTTGCAAAATGCATAGAGGGCATTGTATAAAATAGCAATAAACCTAGCACAAATTCTTTAGACCCTATCAAGCCAGAACCCATTGATTTCAGTGGGAGAGATTCAAGCAGGTGCTTAACTCTCCCATTCAACTTAAATTACCATTAAAAGCATGTGCTTTGGGATCGTTCTTCAGCACAGCATCCACAAATCGAATGCACTGCTTGACAGTCTTATAACTTTTTTCCTCAGCTTATGAAGCTGATGACAGTGGAGATTTTATTGCCTTGGCTTAGGAGAGTCTCAGAGATCTTCTGAGTTGATTAATAACTCTGTTTCCTGCACTATGACCATCATGAACTTCAGAATATATGGGAAGCATTTTATCATGTTTACTCATAAACATGTGGCAGTGATATATATCTGCCTTGCTGATCAACGGCTGCTGGTTTCCCCTTCTCTCCCTGTTCCCCACATCTTGCCAGTCTTGAGTAATAAGGTGACAATGTCATTATTTAAAATTTCATCTGGAATTCTTTTTGTATATGTGTATATAGAAATAAAAGAAATAAAATACAAATAGACTGAATATGCATGCCTGTGGTTGGTTACCAGTTCTGGCTTGGGTGGTAATCCTCACCATGTCTATTCAAAAGTAGTCCAATTGAATCCAATAGTGCTTACTCCCAGGTGTTAAGATTGCAGCCCTAAATGTTACCATAATATGCCAGTTTGGAAGCTAAACACGTAATGGAGAAATGATTGAGTTAGCACCGAATTGGTGCTGCATACACACATGGCTCATGCATGGTGGTGGAGCATAATAATAATAATAATAATAATTATACCCCACCCACCTGGCTGGGTTTCCCCCAGCCGTTATTTGGGTTCAACCATTTCAGCAAAACTACCACTGGGTTCTGCTGCCTTAAGATCTGGTGTATTATTTCTAAAACATCTACCAAGATCTTTCAACTGGAAGACATATCCACCAAGAATGTAAGAGTCCTCCATAGCCATTCTGTAGGTATCATTCTGAGGTCTTTTTTATGATTTAATGGCTATGATTAATCATCTTATACTGCCATGTGTTTGAATTTAAACTTCATGAAAATCATTTTATATTTCAAGAATATATTCCCATTTTTGTGTTTAAATGTGTAAAAGTTGGCCATCAAAAAACTTAATTGGCATCCCTTGTCTTTCTAATAGTGTAGTAGATTGCATTTTAGACATTTTAGTGCTTAATTGGGCATTAGCAAGCATCTTCCCAAATATGGCTGTTCCATATGAGTCCTATCTTCTCTCTTAGCTATGAATAATGAAATGTCTGATTTTGTAGGCAATGGTGATAACACAGAACAAAATATGCAGGGTGGTAATCTATCTTCTCATATGCTGTGAATCAAATTATTCTAAGTATACAGATCATATTCTTCCCACATAACAAACAGACCAGGTTGTTGGTTTAAACTGAAATTCTTAACATGCATTTTTGTCTCAAACATAGCTGGTTCTACATTCTGTTTTTCTCAGTTGGAGTGTATTTGCTCAGTGGATTAGTTTATCCTCACTGAATTGTTTTCTGTCTTCCCTTCCTGGACCTTATTAAAGTTTCCAATGTTGCAGAGGTCCCATGCTGTTTATACCATATCAAGTCTTAAATCAGTCAATAACTATTTATGTGAGTTAAGTTTATAGTAATATAACTTATTCATAAACTACTTCTTCCACAGTATCTCAGAATCAATCCTTGCTGCTTCTTCCTCCCATACAAAATCTGCTAACATTTAAGGTTGTACTAAACACGATGTAATATAGTAAAGAGGAACAGCAATTTAGGAGCCGTCAGTTTCTTAACAGTGCTCTGTGCACTTTGGAACTCCCTGCCTATTGAGATCCAGCAGGTGCCTTCACTGTATTCTTTTCAGCACCTGCTAAAAACATTTTTGTTTAGACAAGCCTACGCAGATGCTTAGAAAGTTGAAATAATTTTAATCTATTTTAATATTTTAACTTTTGTATAGTTTTATCTTTTTGTAAACTGCTTTGAGGCATTTTCCCCCAATCAAGCAGTGTATAAATTTCAACAAACAAACAAACAAACAAACAAACAAACAAACAAAGGCAATGTCAAACTTTCCAATCATTTAAAGTCTTTCATCTCTCTTCCTCTGATTACTGGTTCATAATTCAATGTTAATAACTACAGTGGTGCCCCGCAAGACGAATGCCTCGCAAGACAAAAAACTCGCTAGACGAAAGGTTTTTTCATTCGCGATTTGCCTCGCAAGACGAATTCCCCTATGGTCTTGCTTCGCAAGACGAAAACGTCTTGCGACTTTGTTAAACCATTTAAACCGTGCTTCGCAAGAAGAAAAATTCGCTAGACGGCAAAAGTTGTGGAACGAATTAATTTCGTCTTGCGGGGCACCACTGTACCTGTGATTTTCTAGTATACCTCATCATATTTTGTTGTTCAAAGCTTTCTGTCCTGGCTTCTAGCTTTAATTAGGGTTGAACCGTAATAGAAACAATTGATTCATTCTGGGATTCAGCTGAATTTTGTATGTGTTTAAGCAAGTTTTTCACCCTTAAATCTGACGGATAAAGTCATTTGCCCACCCTTTTGCGTAACAAAACACCTGGAACCACTGACAATCCATTGCAGAGTTTACTCTGCTTATGGAAGGCTCTTTTACATCTGACGCTCGACTGTTGATTGGAAAAGGTAAAATTACATCCTAAGATGATGTGGACCCTCTTGCACAAGCAGAACAGCTTCAAGCAAAAGCACGAGTGTGGCTTATATTACCTACATATTACAGCACTGTTTAAACACATGCAAAAGCTCTTTTGCCAGCATTTACAGAATAGTTCCGGCTGCTATTTGTCTTCCTGGTTTTGAGGTTCCAGTTCATTGCATCTTGATTGCAGTGATGGAGGAAATGGCGTGCCTGGCTTCTTCCTCAATTTAGCTACCGCAAGTAGAACGCTGGTATAATGGATTGAGTCCGTGCTGGAAGCTTCAAAGCTGCAAATGGTGACTATAACCCATTTGGTCTTGCGCCCCCACAGCACACCATTTTGTGTGCGCTGTATTTCATGGAGGCAAATGGCAGGTTACTGCAACATTTCTAGTACCTTTATCTACTGCTGCACCTGCTCCTTAGTTTCATCTCCTTCTGTAAGATTAACTATTGATTACTGTCTTCTCCCTTCAGCATCTTTCAAATTTACCTTTTCTACCCACTTAGTTTGGAGCTCATAGACCATCGTTTGCTTTCAGCTTGTATGAAATGAATGTTACTTAAAGTTTGATGGCAATTTTGAAATCTGTTAATGGCATCTGTTGCTTAAGGCAGTATAAATATTGAAGGACAGAGGTTAATGTATAAGGTCGTAGGGAAGGGTAGAGAAATAACTTGTGTATTCTGTTCTAAGAGAAGCAAGGTGTGGCACCACCATTATGTCTTGATATAGCTATAGCTACTATTCCCCAGATCTGTACACATTTCATAAGATATAAAATGAAGCTACTATTAAGCTGAGCTTTCCTGTACTTTCTATGTTTTGGTTGGTTAGAGCAGTGTTTCCCAACCTTTTTTGGGCAAAGGCACACTTGTTTCATGAAAAAAATCTCGAGGCACACCACCATTACAGCCCCGTGACATCAGCGCGCAGCGTCACGCCGGGAGGGACATGAATTGCTAGCAAATTACATAATCACCTCCTTGAGGGCTGGCTCATCTTCTCCGAAGGCAGAACCCCATTAATTAACAGCACAGACTCACACCATAGCCAAGACGAGGGGGGCAAACCTCAGTCATGCACAGTCATGCACATGTGGGGGCTAAATGAGGACGAAGACCGGGCAGAGAGCAGGGTTCAAATCACCCCACCTGGCCAGGACAATCCCTGGGTGCTCCCTTGGGCCACTCGCCTGACCCACCTCGCAGGGCTGTTGTTGCGAGGATAACACGGGGAGAACCACGCGCGCCCCCGGGAGCTCCTTGGAGGAGAAAGCGGGCGATGAATGCAATGCACGAAATATATGAGAGGCGACCAGGTTTTGCAGGTGAGGGGCCCCCGCCAGCCTCCGCTTCCAACACCCAGCGCAACGACGCCGAAGTTTCCCCCCGGGCTTGGCTCGGGGAGCAACACTGCTCCCCCCGGCTCCCCTTCGCCCTCCCGGCTCTCTCTGCCGCCCACTGGGGACCCCCCTCACCTGCCAAGTCCGGAGCGCCGGTGGAAGTTGCATGCATGCATGCAGGGCGCCGCGTTGCCATTGCATTGCACTGCACTCCATGCAACGCCTGCACGCATGCATTGCCTTGCACGCCCGCCAAGGGGTCTCCCCGCGGTCCGATGCGTCCCCTCCGGCGCGGATGCAGCATTGCAAAAATAAACCCCCCCCGATGCAGCCCTACCTGGGGGGCAGCCTCCGCCGCTCCGCCTCCGCGGGGATCCCCGGGCTCCATCCTGCCGCCCGATCTCCGCGGGGGCGCAGGCAGGCTGCGCGGGGTCTGCGCGGAAGAGCCCCTGCCCGCCCGCCCGCCGCCACTGCGCTCATTCCATGGCCGGGAGAAGAGCGCTTCAAACAAAACGCCCGGCCCGCCAGGCCACGCTGGGAAACGTAGTTCGCGCACCCCGCGCGGGCACGGAGCCCAAGGGCGAGGGGACTACGGATCCCGGCAGCCCCCGCGCCAGGGACGGAGGGGGAGAGGCCGGGTGCAGGGATGGAGGGACGGGTGGGCGAGCGAGCGAGTGAGTGGCAGCCGCCAAGCCTTGGCCGAGAGCCAGGAAGGGCCTCCCCGGAGGAGGAGGGAGGCGCAGAGTGGGAGGGAGGGAGGGAACCCCAGGGGTCATCTAGTGACGGCGCCCCAATCGAAAATTTGACTTTAAAAAAAAAAAATCTTTCGAATTTTTAAATTTTTCCCGCGGCACACTAGGCAACATCTCGCGGAACACTAGTGTGCCGCGGAACAGTGGTTGGGAAACACTGGGTTAGAGCTTAATATGTTTGAACCATGTGAATATATTTCATAACATTCAATCCACGCTACATAAAACCTTTGCTTTTCTCTTGTTTCTTTTAGACCTCGGACTTGATCAGTATGTGGTGAAACGCTATGATGGGAAGGTGAGATTCTTAAACCTGTGGGTGCATGCTAATTACCATTTTAGCTACTAAGGAAATGTTTGTTTTCTCCTCTCTGCCTGTGAAACTGTCTAGCAGTAAGCAAAGCTGTGTTGATTTTGGAGGTGATTATAGCAGGGAATTTTTATGGGCCACCATGGAGAAGGGGACTAAATTTGAGATTCTAAACAGCCTCTCTTGGCCCGGCTTGCGCAGCACCAAGAATGCAGAACCATATCTAATAATAAAAAACAGAGCTCTTCCCATAAGCATCTAGCTGGCTGCTGTGGGAACAAAACGCTGGTCTAGGTGGATCTTTGATCTGATTTAGCACGGTTAATTTTAATACTTAGCTGCAGCTTCCAAAGTATAGTTGTGGCCTTTCCTTTCTCATTCGGGATAATTTCACCTGAGTGGTGTTCTTTTCACCTGTGATAGAAATTCAGTGTGTGAAATCCTTATGTCTCATAAAAATCAAAATGGGTGTTGGGTGCAAGTCAGCTTGCGCTGGAGGTTGATGCATCTACATGGGGAAAGAGAAAGGAACCTCCCAGCTTCTTAGACCTCCCTTTTACCTGTGCTGCCCTTCCTTCAGGCTAGACGGATACTCTTGCAGTTGCTGACCTCATTTCCCCCTTCCTCCTCACCTTGGGAGAGCAGACATCCTTTGTGTCTCCACTGCTGACACACAAGAGCAAGCACAGCTTGTTGCATTCTCCATCTTCGTTAGAACTAGGATCTTTCCTCTCAAATCATGTATTTCCTGCAGGAAACATAGCTTTGTTCGCAATGTTATATCTAGGGTAAAACATGTTCCTCCCACAGTGATTCCGTGTTAAATTGAACTTTTAAACTCCAAATACCATCAATGGGAAGGTGGAATTCCCCTCCCCGAGTTCTTTTTAACTTCTTTCACTGTATATATAAGAAAGAGATGCAGAATTCCAAAGCTGCATTTGCCTCCTTGTTCCTCCTGCCCTTTATTTCATTGAGCAGCACTCTCGGGCAAAAACAAATTTGCTTACTGCTTTCCTGCTTTGTCTCATTCCTGGGCTGACCTATAATGAAGTGCACAGTTGCTGCTGTGCTTATAAGAGCTGACATCCAGAATACAGCTTTGGCTGCTCCCCCCCCTCCTTTCTTCGGAGGCAGGGCCGCTCTGCTCAGTCTGGAGGTGGAGTGCCATTCCCACCAGCCTGCCTCAGGAGGGGAGGGGAACCATCTTTCTCTGCCAAGCTGTGCAGCCGTAGGGTGTGGAACTGGTCTCTTCCTTCCTGTCCCACTCTGCTCATTGCACACATGGGATGGTGTCACCATCTGCCTCTGCTCCTGGCCAGCTGAAGGGGAGGATGGACTCTTTTTGACTTGGCAATAGTAACTGTGGCTTGGACTGAGCTGCTCTCAGTTTAAGCTGCTGTCGGGCACAGCAGTGATGGCAGGAATATGGGTGGGCCTGGAGAATAGGGCATTAATCCTCTCTGCATGGCCACACACCTTAATTTGTATAGCCTTCTATTTCTTGGTTGTCCTGGAATGTGATCAAGACTTTGTTTATGACTGTTTTGAATATAATCTTGAATGCAATAGTCTACCCTGCTGCTTATAGTGTTGCGGACAAGGATATGCCTGAAGGCAAGTTGGCTAATTGACATTGCAATAATATACACTAAGCATATTTTCTTGCCCCTGTGGACTGGCTGTTCTGAAATTTCAGATCTTGCTACAGATCTGTTTTTATTTATGTGCATATATATAATGCCGCCAATCCTACTGAATCTATCCAGATAATCTGAATTTGTGCTGCGTAATTGTTTCAGCTCTTTTTGATGACCTTTTTTGTGACAGGTGTGCTCTGTCAGGTGGTTCTTTGCATATTTATTTACCACACCGTTGACAGAAAATTTGAACTGTTAAGGACGTAACCTGTGAGAAATTCCATTGGGCTGCTTAAAAGAACATATTTTTCCATATTGGAATATACAGTGGGCATTTGCTCTCCCTCTCTAAGTCAAGTTCCAGACGTCTTTGTTTGCTGTTTGCTTCAGCAAATTGTCCTGATTGATTTAGGGTGGCTTCTTGGGCATGGAAAACCCAAATCCGGAATGCATTAGTTGTGAGCCGTGCATGTCAATATGTACGAAACTGCTGCTTTTGCCTTTACAATATACAGCAGCTTGAAAAGGACCAGCAGTCAACATACTGCTTCCATAGCTCAGTGTACATGAAACGCTGAGCATGAGTGTGCTGGCTCTTAGAGAGGAGATCGTGGGCACTTCATTCCTTCTCAGTTCTTGCTGCTGCTTTTGTGAGCTAAGGCATGGTTTGACTTCAGCATGTCTCCTAAACCCAGACTTATGGTTTGCCTTACTCCAAACAAGGCACCAGCTGTAACCCAAGAATAAACCGTGCTTACAGTTGGTGGCTTGTTTAGAAGGAGATGAACCTCAAGCATGGACAACACACTGAGGCACACCATGGCTTAGCTCACTTCAGTGGAGCGCCAGGATTGAGGAGGAGCAAAGCGCCTGCAATCTGTCCGGGAACCCTGCACGCTCATGGTTTGGCTTATATGTGAACTAGGCCATTCTATCTTCCAGGAAGAAGTATCGATTGACAAAAAATGTGCCTGTGCCCTTTACAGTCCACTTCAAGTTCAGCTGTTAGCGCTCATTCCTACAGGAGGACTTGGACAGCTGCCTGTGATATATTTGGATCTCAGATTTTAACCTGGGGTTAGCCATTAATTTTTAACTGCAGCGGTTAATTGGTTTGTGCCTCCGGCCTAATACAGATGTTACCCATCAGGGAAGACTCATCTCTTTTTAAGCATAAGAAAATATATTGTTAAGGGTTTGTGCTTGCAATATGAGGATGCTGTGGGCTCTTCCAAACATTGTTTTATATCTGTGAGCAGCCTCCCTTCTACCACTTCCCAGCTCTTGTCAAAGCTTTGTGGCATATTACTTTTGTTGGCATAAACTGATGGAATTATGGAAGTCCTTCTTTCTCTTTCCCTTTATTTTAGTAACTACTAATTTTAATTTTTATTATGTTTTGGCAGGTAACTCCTAAATCTCACTGACCTTTTGTGCCTCCTTTTATTTCTTGGTTCTAAGGTGTGCAGCAGTATCTTGTTCCTGAGACATGAATTGGGTTTTTTTCTTTATTTGTTTTATTCTGTGGTTCCTCTAACGATGTACAGTTTGTAATTATTTTGTTTTTGTTTTTTGTTTTTGTTTCTGTAACCAAACCTTTGCTCATTTTCTTCCCTTTCTTCCTAACCTTTCCCCCTCTCATCAGGATTTTTGGCAGGTACTGACTTGTCAGCATGTGCTTCAACCAATTTGTGCTTCAGATCTCATATGTGCACCTCCTTTTAAAAGGGACAGTATATATTTCTTATTTCCCCCATTACCTTAAAAAGACTCTTGGCTTTCATAATTTGAAATCTAAAAAGGCTTTGTTTTTTTAAATGTGGAGACTTAACTTTTCCCAACAAAAAAGTTGTCGCAAGAGTTCAGTATTAAGTCATTTCAACGCAGAATTACTTAACGTTTGTTAAACCAACTAGATGCTTCATTAAATTTCTTCTCCTTTTTGTGATCATTTTTTACTGAGCAGCAATGGTTGATTTTTCCATTTTGGTTTAATAAAATCAAACAATTATCTTTCTATTCATAAGAGAGTGAGGCAAATCTGTTTTTCCACAAATACTTAATTTATATTTTGTGTGAATGGGAGCTATTGGCCTATGGGCATATTTACATTAAAATTCTAAATTTTATGCGTAAACTAATTCTCACTACATATCCCTGTACTTTGAAGCTATCTTAATCTATCTGCCACAAACTACTTGAAGATGGAACAGGTGGCTGAATTCCTTTCAACATAACTGAGTTATAGAGAATCAGCTTACATTATCAGTTTCCTTGAGATAGCTACCTCTGATTTGTGTCACGAAAGAGTCAACCATGCCTTCCAAAACGAGGTGTGTTTGGGCTGAGCTAGACATGATAATCACTTTGTTAGCATGCATCAGTAGCCATAACTATGATTAGGAAAATTAGCTTCTGTATGAGAAGTACACAGTTCAAGCACTCTCCCATTTTGTTCCTCTCCTCCTAGGGCAGGGAAGGGATTCACATTTCTCGCAAACCCACATATTGCATATTGGTTTATACCAGGCTTTACCAATCTAGTGCTCTCCGGTTGTGTAGGATTACAACTACCATCCACCCCAGTCAGCATGGTCATTAGCTGGGGCTAATGATAGTCCAAAATTGATGTTTGAGGAAGGCTAATTTGTGGTCAATGTTACATGCAAAAGTGTCAAATACATCTTAGAAATTTAATGGGCAGTTTTTTGTTTAAAAAAACCACAAAATTATGTGTGTCATAATGCAGAGCAATTGGGAAGGGGAATTTCATGCTTTCTTCCTCTGCTGTGGTCCTGCAGAAAATCCCTTCTGAAGCTGGTATTGAACTAGTGCCAATGGGGGACTTTCTCCCATTGCAGATAAATTCTGTTTGCCTGTGATCTCAAAAACAACCAGCCCTCCCAATTTATACAATGTTGCATTTTTTAAAAAAACACCTGCAAATAAATGCAAGGATGCATTCAGTATAACCCTAAATTTGCTCTTCTCTTATCCCATGGTAGGATCCCAAAGTCCTGTGTTCCCACATCATCTCAGGAGTCACATCCACACAATTTCTCTAACGTTAGCAGCCGTGGAATCACATGGATGAGGCTGATAGTGGGGCCCTTTCCCACCTGGGTAGGTGGTGATCAAGAGAGACTGAGCTATGTGCATTCTGAAAGGTAGCGCACTGCATGAATGAGGAGTGAGCTAATCAGATATATTGATTTACCTATTTTGTATAACTTATTCCGTGTAATCAATAGTGTAGAAACTTTTCAAGGACGGGTCTCCCTTAGGTAAATAGAGTGTTAAAGCCTGTCTGACTGCAGTTAATACTTCAGCTTATTAAAATGCATTCCCTGTGCTTCTCACCTCATGATTTTAACTGAAAGGTACTGAGGGAACTGAGGAAAAAGCAGGATAATGACAAAAATATGCTTCTAGTTAAATGCAGTGATCATTTTATAAAGCTTTCCAACTCTTACATTTGCTGATGTTTATGCCTGGAATGCACTTCTAATGCCTTGGGGGATTTTTCAAGTGAGAAGTGTCCGGCATGCTGATGAATTCTCTTAAATAAGGCTGCACAGATTCAAATTGAAGCAGAACTGTGTTGAGTTGCCTCTCTTGACAAGCATGTGTATTCTTGAGGAAGCTGTGACAGAACATTCCCCTGAGGAACTTCTTTCTTTAATATGAAGGATTATGCTCTAAGCAAATAGGGCATTACCTCCGCAGCACTTGAAGACTTTTGGAAGTCTGTTATGAGAGGCTCTTTCGCTCACTGACATCTGAACATCTGTACTGACAAGCGCTGAATTGCAATTAGAAATGCAATCAGAAAGTGAAAGTTTTGTCCAAATGAGAACAAAAAGGAACGCAAACTTTGACAGAAAGGCTGTAAGGCTATGCACCTTGCTAAAAACATAAAGGCCAACAACATTTATTTTAATATGCGTTATTAGCAGGAGACCAGCTAAGAAGGTAATTGGGTGTTTGGATGATAAGGGAGTCAAAGGTGTGCTAAAGGAAGATGAGGAGATAGCAGAGAAGCTGAATGAATTATCTGCATCTTTCTTCACAGTGGAAGATATAAGGCATATCTCTGTGTCTAAACTAACTTCCCCAGGAAGGGCTTCTGAGGAACTGAGGCAAATAGTGATGACAAGGAACTAAGCTTGCCTTACTGACAAAATAAAAAGCTGGCAAATCTGGGTCTGAGTGGATTCTACTCAAGAGTTCTTAAAAGAGTTCTTCAAGTGTGAAATGGCCAGTCCTCTAACAAAACTATGTCACATCCCCCTAAGATCAGTCCCTGAAGACTGTAAACTAGTCAATGTAATATCGATTTTTAAATAGGCACCCAGGAGATTACAGGCTGGTTAGCGTAGCATCTGTACCAGGGAAGTTTAGGAAAAACATTATTAAAGAGTGGAGTACCAAGTGTCTAGAAGAACAAGTCTTGTTGAAGTAGAACCAGTTTGACTTCTGCAAGGGTGAGTTCTATCACACTGCACTCAGTTTGCTGGCGATCTGGTCCACCCATGGCCCCCTAGGCAAATAGAGAATGCACACCAAAGCACAGCAGCTGTGGCAGCCTGGCATGATAAATTTGGTAGCCTCTCCAGTGAAATGGTACAGGGCTATCTTCCACGTTGGAATGAAGCACTGAAGGCGGCTAGTTTGCTTACCTATTCAGTGGTACCTTGGTTTACAACCATAATCCATTCCGGAGGTCCGTTTGTAAACCAAAACAGGTTGTAACCCAAGGCGCGCTTTTGTCAATGGGGCCTCAAAATTTTTTTTTTCGTAATCCAAAAAAAAAAAAGAAGAAGAAGAAGAAGAAGGGTTGTAATCCAAAAAAAGGCTGCAAACCAGGACACGCACTTACCAAGGTATTACTGTATTGATTAAATTATAATTTTGCTGAGAATGCTCAAAGCTCAGTGACAATTCTGCCATTCACCTTCCAGTCTCTGACACGTAAAAATACATTAAGAAACCAAATGTCTTTTTTCCGCATGGATTTTTGTTTTACAAGCACTTTAGATTTACAACTGTATCCAGCATTGTGAGCAGATATATTATGAAAGAATGAACTATATGATGGTGTGAGAAATAGTTTGTTTGAACGGAAGTGCAAGAACCATTTGCGAATGCTCAGAGAGACCGGTAATGGGGAATGCAAAATAGATTCTGTCCTTTTTAAAGAGGCTCTTCTCGCTTTCTTTGCAAGGGTTCTGCCCTTGCATGCTCGGTTCCTGCTGCCTGTGAAAGGGGTCTTGGGACATTGGTGTCTTGTTTTGTTTTTCCTCTTGACTGTAGAATGCTAGTCTTGCATTTCAGGTGCAGCTTTTTAAAAAATAAGAATAATGGTGATGGATATTTATTCTGTTGCTGTAAGGGTGGGTACATGTCCATTTCTCTTTCTAGCCTCTGAAGACCACCAGTTAAAGTTCTGCTTTAACCCTTTAATGAACTCAATTGTTAAAGGGAAAGGTAGATTAGGGTTCTGATACCTTTAGAAATAGTTTTGTTGTTCCAGTGGGATAAGCAAATCCCTCTGGCTTAAAATGATCAATATTCACATTTTGGGGGGATTGTTCCAGTTTTTTGACTTGCACTGGGCCGTTGCTTTACTAGTAATTTTTATCAGTGAAGAAAGGGCTTCAAAAGCTGTGATACTTCATATGAAGGTTTGTCTCTCCTAAATAATTTTACAGCTAAAGTAAAGCACAACTTGATCCAAATACCATGTGCTCCCACCCTGCTCAATATTTTTTTAGTTTGGACTTATTGTTGCTATGGGTAGAAATTTGGGATAGGGAAGATGTCATCTGACCTTGGCATCTGAGATTCACTAGAGATTCAGTTACTGCCTCATGCTCCTCTAGCTGTATTTAGCAGCAGAGACTCTGCCTTGGGATTTCTTATTTCTTAAAATTAGATGCAAGGATTCATTGCCTGATGTGGTGAGTCTGCTGTGGATCTCTCCAAATTAAATATCTTGGTCACGGATCATTGGAATTCTTTCTTTTAAAAAAAATGTTGTGTAATTACATAGGAATTCCTTAAGAGCTGCTTTTAGTAAGAGCTGTCCTATATCTGAGTAGTATTTTAAAATGAGTGTGAATTTACTTATTTGGTCTACTTTTTTAATCCTGCTTGTCCAAAAAACATCAAGGCTGAGTTCACTAATTAAAACCTCAAAATTACACCATAAAACAGCAAATGCAATCTTAGAAAAATAACAGCAACAATCTGATACAAGTTCTCTTTTAGAATTAAAAACTTCTACAAAAGAAGCATGTATACATTAAGCTAAACCCAAATGCTACCAGAATATGCAGTGTCTGCTTGCATTTTTGAAAAACCAACAAGCTCCTTAAGTAACTTCTTAAAATA
Source organism: Podarcis liolepis (assembly GCF_965112155.1). Lineage (NCBI taxonomy): Eukaryota > Metazoa > Chordata > Lepidosauria > Squamata > Lacertidae > Podarcis > Podarcis liolepis. The sequence goes on along the minus strand of NC_139556.1, from coordinate 35,032,864 downwards.
ACCCTGGGGCCTGCTTGTCCCTCCAGCTGTTTTTAACACATTTGAAACAACTTTAAATACACATAGATGACTATGAATAGAGAATTTCCCTGTTCAGATTAAGTTGCCTTAATTGCCTGACTTGTTCTGAACTGTAGTTTCCTGTTTCTGACAAAATGAGAAGGAGATAAATTGAACACTGAGAGCAAGCACTGAGGGCCTTCTGGGGGTTCCCTCACTGCGAGACGTGAAGCTACAGGGAGCCAGGCAGAGGGCCATCTCAGTAGTGGCACCTGCCCTGTGGAACGCCCTCCCATCAGATGTTAAGGAGATGAGTCATTATATAACATTTAGGGCAGCCCTGTATAGAGAAGCTTTTGAAGGTTTAATGTTTTGCTGTGTTTTTACATATGCTGGAAGCTGCCCAGAGTGGCTGGGGAAACCCAGTCAAATGGGAGGGGTACAAATAATGAATTATTATTATTATTATTCTTGTTGGTTGCGATTGTTTGTGCCACATGGGCAAAAATGTTTGCTTGCATCTTGACTTGTTAAACTGATATGATTATCTTAACATACCATTGTCTAAACATAAGTTTGTCTAATTAAATGAGTTAAATTAATTAAAAACTCTTTAATTTAAATTAAAAGAGTTAAAACCACCCAAGCAGACCATGATATGTAATGGCTGCAAACTGTGATAAGGACAAACCTAGGTCCAAACAAACCAGGTCCAAACTGGGTTTTGAAACTTGGTTGTGTTTTTTTGTTTTGTTTTTTTTTTTTGTTTTTTTGCAATAAGATCAATAAGATATAATGTCTTTCAGATGTTTTGGACTACATCTCCTATCTTTCCTGAACATTGGCCATGCTGGCTGGTGGAAATGGAGGCTCAAAGCATATGCACTAAACCATGATTAAATGAAACTGGAAACAAAGTTTTCCAGTCGTGTCCCTTTGGCCACACTGGGGGGCTTGGACTCATTCCTTTCACAATAAACATAGTTATTGTGGCCATGAAGTGTACTTGCACAGGCAAAGTCTAGTCCAAAAAAAGGTGATATTTTTTAAAAAAATATTTAGCTAACACATTTTAATTAACACCCATTAAAACATCACATCACAGAACTAAGGAGCCAGAGGAACATTTAAGGTGTCTCTCTGTATGAATTACTAAATGATACAGGGTATTAATTGAAAAGGTGTTATGCATCTTCTTGGGAAAGGATAACTGCTTTCCTTGCCTGGATTTAGTGTTTAGTCAAGTAGCAAGCAGAAATGGATGTTCACACTTTATTAAGACGTTACAGGTAAAGATGCAGTCTCTTCTTAAACACGCTTATGGAAACTTGGGGTCCTTCTTTCCTGGCAAGTCTTCGCTGAACTGAACTAGTGAAGACCTAAGGTTTTAAAATACGTTATTTTCTCCCAGATCTTTTCAGACTACTCCTATGCATATTTACTCAGGAACAATTCACATTAAGTTTAATGCAAACTATTCCCAAATATGTGCTTAGCTGCCTGAGCTGCCAATGAAATGGAAAGAACATCGAATTCTGTAGTATTGTGTAGCAAAACTGGATGTGGTCAACGGGGACTGAAAGAGAATGGCATTACAGCAAACTCAAAACACACAGAATCTTAAGCATTCATCTCCCGGGGGGGGGGGGAATTATACAGCTTCTTTAATCTGAAAGAATGCACAATAAGATCCAAATTATTAAGGACTGAGGGGAAACTTCTGTTCTATTAAATTAATCGAAACACCAGCATATAATTGTACCTCTTAACTATATGTAGCATATATTGTTTAAATTTGGAGAAGGAAGCTATGCAATGATTGCTTAAGATTATCACATATTTTCACACACAGAAAAATGGTATTGAAGCATAAGCATTAGTGGCATGGATAGCATCACTGAACATTCACCCCCTTCTTTCATGTCGCAATACCAATGGTCAGTTTTACATGACTTAACAGAGAAATAATTGTCTAACTGGGGTGCACAAATGCTACTGAGCAAAGTACTATTCTGGGTTTAGCCAAGCTCTTTGAAATTCATGCTAGTGACTTTTGAACTAAGATTGCCACCTGCTCATAATTTTAGTGTGTTCATAGTTGGGGAACTATGAGTTGAAAGCATATTAAGGGCAGAGTTTGACTCACGTTTTCTCAGAAGGCCAAATATCCCCACCCCAGAACTATTGCCTGTCTTGCCTTCCACTTCAAATACGTGTTCTGCCAAGTATGTGTTAAAAACAAACTAATAAATCAGAGTACATTATTGATTGGACAGTGCTGTGGAGATTCATGTGTTCTATCAGTGCAAACATTTTTTGCTTTTCAGAAGGAACAATTTCTGGAGGTATCCCCCACCCCACCCCCCACAGCCCTTGTCAAGCTGATTGGGGGGCGCACAGTGTGGGGGTGAAGCCCTGTTGCACTAACAGGACTTGCACTTGCTCTCACTAGCACCACTGTTTAGTTGAATCCAGCCCATAACACCATGTTATATCTGTTCTGACAATTGAAATTGCTGGGTAGGAAGATCCCATTAAGACATTGGTGGGCTGTTGTTTTTTAGCCGGTGTTCAGTAATCCTAAGAAGTCAAACCACCTGACTGTGCTTTACAATAAGGCCTTCAGGTGTCGTCCTCATGTTGCTCCATTCATGTGGTGGTGGACCCGGCTGTCATTTATTTGGTTGAGTTAAAAGTGGCAATCCTACTTTAAACTAGGTCAGGCATTTTCTTCCTCAATACAGAGGACACTGTCTCTGCAAATATTTCTTTGTTCAAGTGAATACATCTATCTGTCTTGCCTTTCAACAGCCACATGAATAGAACAATAAAGCATCTCTACCAACTCCTGTTTGGCCAGTGAATATATAAGTAGTGAAACCCTGGGTTGCCCCTGCTAGTCTGTATCGCTAGACAAGACAGGGCAAGATGGACTCATGGTTTGACATGGTCTAATGCCCCTTAATCCTATTTATAGGGATACAGGAAGTAAAACAGAATATCCCAAATATACAGTACGTGAGTGGGTGGATCCATTTCCCCTTCTGTAAACACCTTAACTCCTTTTGACTTGAATGGGCCAGACCAGGGGTCAGCAAACTTTTTCAGTGGGGGCCAGTCCACCATCCCTCAGACCATGTGGTGGGCTGGACTATATTTTTTTGGGGGGGGGGGAATGAATGAATTCCTATGCCCCACAAATAACCCAGAGATGCATTTTAAATAAAAGGACACTTTCTACTCATGTAAAAACACACTGATTACTGGACCATCCGCGGGCCGGATTGAGAAGGCGATTGGGCCACATCTGGCCCCCGGGCCTTAGTTTGCCTACCCCTGGTCCAGACAGTAAGCCTGATCCTATGATTGTGAAATATGCCCAGTGTAGAACTACCCTCAGGTTTCTGCTATTGTGACAATGCATTTGCTATTTCTTTCTTCCAACATCAGCAGGAAGCTAGAGGAACTCCTGTACTTCCAAGTTCTTAGGGATGGAAAGAAAAACATTTGTCCTACCTCATTTCTCAAAGAGGGCCAGTCCTAGCAACATTTCCCCTCATATCATGACTTTCTGAAATGAATTCAATAGCCTACATGTGGATTTCTTTTCTGTTTTATTAGATGCAACATTATCATAGTACTCCGGAAGATAAATACGTAGAAGTATTGCCTTCCATGATTCAACCCATTGGGCAAAATGGGTATTCACAATCTTCCTTGCTGTCCTTTTGACAGATGGGCTGTTCTGTTTTGTCATAGTTATTCACTTCTCCTGCATGGTTCATGTACAGCAACATCTGCAAGAAGCATTGCTTTGATTGTTCACTTAGCCGATGGTCTAAATCTATTTGGTGGAAACTGAATTGTTCACTTCTTCTGTATATGCATATTCTTGCTTGTGGTGATATATATATATTTAACTGAAGTATGCCTAAGTCTGTATGTTTGCCTTGTATGCTTGTGGCTAACAGGATGTCTCAACTCCAGAAATGTTATTGTAAATAATCTCTGTCCTAATGAATTGTGCATTTTCCCCACCTTATCTGTGTTGTGAACTTCGATCAACACTCTGAACAAGCCCTATTGATTTGATTAATTCATCATTTTTCAGTAGGCTAAACTGCCTTTCCTAGCCCAGGGTCTTTTGGAGCAATATATCCAAAGCAAGTGGGAGCTTCATATAATAAAGTGTTTACTCCTTTCTTAATTTTGACAAATAAACTAAATTAGCTTTGGATGCTGGAAATTAATTTAGCATCCAGTTGCAAAAAGGGCATGCAATGTGAGGGTTGTGCTGAAGTTATTTTAATATTATTCATACTGGTGATAAGGAGAGGAGGCTGGTATATTAACACTAACAAGATACCACTTACTGCTTTTCCCCCTATCTCCATTTGCATGTTGAGTTTGCTTTTTAAATACCTTGCATTGGATTCCTTCAAATGTAATAACGCATTGTGCAGCAAGAAAGAGCAGCAGCAAATATCATTGGGGGAGGACGGTGTTGAGCTTCATAGAACTCAGTTTTATACACAAGAGAAAATGCATTTTAATGGAGTGCGCTTGAGCGATTGATTTTATGCCTGTAGAATTAATATACAGAATTGCAGAGGGAATAGGAAGCTCACTCCGTGGTATTCAGGACTATAACACAAATGTGCATCTTTCATTCTGACCATGTTTAAATACTAATTATCTATCAATAGCTATTGCTCTCAGTACAGGGGAAAATTCTATAATGAATTCCAGTGGAAGTCTGACATTAAAAAAATTCTCAATAGTTTTGGGTTAATATGGTTCCTTTCCTAGTCTTAATGGTTTCGTAAAATAGATTTAACCCATTGTAACCAAGCCCCCCCCCATTCACTATGTATATTTTAAAAGTTATCCAGAACAGGAAAGTGTAGTATAATTATTGAGGTGGTTTCCCCTTAAGTTTCATTCACATGTAAACTTTCTAGAAGTGCAACATGGAAGTTGAAAGTGTTTCGAATGCTTTAATTTTCAAGCTACACCCCCTTTAAAAACAATAACAACACAATGGTATTGCTAAATCAGCAAATACACTTTATGGGAAAATCCTTTTGGTAAGGAGACTGGTAAGTCAAGTCTATTTAGGATCATAACTGTCTAAATCCTTAAGTCTTTAAGATACATAATAAAATAGAGGAGGAATGCTAAGCTAATTGCATTGTGGGAAATCTGCCCAGAGCCTCATCTAAGAATGTGAGGTCCAACCAATCACAGCCGTGATCCTTCTTTAAAGTGAATTGCAGTAGCAATGGCTAATCAATATAGATGGGTCAAATTATTGGCTTGGATCCTAGGAACCTTGGGACTAGTTCCATGTGTCCAAGGGGCCTTACAAGAGTTTCTTGAATTTCAGCCTTCCATTCTGCATTTGTGAAATGGCACGGGGTCTGCCATCCGGGGGGGGGGGGACGTCAGCGATTTCTTGATATGCCCATGCATTTGTGTTTATCTAAATAGATCCCAGACCCCCCCCCCCAAAAAAATAGAACTATGGAATTTGTTCATAAATGCATGTATCCAGAACTTTAATCTTAAAATAAACATCAGGGTCCTGAAATTCTCGTAGTCCAAATGTGTGGTACTGTGATTATATTCCCATATATCATTGATAGCACATAGTCTTCATCTAACGTTTGGTGTTAAAAAGGGAGTTACTTGGATCATAAATACTGCATTGGTTACTTAAATACATGCTATAAAAGATGCAAAATCTGCAAACTATCTCAGGTAAAGAGGTAAATATACAGTATTAACATAATTAATAAATTAAGTATGAGCCCGTGTAAAACTTTTTCCGCAATGTTACTTGTTTTCAAAGCAGTATCAAAATGGTATTGGTAAGGCAAAAACCATTTGTTTATTGAAAATGTACCCTTAGCATTAGGATGCATTCTGATATTCCCCAAAAGTGTTTGCACTGTTAAATGTTTCAGATTATTGTTAATGATTTCTCATTTGACATTTTTGCAGTCTCTCATTGACAAAATAAGAACTGTGTGCACATTTGTGTAAGCTTAGTAGATTTTGGCTTTAATTAGAACTTGCAGTTTTTAATCAGTGTGATTACTGTTTTCCGCTGTAACTTTGCGGACCAGATAATGCCTAACTTTTATCTAAATTCAATGGACTGTTTCCAATTTAAATACAATGAGCTTTGCAAGACAGAACTGGGATGAAAACCTTCATAGGCATCTGAACCTCAAGAGACGGTGTCTCTTGGGGCTCTTGTCTACATTTCTTAATTAAGAACATACAGTAACCAGGACTGGTTAATTGCTCCAAATTTTCCTTAGGTCTTCAAAAGTAACAGATCAAAAGATGCTGCAATGTTTTTGATGTGCTTTCGATGTGCTTTAAGTGTCATTGCTTAACAAATTGTCTTTCCTTTATCTTGTATATGATGGGATCCTCGCTAGACAGAGGTAACAGATAAGGGACAGTTGTATAACTGCCCCCTGGTGTGCTGTTGGTGGTGTCTCTCTTTGTTCCCTAGTATTGTTCCTAAACTTAAGCTTGCTATTTCGGTGCTTCTGTGCCTGCATGTTTTCATACACATTAACCACAACTCCACTCCGTCCTTTAATATTTTTCTTTCCTCTCTCTCTGTGCGTGCGTGTGTGTGTGTGTGTGTGTGTGTATGAGATGTCTTTTAATACTTCTGAACTAGTAAATTTAGAACCCAACCTCTAACCCACTTTGTGCATACTTTTCAGCCTTTAAATCTTCAGTTGTCAAAATGGTTTAGCGCTCTTGACTTCAGCAATTTATCTTGTGTGTGTGGTAGGGCAAAGGGAGAACACTTGTGTGGTCTGCAGTACAATGACCATAAGTGTGCTTTATTTCACCAAAGTGCAGTTCAGATGTGATGTTGTTGATATCTTAACCATGGTGCGGAGATCAGGAGTGAAGCATAGGTGTATCCTACTTCTTTCTCTCCTTGTAGCAACTTTTCCTCTCCTTTCCATTTCTAGGGTTAACAAGGGTTTTGCATTGAATGTGCAATGATGCAAACAACAGTTGAGACTAACTCATGAAGCTATGTTCTGCAAACCTACTTCAAGCCATCGTTACAATTTCTAGTTTCAGGGGAACCATGGTTAGCATTAACCATGGCTTGCATCAGTGTACATGTACCCCAAACCATTGTTTACCATAACTCCTGTAGCCTGCTCCCAATTTCATTACCATGGTTCAGAGAGGGGCATCCTTGGGTCTGTATCAGACCTGCACTGCAACTGAAGTAGTTGCTGTAAGAAACTTTGCTGAAAGGGTTGTTGTTTTGCTTATTCAAAGCAGGGACCCTCAATCCCAAGTACTAATATGTTACTTTAAAAAACAAACAAACAGAAACATGAAACTGACAGTGAAACTCCTTGTGCCTACTACCGTATTTTTCGTTCTATAGGATGTACTTTTCCCCCTCCAAAAATTAAGGGGAAATGTGTGTGCGTCCTATGAGCAGAGAGGGGGAGATTTTTTTTCTTCTTGTTGTTCTCCCCCTCTAAAACAAGGTGCGTCCTATGGTCGGGTGCGTCCTATAGGGTGGAAAATACGGTATATAAAAATGGCAATAAAGAGCCCATAGAATACCTTGGCATTTTGCAAACAATTAGGCTGGTGGGAGGGAACAGTGAGGCGCCTTTTGAGTTGACTCTTCTGGGTTGAAATGTGTGTTGTAAGATAGAGAATAAAGCTTGATTCTTATCTTAATCTTCAAGAAACAACTGACAAATTTAAAGGCTGGAAAAGTTATCTAGAATGACAATAGGAGGGGGTTTATTGAGGGAAAGGGATGGGTAGAGGCAACAATATTAAAAGTGTAAAAGATGTGGTCTTGTTTTAACTCCTGGCTTTTTAAACTGAGTTTATTTTTCTTCTCTTGGGAACACCGTGCTTTTGATTGCTTAAAACAGAGAATCTCCCAGGAACGTGAAAAGTTTGCAGATGAAGACAGCATCTTTTATGCACTTGGAGAATGCGGTTTGATCTCCTTTTCCGACTATATCTTCCTCACTACGGTTCTTTCCAGTAAGTACATGTTTTGTCCTTATCATTTTATTAACACTGAGGGTGTTTAAAAAAATAATAATAAATCCTTAAATGATGGCAATATGGGGTGTTTTTTTCCTTACAGTTTGCCTATCTTTAAACTAGAGGTGCTTAGCTTATTTTGCATCAAAACTATTTGATAAGGGCATTTTAGTAAGTTTCTTTATATTAAAAGAGCAGCTCTATACTCTACCAAGCCCTGCAGGATAGCTCAGCCAGTAGAGCATGTGACTCTTAATCTCAAGAGTCATGAGTTTGAGCCCCACGTTGGGCAAAAAGATTCCTGCATTGCAAGGGGTTGAACTAGGTGACCCTTGTGGTCCCTTCCAACTCTATGGTTCTACAGTAGAGATAGCAAAGCATCTTTAGAGCCCTTCTAGGAATGTAATTACCATAGTTGTCGTATACCTAGTCAGACCATTGGAACATCTAGATCAGTAGTGTTTACACTGTTAACGGAGAAATCTGAGGGCTCCCTTGGACAAAAAACAAGAACACCAGCCAGGAATACCAGAGCAAAACAGCAGCCAGTAGGCTTGGTCTTTATTGAAGACTGTCGCGACAGGACTCCCACCTGCCACCAGGTGAAACAAGATGGAAGCCCTGAACAAAAGAAGACCCCAACTTTTATTAGCTACTAATCCCCCATGCTACATCCCTAAGACTACATCATGACTACATCATGGACACATCACAAAGAGAAAGGGTTCGGGGAGGAGTTGTGGTGGTAACCTGAGCGTCTTGTCATCTGTCGGGTTCCTCCTTCTCCCCTCCCCATGATTACATTCCCGAAGATAAAGAGGAGTTCACTGTTTCCTGCCCCCAGAGGGAAGGGCTGGTCACTGTCCTTTGTTTCAGTCCATATTGAATCCACTTCCATATGCAGGTCCTTTGTGAGTGTAATGATCTTCTGTCTAGGACCATCAAGGTTGGCATGCCAACTGGGTAGGGCTCACTGCGGACGTGTTGGTGTGTTGGTACGTTCAGGGACGTTTCATTAAATGAAGCGTCGCATATGTCGTGTGTGAGTGTGTATGTGTCGTGTTTGTACAAACTGAATGATTGGGGGGGTTGTTTCCTGCAACAACACTTGCTGGCAGTGACTACAAAGTTTCAGACAGGACTCTTTCTGAGTTTTATCTAGAGATAGCAAGGATGGAACACAGGACTGCCTACCTACAGACATGTGCTCTGCCACAGAGCTATGGGACACCAGCACCTGGCTTTCACTGTGCTATAGAGGTTCTTATGAAAATGCTTACCTATATGCTTGCCTTTCCACTTTCCACTGGGATGTTCACAGTAGAAGAGCAATGCATAAGTAGTTGGCAGAGGTTTGCCTGAATCTCCCCACCTGCACACAAATACAGTTTGCACTAATAATGTGTGTTAGGAAATTTCTCTCGTTTCAAAGCAACCAAGCTTACAGCCTGTTGGCAAGAAAAAGCCAAATCATAAATATGAATATTTGTTCCTGTTCTCTGGTGCGCATTGTGCACATATATTAGTCGTTCGTACTTTCAGAGTAGCACTGAGAAGTGCTGAGGCATCAAAATAGCAACTCCACATTAGCTTTATTCTTGCCCAGAAAAGTGCAGAGAGGAAAAAATGTTGTTTGTCCAGCGAAATGAGCAAGGACTTCCTGCAAAATTCAATGAAAATGAGTTTTTGGATTACAACACACACATTTCTTTTATATATAGCTGCTTTATACCCTAGGAAGGGCTATTTTATCTTTTTCATATTGTGTTTTTTCCCCCTGGATACTTTTTTTGATGCTCCATGATGATCCACCAGATGTTTCAGTTGCCCTCCGTGATCTCTTGGATGTAACTCAAACGTACAAAATAATGTGAATAAACAGTACATAGAAGTGACCTAAGGCAACCAGTCTCTCTAAATTGCACCTAAGGAGAAATACTGTTATTGGCGGCACCCTCGGCTTCTAACCTTAAGATACCCCAGTCAGGGCAGATGGAACTGCAAGAGAACATGTTTTCTTCTGTTCAAGTCAAGGGTTTAATTTGTTTCTTTTTTAAATTTCCACATATTGCACATAAAGTTCCAATACATAATGAATTTTCCTTTCATATTATCAACTTCCCATCCCATTTCCCATGATGTTCTTCTTTTCTATCCCTTTGCTGCACCCTAACACAGTAATCCCTAATTCTCTCTGTTGTTTATAGTTCAAATCCTGCTCACGGTTTCATCACGTTATAATATTTCTTTACGTAATCCGGAAAAGGCTTCCATTCTTCAATAAAGCAATCGTCATTAAGTTATCTTATTTTAGCTGTTAACTTTGCTGATTCAGCATATTCCATCACTTTGCTTAATCCATTCTTCTTTATTGGGTGTAATTTGCACTGTCCATACCCTGTTCGTTTTTTTTAGTTTCTGTGTTAGTTAGATCCAACCCAGGAAGTTTTATTTTCCATTAACTCAGATGTCGTTCTCATCCTGATTTGAGTTCTGTGATGCTACTGAATTACCTTCTAAACTTGAGGAACTTCGTATCCTTTTACTGCCCTTTCTGCATTCAGCTTTGGTCTGCCCTTTCATGTCGCTGTCATCTGTGGTGATTGCTTCAGCAACGCTAAGTCACCCTGTTGCATTTAACATGTTTGGCTCTTGATCTGGGGCTGGCGCAATCATGACTGATTCCTTAAGCTTCCTTCACTGTGGTTTGCCTTGATTCCGAATCGAGCCATTCCCTTTGTTCCATAGCTCCTTTTAATTTGTTTTAAACCTAATTAGTTTACGCCTCTAATAAAATAATTAGTTAATGCGTGTAAATAAAACAAACCATTAAGAAGGAGGAAAACGGAATGTTAATACATTATTAAGTAACAGAATGTTAACAAACTACTTATGTGTAATTATAATTGCAGGATGCTTCGTTGTTCTTAAAGAGCACAAATTAGTTCAAAAACAAATAGTCTCTGGCTGTAGCTATGATTGACTTTGGCTTCAGCTGTGTTCTGGGTGAGATGTATTTGCTTTTCTGCTGGTTTTATTAGTGCGTGATAATGTTGATTGTATTTAATATTTTATGGTGGAAGCAGCCTTGGGAGAGGTTTTACTCTTAAAGGTGGCCTATAAATGTTTTAAGGTAAGATAGAAAAGAATATGCTTGGAAGATGGCTGTAATTCTTTGTGCACTTACCTGGGAGTAAGATCCACTTAGGTCAGTGAAGCTTTCTTTTGAGTAAACATGAATAAGCTTGCACCATAAATGGCTTATTTGAAGTTATCTAATAGAAACCTCTGTAGAGTGATAATATATGTAATCCTAACTAGTGGAACAGCATCATAAACTTCTACATAGATGGTGTGAAAAATTGGGCTTATCTCGGGTTTATTTTAATTCAGATTTAATCAGCGATGTGGCATTGATTTTGGCACCACTCAGCGCATCTGTGCTAGCCTTTGAAAGCCTAATTACAAGCAGGGAAAATTAAATGCCAAAATTAAGAGATTTGATGGTATCTGCAGTTTTTATTCTGCCAGTTACCCTCCTTTCTGTTTCAAAATATTAGTCGATCTCCTTCTTTTGTCGACCCATTGTGATGACTTTTTACAAAAATCATATGGGTCCTCTCTTAAGTGGATATCCCTAGCAATCCAATGAATAAAGTTAGGAAGCATTAATCCATTAAGCCCTAGAAAATGGGTCTCATTTTGGGGGTTGGTTTTTTTCTTACCGCAGTGCTCATCAGCTGGCCAGACCTTAAATACAACTCATTTGCATTTTACAAGCAGAGAGCTGTTTTCCTACTGCATAGAAGATGAAGTCTGTCACCATATTTTATTTATAAGTAATTTACTGCTCTCATGCAGTCTGTTTCCTAGTCTGCTGTATGATCCCCCCCCCCCATTCCCCCAAAAGATAATAAAATAACATTTAGAAATGTGCTGATAACTTCTGGTCTTCTGTTAAATGAATGCTATAGCAAAAAAAAAAAAAGCATGGAGGATACTGCACCAGTTTCATTGCTTTAGCTACTCTCCAGTTTTAATTTTTATTAGCACCGTTCAAATTTCCTTAGTTATGAGATACTTGTTGTTGTTGTTTAGTCGTTTAGTTGTGTCCGACTCTTCGTGTCCCCATGGACCAGAGCACGCCAGGCACTCCTGTCTTCCGCTGCCTCCCGCAGTTTGGTCAAACTCATGTTGGTAGCTTCCAGAACACTGTCCAACCATCTTGTCCTCTGTCGTCCCCTTCTCCTTGTGCCCTCCATCTTTCCCAGCATCAGGGTCTTTTCCAGGGAGTCTTCTCTTCTCATGAGGTGGCCAAAGTATTGGAGCCTCAGCTTCAGGATCTGTCCTTCCAGTGAGCACTCAGGGCTGATTTCCTTAAGAATGGATAGGTTTGATCTTCTTGCAGTCCATAGGACTCTCAAGAGTCTCCTCCAGCACCATAATTCAAAAGCATCAATTCTTCGGCGATCAGCCTTCTTTATGGTCCAACTCTCACTTGCATACATCACTACTGGGAAAACCATAGCTTTTACTATACAGACCTTTGTTGGCAAGGTGATGTCTCTGCTTACACAAAAAGAGGTGGAACTTCCTTTTTATCTTCTTTAGAACTGAATTGGGTGAAAAGACATTTGGACTGGTGGATGTACTTTCTGGTACAGCAGTTATAGGACAATGATAATGAAAATGTGACGCTAACAAGACCAGCAGGAGAAAAGATAGATAAAAGATAACAAGACCAGCAGGAGAAAAGTCTAGTGCTTTTTCAGCCCAATCCTAATGGTTTTGAATTATGTTAAAATGTTGTGAGCTCCCATGTGAAATAACTGTATTTTTAATAAACAATTTTTTAATAGGCTATATTTGCACAGATGTAAATCCCACTTATCTAATTCAAAATAGCTCATAAGGAAGGATATTTAGGATTCTGGCCCTATAGCTACAACTTCTATTTGTAACCAGAGAAATGAAAAAAAAAAAAAAAAACAACTTGTAAGTTTTAACCTGATTCACTGGTAATCTGCTGGAGTTTCTTGGAGTAGCTGCAAGGGAGAGCGCACTTGTTGGATATGTGACCCATCAAAGCCAATTTTCCAACCCCAATTTTTAATTCTGTAAGGAGACATACAGAGCTCTATATTGAAACAAATAGCAGCTTTGGGGATTTGTACTGCAGAAGGAAAGGGTTAACCTGCACTCCCCCAGCACCCTGCCTTAGAGGACTCTGCAGTGGAGAACGAAAAAGAAAACACTAAAATGTTGTATTCGTTCTTCTAAGGGGAACAGTAGCTTTTGCTAAATTGGACGCTCACTCTCACTATTTCAATATCTCAAAGACATCCCTGTTGAGAATTTTGGTCCATATGCTGGTTACCACCAATGAGCGGAATGCTTTGTGCTGCAGAAGTTGTGGTCTCCCAGATCACTGGCAATGGTAGTTGTAGATCCAGGACAGAAAGTAATTGTGGGTTAGTGGCAATGATTCTATATAAGGTGAACCCTTTATAATGCAATTTTCATCATGCCAACCTGATGGATTCTAGCCTCCTAGCAAGGCAGGTTTAGAATAGCCATTTATATAGCATTGGGCCAGGACTTGGGCATGAATTTACTATGGAAGGCTTTGTCTTTGCATTTGTTTTTGTCCTTTGAAGGTCAGCCAATAACTGATGTAATGTTGCTGAAAGATAAGGCTTGTACTCTCATCTAAACATTGTGTCTTATCTCTTCAAACTGCAAAGGAGAGATAAGTTAAACTGTATTCATCATTGGTGCTTTAAAAAAATCACATATTGCAATTTATTTAATATATTTGTATACTAAAACTTTTTAAAAAAAACAACCCTAAAAGAAGCCTTAAAAGAAAGTCATTTGCCACTAAATGTGTGTTTTATGTTGCGTCCATATAGAGTTTTGGCTTTGGTCAAGTGTGAAATGGCCAACATGGTTGCCAGGAGATGGCAACCCCATAGCTGGCTGGTAGCCACTGGAGATTCTTCTGAGGACTTTACCAGGTATATGACGTTATTCATGCAATTAGCAGTGGCTTTCTAGAAAATAAATTGCAGTTGTGGGCACCCTGATATGGACAGAGGCTTTGATGTGCAGGCTAGGGGGGATTTTGCACTTTGCCTCACACTGTGGACCTGATCTAAATCTCCCACTTGTTCCAGTTGCATGAATGGCATTGGATCTAGTTTGGACCTAGTTTGGATCTAGTTTGGATCGAGGAGTCCACTTCAGCTAACCATAAATGCTTCAGTGGATTATAGGCCAAACTGCATTCAGTTCTAAAGCAGAATTTCTCACATAGTCTGGGTTTTTGGGTGAATTTATTAGACCGTCAGGGCAGCTCCTGGCATCTGCTTACCATGTTAGAAAATCCAGCATTTTTGCAAACTTAAGGCAAAACAAATGAGGCACATTGAATGCATGTGCACCGACAGTGGGCACTATATAATTTTTGCAAACTGTGGCACATGCCTGTGCCTTGGACTATAAAGAGTCCTAGCAGTGTTCCCCTCCCCCCTTGCTACTACCAAGTTAAGCCATATTCTCTTCTCAAATTTCAGTGTGATAATTCAAGGTGCTTTGTTCTTCCCTTTCCCATAAAGGACATTTTTCATATAAACCCAAATCAGACGGATAATACCATTCAATTCATATTAGCTAGGATATGACATTTTATTTTCTGAATACGGAGATGGGGAGTATAATATGTTTAAAGTTCATTTTAATGGAATTTTTCCATCTCATTAAGTTGTAAAGATGAGTTGTAAAGAAACAATTTTGTCCTTTCCCTTTTCCCCTTTTTGTCTGCTTAAATTACAATGCAACATTATGCACGGGTATAAATTGTTTGTAGTCTTCCGATTTTTAGTGCCAGCCGAGTGTTGATTTAATTTTGCTGACTGGAGTTAATGTTTTGTTGAAGTGCTGAGCCTCTGCTGGAAAATCTTGACTTAGATTGCAGTCCTAAACACACTTAGTGGTGGAGAGTCTCCCTCCTCAAATTTGATGGGACTTGCTTCTGAGTAAACATGGACAGGATTGCTTTGTAAATCCAGTAGTAATGTTCACTAGTAACGTATTGCTACCCTCTGTTAAATTTTAGAAGGAGCAAGGAATAGCATGCAGGCATCTAGGACTTTATAGTCTTATCTGAATCTCATTCTCCCAAAGATCAGTATCATTTTGAATAACATAAAATCCACACATAATCTGCATATTTGGACATTAAATATTTGGAAATTAATTACCCCGTCAAATATATTCATTTTGAAGATTTATAGCAAAGCTTGGAAGCTGTGGCCTTCTAGAATGTGTTGCACCATGTACCATGGCTCCCATCAGCCCTGACTTTTTTCCACGCTGTTTGGGGTTCCCCACTGAGAAGGCAGTTCTTCCCACAGAAATTGTAGCAGCCCTGATAGAGGGGAAGGGCTGGGTTGAGAATTGCCCACTTGACCAGGCAACCCACATTGTGATGACCTCTTCTTACGCATTTCCAACCCAGTTCACTCAACCCACCAGGGAGTGGCAACCATGCCCCTGCAATGGTGCTGTTGTTTTATGAATCTCCTCCTGCTTTTATCCCAAGCCAATTTACAAGTCTGTTGTAAAAACAGCTAAGGTGTGTAAATGGCACCAAATACGTAAAGCTTGGAGTACAGCCCCTCTGCTTCAGACAAACTGTAAACTTCTCTTGTCTTCACTGCAAACTCTAGAGGCACCATGGGTTTTTGATTATTTTCCCCGTTTGTTTTTCCCAGCCCTTGTAATTGCTTACAATAAGCACTTGCACTGAACCAGTGGCAGTGTACATATTACCCCGCTTACCCCCTTAGAGGCAGGTTTTCTGTATGAATGCCGCCTTATTTGTAGATTTATATTTTATTTATTAATTGCCAAATAACATATTATCTGGGTGATTATATGTTCTCTGTGAGATGATCTTTAACCTGCCTTCTTAGTTGGTGTTGGAAATGCTATTATGCTGTCTTTAAAATCCAACTAGGTTCCTAACACATGGCCAAATTACAAGATGGAATATTGGATGCGTGGTTCACCCTGTTGGCAAGATGTCAAGCCACCTTTTCCCTTTTAGTAGCATACATTTTAGATGTGTCCTTGTGGAGGTCCCAGGGGAGAAATATTCACACATTTATTCAGCTAATCTTCATGTTATGCAAACATTTGAGGAAAGGATAAATCTTCAGCACTATGAATTTCCACTGAAAATGAATGCATTCTTTTGAGCATTAACCTAGCTCTGCCATAAAGGTATGCAGCTAATCCTGTTCAAGCAAGAAATTTCATGGCTTAATATTGTACTGGCATAATAAGAAAACCGTCCCTTTACCTTCACTATGAGGAGTGTTGTAGAATAATATTAACTCTGCTTGGAACGAAATCCTCTTTGGATATTTCTTGTTCTGATGTCCTGCTTCTTCCTGAGATGCTTGCTGGTGGCTTTGATCATGGCTGTGTCCTTTGTTTTGTAGTGGAAATACCATTAGCCTGTTAGTAGTATCACCAGATGGAAGAGCAGCTGTTTACTGTTCTTCAGTTGTTGAAAGGGCACAGAATACACCTCTGCTTTATTCTAAGGTAACTTGTTAACTCCCTTTGAGAACATACTTTCCTGCAGCTGCCTGTTGCATAAATCTCAAATAATATAGATTTCCCTTGAACACTGGAATGATAATGTACTACCTGCTCTGCAGGTAAGTGTTAATATTGACCTCCAATACCAACAATCCAATTGATGGATTGTTGGATCAGGTTCTGTCTCTGTAATGGACTTATTTTGTGTCCCTAGAACAAATAATAATGGTTCCCCAACTCTAAAATGTTTTTAGACAAGTTAATTAACAACAACCCACCACCAGTCCCCAAATAGGTTTCTTATTGGACAGAAGGTTTGGTTTTGCTTCCCTGCATAGTACTTTACTTCTCCCAGTGGCTACCATAAACAGGTTCCAGACTATATTCTGAACTTTTTGAACATCAGCTTCCCATCTTTAACAGAAGAATGACAGTGATGCATTTCACAGGATTTCTAGAACAGGCACACTGTGAAGGTTATTAATATTATTAAAAATATAAGATAAATAGTAATTATGGAATCATTTTGTGAACCTAGGGTTGCAAGTTGGAACTGAGAAGTCCAGAGTTACAGTAACCTATATCATCGCATCTCCCCTTTTTTCACCCAGCTCAGGTTTCAAAAACATTACTATTATATCTCAAGCTACCTTTTTAAATAGGTATTTCATGCATCATGTTCAGCCATTTTGGTGTTACTGTAAAGCATGTGAAACAACTCAGATTCCATTGTATTTTGTTGTTCAGCCTCTTCCTCGATATCAGATGTCTAAATAAGCAGGTGGTAACACCAATTGTAAGTGTCTTCTGTTTCTTCTATACACAACCCCTCTTAAGAGTCTCTTAACATACAGTATATAGACATACAGTAACCTGTATTGTCAAAACTATTCACTTCTAATGGGTTATGTTCTTTGATTTATATAGTCTTACAGAACAGGAAAACCACTTTTCTGGTGGGGGTGTTTTCATGCAGGCCGGAAAGAAGGGGGGAAGGGGGAGACAGTTTGGGTTTTAGGCAACCAAGAGTACCATACTTTTCCGTGTATAACATGCCCCCATGTATAAAACGACCCCTGTTTTTTTAGCTGGGGGGGGGGGAGATTGCCCAGAGTTGTTGAGCTTTCCAAGTGCTCTACAGGCTGCCCACAACTAAAAACTGAACACATCACCATGGTCACCAAAAGCCCACCTGCCCATTCGATGCAACCACAGCAGATTGCACATCCAACCAAACACATGCCAAATCGCCACTGCCAATCTCCTGCTGCCACCAATCGCCGGTCACCCCTCTGCTTTCTGTGTATAAGGCGACCCACAATTTCTGCCTATTAGTTCTTGGGGGGGGATTGTCTTATACACAAAAAAATACGGTACTTCTCTCTTGGGTCCTGTTCACACCTCTCAACTTGGTTGGCTGCCCAACCAAACCCTGGAAACTAGTTTTGTGAGCAGTAGAGTTCTCAGAGAATTTGCAGCGAGGTCTCACACTGCAATTCCCAGGATTCTTCGGGGGAATCCATGGTCGTTACAAACACTGGTGTAAGTTTATATAACAGAGACATCTAGCATGGTTTTATAGACAGAGTCGCACAGAAGACAAGTACAGTTTCTGTATCTCGCTTATTTCCTCCCACTGTGTGTGAAAGAACACTCTGCTGTATCTTATTTATAAGAAGCAGTTTGATTCTGAGGCTGGCATATATCCTGCTGTTTCATAGCCATGAGGAAGGAAACGCCAAGATGTGCAGTAACTTCTATTTTACCTTCTATTGGATTTCAGATCTGCACATGTACTTTGTATTTCCATTGTGGGAACTTAGTAGTGTAACTTGGAGTGCAAAAAAATTTAGCTGAGATAGGTTGCTTGGGTTTCCAAATAATTAAATGACTATTTTTGTTGGAAGCTGCCTGCCAAAAAAATACCAGCCTTAATAGTATAGTGCAGAATATTTAAGCAAAACATCCCCTTTCACTCTCCGTTAGGATTTGGCATTCTGAATGAGTTTTTTCTGTATTGCACAGGAGAATGTTGTTGTGATGTCTATGAAGCCATTTAAACTGAAGAATCAACATTCCTTTAATTCTCCATTTCAGAACTGTGCATACTTGATCAAATTCTGCTTAGCCTTTTTCCAATTAACATTGGAAAATGTAATGTGGCTCAGGGGCAATGTGTCTAGACTCTACCATCTAGACAGTTCTCATAATGCAGAGAATTTGAAGTACTTGCTGAAACGGAGGGCATTTAATCTCAAAGGGGGAAATAACACAATATTGCTATTGCTAATAGTCACGGATGGTTGTTGACTTCAGAAGTGTATTATACTTGCTCTTTTGGCTGCTTTCACGTTTCATTTAAAAGTAGGAATAAATTTTAACACTGCACAGGGGACTTGGAAGTACTGTTGCTTAAAACTGCCAAGTTGAACAAGGGAAATAGAAAATAAAGTGGTAGACAGACCACATGGGCTTTTTAGTGTATGTGTGTTTCAGTGCTTATAAGCTGTATTTGATTGCATAACTCTATATTACTGTAATTCAATAATGTGTGATTTGTTTGAGAGAGACCAACTGACAGGATCAGGAATTCTCGCTTGGCAAATGAACAACATGAATTACTTTCTCCAGCAAAGCCGATGGTGCTGGAGGCAAACTAGGCTTGCCATTTTTTCTAGAAGCGGTGGGTGGACAGACTTGAACAGGCTCAAAAAATGCCTGGTTATAAACAAGAGTGGGAACTGAGAAACTCCCACATTGAGCTGGTTCGAAAGCATCCAGATGGTAACCCTAAGGCAAAGATTCTTCTCTGGGACTGTGAAATATGATCAGTGTAGGATTACAAATAACAGCATCTCTGCAAGATTTTTCAGTCAGCAGAATGTTAGTGGGCATCACTTCTTCCTCCAAGAAATTCATTGCCAAGGAGAATCATGGTGCAGGTGGTAGGGAGACTTTGCCTCCATAAAATACTACTACTACTACTACTACTACTAATAATAATAATAATAATAATAATAATGTAGCAGCCTTCTATAATGGACTTGTCACTTCAGGGAATTCCCCATATTTTCCTCCTTTGGAGTGTTGCATAGATATATAGACAACTTGAGAAAGGGCCTTTATGTTCTTGTAGGTACAAAACTGGCAGGGTTTTTGTTGGTACACTAAAGATGTGAGTGGAAGGAGTGACCTAGTCTGTGCTGCATCTCATTTGTCACTTTTCAGTGGTGTCGTAAGTTACAGTACTTGTTGTTGTTATTTAGTCATTTAGTCGTGTCCGACTCTTTGTGACCCCATGGACCAGAGCACGCCAGGCACTTCTGTCTTCCACTGCCTCCTGCACTTTGGTCAAACTCATGCTGGTGGCTTCGAGAACACTGTCCAACCATCTTGTCCTCTGTCGTCCGCTTCTCCTTGTGCCCTCCATCTTTCCCAACATCAGGGTCTTTTCTAGGGAGTCTTCTCTTCTCATGAGGTGGCCAAAGTATTGGAGCCTCAGCTTCAGTATCTGTCCTTCCAGTGAGCACTCAGGGCTGATTTCCTTAAGAATGGATAGGTTTGATCTTCTTGCAGTCCATGGGACTCTCAAGAGTCTCCTCCAGCACCATAATTCGAAAGCATCAATTCTTCGGTGATCAGCCTTACAGTACTTAGCTGTGGGTAAGTCCCAGTGTACTCAGTAGGACTTAACTTTCAGTACTTAGATGCGAACAGCAAACCCAGGATGACTGCTGAATTTAGGTCACTCTTGAAAGCCCGGGATACTGCCTTTAAGGCAGGGAGCATGAAGACATATAGAGAGGCAAGAATAAAGCTTAGGAAAGGCATCAAGGCAGCAAAGCAACAATATGAGCTCAAGGTTGAGAACTGCTTAGCTGAGAACAATACGAAACAAGTGTGGCAAGGATTGCAGCACCTAACCAACTATAAAGGCAATATGGCAAACATGGTCACGGCCAATGATATGTTGGCAGAGGAGCTGAACCTCTACTTTGCCCACTATGAGGCAAAAAGAGCAGATATCTTGGCTCCTGTCTGCCCGCCTACAAACTCACAGCCACTTGTTCTATATGACCATCAAGTGAAAGCTACATTGCGCGCAGTGAATCCCAGCAAAGCTGCTGGTCCAGATGGGGTGCTGGGAATAGTGGTAAAAAATTGCACCAATCAATTAGCAGGGATTTTGACGAGGATTTTTAACGTCTCTCTGCAAACCACTTGTGTTCCATCATGTTTGAAAGCGGCCACCATTATCTCAGTCCCAAAGAATACAGCAATTAACTGCCTAAGTGACTATAAACCCATTGCATTAACATCTGTAGTGATGAAATGCTTCGAGAGATTGGTCCTTCAACATCTTAGAACATGTTTTCCACCGGACTTTGATAAACACCAGTTTGCCTATAGGAGAAATAGGTCAACAGATGATGCCATTGCTACAGCTTTTCACCTTGCAGCGAGTCATCTGGAGAGACCAGGGAATTATGTCAGAATGCTGTTTATGGATTATAGCTCGGCTTTCAATACCATCCTTCCAGACATTGTCATCGGAAAGTTAAGGGACCTGGACCTTTCTTCTAACATCTGTGATTGGATTAAAGACTTGCTGAGAGATTAGACACAAATAGTGAGGATTGGGCCTGTTACATCTACCTCCCTGAAGCTCAGCACTGGCACTTCACAGGGATGCGTGCTAAGTCCATACCTGTATTCGTTGTATACATATGATTGCATTTCATCTGACCCATCTACTGCAATTATTAAGTTTGCTGATGACACCACCATAATGGGTTTAATTACAGGCAGAGACAAATCTGTGTACAGGGGGGAGGTTCAAAAGGTATCCACATGGTGTTCAGAGAACAATCTGCACCTAAACATTGGCAAGACAAAGGAGATGGTGTTGGACTTTCGGAGGAAGAGAGGGGAGCTAGCCCCATTGTGTATCAGGGAGGGCTGTGTGGAGAGAGTCTCTTCCTTTAAATTCCTGGGAGTCCATTTAGTGAAGACCTTATTTGGAAGGTCAGTACAGCCCAGGTGGTTAGGAAGGCCCAAGAGAGACTTCATTTCCTTAGGGTCTTGCAAAAGAACAATGTTAGACAGCACTCGATGATTTCCTTCTATCGGTCCACGATAGAAAGTGTTCTCTCATACTGTATTACGGTGTGGTACGCTGGTTTGACAGCCATGGACAGAAAGTCCCTACAGAGGGTGGTGAAGACAGCACACGATATCATGGGCTGTCCCCTGAATCCGCTAGATGTCATCACAGGAGACCATTGACTCAGAAGAGCGAGGAACATTCTCAGGGATGATTCACACCCTGGCCAGCACCTTTTTAATCTCCTGCCCTCATGCAGGAGCTATAGAAGCATGATAAGCCACACCAACAGGTTAAAGAACAGTTTCTACCCCTGGGCCGTGAGGCTGCTAAATGGAAGACAGCAACATTGCAGCTGACATTCAGTGTTGGTGATCGTAGAACAGCACACAGAGTGTAACAAGGACTGAGAGATTGTGGGGTTAGGGGGGCTCGTTTAATCTCACTGTAAACAAGTGGTGCACTGACAATAAAGTATTTATTTCTAGATTTAAGCTGTTGGTTGTTGTTTTTTAACCTGTGAGCTTGTATCATATTTAAAAATCCTCCTTTTATATATATATATATGTCATTGTGCCTGTTGCCCATTTGCAATTTTTGATCATTCTCCCATTCAATTCATTTTGTTCAGGTACAGAAGCTTCGTCACATCTCTCCCCCCCCCCTTTATCTGCTTCCTTATTGGGAGGAGATTGCATCAAATGTTTTGTGCATGGATAAATAAGTAGTTGTGCAAATGCAAAAAGACTTCAGTTTAGGAGGAGAATATATATATATATATATAGAGAGAGAGAGAGAGAGAGAGAGAGAGAGAGAGATCATAATTTCAGAGGGGAAGCGTGTTTGGGAAGATTGTTCCTGGGATGTACTGTTAGAACACATACAACTCTTACATCATTTTTTTCCCTGCAGCCTTGTTTCTTTATAACACTTGAAATATAATGTATTTCTCCCCACCCCCCAGCTCCTCAAAGGAACTTTGAAATTGCCTTCAAGATGTTTGATCTGAACGGTGACGGGGAAGTGGATATGGAAGAATTCGAACAGGCAAGTTCTCTCCACCTCCAAAACATTACTATGTAAATTATTATGCAAATAATCTCAC
Source organism: Podarcis liolepis (assembly GCF_965112155.1). Taxonomy (NCBI): domain Eukaryota; kingdom Metazoa; phylum Chordata; class Lepidosauria; order Squamata; family Lacertidae; genus Podarcis; species Podarcis liolepis. Next base: position 35,009,981 of record NC_139556.1, on the reverse strand, counting down.
TTTCTCCTCTTCTGTTGGTATGTGTGGCTCTCTTTCGTTCTCTAAGAGCACATATATCACCTGCAAAACCATGGACTCTCTGCAAAGTGTCCTCAAGACGCATGCCTCACACTTTGGTGAGGTGTCCTATAGCTGGGGACTTGTGTGCTGCTCACTCTTATACTTGTCCTTTTTGATGCAGCCTTTGTTCATAATTTGCCTGAAAAACAAGACTTCCTCCATTCTCTAATGCACAGCTGTTTCACAGCTGTACAGTTGTAGATGGGGCTTATCTTGTTGATGATGTCAGTATGGTTTGCATGTGTGCATGTGTTTAATTCATTCTTAATTTCTGCCCTTGAGTGGGGAGAAGTTCAGCTGTCCTTTCTAGAGGTGATTTTTTAAAAAAGAGATGAAAAATGCAAATAAGGCAGCTTGTGTCTGAAAACCAGGAGGCAGGCCTGTGCTTTTATTGGCCCCATCTTCTGCACATTATCCCAGTCCTCCTACTCAGATGATTTAGTGACATTAGCTGTAACAATATGCCCTTCAGAGGTGCATCATCTCTCCTGCCTGCCTCACGGGGGAAATGTAGCATACTGCAGCTACCTATGATCTCCATGGCATTTGAGCATTTAAAAATTGATGGACCTCTGATCGGTATGGAAAGTTGTCTTCTCCCTGGTGCACCGAGACAGCAGTCAGTGCAGCAGCAGATATGTTTCTATCTTGGAGTTGTAGCCTTTCCTTTTTGCTACAGGGTAGGTAGCATTTGTGTGTCACAGAATAAAGATGCAGCACATCACAAAAATAATTCACCATTGAATCCCTTAATAAACCTGGCCAGGAATGCTACCAGAACTCTGCTGCCTTATCTCTGCTATGTCTTTGTGTTGATTACTTTGGTTGATTTTCAGCCCACCTGTTTATCCCCCTTTTCTCTACATCTGAAGTGCCGAATAACCAGTCACTGCATATGTGGAGGCACAGAGGCTTGCTGTTGTCAGGCTGCATTTCCTAATCCTGAGGATTGAACATTATTGCTGCTGGTGTCAAAAGAGTCTACAGTTTTCCAGATGCCAGGATTTGACTCTAGCTTTTTGGTTGTCTGAAAGTAATCTAAAGATTGACAGTGAACTGGCAATTCATGTCTTCTTGGACCTATTATCTGTTTTGAAATCTGCAATCCGAGGAGAAGAATAATTTTAAGCATTTGCTTGCTCATTTCCCTGCCTTTGTGTTGCTGACAATCATAGAATTCTATGCACTCTCTTAGCCATTGCTTCTGTGTGTGATTTTATATTCCTATATGCTCTGATTTCCTTATAAGAGAGCTCTTAAGGAAGCTGCACACACTTGCTGTGGGAGAAAGGAACCCTTCCTTTTCAAACTCCAGTTTGCCTGTCCAGGTTTTCTATATGCCTTGAATAGTCCTTGAGCCCACTATGTGTTAACCACTGCTCTGAGCCAGAGGGACATGCTTCATTTTGTGTGTGTGTATTTTAACAAGGTTTTAGGTTCTCCACGGCCCTTCCTCATGAAGGCATATTGCACACTGGTGTGATCTTGTGCATTTCCGTCCTTTTTTGTCCTTCTGAAATCTGCTCAGGTCACACAGCAGACAGGTTTGAGTGTTGAACTATTTTTACTTTGTCATCTTTAACTCTGGACAGGTTTCCCCCTTTGAGGTGGGGTTCCTGGGATAAATTTTCAGCCCTCCAGCATTGGAGCAGCGGGTGGCCATCTGGCCCTTACTAACCCTTCCAAATTTTAATGAAGGCATAGTAAAAAGTATGGCCCACCATCTCACTCACAATGCTTTCAAATTGTAGGTGATGATGATGATTATTTATTATTTATACCCCGCCCATCTGGCTGGGTTTCCCCAGCCACTCTGGGTGGCTTCCAACAAAATATTAAAATACAGTGGTCTGTTAAACATTAAAAACTTCCCTAAACAGGGCTGCCTTCAGATGTCTTCTAAAAGTCTGGTAGTTGTTCTTCTCTTTGACATCTGGTGGGAGGGCGATCCACAGGGCGGGCGCCACTACTGAGAAGGACCTCTGCCTGGTTTGCTGTAACTTGGCTTCTCCCTGTGAAGGAACTGTCAGAAGGCCCTCAGAGGTGGACCTCAGTGTCCGGGCAGAACGATGGTGGTGGAGACGCCCCTTCAGGTATACTGGGCCGAGGCCATTTAGGGCTTTAAAGGTCAGCACCAACACTTTGAATTGTGCTCGGAAGCATAATGGGGGATACTCCATACTTCTGAAAACTTCTGGGTTTTGAAAACTACCATGTGTTTAATAATGTAACTACACATATTGTTGTATGGAATTCAAAGGTGTGTATCTGTGGAAGACCTAGATTTTAGGGAAATGTGATGCAGCCTGCCTTGTTATAGCTGTGTGTTTAACTTTGGAAACCCCTTAGGTTCAGAGCATCATTCGCTCCCAAACTAGCATGGGCATGCGTCATAGAGACCGCTCAACTACAGGGAACACCTTGAAGACGGGCTTCAACTCTGCATTGACCACCTACTTCTTTGGGGCTGATTTGAAGGGGAAACTGACCATCTCTCACTTCTTGGACTTCCAGCGCAAACTTCAGCATGACATTCTGAAGCTTGAGGTTAGTGTCTGATCTGCACACATAATTCTGTTCACTTACTATACTGTTAGAGTTTGCTTTGGAAAAGAAGCTATAGTTCTTTAGTTGCTGGCCAGTGTCAGCACACGTCATCTTCAGGCAGCTGCAATGTCCCCAGTACCCCAGCAGAGCACATCAATGGTGTCCCCTTTTCAAAAAGTGACAGAGTCCTGGAGTTGCCATTTACATTTCCCATAATTCCCCAGAGTGATGCTACATCAGGGGCTATGTGGAGAAAGAAAAATGGTGGCTTCAAAACTCTGAAACTGTGGCTACCACCAGGTAAACTACTGGCACCAGCCCTGTTTAATCATGCCCTATAATCAGGAAACCTCAGTCCCACATGTGGGACATTGCTTCTGCCAAGAGGAAGACCGCTCCCTGCTACAAGGCCCATTTCCACCTGGCTTAGGGGATGGAGCCCAGACTCACCCTGAACAGCTAAAAGAGGCTCCTGGGAGGCCACTGGGACATTGCTGGAACAACTCTTAGTTTGCGGCAACAGGCTAAAATGTTTTAAATGGTTCTCATTTTGGTTCCTCTATTTTGTTTTTGTTGGGTTGGTGTTGGTTAAATGTTTAGTTGGAGCTGGCAGCTATTTTAATTTGGGTATAACTCTAAACTGTTTATTATTGTTGTCATTTTAGTTATTATTGATTTCTATTGATTTATTGGTTTATTTGTTGCTATTATAGGATATCCTATTATAGGATATTTTGTTTTTTAATGTTTGATGTTTTGTTGCTTTTTTATATGTAAGCGACCCAGGGTGGCTGGGGAAACCCAGCCTGATGGGCGGGATATAAATTTAAAAACAAAACAAAAAAGCAACAATGTGTGTAGCTGACTGATTTATTCACTAAGGAGGGATATTGTGCACATGCACAGACATTATTATTACTGCACATGTCCCACGGCCAAAGCCTTGCATTGGTCAAACTAGCTCTGAGCTCTGGCTTCAACTTGAAACACAATCTGTGAACACTAACTCTCCTGCTCCCCACATACACAAAGCTTACTTTCGTTAAAGCCATCAGTTTAATGGATTAATAAGCTCACCTCTTTCTTTGTATTATGACATAGTGACATAAGTGCTTAGATGGAATGGGGCAATGTTTTGCATGTGCTTATTTTGCATGTATTACAACAATATTCTATTATGTTGTACTCAGAGTTTCTTTCTGGACAGCACCTTCTAAACAGGCTGTAGAGCAGAGCTGAGGGGGGATTGGATCTAGCCAGTCAGCACCTATTGGGTAGCGTTCGTGACATCAGTGACAGGTGCATTCCTAGCATTCCCCGCCATCTGTTTCATTTTTAAATGCCTGACAAGTTAGCTTTTGCATATCTTTCATATATTTCCTCTTTTTCCCTCCACCCATTCTGTTATGGGCCAAGTGTTGGAAATGCCTATAGTTTGAGTGGTAATAATAATAATAATAATAATAATAATAATAATAATAATAATAATAATTTATTATTTATACCGCACCCATCTGGCTGGGCCTCCCCAGCCACTCTGGGCGGCTTCCAAAAGAATATTAAAATACTATAATACATCAAACATTAAAAGCTTCCCGAAACAGGGCTGCCTTCAGATGTCTTCTAAAAGCCTGGTAGTTGTTGTTCTCTTTGACATCTGGTGGGAGGGTGTTCCACAGGGAAGGCGCCACTACCGAGAAGGCCCTCTGCCTGGTTCCCTGTAACTTGGCTTCTCGCAGTGAGGGAACCTCCAGAAGGCCCTCGGTGCTGGACCTCAGTGTCCGGGTAGAGCGATGGGGGTGGAGACGCTCCTTCAGATATACTGGACCAAGGCCGTAGATTTGGGGGGGGGGGGTGATGGCATGGGATGAATTCAAACAAAGTAGGGTGGAGTTGCATCATAAGATATGAATATTGTATTTGTATTAATGAGGTCTTGTTCTGGATTGTCTTGGTTTTTTTTTAGTTGCCCCACCTGACCCCCAATCTCAGTGGTGTCTGACAATAGTTCTTTTTTTTTTTTTTTTTTTGCTTGTGATCTCAAAAGCTGCATGGATTTCTTTTGCTCGGTGTTATGAAGAAAGGGATGTATCAAGTTGAACGTGGCTGAGCGGGTTTTTACAGAAATCTATATTATGTGTGGTGTCTGGTTTATGTCTAAATCAATATTCACATAAGTCTCACAGGGCCAAAAAAGCATATGCTAATCAGATTTCGAGCTATATATGATCGTTGTGATTTAGTACTACATTTGTTAATTAGAATGCGTTTTCATGAACAACTTAGCTCATAATTGTCTGAAATTAATCCTGCTTCTTCGAGAAATGTAATCAAGTATATACTAGCTCAGCTCTAGATGATGTGTAAAGAAGATTATGTTGCCATACATTGTACCCATATGCTACCAGAAGTTATCCAAATGGTTTGATGGAGTAATTATGCTGTCCTTAGTGGGTTTTCATTGGAGCCCTGTGTTCAGGTTTTGCTTCTCGTGGAGAAATTTTTAAAAAACCCAGTTGTGGCTGGAATGGTATCAGGAGTCTCGCAAAGAGGCCACAACTGGGGATGAGGAGGAGAATGTGTGAGTAACGGCCTGTGTAAGAAATATGGATAATCCAGTCACCCTCAGTGTATCTTTCTCTTCATTTTAAGAGCCCCCCATCCATATTTGGGGCACAAGGCTTTTAAAAATGTAGACCCAACCAAGCAAGTCAGGAAGGGATGTGTTTGGGGGAGGTTTTTTTAAGAGAAGGTACAGGTTTGGGGGAGTTTTTTTTAAGAGAAGGTACAGGTTTTCCAAATCTAAAACAGGGTATAAAGTCTGAGTAAAGCATAGCAACAATCTAGCGAATGCAACTTTCTGATAACCAAGTTACAAGATGCAGACCAGGAAACTGAAACTTAGCATTCCTCAAACTTTAGGTCAGTATGCCAGAATGCCATTTGGTTGCATAGGGTGTGTCGGTCCCCACTGCAGGCAAGCAGATTGCTGACTAAGCCCAGTCCATTTGAAAGTGTTTGTGTCAACTAATTCGGTCTCCTCTAAGTGATTTAGATTGGCTTTAAAGCTGCATTGGTTTGTTTGCATTCTCCCCATAGGTATAAATACAGACACACCTGTTGACCAAAGTCTTTATCTCTCTCTGCCAGGTGAATTTATGTTTTATTTCACTCTAGGAAGTCTTGGGCTGCATGAAACTGGAGCTGCCCTCTGTTTATGTGTCATTATCAATTAGTATGGATTGATGTTTGAGCAAATCATAATTGAACTATGCAAGCTTTGAGCCTGGAAAGTTGAACTTGTTGTTGGATGAGATGCCTGGATGCATCAATAATTAAAGCGTATAAATCTTGACCGTGTCCGCCATCACAAGAGAAATGAGAGAATAGTGAAATGGACCAAGTGTTGCAATGAAAGCCACAATAAATCTCAAGTTACTATACACATGAACAGCATTTAATGTGTGTGTGGCTTTGTTTCAGTGAATAACAATTCAGTGAATATGTTAGAAAACTGACCTTGGATGCCATTTTTTATTTTTTTTATTTATTCATTCAATTTCTATCCTCACAAAAGAGCTTAGTGTTTGCAACTGAAAGAAAAGATAACGGAGGAATGTACCTGCAGTGATATGATGCATGCAGATTCATTGATTCTTTTCTTTTCTTTTCTTTTTTTGTTGAGCCAACATACATCTTTCTGCTCTGCAAAATGGAAAAGTCTAAACCCAAGGTGGGTTTAGGCTGGATGGTGATTGTTTCTCAGTGTGCCTCCATCATGCTAGCTGTCCAAGTGGATTCATGTAGAGCCAACAACTTTTATTGATCACTTGAACTGCCAGGCAGTTGTGAATATTTCTGTTGTGAACGGCCCTAGGATCTTAGGATGAAAGGAAGGATACAAATTTAAATAATAATGACCATGTTGCATTTTACAGTTGTTCTGTAGGTTAAAAAAAGCAGAAATTTATGTAGACAAGTAGAGCTAAGTAGCCGATTTCCATTTTTGATGGTCATTTCACAGTAGATCACAGCAGACAGGTGTTCTGAGCATCCTCTCTGGTTTTACCAGACACATATATTCTAAGAAACAAAGATGCAGTCTGTTCCCATGTGACATTTTCCTTCTGTAGATGCATTTCTTAAAACCATCAATTTGGTGTATATTGGCATATTTTTTGGCAATGAATAATGTGTGATGGGGAGAAAGAATTAAGATACATTGGCCTGATTCTTTACTTATTAAGCCAATATATGAAAGAGTCTTTTGCTCATGTACATAGCCCTTTCACTCCTTTTGTAGCACAAGCAGTTAAGCTGGCATGTCATAGTTTTCCCTGAAACAGAAAACCATGGTTACCAGTTTCAGAAAAAGACAGCATATTAATCCACAGTTTTAAATTGGTTTAGTATCCTTACCTGGTCTGAAACTGGTAACCATCACTTCCTGGTTCGGAGGACACAGGAAACTATGGTTGATTAGAGACTTCCTGGTTTGATTGCTTGTGCCACTAAAGAAGGAATGAAGAAGCTGTGTATTTGAGCAAAATACCCTTTCATATCTTGGCTTAATAAGCAGAGATACATTTGTTCAATTTGGATGATCACAGCTTAAACCCATCTCCAAAACCAACAGTTGCCACAGCCACAATTCCCTTAACAAACTTTTCTTATATCCAATTGGGCAGCTGAAGGAATACCTATAAGGCTTCTGGTCACTTATCCCTGTGTAGCAGTAATAGAAAGTAAGGTTAAGTCATGAATCACTTCTAGATCTTGTTTCTGATGGTCTCATATGTGCTGCTAAGTTTATGAATTGCAGTTTCAGAAGTACTCTGTTTTCTGTCTCATCTTTCTTTATAATCTTCACTTACTGCTACTTCCCATTCCCATAAACCTCTTGCCCTCCTTCTCTAACCAGGGTTGCAGGAGAAGAAGCCTGCAGATAAAAAAGGGGGGTGGCGGCCCCAGATTACTTCTTGCAGACTAAGTTACTTTCATGCATGACTTGAAAGCTAAAGGTGCAGTGCTTCTTTACATAACCTTTTTAATTGCTCATTAAGGTGCTAGAAACTGCCAGAGGCTGCTATTAATTCTATCATTCCGTTCCAGACTGCAGCATATTTGCAAGGTCAGTAGCAGGTCAGAAATATCCCTCAAACACCTGGCATCCATGAAGATCTTGCTATCTTCAGGAGACATACTTTCTAACCCTATTACTGCCCACTATTATTTTTAAAGGGGTCTTTAGGAGTTAGGAAAAGAGATGGAAACGTTGGCGGTAGCCCAAGGATTTATGACAAGTTATTTCCCTTGCCCTCTTCAAAACTTTTTTTCTTTTCTTTTTGAGCAAACCCTTCACTGGATCTCCACCCAGCTTCACCACCTTTGCTACCAAGTTAGCTCTCTTTTCTTGTCCTCACTGCTTCTCATTCAGCTCATAGTTCTGTTTTTACACCTTGTAGATGTTCTGTATGGTAAATTGCACATGATTGAAGCAAAATGGATGTTAAATAACTATTTTTATTTTTATTTAAATTTTACTAAAATAAAAATATTTAAATTAAATTTTAAATAATTACAGTGGTACCTCGGGTTAAGTACTTAATTCGTTCCGGAGGTCCGTTCTTAACCTGAAACTGTTCTTAACCTGAAGCAACACTTTAGCTAATGGAGCCTCCTGCTGCCGCTGCGTCGCCGGAGCACGATTTCTGTTCTCATCCTGAAGCAAAGTTTTTAACATGAGGTACTATTTCTGAGTCTGTAACCTGAAGCGTATGTAACCTGAAGCGTATGTAACCCGAGGTACCACTGTATATGTTTATTGAATAAACGTAAATATTAGCTTCTTTAAAAAGAGAAATCTGTGTCTCTACGCAGATTTGTTAATGCTTTGCACTGACATCTTTTACTTTTCGAAAGCATCTAAACAGTCTTCTACTGTCAAAAGCCATTCCCCTTCCGATGCAATCAAAACTGGGAGCTGTCCAAAAGCACATGCAATTGGCAGCAGCAGGAGTTGAGCACAGCAGGTCTGCAAGTTAGAAAATGTTGGCCAGGTGCTGTAGCTTAGTGGTAAACTGCATGCTTTGTAGGCATAACGTCCCATGTTAAGAGCCTTGCTGGATCAGACCAAGGGTCCAATTGGTTCAGCACCCAGTTTGCCACTGGAAGCCTGCCCTCAGCACAAGAACTCAACACCCCTTGTTCATTCTGCAGTGTTCCGTTAAAGAATCTTGGGTAGCAGGGCATGAACATACCTTTTCACAAGGCTTGAGTTGCTGTCAATCAGAGGAAACAGGACTAAAATAGAGCAATGTTGTGACTGGGTTTAGATAGGGAAAGTTCCTATGTTCATTTGGGGGCTTCTGCAACTTCCTGATCGGAAAGTGGGGCTGGGGGGCAGGTGGCTGCACTGTTCGAAGGCACTACGGATCCCGGCATCTCATGCTTCAGGCCAATGACATTGGTTTGAGAGGGAGAGAGGGATGGGTGGCAATGAATTTGCCTATGCTGTGAAAGGTTCTTGGAGTATGGGGAAGTGGGAGAGGTGTACAAAATAGCACATAGGGAGCATAGTGGAACTTTTGTTTTATATTTAGTTAAGTAATGCTATGCTTCCGTTCTGGGCCACAACAGTCCCTCTCAAGGGGTTCACATCACACTCATATTATCACTTCCCCAGATGAAAAGCTGCAAACCTGTTTGCGTTCCACCCAACCAAGATGTTCCATGTGTGCAAGGGCTTGCACAACTGATTCCCCTCTCCTCTCCTCTCCCCTCACCCCAGCAGCAAATCTGCTCCAGAGGGTTAAGAGGACACCCAGGGGAGGGAGGGGAAGTTCCATTGCAGAAGCACAAACAGGAAAAGTTGGTTGGATGCAACCTTTTGCATTTCCGGCTCTTTGTCTTCATGCAACAAACATTGATTTATTGTTCCCATCTCCTGTCACGTCCAATGCAACCTTTTCCTATAGCCATGAATGCCTGTGAAATACCAAGCGGTGGCTTTATCAGGAAATTCTTTCTTAATCTTTGCTCTCTGGCATCACTGTCCAGCTAGAAATAATGAAAACATTTTTTTCACCTGTCTGTCTTAGACAATCGCTTTGAGGCTTTCCCCTTCTGCCACCGTAGCACAGCGTAAGAAGGGGCAAACTGATTGCTTTGCAATGCCTGCCACGAGTACCCTTGGGACATCTTGTTGCTTTGCATTGCCTGGCTCCAGAATTTTCATCTGCTTTTTGAACTCTGCAAAGCCCAGAATTGCAACTGCCAGCTTAATGCCTTTCCAGGCTGTGTTGCTTTGCTCAAGATGGTGTCTTGCCCACCCCCACTTCTCCCCCTTGCTTTTTATTGACATTATGGAGTATAAAGTAAATTAAATGTCATTCCCACAGTGCTATGCTGGGTTTCATCTTCTCACTGCAGCCAGTCTCCTGGAAATTCTGTTGTTCTCAATTGAAACAGGAGCTATTGGGGCAGAACTGTTTTGCTTTATAGGGTAGTTCTGGTCCCAGCTATGAAGAGCTTTCCCTGATTTTGCTGTTTTATAATGATTAGAGCAGGCAGGAGATGTTCAGAAATGCTGATGCCCGTACATCTAAATCGAATCCATCATCCTCAGTGTTTTTGCCTGTAATGTTTTTCCACCTCTTCAAGGCCCACTTCCTCTGACACCAGCAAGCTTCCAGGATTATTATTTTGAACATGTCTTTACAGTGAAATAGCTTATGTTTTCTTAAGCAACATGTGTTTGCAAGCGGGGCTCTAAATGGATGCCAGTCTCAGTTCCTTGGAGATAGACGACAGGAGCAAAGGACAAATAATAAATCTTTTTTCTTGGGTTTGATGACAGTCTTTGTGGGGTTTTGCAGGCCTGGTTCAGCCATTCCCCAGATAGGTGCTGGCATTGGAAGAATGTTGCAAGAAATTTAAATAATTGCTGGCTCCCGGGCAACTTGCTGTACCTTTTCAGCAGGTGGGGGGCAGAAGACAGATTGGTGAGTGGTTTTCAGTGTTGTTTGATATCTATTTTGCCCTCCCAAGGGATCCTAATGTGTCAAACAACAAAGTAATACAGGTTTTTTTTAAAAAAAAAATAAAAATAAAAAATAAACCATCACATACCCTCAGATCTAATATTTTCAAGGTTGTGTTGAACAGTGTATTCTGGTAAATCTGCAAGGGATTCCCAGTTGTTCAACTAAAGCAACAGCAAAAAGCCACACATACACACACATTTAGGCAACCAGAATCTCTGACCTATAGTAACTTTGAGGCATGTTTGTACTTGTGTATATGCAGGTCATCTCCAGCAGTATGGTTCATGGAGTGCAGTAGGTGATGGAGCCGCCATTTTATATCTCTTGCAAGCCATGCCTACTTAATTGATTCATTCTTCCGACCTTGCCTCCTTGCAATCAGCTTCCTGTTGAGGTTGTGACATTCCATTGCACCCCTGTGTTGGGTATGGTTGGGTCACACATTTCTTCACCAGGAGTGATTAAAATGGAATGTCCTGTCTTTGGAGAAAGCTGCCTGTTGTGTCTGTGCATGAGTTGATTCTGTGGGGTTGCCTCCTTCCAGTCTAAGCAATGACTCTTACAGTTCAGTGTGCTTTCAGATTTAATTCAGGGAAAGTTTCCTCACTAATCAGAAGTTTGAGAGAAAGTATGTTGGTGTATAAAAAGAGGAGACATTGAGTTCCAGCTTGTCATTTCCCACCTCTTTTCTTAAGTGTCCTTGCCCATTGGCTGATAAGCATTTGAGAAAAGGACAAAAGCTACATTGAAAAATCATTATTTTATTACGATATTGTTTTACTATATGTAGCCTTGGCTCATCACCATTATCTTGTGCAAAATTGGAAAGCTCCTTAATGTTTCTTATTCAGTAGTGGTGGGGAGACTTTTAGTGAAAAGAGATTGTCCCTGGTCTCTACATTTTATTCTTTAAAGTCTCAATGGAGGTTTGATCTCAGGGCAAGTATGTGTGTGTTTTAACTGCCTACAAGGGCACTTCTAAAAAGAAAGAAGATAACTGAAAAAAGAAATACTACCTCAGAAAATAAATTGGGTTTGATTATTCACAGAGGAGTGCTTTCCTTGGGGAAACTATATAACTAGCCATTTTTATTACATATTTAAGTGCTTTTATGAAGTATTTGCATTCAGCGTATTGAAGCATTGTGTTCTGCTAGATTAATTTTGAACTTCAAATAGCTCTCCTTTCAATCTGTATTTTAAAAATGTTTATGTGTGTGAAACCGGTTATGGGCTGCTCCTCTTTGTTTCATGGCTTCTCCTTGGCGCAAATTTCTAGTGGTCTGTTTGCACCATGATCCTAAGCCTATTTTCTCAGAAGTAGATCCCCTCCGCTGAGTCCAATAGATCTCCATCCCTAGTAAGCTTAAGATTGCAACCTTAGGGACCGCTTCACACCAGAGTCATGCCTCACACAGTGTGAATCTAAGACTCAGTATTTTGCAGAAGGGATTAAACCCCCAAAAAAACTTTTAAGTTTGAAGATTTAAAGTGGATTAATGGGGATATATATATATACAGTATATATATATAGATTATATATATATATATATATATATATGTATGTATGTATGTATTGGTTGTACGCCACTACTCTGATATTTTATGTTATGATGGCATAGAGATACTTTTATAAATAAATCAAATTTAATTGCTATTTTGCCCTAGCACTTAAAAAAATCAGGCATTTTGAGGCTTGGGAAGTGATGGGGAACTACGTTGAAAAGTGTGGGATGAACAAATGATTAATGGGAAGATGTGTGAACACAACTGCTAGCAAATCAGAATGCAGGCTTATTGCAGTATAAACTGTTCTGAACAACATTCTACATAGGCAGTGCTTTGTAAGCTTTGTGCAAGCAGATCTGGATGGATGTTGAATAAACACATCTTCTGAAGGACCTCTCTGTGCTGGAGCAGAATGGCAGGAGTGGAGAGTTCAGGCAGACACAGCCTGAGGCGGTTCTTTTGCCCCTGCAACAGAGCTCAGTTAGGAGTGCTGGGGAATACTGTTTTATTTATTTATTTTAGAAGTCAGGCCTCTTTATTCACTTGGGGGTAACTCCAGAGCATTTCCTTTCTTCATGCAGCAGCACAAGAAGGCTCAGGTGAGCTCTTAAATCCCAGATTTCTCTCTTGAAACATCAATACTTAACCTGCCCTATCAAGCTGTAGGCATGTGTAAAAAAAAGAGCCATCTTTTTACACATCCAGAGAATTCCGATCCATGGCGACCGCCAAGGGATTTTCTGGCTTTCTCCTGTCAAGTATAGGGAACAGTTGATGTATTTTTATGCCAAAACAGAGTGCATTGGGGTTGCCGGTTACGTAAGCCATAAATGTAGCATGCTTACTGCAGCCTTCTTCTGTTTTGATGAGCACAGCGGGCACTTGAACCTCTGTGAAACTGGGAAAACCTTAAATGCTGTCAGATTCGAGTGACAAATGGCATCTGCTTGAGCGAGTTTGGGTTATTACGCAGTTCTGTCTAAATGATACAGCAGTATTCCAGAGAGGTTGTAACAGCATGAAGGCAGGGATCTTTTTGAAGAGCAGTTTGTCAGGTTAGCACTGGGCTTGTTATATTTCGGTGGCTTGTGTCTCCATTGGCGAGTTTCTGAAGGGACTGTGTGAATACCAATGGCGAAAACTTTATGCTTTGGATTATATTATTTCGTTTTATAGTTTACTTTAAGACTTACTTAGAGTTATTGTGACTTCTTTTATAGGCTAGTCTAGGACACAGTTATTGCTCTTCAGGCACTAATGGTCACATTATCTTGCAGCTTATTGTGACTGCAGATGGTTGTGATGGATGTCCTTCTCTCTTTTTTAAAAAGTTATTTTTTAAAAAACAACAACTCTGGGAGCAGTTTTTGTTTAATTGCTCCCATGTGGCTGTGTGATTTAAACGTAATAAACCAACGCTTGGTGTTTGTGTTTAAATACACCTATGAAAATGATTTAAAAGGCTGTGTTACTTTGTGTAAATTTATGAGTTCTGATAGATGTTTTGCTGCCTCAATGTTAAGGGGAATAAGCGGATATGCACTAGGTCTGTTCATATTGTAAATTGGGGAGGGTGAGTGGCCCCAACAGATTGCTTTGAAAATATTTATGTAAAAATTTCTATTCCACCCTTCTAGCGCCCATGCATGCACTCAGGGTAGCATACAACAAATATGATTTAAGAAAACAAAAAAGTGTGTGAACAAGGGTACAGAAAATGCACATTAAAAATGCATTTCAGAGCAACAGTGGCAGAGACTACAGATAGTAATAATCTTCACAGATAAGCCTTCTGGAATAAAAGTGTCTTTACCAGGCAGCCGGGGGGGGGGGGGGACAGCCAGAGAGAGTGCCATGGTCACTTTGAGAGGCAAGATATTTCATAGTATTGATGCACAACCACTGAGAAGGCCCTATCTCTTGTTACCATTGTCAAGCATCCTTTTCAGAAGGGCTTCTTCTCCTAATCTTAGAGAGCGGGCAGGATGGCATGGGAGGAAGCAGTCCTCGAGTATCTCTTAATCTTTCATCTGTATAGCATTCAAGAGCTGCACTTTAAAATGAATGGCACTGGATACTTAAGACAGAATGAGTTTCTGTGTCAAGTACATGAAAACAGGTAACCTCTGAGCAAGGTGCTCTTGTTATTGGGGAAAGGTGCTGGATAGTAACAGGTTATTTCATAATTTGTGTGAAAATGTCAACATACAATAGGGTTGCCATACATCCAGAGTTTCCTAGACATAGCCGGGATTTGGTCGTCAGAAACAGTGTCCGGGCAGAAATGGCTGAAAAGTCTGGGAAAATCCGGATATATGGCAACCAATGTCAGAAGTGTAGATTTTGGTAATTTTCCTTTTAAAAAAAGCTCAAAAACTTCTTCTTTTTTGGTTAATAATAACAGCAACAACTTTGCAAAAAAAGGAAGCTTAATGACTTTTGTGTCCAGATTTTCACATTTTGAAATATGGCAACCCTAACATACCACACAGCCACTCATTGTATATATTTGTTCCTTAATGACAATGGATTAGAGAAATATCTAGGGTAACTCTAGACATTACAGTGCAAGGAGACTGTACCCACTCCTGTTTCTGCCTTCCTACCATTTAACAGAGTGAGGCAGTTGATTTAGGATGTCATAAAAAGGGCAACAAATTATTTCTTAACAAGTTCCTTAATTTATGATACAGTGGTGCCTCGCAAGACGAAAAGAATCCGTTCTGTGATTCTCTTCGTCTAGCGGTTTTTTCGTCTTGCGAAGCAAGCCCATTGACGGATTAGCGCTATTAGCGCTTTTAGCGACTTTTAGCGGCTTGCCTGCTGATCGGATCAGCTGATAAGCGGCTTAGCGGCTTAGAAAAAGGGGGGAGGGGAAAAAACCCGCAGGAACTCGCAAGTCATTGTCGTCTTGCGAAGCAAGCCCATAGGAAATTCGTTTTGCGAAGCACCTCCAAAACGGAAAACCCTTTCGTCTAGCGAGTTTTCCATCTTGCGAGGCATTCGTCTTGCAGGGCACCACTGTAGTTCTATTTTAGCTCCCATGGAGAGGCACCTGAGGACTTTTCTGTTTCAAGTGCCGAAATAATCTGGGCAGCCATGAGTACTGTACTATGCAGCCTGACCTGGGGATTTGCTGTTCTGCCTCAGGCAGCAAAATGTCTTGCACTTGCACTAGCCCTGACCCAGCTTTGGAGGGAAACAAGTCTTGGCCTAATAGGAATTCTTACGTGTCTGTCTCCATATGACTGGAAATCACACAGTGCCCAGTTCACCTGTACTTAGGATTTCCCAAGGTCTGCTTTCTGTATTCCACTTTCAGTCGAAGTATGTGTGTTCAGTGAGCTGTCCAAGTAAATACAAATTTATTAGCCTGGGATTGAGAATACATGTGAGCCTGGGGCTCATTCACCTGATGCATGTGGTAGAAAACAGCTTGAACAGATGGGAGCTTTGTCCTCTATACATTCCTTGCATTCTTCCTCCAGCATTCCCACAAAAACATGCACCTATCATTGCACTTATTTGAATCAATGTGAAACACTTGTCCCTGCAATAGAGTGTTTAGAAGTAAATGCCTCTATTTATCCTGAGGTTCATGTTCAGGTGTCATAGCCAAAATATTTGAATATTGGAAGCATTGAACAAGTGCACGTTCCCTTCTCCACTTCCTGAGCTGCAGCAAATAGGACATCCAGATCAGGCAAACTATACCATATTATACTATATTAACAATACTTGGGAAGCCAGTTTTAAATAGGTTTTAGAGTCTTCATTTCATTTCACTTTTACTATGTATACCGCCTTTCTATATTACTATACACAAGGTGATTTACAACAACAGAATATACAAAAAAGAACACACCCCCAAAATTCCGGTTTGGAAAGAAATTGTGGTTAATAACACCCATTGTTTACCTGCTTCAGATCTCACAGCAAACTATGCTTGCCACAGGCTAGGAAGTCAAAAAGGGAATCAGTGTGCTGGTTGAATACTCAGAATGGAATACCGAGGAGCTCACAGCATGTTTGGCTGTGACATCTGAAAAATGTGACCAAGTCTTCGTCAGAAATTCTGACTTATTCCTTCTGAAGAAAGATGCCTTGAAGGAACTGCCATCTCTTTATCCTAGCACTTCTAGTTCAAAGCAGTCTGACTACCCCGTACACATCAATGTGTAGAATGCCATGTTTTTCAGGCTTGTTATGCATAATGTATTTAATGGCGAAGGAAAAATACTCTTCACATTTTTAGCATGAATGAAAATATTGGATTCATTTAGAAACGAAAACCTATTATAAAACCATGTATATCCATTAGAAGGCAAGCAAACCGTCTTTGAAGACCATTGTGGTGGTATCTAATAAGATAATGCCTTACGTCCTGAAAAATACAAGACGCTAGAAGAAAACAATTACTTGTATATGCCAGGCTAATCGAGACCTAATGGAGGACCCCCCCGTTAGGAAAACCTGGCTATAAAATGGAAATCAGCATTTTAACATGGCTACTGGGAATTGTGAAGGGAATTATTCCTTTCCAGGGATAATTGAGAAATGTAGTGAAAGGCCAAGATTTATCCCCGCTACTGCTGCAGCAAAAATTAATGCCTTTTTTTTAATCATGAAAGGACACAAAAAGTTGTGGTTTATTGATGCATGAAACTGGCAAATCGGTGTTGTTCCTTTTCTGTTCCAGTTTGAAAGGCACGATCCAGTAAATGGCCGGATCACGGAGCGCCAGTTTGGCAGCATGCTTCTGGCTTATAGCGGAGTGCAATCGAAGAAGCTCACTCTCATGCTGAAACAACTCAAGAAGCAATTCCAGGATGGAGAAGTGAGTAGCCTTTGGGCAGTGGAAAGGAGATAGGCTGCGACTTACTGTGAACGCAAATAATGTTTGGCTGGATTGTGGGCTGGCATGTCTGACAGGGATAATCATATGGATCACCACCGTTTGGTCATACATGGCAAGAAGAAAATGTGGCCATACAGTTGAGGGGGGGAATATACGGAGGGGTTACAAACATGTTGGCTTTCAAAGCTCACACTTCTGCATAGCACTAGGCCCCTGTGTTCTCCCCCCCCCCCCGAGTTAACTGGGGAAAGATGCATAACCACTGGCATGACCTTGAATTAATTATCCATTTTGACTGGGTAATTTGTCATTTATATATTATGAACTTATGTGGGGAAAATAAATTATGGAAAGTAGGCTCATAATTTTGAGGGGGGAACGAGGTTGGAGCTGTTGCGGAAGTTAAATGCACGCTGAGAGACCTTGAATAAAAACACTTAAAAGTGAAAGGACATATTTTAATCTGCTAATGAAAGTACTCAGTTATGGCAGCACAAGAATAGCTTGACAGTTCCTTAGGAGACCTGTAGCGCTCCTTTTCTGATTAACTATTATCTGCACGTAACAATTAAACCAAAATGAGAACTGATTAAGAACCTCTGTTTCTGCATTGAAAAGCCATTTCTTGTTTTTCCATTGCTGTAATCCAATTCCAAGTAGAGAATATATCAAGATGGTGGGGTCCAGAGCTGGCCAGTGCAACCATCCCCCCGAGGGAGCAGATTGTAGCTGCTGCGCTGCTCCCCAGTGGTTTTTCTGCTGTGCCACACTGAGGTCTCCTCGTTTGAACCTAGCTTAGCTTCTCCCAAACAAACCGCAACCCATAAACGAAGAACAAACCTTATTTACATCTCATGAGTAGTCTGGAGAGAGTTGAACCATGAGACTGGATTTGGATGACTGACAATCCTAGAGTAGTTAAACCTGGCATGGCAACAACATGCCATGGTTTGGCTTAGTGTGCCTTCAAATCAAATCAAAATTATTCCCATGTTGAAGATTCAAGGGGTCAGGTTTGAGGCCTGGCAATAGTAGGTTTACCCTAAGGCACCTCAAAAAATTGTGGCAGAGGCAAGAGAAATATGGAGAGCTTTCATTTTTTTGAATTGGAGGAGTGATGAGGTCTTGGTCCAAGGATGTGGGAGTGGAAGGAATAGGCTTTGGTAGGGTATAAAAGGTAGAGAAAAGGCTCTGAGGATTATTGGAATGAATGGGTTGGCCTAGGAGGAGGTATAGTGATGGTGCTTGGCCAGAGGAGAAGAGATAATGGACTTTTTAAATGGAATGAAGTTTCACTGATATGTTTACTTCCTCCGAAGGGGCTCAGCAACTCAAGAGTGTGAACAGAGATAGTGAGTTCAGAGGGAAGCTGGGGCTGGAGATTATGGAGCAAACAGTTGCATGGGACTGTGGGGCAAACAAATCAGTGTTGAGAATACATAGTTGAAAATGGCCATTAGAAAAGGAACAGTGTTTCAAAGAAAGCCATTGCAATGATAGACTGCAGGTCATAGAAGGAGCAAAAGGTAGAGTTGGTGTGAGGGGAAGACGGAGAGTGTGCAGTACTGAAAGTGACAAACTAATGGCCAATAAGAGGAATTTCTTTAGTGGAAAGTCTGAGCAGTTCCTGGAGACAAGATGAAGAGAATAACCACGGCAGGGAGCGAGAGACTAGGTACAGGTTTCAAACCAAAGAGATCAGGGAGAGAAGCTCGAAAGCAGCTGAGTCAATGAAGTCATCGACATAAATACTTAATTTGTTAACAGAGCAAATCTATTCCCGTTCATTCAAGAGTAAATAACCCTGTTTTCAGTGGGGCTCACTCCCAGAAAAAAAGCAAAAAAACCTGCAGCCTATAAGAGAAACAGAAGGTTGGGATTTAGTCCAAGACAAAGGTTTTTGAACTTCTTTGCTCCAGGCTATCCTTTCTACATCAGCATGTCTGCTGAGGATACCCAGAGTTTATTCCAAGGAATTTTTGCATGCTGCAAAGGAATCGGGGTATAGTCTAAGTCTAAGATACCAACTCAAGTTTATATAGTCATACCTTGGGTTACAGACGCTTCAGATTGTGCGTTTTCGGGTTGCGCACCGCGCCAAACCCAGAAGTACCGGAAAGGGTTACTTCCGGTTTTCGGTGCTCGCACATGCACAGAAGTGCTAAATCGCACTTTGTGCATGTGCAGAAGTGCTGAATCGCAACCCGCGCATGCGCAGACGCAGCGCTGTGGGTTGCGAAAGCTGCGGGTTGCGAACGTGCCTCCCGTATGGATTACGTTCACAACCCAAGCGTCCACTGTATTGGGTCTTATTATCATCCACTGAGAGAACTCAGAATATACCCAAGTCTCCCCTGCAATGTTAGGCAAGACTTTTCAGGGAAGCTATTCTAGCATTGCAAAGTCTCCTCCTCCTGCAGTGTGGGACCTCTGGATCACAGATTGGAAACCCCTGGCTGTTCAGCAGGACATGTGTTAGCTAACTGCACACAAAGGCACACCTACTCTGCACATTAATGCACTCCCCTGTAGATTAACCTACATCTTCTAATCACTACATACAGAGTTTCACATCAAAGTTGTTTGTGGGAAAACATGACATAAGCAAGCATGCCAAAGCCTTTTGCAAAAGAGGCTTTTATTGGGGCCTCGTTAAAATAACTTGGGCCATGACTCTGTTGCCTAAAAGATTCTGCCAGTGCAAGCTGCATTTTACTAAACTGAGTCAGATACTAGCAAAGTCGCCTGGGGATCATCCTGTAAAACTAGTGGAGGCTAATGATGCCTGAAATATATTCTTCCCAGCATCTCTAAGCCTGAATGGTTTTTGCAAGGGAGCCTCCAAGACAAAATGTGCCTCTCTAAACTGGGGCTAACCATCCTGACTGTTTGGTAGAGTCTCAGTGTCAGTGATGACTTCAGTTCTTCAGAAGGTCCATTTAGCTTTATAGCGTCAATAAAATATTGCTCCAGTAATACTCCAATTCCGGGCACTTGTCTGGAACAGTGGTTCATTAATAGTTTGTAGGAAGGACTGTGTCCTTTTGAGCAACTATTGCATGTTTTTTTCAGGACTGTCAAGAGGTCCCATCTGCTTTTAACAATGAAGGCATGTGTCATTTCATTCATTATCAGCTAATATCTGGAAGTCATCCCTGCTATTAATGTTTCCCTCTCTGGATTAGCCAGAGCCTTAAAGTCACTTTACGTGTCTTTTCCTTTGCTTGCTTTGTGTCAGGAAATGCTCTCCTCTCTTTGTATATAACTCTTCTTCTCCCTAAATAATGCTTCAGTCATTGGGGCAATTGCGTGCCTAGTTTGCAAAGTTGGAAATACATTTCTCACTTTCTTCCCATTTTTTAGTTTCCCCCCTGCTTCTTTCTTATGGGAAATATTTGTAACATATGTGACTATGTTAGTGCCTGCAGGACCATTGCAGTCATGATGCTACTTTGGCCATTAAGAGTAAGGATGCCCAAGAGCCCCAGCTGGCATGATCAATAGCCCGGGATAATATTTGGAGGACCACAGGTTTTCCAACCCTAGCTAAGAGGACCTCTCCCTTCTTGAATCTACATTTCTTCTACCTCTTTATGATGGTTAGGTATTGACATCTGACTGATGTTAACCATGGCTTGCTTTCCGTGTCCCTGGGTTTCAAGGTATGTTTGATTAATGTTGATATACCGTACTTTCTCGTGAATTAGACGAGGGGTTTTTACTCCAAAATAAAGTAAGGGGGGGTCGTCTTATACATGGGTAGTGCAGGGGGGGGACGGGTGATTGGTTCCATTCACGAGCAGGATCTAGCAATTGGGTGGGTGAATGGTGTCTGCTGCAAGGGCTGCTTTGCATTGGCCGCTGCTTTGTGAAATGGGTGGGTTATTAGTGGATGCGGCAAGGGCTGTTTGGGATTGGCTGCCGCTTTGGTATTTTGGCTTGCATCGCTTGCGATGGTTAGCATTTGCAAGTTGGGTGAGTGATATTTTGTTTGGCATTCCCCCCCAAAAATTGCTCAACAACTCTGGGCAGCCCTCCCCCATTTTCTTAAGTTTGAGCCCCCCAAAATAGGGAGCGTCTTATAGACGGAAAAGTACGGTAACACTGTATTGTGTATGTGAGGAATAGGTGGAATTGACAGGTGAAGGTGTGGGGCTGGGGAAGTAAGTGTATGACCTCTGGTAAGTGGTCAAGTCCCTTTTCTCATTAAAGGAGCGAGAAAAGCAACATGACTTTAAGAAGAAGAAAAACATTTTTTTTCACTTGGCACCGGAGAGATGGCCGCGCTATCCATGCGTTTAGCACAATTGATCTTAATGCACAGGTCCACCACAACTTCTTTGTTGTCCCCAAGCGTCGGTTGTGCAATGATCAAAATGTGCTGTTTTAACAATAAAGCTCTTTATAAATTGCATAGCATCTGAGACTGAAGAACAGATATTAAATGCTCAAAGCTGTACCTTGGAAGGCCACTTTATTAGTAACCCCTGGAGCAAATTGTTCTTTAGGAAGGACTTTAGAGCGGATACAGGAGTTGCAAGTGTAGCCAGTTGTGTTTACCACCACACAGCAAACTTTTGACAGCTTTTTTGCAGAGTTATGCAGTAACTAATTAAATTAGAGCTGCCATCCATCACAGATAGTGCTTGCTCACATTCAGTTCTTGTCTTTCCAGCTCATTGTCTGGATTTGGTTGCCCTTGCAAAAAATTACTTTTGTTATCTGCCTGCCTTGGATGTCCGTGTGTACAAAATCTTGTTTGTAGCCAGGATAAGTCATCTTTGGTTCAGATCCTTCATTTAAGAAAAAAAATGTCAATAAAGACCGCTTTACCTTTCTTTTATCTCACAAGAGCAATTGCACAGTGATGTGTCATCAGCATAAAATGGCAGCCATGGACGCCAGGCACATTGGTGCCATGAATTGGAGAGTTTGTTTACCAGCATGGAAGCCGGTACATCCATCAGATGATTGGGAATTGTGGCTTTTTTATTATTTTGTGCAAGAAGATTTCTCCACTGTGTTGTTGAGGTACTAAAAGGTACAGGCAGAATACACTCCATTGGCTGGGGCTGTGTTGTTTCAGTCCTGAAAGCTACCCATGGACAGAACTAGACAGTTGGTGGCAAACATAAATTTCTGATACTAGTTGTATCCCATGTTGTAGCTCCACTCATGCACCATAATTCCTCCACTCTTCTCCTTTCCCCTGCTACCCCCAACCTTCAAAATTGCTTGAAATGGTTGGGGAAACCTCCTGAGCAGATTTTGGTTCCCATGGGAAGTCCTGTTGAGAAAGCCACTTTACTATTAAGCATCTGTTTTTTATTTAGTTCTCCTTAGGCCAGTTGTGGTTGGAAGCCTTTCCTCCTCCTACCAGTTTGTATCTTAATTATGTTTTTTGTGTTTGCTGTTTTAGACCATCAAATTCACTCTTCTGAAGTAATATGGTAGCGGTGGGACCAGCTTGAAAAAAGCATTTATTGCTTCTGTTTCTGAGGCCCACGTCTAGGAAATTACGAAATTATTTATCACCCCTATCAAAGCTCTTTACAACGAAGTAAAAACAAAAATTAAATGTCATAAATGGGCGAAGCAATTGACACTGCTAAAATCAATATTGAAGAGTTCAAAAGTAGAAGGTGCATGATACCTTACAGTAAAAAGGTTTTACTAGGAAAACACATTTAAACCTGTGGTGTCCTTTACAATTCTCATTGGCATTCTATTCAGTTAAATAGCATTTCAGACAAGTTCATCAGTTGGCCGAGTTCTATTTATGATCCCTTAGCAGCATTATGCTGCTTTTCAGGCTTCACGCTTTGGTATCAGGCATGGAGGCAGGAGTAAAGTTCCTGGCAAAAGCCTTTTCTCTCCTCATTGGTTCCCTAAACTTGCCCTGTAGCATCCTGTTCTTGCTCTGTATCTGAACACGTTTGAAGGAGAGAATAAAAAAGCTGCCTTTCTAAACTTGATTCAAGACCCAGTGTTACAGTTTAAAGCAGCAAAGATGGGCCAGCCCTCCCTTCTGTTGATCTCCTGGGTCCCAGGAAACGCTGCCAAAACCACTCATCCATCTCACCTCGTATATTCCAGCCAATTGATGTGACTGAATTTTGTGTTACCTGCGAGAGAAAGTGACAGTGAGAACATTTTGGGAGAAATGTTGGAAGTTCATCCTCTCCCTTCCACGGCTCACTAGATTTATTTTTATGGTCGCACCTCCTGTCATCCAAGCCATTTATTCCCTCTAATTCAGTTACGCCTGCTAGAATCGTGGAGCTGGAAGGACCCATCTAGTCTTCCCCGCCATCAAATGCTAAGAGAAAACCATCCTCTTCACTGCCCTCGCAGAGGGAGCCTGTGCAATTGAGGCCACACTTTGTCAAAAGGGCAATAGAAGTATCCCATTGAGTTCTTGTGGAGCTATAAGCCTACGTACCTCTGTCAGGGAAGCCTTGCTTTCCACATGAGGAAGGTTACAGCAACACTTCATCTTAAGAGAAGCAAAAGTAATCAAAGTTGTTTTCATTTTGTGCTGCTAGAGAATGCCTTATTTTTTCCTCCTTTGGAGCAGGCAAGGTTTGGGGGGAGCCTAAACACGGCATTTAGCCTGGTTGTTTTGTGCTGGTTGTGATGAAATTTTCCACAGGAATCATCATTCCACGCATATTTAAGGCTGCAATTTTTTTAAAAAAATATTTTTTATTACATTTTCCATTTAACAATCCAATCATATCATATTAATTATTCCAAATTATACCAATACATATCATTAAGTCCAGATATTTTGCCAAATTTTAAATTTTTGTTGGGGGTTCCGATGCTTCGAGTTCAGTAAGGGTCCAATCATCTCATATTTCTGCTGCTTTTGGTGTTCACAAGTCCCATCTTCCGATCTGCAATTTTTAAGGTACAAGCCATTAAAGGAAGCAGGACTGATTTACAAGTAAGTACGCATTGCATTGAGCCTCCATGTTTTCTCAAGGTTCTCACAGGCCCCTGGGCCCCCCCAAAAAAAGAGGGGGTATGGTGATAATTAAAACACCTTGCATTTTCACTATCCTTTTCCTCTTTGTTCAAGTCCTAGACTGAAAGCAAATTCATTCCCATTGCAGGGCCTGACGTTTGAGGAGGTCGAGAGCTTCTTCACTTTCCTGAAAAACATAAATGATGTGGATACAGCTTTAAGCTTTTATCACATGGCTGGAGCATCTCTTGATAAAGGTATGGAACATTTTAGGCCCCTGATGTTGTATTTTCTTTAAGAGGTAGGCCAGGTATGCATGTTCACATCACCGCACCTTCCTTAAATTACAATGTTTGGGATATTTAGTGTACGGAAAACTCATGAAATCATTATTAGATACATATTTTTCAAGGGCTGGCGGAACATTAGCCCTTGCAGGCCACCTAATCTGATCTACCAGCTCTGCCAACTGGAGGTGACATAGCACTGATGTTCCTTGCTTGTAGAAAAACCTCACATCAGGTAAAGAGTTTATATGCAAACCATCTTGTTGCTGTGCTAGTTTGTACATGCCAGGAGCTCTCTTTTAGGCAGGGTAACATTCAAAGAAGAATTGGGGTGAAAAATGAGCTCTTCTTTTGGAATTCAAGGTATTTTATTGTACCAGTACAAAATGCTGATTTTTAAAAAGGTTTTCCCGGATTGGGTTGCATCCAGTGTAGCACTAAAGTTACTTATTCTGCTGACATAATGTTTTGTACCAGCAGGATGTTGCTGTGCAAGAGTGTGTTGCACAATGAGATTCAACTAGCACAACGGCAGAATAGTGGTACCTTGGAAGTCGAATGGAATCTGTTCCAGAAGCCTGTTTGATTTCCAAAACGGTTCGGAAACCAAGGCGCAACTTCCGATTGGCTGCAGGAAGCTCCTGCAGCCAATTGGAAGCTCCGGAAGTCACAACGGACATTCGGGTTCCAAAGAACGTTCACAAACCAGAACAATCACTTCTGGGTTTGCAGCGTTTGGGACCCAAAAAGTCTTGCAAGTCATTCGAGATCCAAGGTGTGACTGTATTGGATTCCTCTGTTGTGCAGCATTAATTGAAACTCCCCTCTCTAAGCTTTGTTCATGGACAGAGGATGTTGGAGACAGCCACTGCAGTCGAAAGTGGTACACTCTAGGAAGGTCTGTACCACATGAATTGTGTAGTGAGCTGCATGTTTGCACAGTTTGTTATATTGCAGTCCAAGTTAGGGATGTTTTGACAAAGCATGTTGACACTCACCGTAATTTGTAACCTCTTAAATATTTGTAAGGGACGCGGGTGGCGCTGTGGGTAAAACCTCAGCGCCTAGGGCTTGTCGATCGCATGGTCGGCGGTTCGAATCCCCGCGGTGGGGTGAGCTCCCGTCTTCGGTCCCAGCTCCTGCCCACCTAGCAGTTCGAAAACACCCTTAAGTGCAAGTAGATAAATAGGTACCGCTTTCTAGCGGGAAGGTAAACGGCGTTTCCGTGTGCTGCGCTGGTGCTGGCTCACCAGAGCAGCTTCGTTACGCTGGCCACGTGACCCGGAAGTGTCTCCAGACAGCGCTGGCCCCCGGCCTCTTAAGTGAGATGGGCACACAACCCTAGAGTCGGACACGACTGGCCCATACGGGCAGGGGTACCTTTACCTTTTAAATATTTGTGACTAGCTTATATACCACCCTATACCTGGAGGTTATGAGCATGTTATGACTTGGGGAGTCCCTTGCTCACATGCTTCTCTCCCAGTGCTCTGTGTGGTCATCACTTGGATTTGCTGGATTCCCATTTGCAGAGGAGGTGCCATTTTTGTTGCAGCACTGGTTACAAAACGTAGAGCGTCCCGATTTCCCATCCAGAACATATTAGCATAGCAAATACAGACAATGTCTGCAACGGAGTTCATGAATAAGTGATTTCATTTGCAGCAGATCAACTTAAATTTCACTGCACAATTTTGTTCTCTGCGCTAAATTATGCTGCAGCGGATTGTCCTAAACTTTCCAAAAGTTGCTACAAGATTTTCAGACTGTGAGAGAGAGAGAACTAGAAACGGAGTGGATATAAATAATATAAAAAAACAACAGTATTTGCATACTTCATGCTGATGTAAAACATCAATATTTTACACTGTCCCAATTCTGTGTGAGTGTTCCATATTGTCAGTGGATGTGGGTGTAACAGAGAAAAACTGAAGCTTGTGAAGAAGGAAGTTGGATTTGGGTGCAATTTTGCAAAGGCAATATTAATGTTTGATATTCAGGATTCGGGACAGTTAACCTCTGATGGTGATTAATAATATCATTATACAGGCAAGATCTTCTCAGTTTGATGACATGGTACATTTACCTAAGGTTGTAAATGGGATCTCCCAAACAAGTCAGCAGTTCCATTAAATTAAGGAACGGCTATGCTTGCTGTTTCTTGCACAAATACCTAAATAACAAAAGGAGCTAATATCCCACCCCCCAGTAATGTGCTCAATTAGAAATAGATTTTCTGATTATTGAAACAGTACCTTTTATGTTATCATTAAACACAATCTATGTGTGTCATATAAATCATTCTCCCACCCAGCCCCTAAGGTAGCATACTCTGTAATGATGTAGAAATGTTATAAATCGAAATGCGTGGGTGGGAAGTGAGTAGTATAAAGTGCTAATGCCTGCTCCCCATTTCCGTCCTTGAACCATAACTGACATTTGCCACCACCATTGGGGGGGGGGGAGACTGTAGGAATGGGATGATGTGTGAGTCTAGTTTTTTAAACCTTCAAGGTATAATTTCTATCAGCGGAATAGCAACCATTCAGAAAGCTTCATCCATCAAAATACTTTTGGTAATCCATGGGGTTTGGCAAGTACAGTACTAAATCTATGAAACGACCTTTTCTTCCAAGACCTACAGTTCTGAATAGAAGGGTCACATGTTGAAGGGTGAAACATACCTAAATTATTTTGAGAGATTCTTTCCTATTGCAAAACCACCAAACTGCTTGTTAAATTCTACCACCCACCTCCTTTCAGCAAAAGCACGGGTTTGTATAAAGGGGGAAGGCTGCCAACATATATGCTTTTTTTCCTCCCCTCTAACTACCCATACAGAACAGATTTTCCCTGTTTTTGTTTTTTGTTTAAGAAGCAGCATGGGGTTTCTATGGAAGCAGCTGTCCAGAATGAAACTCAGGTGCTGAGCTTCCCAGCAAAATTCAAATGCTGCTGCTTGCCTGTAGCCTTTTTTTCTTTTTTCTTTTTCTTTTTGCTATGATATGCTTTATGGGAGGGCCCATCTTAAATGCAACCCATTTTTATGTAAAATATATGCACATTAAAAAAAAATTTCAATTATGCCTTGCAATCTATTTCTCTTTTTCTTACATTAAGCTATCCACCCCACTTTATTTGAGAGAACACCCAACAAGCTGGATGAACGATCCTCAGAATTGTTTTTTTAAAGTGTTGGTTGCTGGGATCTACTCCTCTAGCTTGATTTAGCCCTTTAAAAAAATGTTTTGTGCGTTAGAATTGTAATATGAGCATTGTTAGTAAGCAATCCCCCCCCCAAAAAAATATATTGCATGATGAACCAACGTGGATGTGATGGGAAATTGTGACTCTGCCCTATTTCCTGTCTCTGTGTTTTGAAAACAAATGCTATGGTGCACAAGTCTGAGGAAAGCAGGTATCCAGCCAGTTTCCCATTCTGTGTCGGTATTATGCTTTGCGTTTTTAATGATGCTGCATTGATTCATTGCACCCAAGACCCACTGAGATTTGATTCCGTTGTGCTAAAGTGCAGCCTCCTATGTGGAAGTTGAGAAATAGTTCCAACTGGGAAGGCTGCTATTTCAAGGAAGGGCTATTAGGAATGAACTCAGCAAGGGAAGGGGAACCTGGAAATCGTAACGTTCACTGCTGCTGTTTTTTTGTCCCTGGCAAATTATATGAAAGTGCATTGTATTGAATCAGGTTAGGGTGGAGGTGTGGGACCTGCAGCCCTCTGGGTGTTGTGGTACTCCAATCCCCATCAGCCCCAGCCATCATGGCCTCTGGGCAGAAGGGATAGGGTTGTAGTGGCTGTTCCCCATCTCTGGACTAGACCCATCTAATCCAGAACTAGCAGTAGCTCTCGGAAGTCTCCTTTCTTAGCCTTTTCTAATCCAGCTCCAGGACCTTTAAATGGAGATGTCTCTGTTCTTTGTGGGATTGTTGATCTGCATGGATATGTCAGGAGAAGCCTTGAAGGTCCTTTAGTTTCCAGCAGACCCTGCAATAGTCTCCAGCAGCCATTTGACCCAACAGTAAGCAAAGTCTGAGGAAGAGAAATATGTGATGAGAACCAGCTGGCCAAAGCACTGCAGAGCTTTGACTCTTGGGAAGACGGCTGCATTCAGAAGCACAATATCTAATTAAGTGTTCAGTCAGTTACGGAGCTCTTTGGGCTCTGTGCAGCCATTATACTCCAAGCCACAAGGAGAAGCACCCTGGGTTCAATGTCACAGTCCTGCTGTTTCTGTCCCTCTTGACCAGAATTGGGGGGGGGCGGTAACTGAAATTAGGGTTCCTCCAAGTCCACGACTGCACACGGTGTGCACAAATGTATTCTAGAACATAGCCCACTGTTGTCTCTGTTCATAAATGCAGCGCTCAGTGGAGACCAATTATTGTTGCCATCTATCTTGTTGTGCTTAGCTCTTTTGAGAAGCCCTTCTCATAATTGGCATTGATTGATGCTTTTCTTCTTGGGGGGAGGCTGGCGGCACCCTGTGGAGGAATATTTTTGCCACAATTGCAGGATACAGGCAGCGCATGGTGAGATCTCTTTTGTCTTTAGCTCTAGTGAACATAGAATTATAGTCATGACCCATCAAGAGCTGACAGGACAATTTAACAAGTCTGCTGGAAAACATTAATGCAATTCTAGTCATAACTCATGTTCTCACAGTTCTTTTAGAGAGGAAAATGTAAGGTTTGGATTGAAGCTTCGGGGGGAAATCAAGGAATGCTGGCGATATGGAGAGATTGATTACTTGTCAGTAATGCGTTTAACATACTAATCAGTGACCTTGAAGGAGCTTCTTGCTAATTAATTTTTTTCTTCGGAAACTGAAAATTATCTCTGCTGGTAAGAATTCCTCATTTTGTTCCCCACCCTGGAGTCAATTGCCATGGTTGAAAAAGAGGAGGACAAAGCTATATTTACCTCAGGTCTTTTGAAAAAAGATCAGCTGTAACTTAATAATAATAATAATAATAATAATAATAATAATAATAATAATAATTTATTTATACCCTGCCCATCTGGTTGGGTTTTCCCAGCCACTCTGGGTGGCTCCCAAAATAATAATAATAATAATGCAACAAAACATCAAACATTAAAAACTTCCTGAAACAGTGCTATCTTCAGATGTCTTCTAAAAGTCAGATAGTTGATTATTACCTTGACATCTGATGGGAGGGTATTCCACAGGGCGGAATACATTTATGTTAACTTTGCACAATCACATGCTATGGCTCAGCCAAAACTACTGGAACCACTTTTGGCATAGGGTGAAAGTAAGGTGTTCCTGGTTTTTTGCTTCTTTTTGGCAGATAATATTTTCAGTCCTGCCTTATCAAAAAAAGCAGCATTTGATATGGAAATTGCACAAAATTGAACATAAATCCGACTCGATGACTTTTTATCCTCATAACAAATATCTTTGTTAGTGTAAGAAGGTATTATTTGCCCAAGGCTGTCTAGGACCTATATAGATGCATTACTTAACAATAGGGTTTTTTATGCAATATTTTGAATTCCTAAACCATTGTCAGGGATGGGTTGCAAACCAGAATGTTAACCCATAGTTTGGAGCAGGTTTGCAAATCATGGCTAAAGCAGTTTCTCTGCCTCCTTAGTCTCTCTGCTTGCAAGGTGACAAGCAAGCCTCACTGGTGGGAATGGTACTGTAAGCCACACTTAGATCTGAAAATGTCACACAGGAAGGATGACTATATGTTACTGGGCTAGAGAAAGTAATAGCATTGCCAATTCATTCCCAGGGCATTGCACTACTACTCCCTGACCCTGAGCGATAAAGCCTTATTGTGATCAGCAGCTTTTACATTTTGCAGTTTTTGATGATAAAAGCATAAGATCTAACTAGAATCTTCTAGGGCCCTTTGATATGTGGAGAATTGTGCATACAGTGGATTTGAAGCACTAGCTTCAAAGAGACAATAAGAATTTGAAGGCAGTGTGTGTCGGTTCTCAGCGCTTGCTGATGTAAAATAAGCTGCTACACATGTTGACAAATGTTGTAGTCAGTGATGGAAGGTAAGTTCTAAAAATACAGGCTTTAGAAATAGCTTAAGATTCAAGCTGGCTTTGATATGAAAAGATCGATGCTGTACTTAGGAAACCTTGAATGTGAACATGTTTGTTTTATGAGGGAACCTCCTCTAGAGAAACTTGATTTTGTTTCATAAATCCTGAAAGCCCAGCTGTCTGTCTCCCTTGAATGTTATCTTTGCCATCAAGAACGTTGCATGATTTAGTGAGCATGCACAAAGAGAAGAATCAAATTGCTGAGGGATTCATTATTGCTGTTCAGGAAAAAATAAAATAACAAATCTTTCAGAAGAGCATAAATAGACTGGGTAAGAAAATGGGCAAAAAATATATATATCTGCATTTGAATGAAACTTGGGAAAGGCTGGAAGGATTTATATGAGCCTTAGAGCTAAGCCGAGAAGTGCATCAATTAATAAATATCAAAAGCAAGCAAAGGTAATACTCTGTTGTTGGATTAGGAAGACAGGCAGTTATAATTGACTAAGGTAAGAGTTCTAATTAAAGCTATAAAAACTATGACCGTGAAAAGCAAATAGGCTCACATTGGCTAAAGGCAAGGATAAATCAGGCAGCATATACAACATTTGAGGAGGGAAAATGAAACCGCAGCAGAACAAGTGTGGGTAATAATTACTGAAATTTTATGCTTTCATTCTTCTATACCAAATAATGTACAGCTTGATTGTACGGTGTTGAGTTAACTTAACATTGCATGGCACAAATGTGGGCAAGTCATGGTAGCCCAAGTGACCTTCTGTCCTTGGGAATTGGGAAAGAATGGTTGAGAGTCCTAAAAGTTCTCCTGACCTCTGAATAGAAGTGTTTTGCTGTCTCAGCATTGCACGAGCACTGAGGCAGCCGTGGCACTTTGATGTCTTAGGATGTGGCCCATTGGGTTCTCCCTCTGTGCCCTTCAAAAACTCTTGTCCTGTATAATTGTACTCCCTGAATATTGGCAGAGCAGCCCTAATGCTGATGCTCCAGCTCAGCAACACAGGCTTGGCTCCTCAGGCAGAGGACGGAGCCGGTCATATTAATGGGGGAGAGGCTATGAAGGACGACCAAATTAGAGATAAGTTTGCACTTGCTTTTCACTAAGTTGGTGTCTTAACTCAGGCAACTACACTGGGGAATAAGCAGCAAGCGATGGGTCAAAGGAAAACGTATATTATATAGCAAGAGCCATTGTTCTGTCCTCCAGGACTTCTTGGGCTGAAGTCCTGCTGAGCTGAGGTGGTTGACTCCTAAGTTTTATGAACCATCCTGCGTCTGGTGATGGAGAAGAGCTAAAGTGGCAGTGGGAAAGCTGTACTCCTCCAAATGTTGTTGGCCTACAACTCCCACCATCCCTCACCATTAGCTAAGGCTGGCTGGGGCTCATGGGAATCCAACAACATCTGAAGGCCCACAATTTACCTAACTCCTGACCTAAAGTTATCCAAAAGTGATTTTAATGTGGTATATTATATCACATATGTTGACAGAAGTATACAGTTTAACATCTGAATTTTCACTCTGTTGATCTTTGGGTTGTTTGAAGTATAATCTGTTTCTGAATGAAGTCTGAACATACTTTTGTTGAGGCCTTTCTCAGGTATTGTAGGCACTGATATGTCCCACCGCCACTTGCTTAGTTGAGCTTTGTTTTGTATCTTACTTGATAATAAGAGTTCAGACAGAATATTTGATTAAAGATGTTTGCACCCAGAATATCTGGGCTAATCTCTTCCCTCTGTATGTAAGTCATGCTTCGTAAAATGTTTGAATAAAGTGAGCAGTCTCAGGGGACGGGGGAGAGGATATGAAATTCTGTTCAAGCATTCAGAAATGTTATACAGAACTGCACGAAATGCATTGGGTAACTGATTGTTTTCTGTTATACAAATGTCCCTTTTAACCACCCAAATAGCTTTTTGTGGCCAGGAGATTCATTAACCTCTTTTTAGAGTAGGCTGAAATCATCATTCAGGCTTTTTGGATCCAGTTACAGATAGGTAGCCGTGTAGGTCTGCCATAGTCAAAATAAAAAAATTCCTTCCAGTAGCACCTTAAAGACCAACTAAGGCTTTTTGGAGTTATTTCAATCAGTTTCAACACACACCTCCTCCCTTTGGGTGTGTGTCTGTCTGTAAAGAAAAACGGTCCAGAATATATCACCCTTGACATAACTAGAAAAGGTTTTGCTTCAAAAGCAATAACATGGAAATGCTCCAAGGGCTGCTGCCTCCACTCTTTATTTCAACATTAAATTTCATTGCTGGTTTTGTTTGTCCACTAGAGACCTTAGAATGTGTTTGTTTTTTGACCAGCGGAAAACTGGGCCTACTAAAACATCCTTCATAATTCCTCAGGCCCTGGGTGCTTTTGCAGATGGTTTCTCATTTCCATCTCTCTCCACCACACCTCCCCACCCTCATAATGGAACACACTTAATTGGCAAAGGATTGGATACCCCACACATCTTTCTGGGATGCCCCAGCCACTCTGGGCAGCTTCCAACATATATTAAAACATCAAACTTTTTTTTTAAAAAAAACAACTTCCTTATACAGGATTGCCTTCAGATGGCTCGGGGGTTGGATGACTCCATACCCTCCAATGTTTTTGCAATGAAAATGGGGACATTATAAGGAAAAATGGGACATTCCAATATCAAATCAGAAACCGGGATGGCTTCTCTAAATCAGGGACGTCCATGGAAAAGAGGGACACTTTGAGGGTCTGGTAATATAATATATCAGTATAGGTCCTCTGCAACCCTTGCAACGCCTGTGTTCATTTGCAGCTAGGATAATTTTGCTAAACCTAAGCTTGGTTCTGAATTTTCCCACAGATATCTATATCCTTTCCAACAGATCCTGGCCATCTTTTCTTTTTTTACAAGCTCCGCAAGAAATACCTAGATAGATCAGAAGTTACTGCCACCAGCTCACGTTAAGGATGCAGTAACCATCCATATATCTTAAGTTAAGCATATGTTCATATAAGCCCTCCAAATGTCCAAATACAGTGGTGCCCCGCAAGACGAATGCCTCGCAAGACGAAAAACTCGCTAGACGAAAGGGTTTTTCGGTTTTGCGTTGCTTCGCTAGACGAATTTCCCTATGGGCTTGCTTCGCAAGACGAGAACGTCTTGCGCTTTTTTCTTAAAGCCGCTTGAAGAGGCGCAGTTGCGACGGACCGTGCTTCGCAAGACGAAAAACATCGCAAGACGAAAAGACTCGCGGAACGAATTATTTTCGTCTTGCGAGGCACCACTGTAGGTATCCAGGCAAAATTGATGTCTACATGAAATATGGTCAGTGTAGCCAGGGCAGTGAGGTCCTTAGATCATTGTGTGATAGATGGTACCAGAATCTCTTTGTAGGCAAAATTGCATGTGCCCAATTTAGCCCCAAGTCTCCTGCTTTGGCGTTTTGCAGTCGGCAGATCTGAAAACGTTCTGCAGTTACTGTAGCCATATCAATGCTGATGCTGCCTTTGCCACAAGCAAAGGAAAGCTGTAAACTGCGAACACTTGGCCTAGCGAACAGCAAGCTCCATGCTTGTTAATGCCTTTGAGGACGTGTCCCAGATTGGCTCACCTGGAATGCTGGCTTCTGTTTGAACATCTCGAAGAAAGCTCATTAGCATGGGTTAGTTGAAAACATGTTAGCTTTTAATTAATTATAAAAGCCTTCATGTGAACAAAAGCTTAATAGCTCTTCCCAGGGCAGCCTAGCAAGAGCGTTCAGCGAACACAGTGACCCAGTTTGCAGGACTCTCTCGTAATTTTTATTAACCTTCTGCAAAATCTGCAGTAGCCAGAGCACATACGGTTTTTCCATTTGCTGCTGACCTGGTTGTAACTCCGCAGGAGTGTGAATTTAAATCACTTTGGAAGAGTGTGGGAAAGGACGAGGAAGGAAGGATCAGCAGGAGCAAGGCTGACCTCCCAGGCCAAGAGGAAAAGCCCACTTCTGCTGCTTTTTGTTTGTAGTTATGCAGACAGAACCAAATGCTGTGCTAAATAGAACTGGGCGATATATTGATAAAATATCTGAAACCAGTATGACGTTCAGATTGTGATACCGGTTTCAGACCATTTTAGCTGGCTATAAATTGCACAAGCTCAAATTGCCTTCAGATGCCTGCCTGCACCTTTGAGGAAGCCCCATGCTCCTCCAGCTTGAATGAGCCAGAAGGGTATGGGAGCTTGCTCAGATGAGGGGCAGAAGGTTTCCCACCCCCCACCCCCAGCTGAGCAGTTGAACGACGCCCCAGTGTCCCTCCGGCTTGTGTGTATTGGGTTTGTAGGGTTGGGTGATGCTTCTTCCTCCCCTAAGGGGGGAAATAAGCAGCAGCCAAGATACATTCCAGAGTCAGAAGTTGTGATATAGCAGCATATTGCTGTATTTAGCTACTGATATATCACAATGTTGAAAACCAGATATCGCCCAGCCCTAGTTTCAAAGGAAAAGTTTACAATAGCTGAGGAAGGATTGTGAAGTGCTTTAGGTGATGGGTAAGGCCTACTTGTTTATTTACTCCATTTATATCCTACCTTTCCTTTAAGGAGGTAAAGGCAGTGTAATCGCCAGTTGCCCTTCATCGATTTTAGGCTAGCAACTACCTTGTGGAGTAGGCTGAGAGTGAGGGGCTGGTCCAGGGTCACCTAGTGAGCCTCATGGCTAAGTGGAATTTGAACCTTGATCTTCTTCCTGCCCCTAGTCTGGCACTCTTAGCTACTACACCGCACTAGCACTGTTGTGTACATGGGTATAAATGCACATTGCATTTTATAGATTGAGCTATATTGTAGATTTGATAGGATCCCCAAAACCACGAGTTTCATTCTATGAGCCCAGCAGGGTTCAGGCTTGTTTTTCTGCCTTATTTATGCTACATGACAAACCGCTTCAAAACTGAGGAGTTTTGAGTACAGTTTGGTTTTTTAAATTTTTATTAAAGATTTTCTTGTTTTACAGAAGTAAGTGTAATGCCTCGTATTTTTTCCATGTAACATTTTTACAAATCCGTTTCATTAGTTGAGACATTAGGGGGAGAAGAAGAAGAAGAAAAGGGGGGAGGGAGGGAAGTTGGGGGGGAGTGGGGTTGGGTGGCGATGTTTCTATTATGCTTCATTTATGTAGGGTTTGGTGTCAGCGTTGCTTGTGCTGTTCACTTGTGTTCCTTTGGTGGTGAGAGAGGTTGGGGCTGGCCTAGAGTGTGGTTGTTTGTTTGTGATTGGCTGTGGTGATCTTTGTTTTCGTGACATCGAAGTCAGCTGCTCAAAGAAAAAGGTCAGTCCTATATGGCAGTAAAAGCCCATCGCTCTTTAGATCATGGCCAAAATGTACCAGTTAATTTATTGCTTCCTGACGCTAGATCACAAATTGACTGGTATGCATATGGGCTGCTTTAAATAACACATCAGTAACCCAAAATGCATGTCCTAGACATCGCTAGCTGGTACAGAGGATACTTGCAAAATGTGGAGTTTGAAAGCCATCCCAAGAGGAGTGGTCACAAGTCTCTGGCAAAGTGATTACCGTATTTTTCGCTCTATAACACGCACCCGACCATAACACGCACGTAGTTTTTAGAGGAGGAAAATCCGTAGGCATGCCACCCATAGGCATTCCCTCCATAACACGCACAGACATTTCCCCTTACTTTTTAGGAGGAAAAAAGTGAGTGTTATGGTGCAAAAAATACGGTATCTGTGAATAGAGGATCATCAACAACATTATGCAGAGGTGTGCTTGCCCCATCTGTTTTGTGTCATCTTGGGTCTCAGATTCATTAGGCTTCAGGACAGTAACAAGCTGCTTTTGTTCATTACTCCAGAGGCACTTTGGAAAGGAGGATCGGAGCATAAAGAACACCAACACCTTCACTGTTTCTGTCTGTTGTTGGCATGTCCTTATCAACTTAAATGGGAAGGTGAAACCTGACTAACACTCAGGACTATGAGGCAATATATGCAAAAACCCTGGGATTAATCTGCTCTGACTACCTTATAAATATAGGGAGGAGAAACCAACTTGGCTGCCCTAATTTAATTATGATTCATGGGTGTTTAAGGTGCGTACAAATGTTCTGTGTCACAATAGGCAATTGCGGAGCCCTCTTTCTAGGGCTGAATTGCCTTCATCCGGTGCATCCATTAGCTTGAATTACAGTTCATTATAAAGTCAAATGCCTTGCATCTACCCAAGTGTGGTTTGTGCCTAAGGGAGCATTGGAATGAAAGACATGTTTTCAGATAGGTCAAGTGTGCATGCTTTATAATTTTTAATAGCTTAAAACACTGGCAAGCTGTAAATGGACTTGGCGTTTCCTCTTGACGTATCTATACTTGTTTTTGCCTTGAAAGCTCGAGTGATGCAGCATAATTTACCATGTGTCTCCATGTGAGCGTTGGTTACACATAATGAGGTTTCCCTGCTGTTCACTTGGCAAAAGACTGATTCAGAATTGTTTGGCCCAATTGAGCTAGAATTTCTGCAGAAATTGCTTGGAAATTAAGCTTCCCCCCCCCCTTCCTCCTTCACAGAATATGTTTTGTCATACACCCTGCCCACTCCTGAGCATTCACAAATACATCAGTGCATGCTACAGAGCCTGTAAAATGCAAGAAGCACCCAATGGAGTTTCCTATTCGTCTGCAATTGTACATAAAGGGGCCTAAGGGGTGGAAGATTTAAAGCAGGAACACTCTTATTTCTCTGAAGGTCAAAAACAAACAGATCACAGTGCAGCAAGTAAAGCACAGTTATGAATGCCTCTTGGGTTTTATTGCTTTTTATGTAGGGAATAAAAACCATAGGAAGCTGTTTTTATCCCAGAATGGCCGCTCACCCTTCTCAGGTGAGCCCCGGTTGCTGACCTTGGCCCTCTCCACCGTCCTCACCAGCAAAAGCCTACATGTTTGCCAGCCATTTGGGGAGCAGAAATATGGGGTGGGATTCCCCACCAGAAAGTCAAAATTAAATGGACCAATCAGAGGCCCCACTGCAGGGGCAGTACCTTGCCGCCTGACTGGGCATTGGCTGTGGGCCATGCCCAGGCAGGCGGCAACGCATCTAGTCTAATTTTCCCATTAGGAGTGGCAGAAGTCTTTCCCATCATTTGATGCACAGGCCTTTTCACAGCTAGAGGATAACAGGGCTTGAACCTGAGACCTTTATTACACAAAGGGTGTGATCTGCCACCAAGTTGTTTTTCCTTTCATTGCTCCCAACAGAAGTGCCACCTGGCTTGCCATTTTCTGAGTCACGTCAATGTTCAGAGGATCGTGTAAAGTTGTTTTTTTAATCAGGACTGCATCTTGCCTTGTCTTTGAAATACGCAGACACGTGCCCAGCAGTTACTGCGCCTAAAGATGTTTGAGAAAGTAGTGTGTTAAGTGTGCAGCACATGTTGAAGAAGAAGCTGCAACCTCCAGAGTTTTGTGTCCCTCCATCTCTTTCCTGTACAAAGTAGAAAAGGTGTGCCATAGAGGTTGCATCTTGTTTTGCCTTTAAACAAGGCTGTGATGTAATGGTGGTACATTTGTGGGTGTAAAAGAGGGGCACAGACCACCAGGGTCACACACACTGGTTATGCAACTGCCTTGGTTTTGAAACGGACCAAAGGGTTGGGTGGCTGTGGTGGTAAAGCATGATGTTCAGTTTTTTCATGTGTCTGTGTTTTAATTGCTTTTGTTGAGAAAGGTAAAAATGCTATTAAACATTTTAAAAGGAAGTTGCAATTCAGTACGCTCACTCTGCATGTTTTGTTGCAATTTGAGTGAGGGTTCGTCTATATGTAGATGAGACCAGACTCTATATCTTCAGTTGGCAATGGTTGTATAATTTTGTCAATGGTACATGTCTGGTCTCGCTATGTATATGATTCCAGTGAATGTGAATCTAGACCAGATGTAAACAAACAAGCAGGAATGGCTAACCTTTGGGGCTCCAGATACTGGTGGACTACAACTCCCATCATCCCCATTCAGCATGGCCAGTGGTCATGGGAGTTGTAGTCCTACGAACATTTGGAGGACCACAGATTTCCCAACCCTGCAATAAAAGTTAGAAACCCTGCGATGCTGAGTGGCTTACCTGGAGGACGCAGCAGGAGAGGAATTGCAAATGAATTACTGTAGCTCATTGACCCTGAAAACGGGACACAGATAAAACCACCAATGTGCCTGTGAGACTGGTTATTTTTCTTCGGCGGCTGTGCTTTTAAGCATGAGTATTGATGCTCTTGGCAGCTCTGGAGTTTCCATTATGCTAATCAGCAAGTTGCCAACCAAGGGAGCCCTTCTTAAGGTTATTAAGCTCATGGAAGAAATTGGCCTGCTTTCCTCCACTGAAGATGAAGAAACCAAAGGGGGCTAGGTCATGGCTGGCACTGCAGGGTTTTTCCTTTTCGTCGTGATGAAATCTGCTGAGAAACAGCATTTCTGCTGTTGGCCTCACGTCCTCCTTAGCACAGGTGTGGGTCGAAGGAAACTAATGAGAGCAATCATAGATAGGAGAGCAAAAGGAGAAGGTGGGTAGAAAAGGGCAAAGGGAGAGAATTGGCATTTCTGAAGAGATTGTCCTAGAGATTATGTGACAGTGGATCTTTTCCATTGTTATAAGAAACTAGTTTTAGTTTCTGAAATCAACTTGGGGTTGAGCTTTCCAACTGAGCTGCCCCATATACAGCCAGTCCATGGCGTGGCACTTCCTCCTCCTCCTCCTCCCTCTCCATGGCCTCCTTGTAGAAATCAACAGGGATGAGGACGGGAACAAAAATATACTTAGTTGGCTCTGCCTTTCATTAGTTCTGGCTGTGCCTACTGCAGGTCTCCCTGCTTTTTCTGCCTTACCAGTCCCAATCTTCATCAGTCATCACTGCCCAGGATTTTAAATATGCCTGGCTCAGTCTCCCCTCTCCATTCCTTCCCCTGGGCAACAAGGGTAAAGAGATGTGACAGCAGGGCTGGGGCCAACAGCTGCAGGCTCCTCACTTGATATTAATCATATGAGAGAATAATGCCTGAATAGGGCCATATAGATGACAGCAGTGTGGATAACAAGTAGCTGCCGGAGTGGTTGAAGATGCAAGTTTCATCCTAGATATGCTATCTTGCTTTTTTGGATGCCTGTTTTTAATCAGTGACATGTGAAATCTTTAATGAATCTCAATATTTGTCATAAATGCATTCCATTTATTGCGGGCAAATTTGTTTGTCAACATGTCTTTGGGCATCTTGGCTCTCCAGTTATCACTAATGCTTCACATAGCAAACATTATGAAACCTGTTTGTTGCGTGCTCTCATTTCCTTGGGGATCACTTCTGTTTTCCCTGAATGGGGTCCAGTAAGAACTGAGTGGGCTTCACTTCTCATTTCTCGTTTTCTTTAACATCCCATGGAAGTTTTGGGGCAGAATTCTCTCTGCTAGAATTTCAAAAAAGGAAGCCAGGCAACCCAACTTCAGATGGGTTTGTGTGTGTGTGTGAACAATAAATACTAGAGTACGACTAAGTTCAACTCAAGCCTGTTGAAATGAATGTGATTTCAGTAGGTCTACTCTGAGTAGAAGTAACATTGGACAAAACCCTTGGAGAGGCATATATTCACTGATCATTAATTAGGATTTTTCATTTTCTCCCTCTCCTTGACCCATAGTTTCATCTAGCTTGTCTTGATTATGGTATATTGCTTAATCTATGGTCACTACGGGCACGGGTGGCGCTGTGGGTTAAACCACTGAACCTAGGACTTGTCGATCAGAAGGTCGGCAGTTCGAATCCCCGCGATGGGGTGAGCTCCCGTTGCTTGGTCCCTGCTCCTGCCAACCTAGCAGTTCGAAAGCACATCAAAGTGCAAGTAGATAAATAGGTACCGCTCTGGCAGGAAGGTAAACGGCATTTCCGTGCGCTGCTCTGGTTCGCCAGAAGCGGCTTAGTCCTGCTGGCCACATGACCTGGAAGCTGTACGCTGGCTCCCTCGGCCAATAAAGCGAAATGAGCGCCGCAACCCCAGAGTTGGTCACGACTGGACCTAATGGTCAGGGGTCCCTTTACCTTTACCTATGGTCGCTACATGTTTAAAAAGTTGTTAGGGGCAGGGTCTGGGCTGTGAATGTGTTAACACAGGGTGCAGCCCACCAAGATTTCCTCTTGTGCAGCCCCCATTCTGACAAGTGGGAGCTGTTTGGGGACCATTCCCACCCATTCAGTTAGGCTACCTGACAGGGCAAAGATTCCCAGCGAGCTTTGTGCTTCTGGGAGCAAGCTGTCAATGCTCTGCTGAACATGTTGGCGGCCGGGGAGTGGATTGCCTGCATATTTCTGAGATTTCGAAGCTCTATGCATTGCCTTTGCTGGACCCTCCTAGCGCTCTTCTGATTTCTCCACTGCCGTGTCCAATGGATTGTAATGAAATGCCCATCAGCAGGACAGGCAGGCTGCATCTGCTGTGATTGACTTCAGCACTGCAGTTAGATGAGAAATTACATGCTGGTTTCAGCACATTTTCCAACTACCAATTGTATTGGGTATGAAGAGGACTCGTCCCTTCTGGGCAAAGTCGGGGTTGGGGGACAGAAAATCCTGTCCGCTGTCATTAGCAGTAAGACAACTAGAGACATCAATAGGGTCAGGTGGCGTTCCTCCCATCGCCTCTGCCTTATTGCCATCTGATTTTCATTTTGTTCTCATTAATCTTT
Source organism: Podarcis liolepis (assembly GCF_965112155.1). NCBI lineage: Eukaryota > Metazoa > Chordata > Lepidosauria > Squamata > Lacertidae > Podarcis > Podarcis liolepis. Next base: position 34,968,940 of record NC_139556.1, on the reverse strand, counting down.
CAGACACTATGCAGCAGGTAGCCAAGACTGTGGCGAAAGTGGAGCTGTCAGACCACGTGTGCGATGTGGTGTTTGCCCTCTTTGACTGTGACGGTGAGTGCTTTTGCCTTTTAAACGCAGCCCTTCCCCTTCTCTTTCTTTCACGTTGGGGGCTAGCAGTGAGTCCTCTTGGTCTAAGACCCAAGCTCAGCCATAAAGCTCACAGGCAGGTGGCTTAAGGGCAGTCGTCATCTTTCACCCTCTTCTGAAAGGTGTCACAAGGAGGTCGGGAAGAGAAAATGGGTGTGACAGGAGAGAGCCATGTATGCTGCCTTGAGCTCCCTGAGGGGAAAGATGGGATAGAATTATAATAAATAGTAATATTTTGGTAGCTTTTGTTTTCAATTGTAAAAACACAGGGGGCAGTCATGGATGCTTTGGTTGAAATTCCTTCATTGCAGGGTGTTGGCCTCTTGGAGTCCCTTCCAACTCTATGATTTGCTCATAGTTGACCTATAAAAATTAACAGGCAAGACTAAGTTTTACTCTTTATTCACTTAATATTTATTTATTTATCATGTTTATATCCTACCTTACCTCCAAGGAGCTCAAGGTGACATCCGCACTCCCCCCCCCTCCCATTTTGTCCTCACAGCATCCCTGTGAGGCAGGTTAGGCTGAGTTGCTGTGACTGGTCCAAGGTCACCCAGTAAACTTCGTGGCTGAGTGGTGCCCCAGGTCCCACCAGGTGTTTCACTCCTACAGTATGTGCATTCTTAAGCAATGGATGCTCACTCACAAAGGAGCCATAGAGGCTTCTTCATTAGGGCGAATGGGACTCTGCCCCACCAACCTTATCCTGCCCTCAGCCAACCCCCACCTGCCTGCTTCCTTCCTTCCTTCCTTCCTTCCTTCCTTCCTTCCTTCCTTCCTTCCTTACAATTAGTCCAGAGGGTGACACTGGCTGTCAGGTTTCTCAGTCTCCATGTTGCCCTTTGTCAGGGGTGCTTTCCTTCCAAGGAATGCACACAGCAGGGAGCTAACTCTCTATTGTCCAAAATAACACAGTCTGTTTCTACAGCTCTGGAGACCTACACTCACTAATCTAGCATCTAGGCAGCTCTTCCCAGTGCACTCTCTATGGAGCAGCTGCAGCAGCTGGGGGCCACTCCCCCTCCACCAGTTTATGTACCTTCCCCCAACAGGCTGCGCACACGTAGCTGGAAGCTGCAGCTGCATGGAAGCTTGCCTCTGTTCTTCCTACTTCAGGAAGACAGTGGTGCATGGGAGAACGGGGAAGCATCTGGCCTTCACTTCCGTGGCTTGCCTCTTCCTCCAGCTTTGAAGCTTCCCCTGCCTCCGACTCTTGCCTCCTGGCTGGTACAGTTCCCCACAAATCACTGGCCCCCTCTCCCAAGTCAGACTCCAGACTCCCTTCCCCCGGTGCGCACTCATCAATGTCCTGCCAGTCCCTGACATCCTTGTAAAACTCAGCAGGGAGGAGAATGGGAGCAAAACTAGAAGGAGCTGGCTACTGTTGGTCCCTCTGCCTTCTCCATCAGTCCCTGTATGCACTAGCCATTACTAAAAAGGAGGCTTATGGGACCTTCCAGGAAGATATCCAGGAGGTTCTGGGCAATTTCCTATAGCTTATTAGAAGTTGGGACATATGTTTGCGTAGGTCCATCAGTGTCCATTAGGCATAATAGTTGACAATGCCAAAAGGTAGTATACTATGGACCGGGACAAATGAGGTGGCTGCAGCCATCCTGCTTAGTTTGAGAGTTTGCCAGGGATCACTCGTCTGACCTTTAACCTGATCCAGCAATGACAGTTTTTATATTTTTCTTTGGCTTCTGAATCCGGAGCTATTTCTTACTTCTGTTTGTAAGCCGGAGAAGGTATGCTGAGGGCAAGGGGGTGGAAGATCCTTTTGAGAGGATCATCCTTTGAAAGAGAGATGTAGCCTTAGCTTCCCTGTGACAGAAGCTGAAATCTTCAAGAAAGGTCTGGGATTCCCAGTACAAATAGAATAAACGGATTATGTTGAAGCTACCTTGAGAGGAGGACTGAGTGAGCAGTAAAGGTTTTAAGAGATGCTGCAGAAGGTGATTTGAAAGTTGATTCTAAAGGGCTGAGCTTCTTCGAATGGTCTCCGAAATGCTCCTTTCCATCATGCCTTCCTTGACTTATGTGCAGAGTGAGCAAGGGGACCGTTTGCTGCTAAGAAATAATTTGGAAGAGACAGAAACTCTCTTAGGTGAGACTCCAGGTGATAAGCAAAAGGCACCAGGATTAGAGCTGGCACAAATTGTCTCTTCTTTCCTTGTCAAGAGATCTGGGGGAAGCAAACATGCCTGCAAAAGTGATAGGAAATTGGAGTGGGATTTCAAAGGCAGTGGAGCAGTCAAAGGCAATGCATAATGTGTCTTGTCTTGTTGGTGACATTCCCTTCTCAGAATGAGAAATATTGACTCTTCCCCATTACAATCTTCAGCAAGTAAACCTTAAATTCCCAGCCCTGGAGATGACTGAAATTAACACATGCTGCCCGTTGTATCCCTCCTGCTAAAGCTTCTGCACTTTCCCATCTTCCATTTTAATAAACTGTCACCATTGTTGTGTTGGCACTTTTCATTTGAAAGCTCTCCTGCAGACTCCTGTTTTCAACTTGTTTGTTCTTGCATGTCCAAGAGGCAGCGCTGCATAGCATGCATTTACATAGGTGCTGTAGGAAGAAGAAAATTACAATTTCATAAAGAGCCCATGGTTTCATTGTGTGTGTGTTGCCTTTAATCCCAACTCCCAGTAATTGCTTTTTAAAGGTTTTATCTCAGTTATGAAAAGGACTGCTTGCACTGAACTAAAGAATTATTTTTGTTTAGAAAGTTCAGCTTTAAGGAGTTCTATAGAGGCAGGGATTTTCAGAAAGGAATGGCAATAGGGATACCTGTTTTGTATGTTAAGAATTATCATTCCCTCCCAAAATACCCTTGTATATTAGCCTTGCCCTGTTCTGAAGCAGGCAGCGTTCCCATTGTGGTTGAGGACTAGGGAAATGCTGCCTAGATCTAAGCAGGCAATCAACTTACAAACAAGGCATTAACAATCTGTGGAACTCTGTCCAAGACAAGAATTCTAGCCTTGTTCAAACAGGTCAAGTGTAATGTAATATACATGCAAGATGATGCTTCCTCGTATTACTGTGCCTGGTTTAATCACCTCCAACACCTTTCCTTGGCTTAGCATCCTTTTCTGTATTTCTGCTTGCAATGTTTGGAAGGCTAAAGAACTCAAAGATCATCTTCTCTCACTCTTCTTTCATCTTTCTCTCCTCTTCCCCAAGCTTTGGAAATAACATCCCTTAACTTAATTTTAGACTGCCTTCCCAGTCACATTTTGGTCTTAAGGTGGAAGAACGTTATTTCCAGCCATTCCAGTGTTCAAATAAAAGCCTACGAAGAACTGAAAGGTAAAGGCACCCCTGACCATTAGGTCCAGTCGTGACCAACTCTGGGGTTGCAGCGCTCATCTCGCTTTATTGGCCGAGGGAGACGGCATACAGCTTCCGGGTCATGGGGCCAGCATGACTAAGCCGCTTCTGGCAAACCAGAGCAGCACATGGAAACACAGTTTACCTTCCTGCCGGAGCGGTACCTATTTATCTACTTGCACTTTGTGCTTTCGAACTGCTAGGTTGGCAGGAGCAGGGACCGAGCAACGGAAGCTCACCCCGTCACAGGGATTCAAACCGCCGACCTCCTGATCTGTAAGCCCTAGGCTCTGTGATTTAGACCACAGTGCCACCTGCTTACAGAAAAGGAATTTCAGATATAAAAACTTGCCTGACACTGGCTGTGTAGAAACCCACCTTGGCCATAATAACCATAGGAAAAGTTTTTCTGCTCCCATGCTGCACCCGAAATAAGGTGTACTTTTTCCTTTGTACTGTGAGTACACACGTCTTGGGGAAACTGTCAGAGCATGGCCCAATGGTCTCGATAGCAGGTCTGCCAAACCCTCCAATCAAGGTGTGTGGGATTTGGTTTACTGATTCATTCTGCTGAAATTATCATTGTTACTTTATTATTATTTATTAAATGCATCCAAAGATCACAGGGCAGCTCTCAACAAAAAAATACAAAATGAGAATACGCAATATATAATAAAAACAATAACAAACCTTCCACAAACACATTTAAAAGGACATAAGCATCAGACTGGCAATGGAAAGATGCTTACCTGAGGATATACATTGATCTGCACTGCTAACAGAGTTTATATCTGGCTAAGATAGCAGAGCAGCACTAAGTTACAGGCTCAGTGAACCAGGTCTGTCCGTAAAAACAAATAACTGGACTTGTCCAAAAAGGCTGCAGAAACTGTTAACTTCTGGTGGGCAGTAAATGCTACAATAGATGTGCCAATGTGTGGCCCAGCATGCTGTCTTTTGAAAAGCCATAAACTGAATCATACTCGTACAAGAGTAGAAGTTATTTTCAAACTTGTTATTGGACACACAGAGGGAGGAGCACAGAGCTAGCACAAACTCATTCCCATTTCCCCGCACCTTTCATGTGGCAACTCATTTTCATAATACGTGAAAAAGGCTTATGTTGTGTGTGTTTGGGGGTAATCCCTTGCTCTGTGGAGAGTTAAGATGGAGACATAGGTGAGTTAAGTTACTGGCAAGTTCAGCCTAGTCAGAAATGGCATCTTCACTTCTGAATGGAGTTAGAAAATGAGGAAGAGGGGAGTAAATTGGCCATGGCTTCTGATGCAGTAATTACCTGCTTAATTACCTGCAGTAGGGGCAGTGAGCTATATAAGCTTTCAAAAACTTCGCTCCACCTTAACTGCTGTGTGGAATAACATCTTTTCCATGTCTATAGGGAATTGCCTTGATTAAAGTGCCTGTGAAATCTGAATTCTTTGTAGTTTTTAAAGGGTTGGAGTCTCCTTGAATCACCTTGTGACACCTGTATCTCATACGTCTACCTATATCATGGTCTCTGGGCTACGGCTTGAGATAAGAGAATTGGAGTTTTCTTCTGTCGCTCTTCTAAATAGACATTCCCTCCTTTTTCTCTCTCTTTCGCCTGTGGTTTACAAGAACAGCACATTTGCACAACAGCCAAAAAGTGTCATCTTCATAAGAGAATAAAGACACAAACTAACAGGAAAATCCATCTTTTTAGCCCAGAAGGTCAAGGCAACAAGGTGAAGACAGCACAGGCAGCTTTCCTGAGTCAAAATGAAATTTCTGCTAGTGTTCAAATCTTTCAGTGCACATTTAACCTCCATTGTAATCCAGGAAGGCTTGAACGGGCTACACCCACCCTGTGGCTTGTTCAAACATCACAAATAAGATGTGCAATTAAATTCATGTTAAAGTGTGATAAATGGCTGGTACTAATGAGTGTCAGCGGGCTCCTTCAGACAACCTCTTTATTGAGCATTCATCCTGATTTCCTTAAACAAAGCACACACAGAGAATATCATGTCCATTCTCTGTCAAGCACTTGTTCTGCCTTTCTTATCTTTTCCTATCCTCATCTCGTTTGTGCAATGCTTAGGGAAGCTGCTTACACCCTGGGCCTAAAACCTGAAAACATACACTATATGCATCAGCAGAAATCTGGAATGCCTTGGAGGAGCATGCTTAACCTTTCAAAACAATCACATTGAGACTTTTAGCATGGAAAATAGGAAAGCTAAGTTAATTACGGGATATACAAGTAAAAGAGTTCCTAGTTCTGTTTAACTAAGTTGGAGGTGCAAAGCAACCGTGCTTGGTCATTGATCTCAGCAGAGAGACACAAGGTGTCTCCTTTCTCATGGTGGGATGAAGAAGAAGGAGAGGAGAGGAGCAGGAAGTGAGGTCAGCAAACCTAAGAGGCATCAACATCAGAAGGAAGTTCATCACAGGTTAGGTCAAAGAGAGTCTAGGAAGCTTGGAGGTTCCCCTCTCTCCGTCTACCTTTTCTCCATGCAAACCCCATCAGCCATAAAGCAAGCTGAGTTGCATCACAGTTGAATCCAACAAGAGTATTCATTCTGATTCAGTTGCAGGGAGACCATATGACCATTTGTCCTCATTTGTTTGTGCTGTGTTTATACTTCTCCTGCTAATCATGCATTTGCCTCTCGCTTTCCTAACTCCAAAATAAATAAACAAACAAATAAATAAATTCATGTTGTTGTTATTCTTAAAGTGGATTTATTGCACTAAGGTGAGAGAGCGCTTTAATCCACTTCAGTTCTGCAAACCTAAATTTTCCAGTATGTGTGCTTGAATCCCTCTCACAGTCTGGAGCCAACCAATGTAGGTGAGCCGTAAAGTAATTCTACTCTCAGAGCTCTTTGCCTGATGCCTTCTGAGGTTTTTGGAGCATTTTCTAAAATTGTCTTAACTGATTTTCCCCACCCCTCTTCTAACAGGGAACGGAGAGCTAAGCAACAAGGAGTTTGTTGCCATTATGAAGCAGAGACTTATGAGGGGCTTGGAGAAGCCCAAAGACATGGGGTTTACACGTCTCATGAGGGCCATGTGGAAATGTGCTCAGGAGACGGCGTGGGATTTCGCCATGCCCAAGCAGTAGCCACGGGCCAGGAGAAATGGTCCAGACGCAACACAGATGTGAGGATCACGAATGCTGCTGTGCTGCCTCTGCCGGATAAGTGGCGTCGTCACATTCGGTGTTCTGTGGACAAAGGCCTCCTCCCATGGAATGACAGCATTCCTTCCGTTGCTGCACTGAAAAACAAACTCTGGCAAAGACTGTTAACAACGGCAACTTTTCCTTTAAAAAGACCGAAGCAGAAATGCGAGCGCACTCTGCCTTCAGCGTTTATCTCGACCGCTTTGCCCCCTCTCCCGCCATGCATCCGCACAGTTTCCATATTTTCCTTTTCGTTTTAATCTCTCAGGACGGAAACTAAGCAGACCACCGGAAAAATTAGCTTTGGATACTGCAGCTTCTTTCTCTCTCTCCCAAACAAACTCCTGCATTCCAGCAAAACAGCTTAGCAAGGATGCTTCAAAGCAGCAGCAACAATACTGCTTGCATCAGCAGCGGCTAGAATTTTAAGTACTGCTGGGGCAAGAAATGCCCATCAGATTGACTCGACACTTCATCTTGTCCTGATCCTGAAGCTGTTTTGAAATTGTGGGGCTTTTTATTAAAGAGAACGTGGAGGAAGGGGACTATAACCTGACATATATGATAAATGTCAAAGCTGGTACTATTCTTTTTGGTGCCCATGAGTTCCAAGGCAAAATATGCCCAGGGAAGGGTGGAGAAGGGGAGGGATTGCTACGGTAGGCCTGTTTCTGCATCCATATTTGCCTTTTGTCAGCATCCTCTACAGGAGAAGAGTATGGAAGCTCAAGAGTAGGACAGCCCTTGTTTAATTTTCTTTTAAATGCTCAAAGGCTTGGCTAAGCATTTATGGCTTTTCTGCACAATCCTTTCGTCCAGACTTGTTTATGCACTCCAATGTATATGCCCCACTTTATAATCTGCCCCCCCCTTTAAATGAGAGTGTTTGCTCATCGTGAATTGTTGTCCCCCCCCCCTATAGTTTTAAAGCTGCTTTTTTACAGAGTTCTCGAGCGCTTGTAAAATATTACTTTAATTATAATGGTTCCCAACAAACAGCCAGGCTTTCCTGTGTCATCTTTCTCTTTCCGGGAAGCTTTGTGAATTTAACCGGGTTTGACTTTCCATCAGCAGCCAATCTATAAAATACAGTTGCTTTGCTGCCAGATGCAAAAAGAGAGGCGGGCTATTTAAGGCAGCTGGCGGCTCTCTGGGCTCATCAGCCAACAGCCCTATTTTCATGAGCAAGATGGAAGATGATGAGCTTTCCTATGTGAGGAACCCTGGAATACTAAAAGCCTTGCCTCCTGTTTCCGCATTTAGCCTTTGTATCGCCACTCATCAAAAATTTGCAAAACTGAAGATCCAGCCAGAATTGCTAGTGGAATGGCCTTAAAAGCTCAGAAGCCGTTTCTGAGTTGGTTTCTTCCTTTATAGGCACAACTTGTCTCCTTAATTTAAAGCAGCAGTTCATACTATCAATTTAACATTGAATACCAGTCGGTGATCTCAAGGCTTTCATTCGTCTTTGTGATCTACGCCTTCCTGCCCACTGTATTAACTTGTCTGTCACTCTTCCACTTATTTGAAAGGCTGGCAAGGCTCAAAGGCCTGCTCCATGATTGCCTCTTTAGCTGTGTGAAAAAATGTGTTTCAGCCTGTATAAACTCACACGTTGCTATCAAGCTTTGCTAAGAAGCTCTTGGACCCCATTGCCAGGGCACTGGTAAGTGCTGCATGAAAGCTGTCCTTGAGAAAATAGCCCATTTGTCTAAAAGCCGGGCAGGTGGGGTCTTCAGTTTCATTACTGGAGGAAATTGCCTGTATTATTTTTGCTGTTTGTTTAAATTCGGACACCCTTGTTGATTGTAGAGATATCTCAAGAGTAAAGCCAGCCCCCTAGCTGTGTCACTCATAGTAGCACATAGTCAGCGAGAACATACAGTAGGGTGGCACTCAGGACAGAGCAACTGAAAGGAATGGACCTCACTTAGTCATGCTCATAGATTTCAATGGGGCTAGTGGTAAAACTTAAGTCATCAGGCTTTCAGACATAGCTCTCTCTCAGCCCTCCCTGGAGATGCCAAGGATTGAACCCAGGAGCTTCTGCATGCAAAGCAGATGCACAGCCATTTGGATCTGACCCTTACCACACGCTGCACAGTCCATGACTGAGGGAGGAAACCTGCCGTGCAATGCTCTATAGTGGCCTGATTTCCAGTTCAGCTGAGCAAGCTGACAGGCCGGTGGCGCCTGTTTCTTAATCTGGCACGGCTGCTCTCAACATCCTCCGTGGCTTAGATTGGTGTTGGGAAATCCTTGCTTCCCCTGCTTCAGTGTTCTCCATCGTTCACTGCATTCTGAAAATTGAGTGTGTCGCAGGCATGGAGACAGGGTGCAGAGAGAGAGAACTCAAAATACTTTTTTTTAAAGCCCCAAAATATAAACACCTCTCCCCGCAAATGAAATATGATGGGGAATGAGGGTTGTGTGTGCTTCTTGCCTCTGGATGTTGGCAGCAGAGACTAGGGAACTGTGCATCTCCGAACTCCTTCACCAGCTGGGCTTGAGAATTAGGCTGGAAGGAAGGAAACTTCAGATCTGCTGCCTGCTTTCCTTCAGTTTCAAGCAGGGATGGGATGAGTCTCCCTGAGTATGTGCCTCCTCAGACACACGTCCCTCCATGATCTCATCTCTCCACATTAGATCATATAAACTGTGAGAGTAAAAGGCCACTTACAGTTTAAGGGAAGTGGGACAAGGCTTGGGAGGGGCATGTCTTCTCTGCTTACATGACCTATAGTAGCCCCGCCACTCAAGCTGACTGCTGCTCAATTTTAGCACAGAGTGGCTGTGTTGGCAGCTGGCTCCATGGAGGCCAAGCTTAAGGAACCACCCTCTGAACCTCTTCTGCACAAGTTGGACTGCTGCCATCACCAACACTTCAGAGGTTTCTGGTTTGAGCAGAGGACCTGCAATGGGTCTCCTACAAAGGTAACTCCCTATATTCAGGACGTGTGCTTTTCCACGAATTGCATTGGGAAGCCCCATGGAAACAGAAGAAGCTGTTTGCCGCATCTGCTGTGATAGGGTGAGAAAGGCGGAGGGCGGGAGAGATAAAAGAAGGTAAAAGGTGGAAAACTGTTCTGTATCCCATTGCAAAACAAAACAAAACAGATGCCATGGGTCTGGGCTTACAACTCTAGAATTCAGAGAGATTCTGTCTGTTTCTGTCCTCACGTTCTCTCTCATGCACACATCCTCCTCAGGCACACTTATTCGTTTGTAACTAAGGCAGTGGTGACGTCACTAACATGCCGAGAGGATGGCAGTAACCAAGAGAAATCCCCTAGCCGTTGGGTGATGGTTCTGTAGCAGGATCCCTCCACCCTCTCCTGTTGCAGCAAAGTGACTTTGCAAAGTGGAAGAGGCTGATCTATAGCACAAGTCCAGCAGCGGCTACCCAGGTAGGTCAACAAGCAGTTGTTTGGTTGAGCTGTTTTGGAAGGATATCCACCATGTTGGTATACAGATGTAGCTCTCCCTGTCCAGGAGACTTTGCCACAGTATTGGGGCTTTTCATGTCACAAATCCAAGAATTTGAAGAGGCAACACTCTGTCTGGAACTGTAGCATCACTGATTAGCCCCCACCTGCTCCTTTGCCTCTTCTGCTGAGAACTGACATAGGACTGAAGAGACTTGGATGATTGGAGATATGATGACGCTATGGATTCTGGTTCCTCATTGAAACTCCCAACCTCAGAGAAACAGCCAGGTTTCAAAGGCTGGCGTCAGCATCAGACATCTGCAGGGACCACTGCTGATGACCCATGTCTAGGACTTCCCTGTTGTTTTTTCTGGCCCAGAATTCTAAGCAGTGACAGACTGCCAGATCTAGCCACCATTTTAATATCCCACAATGCCCCAATCTGGCATTACTCCTGAGGATTGTTGGAAATGTGGAGGAGTGACTAGACCCAGCCACCTAGCACTGCTCAGAGTGCTACCACCCTTGGCAGGTATGTTCAGCCAGGCCCACTGGCACCACCAAAAGGGCCCTTTGCCCAGGTCACTCTCAAAAATCGGAGTCTCTTGCACCATTTATTTGGGTGGTCTGCAAATAATTCTTCCTTAGGCTACATCTTGGTTTGGGTCTACCACAGGATCCTTTGAGGTGGAGAGTCCATCTCCGCTGACTGCCTCTGGTGTCTGGAGCACATTCAGCTATGAGTTTTTATGTTGTGGTTTTATGCCATGAACTGCCCTGAGACCTGCGGGTATAGGGCCATATACAAATTTAATAAATAATAATAATAAATTTTATTTATATCCCGCCCTCCCCAGCCGAAGCCGGGCTCATAATAATCCTGGATATACTTTTGCTGGCTTATTTCATTCCGGTGCAAATGGACCTTCAAATTAATGGATTCAGGCTTCAGTCCAAAGCAGTGGGTCGTGCTACTGTGGAGGCAGGGTGGAGAACCTCAGGTTGGGGGGGTCTGGATGTGATACTCCAAGCCCCTGGGACTCCCCAACCATACTCCCTCCTGGCTTCACACCCTCCTCGAATGTTTTTCCTTGGCTGAAACGTGTCCTTGAGGTCTGCTAATGCCTCCTGCTTCCCCGGGTGGCTAGAAGCTCGAGATGGAAGTGTGCCTTTGCATATAGAAACAAGCCTGCTGTGCGAAAGTAGCATTTATATGAGTTGCTCCACAAAGTTGTGGCTCCTGAAAGGCTGCCTAGAAGGAAATGCATTAGACCTTGTGCTGGAAAATGTCCCCCATCCCTCATGCAGAGGGTTGCATTTTAATTTGCTTACTTCTCAACAATGATCTTTTAGACCGACTTGTTTCTAAATAGCTCCATATGTGCTAGCAGTAATCCTGCTTCCGCAGGTCAGAGTATCTCTGGTTTTCAGGCTTCCCTTTTGGTATGCATTGAAATCTCACACTGGCTGAGAAAGATAGGAGACTCCAATCACGCAGGTGTAACCTTATCAGCTGCTGGAGTTGCCACTGCATTGGAACATGGCAACAGCCTTTAGTGAATCAGGTCAGTGAGACATCTAAGCATTCTTCCTCTGGCAGTATTTCCACCCCAAGATAGAAACTTGGAGCAGATGCAAGAAATAAACTGCTGTGTGTCTTTAAACATGGTGCGTGTTTTTTTAATTTTCTCCGTGGTTACAAAGATGGCCCACGCATTCCTGCAAGGTGAGTTGATTTGCCTACAGCAAATTGTTGGCAGCTATCCACCCAGCAGAGCTGACCTTTGCAGCCAAACCCTCTGGAAAAGCAGACAGATATTCTGCAGCCAAATGTCTCTTTGAGCCAACAGGGTGCTGAAACTCTTTTGATAACGCTTGTTTTGTCTGTGCTTTGATGGCAGTCTTACTACAGTTGACACAGACCGTAGCTTTTGTGTCCCTGTTTCAAAAAAGCTCGTCTCTAATGAGATCCTTATACAGCTAATTGATTCCATTTCTTCTGAGCTGGAGAGGCTTGCCACAGGATTGTGGAGGCTGGTGTATTAACTGTGTGTGTTAACTCCTTAGGGGAAAAAAACGGGAGAAGGTGCAACAGGGGAGTGTCATTCTAGCAATTATATACAGTTGTACCTTGGATCTCGAATGCCTTGGATCCTGAACAAATTGGCTCCTGAATGATTGAAACCCGGAAGTGGGTGTTCCAATTTTTGAACCATTTTTTGGAAGCCAAACATCTCGCAGGGCTTCCGTAGCTTCCTGCAGCCAATCACAAGCCACACTGGTTTTTGAACGTTTTGCAAGCTGAACGGACTTCCAGAACGGATTCCGTTCAACTTCCAAGGATGGGACATGGTTCCATTGGAAGATACTGCAAGCAAAACAAAGGAACAGTGGTCAAACACGAGAGAAGGCTCTCAGTCTTAGAAGATTAGAAATGGCAAGCCAGCATCTGAGATGAAAGATGGCTTGTTCACCAGCACCCATCTTCTGCCAAGTGCAGCCCTAGGAGATTGGCGAACTGTGTTCCAGAGCAGGGAGCTCACACAGTCCTTCCACATGAAATAGAATTCCTGGTGGCCCCATGGTTTTCCATTTCAATAGTACAATTTATGGGGAGGGTCATTTTTTTTGCAGCTTTTGTTATGCAATTGGATGTCGGAATCCTTGGCTGATATACTGTGAAGTCCCCACAGATCTCCCAAAGATCCAGATCTACCTTTTGCACACCCCTGCTATGGGGCACAATTTCAGTATACATATAAAGACAATGAGGCACAAGAGACGTCACCCTTCTTGTGAATTAAGTGTGTGCCCAAGACCATTCCTCTTCCAAGAATCTGCAGTGCCCAGGGTTTCAAGGACTGCTACATAGTACTGGCTTGGCCGACAAATTAACTGTGGAAAGAGTTTGCTGAAGACTTAAAAGTTTGCAGAGCACTCTTGCAGATTGCTTGTCTTCTGCTAGGGTACAACTTATGAATTCTTACTAAATTGAATCATTTTAAGTTTTTGATATGGTTGATCCTGCTTTTGTATTGGGAACTGTACTTCTTTATTACATTTTCATAAATGTGAAGTTATTTTCTTATATAGAAAAACAAAGTACCAAACAACGCTTATGCACGGAACCAGCTTTCTCTAGCAACAGTTTGTGCCTCCATGGGGAATTCTCACTTCTACAGTTTGCGACAATCCACAAACTGATACATTCTATCATTTCAGCCATTGGTGACTGAAACAACAGTGTTTCGGGTGCAGGGGGAAATCTGCAATATGAAAACATCACAGCAGAATTATAGTTAATGCCCCCTCTGCAAGAAACAACGTTTTTATCATGAGCAAGTAACATTCCTTGCAAGTCTTGATTGTCACTGTTGCAAAGACAGCTTACTCTCCTAGGAATAATTCTGTTTCTTGCTGTGCAGCCCCCGATGGGCTGGGATTCAGCTAGGACTGGTGACAGTTGCTCTGCTTGAATTGTCATACAAAAACACTGCATGCCAGTAATGAGGCTAGGTATCCAGCTACGTCCTCTCTCTTTCACGGATGCTTTCCACCCCAAACTTCTGCCAAAGCAACTTTTGTTTTGAGTATATTAGAGCTTGTGATATACGGGTGACTCAGTGCTGAAGTGAAATTGTGTATCCTTGGTCTGATCCAGGGCTTCCCAAACTTGGGTCTCCAGCTGTTTTTGGACTACAACTCCCATCATCCCAAGCTAGCAGGACCAGTGGTCAGGGTTGATGGGAATTGTAGTTCCCAAAACAGCTGAAGACCCAAGTTTGGGAAGCCCTGGTCTGTTCCATCAAGGTAGTAAACTCAGAAACACGCAACTCATGTTACTTTTGCCTTCCTCTGTTCTATTTTGTGACCCTCCTTTTCACTACCACATCTGAAATATGTTCGTTAATGCACAACTTGGGCAATATATCCTCCCTGATAGCCTGGATCATGAGGCAGGAATTTAAAGTATGCAAATGTGCTTGTGTTACTACTTCCAGCATAGGTTGGCAGGGAAGTACTTTCAGATGATCCAAAACAGTTTTCTGTACTAGGTTTTGAATTCCAGATTACAAGTGCTGTTGTGCTCCCCATATTTAAGACCCAGGCCCCTAACTGCGCTAGACATTTAAAGCATTATCATGCCACTTTGAACAGTCATGGCTTCCTCCAAGGAATCATGGGGACTGTAGTTTGTTAAGGGTGCTGAGAGAGGTGTGGAGACGCCTCACAGAACTACAATTCCCAGAGTGCCTTAATCCCTCTTACCAGAGAGATCTGGGAATTGTAGCTTTGTGAGAGGAGCTGAGTTCTCACAGCTCCAAGGGTTTAGTGAGGGGAGCCATGGTGTCTAAAATGACACACATGCTTTAAATGTGTGGTGCAGATGGGGCCCCATATTGTATTCAAGAATATAATTTGGGTTTCACTGATAGAAAGCACACATTTCATCGGCTGCATCTCCAAAATCAGATAATATTCTGGACAAATTACTCATCTTTCAGCCTAAAAGCTAAAGTGTTCTTTCCCAGCTGCCCTGTGTTGAAAAAATTGCCCAAAGATAACTATGATTGGACCTGTTCAACAATATCACCATGAAATATGCCAGATGTGAATAGATGTTTTTCTGTGAAAAATACACCCTCATTAGTTTCATTGTAATGAGCACAGAGCTGTTTGGATCTGCAGACATTAACTGCTTAGGGAAGTGGCTGTTACAGGCCCATCTGTGGATATGAAAACATTTAGCAAAAAAATGCCATCCCATTATAAAATTGACAATTTCTTTTCCCCCAGTCAAAGCAATGAAATATAGTTAGCTCCTTTTATATTCAGAGATAGTTATAGATGGTTATGAAAATTGGGTTAAGGGGGAGGGGCAAGGATATGCTCTTCCTTAGCCCCAACTTACAAGTATCAGGAATACTACTTTTCATTACCCCAAAAGGAACAGATATAGCATTCAGAATATGATGCCCTAAACAGAGAAGCAATCTTTAATTCTACAAACACAGTGAAACTATATGCAAAATTGGGGAAATCTCAAATGTGTTTTCCAAACCCACAAAAACACTCTTCCTTTATAGATTCAACGCATCACTGGACTGTTGGAATTCTGTTGGTTAAAGATAAAAAGGAAAAGGTTCAATTCTGCTAAATCACCCCTGCAGTAATGTCAAGAACTGTGAATGAACTTGACAAGAGCCAGTCTCATTAGGTTCCAGAAGACTGGGCATCATATGTTTAAAGTCTCCCCACCTTAAGACAAGAAGACACTATTTGTGATGGAAAAATAGCATTTGATAAGGAGGAAGAGCAGAGAGATTTTGAGGCGAGGGAACATGAACATTTGGTTCCCGCACCTGCCATCTAAAATGATACATTCCTAGGAGCTGGCAACTGCATGATTATCTGTATATATAGATTTGTCCTGAAACCGTTATTTGGCATGAAAGAGCAACTGCTCAGAATAAGTGAGCTGAAACTTAATGGTGTTCAGCGCTGGTCCAAGGCTGATTGCTTTCCTTGAGAGAGAGGTTGCAGCCAACAAAATAGTTTTCAAACAAGTTTGAAGAGAGAGTTTCCAAGGGTCTTGGGGGTTCCTTTTCATCATCATCATCATTTATTATTTGTACCCTACCCATCTGGCTGGGTTTCCCAAGCCACTCTGGGCAGCTTCCAACAGAGATTAAAAATACATTATCATTCCCTCTGTTACTCATACTAAGACTGTTGAGTGCTATGGCTTAGGGAACCCCAAAAAGCATCACCCAAACCCAAGAAGACCTCAACAGGCTCCTCCACAGGTGTTTGTCCACATACAGCTTTCCGGGTCATGTGGCCAGCATGACTAAACCACTTCTGGCACAACAGAACACCGTGACGGAAACGAGCACATGAAAACACCATTTACCTGTTTATCTTCTTGCACTGGCATGCTTTCGAACTGCTAGGTTGGCAGAAGCTGGGACAGAGCAATGGGAGCTCACTCCATAACCGCCAACCTTCTAATCAGCAAGCTGAAGAGGCTCGGTGGTTTAGACCACAGCGCCACCTGCTCCCTGACTGACACATGCAGAGAAAAGGAAAATAATTAGAGCACCTCATTTGAAATCCTATGGAGAGTTAGATAAGGTATTAACATGAATAGTAATTGCTAAAAATGCAGCTGTTATCTTAATGATTAATATACCAACTGAAATGTAATTAGATGTTAATAAAAAATATGACCCACAGCAATATAAGAACTGGACAAAAAACAATGATCAAGGAGCACAGGAAACCGCTTTGATTAAATTGTATAAAATTGGAAATAATTGGAATTATTTTGTTGTTAATTGGAATCTGTATAATTGGCAAAACTGTGGGAATACTGGGTAAATATTGGAAAATTAATAAAAAATTACTATTTTTTAAAAGGCATGCTCAGTGGTAATGGAACACTGACAGCACGAGAGCAACTGGAAAACAGGTTTTAAGGATGGGGTGGAATGACTAGGATGTTAAACAGAAGCACTCCACACTGCAGTGTTTTGCTGCCCTGCTGATTGCAGCAAATTTTTGTATGCAAATTTGTCTTCTGCCGTGTGCCCCCATGTAGCATGTATATGTGATTCCCTCTAGACACCTGCACATTTTGCAGACTGAGCAGCTTCACTTTACGTCAACACACTTCCTTGACCATAAGCCCCAGCTGCTGTGACAAATGGTGTGTGCAGTGCCAGGAGCGCATTACATAAGAAGACAAAGTCCGAACAACAAATAAATAAGAAGGATATTTTCATAGTGGAGTTGCCTGCACTGCAGCTAAAGACCTTCTTCCTCCCTGAGGCTGCCAGGACAATACAGCGGCTGGAATGATCAAAGCTCTCCAAGCTGAAGGAACAACTCTGCCATCTGCCGGCCAAATGAGCTTGCAGCTCATTTCTGAGATTTCTGAGAGGATGGGAATTTGTGGCTGTTGGAATGGAGTCACGCTATGAGACAATGTGAGGGGGGAAAAGAAGTTGCAGGCAACTTGGCAACTGTTTAATGCCACTACTCCCAAAGCAGAAGCAACGCTTTAACACTGAACTGAAGAAGAAGGCCTCAAGCGATTTTTAAATTGTCAATACATTCATATTTAGCAGTGGAAATGTCATACAGGTATAAATTATAGCTTTGCTGAGATCCAAAAGCTGGGCCCTCTATGCCAGGGTCTATGGCCCATACAGTAAGAGAAGGAAAAATCCCTCAAGTCACCATGAAGGTAGCACAAGATCCTTCTGGAGCAAGTGTGTTCTATCTGGAACAAACTATATAGATATGTTTCAGATAGTCCACCATTTTTATTTTGAAATCTACACATTGCTATTTAAAGGCGAGTGATCTGATCCAAATTTAAGCCAGGTGGTGCCCTCTAGATGTTAAGAGAATCTCAAACTCCTACCGGCTGCAGCAACATGGTCAGGGATCAAGTTCGTGGAAGTTAAAGCCCAACGACATCAGAACCTCATCGGTCTTAGCTATGGCAACACAAATCATAGAATCATAGAATCATAGAGTTGGAATAGACCACAAGGGCCATCGAGTCCAACCCCCTGCCAAGCAGGAAACACCATCAGAGCACTCCTGACATATGGTTGTCAAGCCTCTGCTTAAAGACCTCCAAAGAAGGAGACTCCACCACACTCCTTGGTAGCAAATTACACTGTCGAACAGCTCTTACTGTCAGGAAGTTCTTCCTAATGTTTAGGTGGAATCTTCTTTCTTGTAGTTTGGATCCATTGCTCCGTGTCCGCTTCTCTGGAGCAGCAGAAAACAACCTTTCTCCCTCCTCTATATGACATCCTTTTATATATTTGAACATGGCTATCATATCACCCCTTAACCTCCTCTTCTCCAGGCTAAACATGCCCAGCTCCCTTAGCCGTTCCTCATAAGGCATCGTTTCCAGGCCTTTGACCATTTTGGGTGCCCTCCTCTGGACACGTTCCAGTTTGTCAGTGTCCTTCTTGAATTGTGGTGCCCAGAACTGGACACAGTACTCCAGGTGAGGTCTGACCAGAGCAGAATACAGTGGCACTATTACTTCCCTTGAATGCTTGCTTCCACAACTAAACTGATACCTCACAAACACTCAGAGCTCTAACACAGCAGCCTTCAGTCAAGGAACTCCCTCCTCCTCCCCCCACTTTCCCTTTATTTTTACAGAAATCCACACATGGATTTGTAATGGCTTTCATGAAGCTAATAACCTTGTTTTGTTGTGAAGCTTGACTTGTCAACTCTTGAAAAATCTAGTGGCTGGGCAGAACCAGCACAGAAGGTTTATTTATCAATATAATATGTAAATCTTTAGTTACTGGGCTAAGTTTGAGGTGCTGGTCGGGGCAGACGTTGGTCATCTTTGGTAATATGGCGCCCCAAGCAAGGCCGAAATTTGGCACCCTCAAAGGGATCTTCTGAATTTTAGCCTCCTTGGCTTGGCCCTCCCCTCCCCAAATCTGGTGCTGTGCTGGTTTTGGTTTGGTTTCTATAGCCCCATGCAGTTTGGGACCAGTATACCTGAAATATCATCTCACCCCTTATATACCCAGTTGACCTGTGGGCTTTGCAGGCAAAGATAGCCAGCATTTATTGTTGTAGTTGTAGTTGTAGTTGTAGTTGTAGTTGTAGTTGTAGTTGTAGTTGTAGTTGTAGTTGTAGTTGTAGTTGTAGTTGTAGTTTTATTTATACCCCGTCCATCTGGCTGGGTTCCCCAGCCACTCTGAGGAGCTTACATAACATAAAAAATGGTAAAACATTAGACATTAGAAATTTCCCCATACAGAGTTGCCTTCAGGTGTCTTCTAAAAGATAGTTATTCATTTCCTTGACATCTGATGGGAGGGAGTTGCCACTACCAAGAATGCCCTCTTACCAGGAGCTTTTTTCTGCACAATGTAGGAATTGGGGCTTTAGTACGGAAGCACCTACCCTTTGGAATCCCTTCCCCTTGAATAATTAGTCAGGCACCATCTCTGCTGTCTTTTCAGCACTCCTTCCTTGTTCAACAAGCCTTTTAAGCTGAGACCTTTCCTAGTCTGCATCTGCATTGGAATTGCTCTTATGATGGTTCTGTTGTTTTATCACTTGTGGTTTGCTGCCCTGGACTCCTTTGGGAAGAAGGGCAGGATATGAAACAATTAAATTTATTTGTTTTAAAGAGAACCAATGGAGGGAGGAGGGGGAACTGGGTTTACTCTTTGCTTTTCTGGCAACAGTAAATGGCATCTACCACAGACCAGGTGCTATGTTTTGGGGTGGGGACACAGTGGCACAGCAAAACTGATAGTAGGAGCCAGGCTCCTGGGCCAGGGTACTATTCACATCCCTAGTTCAGAATATGGATGTTGAAATATTTGTCCCATTCATTCTCCAGTAGCAAAGTGCTGAGGTACAGAATCAGGCCCGGAAGACTGCAAGAAATTACACTGCATCTACATGGAAAACCATCCAGGCTGGCTGCAGGCTCATCTAATGTGCTGTACTTCTGAAATACTGGAGGCCAGAACTTGATTGTTTAGGTAATTGTGAAATACTCTAGACTGTATAGCAGGGCATAAATCTCCCTCACACGGATTCAGTTCTGTAACTTGCTTGCTTCCCTAGGCTCTCTTCAAAGCAGGATTCTGGCCTACATCCGTAAACAGACACGGGCCTTTTTCTTCATCCAACATTCTTCGCATGTTATTGTTTTTACAAGCAGTGCTCCCCAAAGTCTCCCTTGGATGTGAAAAGGCAATTTAAGATTGTTGATTAAACACAGTTAGCTCTGAAAAAGAGGATATTGCCAATAAATTGGAATGAGCTGAAGCAGGTGTAAGGTGCCTCAAGATGTAAACTTGTCTCTCGCCCCAGTCTTGCCTACTTCTCTTCCTCCCACCACCACCTCAGCTTAATCTGTTGCATGCTCATGTATTTAGTAATTACACTGGTGTTGCTGAAGAGAAAGCCCCAGAAGGGATAGCTCTGGCAAAACCAGAATGCATTGTAGAATGAGAGGGCTCATCCACACTTCTGCTAGTCCTGTGCCTAGAAAGCACAGGTCTGATGGGATTTCTGCTTGCCCTGTGATTTCTAAGGCATGGGTCCAAGCAGTTTTCTGTTTGCCTCACTGCTTTCCCCAGGAAAACATACTCTTTACTACTGAATCAGAGCAAATATTAATTTAGGGAGAGCCCGATTCAGCGGCAAAGAGCAGATTTTCCCTGGGGTAAAACAGTGGGACGAGCAGAAGTGTGGAGGAGCCCAGAGCTTCACAAACCTTTGGAACTTAGGATAACTTTCCATAAAACCTAAGCCAGCTGCTAAATATAGGACATATACATATCCTATAGACATAAACATGTAAGGCTGTCATCACACACACTTGGTTGCAGGATTTGCATGAAGTCAGGTCAGGGAAGAGAGCAACGCAGAAGGCTGGCTCTTGAATGGCGGTTTAAGACAACAGCAGAGGTTAGAATGGGACATGGGTGGCGCTGTGGTCTAAACCACTGAGCCTAGGGCTTGCCGATCAGAAGGTCGGCAGTTCGAATCCCTGCAATGGGGTGAGCTCCCGTTACTCAGTCCCTGCTCCTCCCAACCTAGCAGTTTGAAAGCACATCAAAGTGCAAGTAGATAAATAGGTACCGCTCTGGTGGGAAGGTAAACGGTGTTTCCGTGTGCTGCTCTGGTTTCGCCAGAAGTGGCTTAGTCATGCTGGCTATATGACCTGGAAAAACTGTCTGCGGACAAATGTTGGCTCCCTCGGCCAGTAAAGTGAGATGAGCGCTGCAACCCCAGAGTCGTTCGCGACTAGACTTAACTGTCAGGGGTCCTTTACCTTTACCTTTTAGAGGTTAGAATAAGGCAGAGGCTTGGATAAAGGAAATGAGAAAAGTGTGAATTTGAGCCATGGCAGAGGTGTGAGTAGTGAGCAGGGTGTGAGATAGAACTGTGTGGCAGTTTAAAATAAGGTTTGAGTCCAATGAGAAAGGAGCTCAGTATTTTTAAAATGGTGGGTGCTGCAGGCCCCTTCCTGTACCTCCTACATCATCATCCATTTATCTATTCATATTTCTATTCTATTCATATTCTATTCTATTCTATTCTATTTATTAATTACCTCATAAAACAATTTCCTCTAAGCGACATACAATGCATCAGATCGAAAACAGAACGCAACAGAAGTGCAGTCAGTTCAGCAGTGAATCTAAGCCCAGAATGAAAAGAATAGAACAAAGGCCAGCCACAGCAACAGAAATGTTTAACACATCAGAAAAGAGCTAAATGCCACCTTTTATAGGAGCTAAAGCCAGCCAACCACCATCAATCAGCAGAGACTAATGTTAAAATGATATTCAGTGATGTTCAATGGCCTGGGAGAATAGAAGACATTTTACCTGACACAATAAGGTTATTAATGTGGGTGCCAGATAATCCCCATGAGAGGCCTCTTCCTTTATAGCCTTCATACTGAGGTGGCACTCAGAGAAGAGCCTCCATTAAGGATCTTAGGGCACAGGGGTGTGAATATGGGAAGAGGTATACAGCTTTATAGCTTTATAGGTCAGGCATTGTGGAAATAAAAAATATCTGGGCAGGTAAATGGGTCAAAAGAGAGCCAGTAGTGCTGCAAGCTGAAAGAATATCTAAAACAAAAAGCCTGCTTTGGAGATCCAAGACTCTTTGTCACTCAGGCACAAGGAACACGGTGTGAACATAAAAGAATGCACATGCTGCAGCCACCTTGGCCTGATTGGTGCCTAGATGGGAGCATGGCTGGATTATACTGGGCTCATGTCAGCGTGGGGCCAGTTCTCTGAACTGTCAGTGACCGGTGCTATTTTTCTAGAATCTCTTAGAATGTTCTCTTTTCTTGTTCTTAGATGGCAATGGTGCCCACCTGAGAGGGGACGGAACTGAGTTCCGGCAAGTTCCGGCTGGAAAAAAAGCCCTGGCGGTGACAGACCAGGAACAAGACCTTGGGTTCATAATAGATCAATGAAGATGCCGACCCAGGGTGTGGCAGCTGTGGAAAAACAAGATTCCCTGCTAGGGGTCTGTAAAGGGACCCCTGACCATTAGGTCCAGTCGTGATCGACTCTTGAGGTTGCAGCGCTCATCTCGCTTTATTGGCTGAGGAAGCCGGCATACAGCTTCTGGGTCATGTGGCCAGCATGACTAAGCCGCTTCTGGAGAACCAGAGCAGCACACAGAGACGCCGTTTACCTTCCCACCGGAGTGGTACCTATTTATCTACTTGTACTTTGCTGTGCTTTCGAACTGCTAGGTTGGCAGGAGCAGGGACCGAGCAACAGGAGCTCACCCCGTCGCGGGGATTCGAACCGCCGACCTTCTGATCGGCAAGTCGTAGCCTCTGTGGTTTAACCCACAGCGCCACCTAGGAAAGGAATTAAAACAAAACTGCTGGGTGAAGAGTGGCTTAGTAATATTTCAGATAAAGAAATAAAGCAATACGGATGTCAGCACATCATGTTCCCATTCTGTCAGCAGAGGCCTCTAAGGAGGGGCTGTGGCAGAGCACAGGTATGAAGAAGGTCCCAGATTCAAGCTCTTGGTACCTCATGGTGGCAGGTAAGGAGAAAGATTGGCTTGAGACCCTGAGGAGCTGCTTCCAGTCCGAGTAGACAAGACAGGGCTAAACAGTCTGATGGTATGTCCCCCTTCCAAATGTCTGGAAACCTCCTCTGCATACCAAGCCCCCAGGTTTTAAGAGAATGCCGTATTATCCACAAATGACAGGCATCTGATAGCAGCAGAGACAAAAGCCAGGGGAAGGGTTATGATTTCAGTGGCATATTGCAGGTTAATGGGCTGCTGCTCCCTCGTTATCAGGATATAAAGGTTATCCAAATCCCAAAGAAAGGAAACCAATTTTGCTTCCATAATACCAGTGCCTCTGTGACGTGCATCATAGTAATGGGACCTGTACAGATAAAGCTTGGATGATGGGAAATATATGGTAATTCATCATTCCAATGAAGGGCTTTATTTCCTACAGAGAAGGGAGCTCTTGACAAGCAGGCTGATGTATGGCTGTGTGTGAAGGTGATATAGGTGTAATTGTAATGAGGCAGCGGCTGAGTCCCTGGGACGCATTTCTACAGGGCTCATCATACCGCTTGCTTTGCTGGGAGGTGCAAGCACCTTTCCTTGTGGGGGGGGGGTCAGAGGTGGGGCCAGGAAGGCCATGTGACCTGAGCCTCAGGCTCAAATGGTGTCTGATTTAGACACTTGATCATTTTTATTGTGGCACTTGATAAGTCTCGCAACTGGTTTTATGTGCATCAGACCAAAATGTGACATGCACACACTCTCAGCTTAGAGCTGCAAAACTGAGAAATGTGTTTTGGTAAAATACCCCCCCCCCCCCGTTAACTGATATGCATTTTATCATTTTTAATGGTTAAAAATATTTATAAATATTAATTTTAAAAATGCCAGTTCTGATGGAATAATAATAATAATAATAATAATAATAATAATAATAATAATAATAATAATTTATTATTTATACCCCGCCCATCTGGCTGAGTTTCCCCAGCCACTCTGGGCCACTCCCAATCAAGTGTTAAAAACAGTACAGCGTTAAATATTAAAAACTTCCCTTAAGATGTCTTCTGAATGTCAGGTAGTTGTTTATCTCTTTGACATCTGATGGGAGGGTGTTCCACAGGGCGGGCGCCACTACCGAGAAGGCCCTCTGTCTGGTTCCCTGTAGCCTCACTTTTTGCAATGAGGGAACCTCCAGAAGGCCCTCAGTGCTGGATCTCAGTGTCCAGGCTGAACGATGAGGGTGGAGATGCTCTTTCAGGTATACAGGACCTTCAGGTATACAGGTATACCTGTAGATCTTGATGAACTCAGATCAGCTTATTATAGAAATAAATCACTCACTTTTTTCTTTTTTGGTGCCTTACCTTGTTTTTGTGTGTCAAAAGCTGGAAGTGACCTACACCTCTGAAAGGGCCTGGCTGAGCTCAGATGCCATTGTCAGAACCATGGATTGTAGACACAAAAGCTCCCTTTGTCTTGATGCTATTTAAAGAACCTCACCTAAGAGGACTGCAGTTTGAGGAGGTATAGAGAGCAAGCAACAGCTGAGGCTCATGGGAGTTGGAGCCCAAAAGGTTAGCCATCCAGATTTACATTTTACATGTATTTAGACTTCATTTTAATTGGACATCAGGACTAAAGAGTAGGCCAAAGTGCTTATGACGTAAAGGTTTGCAGATTTTGAGGAGCCACGTGAAGGAAGATTGGCAGTAACAAAATGAAGGACTTTTGGGGAAAAGTTCCCAGGAATAAGGGGACGGTGTAGTAAAAGGGGGGCAGTAATCTGAGGGAGGTTGATCATTCTGGTAGCTGAAGGTGGCAAGGACTGTCTTGCCAGAGTGGTGCATGCTCTAGTTATCTCCCGCTTGGACTTCTGCAACGCGCTCTACATGGGGCTACCTTAGAAGGTGACCCGGAAACTGCAATTAATCCAGAATGCGGCAGCTAGACTGGTGACTGGGAGTGGCCGCCGGGACCACATAACACCGGTTCTGAGAGATCTGCATTGGCTCCCAGTCACCAGTCTAGCTGCCGCATTCTGGATTAATTTCCGAGCACAATTCAAAGTGTTGGTGCTGACCTTTAAAGCCCTAAATGGCCTCGGTCCAGTATACCTGAAGGAGCGTCTCCATCCCCATCGTTCAGCCCGGACACTGAGATCCAGCACCGAGGGCCTTCTGGCGGTTCCCTCATTGCGAGAAGTAAGGTTACAGGGAACCAGGCAGAGGGCCTTCTCGGTAGTGGCACCTGCCCTGTGAAACGCCCTCCCAGCAGATGTCAAAGCAATAAACAACTATTTTACTTTTAAAAGTCATCTGAAGGCAGCCCTCTTTAGGGAAGTTTTTAATGTTTGATGCTGTACTGTTTTTAATATTCAGTTGGAAGCCGCCCAGAGTGGCTGGGGAAACCCAGCCAGATGGGCGGGGTATAAATAATAAATTATTATTATTATTATTATTATTATTATTATTATTATTATTATTATTATATTGTTTATGAGTTGGAGGGGAGGAAGTTGGCTGTATAAGAGACCCTTCTAACCCTTGGATCCAGCAAGTGTTGAAATATAAGCTAGTCTAGCTTCCTGTGTTGAGGTAATAGCCTGGGCGACGGGCCATTAAGGGAAACAAAGGACAGGAGCTTCTGTGTGAGATGGAAAATGGGCCCCACCTCATGGCTGGTTAGAAGACAAAGCTAGAATTTTGAGTAGGGCATGGCAGTGGTGTGACTGAGAAGAAAAGCAGCAAGCTGGAGAGAGTCACAAAGAGCAGTGTGTGTGTGTGTGTGTGTGTGTGTGAGAGAGAGAGAGAGAGAGAGAGAGAGAGAGAGAGAGAGAGAATGTGTTAGTGTTAGGGGAAGGGAAGGAGAGCCAGTTTATGGGTTTGAGAAGGGGCAGGAATAAAGGCACATGATTTTGGCAGTGGAGTGTTTGGGTATAAGGGAGAAAGCAGCGAGAAACGGCAACTGCATTTGCCAAGGCCACAGAGGTCAATCAGAGTATGGACCAGGATTTTGACCAAGGAGATAAGAGAGTGGGGAGTCCAATTCTGCCGTGTTAGTTATGGTAGACTGAATAACTGGAGCAGAGGATGAATTCAAGCCAAGGCTTCATGCTGGGAAAACCAGTTTTCTTACAATAAATGCTATGACATTTGATATAAGGACTCATTTACAGAATCTAGCATGTGACAGAGCTCATGTTTTTTTTCCCAACGCAGAAGGCACAAGCATTTTCTGAGGCATAAATCCATGTGTACAGTAGGTATGAATGTCAACACAGAAAATGCCTCGAGCATTTTGAACATTCAGAGCTGACGACTGGGTAAATAGGGTAGCAACCCCACATACATCATGGAGATGATGAGTGTAACTTTCCCCATAGCTCCAGCAATGAGCAGGAGAAGCTGTTTACACTCCACTGAGCTCCACATCGCTCAGTTACTCCTTATTATATATGGTCAATAGTTATGTAGACCAAAAAAAGCATCCGATTGAAGGTGCCTGGATGATTTCAAGGGTAATCTAAATGAGGCAATTCAGTGCCTCGCTGTCTCAGTTTTTTGTACATTCTCTGTCCAAATGCAAATGTAACTTGATATTTTAAGCTGTCAAACAGTTTTGTGCCTGATAAGGAACGACTGAGAGTCAGGAGGACAATGTGCTTCTGTACATATCCGATAAACAGCAGTCACTTGCAGAATCGGGAAGCTTTTTAACAGAGAACAGAAGTTATTTTTCTCTCCTATGTTATTGTTATTTTTTAATAGGTGGGTTTGTGGTGTGGGAAAAGGAACTGCAAGAGTGACTTCTTGGAGGTCATTGACTTGGGGCCCTATTGGGTTGGATCCAGATAAGTTGTCCTGTTGACACAAAGGACTTTCACCTGAACAACAGGACTTCCTGTCCCCTGTGTTCTCCCCAAACTGTAATGGGTTTTCCTCTAACCCTCTGGAGCAGATTGGGTTGGGAGGACAAAGTGAAAAGATAAAGTCCTATTGTGCAGGGAGAAGTCCTTGCACTGACAGGACAACTTTGCTGGATGCAAACCATTTTGTTTTCCCCTCCCAATTGAAAATTTAGGTTGAGCATATACACCATACATTTACAGCACAACCTCTCCCCCAAAGAACCCTGGAAACTGTCATTTATCCTCCATATAGCAGCAATCCCAGCATTCTTAACAAACTACAGTTCCCAGGAATCTTGCAGGGAGAGGCATGCAAGTGTATGAAGTGGCAAACCTGAGGTAAAATTGGAACAAAAAGTTCATTTGGCTTTTGCAGGAAGACAATGTCTATAGTTTGTTCCCTCTGACTGACATATTTTCCCCATGTTGTCTTTCATGTCAGAAGCGGTGTTGAGGGTAACAGTTCCTTTCACAAAGTGTTATCTCTCAACATTGTGTTGCAAAGCACACTTTTTTTAGAATAAGCTGGCATGCTTGAATACAGATTATCCCTGTTTTGCCCCTCCCTCCTTTCTTCTTCTCAGCATTCGCCTCACACTTCTGTTAAGTATATTCCTCCAACAGTGTTGGTCTCTCGCAGACTTAAGAGCTTCACTTCACCCTGAAATTATTTAAGTGGCTTATGAAAACCCATACTTCAGCCCCTGGCACCAAGCCCTGCAGCTGAATTCTTACACAAATTAACTGCTTTGGAAATTTCCTATTTCCTCCACAGAATGCTGGATAATAAAAAAAAGCCATAGTAACTATAAGGTGACTTTAAGAGCTTATCTCATTACTGTGTGAAATTGCCTCATCTTATCAGTGTTCTGTCACGGCACTCATCACTGCTATCACATGTGTTCATTAGCAGAGATGGCCCGGCAGGGAATTCCAAAACAAATTGTTAATTTCTTCCACTGTGGAAAACACTAAAATAGCCATGCTTCCATATTTCCTCCACAATAATGGCAATGAAGAGAAACTCTGACAACGACAAGTCTGCCATTTTCTCCATAAAATCACTCTTTGTCATGATTTGACCAGGACACTGACCATCTTAAAAAAACACTAAACAGCTTTGTGTGTGATCTCACGGCTGCTATATTTTGTTCTCTTTACCTCATACCCCATACCCCAGCATATAGGTGGTTTCTAGACTTTAATCTAGACTTTAGTCTAGAAAGGATATCCTTTTTTCACTTTAGGAGCATCCTGTGAACCATGGCACATCTTTCAGAGATTTGCCCCCTCTCCCCAATATCTTTAAAGCAGGGCTTGCCAACCTTTTTTGGGGCACATTTGCAAACCAGAGAAACTGTTGTGAGCACTCCATACACCCCACAACCAAGTATTTTATGGGCTACAACGTAATGCTTATGTCAAGCCTAATTTCCCATGGCTGCCCCATTGGCAACCCCTGTATTAGAGAGACCTGCCTCTCCAACCCAAAGTGATGCTGAAAGGAAGTAGAAAAGAAGAGGTGAGCAATGGGAAGAAGAATCCTACCAGTAAGGTTAAATGCAGCACAATCCTATCCATGTTTATTTGAAAATAAATCCACTGTGTTGAGTGAGGTGCGTTTCCTGATAACTCTGTGTAGGGTTGCAGTTTTACAGTAGGAGGGAAAAATGTCTTCCAAGATTCACATAGAAAGATGTTATGAGACAGGAGCTTTCCCCTTTTGGAGCACTACAGCCTTCATCTGCCCCAGCTGCAACAAAACATGTCTCTCCTGTATCTGTCTTCACAGCCGCAGCAGGCACTGTAACCTTCCAACAGTTTGACTTCACCCCCAAAGGTGCTCTCCACCATTGTCTCATGAGACAGACGGATGCCAATATATGCAACAATATATTTGTGAATTCTGTAACTGACTCCATAACTTGTGTGAAGATGTACTTTCTTTTTTTGTTAGTCCCACAACTACTTGAAAATCAATTTCTCTCTCTTCCTCTCTCCACATAGTTGATAATGTTATAAATCTCTTTCATGGCCTCCCTTAGTCATCTTTCCCCCTCAAACTATAAAGCTCTGAACATTTCTCATATGATGGATGCTCCAACTCTTTGAATCGTTTTCATTTCCCACCAATATCCTTTTTGGGACGGCACCATCTGAGAAATGTACAGTCTTCTGACAGGTTTAGAACAATGTCCTCATATACTTGCCCACCTGCAGTATGGAAGATAATAATGCTGACTTAAGGGCAATGTGATTCCCCACAGATGTTGGAGTATCCTCCCTGACCAATGACCATGCTGGCTGGGAGTTGGGAGTCCAAGAACATTTTCCACCTTGGCTAACCCTGCCTTACAAGAGTGTAGAAAGTGTTACAGCTGAAAAATGCATGTGAAGTGCTTTGAACACTTGAAACCGCTATACAGATGTTACATATTATTATTTAATTCCCGTCTTAATAATTTCCAACATTAATTTCCTTTTGGGCTTTGTCTATTATTAATATGGCATGCCCACTCTGTATCCTTGATGGCTTTTTAAGTGGCTCTCACTCAGACATGACTCCAGATAGGCTCATCAGAGCTGTGTGTCTTGTCAGAGGCGTTTGGTAATCAGCACTTCAGGGCAAGGTCTGTGCTGGCAAGGTGGTGGGGCAGCTGATTATTTCCTTATTACAGATGATAAAGCTAACAAATCCATCAAAGCTTGAAAAATCTGCTGCTAAGTGCTTGTAGTGCCATTAACAAACTGTTCTCTTTCCTCTGTTCTTGGAAGTGACCTGTTCTGGTTGGACTATAAGTTATCTGCTTGGCCACACCAGTTCTTGTGATCCTCCTCAATCAGCATGATGGGGCTTTATTGGAAAAATACATCCATGTAATAAGTTTGGGTTCAATATGGTACCTTGGTTCTCAAACTTAATCCGTTACAGAAGTCCATTCCAAAACCAAAGTGTTCCAAAACCAAGGCACACTTTCCCATAGAAAGTAATGCAAAATGGATTAATCCGTTCCAGACTTTTAAAAGCAAACCCCTAAAACAGCAATTTAAACATGAATTTTACTATCTAATGAGACCATTGATCCATAAAAATGAAAGCAATAAACAATGTACTGCAGTCACACAATCAATCAATCAATCAGTAGCTGAACTGGGTTCCACACAGTCGCAAAAACAAAAACAGATGCAAAAACAAAAACGCAAAATAAATAGCAAAAACAGACAGACCTCAGTGTGGCACTCAAGTCGCCAGCGTAACACTCAAAACGGAAGTGTGGCACTCAAAATGGAAGCGTAACACTCAAAATGGAGCATGTTCAGCTTCCAAAAAAAGTTCACAAACTGGAATATTACTTCCAGGTTTGCAGTGTTTGGGTTCCAAGTTGTTTGAGAACCAAGGTACCACTGTATTCACACGAGAGTTAACATAGTGGTTATATTAATTAGCAGTAGTAGTAATAGTAGTAATTGTTGTTGTTGTTGTATATGTTGTATATGGGTTGCCCCAGCCACTCTGGGCGACTTCCAACAATTTAAAAACATTAAGCACTGCAGCAATTACAGTGGTACCTCTGCTTACGTACTTAATTCGTTCCGGAGGTCCGTTATTAACCTGAAACTGTTCTTAACCTGAAGCACCACTTTAGCTAATGGGGCATCCCACTGCTGCCACCGCGCGATTTCTGTTCTCATCCTGAAGCAAAGTTCTTAACCTGAGGTACTATTTCTGGGTTAGCGGAGTCTGTAACCAGAAGCGTCTGTAACCTGAAGTGTATGTAACCCGAGGCACCACTGTAGTTTCTGCTCAAGCTTCTTCAGCCAGTCAGGCTCCACACACAATTCTCCAGAGGTCATCTCTAAACTCCCATCTCCATGTTTCTTGTTTCTTTTTTTAATGTTTCTAAATTACTGCAATCCCTATAATCCATTTTGGTGATGCTCTATCTGACAGGCCAGCCTGAAAAGGACATACAAGCAATAGTGTTCTGTTATTGTTTGTGTTGGGAAATAACTGGGGAATACCAATCAGAGTTTTCTTTCAGCAGGAACTCGCCAGAACTCAGTTCCATAACCTCTCTGGTGGGCGCCATTGCCATTCTAAGAGAACAAGGGAGGCGTTCATGGTTAGTTCTGGCACATTTTTTTTTCTAGAAAAATAGCCCTGATAACAATTAATCCTGAAGTTCTGTGTGTGTGTGTGAAACTACAGAAGAAAATCAAAAAGCCCGGGGCTTGACTCACTTTCTAGTCAAAAGAGGCCCTGGTAGAGTTTAAAACAGAAATACATGCAATGTTTGCAAAGCATGGGAAATATGTGTTGTTAGTCCTTTAAATGTCCTGGTATTAAGGGTTCGCAATTGCGCACCCCTACCCTACCCCTCTCGGATTGAATAGAACACACTCTTAAGTAAGTTTAAATGCTTTACTTACAGTAACTGGATGTCTCATTCATACATCATTAAATGCTATAGGAGAAACAATACAGGCAAGGTAGTCTTGGTTACAAAATACAGATGTTAGTCTCAGACATGTAGTCTGAGTCCCGAGTCCCAGCCTCAGATGTCTGGTTAGTTACATGGTTCAAAGACGAGAGAGAGAGAGAGAGAGAGAGAGAGAGAGAGAGAGAGAGAGAGAGAGAAGGGAACAGGAAACTTACGTCCTCCCTCCCTCAAGTGAGGCATGACCTAGCCGAGACTTCTCTAGCAATTTATAGCTCTGTGATCCTTAACCCCTCCATTTACTAACCAGCATAGATATACATTGTTAGGCTTGACTGCAAAATCTCCCCCAGTTTGCGTTCCACAACCGGTCCTCAGAGGCATATTTCCTCAGAGGCATATTTCCTCAGAGGCATATTTCCAATTTTAGCTATCATGGTTAATAGCCCTGATAAACCTGTTCATCATGAACTTGTTTAATTATATTTAAAGCCACTTAAACTAGTGCCCATCACCACGTCTTGGGGCTATAAGTTTCACAAGCTAATGGTGTGTTATATAAACTATCATGTTGTGCCTGTCCTGAATCAGTTACCAATATATTTTGTTGGGTGACCTTGAGATCTAGTGTTCTAGACTTCTGCAATTTGCCTTGGAAACATTCATGGGTGGATTTCCCCCGCTCCTGGTTCAAATAATAATTTCTTTTACAGATCTCTTGCCCCTCTGGAAACTCTTGTGAGTTGTTCTGGGGCAACAACCTTGTGTTATCCTGGCTACAAGATGAGCCGGCAAAAATCCAGCTTATTGCCTCATTGCATTAAGAGTGGCCAAGTCCTAATTAATCTCTAGGACACAAGGGCCTCACACTCTCTCCCTTCTCATTTGCCATTTGGCCTCTATTGAATTCAGTCTAATAGGTTCCAAGCTTCGTCAGCTTTGGAATTAATTAACCTCTCTGATACAATAGCTACAGAATGCAGGTGCATAATTAAATTTTGGCCTGTTGCAAACAGGAATGTCTTGGGCAGTTGATTCAGCATGTCTAATGGGTGACCTTTCAGCAGAGGGGAAAACCCAAAAAACCTAAACCTGATGAGAGTGAGTGACTCTCACATACCGCCCCATCTGCTTGGCAGGCCAGATAGATTCAGGTGATCTCCCCTTTCAAAGGCTGTTCAAGCTTATGGACAGAAGTAAACCAGGCATAGGCAAAGTTGGCCCTCCAGATGTTTTGGGACTACAACTCCCATGATCCCTAGCTAACAGAACCAGTGGTCAGGGATGATGGGAATTGTAGTCCCAAAACATCTGGAAGGCCGAGTTTGCCTATGCCTGAAGTAAACAAACCTCCACTCAGCAAGAAGGGACAAATTGAAACCCACACCCTTCTTAGGTTTTGGAAAACAAAACTGGGTATTACTATTTTTGGCATATTAGACAGGCTGAGCCAATATTATCTGTTGCATCATGGGAACAAAATAAATGCAAGGAGTTGGGAGCTTACGGTAAATACTTTTTATTTATTTGCTAGTGTAACATTTCCCACTTCGTAAATGTAATCTTTATATGGATTAATTTGAATTTATTTGGTTATCAGTTATAGACCACCCCTTCACAGCTTATTGATTTACATCACTAAAAATATAAAACCAATACAATAAAATACAAGGCAGAATCCAGTAAGAAATGGATGATATGCAGTAATCTGCATATCTCCTTGCCTCTTTCCATCATCATCATCATAGACTTTTATTGCGCTAGCCATAAGCCATGGCATCATTCAGAAAAATAACAAAAGGAAAAACAGCAATAACCATAAAAATCATCGGGCACCACACATACAATATAAAACACGGTCACAACTACTAAGATTGCTTGTTGCATAAAATAGAATAGCAGAAGGTTCTCTAGTAAAATGTGCCAAATTAAATATCCGAATCCCCTTTGCAGTTGACTGCTATTTTATTAAGTTCTTTCCTCCTGACCTTCTTAGCTGCCAATGCATAGAGTGTAAC
Source organism: Podarcis liolepis (assembly GCF_965112155.1). Taxonomy (NCBI): domain Eukaryota; kingdom Metazoa; phylum Chordata; class Lepidosauria; order Squamata; family Lacertidae; genus Podarcis; species Podarcis liolepis. The sequence goes on along the minus strand of NC_139556.1, from coordinate 34,935,922 downwards.
TTATACAGTAGCACTCTTTCCATGATGACCAGAAATGGAATACATTATTCAAAATAAGCAAAAGGACGCAGAGTTGCAAAACTGCAGCAGGGCACAGAATCTGAACTCTACTCCGCCCCAATATAATCTGGGCCAATATTGGCAAATAATATGATTTTTGAAATATTTATTACCATATTTGCCTAGAATACACACATTCTTGAGCACATGCATTTGGAGCTCCTCACAGGCCTGAGTTCATATGCAAACACTAAATCAGTCGGACGCCATCTGCTGAGTTCTGCAATGTGTAGGGCTGGAGTGGGTCATCATGTTTCGCCACTGTTGTAAACTCAGCGATGAATGTGCATAGAACATTTGGCAGACCTCCCTTATGTTGTCTGCCTCTTCTTTCCGCTTCTTTTCCCCTTTCACCACAGGCACACTTAATAAGGCTTGACCCTGACCATCAGAACTGGGCCTTAATTTTAGATAAAAGGCAGGCTTTTAAAAGTAAATGGTTGTAGGTGTGCAACAAACCTAGTTTCCAGGCAACTAACAGAGCAATCCTACAGCCATTGGAGAGGAGACGGAGTCCGTGGTAGAGGAAGAACTACTTCCAAAGCCCCGTTGGAAAAATAAAAACAAGATCAATCCCATTTGTTTCTGTTGGGGTGGAAATTAACTACAACTGCTTGGTGGTGTAGTTGTCAATTTTGTCAAGGGTGTTTGTGCTGGGAATGGGATGGCTTTGTGACAATGAAATTAAGAAGCAGAGACAACAATGAATTTAAGGAAGAATGGAAGATGTTTATTGCATGTACACAGAAGCATTGTACACAGTATGTATACAGAAGCATTGTACACATTAGCAGGGTTTTAAAAGTACTTGTAATTTTACAATGAATGGATAATAGTGATTTGAATATGTTATAAATTTAATAATGGACATGCAGCATGTTGACAAATAATGGAACCAGGGAAGGGACTAGAGGGACGTCAATTTGTGTTGTTGTTGTTGTTGAAAACCAATAAAATATTATTTTTTTAAAAAAGGGAATTGGAGGGCTTTAGAACCTGTGCATTCAAAAGCCTCCTCTGATAGGATCTTTTTTCCCATACAAACATTATCCCAGTGAACCTCTTGAACCTCTCTAAAATTATAACTCCAGAAAAGTGTAATACTAGAGCAAGATCAAACATAAGAAGTTGTTACAGCAATACACAACCTAACAAGAAGAAGAAGAAGTAGTAGTTATTATTTATACCCCGCCCATCTGGCTGGGTTTCCCCAGCCACTCTGGGTGGCTTCCAACAGAATAATAATAATAATAATAATAATAATAATAATAATAATAATGCGATAAAACATCAAACATTAAAAACTTCCCCATTAAAAACAGGGCTGCCTTCAGACGTCTTCTAAAAGTCAGATAGTTGTTTATTTCCTTGACATCTGATGGGAGGGTGTTCCACAGGGCAGGTGCCGCTACTGTGAAGGCCCTCTGCCTGGTTCCTTCCATCCAGAGATTTCAAAGAGGTTTTGAGCAGTCTCCCATTCACTCAAAGGTCCAGAGACACACCTGCTTAGCTTCAGCAACCTTGTTATATATAATGTGTTGTCAGAACACGCCGTGGGAATTTAGTGTCTGAAACTGTTTGGGAGCCATCTTAATTGCCACAGCATTTGTTCTTTTCCGTCAGATGCAAGGTAATAATTTGGACCATCTTTGTGGATTGTAAAGGAAATAAAATCAAGTACCGGTACTGGAAAACTGTGTGGTAGAACTATCATTTTGTCCAGTGATCACTAACAAAATGAGAGAGAACTCAAAATTACTACAAGGGGTTAGATACTTGTGTGTCAAAATTGCTTTTATTTTATTGGCTACATTAATCTCACACTTGAGAAAAGTATCCAAGCTGGAAGAAATCAGATATTAGTTCTGTAACAGGAGATCAAGGGAACAATACTGTGTATGCCAAGTTATCATACTTTAATGCTCACTGTTTGTTTTCGGCTTTCCTTCCTCTGGGTGGGTGTGCTGGATCAAAATAGATTTTAAAAAAAAATTAGAAAGCTTCACTTATATAAACATTTTCATTTAAAAATAATGCTGGTTAGATATGAAGTCTGAATTTAATGCAAACTTATTATCTCCTAAAACTGAATTTAGGATTATCTTCTAAACTTTCAGAAGGCTGCTTTTTATTGTAAAGAGAACTGTGGAGAGAATATCTTAATAGCCCATGAAAGAATCAAATAATTGTAGAATTGGAAGAGACCCTGAGGGTCATCTAGTCCAACCCCCTGCAATGTAGGAATCTAAACTAGAACATCCATGACAGATGAGCATCCAACCTCTGCTTAAAAACCTCCAATGAAGGAGAGTCCACCACCTTTTGAGGGAGTCCATTCCACTGTCAAAGAAGCTCTTGCTGTCAAGAAGTTCTTCCCAATGTTTAGTTGGACTCTCCTTTCTTGCATATGTGTGCCATGTGTCTAAGAGTGTTTATGTGCCTGTCTAAGAAGCTAGAAAGTGCTGGTACTACATGTGGGAAAGGTCATAGCTTAGTGGTGGGAGCACATGTTTTGCAAAGAGTTTCAGGTTCAGTCCCTGGCCATCTTCAGCAAGGGTGGGAAAATTCGTCGCCCTGAAATTCTGCAGAGCGACTGCCAGTCAGTGCATTGAGCTAAACAGAGTCAGACCAATAGTCTGACCTGATTTAAGACAGTTTGCTATCTTGGAGACAAATTGACTATGGCATGGGTTTTCATATGCAATAGCTCATCTTATCAAATGCGTAACATAATGAAACTGGTACTTTCTGAAGGTGGTATATCATCACAGACACATATATCCCAGTCCCCAATTATCATGGAACTGCAGTTTTAATTTTCAGCTAAGCTTCTGATTCTGAATGATGATCTCATGAATTATAAAAAATGGAGAGAAAGCCCATAGCTAGAGATTTAGAGAGCTTAATGTGCTGGAAAATTAGTGCCAGAAAAACATACACAGAAAGAGCTACTGTGTTTATGAAATTGTCAAATGTTAAAGCAACTAGTTACATTTCCTGAGCAAGCATGCATTCTGTGAATATCAAATTGGGGAGCTAGTTTTAAATTTTAGTTAAGATTTGACATACACTCAAGGCCCAGTGCTTGTCAATCATTCCAGTGACTTTGCACTCATTGGTGAGAGCACTAGATGATGAAATAAGTTTGGGTAGAAGCTTGCCTGCACTTTTCCTCATACAACCGCATATAACAGTGCCAAAAACTTTTTTTAAAAAAAAAATTTTTTGCAGACTTCCATTATACAAAAGGTCTCTCTTCTGTAGAGTTGAGTAGAGAAGCGTCCCAGGAAGCTAAATGATATTTGGTAACAATTGTAAACACTGGAATTGTGCAACTCTGGTTGTTTGCTGTTTAAAAGGATCATGAAAGCTGGAATTTGGACAAAATAAAACATCCAGCATGAAAGTATCCCTTCGTTGTTGCCATCAAATCTGACACAACACAGCATCCGCAATGCAGGGATAACTGAGCAATGCACACACCAAGAGCGTATTACGCAGTTTGCAGCACAATCTTAGGCGGGTTTCCTTAGAAGTCCCCTTGTATTGGCCATAGAATCGCGAGCTCAGTGCTAACAAAGCTTTTCTCAGCGGGATCCTTTTCTCCGACCCGGCGCGAACCCTCAAGAGCAGATTTCCAGGTACTCTGGCTGGTTTTCTGCGCAACCGCCACAGGTTCCCTATCCGCTTATTGCCCGGCTATTCTGGTGAATACGGCAGCAAACAACGCGGCTACCCCAAAGAGTTCGGTAGAGCCTCTAGCGGGCGCAATTAGGGAGATTCCAGCAGGGGCCGCTGCGCCATCGGCGCGTGACGACATCACCGCGCGCCGGCGCTTTCCTCCGCCGCTGCCGCCGCCACCATGGAATCCAACAGGGACGAGGCGGAGCGTTGTATCGCTATCGCGGTGGGCGCCATCAAGGCCGGCCAGGTCGAGAAGGCGCGTCGCTTCTTGGAGAAGGCGCAGCGCCTCTACCCGTCTCAGCGGGTCCGCGGTGAGCGGGGGCGGAGAGGGGCGGGAAGGGCTGGGGAGGCCGGCGGGGCCTGTGAAAGCTGGGGAAATGACCTCTCACCCGCACTGCGCGTGCGCAGTGAGCTGCGACGCCGCGGGGCACCTTGGGAGTTGGAGTCCCTGGCGGGTCTGTGCCGCGAGCGGGATACGGGCCGCGAAGCGAGTCTTGGAGGGAGACTTCCCGGCGGGCGCGGGGGGTAAGGGGAGACCTGGCTGGGAGAGTCGCCTGGGAGTCCTGAGCAGGGAGAGTCAGCCGCTGGTCCTTACGAAGCTGGGCTGGGGAGACTACAATTCCCAGAAGCCACTGCGCCGCGTGTGAGGGGGGGCAACACCACATCAATAGAGGGAGAGGAATAGCTCCCTTGTATGCCCCCCTCAGCCCCCAGCGCCCCCTTTCTCTGCTGCTTCCTCGTGTTAGATATGACACTCTTAGGCTCCCCCCGCACCCAAATCAGTGGCTCGCTATATCTTTCCCCTAGGCCTTCGTTTGGGGTTTCGCCCCCCAACCCCCTTCATCGTGGTCCCCCAGCCTTTCCCCGAAGCCCCCCGTTCGCTCTTGTATCCGTAGCAGCTGATTTCCTTCAGCCCCACAATTGAGCATCTTCCCCCGTCCCCTGTTTAGCCACTTCCTTTTTAGAAACGACGCCAAATCCATACGGAAAGCAGGAATCTGCCACCGTTGGCCCCCAGTATATCGCTGGAGATCGCGTGTGTCTCAAGTATACTAGGTTGTTATTGGTGGCTGCTGCCTTCATGCCCTCCCTGATCGTGGGCTTCATCGAGAGTCGTTTTGCTGGTCACTGGGGTGGAAGCAGGACGTTGGGCTACTGCTGTACGGGTTGCTTGGGCTGATCCTCAGAGAGAGGCTCTTCATCCTCTCTGAAATGGTTACACACATCCTCGCCCACTGCTTGCCCCCCAATCTCCTGGTCTCCGGTTGACCCTTCAGCTCTTATGCAACTTGTCCAGCTTTAAGCTAAGATGGCAGCACAGAATCTTTGCTTTTTGTGGTTCTGTTTTCTCAGCTTCCTCTCTTTTCCCCAGGGTAGAGTGGTCATCTCATCTGTTCTTGCTTTGCACTTTCCCACCCAATTTTGCCACCATTACAACTTTTCAGCCCCTTAACTTACAGCATTGCTCTATATTCTTAGTTACAGCACAGAAGCCCCTCTACACTTTACAGAAATATGGGGTTCCTCTGTCTTGCACTCAGCTCCCCCCCCCACTGTCTAATTTCCCATTCCTACAATACACGTTTTTGTGGGGAGCCAAACAGATGCAATCTAGTAATACAGAATTAGAATTGCTGCTTTTTCTGTCTTTGAAAGTTGAGTAAACAAGTTCACTTTCTAGTTGCTTCATCTCTAGGGATAGATGCACGTATTGAATTTCTGTTTGTCATACAACTGTTAAAAAGAAAATGTTGCAACCTCTTGCTGTCAATTTTGTGATGTGGAGCAGAGAAAATTTCACATAGTGTTTTCTAACATCTATTTATTTCACCTTAGCCCTCAGACATGGAACAGGAATAATTTACAACTTTGAGAGAAAGGAAATGAATATTAAGAGACCAATCTTTAAAAGCCTTACCAAGAAAGACAGAAATAAAATAGTTACAGAATAAGGATGTATTGAATATGAAAATGTGAAATTATTATTATTTTGGCCTTAAAATATTGCTATGGGGGCTTGGCCCTCAATCTTGCTTTAAGAAAACTAGAGCAGCTGATTCATGGAAAGTGATCCCAGCCAATTGGGAATCAGGTAGTCAGTCTATCTCATAGCCAATCAGATTTGGTTACACAGTGATGTCATGATGTTCTTCCTGTTTTCACTTTGAATGAGGAAATGCTTTATCCTGTGTTGCAATAAGCAAAAGAGGAGGTTTGTTTTTGCAGATGGCCCTTTCTATATTTCAGCTTAACTTTATACAAGAATGCCTGTGTGGGAATAGTGTTCACAGATTTTGGTGTGTGTGACTGGGAAGACCTGATCGGCTTCAGTTTTTGGCATGTACACACTTAGGATTGATGTGGCAATCCACATGTGGATGCTATGCTTATTCCTATGCAGAAGTGCTTTCTTTTTAAGAATTTTGTGGCATTCAGGGAAAATATAACGAACGGCAATGTCCTTCTGAAATCACTTCGTTTTTACCTGAACTTTCTTGAGAGTCATAAGCAGTTGAATCCCATAGTCCTGCTTGTAGATATGTTCCCTTCCTTTTTTTTTTCTGTCATAGTTCCTTGGGTTAGAACATTTTTAAAAGTTTGTTTTTAACCTATTTTTCCTTAATTAAAAATGCCTCATTAGGGCTGGACAAGAACCAAAAAAATGAAGGCTTTTAATAAGGTGTCACGTCTTCTGTAGTTTAAATGTATAATTAAGTACCTAAGAGGAACTTACTAGATCACTTCAGTGGCCCATTTAGTCCAGTATCCTGTTCTCACAGTGGCCAACCAATGCCTATGGGAACTATAGATCAATCTGCGCAATTGCTTGCAATAATGTAGGCTTGCAATAAGTGCTTATTTCCCCACTGCCGCCACCACCCAATTGTGAATCACCTCTTTAGGTTTATAATCCCTTACAATTTATTTTTCATCAGCAGATCTACCCTGTGAAATGGGTCGTTTTAAAAATCCCATTTGCTGATAGGGAACTCAGGCAAGGAGGCAGCGGCTTCCCTACAGCCATTAGGTCAATGGATGATCTGGTGTTTAAACTGGGGAGAAGGGGTGTGCATAGTGCCAGTGACCACTTTGTGACCACTTTGGCTCGCCTATAAATGTTGACAGAACAAATTATTGTATCCGCTCTCCAGATTTGGTGCTTGGTTTTTGTTTTGTTTTGCAAGATAAGGGTAAAGGAGACCCCTGACCATTAGGTCCAGTCGTGGCCGACTCTGGGGTTGCAGCGCTCATCTTGCTTTATTGGCCGAGGGAGCCGGCGTACAGCTTCCAGGTCATGTGGCCAGCATGACTAAGCCGCTTCTGGCGAAGCAGAGCAGCACACGGAAACGCCGTTTACCCGTCGGAGCGGTACCTATTTATCTACTTGCACTTTGATGTGCTTTCGAACTGCTAGGTTGGCAGGAGTTGGGACCGAGCAATGGGAGCTCACCCCGTCGTGGGGATTCGAACTGCCGACCTTCTGATTGGCAAGTCCTAGGCTCTGTGGTTTAACCCACAGCGCCACCCGCATCCCTTTGCAAGATATAGAAGCTTACATTAGATTTGATACAAAACCTATTTGCACTTATCTAGAAATACTTCCTTTATTTATGGCATTTATAACCCACCTTTTCTTCCAAGGAGCTCATGGTGCATGGATGACTCTCCCCCTCCTCAGTTTGTCCCCACAACAACTCTGTGGGGCAGGTTAGGCTGAGAGGCAGTGACTGGCCCATGGGCACCCACTGAGCTTCATGACCCCAAGTGGGGATTCAAACCCTGGTTTCCCAGGTCCAAGTGCAACATTCCAACCACTACGATATAGAGAGATGATTTTTCCCTGCCCAAGGGTAAAGCATACAGCAGTACTAATCTGAAGGGAGGCAACATGGCTGTGTTTGACAAGTTGCATAAAATAATTGTGACTGGATTTAATGGTGACCTTTTGACTGGCTTTTGGCAGTGCCACTATGGCAAGCCTTTATTTGCTTTATTTCCTCTAAAACTGGGGAAATAGACACATCTGTTTGAACAGTGCTATTGGGCTGCCAACTGACCAGGGCAAAAATGCAGCCTGGTCTGCTCTTGCACCTTGAATAGCAGTTTGGTATTGAAAATGTTTCATTGCATGGAGATAAATATTTCCACTTGCTGATGTCTGCATATTTAGCTATAAAAGACACAGCCCAGGGCAGGTCAGATCTATAGCTGGCAACCTTAGCTTCTTGGGCCCAAGAACTTGGGGGAATTGGTGATGGATATTGATCCCTTTGTTCTTTCTTTCCTCCCAGTAGGAGTTCAGTGCTGTCCTGTGTTGAGCAGTGGAGAGAGTAGTCATCTAGCCACATGGCTGCACTTCTTGTTGTTGTATCCTTAAAGGCTGCTAGCCTAAAAGAGAGAAAATGAACAACCACTTAGCTTATGCTATTTCATTATCCCATGTGGGTAACTACTACTCACTGTCAGAGGCTAGCAAATTATTTTTAATTATTATATTTTACATTTGTATCCCACCTTTTCTTCAAGGAGCTCAAGGTGACATTTGTAGTCGTCGTCCCCCGGTCCCCTCCACCATCCATTTCATTCTCAAAACAACGCTGTGAAAGAGTGACTGGCCTAAGATTACCCTGTGAACTTGATAGCTACCTCAGATTTGTTCACTCCAACCATAGTATGGCTAGCTGGTTGGAGTGTGGTGCTGATAACGCCAAGATTGCAGGTTTGATCCCCATATGGGAGAGCTGCATACTGTCATTGCAGAGAGTTGGACTAGATGATCCTCAGGGTCCCTTCCAACTCTATGATTCTGTGATAGTAAAAGCAGGTCAAGGATACAATATCGTAGGATGAGTGGTAGTACAAACAATATTACACTAATCCAGAATGCGGCAGGTGGACTGGTGACTGGGAGCAGCCGCCAGGACCACCTAACACTGGTCCCGAAAGATCTACGTTGGCTCCCAGTATGTTTCCGAGCACAATTCAAGGTGTTGGTACTGACCTTTAAAGCCCTAAATGGCCTTGGCCTTGTATACCTGAAGGAGCGTCTCCACCTCCATTGTTCTGCCCGGACACTGAGGTCCACCTCTGAGGGCCTTCTGGCGGTTCCCTCACTGTGAGAAGCGAAGTTACAGGGAACCAGGCAGAGGGCTTTCTTGCTAGTGGCATCCTCTCTGTGGAACGCCCTCCCATCAGATGTCTAGGAAATAAACAACTGATGTTTAGAAAGCATCTGAAGGCAGCCCTGTTTAGGGAAGTTTTTAATGACTGATTTTTAATGTATTTTTAATCTTTTGTTTAGAAGCCGCCCAGAGTGGCTGGGGAAACCCAGCCAGATGGGCGGGGTATAAATTGTTGTTGTTGTTGTTGTTGTTGTTGTTGTTGTTGTTAGCAGAAGGATCTTGCTGACATGTGGATCTTGCTAACAGTATCAATTCAGGGTGGTTGTTCTACTTATTATTGAACATTGTCTAGTTTGATGCTTTCTTTTAAATATTATAATCACTTTATATATTTGATTTTAATCACTAGGTTGTTTTTTTTCTAATTTTCCTCTTGTCTTGTGCCCTCTGATTGAACATGAACCCACAGATACATTCAAAGCTTAAGGGGTTATTGATTTGTTGGCATAAGTAGATAAGACAACAAATGATTTGCATCAAATGGTGTTCTTTCTGTCTGGATGTAAAAGAGTGAACATCTCAGCTGCCTAGATTTATTAAAAATAAAATAAAATTGGATGAAAGTACTGAAGCTTTTTGGAAGAGGACCAGCAAAGGAGGGGGGGGGGATATGAGAACATTTGGTAGTAACTATGAAAGAAATGAAAATATTGAAAGAGCGGAAGAAATTTGACCCATTGCTGTGTTTTCTTCTTTGCAGTGCTGCTCGATTCTCTCACCAGGAGTGAAAAATCATCAAATGGCCATTCGCAAACCAAGGAATCCACAAACCCCCACCTTAGAAAAATGAGTGGGGACATCCCTGCAGCCAATGGAGAGGCAGGTGGGGATGTCAGTAAAGGTTACACTCAAGATCAGGTAGATGCAGTTAAGAGGTAAGTGAACACATCTGATTTTGTTTGTGTATTGGAGGGCCCTGGCTTGCTATCACAGAGTCATTTTTCAGTCACATTTGGGAGGTAAGTTCAGGGTGCAGGTGCTGATTTACAATGAATTATGGCAACGTAGTCATGGAGAGCAACATCTACGGTAAGACAGGTCTGTTTACCTTAGAAATTGCTTCTTTTCATTCACCAAAGAGCAGCTGGGCGGCTTTTGCTGAAGATGCTGAAATTCCACAATAAGGACGTATTATTTTATTTGGTTCCCAAACTTCCCCTCCCACAGACCACTTGAAAATTGCTGGGGGTGTGTGTCTTGTGGTATAACTTACTGGTTATGATTGTAATGCAGTAAATTACAACAGAAGAAATATAAGACACAATAAAAATGCAGTTAAAAAGAAACATGACTATTTAGCGTGATGGCTGTCTCCCACCTTCAACCGCAAATCCACAGGCAGGCTGCGGACTACCTGAATGAAGCTCATGGATCACAATACTGGGGTAGACAATACAGAGCTAGATGAACCAGCGGTTTGATTAAAGCAGCTTCCTTTTGTTCTTGTGTTACTTTTGAACTTTATACCCTTCTGAATAGCTCAGATGAGCCCCCAGTGCTGCCTCAGTGAATAAAACATGTACTAAAATACAGTGCATTAAAAGCATTATTATTCTTACATTTATTGCTTCTCTCAAAAGTCTTAATGTGATTTACAAGAAAAACTAAAAATGTGTTTTAAAAGCAGGCTGTAAAAGCTGGATGAAGTAGAACAACACCATAAAGCCATAAAAAATGCAGTCAAAGTCCATCAAAACAATTTAATATTCCCATTAAAGTCCCCTAAAGCAACGTGGGCAATGGGTAATTTCTCTCAAAGTTTTCCAAAACAGAATAGTCTTTTGCTGGCTTCTAAGAATCAATTCAAGTAAACCCGCCAAGCTTCTCTGGAGAAGGAGTTGTGTAGCAAGGATACTAACACTGAAAAAGTGTCACCGCTTGAGCCAGACAAGCTGAGACCTATATATTGTATTAGCAGGTGGACTAGGGCCTCATTTGATGACCTTAGCACCTGGGAAGGCTGAAACGGGAAGAGGTGAGCCACAGCGGGTGGCAGGACCATTCCCAATAGAGAACCCTTATTCTTGGGAGGAGTCCATGCACACCTTTCAGCATCAGAGATTGCACACCCATTAGCCTTACCACTAGAATTTAAGCAAGCTGTGATCTAAGGGCTAGAGCCCTGTGCTTTTTTGTCTTTTATTATGGGGGTTAATTACTTGCTGGGCATTGTGTATAGTTTCTAAATTACTCTTGCAATCCGCTCTTCGTCCAGAGAACTCTCAGTGGCTTACATGTGATTCCTAGATGATCTCTCATTAGAGACAGATCCCTTTAGCTTCAGGAATAGAACCGCATCATGTGGCTTCAGACTTGGGAGGTAATCCTTTACACATTTACCTGAGAGTAAGTCCAGCTGAAATCAGTAGGGCTTACTGCTGAGTAGACATGTATAGGATTGCACTGTTGGTCTCAGTTAACTTTTGGTTTCTTATATATGAAACCAGTTGTCTGTTTGGTCATTGACCTTCAGCGAGGAAGGGTATTTCTTTATACAAGGCTATTTAGTCTTTTGTGCTTTTTGCCTAAAATGAAGGAAGTTTGTCTTGAAGCCTCGAATTTTAAAGCTAACAGAACATGCCTAAAGTTTGGGTCAGGATAAAGGCAAGCTGTTTCCGAGTTTTTTTTCTTTAGCGTAATGCACGGTTGTGTCACTTGGGGGCAGCATTTTCACTGCATTGCGTCTGATCTTTGAGGGCCAGTTCTCTAGAACTGAACCCACAAGTCACATACAAGTCACATACAAATGCTCATCCGTAAGTTGCTTTCTTGCACTTTGTATATTTGATTTATTTATTTTTGTAGCCAAGCTTTGGATTCTCACCTGTATTGTAGGAAACCAGTTCATCATGTGCATAATGTGTGAACATGATGTTCCTGTGCGTACAAACTTCCTCATTCCTTTCAGTATAGGGAGCAGACATCTTCCTGCACCAATGACTGTGCATGTAGACCTGCTTATTCCTTGGGGATGAATAGGGAAGCCATTGTGGGTAGCGGCATCTCCAAAGCTTTTGTGACCATAGAAATCTATTTTAATGTAGACTTCAAATGTATCTACTATGGACATAACGTAGGCAACTTCTGCCTGCATTACTGCTGCTTCTTAGAGGGAGAATTTGTCCTGCCATCTGAGAGCTGCTGCTTTAGATCTAGAAAAGACAGACGTGGAGCTGATACACTATGCCACGGTGGCAGCACCAGATGACTGGAAGCAGCGCAGAGTCTGGAGAGTGAAATTGCTGTAGCAAAGGCCCTTCTTCCCCAAAGTGATTTCCATGACATGAAGCCTGACTATCCTGCATCTTGGAGAGTAAAAGAAACATTGCTCCTGACAACAGCCATTGAGCTTTGCAGCCTGCAGACACCTCGTAAAGGCATAGGGAACATATGGCCATTTAGGGTGGTGGCAGAACTTCTTCCCTGGTTGGCTGGTTTTGGGAGAGAGACGGGGATGCCCTGCTCCTCTTTGAAAGCTGGCGTTGGATTAGTGTCCAAGCCCACAGATCTTTTTACATGTTTAGCAGCAGACTGCATATATGCAGCTCTGTGTAAGGAATCTGTGCCCCTTCCTGCTAAAGAAGTAGTCGTCAGTGAGCTGACACAGAAGAGTTTAAAAGGTTCAAATTCAGAAATGTTTGAGAAACCCTGCTTGCATCCCTTAAACGCAGGTCAGGGCTGAGGCAGCTTGCACACCCAGCTCTGCTTCTCTCTCTTCTGGCCTTAAAGGGACAGTAGAGCTTGAAGGCTAGAAGAGAGAAATCCTGGTGTGTAAGGCAGGTGCAGCTGGCAACTTAGGATTTGCAAGGGGTCAGGTGTTGCTTGCTGCAGGTGAGTAGCAAATGGTTAAGCTGGGTAGCTGAACCTCTGATGGGGAAAGGGTGAATCGATGTCCCAGTTAATGGTGTAGCATCAATGAATGCTTTTGAACCAGCTGGGAAAATAAAACTAGAGGGCAGTATTAGTCTCAATTGTAATTTGGGGGAAATGGAAAGTTAAACTATTTTGTAAAGTAGGTTTTCTGTCTCTTATTAACAGCTGCTATGTGCTCTTCTCTTTACTTTTTAGGGTAAAACAATGTAAAGACTATTATGAAATTCTGGGTGTAAGCAGAGACTCCTCCGACGAGGATCTGAAAAAGGCGTACCGGAAATTAGCACTGAAATTTCACCCCGATAAGAATCATGCACCTGGTGCAACGGAGGCCTTTAAAGGTAAAATGTAGTCTCTTTTTTGTGAGCCGTCTCTCAGGACCATGAAAGTTAGTACCTTGGGGTGGCAGAGGTCAAGAGATGAGGGTTAGTAGTTTTTTGTTGGTTAGAATTAGTGGGTTTGTTGTTGATGTCTTTGCATTTAAGTCTTGGATATCGGGGGTTTAGTGTATTGCTTGTTGCCACTGTAAACACCTTGAAAAATCTAGGAGTGTGTGGGGTGTGTGTGTGTGTGTGTGTGTGTGTGTGTGTAATAGGAGAGGCCAGCTTATTTGTCCCATTCGTGGATCTGACGCTGAGACTTTTCTACCACATCTTAAAATTGCAGCATCTAAGATTGTCCTGCAAGTCCCCTTGATTTCAGTGGGAGAAAGTTACCCTTGCACTAAGGGGGGTTAAACTACCTCTCTAGGTTCTTAATAGGTTCTATATTACTCCTAATTGTAATTGGAAATCATCATGTTCAAACAGAGTTCAAACACAGCTTTAAACTTCAAAGGTTCTGGTTGGGGGGTCCCTCCTGATTTTCCGAATTGGAACTGGATCAGCGCTCTCATTTGAGTAAAATAATGGAGGAGTAATTCTACAGAATACAGAATGTGTTCCCATATGTTACTGGAAAACAGAAAGCAAGTCTGTTTGGTCCCTTTTGGGATCCTAAATCTAGGCCTGTTTCATTTGACAGGAAAAGGGTCTAATTGACCCTTTGTGTGCTCAGGTTATATTAAAACTGCACTTGTCTAGACATTTGTCTAGCATCTGGCACAAAAAAAATCTCTTCAATAGCGTGTTCTTCAGGGTGGCGAAAGGCAGGTTTCTTCACCTGTAGACTTTGTTATTATGTTTACTGAAGGCTTTACTAAGAGTTGCATGTCACAACTCGGGCATGAAGCAAGATAATGCTTTATCCTCCCTAACAGGGCCATTTTCCAGGAGGTTATCTTTACCAAAGCCTATTTCATTGCTCCTTTTACCCTCTCTGTGTTAGCACCCACGTGCCCACTAAAGTTCACCTCTTTACCTTTGGGGAATGGAAAGAGGCATGCACTCCTTTCTGGAAATCTCTTGGTTAATATTTTTTCAGATGTTAGCTGGTGCTTTAGTGTTCCTTTTCCCCAGTGATCTCTGATAAGTGTGACATTTTTTGCCTTCGGACCTTGTTTATGGTCCTCTTCTTAGGAGTGTGCTTGCAAGAACAAAATAACTGCTTTGCTGCACCAGAATGTAGAGCCCCTGACAGATATATCCTCAATAAAATTGAACCAGGACATAAGAATATGTCAAGTCATAAAGGTGATCAGGATGGGGCCTAATAGCTTATCAAATTCTTGGCATACCCTGTTTGGAACGCTTGGACTTCGTTCATCATTTATGAACTCCCTTTCCAATAAAAGCAGAACCATTATGAAAAGGCAGACCATTAAAACAAAAACTTATTATAGTTACTCAGTTGGACTAGTTGACTCTTGGGGTCCCTTCCAACTCTACAAGTCTATGATTCCATGAACTTAGCAAACTGGTTGCACCCATTGCATCAGTAGGCCAGATTTTTCTTTCATGTACATTTATCCTTTAGATGCCTTTTTAAAATGGAGATTTAGTAAGGGCTTTAAAATCAACTAGAGAAGGATGGAAAGCAGTCAGAAGAGAGGCTGCTGTTATTACAAGTATCGAAAACACATTCTTTTAAATGCTTGAGGCACTTCATAATGAATACGTAGGGTATATCTGCATTCACTATCCCCATTCTACAGGTGGGCTGAACGAGACCACCCACTTACTTCCTGCCTGATGTGAGATACGAACTGGGGACTTTTCCAGTTTGCTGGCTTTAGGCCACTGGCTGACATTTGCTGTTGCTGGAGGCAAAAATACGAATCCTTTCTTCTTTCTTACATTTCAGCTATTGGTAATGCATACGCAGTATTGAGTAATCCAGAGAAGAGGAAGCAGTACGACCAGTTTGGAGATGCAAAAGTCAGTCCCACACGGCACGGGCATAGCCCTACGGACTTCAACCGAGGGTTTGAGGCCGACATCTCACCTGAAGACCTCTTCAATATGTTCTTTGGTGGTGGTTTTCCTTCTAGTAAGCCATTTGTTTTAAATCCGGTGGGGGGGGGGGAGAAGGTTGGGGAAATGAGGAGTCACCCACTCAGCTGGCTTCCCTCCACAGTCACTTACCAGAACCAAAGCAGGCCCTAGATAAGGCAAAATAACCCCTCCCCCCCAGTTGACCAGGACTGATCGAAACAAAGCTTGTTGGATGTGCTAATAGAATCCAGATGTTACAGCAGCAACTCGACTTTCTAGCAAGCAGTGTGAAAGACCCTTCCGCAAGGTATTTGGTGGCAATTCCCTTTAAAGTTGAGTTGGAAAGAGACTACTATTTTAAGGAAGCTTCCTTTCTCTCCTGTCTAACCTTGCATGAAAATGAAAACTATTCTGACCCAATACACCCTCCTAGGTTTCCTTATTGGTGCAACCAGGACCGGCCCTACTGTTAGGCAACTGCCTCAGGTAGAGGACATTGGTGGGCAGCAGCATTCCCTAGCGGTTCCTCCTCAGCCATTCCTCTCTGTTGTTACAAGGCCTGATCTGACCTGCTGCCTTAGGTATGGTGGAGGACACGATCCTGTCACTGGCGTTGGCGCAAAAGTCATCTGCCAGCCCAGTTGGCTTCTTCACATGAAATGAAGAGGGGACGCCATCTTGTCCTTTGCTGAAGGCACCCAAATTCCTGAGCGCTGCACAACTCCAGCCCAGCACCGATGTGGTTGCCTGCTTGGGCTGTGCAACCGAAAATGGAGCTCTTGATGAGAAAGATTCCCTCAAGGGTTGTGTTGTGCTTGAAGTACGCTTTCCCTCCCTGTAGGTAGAAGACAGGACCTGTTGCCCTCCAGGTGTGGTTGGACTTCCATCATCCCTGCTCAGCATGGCCAGGGGTCAGGGATGAAGGGAGCTGAGGTCCACCAACATCAGGGGGGCAACAGGGTCCCCATCCCAGGGGTAAGGAAAGGAAAATCATTGCTGCCTACTGGACAGATCATTTGGCCAGCTGAGTGGAGGTGCTGCGGACCTCCCCCTCTCATCCTGCAGAACTCACAACATAGAGAGGTGCTGTGTCTGAGGCCCAATATGATCCCCATACTTGGAACTAGGAAGGCCTTTTCCTTTGGGTCGAAATTGACTAGAGAGGTGAAGGATGGAGTGTTTGGGAGAGGTTGCGTTCCCTGCAGCATGTGCCTTGGCTCCCTTGCTTGAATCCTTTGGAATTAGTTGCCGTCCCGGTTCCTTTTCCGCAGCGTACACTGTTTGTGGTTTCAATAATTGGTAGAGCTGCTGGTGACAGATTGCTTAGTCCGCGGCCATTTGCCCTCGGAGGAGCTCCTTCCCGTTCTTCCTTCCGCACTAGATAATTTGGAGGCTCTGCTGTCTGCCAGCAGGAATGGATCTGATCTGCATCATCTAGCTAAATTTCAACCTCTCAAGGGTAGCAGGTTATATAGGAAATGGTGCCGTAGGCCTCCCAGCACATTAACCAGTTCTAAAGTCACTCTTGGGTTCACATAAACAGCAGATGAGCTGGCAAAACTGTTCCTGAACTGTACCACTTCAAAGTACAGATGGGGGGGGGGTTGTTTGATTGAATGATCCTTGAATAAAAAAAGATCTTGGCACATAGAAAGCGGACATATCAGAGAGAGGAGTTCTAGCCTTGAATTCTAGCCTATACACACACACACACACACACACACACACACACACACACAGTCCTTTAAAAGAGGCCCCGTGGATACAGAGTACACATGTTCCATGGGGCCTCTTTTAAAAGACTCACCCTGTATATATATGCGCTTCCTATGACCTGCTGCCTTCAGTTCTGTACTAGCATTTGGATCCAAACTGATGCCATGAAACAATATTTACTCAGCTCCCATTTGACAGCCGACTCGCCTAAAACATGCACTATGGTGTGATTACACATGGGGAAAGAGCACCCCATTTTTTCTCTATGGTCCCTGGCCATTGTGGTTTTTTGATTTCTTCCCCTGGTCACTTCGCTGGTGTTTGTGTTCAACGAAGCTTGGCGTTGAAACAAGGCTCTGTGGCTTTCTAAATGTTTTGCATGCCCCAAAGAAAGGCTTTGCGGTCCAGGGATTGGATTAAACCACCATATCTTGCTCTAGTTGAAAAACGCAAGTTGCTGGTGCTTTTGTGCTGCCTGGACAATAGTCACTGTTAACATATCTCCGCTCCTATCGTTACTCGTGTGAAATATAAGTCTGCTGTACTGTATCCTAAAGGCAGAAAATCCCAGGCCTTTGCAAAAAGCTTTATTAGTTCCATAGCTGTGTGTTATAAAAGAAGTGCATGTTTCAATGGAAAAAGCCCTTCAGGTAGATGAGAGAAATGGATAGCGGCCCATTGATAAGATGCCCATTGTAGGAATTCGCAAATCTTCAGGGCGTAAAAACAATAAGAGTGTTTCTAATATTACAGCTTGCAGCTGGATGGAAATAACAAATGGAAAAAGCAAATGGAAAATTACAGCTTTAAAAAAATCTTTAAAAATATTTATATAGCATCAAAGCCAGTGTGTTAATTATGCACATTTATGTGTTGATAAAGACTCCTATATGATGTACAGGTGCAATATTAGGGTGCTTTTCAAGAAAAACACACGTTGGCCAAATTACATTTGTTTTCAATGTTTCCACAGCACAGATCCTCGCCAAAAAGTACTCCTTGAGCAGTAATGTCAGATCCAAAGGGGGCAAGCACATGTTCAGTTTCCAAAACATCCATGAACATGCACTGTTTACTCTTCATCTCTCCAGTGTGTCTTATGCCTGATATGCATGTTGGAATTCTGAGCTTTAAAGGCACTTAAGAAACAAAAATTAGGGACCAGACTGATGCATGTACTCCTTGCCCTCCACTTTCCCAAAGCTTTTGGCTCGCTAACCTATTGTGATCCCCAGCAGGTTGCTGTTCTCTATCATAAGCTTTTGGAGGGATTTTAGCATGCCTTAGTGCCTGGCTATTGAAAGCACTAAACGTCCCTTAAAGATTGGAAAGCTCCGTAGTGGCAGATGTGTGACAGATGCAAGGGAGCCTAGCCAAGAAATCAGGAATCAGATTTCCAGGAGCAAAGGTGTCATTGCCTGCACCAATCTTAAGAAAACCCCTGACCTCCTCTTTCTAAGGAGTAATTTCTGACCGGTGTGTCGGTGTCAGTTTGGTGCCAGCTCCTGACTACGTCTAGGAGACGATATGGTGAACAGGTAGCCAGAGCAGGAAAGGGGGGGGGAGAAACAAGGGGGAACAGATGAGATGGAGGCCGAGTGACCTGTAGGGCTCTCAAGAACTGAGGAAGGGCTTTTGAGGAGAGGAGGGGGGTTGTACTTATCTGAGTCTCCCTGGCAGGCCCCACCCTTAATAGAGAGCCCAAAGGAAGACGACACAGGGAGTGCACCGTCTCTGCCTGCAGCAGGAAGCCTCCGAGAGTGGTGGAATCTGCCTGGAGGGAACGTCGGGGAGAGCCACGTGAGATGATGAACCTGCTGGGAACTAGAGCCCCCCCGGCTCAGGGAGTGGGGTGGCTGAATAGCAACCGCCTGGGGATCCTTTGTCTTAAGAGCCACAAAGTGGGACATGCAGGAATGAGGGGAACAGGCCTGTAAAAGTAACACCAGGGGACTGTGAAGGTCCATTTCTATGACCACTGCCCATCTTTCCTGAGCGAGAGACTCACAACTCTGCGCCGGGTGACCTACCTGCCAGGTGGCATATGCCCTGCGGTAAAAGTAAGAGTTGCAAATAAGACAAGGTTTTGTCATTCTCTCGAGCCAAACTGCACCTATGTCAATAGCCTAGGCTACTTTTGCAGTTGTGACTTGAGCAGTTCTGCCGCTTACTTTTTGAGAAAGCCTTTAAAGTTGCATTGTTCTTCCATGCATATTTCCTTTGACGCACCAAGGGGTTAGTTGCTAAAGGATTAGAACCCTATTAGTGCAGTGGAACGCATCTTCCACACATGAGCGTAACTCAGTATAAAGTCTTGGTTAAGCTGGTTTCTCTGTTGCAGCCTTTGGAACAACCCAGCCTGTCATCTCTCCCATTATGGAGTTTCTCCTGTCATGGGGCTCTTACTATCACCTTCTAACCTGTTGCAGCACTTGTTAGGGCCTGGTTAAATTCCATTCCAGCAGTGAAATATTCCACATTTTGCTGTGACCTTGGCCATACGCTGTCTCAGTTTGCTGACACTGTATTATTAGTTGCTCTTAACAACTCCCGCTTTCACCCACAGGTAACGTTCACGTATACAGCAACGGCAGGATGCGATATACCTACCACCAGAGGCAAGACAGGCGGGAGCATCAAGGCGATGTAAGTTGCGGCCAGAAGGAAGAGAAAGTAAAAATGCTTCAAAACATACTGACCTGTTCCAGTAAAACATTGCTTCTCCGTACTCCTCTGTCCCACCTGGTTTGTTAACTGTTAATTAGCCGAAAGCTAAAGCAACCCCACTGGGTTTTTGCTTTTATATTTGATTGCGATTTTTCCCCCCAGGATGCAGCTTTTGCCCTTAGGACTAAGTTGCCAAATAGAGGACGAGTGACTACTTGTCTTCAATTGTGTTTAACTGCCAGTACAATTGCATCCTCCGATGCACTGCACTGAGTACCTTTTTAAAGTTTCATAACTCAAATGCAGAAAAGCCAAGTGCCAGGCTGTGAACTAGGATGTTCACCTCTTGCCTCTGAACTTGCTTGGGGCATTAGGCAAGAGAGACACTTTTCTCAGTCCCTGCCCCCATCTGTGGTCCAGGTATAATGATGACACTGGCCTACCTTACAGCCATGTTAAAAGGCAGGCTTGGGGGCCCTGTGGGCCACCGAATGATGTTGGGCTCAGAATGCCTGCCACCCCAGCCAGTATGTCCAACCGTTGTGGATGGCTGTCCAGTGAGACTTACCAGTGGCTACTAGTTATGATGGCTGTATATTTCCTGTAGTATTGGAAGCAGCGTGCTCCGGAATAGCAGTAGCTAGGGAGCGCAAGTGGGAAAGCGCGACTACACTCACATGTTGCTTGTGGGTTTGCCAGTGGAATCTGGATGTCCGCTGTGGAAACAGAATGCTGGACTGAAGAATTCCTTGGTTTAACCCAGCCTTTCTCAACCTGTGGGTCCCCAGATGTTGTTGGACTACAGCTCCCATCATCCCTGAGCTCTGGCCTTGAGAACCGCTGGCATCAGAGCTTTCCTTGTGTCCTTAGGATTGTAGCTCCAACAACATCAGGAGGGCCACATCTCCGTTACAATTATGGCTGAGATAATGCCTTCAAAATAACTTTTGAGTACTCTTAATGTGCTGTGAAAGTGCTTGGTGTTACTACCGTTGCAATGGCTGGTCTTTCAACATCAAGTCCCTCCTTTCCTCCCCTCACCCGAGGCTTGGTCTGAGTAAGAATGATGAGGCCCTTCTGTGAATGCACATGCACTGATGACATTCCCTTCTTCCTCCCTAGGGTGGCCTTGGGCTGTTTGTCCAGCTGATGCCTATTCTCATCCTCATCATCGTTTCTGCTCTCAGCCAGATGATGGTCTCCAGTCCACCTTACAGTTTGAGCCACAGACCGTTAGTTCCCTTTACTCTTCTACACAGTTGGCTTAAGTCTTTTGCCAATTGCTGGTTTTGTTTGATGCATTCTTTCCCCTGTGTTGCTTCTTTTCCTTTCCGTCTCTTTCTCTCATGCTGATTAAACTCTTTAGATCTGCACGTGGTCAGAATACTTCAGGAGGCATGGGGGGGGCAGGACTCGCTTGTGTGAAACTTCCCCTAGATCAGAATCTGTCTGCACATGTCTTCTGTAGAAACCCGACTATATCTGTTATCATGAAAACGGTTGCTGTTTCAGAAAGAGACATTCTGTGGTCATTGCCCAAATGAATGTGTTACTTAACAAATCCCTTGTGTTGCTTTCCACATCGGCAGATCTTCGTTCGGTTTGGAATTTTTCATGCATTCATTTTATAAATTTTCCAAGTGACATTGGCACAAGCTTCTAGGATCCAACATGGTTTGCATGGGTCAGTGTCAGGTGGCATTCCAAGTTATGCAGGGGTTAAGAAAAAACTATGCTGGAAAAAGGGTTTTGCAGGAGTGAAGAGAACCCTTCACCTCTTCCCGCAGGCTTTCCCCTGTGGTGTCAAGTTGAGGTTCTTGATTCCTGTAAGCTGCTTATCAAATCTGGGGGGGGGGGGGGGAAGAGAGAGAGAGAAAACCTGTATCCTCCGTAATAATTGGCGTCTTCTCTGCCATGTGAAAGGTTTCAGTAGTTGTAACGTGCTTGAGACTATAAGCTCATGGTGCAGTGACCAAGTTGACCAGCTGATTAAGGCTGATGATGGTGCTATCTGGGAAAGAACTAGATATACTGCAAGGAGAACATTTCTGAATGTTTAGTCCATGGACTCCCCCCCCCCCCCGTGCTTTCTCTGCAAGCCACAGGCTGGATCTGATCCTGTGATGAATGTGTCTCCTCTCTCATCTGCTACTTCCACTTCTAGAGGGAAAGGGCATCTGGACACCTGAGCCCATGAGAAAGAGGAGGTGTCCTTCTTTTACTGATCTGTTTTGGTCTTTCCCTTCCATTCTGCCTTCCAGGAAGGGAGGGATGGCGAGGAGAACGAGATGCCACGGACGGAGAAGAGTGCTCCGTTTGGGCTTGTCCTTTGCAATGCGCGTTTCTGGCCTAAACTCCACTTGGAGTGGCTCACTGGGAATGTGCCCGTGATAGGAAGCTGTGGCGCTTATCTGTGAGATGGGATGTTTGAGGATTGGGCTGAGTAGGCAAGGGGAGCTTACTGCTAAGGGGCTCAGCAGGTAGCTCAGGTTCTGTATGCCCAAGTGAAATTTGTCTCCACCCTTATTAAGTAGGTTGGAAAACCCCAGGGGTGTGCTGTTATTTCTTGGAAGATATTCCCCTGACATAAGGGAGCCATCTGAATGATTTGGAACATGTACAGGAGCCCAAATATGTAACACAGGGAGGATGATTAGATTTAAAATACTACCACCCCATTTTACAAACTGCAACATGGATGGTATGCTACATTGATGTAACACTAATTTTTGAGCAGTGCATAATAAGGTTGCAAAAGAGATACATTAGACATAATAGATTTACAGCTGAAGTCAGCTATAAAATCGGGGGGGGGGGTGGACTTACTTAAAATACATGCTGGTGTGTTGGCTTGTTTTTTTTAAAAAAGAAAATGTCTTCACCCAGAATCAGGAATTCAACAGGGAGGGAACTGGTCTGATCTGAGGAGGGAGTTCCGCAGAATTGGGCCCACAGTACTGAGTGCATGGCTTCCGCTTGATACAAGCCGTGGGGCAGGGGTAGATTTTGAATGAAAATCCACATCTGCACTATTTGCTTCCCTGAGCAGCAAACGTGCATTTGCTGCAGCATCATGTCGAAAGCAGTTACCAAAGTAGCATCGAACAGGAGGAAGCTAGTAGCTTGTAACACAGGCTTTTCCTTGTGTATATTTATTAAATAAAGGCTTTTTGGGTGATGTCGCTCAACTGCTTCCACTCCATCAATGGTCAGGATTGGATTAATTCATTTTGGTGGTCCTTACATTAGCTTCGTTGCTAAGGTTTGATACTTTGTTCCGGGTCCCTTTGTATATTTAGTAGTCTGGAAAAGGTCAGGAAAAGGGTCCGAACCCTTAAGCCTGTGATTTCCCCTTTGTGTTTAGGGCCCTTGAGCTGCCTCCTTTCTCAGACTCCTTTTATCAAACTGCATATCCTTCCCCCATAGAGATTTGGATGGAAAGCCAAATGCATCAATTCCACTGTTGGCTCATCACAAGCAAATTAGCTGCCTCATCCAAGTGGCAAACATCTTGGCAGCGATCCCATCCCCTGTCTGAGCAACTGAATATAATATAAACGCATTCTGCTAGCGTTCCGTCATTGCAGCCGCAGCAGTTATGACTGACAAATGTGCAGTGTCAGCCAGCAGGGGGCGATGCTGACTCGCCAGCTACTGCTTTGCACTAGACCCTGCTGCTGTTGGGGAAATCTGGTAAGCTGAGCTCACCATCTGTCTTGGCTGGTAAAAGGAAGTGCATTGCTGCTGAAAAGTTCAGAAGCCATCTAAATGCTTCCAAGTGATCAGTTTAATACTCTTTGTAAATCGTCACCTGTGTAAATAAACCCTTGAGAAGAACCTCTAGCATGGTTTTTTTGAAAGTCCCCCCTTAATATTTGCTACTACCCTATGCTCTGGGTACAGGTAGTCTTGCTTTTTGCATTTCCCTTGGCCTGTTGCTGGATTTTGATGCAAGGCCAAGTGACCTCATGCTCTTCATCCTAGTGTGTCTGTTGGGGGTCAGTCAGAGAGATGGAGTCACTCCACAGATGATCACTCAAAATTCCTCTTCCAGGAGTACAAGCTCCTGTAAATTTTGCCATGGGAAGATTTCTTGCATTGGAGATAAAAGGCAGCATTTTTTTTAAAAAAGAAAATTGAATGTATTTTGATTTTGTTTAAAAGACTGTGAAATTATACTCTGTTCCCTAGAAGAAGAAAAATGGCAACAGCTTATTAGAGACAATGTTAGGGAATATTTTCAGGCAAGCATATCAATCTGGCCAGCAGCCTATTTTAGTCTGGCCTCCCATTGCTTTAGGGGAAGAGCAGATCTTTTCTCTTTCCAGGTGAATAATGGGACTTGAAAGTCATTTCTTGTTAGCACAAGCTGGTGTTTTTAGGGTTGGTTGCCATCAGGAAGGGTGACCCCCCCCCCATGTTCCTCTTGCCATCAGCCATATTAAGTGAATGTGAGCTAATGGGCACACGCCTCTTCTGCTTGGAACCTATATCGGGAGTTCGCTTGCAGAGCGAAGAGGCTTTCTTGCCTGCCTCAGTTGGCAGCCCAGAGGTCCCAAGCTGATAAATGCTGCCCAACATCTTTTGGGCATAGGATGATAAATGTGTGGGGAGGAAATGGCAAAAGAAGGTGCAAGAGCATGCTGCTGGGTCTGAGGAGAGACTGATGAAGTCAATGACACTTTTTCTGTTCCAAAACACGTGTACTATTATTCACTGTTCAAAGTACTTTAGTGCAGTAAGGGAAATTGTAGTTGCTTAATAGATTTAGTATTATCCTGCTGGGAATGCCTCATGTGCCCCTAGTCCATTCTGCCCTTGCAGTTTGTGTCCCATTGAGCAAGGTACTGTGGCCTGCAAGGTACTTCACAACCACTTTGGTTTTGCTAGACAGGGGGGAACAGAGGTTGTTGTTTTTTCCACCTTATAGGCCACCCAACATGGCCATGGGTCCCGCATTTGGTTTGGGTGGGCCTCACATTTTAGCAAGACTGATCTATGACTTATTATCTCCTTATTCAAACTAATTTGTGTTGTTGGTTTAGATCTTTCTTTTTCTTCCCCTTTCCCAGGTCGGTCGGCCATATATACAAGAGAACGACCGAACACTTGAAAGTATCTTACTTTGTAGCTGACAACTTTGCAGAAGAATACACTGGGACAAATCTGAAAAACGTGGAGAGGAGCGTGGAAGACGACTATATTGCAAATCTCCGAAATAACTGTTGGAAGGAAAAACAACAAAGTGAGTGGAGACCTTTGTGGAGCTAGATCTGGTTTTCAGGCTGGCTGTTGGGCCATCCCTTAGAGAAAGCTGTCTCTCCCAAGTTGACTTTTCCATCCCTAGAGCTTGACAAAGGTGTTGGAAGGTTCTGATCTAAAGAAAAGACAAGTTTGACATATTTACAAGTCTGGTTCACGGAAGGACCTTGGTCTAGTGTATTCAGATGCTACAGCTAAATCTTGTTTTAGACAAAGCTGATCATCATCACCTATGGTCAGCACAATAACGTTGCTGATATAATCCTCCAAAAGGTAGAGACAAAGACAGGTTCTGATGTGCTTTCAGTAGCGACCAAGGTGTCTGCCCTGTTCCAACCCTAAAATAAGCTGTAGTTGCAATGTCTGAGGCAGGTGCATAGCAGTAGATGAATGTTTTTGTTGACTCCCTTACAGCTCTCCGCTCAAAGGGACTCGTGACAAAATGGGATAGGTGATGGGAAATGTCCTCTTTCCAGAAGCAACTAGGAAGCAAACCATCTCTCCAGTGGGCAGTCTCTGGGAACAAGTATTATACAGGCCCAAGGGAATAATTATGCTTGCCAGGCTTTGTGACAATTGCTTCAATGGTAATGGCTTTCTTTTGCAGAGGAAGGCTTGCTGTACCGGGCACGTTACTTTGGAGATTCAGATCTGTATCAGAGAGCACAGAAGATG
Organism: Podarcis liolepis; assembly: GCF_965112155.1. NCBI lineage: Eukaryota > Metazoa > Chordata > Lepidosauria > Squamata > Lacertidae > Podarcis > Podarcis liolepis. The sequence continues at coordinate 34,910,430 of NC_139556.1, read as the reverse complement.
GGCACGCCAAGCTGCAGCAGGCTGTCTGAAGTTCAGGCATCTATGCATGGATAACTATTGCGGAAACAGTCCATAGAGAGCTAAGTAAGAGCTGGTGATTAATTCCTCTCCCAAACCCCCCACCCCATGATTCTCAAGCACGGCACCATAGTCCTTATTTGCTGGCTTAGTCTAACTTATAGATATAGGTCTTCTTTTCCACGCACAGACATCCCTTAATCAAGAAGTCACACGTAACACCAGGACATTAGGCTTGGTTTGTACTTTGGGCTTTTGGGGTCCTTTCAGCTTCTCCTCCATAGCATTTGGGATCAAAACAAAATGACCTTGCAGCTGATTGGCCTGTCACATGTTTTTTTGAGAGCATCCTTCTACTTTCTCATCTAGCTGAGAATTTCAGAACTTAACTGAAAAGAAAGTGGTTCCAGCTACTACCACGGAAGCGCCGGAAGCGGAATGAGCAGTTTAGTAACTTCTCATTCCGTTGAAGGTGCTTCTCTGACATCTGAAGCTGCTCGGAGCAACTGGGCCACTTTGCCCACCTGTGATAAGCCCGTTTGTACTGCCTGCTGCCTCTTGAATGGGAAAAACAGTTCTATGGTACCAGCACAGAACTAGGAAATGGGGGGGGGGGTCTCTTTAAAGAGGAATTGCGATTTTCCTTGTGTTGTTGCAAACAACCAAACAAAGCAGGTTTTGCAGCAGCATGGTGACATCTCCGGAACCATTTGAGGAGCTGCTTGGTGTACAGATGTGGCATACAATGTGTGCAAATGAGGTTGCAGAGAACGGCAAGGATTTTATCACTTTGTGGTGAGATTTCCCTGTAAATATTGGAATAGAGAGACGCAGAGAAAATTAAAACAATACAAAACCAGCGCAAAGTTCAAAAAAGATCTGTATGAAAATATGCCAGTGAGGAGTGTATCTTCTCCTTCCCCGTTAAGGCCTAGTGCTTAGGGTCAAACTGCATAATACTCACAAGCGCTGTGATTGAAATTTCCAGTTTCAAAAACCTTGCAAAATTTAAAAGCAGCTGTGCCAGTAGGGGAACCGAGTGGATCAGGGCTATGATGCTGTGGGAACCTTTTCTCCCCAGGCCGTTTGTCCAATCAAAATTGCTCAGCCCTGGAATCTGTTATTAGGCCAATTAGGAAAAAAGGCAGGCACCTGCCATGTTTCTCCAGCCAGGCTAATAGTAGCTTTTTTGGGGGGGGTAGGTTTGACATCAGAAAGGGTTAACACCCCGCCCCCTCCTCAGACAACACAACACCCAATCCCATTCAGATGCCAGGCAGCTGCATTTCAATTGAAGCAATGGCAAGGAGGTCAGGAGGACAGTCTGTAATTTGACCCAGCGGGGTGGTAAACCTGTTCCTGGGCTGTACCACTTCAGAATGCAGATGGGGGTTCCCATGACTGAATGCATCTCCATACAGAAAGCAAATCCCTCTATGTAGAAAGCTAGCATTTATGGGAGTAGGCTAGGTTCATAGCTGTCAACTTTCCCCTTTTCTTGTGAGGAATCCTATTCGGAATAAGGGAATTTCCCTTTAAAAAAAAGGGAATCGTTGACAGCTATGGCTAGGTTACAACTCCTGTCTGAAGTAGTTCAGTGCAACCACAAATGATTTCCTCAGTTTTGGTCAGGGTTTCGGAAGTGAGACAACTCAAACAGAACGTAGTGAAGGCACACTGGTTTTCCTGGGGTAATTAAAATGCGCAATCGCTTTTCTCAAACCTGTCCACTCCCACCAAACCCTCTTCTGTATTTTGAGGCATGCATGCAGACATCTGCTTGGGTGAACCCACACAAATTTGAAGGAAGCCTTGGACTGCATGGCTACACGTGTTGTTTCGGAAGCTATGGACATGTTTTGGTTTTTCTTTCTTCTGGTGCTTCATGCTGTTTTGATATCTCCTCTACCTAGAAAGTGGCAAGGCCTCATTGTTGACTGTTATGGGAATTTCCCCATGTACCAAGTTGTCAAATGGCAAGACTATATATATTTAAATGTGCAGATTAGCATTTCCAGTTAGTCCAGTTTATAGGGGTGGGAGAAACTGTGGAACATGCTCTCTGGGGTTGTCATTATCCTTCTAATAATGTTACTGCTTTTATTCTCAGACTCTTCAGATGCCTCAAGACTTTGGGGGAAGTGCACTGAGCCAAGGAGACTTTCTATTTAAAGAATCAGACCTTAAATTAAAATGGAATTGGAGAATTAGCAACGCACAACTGCCCTCTCCTCTCTCTCTCTCTCTCTGTGTGTCTCTGTCCAGCGTTAAGACTCGGACATCTCTTAGAACAGGGGGGGAAGACCATGTCTTTTTTCTGCTTCCTTCACTATCAACTGTCATATGTCTCTGAGAGCAAGTGTTGAGTTGTTTTTCGTTTAAAGCCTGGAGAAAATCAGAGAGCTTTTGAAATTGCACTGGTCACTTCGAAGAGAGTGGGAGATATTGGAAGATCTGTAGGAGTAAAAAAGAAAAAGAAAAAAATCAATTTTAAAAAGCAAGATAAATTATTTAGAATTAACTTATAGCTGTAAATATGTTGTACTTCTAAACTATGCAGGGATAGAATTAAATTATTTCATTATTTTGCCGAACTTCATAACCCAAGATGTGTGAATTTTAGCCTTTTTCCCCTCCCTCCCTCTCTCTCTGTTTGACCCCATGAAAACTTTCCAACATAAAGCAACCTTGTCTGATGACACACAAGTTTTGTATTTTTTAATAGCTTGGTTTTACTGGAGAAATTGTTCCCCCTTTTTTTGTATAAGAGAATCACTAAAATTGCTAGGGAGGTTTTTTCTACACACAATTTCCGGCCCAGTTTTGGATTTGTGGTCTAAATCCGTGACCTTTCAACAGAGGGCTTGATGCTCATAGAGCGAGGAGAGAGATTTGTCCCTTTACTTCGTTGAGGTTGCTTGTGCTTTTCGCGTGGAACTTCTTATTTTTATGTTTTGCAGTCCCTGTGTTCTCTGCCTTTTAATCAGTGTTCATTCTGGTACATGGACGTTCTTCGTGGAAACCTCCTCCTGGCCATCCCTTCCCCCCCCCAATGATTTCCATCTTGCAGTGCTATAAAGTTGTAAGCAAAGCTGCCTCCTTTTCTTGGCAAACAGCGACTGCTGATTTCATTCCAGGAACCTGGTGTCTGTCAGCAAAGTGGGTCGCCCCCAATACACATCCTCCATTCACACTGGTGGGGCTTTGGTAGCCCAAGGAAGGGAAGTCCAAGGCATAGCAGCCTTGTTTGCTGGCTTTTGCCCTTTATCGGTTTCTGTAAGAGAACAGGGTCTTTTTGTCAGAAGAGGTTTTGCTACAGTCTCTGTTTGCTTGAGCAAGTTAAAAGAAGGGACTGGTACTATTCCTTTTACTTGACAGTATAGTCTGTTTTCCATTGGATTTTAAAAAAACAGTAACCCATTTCCCTTAGTGATGCCCATCCTGTTTTTTGTTTTGTTTTGTGTTTTTAGAAGCAGATACTGTGCTTTTAACATGACTACATGCAGCTGAGTAAAGGTTAATGCTCACAGTTCTGACGAATCTAGTTGTGTGCTCCTCCTGTCTCTCTGCTGGATCCTCCATTGTCATCTAAGGAGGAAGGTTATCCTGCATTCATTCCTCTTGCGTGGAACTAAATAGGTGCTCTTGACCAAGGCAAATGTGTCCTGTTAAGAGAAGACTTAGTTACGCTGAGTTACCACTGACCACACCGGCTGGATTCCTCTCTGTTTCGCTCTTCCTTTCATCCATTGGCATTTTCTATACAGAGCATTCAGAATTCCTTCTGGAAATTCACTTGTTCAAAATAGAATGCCAGGTACCAAATGATAGGTTAGATGTAACTGGTAAAAAATCCTTTTAACTCATCCTGGTCCTTTGGAGCCGACAAACTGGATATTCATTTAAAATAAGCCACTGAGTTTGCCTTTTAATCAGTCTTGATACCTGCCATACGTTTGCCCACAATGAAGGACGGATTTGCTCAGTGTGTACTTAAAGCCACAAGAAGACCGCCCTGCCCTATGTTGTTTTGTGATGGAAGACCTGGGCCACATCTTTGTCTAAAACCTCAGTCCTGTTAACTAACCTGCAGTGATCCCTTGAGCTCCAACCGTGTTTGGAGGGTCACCCCATTCAGCATGAAGTTGCCGACGTCTCGGAAAACGGCATTGGCAATCCCGGTGCCTACCTGGCCACAAACCTTTTGATTTCTTAAGTAGATAGATAGCCATGGATGTTATGAGCGATGTGCAATAAAAAAGCATAGATCCTGAGAGATACTTGCAAAGGCTGTGTTTGTTAATTTAGAATTATACAATTGTACATCTATAAATAAAGATTTATAACATGGAAACTGTCTGCCAGCATTTATGTCATGCAAGGGTCCACTCAAAAAGGGGATGCAATGCTACCACTGCCCCAATGCCCACTCCTGGGCCAAGTGCACTTACAATGAACTATGCTGAGCTGATACTTGTTTTTAGTGCTGAACACATACTTCTGCCCTTCAAGACTGGCAAAACCCAGTTGTTAGCAGCAGAAGGGATTAAGTGTCCTGCTGGTACAAACAACATAAGCCAGAGAGTTTTCTAGTTCTGAGTGAAAAGCTGCTGTAGGCTGAGCATTTTTGTCAGGCTATCTAACGAAGAACACATTTTCAGCTGCAGCAACTTTCAGCCTGTGCTGTTGCCTGATATTCTGTCATACTCTAGCAAGACCAAGAATCAAAACTCAGGCCTAAGCACTGGCTAGTTGACATTTTTGGCTAAAGCTTGCAGGAAGACAAAACCCCAAAGTGGAGCCTTGTTTACTTTTGTATAAGTGAGTGCCTAGCGTTTCAGCTGCCTTTAATACTGTATTTCTATAATATTGTAACTGACCCCGGGTGAAAGGTGGGTAAGAAATATTATGAAGAGCAATAATTTGCTATTCTGGGGGGATAACTGCATTTGATGACAGTGTTGTAAAGGGTCTGGAACCTGCCCACTTTCCCCGAAGCTGGGTGGATTGGCTTTGACCAACACAGGCCCTGCTATGGAGGAGGAGGAGGAGTTTGGATTTGATACCCCGCCTTTCACTCCCTTTAAGGAGTCTCAAAGCGGCTAACATTCTCCTTTCCCTTCCTCCCCCACAACAAACACTCTGTGAGGTGAGTGGGGCTGAGAGACTTCAAAGAAGTGTGACTGGCCCAAGGTCGCCCAGCAGCTGCATGTGGAGGAGCGGAGACTCGAACCCGGTTACCCAGATTACCAGACTACCGCTCTTAACCACTACACCACACTATGGCAGAGGTCCAGCATGTACTTAACACAGAGAGCACATTGTATGGTATGGAATACCATAAAGAAGGCTCTCGACCCTTCAGGGACTCAACCACTGAAGAGAAGGGTGGTGGTGGTGTTTGGGGACTTTCTACTGAGATACAGAGGTGGCTGTGGGGCCACACAGTCTGTTAACTTCTGACGCATGCTGCTGCATATTCGTCTAGGGCGCAGCTCATGCTAAACCTTTGAGAGGACAGCTTTGGCCCAAAGTTAGCGATAATATTCAAAGAGAATGTCCACACAGTGATAAGTAGCACCTGTGGGAAAGGAAGTCGTCTGGGGTGGAATCTGAAAATTATTTGGAAAAATATGCTCGAAGGAGGATACCCCAAGTTTGGCAGGCCTTTCCTCGCAAAAACACAAGCCCATGCAAATTTACTTGTTTCAGCAGTGCCCAATTTAGGGCAGTGTGGGTCATCCCCATCCCCCCCGTCCCCACACAGGGCGCAGAGCCCAGGGAGTACAGTGGTGCTTCGCAAGACGAAATTAATCCGTTCCGCGAGTCTCTTCATCTAGCGGTTTTTTCGTCTTGCGAAGCAACCCTATTATATTAGCGGATTAGCGCTATTAGCGGTTTAGCGGCTATTAAAGGCTTAGCGGCTATTAAAGGCTTAGCGGATTAGCGGCTAAAAGGCTATTAGCGGCTTAGAAAAAGGGGGGGAAAGCAAAAAAAAAATCGGAACACTCGCAAGACGTTTTCGTCTTGCAAAGCAAGCCCATAGGGAAAATCGTCTTGCGAAGCAGCTCAAAAACGGAAAACCCTTTCGTCTAGCGGGTTTTCCGTCTTGCGAGGCATTCGTCTTGCGGGGCACCACTGTATTAGTAAAAACAACAATACCTATATTTATATGGGTACCTGCAGAGAAGATCCATAAAAAAGCAGCTGTACCAAAAGGAATTATTGTGAAATTGGGGGTGGGTGGGATTTTTGCCCTTGCGCAGGGTGCCATATTGCCAAAATCTGCCCCTGGTTTGAGCATCTCCTGAAACTGCCTCTCCTGGGTGATTTACAGATTTCCCTTGGTCTGCAACTTGCATCTGTAATATGTAGCTGATAGACAGCTGGAAGTAAAATATATTGGCCTTTACCTGGCGCTGAGAACATGATGTGCTGTTTACTCACCTCCTTCAAGCCATTAATAAGGATGTTTAAGTACAAGCGATGGGATGCTGAGAAAGAGTGAGAGTGTCTATTCCCCAGCTGCCTGGAGCTGAAGCTGCAGGCTGTTGCACCAAGCTGTTACTGAAAAACAGGAGAAGCAGATGGAATGTAAACAGAGTGGGTGTCCTTGGCAGCAATCCATTCAATTAAGGGATGGAAAATTAGAATCGAAAACAGCAATTCTACCTACAGTTGTTACAAGGGTGGCTGGTATTAAGTTCTCCCTTCTCCCCAAAAAGGAAAGTCGTTCAGATTATCCTTTTTTGCACCAGTTTTGCTTTCAAGCTGATAGAGTTGCCACTTTCTTTGCTGGCAGGGTTGCTGTGCCTTTAACTGGCATGTGCCAGGCAGAAATTCATCAGGTGATGCTCCACATTAAGGTGTGCAGTGAGTGGGTGGCAAGCTCCCTTATTTAATTTTCTGCCTACGATGCTCCTCAGCCTTCTACTGTGCACAGTATTAATGATTTCTAGAAGAGACTTTGCGACCTGAAAATAGAGTCAATGCACATATTTTTGCAACCCAAGAAAATCATGCACAGAGGCGCAACAACAGCAGCACAGGAGCCTTGCTAGAAAAGAGAGAGAAAAATGGAACAAGAGAACCACACTTATTGTTTTATGCAGAGCATTTTAAAAAGTAAAAACTAGCCAGTGTGTTATCATCTTAGCATAACCTGCCTCACAGGGTTCTTGTGAGGATAAAATGGGGAGAAGGACAACTCTGTATGTCACCTTGAGCTTCTTCAATGAAAGGTGGGATATGAAAGCAATATAAAATAATAAATAATGTCTGATTAAGGTCTTGGGAACCCATTTTAAAGGAAGATGAGTACAAATAAAGTGATTTGCCCCCATTTTAACCAACACTGGCTCACAGCCTTCTTTTTACTGAACTCACCTTCCAGCGGTGAGTTCAGTAAAAAAAAAAAAAAACTTTCTATATTGATGTTATATAACACCAGTCAAATTAAGTAAGATGTATAAAGTGAGTAATAAATGTTGGAAATGTAAGGAGAAAGAAGGGACATTTTATCATATGTGGTGGGAATGTAAAAAAATGAAGTGCTTCTGGGAAATGATATATAATGAGACAAAGAAAATATTGAAATATACATTTGTTAAAAAACCAGAAGCATTCTTATTAGGAATTTTAGGTGGTGAGATAAAAAGGAAGGATCAGAAAGTATTTTTGTATGCAGTAACAGCAGCTAGAACTCTTGTGGCCCAGAAATGGAAACAAGAAGAAATGCCCACAATTGAAGAATGGAGAACGAAATTAATGGATTATGCAGAACTGGACAGATTAACCAAAGATTCACTGAGGACTGGAATAAATTTACAGAATATATTAAAAATATTTGTGATAATGATATAACGTTTGTAAGTTTCCAAGAAGCTCTGTAAGAAGGTTTGGTAGAAATATTGTTTAAATAACATGGTAAGATAAGATATACATAGTGCAATATAAATGAAGAAATGTGAAGATATGTAATAATTATGGAAAATTATCAGACTTGCTGATGGAAGTCTAAAAGAAAAAAGACGTGTGATGAATTCCGAATGTTTAATTGTGTTATAAATTTGTTTTTATTGGAAAATTAATAAAAATTATATACAAAAAAAACAAACAACTTTCTGAGGGCCTGGCACCACAATTTTAATTTGTGACAAGGTGTGCCATTTCGATTTCCGCCCGACGTCTTGGGCCAGCCCCAAATCTCTCTCTCTCTTCCGTGTGGCGTTATTACGGCCAGTCACTCATCTCCAGGCCCTTCAGATCTTTACTGAATGTGCGACAGAGTGTGACAGCTGACACTCATCAGGAAATTGCCTTGGGACCCCGTCCCTCGCTTTGCCTGGGCCTGGATGGGTGGAGAAGAAGCAGACTTCTAGCCTGCCTTTGTTAAGAGAGGAAATATAGCTGCCTTGAAGTAAGATGCAACTTCCTTGTTGGCTGAAACTCAGCGGGAGATGTATTAAGATAGGAGCAGAGAGGAAGAAAGCAGGCGAGGCCTGGGGTAGAGAGCTCCATGAAATAATCTAAACCTGACCTGGTGTGGAGAAAGGCCACAGCGCAGGCATAATCTGGCTATGATTAAAATCCGACATAGAATATAATTGGCTAGTGGTGATACGGGGAGCGGGGACCCACAACAAATTGTTGCAGCGTATCTCCAGCCCCAAACAGGAGTGCTGCTATTCAGCCTGGAACAAGAGTTATGTCTGGGGTGTTCATACTGGTCACCTTTTTTTTTACCCTCCCCAAATGTTTAGCACAGTATTATATGGTGCTAAAGGGCCTAGGATTGCCCAAACCTTTTACTGCATTATAGCAGGGAGGAGAGCTGGGCATGAGACCTACCCAGTGAAAACAACAAAGAATCATAGAATTTTAGAGTTAGAAGGGGCTCCACGGGTCATCTAGTCCAACCCCTGCAATGCAGGAATCAATTTAGCTTGGTGTGACTGGGTAGCAAATGTTGCCATTTCTGCCCACGCACACTTGGTTAAAGGAGAGTGTCTGCCTTAGCATTCAGGGTAAACTCAGAAGTTCCCTCTAGACCACGAGATGTTTGGGCTACTTACATGCCATCCATTTAAAGCACATCCCAAGACACCAAAGAATGCTGGGAACTGTAGTTTGCTGGGCGTACTGGGAAGTGTAGGAATAGCAATGAGAAAAACACCCTGTATCTCCTGCCCCAAACAGCTCATATTTTTCCCACAGCAAAAACTATGGTTTATTATGATGACTGAACCGCAAACCATAGTTTGCATTCAGACTAGAGAATGAGACCAGGAGCAAGAGGACCACATCCGCCTGTGAGGGTGTTCCTGTTGGCTAAAACATGGTTTAGCCACTGGCAGGATGATGTCCTTGTGATTTTTGTAGTATTTTGTGCAGTGCGACTTGCCATTATTTTTATTGATTATAGTTTAACAACTGTTTATTGTTATAAGTGTAAACGGTTTAATTATTATACGCTGATATTTAATTTTACTGCTTACTATTAGATTATAATGGTAAAAAGGTAAAAGGTAAAGGTAAAAGTTAAGTCCAGTCAAAGGCGACAAAGACCGAGGAAGCCGGCATTTGTCTACAGAAAGCTTTCTGGGTCTTGTGGCCAGCATGACTAAACCGCTTCTGGTGCAATGGAACACCGTAAGAGATACCAGAGAGCCACGGAAACACCGTTTACCTTCCCGCCTCGGCAGTACCTATTTATCTACTTGCACTAGTGTGCTTTCAAACTGCTAGGTTGGCAGGAGCTGGGACAGAGCAACGGGAGCTCACCCTGTTGTGCAGATAAGAATCACCAACCTTCTGATCAGCAAGCCCAAGAGGCTCAGTGGTTTAGACCACAGCACCACCCGCGTCCTTCTCATTATAATGGATTGTTGTTTCAATATAAGTGGTTTATTTTAAAGTTATTGTGACTTTTTTGTATTGGATCAAATTGTTGTTATTAATGTTTGACATTTTATTATGTTTTTATATGTGTTGGAAGCCGCCCAGAGTGGCTGGGGCAACACAGCCAGATGGGCGAGGCATAAATAAAATTATGATGATTATTATTCTGTCAACATCTACATTGTGGAATCCTTCCAATGGAATATCCAACTGGCTGAATATTTGGGTTTTCCAAAGGCATTTTTTTGGTGTAGTAGACCCCTGACATTTGAGCTGCTGTTTAAAGCGTTGTATTCAGTTTTTTACTCTTCTGTGTGTTTTTAATACAGTTAACATGCTTATTTATAGCACCTTGACCACTTTGAAGTGGAACGGTGATTTTAGAAAACACTCTCCAAACTTCCTTAAACAACATTGCTGCCCAGAAAAAAAGAAACCCGCCTATAGCCAATGTATTGATTCCTGTGTGTTGAGTTTGCAAACACCCAGAAAAGCAGAGAGAAGAGAAAACGTCATCCAGACTGGGGTAAATTGATAGCCCGTGTTCTCCTGGTGCCAGGTTCCCTTCTGTTGATATGAACCACATGTAAGGCCTTGCGGAGTTAACTCTGCCCTTCCCGCACGGAGCCAACTTCTTGGAGAGCTGGAGGCAGCTCGGAGAGCAGCTGCGAGGAGCCCCCCCCCCCTCTCCCTCCAGGCAGGAATTTGTTTGGCAGCCCTTTGCTTTTCTCACTGGAGAGGAGCTGAATCTGCAGTTTTCCTCTCTCCCCCCCCCCCAGCCACCCTGAGCTGTTGCTGCAGCTGCAGTTTAGCTTGTGCTGCTGGGTTTTCCTAAGCCATTTCCTACAACCCCCTCCGCCCCGCCCCCAACATTTCTTATCTTCGCCATGTGGGACATGAGCTACGTGCCCTCTCTGAAATCCTGAAGGGGTCTCTTCAACCCCCCTCCTTCCACAGCTGTTCTTCCCACCATAAACTCCATGCCTCTACGGTCCCAGGGAGAAGGCATAACAGCGCCAGCTCCTGTTGCAGATGCCTGCCCAGGGACCTCTGCTCATCAAAGCCCTGATGCATCAGTTTTGCGTTTTATTTTAGCATGTGGAAAATCCACTCTGCCTTGACCTGAACCATCTGGGCTTTTTGCGTCCTTTTCCTTTTCCTGGTGTGTCCCTGTCCCCTGTCTCTGTCCGTGTGTGTGTGTGTGTGTTTGCCAAACAAAATGTGGTGATGTGATTACATTCTGCTTTAAGTGATAGAGTGTCTTCAGAGGCTTATGTTGTTTTAAAACCCCTTAAGATAAATGAAACTGCTAGTTATAAGGTTACAGAGCAGAACAAAGCATAAATATCAGTTGTGGGTAATAGGAGTAGTAGTAGTAGTAGTAGTAATAATAATAATAATAATAATAATAATAATAATAATAATAATAGTTATATTTATTTCTATCCTGTCCTCTCCCTCCCCCAAACTGGGAATGTCAATTTATTCTTGAATTCTACTTCGCAGCTGATGATTTTAAGGTGTGACAATACAAAGAAAATGCAGGAGATGCGAGAGAGTTGCAAAATGAGTTTCCATGGGTGTTTTCATTTAAAATAACGACAGGGTGATATCAGAATCAGTGAAGTGGGGTTGTCATCAAACAGGGGTGTTGTCACCCACTTACCTACCCACCCAGGCCAGGGCTTGTGTGCGACAGGCAGAAACTCATCTGGTGCTGCTTCTTCAAGGACTCAGATGCTGCAATGTCAGAGAAGCTGCAACACATGCATTTCTTCCTGTTGTGCAGCTGTCAAAAGACACAGGGAAGCTGCAATCAAAAGTGTTGATTGTTTTTCTGGAAGAACACTCCATCTGTCCCCTCCTGTTTCCCCAAATATATTTTTTCCCCGAGCACACAGCCAAACCACATTCCCTTTCTTGCCATCTGGCCTACGCAGACGGGACTATGCTTGTGTCACCCCACCCAGTAAAATTATTTTGCTCTAGTGGGAATCCCCAAATTTCTTCTTCTTCTTTTCTTATTTCATATGAACCCCAGTTAGAATTTTCAGGTGCCCAAATCAACAAAAGTCTAAAGGAAGTAAGAAAATAAAAAGCTACACCTTGGAGGAGTTGTACTGACTGACATAGAATAAAGTGGGGAAATAAGAAAAATATAGTATGGAACATGGGGCAGTGATGTCGTAAAATAAAATACAATCCATTGAGAAACAGAGATAAGATTGTTGTCACAACCTGTGATCTACAGTCTGCAAACCACGTCTGCTAAGGTACATGTCACCCTCAGGAAGGTTTACTGATTAAGGTAGCAATATTTATTTGTTGCAGCAGGATACCTCCTTTTATCACTCACGTAAACAAGCAGTCCTCTAGTCGCTGTCCTCCACCAGTTCAGAACTGGAATTATGCTCTGATGCAGCCTTTATAAATGTATTTTAGGTATGACTTCTTTCCCTCAGGAATGCGTGATTTCTGGGATCTCCTGATTTCTGGCAAATGGTCTAAGTTATTTATGAGCTACGTTTCACTTTCCGAAAACAATAAAACAACTAAACCCAGACAAGTTTACTGAGCCCCTAGCTTAGGCCAGCCTGTGTGGCTGATGGGCTCGTTTTTTGATGCCTGCTAGTGGTGCAAGCAAGCCTTTCTGGCAAGCAACTTATCCTCTTCTGCCTGTTCACTATGTCCCTTATTTTCTTTGGAGCTGACCTCCCATGTCCCCCACGCGTGCATGTTCAGTGATCTGACCATGTCCCAAAATGGATCCGAACAAATTCCCTGACACATTTCCCAGTTGGTGCGCCACTCGGAAGGCTTGTGGCTGCACATGTCCTCGCTAGATCAGGAGCAAGCTCAGCTGCCTAGGAGTGGCAGATGAGCTAAAGGCGATACTCATATTGCCTCATTGAGGAGCCACAGGCCAAAAGGCAAACAGCATAGCCCACACTGACCTCTCATCAAGCTATGGCCCTTAAGCCCAGGGGTCACCAATCATTTGGGGTCCATGAGCACATTTGCAAATTGTTGTGCGTACCACACACACCCCACAACCAAGCACAGATGACAGCCTATTACAGGGGTCAGCAAACTTTTTCAGCAGAGGGCCGGGACACTGTCCCTCAGACCTTGTGGGGGGACAGACTATTTGGGGGGGATTGAACAAATTCCTATGCCCCACAAATAACCCAGAGATGCATTTTAAATAAATGGACACAATCTACTCATGTAAAAACATGCTGATTCCTGGATCGTCCATGGGCCAGATTTAGAAGGCGATTGGGCTGGATCCTGCCCCCCCGGGCCTTAGTTTGCCTACCCACAGCCTATAATATGGGCTTTGAAGCCTTATTTCAGCAGGCAGAAGGGACCCAGAGGGTGCCAGGGAAGACCTCTGCAGGCACTAACAAGTGCCAGGATGGCAACCCCTCCAGTAAGCCTATAGCTCGGGTCTCTGTTGTCTTTTTAGCCCTAAGCTTTTGCCCGTTATGAGGTTCTACCATAAGGCATATTGGCAGGATCTCCCAAAGACATGCTCTACAGGGAGCTGGCTTCAGGCACCAAGCCCGTAGGCAGACCAACTCTGCATTACAAAGTTGTCTGCAAGTGTCACATGAAGGCTGGCAGCATCAACGCCGCCATGTGGGAATTCCTTGCAGGCAACTGAAGTGCCTGGAGACAGACAGGTTGTGAATCCATAGCAGTGGCCAGAAGAGGAATGACTGCTGGGAGGAGCGCAGAGAAAAGAAACACCATGGTGCATCTGCAGCAGAACCACTGGAGACCTTCATGTGCCTCAGCTGCAACAAAACATGTCTCTCCCATATCGGTCTCTAGAGCCACAGCAAGCGCTGCAACCTCCCACTCTTCCATTTTCTCCCAAGACAAATGGATGCCAATGAACCCTATTGCCATACAACACAGCAGCTGTCAGGCTCCAGACACTACCTGGTACAGCAAATGTCCCGCAGCAGGAAGGAGGAATTGAGCAGAAGTACCTTTTCATTCATTCACGGCATCTTGGGGTCCAAGCCATTGCCTGTAGTACGACTAGCAAGGCTTTTCCATGGTTAGGAAACCTCGTGAGATTTCAGAGCTCTATTATAACGCCACATTTCAGTGGTAGTCCCTGTTGCTTGAGACCTGTTCTTCTATGCATAGCTTCTAAAATTGCTGCTGCAATTCTGATTTCCCCGCCCCCTCCCCTGGTAAGTCTTATTGATCTCTGATTACATAAGGCTGGCCATGCATCCTGATTTTCCAGGCCGTGTCCTGGAATTTGCCTCTGAAAATGGCATCCTGGATTATTTTCAGAAATACAGGCAAATGTCCTGGAAAACTGGCAATGGGAGTTAAATTGTGCTAAAAATGCCTTTAAAAACCTCCAAAACTCAAAAATTCTTGTAGCTTTTACTAAAAAAAGAGCTCTGTTGGAGATATGGCAAGCCTAGGTATTTAAGAATATGAAAAATGGCCGGGGGGGGGGGTTATTTTTTAAAAAATACATTTTAAGTTCTATGGCCTCTAGGGTGTGGCCTTTAAGTCTGCTCCTGAACTTTCATCACCATTCCATCAGATGTACGGGTGCCACCTCTGATTATGGAGTCAAATTTAAGAGTGGGTTTTATGAAATCCACAAGCTCCAACCCCTGACTCCCACCAAATTTTAGGCAAACCATGCTGCCGCCCCACTCCAGACCTTTCTAATCACAAAATATAAGGGGGCTCTTTCTCCCTTGACTCTTTGCAACCAGATATAAGCTTTGAATAGAACAGTACACAATGCTCACAGACTTGGCGTTGGTTAGAGCATGGCGGTTACAGCATGGTGCTGATAACACTAAGGTTGCAGGTTCGATCCCATATGGGATAACTGCATGTTCCTGCATATTCCAAGTCTACAATTCTATGGTTCTCAGATTCTATGATTCTCATTGTCTGTGCTTCCCATGAAAACACAGAAATGGGCATTCCTACCATAAAAGATCAACACTGCAACTCTCCACACTCTCAATTTCTCCATCTCTCCTCTTAAAAGTGGTACCACTACGATGAGTTAATTACAACCTCAGGGTTATTGCTACAGGTGCTGGAGAGGCAGGAAAACAACCAGTGGAGATTAACATTGCGACTGACGTAGCGTGTTGCGCAACCCACATTTTAAATGTCCCGGAACTGAGGGTGGCTGTAAACCACTGTTATCTAGCACTGAACGACCTATCAGACAGAACCTCATACTTCCCATCTGCAGAACAGGTTCGCCAGAGCAGCTTTTTGTAACTCTGACATCTCTGCTAACAAGGAAAAGGCAGGAGAAGTTTGGCTTAATGGAAGGTTGCGTAGGGGGGAAAAACCTTAGTGAGGAATACCTGCTATTATTTTTGCTCACTGTACATAATTAGCAGCCAGATTGCCATCTGTCTGTGGCTGTCTGGCCAGCCACCAATCAATTTTTTCTGGTAGAATTTGTAGCATGGAATTGGAATAATGTGTAAAACTTTTGACCAATTGAATTTCTGCCTGAATAGCTTCCACTCCCAAACAACGACCCCTTCAAAACAGGACGCAGTTCTAGCAATAACCATTCATATCAGGGATAGATAAGCAACCAGTGATCTAAAAGCTGGATGTCATCCACCAAGCCGGGTGGGGGAGATGTCAGCACCCCACAGAAAAGTGTAATTCAGGTGTTTCCTGAATTCCCACACTATTTCATCGGAGAATCACATGGCCATTCTTAATCACTGTGTTTAAAAAGGGGAAATTATTTAATATGCATGTGAAAATGGCCTATAAAAAAAGCAAAGTGTGGATTTAACAGTACTTCCTTTTATGTTTTTGGTGCAGTGAACAGGATCGTTTAATTGATAGGACTGTTTCCTTAACACGGGACAAGCCTTCTGTCCAAGTGGTGCTGCGGGTGATTGCAACAGATAGGAACTGTGAAGAAATAATTTGCCTGTGTCAGCACTGGGTGGTGTCAGGGAGCTGAAAGCATGAATCCCAGCAGGATAGGGACCAGCAATGGATGGGTTTCTTGGGGCAGGTCTATAGGAGGGTCAATCAGAAGGCAAAGTCTACTGCTTCCAAGCCAAGAAGTCCACCCAAAGTAGGATGGAGCAAGGATGGAACAAGGAATGGTTAGGGAAGCTGGCAGACTGACAGGAAGAAAGGGAGGGAGAGAACAGGAACAAGCAAGTTGACAGGCAGCCACCCAGAGCAAGACCAAGGAGACTAGAGTCTGGCTCACGCCCACACAAATATCTAGTTGCACCCGGAAGCATTTGAAGGCATTTTAGGTCGGTAGGAACCAACGTGCTTCCTAATCGGGGAGGACAATGCCGCCTTCTCTTCTGCAACCTGAAATGGCCCGTCACAAAGAAACACCAGCTTTTCAGTCTGCTCCTGAACTTCCATCACCATCCCATCAGATGTATGGGTGACACCTCTGATTATGGAGTCAAATTTAAGAGCGGATTTTAGGAAATCCACAAGCTCCAACCCCTGACTCCCACCAAATTTTAGGCAAACCATACTGCCACCCCACTCCAGACCTTTCTAATCACAAAATATAAGGGGGCTCTTTCTCCCTCGACTCTTTGCAACCAGATTTAGGCTTCAAATAGAACAGTACACAATGCTGACAAACTCGGCGTAACTATGAAGCCACACTGCACAGGGTATGATAAATGGAAGCTTTACTAGTAAATAATCATTCTGAACTTCATTGCTATCAAAAGCTACATCTAAAAATCAATGTGTATTTTAAGAGAACGTCCTGTGTGCTGGCATAAGGCGCAGATCTATATTGGGATCTGTTTAAATAAAGCATTCCAATGCATCTCCACAGCTTCTTTGCCTTCCACATGCATGTGTAAGTGAGTAAGTGAGTGTGCACATCAGGATTTTAAGTAACCCCTCACTCGAGCTGACACACACCACATGACTGTGAAGCCATGGATTCACATGTGGCACTACCCTGTGGGCTAAAATCCCATGCATGTTTCCTCAGACCTGAGTCTCTCAATTACCTGGGCTTGCTCCCAGGTAATTAATTGTGCATTGCCTGGCAGCCTTAGAGACAGCAAGGCTGGGGGACTCGTTGGAGAGCCTTTCATCCTGAGCACCTGAGACAGCGCATCGAGTGCTCCCACTATGAGTGCTTTCAGATGGAGGCTTAATTTTGTAAAGGGTTGTTCAGGTGGGGGGCCCAGCCAGGTGAGGGGGTGAAGGCCTGCCCTGTCCATCTGGCAGCAGCACCGGTTAGTTGTTTCTATGACAACGCAGCCAACTCTTTAGTCATGTGAAAGGGGTGCTTAGGAGGCTTGCTAGGCCCGTTAGCTTAACAATGGGACTAGTTTGATCGCCTCAGCAGTTCCTTCTACTACAGAATCCCATCTTACTGCTATAAAATCGCAGATGGGATCCAATCCAAAAGAAAATGGGCTGTTTCATGTGTGACAAAATTCCCATACAGAAAGAAAGCTCAGCGTTGGCAGATTGCAGACTCGAAATCTCTCTTGGCACAACGTGCACAGACACACACTCAGTGTACTTTTAAATCCCCACTTGAATCGATAAACAAGGAATCAGTGGCTTCTCCCTCTCATTCCTCCCCTCCTCCTTCTGCCCCTCTCCCTCCTGTTGCAGAAGGTAGGTTGAACAGCAGGCGGGGAACGGTGGCAGATGAAATGACCTAGAGAGAGAAAAGAGGTGGAAGGAGCAATTACCACAGCTGCAGCTCCCGAGTCAGCAGGGAACTGAAAGGAACCAGTGGAGTCTTTTGAGTTGCCATCTGGCCACCTTACCCAGTCATGGATAATTGTGCACATAATGTGCTTCAAATTCTATGCATTTAGGGTCCATCCATATAGAATCCACCTTAAGATTTCTCTCCACAACTTATTTTCTTCCCCTTTGCCTGGATCTAGCTTGGAAGTGTGGAATATGGGGAAGATTGCAAGGAGGGATGAGGAAGAGAGGTTAATTGTTTACCTGTTCTGCCTGCAGGGATGCCCAGATTCAAGATCAATTGTGGTGCCCCTGTGGCACCCCCTTTCCTCTCCCATGACAAAGATACAATGAAGTAGGTAATTAAGAACTTTCAACTCTTTTTTGGTCTGGATTGCCTATTGTTGTATTACCAGTGCTTCAGACCAACTTTTACAATGGAAGGACAAGCTATAAATCTTTTAAATAATAACACAGGAGTTGAATCCCATCAGTGTCATTTGGGCATGCATCTGGAATCTTAGGATCACCACAAATATCAAGTAATTCCTAACCTGAAAAGCTATTCCATATAGGATGAAATGTGCATGTGCAAATGTCACGCAATGCCAGTGAATCGAAGAATTGTAGAGCTGGAAGAGATCCTGGGGGTTCATCTAGTTCTAGCCCAACCCTCTTGAATGCAGTCTCCCATCCAATTTGAAACCGTACCAGACCCTGCTGAGCTTTGCAAATGTTCTTGCAGTTTTATTGCTGCACCACTAGGGGAGTCGGGACATCAATTGCTCAGTCGGCAGAACATCTGCCTTGCATGCAGAAAGCCCCAAGTTCAATCCTATGTGTGGATTCGGCATGATACCCAATCGGCAAGCACTTTCCATGCAGGCACTTTCACATGTTTGAAAGTGAACTTCTGTCTCTTTGCTTTCCCACAGAGAGCTGGGAATGTGGGCCACCTCCCTGATCTTGCAGGAAGCCATTAAGTGGCAAATGTTCCAATAGCTGTCCCCAGCAGCTCAGCCAAAGGTCGTTCTGCTGGCACTGCGATTGTATTACATGCCCTAGGCCTAGGTCTTCTTATTATCCAGATTCTGAGAATCACAAACGGGGATGTGAAATCATTCGGGGAACTCTTGGCATTCTCGATGCTATGTTTCCATTTACTAGGGAGGGCTGTTCCAGAAAGAAAACAACAACAACAACTAGGCGTTGGTGGAAATATCAGGAGGCTGACAACAGGGTCTTTCTAGGAAATTCTCAGCTCACCACTTTGCAAAATACAGATGATTTATGCCTTGCCTTGGATCCCCAATATATCTTGACAGGAGGGGTGGAGGCGGCCAAAACATTGCAATCAAAAGGAAAACTGATGGCCAGGCTCCATGCTAGCTTGAGAAATCTGTCAATGGCCTGGGGGGGGGGTGTCTCCATGTAGACTGGCCGGTTCTGTGTTTCTTCTGCCCCAGTTCAGATAACTTTCATGCATCGCTTCTGATGCATGCAGAGGGCGAGTCCTGAAACTCTTGATCGTCCCTCATTACTAGGGCAGCTCATGAAATCTGAGCACCAAGAAGCTAAATCCAGCTTCCTCCCTATGAGAGGGGCAATATGTAGAATTGCCCTTGGACTGAAAGTGAAGTACGATAGGAATTTGGGGGTGGAGAGGGGAGATGTTGATTTAGGACTGTGGGCCAAAGGCCACCCTTTATATTTCTAAGAACTGTATTTTCCAATGAGAAGAGAAAGGATGTGTTAGGCTTGGAAAGAGGCAAAGGATGTAACTGGATATTAGTCTCCCCCCCTCCCCCTAGCATTTTCCAGCTTTCCTCCAAACTACATTAGTATTCTTAAGATTCGGTCCATGTGATGCATTGAAGATTGGGGTGGCGATCTCATTTATCCCGCGGTGCCATTTTGAGGGTTTACTATTGTGCCAAGCGAATTCATTTACTAAGGAGAACAGTGGGACATTGCACCTATATAATCTGAATGGATGAATCTGCCTTATACAGAGTCAGACATATGGTGTGTATCCAAAACACGCTTGTCTCCTCGAACCGGCGCAGTTCGCCAAGGTCTCTGGGTCAAATGAGACATGATCCCTATTCAAGCGATTAGCAGCTACGTGAATATGTGTACTTTTTAAAACGAGGCCCTGGGCTCCCAAGCTTGTACCATTTGCCCCCTGCTGTGATCCTAGTCAGTATTGGGGGGGGGGGCATCCTGTGTCTGCTTTTTGCACCAGGAAAAAAGTTCTCCCAGAAGAGCTTTCCTTCTTTGCAACGGCAACCAAAACTTCTGAGTCTTCCCCCACCCATAGTATTAAGCTGGCTTGGAAGAAATGCAGCATTTAATTAACTAAACTTTCTAAGCCCAGAGGGCTTCTTCCAAGAAGGAATTCCATAAATGTGGTGTTCCATAAATGTGGCTGCACCACAGAAAAAAGGGCTGCTATGCATCATCACCAGACTAGTAGCAGATCTATCAAAGGCATGCCCAGCAAACTTCCTTAATATTTATTACTCATTATATAATTAAGAGATAGGACTACTCCACGAATTATGCTTTGTTGTATCAGAAAACACCGCAGTGGTGGAGAAGGTATGTAGATTATGATGGGCATCAAGAGTTGCAATTCATTGACTGGGAAGTTGTGGCGGTTGATTGTAACTTCTCAGTGTGGGCGCATGCAATGAATCGCACATGTGTGCAGTCACCACCAGCAGTGATTTGCATGTGAACTGAATGTTATGTCCAGAAATGCTTTGGGGGGGAGGAGATGCCACATGAAAAAGCCTTCCTCTAACAGGACCCAGTAATGTCATCTGCAACAACATTCACCTAACCCTCTTCCAAAGTGATTTATGCCATCATCTGCCAAAGATGCTCTTCTGCCTTCTACAAAGTACAGGCAGGGGAGTTCCATGCAAAAGAATACATCTGACGTCAGAAACAGCAATATTCATAAACCAGTGAGCGGACATTTTAACCTCCTAGGATGTCCTGTAACTGACCGTTCAGTAACAAAATAACTTCAAAGGGAAAATAGAAGGGAAACAGCTGAAGTTTAATGCCACGGCTCTACACATGTGATGGCTTACCCAGGATATCTTATGACTGTTGCTTGGGCAAGGTTTCCTGTCCCATTAGAGGTGATGACTCTATTATCATTTTAACAATCACCTGCTGCTGCAAAAGGTTAAAGGCATGCCTATTTAGCATATAATTAAGCTCTAATTATCAGAGATTTTTGCGTATCATTGCCATTTAACTTCCACCTTCCAATTTCCTCCTCATAGACCTGCCTATTAAGATTTCACTTCATGCATCAGACAATGCGGATATGAAAGCTTATTCTCCAATAAATGTATTAATCTTTAAGCTGCCGCAAGATTCTCTGGTTGCGAGGCTGCCCTGTGAAAAAATTTACTCCCTGATAGCTCGCAAATCAAGCAAGGGTGATGCACAACATTATAAAACAATTGACAAAGCATAATATTAAAAATAAAAGAATCACAGAGAAGTATCATAATAACAGTCCCCACCCTATTTAAAGCCCATAGATTGTTTTATGGCCAAAGGCCATAGGTAAAGAGAAATATTTTCCCCTTGAATCTAAAGACATGTAATGATTGCATCAAGCGAGCCAGCATTCCACGAACAGGGAGCCACCACAGAAAAGGCCCTCCATACCTCCTTGGGAGGGGGGACACAGAGAAGGGCTTCGGATGACAAGCACAGAGTCTGGGTTGGTTCGTATGGGAAGAGAGGATCCTTAAGGTAGGGAGGTGACCCTGAGCCACGTAAGGCTTTACAGGTCATCACCAGCACTCTGATTTGGACCTGGAAACTAATCGGCAGCCAGTGCGGTCGGGCCATGATTGGTATTATATGCTCCACTTTTCTTGGCCTTGTGAACAACCTGGATGTTCAATTTTGCACCGGATGAAGTTTCTCAGCCATCTTCCAAGGCAGCCCCACATCTAACACATTGCAGTAATCTAACCTAGAGGTTACCAGAGCATAGGCCACAGAAGTTAGGCTACCCCTGTCCAGATAGGAGTGCATCTGGGCCACCAACTGAAGCTGACAGAAGGCATTCCATGCCACCGAGGCCACCTGGGCCTCAAGTGACAGCAATGGATCTGGGAGCATCCCCAAGCTACACACCTGCTCCTTAAGAGGGGGTGTAACCCCTTTAAAAGCAGACAGTCTCCCTTCTGGGAGCCGCCCACTAACAGTGCCTCAATCTTAATCTGGATTGAGCTGCAGTTTGTTGGCTCTCATCTAGTCCATTATCAAGGCAAGACAACGGTCCACCAGCAATCTACTGCCACACCTTTAGCAGAGCTGTGTGTCACCAGTATATTGCTGACATGGCCTGCCATATTTCCTGAGTATGTCCTACCATTGTTATAAATCTTGACTGTTATTTATGTAGAAATTACAGAAGGCTGATTCAGGCATTGCACAGATATAACTGCTCTCCCCTGTACTTGAAAATTATATTGTGGCAGCTGAATGTATGAACATCCACTAAAGAGCATTTCATTTGAGGCAATGCTTAAGTTCTTTGTGTGATTTTAAATTCACTGATGTAAAACACCATGATGCTGCAGTGTGATTGGCTGTGACCCAGTGTCTGATGACTGTTGTCCGCATGTATGAATTGATTCCAATAATAATAATAAAAAGTTATACCCATGGCATTACACCTAGGATGTTCATTAACACAAACACACCATCAAGTAATGGTCATGCATGTGTCAGAATTGTCACACATATGTGCAATCATCAGGACAGATCCTGAAGCTGAGGCTCAAATACTTTGGCAACCTCATGAGAAGACTCTCTGGGAAAAAACTCCGATGTTGGGTAAGATGGCAGGCACAAGGAGAAGGGGACGACAGAGGACGAGATGGCTGGACAGTGTTACAGAAGCAACCAACATGAATTTGCCAAAACTGCGGGAGGCAGTGGAAGACAGGAGTGCCTGGTGTGCTCTGGCCCATGGGGTCACGAAGAGTCGGACACAACTAATCTACTGAACAACAACAACATGTGCAATCATCACACATAATGTTCTAGATCCCAGTTGCATAAACCAATTGTTTTCTGCTGCCCTGGAGGCTTCAAGTTACAGGAATGCCAACTAAACCTCAGGAATAACTTCCTGGTGGCAAAAGCTGTTCAGCAGTGGGATGGTCTTCTTTGGAAAGTGGGTGTTTTAAAGCGAAGGTTGGAGGGACATCTGCCATGGATGCTTTAGCTGAGATACCTGCATTGCAGGGGATCGGAATAATGACCCTTGAGGTACCTTCCAACTCCCGGATGAGAGTCGGATCAATAGACAAACAGGAGCTGCATTAGCTCAGTTTGGGCTACCTCCCCAATAAATGGGCTTGTGCCTCCCTTCTCCATTTCTGCTCTTGGTCCGTGCATTTCTTTCTCTGCTGCTGTTTCCCTGACAGCTCTGGGCTCCGCTTCTCTCCTTGCTAATCTTCATTGCTGCATGCGCTGCTGCTGTTTTTGTTTTGTGCCTCTCTCTGGCGAGGACACATTAGCTCACCCTTTTCTCAGAAAGCTGTGGGAACAGCCCCACCCTTGTTCCCTGCTCCGCGCATGTGTCCCCAGTCGAGAAATAAACAAGCCCTTGTTATAAATGGGCAGCTGGCTCAGCTGCCATTGTCGTCACGCTGCCTCTGTGCCATGCAAGAGCTGCCGGGAGGGGAACACTCTGTCTATAAAGTGCCGCGGGAACAAATTCCATTTGGAGCAGCGGTTGCGTTGGGGCCTGCAGGGAGCAGGTCAGGAGACGGCTTCAGGCCTGCCGCCTGCGCATTCCTGGTGTTCCCTTTGCACGTTGTTGCCCGGGAAACGGCACAAAGCTCCGCTGATAAAGCCAAATGTGAAAGGCAGTCCTGCTGAAGCAGTTTCCAGTGTGGGAGCCAGGAGAGACAAATTCAGTGATAGGAAGAGAGGATCAGGCACAGTTATGGATGCTACTTGTGGATAGCTCAGCTGGCTAGAGCGTGGTGCTGATAACCCCAAGGTCACAGGTTCGATTCCCTTAAAGGGCAGCTGCATATCCTTCCAATTCTATGATTCTACTCAATTTGCTGAGGTGTGCTCATCTCATTCAGGGGAGATGGGAGCCATTTCCAACCCCAGGCCCACATTCCCTTCTGGCAACTGAACCTCCTGAGGTCTACAAGCCTGTGGTGGGCAGAGCCAGAGACCTGCATGGGTGGATCAAGGAATGCAAATATTACCTATGCACAGCTGATTTTGACCTAGGCACCATTCTCCATTGTTCATCCAGGCATGCAAGAATCAGTGTCAGAGTTCAAGAACACCTTCCAGCTAGCTAGGAGAAAACACCTCAAGGTGGGTGTGGCCTGTGAGAGGGGGTGTGGCCTGGAGGGACTCCTGAGGGCCAGAGCGGGCTGCATTTGGCCTCCATCCCTCTTTCAATTCCCAGCAGTCCTGCTGGAGAGTCAGCCCCACTGAATTCACCTGCAACTTACTTCTGAGCACCTGCACAGGGCTGGTCTGCAATCTGCGATCGTTGCTGCAGTGGCCCAGCACATAAAGCATTTGAGTCTGCTGCTGGGGTGGGGTGCAGCCCAGAGCATGATCAGTCATCAGATTGCGCCTCTTTAGCATTGCACTTTGAGATTCCACAAGAATATGAATTGCCTAGCCATGGTCCAAGTAGCAGTCCAACTTTTATCTCTCGTCTGATAGGGAAGCGCAGAAGCAGGGCCTGAAGGCGACCGGCTCCCCTTCTTGTTTGTCCCTGGTCTCTGTATGTGGAGACTCCATTTAGCAATCCGGGTTAACACCACATTTCTCATTAAAGTACTAAAATCCATCCTGTGATTGACTTGGAAAATCCATTTCCCTTTCCATCTACGTATCGCTTGTCCTTTCTCCTTCATTATCATCATCGCCATAAAAAAACCCAAACCCCAACAATTATACTTGCAGCATGTTTTTTTTATGAGTGGTGCTTACCGTATTTACTCTATTGCTCACCTTTTTCGACCAAATTATGTTGCAAAAATTAAGGTGTGCATTAGATTCGATGGCACATTTACATTTGCCAGCAAATACTTTTTTTTGGTTTCAAGGTTCTGGAAATTGAGGTGCGCATTAGGTTCAATGGCACATTAGACTCGAGTAAATATGGTAAACTGGATTTTGCGCTTTCCAGATCTGTAAACTCTTCTTTGGCTGGAAAACACATTCAGTTGTTTCAAAAGGCTCTCTTCTACGGCTTATCAGACTCTTAACATATTAAAACGTCCTCTATTGCAGACTAAAAGGAACTCGAAGCATCACTGGAGAAAAATGTGTGTCAGAAGAGTTCCTCACATTTCTACAGCCTGGAGTCTGTGGTATTTTTGGAAGAATCAGCATGGTATGGCCGTGTCTTCTTGGTTATTCTGGAACAGCAAGCACTTGCTACTTTTTAAAGCCAGCAGTGGCCTTGTTATAAGGCAGCCTTTGCCGACCATAGGTTTTCTGCTACAACTCCCATCAGCCCTAGGCAGCACAGCCAGTAGATCTCTTAGACCAGCTTAGACCAGCGGTCCATTCATCCCAGGGATGGTGAATCTGTGACCATCCAGACACTGTGGGACTCTGGTTCCCATCAGCCCCAGACAGCAGGGTCAGTGGTCAAGGAGATGTGGTC
This sequence comes from Podarcis liolepis, assembly GCF_965112155.1. Classification (NCBI taxonomy): domain Eukaryota; kingdom Metazoa; phylum Chordata; class Lepidosauria; order Squamata; family Lacertidae; genus Podarcis; species Podarcis liolepis. Next base: position 34,885,082 of record NC_139556.1, on the reverse strand, counting down.
CACTGGCACCTAGAGGACCATACTGGTTCCCTATCACTTCAGCAAGAGACCATTTCTCCCATGCAAGCCTGAGAGCATGCAATCAATGCTCCATGGTCAATGTCAAAGAAGTCTCTGCTTGATCAGCCCCTATTTCACCCACGCTCTTCCCATCAAGTGGCCTCTAAGTCCTCACAAGCAGGGCATGAAGGAGATGGTCTTCGCTAGAAGTTTGTCCCTCCCTAGCATCTGGCATGCCTAGAGGTATCCTGCCCCGGTATGTGGAGGCTCCATCTAGCTTCCATGTCTGGATACGAGATGAAGCTTCCTATTTCCCCCTCTACTTCTAGCTTCTGAACTAGAAGCTGGAAGTACAGCTTATAAATTGAACTCATTTGTATCCAACCCTTCTTCCAAGGACCTAGGTAAGCAGCCGTTTACCTTGTTAACAACCCTAGGAAGTGGTGATGCTGAGAGAGCTTGGTTTGCCCAAAGCCAGCCAAGGAACTCTGTGGCTCTGAGTGGAGGTTTGGTCCTCCCCCTTTCTCATCAGGTCAACACTCTGTCTCCACTATTGGTACCCAATTCCCCTCCACCCACCCCATAGAAACAAACAAGCTTGGAAGAGTGTTCTCTTTAAATCAACCTTAGTGCTGTTAATGGGGCAATTCTACATTTTCACATATTGAAACGGGTAAGCATTTGTTCTGCCTAGCTTTTAACATGTATGTTATCTACTGTGGACTGAATATTTTCTGGTTTTATTGTTATTGATTTTTTAGATTGTTTTTAACTACTCTGGGATTTCTAATGGAATGCACTGTACAAAGGATTTAATATGTATGTTGCAGTTTCCACCCCCTGCTCCAATAAGAAACAGATTTCACTGTCATGTCTGTCTGTCTGTGTGTCTCTGTGTGTGTCCATGCGTGTGTATACTTAGGGACAGCCCAGATCTCTTCCAAAGCATTCAGCTCACTCTTCCCTGACTAATTTCATCCACCAGTGTTGCAATAGGAAGACCTGCAACTTCCATCTTCTGCACTCATTGACTCATCAACATCACTAGTGGGTTAACTCTACAATCATAGAATTGCTTTCTTCTCTGTGGGACTCCAATAAAGAAAGCCTTTATTATGGGACTGTAATGTAGTTCCATCTTTCCATTGCAACACTGGTGGTTGGAATGAGAAGAGTTCAAACTAGGGCAGGAGAAATGGAAAGCTTTGGGAAAGGCCTGGCTTGACCTCCTTGCCTGCCTGCCCACACACACACACACACACACACACACAATTTCTTATTAGTCCCACTGATTTCCCCAAGGACTGTGCTGTTATGGCATTGCTATGGTGGAATCTAGCATGAGTCCCATGACCCATGGGGAACTGGGTATGGATTGGCAGGCTCAGATGGAGATGAAGAATGAAGAAGCAGCGAGACAGAAGTCATGGGAACTGGGGATGGAGGACAGACGTTCTCCCTTTTGATGCCAGCTACTATAGAAGTGGGAGCAGGAACATTGGCTCCTAGGGGGCAGGGAGCCTCATTGGCTGAAGAGGTCCTGGACTACTGGGGTAAAGGAGAGCAGCAGAAGCAGCAACATGGTGTCCTTGGTTCACCCCTCGAGGGTCCCCAGTCATCCTCCTGGATATTGAGAAAATCTCTCTGAAATAACCTCCATCTCACAAGAGCCAGCGTTCACATTAAGGTTACCAGAGGTCCCCGTTTCCTGGGGACAGTCCCTGGATTTACAAATCAGTCCCCTGACAAAATCCATCTATTTAGTAGGAAGTTGAAAAGTATCCCCGGATTCATTGGAAAAAATTTGGTAACCTTCATTCACATACACTTGCTGCTGGAAAGATGAGCAACTGCAAATAGCCCTGAGTTTGTATATTCTGCCTCACAATCCCCAATGAAAGGAATACTTTGACTTATGCATGCTGGAATTGCAATACACCCCACCCCCAAGTTGGGGGAACTACTTTTTGGAACTTCAGAGCCACTCCCATGGTTTTTTAAGGACCCTTTCTACTTCTTTAACAAGCCAGTAGAAGCGGCACTCCCTCCCTTATTTCAGGTGATTTGAATACAGTTACAGTAGAATTAGTTTTTACTTACTTTTTGCAAGCCAGCATTGATTTGGAGTCCACATAAAGCCCATGCATAGGAACACAAGTAGCTGCTTCCAGACTGTTGCTATTTTCAGGCAGGAATCAATCACAGGCCAGCAAATACAGGTTGCACAAATATAGCTGATTGGGCCGTTATCCAGAACAAACCCATCTGTGGCAAGGAAAGTGATGGGGAATTGCCCTGGAAAGTGTGAGATAGCCCTTGCTTTGATGTAAGATAATCCAATCAGGATGACTGCTCAATGAACAGGTCATCGGGAAGTGCCCTACATGTCTACCAATCAGTAGCCATTCTCTGGGGTTTGAGGCAGGGACGTTGCCTAGCTTTCCCTCAAGAAGCCAGGGAATGAACCCAATATTGTCTGCATGGAAAGCCTGTGTGTTCTACCACTGAGCTGAAGCTCTTCCCCTGCACTGCTGAAATCACCTGTGGATCTGTGCAGGCGCAATCGTCCACTGGTTTGAGAGTAAACCAGTAGGCACAAATATTCAGCAAAGCAAGCGAACGTTGCAAGCCTTGTCAGCAACACACACCCATACACTTTGCCAGGGTACCAACTTGAATAAAATATTGGAGCAGGGGCGGGGGGACAGGTAAGCCCCGCCCCACATAATTGATCACAAGATGCAGCAGCAATGCCCATCAATTTTGGGGGCCCTTGTCCCTCTCAAATATTTTTTTTTGGGGGGGGTGATGGTACCTCCCCAAGGAGTTGGTGCCTATGCACTTTGCTGCCAACTTCACCTGCAAGTGAAGGTTTGGTGGTGGTGAGCTGTCCTGCTTATCCTTTGTAATTCTAGGGTTGCCAACTGATGAGAGATAAAGGGCCTAGTTTGCTCCGGGGCTTTTAACTGTAGTACTTAGCAGATGACTTTTTTTCGCAGCACTGAGATGAATCATGTCTGCATTTCAAGCCATCATTAAAAGCGCAGCCACAGTTGCCCAATTGTTAACCTACCTCAGTCCCACAAATTTGCTAAATGAGCCTCAACAAGCACACTGATGTTTAACAACTTTTGGGTGGGGGACTTGCAAACCCTGCACTCATTTAAAAGTTTCCGTAAATTGCAACACTCAGGTACAACTGAGCCACTCTCATGCGGCTTGAAAAACGTGGAAAAGTCCCAAGAAGGTAGATGTTTGAAACTCACTTACACGCAGGCATCGTTTTAGCATTGCCAGATTGCTCTGAAATACCCCACTGCATTCAGGATTCTGAGTGCTGTGAAGCAGATATACTTTATAAAGGAGAGTCCTCTGTTTTGAAGGGGTCCTTCATTCCTTCATTCATGCCTTTAAAAGTATTTCTGTACTGCCATATTAGGGCCCTCTACAGCAATAAAATGCAAAACACCCCCCAAAAACAATACAAATAATCATTAAAGTGCCTTGGCTGGTCAGTTCAAGTCTGCTTTAAAGAAAAGGAACCATAAAAAGGAATAGCAGAGGCTTTGATGTTGCCTAGATGTACTGAATTTCAATTTCAATTACAGTAGCTAGGTTGTATTTGGCATTAGTCATACTCAAAGTAGACTCACTGAGATGGGCATGACAGGTCACCCTAGACTAGAGAGGTGGCCATAGATCTCCAGTCATATTTCTAAATCCGGACAGAAAAGTTTGTTGAGCTTTATTTTTGCAAAATTGCTGTGAAACAAACAATTTATATGTCTGGATTTTTATGACGTATGGCAACCCTATCTCCATTGTCTATTTTCGCCTCACTCTCTGAGATCTTTTAACTTAAGGCTGACCCTCAAGACTTTGTATATTCAAAGCACTGAGCCTCACCGCACAAATGCTAGGGACAAACACGGTCAGTTTCTTCAGGTGCAGTAACTGGAAATGAATCCAAATGTGTTGCTTGCCTGTCATCACAATCAGGATTGTTGCCTGACTGGTATCACAAACACCCTTCCTGGCGAATGGGAAGGGAAGGGCTCACGTGAATAGGACTCATTCATTCCTCACCTGTTGAGACTTCGGGTGACTAATTTCCTTGCAGGGGTTTGTTTGTTTTATTCTAAGTGGCCAATGCCTTGACTCAAAATAGGCTGATGCAGTGTGGCATGACTCTCGGCTGGCCGAGCTACATTTCGATCCAAGGCAAACACACACAAGCCCCGCGGCTCGGAGCCTTCTTGTTCTTTTTTAGAAAAATCAAAATGACAATATGCATTTAGCGTTTGTCAAAGGAGTCAGTGTTCCAAAACTACCTTTAGTTAAAGATTTTAGGATCCAAGACAGCACCCGGTGGTGCTGTTTATATATATAAACAGCCTGACTCTTCACCCTCAAGGCAGTGCACAATGTTCACTGATACAGTGGTACCTTGGTTTATGAACTTAATCCGTTCTTAAACCAAAGCATTCTTAAACCAAGACGTGCTTCCCCATAACAGCGTGGGACTCAATTTACAAAGGGAACACACTCAACTGGAAGCGGAACATGTTCTGCTTCCAAGGCAAAGTTCACAAACCAAAACACCTACTTCCGGGTTTGTAGCGTTCTTAATCTAAGTTGTTCATAAACTAAGCTGTTCTTAAACCAAGGTACCACTTTACTATGGGCTTAGCTACACCTCCAATTCCTCTCCCCCTCCCCCCCGCAGGGAAACCCGCAAACAAATGGTAACTGGGTTTGCTGTTTGTTCTGATTTACAGCAAAAGAGCAGGTTTTCTGAGGGACGGTGGTAGGCAAAGGGAAAAGTCCTTGAACCCATGCCTAGAAAGCGCAGGGTAAGTGGAAAACCCTATTTTCCCCGCCAGCGCCACTGCCACCAAGCTCGGAGAGGACGGTGAGGCAGCGTTTGTCCTAAGGGGCAGCAGCAATGGGAACATCCCATTGCTCTCTCCGTGGCCACTGCTGCTGGCCTTCTCCCTTGGGCAGCTCAAAGCAGAGAAAGCAGGCAAGAAGGCAGAAGAGAGACTGCCACCAGCAAGGCCCAGCCCCACATGGCATTCTGGCTCAGGGGGGTAGGCAGAGGGCAGGGCCACCCTGGGTGGGGAGAAAGGGGGAGTGCAGCAGGGCACAAGGAGTCTTGATTAAAAAAAAAAATGCTTTGTGCATCCACATCTAATCTTGCCCCTTTCTAAAATTCATTTATTGCTGCTTACAAGAAGAAAACCTCCCAAAGAATAAAATGAAATAACACAAGAATTAAGGGGTTTTCTCACGACAGTGAAGAACATGTGTGCTGAGTCCCACTGATGAAGGGGCGGTGACACTTGTCCTCCTTTTGATAGGAAATGCTCTACGACAAAAACGGTGGGTTGAGGAGCATCACTTGGGGATGGGGGGCAGGAATGAGAAATGTCCCTATTTTCATTTTGAAGGGTATGCCCCTTAGTCCTGACAGTCCGTAACTGACAAGAAGCTGAACTCAGAAGGAACAGGACCGGTGCAATTTACACCGAACGGAACTGAGATGCCAAAGAGCTTGGAAGGCTTCAGGCAAGCTGTGATCTGAGCCTCTTCTCAGCAGGAAGCGACAGTGTGGCCAGGATGTGATGTCACTGATTGCCATATTGCAGGCAGAAGAGGAGTGTTTCAGTGGAACTCTACATCAGGCGACTGGGCTGAGCCCTCCCATCTCTACTACACCTCCAGGGTTCCACCAGCAATTAACTTTGAATCATCAGATGAACATGAACAGGCTGGAAGACTCAAGCAAGGCTGACTCAGCAGGATATCTTACTTTTTCGTGAAACCACACAGCCCCCAGAGCCAAAACGCCCCAGAAGAGCTAGCACCTAACACGAAACATTGCTGAAACAATGACACAGAGTATCTACGACTACTGCCTCCTCCATCATTTTGTGGGAGGGATACGGAATTTGCATACTAGAAAATGAGGTTTGAAGGATTAAAGTGGACTTAAGCGCTCTGGTGCAACAGACTCCCTTTCTGAAAAACAGAAAAGGAAATGCACTAAAAAGTGTGAGATAAACAACTGATTGGCAGGACAAAGTATTACCTCCACACAAGTAAATTATGACGGGTGCTGATTGTCATATAACTTCCACAGATTAATCACAATGCACAATAAAGAATGGACTTCATATAACCTCCATGTAGGCTTTGGGCAAGAAGATCAGGACGATGAACAGGTCACCTGTAGGAGCCTTGAGACGCATCCGTTGGATTAGTCCAAATATTATAAATGTATTTATTCATTTATTTGTTTAATTCCTATCTCACCTTTCCTCCTAAAAGAGCCCAGGGCAGACAACGAACTAATAAAACAATACTGTACATTTAAAAATAAAATAAAGATATGTTTTAAAATAAAAAAACAAAACGCTAAGAACATCTAAAAACATTTCAAAACAGTCACACACCCACACAGCTAATAATTTCAAGGTTGCCAGGAACAATATCTTTCAGCCATCAAACAACTGGATGAACAGGAATGTTTTTTAAAAAAATTCTTCCTGAATGTTAATAATAAGGGAAGCGACAGAGAAGGAACAAAGTGCACTACACCAGGGAGGGTATTCCGCAAACAGGGAATTATCACCAAGAAAGTCCTGACGTGGGTTAACACTAACTGGGCAGCACCCAACACTACAACCACCCAAAGGGTCTCCCCTGCCAATCATAAGGTCCAAGATGGTTGATACTAGGGAAGATGCTCCTTTAGGTATTTGGGTCCCAAGCCATTTAGGGATTTGTATGCTAGTACTATTGGGAAAGGGCATTTCCGTGCGCTGCTCTGGTTTGCCAGAAGTGCTGGCCACATGACCCGGAAACTTTTTTTTTTTTTAAAGTTTTTATTGTTAAAATAGTTCATCATTAATACACATATACAAGCATACAAACATACATTTCATACAATCCTTAAAACATACTTACATTCAATCCCACAAATAATTGCTTTCCCCATCACCATCCACCACCCCTCACCCCACCTTTGTGTTTGACTTCCAATCTACTCAATTACAATTTCTTTCCACTTCTATTACTTTCTTTCACACACCTTTAGCCTAATTTCATACTTCTTTTTCTATTACACATTGTTATCAATCTTATTTGATATTTCAGTATTTGAAACGGAACTTGTTTATTCTAATAGGAGTTCTGATTTTTCGATATGATTTTGCAAGTAGCTTTTAAACACCTTCCAGTCCCTATCTATCTTTTCTTTTGAAATCCTTCCAATTTCTTCCATTGTTTTGGATATATTGTAATACTCCAATAATTTGGCAAGCCACTCTGTTTTTGTCGGTATTATACCACTTTTCCAGTTTTTCGCAATCAATAGCCTTGCTGCTACTGTTGCGTATAAACATAAGGTCTTATCTTCTTCCTTTAGGCTACCTGGTACTATTCGCAATAGAAAACCTTCTGGTGTTTTCCTAAATGAGTATCTAAACATTTTTTTCATTTCATTATATATTATTTCCCAAAATTGTTTGATGTTTAAACAATTCCACCATATATGTATCATAGTACCTTTTCCCGTGTTGCATCGCCAGCAGACATCGCTACAATTTTTATTCATTTTTGCTATTCTTTCAGGTGTTAAATACCATCTATGTTGCATTTTAAGGTAATTTTCTTTCTGCAAGGTCCCAGTTTCAATTCCCTGCATCTCTAGGTAGGACCAGGAGAGAACCCTATCTGAAATCCTGGAGTTGGGAAGCCACTTGAAAACCCCTTGTTAAGTGAAGTCACCTGAATAACACAGCTGGAGTCAAGAGACAAAAGTCTTGATAATGCTTTACTGAGGAAACTGAACAAAACCATATACAATTTAAGGAGAAATTAGTCTTCCTTAGTTCAGGCCTTGTACATAGCAGGAAGACATTCAGCAAAAACATACCACAGGAAAACTCCCTCAGAACTACAGGCCAATCAGAGCATGTGTCACCTCAGTGCAGATCATGCTACTCAGCCTGGTTGCTAAGCGACACCATCACCACCCATAGGTAACTGAGTGAGAACAAAATCAACCCTTTACATTAGAGACTGAATGATCTCTACCGTTGTACTTCCCATTGCTCCTAGGGAAGAAAGCTGGGAAATAAATACCTTTTTTAAAAAAATTGGAAAAGAGCTCAGTTCTCAAGACACCCAAGTAAGGTCAGAAACAGCTATGTTATTGATTTATTTCCCCCTTGTCCAGGATAAGAGGGTTCCCTGAATCTGGCAGCAAAATTGTCCGCCCATAGAATGACCTTTATATAAATAATCCCTCCTATTTTAAATGCTCTACCTAGCAGACCAGATAAGCTACGTTGAACAAAAATCAGAAATATAAGAGCATTAAGTAAAGCGTCTGTTTTTTGAAAAGGGCATCATAACCAATGTACTGGAATTGGAAGGTTTCAGTTGGTGCAAGTTCCAGACAGTGCAGGAGAGTCAGCCTTAATGGCCTGGGGTAAAAATACGTGATGAATGTCACACTGACCATTCTGTTCAGAGGAGGGTTAAAAAAAAAAAGTTCTTACTGCACCTCTTGCCTCTGTTGCTTCATAAGCTCCTGCCAGTTACAAGCCAATTCACAGGCTTCTTGTGACTCATGGAGCCACCTGGGGAGTGTTTAGAGAACCCTGACTCCTCATTATTCACTTTTTACAATTGCTTCAGATGCTATTAGCCAATGTCCAGTAAAAAAAGAAGGAAATCCCAGGCTGTTCCACGTAGACAGAAGGCACTCCACACACACCCCTTGACCAACACCCATTTCACACATGATAGGAATTGGCAGCTACGTGCCTGGATCCTGCATACAAGACTTAAACTCTTAGCTATTTATTAACTGAATCTATATAGCTGCCTCTAGATGGGCCACAAAGCAAAATAAATACAACATAAGACAATAAAAACTAACAACACAACTAAAGCAGGAAAACATCGCTCTTTCACTCTCTTTTCTACATATACTTCCTGTTGGATCCCAGAGCCAACTTTTAAAGCAGGATCATATTACTTTTGAAATAAAAAAATTAAGGTCTTATATATATAACAAATGTTCATAAATGTACCAGGCAAACACGTACATAAATATATAAACCACATGTCTGAAACAGCACAGGAAAACCACGATGAAACCATTTTGACTCCCAAATTGACCTCAAATATTTCTCTGCAAGGTCGAAGGAAAATGGAAAAGCCTCCCCATTGTCTTTTCATTCACAAATCCTGCCTTAAGGGTATGCCTGTGTATGAATAGGGTGAGCCTGTGACCTGGCTCAGGAACTAAGTATTTATCATTACAAAAGACTGGCCAGGCTCCCCAGGGTATCCAATCAAGTAACCATTAATAGGTAACCTGCCAGACAGGAGATAAACAATGCACTCAGCTTTCTGTTGTGGACCGCCTCTTCTGTGATGTAGGTATGATGTTTCTGGGGGTGGTCTTGGACTCCAGGGCGGGCAATTTAAAATGTCTATATAAGGGCGGGCACACCTTTGTTCTGGGTCCTCCTCCTTTCCTGCGTGTGAGGGGAGCACCCTGTTGCAACAGTTCAATAAAGATCAAGCTTACGAGCTGCTTTGCTCCTCAATATTCTCTGGTTGGCCTCTGTTATTTTCTCCGACCGATGGAGAACCTACAAAGGACTCTTTAAGGGCTCTTGGGTCCCCATAAGGGAATAAGGGCAGATTTTTGTTTATCACACTTTAAAAAGTCATAGCTTCTCACCAAAGAATCCTGGGAACTGTAGTTTATTAAGGGTGCTGAGAGTTGTAGGGAGACCCCTATTCCCCTCAGAGAGCTAGAATTCCCAGATAACTCTGCACAAACTACAGTTCCCAGGATTCTTTGGAAGAAACCATGACTTGTTTAAAGCTGTGTGATACCGCTTTAAATATAGGTGCAGGCCTCAGGTGGCCCACCCCATTTTACCGCCTGAAGCAAAACAGGAATGTGCTGTCCCCTGCTGCCCACTTTGCCCAAATCTCACTTACCAGGGTCATGAAGCAGCAGCTTCTGACAAGATCTCGCAAGAGCTTGTGAGATCTCAGGAGACCTTACTGGAAGACGCCATCGCCGAGGTGGGTGGGCACCCATGGTGGTGCCACCCCAGAAGATTTAACCATTCAAGTGTGCTTCTACAGTCCGCCTCATGAGTGGACACTGGTGCAAGGAAAAAACAGAGAGTGCAGATAAGGCCTCAGTGTGTGGTCCTAGAAACAGCCTTCCTTAAGAGGCAGATATTATTGGATTGCAGTTCTCATCATCCCTGCCTGTTGCCCATCCTGGCTGGAGCTGATGGAGGTTGTAGCCCAAAACATCTGAGAGGAAGCAGTTTGGGGAAAAGGCTGCACCTTGCCTGGAATGTCACAGGTAATTTGCCTACAGGCAAACAAACACTACCTTGGGGAAAATGTTAATATAGGAATCTGCCTTAAGTGAGAGCTGGACCATAAAGAAGGCTGATCGCTGAAGAATTGATGCTTTTGAATTATGGTGCTGGAGGAGACTCTTGAGAGTCCCATGGACTGCAAGAAGATCAAACCTTATCCATTCTTAAGGAAATCAGCCCTGAGTGCTCACTGACAGGACAGATCCTGAAGCTGAGGCTCCAATACTTTGGCCACCTCATGAGAAGAGAAGACTCCCAGGAAAAGACCCTGATGTTGGGAAAAATGGAGGGCACAAGGAGAAGGGGACGACAGAGGACGAGATGGTTGGATAGTGTTCTCGAAGCTACCAGCATGAGTTTGACCAAACTGCGGGAGGCAGTGTAAGACAGGAGTGCCTGGCGTGCTCTGGTCCATGGGGTCACGAAGAGTCGACACGACTAAACAACTAAACAACAACAAGCCTAGAATGTTCTTTTCCAAGCACATGCTTCACATTCAGAAGATCCCAGATTCATCCCTTAACAAAGGTGTGTAAGTGGTCTGAAGTTGTAGAGGGTTGAAGACCCATTATTATTTCTTCAGTACCCAGCAGTGTCCCTGTCTCCATTGTCCTAGAACTGCCCAATTGTCATGAAAGGGGAGCTTTTTAGACACTTACAATAAGCATTAGAATAATATAATTGTAGGGTCGGAAGGGACCACAAGGGTCATCTAGTCCAACCCCATGCAACGCAGGAATCTTTTGCCCAACGTGGGGCTTGAACCCTTAACTCTGAGATTAAGAGTCTCATGTGCTGCCAACTGAGCTATTATTACTACTACTACTACTACTACTACTACTACTACTACTACTATTACTATTATACCACCATTTATCTGAGGATCACAGGGTTTTTTAACAGTATAAAAACACCAATTTTATCCCCCTTTGTGCTGATTGGAGCCAATGACAGTCAATGGAGGCTTGTCAGTCACGGAGAATTGGTTCCTAGGGTCACTCTGGAGAAAGTACATGGGAAGAACACAGAGGAGCTGTTCCACATGCTCCAAAGTTTAGCATTTAGGAACTAAAAATACAAGGGGCTTCCATTTCGAGAGAATAGCGTGCAAGTTTCATTACGTGCAATGGAACTTAAAGGGAAACACAACCAAAGTGACTTCAAAATAAAATATGCACAGAAAATAGCTCTCACTGAAAGGGAACACATGGAAATCTGTACTAATTGTTGCAACACATCCCTAATAATAATTATTGCATGATGACAGGATTATGGTTTAACTTAGAAGTTTGCAGAAGGGGCGTGGCTATCAGGGTGTGTGGCTGTGGGGGCGTGGCTACATGGTGCTTTGCTAGATGGACAAGGAATCTGACCTCACATAAGGCAAACCGTCATTTGCATGTAGCCTAGAAAATGCTGGCTCTGAGCTATAGTTCTTCCCCTTTTTTAATGTTTCAATTGGTGTTGTGTAATCATCCGCTCACACTTTTTCTTTCCCGGTACTATACGACTTTATGACGCTGTCTTACATTGAGTCACACTACTAGCCTGTCTAGTCCAGCATATTTTTTTTGCTGTAGCAAAGGGACGCTTGAGCAATTTGATAACTGCAAACTGGTGCATCCAGCTGCAATCCAGGTACTCACTGCATTCCTCACTTGCTGAATGTTCTTGGCTCAAAACTACCTGAATCCTTAAAAGTCTGGGATGCAAATTTTCTCAGCCCTCTAGCACAGTGTTTCTCAACCTGTGGGTCCCCAGATGTTGTTGGACTACAACTCCCATCATTCCTAGCCAGCATGACCAGTGGTCAGGGATGATGGGAGTTGTAGTCCAGCAACAGAAGCAATTAATTTAGTGTTAACTTTAGAAGTGTATATTCAATTCTGACCAAACTAAGCCTCCTTATGTATACAGTGGTACCTTGGGTTAAGAACTTAATTCGTTCTGGAGGTCCGTTCTTAACCTGAAACTTTTCTTAACCTGAAGCACCACTTTAGTTAATGGGGCCTCCTGCCGCCGCTGCCGCCCGATTTCTGTTCTCATCCTGGAGCAAAGTTCTTAACCTGAGGTACTATTTCTGGGTTAGTGGAGTCTGTAACCTGAAGCGTCTCTAACCTGAAGCATCTGTAACCTGAGGTACCACTGTATTGTAGTTTGGTCAGAATTGAGTATACACCTCTGGTAAATGAGCTACCATAGCTGCTAGAGGGGCATGAAAATGTGTGTTCCGGGCTTTTTAGACTCATCTACCCATATACTATCTGAAACCAAAGGGATGCATTGGTTGTCAGATGTGAAATATATTGATATTATTTTCAGCTCTCCAACTCCTCTAGTAAGTGCTGCTGGTTTTTTAAGGGGTATTCGAGGGTTCCTGGAGGTTTAGAGGGTATTTGCAGGCTTTTCCAATGGTGTTTCAAATATACGTGATTTCACATAAATACACGGCACCTTGGAACGTAACCCCCCTGTAAATGGGGAGTTGCCTGTATAGGGTTAGGAATAAAGGTTGTTAAACCTTTTTTATCCTGTTCAGCAGCACACAACAGCTGACTTCTTTCTACCCCTCTAGGAATGAGCTGGCCACACACTGTGAGGTAAGGTTAAAATGATTTACTTACAGATTTAAGGTGTCAGTCATGCATTGTTCCATGCAGCAGCAAGGATAATACCGGGGAAATATGTCAGATACAAAATACAGAATATAGTTCCAAACGCTGGTTGTAAGCTTGGAAGCAACCTTACACATGTCCTCCTTCATTGGTTAAATGTTGCAGAAAGAGAAAGAAAGGAAGAGGAAGGGAGCTTCACTTCCTCTCTGGAGAAGAGGGGGCCTGACTTAACTGAGACAATCTAGCAATACTACTCTGTAGTCCTTAACCCCTTCATGCATTAACTAGCAGTTGTGGATAGTTATGTTTGACTGCAATCTCCCACACAAGCAAATCAGGATAAGTGTTCCTTGTCCTATAACTGTCCCACAAATATAAAAGAATGAATGCTCAATAAAAGAGCAGAACGCAGTCAGACTCTGTGTAAGGAAATCAGGATGAATTGTCAATAAACATCTTTCAATACCTTTTCCCATCACTTCCCAAAGCACATAAAATCTGATGCTTTTTAAAGTGGATTTGTTGCACTAGGGTGACAGAATGCTTTCATCCAATTTAATTGCGTAAATCTATAATTATTGTACAGTGGTACCTCTGGTTACGTACTTAATTCGTTCCGGTGGTCTGTTCTTAACCTGAAACTGTTCTTAACCTGAAGCACCACTTTAGCTAATGGGGCCTCCCGCTGCTGCTGCTGCGCTGCCACCGTGCAATTTCTGTTCTCATCCTGAAGCAAAGTTCTTAACTCAAGGTACTATCTCTGGGTTAGCGGAGTCTGTAACCTGAAGCATATGTAACCTGAAGCATATGTAACCTGAGGTACCACTGTATGTACTTGAATTTATCCCACAAAATACTGACCGAGGTGAGAAAGCAAGTACTTGTCACATCCATACTGTAAAGCACATTCAGTGCACATTTAAAGCACATGGCTTTCCCCAGAGAATCCTGGGAGCTGTAGATTGTTAATAGTGCTCTGTGAGGAATGAACTACAATTCCCAGAATTCCTTGGTAGGAAGCCATGGGCTCTAAATATCAGGTGTCTGGGGGGGATGCAGGGGTACACATACCCCTAAACATTTTATGAATCTAAGTTTTGCCTCATTGACGGGCAATATTTCAATATGAGTAGGAAAATGAGAGTACCCCTAAACATATTTTTATTAGGGAGTGTGGGGGTATCCAGAGTGGGTTTTAAGCCCAAAACGGCTGTACTGTGTGCTTTCACTCAATGAGAAAATTGAGCCCAAGACACACCTCTCTCATAGAGGCAGATATGCATTATGTGATAGCCATAAGTCAAAGAAAACAAAAGATTATACAGCTCCACAAACAATCATAAATTGACACAACTCAGAGTCAAATTCTTCTACTTTAAAAAAAAAAACTTTTAATGGAGTTTATATTTCCCTGGATACATATTTTAAATCTATTTAATTAGTATATTGATTGTTAAATTCCACTTTGACCATTTTAATGTTTATGTGAAAATTATGCTGACATTTTGGTTTTACTATGCTGGCTGTTTAGCCACAATAAACTGCAAACTGCATTTACATTATGTGGAAGATGTGGAGATGGTCATTTTTAAAGTTTGGAGGGCTTAAGCCATTCCGAGCCTTGTAGGTTAAAACTCCATGTCTTTACTTGTCTCTGTGAACACACAGAGAAAAACAGCCTTAATGCTGGTTATAATGCACTTATAGAAATTATAATATCTTGTTAGTAATTTTTCATTATTTGGAATAACTGTGTTACTTATATACGTATATTCCATATTGCAATTTCAAATATTTTTCCCCTTTTATTTTTGTTTTGTTCTTTCTTTCTTTTACTTTATTTTCTCACTGAAAATTTTGAATGTAACAACAGTAAAAAAAAGTCTGGTGCTGAAGGCATTGCTTTAAAAGGATCCCATACTGTCCCCTCCAACGTTATGGAAAGTGATAGTCTTGTTTATCATCTTGAGGTTCCCAAGATGCATTGCAGCTAACCTAGCCTGGTCAGCCTTTCACTGCTACGGTTACTACCCGTGGAAGATCCCCTTTCATCCATAGCATCTAGGACAGGGGTCAGCAAACTTATTCAGGTGGGGGCCGGTCCACTGTCCCTCAGACCTTGTGGGGGGCCGGACTATACTTTGAAGAAGAAAAAATGAACGAATTCCTATGCCCCACAAATAACCCAGAGATGCATTTTAAATAAAAGCATACATTCTACTCATGTAAAAACACCAGGCAGGCCTCACAGAATTTTAAAGAAACGTTCTACTCATGTAAAAACACAATGATTCCCGGACCGTCCGCAGGCCGGATTTAGAAGGCGATTGGGCCGCATCTGGCCCATGGGCCGTAGGTTGCCTACTCATGATCTAAGATAACGTTAACATGAGCTAACCTCGGTGTGGATGGGGTGAATGCCTTTATAAGGAACTTACCCCTCCTCTCCTCGTGAACTTTCTTAATAAGTGGGATGAGTCAAGACTTTTCACTTCTGAAAATCAGATACTGCCCATGTCAGTGCTTACTGAGCATGCCTTCATGATGTAACTGCTGCGGCAAAAGCGGTGGCCTGTGTTGCACGGAATTGCTTTGCATTGCAGCATACATGCCAGCGCCACATGACTTCAACTGTTGGTGCCATGAGAGACAGGAGGCCTTTCCTGGGTTGCTCTGCTCACCGCTGACAGCTCATCCTATCTAGCTGAGTTATGAGTCAATGGATGCCTTAAATACCCTGCCTAGCAATCCTGGTTCATCTTGACCTACAACTGCTAAACGGCTGCTGTGACTTCCTTGATTGTACTAAACTCTCATTATTATTGTTAACATCATAATCACAGAGTCGTAAAATTCTAGAGTTGGAAGGGACCCCCCAGGGTCATCTAGCCCAGCCCCCTGCAATGCAGGAATCTTTTGCCCAATGTGGGGCTCGGACCCACGACTCTGAGATTAAGAGTCTCATGCTCTACCGACCGAGCTAAATATTCTCCATCTGTTTATCAGTTGCCTTCTAAACAACCATCATAAAGTGATTTACTCTAAAGATAATTAAAAACTCTAAAACATTCATTGAATGGTCTCTCAGGTAGCCTGGCCCAGAGCTGTATAGAGCTTTATATGTTAATACAGGGGTAGGCAACCTAAGGCCCGGGGCCGGATGCGGCCCAATCGCCTTCTCAATCCGGCCCACGGACGGTCCAGGAATCAGCGTGTTTTTACATGAGTAGAATGTGTCCTTTTATTTAAACTTCATCTCTGGGTTATTTGTGGGGCATAGGAATTCATTCATTATTTTTTTTCAAAATATAGTCCAGCCCACCACAAGGTCTGAGGGACAGTGGACCAGCCCACAGCTGAAAAGGGTTGCTGACCCCTGTGTTAATACCAGCACCTTGAACATGAACAGGTAGTAGATTTTCATCCAAACTGCCTAAGGGGTTTTTGAGGTGTCAAATGGTGATGTCAATCATGTGACTGATCCTTGTGTGCTTGCTTTTCGTTTACAGTTGCTGGAGGAGGCTCCAGATTGGGACCACAGTCCGGAAGAATTTAACATCAGTCCCTGCTACAGTTCTAATCTGGTGTCTTTGTAGTTGTTATTTGCCTTGGGAGGAAAGTTGACACTGGTGTTAATTTATTGCTCTTAAGATATATCAGAGTAAACGTAGCATAATCACCCCTCTCTCCATTGATGGGCTGTGTCCAATATTAGTCCTACTCAAAGTAGACCCACTGAAATGAATGGGCATGAACTCGGGTCTATACATTTCAGTGGATCTGCTCTGCGTATAATTTACCTGGATGCAACCCAGTGTTCCTTAACTCAGGGAGAATATTTAACTCTGAGCATTCAATTTCTAACGACCTATCTTAAAAATAACAAAGGATTGGAAAGCAAGTTGGCTTAAATCCAAAATCTTTGGTTTAATGATTTCTGGTTCATGGCTGCTCATTGCCTCAAAGTCAAGGTGGCACCTTGCCTCTGTGGTACTCTGTGGGTTTGTGAAGGGTGCTCAATATGTGGGCAAACTTTGCAATGGGTCTATCCTAATACCAGGAGTCAATGAAATTTCAATAGCTGTACTTATTTGTGAAAAAACAGCTCAGCAAAACAACTGTGACGTATTCCATAGGGAAGAAAACAAAGGTTCCAACTGGTTGCCACTGAGCTACGGAGAGAACCACACCCAGAGTCTCACAGTCAGGCATGTCTCTCAAAAAGACAGGCCACACACACTCCCCCCCCCCCCCCCGATCCAACATTTTAGGATACGTTGCATCAAGGAAAAGCCAAACGTTTGTCTCAAATCCATTCCTCTTTTCAGCTCTGTTCAAATAAAGAGAAAGCGAGTTTTTGCTCATAAATATGCAGTAAGGGAAGAGACACATCATTATATTTCTACTTCCAAAGGGAAAGGGAGGTTTGTAGGATCTTTTCTGCCACACGTGCAAAAATGACTTAACCAACTTGGGTACTATGCACTTTTATTTAATTGTTGAGTGAAGTCCACACTGTACACTTAAAGCACACACACACACAACTTTAACAGCCCTGGCTTCCTGCAAAGAATCTTGGGAGCCATAATTTACCCCTCACAGAGCTTCAGTCCCCAACACCCTTAACAAACTATAATTCCCAGGGTTCTTTGGGAGAATGTATAGTGTGGATGTGACGCAGCTTTGCCACAAGGTCACAGGGCAGGTTACAACAATAAAATTATGCAACAAATGCAACATTTTACAACCACAAAGCCACCTTGACCTTGCAAGGTGGAGAGAACCATTTCCTGCCCCTACAGGCAGCATAATGTCTTGGGCAGGCCCTGACCAGGAAAGTGACATTATTATTTTTTGTCCCTTTTCCTCTTTTTGATCAGTTCTCAAAATGAGGGGAAAGGGCGAGGCTGGGTTTCTCCTGCCTTGCATTTCAATGCTCAAATTCCCTGAACAAATTATTGACGCTGGCAAATTGGCCCTTTGAGCGGACTTTGCATTAATCGGTGGGTGTGATTTGGGATCGCAGCACACATTTTCCCTCAAAAGTTTTGTTGTTTTTGCTGGCTTACAAGGCTTTTTCATTTGAGGGAAAGAGCAAAGGAAGGAAAAACCTGCCACTTTTTTCGGCTCAGATAACCTTCAAAAGTGTGACTGTGGACTTCTTGTCTTTGAGAGTCTCCAGAGAGGCTATAAAAATAAAAGCCAAGAGAGGTACGAACTTCCCCCTGCACAGTCAACTGTGGGATCAGATGTGATGACTATTAAATGTCAGCGTTCTTAACCGTTTCTCTGCTGACTCTCACAAAAGAAATCACGTCTAGGTTATTAGATTGTCTTCCTCCACCATGTTTTGAACCTTTTAAAGAAGTACACAAATGAAGGCATATCATCAAGGCACATGGGTAAAAAGAAAACTGAACTTTGAACATTATCAGATTTGACACCATGTTTACTATTTTGCCATTGAACTCTATCATTCCGTTGTTTGTTTGTTTCCCTCCACCAAGGCACTCTTTCCTAGGCCCAGTCCAGGGTCCTGGTTTTAGCACTGAAACCACCTTGACCACCCTGTCCCTTGGTCAGGAGAAAGGCAGAGGGAATGTGAGCCAGCTGTTTCTTGATCTCTCAGCGGCTTTTGCTCCCATCAACCATGGTATCCTGTTGGTGCAAGTGTCTGTGATGGGAATGAGCAGGGCTGGTTTGCAGTGGTTCGGGTCCTGCTTGGATGGTTGGGTTCAGATAAAAAAGTATGGTACTCCTACTTGGCTTTCTTTACTTTCTTTACAAAGTAACTTACATCTTGACTTTGATGTAAGTTACTTTGATGTAAGTCTAAACCACTGAGCCTCTTGGGCTTGCAGATCAGAAGGTCAGCAGTTCAAATCCCCACGATGGAGTGAGCTCCCATTGCTCTGTCCCAGCTCCTGCCAACCTAGCAGTTTGAAAGCACACTAGTGCGAGTAGATAAATAGCTACCGCTGTGGCAGGATGGTAAATGCCATTTCCGTGTGCTCCAGTTTCCGTCACGGCATTCTGTTGTACCTGAAGCGGTTTAGTCATGATGGCCACATGACCCGGAAAGCTGTCTGTGAACAAATGCTGGCTCCCTCGGCCTGAAAGTGAGATGAGTGCAGCAACCCCAAAGTTGCCTTTGACTGGACTTAAGCGTCCAGGTGTCCTTTACCTTTTACCTTTTATAAGGTGATTAATTCATAAAGGAATAGTAATAACCACAAACAATTGATCCATCCACCCATCCATTAGAAGGCAGCTAACATACTAATTATTTAGTTGGTTGACAGCCCTATTTTTAACCCATGCATAGATGTCCTCAGGCACATATGCCACCCATCACCAATAAGCAGATGGTGTTACAGGAAGCACAATGGAGTGATTTACCATTGTTTGGTTGCCTGGTAAACCTGATAATCTAAATGCTGCCACTGCTGTCATGTGATGGAAACAGGCTATCCTGGGACCTGCAGTCTGTTATGTGAAAATCCCTATGGGTACTTTCAAATGTATTTTAGAAAAGCTGTGCCAACCCGGGTCAAGTTGACCTGCCCTGGACTGCTGCCCAACATGCTGAGTGCTGAAGAAGCCATTCATAAAGTGCTGTCTAAGTCTTAAGCTATGTCACTGTTCTTGACAGGAGCTGACTGAGGTCCTCTTTTGATTGGTTCCTGGAATTGGAATCATGGGGTCTAGCTCTACTAAAGTTCCCTCAG
Organism: Podarcis liolepis; assembly: GCF_965112155.1. Classification (NCBI taxonomy): domain Eukaryota; kingdom Metazoa; phylum Chordata; class Lepidosauria; order Squamata; family Lacertidae; genus Podarcis; species Podarcis liolepis. Next base: position 34,865,312 of record NC_139556.1, on the reverse strand, counting down.
GGCAGATCCATTGAAATTAATGGACTTCTCTTAGCCATGCTCATTGCACCTGGGCTTTTGTTTTTGTTCTTGTTCTTATTATGTATTTTGTGTTTTCATTTTGTATCTTTATTCTGTGAACTGCCCCAAGATCTTCAGATGAAGGGCGGTATACAAATAAAAACAAACAAACAAGTTGAATATCAACCATGTAGTGACTGGAAAAAGCAATTAAACTTGGCACCATCAACTGTTTTATTCTGAATTTTAATTAAATGGATTTATATTTGTTTCATATAGTTTTAATACTTGGAAACAGCTAAGAAGCCATTAAGCTGTATATAAATAAACAAATGCATAAATTCATTTATTAAAAACTATAACCGCTATTTCATAAAAATATCAAAGTGGTTGACATCCAAAATACGTAAAGACATACAGGAAAAACATATAAAAAAGTTTAAAGCGGATGTATTATTTACAGGAATGGTGATGACCAGATCACTTTATTTAGAACAGGGGTTCCCAAACCCCAACCACCACCACATCACGTGAAAATTACTGAGGGTCTTGGGAGATCACTTAATGATTTTTCTGTCTATTGCAGCAGTTGTCACGTGCTGTGCTAGATGCTGTATGATTTTTAATTGCATTTGTACAGACCTCCTGAATGAGGCTCACTGGACTGGGGTGCCCCTGATTTAGAAACAAACTCAGCACAAACTAGGCCTGAGGAGAGGCCACCAGATCTCTCTCTCTCTCTCTCTCTCTCTCTCTCTCTCTCTCCAACTGCCTCAGGGCTTCGTCTCTAGAGCTGCTGAGCTTTGTGTAGAGCACGGCAGTATCTACTCTAGAGGCCAGGGAACTGGAATGCATAAAACATGGATTCCCTTAAACATTATAGCATGGTGGGCCAGTGGAGTTTGTGTGTATCTTGACAGCTTCGAGGAGTTCAGCTGATGCTCAAAGGCATCTTTGGCCTGTAGAAGGACATAGATGACTTTTGTGGGCTCACATTTTGACCAGATTTGCTCCGTTGGTACTCTCTCACAAAGTGTACCATAGAACGTGCTGTTAATAGTTTAATAACAAATTCTCAGGTTCCAGAGATTTCATATTTCCTCTGATAACTTTGAGATGGCACACACACATCCCTTTTCTGACTTAATAAGAAAATATATCCGTGCACAGAAACTGCTGAATGGCGGGGTGAGCAATCCTGCAGCGCTGTGTGTGTGTGCGAAGCAGCAGAAGAAAGGTAATCACTACCATGTGTGAAAATGAGGCAAGAGCATGACATGAAAGGTGGGGCAACACAGAGAGCAATGAATGTTGGCAGGAGAGAGGCCTGGGTGTCTCTGGTTTGAGGAAGAGAGACTGTGCAAAGCCAGCAGTTTGGGGTTTTGGGTTTCATTTAGCTGACTGAATTGAGTGGTAACAGCCACGGCCCTTCATATCAGGGGGGAGGGCTGTGGCTCTGGGGCAGAACAAGCTGCCTTGCATGCAAAAGGTCTCAAGTTCAATTCCTGGCACCTCCAGCTCGGGCTGGGAGAGACCCTAGTCTGCAATCCCAGAGAAACGCTGTCAGTCAGTGTGGATGATGTGCTATGTGCCCCAAAAATATTACTTAGCTGCTTAATCAAATCCCTGTTAAATTGATTCATTTGCCAATTAATTGAGCATATCGAATATAATTTGCACAGCACCAATACCTCCATCTAGGCAAGTGCCCTTAAGGAGATGTTTGTCAGGGGCTGGTTGGATGCAGAGGAATGGTGGGAAGAACCATCTGGGGTGTGGTGGTCGGATGACAATGAGTGGTCAGAGAGGAGGGAGAAGACTGGGAGGAAGAGATGTTGGAAGTTGAAGAGGCAACAGGCTTGGTGAGCTGGGAGAGTCTGGTCTCCAAGAACCAGAAGAGGCATGAAAAGGGCAGAGGGGAGGGTTGGCTTAACGTAGGCACAGTCTCCGATTGCTTGGGGGGAACCCTGGAGAGGATGGAACTTAGATGGCTGTGGGGAGGCAGGGACTGATCCATGGGGTCAGACGTACCAGGGATGAGCTTCTGTGCTCATTAGACTTAACACTCCACCAAGTGTGCGCAGATTGTGTTCTTGCGGATAAAGAGTTAACTTCAACTTGCACAGTGTGATTTACTGTCAGCTCGCTTTTGACAATATTGCGAGATAACTTAATATCTTAGAAACCACACACACACACACACTCATTGTTAGAAGGAAAGTCTGCCTTAATGTTTTATTTTTCATAAATGTTTTATTTACAGCGGGGGTGGGGAACCTGCAGCCCTCCAAACGATTGCCAAGGTTAAATCTTGAAATCCACTTTCAGTGCCAGGCTTTTGGAGCATGTAATAATCAAGTATATATACAGTTAAGTTGGGGCTACCCTTGCAGAACTACGACTACCATCATCCCTGACCACTGGCCACACTGTCTGGGAGTGATGGGAGTTGGAGAACAACTCAAGTGGGTAGCTCAGTTGGTTAGAGGTTGCAGGTTCAGTCCCTGTATAGGACAGCTGTATATTCCTGCATTGCAGGGAGTTGGACTAGAGCAGCCTTTCTCAACCTGTGGGTCCCCAAATGTTGTTGAACTACAACTCCCATCACCTCTAGTGAGCAAGGCCAGAGCTCAGGGATGATGGGAGTTGTAGTCCAACAACATCTGGGGACCCACAGGTTGAGAACCCCTGGACTAGATGATCCTCAGGGTCACTTATAACTCTACAATTCTGTGATTCTAACATTTCGAAAGCCACAGGTCTCTGAACTCTATTACAGTTACTAGAACCAAAAGGGGTCCAACCCTCCTCCCCCAATTGCAACTTTACATCACAACCACCACAATTAAAATTTACTGCTATTGAATAGTCAACTAGGGACAGATATTTGCTCAGGGGAAAAGTCCCGCCAAGTTTTATATGGCTTACTCCCTAGTACATTATCTTCATGGGCGTAGCCAGAAATTGGGGGGGGGGGCAGAACCGACGTGATTGGTCTGTTAGTTAAGTATTTCAATTATTTTACTTGATCTGCGGGGGAGGGCAGCTGCCCCCACCTTGGCTACGCCTATGACTTTCTTAGCATAGCATTCTGGCACAGATTTAGTCGACCAATCATTTGTTGTTATAAAAAAATAAAATAAGAATCAGTACGCATACACATTTTTAGCTATACGGTTCGTACGCTTTTTGTCAAATGTTTTTCAAACCATCCGCAGCAATTCGCACAACTATAAGAAAATTATTCAAAGGTTCCTCTTTCTAACATATGCATTCCAGAAGTTTCCAAAGGGAGTCCACTCTGCTTCAATGTTATTGATGGCACCTCTTAGGTTTCTAATGCTTATTGAACTTGTCAGTGTCACCAACTCTGCTGAGGTCCCGGGTTCTCACAGCCTTTTCCACTTTACTGAATGTCTGGAGCAATCCGTCTTCTCGCAACTGCTTCTGTTCCTGCCCTTACTGTAATACTTAAAATTAATTCCAGATCTCCTTCATCTACTAGGCCTTGCAATGGTTCCAACAATAACGTTAATGGCTCTCAATATGTCGCTTTTATGGAGCAATTCACCGGCCTACCAGTTAAAGCAGCACGTGCCACAACTCAGGAAGATGGAGCATGCTGCCATCTTATCTTTGAAATGAGAGGTGCCGGGCTTCACTCTTTCAGTGGGGAGTTTGCGCACTTGGAAAATCTACTTTAAAAAAGAAAACCCTGAGGGAAAGCCAGAACAGTCAATCACACGGAGCTCGCGTTGTACCATTTTAAAGAGTAATGGCTTTGTTAAGGCGACTGACAGTTGTGAGGGGACCCTTATCTCCCTCACAGAGCTACAGTTCCCACAGTTCCCTGGGAATAGTAGCTCTGTGAGGGGAATAGGGGTCTCCTAACAGCACCCTTAACAAGCTACAGTTCCCAGGATCCTTTGGGAGAACCCATGACTAAACAGTGATACGATACTGTTTTGCATGTATCCCCCATAAGGGAAAGGGAGCAGTTTTTTTCCTTATAACGCATGTATATTGCAGAAGGGGCCAGTAATACAAAGAAAAGCCTCCCGTGCGATGGGTCTTCTATCATCCCTTAAGCAGAGAGTCTGTGATGTACTGCATTAAAGGGTGCAGTCCTCATTGCGGGAAACCCAAGCCAGGGTAAATGTCAGTTCCTCAAAAGCAGATTTTGGGGAAAGGATCCAGCATTTCCCTGCAGAGAGCTTGGTACTCGCTCCAGCCCTTTGCTCAGGAACAATAATTTGGCATCTGCTCAAAACCACACGAGGAGCTGGACTCCATACAAGCAGGGCCCTTTCTCAGATACTTTGGAGAGATCAAGATCCCCGTCTCTCTTAAATTCCTCGGATCGCTCCAGAAAATGCCCGTCTCCAGGCCGCTCCCTCCTCTGCAATCGCAACCCTCGCCAGGGTCGTGTCTCATGTTACAGGCCTGAAGTAGTAAACACGTTTGGCTCTGTGTGCAATCCTTCCTCGCAGAAGCCGAGCCAAGGAGATCTTGGCACCCGTCGCTTGCGTTGTGTGTTCGGCCAGAATCTGATGTCAGCCTTGCCAAGTGCCTGTTCTTGCCACCAGGCCAATCAGATGCCTCTGCTGAACTCTCCCAGCTCCTCAGCAGCGTGAAAACAACCTTGTGTGGCTTCTGGCTCCTCTCCAACTGCTGAGCTGGCTAAATAAAACTTAGTTGATACAAAGAACTGCTGGTGGCTCCTAGAAAAGCCACAGAAAAGCTTCCTTTTTTTGGAAACAGCTCCCTGCTCCCCCAAATTTAGGGCTTAGGCACAAACAGGTAAGGACAAGTAGGAGTCTGTCTGTCTTCCTTTCTTTCTGGAATTCTACCCAGAGTGCTCCCATGTATATCCCCAGCAATCTAGTCTACCCATCAAGAGAATGTGGTGGTAAAGTCCTGGTAGTGGTCAAATGGGCAATACCACTTCAGGCTGCTGGTAGGGGGTCAATTTTTTTCAGGACCCTCCCCCCTGTCAAAAATGCCCTGCCTGCAGGAAAACAAACAAAGGACCTAGAGCTTTTAGCTCATGTCAAACAGAATAATAACTTGTAGTTTTTTCTTTTTTCTTTTTAAGGGTTCAAAGTACTTTACATCCGTTATCACAAGTATCCTTACAGCTGCCCTGTAAGGTAGGTATTGCCCTCAGAGTGTAGGGCTGAGGGATATCACATGCCTTAAGACAATGAAAAACAATGGTGTACCAGGCCTGAGAGTAAAAGACACATGTGTGAAAACATCAGGAACCTGTAGCTAAAATAAACAACTGAAATGCGTGCAAACAGAACCAGCCGAAGTTCAGCAGCCAGGCCAATCTGCTCTGGGAATCTGCAGCTGAGGGTGCACTGAGAATGTGGTCCTGCTAGCAAATCTTTCATTGTAAAATGACTTTCATGCATCAGAGGCGCACTACTCCAAATCAGGGGCTCCCAAACATTTTACTTCCAATGGCTACCAGTCCTGATGCCTGTTTTGGATCGGAAACAGCATGCCTGAATACTGTACCATGGAGCAGGGCTCATTCTTGCCCTCATGTACCGCTTGTGGGCATTGAATAGGCATTTGGTTGGCTAGTGAGCTCCGGTTATAGGGCAGTATATAAATTCAATAAATAATAATAATAATAATAATAATAATAATAATAATAATAATAATAATAATCCAGCCTTTTTATGTTATTACTATTAGGAAGATGCACTCAGGCAATTTTATTTTCAGATTAAGCTTCTCTGTTCTTCTTTCCCCAACCCAGAGTTTAATTACTAAAAACAAAGTTGCTAGGCTGGAAGTTTCCCTAGATATACTACTCTGTGGTCCGAAAGTCTTTCTACTATATCACGGGAGAAAGTTAGGATTAGTTCGTACTGTAGGAAAGACACTCTGCACATTCACAGTGCCTGCCTACACTCTTCCAGGCTATCTGAACTGCTTCATTCCTGGCCGGTTCTTCTAAGAACTGTAATTTAAGAACTAATGCCTGATATTGTTTTTCAGCTCCTGAGAGGCGTATGTGTGTCACGCCTTTTCGACTGTAAGCCCGCAGGCAGGGACTGTCTTAACTCCTGGTTTTTGCAAGCTGTTCTGGAGGCACATCAGCACTCTGCATTTAAAGTAGTAAACAGTCATGGCTTCCCCCAAAGAATCCTGGGAACTTCAGTTTGTTAAGTGTGCTGAGAGTTGGTTAGGAGATCTCCTATTCTCTTCAGAATGCTACATTTCCCAGATTTCCCTGGGAAGAAGTTTTCATTGCTAAGCTGCTTTGAGAATTGTAGCTCTGTGAAGGGAAGAGAGGTCTCCCAACAGTCTTCAGCACCCTTAACAAACTACAGTTCCCAGGATACTTTGGGGGAAGCCTTGACTGTTTAAAATTATATGATTTAAATATATAGCGCAGGAGGGGCCTGGGGGTGGTATGAGGATACTGTAGCTTTACAGATGCATATTGCTCACCCGTCTCGATTTAAGTAGAACATCCTGGAATTACAGAAGCCATCCCAGCTTCTGATTGAATCCAGGAATTTCCCATTTTTTTGGTCCAGCACTCTGGTGCGAGTCACCAAAAGACACTTATTTTATGGTCTTGAACTTTTGCATGAATCAGCTGGCTCCTGCAAGAACTCGGGACCAAAAAAACCCGAGTGTCCCGATTTTGGCTAGAGGGATTTTAGAGGGTTCCTGCCAATCTAGCAGTTCAAAAGCACATCAAAGTGCAAGTAGATAAATAGGTACCGCTCCGGCAGGAAGGTAAATGGCGTTTCCGTGTTCTGCTCTGGTTTGCCAGAAGCGGCTTAGTCATGCTGGCCACATGACCTGGAAGTTGTATGCCAGCTCCCTCGGCCAATAAAGCGAGATGAGCACCACAACCCCAGAGTCGGCCACGACTGGACCTAATGGTCAGGGGTCCCTTTACCTTTTTTATTTTAGAGGGTATGCCAATGCTGTGGGACTCCAGCTCCCATCTTCCCCAGCCAGCAGAGCCAATGGCCAAGAATGATGGGAGTTGGAATCTAACAACATCTGGGGAGCTGCAAGTTCCCCGGCCCTGCTTGCACTACACATACAGTGGTGCCTCGCAAGACGAATGCCTCGCAAGACGGAAAACTCGCTAGACAAAAGAGTTTTCCGTTTTGGAGGTGCTTCACAAAACGAATTTCCTATGGGCTTGCTTCGCAAGACGACAATGTCTTGCGAGTTCCTGCTGGTTTTTTTCCCTTCCCCCCCCCCTTTTTCTAAGCTGCTAAGCTGCTTATCAGCTGATCCGATCAGCAGATAAGCCGCTAAAAGCCACTAATAGCGCTAATCCGTCAATGGGCTTGCTTCGCAAGACGAAAAAACCGCTAGACGAAGAGAATCACAGAATGGATTCTTTTCGTCTTGCGAGGCACCACTGTATACTTGATTATTACATACTCCAAAGCTTTGGCACTGAAAGCAGATTCCAGGGTTAAGTCCCATGATCCCGCTATCAAATTATATCCTGCCACCATGCCATTTTAGTAGATGCAAGTCTCATACTGTGTTCTGCCCCACACAACAATGAATAAGACAGGCGAAGCATTAGGATGAAGACACTTGTCAAATCTCATGTAATATTGTGGCTGAAGCATCTCTATGGCACTTAGCTTCTCTTCTCCGTGGATTCTTCTTCCTTTTTTTGTTGGTTGGGGGTGGGGTTGCTGATGGGACAGTGTTTGTGAGTTGTTTATTCTTTTGCCTCTCCCCGGGCTCTACCCACTCACTGGCAATTTTTCTGCTCGTGGGCCGAACCTGACCACCTGTGGCTTTGGCAATATGGAAAATAAACGGGATGGGGGAAGGTGGTGAGAAGGCTGGATTAAAACTGGGCTTGCATCTAGTGGGAATGTTTGTTTCCCAAAGCTTCGCACAAAGCCTCAGCATTGCTTTTTCAGAAGCTATTGTTGTAAGAGATTGCATATGATGCATGTTCCAGGCCAGCAGCTGCAAGCAGCAAATTCACACCTCTCCAGCTAAACATGAAGCTTCCGGGGAACATTTCCACACTCCATGGGGTGATATGCCTCCCATGGAAGAGGCAAAAAAGCAGGCTGAAATGCAGGGCCGGCCCTACCATTAAGCAGAGTGAAGTGGCTGCTTCAGGCAGCGGGTGCTTGGAGGTGGCTTCCTGCCACATCTCCTAAACTAGCCTGCCCTGCATTCCCTGAGCTGGTCTGCTGCCTGTAGGTATGATAAAGGGCACTGTCTGCCCTCTTTCCAGTTTGATTCTGTATGGGGAAAGTGGGGTCGCCATTTTGTTCCTCTCTCTCTCTCTTTCAATTTTCAACAAGCTTTCATTATAATTTCTTTCCTACTGTGCAGAAAGGCATTCCAAATACAATAAATTAAGAACAAAACAGGACGCAGACATAATACTTGTACATAAAAACCAGAAGGGAAAAGTCAAAAGGATTAACAAAGCATTGAGGGGAAAGAGGCAAGGAATCTCTAGGCTGTGTGGGGTTGACAGTGACCGTCTGGCAGGTATGTGGCATAAGATGGAGGTGCATCAGATAAGTAAAATGGCCTTATAGGCAATGCATAAAATTCAATTTAACAAATTTACATTTATTTCTTTTCAGGTGTCCTGGATGGGAGATTGATGATCATCTTCTCTCACTGAGATTGCCTGGAGAATGGCCTGACACCACAAGGCTTTTGAGACGTCTTACATGAAATCATGGGAACCAGGAATCATGGCAGGTATTTAGTCCCATAACTAGCATTGCCTCCAAGAGCTTTTCCCTGTTAAGCAATCCTGGCTGAAAGTAGTTGCTCCTCTCAGCCTCCGCATGTCACACTTTAAAAATTGTCAGTATATATTTTGCTGACCCTAATATATTGCTGCCCTAAGCACTCTGCTGCAATATTTCTGTAATCTCCCAACTGCTTAGCTTGTGTCAAGCCTCCAGAAGACTAGCAAAGTATTTGTCTCCCCTCCTCAAAAAGTAAGCAATATTCCTTGCCAGGATCAGGCAAGGAATATTATTTTTTTAAAGAGGGATTGCTAATGCATACCACAACATACACCATATGCTGTTCGAAACAGATTCTGGATTGTAAAACTTACATAGGCTCTGCCTTACAAACTCTGGTCTGGAATATCTGTGGTGGCAATTCTGGCTTCCCCGTAGTCTGAGGCTTCCTGTGAGAACCTTCTGCATCTATAATTAGGGCAACACTGCCTAATTACGTTAACTGATTCTTCCCAATGTGATTTCCCTTTCCTGGGCAGCCATATGCAGTTGTTTCAGCCATATGTAAATACCTATTGTTCATAAGCACTTCAAACAAATATCGGGCTCCTTGTTTCCGACAACGCATTGTCGTGGCCTTCCCTTCGCAAGGAGAACATCCTATGTGACTCAAGGTTGTCAGGATCTTGACTCATCACTTTCCTTGGAATAGACACGCACTGCTCAGCAGTATCTGCCAAAAGCTGATACAGTGGTGCCTCGCAAGACGAAATTAATCCGTTCCGTGAGTCTCTTCGTCTTGCGGTTTTTTCGTCTTGCGAAGCACGGCTATTAGCGGCTTAGCGGCTATTAACGGCTTAGCGGCTATTAACGGCTTAGCGGCTTTAAGAAAAAGGAAACAAACTCGCAAGAACTCGCAAGACGTTTCGTCTTGCGAAGCAAGCCCATAGGGAAATTCGTCTTGTGGAACGACTCAAAAAATGGAAAACTCTTTCGTCTTGCGCGTTTTTCATCTTGCGAGGCATTCGTCTTGCGAGGTACCACTGTACAACGCCTTTTTTGACATCGTGATCCTGAGACCTTTAAGATATTGACCCTAATTCCTGTTTATCGCCTTAGAAGGGCATTAGTTATTAAGAATGTTTTTATTCGGAGATTATACGTGCACACACATAGGTTACATGCCCAAGAGTGTGTTGTGTTTTCTTGCAAAACCTTGTTTTGGTGTAATAAGACTTTGGCTCTTTTTTTATTCAAAATACTTGCCGTCCACAAAGATGGGGGACATGCTTTACACTGTGGTGAACTGGCAAGATAACTCGGAAGCAAAAGCAAAAAGTGAGGAACGTTTTGTTATTGTTATCAAGGGTCACATTCCCTTGAGGGAACTCTGCCAGGTGGGCACATAATAGCGGTGAGCAGGGCAGAAGCTGGCAATGGATGAAGCCACAACCAGAGATGGCTCCCTTTCCCCTCTCTGCCAATCACTTTCTACCTTGTTACCAGCATGAAATGAGACTGAGAGAGACATGTGGTCCTAGAACAGAGGTTGCCCACCCCAAATAATAATAATAATAATAATAATAATAATAATAATAATAATAATAATAATAATTTATACCCCCGCCCATCTGGCTGGGCTTCCCCAGTCACTCTGGGTGGCTTCCAACAAAATATTAAAATACAGTAATGCATCAAACATTAAAAGCTCCCCAAACAGGGCTGCCTTCAGATGTCTTCTAAAAGTCTGGTAGCTGTTCTCTTTGACATCTGGTGGGAGGGCGTTCCACAGTGCGGGTGCCACTACCGAGAAGGCCCTCTGCCTGGTTCCCTGTAACTTGGCTTCTCGCAGTGAGGGAACCACCAAAAGGCCCTCAGCGCTGGACCTCAGTGTCCAGATAGAACGATGGGTGTGGAGACGCTACTTCAGATATGATAGGCTCTTACTCTCACCTTCCCATGTGAAGAGTGAGGAGGCGGCAGCTAGGTTAATTCTGGCTTTCCCTGTCTCACTTGTAAGTGTCCAGTGTTCTGAAAGCTTGTGGAATCACTTCCAGGGCAGTCTCTGGACCACAACGCTTGCATAAATACACGCCAAACTAGATCTGCCCAGATGTGTGTGGGAGACTAACCTTCCCTATGAGGAAGTGAATTTCATTCAAGTCAACCGATCCCATTCCAAACAAAAATTAGGTCCTGGCTAGCAGTTGTCCAAGGAGATTAATGAGAGAAATTCAAAGTGATGGTTCATTTCGCTGAAACAAGGAATGTTTGGCTGGTCAGATATACCTCATGTACAGGATATTCTTGGAAATTAAGAGGTGGAAATGTGGCTTTGCAGAGGTCTGCAGATTCAGTTGGTAGAGCGTGATACTCTTAATCTCAGGGTTGTGGGTTTGAGCCCCATGTTGGGCAAAAGATTTCCTGCATTGCAGGGGAACTGGATTGGACTAGATGAAGCCCCGTGCTCCCTCCCAGCTTTATAATTCTATGATTCTATTATTTCAACTGGCTGTCGTGGAGCATGAAGGCCGAGGATTGTCATAGCAGCTTATTGTGCTCTGTGTGCTGGACCTTGGAGACTTGCACCAATTCATTCAATTGGCGAAGAAGGTCCATAGCTTAGCATCTGCTTTGTATGCAGAAGGTCACATGTTCAACCCCCAGCATTTCCTAATAGGGCTCAAAGAAAACTCTGCCTGAAATCCTGCGGGGAATTGCTGCCAGTCCATGTAGATCACAGTGAGCTAGATAGACCCGTGATCTGACTGGGTATGAGGCAGCTTCCTAACCATTTCCCCACCATTTTCTTTCCAGAGAATTTGTTAGTAGACAAATTTTCATATGGAAAAAAGTCTACATGCCAGCAAAAAAAAGTTAGTCATGTTTATATGGCCCACTGACTCAAAGTATGTGCTCAAGTCTCCTGCTGAAATCCATGATTTTTTTAAAAATTCCCAATTAATTCATTTAAAGTTTTTTTGCAATTGCTAGCATAGCTTAGAACTGTTATAGAAATGCCCATTTGTAGACACTCATAGGGAAAGTATAACTACATGGTTTGAGTACCCATTGACAACAGTGCTTTTTGACTTAAATGCTTTGGGTTGATGTGCTGTCTTCAGCTTTTGGGGTAGAAACTCCTATCAGCTGAGTTAGTGGCTAAAAAAGCTTTATTCTTGATGAGGCCTCGAAACCTACACAGAGTAGGCAGCCCTCTGAGCTAGCTGCTTCTGTTAAAGGGGCCACATGCCAGGTTTTTAGTCAATAACACCTACACTGCATGTCTGTTCTAAGCATCATTTAACTAAATAAAATTCCACGTTTCTAAATGCTGCAATAAGCAAGCCATTCACCTTATTCTCCAATTTTTTTAAACAGTTTATTCTTCTACGCTGGAGACAATCTTAGCTCTGGTTCTTACCTGGGTGCACATAATTTGATTTCTCATACAGTTCCCTGTGAGTGTGTGAACCAATTTCAGGTTCAAGTGACTGACCTGAATATTCTGTCTGTGGTTTAGTTCACATCAGCCTGAACAATTATTTGATGACTTCAATGCCCAGAGACATTGACTTGACTTGCATCTGTGAATATGCTGGCAAGGCTCTGATAGAACCAATATACCAAGTGCTTCTCAGTGGAATCTGTTTGCATGCGCAACTGCCCATCAAATGTACATTAAACAACGATAGCAAAATCAAATAATGTCTATGCATACATAAATAAGCACTCCATGCAGAAAGTGAAGTGCAAGCTGTCATTGCTGCATTGTGACACATATACATTTTTTAAAAAAAATACAAACTCCTGGATTGGGAAGTTGGTATATGCTATAACTTCCTGGGCTTTTATCCTAGCAAAACTCTCTTACACAAGTTTATATTCAATGAATACTAAAAAAGTAAGGGTTTTGAAAGTAAAGTAAGAGGCTTGCTTGTTTCAGCATTTTGTGGTGGCATATCTGTTTTTCCTCTACATAGAAGTTATCTCTGAGTATGAAACAAAAAGTTGTGTCTGAAATGGCCTTCTGACCTAGAGATTTTTATTTATTTTTTCTTTTTTGCTTTTGGACTAGGATTTGATCTTTGTGCCTCAGTCTTATCTGGGGGTCTCATTTCAACACGGTACATTAGAAAAGATGTCAGCACAATTTTTAAAACTCAGCAGTGCATAGACCTCGGCTTCTGAGACTGTTTGACTAAGGAGGGAAACTTCAACATGAGGAGAGGGGTGCTTAAGAAGAGGGGGAAGGGGGAAAGGCTGAACCAACTCTTATCAAGAGCCAGATACAAGGTCTTTTATCTGCCTGTGAAAAGGATAGTTGACAGAAGACAAGCTGGGTAAGCAACACTGTTGACAAGGTATCAAGGCCCCCAGGCAATCTTCCTTCAAACAATTAAAGGCGATAAAGCTGTATAGCTTTTGAGACCCTAAAGTGATATGCCCTAATGTTTCAGTGGGTTTGAAATGGATGGTAAAACAAAGGAGCTAGGAGCTAGCCGCCTGCTATCAGCACAACAATTCAGAAAATTGGAGGTGAAGCATTTTTAAATGATGCCCTGATGAGGAAGAGCATGCTGATAGGCTATGCCCGGGTCACTATAGGTTTATCTACAGTATATCAGCTTTATTTCAGTTTAACTGCCATCACTTTCACACAAAAAATAAAAAAATAAATGCTGCAAAACTGCACTTTAAGAACATAAGAATAGCCTGCTGGATCAGGCCAATGGCCCATCTAGTCCAGAGTCCTGTTCTCACAGCGGCCAGCCAGAGGCCTGTGGGAAACCCACAAGCAGGGCTTAAGCACAAGAGACTCTCCTTCCTGTGGTATCTAGCAACCAAATAATTCATGGGTAGGCAAACTAAGGCCTGGGGGTCAGATCCGGCCCAATTGCCTTCTAAATCCGGCCCGCGGACAGTCCAGGAATCAGTGTGTTTTTACATGAGTAGTATGTGTCCTTTTATTTAAAATGCATCTCTGTGTTATTTGTGGGGCATAGGAATTCGTTCATTTCCCCCCAAAAAATATAGTTCGGCCCCGCACAAGTTCTGAGGGACAGTGGACCGGCCCCCTGCTGAAAAAGTTTGCTGACCCCTGGATAATTACTGCAAAACACAGCCATCATGGCTAGTAGCCATTGATTGCCTTATCCTACATGAATTTGTCTAATCCTCTTTTGAAGCCCATTCAAAATGGTGGCTGTCACTGCCTCTTGTGACAGTGACTTCCGCAGTTTAACCAGGCATGTTGTGAATCCTCTGTTAGATATTCTTAGAGATGCCTAGGACAACTCCTCCAGGGATTCCCTGAAGACAGGGATAGACTGTTAAACCAGTTTAAGGCCTCGATCCAGTCAAAATTAGGCTGAAACAATTTATCGCTTGGGACTCTTCCTCCACTCAAGTGATCACACAGTACCACTGTTCTCGTGTTAAACTGCATGTCACCACAGCTAATGTAGAAGAAGACACTCCCTCCATCACCTATCCTAATGCAGAGGAAATTCCACAGGTATATTTCGAAATAAACTGTGGAAGATATATTCCACCACAACCATTTTCTTCGTTGCCTGCCCTCACGGTGCTTTCATGAGACAGCAAAGAAGCTGAGACAATGAAGGAAATGGGCACTAGCCAAATTAATACTGTCTGCCCTTGATTTGGTCAGTTTCACTGGAGATCAGAGGAAGTCGTTATTTAAGGGAATCTGTGCTGGCAAAACCATCAAGGATAATGTGCCATGCTTCTATACGGAAAGAAGACATGAACATTAGAGATGGTGCCACGCTTAGTATTTTCCAGCTCAGAAATCCAAATCTCGTCAGCTCTTAACGATCACCTCAAAAGTCATTCCCCAGTTTGGATTTTAATCCAAACCAAAAAAAGAATGAGTTATTCCTTCTCCCACCCACTTGTCTACCTCACTCATCCTGAGCCAGGAACCTTCCTTGCTTCCCCAATGGCAACCCGACAGAGTAAGGGAGAAGTGTCTTTTAGGAACACAGGGTGAACTACATTTCCCAACACCCCTCATGTTAGGCACCAAAGAAGGAAGGGGAAAGCGCATGCGGGCGCACACACACACACACACAGAGAGAGAGAGAGAGAGAGAGAGAGAACTTCTTTGCCTCTTTCATCCCTGCACCATTTCTGCCAGTTAAACAAGTTAGGTGGTTGAGAGGGAAAGGTGAGAATGAGGTGGGAGGAAGCAGGAAAGCTCTCAATGCAAACTTATATTCAGGCTGCAAAACCTGGCTTTGGAGGAGTAGAATTTATGTTTCCTTGGTTCAGGCATTATTATTATTATTATTATTATTAAGAGCTTTTGACACAAATAATTATAGTCATGAACACACCTGTCAATCTTCCAAGATGGTCAGGGCAATGGATGGTGTGGTTCACCTTGAGAACTAACAGGCTATCCATTGATAACAAAAATAATTTTCCTGAGCGAGCGCACACATCGCCCTCTGACCTTTTAAACAAGCAATATTGGTTTGTTTAAAAACTGCCTGGGGTTTATCTTGCAGCAATAAACTTCTGGATTTCCAAGCAACAATCTGATGCTGGTGAACTACTAATGGCTTTTCTCAGCAGAGTAACCTCTGCCTCCAGCTTTAATGGAATTTGCAGAAAAGATTCAGAGGAGACAGTGCCTGGGGATGTTTGTTTATTTCTGTATACCATACAATTGATTTTTACATCCAGGTAACTTGATTAATGGAGAATGACTGGTGCAGAGTAATTCAACATTGAATCGTTGTATTTATACAACATTTTAAAGAAGGGCTTCTCATAACTACCTCAAAGAGGCCAAAATTATGTTCCTATATTGCAGTTGGGGAGCTGAGTAAATATAAGAACTGGAGAGATTTTCATCCATCCATTCGTTCATTCATTTTATTTGTGTGCTACTTTCCCACACAAAAATATCATACTCAAACAAACACTACACAAACACTTTTCTAAAAACATAGCACAACAATAGCATAACAATTTCCTAATGGCTTTGCAAAACAATAGCAATTATAATAATTACGTACTTAAACAACAAGCAGCACCCAATAGCAAAAATAGCAAGATTTTAACCAGGGACCTCCTGTGTTTATCAAGAAACAAGAGCTGTAGCAACATAAGTAACCCGAGTGTGAACTGTAAGCTGGCAAGCGCTGTGCTTCGAATCTTGCCTGAGCTGCAAACGCAGTGGGTGGCCTTTAGCTAAGTCACCATTTCCTCAGCTCCTCAGGCACCCACACAGTCTCAGTGACATGAATATGCAGGGTGAATACACAGAGACATTTCTTAAGTGGTAAATTATCACATGCTGCATCTCACCACTGGGTGAGCCAATAGTCTGTGCTGCCCTGGCAAGCAGTGAGAAGAATCCAACCTGATTGCTGAGACTTTCTTCCCTACCTGACAGGGCATGTCAGGTGATCAGATTACTGAATAGATAGATAGATGACAGATAGATAGATGATAGATAGATAGAGATAGAGAGATAGAGAGATAGAGAGATAGAGAGATAGAGAGATAGAGAGATAGAGAGATAGATAGATAGATAGATAGATAGATAGATAGAGGAACCTTCGCTGTGTTTATGATGTATATTTATTTCAAAACTGCTCAGTATCTCTATTTTGATTATTTTTATTTGTTTTGCAAAGTTTGCCTTTATTAGTATTTTCTTATCCATTGTATTGTTTTATGCTGCTTAGAGGTCTTTTGCTGATCAGGTGGTATATGCATACAGAAATACATACATACAGGGCCATTTCGGCAGCATCAGGTATCTGCTGAGGCCCACAGCCCAGCAGGTGACACAGGGCAAAACCCCAAAGGCTTGTGACTGGGCTACTTCCTTGCCTGTTCACCTGTCCTCTCCAGGTAGGAGAGTACTAACAGGGGCAAGGAGGAAGAGTTGCAGCCTCTTCTCCTGGGCACTGGTGTCGCTTTGGCCTTCAGGGACAGGACAAACAAAACACCAGCAGCCATCACAAGGAAATGGTGATGTGGGACTATTGAGAGGAGGAAGAGCCTGCAAAGATTTCTTAGCCAAGCGGTTCCTCCCCTTCCCTCTAAAAACCTACCCTGGAACTGCAACCGGTGAAGTGTTTTTGAACACCTGAACTGGGCTATATAACAAACATTTGAAATGTGCCATGTGGAAACTGAGTGAATTTATGGTGTTCATGAAACTTTCCCAATGCGATTCTGAGCTCAGCCCACGCATAGGTAATCTGGCTGGATTTTGTGTTCCCAAAGCACCGAGTTGGTAAGGCTGCCTTAAACTGAGATGGTTGACTTTTCCCAGCTGCAGCAAAGCGTTTGAACTCTGCCAGCTTACTAGGCGTGAGTGACGGTGCAGAATGTAGCCTTTCCGTTTTTCATGGCTTTGTCTACTAGCAACGTGGTTGTGGCCATGTGCTCTGAGAGACCCAGTTGGGAGGTGGTGGTCTCTACCACAGGGGGGTCGGAATGACCCTATCCGTCTCCTACCTGACAAAACTGAATGGTGCCTACCTTCTGCCAGGGAACATGGACAGCAGAGCACAAGATGGAAACACAAGATCCACACTGGTCAAAACTGGAAGCTTCTGTGTGTGGGTATTTAGGCATGAGCATCAGCTTACCATTTGCTTCCCTTCAACCTACAAGAAGGGGTAGACTTGTGTCAAGGGCCATAGTCCCTCTGGGGTGATCAGCTGGGGGCCTCATGTTGATGAGCGGCCTAATTCAGCAGCCCCGGAGTCAAAAGGGTCTCTCTCTTGCTCTTTGCTTCCTTCCCTCCGTTGTCTTTTTCTGCCACCAATTTACTCTCTTCCCTCCTCTTCTTCCCCCCTGCTCTGTTCATTGCTGTGCCAGGTGCAGCACCAATCACATTTGCCAGAGGTCTGTACTGAATGCTTGCAGAGGGCCACTTGAAATGAGGCTGGGGGCCACAGGTTGCCAACCCTTGCCTGGAACGTGAGCTCAGAAGACCCGTCCACTCTAAAACACCTCCCTGGTGAGAATCCTTCAGCAGGATTTTTTATTTAATAATGTTTCTTCACTTATGCATGCAATAGAATGAACATCTCTATTATTATTTTTCATTGCCCCGGCTTTTCTTTTCCCAAGGTCTATCGATGTGCCAGTCACACATTTTCAAACTCTTCCCCCACAACCGTGAGGGCTAGTAATGTACTATTTTGAGATTATTATTTTTGTTAAAGGAGAGAACACTGAGTGTCTCAGGAAGCCACATTCTGCACCAGATTTAGCACAGCACAGGATGTCGATGAGCATGCAAAGCAGGCAGAGTCTTGTTCACAGGTGGCTGCACAGAATATGACAGAGGTTCTCACACACCATGGCTGCTCATGCACCATGCATTTGGAGAGCACGGCTTCAACCCCCCTCCCAAAGAATCCTGGGAACTGTAGTTTGTTAAGGGTGCTGGCGATTGCAGCTCTGCAAAGGATAAACTGGGGTTGTGGGGTATTTGGAGGCCACCCAAGACAGACTGAGCACATCTAGTTTAGTATTGTCTACTCTGACAGGGGAGTGGCACTCGGGGTCTCAAAAATATATCTTTCCCATCCCTTGCTACCTGAGCCTTTAAATCAGGGGTCGGGAACACGTGTTGCTCCAGATGTTGCCAAACTGCATTTCCCATCATCCCTGCCCATTAGCCATGTTGGCTGAGGCTGAGGGGAGTTGGAATCCAACAACATCTGGAGGGCAGCTAGGTTCCTCAATGTTTCATTTCTTCCTTTCTTACATTTCTAGACCACCTTTACCTTCCAAGGAGCCTAAGGTGATGTGCATGGTTCTTCTCCTCCCCATTTAAATCTTTACGCCAACCCTCTGAGGTAGGGTTAGGCTAAGAGATGGTGACTGGCCCAAGATCACCCA
Organism: Podarcis liolepis; assembly: GCF_965112155.1. Lineage (NCBI taxonomy): Eukaryota > Metazoa > Chordata > Lepidosauria > Squamata > Lacertidae > Podarcis > Podarcis liolepis. Next base: position 34,846,680 of record NC_139556.1, on the reverse strand, counting down.
AGGAGCTTCATGGCTGAGTGGGGATTCGAACCCTGCTCTCCCAGGTCCCAGTCCGATACTCTAACCATTATGCCACACTGGCTCTGAACATGGCTTTTGATGGAGATTCCAGGGATTGAACCCGGCTATTCAAAAAACAAACAAAAAACCCCAGCCTCCTGCTTCTGTTTCAATACCAGGGTGCAGGTCTGCAAGAGATGAAGTAAACATAATTCTAAAAGCCCTCAATGTCAAGTACATCACCATCTCTATGTAAGATTAGGGACGCTATTGGAGGTCTTTGAGCCTGCAAGCTCTACCTGTCCCTAGAGTAGCAGTAGCCAACGTGGTGCCCTCAGCTGCCATCAGCCTCGGCCAATATGGCCAATGCTCAGGGATTATGAGAGTCGTAGTCCACATATGGAGGGCACCACATTGGCTACTCCTGCCCTAGAACTGTGATTCCAATGAGCGTGAACAAATTGATACTTACGTAACTCACACACTATTCAGAGAAGGCTGCCTGGATACAAGACTCAGGCGGCGTTACTCGTCAAAGTGTATGTGTTCCATATTATAAGAAATGATTAAGAAGTGCCCAGATGAAAGGGTTGTGGAATAGGGAAAGATTTGTGGCATCAGGGTTTTTATTATTATTATTTCTCAAAATGCTTGAGTGTATTTAAAAACAACAACAACGAAAAGCGGGCTACAAAAAGAACAAAACAATAAAATTACCAGCAAAAAAAACCAGTTGAAACAACTATTTAAAACATTCAAATCATAATAATTAAAACCAGATTAAAACATGTGTCAACATATGTGGCTCTGGATAGGCTTGCCTAGACAAAAATGTTTATCAGCTGCTGGAAAGAATACAGCCAAGGCACCTGCCTGAGGTAATGTGGCAGGGAGTTCCAAAGTCTGAGTGCCGCCTCACTAAAACACAGAACATTGTGTTTTGTCTATCTTTTTTGGTCTTTTTTGTGTCTCTTTTTGTGTGTCTTTTTCTCTGCAGCAGGCCGGGCAATAGAGAGCTGTTAGTGGCTCACTTTTACAGCCAGAGAAACCAAAAAAGGCAGTCACCAAAGACCAGGATGACAGCTCACCGGTCTCCAACTCCTGTTTGCAAGCTGTAATTACAGCACCTCAGGTGATGGCTGGTGTCATTCTAGCAACGCCTCTCCGGTGAGCAATTAGGATTGCTCCACTTCTCCAGCCTTGTTGCGGGAGGCGGGTGGAGAAGGAAAAGGCAAGTTATTTCTGTGATCAATAGGAGCCTAGTGAACACTTGCCCCATCTGTATAATTAAAGCCGTGACTCAAGAGGAGTGAGAATGCCATTGCTGTTCCTTGGGGGTGGCTTTCTCAAACGCTCTTCATAATGAGAGGCTGGAAAAAAGCAGCAACATTCAGGCTCTTTAAACCAAGAGCCTCAGCAAAGGGTGTCATTTAGCATTTCACAGAGGAAGGGGAGACATGTTGGGGTGTGGGAAGAGAAGCAAGATTCTCACAAAGGTTTACAGGCCCTCTTTTCTGTATATATTTGAGGTAAAATTAATGGCAGGACGTAAAACAACATGCGAAAGAAAGTGGCGGCTGCAATATACCACACACCCCAGGACCCTGGGAACTAAGATTTGTTAAAGAGAGCTGGGAATTACAGCTTTGTGAAGGGTAAACTACGGTTCCCAGGACCCAGGAGGGGTGTTCTTTAAATGTTTGGTATGTATCCAGCCAGGGAATCTGTGGTGGCAAGCCAGCTCTCGGAGTGAAGGAGCCTCAGCAACATGAGTCTCTTCCTACGCTAATCACCCTGCCGCCATTTAAAATTTCCCACAATGCCCCACAGCACCCAACCTAACAGGGCTACAAGGCATTGGGGGATTTTAAAATGGCAGGATCCAGAGGAGGTAAATAATTTGTTTATCCCCATGCTATGATTTCTACCCATCAAACTGCTGTCCTTTGACATAGGGGGCAGCCCTCCCCCCCACAACCCTTGTCATTTGGTAGTCTTAATAGTCAGTGACAGAGTCATACACTGGAATCTAGTGCATGTCTGCTCAGAAGTAAGTCCCTCTGAATTCAGTGAGACTTACTCCCAGGTAAATTTATATAGTAGGGATAGGGAATTTTAGATCTGGCCTCTGTCTTTTAATCTTGAGACTCTTCCCCAGATTATACACCCCTTCACCCCAGGCTGCACCCCTTCCCAAGCTAAGTCCCCTACCTGTCGAATTTTAAAGAGGTTTTTGTTTTGTTTTTTACATCTCATCTCCCCTTGTATCTAAACCTGTATTTTCAGTTGAACAAGCTGATTTCAACATGTCACTATTAGTAATCCTCCGCATGATCTGGTTATTATGGACCTTGACTCATTAGTCAAAACATTTGTTCATATTTCGTATTATCGGCCACTGTGTTGCTAGCATCATGGACCACTCCAAAATAGGGAAACTTCCTCATGCCAATCCATTGTTTGGTTCATCTTCCCCTATTTTAATATAGCACCCTTCTGTCCAACACAAACTTCCAGGACGGCCTACAATGGAATTAAACAGATAGTTAAAACAATCAAAATAAAGTTATAAAACAATGGCCAAGGCAGCAGTACAGACTGAAAGGATCAATAGCATGAAACAGATCGAAAAAAATGCATAGGAAACTGTGTAATCCTATGCACATCTATTTAGAAGTAAGCCCCATTGAAGGAATGATACTTCCAGGTAAGTTGGTATAGGATATTTGTTTGAGAGTCCCATGGACTGCAAGAAGATCAAACCTATCCATTCTTAAGGAAATCAGCCCTGAGTGCTCACTGGAAGGACAGATCCTGAAGCTGAGGCTTCAATACTTTGGCTACCTCATGAGAAGAGAAGACTCCCTGGAAAAGACTGGGAAAGATGGAGGGCACAAGGAGAAGGGGGCGACAGAGGACGAGATGGTTGGACAGTGTTCTGGAAGCTACCAGCATGAGTTTGACCAAACTGCGGGAGGCAGTAGAAGATAGGAGTGCCTGGCGTGCTCTGTTCCATGGGGTCACAAAGAGACGGACATGACTAAACAACTAAACAACAACAAAATTTGTTTACCTGGCACAAGAAATACATGATAAGTGAATCTGTCTGGCGAGAGAATTCCACAGACAGGGAGCCACCACTAAGAAGGTCCTTTGCCTTTGCAGCACTAGTCTTGCCTCCAAAAGCAGGAACACCCATAGAAGACAATTTCGGCATTCAGCCATGCCCATGACACTCATTCCAAGTCTAAGGGAAAACCAAAGGAAATGAGGAAGATCAGGACAACATGCTCTCAATCCTTGTCTATTTTGTATTTATTTATTGTATTTATTTATATAGGCATTTCTGTGCCATGGTTTCAGAACCATGTTCTGGAGAATTAGGAATGTTGTTGCACTGAAATTGACAGAGGGTGTGTATCATTACTATCCCCAGCAACCTACAGCTACAAGGACATACTGGGTTTCTTCTATGCTGAGAATGCTGGTGAAGCCTAAGAGGTTTGGCTGTGTGAACTTAGTGTGTCTTTAGAATGGTCCCCAGAATCCTTTGCAACATGCATGGATTCCATGACAACTAGTCAAGACAGGTGGAGCCGCTGTGGCACCCTCCTGATGTTGCCAGCTACAACTCCCCATTAGTCATACCAGCTTGGAGCTGATGGAAGTTGTAGTACAACAACTGGAGGGTGCACAGTGGCTACCCCTGACATGAGAGTTCCTCAATGGACAATTTTGTTTTGGAAAGGGTTTACGTTGACGTTACAAAACTTGGAAAACACCACCATGGATTTATTTCAAGAGTTACCCTACAGAGTTGAGTTCTTCTGATCTGGCTGGCCCAAAAGGAACAGCTGGTATCTGGCAGAGGGACGAAGGATGTTTGGCTGGTACTACCTGTACCTACTTTCTTCTCCAGAGCAATAACTGGGGGTTTTGAATTACATTGTGCAGCAGACTCCCATCAGCCTGTGAGGATCGTGTGATGCTTGCCTTGTGCTCAGTTAGCCTGACTTGCCTCCTGCAGCCAATCGCCATCTCATCTGCTCTCCTCCTACCAGTCCCATTCCAAAGCCAGCGTTCTCGGAATTCTGCAGAGCAGATTCCTTCTTTCTCAGAAACACACCGGAATGTGTTTCTTGACATTTCAGAGACTCCAGAAGAAGAGCAGGATAGCAAGGGAGAAAGAGCTTTGTTTTCATCTACGTATGGGATTTTGGTGTCCTCCTGAACAGCTGTGATTGTCCACTGAAGTAATTTGGGTTCTTTTATTTGTCACACCTCACACTGAACTGCAGCCCAGCGAGGAATTAATTTGTTTAGAAACGACTGGTGGTAATATGTGTGCCAGTCAACTGCATGGAAAGCTAAATTCCCTGAGTGCAATCTGCAAGCTTGATTCAGAGGTAAAGGTAAAGGGACCCCTGACCATTAGGTCCAGTCATGGACGACTCTGGGGTTGCGGCGCTCATCTTGCTTTATTGGCCGAGGGAGCTGGTGTACAGCTTCTGGGTCATGTGGCCAGCATGACTAAGCCGCTTCTGGCGAACCAGAGCAACGCACGGAAATGCCATTTACCTTCCCGCCGGAGCGGTACCTATTTATCTACTTGCACTTTAGCATGCTTTCAAACTGCTAGGTGGGCAGGAGCAGGGACTGAGCAATGGGAGCTCACCCTGTCTCGGGGATTCGAACCACCAACCTTCTGATCTGCAAGCCCTAGGCTTTGTTGTTTAACCCACAGTGCCAGAGGTACCAGCTCACAATAGGGTACTGAATAGGACTAAGGTTGGGCATGTTTCCTTGATGCTGGTGTGCAGTTGCCCCTACACAGGGATACTGTTACCGCCTAATATGGGCCACATTCACACACTTTGCCATGGGTGGGGTTTGATCCAGGCACCAATCCCTGCATGAAGATGCTCATAGTCCAACAGGAACATTAGTTGGCTGTCTACACATTGTGCCCAGCTCTCCGTTTGCAACACCTTCCAAATACAGAAACAGTTTTTTGCAGGCTCTTTTGCACGGAATTGCTTCGATTCTGGGCGGGTTTCAGTGTGCAAAAGGAATGGCAGTGAATATGAAGAAGAAGAAGAAGAAGAAGAAGAAGAAGAAGAAGAAGAAGAAGAAGAAGAAGAGTTTGGATTTGATATCCCGCTTTATCACTACCCGAAGGAGTCTCAAAGCGTCTAACATTCTCCTTTCCCTTCCTCCTCCACAACAAACACTCTGTGAGGTGAGTGGGGCTGAGAGACTTCAAAGAAGTGTGACTAGCCCAAGGTCACCCAGCAGCTGCATGTGGAGGAGCGGAGACACGAACCTGGTTCCCCAGATTACGAGTCTATCACTCTTAACCACTTGGAAAAGGAATGGACTTCCTTTTCCATAGACGGAGGAATCCCATGGTTATATGTGCACAACAGCTGATCGTGCAACATGCTTCCATGTCCTTGCATGCTAAAATGTGAAGACAGGAGAGCTGTCTTATCAGCCCCTTACTTGGCTGACCTTATTGAGTTTTAATTTGCAAACAGCTTAATGATGTTTTTGGTGAAACAGCTCAGTTGGTTAGAGCGTGGTGCTGATAGTGTCAGGGTTGCAGGGTCAATCCCTGTATAGCAGAGCTTCATAGTTCTGCATTTCAGGGGGTTGGACTAGGTGATCCTCAGGGTCCCTTCCAACTCTACAAATCTATGATATAATTGCACATTTAGAGAATTACCCATTCCTGAACCTTATTCTTCACGATCGAAGCACCAGGTTCAGGAGACGGGACTGGCCTCTCCTTGGATTCTTTGCTTTACATTCAGCTCCTTTCTGTGAGCCTCTGAATGAAGCTTGTACATTGTACCCAGGTGTTATTTTTTATGTGCGTCAAGTCTTTTGGCTGAACTTCTTCTTGGACGATTTGTGTCGCATCCCAGAGTTGGGTGCAGAAGTACTGGTCAGCAAATTCACAGTTTGACCACAGAAGACTCCCCCCCCACACACACACTTTGCAGGATCAACATTGAGGTTTAGCATCATAATGTGGGAAGAGGGATTATTCTGCCTACAATTATGTCATTATAGGCATTTTCCAGTGGATGCACCCAAAATCACATCCCGGAGACTTGCTTCAAGGAAGTATGCAGGCAGACTTTGTTCGAATGGCCCAGCTGCTGTGGTAGGACACACATCACCTTGAATACCAATGTACAATTCTCTGCCAAGGATTGAACTTAGGGGTACCGGTTTGGCCAGTTTTCTGCATCAACTCTTGGGGTTTGTGTTGTGACAAACCTATCTCTTCCCCCCACTGCTCACAAATCTCTAGAGAGCTGTTTCTAAGTGGGTGCTTTTTATCTGTTTTCCTCAAAAAATAAAGCTACAAATTAAATTTTAAATGAATAAATGTCACTTAATGCATCTAAACGCTGGAAGAGATGTAAGCAAGACAGGTGATTGAAATCAAGCTTTTTAATGGCTGGTAAATACATGTGCTGAATGTGTCATGAAGGTAGAGGGAAGTCTGGACAGGGGCAGGTATGTCCTGCTTAAGGGTGCATAGACCAGTACTCTATAATGCTATGGTTCAATATTTCCCTACTTTCCAGCACCAATGAAGGGCCATAGCTCTCAGGCATAGGACCTGCATACAGCCCCTGGTTGAATCACCAGTATCTCCAGGTCAGGACAAGAAGGTTCCCAGTCCAAAAGCCTGGAGAGCTGCTTCCAGTCAGTGCAGGCAACACTTAGCTACGTGGGCCAATGGCCTGTCTCGGCATAAGGCAGCTTCCTAGGTTCCTATGGAAAATGCAATACTCCCGAGGCAGTGGATCAACAGCAAGAATCCTCTGCTGGATTGCAGCAAGCTCTAAAACAATTTCACTCAAGGTTCTGCTTAAGAATCTCAAACTAAGTCAGTTTTAATGGAACACCTAAATCCAAAATGCATTGTCCCAAACAACAATTGTTGTTTTTAAACATTTGACTGTACTAGAATGCTTTTGAGGGATTCTTTAAACATTTGCTTCTGTTCTATCCATCTCCAGCAGTTTTCCTTGAATAAAGTGGCAATGGTCTAAGTTAAGAGAGATGGCTTAGGATGGTGGCACAGGTGCACCACAGTTGAAGTTGGTCGTATTTCAGGGACATCCCTAGGAAAGAATGTGGATTATACCTGTGTTGTAGATTGCTCTCATCCTTCCTTTAAAGTGTAACTGAACCCCATGCAATCCAATGCACTTACCTGGAATAAGTAACACCGAAGTAAGTCTTAGGCTATTCTTCCCCCACTCACTAGAAGGAATGAGTTTGTGCATGTGCTTTTACTAATAGCAAGGTGCCTTTTCTGGGTATGTCATGATGGGGTCTTACATTCTCATAAATATGTAAAATGATAGCTGTCAGGGTCTCACATCATCCATGAGCAGATAGACTCATCCTGGGGAAAATATGCTTGTCTAGCAGCAACCATATGCTGCTTCTGCAATGCATAATGGAGAAACGGAAGCCTGTTGCCCATTCCGCAATGTGCTGACATCGAGCTGAAGTCAAACATTCGTGGTCAGCACTGTGAAACGGAATGCACTGCTAGGCTTGTTAGGCGATTCTACAAACTTTTGTCGAGAGGCCACTTGTAGAATTCTGCTCCGCACATCACATATTCTGTGTATTATACCTATCAAATAGAAATCTATAGCAAAAACAGAGAGGTAGTGTGTGCCACTGTCACCTTCACAACATACATATGATCAGGAAGACACTTGTCTGCAGACGGTTATGGCTCTGGAGCTAGTAAGGCTGCTGGGCTGCGCTCATCCACAGGTGTCACAATGCAGCAGGCGTATCCCCATTTGCAGGAGTTCATGGTCTCCTTCCATGTTTGGGTAGCATGGGGCCATTATTGGCAGCACAGTCCCTACCTGGTGGGCTGTATCCATGTTTGCACGGATGCTGTGGGTGTCTCTCTTTCCCATACCATGTTGGTATAATTGCCTTTTGTGGTGCCCCCTCCCCTTCAGTCCCAGATTCTACTTAAAGACAGGTAAAGGATTACTCAGCCAAGTCTTAAAATACCAGTTGGTGGGAAGAGGACTGTTGCGCTCATGTTCTGCTGTAGACTTTTTTGTCCGACAGGCCACTCTTGAAGCAGGATATTGGACATTGTGGGCTTTTAGGCTCATCTAGCAGGGATCTTATGTTTGCCTATGCCTAACATTCCCACCAAAATTGATGGCTCTTCAGCTGGATTACGCACTCAGCTTTTTCCCTTTTTACTCTTATGTTGCGGGGGCTCCAGGCCTGACTTCAGTACACTTCCCCAAATTCTGTATGTTATCTGCCAAAAGTACAACTCATGAAACTTGACAAGATGGGCTCTGCATTACAGCAGCTTATGTCACACTCAATGGCTCAATATTTATTTTTTACCTTTTACTCAGTATTAGCCTTTAACTTGCCACTTAAACAAAAAATCTACAGCTGACTTACACACGGGACTGGTTACTTTTGTTGAGGTTTTTGATTTGTTTCCTCAAGTAACCTTCTTAGGGCAAACACACCCTCTATTGTACCACTGATTTCAGTCATTAGGGAAGAATTCTCATGCATATTCACCACTCTGCCTTCCTGCAGCAGATATTCGAGACATTGGCAACTTAAAGCCAATCCCTTGGTTTTCTGCGGAGGGAGTGCTCCCTAAGGACTGATAACGATACTTATCAGTTCTATTCACCAGCCCCTGCAAGGAGAATGGCTAACAATGGAGCAGGCCCCAGGAGAGCATTTGATGCAAGGCCCCTTCTGTGGTGGCTTTGGGAGTAGTTGTGGGGAGGGAAGTAAAGTAATTCAGATAGGTACAACACACAAGGCCTTCTGCCCTTGATGGAATGATCTCCATTGTACTGGTAGACATGTCCATATCCTTCTGAGGCCTATAGGCTAGTTGGTTTAAACCCCATTTGACAACCTGGTCATGAACAGGCATTTTTGGCTACAGGTCAATTGTACTCTAGGGCTTAGCAAATTTGAAGAGGCAACCACAGAACTTCTGACCAAGGTGTCCATTCCAATCTTACATCAAAGCAAGGGGCTTTTCTCTCCAGCTCGCTCCCAGCTTCTTAAGACAGTACAATCTGAAGGAAGGAGGTATGTCCGGAAGATGTTTGAAATTTGGGATTCGGGTGGAGAGAGGCACAGTGGGAACAGAGTGCATTGTTTTCCCCTCACTCAACCATATTTGAAAATAGAGGCCGCAGGCCAAATCTGATTCTAGGAAACCTCCAGTGTCCCAAAGTCCATTTCAGAAATCAATCATCCAATTTCAGAAGTCAATCATCCAACTCCCATCACCTTTTTGCAGCCCCAGTTAAAACACTGGCAAGGAAAAGGAAGGAGAGAAGCAGATTATTAGAAATGTTTTTTATTAGAAAAGTAAAAAAACCAACAGTTGCATAGGAGTCTTCAAAAACTTGAACATCAAGTGTATTCCATGTGAACTGTAACCAATGGAAGCACTACAGACCGACTGCGAGGGTTCCTGCCCCCCCACCCAACCCCAGCCCAGCATCACTTCACACCTCCCTCAAACACACATCACCAGGATACCCAACCATGACAGAGCACACTCCACCTAGTGTGCCCTGTGCCTCCCACACTGGTCTCATTCAGGAAAAAAATAAACATGAACAGAGCTGCGTAAATGACGCATGGTGGATTTAACGCCCCCATTCATTCAGAAGTCCTTATATTTAGCTGCCCTAGTGTGTCAGTAGTGGAGCTTCTTCATGCCCTTCTGTTCAAAGCAATGCAACACATTCTTGGGTCCCTTTAGACCTTAAAACACATATAAACAATTGTCCATGCACCTCACCACTCACCAGATATCCATTGATTACTATCTAAGTTTTTTTTCTTTCCAATTTCTAAAAAAAGAAAAGTTTATCACAAAAAAGCAGGCAACCTTCATCTATCCGTAGTGGCAGCCCTGCTGTTAAGTCATCAGCTGTCAGGGGAAAAAATACTGCTAAAGTTGTCCCACGTGTCAGACAAGGATTTTTTTTAAAGCTAGCACATTGTTTCCAGGGGGCTTTTTTTGTCAGTTACTAAAAAGCAGAGTGCTGTTGTTGTTGTTTTTAATTTTCAAACCTTGCCTTCCTCCTCCTCCTTGGACTACCTGCCTAGTATCACTTGTTAAGTCAATCTTCCATCTAAATCTAACCTACAGTGGCTCAAGAGGACAGCCGCGTCTTGGAAACGGCTTGTGTTCCACAGCCCTTTAAACACGCCTCCTCCCCACTTTGGACCGGTGCTGGCCATTATCTTTAAGAGAGTAAATGCTCAGTTTTAGTTCCAACCAGGAGACACTTCTCAGCACTCTTCTATGAGCAACTGCTCAGAGCTATACAGTTTCTTTTTAATGACCCTGAAGCCAGTGCTGAGCTTCAGCGATTGGCTGAAGCCTGGAGAAAAAGCAGAGCCGGAGCTAAAGAGTCCCTGGATTTTAGGCCAGAGGCGGGAATCCAGTCTTAGAACGAGAGTCAGCTGGAAGGTAGGCACCAGGCCGGGGTCCACAGCAATCTGCCCCACACTATGGCAAACCTTCCCTTGTTCCACGCACAAGTCAATGAGGGCCCCCCTCAAGCCACAGGGCTCCCTATAGGCCAAGTGGAGGAGCTCCTTGCCAACTTGGGCGATCAGCTGGCTTGGCATGAGGAGCCTGGAGGAGCGGTTGGAGTTGATCTTCGCTTTATTCAGACTGACTTGGATTAGCTTCATGAGATTGGCACACAGGAGCTCATCCTCCGGATCATTTAACAAGTCAAAGTCTGGCAAGGACACTTCATCCAGATATTCCTGGGCATCTGCAAATGAAGGAGAGACAACAGCCCCGTGACTACTCTGCTGCTAATGCTGCTGCGATACCTTTATTGCCACCCCCCCTGCCAAGAAATCAAAACAGCTTCGTGCGTTTCGTTGTTTTTAATTGGTAGAAGCCATTCTGGGCAACAAAAAGATCACATTATAAGCTTAAGTCAGCCGCTTCTCAGCAACCCCCCTGCTAGAGAAGGCAGGCAACAAAGGCAGTGGCTGCTTGCTGGTTTGCCCATTAAACATACATAGCACTTTAAATTCCTATTCTGACCTGTAGTTGCCCATAATGCTCACCATCTCCCCCACCCCCCCCATCCTCCTCCAAGGCTTCATTAAAGTAGGCCAATTCTGCATGCACTTAAATGGGAATCACTGAAGAGCTCCTTTTCTGCTTTAAAGGGGTGGGGAGGGGAGTTTTTAAACGGAATTAAGTAAACATGATAGAACTCCACCCCCACCCCGTCTATGTATGCAGGTCCCCAAAACTCCCCCTACATTAGCATCCCTAGTCACCTCCCCCCAATCTGCTTAGACGTGGTACCCATTACAAGCAGCTCCCCGGCCCCAATTCTCCCAGCCCAGACCGGCATATGAAGGCCTAGGAGCCCGTTTTGCAGACCTTAAGACAGACACCCCCGGTGAGATGGAGAAACCCCGCTTACCCGCTTCGGAGCTCAAGCTGCTATCCAGGGACTCGCAGTCGGAGCTCTCCAGCCGGGCGCTGCGGCCGGCGGCCCCTTGGTAGGCGCTCTCCTTCTCCCAGGCGAAGGCGGGCGGGTTCTCCCTCTGCTCCGGGATGGGAGGCAGCGGGGAGGAGAAGCTGTCCCACGAGACTGGCATCGCTGCCCTTCTTCCCACGGCCGCTTTTCCACACCGGGGGTCGGAAGACGGGTATCCGCTACTGGGATCGACGGCTCTGTAGCAAAGGGGAAGAGGAGGACGCAGGTGAGGATCGGAGTGGATCGGATCCGCTCCGGACGAGCTCCGAAAGATCAAGGGCAGCAGAACAGACCACGGGACCCTTGCAAAACCGGCATCTAATGGAAAACCCATGTACTTACCGGCTTCAGGGCGCCCGTCGAGGAAGCTAGTGGAAGCAGAAGCAGCAGCGCTGAGCCGTAGGACCCGTAAGAGGCACGCAGCTGCCCGAGCAACCCCACTGCCACCCAACCTCCCTCCTCTGCCCTTTCGTTGGCACTGCGGTTCCACCCCCCCGTCGCTCCGCCTTTAAATAGTCGGGTCAGGGGGTGTGCGCGCTCGGAAGCCCCGCCCCATTCCCTCCGCCGCCTTCGCCGCTTCGGCTCTCCTGCTCCGCCGCAGCTCATTGGCCGGGAGCGGGAGCTGGGCCGCTCCAATGGAGAGAGAGCGCACGTTCGCAACGTTCTCTCCTGCCCGGTTACAGCAGCCTGGGACACGCCCCCTCCACCTTCTCCTCCTCCTCCGCGCTGTTCTTGTTCTGCGGCTGCACGGGGATGGGGGCGGGGGGAGGCTTGTGGCTGCGGCGAGGGGGTGGCGCAGGCTGCAGAACAATAGGCTGGTGTTGGAAGTGGGGGGAAGGGGGGGAAGGGGCGCATAACAATGTGTGTGGCACCCACCCCTAAACTTCGCACCCCTCGATGCCCGATTGCAAAATTGCGCGTTTGCAATTGCACCCGGGTGCAAAGCCTGCAGAGTTCAACGGGGCATCGCTCCCAAGTAAGCCCGAAGTGCATGCATGCATGCATCTTAGCGAACGCGTTTACCTGGAAATCAAGCCCCCAGTTGTGTGTGACAGAAAGAGTAAATAACTCCCGCTAGGGATGGGAAAGGCTTACGGCTGCCAGTCAGTGTAGGCAGCACTAAGCTCGATGGAGCAACAGTGTGTCTCGGTATAAGGCAGCTTCCAAACTGGGGAGGGAGGGATGGGGTTACTTCTGAGTAAACGCCCTTCAACGTGCATGGGATTCTAAGAGTGGGAAGGCAAGCGATGGATCCCTCTCTGGGCGCCCATATCACGTAGCGAGCAGGCTCCGCTGCAAGCCAGTAGGGCCTGTCGCGCACCGGGGTGGACGAGGAAAGGATCGGCGCAAGCCTACTGAAAAGCCCGTCCCATTGTATTCAAGTGCGGCTTACACCCAGGTAAGTGTGGGTTAGGACCGCAGCCTTACAGAGTCAGTGGCGAGGTAGTTTTCATAGAATCAAAGAACTGCAAGGGACCCCAAGGATCATCCATTTCAAACCCCCCTACAATGTTGGAATCTCTCCCCCCCCCAACGTGGAACTCGAACCCGAGACCCTGAGATTAAGAGTCTCTTGAGTTCTACGGATTGAGCTACCTGCTTTGTTCTCAATCCCAGTGTTACGCACGGCCTGCTCTTTCTCTTTCATGAAGCTGTGGCTCCTTTTGCATGTTGTTTTCCCCAGACACACAATAGATCTGTAGTTAAAAGGAAGGACACCGGTATCTCTCACACACCCCGATCCTAGGTCAGAGAAATATCTTGGATTTCAAGGGAATACAGTATCTACATGATGCGCACGTAGAAACGGTTTGGCATCTGTCTGCCAACTTTAATTATAATATACCTCGGGACACTTCCAAAGCTTAAAGGATCCGTTTCTTATTTACAGTGTGCTCTCCCAAAGACCTTAACCGTGTAGGTATATGGCCACGAAAGTAACAGTTGCATTAGCAGTCAGGTTACATTATTTTGACAAGCAGCCGAAGAAGTGAATCTTCCACAAAGCGGCCTGTAGAGGGATGTGTGCGTGTTTTGTTGCTGCAAAGATCAGGACACCCCCCTGCCCGCAAAAGTACTTGGTATTATGCGCATTTTCATCGGGCTTTTCCTTGCAATGCACAACAAGAGGAGTGATGTAAAAGCAGGTCGGGGCCCGTGTCGGACTCGGGTTCACACGTTAAGTGTTGGCCACCCTGCCAGCACTTTGGATCGCCAAAAAATAACACGGGTTTTATTATTATTATTATTGCGCCTGCATTGACGTCAGCTCATGTCTGGGCGCCGGTGCGCGCAGGGCCGCGCTATCGACTGACCACCGCGGAGCTGATAAGGGCGGGTTTTGTTGCAATTCCTCGGGTAGAGGAGGAGGAGGCCGGTCGGTGAGACGGCGAGCTCGGCACGTCGGGGAGCTCCGTAACTCGAGCCGAGCAGTCCAGCCGCAGCCAGAACTCACACGGCGAGCTCGGCTGGGTCCTAGCGCCTCCCGGGTTCCCAGCCGTGTAAATTGCTGCGGGAATTGCATCACGAGCGAGGGGGGAGGGAGGGGAGAGGAAGCACCCGGAGCTGCTGCAAAAAAGCATATCGTTTCATCAGAAAGAAGGAAACTCCATATAATAAACTGCAGGACCTTTAAGAGGGCTTAAGGTCGGACTGACTCACCCGAGGTTTCTAGAAGAGAGGGCACTGAGTTTAGATCATGGGTAGGCAAACTAAGCCGGGGGCCGGATCCGGCCCAATCAACTTATAAATCTGGCCCGTGGACGGTCCGGGAACCAGCGTGTTTTTACATGAGTAGAATGTGTGCTTTTATTTAAAATGCATCTCTGGGTTATTTGTGGGGCATAAGAATTCGTTCATTATTATTTTTCCAAAATATAGTCCAGCCCACCACAAGGTCTGAGGGACAGTGGACCGACCGGCCCCCTGCTGAAAAAGTTTGCTGACCCCGGTTTAGATAAAGATGGGTCCAGTCCAATGCAAGCTTCACACATTAATTAGAGTGGGGGGGGGGAATAAATGAATTCTGAACATACTAAGCCCATCGACCTGGGGTCACAATAAGCTATTGGTTAGGTTGAAAGAGCAATGAGCCAGCGTTCGAATTTCCCCAAAACTTTTCTTCTTAAGTCAAGCAAAACCAAAACTAAAACTAAAACAGCTGGCAGTCCTGGGAAATGGTAACTTGGGAAACGGTAACTTCTCTGTCCGGCGCACCAAACTTTTTCTCCCATCTGCTGATGGTGGCAGCAGGCCTTAGCAGATGGCTAGCCAAGTTGCATATATTTTCATTTTCTCCCCCTTCCCCCACCCTTGCTACGCTTTCTCTCACCCATAAGTTTGGCTCCTGTTTTTATTTGCTTTTATATCATAAATGCTTTCAAATAGGCAAAATAAAAATATTCAGTTAGAGCAGATACATTTTTAAATGAAAATAACCGGGGGGTGAAATTAAGCTTGCCAAAACGGAGAGGAAGTTTGAGCACGTATGGGTGTTCTGTGCCCCATGGGACACGCGTGGTTCTGTGGTCTAAACCACTGAGCCTCTTGGGCTTGCCGATCGGAAGGTTGGTGGTTCGAATCTGCACAATGGAGTGAGCTCCTGTTGCTCTGTCCCAGCTTAGCAGTTCAAAAGCATACCAGTGCAAGTAGATAAATAGGTGCAGCTGTGGCGGGAAGGTAAAATGGCGTTTCCATGCACTCTGGCACTCGTCACAGTCCTTCGTGCACCAGAAGTGGTTTAGTCATGCTGGCCGCATGATCCAGAAAGCCGTCTGTGGACAAACGCCGGCTTCCTCAGCCTGAAAAGCAAGATGAGTACCATACACCATAGTCGCCTTTGACTGGACTTAACCATCCAGCGGTCCTTTACCTTACCTTAGCCCCCTTTTTAAAATCTACCTGTGTGCCCTATCCTGGGTTTCAGTTCACAGCGCTGCATAAATTGAAAAACAACAGAGCAGGGAGGAACACAAAAGAGGCCCCTGCCTCTTCCCTGGCGCCCTCCAGAACTTGACACCCTGGCGCCCCGCTCCACTAGCTTCTATGGGTAAGACGCCCCTGAGAACTGGTCCCCGCAATCCATTTAAAATGTGTGCGAAGCTGACTTAGGTTTATTTCCATCCTACTCACGCACATCAGTGGCTGTGTTGTGGTACATGTCCAGACAAAAATCCACCATGCCCTGGCAAGTTTTAGGAAAGTGGGCCAATCCAAATCCATGTGTCAGGAGATTTGCCTTAGTTTTGTCTCCCCCATCTTGGTGCTCTCTAGATTTTATTTATTTATTTATTTTTCTTACTACAACTCCCATCATTCCTGACCATTGGTCATACTGCTTTGGGGTGATAGTAGTTGTAGTCCAAAGCATTTGCAAGGCACCAGGCTGCCATAGCCTGTGCATTTCTGCTTATGTTCCCCACATGCACATAAACAGTGAGACTGAGATGAAGACGAAATCTAGAGAATCCTAATTAAAATGTCTCTCAACCTGATAGTAATAATGCTACTCAGCATTTTATAGAGTGCTTGAAGACTGCTCAGAGCACTCAATCTATATTATTATCTCAATCGTTCTTAAAAGAACCCTGTAGGCATGCCAGTGTTATCACGTTCATAATGCCAATGGGAAGAATGGAGGAGGGGCAGACTTCAAGATCCCAGCTGGCCTAAGGGCATCTAATGAGTTCAGGGATGAGGTGAGATTTGAACCTGGGGAATTCCCAGCTCACATCCTGAGTCATTCTGCTGCCCTTGACGTGTCCATCCTATCCCAAAGTGACCAGATCTCCCATCAAAGGCAGGCACATTTATTTAAATGCTCACATGTTGCTTTTCCAACATTCAAACTGATTTCCACCTGTAATTTAAGATTTTTATTTTTAAAAAATACAAAAAGAAGCAGTGTGTGTTCCTTATTTCAACAAGTTCCTGTTTTCTTCCATCCTTCTCCAGAATGGCCCCCGTGATTTAAACCAGCCAGGTCCCATTGTTACCCCAAATTGCTCATCATTCAATTATTTTCCTGGCAGCATCTCGTTTTGCCCTTATGTATTTATTTAGGAAGTTTTCTAGATTGCTCAATCACACATTGCTCAGGTACAGTATACGTAACGAAAGCAGCCATAAAACACAGCCCAAACCTATAAAACTCTCTCTGGATTTATTCATGCTTACCTTTTGCCTCGCTCTTTCCAGGCACAGGACTGTACAGTGGTACCTCGGGTTACATACGCTTCAGGTTACAGACTCCGCTAACCCAGAAATAGTGCTTCAGGTTAAGAACTTTGCTTCAGGATAAGAACAGAAATCTGGCTCCGGCGGCGCAGCAGGAGGCCCCATTAACTAAAGTGGTGCTTCAGGTTAAGAACAGTTTCAGGTTAAGAACAGACCTCCGGAACGAATTAAGTACTTAACCTGAAGTACCACTGTACTTGAAAGCTCTGTGTCCAGTGGTTTTGTTTGTTTGTTTTGCCCCAGAGTCCCCCCCCCATGAAAACCCATTCTTTAGCACTCAGAGCAAAAGTCAATTTTTGTTTTCCACCAATTTGTTTGTTCCAATTCAGAGCTAAAGAGCGGGGGGGGGTCTTCTTGTGGATAAGCCCCGCCCCCTTCACACACACACACACACACACACACACACACACACACACACACGTCTATTCCAAGATAATCCAGATTCTGTGGTTTGTGGATTGCAGTCACAGAAGAATTCAAGTTGCATCAGTACTAGCATTTCTGCATGCCCAGTGGAATAATCACACAGAGACACATATACACACACGTCCCATCTCTTGATCCTGCTTTCCCAGCCAATTTAGTGGTGCATAGGGTGGGGAGAGAGGACGCCCTACTGTGCTAGCGGTAGTCCTTGCATGGTTTTATGCTAGCGGGACCAGAATTTTCCTCCACCCCCACCTCCCATCCATTCCGGTTTCCGGACTGCTATGCCATTTAAATTTAAATTAAGAAAAAGTTAAGTGACTGCAGCTAAATCAAAGTCAAAAGTCTGGTGGTCTAACCCAAATCAAGCCATAGAATAGAGGTGCAAGTGATATAGGCACCACAATAGGGCAATGAGAATGTCATTTGTATGACCATGAGCGATGGAGCGTTCATCCACCATTCACCCGGATCCACTTTTTGGTGCATTTCCCAGCCACTTTCTAGAGATCAAAAGGTTGAGTTTCAGAAGTGGACTTGTAGGGTGACAGAGCACTTTAATCCGTATTAAGCTTTATAAACATGCACACAAAGCTCTGGTAGGTGCTTAAAACCCTCCAGCAAAATTCAGCAGGCTAGAGCTGTACAGAAGTGGAGGATCTCCCCACCGTTGCCATGTCAGTGGCTGTATATGTCAGAAGTGGAGAACCTGTGGCTTTCCAGAGGGTGTGCAACTTCAGATCCCAGCTTGTTTGGCCTTGTGTCAGGACATTCGCCTTCGCTCATCCTTCCCCACAGTGGTGCATTCTAGATGTTGTTGGCCTAACCATTCCCTCCATCCCTGACCACCGGTCAGGCTGTCTTGGGATGATGGGAGTTGTAGTCCAAAGCATTTTGGCCAGGGGCGCATCATATAGGTAGCTGTATCATGGCTGTATTTTCCCACAGTTCTGCAGGGCAATTCTGAGCTGAAGAATGGCAGGAAGGAAGAGCTAAACATCTGCTTCTCCCCGTGCCACTGCCCCTGAACAAAACTGGAGCCCCGTGTCTGCTTTAGAACAGTTGTTGTGGAAAGTCAGGAAATTTGATTACAGATCTCCTGTGTTGTGTCTGTTTAGCCTTGAATATGTTCCTCCATAAAATGTCCCAGAATCCTTTGCAGCATGATAGGGTTCAGTGCTGGAGCTCTTCAACCAAAAACTGATGTAAAAAAAATTATTATTTAAAAGCAGAAAGATGGAGGGATTAAGTAGGCAATGACTTAATGACCAGATTCCTTTTATCTTCATAAAGCCAATGTTTATCAGGCATTGTAAACCAACAAAGTGCACCATTGAATATAGAAGATTATCCCCTTCATCTGCCCAGCACTGTTTCCTCTCGCGTTTGAACATGACAACCTGGTTGTGTCTGCAAGCAATTGCCTTCTAATAAGATATTCCCCCGGTTTTTTCTCTCTGCAAGCAGACACTGGCATTGCTACAGAGGCTTGATGTCAATGGAGAGGGGTGGGTTCCTAGGACAGCAAATGAGAGAGGAGGTGGATTCGTGAATCAGCCTTTCTTTCCTGGACAACTCTGAAGGAAATGATTGAAAGCTTCTTCCAATGGAAATTTACAGGTATTTTTATTATCTGCCATAAAACAAAAGGTAGCAGCCCTCGGACCACACTTAGAACCATGTGGTTCTCTCTATGTGGTCATGTGACCTTGTGTGGGAATATCGTGGCACCCTGGGTTGTGAAACTGACCGGTAAGGGTGTATAACCAAGGCTGCGTGGACAATGTGTAGCATCTTTGCTGATAACATGGACACACAAAATAGTTCAACCCACAGATTCATTTGTTCAGTAGAATGTATTTTCAGTAGCAGGGAATTCACTTCCTTAGCCTTTCACTGTCACAAACTAGACTGATGGATGTTAAAATGGTGGCTTCTACTGAGGAAAAAGACCCCTTGCAGCATCCCAGCCCAGCCTTCAATGATGATGAGACTTGAAAAATAATGAATCCGACAAAATTTTATAAGCCCTTCCGCTCACCGCTCCTGTAGTGCTTTTTTACTACTATGACTTCAAAATTATCCCTGCAATAATGAGGACTCAAAATCTGTTTTTCTAAGAAACTAAATTAAAGGTTTTATACATTCTCACAATGTTCTGTGTGTGGGACACACAAAACTGCTTTGCGGACTGTCTCATGGGACCTGCAGGATATGCATTACAAACCCCATATATAGTGGCTCATAGATTGTAAAGTCACTCCAAAAAAACATATACACTGCAGAGAAAGGTGTGTGTTTGTGTGTGTGTGTGTGTGTGTGTGTGTGTGTGTGATGTTGGCAATACATTACAGCTATTTACATTGCATCTGTTAAAATACACGTAGTCCTTGTTTAAAAATCATTATTGTCTTGATATGTGGAAGCTTGTAAAATAGTGTGTGGTACTCAAATAAGTTTTACCTGTTGAAATGAATAAAGCTAACTTAAGTCCTATTCATTAACTTCAGCAGATGAGTAAAAATGAGCACATCCCTTGGCTGGAATTCAAAGTCATGCTGTGTTGAATGTTCCACCTCTACAAGCTTATTAGCTTGCCAGACAGAACAATCCCCCCTCAACCCTGTGTGCTGTTGTGGGGGTTCTGCCATAGTTAATTTTGTGCGGTTCAGGGGGCAAACAGAAGGAGGAGAGGGATTCATTAGGTTAACCCCACCCATTGCTTTTAGAAGAAGAAAAAATGATGGTAAAATGCAATCTTAGAAAGGAAAGCATTTCAAATCCCCCCTCTTGAAAAAGCACATGCCCTTGCATGGCTGTGAGTATGGAGGACCATAAATGTCCCAGTCCCTGAAAAGCAGTGCAATCATTCATATGTTTTCAGTTGAATGCCACCCTTTTTTCTGGCTGGTGGGGGGCTTGCCCGCTTTCTTTCTCTTCCGAGGGTCCACAGGTTGCCTTGGGTCATATCCAGTAGATCCTATGAAGATTTTATTTTTAAAACGTGCACCCTGGTTTATCTTCCTAAGAAATCAAAGCAGCTAGCCACATGAAGACCAGTAACACAACATTGCGAATCATGTCAAGAAAGTAGCCCCAAACAGGAGCAGACAGGAGCAAAAGCAGCCAAACAGCTAGCCGAAGCTAAGCAAGCTCATAAATGTCATAAAAAGTAGTAAAATCAGAAGCAGAACATTGAAAAGAAGAGCCTAGCCCCATCAAGGCAGCAAGGCAGCAAAAAGAAGGGACCGAGACTGATAGTAAAAGGCCTCTCTGAAAAAGGCAGGTTTTATTTAGGCAACTGGAAATATTCAGTGTAGTATCCAACATTAGTTATACTCAGATTAGATCCATTTAAATCAGTGGAGTTATGTTGCTTAAATCCGCTGGTTTATGATTAACACTGGGTATGATCCTCAGTGTTGGTGCCACAACTGAAAAGGCCCTGCTTCTTATGGGTAGACTGCCAGGGACGGTTTTGTAAATCGTGTGCTCATGTGATACACCATCACTGCAAAGGCTCCGATGCATTCTAAAGACGGTCTATTCAAATAAAGTGTCGTTAATGTTTAGATGCAGGGAATACAGCATTTTCTTTTGGTCTCATATGGTGCTCCTTTTATTTTGGAACTCTTCAGCTGGCAGCCCAGCAGGTGAATGAGGAGGCAACAGCAGTGAGGGGGATGAATGGCAGGGCCCCTGAATCAGAGCACACCTTGACAGATGCCTCAATCATGCTGGTCCTAGGCATCATCCCTGGTTGGCGAGAGAATATGCAGCAGAAACTCAGGTGTTGAGTGGAATGCAGGCGTGAGGTGGGGGGAGATGGGAAGACATACGGAAGATGGAGGTCTTTAAGTTGCCCAGGTCCCCGAACCACTTAGGCCCTTAAAACTAAGAACTAGCACCGGAACTCTTTCCTCCCAAGCTGTACCTGTACTGTTCTTGAAGCCAGTAATTCAGCTACAACCTGACCATTTCTCTACATCTAACTTTAATAAAAAATAAAAATGTGGCATTTTCTGAAAATGGTTTCTTCAAGCGTCCCCTGAGAAGTCTGGCAAATGCTCTAGCATTGCGTTTACCTAGGAAGCATGCTGTATTAGCCGATTTACGTTTTGCAAAGCCAAAGAAAAGGAACTGGACAAGTTAAGCATTTGACGCCACTGGACCCTAGGATGCAAATGAGTTTTATATGCTACAGATGGCGCACCATCTGTGCCCTGGGCTCAGCCTCGGGATCTGTTTTTAATGCCAGGGCTCTGAGTCCTGGAAAATGTGAAATAATCCTAACAAAACATGCCTTTGAGCATGTGCAGAGTGTCCCCTGCTCCCCACGGCCAAGAAATAACTGCAGCCTTTCTCCACATGCCTAGGGCTATGGAACGGGGGCTTCTAGGACAGATGGCATCCTTGACCCCAGGCACACCTCTCCTGTTTGAATGTAAGCACTGGTTAGAGAAAGAGGGAAGGAATTAGGCCAGCTAGTTCTATTTGTAGATGCCACTAATGACTCAGCATGTCACCTTGGTGGCAACAAGGAGGAACCGGGTTTTTGCTCCAGTGAATCAATCTATAAAAGATTTTAAAACTGTGTCTGATGCCTGCGCGGTGCTCTCAGACAGGTTTATACCTGAATGGTGCTCCTGTATGTCCAAATCTGCAATTGATTATCAAACAGCCAAAGATCAGAATTTGTTAAAGGCTGGGGAGCATTTCCCATGGAAATGTAAGCATCTGTATTAACTCATTGATAGCACACCCTCAATGTTTATTTTACTGCATTACTAAGGATAACTTTGATCATTGTGGAAGTCAGTATATATTTTTGAGCACTGTCCCTTCCTAAGGGATTAGCTTAGGAATGATGGAGCGGAAGATACATACTTCTAGGCAAAGGCTTCAAGTGGCTGAGGGACACAGATTTAAGCTCAACCTGTTATTTTGCCCATGATTCTTGTGCCGGCCGCAGATTATTTGTGGGGGGACTCGTACATCATTTGACCTCAATTTTCTCAGGACAATCGGTCCACTGCAGCTGACCTCAATTCCATCCACTGAAGTCATTTGTGTTGACTACAGACAAGCTGGCGACAATTCAGGGGGGGCTTGATTCGCGTTCATCATCGCCGACAGCATAGGTGACCTGCGAAGCAAATGGCGAGAGGCACGTTGTGAAGGGAAAGGTGCTGAGAACAGGAAGGACGGTTGCAGTCTGCACAGGACTACCTGTGATTACTGAATGTGTCGATAATACACAGGATGGCTCTCTTTGCTGCCTGGGGAGGGCGCTGTTCAGTATTGGGACTCCAGCCTGCAGGGAAAAGGCTAACCCTTTACCACCACCACCCCGGCACCCACCCAACAGCTTATTTCTCCTTGTTCAAATAGCAGTTGTGGGTGGGTGGGAAAGCAGTATTCATTAGGCCCAATGGCACAAAGAATGAAAGAGATGTAAGAAGACCCCACCCTAGCCCTGCTTATTCCTGGGGAAGAGGAAGGAGACACAACCACAACCACAACATTCTCTTGCCCATGGTTCTGGCAACAAGGACTTCAAAGCAGTCAAAAGCTTACCCTCCTTTTCCAGTACAGTCTCCCACACTGCTCTCAGGTTTCAGCCTTGCTGAATCTTTTAAGTTGCCGAAATCTTTCAAGTGAAGATTTGCATCCCAGCCTGTATCCATGTCAGACTCAACAACGATGTTGTTTTTTTTAATCAAGGCTTTTTCATTATTGGGTTGTTTTTGTAACTGTCAAATTGCCTTGGGATAATTTTTTATGAAAAGCTATCCGTAAATGAAATAAATTGATTGCCCATTATATATTGTCAGCGAAATAATTTCCTCACGCGAAAGCAAATTCATGTAGGTTTTCATTCTTTGCGAGGAGGCGGGGGCGGGGGGGGAGATGGTGTCTTTATGTTGATTCACATTTACTTGCATCATATTAGGAGACAAAGCAACATTTTGTGGGGGAACGGAGTTTTGTCGATTATTGGTAATTGTCAAGCGGCTAAATAAATGAATAAAAGCAACAGCTGGGGGGAAAACCAACAGCCTAAAACTAACGAAACATTAGCATAAAAGCCACATAGAACAGGGACTGATCTTATGGGTTAAAGCATGCTTTCTCAGCCTCAGCCCTCCAGATGTTTTTGGCCTACAACTCCCATGATCCCTAGCTAGCAGGTCCAGTGGTCAGGGATGATGGGAATTGTAGTCTCAAAACATCTGGAGGGCCGAGGTTGAGGAAGCCTGGGTTAAAACCTGGGCGAATGGATAAGTCTTTGCAGGATGTCCTCAGCACCTGATGGTTGCTACTTCACATATGGCAGAAGGAAGGGCATTCCATAATACAGGGGTAATGGCAGAAAATGCCCATTTTTCAGGCCACCGCTCAGTAATATTATTTAGGGGGCGGTGTCACACGTAGAATTTCCCCACAAGTAGAATGTTGGCTGAATGTCCACAACAGACCATGGAGCTACCTAGCAGGAGGTTGGATGGAGTTGGCTCTGAGGCCGTCCACCCCCAAAGGATTTAGAAGGATTCTAGCCTGTGATGTTAGAATCATGACTTGCAGGTCCTTCTGGTGCTCCAGGAAGGAATAGGGCGTTGGTGCCTTACCTGCAGGGTTCCTGTCATTACACGTCACAAGAGACCACTTGAGGAGCCCATCTTGCCATTTCTCAGTCTCACGGTATAAGGCTGCTTGTGTATGCAATGAGAGGGAGAGGTGGGGAAATAGAAACATCCTTCCTTTTATGTTTTTAAGCAGAGGTTGGATGGCCATTGGTCATGTATGATCTAGTTGACATTGCGGTTGCATTAGATGACCCTCGGTGTCCCTCTGCAATTCTATGATTCTATGTATTTGTTTATTTTATCAACTTAGATGCCCCTTGCCAGCTCTACAGCTCCTAAAAGTGGCTGGCTATGACATTAAAATAACAAATAGTCATCCCATGTCTGCCTTGATAGAAAAGTCTATCCGGGTTCTAACTGAGTAAGAAGAGAAAGCTGAATATAAATCTAGATACAGAAAGAAATGTAAATCCTGGTTCTCTAAGCCTAACATCAGTTGATATACCTGTCTTTGGACCTTATGATTTACTGATGGCCAGTTTTCCTTAATTTCAAATTTCATTTCCCCCCGCTTCCTGCAACTCTTGATGGCTGCATCCAAGAGATGTCTTTCCTCAAAAGCTGAAAAATAGCATTTTATTGCAGCTTCCTGTTGTTTCATTCCAGTGAATGGGCCTCTGTACCTTCAGTCTCTAGAACACTTGAACCAGTCTTTCTCAGAACCATCAATGGCAGCATAACACTGTTTCTGTTTTCACCTTGCTTTTTACCCTGTGCTGTGGTTCCGGAAAAAACAAGTCCACTGGAACTGAATATAATCCCTGCATCAGATACACACTTGACTGAAGGCAGAGCTGAGAGGGTGGGTTTAGACTCCTCACAGGGATCTTTGGGAGGAGGGGAGGTGTTGAGTAACAGTTAAGAGTTACTGCAAATTAAAAACAGCTTTCCTCTCCAAGGATGTCATGTAGACAACAGTTGAAGCTGCGCATTATGGAAAGATAGAGTCAGTTACAGAGTAATGTTGGGATCCTATGCCCACTCACTTGAGAATAAGCCCCATTGAACCGAAAGCAACTTACATCTGAGTAGACTTGCATAGGATGGGGTCTTGCAAGGGCTGAAAAATACTTAAGTATGGATCATAAATTTAAATACTCCCATTGCAACCCTCTGCACGCTTGGTGGCAAGCAGGATTTACCCCCTAGCCAGGGTGCAAGCAATTTATTATGGTATTATTCTGTAGCTATAGCTTCCCCAAACCTTCTTCATTTAAAACCAAATTTGAAAAAACACACACAACAGCATTATGTTCTGTCATCTTTTGTAGAGTAAGTAAAATGCTGGGTATTTTTGTAACAGAGGATTCAAACAGTCCTGACCTCAACTTTAAAACCAAATGCAAAAGCTACATTTATTGCAAAACAGTTTCCATTTCTTTTCTACTTTCTACCCCACCGTTGGTGGCCTAAAGACTAGTGTTACAACACTGGAAGGAGCACATGTCTCCATACACCCCAGCCAATTGCTCAGTGATCAGAAGACGTAACTTCTTTTGTGATTTATGAAAAAGTCACCTGAAGCAGGTGGCAAAAAGGGAAGAAACACTCAGATAGTGGGGACCCAGACTTGGAATTGTTTACAAGTAAGGACCAGCAGGCTTTGCTGGAACCTATTTTTCCTTTTCTCTCTCCCTTCCCCACCTGCTTCCCATTTTGGTTTTGTTCTGATTGCATTTACTTTTACAGTGGTACCTCGGGTTACATACGCTTCAGGTTACAGACTCCGCTAACCCAGAAATAGTACCTCGGGTTAAGAACTTTGCTTCAGGATGAGAACAGAAATCGTGCTCAGGTTGCGCGGCAGCAGCAGGAGGCCCCATTAGCTAAAGTGATGCTTCAGGTTAAGAACAGTTTCAGGTAAAGAACAGACCTCCGGAACAAATTAAGTACTTAACCCAAGGTACCACTGTACTATAAATCAATAACATTTAAAAACAAAAACAAAAAACAGTTTCACATTCCATCTGAACCCTAAATTGTGGTTTGTCTTAATTGTGTTTTGTTGAAACAGGCCAGCTTCATAACCCATGGTTTGAAGTTGGCTTGTTTCAAACTATCCGTATTTAGATTAATTGCAGTTTGTTAGATTTGAAGAAGACAACACGCTGTAGTTAGTAAGACAATGGAAGTGAAAGCTTCCAATCTCCTCCTTGTGGCTGTCTAGAGAAGGAGAGCATTTGACCCCAGGCTTTTTTTCTTTAATGACAAACCATGGTTATTGTGATGCTCAAAAGTAGCCAGAGAATTGAAGACAGGAAGACAGAAGCATTATTTTTTTAATATAATGTGTACAACATAGATGCATCACACTATTATAGGGTTACCAGACATCCCTGGCTCCCGGGGACAGTCCCTGGATTTGCAAATCTGTCCCCAGACAAATTCCATCCCTGGAATGTCCCCAGATTTGAAAATCTGTCCCTGGGAAACGTGGCAGTGGCAGCCTCAGCAGCCCAGAGCCAGCCTGGTAGCGCAGTTGGCTCTGGCTGGCTTCAGGAGCTGCTCGCTGCCGCCGCCACTGCCAAAGGAGAATTGGGGATGTTTGGTGGTACAGATCTCCTGCCCCCTTCGCCCTTTGTTTTGGCAGATCAAGGGAGGCTCAGGAGTCGCGGGTGGGTGGCTGTTGCCCAGGAGGGGTGTGAGGCACGCGGTTTCTCTGCCAGGCTAGGTGCAAAGCTCTTCTTTCGCACCCTGTGAAACATAAATGCACAGAGTTTTTAAAAAACTGGGCAATGGCCAGCTGCCTGCGACTCCTGAGCCTCTCCCGATCAGTCAAAACAAAGGGGGAAGAGGGAGGAGATTGGAAGAGGCTCAGGAGTCACAGGCGGGCAGTGGCCGTTGCCCAGTATTTTAAAAACTCTGCACATTTATGTTTCACAGGGTGCAAAAGAAGGGCTTTGCACCTTTATACAATGGTGAGGTCTTTTGCCTCACCATCCTCACTACTGACTCCCTGTTGCCACTCAGCTTCAAAAAAAAAAAAAAGGTATCCCCGGATTCATTGAAAAAAATCTGGTAGCCATACACCATTATCCCTCAGATTTTAGTGATTCTTTAAAATCCTGCAAAGCTGGTTTGACCAGAGATGAGGGTGGCATTTAACTAACATTTACTCATAGTAGATCCATTGAAATTGATGGACCTAACTTAGTTATGTATATTCGTTTCCAGAGGTCCACACTGAGTAAAACTTTCTTGAATTCTATCCTGAGTATCACATGGGGAAGAATGCCCGTCTTGCGTTACTTTCACCTCTCGGGAATTATTGCTTGTCTCCAGTCCGAGGAGGATCAGATCATACCTCACTTTACTTTGAGGAAAGTACAATTAGGAATTCAGTTCTGGTGCTTGATCTTGTGCAGAGTAAAGAACACTGCGCGAACCAGCAAGTGAAGCTTTTATCAGCATGGAGATCAACACAATCACTTGTCAGTGCCTACAGATCAAGCTGTTTTTAAAGGCACAGCTACAGTGGCTGGCTGAAAAACTGGCAAGCCAATCTTCATGCAGCTGTAAAGGAAGGGAACCCCCCCCCCCAATGTTTGCATGCCCAGTCAGATCTAGCATACCTACATCTACTGCTCCGTAAGAAAAACAACAGCAATTTGACTTTTTTAAAAACTGCCATTAAGTTCTTCCTTATAGATACAACTTTCTGGAAGTAGGGAGCAGGGGCATTTCCCCCAAAGAAGGGGGGGGGGCTATATAGAAAGAAGAGGCACCCAGCGACTTTAATTCCAAGAAATGGGCAAATAGAAAAGAAAGCAGTCTGAAGGTGACTCATCCAAGCTGATGGATGCCTGTTTCCCTTTGGGGCAAGTTGGGGCATGTGTCTGCTGTGGTTTCGACCTGCTCTTACCTGTAGCTTCATTTGGTCTTTTGGATCATTAGGCATGCAGAGATCCCCTGCGAGCATGAAGGCCAGATTATCCACGGTGTAATTGCAGCAGGGCCCATGCCTGCAAGGGGTCCTTGCCGTCTGAACTTGGAGCAAGGTATGAATTAAAATGTGTAACCTGACAGGGGAGCAGGTTTTCCAGAAGTTAGTGACACAGGTTTCATGCAGAACACTTCCAGAAGTCTGAAGGACCTCCCACCCTGACTGGCCCTGAAGTCATCGTCTCCCGCTCTCATTGCCTTTCAGAGGCAAAAGGTGGCAAAGGAGCATATTCTGTTGCCTAGGAGGAAAATGATGCCAGAGGTCGCTTCCTCCCTCACCAGGGCTTTTTTTGTTTTCAACTGGAAATCACTGAAACTCAGTTCTGGCACTTCTCAGGTGGGCGCCATTGCCCTCCAAGTGTCCCTATTTTCCAGTGACATCCCTGATTTAGAGAAGCTGTCCCAGTTTTCTGATTTGATCCCGGAATGTCCCACTTTTCCTTAGGACGTCCCTATTTTCTTTGGAGAAATGCTGGAGGGTATGGAGTTATCTGACCTCCAAGCCATCTGAAGGCAATACTCTATAGGGAAGGTTTTGTTTTTTTTAAAAAAGTTTAATGTTTTGTTCTGTTTTTATATATGTTGGAAGCTGCCCAGAGTGGCTGGGGCCACCCAGCAAGATGTGTGGGGTATAAATAGTAAAATTATCATTATGGAATGAGACGTCCTTGTTTTCATCGGAGAAATGTTATAAGAGAACAAGGGAGGCGTTCATGGTGCGTTCCAGAACCTCTTTTTCTAGAAAAATAGCTCTGGTTGTCACTCACTCACTTTTATGTGTTGGTTTGCACACTTCCTGTGGACGAGAGTGATTTTGAGGTAGGTGAAAGCAAACTAGAGAGCTGGTAGGTTCCTTCCCAGTCTTTAAGATACCACAAGACTTTTCTTTTTGGTACCTTCTTTCATGTGTTGCGTTGCCCCAGGGACCCCAACCACCTGGATCTGACCTTGGTAAGTGCATGCACAAGTTCTGTTTCATGTCCCCCAACATGGTACTTTAGCAAAGTATACCCATGGACAGGCCAGAGTTTTAGTATAGCCCAGTTTTATCCTTTTGGCCAGTTGCCCGGACTGGAGGATGTGAAGCTCTCCCACAAATTGTGTCCTCGGTGTTATCATCATTATTTCCTCTCCTTTTCTACAGAGGAAAACCAGCAGATTGTAACCTTCAGGGAGGTTGTTCTTCAAACACAGCGGCAGTCGATGCTATCTGACAGAGCGGACTCTGGCCCATGGAAGATGGCAAGGAGAGACGTCCTTCCTTGTTGGTGTTGGCACTGTTTTGAAGCAAATTGGTCAACGTTGGGTTTGGGGGATAGCTATGACCCTAGGTTTGAGTAGCAGTTGCTCAGTTTGTGGGGCACAGCAAAACCCGGGGGTTTCACTAAAAAAAAAAATACAAAAAAACTGCAACAGTTTGGCACCAGTTTGGAGGGGGTCCCAAATTTTGGGGTTCATTAATGTTAAGTACGAACCCCGTTTTTGATGTATCAGTTGCTCAGTTTATGGGGTGCTGCAAAATGTGGGGTTTTCGCTGAAAAACAACCTGCAAAACTTGTGACATAGGTTTGGAGAGGATCCCAAATTTGGGGGTTCGTAGTTAATTTTCCTGCGGATAAGCCACCTTTGGATTTGGTCTCCTCTTGGTTGTTTATCCGCTAAATTGGTTGGCTATTTGACCTTTTGTTGAACTTTGCCCTGATATCAGTATTAGTGAAGGCTGGATAATCAATCTTTTAAATGAGTAAATAAAGATTGATTAAAAGATTTATATGCCGCTCTTTTCAGTCTTAACTTTCCAGGTCCTAAAACCACTGATGGCTGCCAAGATAAGCATGTAAATAAGAAGGGCACAAATGAATTCAGCAGAGCCCTCAAATGCAAATGTTTAACCCAGCAGAAAGCAGCAAAAGTCACTGGAATTAAAACCAGGCAGATCACATGGTGGAAGAAAAGCCTAGGCGAATTATGGCAGCGATCCTGGCAGTCAGAATGAACCTAGTGACACTATTTTTGCCCTTGTGCAATTGGCTCATTTCTCCCGCCTCCCCGTCTGCTTTGGTCTGACGTGTCTGCAGTAGCCAGGATTCATTTGGAAGGAGATCAAACTCCAGAGCAAAGTAGCACACACTGTGGTACTACCATCCCTGGAAATGGTTAAAAACAAAAACAAAAATTCTTGGGCTGCCAGGGACGTGCTTTGTGAGGCAGAAGAGGCACTCCCCCCCCCCAAAAAAAAACCCCTAGCCCTCCCACCCAGCTCCAAGGCAGGCATGTGCTGAGGTCAGTGATTTTTGCTCATCTGAGGGAGGGGATGGGGGGGTCTGCTGAAATTGCACAGCAAAAGAAGGAAGCAGGAGCAGCTATTCAGAAGTGCAGGAGATGGGACAGTCCTGGGAACTCCCTGAGGGCTGAAGGGATGCACTTAAAGGATGACTGAAAAAGCCTTCCTGCCTGCATTTATCAAGTTCTTCCTGTGTGCCAGGAAGGGAACCTGTGGCCCTCCAGATGTTGTTAAACTCTGGTACCCATAAATCCCGGGCATCATTGCTAATGGACAGGGAGGCTAGGAGCCGAAGTCCAACAGCAACAGGAGGGCCAGGCTTGCTTTATGCCTCCGTGTAGCAGTCTCACATTTTTCAGAAACAGCCACTGAGGTGGGATTTTTTTTTGGGGGGGGAACAGATGTGAATAAAAAGGCAAGTCTCTGCCCCAAGGAACTACAGATCAACAGTAGGAGGGACAAGAGGGAAGGGAGTTTGTTGTTGTCTGCCTTGAGAGACAATGGAGTGAACCACTCAGGGTGAAGTGGAACTGCTGAATGTTAACAGCTCCTGCTGTGGCTGCAGAGACGGGTAGCTCATAACTGCTACCTCCCCTGCATTGCTTTTGCTGTGTTAGCAGCACCAAAGTGACCTCTCTGGGGAACAAGCCTGGACAGTGTGTACGGGGGTCCAGGGCTGCCCAGACGACAAGATCCCCCTCTTGGCCTTGCTGAGGTGGTCCAAAGGAAAGCAGAGCAACACGTTTGTCACCAGCTTGGCTGCAGGAGTCGCCGGAAGGAGGCCTACAAGCCGCCATCCAGCCATCTCAGGGACTCCAGATTTGTGTAGGGTTCACTGATGAGAAAATACACATGGGTTGCAGATGGCTCCCAGGGCTAGGTTTAGGGGCAGACAACCCAGCTAACTGCCTGAAGCAGTAAGCCGAGAGGATGCCAGGCTTGGGGTGCCAAGCAGCTGAGCTTGGTAGTGCAGACATATCACCTATGGCTGGGGGGGAGGCTTTGCATCCTCAAATATTCTTGCCTGGCTGGAGTATGTTCTTGAACTCTGATTATGTCTTTTGCTGGTCTGGGTGGATGCTAGAGAGGGATGTGCTAGTGTGTGGAGAAACTAGCCTCCTGCACAAATGGTACATTCCAAAGCCTTCACAAGCTTGTTGCTTCCCTTGTAGTTGACCAACTCCTTAGACATGTAAAGAGGATG
Source organism: Podarcis liolepis (assembly GCF_965112155.1). Classification (NCBI taxonomy): domain Eukaryota; kingdom Metazoa; phylum Chordata; class Lepidosauria; order Squamata; family Lacertidae; genus Podarcis; species Podarcis liolepis. The sequence continues at coordinate 34,815,363 of NC_139556.1, read as the reverse complement.
CTTAACAAGAGCAGTTCCTTCTGTTACAGACTCCAACCTTACAGATACAAAACCTCCCTGCAGGTGACCCAAAGAAATCGTCCAAATCAACCCCCACAACCATATATAGTGTAACGATTCTAATGAAGGTAAAGGTACCCCTGCCCATACGGGCCAGTCGTGTCCGACTCTAGGGTTGTGCGCTCATCTCACTTAAGAGGCCGGGAGCCAGCGCTGTCCGAAGACACTTCCGGGTCACATGGCCAGAGTGATGAAGCTGCTCGGGCGAGGCAGCACCAGTGCAGTGCACGGAAATGCCGTTTACCTTCCCGCTATAAAGCGGTACCTATTTATCTATTCGCACTTAGGGGTGCTTTCGAACTGCTAGGTGGGCAGGAGCTGGGACCGGACGACGGGAGCGCACCCCGCCGCGGGGATTCGAACCGCCGACCATACGATCGGCAAGTCCTAGGCACTGAGGTTTTACCCACAGCGCCACCCGCGTCCCTTTTAACGATTCTAATACAGCATAATAAAAGCATCATAATGAACAAAATCAATACAATAACCATTATACAAACACACCCTAAAGCCCAGGTTGCATTCCTGCATCATTCATAGAATTAAATATGCCTATATGCCTGGGAGAATATGTCTTGTCTGACTGGCACCATCAGTAAAGGACACTGGAGCCGAAGTCTGAGGCCCCACTCAGCAGAATGAATTGGAGAGCTCCCCAATGTGGCAGGGCTGGTCTGCCACACTTTGAAGGAATGCAAAATAATGCACATTGCCATCTATAAAGAGGATGCTGTGCATAAGACCAGTAAGCCCCGAATTGAGCCTGTATCTCAGGTCAGAGTCCATGCATAGCAGGGCCACAAGGGAGGCAGAAATTGTTTCACCACTTCTTTGGGCACCCAAGGGCCACAACCAGTTTTTAGGGGTCATAGAGATGGCTGTACCTTCTGTGCATGCCAAAATAAGGAGGTCCCAGGGAGATTCTTCTCGTGTTTGGATTTTGCTTCCTGACTCCAGAGCAATCCTCAATAGCTCAAGGGATTGAGAGGAAATCTAAAGCTGGGCTTCTTGCCAGAAGTAGCTGGTCTAGACAGAGATGGTCTCCGTTTCCCCGCCCCCCTTCGCCTCCCCTCCTAGCTGCCAAACCGGTCTCCATGAATGCTAATTCTTCATGCACCCGGTCGGCTAGCTTCATAAAACAGCATCCAGACAGCCAAGCACGAAGGGCAAAGGGCATTTCTCTGCTGGATTCATTTCTACGCTATTCCCGGTGTTGTCTAAATTGGGGGCCTTTTTTGTTGTTGGTGGTGCATAGCTGCACTTATGCGTGCCATCTCATCGTCTGGGCGGTCACATTGCTGGAGTGTGAGGGTGCTGGATCATGTATCGCCTCCCAGAGAACGGAGGACAAACTGGGAAATGGAGATTAGAGACGAGGAAGGAGTTCTAAACATCCTCTGCAGCAGCCGCCTTTCCCAACCGGCAGGGCTGGGCTGGGAATTGTGGGCCGGCACATCTTGAGGTCACCGGGTTGGGAAAGAGCTGCTCTGCACTGTCAGCTCCCTCTGTGCACTTGCAAAGCCGGGATGAGAGATGCCATCAGATTAGCTCAGGCCTGTACAAGCTGCAATCCATCACACCCAACACAGCCCACAACTCTGCAAGGCAGGCACACCAGGAGGGGGCTTGATAAATCTCCTGCCTGGAACTGTACAAACAAAGGGGTCGTGCAGCCTCTGGCAGACCGCATGACCAATGGGCTGCCTCTGGCTCTGTGGGGCACATTTTGTGCAGGATTGTGCTCCGATTAGGTTGGACAGGGATTGGCTGTCTCCTCCTCTTGCTTCAGAGTGGATCCGTGATTCTGATCCTGGCTGGGGACCCCAAGTGAAAATAATAAAGAGGAGTTAAAAATAAGAGGGAGGAAAGACTGCTGCAGAGGCAACGTGCTTTTAAAACCGAAAAGCGCCTTGCCTTTTCAGCAGAGCAGTGGATGGATACTTTGAAGAACGCCTCCTCTGTGCTTCAGGATGGGCACAGAGGATGCATTGCAATTTGGAAATGTTTCAATGACACCTCCCACAGCGTGGCTGTAATATTTTACTTTCAGTGCTGTGATCACCTATGAAGAACAAGAAAACCAGATTAGCGATCCTCACCTTGACATAACAAGAGTTTAAGAGCTGAATGCTACAGTATGTACACAATAGTGTCTACTCTGGCTCCATCAGACTCCCACTGCTGGTTTTTGAAGCCGGGCACATGTGATGTTAGCCACAATCCATCTGAATCCTGTTGTAACTGAAGTGCAAAGTAGGCTCTCAAACCAGCTTCCATCCAATATGAAAATGCAAGCCGGTTAAGCTGAAGTGTGGACAGTTCTGACAGCCTTTTTTGCACATGCCCAGATGACAGCATGTGCTTAGATGACATCATCTTTGAACAGAAGTTGGAGGGGGTTGCAGGCATGGGGAAATAAATCAGGTAATGAGGGAAGACATTCCTACCCCCCCTCCAGTTTGAACAGTAACATTAAAATGTGACTTGAAACGTAATGGGGTGGGGTGGGGGGACGATCTTGCAGCATTTTAAGTTGCTAATTATGTACATAGCCTTACTATTTTACCAGGTACTAAAATAGGCTGTTGGCCGGGACACGGGTGGCACTGTGGGTTAAACCACAGAGCCTAGGACTTGCTGATCAGAAGGTTGGCGGTTCGAATCCCCGCCATGGGGTGAGCTCCCGTTGCTCAGTCCCTGCTCCTGCCAACCTAGCAGTTCAAAAGCACGGCAAAGTGCAAGTAGATAAATAGGTACCGCTCTGGTGGGAAGGTAAACGGTGTTTCCGTGCGCTGCTCTGGTTCGCCCGAAATGGCTTAGTCATGCTGGCCACATGACCTGGAAGCTGTCTGCGGACAAACGCCAGCTCCCTCAGCCTATAGAGCAAGATGAGCGCTGCAGCCCCAGAGTCGGCCACGACTGGACCTAATGGTCAGGGGTCCCTTTACCTTTAAAAAAGGCTGTTGCAGGATTTTGTTATTAGGCTTTCTGTCATGGGGCTATTTGCCAGATGATCGGTGGGATAGTGAGCAGGTAGGCTCAAACTCCTGCTCATCCACGATGCTCATTGGGACTATCATTTTTTTACTTGCCCACAAGTGATCTGGAGTTAGAGGGGAGCACTGAAATGGCCAGGTTTGCTGACAAACACCAAGGTAGTAAAAAAAAAACCAAGCCCCAAAAGGATTTTCGAATGGGATGGACAATAAAATGAGAAATGCAGTTCAATGTAAGCAAGTACATGCCCCAATGCGTGTTTTTCATTTATATTGCCCCCTGGTATGAAGTCCATCAAGCTGGTTGGCTGAGTCTCTCCCTCTGCATGTAGCAGAATCTCAGCCAGTCTGCCCGGACGCTCTAGAACCTTGGAAGTTTCCTGCGCTGTGGTGACCAGTGGCAAGCGACAACGTTAAGACCCTGTTAGTTAAGAGCCCATTTCAGGGAGCTGCTCTTTCACTTCCTTTGCGTCTAGTACAACCAGTTCCAAAGTAGCAGCAACAAACAAGGGGCCTCTGGTTTTGCTCTTGTTCCAAGGCAATCAAAACCCTCCCACTGGTGGCTTATGTGGGAGACTACGAACTCCTTAAGAACCTTTTTCACAACTTAAGAGAGCAGCTGAAAGGAAACCCACAAAGCTGCTGAGGCTGTTTCCCTTTCAGACCTGCTTTTACCAGATAGCAGATTTTAGAGCTACTGTTCCGCACCAGATAAGCAGGGGGGGGGGGGTTTGTCTGTTTGTATACCTAAGAGGTTTTTGGTTTATTTAAGGTGCACATTTAAAAATATAAAGAGTGGGCGAGACAAGCACTTAAAAAACACGTGTTCTTTTTTCGGTGTGGTTTATTTCAAGATTACATGTATTACATAATCAACAATATAAAGTGCCTGCTAAGACAGATAAGCACCTTATCTATCTTATCTTTCTATAGACATAAAAATGTAAGGTTGTCATCACGCTGTAGTTGGCTTGGCTGCTGATAGTCAGCCATGCCAACTGCAATGTGACGAATGGCAGCCAGGTGAGTGGGGAAGCAGTGCAGGTGGCAGACATCCCAGAGCAGCTGTTTAATGGAAGGGGACAGTTTAGAAAGCTATTGTGTGTAGTGCCTCCTCCCCTCCATTAAACATAGCTGCACTGAGGTTTAAGGGAGGTGCTTCACACAGTGGTTTAACAAGCTGTTCTTTGAAATGCCTGCCTGTCCTTTAAAGGAGAGGGTGCAAGGGGAAGGGAGTGGGGCTTGGGGCAAGCTTTGGGGGGGGATAAATGAGGGGATGGGTGAGGTGTAAAAGAGGGTGGTCAGATGTGGGGGAAGGGCAATTGGCAAGAGTAGGTAGCCCCTAGTATTTGTGTTTGTGTGTATAGACACACACACACACACACACACACACACACACAAACAAGCACACACAGAGGTTGGGAGGAAGAAAAGTCTCTCTGTAGCCATCACAGCAATTGAAGAGGAGAAACTGAAGCTGAAAAGGAGGGTCACACTCAGCTGGGATTCCCTATTTTTGGTTTAATCAGTGTGGAATGCATGCGCTAGAATAAGTCCAAGTATGCTATGCACATGTGGTCCACCTCCCCTCTCCTGCACATCAAAATGCAGACCCTTCAAGTATCCCTATTTTCCAGGGATGTTCCTGATTTTGAGAAGCCATCCTGGTTTCTGTTTTGATCCCAGAATGTCCTGCTTTTCCTTAGGATGTCCCTAGATTCATTTGAAAAACGTTGGAGGGTATGGAGCTAGCCAACCCCCCAGCAGTCTGAAGGCAATCCTGTACAGTGGTACCTTGGGTTAAGTACTTAATTTGTTCCGGAGGTCCGTTAACTTGAAACTGTTCTTAACCTGAAGCACCACTTTCACTAATGGGGCCTCCCACTGCTGCTGCCAGAGCACAATTTCTGTTCTCATCCTGAAGCAAAGTTCTTAACCCGAGGTAATATTTCTGGGTTAGCGGAGTCTGTAACCTGAAGTGTATGTAACCTGAAGCGTATGTAACCTGAGGTACCACTGGATAAGGAAGTGTTTTTTATTTTTAAAAATGTTTTCTTGTGTTTTATATATGTGTTGGAAGCTGCCCAGAGTGTTAGGGCAACCCAATAAGATGTGTGTGTGTGTGGGGGGGGTATAAATAGCACATTTTTCATTATAGAATGGGACGTCCCTATTTTCATCGCAGAAATGTTGGAGGGTATGCAAATGGAAGCATTTAGTTTTGCTTTCCCTGAATCTTGGCTCGCTGTGTCATCCACACCAAGGATCGGCATTTATAACAAGCTCCAGTCAAACCATGGTTGCTGAAGCTGATTTGTTAAACCAACCAGTGTTTGGTATTTACTTATTATTAATTTTATAACCCACTCTTCCTCCCAAGGAAGCTCAGCGTCATCCTTGGCCCAGAAGTGCAAGATTCAGGGAAAGCTAAATGCTGGTTCAGTTTGATGTTTAAATGCAGCCAGTGAGACTTACACCTGTCCACCTCAGTTACTAATAAGGCAAGTAAAGAGAAAATAGGGAAGGACACCCAGCTAAAGGCATAAAAATTCCACAAGCAAGGCAATGCCTACATCACAATGTGTCACAGCACAGACATTCCCCCAGATTTCCTAATGGATGCTAAGACTTCAGGTTACTCCACAATAGATTTAGCTAGATCAGGGCCTTGTGTTTAGAGTATGAGCGATGCCAGCTGCCGGAGAAACTCATGAAGCAACAGGATCAGTTATTTTCCTATGAGTATCATTTCTGTGTTCAGTTCTCTTACTGTGTTGATGCAGAAACAGTAAAAAGAAACATTAGCGTGAGTGTGGAATTCTCTCTCCCTGCCCAACACCCCCGGTGGAAATTTTCTGCTTGGACCAGAGAGCGTTAATGATAGGTTATATTTAATGTCCAGGGCATGTCACTTCCTGGAAATTAACAACTGTGCTGAAGATTCAGAAAGCATTATGGGATTCAGTTATGAAGTTAAGCAAACATCCGATTTCCTTATTCCAGGGCAGTGCAATGGAAATCTCCACAGCCCAGTGAGTGGCATGTTCTGTGCTTACATAACACTCAAGGTTCAACCTCAGGCAGCTCCAGATAGAGGGCAGATCTTGAAGAGCCTTTGGCAATCAGAATATGCCATACAATAGCAGACTAGGTGGACCAATGGTACGGCCCACTATAAGGACTAAGAGACAGATGGATGTCAACAACAATGCATTCAAGAGAAGATGATCAGATAGCTTGGGAATGGACTTTGAAATGATATATCCTCACAGACTGATCAGATAGCCTGCGAACAGACTTTGAAATGATGGATCAAAGCCAAGTTATTTCTCCTTATCTTCTCAGAGGATGTCAGATTGCAAGTTGCATTGTTGTCCTATACAGTGGTACCTCGGGTTACATACGCTTCAGGTTACATACACTTCAGGTTATAGACTCCGCCAACCCAGAAATAGTACCTCGGGTTAAGAACTTTGCTTCAGGATGAGAACAGAAATCGTGCTCTGGCGGCGCGGCGGCAGCAGGAGGCCCCATTAGCTAAAGTGGTGCTTCAGGTTAAGAACAGTTTCAGGTTAAGAACAGACCTCCAGAACGAATTAAGTTCTTAACCCCAGGTACTACTCTATTCATTGGGGATGGCCATTCCCAACGAGATGCTACCTATATCCTCAGGCAGTTGCAGAGTCTGATGATGCTTAATACCAGATGAGAATAAAGCATATGCAGAGTGCAACTCTCTGTTGACACTGGCATAGGAAATCGTTTCGCTCTCTGACTGATGTTTGCTGTCATTACAAATGTTCTAACAAGCGCTTTGTTCCATGCTGCCTCCTATAAATGCGTTTTCAAAATAAGAGAATTGTCTTAGTACTCCTTAAACAAACTCCAGGAATTGTTCCAGGACACAGAGTACTGAGAAATTTTAACAAAAACAAAGACACCTAGGGCTGAAAGGGAATATGCAATCACCTGGTGTAATCATCCTTAGGTCTGTTTACTAATTGATAACCTATACAGGCAACACTAACCAACTCCACCCACCCACCCCACCGGCCCCATTGGTATGCATTTGTGAACATGTGACATGCAGAAATTAAGCGGCTGAAGGCTTCCCTATCATCACACCCTTCTTGTTTCATCTCTCCAATTCCTGTACTATGGACAGTTGGTAAAGACATAGAACATCAAATTGGGGTCTTCTATTGCAGCTTCATGATCAACCATTTCATGATGTGGAGGGTGTCCTCACCCTGCCACTTTAATGCAAGGACCTATTGTAGGAGCCAAGGCTGCCTATATAAGAAAAGCCTGCTGGATCAGGCCCATCTAGGCCAGCATCCTGTTCTCAAGAGTGGCCAGCCTATGGGGAAACCGGAAACATGAGCACTCTCCGCTCCAGTGGCTTCCACCAACTGCTATTCAGAAGTATTGGTGGAAGCATCTTGTCTATTATCCCCTTTCCATTAATGTTGCTGTTAACTACCACATGGCAAGCACGAATTCAGCAGGTGAAGCTATTCCCATCACTTCATCAGTTGATCTGCTCATGGGTTACCGGTGCCCTTCAAGGAGAAACAAAACAAAGTTGTTCAGAAGGGTGTGCTGCTCCTTTAGCACGGACAATGGAGCAAGTGGCCCCATTCCAGGATGCAGGAGTCCAGCACAACAAGACATAGATGCGTGACTGAAGCCACATGATGGGGAACATGTCAGAAAATGTGCTAGTTTCAGCTCTGCAAGCATACACAACAGCGCAGCAAGCCAGGTCAGAAGTACTGGCTTGCTGTACGGCTTCCTTTTGGCTCGGATCGGTAATATTTGCTGTGCCATTTGCTCCAAGTTATTTAAGAAGCCTCCCTTCTGCTGTCTGAATCTGGAGATGTTGGCTGGAGATTTGTTTGTACATAATTAGAGTTCATGTACAGATTGTAGCACTTTGGGAGGGAAGAGCTGCAGAAAAGGCTTGAGTCAGTACAAAATGTTCCTCTGGCATCTCCTGGAAACCCTGAGAACATCACTGCACAAGGCCTTTTGTTGTATTCTCTCTGCTTGTAAACTATTTTTACGGCATGTTTGGCGTTCCACAATCCTCCCACTTCTAAGAAAGGACGATGCACTTGAGATGGTGACCTCCACCACAAGGATTGGGATGGGTCAAAGATCCAAACGTTAAATGGAAAGCATTGATCAAAATTACTTCGCAATAATCTTCCCCTTCCCTCCGTTTCTCAGAATGAAAACATGTCAAGAACCACCTCTTTTTTCTTTTTTTAAAAGGGTCAAAATGTTAATGTTAATGAAGATGTTGCAGATTTCTTTTCAGAAAACCAACATGGGTAAAAAAATTATTTTATGGCCAAACTGTGCCCCTATTAGGATAAGGACAGCCTAACAACTGTTGTCTATGCTCTGGTAACCTCCATGTTAGATTGCTACTGCAACACATTATACATAGGGCTGCCTCTGAAGACAGTTCAGAAACTTCAGCTGATGCAGAATTTGGCAGCCAGATTGCTCACTGGAGCAAGATGGTGTGAGCATATTGCATTCTGGCCTGACTGCACTGGCAGACAATTAGTTTCCAGGCCCAATTCAAAGTGCTGTTTTTGACCTACAAAGCCTTAAACACCTCAGGACCGTAATATCTCAAGGACCACCTCCCTCCATATGAACTGACCTGGACCCCGAGATCAAAGAGTTTTAATGGGATAGATAATTTCACAAAACTTTTCCCCTGCTTAATAACAAGTTTGCTATATAATCTGCTCTACGATAAAAATTGTGGAATGCAGATTGCTAACAAATTTCAGTATGTGCATGCTTAAAAGAATGATGTATTGTGCAGTTTGAGAAGTTCTAGTTGGACTATACCTTGGATTAAGAATGCTTTGCCTCAAAGGATCACCCACTTTCTATGAAATAATTTGAGATGTGGCTTTGTGTAAAGGATACGAGACTTTTCCGTATAGCCATTGCATGTGACACATTTCTGGACAGTTGACAATGGAGAGAGAAATGGACAGCTTGATCAGTTATGAGAAGATGGAAATGATTCACTAGTTGTCAACTTGTTAGATATTTCAGCTGTTTGCAATTTAATATCCTTCGTTTACCTTTTATTATGAATGCAGATGTGGAGCAGCAGTAGGCTAGCATGCTACATCAACTCCATAGTATTTGTAATGTAAAATTATGACCCTCAAACTATGACGAATTTGAATAATCTGTAACAAAAATTAAACACACGAACTGGAAGTCCAGTCCTAATGGTCAGCCTGCAGTTGTAGCTAAAGAGATGCTCTTCAGCATTTCAAGTTGGTTAAAGATCATGCCTGTGTGTCCCATTGTCTGTCTGTTGAGCTGAGGTCCTGCTTGCAGGCTTCTATGGACATCTGGTTGGCTATCATGAGAACAAGATGTTGGACTAGATGGGCCTTTGGCCTGTCCCAGTAGCAAGGCTGTTATTCTTTGTCACTGAAGATCTGGAATTTCTCCTCAACCTGAAAGCAACAGGGCATGCATAAACTTGCATAATGCTGGGATGTTACTATAAAAAAGGAGTGCAGGACTGTCTTCCAGAGACCATAGGGACTTCTTCGCTCCTGCAGCTATCCCAGTATCAGAAGACCTGGATTCCTTGCAACTCCACGTAAGCCCTGGTACATAGCAACTGTCCATACAGAGAACAAAAGGCGAGAAAGCGCAGTTTGCTGAGCCTCAGCATAATTTACTTAAAAGGAAGCTCCACAGAAATCTAGGTAACTTAGGTTAGGCTTAGGCTGAGAGTTGACAAATTTGATGGACTTGAACTTTTATATACGTTTGAAAACATTCCAACTCTTCATGAGAGCTAAAAACAAAGAAGAGAAACTGAAATGTTTTAGTACCCTTTAAGGCTGCACAGAAGTTGTACAGGAGCTGTGTTTTTCTTGCCAATCTTAAACTGATTGTATTAAAGCCACAGCAGACTTGTGATAAAATCTGGTGCAAAATTGCAGCAGCAACTTTTTGGTTTTGAGCACCCACTGCTTGCAAAGTTGTGGCTGCAGTATTACAGCAGTTCCTGCCTCCCACACTACACTGCCCGTGTAGGTGGAGCACTGCTAAAATACACAACAACATTCCTGAATGTAATATATGACTCTGTCCTTAAAATTTGATAGAAACCAGGATACACAAAACCCATCCGCAAAACGTCTTCTACAAGCAAATAAGTGCTTAAGATGAGATGCTGCTCTTGTGCTTTGGCAGATACAGCAGCAGAACTCATCCACTCGACTCATAATCATCCTTATGGAGTAGATTTTAAAAAAAGATTTAAATATGGACAGCTGCTTTATAGAAGCTTGTGTTGGCACCAGTTGATTCCCTTTTTCCCAACTCCAGAGCCCTTGAAAAGAATACAGGAGCAGACACCATAGCAGTAGAAATAATTTAATTGCCAAACAGACGGTTCAAGTGAATTGGAACAAAGGAGAGGACAGCCAACGCTGCTTTTCAGAGGCTTGCTCTGCATTTAACAGCAGTCATCTTCTGCCAATATTTCCACAGTCAGTTAAGAGAGAAACAGCTGACAAAATGCAGACTCAGCAAAAACCAAGGAATCTAAATACAGGAAACAGTTAATGTTCTTCTGCCCTTCAAGTGAGCCTATCCTATTGTTTTATCACATCCATCTTCAAAGGGACAGCTTAAGGCCAAAGCCTGTTGCCTTTTGACTCTGCCCTCCAGGAGTTTAACTTGAACAGTAACAAGGGTCCAATTACCCAGCCAACTTTCAGCACACATGCTCCAAGGTCAGCATAAAGGGTTGTAAGTTTAAATAGCCACCCCTTCCCTTTTGAGCAAACAGGTTCTTCTTCAAAAACTGATTGTATCTCCTTAGTTACAGCAATCACACCCTCCTGAAACATGCTCCTGAGTGAGGCTGCTGGAAAACCGAATAAATTTTTTTCTTTAATAAAACCTTGTGTGTCTGCAGTTTACTGGCTCTGGTAAGAGGCAGCCCAGTTATGGACCGTTCTTTACTACACTGCAGTCCAAGCAATGGAAAACAGCCAAGTGTTTTAAAAGGGAACCGTGCAAGTGATTTATCTTTCCACATCAACAAACTTTCAACCCGATGAAGGAGTGAACCCCAGCAACTGTTCTATGGGTTTGTACCGCCATTCGTCTGCCTCCAGCTCTTCAACTAAACCAGCGAGTTTTTCCATCCGAGCAACTTGCTGATCTGCAACAGAAAATTTGACTGTGGTTAGCAATAAACTTTCAATTAAGCTTTTCAAATGAAACACATTAACAGCCATGAATAGTCTCTTGCCGCAGACAATTCTTTCATTGGTTACAGAAAAGTTATCCCCGCCCCGCCCCCCACTTCAGCAAGTTGGTTTCAATCTGCAACAAAAATTAAGTTTTGTTTTTATTTATATATGTATTCTAGATGTACATTCACCTGTGCCTGGAAAAAGCAGGATGAAAGGTGTGAATAAGTGTGAATAAGCCCCCCTTCCTTTAGTTGTGGGAGGCTCAATTCCCTAGGAGGTGCAGGAAAACTCTTAATGTCTTCAAAGAGGAAAACCCTTTTGCACTACTGAGCTACAGATTACAATTACAATAGCTTTCAATAAATGTAAAGAAAGGTTGTTTATATAGATAACCAGAATTTACTCCCCGGAAAAAGACACCAGTAGAACTGCTTTTGCACATTAAACATGAAGATCTGAAAGGAAATCTGACTTCAGAACAGTCATCTAACTTTTAGTCCACTTGGATTGATTATTGCAACTGAAGGATTCTTGTCCAATCTGCTGGGCCACAGAATATGGCTGGAACAGTACATTATCTAGTTTCGTACACAAAAAGTTAATCTAACCAGATAACACTTTGAACATTTTTCACAGAACTGCAGTACAAAAAAAATATATGTATCCGATAGAGATCTCTTGCATCTTGATGGCACTTCAGAAATACCAACTGATCTCCAATATACCATGTGAGCCAGGAAGGAGGAGAGGAGGTCATATTCAAACCAACTGACCCGTGGGGCAGAGAGTGTTTTTTTAACAGCAGAATTGCATCTCACAAGACTACCTAGTATGAATGCAGCATTCATACTACTCCTCTTATGCATACAACGCAGGAGTAAGTAATAGAGGTTTCAAGAAATAGACTGCATAAATAAATATTGCTTTTGCAATTCTATTATCTGAGATAACATTGTGTCAACAGGTTCACAAGAGATCAACTAGATTAAGATATATATATATATATTTGCTTTCGTAGATTTTCACGGGTACAGGAATGCAGGTTTAGGTGTCTTCGGGTGTCTTCCCGTGTAAGAGTTGGGGTGTCTAGGCGACGTTTCGACGAGGTCTCACTCGTCATCTTCAGGCTGGTGCTTTCGGCTTCTTGTTACTGGAACAGAGCAGGATCTCAGTGTTTGAGTTCCTATAAATACTGTTGAGGGGGTGTGGTGTATAGCCTCCAACGTTCTGGGCAGAGAGGAAGTTCCCAGGTTAGTGTGCCTTTTCTTCTTTTGTTCCTTAATTACTTGAGGGATATCTTGAGTGATTTCTTGAGTGATATTCTGAGTACCACTTAGGTGGGTCATTAGGTGTGGATTAGTTGCTAAAGCTTTCGTGTCTTGACCTCTTGAGCTTGTGAAGAGTTTTTCTGAGAAGATGGCTGTACTGCACTTAGTTGTGCTCTGGCTTGGCTTCGTGTATAGGGGCGAGCTGTGGTTTTGTGCCCTGTGCCAGCCAGATCTGTGTAGGGATTGCAGGGGGGTGCAGCATCCGGAGGTGCCACTATGGTTTGGCTACTGGATGGTGTCTGTAATTTATCTGTGGAGAGGGTCTGGGTTTGGGTCTGGTGTGGTTGATTGGTGATGGCGTTCTGTGTGCCTCTGGTTCTGGTGTCGGTTTTTGTGGGGAGGGCTAATTTCCAGATGTCTGGCAGGCGGGACGTGTCGTCACGCTTGTTCATGTTGTGAGGGTGTTTCTCTATCTCGATGGCTTCCATGATTATTCTCTTGTGGTGATGTTCCATGTTAAAGAGCAATTTGGAATCTGCAAAATTAATTTCGTGTCCTGTTTCTTTCATGTGTTGGAAAAGAGAGGAGGTTTTTTCTTCTTTTTTGACGGCATTCTTGTGTTCTGCGATACGTGCATTTATTCGTCTGTTTGTTTGTCCAATGTACGTGGCTGGGCAGACTTTGCAGGGTATTTCATAGACCCCTTGGTTTTCCAACTGGATTTTATCTTTGGGGTTTCTGAGGATATTGGCTATTTTTTGGTTGGTGCAAAAGGCTGTTTTGATATTGTGTTTATGGAGGATTTTGCTAATTTTATCTGTAGTGCCCTTGATATAAGGAAGGAGGGCCATGCCATTGTTTTCTTCTGTGTCTTGGTTTTTGGGGGGTGTTTCTTTTTGGATTAGCTTCGTAACCCTGTTTTGCTGGTATCACTCAAGATATCCCTCAAGTAATTAAGGAACAAAAGAAGAAAAGGCACACTAACCTGGGAACTTCCTCTCTGCCCAGAACGTTGGAGGCTATACACCACACCCCCTCAACAGTATTTATAGGAACTCAAACACTGAGATCCTGCTCTGTTCCAGTAACAAGAAGCCGAAAGCACCAGCCTGAAGATGACGAGTGAGACCTCGTCGAAACGTCGCCTAGACACCCCAACTCTTACACGGGAAGACACCCGAAGACACCTAAACCTGCATATATATATATATATATATATATATATATATATATTTGCTTTCGTAGATTTTCACGGGTACAGGAATGCAGGTTTTGGTGTCTTCGGGTGTCTTCCCGTGTAAGAGTTGGGGTGTCTAGGCGACGTTTCGACGAGGTCTCACTCGTCATCTTCAGGCTGGTGCTTTCGGTATATATATATATATATATTTAAAAAACCACTTGCAAACAGGGTCCCTTCTAACTCTACAATTCTATGATTCTATGATTATGGAACTTTTACTATCGATATATCCATTGACGATTCTTATATAAGTTGGAGAGTACTTACCATGTTTCACTTGCTTTAATGTGGATGCAACCTGGTAGCTGAAAACGGATTCACATAGGAATCGCTCTGAGCCATCTGTAAATAGAAGGGGAAGATAATTTAGTCTATGTGGGTGGTGCTGTGGTCTAAACCACTGAGCCTCTTCAGCTTGCCGATCAGAAGGTTGGCGGTTCAAATCCCCACAACGGGGTGAGCTCCTGTTGCTCGGTCCCAGCTCCTGCCAACCTAGCAGTTCAAAAGCATGTCAAAGTGCAAGTAGATGAATAGGTACCACTCCAGCACAAAGGTAAACTCTGTTTCCATGCGCTGCTCTGGTTCACCAGAAACGGCTTAATCATGCTGGCCACATGACCCAGAAAAACTGTCTGCAGACAAAACACCAGCTCCCTCAGCCTGGAAAGCGAGATGAGCACCGCAACCCCAGAGTCGTCTGCAACTGGACTTAACGGTCAGGGGTCCCGTTACTTTTTTTATGCCTCCCTATGTCCATCTAACGGTGCCACTGGAAACAACAACCATTTCTTTTTGGACCAAGGATTCAAGCCAACCTGGGTTTGGACTCATGGAGTACTGAGATAGAAAATGGTTTTTGGTTTTGTTATCATTAATAGAAAAAAGGGGGCGGGGAGTGACAATTAAACAACCGCCTGCAAGGCTTCACAAAAACTCTGCCGGATAGCATCTCCAGGGAACACTGGGGAAATCTCCTCCCTGAAACCATGGAAAGCCACTGCCAGGCAATTACACCAGAGAGAAGGAATCTATGGCCCTTCAGATATTGTTGGGCTCTGGATCCCATTAGCGCCAACCACCACAGCTGGGTCAGGGATAGTGGGAGTCGGAGTCCAGCAGCAACTGGATGACCACTTTCTCCAGACAATACTGAGCGAAACTGACCACAGGCCTAATTCTTTATAAGGCACTTTCCTATGCTACTGCACCCACGTTAAACAGAGACACTGGAATGCAAAATTTGAATCAGGGTGTGTCGTACAAACTGAGCAAGCCCCTCGCGAAGTTTTTCTCGCGAACGGCCTTTGCTAGCTCTTAGGGACAAAAGGCCTTCTACAAATATAGCAAATAAATATTGCCTAGAAACTTGGACATTCCATTAACCATCACATAGATTTAGCTCAGTCAGTACAGCATGAAAACCTTAATCTCATGAGTTCATGAGTTCGAGCCCCACATTGGGCAAGATTCCTGTATTGCAGGGGGTTGGACTAGATGGCCCTCGTGGTCCCTTCCAGCTCTAGGATTCTATGATACACCATGGTTAAATAGCTGCTGATGGATCTACCCTCCACAGATTTGCCTTTCCAAGCCATCACTAACATCTCAGGGAAGCAAATCCTGCAAGTTAAGTTTTTGTGTTGTGTGAAGGAGTATGCTTTTGTCTGCCCCAAGTATAATAATGCCAATCATCTCCTTGGGTGACCCAGAGCTATGAGAGGGGAGGCAGGGACTTCTCTCTGTTCATAGGTTTTGTAAAACTCTATCACACCCCTCTTTAGTTCTTTAGGGAGAAAAATGACTAAAGAGTGTTTTGAAGATGCTTCAGCTTTTTTATATCGGAACGATGCTCCCAATACCTTGATCAATTTGGTTGTTGTTTTTCTGCCCTTTTCTCAGCTCTACCATATCCTTTCTGAGATGGGGCACAATCAGGGTTCCTAATGCAGCCACACCAAACTTTATATGAAGGAATTATGACCTTGGCCAGTCTATTTTCAATCCCAATTATCCCTAGCACATAATTTGCTCCTTTCACTATCACAGCACCCTGAGGTGATGCTCCCAGTAGCAAGGCTACCCATGTGAAAAAAGAAGAAGAATTAGCTCCTTAAGTGATATCTGGACTGAAAAACAGATCAGAAAAACTGAAGCAGACACCTCCTCCTAACATCTATGGAATTGCAGTGCAGAAAACCTGTTCTTGACTAGCCTATGTTACTATTGCTCTTTCTTTCTTTCTTTCTTTCTTTCAAAAAGGCAAATGAACTCCAATTCAATTGCCTTAAAATACAAAGATGAGGACTTTCACCCTTCAAAGAAAACAATTCTTTGGTTTTCTGGAAGTGTCACAAAGATAGTGGGATTTCAGTTAAGATTCAATAGCTCTTCAAAGCAGCTACAAGACAGAGCACCATGTCAGTGCCCAAAAGCAACTGTAGGTGATTCTCAACCCAAGGCTTTAGGGAGGTTGGGGGGGGGAGCCTATTCTCCCCAGGAATTGCTAATCTCAGGAGACTATAGGTGACTCATCCAGGATGGAAACACACACCTTGCCTACCTGAGAGCAATGCAAAAGAATAGGACAATACATGTTTGAGCATCTCAAGGTGCAATCTTAGCAGTGAATGGAAACAGTGGCAAGAGCAGCCATTTTTTAGCTGGCAGCTCATGCTCACATTGCAGAATGTTAATCAATATGAGCACGGGTACTTGTCAAGTACAGGCAATCCAACATCGGAAATAGGCCACTGTGCAAATCCCTGGGACAAAACCTCTAAGATGTACCATGGCCACATCACTCATTGAAGAGAGTGCATTAGCACCTCCCACCTTATGAGAACAATCTTCAGAGAGTAGTTAGCACTGGATTCCTCTAACTTGGAATTGCACAAGACCACCACCTTCCCTGCTCAGAAAGAAAATCCACTCATCCCTGCAAACAGGGTTAGGAATGGGTTGTCAGTCATACAGAAGAGAAAAGAGGAGACACCATTTTGACTCCCCATGACCATCATGTAGACTTCAGAGATTCTACTATAGAGTTTCAAGGGAGGAAAATGTATTAAACATGCCTTTGATTGTTTGGTGGGGGCAGGAGGGGAAATGACTGCACTCTATATACACTGAAGGCAGTTAGAATTATGACAGAATGGAGCTAGCGGAGCAAATGGCTATAAAGCATATCACTAAAAATTATGGTTGGAGAGAAGCAGAAAGATTTCAGCTACCAGAAGTGTGAAGTTTTGCACAGTTTCCTCGGGAAGAGACTTCTTCCCTGTGGAAAGGGACAGGTGTTTGGGAAGGGGTAGAGCAAGTGAGATTAGGTTTGCCAAACAGAGGAGGTTCCCCAAGCCCATCTTAAACAGTGGTAGCCACAGAGAATCATAGATTAGAGTTGGAAGGCACTGTGAGGGTCGTCTAGTCCAATCCCTGCAATGCCCCACATGAGGCTTGAATTCACAACCCTGAGATTTAGAATCTCATGCTATTAGGCAAGGGTTCCAGATGAAGTTGGACAATTTTGAAAACTAAAACTGAAATCAGTTACTGCACACTGTACACTTTTAGTGTACATTTTGAAATTAACATGCATCCGCAATCTGCACTTACAGGGACTTTGGACATAAATAAAACAGTCTTGTGCTTCGGTTGTGCCCAACTACAGTTTGGAATACTTTGCCTCACCATAGACATCTCTGTTTTCTCCCCTCTTCCTTGGAGGCACCCACAACTAGAGCAAAGCAGGGATGTGTGGTACTTTGCCCCAAATAATTTATTGATGGGGGTACAGTTACTGGAAGGGTTTTTGCTTCATACTGGTGACCTGCTCAAACAGGGCAGTCAAGGCTTGGAGGAAATTTACACTTAGACAACACTGGTCAGTGACTGTGTGTGTAGACTGCTTCCAAAGGAGCCACCTCTGCACTCTTGGTCATGTGGGCACTCAGTGGCCTTATACACCTGGCTCACCCCCACCCTGCAATTGCGGGATCTGAGAAATAATTTAGTACAGGGATTAATTACCTTAGTCTAACTCATGCAAGAGCTGGTTGTTTTAACTGGAGGAACTTCAGGTCTGTTTTGAATCCTATACATCTCTTTATTCTGCTGACAATTACCCGAAGAGTTTGCCTTGTAGTTTCATGAATACTTGCAAAGCATGCAAAGGAGTTTCTGAGGCTTAATATTTAACATGCTACCAACATAGCCCCATCTGAGGTGTCTGAATAGGAGGTGTGAAGGTATCTGCTTTTCTCAAAGAAGACTACAAGCAGAGGGCCTGGGGAAGCAAGCAACTGCAGGAGGTACCTGGAGAGGTCCGGGAGGGCCTTGGAATAAAGGGCCTGGTCACAACATAGCATGCACAGCAGTTGTCTGGTGGAGGAGAGGAAAGTTGTACTGGTTCTGTGGGGCAGCCTTCCATGATGCTCTGTACCTTGGAGAGGCAGAGAGCAAAGCTGCACCTCCCACATTTGATTTTGCAGATGTATTTTTGTGGGGTACATCCTTCCCCATAGTGTGAGAATTGTAAGTGAAAGTGAAATATCCAAATGATTGTTCTAAGAGATGACATGCTCTCACATACAGCTGACCTCCAGCACTCAGCAACACCATATTATGGTCAGTGTCTGAGCTGAGATAGATGATGCACTTAAGGCTGCAAAATGCACAGTCCGGCCAAAAGGACAAAAAGCCCTTTGAAGGACAAACATCTTGCTTCTGCCAGACTGTACTTCTATAACTCATCTGAGTAAAGCTGCACAGGCATTAAAGTTTAGTGATGTATTATTAGCCACCTAGGTCATTGCTGAGCACAGTCCAAGCACAGTTAAGCACCTTTAAGTCTAATTGTTTTTGTGGGACCAGAACGTGCTTAAGTTCTGCTGGATCACACCCACTATCTTTTATTTGTGCTGTCATTTCTAATACAGTGGTACCTCGGTTAACAAACTCAATCCGTTCCGGAAGTCCATTCTTAAACCAAAGTGTTCTTAAGCCAAGGCGTGCTTTTCCTATGCAAGTGTGGCACTCAAAATGGAAGTGCACCCCCGAACGGAGTACGTTCGGATTCCAAAAAAAGTTCGCTAACCAGAACACCTTCTTCCGGTTTTGAACTGTTTGTGTTCCAAATAGTTCGTGAACTAGGCTGTTCGTAGACTGAGGTACCACTGTATAGAAGTTTAAAGGTGTCAGTTAAGTGCAACTGACAAAGGCAGTACATGTTACCAGGCCAAAAAAAGCATTTTAACTCGTTAAGCCAAGAGAACCACTTGGCTGGAAAAAACAACCAGTTTTAGTCGATCTTCTAAGATTCCTTTTCTTCTTTGAACATATTGCTTCCTGAACACTACAAACCATTTTGCAATCTATGGCATTTATGTCCGTGCAGAATGATCTGTAATGAAACTCTCTTAAAAGCTAGATTTCTCCAGATAGGAAACAACGTGGAATTTTCCACATAATGTCTAGCAGCCGCAATCTGTAATCCTTCAGCCAGAACTGAACAGAAAATTATACTTTTCAAAGAAGTAAAATTTATTATTTTAAAACTGGACATATATACTAACTTGAAGGAGACATGAGACGTTTGATGCAATATGCAGCTGCCATGGCTCAGAGGTATGTCACTGACAAAGGTGGACAAATGATGTTTATGTGTTGGAGCCTATAAACTTCTGAAGTGGTTTAGAGTCAGGGTCCAAAGAACTGGGTAACTAGTTCTGCTTTTCTAAAGGAGTGCTCTCAACTTGTGCATCCCAAACAGCAGTTTTCCCAGTGGTTTCCAGAAACGAAGGGGAGTAGGGTGGCCAGGTGAAAAAAGATAATTGGGGCCCTGCATCTTTAATATTTAATATTGCTTAGAACTGAGAATTGCAGCTGGTGTAGCCAAGCTGAAAATGTCCTCCTTTGTGCAATTACTTTGTGCGCAGGAGCCTCTTTTCCCCCTGACTACCCTGCTGCAGGTTCTGCCTCCCATAAGCTTACACCATACATAATAATAATAATAATAATAATAATAATAATAATAATAATACAATACATTTATTGTCATTGTACAACCGGTGTACAATGAAATTAAATGAGCCCCCCCCCAACACACTGAGGAGCACAGACATGGTCACTGATAAACAGCAAGTACTTCGCTCATTGGTACTGCTAGCCAATACAATGCATTCTTCCTCACAGGCTCAGATCCAGGGCACATCAAGCAGAACACACAGTAACCAGAGAGATAATTCCAATGCAACTTCCTGCATGGGGTGAATATTATCTCCATAAGTGCATGTTCTCCCGAAACTGGTGAACCTCAAAACAGTGCTATCAGCAGCAAGCCTACGAATGGGAAAGATGGTGCCTGCAAAAAATCGAACAGTACCTCTGTGGCCAACACCCTCTTTAAACTACTCACTCAACAACTCCTAATGAGCACCTAGCTGCAGCTTCTACCCATTATTTAAAGCTATTTATGCCCCACCCTTCAAAGAAACTTTCCCAGGGCAGCTATAAAAGTGCAAAACAAAAGAGAGAGAGAGAAATTATATATAACAAAAGCAATGAAAATATATGCAATAAAAGCAACAGCAATAAAATCAAAATGAGCAGATGGCTCATTTGGAAGATCTGAAAGGTGTTTTCCTGGTACCAAAATGATACTGCACTAGAGGCCAGGCAAGCTTCCTTAAGCATTCTACTGGACCACTGATCAAGGAGATGGAGCCCCCAAAACTCAGTGCTCTCCTGTCTCTCCCACCCCTAGATAACAACGGTGTGATAATAAACCAAGCAGTGTTGTTGCTATGTGGTGGAGCCAAAATGATCAACCTTTTTTAAAAAAAGGTGATAGAACAGACTGTGGAAACTATCAAGGCATCTCTTTATTAGCTGCGGCCAGCAAAATTCCTGCAAGGATCTTAGTAAACCGTCTCCTAACTATATCTGAGGCTACCCTTCCTCAGTCTCAAAATGGGTTTCGACCTTATAGGGGGACAGTGGACATAATTTTCACTCGACAGCTTCAAGAAAAATGCAGAGAGCAAAATCAACCGCTGTATATGGCGTTTATTGACCTGACTAAAGCCTTCAACACTAAATTGTAATGGCCTTCTGAAAATTGGCTGCCCAGATAAATTTCTGAACATCCTTCAGCTCCTCCATGATAATATGACAGCAACAATCACAGGTAACAGTGGTTCTCAAAGTGAACCATTCACAGTGGGATCAGGTATTAAACAGGATTGTGTTATCGCCCCAACTCTATTTATTATTTTCATTGCCATGATCCTATACATTGTCAAAGGGAAACCCCTCACTGGGGTAAAAATCATATACTGAACAGCAGTTCTCCCAGTGGTTTCCAGAAGCAAAGGGGAGTAGGGTGGCCAGGTGAAAAAAAGATAATTGGGGCCCTGCATCTTTAATATTTAATACTGCATAGAAGAGAGAATTGAAGCTGGTGTAGCCAAGCTGAAAATGTCCTCCTTTGTGCAATTACTAAAGGTGCAGGAGCCCTGCCCTCTTTCCCCCACAACTACCCTGCTACTGATGGAAAGCTCTTTAACTTGAGTTGGCTGAAAGCAAAGAGTACAGTTACTATAACTTCCGTCATAGAGCTTCAATATGCTGATGACAACGTGGTGTGAGCACACTCAGAGGGTGATCTCCAAACCATCCTAAATAGCTTCACAGAAGCTTACAAAAAGCTTGGCCTATTGCTCAACATCCCAAAAACCAAGGTGCTGCATCAACAAGCACAAAACAACCCCTCTGCAGTGCCACAAATCCAACTCAATGGTGCAACGTCAGAAAATGTTGATCACTTCTCCTACCTGAGCAGTTATCTTTCCACAAGGGCCGACACTGACGCTGAAATCCAGCATTGCCTGAGCTCTGCAAGTGCAACTTTCTCCTGATTGAAGTACAGAGTGTTTGAGGACCGGGACATTCGCAGGGAAACCAAAATGCTTGTTTACAAAGCTACTGTACTACCAACCTTACTGTATGCTTGTGAAACATGGACCACTTATAAACGTCATCTCCAACTCCTTGAAAGATTCCATCAATGGTGTCTCCGAAAATTTTTACACATCACCTGGGAAGACAGGCGAACTAATGCCAGTGTACTGGAAGAAGCAAAGATCACCAGTGTCGAAGCAATGATTCCTCAACATCAACTTTGTTGGACTGGTCATGTTGTTCGGATGCCTGATTATCAACTTCCAAAGCAACTACTCTATTCCAAACTTAAAAATTGAAAGTGTGATGCTGATGTCCAACAAAAGAGGTTTAAAGACTCTCTCAAGGCAAATCTAAGAAAAGTGTAGTATAAACACTGACAACTGGGAAACACTGGCCTATGAGCGCTCCAGTTGGAGAACAGCCTTCACCAAAGGTGTCAAGGTGTCTAAGTCAGGACAAAAGGGAGGAACGTGCTAAGGGGAAGGCACGTTTGGCAAACCCTCACCATGATCAACTCCCACCCAGAAACCTACGTCCCACTGTGGAAGGATGTGTGGATCCAGCCACTTCCGGACTCACTATTAAGACTGTGCTCATTGAAGACAATCTTACTCGGCCAAGAGTGATCACCAAAGAAGGAGAAGGAGCAGAGAAAATCAGTCAGGAGGCCTGCTGGAGAAATAACCAGCAGATGCCGGCAATGATCCAACTAAACATGGGGATCATTGTCTTGGGGTATGTCTGCATCAGACACCTATCTGCATGCTGGACTCTACTGTCTGTGCCCATCACTCATTAGTGGAACAGTGACTTCAATTCTCCTAAGAATCCATAAGCAGAGATTCCACATGCAATCCTTTGTATAGGCTTGCTGTTGCAATTCAAGCGAGACGTCTTCCTTCTCTGCCCATTTCCCTAACAAAATTGGATCTTTTGTGGGCTGCAGGTGGCTATATCTGGATTCCCAGGGGATTATAATATCTGTTTGGGTGCTTGGTGGAGCCCTGGAACTTGCAACTGAAGGTGTCAGTTGCTGTCTCCCTAACCTATGAACCATGGAGTCCTCCGTGTACAAGGAAGGCACTGCAGGCTCTTTCAAGCAGCAGGTTTGTGCAGAGTGGGTGGGGGTGTCTACTATGTTCCATGGTAGAAGCGTGTTAACGCTGCCAGGCTAGATGACTGCAATGCGTTATACATGGGGCTGCCTCTGAAGATGGTTTGGAAACTTCAGCTGGTGCAGAATTCAGTGCCCAGGTTGCTCGCCAGGGCAAGATGCTTTGAGCATATTACACTGATCCTGGCCCAACTGCACTGGCTGCCAATTAAGTTTCTGGGCCCAATTCAAAGTGCTGGTTTTGACCTATAAAGCCTTAAATGGCTCAGGACTGCAATACCTCAAGGACTGCCTCTCCCCATATGAACTGACCCAGACCCTGTGATTGTTTTATTGTATTTTACACCACCCATCTGATCATCATCTAAGGTCCTTCTTCATTTGCCTCTTCCACAAGAGGTCCGGAAGGTGGCAACACAAGAATGGTCCTTTTCTGTGGTGGCTCCCTGTTTGTGCATGTTCTCTCCCAGGGAGGCTTGCCTGGCACCTTTGTTACATATCCTTAGGCACCAGGTAAAAGCATTCCTTTCGTCCCAGCCCTTTGGCTAATTAAACAACAAATGGCCTTTTAAACTGTGGGGGGGGGTGTAGGTCTGCAAATAGTTGATTATTTCAACCAAATGCCTGATGGAGAGGTAGAAAACACTACCGAGAGACAAAAATTGAATCTTTGATGGGGGGGGGGGATGATAAGATACTCTGATCCATGTGAATGATCAAAAGGCTAGAAATGCATATTAAAATTCATGAAAGATGATGCATAACACTATGGTTCTTTTGGCATTTCACCAACTTGCAGCTAATCTTACTGTATGCTCTTTGAAGAATCAAAATTCAGTTTCTGGTCTAGTATCCCCTCAAAAAAGTATACTACAATCTGAGACCCTTGCTTTAGAGCATGATGAGGCAGTGGTAAGAAACCTGTGGCCCTCCGAATGCTGTTAGACACCAACTCCCATCAGCCTCAGCCGGTATGGTCAATGGTCAGGGATGAGGAGAGTTGTAGTCCATCAACATCTGGAGGGCCAGAAGCTCCACGTCTTTGCTCAACAGGCTGCCAGACTTGACAAATGGCAAGAACTGGCCCACCCGAATAAGGAAGCCCTGTAAGCAATTCTAGGCAAGGCTGATTTATCATTATGCTATCAGAAAAATACTATTAAATTATCAGAAATATCTCCTCCAGCTATGATAATATTTACTGTTGTAGTCATGAGACAAGGCAGGGGGTGGTGGAGGCAATTGTTTTATTGCTTTGGAGATATTAAGCGTTCCTAACTGTGGTGGAGCCATACATTCCCCCTCCTCATATGAACAATCCATTTAGTATAAGTCTCACCAACTATCACCCCCTCCCCATACTTTTCCAGTACTATTTGCAACAAAGTGGGGGAAGGATAATGGGTGATTTTCAGTGTAGGAAGTTTTTTTTTTTTTAACTTCTCTTAAATATATGTGGCAGCTGAGGAGTCTTATTTCTTCTTTTGGGAACAAAAAGCCTCACCAGACATTCTCTCCTGGGCACATGCCCAGTAACACAAAAATACTTCAATATTTTAATTGGTTCTAGAGGCTCATTAAGTTTGAGGACAAGCATTTAATCTTAATTAATCCAACAGTTTGGCATACAGATGCTAATATGTATACATATTAATTAGGGTTGTGACACAGTATATAATTAGTGCAACATGGCAAGTATTCATGCAAAGTGATGGCATGATCTACAGAGTACAATGCTCTTCCCTCCCCACACCGAACTCTGCATATAAAACTCTAATGAAAAGCAACTACCTCTCAAGAAAGGAAACAGCAACTATACCCACCCATCCTGCCATGTTTTATAAAGGAAGAGTTCCATCCCAACTTTCTGTTTTTTAAAAAAATAAATGCCTACCATTCTTAGATGGAGAAGCTACACTATGTGATGGCAAGTGCTTCCAAAGCTATTTTTTTTGGCGACGAGCAAGTCCCCATGCCCATGCCTTGTGTTGTTTCAATATGTTAGTTTTTAGTCTTGAAATGCCTATGGGGAAAAGATTCATTCTTTCAGCAAAAAGACCTAGGATGAGTGAGTCTGGAAACTGCCCCCAATTGCAAACCTTAAGGACACATCAGATTCAAGTCCCACAGCTGAACGGTGCATCCTATTCCTGATATCGGTAAGACTTGTGAGCCACCTGTTATAGGGAAGACAGCTTGTAAAAGCAGACCATGCCATACCCAGATATGGCAATTGGATAAATAAGCATATAATTTGTTCTTGCTATGCGTGGGACTAATTGTACAATTCAGTTCCATTCCTACTTCCAATACGTAAATGTAAGGAGGATCCATCCTTTCTTGCTGTCATACTGTTAACTGTCCTGAGCTGTTGGGGGAAATGGCCAACTCTAGCCTAATAAATATAATCTATACTGAAACTTTACATATACTAGCAATCGATTGCTTTCAAGGATTAAGAGACATACAGGTCAGTATAAAGCTACCTAGAATTCAATATCTTGCTCCAGCAGTAGAACCCAGGGCAGCTTTATTCTGACTGATATGTATTTGCATTGCTAAGTAGTAGCTACTGCCTCAGATCTTAATGAACAGGCTATCATCCATCAAGCCTGAGCAATTGTACTGACAGCATAGCATACTGGCCAAGAAATCTAAGCCACTGAAATAAAGCCTGAGTTTCAGTCAAAAGGCAAAGTGCCCTTACAAGAGTCTAAAGACTACTTGGGACTCTGTAAAGGCGGGGGAATGAAATGCTTTTGCTGCTTCCTGCTTGAACTCAAGGTTTAAGCAGGGAGAAGATGGGTAAGTGTAAGCAAGAGGAGGAGAAAAATCCAGGCACTGCCAAGGCAAAATAGGAACATATGGGGAGAGTGCTGATGCACTCCAGTCCAGCTTGTAGGCTTCCTGTAAGGTATCTGGTTGGCCACTGTAAGAATAGGAAGCTGGACTAAATGGGCCTTTGACCAGATTCAGCTGTGCTCTTATGATGTCCTTAAGTGTGTCTGGAGATCTATTACTGATAGGATTGCCAGATGCTAACCTAAAAACTTTGCTTGTCTGTTTAAGTGCTTGGAGATGCTGCAGCCTCTGACTTTACCCCTTTGGCTTATCTTGCCTGCTGCAGAGCACAACCAGTCCTGCTTGATGCAGAAGGCAGGACAGAAAGATGGGTCAAGCATTAACTGAGTAGAAGGTGCTGTGGTTGCATGCTCTCCTTTATGAGCCCAGAGGCTCTGAGACAGGCAGTCTCCTGGCTAATACCGGGCAGCTCCTAAGTATCCAAACGGGCTCTATAATTATCTGCAGCGAATCCTGAAACAAGGGTGCAAATCATACATCGCCGACATTCCAAAGCCCAATAGATCAGATCAGCAATGCAACATCAGCCGAGTGGTGCCTGGAATCAATGCAGCTTACTGGGCGAATGACTCCATCCAACTATGCAAGTTGAAGAGATGCAAAGGGATAACAAAAGTAGCACAAGCTCCACTAGAGCAGGTTTACTCTGAAGTAAAGTCCCCCCCCCCCAGGTTCATTGGGGCTCACTCCCTGGAAAGCAGTGTAAGTTGAGAGCCCATATGCCACACACAAAACTGTTTTACCGCTACTACCACCTGGCTCTTAACCACTCTCGCCTGTACCAAGAGAAAACCACTTTACTGCAAAGACCTACGCACAGGCACAAGGGTGAAAGCTTATGTGATGTTTAGCAGTGCCCTTTTTACTCCCTTGACGCAAAAGGAGGAGATATGCAGAGCAGTTACCTTCTAACATTTCGCCAGCTCCTTTGGGGTACGTAAAGAGAGCTTTTCTTGGTGTGGCAAGGTCTGAGACGCTGAACCCAGACCCAGTTACGGAACTTCCGCTAACTCCACCAGCTGAAGACGATGACGAAGAGGCAGCCATTTTGCTCAATCTGAACCTAAAGGCAAGAGAAAGGAAGACATGAAAACCAAGTGCTTCAAGTGTATGTACCATCTTGATTGCTTTCTTCTTGTGCTGTTGTTTACATTATGTGAGGCTATCAGTGGAGGGAGTGTAGCAGCACACTGCTGAGTTAACTGGGGGAAAACAGCATTTTGTTCACACATAAGATAATTGGGGAATATATTCAAATTAATGGGGGACTTGGTTTGAGGTAATGTTCTGTTTGTCTTAGCAAGGGAAGAGTGTAACTCAAGTGGCCAGTCTAGTACCAGCTTCTGGTCAAAAGATTTAGCCCTGCTTCCTAGGCTGGAAGGAAGGTCAATGTATTTATTCCAGACCCATGACTCAAATTAAATTGAAAACCTGCTTCCAAGCAAACCCACAAAATCTATGTGCCTGTGATTATGAGAACAGTGACAGAAAAACCAATTTCAGAGACTGCCATCCCAACCTAAAACAAATCTTAAACATATCTGAAGAAGTGTGAATGCACATGAAAGCTTATACCCAGATCAAACTTAGTTGGTCTCTATGGTGCTACTGGACTATTTTTTAATTTTTTTTATTTCAACTGCCTCAGACCAACACAGCTATCTACCTGAATCTAGAATCATGGAAGGCACCACACTGAGCTGCAGGAAATGGAAGTCCATCGGTATCTGAAGAAGTGTGCATGCACACAAAAGCTTTTACCCAGAACAAACTTAGCTGGTCTCTAAGGTGCTACTGGACTATTTATTATTATTTTATTTCTTCTTAAACACAGTAATCTCTAACATTATCGATGGGGCCTGCTTCTAAGTCTGTGTATTTAGGATTGCAAGCTGAGAAAACAGATCACACAATCACAATATAGCTGTGTGCCTTTGAGCTAGAATTGGCAACTTTTTAATTCCCCCACCAGACCATACTATTGAAACACATCAAGATTCAAAGGGAGCGCAGTGTAAATCCGCCTCCCACAATTTAGCTGGTTTACATAACTCAATAGATCAAAGCTGGAGGCTGTGCTACACATCTTCTGTGACCCAGCACAAAGTCTGAGCTAAGACAGCAATATGATTTGAAAAGGATTAACTTGCTGAAAGCTTAATTTACACTAATTATACTCAACATAGTTAATGCCGATTGTTAAATATAAATGATAACAGAGAGGCATGGCAGCTTACATATCAGCTGCATGAATTCACGCTATTTCAGACACCACAGAGACCTTTGTACCAGGAAAGGTTTTAACCAAAGTTATGTCCCTGATAGCCAGATTCCATGTAGCTTAGGTAGTGATGCAAATTCCATCCAATCTGATGGGACACCATGCCGACAGAAATGATTATTCTCTGCAGTGCAGGCTGTGGCCTAACATCCCAAGGATGAGACACTGAGAACAGGTTAAAGCATCATTCATTCAAATAAATAGTAGTTTTATTGAAGTGCTGTAGGGCTTTCAAACCCAGACAGTTCTCATCAAGTCAGGTACTCAGAGCAAAACATGATTGCATGTTCCACACCATCCATCTCCACCCAGCAACTCTGAATGACCCACATACTGTGGCTCCGGGGAGAAGTGCAACTGCTGGATCTCTCGACAGAAGATGTGGGCAAGCCTGCCATCAAAGAAAATGATGGACATGTTGCAGTGTGCTTGGCACTATGTACACTTAACCAAAGGCTGGCAAGGAGAAAATGGCTCAATTATATGTGGGGTGTGTGTGTGTGTGTGTGTGTGTGTGTGTGTGTGAGAGAGAGAGAGAGAGAGAGAGAGAGAGAGAGAGAGAGAGAAATGGGATTGCTGTAGAATTTTAAAAATCAAAATAGATTTGACTTTCAAACACAGTCAAGTAGAAAAACATGCAGCTGGATATTCTGCTTTTCTTTTTCTAAGAAAAAAAGAGAGTCCACAGAAATCAAACAGTTTAACCTTGGGAGCCAGGTTTCTTTAAACCCATTAGGAATTAAGAGGTAGAAGATGAATATATAAAACTTGAATCTGCATCTGTAGGACAAACAAACAAAAGCTACAGGTGCTCTTGTTCTCAGCAATGCATAAGAATATTTGGACCACAAGCAGCCACAGCACCATCCCCAACTTTCAAGTCTTGACTCTTCTTCACCTTTTGCCACAATATGTATGTGTACCCTGCTGCTCCATTTGCTCGCAACATGTTTGCTCTTAGAAACAAAATGCAATAAAAACTTTCACCACTGGGTGGCAGCCAGAATGCAGAAACCCAAACATTGGAGTTCTATGGCACCTCAAAGGCCAAGGTCAATGTCATACATTTCATTATATTATTTGCATTTATTTATTGAATAAAATGCATACACTGCTCGAATGTAGAAAAAACCTCAAAGCAGTTTACAAAGCCCAGAGAAGTTTCCATGAATCTCCCAGGGGTCCAGGACGAATTGGGTTCACATGCTCTTAACTTCACTGTTAGAAGATTAGGTGCTCCTAGACAGGAACTTGGTATTGTGATCAAGAACAGATTGAAATCATTATAAAAGGTCACAAATAATGAGCTTTAACGTGCAAAACACACCTGAGCCAAGTGCTCACAGCTTTTCCAGCTGCCGCTTGGGTGTGTTTTGCAGGCAAAAAGCTGTGCATTATATAGGTGGGTGCGATTTTCAGAGATGCCATGCACATTTATTTTGCATTCCAGATACCAGTTCTCAAGTGCAGAAAGTAACAAAAGAATTGGCCCAAGATGCCACAGGATTCTTTTCACCATCAGAGGCTAACAAAGATGGGTAATGTTCTGAATTGGTTACCAAACACCTTGTGGAATCAGATAGCAGGAAGAGGAACTGGATATGACAAGTTAAATGCCATGCAGTGGACTTCTCCCACTGCTTCTTTCCTTTTGGGTCATCTACCTATTCAAGGACAGAAGCAATGATAAGGACACCATTTCACCACCAGAATGAATATTATTAGAATATGCACAAGGAAAACCAGGAAAGAGCTTTTTTTTTACTTATAATGGGGAAAGCCCAGTCAACACAAACTCTTCATACAGCTTAGAAATACAGCAAGTGTAAAACCCAATCTAAGCATTGCTCGTGAATAAAGGAAACATTTTTTTCAGCCCCCTCCCCCTAACAAAAACACCATTAGATCTACAATGCCTCCTCACATTTCCTGTATTAACATGGGCTGGAGAGGCCTTAAAGCTGTTTCAATTACCTTCCCCAGTTGAAGTCCTTATTGTTATATAAAATCTTTTAAAAGTAAGATACAAAACCTTTAGGTTGTTTTGTGGAGCCGGCTATCTTACAGTATTAACTACTCCCACAACCTAAAGAAAATGCTCTTTTAAGCTGTTAATGTATTTTTTTTTAAAAAAAAAAACCTACAACACACATAACACAGTTAAAGCAATTGCTGTCTGTTTAGTCACTGAATACCTACTGTTTTTATTATCCATTCCAGATCTACCACAATTATGTACAGCATCTTCCTTCATCTTTTATGAGCCATGCAGCCCATTTCACATTTGTAAATCGCCATACTCCAATGACTACCTGATCAATGGCTCAGCATGGTACCCAAGCATTTGCGGGAGGAAATACATCTTCCAAAAGCTGGCCACAGTGGGAGCAGTAAATTAATCCAATCAAGGATGGCTTTTTGTGAGCTTGTATTTCCTTGTGTTGTCCTAGCTAGTATAAGCCAACAAAGCTATCAATTCTGAGGTACACAGGAGTCACTGGATGGCCTATAAGCCAGACAGGGGTTTTATAGCCTTCTTTTTAAAAGACTTCAGTGTCTTCTCTGCAACAGGATAGAGAATATTGGGAAAACCAGTTCACTGATTTTGAAATAAACAAAGGAAAGAAATCTAGTACAACTAGAATCTCTCTAAGTAGTTAAGCATGAAGATTCAAGTACTGTAAATGTAGGCTCTCTCTCTCTGAAAGGTCCTGGGCATTTCAAGTATTCCTCTGCTGCTGTGCAAACCCATCAACAGACCCCAAACCTCTTTCTATCCCATATGGTCACAGACATAGGTTAATAACCTGAAATGTGCTTGCATCAATTAAGTTCCGGTTAGAATCACAGCTACTGCAGATTCAAAAAAGGCACTTTTGGGGGTCTTTATGAAAGCAAGTTCAAAAAGAGTAGCAATGTAGTGTTAGTCTGTTGTGACAAAAGAAAAACCGTGCACCTCAAGGTGTTTTGCAACACCTTAAAGACTAACGAATGTATTGTGACACAAACCATGCAAACCTATGCACATCTGCTAGAAAGCAATTCCAATTTAAATCATCAGGACTTACTTCCAATTAATGATGCACAGAATTGTACTGTTAATCTCCTTACCTCTGTAAGGCAACAAGTGGCTTCATGCAATTTGTAGTCAGAGAAATCCCACAAAATACAAGAGGATATGTAATATAATAATGTAATGAAGGCATGCACAGCAAGTCCTGAACTTGGGGTGGAAACTCAGTTCATGGGCGCCACTGCCACACTCTGAGCAAACAAAAGAACTGCAGGGAAACCAACCAGGAAACCACAAGTGCACCCAAGTGAATCATGCGGCACTTCACAACCTATAAAAATGCCCCAGTCAGACTTGCTGTCTCACCTAAGCCACTAGAAGACGCTTGCTGTTGCTCTCTGTCCTTCAAGAAAACATGGTCAGAAGGAAATCAAATAATCTACAGCAGACAGATATTAGAACCCGAACAAATGCAAAAGAATCAATAGGTTAAAAATAGATGTGACATTGTACATGCCTTTAGCCTTGTGTGGGGGTGTATGGGGTGTTAGGGGAGGGGTAATACCTCTGGTGGGGGACACAATGTGCTCCTACTGGGGCAGTATGTCCTCCTTGGTCCCCACCCTGCACTCAGCTCTCGTCTGTGGCTCCTAGAAGCTGTCAGCATGCAACAGCGGCCACACCCCCATCTAGCACTTCCTCACATTGACTCTTTTTTAAAAAACCAACCAGCCATGTCAGGGCTAAAAACACGAAAAATGTTGCATCTAGTTTGGCCCTTTGAGTGATATACCATTGCTTATATGAGATATGAAATAAATGGCTGTAATACGAGGCATTTCCCAGAAACAGAACCAACATCGGAATAGTTGGAGGGGTGTGTCCCCACAAATATC
Organism: Podarcis liolepis; assembly: GCF_965112155.1. NCBI lineage: Eukaryota > Metazoa > Chordata > Lepidosauria > Squamata > Lacertidae > Podarcis > Podarcis liolepis. The sequence continues at coordinate 34,783,410 of NC_139556.1, read as the reverse complement.
TTGCTAAAGTTCTCAGACTGCCAGCTACCTTCATACTGTACCTCTTCAGTCTTTGAGCAAACCTCCTCATAGCCTCAACGGGGGCTTCAGTGTCCACCAGAGATAGCATAACATGTCTGAAGCTAGTAGGGCCGGCCATCAGTGTTTCCCCATATCACTGAGCAAGGCATAGATATATGGGCACCTTTGTGGGGTCACAATTGGGAGAGGACCACTCATCATGCTACGTAGTTGTAGGCCAGTGAGCAAGACCTATTACTAGGTTGGTTCATTCCACTGTGTAGTAACTACTTTGTTTGTAGATGTAGGTAGCAAATAGCCTCACAAATTTTGAGCTAGGTGTCAGCAGGTTTAAAGAAAAGATTTAAAGACACAAACCTAACCAATTTCTGCATCCTATTGTTAAAAAAGAGATTGCTTCTCCCGCCCCAGCCCCACAACACACTTTCCCCTTACTTTGCAGCCAAGGGCTCAAACTCCTGGAAGAGATCAACAATGGCTTGGCTTACATGTTATCAAACTATGGCCTAGTGGGACCGCACAGGGCTCAGGGAGAGGACCCTACAGCCACTCTGCTCATCCTTGGTCTTCGGTTACAGCTTGTGGTTTAAGAGAGCTTAAATATGAGCCCCAGTCTGGATGTGAGCAAAATGGCTTTCCAAGAGCCCATACACCTGTTTCCTCTAAGCCATAGTTTGGCACAAAATGATGTGCAAATCAGGTCAGTTTAATGAAGTAACGAGGGAGGGTACCATCTAAAAGAGGCAAGAAGGGTGAAAGTTAGGCAGAACGAAATCTGTATCTTTAAACTGTGTCCTGACATGGAACTGCACGACATTTTGCAGAGAACTTTTAACTCAACGTTAGTGGCTACTGTGGGGAAAGAAGTTTTCAGATAGTGAAACAAGAATCACTTTAGCTCTGTTTAGCAGCTATACAAAATATGTAAAGGTCACTAGGCCACCCCCAACACACCTGCCCCACACTCTCCACTCCCAACCATGCCATATTCAGCACAAAAGTCTGAAGGGAGATCCAAAGCATATTCAACTTAACATACTTAAAAACCTCTCCACAATCAGGAATTCTGATAACACAGGTTATGATCACAAGGAGGCTGCGTTCAACTCAACCTGCATTCAGTGGCAGGGGTGGATGCTAATGCTGACGGGTGGATGGGTTGAGTTTGCACCCCCATGCATTCAGCTGAATAGAACTTTTCTGAACACACTTTCCTTGTCACTTGATTACACACATGGGTGTTGCTAAGGGGGGGGGAGAAGCTGCCCCCCTGAAATCAAGTAAATCAATAAAAATACTTAACTAACTGAGGTTCTGTCCTCTAATATAAAGCCTGCCCCTCAACATAAATCCTGGGCTGGCTATGCCCATGATGTCACGTGCCATACCGAGACCACAAGGTCAGCAAATGGGAGAGGCGCTGTACTATTGGAGTAACCCAACCAACTGAATTCTTGTGCCTTCAAGAATGACTTCCAATGAAACTCATTGGGGAATTCATCATCTTATTAAACGCTCTCTACATTTTTGAGTACCATCTTAAGGGTTTTCTTTTCAACCATGCACTGACACGCTTGCACTGAAACAGTTTCCAGGTGCCCACGTAGACATGATAAGCTACCAAAAGACAGTCATGCAACTACCTTTAGGCTGCAGTGGTATCTCTGCTGGTTTGCAATAAAAAAGCCACCCACTTGCACAAGCACTTATTTTACATATGGACAATCAGGGGTTCACTTCTTGACATGACAGATACAAGCACAGACATTCTGTTTAGCTAGTTCGTTAATTGAACTATCTGTTCTGTATAGAATGTGACCTTCACAGAACTATTGCAAGAATAAATCAATATCTATGTACTGGGGAAGAGCGGAGGGCAAGTACAAGTAGATCCAGAGCTGATGAAGCGGCTGGGCCAAAGCCGAAAGGATGCTCAGTTGCGGATATGCCTGGAAGCGAAAGGAAAGTCCAATGCTGTAAAGAAAAATATTGCATAGGAACCTGGAATGTAAGAACCATGAACCTGGGTAAGTTGGAGGTGGTCAAAAATGAGATGGCAAGAATAAATATTGACATCCTGGGCATCAGTGAACTAAAATGGACGGGAATGGGCGAATTCAGTTCGGATGACCATCACATCTACTACTGTGGGCAAGAAACCCGTAAAAGAAATGGAGTGGCCATCATAGTCAACAAAAGAGTGGCGAAAGCTGTACTGGGATGCAATCTCAAAAATGATAGAATGATCTCGATACGAATCCAAGGCAGACCTTTTAACATCACAGTAATCCAAGTTTATGCACCAACTACTGGTGCTGAAGAAACTGAAATTGACCAGTTCTATGAAGACTTACAAGACCTTATAGAAGTGACACCAAAGAAGGATGTTCTTCTCATTATAGGGGATTGGAATGCTAAAGTAGGGAGGCAAGAGATAAAAGGAACAACTGGCAAGTTTGGCCTTGGAGATCAAAACGAAGCAGGGCAAAGGCTAATAGAGTTCTGTCAAGAGAACAAGCTGGTCATCACAAACACGCTTTTCCAACAACACAAGAGACGACTCTACACATGGACATCACCAGATGGGCAGCATCGAAATCAGATTGATTATATTCTCTGCAGCCAAAGATGGAGAAGCTCTATACAGTCAGCAAAAACAAGACCTGGAGCTGACTGTGGCTCAGATCATCAGCTTCTTATAGCAAAATTCAAGCTTAAACTGAAGAAAGTAGGAAAAACCACTGGGCCGGTAAGATACAATCTAAGTCAAATCCCTTATGAATACACAGTGGAAGTGAGGAACAGGTTTAAGGATTTAGATTTGGTGGACAGAGTGCCTGAAGAACTATGGATGGAGACTCATAACATTGTACAGGAGACAGCAACGAAAATCATCCCAATGAAAAGGAAATGCAAGAAAGCAAAGTGGCTGTCCAATGAGGCCTTACAAATAGCGGGGGAGAGAAGGCAAGCAAAATGCGAGGGAGATAGTGAAAGATACAGGAAATTGAATGCAGATTTCCAAAGAATAGCAAGGAGAGACAAGAAGGCCTTCTTAAACGAGCAATGCAAACAAATAGAGGAAAACAACAGAATGGGAAGAACCAGAGATCTGTTCAAGAAAATTGGAGATATGAAAGGAACATTTCGTACAAAGATTACCATAATAAAGGACAAAAGTGGTAAGGACCTAACAGAAGCAGAAGACATCAAGAAGAGGTGGCAAGAATACACAGAGGAATTATACCAGAAAGATATGGATGTCTCGTACACCCCAGGTAGTGTGGTTGCTGACCTTGAGCCAGACATCCTGGAGAGTGAAGTCAAATGGGCCTTAGAAAGCACTGCAAATAACAAGGCCAGTGGAAGTGATGGTATTCCAGCTGAACTATTTAAAATTTTAAAAGATGATGCTGTTAAGGTGCTACACTCAATATGCCAGCAAATTTGGAAAACTCAGCAGTGGCCAGAAGATTGGAGAAGATCAGTCTACATCCCAATCCCAAAGAAGGGCAGTGCCAAAGAATGCTCCAACTACCGCACAATTGCACTCATTTCACACGCTAGCAAGGTCATGCTTAAAATTCTACAAGGAAGGCTCAAGCAGTATGTGGATCGAGAACTCCCAGAAGTGCAAGCTGGATTTAGAAGAGGCAGAGGAACCAGAGACCAAATTGCAAACATGCGCTGGATTATGGAGAAAGCTAGAGAGTTCCAGAAAGACATCTACTTCTGCTTCATTGACTATGCAAAAGCCTTTGACTGTGTCGACCACAGCAAACTATGGCAAGTTCTTAAAGAAATGGGAGTGCCTGATCACCTCATCTGTCTCCTGAGAAATCTCTATGTGGGACAAGAAGCTACAGTTAGAACTGGATATGGAACAACTGATTGGTTCAAAATTGGGAAAGGAGTACGACAAGGCTGTATTTTGTCTCCCTGCTTATTTAATTTATATGCAGAATACATCATGCGAAAGGCTGGGCTGGATGAATCCCAAGCTGGAATTAAGATTGCCGGAAGAAATATCAACAACCTCAGATATGCAGATGACACAACCTTGATGGCAGAAAGTGAGGAGGAATTAAAGAACCTTTTAATGAGGGTGAAAGAGGAGAGCGCAAAATATGGTCTGAAGCTCAACATCAAAAAAACGAAGATCATGGCCACTGGTCCCATCACCTCCTGGCAAGTAGAAGGGGAAGAAATGGAGGCAGTGAGAGATTTTACTTTCTTGGGCTCCATGATCACTGCAGATGGTGACAGCAGCCACGAAATTAAAAGACGCCTGCTTCTTGGGAGAAGGGCAATGACAGGCCTAGACAGCATCTTGAGAAGTAGAGACGTCACCTTGCCAACAAAGGTCCGTATAGTTAAAGCCATGGTTTTCCCAGTAGTGATGTATGGAAGTGAGAGCTGGACCATAAAGAAGGCTGATCGCCGAAGAATTGATGCTTTTGAATTGTGGTGCTGGAGAAGACTCTTGAGAGTCCCATGGACTGCAAGAAGATCAAACGCATCCATTCTCAAGGAAATCAGCCCTGAGTGCTCACTGGAAGGACAGATCGTGAAGCTGAGGCTCCAGTACTTTGGCCACCTCATGAGAAGAGAAGACTCCCTGGAGAAGACACTGATGCTGGGAAAGATGGAGGGCACAAGGAGAAGGGGGCGACAGAGGACGAGATGGTTGGATGGTGTTGTCGAGGTTACCGGCATGAGTTTGAGCAAGTTGTGGGAGGTAGTGGAGGACAGGGGTGCCTGGCGTGCTCTGGTCCATGGGGTCACGAAGAGTCGGACACGACTAAACGACTAAACAACAACAACAAAATGTACATCCTTTGGTTTGCCTAGCAGACTGATCCCAGCCCCAGTGAATTCTTTTTACTCTCAGTTGGGCTAGCTTCCCAGTTGCCTCGTCGCTGTTGTTTGCGATGATAATTACCTCCTATCATGAGGGCAATAAAGCAGGATAGACATTTTATTTACTATATTCTGGGTCACTGCAAGTGTCAACTGTAAGTCATTAATATATTTTCTATTTGAATACAAAATGCTGGAAGGTGAGGAGAGGGAGGTGATGGAACCACGGCCAGATATGTAGCAAGTGTTTCTGCTATGCTTTAAGCAGCCTTTCCCCCTTTATTTTCCAAAGACCTACAAACTTGGTCCTGTGCACTGACTTCAAGAACGTAAAATTTGCCCAACTTTTTATACACGCCTGTAAAACGTCTGCCTACCCTGCAGATTTGGCAACCAAACATTTCCCCTCTTAATTCGAGCAGCAGGATCCTATGCGTGCCTACTCAGAAGGGAACCCTTGCTGTGTTCAATGGGGCGTGCTCTTAGGTGCGACGCGACTAAGGCCCACTGAGCTCGCAGGACGGTTTCCGCAAGTAAACATGCACGGAAAACAGGGGTGGCAGCATGTCCAGAAAGAAATGTGGGAACGGCGGAACTCACCGCGACGTTACACCCCGCCGACTTAACTTTCAAATGCCCAGTGCGCTTGCGCCGTGGCGGGCAACCGAATCGAAAGACGCATGCGCGCAGCCACCCCGCCAATGTGAGGTAGATACCAGGCCGAACAACCGCGGCCTTTTGTTACTCGCCCGTTGGCCTCCCGGTGACCAGCCACGGCCGCTTTAGTGCGCCCCACGGCACCCCCGGTAAGTAACGCGGCAGAATCTCCCCTCCTTATCTCGTCCTTACCTCGCTTACCCTCAGCCGCCCTCAACTTCACTTACGAGAGCCTTACCGGAATGACGTCGGCGAGGAAGACGTGCGCGCGCCTGGGGGGCTGGCGGCCACGAGCACGCCCTGAATACGTACAGCGTCGCTTGAGGAGGCGGGGGCCTCCTCCTCCTCCCTCCTCTGGCCGTTGGGTGCCATGGCAACAGGAGAAGGACTAGGGAGAGCGCTGAAGCCTCGAAGGCAGGCCGCAGTCCCGTCCCCCCCCCCGAAGTTTATGAAATTAAAGGGGAGGGAAATACGGAGATATTATTTGGTGCCAACTTTTTTTAAAAAAAAAAGTTTGGTGTTTAGCATTGAGATGTAGGTTAAAAAAACAAAAAAACAAAAAAAACTAGTATTCGAGACCTTAACCCATTTCAGCATCTGCCACTTATGCCCAAGAGGCTGAAACTCAACCGGTAAAGCCTCCCGCTTTGTCAGGATTCCTTGATGGGGGAAAAGCTCGACCAGTTGCATTTGGGTCTGCCACGTCACAGCAAGAGCTCTGCAAGGAAAAAAAAAAGGCAACACTGCCTAGCAAAAGTGATAACGTTTTCCGACCTGCTAATATATATATAGAGAGAGAGTGTGTGTACTACAACGCCTCACTAAATACGGGGGATGGATCATCTGGCCAGATTTTTATTCTTGGTACTGCTGCCCTTCTTAATTTATGTATATATGGGTTTATAATTGTATTTGATTTATATCAATGTTCCTTGCACCTATATCACGTGGTGGTGGGTGCCTTAAAATATTTTAAACAAATCTCCCCAAGACATTTGCACATAGTATGACAGAATGGTGGCAAATTGCACCGTCACTTGGCACAGAAGTGAGGAATGCAAGATCAGGAAACACTGTCCAGTTGATTCGTTTAGAATCGTTCAGAACAGTGCTCCTTTCCCCCTGTGTAGACAGGACGTCCTGAGAGCAGTGCAAGTTTTTGCATCTCAGCCATGAAAAGAACCACCAAAGATCTGTGCAGGGTTATGTATAAGTGCCCGATCTTTGTATGAACATACCTGAAATCCACATCCACAAGTAAATGGAGCACAACGAAAAAGGAATGTGGAACCTGTGGTCCTCCAAATGTTGTTGGAGTTCTAAATCCCATCAACCGCAGCCAGCATGGCCAGTGGTCAGGCATAATGGGAGTTGTAGTCTAACAACATCTGGAGGTTTTCCCCCTGTCAAAATGGATGGGACAGAGAACATATTTGCATAAGCCTTTGTGTAACTTGCCCTTTTCCCTGTGTGAAGAACCAGCTCATATATATAGTGTAAGACTTCTTTCTCTCCATAAATTTACTATTTACTATTCCAACATTCTATTCCAACATTCTGTTTCCAGCACAGTTGCCAATCAAATGTTTGTGGAATCTTAAAAGTAGAGTATGGCCCTTTTTCCCCCCTTTCCAGCACATAATATTTGCAAGTTTGCCTTGCCTTGTTTAATGGGAGGTTCTGTTTAGATATCATAGTGAAGGCTGCAGTCCTTAACATGTTAACACGGGAGTAAGTCCCATTGGACACAGTTGGATTTACTCTCAAGTAAACATGTATAGAATTGTGCTGTTGTACTAGTGTACATGCGGGAGGCAGTAGAGGACAGGAGTGCCAGGTGTGCTCTGGTCCATGGGGTCACGAAGAGTCGGGCACGACTAAACGACTAAACAACAACAAAACAACAACTAGTGTACAGTTCTAACAACATCTACTCAGAAGTAAGTCCTGTTGAATTCCACTTAGTCTTTCAGCAAAGGGAAAACACAATGGAAGTTCTGCGGCCACCGCTGATAAGAATTGGAGGACGTGTTTACAGGAAAAGACATATTCGAGAACAGCCACACCAGCATGAAGAGGAAGAGGATTTCTATGCAGGTATGCTAAGAATCCACAGAGTTCCATTTCATGAGACTATGATATGAAACTGATCTTGGCATTAGGACTTGGACAGAAGTACTGAATATGGACCATGATTCTCAAGAAAATGCCAACACCCATGCTGTCTGTATGGACTCAGTATAATAAAGAAACAGACACTCAAGATGATAGAGAGTGGGTCTCAAAATTCTTAACCTGTTTGTTTAATACCGGTGAGAGAATGTATGAAATATATGGATTAGAGGACAATATTATACTTAGAGTAATGTAGAGATGTGAGGGTAAGCATCAGGAATACAATTATATGGGGGCTGTAGCTCCGGAATAATATATGGGCTTTGCATATTTATGGTTATATTTTCAGATCATGGTCTCTCCAGTTAACAGAGCTGGATAGCAGGGCTGCCCGTGACTTGCTGCACAAGTCAATGCAGACTAGGGATGGGGAATCTATGGGGCTCCAGATGTTGTTGGACTCCCATCAGCTCCAGCCACCATGGAATGATTGGAGTTGTAATGCAACAGTTTTGAGGGCCACAGATTCCCCATTTGTGGAGCTGGCCATACTAGGCCTGGGGGACTATTGATATGTCATGTTTTATGGTTATTTTTGTTTTTGTGTTTTGTTTTTTTTTGAAAATAATATTTATTACTTTTCCAACAATTTAAACACAACACTACAAAAAACAACAACAACAATACAATACAATACAATACAATACAATACAATACAATACAATACAATACAATTGTTGCTTTTTTTTGTTCCCTTTGTGCATGATGCCATGGCCTTTGGCTAGTGCAACAAAGTTTATGGTGATGATATGTCTTCGTACAAGGGGACTTCATCTCTTGCTACTCTGTTATATTCATAGGAAACACAGAGCTCTCTATGCCTGTGATTATTTGTTCCTTTAACTTTGAAAGCAAGCGCTTGCCTCTGCTTTTCTGGAAGTGTATGCAATTAGTCAGACTTTTACCAAAAGTCAATTGTCACCATTGATATCACAGTCTTAACTCACAGTTTGGAGTGGAATTCAGCACACTGCTGAAAAATGCCAACATTAGTAAGTTGTGTTGAATTGCTAAATATTTCACATTCTGTTATGGAGTGGGAGTTAAAGCTCTATTGTCAAGAGGCAACACTTGTTTTTGTGCCGAAGTTGGCTTGCATTTGAAACTACTGTTGTAGTCACTTTAACGGAAGCACCAGATGGGTTTCTGAGGAGCCATCCTGCCCTGAAGGGTGGGTGGGCAGAATAAGAAGCTTAGGCATGAATTCATGAGCAGAAAACATAAGGAGAAGAGAAACAGCAGAAAAGGAAAAAGAAAAGGGGAACAAGGTGGTAAATATCATGCTAGGTCAGAAGAATTGATGCAATGCACACCTGATCCTTATAATGTGTACACTTGGATCCAGAATGGATATATTCCCATTCACCTAGGCAACTGAACCAGCTGCTATCATACTTTTTGCATCTTGCTTCCCAATCCCTTTTCCTTGTGTTCCATGTTGTGTTCTTTAGAGGATAACCCTTAGGACAAGGAGTGTCTGAGGCAGGTAGTGGTAACAAGATTAAATTCCAGACCTAATAGAAAAAATAAAAATGACAAATTGCTGGGTCTGGATGGCATTCACCTGAGAGTTCTCAAGGAACTCAAATGTGAAGTTGTAGATCTTCTAACACTGTGAAGCATAGATGTCAACTTTCCCCCTTTTTAAGGGAAATTCCCTTATTCTGAATAGGATTCCTCACAAGAAAAGGGAAAAGTTGACAGCTATGCCGTGAAGTTGTAGATCTTCTATCCCTTAGACTAGCCTCCACATCTGGAAAGCTGCCAATGTAACACCAATTTTTTTAAAGGAATCTGGTGGGGGAGGGGGATCCTAAAAATTACAAGCCACTGGTGGCAAGTATTGTCAAAGAAAAAATAATTTGGCATATAGAATAATAAGCCTTGCTGAACAGAGACAGAAATCTCACCTTTTAGAGTCATTTGAGAGTGTCAACAAGCATATAGATTGGTGAGATCCATTTGACATAGTGTTGTTGGACTTTCAAAAAGCTTCCAACAAGGTACTTCACTGAAGATTCCTGAGTAAGTTTATCAGTTATGGAGTAAGAGGAAAGGTCCTCTTATAGATAAGGAATTGGTTAAGCAGCAGGAAGCAGAGTGTACATGTGCATTCACAACTATCTGAAATGTCTATGTGTGTATTGCACTATGAGTGTGCAAATGTCACTGTGCAACACTGCACATGTACAGACACACATTTCAGGCTGTATATTTTGGTTTGCTATAAACAATCAGTTTATAATATATTTGCCTCATTTTTTCCAGTGGCCTGCATCTTGAACACCCTTTCAGCAAATTACTCGCAGTTATTAGCCTTAGCTATAGTTCTTTCTTTGACAAACCACAGTGTTTATCAAATCAGTAACATACTGTAAATTAAATTTAAGGCGCTTTAAAATTCTGCATCATACAATGAATTTTTTTTTCCACCTTAACAAATCCGATGATGGTGAGAGTGGGATAACACAGAGGTTTGTGACATCTTTTGAAATTATATTTCTGGTTAGCTGAAAAATAGTTGCAGTGTTTTCTTACTGAGCTAAAAATATCCCATTTTCCAACATATTACAGTCACTGCTATTGAGAATAGAAGTCAATATCACTTTGCCTCAATTTTCAGCTTTTGGGTCCTGCATCTGTATCCACTGCTGTTCAGTGTTTTCTTAAATAAGCATTTGTATGAGGCCAAAAATTCAACATCTAGGAGAAAATTTTCTCCTACATCTCGGAGAAAAATAGATTTCCACAGGGCTATTCTGTAGATTATTTTCAATGAGAATATAAAAGAAGAAAGAAAGAAAGACCTCCAGTTGACAGCAACAGCTGCTTCCTGACGATGTCAGGAAGACTTAAAAGTTAGCATAATGGGTGGAAGCCATTGTAGTGTGAGTGGACTTCTGCTTATGTAATTGGATTTAACTTCCTTTCCTCCTCCTGCCAGCCCCCTCATAGGCCCCCAGATCTAGAGGATCCCAAAACCTTTGGTTTGTGAGGTGCAACAGGGTGGTGGTCAAGTCACATTTTGCAAACAGAAGTCTGTTTGTTATTTACCGTTTAGATCAGGCACCCCCAAACTCGGCCCTCCATATGTTTTTTGGGGACTACAACTCCCATCATCCCTAGCTAACATGATCAGTGGTCAGGGATGATGGGAATTGTAGTCCCAAAAACATCTGGAGGGCCGAGTTTGGGGATGCCTGCTTTAGATGAATAGTTTCTAATCTCTCCATACCTTGCAGGTCCTGAGGATTGTGCAGATGAACCCTGTGATGCCTTTGTGGTGGAAGAGACAGAAAGAGGCTACCAATGTGCTGTGGACATTCCCAGCCCACTATACAAGTAAGTCTGTGTGTGTATATTCAGAATTGCTAATCATGCAGCTAGAACAACAGAGGGGAAAGTCAGGTGTTCTCAGTCTTTATTATTGATTTTACAATTAGCTTTTGACAACTACTACTGGGAAATTTGGGATAAATTAGTTGCCGTAGCCTCACATTGTGGGGACTGTCCTATGCCTTGATCACCAGGAAACTGGTGCTTGTATTAGCATTTAGGATTCCAAAATGGGTAGGATGTTTAAGCTGTTAAAGTTTGGAACTACTTAATCATTTCTTTTTTAAAAAAACTATCACCGATTCCCTTTTCTGTTTTCCCACTGTATGCTTATATAGATATATAATAGGCAAAAAAGGAGAAACAAAGAAGAAAATAGAAACAGAAACCCGAACCTCTATCATTATTCCTAAGCCTGGAGTTGAAGGAGAAATTGGTGAGTTCTGGGTTTTGTAAAAATTTAAATGCCTTTAATTTTTATGCATGGGTCTGACATGGTGTGAAACTTAGAGATGATAAAGGCATCCTGGTAGTACTTGGAAAATAAATGTAAAAACTGTCATGAAGAATGAAATTAGCTGCCTCTATAATACTGAATTCAGTATAGGAAAGGTAATATGATGTCTTCATTGCAGAATGTCAAAGTAATTTGTGTGACTATGACTGAAGGGTGGCAATTATTACAATCCCGAGATGCCCATGGGATCTTGGCTTGGATCCCGAGATCCCATGGGCAGGTCCGTGCTCAGTGGATTCTGCCCTGATGGAAGAGGAACGGAGGCGATTTTGGCTGATTCTACCTGCAACCCTTGAAAATCTGTTCTGTGGTGTTGACAAATCCACTAGAAGAGTGTAGGAAGTAGCATGGGAGCTGAAGTGGATATAGGCAAAAATTGCCTCCCTCTCTTCTGCCATCAGAACCCCCTGCCTAATTAAAGACCCTCCTGCACATAGGAAAGGCTAGGTCCAAGCCACTGAAAGTATCTAGTAGTGAGCATGTCCTTCCATGCTGTGAAATTCCCTAATAAATGCCCACTATATTACACCAATTATTGCCTATTGCAGCTCATTTTTGCTCTCCCCCAGCTGCTTTTGTCCACTTAAGTCTTGGTTGAGGCCACTCATGTATTCTTTTTTGTGTCCAAATAGCTGCTTATCCCCTCACTATCTCCTACATCTTTCTGGGTATAGGAAAAATTAAGCCACCTTTTAGAACTATGGGCTCTTTACTCTTTTATTCTAGTCCTTGTTTCACTTACTGCCTTCCTGGCATTTGCTGCCTCCTCCATATATTATCTGTCTGCTTATCTGTCTCCTGAGGCTTCTGGGAATAGTCTTTCTGTACTTGCCTTCTCCTTTGCTACAACTCCAGACAATTGCTTTCTTTCCGCATTCCAAGCTCTTTCATGCACACCCAGAACAGGATGCACAAAAACGGGTTTTGAGCATGTTTGTATTAGGTTTGTTTGTATTACTGTTTTGGTGTTGATTTGAAGACTTTCAGTAACTGAATCTTCACTGCAGTTGGCCCACCTACGGTCATTTTAACTGAAAATAAGGAATGTAGAAGCACAGTGTGAACACATTTTAAACAGACTGAAGAGGGTCAAATTCTTTAATTCCACTTATGGTATTGCCAAAAAGTAATCTTGTGGATCTAATGTTAAGGCTATCATTGTTGGTTGCATCCTGTTATTCTAAAAGAGGGAACTACATTTTTCTCTTCGTATTTATGCTTTGCATAATTGTGCAGAGTCAGGTACCATGGTTAGCATGACTTTTTTTTTAAGAACCAGACATGATTGAATGCTTGCTATCCATTTATTTATTTCCCTCCCCTTAATTACCGGTATACTTTCTGCATGTAACATTAGATATTTATTTTCCACACAATACACTTTATTCATAAAGTGTATGGACTGCTTTTACACAAATCATTGCACAGTAATAACAGTAACACACATGAAAATCTCTTTGGCTAAAACGAGCCACAAAACTCTGCAGTGCACCCATAATGTGAACTGAAAACCTCAAATGTTTCCAGAGGAAGTAGAATCAGTTATTATAACAAAGAGACTCAAAAATAGTCTACTTTGATAAGAGAGAAAGTCCTGGCAATATCAATAGGTATACATAAATAAATACAAACCTGTATCAGGAGAAATAAAAATTGTATGAACTAAAGGGCAGAAACATTTTAATGGTTAGATTCTAGTAATACATAAATATTAATATATTAAAACCAGGGAGCTTCATCTCACACTTTAAAAACACTAGTTTGATAGTAACACTGACCTGTGTATTCATCCGAGATAGCTCTCACCTTGTTAGGAAGTGGCTTTCTAGTACAGTGGAAAATCTTATTAATTCTAAACTTTTGTGAGCACATGTAGCAAGCTGTCATAAATCCTGTCTTCTGTTTTGCTTGTTTCCAGTGATCACAGGACAACACCGGAATGGTATTATTTCAGCTCGAACGCGAATTGATGTTCTTGTGGAGAGCTTCCGCAAGAAGCAACCCTTCACACACTTTCTGTCATTTGCACTCAACCAACTTGCAATCCAGGAAAAGTTTCTACAGTTCAAAGAGGAGGTGTTGGAGAAGTGCTCAAACGTAAGTTGCCATGATAATACTCATAAATAATCTGAGTTTAAAAAATAAGTAGAGAATGTTGCAAAATGCTACATGAGCTTGTCTAGATTGGGAGACACATTAAAAATATGTAACAACACTATTACCTGAGATGATATACTCAACGTTAGCAATATGGTGGGATAATAAGTATGATGATAAGCCATGAGAGATCATAGAAATACAATTTGTATTTTGTCCCTGGAATTCGCACATTATAAAGATAAAATCCAGGATTTCCCCCATTGAAGCTGCCCACATCCTTTAGTGATGAAGAAGTGAAAGATGTTTCCCTTACTAAAGCAAGTATTTCCCCAGCACTGGCACCTTGCTACTTCCAGGACCTCTAAGCTAAGTTCTGTGGCCTGTCTGTGCAGAAGGGGTCAGAAGTGCGTCCAGTTTACACGGAGTCACATTCAGAAACTGTGTAGTGTTCCTCAAATGTTGGTATTCCTGGAAAAACAGACTTATATATAGAGTATAAGTTATATATAAACTAAATTTTAAGAAAATCCCTAAAAGTTACAGACAAACCAGTCCTTTTATTATCTATTATCTATTATCTATTATCTATTATCTATTATTTATCTATATATCTGAAGATCAGTAAGTCTCACAATATATTTATGGCACACTATTTTCATTTCATGTTGAATAGTATTGGCACCTTTCTGGTGAAATTCTGTGTGCAGCCAGATAAAAAACAACTTCAAACTACTGATACTCTATTCTGAGAAAATAATTTGATAGTGCATCAGAATGTGTGACTCCAGTATTTTATGAGGGTTTAATTGGATTCCTTGAAATCTGACAACATAATCCCCTTTGTCAAAATTCATAGTCTTCACATTTTTAAAACCTAGAATTAAGTCACTGCAAGAGAGACTGAAGTCTGTGAGGTACATTATTTTTTCCACACTTTTCTCTAAACTCTGTTGTATAAAATACACAGCTGCTAGTTAGTAGGAAAAAAACATACTGCTTTCGCATATGTCTCTCATTCATTTCATGGTCAGTTATCCCACCCTTATGTCACTTTATCTCACAGTGGGATGTGCCAGAAAGCAATATTTGCAAACCTATGCTTTGTAGCACGTTATGAAAGTATATACAGCTGTGCAAAGCAGCGGGTGAGCTTTTAGGATGCTTAGAACCTGAATATGGTGCTAGTTATGGAAGCTGTATGTGTTTGTTCTTGCTGCTTTTTTCAGCTTCAAAATAGAGCAGTCAGTTAATGATGTCTCTATTCAAATGAGGCTGATTAACAGCCATGTTATTTAAAAAATGGAATAATATCAGGTGTTGAGATTAGCATTTCTGCTGGTTGTTGAGCAATGGTACGGAATCTTTCCCTTTCACTATAATAGTTACCATGGCAACCGAACATCCATCATTTATATTGCTGTAGTCTCATGCGTCTGTATATGCTGCAGATAACTCTTCCTCTTTTTTGCTTCATTAGAAAATTAAGGGTGTATTAAAATGTGAAAATTAATAAGCATTGTCCATCTAAGCTTTTACACTGAGCAGACAACTTGTACTGAAGATCAAGGAATATTTATATTTATTATAAGTTATTTTTATACAAACCACAGATTTCTTTCTCAGAGGAAAGCTATGGTTGCCTTAACAACATCAGAATAACAGCAATTATAATCAAAATTCATAAAAATATCATCCCAGATAACATGGAAAATAAATCTAACACAAATAAGTTGAAATCAAGATGCCTGCTTGAACAGAAAATATATAGCTTGCCTTCTGAAAGAATAAAAGTTTGAATACAAGTGTACAAGTTTAATTTGCCCTGGCAGATGTCTCAGGGGACTAAGTTTTCTCATCAAAGCATCACAGCAAAAAAGGACCCTGCCCTTACTGATTTTATTTCTCAAGTAGCTTCTGCTACTTGCAGCTTGTGGGTTTGTCCCTTTGTTAGTGTCAGTATTTTTATATAGCACAATCAGAGTGCCTAACACTTTACAGAACAGATGAGGCAGGTTCCTTCTCTGATGAGCTTACAATATAAAGTTCAGTTGAAGACAGGGCAGGAGAAATAGGGGTGAGCAAGGAGGCAATGTGCGATTGTGTTGGTTTCACATATTTAGGTTAAGTTGCAGGCTGATTTCCATTAGGGCCCTCAAACTGTTAAAGCAGGAAGGATGAAGCATGTTTAAGACAACTAAAAACTAACAGAAGTTGTTGTGAACAAGTGAGCATATAATTCTAGTAGCATATAAATCAAAAGCAGTGAATGTAATGATATATGCCCAAATAAAGTCAGAAAGATGGAAAGCGCAATTTGATCAAGGCTTTAATTATTGAGTAAATCAAGTACAGTACAGTGGTACCTCAGGTTACAGATGCTTCAGGTTACAGACGCTTCAGGTTACAGACTCTGCTAACCCAAAAATAGTACCTCGGTTTAAGAACTTTGCTTCAGGATGAGAACAGAAATCACACGGCGGCGGCAGCAGGAGGCCCCATTAGCTACACTGGTATCTCAGGTTAAGAACAGTTTCAGGTTAAGAACAGACCTCCAGAGTGAATGAAGTTCTTAACCCGAGGTACCACTGTACTTGTATTACATCCTCAAATTAAATTTCCAAATTAGAACAAACAAAGCCATGACCAGCTTTAGTCCCTTGAAAAAGACTATTCCATTGATTGTATTGCAACAATTGATTATTGCCTTCTGAAATGTTTCTGAATAATGACCACCAGGCGGACATACCATAACAAATTGTCATATGTAAACTTCTGTGAAAAGACTGCTTAAAGGTTGGGGAATGAATATTGAAGTTCTGGGGCTCAAAGAAGGCAATAAATCTGATTGGAACAATTGCTGTCCAATTAGCCTGTTAGACAGACAACAGCTCAAGACTCCACCAGTTTCTTTACCAGTAAGTTGCAAGATTGGGCCAATTTAAACAACATAATTTCAGAAGAGCCGGTGGTGTTCAGGAAAGAGAATGTTGTACTAAATCACCCAATTAGCAGATATACTAAATATACAAAAAAACCCATAATTTGTAGCTTTTCATGATGTGCCTCCGCCGCTTGTCAGGATCAACTGAAATAAACTGTTGTTGTTGGCCTTCATTACAAAAATCATACAGATACTGCAAATGCCATATAATCAGATTTGGGGATACATATCACAAATGGTTATTTGATGGGTGTCATCAAATTAGGTCACAGCTTTAATTATTTGGAGGTTGAATTTTCAGAAAGAGGTACCTACAATTAAGTATGGGGTGGGTATGCAGTAGGGAGTGCCTTCTAAATAAGGCACTCTCAGTTCCTCAGTGAAATCTCCCTTGTCTCACCTTCTGCCTCCGTTATTTGCAGCCAAGATCTCCATCCTCCCCTTTCTGCTTTTAGGCAAGGGTAACAGGTAAAGAGGAGCAGAGGCAGTTTATGGTAGTGTGACCTATGTAGTGGCACTGGGAACCACAAGGCAGGGAGCGCCACAACAATGCTGTAGAAGCCAGAGGCAGGGGCACCAAATTTTAGTGTCACACAGGGCACTGCTGAAATCTGAGAACCCAAAGTCTGCTACTGAAGGGGAGTGGTGGAATTGCTTGCCTGTTTAAGTCTTCTATCAAGTACTCACCTTTAAGAGTGTTAAAAATGCCTTGATATCTTCACACGTTACCCTTTCTTTTGTTAAAATTAAAAGAAAATCTCACCTGTTGAAGTATATATGAAGAAGTTAAGATCTGGGGTTTGATGGTGATAGAAGAACTGGAAATAATCTTGGCCACAATTTTCAAAAGTTCTGTACTTAGTACTCTCCTGATACATTGACAGTATGCATTGGATAGAGACAGGATTTATGCCTGAAGTTTTTGTAATGCCATTTTTTTATGTATTGCTGTAAATTTCGAAATGGATAAAAGCACATTACCAAGAAAATATTTCCTGGGGGGGAAATAATAAATCTGGAAATAGCTGTAGATCCAAGTACAAACCTAAAATGCAGATAATTTAATATTGGTTCCCAGAATCTAAGCAAATGGAGCCCAGACCAGGGCAAATAAAATAAAAAAATTAAATAGGCAGAAGGCTCATTTATCTAATCAAGCCATAGATTCTATGTAACACTGCCCCATGGTTTATTTAGCATTATGTGAATGGTCAGAAGTGAGTGTTGGGCTTGTGACCTACTCAACCCCTCTTTCGTTGGTGCAGTTGTGAGGAAGAGCTTAGTGGTATCCACTTACTGGTTTAAACTAATAAGAGTCTTTCATTTTATCTGAAATGGGAACTCTAGTTAGTTTAAACTGTGGTTCGATGAAATGCGACATCATCACAAACTGGTTTGAAAGTGTCTTGCTGCAATTAATAAACCATAGTTTAAACTCACAGCAGTTAGTAATTTTGGGCCATAACAACAAACTGTAGTTACTTTAAACTAGGAATCAGGTGTTTCCAATCTTCTTGCTGCCTTTGGAGAAATCACCTTTAAAATGAGTTTACTGAGACAGGGTTTCCTTTATATACAATAGATGAGCTTACTGTGCGCATGGGGCTAGGTTTGAAATACAGTGGTACCTCTGGTTAAGAACTTAATTTGTTCTGGAGGTCCGTTCTTAACCTGAAACTGTTCTTAACCTGAGGTACCACTTTAGCTAATGGGGCCTCCCGCTGCCGCCGCACGATTTCTGTTCTCATCCTGAGGTAAAGTTCTTAACCCGAGGTACTACTTCCGGGTTAGCGGAGTCTGTAACCTGAAGCGTTTGTAACCCGAGGTACCACTGTACTAAGTACAGTTTCTGGTAGATGGCATCTGACAGTTACTAAATCGCATGAGACTGCCATAAGTGAAAGTAGGCCCTGTTATAGATTGTTAACAGATTGTAAAAATGGCACTTCCAACTGGCTGGCTGGGTGGAAGTTCTTGGTCGCTTGTTGGATGGAAAAGGTGGTCTTCCTGGCATCTCTCCCTAAACCTCTTTCAAGGGCTTATGGGCCTTGCTCAGTGGAGGAGGATGTGGAATGGAGGGCTGAGAGTGGAAGGGGGAATCCCAAAATCAGCAGAGGTACCTTCCATGCCATAGATTATTTAAGCTACTATGATGATAAAGTTACTATGGTCTCCCGAGTTCTTTTAAATCATGAGTGAGGAATTGGTGGTTCTCCAGATTTGGTTGGACTACAACTATCACCATCCCTGACCATGAGCTATTTTGGCTGTTTAAAATATAACTTCCATGTTGAAATAAGAATGTTCATGAAACTAACATTTTTATTTGTAGTTATTTTTTCCTGTAATGTAAGTATGAAGAAAACATTGTCGGGGAAAGCCTCAGCAGCCTTATTCTCAATTTTCTCTTTCCTTCAAATTTTAATTTCCTTCATCTGTTTCTAAGCCTTCAACCTTTAGTATTTCCCACTATATGGAACAATTATGGTTATTTATAGGGTTATAAAGGCTTGCCATTACTTTGTGTCCAGCAGAGGGCAGTGCTAGGAAGGCAGCAGTAGTGGATATCTGAAACTCAGTATTTTAAGAGTCTGATGCGCGACTCCTACACATGAATGTGAAACAAATGATATTGGTTTAAATGGAATGTGCTTCCATTATAAAAAAAAAAGGTTCTTAGATGTTGGATAGTATATTCAGTTTTGAATATACTGCCCTTACCAGCCTATCCAGGGAGTTCCTCAACAGCTTTGGGGAGGGAAAATGTGAGACTTAAGTGGCTCAACAAGAATTGGCTACCCAGACTTGCATGAGCAAAAATGCTTTCTGCCATTGTTGGATGAAACCCATCAGCACACGCTGTCTCTTCTCAGTGCATTTACTTAGCTCCATAGTTCTGATGAACTTTTAGGCTAACTTTGATTCTGGGACATTTCTCATGATTCTGGGCAAATTATTCCTTGGCAAACATGAGTAGTTATCCCACATCAAAAATAAACAATCGAACTTAAAATTGAATTGGAAATGGCTTGTGGGCGGGAAGGAAATAAACAACTACAGTCATATCTTGGGATAAATACGCTTCAGGTTGAGCGCTTTCGGGTTGTGCTCCACGGCGACCCGGAAGTAACAGAGTGCGTTACTTCCGGGTTTCGCCGCTTGCACATGCTCAGATGGTCAAAATGACATCACACACATGCGCGGAAGTGGCGAAACGCGACACACAGATGCGCTGTCGCGTCTTACGCTCTGTTCACATCCCGAGGTGCCACTGTATCGGATTTTAAGAAGACATTTGAAGGCAGCCCTGTTTAGGGAAGTTTTTAATGTTTGATATTTATCACATTATTATTATTATTATTATTATTATTATTATTATTATTATTCTGTTGGCAGCTGCCCAGAGTGGCTGGGAAACCCCAGCCAGATGAGCAGGGTATAAATATTATTATTATTATTATTATTATTATTATTATTATTATAGTTAAGAGGTTTCTTTTTCAGAGCAGGCAAGTATCTAAGCCGAATTATAAGGGCTGTGAAAGCTAGAGCATCTTTTTAGCTTCTGGTGGAGTTCTAAATTCAGTTTAGCATTTCAAGAGTGAGCCCCAGAGTACAACTCATCCTACAACAATATAAAAACTGTGACCCTAAGTACACACATTGAGAAGAGGCAGAATGCACTGGACTACTGGGTACTTCATACTTTAGTAATTTGATTGTGCTTATGGATACATTGTGTTCTGCTTCTACCATATGTGCAGACCTATTACAGACAATTGCTTTTTAAATGAAATCTAACCACTATTTGCATAGATAATAATATCTAATTACATTGTCCTTCTGTTACATGAAGCAAGCTGAGTTTGCACCAATGTGTCCAGCTGAATTGAATGTTCGTCTTCTCTGAGGCATTAATAATAACAGTGATAGTATGGTACCAACATTATACATTGCATTTTATGGTATACAAGAGGACTGCTTTAACTGTTTGGTGGCCATCAAAGATTTCATTGGGTTTATGCACACACAAGGCACAATCCCATAGATAGTAATAGAAAGTCATTGTACACATGTGGCTCTGAACCATTCCAATCACTTTATATCCCTTTGTTGCTTTATCACAATATAACTGATGCATTTATTGCTAGAAACTTATATCTAAGAAAGCTTAGAAAAAAATTGTGACAAGTATCTGAGAAGTAATCTCGTGTTAATGGTAGCTTTCCATTATAATGTGGAGGCTCCAAATTAGTTTGTGTCAAGTTAAATGCTGAAAGAAAATAGAATTTAGATACAGTGGTACCTCGGGTTACATACGCTTCAGGTTACACACTCCATTAACCCAGAAATAGTGCTTCAGGTTAAGAACTTTGCTTCAGCATAAGAACAGAAATCGGGCTCTGGCGGCACGGTGGCAGAGGGAAGCCCCATTAGCTAAAGTGGTGATTCAGGTTAAGAACAGTTTCAGGTTAAGAACGGACCTCCGGAATGAATTACCGTAAGCACTTAACCCGAGGTACCACTGTATACAGCTTGTAAATCTGGTTTAATCCAGATTTTTGTGAGTGAACTTTCTTCCCTAACTTTGCTTTACTTAAGAGTTGTTCTTGTTATGTACTGAAGTTCTCACCCTGGGCCACCCTGGGATACTGTAGATAGTTATGCAAATGAAGGATCGAAAGTGACGTTCAGTGATTGGATAGTTTTAGAAAGTTGTTACTGGAGCTCTATATAAGCAGGCTGACTGAGCCCTTCAGTTCAGTTCTGTTCCAGCTTACAAATAAAGAGCTGCTTTGGAGAAATCGCTGTGTCGTCTGCTATGTCTACCCACAACTTAACAGTTCTAGATATGCTTCTGACTCGCTTTTTTATTATTGTTGTTGTTTCTGCTGCTGTTAGGATGCTCAAGTACAACAGGGGTTGTTTGAAGATATTGCTGGGTGCAGATGTAAAGGAAAAATCAATGCAATTCAATGGCACTGCATTGATTACTAAATAGTAAATTATGAACTGGGAGTTTGAACAAGTAATTTAAAGGCTCTTTGTCTTAAAGCAGGCAAGCATCTAAGCAAAACAGCAAGGGCTCAGCAAGCTAGAGCAGCCTGTTGCAACTTTGCTGCAGGCTTTTATTGGGAAAAGTCCACTCAGAAGCGTCATGGGGTTAAATTGTTAATATTAAAACACATTTGCAGAACAATCCTAACCCCCAACCTCCACTGCTGGGATGCATTTAGGGTATGGGGAGGATTTTCCTTCTGTCTGTCTCTGACCATCAACAATGTGAGTTGTTGACATGCTATGACTAGTGGTGTTCCCGTTGGTGGTAGTCAGTTTAAGGGCTCAATATGGGGTGGAATGGCAGTGGAGTGAAGTTGGACAAGCCATGAGTTTTCTGGACCCTGAATTGGTCCAGCAGCTAGGGAGGGACTTGCTCCAGGTCTCTCTGCTGTTGTCACATGAAGCTGGCACAGCATAAATTAGGTGAAATACTCCTTCCCTTTCCTCCATGGCCAGTGTGAGCAGCAGAACTTCAGATGTGGTGGCAGCTCTCCTTCTCTGTTCAGCCTGCTATTCCCTTGCCCGGAATTAAGATTGCGCCTTCAGGTAAGGAGTAAGATCCATTGAACTCAGTAGGTCTTACTTCTGGGTAAACCTACTTAGGATTGTTCTGTTTATACCAGGCATCCCCAAACTCGGCCCTCTAGATGCTTTGGGACTACAACTCCCATCATCCCTAGCTAACAGGACCAGTGGTCAGGGTCCCAAAACATCTGGAGGGCCGAGTTTGCCTATGCCCAATTTAGACCACAATCACTAGAGCTCTGAAATGTAGTAAAAGATGAGAAGCAGTTGGTTTGATATTTGCAGATAATTTATAGGAAGGAGTTATGGATCTTCTCTGCTATTAATGGGGCTTCCTCCTGCGAAGCTAGTTCAGGTGTTTCCTAGTGATGTGCAGCATCAGAATACGAAGCTGTCAGAGCATGTAAGATACCACTGATTCCTGGAAAGCTGTAGAGAAGAAATTCAGCTGATTAGGTTGCTGGTAATTATAACATGAAATCTCCTTTCCCCTCCCCCATGGGATTAGATTGAATATGCCTCTTTTCCTAAAAGCTGCTTATTTATTGTGTTAATATATTTTGTGCACATCATATCTGTGAGCATTACAGAAATTAAAATGAACTGCTGTCAACAGTTGGAACATAACAAACCTGCCCCCTGCTGCCTCCCCAGCTTCTGAGGCTCCCTGTGTTCATTATGGACTAAATGGCTTCTGGGGCTTGTCCCATATTTGAAGAGAAAGCTCATAAGTACAACCACTTTGTCTTTGCAGTATATCCTAAATAAGCTTTCATGCAGAAGAGAATGAGGACCTTTTTCAGCTTTGTTTTTGTACCAGTTGGCAGAATGGAAAGAATGGGAGAGAGAGAGCTTTTGTTCTCAGCTGCTTTGAGCATTCCCATTGAAAGGTGGAATTGACATTAACTGAATTGAATTGAATATTATCAATTTGGCCTCCTTTGTCTGTGAGGGCCTGGAAGGTAGGAGTGACGGTAGTAACGCTTTCCCAATAACATGGGCAGCATTGATAACGGATTCCTAGCTCTGTCTGCAGATTATTGCCCATGTTCAGTGAGTCTTGGAGTCTGCAGGATCATAACTGGAGTCATAAGATATGGAACAATACAATGGTTTGTTTAAAGCAGTCTTTGCCAACCTGGTTCTGTTCAGATGTTTTGGACTGTAACTCCCATCAGGCCTGTCCATTATTGCCTTGCTATCTGAGGTTGATGGGAATTATAGTCCAAAACATCTTGGGGACACCAGGTTGGCATAGACTGCTGTGGAACTTTCTGTTTCTGGAAGATTTCAGCGAATGATTTAAAAGTTTCTGTGTATAAAGGTGGCTGACAAAACTCAAATTGGAGCAGTCTTTCTAAAAGCTTAGAAACAAGAAAAAGCCTTTGTCAAACTTCTACTATTCAGGGATCAAGACCTCTGCGTTCCTCATACTTGGATCTATTTTTACACTGAATAGATATGCTATAGTGATTCCTGACTCTTGGAGGATTTAGGGCCCTAAATCAATGTTCTTGGTCTTTCTTCCAGTTGGTATATTTCTTCCAGTTGGTACAGTTCATTCACTGTTGAAAATTCATTTCCCCGTGTAGATAGTGTTTAAAGCCCTAAATGACTTAGGCCCCAAATAGCTGAAAGACTGCCTCCTTCTCTACAGATCCTCTCAGGTGTTAAGATCGGGGGGGGGGGGTCCTGGTAGTTCTGCCACCCTCAGAAATTCAGGGGGCAGTGGCCTGGGGAAAGGGCATTCTCTCCGTGGCAACCCCTAAGGTGTGGAATTCCCTCTTCACAGAGATACAACTGGTGACTTCACTATACAGCTTTCAGTGAATGCTGATGACACGCCAATTCACCCCGGCCTTTGGCACCTGAAATGTGTGTTTCCACCCTATTCTGTGACTATTATTTCTTTTTAACATTTTTAATACCAAATTTTAAATTGTTACTGTTGTGGGACCTGCTGATGAAGGGTTGGTAATACATTTAGTCATCATAATTCCAGGGTCCTTGTGTGGCCGAGCCCCCTGCTACTCCAACGCTTCCTGCATCACCCGGTGTCTCCTGCCATGCACTGTCATCTGACACACATGCGCCCCAGCCTTGCTGGTGCCACGCCTAGCCACGGCATATAGCTATTCCAGTGTGATACATATTGCTAGCAGCTCCCATGTGTGCAGCACATAGGCAGGCATCAAACAAGATGAGAGTAACATGAGAGTAAGGGTGTGTTGATTCTACAGCCTGCATCACTGTATATGTGGCCGGGGAGTAGCAAATGATCTGCCACTTTGCTCCTTCAAAATAAGACTTGCATATAAGAAAGGGAGTCATTAGCTGGCCCCCTGCTGTGCAGCATCACTTGGGTTTCTGAAATGTAAAAATTAACAATGTGGTTGAATGGAGACAAGACAATTACCTGTAGGGAAATTACCTTTTCTAAAGCAGCTATGAAGATAAGAGCTAACTGATTTTAAAATGCAGCAGCCAGCAAAATGTAGGAAATTATGTAATGTAATTTGAATACATTTATCTGGGCATTTTTTAGTTTGCTGTTTTTTAAAAAAATAATATTTCCTATTTGTTGCTATTGCCATGTTATTATATGACTTTAATTTTGCATGTCACCCATTTTGAATTCTGATCATCAGACGTTCTACTTCAAAAATCTGGAGTTGGTTAATACCTTTCTCAGAAGCAAGCAAAACATTACAAAAAGTTATTGAGTTCTCAAGAATTCTTCAATTAGGCAAGATGTTACACAAAATAGGGGATTGGGAGAGAAGGAAAAAGAAATAAAGTAAAATTGGGCTGGATGTTTAGCTATGAGGTTACCTTGAAGACTCAGTTACAAGATGGAGATAGCAGTTGAATAAGTCTCCCTAAGATGCTACAGGTACCTGGTTACAAATCTGTGAGATTGGAATAAAGAACCAATAGCTGCTCCACATTTTTTAGAACATAAAGCCTCGCTTGTAATAGAGATCTACTCTATACCTTAAAAGCGACACAGATTCATAGATATGCAAAAGTAAAGAGAAACATGAATTTCTGATGTCACTCAATGAATTTCTCAATGTTTCTACAGGACTATGGTGTCAGTAGTAGCCTGTTCCAGAACCCTGCCAAGCTCCATCTGACTATTGGGACGCTGGTACTCCTGAATGAACAGGAAATCCAGAAAGCCCAAGAACTCCTACAGAGGTGTAAAGAAGACTTTGTTGAGTGAGTAAATTGAAAGCACTTGGGATGCCATAATCCAGCTGCAGCACTCAAAAAGAAGTACTGGTTCTAGGGCCAGGGTAACTTAGAGGGGTGTGGGGTATCCCAGCTTGCAGCAGTTCAGCAAACCATTATTAGGAGTAAATGAAAAGCCTACACAAAACAATACAAGGACCTAATTGCACTTTGTTCTTGATATAAACCATTTAGAAGCATCTCTTTGCTTGCAATCTTATTATAACCTAGCATTTCTCTCTCTCTTACAGTAGCTGGTTTTATTTGTACATGAACAAAGATTGATTCTCCCCTCCTGGAAGTGCATGAAAAATGTGATTGCCTTGGCACTTTTTCACTAGCGGAGCCTTTGGCAAATAGCTCCCCCCACCCAATGGTCGTATATCCCTGAGATTAATTTCCGAAACAAGTCGAAGGTAGAGAGTATTGAACTGTATTAAAAAAAATAAGCTCTAATACAGTAGATCAGTGATTCTACAGTGCAGGAGTTGTCATAATCTACTACACAAAACCATACTCTTTGAGCTTTAGAATTAGCAAGCTATGAAACTATGAACCCCCCCCCCCCGATATTTTTTCCACTTCCAATCTTTTTGCAGGGACTTTTTAGCAGAATGATTCCTAGCTTGCAGGGTGAGACCCGCAGATGAGCTTGCAAATGATGAGCATATTTTTTTTAGCAGGTAAGCACATTGGTGGCAAATGCAAAGTGAGTTATGGCCAGGGGCTTGTCTCTGACCTTGCTTTGGGCTTCAGAGGCACTTGAAATCAGGGAGGTGCTCAGAAGTGGCAAGAAGTCTTACTGTGCCCCGGAAGCCCAAAGCAAGGTCAGAGATGAGCCCCTGCCCATCTCTTACTTTACATTCCTTTTGTGACTGCAGGCTTGAGCCTCCCACCACTCTCTCCTAAGGAAAAAGGGGGTGGATGGAGAGGGCTTGGCCCTGCTTTGCTGAGCTTCGGAGTCACTCTAATGCAGCCAAATTTCTCACTGCTCAGTGCCTCCAAAGTGCAATGGCATAGATTTTATCCATAGCAGGAGGATTGGTGGCAGTCACAAAACTGAACTGGCTTATTGAGGCCACTAAAAATTGAGGACTTCTGGACCCAGTTTTGCATCACAGGACACTTGTGTGTGTGGCACCAAGTTGACATTAGTGTGTGATGAGGACTTGGCAGCACAATGAGCAACGTGCTTTTCTAGATTGTTTGTTTAAATTGTCAGAGAAAAGGCCTTTGTCTGCGTTATTCAGGGAGCAGCTAGCTGCATGGATTCTGATACTATCCACAGAAATAGATAAAAGTCTCATCCGTTGCTTTACTATTTGACAGTATTTGGCAGTTTATTATGTATGGAAAAGATTCTACAGTTGTTTGTACTCTTTAACAGTTAAATATTACTAGCACTGTGCTGTATAGTATCTAGAAGTTGCTGCATGTAAAGCTTGCAATCTACATTAATAATGAAAGGATTTAATTTTCCTCTATCACAGTGAATCCCTGTGATGACCTCATATGAACTGACCCTCATATGATCTTACAACATTCCATTTGATGGGCCCATTAATACAGCCTGTGACACTGTATGTGGCAAAATAATCTGAATGTCTTCATTATAAGTTTCACAATGAGACATAAATCTGTTGGGGCTTAGGAGGCCTGGAGGCATTGCTCTGTATGATTCAATGTTCTATAGTGTAAGATTGTTGTGAGTTGAATCCATTGGGTTGTATACGGCTAAAGTGCTCAGAGCAGATGCACTGAAATTAATTGAACTAAGTTAGGTTTATATGATTCTAGAAACAGCAGAAACAAGGGCAAAAGTCAATAGTGATGAACAATCCATTCTGTCTTCTAGGGAAGAAAGGGTAGGTATTCTGAGGAATTTGCTGGGGACCGGATATAGTTGTGAATTCTGCCGATGATCATTTTATTTTGTATGATTTTCTGTTCAAAAAAGTATTCTCAAGCAGCATACAAAGGCTTAAAACAAAATAATGAAAATTAAAAATTAAATATGCATCAAACTATTGAAATAACAGTCGCACTAAAATATATAAATGTAATTGAAGTAATCCATAAACCTCCATTAAAAAGTGGGGAAGAAACTGTGTTGGTGAATTGGTGTAGCCTAGTGCAGCTGACCAAGTGAATTATGCAGTTGCCAAATCTTAAATATGAACTGTGTTTGGTGTTTCCCCCCTCTTTCAAACAGCTCAATTGCTGGAGGCAAACCACTAACTGTAGAAGTAGCAGGTGTAGAGTACATGAATGATGATCCAGCCATGATGGATGTTCTCTATGCAAAAGTTCATATGAAGGATGGCTCTAACAAGTAAGTTTCCCCTGCTTTTTTAATTTAAAAAAATCATTTTCATTCCACAAAGTGATTATATATGAATTTGCAAAAGTAATATAATGACTCTTGAGAAGGCTCTCAACCTCTGAGTTTGATTGTTTCTGCCAGAAAATATACCGCAAGATATCCAGGAGATAAGGTTATTGCAACCTCTTTGTAGGTAAAAAAGGGTCTGTAATGAGTTTGCCCTTGGGCTGATAACAAGTAGTATTACTGAGAGAGATAATTATGGAGTATCCACCTGTGCAGTTTCTGCTTAATGTTGATACTTCTGAAAACTAGAAACTGTTTCCACTCTCGTTAGTTCTAATTTAAATATGTGGTTGAAATTCTTACCACTTCTAGCTGGTGGCTGCGTTCACACGTATGTTGGTGACCCTGAAAGTGCCCAAACACAGCATCAGCCTTGTGCACTCCCCCCTCCCATCTTCTCTTTCCATGTAGTCAGGAGCAAGACGACTTCAGCAGAGTTTTGTTTCACTTTTAAAGCGTTAGGTTTGAACCACAGATTTTGATTTAAAACAAACCTTGGTTCATTTTAAAACCCACTTTCATAACCCATGGTTTGGAGTTTGTTTGCTATGTGGCTAGCCATAGGCTTTTTAAAACCAGGATCTCTGATGCACATGCTGGTGCTGAGCCAGAATTCTTTAAAAATGAAACTAAATGCTGCTGAAGTCCTGGCCCCATGGAAGGCAGAGAGGGGAAGGGGGAGCATGCAAGCTGAAAACTTTGCTTGAACCCGTTCAGACTTGTCTAGATGGCTAAACTGCGAGAATGTGGCCCCTGTCTTTGCTACTGACTGCTAAGTCACATTGTTATCACAATTTTGTAATGCTCTTTACTTTGCCAACTTGCAAAGTATGAATGTTCATTTATTTTTGTATTCAGTGTTGACACTACCTTCCCTAAGAAACCAAAGTTTAAATATAGACCAGGCCATTCCTTTTGTTTTCTTTTCAAATGTATATTGAATGTTTCAATTTCTTTCTTTCTTCCCTTTGAAATGTATCTGCTTCTTTCCTGAAAAGAAGCATCAGAGTAATAGTTGCAGCAAAATTAAATAAACAAGATTTTAATGTATCATTTCAAATTACTGTAATCTTCAGCTTTTGTTAAAATAAGGACTACCATGTTTTTATTTGCTTTAGTTACAGATAGGTAGCCGTGTTGGTCTGCCATAGTCAAAATAAAAAAATTCCTTCCTACTGAAGTGTATCTGAAGAAGTGTGCATGCACACGAAAGCTCATACCAATAACTAACTTAGTTGGTCTTTAAGGTGCTACTGGAAGGAATTTTTTTATTTGCTTTAGCTTTCTGCCTTACAATGAATCTGATCAGTAGGATCAGTGGTAGAGACAGATCCTAATTACTTTGGGATTTTACAGTTTCAAAGACCAAGTGTCCATTGCTTCATAGCTCTCACTACCCATTAACTGGATTCTGTGCTACCAGGACGTACATATTTGGGATGATATGAAAGCTAAGGCGCTTGGATTTAATAGATACACTCAGTAGATTCCATGAGTTTAGTAACTAATAGTAACATATTAGTTACTATGATACCTTAAGAAAAGTAACCAACTCTTTCAACACCTAGGATTATAAAATAAGTTCTTGATCCATCCTTTATATGACAATGTGAGAAGCAAATATACTTTGTGATTTTTGTTTGCTTCTGAATAGTTGATTTTCCAAAACATAAGAGTTTCCATTTCCCTCCTTTACCTTGGTGATGCTGGAGACTGTGTTTAGACTTGGGGGGGGGGGGGAGACAGTGAAATAAGGTTACGCTCTGATGGTTCCCATGTAGCAAAGACTTTGTAATTCATTTTAATTTGTCTCATTTCTTTGATTAATTTTATAACATAATAAAGCACCATTTTCACTTGAGCTATTTTGTTAATTTGTTTTAGTATCATCTGTGATGATACTTCTTTCATTTGTCATCGCTAATTTTAAAAGTCACTGATGTATCACCAGAAATAAAATGATGAGGGGCAAAACATTAGATTCAATCAGTAAGACTAGAAATTGGCCAGTAACTGCTTCAAAGGGACAGCTCAAAGCTAGCAGGCTGTAGCGTTAGCTCATCAAGGATTGTCGAGCAAATGGTGACCAGAGAGGGAGAGGGAATAACCTTATTACTGTTCCATCTCTGAGTAAGACCTAAAGGGCCAAGGTGGCAACTTATAGCTGGAAAGGGATGAGCTATCTGGCAAATTATGTTGCTAATGGACTTAGTGACAAGATTGTATAAGACTTCCCATTTGTGTGATGAGCTCCCATTTTAATGAGCAGGAATGTTTGGTTTTAATGAATGTTCTCTGTCCATGGTGCTATGAATCTTGCTCAGTCCTTTCAAGGAAGAAAACACACTGAAGAGCTACAGGGCTTTAGAAATGTGTTCATCCCCTAGTGCACACATTTAGCTTGCAGTTAGCACAAATATGAATCATCACACTTTTGTGTGGGGAAATTACTTGTATGTTCTAGCAGGGACAAGTTCCTGTACACTTATCGAACTTCCTGATTCCCGTATTTGACCTTTCAGAAACGTGCAGTTGTAATCAGAACTGGAATTAAACTGATGCCTTTAAGATGATGTAGAACCAGTGCTTTTCTTTTTGGGGGAAAAGTGGGGGAACTCACCACGAAGTTTGTTTGTTTGTTGCGGGCCCAGTCATAGTCCCACCGCCCCCACAGGCAGTGGCTAAATGTAAGATGTAATTAATAAACTCAAGCAGACAATGATCTGGATTAGAAATGGCCACAACTTTATTGCGTACAGATATAGGTGGATTTTTGGCTCAGGCATTGGGTATATATTGTTGGCTATTTGCAGTGTAGTAGCACTGCAGAGAACTTGCTGGGGAGACCATGCATTAAAAAGGGACTCAAAAATAACTTAAACCAGGTTTTAATTACAAAAACAAAAACTCCTCATACACTAAATACATCAACAACAAACCAGACCCAACCACCAACCCATCCCCCAGGGTAATGGGAGAGGTAGGTGCTGCTCCTTATATACTACACCCAATTGCTGACACAGCTTAATCAATACAACTCAACAGCACCTGCTATGTTTCACAGCTGTAAAGCTGGGTCTCATTAATTTGCTCTGGCCCTTGCTCTGGCCCCTTAAAGACATACACATCGGGTGGAACAATGATGAACCTTTACATTTAAAGAAACAATTCAACATATATCTGTTCCAGTCCCCCTGCCATATATATGCATATATATATATATATTTCCACATATAGAAGCAACATAGTTCATTATGACTGATGTCATCAAAGACAGCTAAAATCTCACAGCAACTCTATACAGTTCTAGCTGCTTTGGTCAACTGCTCATTTTTGGGAAGGCGCTCTCAGCTGGGAGCATTGCTTTGCCTCTTTTCTATCACTTTCTGTCCTTCCACTTTTCCTGTGGAGAACCATTATCTCAAGCCGGAGCTGAAATGGTGAGGAGAGCTGCTGTATATGGTGACCTCATGTTTTCCTTCTGTCTGAATTCCATCACTCTGTGCTTTAAATGGCGTAAGGCAGAATAATTCATTCATAAGCACCAGCCTTGGAAAGCATCCCCAGATAAACCATGCAGCTGAGCTGTACCGCAGCAGATTTAACCAAATGGGTTCAATTATGCTTGGCAGTGAATAAACAAAAAACGATGCATCTGACTTGTCTCTAAATACATCTTAACACTTGACTGTAAATGTTTCGGGTTATTCTGGCAACGTTCAGAAAACAAACATGTCCAAATAAAGCTCCATCCTGCGGCTGTGTGCTGCAGGTTAATTCCAAAATGAATGTGATGTGCACACCCAAATAAAACGATCCTGTATGATGACCTGCCTGTGCACTACATTGTCCTAGAAATGTCTGCATTGTAGGGTAGGGGAAGGTGTTGTATTGCTAGGGTTAAGCAAGGTATCGTCAGTTCCCAGCTACATTGTTTTATCACCTCTATCACTAGAGACAATTAGTGACAGGTACCAGCATGACTTGAAGAAGTGCTTGTGATTTAGAGGTGATTTCTTTATCTCAGACAAGCATCCTTGGCCAAGTTTCTGATTTCCACACTACAAAGTTGGACATGGAACAAGATAAATTGTTTTTTAGCATGATATCAAGCCATCTTCAGGTGGGGTCAGTATATTTTTGGTCTTAAGAACATAGTTTTGTCATCTCATCCAATGATTGATCCCTTATCTAGGCTTGCCTTGTATTCTAAGCCCAGTGACAAATGTGACTGAAACATTTTGTTCTGTACTCCAGACCCGCCAATTCCAACTTTCACCACTGATATCTCCCTACCTTGAAGAAATGGCAGGCTGCAAATGCAACATCTGTTGTTTTAGTAACAACAATTTTATGTATTTTTCCTTGCAGGGTTATGAACATACAATTATGTATCCCATTACAGTAATGAAAAAATTGTGGCTTTCCTTACTTACTTTCCTTTCTCATAGGCTCCAGCACATAGTAGATAGACTGACAGATCGGTTTGTGACCTCTGGACTAATGATGAAAGAGTGGGATCGGGTGAAACTCCATGCCACAGTCATGAACACAATCTTCCGGAAAGATCCTAGTGGTGAGCATTTGTTAAGGTCTCCTTGAGGAAATATAGCTACGACTTTGATCTCTGAAATTGTTATATGGTTCCTGTGTTTGGTGTTGCTCATTTGTTATTGTTTTGTGACCTTTAGGCAGAAGATAATTGGTTCATGACCCTCAAAAGGAGTTGGGTTCCTTCATTAAGGTTACACAGTACAAAGCAGAGAAGAAATCTTTTGCTAAAACATTAAACACACTGTTTATGTCTGGCAGAAATTGGCTCTTTCTTCCCCTTATGTCTGATGAAAGTCAGGGTATTGTATTGCTTTTTTAGACAAGACTGTTACTGTCTTCATTCGTATTTCCTGTATCTAAAAAATGGATTTGGTTAATGCTATGTACTTCCAGGCTCCTGTATTGTTTTGTTTTGTTTTAGTGAGAATGACTATATCAGTAAATAGAATAGTAACGGAGTAATTGAACTGAACCCTGAACATGCCTTGCACTAATTATAACATACTGCTTACAGCGAACTATGACAAGGACATTTCCTTAAGTCACTCTGTGCATTGCATATTTTAAGGCCATAAGAACTACCATGCTAAGTTCATCCAACTAACTGTATATCAAGATTTTGTCTTTGATTTTAGCTGATGGAACAAATAGGACACTTAATAGATGTGTTTGTGTGATGTCTGCATCTGAAAATTCAGACTTTCTATCAGAGTCCACACAATCTCAAATCCTGTGCCTGGACTGCAAATTAAAAAATATAAAAATTCTTAGTCCACCAAGGTTTTTACTATCCTTCCTGGAAGCAGTTCTCACAGGTGAACAGGTAGCTTGCTGCTTACAAGCCTGAATTACGAACTACTGCTCATGTTTATTTTTAACAAATAGACAACTTCCAAAAGTCGTATTTTCAGATAGCTGGTTTGCACAACATATAGTAAGCCAAACTATGGCTTAGTGAGATAGCACTGAAGTTTTTTCTTGATTGTAGCTTGTGATTGGTGAGGAGAGAACCACTGTTTCCGGTTCTTATGACATGCTAAGCTAAACCTTGGCTTAGCTCAGTGCAATGCAACAGTTTGTTCCTTGCTATCATAAGGGCTAGAATTTTGAGGGGTTTTTAATGAAACATGAACATCTCAGAAATCATATTGGTGGTTATATGCTTGTGAGGAGAATATGTAGATTGCAGAGTAACAGAACCCTAGCTAAGGGGCAATTCATCTTCTTGAGTTTGTTCTCAGATACTGGCATTGAGAGATTAGAGACACCTTGTGAACAAGGATGCATTGCCCAAGTGCTTACTTTTCCTCATTGGTTTTAAATATATACTATGCAGAGTGATCAGATATTTGATGCTGGACTTGGTAATTCAAGAGATGAGAGAATGCTTTATTGCTGAAATGTGCTTTGACAGAGCACTGAGTATTACACTCTCGTTTCCCCTTGGATGATTCTATTACACCGAGCTGTCAGCCCTGCATAATCCTTGCAACAATATTGATGACTGTAGGAATTTTGACATGATACTTTGGGAAATAATTTGCAGGTTTTCTTTCTTGTATAAAAGGTGAGTGCAGAGTTGTATTCCATGTGTGAAAAAACCCTTTTAAGGATGAGCTGTAATTTGATATATTTATTTTGCAGCTGAAGAGCAAAGTAATAGATCTGCAGGCAAATTTTTCAAGGAAAGGGAGTCATTTGATGGACGAAATATATTGAAGGTCAGTGTGAAGTAGGCTTGTTTAGCTTATGTTAAATGACTTTCCAGGTGAAATTAAAAATAAATTTCAAACTTGCACCTGTATATTGTATCTATGATTTCCTAATTGGCGGGAGAGAGGATGTACTATTGTATGTACTATGTATGTATGTACTTAAAAAGAATGTATGTACTAAAAAGAAAGGAATTCAATCTGAAATGCTGTTGGCATGTCTAACATGTGCAAAATGTATAAATGACACAGACATATGGAGGCACATTGACTGGACTAAGTGAGATCCTAATATAGCTATTAGACATGTGATTGCTGATGCATGGGTCCTTTTGGACCCAGAAGAAGTTGGGATGGGGGCAGAATGGGGTGGGGCACACGTATACAGATATTGAAACTGTAGTCCAAAGCAGGTAGCCATAGTTTACCAGTGGGAACAAAATGGGAAACTCTGATTAGTTAGAAATGCCTGCATTTCATTCAAGCATGTGTGTGTGTGTGTGTGTGTGTGTGTGTGTGTGTGTGAAAGACAGACAAAGACATACAATAATAAATACTTAATTGCAACACAGCAGAAAAGAATATAAGCTGTCATTAGGTCTACCTTAAGCTACTTTTGAGTCCTTCATTCCTCGAACATTTCCCAAATACTTAGATTTTTAAAAGAAGCATACATTCAAGTAGTTTATTCATCTCCCACCTGTCCCATCTTCCTGCTTGGCAACAAGTTAAAGATTGTGTCATTTGCACCTCTGTGTCTTGACTTGGCATGCTGATGTATGGAGTTTCTAAGTGGAAAAATACATTAAATTTGATCACCCATGCCTATTATTCATACCACAGCTCTGTGAAATGTGAGACAGACCAGTTGTTTTTTAGAAGCATTAATTGTGGGTTTTTTTTTTTTTTTTTACTGTTCCAGCCAATAGAACCATTGGCTGTTTGATGCATGAGAAAATGCTGCTAATTTCCCCTAAGCACGCCTTCTTTTAAGAAACACCATCTTTCTCCAGCACCCCCACATTCTTTCGCCACTCATTTGGCATTTCCCTCCTCGTTGCCAACTGCCCAGAGGAACACCCACTGGCACTAATTAAGTATGACTCATAACTGGCAGTAGAGCCCTGACAGCCCGACCATTGATCAGTGATGCATTCTTTTGAATTTTGCTCTGATAGGCACTCTTGCTCCTGCCATTTTATATTAGTTACATTCTTCTGCTAATTCTCTTTGCAAAGTAGTTTCCTTAGGTTTAGAGACAGAAACCCAAATGTCAGATTGGTTACGAATGCAGCTGCAGCAACTGTCACAGCATACCAGCTGCATCCTGCCATCCAAATGCAATGTGCTATACAAACTCGCCCATTCTCCCTTACTCCTTAAATTGTAGTCTTTCTTTTTTTTTTACTTCCAGTCCAGATTATGTATTGTTGACTTGTTATTTGCTTTGTGGATGCTTATGCAACCAGCTCAGTGATTGGGGTTAATTCTCCCAGTCAGATAACTTTCAGATTGGTTTGATAACTGAAAATGAGAGCATGTCAGGTAAGAGCAAGCCCCTTTTTATAGAGCATAACCAAAAGACGTCAAGCAGTTGTATAAAGAAATTAAAGTATATTTGCAAACTCCAAGTGGGAACAGCCAAAAAAAAGTGCGCAGCTCAGGCACAAGCTGATGAACTTCCTGCAGCAAGTTAGACACAGGCCTGTTTTAAAACACTTATTCATTTTTGTTCTGCTATGATACTGGACTGGCACTGTATCAGCCACCGATGATAATATGGAGAATCAGTACACCTCCAGTGGCATTTTCTTCCATAATATGCCACTGCAGATAGCCTTTCCAATAACGTTTTCTGTTATAAATGTAGAATTTTTAAAAATTTTGCAGTCATTACATACCAGTGTAGATCTTTGAGATCTATTAACTCACCTTGAATTAATTTCATCCACATCAGCACATCTGCCAGTGTCTTCCAACAATTATTTAATGCTTCACAATAAGCAATATGCATATTAAAAACAAACCTTAGGCTTCTGTGCATCCAGACGTTTTCCAGCAACAGCCCTGTTAGACAAACAGAAGATCCGTTACAGCACAATCCCGTGCATATTTACTCAGAATTAAACCCACTTGAATCACAGAGCAATCATGACACTGGCTGGGCAGCAGAGGGGCATGAATGAATGGGGTGGCCACTGCTGCATCCAGAGCCTTGCTACTCAACATTGCCTGGGGCAGATAAAACCCTGTTCCATGCTGATGTGGAACTGATGTGGTGACTGTTCCTGGATCAGGCCCGATACCATCAAGTGACTGCAGTGGGGTTAGTTTGGGATTTATCAAATCTAGGGCCAGTGCAAACCCACCCCCCAACATGCCCCATTTAGGGGCTTTCTGCGAGTTCCTGCTAGCGATACTTCCACCCCAACCTACACTTTCAGTGGGCAGAACAAGGAGCTCCAGGCTGGAGGAGTGATGCTAGCAGAGCTCTGAGGAGAGGCTGTGACAGATTGGGGAGTTGGATTGCAGCTTTAAGTGTGTTATGCCAAGTATGTTTAGGATTACTGCCACACTTTGATCAGTCATTTTGCTCTTGTGAAGATACTAGGACAGGGTTTCTCAAACTGTTTTTGGACTACAGTTCCTATCATCCCTGACCATTGGTCCTGCTAGCTAGGAATGATGTGAGTTGTAGTCCAACAACAGCTGGAGACTCAAGTTTGGGAAACCCTGTACTAGGGGCACCCCTGCTGGCTTAACTCACCAACTTCATTTACCCCCACCCTGCCAAAACCAGCCTCTCTCCTTCCTTGCCAAAGCCACCTCCCCCCTTACAGCTTGCCAAACTCCTCCCCATTAGATCAGGCTCAATCTTTATCTCCCCTACCCCTAGTGGGCCAAAGTGATTTTTTTGAAGCTGTGCTGGGACATCAAAATGAACTGAGGTTTGAAGGGGGAAGTTTATGGGGGGTGGGTGCTGGAGAAGCTGATAGGCAGGTGGGTGCATGACTTCCAGTGTAACCCCCCTGTGGAGGTTTGAATGAGAAACGTGGGGTGGGGGCATTTGAAAACCTTGAGTAGCCAAACCTCCCACCTCCTCCTCTTAGATTTTGTCAAATCTCCCCCTCACTCTATTTACAATATTCAGTCTGGTTTGTTTGGGACTTGAGTACTGGCCATTGCCTTTAAATTCCTAAACACCTTAGGATCAGTACATCAAATGCACTGGCGCCTCCTACCTTATGAGCCTGCCTGTTCTGTGAGGTCATTTGGAGAAGCCTGTTTGTGTATCCCACTATATCTGAGAGTGGGCTGGTGGGAATGTTCAATACAGCCTTCTCCCCTATTGTGTCTAGGCTTTGGATTACTCTGCCTGGCAGATTTAATTATTATTTTGTTCCAGCAGGCCAGTATTCAGTTTGTTTCTCCTTTTTTGGCCTTCTCTTTTGCATGTATTTGTTTTGTATTTTCTGCTATCCCCCCTTTTTAGGTGAGTTTTTAAATAGTGATTTGTAGTGTATGTGTGTATTTACCATGCTGTGAGTTACACTGAGTGCTTCATGTTAAGGCAGGAAGGCAGAATATAAATGCGTTGAGAATAATTACTCCTACTACTATTGAAGAAGCCAGAAGTTAGGCATTAGGATGCAACAGTAGGGGCTCAAGAGGTAATAAGTCTGTAAGAAGCCAGAATACATGAGGCTGGGAGAATTTTGAGATTAAAGTCTGCTGGTACCTTCCTATAGACAACACCATACTGACTGTAATAAATATATAGTAGAAAGTAATCTGATAGAAAGGGCTCAGCATGTTTTCAAATGGATGAGAACATAAAATAACTTTTTGCCTGCTTTTAGCTCTGCTACCAAATGCCAATGTAAACAGAAATGTTTTCTTGCTTCCAACAATGTTTAAACTTTGGAAAATTTGGGGCAGGCTTGTGGATTCTATGTTTGGACAGCTGCTGATAGTGCTTTTCTGTGTGCCATTGTCACCAGAACAACCCAGGAGTGTGATCCTGAAGAGGGCACTCCTAGCTGATCTTAGAAATCATGAAGAAACATGTGAGAGGAAGGCTTTAAGGAAGGGTTTCCCAAACTTGGGTCTCCAGCTGTTTTTGAACTACAATTCCCGTCATCCCTCACCCTGCTATCTAGGAATGATGGGAGTTGTAGTCCAAAAACAACTGGAGACCCCAGTTCAGGAAACTCTGCTCTAATGAGTCTAAGCCATTATTGACTGTATGTTCTGAAAGAAGATGTCATCTCTTCCTCCATATGCAAAGTCCAGTATAATGGGATCCCAGTGACATAGAGTCCCCTTTTGTTTAAAGAAGGAGTAGTCAACATATTACGGATATTGGACTCCCAATTTCCATAATCTCTTGCACAGGCTAAAGCTGATGGGAGTTGTAGACTGATAAAATATGGGGGCTATTGCAGTGTATATCCCCAGGGTTGCAGATTTCCAGAGGCTTTAGCTGACAGTGCTCGGCAATAATCTATCCCTTCATAAGATTCCTGCATACACTTAACTCTTGTTTATTTTAAGGATAAAACCTCTAAGTGGTGAACAAGAGTGCATAAAAATGCATAAGATAAAATCCACCATAAAACAAAACTACAAAGCATAGTTGGAATGTATATTGAGTTAGATCATTGATTCATCTAACACAGTACAGTGGTACCTCGGTTTTCCAACGTAATCCATTCCGGAAGACCGTTTGACTTCCCAAACGTTCAAAAACTGAAGCATTTACTTCCAGAAGCATTTACTTACAGAAAACTCAATACGGAAGCCGCGTGGAATGTTTGACTTCCGAAAAGTGTTCGAAAACCGAAGCAGTTACTTCTGGGTTTTTGGCGTTCGAAAACCAAAACATTCAACTTCCGAGACGTTTGAATAACGAGGTACCACTGTATTGTCTATACTGACAGGATTTCAGGGTTTCAGATGTTCCCAGCCCTACCTGACAGAGAATGAGGTGGGACCTGCTGCAGGCAAAGCAGATACTCTGCCACTGAGCTATAAGCCCCTTTTCCATAATAAAAAAGCCTTCATCATAGATCATATCAACTGAAAAGCAATGAATAAATAATAATAATAATAAATTTTATTTATATCCCGCCCTCCCCAGCTGAGCCGGGCTCAGGGCGGCTAACAACAATCAAATAAACAATCAAATAATAACACATTCTAAAAATATTTCATTATAAAAATTAGTTAAAATCAAATTGATGGCAACCGATTAAACAAAATTCTGTGCAGGTTGCCAGAGGAGGGAGTCAGGCTGCGCCCTGACCAAAGGCCTGGCGGAACAACTCTGTCTTGCAGGCCCTGCGGAAAGATGTCAAGTCCCGCAGGGCCCTAGTCTCTTTTGACAGAGCATTCCACCAGTTTGGAGCTGCAGCCGAGAAGGCCCTGGCTCTAGTTGAGGCCAGCCTAACCTCTCTGAGGCCTGGGACCTTGAGGGTGTTATTATTTGCAGACCGTAGGTTTCTCTGTGGGGCATACCAGGAGAGGCGGTCCCGTAGGTACGAGGGTCCTAGGCCGTATAGGGCTTTAAAGGTTAAAACCAGCACCTTAAACCTGATCCTGTACTCCACCGGGAGCCAGTGCAGCTGGTATAGCACCGGATGAATGTGATCCCGCAGCGAAGACCCCGTAAGGAGTCTCGCTGCGGCATTCTGCACCCGCTGGAGTTTCTGGGTCAGTCTCAAGGGCAGCCCCACGTAGAGCGAGTTACAATAATCCAGTCTGGAGGTGACCGTCGCATGGATCACAGTGGCTAGGTCAGGGCGAGAGAGATAAGGGGCCAACTGCTTAGCTTGGCGGAGATGGGAAAATGCCGCCTTTGTTATAGCTGTAATCTGCACCACCATAGAGAGGGAGGTATCGAAGATTACACCCAAACTCTTAACGGACGGTGCTGGCACTAATTGCACCCCCGCAAGAGTTGGGAGTTGCCCCCTCGATCCCATATCGTCCCGCCCCAGCCAGAGGACCTCTGTCTTCGAAGGATTTAACTTCAACCGGCTCCCACGTAACCATCCAGCCACAGCTTCCAGACATCTGGTCAGTGTGTCTGGGGCCGAGTTAGGATGGCCATCCATCAACAGATAGAGTTGGGTGTCATCAGCATACTGATGGCAACCCAGCCCAAAACTCCGGACAAGCTGGGCGAGGGGGCGCATAAAGATGTTAAAAAGCATCGGGGAGAGAATCGCACCCTGAGGCACTCCACACACCAAGGAGTGGCGCGATGACAATTCCCCCCCAAGCGCCACCCTCTGTCCCCGATCAGAGAGAAACGAGCGCAGCCATTGAAGGACTGTGCCCTGAATCCCCACATCGGCAAGGCGGTGGTCCAGGAGTTCGTGATCGACCATGTCAAAGGCTGCTGACAGATCTAGAAGTATCAGCAGCCCCGACCCGCCTCGATCCAGCTGCCTGCGGAGATCATCTGTTAGGGCGACCAGAGCCGTTTCGGTCCCATGACCAGCACGGAAGCTGGACTGGAATGGATCCAAAGCAGATGCTGGAGAAGGCCTGAGTAAAAAGGACAGAGTAGTAGGCTTGTCGAATCATCAAGGAGACAGAGTTCCTTAAAACTGGTACAATCATGCTGAAAGCTCTGTTGCCAGTTGAATGCATGACACAGCAAGCAAGGTCTCATCATACATTTCCTTAACAATTCTTTGCACTGCACTGGCCCACTAAGGTTTCCCTTTGATCCTCACACTTACTTCACTTCCAATCCATTAGAATGTCCAGGCCTTGAGGTACTCTGCTCCTGTAATGAAGCGAAGATCATTTGGTGTCTTTGCATCTCTCTGTGTTTGGGAAAAGTAAGGGAGATTTAGCAAAAGATAATAAAGTGATAATGGGGTATGATCTGTGAGTACGCTTGTAATCCTCATGTCAGTAAATAGATATAACCTAGATGCAGGACACAGATTTTTAGTATGACCCTTAACTTTGTAATGTCATATATTTAAAGTGAAATAGAGGGGAACTGCCTGGATTTTTTTAAAAAAAATAGCCTAGAGTAACAGCTGCCTACATAATGCTGAGCAGAGTTAATTACATCCTGATAGGGAAGGGTTTTATGGCATTCCACAACAGCCATTATTGAGAAACTGACAGAGCTTAACTTTCTTAATAATGACCCTCCCAGGCTACAGCCCCATCTCCACTAGTGCTGAACACTGAAAATCAGTTTGGTTATTTTATTTAATTACAATACGAGAAAGAAGTGCTAAGGCATTGTTGAGTTTGTACAGGCCATACTGAGGGGGTCTGGTTGCAATCTGCATGACTTGGATGAACCCACAATCATATTCTTATAAAAGCTAGCTCCTGGATTCTCTTGTTTTGTCACACAAAATGAGAGACTAGTCTATAAAGCCAAGGGTGGGGATATGCATATAGGAATGGACTTAGTTCTTAAAGGCTTCCATAGAGTCCTATTGGGTAAAGTAAGCTAAGATGCAAACTGGGACTGGATTGCAGGGGACTAGGAAAATCTACCTGTGCTCTGGACATGGGGCTCATGAGTGTATCCTAGTGCAGCTCATTGGCTATGAGTCAGTTGCTTCCTGTGACAAATAAATGAATTGAAAGATGGTGTGTCAGTAGGGATGGGAGTGGAACATATCTTGTATTGCATCTACTTGGGTCACTTGGTGCAGGAGTGGGTTCAGCTCTCATCCCAGCAGTGTTCCCACATGCATCTTTTTATTTTAAAATGAGTAGCTGCTGTCTGGTCTTATAGGTAAAAGTACTGTACTTGGGTACACTGTTCTGAAGCCTGCTTCTTTCTTCTGAAATTAGGAGATCCAGTCTCCACTGACAATGTTGCATACTAAATGTACACCAGATGGAGATACTTTTTTAGTCAAGCTGTTTATAAAGTTTCCAAATAAATAATATTATACTCACACTTGTGAGTCCCAGTAATATATGTGCTCTCCTTCCACCCTTCATAATGACAGGCATTTCACAAGTAAATTAATAAAAGCAAGATGACTAGAACACACTACTGGCATGCTTGGTAAACACCAGAAGATAAAACTAAGAAGCTGATGAAAAAAATAATATATGTTTTGTAGCATTTTTGGATAGAATATTCGGTTAAGAGTGGTTTTTTAATATTGGAGTGGCTAGGTAGAAAAATTGAAAGGAGAATTGGAAACACATAATGCCACTTTGCACACTGCAGAACATTGCATCTATTTCTGATCCCTGCATTATTAAAGGATTCTGATATACTAGAGAAAATTCAAGAACACACCATTAGAATGATGCTGTGGTAGGGAGACCGCAGGGCTAAAGAGAGATTCAAAATCAACTTTTGCATTGTCTGGAGAAAGGAAGATTAAAGGGGCTGGATGACTGTATAAATACATTAATAGAAATCTAATATTTGAGGGGGGAAAGCTTTTTTACATCCTCTGAATATGGGCAATCCTTAAGCTAGTGATCTAAGAGAGAATATGAGAACATTCAGAAGAGAGACTGGGAAGAAAATTTATTTTGTTGGAGTAACTCAAATACAGCAAAAAAAGAAAAAAAAGGCAGCCCACTAGAGAAACAATTCTAGGAAGAAGTGAATAAGAAATGTAATATAGGGAATTTGTGATATTTTTGTATCTTTTCCTTTCCCTCCCACTCCTTTCCATGGGCATTCAATCTTAGGTTCTCTTCGATCAGTATAGCAGCAATTAGCTCTGCCTCTTTTCTAGTAGGTGAGTTGAAAGTCCTACACTTGATTTACAGTGGCCAGTAGACCACACCAACCCAATGCAGTATGTATCTTATGAGACAGAAACTTTATGGGAGAAAGTATGTGATTGATTTTGGACATTCTGTATCCCCTTTATGTTAGACTTTCCAGAGTATGTGTGCAATTCCAAACACAGCTGCAAGGTGATAAGTATCATTGAGCACACTCTCACTCCTATACTTAAAAGTACATCCTTCCATTGGGAGAGCTATCCATTTATTACAGCTCCTGCTTCCTGTTCTTTAACCAGTGCCTGATCCATAAGAGGACCTGTCCTCTTATCCCATGACTGCCCGCTAAATCTATTCTCTCCCTTAAAACAAAGCACTCCAGTTTGCACTCTACAATATACTGGGAGTCGGGTATTGTTGTCATCTGTAAGTGCTAACTTACTTGATTATTCTCTGCCTCTGACCTTGAGTAACCTTTCCAGAAAGCATGGGAAGAATGCCCAGAGGCAAGCATATGTATAGAAAGAGATGTTCCAGTCTCAATCTTTAGGTTTATTGTAAGAGTAATTCAGATGTTTTTGCCTGAGAACAGACTCTTGGGGGACCTACTTGTGGCATATTAGCATATATGAATCTTTGGTATCACTCTAAGGAGGAAATAGCTCTTGATCTGAAGACGAATGTCTAGATTCCTTAAACTCTTGTGAACACCTCAGTGTTCTATCCTTCCCTCAGCAAAACACAAACGGAGGAATGGGGCACACAAATTGGTTGCCAAAGAATGCGATAGTTCCGCTTAAGGTAGTAGAAAGAGGTCACATAACAGCAAGATACTGCTTCACAGGAAGTAGCACTGGTACCAAGACAACAGGGTCTGCTGAAGGTGTGAATGGAATATTGTGACATGCCCAAGTTTTGCAATATGGAGAGACATAGCGGAATGCTTGCTTCTGTTTCAAGTAGTCTTTGTTTAGCTGCGAGGCTACTTGGGAAGCAACCAATAAGGCCCATTTTGCAGCCTAACTACTTCTAAAGCCATCAATACCTCATTAACACATTAGACTCTCAGAGGCCTACATGGCTTCATTCAAAGTGCATTAAAGTTAATGGAGCATCACTAAAATGTGCCGGAGAGCTCTGTGCAGATGTATCTTTAATTCATTATTTTTCAGCAGGTGCCATTACTGCTTGCTTAACTCTCTTGTAACACCGATTAAAGGAGAGGGAACTCTGTATGTGCTTGTCTCTGTGTGCAGCTAGTTACCCAAGAGTATGATCTGTTACTAATTTGAGTGCGGTCCTGTGGGTGAGCTAGTAGTTTGTTAGCAGTGGGTATTGAAAATAATGGAGCATAAAATGCAGCAAATGGGGATATTTCCAGGTATTGTAATTAGGTCTTGTACCAAGAGTGACTCTGTTGCATGATCATTTAAGTATAACAGGCCTTTGGCTAATTAAACAATCTATGGC
This sequence comes from Podarcis liolepis, assembly GCF_965112155.1. Taxonomy (NCBI): domain Eukaryota; kingdom Metazoa; phylum Chordata; class Lepidosauria; order Squamata; family Lacertidae; genus Podarcis; species Podarcis liolepis. The sequence continues at coordinate 34,739,119 of NC_139556.1, read as the reverse complement.
CTTTTAAACTGTTTTAGGGGGGTATTGTTTTTGTTTGTTACTGTGGTATGTATTTTTGTGTTTTTATACTGTAAACCGCTCTGTGGTGCTCGGGTGAAGGGAAGAACAGCGGTCTCCCTTGGGAGGTGAGGGACTCTCTTTCCTTGGAGATTTTCAAGCAGAGGTTGGATGACCACCTGTCGTGGATGCTTTAGTTGAAACTCCTGCATTTCAGGGGGTTGGACTAGATGACCCTTGGGGTCCCTTCCAACTCTACAATTCTATGAGTCTATGAATTGCCTTCATAATTCAAACACTATCTAATTTTGTTCTCAAATCTTGGGGTTTTTTTAACCCTAGCATGAGACTTTTTAATAAGCTTCATTATATTAAAGTTCTTGGGGAAACAGTTAATCAAAATGAGAACTGAACAAAAAGAATATTGCACTTGCTGATAAAACAGAGGCTTCTGTAAATTGCTTGACATGTTAGTTTTGCAGAATAAGCCACAACGTTTGAGGAACTTTGAAGGTGTTTTTATGGAATACTAAGGAGACCCCATTAATCCTTTATAATCCTACATCTCCAGATCATAGCTCTTTAAAAGATTAATACAATACAGAAGACATTTTTTAAAAAAAGAATGGGAAGGGAAGTGGACTGGATAGACCACTTCATTCTTGAAGGCAAGGTCCTTCGTGAAACCTTATCCAGATCAATAGTCTCCTCCAATGTTCATTGAACACTTTTCAGGCACACTCACTAATGGAAGAACCACTTTCTTATTATTTAGTGGAACAATCTGTCTGAGCCAAGCCAAATGCTGCAGTAGGAGGGAAAAAATGTCGCTGGATAGCTAGCCTGTTGGATCAGGAGGAAAAAACCTGGTAGCCTCTTGAGGATGAAGCACAAGCTATTCAAATAAAAGGCATTCTTATCACAGCATCATCCCAGTCAACATTCTCAGTGTGACAATCTGTCTTGCTCCAGAAGTGCAGGAAAAAGCTAGGATTTCCCAGCCTGGCCCTGAGAAGGCTTCTGTACCTTTTGTTTCATATACAGTGGTGCCCCGCAAGACGAAATTAATTCGTTCCGCAATTTTTGCTGTCTAGCGAATTTTTCTTCTTGCGAAGCACGGTTTAAACGGTTTAACAAAGTCGCAAGACGTTTTCGTCTTGCGAAGCAAGCCCATAGGGGAATTCGTCTTGCGAGGCAAATCGCGAATGAAAAAACCTTTCGTCTAGCGAGTTTTTTGTCTTGCGAGGCATTCGTCTTGCGGGGCACCACTGTAAGGGAGAATTTTGGCATGTGCTGTCTTCCAAAGTTTTGTAGTGCCTGGAGATGCAATTGGACCCAGAAAAAAAACATACAAGATTGAGGGGTGGGGGGAGAGAAAAGCTGAACGCAACATATTCTGAGTAATACACCAGATTTTAAAGAAAAAGAATCAAATACTCTTACAAATTATTCCTTTGGGACTTGATGACATTATTTGCTCCCTTTTGCTATTCTAGGGAGACTGTTCCAGAAATCTGTCAAGCTGTATTTTCAAGGTGGAAGGCCTTGATAACCTGTGGGTTGTTTTGGAAGCCCTGCTGTGGGAAGTAAGGAAAGAATGCCAGGCCTTCATTTTCTTCTTTTCATTTTGTCCCCCATGCTTTTTGTGAAACTCTGCAGCACATCTTAATCACAAAGCACCTGTGCCATAACAGAAGTTTTTGTTCTTCATCTGGCTAGCATGCCTTTAAAAAGCCATTAGAAAGGAGCAGCAGGCTCATTTTGACAGAAGGTAGCGTTCATTTCACTCTGGAGCAGAAGGTAGGGTCTTTCGCTCTGGAACAGCACCAGCCTACCTGCTCTTTTAATGGTTGTAGTGCTGGAAGGCTTCTAGGTGCCATTAAATGGTGTAAGGTAATTACTAGGCTTGCAGAGTCTGGAGTCGCACACAGTCGGATATATGCTTTTTGTGCGTGACCAAAATGTTATTGAAAACATATTTCGAATGTGGAATGTAATGATCTGAATCAACTAATTAAGCCTCCATATTTGTTCCTTCGTTGTGATGGCTAGTTGTATGCAAACTTCTGTCTCCTGAGCCAGTAAAAGATCTGACTCAAGAAACATATCTATGAATTCCACTGAACCTGAAGCATGGGCGTAGCCAAGATTCATTTGGGGGGGGGGGTCAGGCTTTATGTTGGGGGAGGGCAGAACCTCAATTAGTTAAGTATTTTTATTGATTTTATTGACGCCAGTGACCTGAAGTAGGCTTTGCTTTGGAAATGTAGCAAAGAGGCCCTTTTGTTAAAAATAGTTGAACGATCTTGGAACATAAATCACTGAAGTGCTGTAAGTTTGTGGTTCTTGTTACGTAATAGAGACTGAAATACATTTGTCATGTTATTTTTCATCTATGTAATGTGAAAATGGTCAGGCTCCTTTCTGAAGTGTGTATGGAATGCTATCGATTAGATTCACATCTGATCATTTCAGAACTATAACAACATGCACTTTTAGACATTTTCTGGCCAGAAACCTCATTAGTATTTTTTTAATACCGTGGTACCCCAGGTTACGAACTTAATTCATTCCGGAGGTCCGTTCTTAACCTGAAATGGTTCTTAACTAGAGGTGTGCTTTCGCTAATGGGGCCTCCTGCTGCCACCACGCCGCTGGCACGCGATTTCTATTCTCACCCTGGGGCAAAGTTTGCAACCCAAGGTACTACTTCTGGGTTAGCAGAGTTTGTAACCCGAAGTGTTTGTAACCCAAGGTACCACTGTACTAATGTGCCGGGGGCAGGGGACAGACAGGCTCTTAACTCAACTGTTTTACTAAATGTTCATTGACTGCATGTTCGTATTCCTTCCTGTTTCCTGTTTGGTGAGGCATTGCAATCTGGATCACCTGTGTAAATCAGTGTGTGAGAGAGAAAGAGAAAGCATGATGACGTGTAGAGGCTGGATTTAGGTGATTTTTAGATTCCTTCCAGCTTCATGCCTTCTAGGAACTAAAATATCAGATTCATTCCATGTCGCAATGGAGGTTCATTAACGAGAGTTGTGTGGGACAGATGGCCAAAGCATACTGCGTCCATAGTTCCCATCTGCCTGCTAGCCAACTGAGATCCATTCCACATATTCATGAACTGTGAAATTCACCCCATTTGTATCAATCAGTCTCCTTTGTCCTATCAATCACTTTGATTTATTTCTTATCCCTACAAGCATTCCTCCTCCCCCTTTCTCTCTCCCACAGTATCAATATCTGCCATCTCAGGATAGCATGTGTTTCTAAATCCATGTGGTTCCCAGAGGACTGCAGTAGAGGTTCTTTATTTATACTTGCAGACCCCTCTTTGGTTTTAAACCAATCTTCTCCTTGTCAGAGACCTTGTAGCAGATACTCATTTCTGCCAAAAAAGACTGAACAAGAGCTGCAGGCCAATACAACAAACATTGTCTTCTTTGATAAATTATCGTATGCTTGATGGGTGAGCTACTTACAGCTTATTTCCCTCTAGCTTGTGCTGGTATTAAGGTTCTGATTTAGTCAAAGTCTGAAAGATTATAATAATTTGCACTTTAAGTAATATTTTCCACAAAGACAGGCTATAAAGAGCATGGGTTTAACTAGCTAGTTCTTCTAAGCCACAGGACCAATATATTTTCAATTTAGGTCATTTTATACTTGTTTAGGGTAGGATTATTAAATTTTTTCATGGATAATTTCAAGAGAAGCTGTCTGAGGGCTTGGTACCCTCCTGTATTTTGCAATATAGGCTAGGCACTTGAGTAGATGAAAGTTTGTGAAGCCAAGGGCTCTGGAATGCCTGTTTTAAAGTGTATATTTAGTTGTAGTCACTTAAAAGTCTCCAGGTAGAAAACTAGGGAGAGCTATGATACGTAAGTCAAGAACTGAGCAAATTTACTTTCTATTATCTTCATGATAGATGCAGAGCATGTATTGCTCTTTAAGACTGTAGTCAAATAATGTTATCTTGAGTGTAATCCCAAACTCTCTACCAGTCTGTACCTATTTAAATGTAGCTGAAGTCAAGTCCTCCCACTTCTTCATCACTGTGGCTGAGAGCTAATTAATATGTGTATGGTGAATTTGCCCCCATATTTTAAGCGTACACTTTGGTGCTTTTCATTTGTGGGAGAGTGAGATGGTAGGCGACCATTTTCCCTGCTAAAAATGATGTAGTGAACCTTGCTGCTTCGAAATAAGTGTGAATTTTGCCTTCAGAAAAGAGTGGACATGAAAACAATCCCAATGGAATCTTTTGGTGGGGATTTTTTTATCTCCTCTGGGGAAAACTGGGTGCTGCAGATGTGATAAAGGAAAGGGCAGTCACCGCAAACATTTTCTGTTGATGGAGTGCCCTTAGAAACATCCATCCTTAGAGTTAAGCTGAGGTAATCATATTTTTAGTTCCTTTTCTGTGGGCGGGTCATGATGGGACCAGTTTAGGCAGCTTGGCTTGCCTGAGGAGGAAACTGAGGGGTGGGTATGGGTGTGTTGTCTCTCTCTGCTCCACCAGCACCAGAAGTCTGACTATGTCCCTGGTTGCTCTTACTGTGTATCCTATCTGACCTTGTATCCAAGTCTAAGAACTATCACCCTTAGGGGTATATTTAGATTTGGGGCTGATACCACACAGCATAGCTGCTTTGTATCAACAACAAGGCATCTGATTCCTTTAACACAGTGTTTCTCAACCTTGGGTCCCCAGATGTTGTTGGACTACAACTCCCATCATCCCTGATCCCTGGCCTTGCTAGCGAGGGATGATGGGAGTTGTAGTTCAACAATATCTGGGGACCCAAGGTTGAGAAAGGCCCCCCTCCATCTTCTGATGCTTAAAACATTCTTACCTTCAGGCTGAGTCCTTAGCCTCCCACACCGGTGGCTGGGAGTATCTGGTTTTGTGAATAAACTGTACGGGCGGCTAAGGACATGTTATTTCTCTTGCCAGCCTTCTTGTGCTGATTCACAAAGGACAGTTTTGCACCATTAATCTCCTTATCCTTAACCAGTGCTTTATATGGTTGATACTTTTCAGCAAATGGATTCCCTACAGACTGACTGCATGTGTGTATTCATTTCCGGGTGAATGTGTGCATCTCGTCCTCTGATACTGCTTCTCTTTGTTGGTAGATTTTTAACTGCAGAACATTGCAGTGAGTTGTTCCCATGGTATTGAAGTATTGAAATTCTCTGCAGAACTAGGTTTTCTTTTTCTTTTCTTTTAATTAATTCCAAATGGTCCTTTTGGCCTTGCCACTTTAGGCAAGAGCAAAGCTTTTGGAACTGATCAATACCTGTGACAGTAACAGTGAAATCCAGGCCAGGCTGCCCAAAGCGCAGAGCAGAGAGATTACGTGAAGGAAGTTTTAAATACCTCTGCTTCCCCTTCCTCTCTTCTGGTTATATTTGTCGTCCTGCTGCCCAGCACCTTTTCAGCCAAATCTATTAATGTTTCTCATGCTTGCTGTGTTCATGACAGGTGATTTAAAAGCAGTAGTTTGTGCTGGCATGTCCAGGTTTTCATAAATGGAGCTGCAGTGCTGCTCTGCTGGTAGCCTGGTGTATATTAGCCCTGTGATTGATTGTAGCTATTCCCAGGTTTGAAAACAGAAGTGGTGCATCACATTTTGGGGGAAGGTAGCCGAAAGGAAACTGCAGGAACCGAGCAGACGAGAAAGGGGGTGTTTCATTCATTCTGCCCAAAGCAAAATATATTGAGCACATTTATGGAAGCCTCACTTTGAAGTATTCTTAATACTATAGTTAAAATATTTTAATTTTATTAATCCTTTTTATAACCCATTCAAGACCATGGGTTCAGGGTGGCCTACAGCAGTTTCATCTCTGTCTTCAAATGACCTACAATCATAAATAAAGTTTGGGTGGCTTGAGAAAACAAAGGAGGGCAAACGAAAGATCATCCAACTTGCTAACTTTTTTTACTTGCTGTTAACTCCCCTTAATCTGAAATAATGTAAGCAAAATCAGGACAGGTGTGGCACCTTTTGAAAACTAATTGATTATGTCATAGGTTTCCGTGGCCCAGAGTCAACTTCATCAGATGTGAAGTAGAAGGCAGCTCTATTAAACCTAAGCTCAGGAGGCAGGGTCACGGGACCCCTTTTTCGAAGCAAGAAATTAACATTGCAATATCAGAGACCTTTTGCTACCATCTGTGCTCCCAAGAGCCTCTTTCCAACTGTGCTTTGAGAGGGAGCTTATGCCCTTTGGACTACGCTATTGCCCTCATCTGCCTACTCTTGGTATCCAGCGGCTTCAGTCACCTGAGGCCTGAGGGAATAAAGTGAGGTAATAAAAGTAGGAGGCTTGATGTGAAAGCGGGAAGAGAAAAGGCTGCGGCTGTTCCTTAAATCTTGCGCTATGCTCATGCTTAATGTATGGCTGGTACCTTTCCAGAAAAATCAATTGTTCTAGTAAATTTTACTGTGGGAAAGTGCTATTTTCTGTCTTCTTTTTTTTACATGTTGAGGTCACACCCCACTCTGGGAACAGGTGGCTATTTTAAATAAGTATATCCTTTTTTCTTCTTCTTTTTTATCTTAAAAAAAGGTAAAGGCACCCCTGACCGTTAGGTCCATTTGTGAACAACTCTGAGGTTGTGGCGCTCATCTTGCTCTATAAGCCGAGGGAGCCAGCATTTGTCCACAGACAGCTTCTGGGTCATGTGGCCAGCATGACTAAGCAGCTTCATGTTTCCCCTTACCCTTTCTTGAGCGATAGGGCTGCTGTGGGGCTTTTTAGTTTAGACAAAAGGTGACATGATAGAAGTTTATAAAATCATAGCATGGCATGGAGAAAGTGGATCATAACATTAGAACTTGCAGACACCCAGTGAAGCTTAGTGAAACTATGGAATTCAGTCCCACATGAGGCAGTGATGGCTACCAACTTGAATGGCTTTGAAAGAGGGTTTGACAAATTCATGGACAATAGGACTTTCAGTGGTTACTAGCCATAATGGCTATTTCCTGTCTCCATTGTCAAAGGCAATATGCTTCTGAATACCAGTTGCTAGAAACCACAGAAGGGGAGAATGCTCTTGCACTTTGTTACTATGTCTGTGTCTGTGTATGCAAAGTGTGTTTGTTTGTGTGTGTATGTGTGTATACATATATATATAATGCTTTTTTTCTAAAAAAAATAGGTGCTGGTACTCACCATGAAGTTGTTACAGTAAGTGCTACACTTTTTAACAACAACAAAAAGAGGTGCCGGTACTGCGTATTCTTGAGTACCCCCTGAAAAGTGTGGGGGGGGGGGTTGTGTGTGTGTATATGAGCTTATTTTCAAATAAGAACTGCCTATATGGTAAGAGAGAGCTTGCTTTTGTTATCTCAAATAGATATTTGCAATATCCTGTATATGCATTTTGCTTCCTGTGCTAGCTTGTCTTGAGGCAAATAATCCCCTTAGAAGTGAAAACTTCAACATTCCGCCCCCGCCACTGCAAATAAATACTTCAATATTCCTCACTTTAAAAACATCTTCAGGCTCACAAACAATCTGACAGTAACAATTTCCTGTTGTGTAGGCAGTGCAGGGAGCATCCTGTTTGCTGGGTAAGCAAAAAGGTAGGATTATGAGGACCTGTGAGAGCTACTTATTTAAAATATATGGAAAATAAAAAACAGGTGTAGTCTTAAAATCCCACTTCTGGCCACTGAGCTCAAAGCCTATGCCCTGTCAAAATTGCTGTGGTCTTCAAAAAATATTCTCTAAATACTGTGCTCAGTCAAACTGGATTTTAATTTAAAAACAACCCCCTACACACACCATTATTAGTTCTTATATATGAGAAATGTATATCTTGATTGCAGGAACATAAGATTTTGGAGCCTCATTATGGATTCATGTTTATAATTGCATAGGGCTTTTCAATTCTCCTTTTTTACCCTGTGCTTTAAATATGAAATAAAAACTTATTTTTAAAAGTTTTCGATAAACTGTATTCTCGCTAGGCTTAACAAGAAGCAATAAAAGGATAAGTCTTATTATCCAAATATTGATTTTCCTAGAATCTTGATTATTTCAAAGTAATTTTTGGCCTCCTCCTGTGTAGTTTCATGTCCTTTTCAAAATGTAACTGCACTTCCAGCAGTTGTTGGGGCAATCTTTTAGCAAGTCAGGTTTTCAGGACCAGCTCCCAGACCCAAGGGTGGAGGACAGTGAGGGCCACATTCCCTTCTTGGCATGCTTCAAGGGGCCACATGCCAATGGTGGGCGGGACCAGAACCAAAAGAGGGTGGAGCAACAAATGTAAATTCTACTCTTTACGCAGTAGGTGACTTTCTACACTGACACTCCACTCTGTCCTCCATCCAGGCAACCAGAAAAATAGTCAAGGAGGGGCCAAAGTAGGGACAGTGAGGTTTATTGCAATTCTCATTTGCTACTTTGTTCTCTGAAGCTCTTGGGTAGAAGAAGGATCTGAAAATAAAAGCTAGATTTATAGTTTAAGAACCTTTTGTTTGTTTCCAAGACTCCATACTTAGAGACTCAAGATTTTGAAATTCCTTTTGCCTACCTATTAGATCCCGTAATGTATTCTGCCCAGCCAACCAGATCATTTTAAGTCCCTGTCTTTGCTTCTGCCCATCCCCATCCATATATCTGCAGCGAGATTGACAGTACAGCCCAGTCAGCTGCAACTTGCCTTGAAGTGAAATCATCTTTGGGCAGTACAGTATATGTCTCTCCCTCAGGCTCCCCTAGCATACTCTTATGGTGTCAGATGCCCCACCCACTTGGGCAAATCCTGATTTACATAAGAGGGTCATGGAACATAAAATAAATGGCCAACATCAGTGAAGAAGTGGTTTAAGATAAACCGTACCAGGGAGAGTTCAGTACATTTCTGGAAAGAAGTGAAATATATTACATTATGCCTGCCAAGTAAATTTTTGAATTTCATTGGTTTCACACAGAAGAATCAATGCATTGTCAGCTCTGGATGAGCAGGGCTTAATGAAGCTGTAGATTTTTTCAAAGCCGCTGGGAGTCTTTAATGGCCAGAAGAGTTGTATGTGCCCATGTTGAGCTGAGGTCTGTAGGGACAGATATAAAATGCAGAAGAAGTCAGATGGAGTGTGGGTTTTTAAGGCCTCCATGTTGGGGAAGCTAAGCTACTCAGCCCTTGTTGACCCTTGGCACAGCAGCATTAAACCGAGTTTGAAATTAGTGTATTTGCTGAAAGGTTTTCCAAAGGCATTTTAAAGGCAGAGCAATTTCCTGCTTCTTAATGGAATGGAGAAAAGCACTTGAATGTGATGTTTCTTCAAAGCAATATTACTGGCTTCCCTTTGTAATATATTCTGATGTAATCGTTTCATCTGTCTCCTGTACAGTGTTAATCACTGGAGCAGTTTCTCCTGAACTAGGTTTCAGGAGTGGTGTGTGTGTGGTTTAAGTGCCCTTGAAAGACTTCATTGAAGGAATTGGGTCAAAGAGCCTTTTGTTCCGGTTCACTCTTCTTATCTTGAACAAAAGCACCCGAGGGTGTCTCCTTTCAGTATGCAGTTTGATAACCTGCATTAATTAAATGAACTCAGTTTATTTATCATGAACGTTACAAACTAGCTCTCACCAAAGAAAGCCTCGTTTAACCTAGTTCATGAACTACTGGCAATGACCATTTTGTGCGGGGCTGTTATTTCTGGTCCCCCTACCCCACATTTCCCGCTCCATTACACCCCAGCCCCCCTCTGTTCTGCCATTCTTCCAGGTCCAAAAGGACCTGTGGCACCGGCGATCACATGTCAGTCAGACCTAAAATGGTCGTCGCCTATATTATATTCAGGCCTAACTGAAGAATGAAGACTCAGGGTGAAACTATAATTTTACCTCTTCCTTGAGCCACAATCCATATCTTCTGTGATACCACTACATACCAACAAAGAGAGGCAGTAACATCTTTTATGAAATCTACTGGGAACTTGGTCACTGAGCTCATTTTGGCTGATGAAGGAGCAGCACTCACATTCCAATCTGTGGGGAGCCCAGGGAAGCAAGCAAAAGTTTGTCTGAAGGGCTGATTCCACTTTTATGTTTCCCTTTGTGTTTTACTGAGGCAAGTGTAAACAAGGATTGTGAAATGTCAGGAACAGAGATGGCCAACGGTTGGGCCAGAGGCCAGATATAATCTGTGATGCTATTATATCTGGCTTCTTACTGTCCTACAGAATCAAAGTGTTTCAAAAATATTGTTTGTAGTTTCACTCATAAGAAATATGAGCACACGCTTTTAGAGATCTTTCATTATTTCCATCTCGTTTCTTTCAGCTCTTTGAGAACTTCTGCTTCGGAGAAGTGCAGCTGAATTCAGTCTACCTCTCTCAGAGATTCTCCTCAGATAGCTCTGGTTACTATGCAACATCTGGGCAGTTAAATTTCTCCTGAAGTAGAGACCAATGCCCCAACAGAATGACATCAGAACTGCACAATGAAGAAGAAGAAGAAGAAGAAGATTTAAATGGATCCTGTTGATGGGCCAGCGTCATTCTGTCCTCCTTCTAAATTTGCAAATTCACCTTTGTCTGAACACAGTGAAAAAAATTACTTGTTCAAATAAGATATTTTAGTTGATTGGTTCTTTTATTGAAGAATAGGTGCTGATTACAGATGAAATGATACATTCTGCTTGTAACAGGTTTTCAGTTAGTTGTAAATAAATTAATCAAGGTTACCAATCCATTTTTTTTTACTAGCTTACCTTTGAACACATAGCTAATGCTAGTTATTACTCATGGATTGCACTAAGAATCGATTCTTTCAGTTTACAAAAGCTCCCATCTTCAGTTGCCTAGAAGGGGTTCTTATTGCATGTCCAGGTGGACTGCAAGTAACTCTTTTCATCTCTGAAATGGTCACTGTAATTCAGAGAGCACAATCCATGCAAAGCGACATTTTTCCGTACGAGGGGCCAGGTTTTGCCACGTGGACAACACCCTGGATGATTCTGCTTACATGATGGTGAAAAATCACACCCAGCAGTGTGATAATGCTTGCCTATTTCCTTGTGTTAGCCCCCAAAGGCAGTAGGCATGATGTGTTCGCTTGTGTGCGGCTCTGAGCATTTACTATGGCTCACAGTGTTATGACCTGTATCTTAAAAACATCTACAAGCTGTTGTGTATGAGTTCTAGAGTTATTTCATCTCATAACAAAAAGAAGGGAACAAGGGTATATAAGGAGCAACAGTGAGAAGTGAAACGGTAGATGGAAGGGAAGGCAAAAGCAAATACAAGCATCATAGTAATATCTGAAATATTATTCCCCATATTACTGAATGCTTGGAGTAAATTCTGGAAGATCTAACCCAGTCTTTCTTAATGACTGATAGCCATACACTGGGCAAAGGATGCCTGGACTGAAGCGGGTTGGACTAGATGCCCCTCGTGGCCCCTTCCAACTCTACAATTGTATTGTTTATTTGGTTGAGAGTAATTGATTTGGGACTGAATCATGCTGCTTATTTTAGTACTGGCAAGAAATGTCCAGTTCACATCCATATCCCTGCCCCCTGAATGTTACAAAACAGTTTTCTAGAAATTCTGCTAAAGAGAATAAATGTACACCTGCCAATTTTTAGAATGCAGGAGCTATTTTCCTGTTTCTCACTTGGGGGATCATCTTCACTGTCCACATCCAGTTATACTAGCAGCACAATTGTTTTCTGAGGGTGGGCTGGGCTTTGTTGTTTACCAGCCCAACCAACACCTGTTTCCTTGTATTAGCATCCCAGGATGTCCTGTCGTGGCTTTTTTTTAAAAAAAACAACCCAGTGGCATATGGGAACACAGTAGCCTGCCTTATACTATGTCAGTCTATCTAAGTATTATCTTCTCTCACTGCCAGTGGCTCTTCAGTATATAGCAACGTAGGAAGCTGCCTTAGAGTCCTACCATTGGTCCATCGACACCAGCTGGTGGTGGCTTTCCATGATTTCAGAAAGGATTCTCTTCCAGCCCTGCCTGGAGCTGGGACCTTCCACAGGTAAAGCAGACCTACAGGACTATTTTCAACGATTCCTTACCATCCCTACCTGGAGATGGGGATTGAAGCTAGGATCTTTGAATGCATTATGGCCCTTCTCCCAAAGGCAGGCAGAGTGAAACTCTTTTTGTGGCATATGAATAACTACGAACCATTTTAATGATTACTCTTAAAATATGCACCCCCTGCATTCCCTATTCACTCCTTAGCTGGCTGATGTCATCACTTTCGTTCTTCAGCTATCAAGAGTCTCTTCTGAGGCTCTTAAGGCTTGACTTTGCCAGTCACCTCGAAGAGCACAGTTAGTTCATTGGAGGTCTGATCCTGAGTTCTCTTCTTCTGCACACAGCAATTTTCAGCACCTTTTGAGAGGTACTCTGCTTGCCCAAATACAGGCCCCTTTGGTTCTTCCTTTACGCAGAGCAAAGGCAGAGGGAGGTGGAGTTTTTTTGTTGTTCCACTTGCTCACAAAAGCCAGGCATCTCTTCTGTCTTCTGCAGCAGAAAGAAAAGAAGTACATCAGAAAGCTTCTTGACATATTTTTATTTTTAACAACAGTAACCAAGAAGCTGTTTATGCACTTAGCAATGCACTTCATGCTGAATATTAGAGCCCGAAAAGGAGACGAGGACTATTTTTATTCTTCTTTGTCTGCAGTTCCCTCATAGAAGCTTTTCCAATAAATTTTCTTTCCTGACCGGTTTTGTCCTTTATCGTCTAGCATTGATTTTCCCCCTAGCTGCTTGTTGGTTATTGAGGTTGACATTAATATGGCTGGGTTTGATTATGCAGGGCCAGATTCTGCCATTCTCATTGTTCATGAGAGTAGTTCTTTCTGAGTACTACCACCAATACCAAATGGGCCAACCTGAAGCTTGACAAATCTTTTTCAGTGCTACAGATTAAGTAGTATAGCACTGAATTTCGGTGCAAACCCACTATAATATAGTTAATTACTTAGTAGGTCAAGGCCTAAACTCGGAGAACACAATTTATTTTAAATGAGATTGGAAAGGGTTTCTTTTAATTGTATGTACTTTCTTTTTCTTTTTTGAATATATATTTAATAAGTTTGTTCCTTTATAATGTATGAAGTATAATTAATTCAGCAATGCTGGATTAAGTTGGTACATAAAATTCACAGCAGAGAGAAGCAGATCTGGAATTAATTTCTATGAAGCTGAGTAGTAGTCCAATACCTCATATGGACATGTTTAAGGGCAAGCTGATTAATAAATATATTTTTGTTTTATAGCAAGTTATTTTAGATACATCTGTTTTGAAAGCTGTCCTCAGCAGATCCTTGGCAGTTAGCTAATACAATACACACAGCTTATAAATGCTTAGCACTGGGGATACCTCAGGTGCCGCATCACAAGTCCTATCAAAATTCTTACATTGCAGGTAGGTGTTCTAATACAAACGTTTGGACTCAGCACATCACAAACATAATGACTAGGTACCAGCATCGCGGGATACCTCTTTCTGAAGACAACTGGGAAGTCTGTCCAAATAGCCATCTAACTCTAACCCACCTCAAATAAATGGACATTCAATCTATTCCAGCCCTCCAGCTGTGTTATCTGGGGATAATTGGTGCAGTACTGTGGCAGTCCAATACATCTGGGGCACCAAGTTGAGCAAGCCTGGCGTATGCTGTTGGTGAAGGCAAATTGTGATCACAAGAGCTGGTGGCATAGGATTGTCAGAAGTTCAGTGACTACAGAAACTTGTGTTTCTTGATGCTGGCTTAAGTCTTAAGATTTGGGAAAGGCCCCCCCCCCCCAAAAAATCTGCTGGTTAGTACAGTATGCAAACCTACACATTGTTGTTTAGTCGTTTAGTCCGACTCTTCGTGACCCCATGGACCAGAGCATGCCAGGCACTCCTGTCTTCTACTGCCAGGCACTCCTGTCTTCTACTGCCTCCTGCAATTTGGTCAAACTCATGCTGGTAGCTTCTATAACACTGTCCAACCATCTCGTGCTCTGTCTTCCCCTTCCCCTTCTCTTTCCCAACATCAGGGTCTTTTCCAGGGAGTCTTCTCATGAGGTGGCCAAAGTATTGGAGCCTCAGCTTCAGGATCTGTCCTTCCAGTGAGCACTCAGGGCTGATTTCCTTAAGAATGGATAGGCTTGATCTTCTTGCAGTCCATGGGACTCTCAAGAGTCTCCTCCAGCACCATAATTCAAAAGCATCAATTCTTCGGTGATCAGCCTTCTTTATGGTCCAGCTCTCACTTCCATATATCACTACTGGGAAAACCATAGCTTTAACTATACAGACCTTTGTCGGCAAGGTGATGTCTCTGCTTTTTAAGATGCATATTATTGCAGTGAGAGAGAAGTGGCTTACATTTTGCAGCGAACACAAATCCTTGCATTTCTACTGGATTGACTATGCTTTTGTTAAATGTTTGGAGGACATTCACATATTTCAAAGCAAGGAGTGAATATACCCCTGGAAACTTTGGCCAATTGTGGTAGCTGGGAAATTGTCGGTAATGTGTTTACAGACGTAAGCATCCTTTAAAAATTGTGAGGTGCAAAAATGAGGATCTGTCTTGACTGTTGTAACATGTAATAGCACTGAAAGAAACACAAGCACAAAGTCCAGTCTTATTTGAGCTTAATGGAGCTGGTGCACAATGGACACTTTAAGGGCCTTTAAAAATTAAAATTATCTAAAAACGTGAGGTTCTGGACATTAGCACACCTCAAATAGGTGCTGACAAGGGGTGCAAGGCATCCCAAAGGGAGGGGGGTGGAGAGAGAAGAGAACCCTGCGTCAAAGATGTCTAAGCAAGGTGACCTCACAGGGTATACCACCAAAGGCCCTGAATAACAGGATCAAGACAGACAGTGACATGGAACATGCACCTCCATTTGCCTCTGTTTCCTCTGGCATCTCTCCTGTCTCCAGTTGGGCAGGGGCATGTCCTCTTATGCAAAGTGCAGTATACATTGAAGATGCTACGTTAATATATATTTTAGTCGGAGCACGCCGTACAGATGTATCAGGGTACAGAAGTATACGAGCCTTAATTACGAAACCTTTCTGGCAGCCACAAGGTTTTGTGAGACACTGCACAAAAATCTACAAGGAGCAAGCAAATCAAAACATTGCTCTGCAACCACTGGATCTGCTGCCCAAGGCAGTTTCAAAATCACTGCATTGTGTTCTAAGCAGTCTTTATTTCTGAGTCATTGTGTTGAGCACTGTAGCATTAGCTGACTGTAGCAATTGATTTGTGCCCTGCACAAAAGACAAGCCCAGCTGACAGGGTCAACACTTTAGAAACATTAAGAACTGGGCTCATCAGGTTGTAGTCGCACAGCCACTTGACATCTGACAAGTGTGTTAGATGCAGGCAATCTAAGCACACCTCTGTCTCTCTGCTTGCAACTGGCTCCGGCTGAAATTTCTGAGCACAGCATTTTGACTTGGGAATTTTCTTCCCCCCCTGACAGACAGCTTGGCACTGCGCTTTGACAAAGCACCATCTTTTGCAGAGCAATACAGCTGAATTGATTCTGCTGCTCATGTTGCCCTGCTTTATCCATCCCTTGTGATTCTAGCTGGAAATTACAGGGTTATTCTTACCGTAAAGCCTTTCATCTTGATAGCCACTTTGAAATTGCATCCCTGACTTGAAAATGATACTGTGTGTCCAAGATTACATATTTTTTTGCATCTCAGACCCCAAACATTCAGGACCAGCTTGTGAATAATGCCTGCTGCGTACTTTTTCTATCTCTTTCTCCCTATCTGGAATAGAAGGAAGCTTTGCCAACAATGGTGTCTGAGCTGGAGATAAACACTGCTTGAATTTTCTGGTTTTATTTTATCTTTGCTTTTGCTAAATCTCAAAACACACACAAAAGCTCTGTGCATGAACTGTGTCTAGATGGCTCTTCCTATGATTTGTTACTGGAGACAGGGTTGGGAGGGGGTTAGAAACCCGTGCTGCATAGACCTGGACCCTTCTGAATCCTGTTGCCATCTGAGTTCCTGTCTGTAATACACGTTGCTTAAAAGAAGGTTACATGATGTGCCATCTGCATGCAGACAATAAATAAGAGCAGTTTAGGATGGGCTGCGTTTGATCAGATTATGTGTGGCTTTTAGTAGATCAAGCCTCTGTATGCCTCACAGAACAAATATGACTGGCAAGTGGAAAAAAACATGTGACCAGCGATGGCTGAGTTTCCTAATACAAAGGCAGCTCTCAGGAGTTTAGGAGCGCCTTTTTGCATTCATCAACAAAATGCTTTCTGACTCTAATTGTGGCACAAATACCTAGGATTGCAAGAAACCAGGATTTCTTTATTACGTTTATGTTCTGCCTTTCCTCACAGGAGCTGAAGGCAGCATACACACACCTCCCATGCCATTCTACCTTTACAACAACCCTGTGAGGGAGGCTAGGCTGAGCGAGAGTGATTGGCCCAAGGTCACCCAGTGAGCTTCTTGGCTAAATGGCGATTTGAACTTAGTTCTCCAGTCTAACACTCATGGTCACTATACGGTGCTGAATCTTTTGTATGTTTAAAGGCACCCTGGCCCTTTATACATGTAGCCTGATCTTATGTATGATTCCTTATTTTTGGTGAGTTACCGGTATATGGGTCTTCCTTCCAAGTTAGTCTGCATAGGGTTTTAGCTCTATTTCCCCCAGAAAGCACCCTCCTCTCTGTCTGTCTGTCTGTCTGTCTGTCTGTCTGTCTGTCTCTCTCTCTCTCTCTCTCACACACACACACCCAGAGACATTTTTTGCCTCCTCCCCTGCATAATTAAAGTTTTGTATGCAAACAACTGCAAGCTATGGCTATAATGAACGGATGGTGTAAATAGTTCAGATCACATGACTGCATTTGTTGGCTTCAACAGAAAACCGTTCTTTTCTAGTTCATAATCCTGCATATTTGCAAAACCACGTCAGAGAGTGGTGCCCGGTTTATAGATTATGACTTTGGAGCCAACAAGCTTTGGCTCCATTTAAGACCCTCAGCAGTCCACTCTCTGTGTAAATAGCAGCATCTTAAACCAAGTTAAGTTGCACAGCTAGCAGTGTGTCACATGATACTTAATCGTGCCTCTCTTGCCAGCGGAACAGATGGCTGATGCATTTCTGTAATGAACGTAGTGCCGCAAAGGCATTGTCTGCAAACTTATAGCCACATGTGGCTTATTCATAAATCAGGCAACCAAGGTTGAATCCGCTAAGGTACTAATTCTGCACTTCATTTACTAATTGCATGGGTCTAGTACTCAGTGAAGTGCTAAACCCCTGTCTGGGCTGCACTACTCCAGACAGGGACTCTTAGGATGGAGTGCTTTCCATTCAAATCTCTTTCTAGATTTTTTTTTTTTAAATAGGGATGGAGACTGTGGGGTGGGGAATAAGATTGGTCCACTTAAAAGCTACTTTACATTTGGCATATGATACTGAAAAGGCTAGTCAACTGGGTTCAAGAAATAAGGATCTTTTACTCATGTGTGATAGATTAGCTATGATGTAGATATCTTTGGGGAATGAGCATTTAGCACTATCTCTGACTTGGCAGAATTGGTGCAACCAGAACCATCATTTTCTCTGTTATCTTGAAGGCTCCCCTCTAACCTGCAACGACAGTTTCTTCTTAAATATGTTATACTAGTGACTGGCAGGAAGGAAATAGCTGAGACCTCCAGGTATAGGGCGGTATATAAATTTAATAATAATAATAATAATAATAATAATAATAATAGACATTTGAAAACTTTGTGCTGCTATATATTTACAGTATTGGGCTGGGATTTTTTCTTTATTTTTTTAATTATCTGAGTAACAGGGACAACATGGACACAACAACATCCCATGCTATTTGTCATGTTGCCTGGGCCTCATAGGAATACTCCCCCCACCCCCACTAGGAGACAGCCAAACAAGAACTTTTTAATGGTCTCTGATTATTTCCATATATCAATAACGGGATTTCTAAATTTCAGCTTCCCCCATCACATTTTGGAATGACTCTTCATCTGATCCACGGAAATAATCACATATCTTATTATGTTCTGGCTTCTTCTTTGGTTAACTCACGCGATGTTAAAAACTCACCCTCTAGTTTTTGTTTAATGTCTGTTCAATATACCCATCTGTACTCTTCATGTGCAATGTTCACTGATGATACATAGATAGATAGGGTGGCCCACTGTGGCTTATAGTTTCCAGCAGTTGGTTATAAGCAGGTCAAGACAGTGAGAAGCATGTGTGTCAACTCTTGAAACGGGTTTCAACATCCCTGCATAGTCCAATGATTAAATGCCCTACTGGGATTCCTTGAAGCTTTCTATCAAAAATGATTGGCCAGGAAAAGGTACAGGAGAGCTCATTTGTTTCCTGTTCTTGGAGGATTTTCTGAGAAGAGAAACCATAGCTCTTTGTCTGCTTCCCTAATTTAGAGTGGATGAATCCTTGACTATGGACTTGGAGGTTCTTGAGGGGGGTGGGTTTGGGTTTGAAGAGCTGGAAAGATACTGTCTTAAGCATGCACAACATTAGAAGATCAAAGTGTTGGTTCCTCCCCCCCTTTACTCCTATGCATGTTCAATGGTGTTTATGTCCAGATAGGTGTGCACAGGGTTGCAGCGTGAGTCTGGCAAGACTGTAAAATCCCAGCACAGGAAGAACCAGGACTGATTGGCTTTGTTGCTGCAAAAGTAAGGAAGTCTCACTGTAGACTTGCAACATCAAATTCTGCTAGGTGGTTGAACCCGTAAGTGATATGCTAGATAGTGCACTTAATTGCCCAGTATAGTAGCAGCATAGAACAGGGAGGGTGGACATCTGGTGAGGTAGAGGTTAGTTTTTATCGCTGTTGTTTCAACTGACAGGTTCTACAACTACAGTATTCAGGTCACCAAGAGTAGCTGCATTTAATAATCTGAGTACAGTATGCATTTTGGAAGTGAGGGGAGTCAGTGTTGTAGACATGATCCTGCCACAGTTAAGCACTTTCAGTTCCCACTTATTATTTCAGAAGGAAAGTCCAGGACATGCATAACTCTCTCCTGTGGAGAACAATGGCCTCACAATTATCAATACTGGCCCTACCAAATGGGTGCCCCTTCCCCACTTTTAAAATGTGTCCAGATATTCTGATAAGGTGTTTGTGTTTGGTACAGGCCTGGTCCTTTGTATGATCTTGCTGTTGCCAAACTGGTGCTTGGGTGAGAATAGGTTAGGATCCCATGAGACACCAGATTGTACGGAATCCAGCAGTTTTCAGTTGGGGAGCAGGGGTTTGAGTAGAAGCAGTTGGGCTTGAAATGTTTAGTTATCACATTTGGCAAAGTCGTTACAAACAGCTGTAATCCCCCAGAGAGTTCGTGCGGTATCATATAGCTAGGAAGTGGGGGAAACATGGGTGTGGGAGAAACAGTATCTGATGTGACTTGAGGGGTTAAAAGCCTTTCCTGTAAAGCCACTCTAGCTGCAGGGGGCCTTTTTGGGGGAGTAAAATTAAGATGTAAAGTGTGAATGCAACAAACAGCTACAGTGGTGCCCCGCAAGACAAATGCCTCGCAAGACGAAAAACCCGCTAGACGAAAGGGTTTTCCGTTTTTCGATGCGCTTCGCAAGATGAATTTCCCTATGGGCTTGCTTCGCAAGACGAAAACGTCTTGCGAGTCTTGCGATTTTTTTCGCCCCCCCTTTTTCTAAGCCGCTAAGCCGCTAATAACCTTTTAGCCGCTAAGCCTTTAATAGCCGCTAAACCGCTAAAAGCGCTAATCTGCTAAGCCGCTAATAGGGTTGCTTCATAAGACGAGAAAACCGCTAGACGAAGAGACTCGCAGAATGGATTATTTTCGTCTTGCGAGGCACCACTGTATATCGAGTGATGCCATCTAGGCAGCACCCCAAACACAGAGGGGGTAGCTTAGTACATATTGCAGGAAGTGGAAATAATACACATTACTAACGGTCCCATATGACCATGAAGTCCAGAAGCTAATATTACCTAAGGGCATCACTGTGTGTATCCTTTGGGTACACTTGGGCTCGCTACAGCTCCCTATTGAGTGCCAAGCCTACGGCAGGCCCATACATCTTGTGTGACACAACCCCTTAAGGGATGGAGAGACTCCTCTATGAAGAAAGGCTGCAGCACTGGGAACTTTTTAGGCAAGTAAGAGGCGACACGGCGCAAGTTTATATAACTATGCATGACATGAGGAAAGTGGACACGGGGGGGGGAAGCACCCCCCCCTCTCTCAATGCCAGCACTGGTGGTGGGCATTCAGTGAAGCTGAATGATGGAGGATGCAGGGCAGATAAAGGAAAGTGCTTCCTAATGCAGCGCATAGTTAATCTATGGAACTCAGTTCCGCAGGAAGTAGTGGTAACTAACAACCTAGATTAGGGTTACCAGATGTCCCTGGATTTGCAAATGTGTCCCCGGGAAACGTGGCAGCGGCAGCCTCAGCTCTGGCTGGTTTCAGGAGCTGCTTGCTGCCCGCTGCTGTGGCGCCAGCCATTTTTCATCGCTGGAACTTCCGGCAAGGACAAATGGTGGGCGCCACGGCAGCGGGCAGCTCCTGAAACCAGCCAGAGCCAACTGCGCTACCAGGCTGGCTCTGGGTTGCTGACTGCCGCTGCTGTCACCGCTGCTGAAGGGGAGCTGGGGACATCCGGCGGTACAGATATCCTTCCCCCTTTGTTTTGACTGATCGAAGGAGGCTCGGGAGTTTCGGGCAGGCGGCCATTGCCCAGTTTTTTTAAAACTGCACATTTATGTTTCACAGGGTGCAAAAGGAGGGATTTGCACCTTTATACAATATGCATTTGTGCTTGGGCCCAGGGTCTTTTGCCTCACCATCCCCACTACTGACTCCCTGTTGCCACTCAGCTTAAAAAAAAAGTGTCCTTGGATTAATTGAAAAAAAATCTGGTAACCATAACCTAGATGGCTTTCAAAGAAGATTGGACAAATTCATGGAAGAGAGAGCAATCGATGGCTGCTAGCTGTGATGCGAAGCTCTGTCTCCACAGCTGGAAGCAGTATGATGATTTAGAATACCAGTTGCTGGAAACCACAGGAGGGAAGTGTTATTGCGCTTGGGTTCTGGTGGGCTGCTGTGAGGACAGGATGCTGGCCTAGAGGGGCCATGGGCCTGATCCAGCAGCATCTTCTGATGTTCTTACCTGTCCTATAGCTTTAAAAGAAACTGCTGTCTGCCCAACCTGCTCAGAGTTCTGTATAACCCTGAATGCTTGGATGCCTTCGATCACAATAAGCTCCTTTTTCGTGTATATTTCTTCTGGGACATGGGCGTAGCTTGGGGGGGGGGAAGGGCAGTGCCCCTCCATCAAGTAAATAAATAAATAAAAATGCTTAACTAAAAGTAGAATTTGTGAAAATATTTTTTCTGAGCACTTGGTGTCAAAAGAAAGCAATTTAAAACAACAGTTGTGGAGACATTTTATTCCCCATGACAAAACAAGACAGAGGATGATGACTAGTGCCCACCCCGGTCAACATAAATCCTGGCTACGCCCAAATTGTCCACAGCTACTGAACTAAAAAGCTGTAGGGTTCCTGCTCATAAAAATAATCTAGGACCCCCCCACCCAAGGTCTTTCTTGGGCTATGCACTGTCATTATGAGTCAATAGCCACACTGAGTTGCCCTTTGCAAATTAGGCAAAAGTCGAAGAGACCGGTGCATTCCGAGTCCTTACTGGCCCCCCCCCGCCCCTCTCCCGGTCCCCTCCAACCCCCTTCCGCCGGGGGTGGGCTTCTTTTAACAGGTATGATGATGTCAAATGTGATGCTGATGCTCCAGTGACTTAAGCCTGCCTCTTTTGGCGCAGACTCCGTAATCCTCCCGGTGGCTCCCAGGCAGCGCCGGGCTTCGCAGAAGTAGTGCATCTCCTAATCAGGTCACATTTCAGCGGGGATCCAGCCGCCCTTCTCTCCCTCCGAGCCGGGAGAGAGATCAGAGGAGGAGGAAGAAGAAGTCTCAATAATCGCTTTGCGGCCAGCGAGGGAGCCACCGCCTCGCAGGCAAGATGAGAGCCCCAGGCTGTTGTCTGGTGCCGCTGCTGCTGGCCCTCGCCTTGGCGGAAGGGGACGGCAAGGCGGCCAAGGAAGGCGACAATCCCGGCAATTTCATGGAGGACGAGCAATGGCTGTCTTCCATCTCCCAGTACAGCGGCAAGATCAAGCACTGGAACCGCTTCCGAGACGTGAGTCCGGATGGAGTAGCCCATACATGATTTTTTATTTTATTTTTTTACCTCGTAGCATGCAAATTCCTCCGCCCCGCTAGCATCCAGGGCAATCCGGGAGTGGGGAAGGGAGGGAACGGTGGATAGAGGCTGTTGCAACGCGTTGCACCCGCGGGGGTGCATGGGCAACGGAGCGATTGGCAGCCTGCAACAATTGCTGCTGCTGTCGAGGATGTAGGTGCAGGCGTGGCGTGGAGGAGGCGGTGGCGGGTTGAGGCGGCTCCTCTTGCAGCGCCAACCCGCGTGCAGGTGGCGCGCCGGGAGCCGGTTGCAGCAGCAGCAGCAGTGCGCGGAGCAACCGTTGCAAAGGCTCGGGGTGGGGGCTCCCAGTGGCTGGTGCATTTGGAGCGAGAAAGCTGGGTGGGTAGGTGGGAACCGGCACACGATTCTTTGCACGGCGGGTGTCGAGCAAAAAGCGGGGCTGGGAGAGCTGAGGTTGCACTGTGGGTCCCGATTCTTTATTTTAAAACGAGAGCAAGTGGGATTTGGATCCCCGACTATAGCTTTTGCAGCCTCGCGGTTTAATTCCTGTTACGCGCACAGACACACTCGAGTTTGCAAAGATCTTCCCTGGCCGCCGCGCAAGCTCGCGTTGCAACCTCTTTGCTTGGCTGCGCAGAGCCCCGTCGGAACTCCCGTTTCCTTCCGACGCGGCCAGGCGGAGACCCGCCCTTGCGAACTTCGACGAGTCCTTTGGCGGCGGAGCCGTTTGCTGCAAGGCAAGCCACGGAGCGCCGGGGGGGGGGGGCTGTGCGTGTGTCTCTTCCAGGCTGGCATCTCGCCTTCTCGCTTCCTGCTCAGTTTGCCACCTTGTGCAAAAATTCTTTGCTATATATTTAAGGTCCTGGAACATTAAACGCGGGGTGGAGTTGGGACGGGGCGGGTGGATCGGTTTCCACGTTAGTGTGCTTTGGTTGGTCTTTCTTGTTACTGCAGTGTTGGAGCGGGCACACTTCACTCGCCGCTCCCCCCCTTTTTTTTTACGGCTGACGCCGGCGAAATCGGACATCAACGAAAGGACAGAGAAAATTGAGGGAGGGGGAATAGTAGATGCAAGGGGAAACGGAGCCACATTATACACGTGTGCAAACTAAGCAGAAGAGGGAAATCTGCCTGGCTGTGCAATCCTGACTAGTCTACTCGGAAGCAAGCCGCCTTGAGCTCAATAGGACTCATTCCTAGGTCATTTGGGTGTGTAGGATTGCAACCCCAGCCTCCCTTGTTCTACGACAACTACCCACACCTACAATATTTCTGAGAAATAAATGTGCCTAGTGATTGTTTAGGATGGTCACTAGGGAACAGAGAAGCTTCATCTTACACCCAGATAACAGATGCAGGTCCTCCTTTTTCCGGGGGCGGGGGTCTGGGGGTGCTGCTGTTGCTGAGGTTGCTCATCTGGCATCAGCTATCAGCAAGAGAGTACAAGGAATGAGTTGACTTACCTTTCAAGGCCAAAACTGAGAGTGATTCATTTTCTACAGATTCTTGGGACCCAACCCAATAGAGGTCAAGGCTCATGTGCTTTTAAAAGAAAATAGGCATGTAGAAAGAGAGAATTTTGGCAGTTGCAGCTTTTCCTTTCTCCAAGCAGCACCGTAGCGGTGAGCCACACCTGCCGAAACTGCTGCATCCTGCCTGGAAATAAGGGGGAGATTTTGGAGCCTGGACTTCCATTGGCAAAGGAAAGTGTATTTCTGCCCATGTCTTCTTACCAGCTCACTTACTTCCATGGCAGGTTGTTGTGAACCCAGACTGAGTTCGGATCAAGCTGCCTTGCACTGGAGATAATTAAATTAAATTCCCCTGGGTGCATCTGGATAAATGGACTCAGGCTCACGAATCCTGAGTTTGGTGAGCTTTGCTCCCAACTAAGCCTATGTAGGATTTGGACTGACGGCTGCTTTTGCTGAGCAGACTCATGCAGCAAGCTCTCTGGAGTATGTGGCTGTAGATTTCCTTTTGAAAGCCCCTTCGTCTGTTCCCTGCTGTTGGGACAATGGGTGGATAAAGCTCCAGTTTGCTCATCATGCAACCAGATGGGCAATTCTCCCTGCTCCCCGCCCTGCTCTTTTAAGATTTATTCTGTGAGGTCCACACTAAATGAAAGTCGGAAGAGAGGCGATCCCCAGGGAGACAAATATTTGTGGGGTGGGAGGAAAAGGGGTTAATTTGTATAGTTCTCCTTTTTAAAATTAATTGACCAGAAGATCACACCACAGCCACCCTTCCCAGTTTGAATAAATCTGCTATTCGGTCCTCCCTGTGCCTCATCAGTAAAACGGTGCCAGTTTTCATGGGGACTAGGCAACCGTACAAACGAAACAAAGGATAAATGAAATAGGCTGATGTCTAGGCTTGTCATTGTTGTTAACTGCTGTGCCTTTTAAGGGCAGCCCCCACCTGCAGAATTTTACCAGGTGACACTTTACCTGCCATTTGCTTGCTTGCCAGGTAAAGCGTCTTCTGCTCGCTTTGTGCGTGCCCAGGCAGGTGATAAAGAGGAAGAAGCAGGTCCAGTCAAAAAAAGAAAGAATGCTTGTCTCACTGCTGGCTCCCCTATTTATGCAGCGTAAAGTGTAAATCCTGCATTTGGAAAGGGGGAGAAAAAACATTTCCGTGGGCAAGAGCACTTAGATGAGTTTGCCCTCGAAACATCTGTTAAAAACCTTAGTTTTATTCACCATCAGGTGGTCAAATGATGGGTTCCCCCTCCCCCAAGAGCCCCACATACAACCTCTAGTAGCAGAGGTTGCGAGCACTTGTGGATTACAAGGGGGCGGGAAAAGAGCTCTTTGCACCCTGCTTGTGGTCTTGGTTGAACATGGTGGAAACAAGAACTAACTAACTTAACACCACACTGGGGTATGCAGGCCTTTCGCCTGGTTCCCTGGGGTTTTTAGGTACTCGCACATGCACAATTCGTGCTTGTGGGTGGGGGTCTCTGAGGGGAACCTGCAAAACGATTTCTTACACTTCCACAAACCTCTGCTCCCCCTCTCCTCCCACAGACATTCTGATTGCCCCCACTTCTTTCTCAGCAGCCCCCATTATGGCTAAAATTATTTCGGCACTCGCTAGCTGAGTTTGGCATCGGAGGGATGCTAGTGATTTTAGGGAGTGCTAGTTAATTCCGGGTTAATTGCTCCCAGGGAAAAGTCTTGTGAGCTTGCCAGCGTGGGCACATGTTTTTCCGACATAGCCCCTCCGACATCTGGTTTGGTCTATTTCAAAAACCCACCGAGGAGGCTGGGAAGATGTCTGGTCAGCTGATGGGAAGGGAGGTTTGGAAGCAGCTACGGTTTCATCTAATGGCTGTTCCATCAGAAGGAAAAGCAATTTGATTAAGCAATAAAACTCAGAAAGCTTGGCTTTTGCCCTCTTGACATCGTCTGAAGAGCCACTTAGTTCTTCCCACTACCCCTCTGGAAGATTTACTAGCAAAGGCATTAAATAAAGGGTAGGATGGACGGACACACACACACACACACACACACTCACCACCCCCACAAAGACATGCTGCAATCTGAGCAGATTGGCTTTGGCCAGGAACAATGCATTTGCAAAGGATTATGAATGCACCTCCCCTCCGCCCCCTGCCAGATTGTCTTTTGAGTCAGTAATGCACAGCCAGCTTTCCATTCTGCAGGTCTGTGCCCATATAAAACATAGAACACTAGAAAGTTGGGGGTCACTCAATGACATTGATTGGCAGCTGATTCTGGACGGGCAAAAGAAAGCGCTTCTTCTTTTTCGTATGAACTGTGCTTAATTGATGGGCTGTGCGCCGACACAGGTTGTGATGACGGAGGCTGGCTTGGATGCTTTTAAAAGAAATAAGACAAATTTATGGAGCAGGGTGGGGTCTATCAAGGGCTATTAGCCACTGTGCGCAAATCGACTCCCTTGTGTTCAGAGGCCGTATGGCTCTTGAACACTGCTTGCTAGGCATGGGGGCAACAGCATGAAAAATATATTGTCTTCCAGCCTTCCTGGTGGGCTTCTTAAGCATCTGCCTATCGATTATTGGTAACAAGATGCTGCTCTAGTTGGACCTTTGCTTGGTCTGATCCAATGAGGCTTTTCTTACGTGCTTTTACGTTGCACAGCAAACATACTTTGGCATAGTAAGGAATTGCGCAAGGGCACTTTTGTCCTGGCTATTCTTGTATTCTTTCTTTGAAGGGCAAGAGAGAGAGAGAGAAAACTATAACTATATGTGGAGACCTACTGTAATGTAGCAGCTAACAGTGGGATCCTTTACATGTCTACTACTCAGAAGCGAGTGTCACTGAGTTCATTGGAGCTTACTCCCAGGTAAGTGGGTCTAGGTTTGCAGGTGTGAACTGGGTCCAATCAAAGCTCGCTGCTGCCAATAACTCAGTAGGTCGATTCAGGCAGGTTTCTGCCTGCCCAGTCTCCCTGTTGCATCTGCAGTAGAAGGATAATCATTCTGACCCACCTTGCAGGACTGTTGTTTGCAAAAATTTATGAAAACAGTACATGCAAAATGCCTTGAAAACCTGTAATGCTACATATTGTGATTTTATTGCAAAGCACAACAATGTGTAAGGTGCATAAATGAAAATACAAGGAGCTCGTTTGAAGTCTTGGTCGGCTTAACTTCGCAGTATATCAACTTGTTACATATCGCTCTTGGTTTGAATACCTTGTCTGTGGCTCCCTTTTGCATACATAATTTTTTTACTGTTCATTAACTTGGACATGTCCGTCCCCCCCCAACACCTTCACTTTAATGTGGGCCCACTCTGAGTCCCGTGTCATTTTAGCAAAACCTCCTGGTAATCATATTTAAAACTTTTGGAAGCTAGAGAAGGAAAACATGTTGTGCCTCTCCTAAAGAAAAACAAGCATAAGAAAATTAAGCTGATTCAGTTATTACTGAAGCCCGTGGTTTGATGCATATCAGTTTGGGGGTGATTTTCAGTGATGCCAGGGAACGTCAACGTGTACACACACACATATATATATATATATATATATATACACACACACACACACACACACAAGCATTCCTGATAACAGGGGATGTTACAGATGCTTTGCAAGTCCATTGGCTCTCAGCTTAGAAAATATTGTAATATTTGGTGCCTTGGCAACCCCACCCGATGTTTCCTCTAAGGAATGCGAAAGGAAATTACTCCCTCTTCCCCATCCTTTTAAAAAAACAAACCTCTCTAATGTGGCTGCATGTAGGATTGCAACAACAGTGTATGCTGGATTCCGAAATAAAATCACTCTTCTCTTCCCACCTGACTCACGCAGACACTTTTAATAGAGCACCTGCCTTTCAGCCAGTCCTGTGTGCAGGATTGCAGCCACGGTGCATGCTGGTCTTTTTGAAGCAGCGTCTCGTTCCTCCATCCCTCCGGGTTTCCATTTCTCACGGAGTTGTGAAATAGACACACGCAGCTGCTCCTCCGCATAGGACAGGCTATACTCTTGACCGATGCCATGCGTGGCAGCTCCAGAGGTATGCTAGGTTCCCAGGGATCCTTTTAAAATAGAAACAGGGCGGGAAATGTTTCCATGTTTGCGTGCCAACAAGGTGGGCCGAAGAAATAGTTTGGGGGTACTGTGCCTTGTTGTGGAATTTGGCGGGTTTGGCAGGAACGAATGCGAAACGGGAGAACTGCGGGTGAGGTTTTGTTGGCTCGTGGCAGTGAGACAAGTAATGCCTGTGCTACGTTCCACAAGAGAGCTCTCTCTCTCTCTCTGTGTGTGTGTGTGATGAATTAATTCATTAAAAGCACAGTTCCCAGCAGCCTTTGAAGGACCTGCCCATCGAGGGCTTTGAGTCTTGGAACATGATTTATTGCTCTGCCTGAGCACGATAGGGCGGGTATTAATTAGGCCATATCCAACAATTCAGTCACTCTTCTTCGATGCGGAGGCTCTGCAGCCTTCTCCACTCTCGGAAGGGGTTGCATCTCTGTGTGAGTTCCTCTGCAGCAGAAGAAGCCATCTTCCACCGAGTCAGACCGGTGGTCTGCCTTGCTCAGTGTTGTCTTCTGGTAGCAGCTCATCTGTGTTTCTGGCATCTACAACTAAGGCTGGGAGAGACACGTGTCAGAAACACAGATGAGCTGCTCCCAGAAGACAATATTGAGCAAGTGGGGCTTTCTAGTTGCAATGCCATGTGCTCTCCCTGTCAGGAGAAATGCTCAGAACAGTGACTCCAGCAGAGGTGAACAGGTTGCTTTTTACTGTTCTGTTCTGCACTGTACATGTGTACATCTTTCTGGAGTGAACGGTGCCTCCAGTTTTAATTCAAGGGGGGGAGGAAATGTGCCTCAGCTCTCAGACATTGGGGGAACAATGGCCTAGAAATAATAGGACGGTTCTATCTATCTCTAGATAAAGAAGAAAGCCATAATGGGCCCAACAAGCTTGTCCTCACCCTTTTAATTCCCCAATGGCTGCCCATTAGGGTTGGGCCAATATATATCGTCCAAAACTATTTTAAAGTCCACATCGTGATATCAGTTTCATAATCTTTGACCTGGCAATATCTCATGAATCATGATGTGTGTTAGGGCTGGGCGATAGATCGTCCAAAACCAGATTGAAGTCCTCAATGTGATAGTGGCTTCATAATTTTTGATCTGGCAATATATCACAAATGTATGTCTGTGCTATGCAAAAATCATGATGTTGGAAAAACTGTGAAGCCAGCCAGTGCCTCTACATAGCTCCATCTTTATTTCAGACATTGTGATATATCGGTATATCGCAATGTTTAGCTGATGATAGATATATCACGATGTTGGAAACCAGATATCGCCCAGCCCCCATTGCCCATCACGTTCAAGCGTTGTTGAAGGGACTGTCACTTGCATGCTGGTCTTCACAGCCGTAGTTGCATTCATGCGATGTGATTCACTCTCAGCATCTTCTTCAGTCATACTGAAAATAGGCAGTTGACCTTTGGTTAAAAGGAGTAGCCTTGCCAAACTTGCTTGCACTCCCATCTGACAACATCCATGATCCTGATGCTGACAAGGAATGCGGCTTGATCTGATTTC
The DNA here is from genome assembly GCF_965112155.1 of Podarcis liolepis. Lineage (NCBI taxonomy): Eukaryota > Metazoa > Chordata > Lepidosauria > Squamata > Lacertidae > Podarcis > Podarcis liolepis. The sequence continues at coordinate 34,709,774 of NC_139556.1, read as the reverse complement.
TAACCCTCCCCTGAATCCTATGCATAGCTGGGTTGGAACACAGAGTGGCTGGTGCTACAATAATCTTCTTAGGCAACGTCAGTGGCTCAACTAGTAAGCATAGGGCTAGTTAGTATATGAAAGGGTTAAGATAATAGGGCTGTGTTTCCTAGGCTCCTCTTCCTTCTGCCCCCAAGAGGGAGGAAGTGAAGATTTCTCTCTATCCCCCCCCCCCACGCCATGGAACTGACCAAGGAAGACGTGCCTAAGCAAGTGCCAAGCTTAGAGCACATGTTTGGAACTATCTTTCTGTATTTTCTACCCAAGAGTATTCTGCCTTGCTGCTGCTTGGATAAATGCATGAATCTGACCTTTGGAACATTTTGTAAGTAAATTGTTTTAAATTTACTTAACTGTGTGGCCTGTACATTGCAAGATGGGGAGAAAGAGAGGAGCGCTGTTTGCAAGCGGACTAAATGGGATAAAAGGATCTAACAGCCTATATTCCTAACGCTATGTAGGTGGCTACCATTTTCCGTGTATCCAACTGACGTGCAACCTCCGACGCACGGGTCCTTTTGGATCCAGGAGAGGGCAGGGCAGGGGTGCATGATGGATCTTTGGTAATACCCTTTGTCCTTCATCCAGTATAACTGAGTTTCATCATACACTAATGGTCATTGTCTAAACCAGTTAATAAAATATGACAGACTGTACAGTGTATTGTAAGGATAAGGAACCTTTGGTCTTCCCAGTGTTGGACTCCAATCATCCCTGACCATTGGCTATGCTTGCTGGAGCTGATGGGAGTTAGAGTCCACCAACATCAGAGGGCTGGATCTTTCCCACCCCTGGTATATTTGAAGCAGATAAGGAAATAAGGGCACAATTAGCCTTGTGCTCTTGCTGTATGCAAGCTTTACCCCTTGCTATCCTATCTCAGCTCTTTGCACACTTCTTCTCATGCACATTTGTAGGTGGGGTGGAGGAATTCGAGATGGGGGTCATGATATATATGGGTTTCCAGGATCATGAAGCAGCTGGCTTGAATTATGCTTTACTTTGTTAATTTTGGGGGAGAAATAGATGGTGTTTCTAGACCCTTGGCTGTACTGAGGATGTCCCCTCCTCCCCCGATAGTTAATCACTTGATCTTGGGGATCCAGATTGTTTTCCTTCAAACCCTTCTGTTGCAAGGATATCACATTTTCCCAGCACTCAAAACTGCAATATTTTGTTAGATGGGAGAAGATACTCTTTATTGAGCCAATGCATAATTTGTAAAAATGGAATATGATTGCATGAGTATCCCAGGCACCTATAGATACTGAGTGTGTCTTATGAACAAGGAGTAAAGCTGGCATTCCATGGTGAGATAAAGGCTACGACCCTATGCATGCAATTTCAAGCAAGTAAGCCCCTCCCAAGGTTTCTTCTGAGAAAGCATGCTTTGAATTGAGCTGCCCCTTGCATTGCAGCCCATCCGTTGACCTAGGTTTTAGCCTTACCTCCCTAAATATTGTCATTTGATTGGTTGATTCATAAATAGAAAAACCTTTCTGCTGAAAAGGTTGCCAAAGCTGTAGACCAAGGGTAGCGTCTCTGTCTAGACCTCAGCATTCTCCCCAGGCCATATCCCTTCATCAGCTCTACTGTGGTTCCTCCTTGAATATTCCTTTGAACTCTGATAGTGCCTCTAGTTTGTCCAGATGGAGGATAAAGAGTAAAACCAGCCTACTATACAAAAGGAAGATTTGCATTCGTTGCTCTGCCAGTTTTGCCTCTGGCCCCATGTACTACTGGCATGTGGCCCTTGAAAGGTTGCCTAGAAGGAAGTGTGGCCCTCAGTCTGGAAAAGGTTCCCCACCCCCTGCTTTAGATGATTAATAATAGCTTAAAAAGTAAAAGTGAAAAACACAATAAAATGACCATTCCTATAAGAAATACAGACAGTAGGAGAATTAATTACCAGTTAGATCTCTAGGGACGCAGGTGGCGCAGGGACACGGGTGGCGCTGTGGGTTAAACCACAGAGCCTAGGACTTGCCGACCAGAAGGTCGGCGGTTCGAATCCCCGTGACTGAGTTAGCTCCCGTTGCTCGGTCCCTGCTCCTGCCAACCTAGCAGTTCGAAAGCATGCCAGTGCAAGTAGATAAATAGGTACCGCTCCGGCGGGAAGGTAAACGGCGTTTCCGTGTGCTGCTCTGGTTCTCCAGAAGCGGCTTAGTCATGCTGGCCACATGACCTGGAAGCTGTACGCCAGCTTGGCTAATAAAACGAGATTAGCACCGCAACCCCAGAGTCGGCCACGACTGGACCTAATGGTCAGGGGTCCCTTTACCTAGATCTCTTTAGCTTTAATTTGCCTAGAAAAACCAATGGGGTTTCCCCTCTGCACCTGTATTCTGATGGATGAAAGTTCCTTGTTTAACATCACACCAGACATTTAAAGCAGGTTGAATGCACATGGCTTCCCCCAAAGCCTTTTGGGAACTGTAGTTCGTTAAGGGAGCTAGGTGTTGAAGCTCTATGAGTGGTAGATTACAGTTCTCAGGTTTCTTTAGGGGACGTTGCGTGCTTTAAATGTGCAGGCAACAACTACAGCTCCCAGAATTGACATTCCTGGGGTATACAGAAATTTCCGACAGAAGAAGCTGCTGGTGCGTTTCTGATATTTGCACCAGGACAGCAATCGCTGACGGTTACTGAATTTTATCTGCAGGTCATTTTTTGGACTCAGAATTAACTTAAATTAGATCTGTTCAGTGTGCTCCTCCAACTTAATTTATTCCCCTGCAGCTTTAATTTTGAAAGCTTTAAAAGAATGTACTAGCCTCCCACCTCACATTAGTTTGGTTCAAAATTTAAGTCCAAGGGCGCAAACACTTGGATGCACAAATAAAGCATATCTGTCATTAACATTCCGCTCTCATATCTGCTTCACTCCAGACATCATAATGATCGGTCCAAGCTCAGCCGCTCCTAACCCTTATATGGCAGATCTAGAATTTGAACACTGGTCTCCCAAGTTCCATATTTAGCACTGTGTCATCTGCAGCACACCAGTTCACATTACGAACCGTGCTATTTACATGACCCCCCCCCGAAAATGGGCTAAAATATATAAATCAAAATCAAATGTATGCTGGAGGTGTAATCAAGGGGAAGGAACAATGTACCACATGTGGTGGGGTTGCAGCAGCTAAAAAAGCCAATGCAATTCTGGGCTGCATCAATAGGAGTATAGCATCTAGATCAAGGGAAGTAATAGTGCCACTGTATTCTGCTCTGGTCAGACCTCACCTGGAGTACTGTGTCCAGTTCTGGGCACCACAGTTCAAGAAGGACACTGACAAACTGGAACGTGTCCAGAGGAGGGCAACCAAAATGGTCAAAGGCCTGGAAACGATGCCTTATGAGGAACGGCTAAGGGAGCTGGGCATGTTTAGCCTGGAGAAGAGGAGGTTAAGGGGTGATATGATAGCCATGTTCAAATATATAAAAGGATGTCACATAGAGGAGGGAGAAAGGTTGTTTTCTGCTGCTCCAGAGAAGCGGACACGGAGCAATGGATCCAAACTACAAGAAAGAAGATTCCACCTAAACATTAGGAAGAACTTCCTGACAGTAAGAGCTGTTCGACAGTGGAATTTGCTGCCAAGGAGTGTGGTGTAGTCTCCTTCTTTGGAGGTCTTTAAGCAGAGGCTTGACAACCATATGTCAGGAGTGCTCTGATGGTGTTTCCTGCTTGGCAGGGGGTTGGACTTGATGGCCCTTGTGGTCTCTTCCAACTCTATGATTCTATGATTCTAAAAAATTCTGGAACACTATGATGAATTAAGAAAAATGTTTAGACAAACATTTGAGAGGAAACCTGAAGCCTTTCTTCTGGGCATTATGACAATTGATATACCCAGTGACAAAAAAGGGTGTTTCTATATGCCACAATTGCAGCAAGAATGTTAATAGCTAGGAATTGGAACAAAGGAAGAATGGCAAATCAAATTGTGTGAATATTTGGGATTAGCAAAAATGACAGAGGCAATTAGGAACCAACCAAACCAAAAATTTAAGAAAGAGTGGGAATGTGTGAAAGAGTATTTGGGAAAACATTGTTCTCAAATAAAGCCCTTGATATGTTTTGAATAAAGTTAAAGTTAAGAACAAATAGATAAGTTATATTATGTAATAGAAAGGCTATAGAGACAACACAGTCAAAAAGAGAAAGAAGATAGAAGAAGCTGCAATGAGGTTTGGGAAGTCACTTGTGAAGAAATATTGATATTGCCTGGTGTGTGTATGTACACACACACACACACAGAGAGAGAGAGAGAGAGAGAGAGAGAGAGAGTGTATGTGGGGAAAAGGATTGGAATATGTATATGAATAACCAGTTAAATTTTTTTTAAAAAAGCATTAAAAAACCCCCACGAACCATGCTATTCTACCTGTTAATCTGCATAAATGCTACAAGGCAGATTAAGTTTCATGCAGCAGCATATCTTCAGAATATGTGATCTAGCTTGTGTGTGTTAGTGCTTTTCCTCTTTGCCCTATGGGGATGTGATGAACCATGCAGAGAGACACCCATAGGAGGTTGCATTAAGAACCGCCCCGTGGCTGGCTTGTTTTTTTGCTGGATTTCTTGCTTTAAAAAAATAAATAAAAAATCTCACATCTCCCTATGGAGAGACCCTTGGCTTACCAATTAAAACTCTACTGTTGCATTTGCCCAGGGGCGTCGACTTATAAAAAATATTGGGGGGGCCCATACCGGGGTCCTGCCGCTGGTTCGCTCGGGTAGCCGGGAGAACGCAGTTCGAGGTGGCGGTGTTGGGGAGAGACCCTCGCTCAGGGCGCCACTAGACTTGGCGGCCGGCGGCCTATCTGGGGGGTTTTGGAGCGTATTTCGGCGGAGCGATTGGGGAGGAGGGGGCTTGTTGCCGGATTCTTCAGCTGGGCCGGAGATCCGCTGCTGGGGGGTCCCTGGGCCGAGTTGTGAGCACGGCCTGCTGAAGGGAGATCCAGCCGGTTACGCGACGGGGACGGCCGGGGCTCTCCGGCTAGGGCGCGCGGCTGGCTGGCTGGCGAGGGAGCAGGTGGGGAGGAGGCGGGGGTCCTCACTCTCTTAGGAAACGCACCCGCGCGCCCGATTGCCACGAAGTCCGAAGGGTGCGTGTGTGGAATTAAAAAGCAAAAATGAGATACGGGCAGGGCAGGCAAAGAGTTTTCTGCAAGAGGATGGAGGGCAGGTTGAAGAGAAAATCACTCAGGATGAGACAGTCAAATCAGCCATGATAAAATGGGCTCAGGATATTGGGTATAACATCATGTTTGAGGACTGGGAAAGGTTATGGACCACCGGAATGAAATTCATGGCATGTAATGCCTTGAAGGAAAATATTATGAAAATGATTTATAGGTGGTACATGACCCCAGTCAAGCTTGCAAAAATATATCACCTGTCTGATAATAAATGTTGGAAATGTAAGGAGGCTGAAGGGACATTCTTTCACCTCTGGTGGACTTGTCCAAAAGTGAAGGCCTTCTGGGAAATGATCTATAATGAGTTTAAAAAGGTATTTAAGTATACCTTTCCCAAGAAACCAGAGGCCTTCCTCTTGGGCATTGTTGGCCAGAAAGTGTTAAAGAAGGATAGAACTTTCTTTATGTATGCAACTACAGCAGCAAGAATACTTATCGCAAAATATTGGAAGACACAAGATTTGCCCACACTGGAAGAGTGGCAGACGCAATTGATGGACTACATGGAACTGGCTGAAATGACTGGCAGAATCCGAGATTTGGGAGAAGAAACAACGGAAGAGGACTGGAAAAAATTTAAGGACTATTTACAAAAACAATATAAGTTGTATGAATGTTAAAAATTTACACGATTCGGAAACTATAGCTTCAGCAATTAGATTTGGGAAACAGGAAATTATATTTTAAGTAAGAAAAGGTCAAAATCTAATGTAATACTATGTTTAATTTAAGATATAAGTAACTGATGAAAAGTATGTTAAATTTAGAGGTATAGTATTTGAAAAGTACAAAATAAGGTACGAAACAAGGTAATAATTTGCTGATATCTTTATTATAAAGAATGCAGGGTAAGGGAGATGCGAGGAAGTCCAGTTAGTTATATAAAAAATGTGTTGAATGGTTGGTTTTCTTTTCTTCTTTTTCTTTTTTTCTTTTTCTTGTTCTTTTACTTTTTTCTTCAGTGTATGTTTCTAACTTTGTATTTGAAAACTTAATAAAATATTTATAAAAAAAGAAGAAGAGAAAATCCTTTCGCTTTTCTGGGGTGCAGGGAAGTCTCAGAGCCGGAGGTTGGGGAAGGGACCCCCTTTGCTCTGCCCTCTTCTCCCGTCTTAGATTCGCATGGGGGTCCCCGCCCGAGCTTGCCTGGCCACCGGGCCACACAAGGGCCGCGCTCTACGCGGCACACCTTGCTAGCCGCGCAGCTGTCCTCCGCGGCTGTGGAGCGGCCCTGCGCCGGTGCCCAGCCCCTCTGGGCGCCCGCTGTGCTGCCAATGACAAGCGGGCGACGTCGCGGGCGGGGAAGGCGTCGCTTTCTTTCCCGATCCTGCATCCTCCCAGTCTTCCAGCCCTTTTTTGGGTTGGAAGCTCGTCTCGTTCGCCCTTCTCCTTTCTTCACCCTGCGCGCAATTTTCCTCCCTCGTCTCCCTCCCCATTTCTCCTTCCTTCCTTCCTTCCTTCCTGACTGACTGACTGACGAGCTTGGGCTCGGGCTCAGGCTCGGGCTCGGGCTTTGGCTCGGGCTCAGGCTCGGGCTCGGGCAGCCACAGCGTCGGCGGTGTTGGCGATCGGCGGCGCGGGGGGATGGCCCTCCCGGGGGAGCCGGCGCTGCTCAATGGGGTTGCCAAGGAGACAGGCCGGCCGCCCCCCTCCCCCGGCCCGGCGCCCCCCACCGCGCCGGTGCCCGTTATCGAGCTGGTGCGCGCCGGGCGCCCTATAAAAGCCGCGGAGGCGCCCACCACCGCCCGAGATTATTGGGGGGGCTGAGCCCCCCCAAACGAATTTTTGAGGGGGCTCGGGCCCCCTCAAGCCCCATGGAGTCGGCGCCTATGCATTTGCCCTCTGTGACCTGCAAGCACAGGAAAGGATCAGGTCTGTAGCAGGAGGCCTTCTTTGAAGTTCCCACTGTAGCTACTTTGCAGGGGCAGCCCACCCATGAGGCAAGGTGAGGCAACTGCCTCGGGCGGCAGGATCCGCAGGGGCAGCAGATTTGGCCGCCAAGGAATGCATTGCCTGCTGCTGCTGCTGCCGCTGCCACAGTGGTGCCATTGGAGGCTGGATCTGCTACCTCTTAGGCAGCCCCCCGCCATGGCACCTCTACAGGGGCTTTTTGGTGAACAGGAGATGCTGCTGATCCCCTCCCACCCCTAGGGGGCTTCCCTCTCAAGTCTCCTGGGCTCTGTAACCACCCAGCATTTTTCAGAGCGGGCCCCTTTCCTTGTCATGGCGGTCTTTGATCCCCACTTCACCCCTTCTTCCTTGGCAGAGGGGAGGGTGCCATTTTGTGGTTCGCCTCAGGTGCCAAAATGCCTTGGTCCTGCCCTGCTGTTTTGCATTACTTGAAGAGGCAAGCTGCTCAAAACTTGGAACTGAGAAATGTATTGCCTCTTCAGCATGTGATGAAAACGTCAGAAATACACTTGGCTTTCCTCTTTCCCTCCCTTTGTTGTTCTTTTGTTTAGTATCGAGGACCTCCTGAAAGTGGACTACTGGTGGCCTTTGGGCTACAGTTTAAGACTGTGGCCCTCCAGGTGGTGTTGGGACTACAACTCCCATCATCCTTGACTATTGGCTATGCTGGCTGGGGCCTTTTGGGACTCCCAACAACATCTGGAGAACTATAGGTTCCTCAAGCCTACCTTAAGAGATGCTCAGAGCCCAGAGCTGTTGGAACACTATCACAGGGCAAGTGTCCATGGATGCGTATCTTCTTTCCAAGAATACATTTAGCATTTAGAACTGTTAGCAGCCTTACTATTCCGCTCGAGGGACCTACACTAGTCCAGAGTTTTCCCAGAAGAAGAAGAGGGAAAGGCCACGAAGCCGTAACAAAGCCCCTCAATGGCACCCCTTCTTGAAATATCTGTCCTGACAGCCAGCAAGGCTAGAGCTGAACTGTGCATTCATGAATATAGATCAGAGCTCTCACTGTGCTGGTGAGGGTGGGCTATAATTCTCTGTGTTAAATAAACCAATTAGTTTAATAGATAAAGGGCAAGGATAAAAGAGGGATGGGAGGTTCCCCTGTTAAATGCTTCCCACTGGGGGCCCATTATGACAACCGCATAATGTGGAATTAGCAAATCCTGTTTGCGATAGAACTGGATCCTCTGTAGGGTTTCAGATGTTTACTGGCATCTTCGTTGGTTGGGGCTGTACCAAGGAGGACAGGGCCCTGCAATTACTCTGCAGAAGGAGGAGTTTTGGAAGCTGCAGCTTAAGAAGAGGCCTCAAACTGCAGTTGCCCAAACTCCTTTTTACACACCTTTTTGAGGGCATAAGGACCATCCTGCACATCTCATCACCCTGCTGTGTCCCCAGGAAGAACATGGCCTTGGACAACGTCTTCCGGCTTTACATACCCCTGGCGTCTCCTCTACCCAGGAAGATTGTGTACAAGTCCATTCAGAGTTCTCTCCTACTCTGAAGAGGAAGTTGTCACTCTCTCTGTGGTAGAACATGAAAAACAGAGGATCGGTCCTTACTCTGGTTACACATTTCAGGAGTAAAAGTGGGATCTAGGCTCGCTGTCCTTTTTACCAAGGATAGAAGGAGTTATGCAGAAGTTTCCACCCACCACCTTATCTCAATGCCATTAAAATCTTTTTGTGGCCAACTGCTATTAAAGTCCTAAGAAGAGGACTGTTTTAAAAACCAATCACCCCAATTCCTTGTACTCCTGCCCCTCTCACAGCAATGGTTTGCCTTTCAAGATTCCCCCCCCCCCATCTAAAGTTTCCTTGTTGAATGAAATTGACTAGTCCAGCAAGAGCTGGGCTATTTGGTCCAATCAATTTCACCACTAGCTTGGATTATGTGTCCAATCAATTTCACCACTAGCTTGGATTATGGAGCAAGCAGGCTTTGTTTTCCTGAAGCAAGGTGGCTTTTGCATCAGTTCTGCTGGTGGTGCTGGGTGAGGGCTGCTGTCACAGTGGTGGGAAGCAGGAAATAAGCATCCATCAAAATAAGCATTTGCGCACACCCAGAAGCTGCTGCAGAGGTGGAGAACCTGTGGCCCTTTAGCTGGTGTTGCACTCTTACTCCCATCAGCACCAGCCATCATCGCCAATGACCGGGAATGATGGGAGTTGTAGTCCGAGAGCCACAGGTTCCCCATCCCTGGCACGCATCCTGTGACCCTGGTTGCAATTGGCCCTTCTGCTTTTTGTTCCTCCTCTGGCAACATTTACAGTGCTCTGTAAATATACTTGTACTTGACAAGCCGACAGGGGGAAGTTAAATGCTGCACAAGTTTGTATGTGTGTACGTTGTAGGTGTGATGTTGATTTCTTTTCTTCCCATTTTTTCTGTAAACGGCCATCTGCGCTGTTTGCTGTTCTGACACTCCAAACAGCCTCCAAAGGGGGGGGAGAGAAATGCGCCTGGTTTTGCATCTCTCTTACGGGCACACATGCTTGAAAGCCCGTGTCTGTGCACCCAAGGGGAACACGAGCAGTTCATGTATCCCTTCTGCGCTCAACGCAGCAGCGGCAGCCCCCCGGAGTCCTGCTGCAACGCAAGGGCCTAAGCGCAGCCCCAGAAGCTCTCCCAGTAATGCGGGATTAATAAAACAAGTCTCTCGGAACAGGCTCCCTCCGCTGAGATGTATGCTGTGCTCGGTGAGTCACGATTAGCTTGTGTCACTGTGTGTCACCGAGAGCCACTTATGTGCCATAAAATAAAATAAAACCTCAGCTTAAGCTGGCTGGTGCACTGTACTCTTGTCCTCTGCAGGCGAAAGAAGCAAGGAGCCGGGGATGGAGCCCAAGGAAGAGATTCAGCGGTGCCAAATCTTTCTCCCTCCTCTCTTCCCTCCCCCTTCGGCATGCTGCTTCAACACACACTCTATTGTTCCTGCAATTGCTTGGGAGAAACATTTGTGCCGGTTTTCTCAGGCTCTCTTTGATAGCCTGCCGTTTGTTTTCCTCTCTGAAAGCTCCCCCCTCCCTTGATTTCCAGTGCAAACCTGTCAGGATTGTGTTCAGTGGGATTGACTCCCAGGTCAATTTCGCATGAGTTTGTTTGATTCAGGTTTTTGCATCTATCTGTGATTAATATTATATAAATATATATATTTTAAAAGGCTGTGTGAAAATGCATAAGCACATACTTTAAAACGTATTGAAATAACACTTCATCTGAATCTGGATTTAAATGCCTGCCTTATCTCAACAAACACATTCCTAAACCCATTTTATCCCCAAATTCATAATTTTGATGTGTTTTGGTGCCTCTTAGGGGGCCAAGGATCATAACTGTAAAATTCAGAAGTGTGAAATCTGGAGGACTATTATGTTTCAGCCCGTGTATCAGTCTGGGAGATGCAGATTATATCAGTTTGCTTAAAAATGCAGACAGGACAAAATCCTCCTTCATCCTTTGGTAAGGATAAGATTGCAGTCCCCCCCCCCTTCCTTCAAAAATTGCCTGTGCATCTGCAGAAAGGCACACACCACCATGATGTTGCCAAATGCAGCACTATTAATAATTGGGCATCTGAGGATGGGCAGTATTATTTGCAGCAGAAATGGCGTTCTGCCTTGTTAACCACAACCAGGCAGATCTGGCTATTACAGAGTTCCAGTCTCTCAGCTGACTTAGGCCATGATACTGAAAGGCTTGACAGCTGGCTTCCTGGTGCTGTAGTTACCCTGTGGGCCTCCTGGACTTCAGTGGGGCTGAATATGCAGAAGCATGTGAGTTTCACATACTGGAGATGTATACGGTGGAGGCCAAGGGTCTTGCACATGTAACAGGTGCGTACGAAGGGGTTTCAGTAGGTCTAACTCTACTTCCTACTCTTCTTCCCACTGCACCTGCCAGAAGGCTACCTTTTGAACAGCCGTGAAATGTGGAAGTCCTCTGACCTCCTTTGCAAAGGGCCACCATTGTCGTGAGCTGAGCTGTTTCCCAGCGTGGCACCTGGGAACTCAGACGTCATCTTTGGTGCCCTCTGCTCTCCCAGTTTAAAAAAATATTTTCCCCCTTCTCTTTTGCTTGTTTGATTGGGGCCGGGGTCCCCCCTCCCCTGGTTTTGGAGAAGGGGGTTGTTGCTTGCCTTTCCCCTTTTTGGAGTTTGTGCTCTATTTGTTTTGGGGTGGGTGCAGACATTGGGAAGAGGGATTTCTGAACATCACCAATTTTTCTTATGTTGAAATGGGCCCATGGCACCCCCTGGGCCCGAATAGGCCAGGGGACCCCTGAATCTAGCCATGGCTGTCCCAGGTATAGGTGTGTTGTTAGGGGTCCACTAGCCCAATATCACCCAGTGAGTTTCATGACTGAGCAGGGATTCAAACCCTGATCTCCCAGGTCCTAGCCCAACACATTAACCACTACACCACAGTGGCTTTCAAAATCTTGAACCAAATGGTGTGATGGCGAGCCCTTGCTTAGCTGAGAAGTCCTCCTTTTAGCTGCATTCTTCATAGAAGACCTGTACACACAAAGAGACACATAACAAACATCATTACAGCTGTGAGAACAAACAACACTCCGCCTGTAGCTTTTATTGCCCTCCCTGCAGCCTCCCTTCTGTTTTTCCAGTATCAACCTCAGATGCACAAATGTGCTGAGCTCAGGTCAGTCAGGACATTGCTGTCACTTCTGGTGACACATGCCTCAAAATAGTAATGCCGATGGACACTTCAAGGATAGGGTTTGAATCAAACCATTTGGATTTCTGAAATACCGGCAAATCCTCGTTGATGGGGCTTGTAGCAGAAGCTGTGTGGCTCTTGATGCAATCTCCAGAGATCTGGAGTCTAAATCCAGTAATCTAAAGCTGTCTTCGTCAACTTGTCGCTCTCCAAGTGTTGCTGGACTACAAATCACATCAGTCTGGGGGCTAATGGGCGTCATCTAACAACTGAAGTGATAGCTAGAGCATGAGACTCTTAATCACAGGGTCATGGGTTTGAGCCCCACAGTGGGCAAAAGATTCTTGTATTGTGGGGGGTTGAAGGAAATGACCCTTAGGGTCCCTTCCAACTCCACAATTCTATGATTCTATGCCATTTGTTCAAATATTGTAGGAACAGAGATTCTTTGGGGGGTGGGGGGGCATGTTTCTCTGGTAACAACCGGTGCACGAATTAGCCAAGCTTGACTGTGGTTTTTAAAAAGACTAATTCCATTGTATTAACAACAAGAACATCATTCGAAAACCCAGAAGGCTGAACTCCACTTAGCACAGCATGACCTCATTTGGAGAACTGCGTTTAGCACTGGGCACTACAGTTTCAGAAGGATGCTGGCGAGCTGAAAGGTTTTAGAGTGGAGCTTTGAGTATGATCGATGCTCTAGCAGGGGAGTGTGTGTGCATTGTGGGTAGAATAATATTGCTGGATTTGCAGTACCCTGCCTGTCTCCATCTTGCCTCTTAGATTTGCACTGCCTGCCCCGTTTGGCTTAAGAACGAGAGATTGTGAAATGCCAATCTGGGCCTTTGTGCTGTCTTGCCTTCTATCTATATTATCAAGGGATCTGGGGGTGGTGGATTGGTTGAGTTGCCCTGATGTCAGAGAGGATAGTGGGATTTTTGAGTGCTGTTGGCTGAGCTTCTTGGGCCAGGAGGGAGAGCAGAGCAGGGGCCTAGGGAAAGAGGAGACCAGGCTGGAGGTTCCTGAGAAAGCAGGAGCCCAGGGAAAGTGATGGAGGGGAGATGAGAAAGAGTTGGAAAGGACAACTCCCATCATTCCTAGCAATTGGCCATGCTGCCTTGGGTTGGTGGGAGTTAGGGTCCAGCACTTGGAGGGCACAAGTTCTTCATCTCCAAGAAAAGAGGTCCTATGATCTCCCTGCCCAATTTGTACCCACTGCTCTTCTAAAAATAGGAGGTGCTTTCTGAACTCCTCAGTGAATATAATCAAAGTAGCCACAGCCACTGAGCCAATCATAGCATTTGGGGTTTCTTTCCGAAAGGGGCTTAAGTACCACATCATTTTGAGTAGGAGGAAGTGTTGTACATTTTGCACTTTGTGGGCTTTCTGGTCTAACGACACAAGATCCTGGGTGTGGAATCTACACAAACGCAGAAGAAGCTTTGCAAGCCACTTCAAAATATGCATGTCAATGTCTGCCTCTCCTCCACAATCCTGATCACGTGTATCTTTGATCTCTCCCTGTTAACTCTCCCAGCTTTCCTTCCCACCCCACTTCTTTTCCTTTCATTCCTATGGGGTGCTCCCTTTCAATACCTGGAGGGCCACAAATTCCTCACCCTTGATTTATTTCTAAAGGAGTCAGTTGGAAAGCCCACTCTCAAGAACGCTGTAGGTACTAGAAATCCAGTCTTGGAGCAGGCTGCTACCCTTCGAAAACACACCATTGAAAACACCTGTCTTCTGTTTGTATAGATGTGTGGCTGTTTAGATTTTTATTGCTTGGTTTTAGCACTCCTATTTGTGTCTAAGCCTCTTGGAGCCATTTCCATGAGCGAAGTGACAGTAGTAATAATGACAACAACGTCTAGAGACATCTGACAAATTTAGATGTCCACATTCTGAACTAACGAGCACCAGTGAGTTGGATGCACTTTATGGGCAGTAGACAATGTGGGGAAATCACCCAGGTAGAAGAAGAAGGGGTCTCCTTATGAAGAAGGGATAAGGGGAGGTGGCAGGTGATTGTTTTTGTTTAGATGAAGTGGAGACATGATAGAGGTCTTCAAGTCTCTGAGCCGTGTTGAGACTGGCTGGACACCCTAACTCGCCATTATACTAGAACAGGCATAGGCAAACTCGGCCCTCCAGATGTTTTGGGACTACAACTCCCATCATCCCTGGCTAACAGGACCAGTGGTCAAGGATGATGGGAATTGTAGTCCCAAAACATCTGGAGGGCCGAGTTTGCCTATGCCGGTACTAGAACTTTGACAACATGGCCCTGGTGTTCCACTTCTGCTCATTGGGAGCTTTGCCAGCTGCTTAGGAGGACGAGCCATTATTAAAGGCCCTCGTCCGTGCAGATGTTGACGCTGAAGTTAGGGGACTGCCAGGATGGTATTGGGACATCAGAGCGCTCTCTGCTTGTTGGGCAGGGTCGTTGATTTGATTTGGATGTATGTTCAGCACAGCTAAAACAGAAGTGCTTCAAACCATTCAGAATTAACTTAGTACAACATTTGCAACCACAATATGGGGCAATGGCCACTGGCTGGGAGTGGAGCGGCTTTGAAAGGTAAATTGGGTGGATTCATAGAAGAGAGGGAAGCACCATGCTGTGGTTTAAACCACTGATTCTACCTGTTCCCTGTCATCCCTTTCCCTCCACCCCCGAACAAAAGAGCCAAAATGGAACTGAACTGTAGCAGAAGATGCCTTTCCCTTTGATGCTGTTCTGGCGACCTGAAGTTAGGTTTCAGCTGGTGGCTGAAAGGAGAAATGTCAGCAGGAATGAGCGTCTGTTTCTCTTTGCCGAGGAATACAGGCTCTTAATATGTTTTCCCTTTCCAATGTAATTTAACCAGCCAGACATGAAAGAGCTGGGTCCCTCTGCCAGTCTCTTATCAGCACATTCCTGCCGTAAATTGAAATTCTTCAAAGGGAAGGGGGGAAATGCCCCTTGCATCTTTTCGGGTCTTTTCTAATTATCCCCATCCTCCTCGTGCATGTCAGTAACTTAAGGGGGTGTCCAAAGCTTTGGGAGAAAGCTCAGTGGGCTGAAAGCAGGCCAGCAATGAGCTGTCTAAAACCTCCCAATGGAGCAACATGGGAAGTTTGGTCTACCCATTGTTGCTCCAGGCTGAAGTATTATTTATTAAATTGAGATCACGGGGCAGTGGACTCTATAGACTGATGAATGAATCTGATGAAGTGCACTGTAGTCCACAAAATCTCATGCCCTAATAGGTTTGATTATTTTTAAGGAACCACAAGACTTGGTTGTTGTTGTTGTTGTTTTTGCAATTTACACTCACTTCAGAGTGTCGAAAAGTTACTTATATAAAAAAAGTACTTACATGCAAATTGCTTTCAATTTAGCCACTTGCTAAAAAAAAACAACCAACCAACACAGGTGATGGAACAGCTAAAAATAGATAGCCGCAGTATCTGGGCTTTTAAAAACCGATTTCGTCATTTTAGGTTGGATTTTTGTAAGCCAACTGAAGATTTGGAGGAAGCAGATAATCAATAAATAATATTGCAGTTTTTATCATTTTCCTAGTCATTAGGCATAGATCACTTCTGGAATATGCCATGAAATAAGCAATTTTAAGGTGCTGAAATACCTGTTGGGTGTCTCTTTGCTAATTCTCCACCTGTGGCCTGTGTTGTTTTTTTTTTTAGAGACACTTGTCATTCTCTCAAACAAACTACAAGGCAACAGCCCCCTCTTGTCCTTACTCTTGTTCCTAGCCCCTCCCAGCCTACAAATCTAATTAGTACATACTGGCTCACTCCCTCTCGCTCAGCCATTAACTATGATGCAAAGAACAGGCATACACCTAACTTCCCTGCCCATCTTTTCCACGCTTCCATAATTCAGAACATCCTCCTGTTTGTTGTTGCCATTAACCTTTGTTCATAACCTCTTCGGTCTGTGCAAGTTTCCAAGCTTGTATTTTATTTTATTTTATTTTGAGATGAACTTTACAGTCAGGAGGGAGGCTCTTCAGAGACTGGAGGGCACGAGGAAATTGTCTTATGGGGTAGTTTTGGGACATGGAAGAATGTTTAGAGCAAGATGGTGATTTCAACTTGGGCTGAAGATGGACACACACGAGTTCAAGGTGGCCTGAAAGAGGGATTGGGTGTGAGTGTTCATCGTGCTTTCCCCTGTGGCCCAGCAAGTTTGACAGGGTTTTTTTGTATGCTTTCAAAAACCTTATAAACCGTTTTGACCGGAAGTGACAGTGGGATGAAAAAATTGTGCGTTTTAATCCAATGTAAGGAAACAAGAAGAGCACTTTGCAGGAGTATGCTCAGAATAGTAGCCACACACACACACCCGCCATTTGTAAAACTAGGCTAGAAATCACTCAATCTTTGGGTGTTTGTGGCTTCCCAGATGTCATGTCCTGGTTGAGAGCTTTGCTGAAAGATTCTGCTTGGTTTTGCAGGAGCTAACATGTGGCAGGTGGCTGCAACAAATCTTCGATTCAGAGAAGCTCATAAAAGCTCGGAAGACGTGCTGATGTGCCGAGATTTATAATCAGCATCTTTCTGTGTGTCTGTTGCTTGCCCCTTGGCACTGCCCTCAATATGAGGGAATCTCTTAATGTTTGCTTTTGCTTCCCAACTACACCACCCTGCAAATAAACACTCAAGGAATGGTGCTCTCCCATCAGATATCAAGGAAATAAACAACTACCTGATTTTTAGAAGACATCTGAAGGCAGTCCTGTTTAGGGAAGTTTTTAATGTTTGAAGTTTTATTCTGTTTTAGTGTTCTGTTGGGAACTGCCCAGAGTGGCTGGGGAAACCCCACCAGATATGCGGGGTATAAA
Organism: Podarcis liolepis; assembly: GCF_965112155.1. Lineage (NCBI taxonomy): Eukaryota > Metazoa > Chordata > Lepidosauria > Squamata > Lacertidae > Podarcis > Podarcis liolepis. The sequence continues at coordinate 34,693,078 of NC_139556.1, read as the reverse complement.
TACAGTGGTACTCAGGTTACATACGCTTCAGGTTACAGACTCCACTAACCCAGAAATAGTGCTTCAGGTTAAAAACTTTGCTTCAGGATGAGAACAGAAATCGTGCTCCGGCAGCACGGTGGCAGCAGGAGGCCCATTAGCTAAAGTGGTGCTTCAGGTTAAGAACAGTTTCAGGTTAAATATGGACCTCCGGAACGAATTAAGTACTTAACCTGAGGTACCACTGTAAAACAACAACAACAACACTGCTGTTGCTCCTCCTGATACTTTTTTCTGATACCTGTCTAGACCTGGCAGTGAGGCTAAACAGCCGCCATAGTTCTGCTGTGTCTTCGCTACCACAGAGTAATGTGTTGGGAGGTTGGTTATTCCCCCCCCCCCATTGCTCACTTCCGTCCTTGGTGCTCCTGGGTCACGAGAGCACTATTTGTGCAGCTTCCATAGTATTAAAGTATTAAACACAGGGCAGTGCTATGGCAGCTGCGCATGGGACATAGGAGCCAAAGGGTCTGAACAAGGTGATGCACTGGAGACTCTCTTCGTCTCCCTTCTAGATTTCCAGCCTCAAGCTGGGAGAGAGAACAAGAGAGAGCCGAAGGGTAGAGCTGTCCTAGCACAGCCCTTCGTCCACGTTCTGGTGGCTGCACATGCTGCCGAGTCCCTTTTAACAGGAGGGAATGCGCCTCTTTGCCCATTGTTTCTCGTCGTAGACATGAAAGATGAATGCAACAGCGCAGGCTTGCTTTATTTACTCTGACTTGGAGCCACAGGCAATGCCATGCCTTACCTTGCTTGATGCTCGACTCTAATGGCAGCATCTGCTCTGACAGTCTTTCCAGGCAAGCTAACGAGAGAGTGAGCAATGGACAGAATGGGCTGTGCTTCTTTTCAGAGACGAGCCAGAGTTCGGTGCATAGATCCAGCTGGCCTTCTCCAGCTGCAGGCTCTGCCCAAACTTGAGCCAGAGTCTTTTTTCTATCAAGCCTGTAACATCAAAAGGCTCCTAAAGAAAAGATGGCATGTTTAAATGACTGCTCAGAAAGAATCACAGTGGTACCTCGGGTTACAGATGCTTCAGGTTACAGATGCTTCAGGTTACAGACTTCGCTAACCCAGAAATAGTACCTTGGGTTAAGAACTTTGCTTCAGGATAAGAACAGAAATCGTGCTCCGGTGGCGCGGCAGCAGCAGGAGGCCCCATTAGCTAAAGTGGTGCTTCAGGTTAAGAACGGACCTCCGGAACGAATTAAGTTCTGTGTCCAAAATAGCTATTATTACAAAGTCCATCTTTGATAGCATTGGAAAGTTTGGGTCATAATAATGTCATATTTCAGGTATCAGTTTGAGAATAGAAATTTTGTGGAATAGACACACCATGTCCACAATTTTTTCACCACCTAGAGTTATGGCTTTATTTTAGCAGCATGTAATTTAATCACAAATTTTCTTGTAGTCCTTCTGCCAGTAGCCATCTGCCCCTTCAACTCAACCCAACTCATGATGGTTCCTCAGACTTCTGGGCCACGTTACCAAGATCCGGATTAGAACCGGGTGAGAATGGAAAGATTTTAATGAGACAGAAAATGAACAGCAAATTCATCATCTGAAAGCAGAGAATGTTGCTGTGTGCGCATGCAGTTATAAGAACAAAAGTGAAATTAGAAGAAAAAAGAAGAGGAGAAGAAATGGCTCTATAAATAAATGCCCATTGTGGTTTGTGCCAGAGTCCTTATCTTGGTATTGTTTGCTAGGATTCAGACAATAACAACACATTACACCATTTCAATTATGCATATGTCTGTGGATCTCCAGACCTGTCATCTGATAAAAGCATTTTTTAGAATAGGTCACATTTGAAAGGTTTGCCAGATTTTAACGGCTTGATGTCTATAAACCCATTCATTGTCTGTTAGCTAAGAGGTGAGTATTGCCAATTAAAGTAAGCAAGAATCATCACGGTGATAACGGCAGCGAAAGAACGCAGACGGAGTTTGACTTTTATCGGGCTCCATGTATGCACAGGTCACCTCCCTGCACCTGCCTGATCTGACCCTGCGAAGGATGCAAGCTGACACGGATCCTGTTATCTTGCCCATTTCAATCTCTTTCTCGCTCAGAGGAACAGACCAAATACACGGAGCGTCCGAGAGTTGGTTCCATCATACCCTAGCAAGCAGCTCCTTCCCCAATCTGCATCTTAAAATGGTGGAGCCCAGAGAGTGCCGTACTGAAATATACTTGGAGTCGAGTGTGGATTTCATGCTCTTTATTCAGCTCATAGTAGTGAGGAATGAACATTCCCCCCAAAATACCTGCTTTATATACATTATTTACACAATGGGTTGCACGTGATTGGTTAATTCTAGGATTCTCCTGTAGGCCAATCAGGTTGCAGATTCACTTCCACCTGGAGCTGGATTGGGTGGCTCCTGCGGACCAATCATACTGCATTGTTCTAGGACCAACAATACTTCTGCATTCTGAATCCTATTGTTCTAGGACCAGTCAGACTGCTGCATTTTGGATCCTATTGTTCTAGGACCAATCAGACTGCTGCCTTTTGTATCCTATTGTTCTAGGACCAGTCAGACTGCTGCATTTTGGATCCTATTGTTCTAGGACCAATCAGACTGCTGCCTTTTGTATCCTATTGTTCTAGGACCAGTCAGACTGCTGCATTTTAGATCCTATTGTTCTAGGACCAGTCAGACTGCTGCATTTTAGATCCTATTGTTCTAGGACCAGTCAGACTGCTGCATTTTGGATCCTATTGTTCTAGGACCAATCAGACTGCTGCCTTTTGTATCCCATTCAACTCAGTACATAACACGTACCATAAGCAATTTCCTATATGTGAGCGCCCAGTCCTTGCCCACTGCTGTAGCTGGAGTGACCCATATCTGCTCTCTTTCTGAAAGGCAGGTCCAAAGCCAGCAATTTTAAGGCTTCCTCCAAGGGAACTTGGGTGCTGCGACTCGTCTTCATGCCCCATTGCTCAAGGCACACACAGAGAGAAAAAGAGATCCTCGTTTTTAAAAGCCACCACTGTCATTCCTCCTTCATTTGGGAGCTGGCTCCTGTGCTCAGGAAGCGCACTGTGATATTTAATGTAGGTTGCTGGCCTTATCAGCATCCCCACCCTGCTCCGGTTGCCATTTCAGCTTCTCTTCCCTTCATTAACGGGAGCGCTGGGGAGGGGGAAGTTCCCCTGGAGATGTGTGTCTGGGGACCAGTGAGTAATGAGGCTGTGCTGTGCACCTTGCCTGTCTCTTCCCCCTCTCCCTCTCTCTCTCAAAGTCAATGTATTCATGTTTCCTCTAATGTGCCTGGCAGAGCGTGGCTGTAATGGATATGCAGAGTGGAATGACCTCACTCCAAGCAGAGCACACAGGCTGGGATAGAGGCAGCTCCTGCAACAGGGTTAATTGCTTTCCCTGAACTGCGAATGTCTGCTGCAAGCTAATGTAAGGAGCTTTGGGTGCCCTTGCTTTTGGTCTCTCTGCCTTTCTCTCCTTCCACTCTGAATCCCCAAGATTTTGAGTGTTACCCACCTGCTGTTAGGAGTTTGTGGGGGGGGGGGGGTCAGGGACTGTGCTGTCAGGCTCCAAAGAGTCCATTCGCCCCACCTTTGGGCAAGGCCTCAGGTTTAACAACAATATGTGTTGTCAGTATACGAGGGCAATGCGGTCCAGTCTCCTGTTTAATCAGAAAAAGGTTATTGGGTGTTAGTTTCCCCATGCCATACATTCTCATCCCAGCTTTCCTCTCCCACAATCCAGCCGTGAGAGTCCTGTGTCGCTCAGCTAATGGCGTGATTCCTTCCCCTGGTGTAAACAGCAACCCATTTTACAACATTTGTAATTACAGGCTTATACAGAACTTGCCGCTTTGCTCTGCGTGTTTCGCTCTCATTTTGTTCCCAGAGCACCCTGTTGCCTAAGAGAAACGAGTTTAAGCCCTTGCTCCGTTGCGATTTCTACAGCCCCTTCAAGCAACTGGGCGTTGCGTAGTAAACAAACCAAACACAGGTCTCTGCCCTCGGCTTGAATAGCAAATCAGTAGGCTTGGCCCCTGCTTTGCAGACCGTTGGCCTTCCCATGCAGATTTGGTGGCCCAGTGGTTTTCTGCTTTTGTGGAATCAGGGAGCACTGGAGAGGATTCTGTGCCAGCTGGGACTGGCAAGAGGTGTGATCTAAAAGTTCTGGAGGGCACCAGGTTGGGAAAGACTGGTTCAGGACACACAGTTTGCGCAGTGCTCTGGCCAGGCCACTTGCTCCTCGCTGCTCCCCTTGTGAACTGATCCTGGACACTAGAACACACCAGATGTTGTATCCTGTACTAATACATTCTCGGGGGCAATTGTGCTTAACCTTCTTCAACTACTCTCCGAACTGATGGCTCCTCTCCAATATAAACTTTAGATTGCTTTAAAATGCTTGTCCTTTCATGTGTTGCTTTTTCAACATTCCTGTAATTCTTTACTTTTTTATTTTCATTTTTACAGCTCGGACGTTCCCATTATTCATTTTTTACATTCTTTTTTAGATCATTGTCATTCCGTGTTACACACGCGCGCACACTCATTCCCCAATCATTTCTCTGCTCTCCCCCCTACCCCTGGCTCTCCATATAATACCCCTTGTCACTCTGCTGGAATCTGCTCCTTTAAGAAAGAGCGCCCTGTCAGAATTAATAAGCCATCAGCTCCCTCCTGCACTGGAGTTGATGCTATTTGTGGAAGGCATTTTCCTCCCTGAAAATGCCAGCGGGATGTTGTCCCACCAAGATTTTCTGATGCCGTGCTTGGCGATGCAATCTAGCAGTGGTCCTGTGTCTGCGGGATGTTTGATTCCCGAAGGAACTGTAGAAGTGTGCAGCTCCTAAGGAGATGCAAGCATAGAGGCTTGCTGGGTTATACTGGCTTCCATCTAGCCCAGTGTTCTGTCTCCAGTGGTGACCCAGAAGGTGCCTCTCATGCCAAAACAGGGCTTGTGGGTCTGAGATGAGCCAGAAGCCAGAGCTAAGCCGGAAGTTAGAACTGAAGGCCAAACGAGGATGGCACGGTTCCGAAGGAAGCCAGAAGCCAGGACCAAGGATGCAAGAACACATTTGGGAGTAAGAAGACTGTGTCACTCAAGTAAGGCTCCTCCAGGACCTCCCCTAGTCCTATCTGCCCAGGAGAATGCAGTGGCAAACCTGGTTGGGCATAGCCAATCCAAAGCCTGAATATACTTCACTAAGAGTGGCCAACACTTGCACTTGTCTTGTGCCTAGGAAGTATGGATCCAAGTTGTTTCCTGCTTGTCCCACAGTTTCTAGGCATGGATCCAAGCGGTTTTGCCTTTGCCCTGCTATTTCCTCCCAGTTTAGCATTCAATTGGAACCAACAGCAATCCATGGAAAGCCTGATTGCCGTTGGCTCAGACCAGCTTTTGGAATTCACTAGGTGCATTTTGCACCTGGCTATTGGCCACTTGCGACCAAGTGAAGATGCCTGGGTGTCAGGATGGCACCTGATGTCTCCAACATTGGGAGGTGCGTGCCTGGGGATCCTTGGATCTGGTCTGTTTTTACGAACCAGCAACACATCTTGTAGAAGTCTATCCAGTTATATTTTATCTGCACAATCCAAATGAATTTCAGGATCCCAACAGTTGTATTGAAAAATACGGCTTTTGAGCCATTTGGCCCCCAAAATGGCAACTAGGCGTTCTGTTTTGGCAATTGTTTAAGGAGCCATTTCTAACGCTGGTTCTGATTCGGTGCTAAACTGCGGGTTTTCCTGGGAGAAAGCAGCAAGGTAAACAGTAGCATGGATGAACCCTAAGAAGGTATCACCTACAGTTCAGTTTTCACTCTCGATCAGGCTTCCTCAACCTCGGCCCTCCAGATGTTTTTTTGGCCTACAACTCCCATGATCCCTAGCTAGCAGGACCAGTGGTCAGGGATGATGGGAATTGTAGTCTCAAAAGCATTTGGAGGGCCGAGGTTGAGGAAGCCTGCTCTAGATGTTTGGAAGCATAGAGCTGTCCTCTAGTTCATGTTAATCAGAGGAATATGGGCTCGGAAGATAGTTTCATTCACCTATTGTGGCTCATATCAGTTGATGAGCCCATTCCCCATGAATTTGTCTCTTCCTTTGCTTTAGTGCAACATAAGCATCCTGTGGCCATAATCACATGCTATGGTAGCAAACGCTTCAGTTACTGACAATACGCCGAGAGCGGTAGCAGCCAGGCTATGACACCAGCCAAGTACAAACTTAATTTAGATTTACTAGCAGTAAAAGGGTAACTGCTGCAAGCTAAAAGTGATCTGACCAGAAAAGCCTCCCTCTGTGTTTTTTAAGATAGCTGGCCACAAATGAGAGAGCATGTTTGGAGACTGTGACTGCTTTCAGATTATGGTATTTTGGCTTAATAAGCTGAAATATGGACCAGGCTTTTGCCTGCATAGGCAGCTGCTTTTCAAGAGCCATGATTAATTCAGGAAGGCTCTAATTAACCAGTTTCATCCGGACCAGTAACCTATACCAGCTTCAGGGGGGAAAACCAGGATTGTAGGCTACAGGTGGAAGTTGGTGTAAGATCCTAACTTGTTCCAAAGCTGGTAACCCTAGTTTCTTGGTTTGGGCAAAACAGGAGCAGTGGAAGAGGGGAGATTTCCCCCACCCACTGGCGAGCCAGATCTTTCTGACGGAGACAAGTTGCTCATTTCCTTGTACCTTTTAACATTATATGGCATCTTCGGAAAGAAAGATAATAAGCCTGACTTTTCAAAGAGCAGAACTCATCAGTGCTTTGCCGAGACTGCACAAAACGTCAACATTATGGCTAAATGCATCGAAGAGCCGGTTTTCTTTTTTTCTTCTGGCTTCTTTCAAAATCAATCGCACTAATGGGAGGTAAAAGTCTCTCTCTCTCTCTCTTTGCTGTCATTAGAACGTATGGGCGGAAGAACACCTATTCCCACTGACACTTTTTAGGGCCATCCTTTTAGTAGCACATATAATGGAATTGACTTCTTATTCCAAGGGCCCCAACGTTTTGGCAAGTGTTCTGTGTGCCTGGTCCAAGGTGTGGCTCCGCAGCAGGACACCACAGTTAAGGAGTTTGCTGTGCCTTTGAATAGTGTTTCCTCCATGCTACTGAGTCAGAGAGCATGGCAGCTGGAAGAATAAGGACAGGCAATGTGGGAAATCTCGGGACTGGTTAAATAAAGAGCTTCTTTGCACACGCTATGGAATCCGCTATTTGGAGATGGCCATCAGAATGGATGGCTTTCAGAGAGGATTAGACAAATTCATGCAGGACATCAATGGCTGCTAGCTGCAGTGGTTGTGTTCTACCTCTGCTGAATACGAATGGAATCACTTCTAGGCACTTCTGCATTCAGGGCCTTCTTGTGGTCTTCCTATGGGCATCCGGCTGGCCACTGTGAGACAAGGAGGCTGGACTAGATGGGCACTGGCCTGATCTAGCCGGGCTTGTCTTATGCAGGAGCGCAGCACTGGGGAAGTAGACCAGGCCTGGCTTTGTTGCAAAAAAATAAGCCCTTGTGGTGCTGGCAGAGGGAGGGAGGGCCCAAATTTAAGATGCCAGCACCATGTCTTGCACCGATTGGCCACTCCCTGGTTGGGTCTGTTGATTTAATGGGCAATTGGTGCTGCTCCCTGGTTGGGTCTGTTGATTTAATGGGCAATTGGTGCCCACCAATGTTGTTATGGAGCTCTTCCTTGCTGTGCCAAACCAACTTGGAGAAGCAGCCGTGCCACTGCAGGCAAGTGTGAATTGAGTCTTTCCCCAGAGCTTGCATGCTTGCACTTGTCAGTTGCCACATTATTAATTTGAGGAAGAATGGAGCTTTCTGCCCCAGTGGCCCTCCCTTTAAAAGCACACTGATAACATGTCAGTTTGGGGCTGATTAAGTCTATATGGTTAATGTTGGGATCAGTTTCCTGCATGGAAGCCGCCCCTCTCTTTTTGTGAATGTGCTGTATGCGTGAACACAGCAGCGGCAGGATGTAGCAGCTGGTCCCACTGCAGTCTTATTCAGCATTGCAAGAAATGAACCTTTTGATTTCGACTCGGAATGCAAATGTTGCCTCCCAGGTCTAGACTGTTTATCCTGGCGGGGATTGGGACTAGCTCCTTGCTGTTCTGCACAATATCAGGATGAAAAATAATAGCAATGAGAGGGTTTAAATATATATATATATGCATGGGTATATGAAGGGCAGCGTCGCTAAGGAAGTAACTGAAAACACTCCCGCATTCTCTTGTCACTTATCTATTCATAAGATGCCCAACTGTGCGGCTTCTGCCGAATGGAATGTTGCAGCTGGGAGCAGCAACATGGCATTGCAGCGTGGAGTGCTGCTCTTCCGGATTCTAGACACTCCATTCCACCCGCAACCCTGTTTTCTGGCTCCCCTGCTCCCCCAAACAATCTTTCAGCATTCTGTGTCTTCTCAGTATGCCTAGTCAACATTAGGCTGTTTTTGAAATTGCCCAACCCCCTGCTTAGGGTATTTGATTTTTTAAATTGCACTTCTGCAAACCCTGGGGTTTCCCCCAGCTTTCTGATATCCTCTTATGTCTGCATGGAGGGTGCCGTAAGGGAGCTGGGACTAAGTGACCAGCCAAGGCCTCTCCCTGCTCTATAGTCAGTGGGTCTTGGAAAAACACATGGCTAAATCGGGGGGGGGGGGCAGTTCCAGATTCAGGAACTGTACTCTTGATGGGAGGCCATTTTCATATTTTGCTTAATGTGCCAGTATGACCCGAGACTGTCTTTAAGATCCCCCACACTTTCATCTTTATAACTCCTTTCACATATTGTTTTTCCTGCAGCAGACATACGTTTCAGCCAGGTGCAAATAGATGTTCCGTGAAATATTTTATGGCCCTTTTGTTCTTCAAGAGCAATGGAAGTTCCAGGTTGTTTTGTGTGAAAATATGGGCAGTGGTGTTTTTGCTGTGATTTATGCCTGTGTGGTTTTGGCTTCTGGTGCAGCAAAGCGAGGGAATGGACAGGGCAGGAGTCCTTGAAAAACAACAACAAACCTTTAGCTTGGGAGTGTGGGTAGCCAGCTGCACAGGAAGAACAAGAACAACTCGAGGCTGGATTGAGGAGAGAATCATGGCTGCAGTGAGCTGACCTGGAAGTAAAGTGTGACCTCTGGGGATAAAAGTGGTCACAGAATTGTAGAGTTGGAAGGGACCCCATGGATCCTTTAGTCCAACCCCCTGCAATGCAGGTGGCACTCTGTGCATCCTCAGAGGTCAGCACCAACACTTAGAGCTGTGCTCAGAAATATACTGGGAGCCCATGTAGATCTTTTAGGACCGGTGTTATGTGCTTCCAGCAGAGTTCCTTTGTATGGAGTTTGCTCATCTAGGGCAATATTGCCTTCTCTGACCAGGAGTGGCACCCCAGGTCTCAGGCAGAGGTCTACTCCGATTGCAAAACATCCACCTTGCCCATGAGCTATGATCCCTCCCCTACTTGATGCTGGACCAGGGTCTTACCTTAGCTCCCCCTGCCCCACATGGTTCATAAAGAACCCATGTTCTATCTGAAAAGTAGCTAATGGCCTGTGATAAAAGTATAAGATTTTATTCTCTGCTGCTTTCCCCCACCTCCTGCTGCATATATCTGAAATACGCAGTAGCCACCTGCTTTAAAGAGTGGTAGGAACCATCATTTTGCCATCTTCTTGTCATTAAAATTTTATACACTTTTTAGTTGTTGTTGCGCGTAAAATGGAAGCTATGGCTGGACCGCCCCAGGGAGCTGCTGTGCCGTGCGCCTGAGTCTTTGTACGATGTAAATGTGTTCTGGAAAAGGCGTTTTTGGCCACCACTGATCTGCTGTGGGTTTGAATTGGCGGCAGAGAGATGAAAGGTTCCTTGGCAGCATGATACTGTCTCTTCTCTCTTCCTCTCCACCCCCCCTTGCCCAACATCGCCTCATTAAAAGGGTTGTTAATAGGTTTTTAAGCTAATAGAACATTGAGCTATTTGAGAGGCAGGTGGCTCAGGAAAGGACAATCAGGCAGCTTGGATGCTGTTCCTGGGGAAAGTGGCAGATCGTGTCAATGGGTCACGCTGGGAACACTCTCTGGTTTGGCTGGGGTGTTGAGATTTGAAACCGATGGAAGCAGGGAGGCAGATATTGGGATCAGTAGCCACCGCAACGAAAAAGTGTGCAAGCAAATAGCCTACTCTTCCTGCTGAGTCACATCACCTGAAATACAAGGTTCCCTTAGCACATGGCATTTTTTTGTTGTTACACCCTACTCCCAAAGCAACATCTAAATCTGCAGATCGTCTACATGAGGCAGATGGGGTTGTCAACGTGTGCGTTGCACAGAGACGTCCTTTGGCGAGCCACCCGGGATGGGCGATAGCTCCCTACTGAGGAAGCTCACGGGGTCCTCTACATTTTCTCTCAGCCTCGTGGGAGTCGCTTAACCGAGTTGGTCCCCTGCAGCTGGGAGAACATTTCAGTGACTCAATCCCTGTGGGGGGTGGAAAGAGAAAGAGATTGCGTAAAAGGCAAATATGGTTTGTAGTCACCAGGAGCAGGTCGTCTAGTCACTCAGGATATTGAGAAGGCCTAATTTTGAGACTTCTATGGAGGCCCCAGGAGCATCACCTGACCATCTCTAGCTTATTGTTGAGGCTTCCTTTAGTTTTGTGGCTGACCTCCTTGTAGTTTCCTCCTTTGGCTAGAACAGAGTGGTGGTACACAAGCAGATTCCTTTCTGGTGTGTATTTTTTATTTTCGGCTTAGCTGCTTCTCATTTAGAGGCTCAATCTTTGGCCCCTCCAGTGACAGAGGACCAGTTAACAAAATGGGGAAACATCTGTGCCCAAGAATCTGGAGAGCTGGTGCCACAGAGTAGACAAGATGGGACAAATAGTCCAAACTGATATAGGGCAGCTTCATATTTTCTTACACAGATCACCAATCCGGAATCCTGAGGAGAATGAGAGGCCTTGCCGGTTCATGACTGAGGCAGTATTTGAACTGTTGACTCACAGCTCAATATATAATGTTTAGCTTTCTGAGCACGACTGGATTTGGATTGATTCCTCACCTTGCCCCTCCCCCCCAGTCCTCTGTGCTCATGATAAAGTGATGGTTGTTTGACTGACAGCAGCAGTCTATCTCTCCATTGCTAAACCGGCTTTCCAAACACATTGAACTGGGGTATATAAGAGAGTGGGCCAAAATGCTCACTTTGACACTCCATTAACTGGGTGACTGCTGACTCTTTAACCCAGAAGTGATTTTTAAGGGAAGAGAGTTTTCCGTGAAACCAGAGTGGGTGGAGAGTTTTGTCTTCATCCCTCCCCACCCCCCCAACATCAAAATACTGCTGGCTTGAGTGCAATGGCTGCTTCCCAACAGAGCTGCCTCCCTCCCTCTCAAAGGAAGATTCCAGCAGCAGCCAGAACTCCACACAGCTGTAATGGACAGATTTTGAAAGTTTTTTAAAAGAGAAAAGGTTAAGGAGCAGCTCCCCCTTGCCAACTTTTAGGGTTTTGTGTAAGTAAAACTTTTAATCTCAGGGTTGTGGGTTCGAGCCCTACGTTGGGAAAAGATTCTTGCACTGCAGGGCTTAGACTGGATGACCCTTGTGGTCCCTTCCAACTCTACAATTCTATGAATTGTGTGAGAGTACTGACGAGCCTTAGTCGTGCCATTCAGGAGCTATTCTGCTGGACAGCTCCATGACTATGTTGGGCTGAACTATAGGATTTAGAGGGCTACTTCACACAAAAGGAGAAATACTGTGTATGATGGAATAGGAAGAGCGTGCATCCTGTCTCTCACATTCTCACACACAGCACATGTTATATAATGTGTGGCATATGTGTGCGCATGTGAGCTGTGGAGAGAACGAAGGGGCAGATGGGGCTTGTCCACCTGGGAAGGTAGCCCATCTAGGAAGAGGAAAACTCTCTACTCATTGGTGAGAAACTTTTGGGAAAAGTAAACCCCATGGAAAAATCGTAGCCACTTTCTTGTAGGACACCTTCGGGAGAAGAAAAGGCTAAGGTGTAAAACCTTAGACCAATCCAGAGTAGAGTGCCTATGACACTTGAATGGCGCCTTGTATGCCTCCTTCCGGCAACTCATGGAGCTAAGCTGGTGGGAAACACATTGTTCTGCTTTCCTTTGGACACATCAGCAAGGCCAAGAGGCGGATCTTGTCATCTGGGTATCCCAGGACCTCCATACACAGCACCCAGGCTTGTGCCCCGGGGGAGGTCACTTCAGAGCTGTGTGGTTTGAGGCGTACTCTGTTGTCTCTTGAGACAGACGGATGCCAACAAAGGTGAGAGAAACTCTCAGTGAATCGTACGGAGATGCCTTAGACATCACGGATGAGCGAGGAAGGACCAGACGCACAGGTGCCGTTTTTATTTTATGCTGTGGCATAAAATGCTCTGGGCACTGCTGGACTGCCCCACCTTTCCGATAAGCCTTGCGTGGGGCTTTGAAGATGAGCCCTCAGATGTAGACCTGCTCTGAAAGCGGATTATTTTGATGTTATTACACCATAGAAGCCGGCACAGAATATAAAGGCCGAAGAGCATTTTGAGCTCCCAGCATGCCCTTGGTAACTCCCTCCTCTCGCTGAGCAAACACACTTCCCTTCAGTAGCGCCAAGGTCAGGCGCAGTCTCCTTCAGTAGTTTGACCTCCTGAGGGAGCCGCTGTCTCGAGTGACCTACCCTGTCAACAGTCCTCACTCCCCCTCCGGAAAGTGCATGACAGAAACAGAAAGCGCTGACGAGAAAGGATTGTTTAAATATATTGGGGGCGGAGGGGGGGAAGAATCAGAAGGGCTTGCCTTTGACAGAACTGCTTTGCAGCTGTGGCTGGGGGTCTGTTCTGCACACATGCCAGCGGATTGCTTAATTGCTTATCACCAAGCGTTTGGGGCCGAATGATCTTTCTTCATGAAGCGTGAGTGTTGGGTTTGTGCGCTCGCCCCAGTACATTTTTATCCCGCCTTTCCTCCATGGAGCTGAAGGCAGGTTCTCCTGCCACCATTTCACCCTCACAACAACCCTGTGAGGTAGGTTAGACCGAGAGATAGTGACTTAACTCAAGGCCAGCCAGTGAATTTTGTGGCCTGGTGGGTATTTGAAATTAGGTCTCCTTGGCTTTCACCCAGCCTCTGTAGCCACTACACAGCATAGCATGGCTCCTGAGTTTGAAAGGGGAGGGAGGAGGGGCTTTAAAATGGCCACCTTGCAAGAGACATACATGGAGGGTGGCTTTGCTAACAGTACTTTAGGTTTCTGCAGCTTCCTGGTGTTTTGTGTCTGCCCTGGGAAATCTGAGGTTATCTAATTTTGTTATTTCCTAAAGCACTTGAGGAGCATGCATGGGGTTTACTTATTTATTACATTTATTACATTTTCCTCCCCCAAAGGAGTTGAAGCTGGCTTGCATCATTCACCTCAGTGCTCTTTTTCTAGAAAAAGAGGTGCCAGAACTCACCATGAACGCCTCTCGTGTTCTCTTAGAATGGCAATGGCACCCACCTGAGGTGTGCTGGAACTGAGTTCTGGCAAGTTCCTGCTGGGGGGGGGGAGCCCTGGTTCTCCTCATTTAATCCCCACAATGACCCTTTGAGGTAGGTTAGACAGAGAGGCAGTGTCTGGCCCAAGGTCACCCAATGAGCCTCATAGCTGAGTGGGGATTTTGAACCCTGGCCTCCCATGTTCTGGTCCACACAGGCTCCTTTTTTATCCTGCTTGGCTACTGACAACCCCAGTTGCTTCCACACGACCTGTCCATTCAGCAGTTATCCTGGTTGGAGCTCAGGCAATGCTATTCTGATTTGTTTTTGGACAGTGTTGTGCATTTTCCAGCTGCTTTCCTTGTGGCAAAAGCTCTGGTTTTGGGTGGGGGTGGAGCAGGTTGGTTGCCTCCCAATCGGCTGTAATCGTGCAGAGACTGAATCCCACCCAAAAATGGTGATAGTCTGGAAGCCCTCCCCTCACCCCCGCCCCAAGGAGGTGGGCTAAACTGACCCAGAGGGATGGTGACTCAAGGTCACCCACTGAACGCCGCAGCCGGGTGTGGATTCTAATCTATCGCGAGGACCTTGGACCGGTCCTTTTCCTCTGCCCACACCCCAGAGAGCTCCCTCCACCTCCCTGTGCTTACAAGCGGTCCCCAGAGCGGCAGGTGGCTCCACAGCACATCAGCGCCACCATCTCCGATGTGAAGCCTCATTTGCTTACTTGGCAGAGCCTGCTGCAGAGTGGCAGGGTGCCAGCTTTGACAATGTGCCGTTTCCTGTCGGGTTGGGCTGGAGAGAAAGAGAGCGAGAACGAGGGGAAGGGAGAGACATTGTTATGCTGCTTTTTCTTCTTCTTCTTCTTCCCTGTGCTCCCTTTCGGTTGGTGCTATTGAAAACGTTCCCAGTGGGGGTGGAACGCCCTGGAAGTCTTGAGCGTGCAGTGGAGAATAAATTGGTTTTGTTCTCTCTGGCTCGCAATTGCCAGCCTCGCTATAAGAGCTGGGAAGGCAGATTTCGGCAGGCGGGGGGAGGAAGCGCACAATTGCCTTTGATGGTGCAGCTCCTTCAACCTGCAGGGACCCCTTGTCTCATTGCTTGGTGTTCCAGCTGTGTGTGTTTGTTTGGGGGGGGAGACACATGGACGAGGGCAAAGAGGCCGAGGACACAGCCAGGGCATTGAAAGAGAGCAGCAGTTGGGTGAAGGAAGAGCTGCTGCAGAGGTGTGCACAGAGAAGATGAATGGACTCGCTGGAGACCTGAGGCGGAAAGGGGGAGAGGAGGAAATGGGGGCTGAATGCTTAAAGGGTTGTTGACGGAAAAGGCAGTCCTGTTCCAAGGATGAGCCTTTCTGGAGTGTGGCCACGGAACAGGCCCTGGTAATGTTTCCTTGAGACAACCTGTGACCCTTCAGATGTGGCTGGACTGCAAATCCCATAATCCTTGACCACCGGCCATGCTTGCTGAGGCTGATGGGAGCAATATCGGGAGGGGAACAGGCTTGGCATAAATCAAGAACAGCATCTTGCCACTGCCACCAGGGTAACGTTTGTTTGTTTGTTTTGCTCATGGCCGCCCTACCAAACTTCAGCCAAGACATGATGAAAGGTTAGATGCCCAAAGTTCGAAGGCAGCTTCCTACGGGGGGGGGGGGGAGGCCATACTTTGCCCAGTACAAATCCTGGCATTGCTTGTAAATGGATCCCTTGCCGAAGGGCTGAGAAACAGCTGAGATCTTGGATCGGAAGGAGAGCCCACTTAAAACTGCCCATCGACAGGCAGCACGAGAATGGCAGATGTTTATATCAAGTGATGCATATGTCCCTGTGAACCAAGCCTTGATGATCCATAGCTAGACATGGCAACGGACTACACTTGTTCCTCGCTGCTGAAGAGGCAAGCCGCTTTCTCAACAGATCAGTGGCTTGTCACTTCCAGCTGCATACCCAGTTCTCAGCTATATGCACATCTCCCTTCAATAAGCCCCACCTATACCCATTCTGGGTCTTTTAAGAATGTCCCCAGTAGACTCATCAAAGACAGGCACTCACTTTGGGGTCCAAATTAATTGTTGTCGGGGCAAATAAGGATAGAAGTACACTGGAAGGGATTTGCGTTTTTCCTTTAATCAGGGATACATGGCAATTGACTTCACAGTGGTAGTAAAGCTTCGTCATTCATATCCATGGAGTGTTTTGAAAACCTTGAACCACATTCGTAACAAAAGGCCTCAATTGTCACTAGCTGCTAGTTGTGCTGACCTCTCAGATTTCAGAATAGATACCCCTTTCTGTGGAAGGATGGGGGGAAATAACGCTGTCTTAAGAATTTCTCTAATCGCTTACATTATTGGGCCGTGTGAACTGACTGCACCCTTAGTTGTTGCAGTATCCAGACCTGGAGCAGACGAGTCCGTTTACTGTGGGAGGACAGTAACCGCATGGCTGCTCCCCCCCTTTTTTTTTTTTTGCTTTACCAGCTCCAGGTTGGCAGAGCAGAGAGGGCTGGATCAGGCCCATCACTGGCAGCTGGACCAGCATAGAATTCTGCAGACCCTTGGAAGGCTCAGCTCTGCCTTCTCCTCCTGTTTCAAGGGCTTATGCTGATGGTAGCTTCTTGCCTGTGCTTTCAGCAGATGCAGAATGGAGCCAGGTGGAGAATCACGTCCACCACATCTAAATACCTAGAAGAATGGATTGGGGGGGGGGGCTGGATTGCCCTGCTGAAACCCCTTTGGACAAGAGCGTGGGTGGATCGTTGACCTCAACTGTAGTCTCTCTATGGGCAGCGTATATAGCTACAGAGCATTGAACCCAGCCAAATATATCCCTTCCCTTGCCTGTTTCTTAATTTACTTCTTTGCGGGTACATTTCGAGGGAGGTGGCCTAGCAGGCTTGCACTATAATGGCTGCCGCCAGCATATAGTCTGGATCGTGGCCTTTATTGGCGGAGGCAAAAAAGGAAAAATAATCAAGCGCGTGTATCGGTGGGGGTGTCCAAAAGGGTATGAAATACAGTGTGCGACTCCAGCACATCCTTCCGAGACTTTGCCGTTCATGCCCTGTAGGCAACAGAAAACCTCCTGAGGAAGACGCCGCCTGCTTAATAAATGCCCCAAATTATCAGGCCCTCGTCTTGATTTATATCCCTTACAACCCGAATCCACGGCTGTCACTGTTACAGGCAAATGGCTTAATGGATGCAAATTGGAAAAAACAAAACGAAAAATTGCATTAGTAGAATGGTTAATAAAACATCATTTCTGGGAAATGAATCCTGACATTACTCTGAATTTGAGCAGAGGAATAGCCGTGGCTGCATTGCCTTGTTGGTATAGCTGCTATGTAATGCTGTCTTCATGTGTGGGATTTTTTACTTCTCTTTTTCTCTCCTTTTCATGTTATTTCTGCTGCCCTTCTGCTGTGGTCTGAATTATCCAGGAGGTGGAGGTTAGTACTGATTTTTTTTATATTTTTTATAATCTTGTTTCATTTTATCATCACATCTGTATCGCCTCCTTCTGTCCTCTACTGCAGCGCCTTCATTTTGGTTCTGGTTTATTTTGGAGGACCTTCTAAGTGGTTGAATGTGGTCTGTGAAAAATTGGCCAGTCATCCTGGCTCTGCATGTTTCGATACCTGCGTCCGTCTGCCTGCAGTGAAATCACTGGTGCCTGAACTGGCACAGCACAAAGGTTGCATTAAACTAAATCCAATTTTGCTATAAACCCACATCGAGGATGGTGTGCTTTAGAGCTGAATCAATAGCCGGGCTACAAGAATGAAAGAATCAACATGGCAGGCATCTCTTGCTGGGCGGACCATTTCAGACTTCCAAGGACATGAAAAAGTTCCTTGGGTAGAAAGCCTGAAAGGAAAAAGTGTTGTCTCCAACATTCTTGTTTTCTGTGGCAGAGAAATTTGAGCTGCTTTTTGTTTCTATGTGGTAGGAGAACCCAAAATGTAATTTCTCACCTACAGACGGAAGTGGTCGAGCTCAGCAAGGGCTGTTGCCATGTGATTCTTCTGACTGTGTGGCTTGGCTAGGATGGCACATTCTAGGGCTTGGTACGTGGAGCGCAACTGATATACTAGCTTTCTGTTGATTACCAGGAGGGAGAAGGGTGAGGTGAGGAGGTTGGCAGGGTGCAAATGCACCAGGATCAGCACCATGTTGGCTCTGCTGGTACACCTGCACCGTGCTGACCTCCCAGCTGCCTCCTCACTCCTTCCCAGTGAACAGGAGCGATCAGCCTGCTGGGAAGCTAGTCCAGCAACCGCCTGGTGAACTACTTCTGCTTTCTTGAATCAGAGGTCTGGAATATATCCAAAGAGGTTAAGCCCAACCCTCTGCTTTACACAGGGTCTTCCACGCAGGTAAGTCTCTCAGTTGTAACACAAGTGTAGTCTGCATTTACATTTGATGCACATACATAAATCCTGAGGATACAAGGAGAGAGGAAGACAAAATAAGGATCACCCACCCACAGCCTCTTGAGAAGGCTGTGCAGGAGGCACACCCAGCCACACACTCTCATTTCTTCTGGAACTTTTGAGCTCCAGCTGAGTCTTTTCAAAAGCACCTTTTGCTGGAGCAAGGTGACTGGAGTGGGGATGCAGAACACGCCCCACGCTCCTTTAAGGAGATTGTTGCCGCGAGTCAGAATATAAATCTCTTTTTGCCCATATACTGCCTTTCCCCTCCCCCCCCTCACACTTTGAAAACAATGGCGGTTGCCCACCTTAGGCACCACCTGCTCCCTTGTGCTCCCTCAGAGTCTTTAAAATCGCATGAATGAGTTGACACAGTCCTGCAGCTGCCCGATAAGCTCCAATATCTCTTGAGTGGTATAACATGTGAAGCAGGGAATCATGCAATGCTGTATTTAGAAACAATTGCATGTTGCTCTGACCTTCCGTGGTCTCCAGGCCTGACGTGGTGCTGCTCGCACAAATTGCTCAAATTCCTCTGTTGGCAGCTAACATCTGCCCTGGCTGAACCATCTTGGATCAGGTATCTGCCCAAAAATATGGAGAGCAGATGGGGAGATTGGTGGGCCTGAGGGCCAGATGCAGCCCTCTCAGACTCTCCTCAGACCGCAACCCCTCTCACAGGCCTTGCTCTGTGCCCCTGTCAGATGTTTTTGCCTGGCTGGAACGGTGTGCCAGGGTGGACAATTGAGAAGTGTTTGTGTTTAGAAACCTCTGGCTCTTACGTGGTGTATTTCTGTCCCATGTCTTCCTCCTCCCAGTTGGCCCAGCCCACCACTGTCATAAGGCCCTCCAGAGGTTGGTCAGGAGGGAATCCGGCCCTCCATCTAGAGGGACATTCTAGATGGTTCCGTGACATTGGTGTAACTCCCTTCCCGCCAGAGCCTGGCAGCATATTTGTGAGAACCCAGTAAGAGGGCTAGGTGCACCCCTCTCCTCCACAGGCGAGCCTTTCCTTCTCCTGCCTGTCAGGTCACACGTGGCAATATCACCAGTTCCCATATCCTAAAAAAAAAATGTAGATGTGCTTCAACACAGGAGTGCCTTCACAAGACCACTGTACCACATGGAAGAGGGAAGCAGTCTGTCTAAATAATAATAATGGTGTTCTGACTGGTCAGCTCAGAGCCATAGTGGATGAGATTTTTTTAAAAGAAAGAAAGTAAACTGCTGAGGTGTGGGGATTCCCTGCCCCCCAATCCCCACACACTTCATTTTGATGAAAGCGGGATGGCCAAGGGCTCTATCATTAAACTGCTTTTATTTTGTTTTTCTGGTTGGTAGAGCATGTTTATTTCTGATTGCATAACACTTTAAAGCAGAAAATGGCTTCATTGATTTGCAGTGGGCTGCTAACTTCTGATTGCTTGCTAGCTTGGAAAATGTGAAGAGATTTTTTTTATTTTTTTAAAAAAGTAAAAACAAGGTCACGAGGGATAAGAGAATATGACCTGGTGTTCTGAAATGCCTGGATCTTCTTCCTAGTTCTACAGTGTAGGGTCTTGCAATGGCTGAGCCCTGGCATAGCAAAACTCAATCAGCTGATGGTTAGGGTTTGCTAGGACAAAGGGCGTATCACTTTGCAGGGGCTGCCAATCAGCTGATCAGCAGTGCCTGCAAACCCCATTTTGGCTAAGTCAGGTCTTTAGCTGCACCACACCTGACACATCTCTATCAGCATGACATCATATGTGATGTCAGGTGGGTGTGACTTGGCTAAAATGGCCTTCTGGGCCAAAATTGGAATTGGGGAGCCTGATTAGGCTCATCGTACGGAGGTTTCCCATTGCTGTTCAAGCATGGACAAATCCCAGAGCCTAGTCCATTTCTTTGCTTTGTGAAGAATTGAGGATTTGAGAAGATTCAGCCTTCTTAAGCGCCAGCCCATCAAATCATTGAGCTTCTCCTGCAAAAAGGGAACAAAGAGGGTGAAGCCAAGAGAAATTACAGCAACAGAGCCTCTTTCCTGGAATTCAGGCTGTCAAGGAAGCATCACTGTCGCATCCTCTGCATAATATTATCTGTATGGATTTTGATTTGCCTGGAGTTCTCAGCATCTGGATTTTTATAGTTGACATTTTCTCTTGTTCAAACTCTTTTAATTCACTTAGGCTGTCATTTTTTTCTTTCCCCCCATGTAGGATGACTACATCAAAAGCTGGGAGGATAATCAGCCAGTTGATGAAGGTACCCTTTTCCCTTTTGGTTCCGCTTAATCTTTTTAAAGGACCTGTTGCGATCAAGTGCCCAAGACCTTGTTAGGACAAGGTTCCTCCTGCCTTGCAAGATGGTAAATATGGGAGCAAATTTCACTGGTGTCTACCTTGCTTTCATCTGTTCTAAAGACGTTTGAAAATGGCTTTGAAGGCAAGACTATCAAGCCAGAGTACAGGCGTGTTTGAAGAGAGATGTGTTTCCCGGTTTCGGTTTTACAAGCTGCAAAAAATGTGTGTGTACAATGCAGGAATTCCAACTCTCCTTCCAAGTGGAGGCTATGGTCTTCCTTTTTTATCTTCCACTCCCTCTGTTCCATTAGCAGCATGGTGTTACCTCTGAGCTGCAGTAGTCTTTCATATACAATCTACCTGCCAATGCATATTCTTAAAAACACAAAAACAATTTGTAGACAGGCCAAAGTTTTTCCTGCCCTTGATAATTCATTAGAGTGGGCTGCCCATGGCCTTAATCACTTTCTTCTGGGGTGAATTCTGGTGCTTTTCCAGGTGTTTGGGTTAGTTAAGTCTATTTCCCTGCATGTTAGATAAGGTTGTTGTGTGCCATTGAGCAGAATTGATTGTGCTTATGCGAGTGATGGAAATAACCCCCCTTTTATGTTAGTGGAGACGCCCGCTTCTAAATGTTTACAGTTTGCAGGTTTGGTTTCCTTGGTTAGTATCATTTAATTGCTACTTGAAATCGATGCCTCCAGAGTTGTGACTTCACAGATGATTGATCCAAAATTATTGGGTGGGTGGTTGATGTGACAGAGGAGAAATTTGTGGAGTAGAAGCACAGAGTTGAGCCCTGAGCAGCTGTCCAGATAATAAAAAAGTGGAATGGTGCAGGACTCAATTTCATGCAGGAGAGGAAATAATCTGAATCAATGGCTGTTTCAGGGGCTCGTCGGGAGACGTCCACGGCCGTTTTAAAGCAGTTGAGTTTAGATGTTGTAGGGCTGTCTCGGGTGGTACTGCAGTTTGCACAAATGCTTTGCCAGAGAAGTCCAAATGGGCACTCCTCTGATTAATTTTAAATCTGCTTTAAAGACCTTCCTGTGCTTGAAGGTTTCCTAAATTTGGTCTAATTTTAATCTAAGTGTTGTAGTGGGATATGAGGGGTGTGTGTGTGTGTGTGTGTGTGTGTGTATTTCCTCTCCTTTTTTTGCAAGTGGGGCAGTTGGCGCTGATCCAACAATATCCATGTGCAACAAGCCAAAGCTGTGCACATGTAGCTCTGCCAAGTCAACTGCAGTTGCGCTGATCAGCTGTTAGGTAGGGAAGAGGGACAGGAAGGGTAAATGCAGCTGTGCTCCTCTGATTGGCGGCATTACAGCTTTCAGATACGGCTGCCTTTTCGGCCTTTGTGTTTATGCGATTCTTCATGTGCATTTTGATTCTTTTTTGCATTGGCCTTTCCATCTAAACCACTTCAGCAGGGATATCTACTGAAGGGTGGTGTGGACATTTATGTAAAGAGGTCAAGTAACAAAAGCATGATGGGAAATTTTAGTTTTCAAAAGGGAGACTTGGATGAAAAAAGGGGGTAGATATTCTAGCACATGGATGGGGAATGTTTTTCACCCAGAGGGCCAGATTACCTTCTCAGCAATGTCCCGAGGGCCACATGCCAGAAGTGGGCGGGGCCAGAAACAAAAATAGGTAAAACAATGAGTGTAGAGTTCAGGAGCAGGTTCCAGACTGGCAAAAACGTTCAGGGAGGTTGTGAAGCCGAAACTGTGAATTGTGTAGTCTGGGGAGAGGGGATATGGCTGATGGAGAGCTCTGGGGGTCCAAAAGAGAGCGCTGGTGGGGCCACCAGACCTGAGGTTTCCCTTTCCCTATTCTAGGGAAAGTACGTATATGGGGCATAGGGAGAACTGATGGAATAGTTTGCTGACTTAGATGCTGCGTGGTTACGAAACTTAAGCTTCCTAGCCAACCTGGAACAGAGAAAGTTTTTTTCTTCTAGGCAAGACCATTGGGTCTGTCTAGTCTGCTACTTCAACTGACACAAGAGCCTTCCCCATTCCTTGCTTTCTGATCCTTCTCCCTGGAGATGTTAGGGATTGCAATCAAAGCATGTGTTCTATGGCAAGCAACTTGAGTATATCCACATGTTGCCTGAGCAACACGATCTTCTAAACTGTTGAAAAATGTATGCAAGAGAACAGCATGCTCAAGCTATAAGAACAGACCATAGTTCAATTGCAGATGGTTTTAAATTTATTTATTTTCTAAATCACAGTTTTAGTTGGCTTTAAATTCATCACATCCTTTTATCCTTCCTGTACACCACTTAGATGCTAAGGTGGCAAGTGGTGTAGACATGGTTGACTTAAATAACATTGACACATAAATAAGTAAGAGTGTATACTTTGCATACTCCCAGGTTCAGACTCTGGCATCGCCAGGTATGGAGCTGGAAAAGATTCCTCTCCGAGACCTTATAAAGCCAAAGCCAATCTGTGTAGGCCAGGAATGGGGAACCTCCAGATGTTGATGAACTCCCATCTCCCATCATCCCTTGCTGGCTGAGGATGATGGGAGTTGGAGTCCCACAGCACATGGAGGCCACAAATTCCTCCATCTTGCTTTGGGCAGAACTGAAATAGGTGGACTGAGGTTCTGATTCTGTTTAAAGCAGGTTTATACATTCAAGCTTTGAGGAGCTGGAGTTTCACTGGTTACCACCGCCTGATCTTCAAGTCACTGCTGGCACCAGACTCCCCCCCCCCCCAAACTTTTAGAAAATTGAGTACTTGAGCACCAGTCCTTTGATCTCCCTTGGTTTTATTAAATAAAGGCAATTCAATTTAAAGAATGCCTTGACTGCTCTGGCCTGACCAGAATACTGATTTGCTGACCTTCAGAAAATAGTGCAAGAGCATTTTGTTTTTCAAAGGCTGCC
The DNA here is from genome assembly GCF_965112155.1 of Podarcis liolepis. Lineage (NCBI taxonomy): Eukaryota > Metazoa > Chordata > Lepidosauria > Squamata > Lacertidae > Podarcis > Podarcis liolepis. Next base: position 34,669,912 of record NC_139556.1, on the reverse strand, counting down.
TGATCCAGGCTGCAAAGTTCCTGCCGTTGTAAAGTTTGCTGGCTTTGAACCCACGCAGATTTAAGCATGCTTATTATGCCCTTTGAAAGCGGCGAGCTTAAGGGCGCTTAGCTCTACGCTGCATTGTCCTCTGCGGCCCAAATCCAACAGCAATCACGGGCAGCTAGTGATGTGTAGCTGGAGGGACTGGGTTTAGAGGCACATCTTCCATTCCCATCCAAAGATGCATCTAGCCTATCCTCTTCCAACCTCAGGTGCCCTCAGGAAGTTCCAAACTACATCTGCCAGACAATTTGGTAGAGGGTAGATAACCACTGCAGCCCAGATGGAGATGTGTACCTTTGTTGACAAATGCAAGCAGGAGGCTGTTTCAGGAGACCAGTCATTCGGGCCAGATTAGAGCACACGGCTTGAAATTTGTCTGTTATTCTAGATTTGACACAGCATACATGGAAAGCTGCCTTCTGCTGAGCCAGCCCAGTGGTCCATGCAGCTCAGGATTATCTCCGTTGACTGGGTGCAGCTCTCCAGATTTTGAAGAGAGAGTCTTTCCCTGAGCTGCTTGGAGATGCGATCGAAACTTGATCGTTCTGCATTCAAAGCATGCAGTCTACCACTGAGCTATAGCTGTTTCCCAAATTTAGCGATGATTAGTTGTTGTGGGCATATTACCTAAATCTCACCGATTTTGGATTTAGATGTTTGGATGCATAGAGTGTGTGTGTGTGTTAAAAAAAATAAATCTAAACAAAAATGTGTTTGAAAGGGGAGTGGCTAGAGACTAGATTGCAGGTGGCAGGTGCTAGTTCTGTAGAGAACCATGACAAAAATATTGGTCTCAACCCAGCAGATACTTCACCTTTGTGTTTAGGGCTTTTCTTGCACAAAGTCCTCCATCACACACAAACACGCCCTGAATGCAAATCCAAAGAGCCTTCAGTATATGTAGTTCAGCACTGGACACTGCTGCAGGTGAGTAAGCCAGCTGATTTGTCGAGGCCCACGTTGCTTGCATATTGACAGGCACACATGACAAGTGTTAGGTGACCCTTGACTGTGTCCGTGCAGGACAGCTGCAGCTGCACATTCCTACCCGTTCCTCAGCGAAGATGGGAATGTGAATGCTTATACGTACCATGTCAGGTGGTTCTCTCGCAGCACCTTTTTGCATGTGGTGGGAATCCACGCAGGTCATAGAGAGAGCACATGGCAAGAAGGTTCATTGCTGTTGCATATTGGGGAGCTGCCTTCCTAAAGCGGTGAGTTTAGGTTTGTTTGCAAAGGCAGTCGGCAGTACACGGCACACTGCGTGCAAATAATTTCTAAATCGTTGATTGTAGCAAAGTTGTTTGTAATAGGGTTGCTGTATTTCAAAAAGTGAATATCTGAACACAAAAGTTGTTGAGCTTTTCCTGCAAAATCTCAAAATGAAGTTGCTGTGCTTTTTTTTTTTTTAAGGAAATTCGCCAAAAAGTCAACACTTCCGACATTGCCATACACCCGGGAGTCCCGGACGTAGGGCAGCCCTATTTATAAGATAACACTACAAATGGGAAACTAGTCCAATTATCAGACTCAATTTAAGTTGATTTGTGAAACAGCTTCTGATATACTTGCATGTAATGAAGTATTGCAGACCGTGGTTGCTTTGTGGTTTTTAGCATGTTGTGTGTGGTTGTCTGCAAGCTTCTGCTTTATATCAGGCAGCAAACTCTGCTATAAAAAGGAGCATTTAGTCATTCACACTCCATTTACTTCTGGCTTTAGGTGTGGACACCACTAAGGATCCCTGCCAGAAAGTGAAATGCAGCCGGCACAAGGTGTGCATCGCCCAGGGCTACCAGCGGGCTATGTGCATTAGCCGCAAAAAGCTGGAGCACAGGTAAGGAAGCCGCTGGCCTCCCCATGAGTCCCTGGTGGGGCAATAGGGGTTACTGAGTGACTTGCGCTTGCTTCCGACGAGTCCTTTTGTGGTGGGCACAACAGGAAGTCAATGGACTTATAAGTCAACGGAGGACAACCCACACTTAAATACAGTTGGCTAGTAGATTTAAAAGTGATTTGTTTTATTCAGGATATTGAACGAATGTTTTTAAAAGTGCCAAGTGCTTGTCAGCCACCTGCTGAAGTGGCACTTGTTAGCCAGGACTCTGAAACTCAGGACCAGGTATATTTCGGATCATGTGACATCGTTGTGATGTCAGGTGATGGAGGCACTACCCATCTCTCAAAATGGCCCATGGGGGTGGTCAGGATTTGGCCCGTTGGCCAGATCCTGCTCCCCACTGCCTGTTCTCACTGAACAAGCAGGTATAGAGTTGCCTGCACAATTTCCATAAGTCTTAATTAATTTTTCTTTTTTGAATTTAAGAGTGAAAAGGCAGAGGAGGAATAGGCAGTATCCCTAAGGGAGGCCGTTTTGCGCAGGTGAACTCATTCCTTGTGGCTAAGGCTCTCTTCCACTCCTTCACTTAACATTATGTGTTCACACCTGAGCTCTCTGCAAGTGTTCGCCCAAACTCCTGTGAGCAGGGAGGAAACAGGGGCATGCACACATTCTTCTGAACACCCTTAAAATCTCCCTTCAGACTTTTGCTCTTGATACAGGATGGTGTGGAAGTGGATCTGGCCCATGCAGTGACGCTGGGACTGGGGTTTCTGTGCATGCCCCTGCCTCTATCAATCCATGCGCATTTGCCCCAAATGGCTGAAGAGGCCTTTGGCCGCGATGGCTCTTCGCCCCTTTCTCCTGGGAATAACTGAAGGTTAAAGCTGTCGCTGTTTGGCAGGCGGAAGCTCTCCGTGTGGCTTTCATGGGAGCACAACAGGCAGAAATCCATAGGTGAAGCTTTTCCTCCTCGTGGCTCTGTGAAGAGTTTCCCTTGTGGATCCCTGCCTTTTATATTACAGTGATACCTGAGGAGCACTCTCCGGTCTGCAGTTTCGGGATATTTCACATTCCTCAAGTGCCAAACAGAGAAGAGCGCATCTTGTGCCTGAGGGCGTGTTTGCTGCGAGGTTATCCCTGCTTTAATACGAATTCTTTCTTTCTTTCTTATCTCTCCCTCCTGTGCACCCACAGAATCAAACAGCCTACCCTGAAACTCCATGGAAACAAGGAGAGCTTGTGCAAGCCTTGTCACATGACCCAGCTCGCATCTGTCTGTGGCTCCGATGGACACACTTACAGCTCCGTGGTGAGAGAAAATGGCAGCAGCTAAGCCTGGAAAAGAGGTTGGCGGGAGGGCGTTCGTTCAGGGGAAGAAGTAGCTGCAACGTTTCAGGGGGTCTGGTCTGAATTTCATACCTGTTTGGTATTATGCGGGGGGGGGGGGGCGTGCAGGGAGTTTTTGTATCTCTGTTCTCTTGAGTTGTTTTACAGTCTTTGCTTGTTCCTTACATTCTTAAGAGTCATAGGATTGCAGAGTTGGAAGGGTCCCTGAGGGTCATCTAGTCCAGCCCCCTCCCCCGCAGTGCAGGAATTTGCCGCTGTCCCTTAAGGGGTTCGAGCCCCACAACGTTGGCATTATCAGACCACACTCTAGGCAACTGAGCTGCTAGAATTAGCTCCAAGTCCTATTGTTTCTCTACCCACTCACCTGTTCTATCTTCACAGCAACCCTGTGAGGTGGGTTAAGCTTAAAAACAAAACAAAACCAACCACCCAGTAATGAACCCAAAGTTATTCAGCTGGCTTTATGGTGTACTGGGAGTTAGCTCTACAAACAGCTTGTAAATCCTAGTAGTAGTAGTAGTAGTAGTAGTAGTAGGAAGAAGAAGAAGATAATACAAGGGAGCTTCCCGAAGAAAAGGTGTTGTTGTTTATTCGTTTAGTCGTGTCTGACAATTCGTGACCCCATGGACCAGAGCACGCCAGGCACTTCTGTCTTCCACTGCCTCCCGCAGTTTGGTAAAACTCATGCTGGTAGCTTCAAGAACACTGTCCAACCATCTCGTCCTCTGTTGTCCTCTTCTCCTTGTGCCCTCAATCTTTCCCAACATCAGAGTCTTTTCCAGGGAGAGAATTCTCATGAGGTGGCCAAAATATTGGAGCCTCAGCTTCAGGATCTGTCCTTCCAGTGAGCACTCAGGGCCGATTTCCTTCAGAATGGAGAGGTTTGATCTTCTTGCAGTCCATGGGACTCTCAAGAGTCTCCTCCAGCACCATAATTCAAAAGCAGCAGCACCATAATTCAAAAGCAGGAATGGTAGCAGCATATAAATGTAACAGATACAGTGGTGCCCCGCAAGACGAATGCCTCGCAAGACAAAAAACTCGCTAGACGAAAGGTTTTTCCGTTCGCGATTTGCCTCGCAAGACGAATTTCCCCTATGGGCTTGCTTCGCAAGACGAAAACGTCTCGCGACTTTTTCTTTGACTAAAAACAAAGACATGTTTTGTTTATAAAGTTAATTTATTTTCCCTTAAATTTTTGAACTGCTCTTTACAGTATGTGTGACTTTAAAGAGCCGTTAATAAACTGTTGTTGTACCAAATTTGGCTTTGTTTGGACTTTTTTTGACCATAGGAACGCATTAATTGATTTTCAATGCATTCCTATGGGATTTCGTGCTTCGCAAGACGAAAAATTCGTTAGACGACAAAAATTGCGGAACGAATTAATTTCGTCTTGCGGGGCACCACTGTAAATAAATATTTACTTGCGTCTCATGCAACACTTTGCCATGGGAAAAGCTTGGTTCTTTAACTTGTTATTAGGGCCTGTTTGTTTCAGAATGGTTGCTCAAGGGACTAATGGTTCCTCTTTCCGCATTTCTGGATTGTAATGCGGAAAAGCACGTTCTGTTGGGAGGCTCAGGAGTGAGGCCATCTCATTGTGAGGGAAGTGCCTGTCTGCTTCCTTAGGACGAGACTCAGGAGTGTGAGCAGAAGACATGGAAGCCACCTGCCCCTTCCTCTTGATGTGTCTTTTGACTGCTCACAACACCTCTCCTCCCAAGCTTAGAAACTTTGCCCTCTTTCCTACATTGCCATTTCATGGACATAATTTTGTACTTCATTAATGCTCTTCTCCTCTAGGCTATCAGTGGGTGGCCTAAGTCCTCTCACCATTCATTTCCATCTGTAAAAACGGACAATTTTGTGAAAATTGTAAGGACACATTAACCCAAACTGTGGAGCAGTACTTAGTACTTCAGTACAGTTAAATAAATTACATACACACACATACATATATATATTAGTGGAAGCACTGGAGGCATTGTTAGCGAGCGATATTAAAGATAATAAACAACAAAGACAACCTCTCTGGCACCTCTGCTTAATTTATCACCAACCCACAAAATTATATCAAGATTATATATAACCCTTTGGTGGAGGTCCCAGAGGTGGAGTAATTGGTTGATTTTAAAGATAAAGAAGAGGTAATTATGAGCTGGTTCCCCCCCCTTTTTTTTCTTTTGAGGGCAGCTAAAATTGTCATTACTAAACGCTGCAGATCTGCAGAATTCTTGTGAATGCTAGTATGATGAAAAGAACCAAAAAGGCACAGAGACAATAATAAAATGAGGCACAGCTTTTAAGAGAATAACAAATTATACGAAGGCTTCACTTCCTCTGGTGCAGACACACATTTAGTAACAGAGGGAGGGATTTGTAGTGCTAAGGAGATCACTCTGTCAGCGCACACATTTCTATTTCCCTTCTCCTCCCTTCTCATGCTGTACTGACACACGCACCCCCTCGGCCAGTTGTGCGGGCTTCCTTGTGCAGCCTTCTGCTAGTGCCTCCACCCCCATCATTCAGCCTGGACACTGAGGTCTAATGCTGAGAGCCTTCTGGCGGTTCCCTCACTACAAAAAGTGAAGCTACAGGGAACCAGGCAGAGGGCCTTCTCGGTAGTGGCACCTGCCCTGTGGAAGGCCTTCCATCAGATGTCAAGGAAATAAACAACTACCAGACTTTTAGAAGACATCTGAAGGCAGCCCTGTTTAGGGAAGTTTTTAATGTTTGATGTTTTATTGTGTTTTTAATACTCTGTTGGGAGCTGCCCAGAGTGGCTGGGGAAACCCAGCCAGATGGGCGGGGTATAAATAATACATTATTATTATTATTATTATTATTATTATTATTATTAGACTGGTTAGTCAAATCAGACTCACAGTAACAGAAGTCAGACGAATTGTCCATTCAGCTCAGTATTGCCTGCACTGACTGGCAGCAGCTCTCCAGGCAGGAGGCCTTATCAGTCCTGCCTGGAGACGCCGGGGAGTGAAATTGGGACCTTCTATACGGAAGGCACGGGACGTGGGTAGCGCTGTGGGTTAAACCACAGAGCCTAGGACTTGCCAATCAGAAGGTTGGCGGTTCGAATCCCCGCGATGGGGTGAGCTCCCGTTGCTCGGTCCCTGCTCCTACCAACCTAGCAGTTCGAAAGCACGTCAAAGTGCAAGTAGATAAATAGATACCGCTCCGGCGGGAAGGTAAACGGCGTTTCCATGCGCTGCTCTGGTTCACCAGAAGCGGCTTAGTCATGCTGGCCACATGACCCAGAAGCTGCATGCTGGCTCCCTCGGCCAATAAAGCGAGATAAGCGCCGCAACCCCAGAGTCGGCCACGACTGGACCTAATGGTCAGGGGTCCCTTTACCTTTACCTTTATACAGAAGGCAGATGAGCTATGGCCCTTCCACGAATTTATTTTATCCTCATTGTCACCTGTAATAAAACAGGTTTTTGAAACGATATGAAAACGTGCTTGGCCCATTGACCAGACCAGAAATCAAGAGGAGTTTTGGGAGCAAGATCAAGGAATCCCTTTTTCTTTTTTAAGGGCACCTTCATTTCTGGGAAAGGAAATACTATTGGCTGTCCCTGGTGTTGGTTAGAAAAGGGAGAATGTCTGTTACCCAGATGTTGGTATCAAAACATCACATTCTGGAAACAAAATGCATACAGTTAGGACGTTGTGGATGGTTTTGGCCCACGGAATCGTGACTGGAACCAGCAGGTAGAAATGGCAACGAAGCAGGTTTCAGCTTCATATTAGGAGAAACTTCCTAACAGTAAGAGCTCTTTGACAGCTTTGGAAGGTGGTAGGTTCCTCCTCTGCTGGAGCTGTTTAAGCAGAGGCTGGTTGGCCCTCTGTTAAGGTTGCTGTAGGGGGGTGCTGAACTCGTTGACCTTTTAAGGCACCTTCCAACTTTTTGATTCCATGAAATGTAAAGCCGGTCCCTTAAAAAGACAGACAGCAGCAATACAAGTATCGCCAAGGGTTTGAGGTCATTTGACTTTCCTTCTAGACAAAGTGAGTCTCTGGGTAACAGTGCAGTGGTATATTTACAGTATTGGAAGTGAGTGCAATATGCCTTTGCGTTGCATGCAGTACAGTGAAGCTGTACAGGTTTGGTGTGACTCACTGAGCCAAAGCTCGTTTGGGTAGCCCTTGTTATGCTGTGCTGACCTACTTTTTCTGCCTTCTGGCTGTTGGAATGGGGGAGTCTGTTCCAACTAAGCTCTTGCCTTTAGCACATACAATTGCATTTAACTCTCTCAAAATAGAGAAGTGAGGCTTGTGAAGAATCGCCTCCCAGCCTGGGGTGAACTGATTCAGAAACCGAAGCATGGTTCCTTTGCTAAAAACTGAGGCTGGTTTTTATACAGCTCCTGAAGCATGCAATTCAGAGATCTTTTACGGCCATTTTTGGATTGCTCCGTATGGTGGCCGGGGCAATTTGCAACAGGAAGTGAGGATTCTGAGTCTTTCCTGCTTCTCTCCTCGCATCCCGAGCACTGATCTGGCAGTGAGGTGGAGCATTGGAATTATGGCTTTGCCGCTATGTAAATAGCTGTAACATGCTTTGAACCGACCACTTGGAACCATAGATTTGGAGGTGGTCTTGTTGGACATGTAGTTTGATGCAGGAAATCCAGAGCGGTCCAGCCTGTTTGAAAGCCTCCAATGAGTAGGGGATGGGAAAAGAAATTCAATTCAGTTTGCGTGTAAAGATGAACGAACCTACTTCATGCTTTCCAACACGATACGAGAACCAAAGCACAGCCAGCCTTCAAAAGTCACACTTTTCTGAATTTTGTAGTGCAGCTCTCCTGAGAAGTAATGTGTACAAAAATGCACATACTGGCGTAAAGTGTGCATAAAAATGCCTATATGAGTTAAAAATGACATGAAACAGTTTATTGTATTAGGGGAAATTATTTTGCGTACACTTGTTCATTAGGGGAAACTGCATACAAACGTGTAGATTAGGACAAATTTGCACTAAAATGCTGGTGAATTTTCCTGGGAACTTTTTTTAAAAAATCACAACCATGTGGATATATGGAGAGCCGAATTTAAGTTTGGAGAAATGAGAAACTGGAATAAATCGAAGATTTGTCCATCGTTTGTGCCAGTGAGGGAGACTGCACCATCCCTCTAAGTAATCAGTTCCATTGGCCATCTTGCTCAAGTTTGTTTTGGGTTTTGTGAATCTACCCCTTCATCTTCCCACCAACTAAATCCTCCATTTCCACATGCTCTGTGTGTGGTGTTTTGTCACAGCCAAATATACTGGGGTTCTTCCCTTTTTTTTTAAAAAAAGGTGCTCTTTCTCCCATCCCATCAGTTATTAAGATGTTTGTGAATGCCCCATGAAATCACAGCAGGTCAAGTCAGTGACTGGGGGAAATATTTTTCTATAGTTCGCAGGAAACAGGCAGCCAGTTTGTAGCCTATTATGCACCAAAGAATGTTGAGAAGCCTTAGCCTGATTAGTTCGAAACCAGGACACAGCAGGAAATTTCATTCGGGGGAGATTAGCACTAAGAAGATTCATTGTTATTTGCTTTTGGTTCCTCGTTGCCTGAAGAGTTAAATAAAAAAAAGTAACAGGATCAGAAGGCTGGCCTGCCGCAAAACCCTTCTGTTGCAATCTGCCCTTGGATTTCAAAGGGGTCAGCGGGAGAGAGATTCTTGTTGCTGGAACTTAGAGCTCCTAAACGTACTCAGAATAAAGAGCAGGGATCATCATGGGAAGGAGGCAGGATCTAGCCATGGAGCCCTAACATTCACAGAGCATGGGGGGAAAGTTTGATTCCCCATCCTTACGCAGAGCCCTCCTGTATTTTGGCATGAGATATGGTGGCACTGTGGGTTAAACCACAGAGCCTAGGACTTGCCGATCAGAAGGTCGATGGTTCGAATCCCCGCAATGGGGTGAGCTCCCGTTGCTCGGTCCCTGCTCCTGCCAACCTAGCAGTTTGAAAGCATGTCAAAGTGCAAGTAGATTAATAGGTACCGCTCTGGCGGGAAGGTAAACAGCATTTCCGTGCGCTGCTCTGGTTCGCCAGAAGTGGCTTAGTCATTCTGGCCACATGACCCAGAAGCTGTATGCCGGGTCCCTCGGCCAATAAAGCAAGATGAGCGCCGCAACCCCAGAGTCGGCCATGATCAGACCTAATGGTCAGGGGTCCCTTTACCTTATAAGCAGAATCGGGTGCACTATAATTAAAAACCCCGTCCATGCCTTTGCAATCAAAATCCCACGTCAAGCCAAATTCTGTGACCTGTGTAAGCGGGTGAAAAATAAGCCCATTTGCAAGATGTCTCTAATAATGAAAAATAGCGATCAATAACTAAATGCAGAATTCTGCAACATTTCTTTTGTGCTAGTCATTAGGAGCATGAGAAACTGCCTCATGCACTGAAGCCCCACCCCAGCTACCAAAAGCCTTATTTATTCCTTCACCTCCCTTGCACACATACTTGTGTATATATCTTCCCAGTCATAAAAGCTGAAATTCTCAGGAAGCCTCGTTTTGTGGTGCCCCTTTCCCTCCCCATCATGGAAATCACGGCAGGCATGTAGCCTTGGCTAGTAACAGAACCCTTTCCTAAGTTGGACTACATCAGCTGAGCACCATTGCTCCCGCTGGGCATGGCTCCAGAGGCAGAGTTCATTATACTGCCATAGGAATACTTTCCAAGACCCGCTGTGCTTTCTATCGCGGACAAAAGGGAAATGGTCACATCCTCCGATTTATTATATTGAATGTCAGCATATTGATATACACAGCCGCTAATCCCTGTGATTAATGTGTTTACACTGGAGCTGATTAATGAAGTCGTTTCCCATCAAGGAGCGTTCGGAGGAATATTATTCATGGAATTTGGAATTGGGCAGGGGGGGTGGGGAGTAACCGTTATGAACTTGTGCATGAGTATTCAGCCATTGCATTAAGCAGTAGGTGAATCGTCATCTTAGTGCAGAACTTAGAGTATCCGTTTGTTTGTTTGTTTGTAGTGTTTGGACCCTGCTCTGGAAGCTGAAAAGCAACTTAACAATAAAAAGCAAGACAGTTGCTGCCCTCAGGTTTATAATCTAAAAGAGATGATACGAGAAGGGGGAAAGGGATGGAGGGAAGATAAGCAAACTCAGGCACCAGGTCTTTGCAGGACCATCTGGGATGGAAACAAGGAGAGGAGGAGCCAAAAGGGTCTGGCCTGTTGACCGAGGTCATGAAGTGATCCTGCCTCCCATCTCCCCTTCTGCTCTTGCTCCTGCTGCCAAAAGATAGAGGAGAGGGAGGCATTGTCCACTCTGTAAGGGTGTGTGATCTATGTTGGACAGACTAGACAAATGAGGAGGGGAACGTCAGGCGGCAGCAGAGGAGCAGGTGAGATGAGGTCGAGGAGGTTCATGGCAGGCTCTCCTAGACCAGCAGAGTCCCGGAGCCCGGATGCCCCGTCCCCCATTTGATTGGCAAGTGCTGACTTCTCTGACTGTCTACTCTCCATTCTGTCTTGCAGTGCAAACTGGAGCAGCAAGCCTGCCTGACCAGCAAACAGCTGACGGTTAAGTGCGAGGGGCAGTGCCCATGCGCGAGTGAGCATAGCCCGACCTCAGCCACAGACACCAAACAAGGTCAGGGGGGACATTTTAGCGAATAGTCTGATGACGGCATCCTCTCCTTCCCTTTCTCTCTCTGCTGCTTTTCGTGTAAACAACAGAAAGCATGCCTAAGAGTCTGGCACTAAATCATATTCCAAGGGGCCCCAATCTCCCTTGATCATGCCATGTGCATTTGTCTGCCAGGCAAACTACATGAGACCATGATCCAGACGCAGGCAAACTCCCTCCCCCAGTAACACATCTCACGCTGCAGTTCCGTGTGCATTGTCACCATTTTGTTCTGGGAAGGTGACCCCAAGGCTGGCATTACTACCAGGCAACCTTGGGCAGTTTCAGGGCTCCAGCATTGTGGCAGCGGGCACTGCTGCTGCTTGCCATGGACCCACCTTAAAAAAACAAACAAAAAAGAGCTAGTTCTCTACGCTGGGTCTACTCACTGTTTGAATTTCCTACGGGAAATACCTACGGGACCGCCTCTCCTGGTATGTCCCACGGAGGACCTTACAGTCCTCAAATGAAAACAACTTGGAGATCCCGGGCCACAGGGAGGTTAGGCTGGCCTCAACCAGAGACAGGGCTTTTTTGGCTGTGGCCCCGATCTGGTGGAACACTCTGTCACAAGAGACTAGGGCCCTGCGGGACTTGACATCTTTCCACAGGACCTGCAAGACAGAGCTGTTCCACCAGGCCTTTGACCAGGGCACAGAGTGACCCCCTCCTTTGGTGATCCTTGTAGAACTCTGGCCCAGTGGTTGCCATTTGATTTTTAATTGTTTTTAGAATATTGATTTTAGAATGCTGTGTTACTTTTATTGCTGTTAGCTGCTCTGAGCCCAGCTCCAGCTGGGGAGGGCGGGATATAAATAAAATTTTATTATTATTTTATTATTAAAATGCTCCCTTCCCCACAGTGCAGCATTGGGCATTCTAGGGCAGTGTTCAGAGCACAGTCTCAGCTGCACACTAATGCCAGGTAAGCCCACCAGAGCCCACTGCTGGGGAAAGGCTCCCATAAAGAGTACACATTGCTCAGGTCCCCCCCCCCCACACACACCTTGGGTCTCCTAGACTTGGGTCAATATGGTGCTGACCTAAGAGCTGTGGGAAAGCTTAAAGCACCAAAAATCAGGTTCCCCAATGACTGCAGTTCTGGTCCATGCAATAAAGATTCAGAAATCATTTCAGCACATCTGCCAAGAGCTAGTTCGCATGGGAATGGGAAATCCAGTTCATGCTACACCGTCGTTTGCAAAGAGGAGGAAGGAAGGAAATAGGTCTGTCTCGTTGCTTAGATTTCTTCCTTGCCCCTCACCATAAGGACCCAAGGCAGGTTTAGACAGTATTAAAACCAGATGAACCAATTTACAATCAAAAATATAAGGTGGGTCCTAAAAACATAACATAGGCATCAAAGGCCAAGATAAAGAGGTAAGTATCTGCTATGAGGCATGCATTTTATATATATATATATATATATATATATATATATATATATATATATAATGCTTAATGTTACTTAGTGAACAAAGCACTGTTACCTGAGTAAAACCTAGCAAATTAATTAGCAAATTAATTGTGTAACTTTTGTTCAATTTGTTGGTATAAAGGTTGTTTCTGAGTTGTATGCTATTCTGTACCTAAACCCTTCAAATGGCAGGCTTCTGTCTGCTGCTTTGCATCCCCATAAAAGTACAGAAGGCCAAATTCTAGACAAGTCCAAGATGTGTAACACACTCTGGTTAGGCAAGTGAGTGGTGCTCTTGTCAAATCCTAGAGTTTATCCACCATTTGGACAGCTCAGTCTTTTGTTTAAGGCAGGGATTTCCAAGCTAATAAATGTCACAAGTCATCCCCTTCCCCAACTCCTCAGTAAGCAGTCCTTTCTGTATTACACACATAAACAAACTGACTTTACTCCACGAAGGTGGAATGTTTTGCTACATGAAAGAGACTTGCACAATGAATAAAATAGAGTTTGGGTGTCTTTCATATTCTTCCCAGCTCGGGGTGCTCAGTTAATAATTCTGCATTTGATTTACAGAAACCTGTACTGGGCAAGACTTGGCAGACTTGGGGGATCGGCTCCGTGACTGGTTCCAGCTGCTGCATGAGAATGCCAAGCAGAACAGCTCCGGGAGCGCAGGGGCCAATCCAGTGAATGGTATGCAGAAACTGCGGCCGTTGTCATATGCATATGTGTACACAAACAGTCGTGGAAAGACAGGGACGGAGCCATGCAATCTCCGAAGAGATTCTCTCTGCAGTTACTGGACTGATATCTGTGTCCAGTGATTCCCTTAGACTGAACGTATTTGAGCTGCAGGTGGATGGTTGACTGCATGATTAAATAGGTTTAAAAAACAAACACTTTTCTGTCCTTGGAAAGCCTGCACGTTGGGGAGAAAGGGTTGCGTTCAAGGTAGTAGCATTAAGGCGAACCTTAAGTCAGGATGAGGATTTCTGCTTGCACAAGGAAATGTTCTCCTCCTCTGCTTCCCCCCTAAATCTCTTCTGGGGTTTCCTCCAACTCTCTGGAGTAGATTTGAGGACAGCGGCCGGGGACCCAGTTGTGTTAATGCAACAGTTCTGTTGAATGCCGCCCATATTTCTTCTATATATTTCTTCCTGGCAGGCTGGTTTTCCACACACAGGGAGCTTTTGATAGGGGATAATGCTGAAACATGTGATTCACAATCTGCGAAGTGGCACAGTCCTGGGGATACTTATGCGCAATAGGATATTTCTGAATGCATACTTTGGCTTAACCCAGGGGTTGGGAAACCTGTACTCTCCCATCATCCAGAGCCAGCATGGCCAATGGACAAGGATGGAAGGGAGTTATAATCCAACAACATTTGGAGGGCCGCTGGTCACCCCATCACCACCCCTCTATTTCCTCTAAGTTATACCAGGAAGAAGGTTGTTTCATTCAGGTGTGAAAGACGCAGGAACACATTCAGCTGTAACTTCTGCAGTGCAGACACACCAGTGGGAAAATTCCGCCATGTTTTCAGGATCAATCTGAGAAAGCTCTGTGTCCTGCACTGAACGAGGGAAGGTGACCACAATCGGCCCTCCAACAACTCCCATTAAAGAGGGACAGCCTTGTTGCAATGAATAGGACTTTGCGAGAGCCACAGGCTCATTTATTTCACCGGAGCTGGTGCAGCAGATGTGCCTGGTTCCGTCAGTCTTTATTCCTCCTGTTGTGTCAGCTCTTATTTCCCCTTGTGAAACTAAATTGTTTTTGCTTTGGCTGAGCAGTTACTTGTTGGGTGCCAGCAGCTTGTCGTATTTCGGCACTAAACTGGTCTTTATGTGTGACTCTATTAGTTTATATGCCATGAGATCAGGAACGGGGAATCTGCGGCCCTCCAGATGCTGCTGGACTACGAATCCCATCATCGGCCCCAGCTGCCGACCAAGCTGGCTGGGAATGATGGGCAATGTAGTCCAGTAAACTCTGTAGGGCCACAGCGTCCCCATCTCTGCACTAAACAGTTCTTGAGTCACCATCATGTTCATCCAATCAGATTTGGTGCGTTAAATGCAGCTTTACATGTGCCATTTGCCACATTTTCATTGGCTGAAGTACAATACTTTGTTCTCAGAGCTGATCTGAGAAATTAACGCTCTAACGACAAGCTAGAGTCTGTGGAATTTTCATATTATTATTATTACTATTACTATTATTCCTTTTGTAGTTAGTGTGATAAAAGGAGCACAGAAAGTTGGACTGGTTTGTCGTCAGCAAATGCACATTTTGTACATTAAAGCAAGCAAGCCCTGCTCATCTCCTGGCTGCTTCCACGGAGCAGAGCTTTCTGTGTGGGCCACCCGCACTCTGCCAGTTGCTGTGTGAGCACAGCAAGGTACAGGTTTTTGCGCACTTGTTTGTTTTAAACAAGTCCCCAGCCCCTGAGCAGAGTTGGCAGATTGGTCCCAGAGCACACGCAGAACGTGAAGTGCGACCGGTCAGGAGGAAGATCATTAGTTTAAATGTCAGTGAACAGAAACCGCCAAGCCTCGTGCTTCTCCCACAGGCGGGCCTGATGCATTGGATGAAGTCTTGCCGCGCTGGGAGGGCGATGCCCTTGTGCCCCCCTTGGCTCTGCCGCTCCCGTCCCTCGGCTTTCGTAAGCAGAGCAGTGAGCCGCTGTGGCTCACCTCCAGCAGCGAGGAAGTCCATCTGGAACCAGCCTGGCAGCAGCATCACAAACTACGTAGGAGATAGGAAGTGAAGCAGGCCGTGCGGGGAAATGGCAAGGCTCCCGTCTCCTTCAACAGCAGCTGCTTTTCCTAGAGGGCCACTTTGAGAAGCGAGCCGAGCGTGGCAGGCCGATGCCGCAGCCATGACCCTTTCAGGCGGGCTGCCACTGTCTTCTGCTGCCCTGCGTTACACGTCCTCCTTGCATCTTCTGCCTCTAGCTTGGCTTCAGGAAAGAGAGGGGTAGCAGCTGGTACCTTGCAGAGGACCAGATTTTGCCAGTGGGCCTGCAGCAGTTGTTCACCTCTGCTCCATACATGCTTAACATGTATTTGCCCAGCAGAACTGCGATGGCGGTATTTTGGGGTTCCGGTGCAGAATTTCAGGCCTGCAGGCCTGACATTTGAACCCTGTGTACAGCAGCATTGACAGACAGCCTTTCCAGGAGAGGCCCTGCATATGCACAGGCTTGTGTCGACGCACGAGCTTTTAAATAAGTAAAAATTCCGCAACTAGGAAGACGGAACTCTGTGAGCGGTATAAATTATGCAGATCGAGCCTGTTTGCATAATGCATGCAGCTTCTCTGAGGAGCGGCAAGGCACTCCAGGAGACCTGCCTCTCAGCCACAGGGTGTTCTGCTCGGCTTCTCGTTTGTGTAGCTCCTAAGCATCGCCTACACGTTTTTAATCACCACTGTCTTTGTAGCCATAAGGTCTAGCAGCTTGCTTGGTTTCTTTAAAATAACGAGTAGAACCTGCAACAAATCACTGCAGGTGATCTACCTCTCAGTGCAAGTGCTCCTGTTCAGAGTTGCAGACAGACATGTTATCCTTAGGATACTCCATTGCAACACACAGACACACACTTCAGGTTGTTTTGTTTACCAGCTGACACTCAACATTCCACAGCTGCTGAGCATGCTCCGTCTCCATTGGGTTGTCTTTGGGGTGGTTTTGCCTCCTAGGGGTGTATTTTTTAAGTTTTATACTTCTTCTTACCTTGAGGTTCACCTTCACACGCTGCTTCCCCCGTCTCGTCTCTCAGAAGCCCCATTTCGGCTCCAAACCACCTGAGTTCACTCTTAGAGGGAACAATGGAAGCTGAGGTCCTCAGGGTGGTGAATCCTGCACCCAAATCCCGCATTTGTGGGCGCAAGCGGCCCTCGTTAGAACTATATGCGCAGAGGCACCTTCGCTCCCCCTTACTCTTCTTTCTCACTCTCTTCTGTTGTTGTTTTTTCAAACCTCATCCGCTTGCAGTGCTGGACAAGAGCCTTGTGGCCAGTTGCAAAGACTCGATTGGCTGGATGTTTTCCAAGCTGGACACCAACGGCGACCTTTTCCTGGACCAGACGGAGCTGGCAGCCATCAACCTGGACAAGTACGAGATCTGCATCCGGCCTTTCTTCAACTCCTGCGACACCTACAAGGACGGCCGCGTCTCCACCGCAGAGTGGTGCTTCTGCTTCTGGCGAGAAAGTGCGTTGCTGCAAGGTTTCTCCTGAGAGTCTTTTGTGTTGACTCCTTCCAGTTCTTTATATAGTGCCAACGGTTGTAAGTGATGCTGAAAGAGATACACACACACACACTGACAAATGGGCTTCTCCCTATCTTTCACTGATGGCACTAAGCAAAAGGCCTCTTCTTGGCTGATGTGTTTTACCATAGCATAGTACTAAGTTCAGGGACGCGGGTGGCGCTGTGGGTTAAACCACAGAGCCTAGGACTTGCTGATCAGAAGGTTGGCGGTTTGAATCCCCGCAATGGGGTGAGCTCCCGTTGCTCGGTCCCTGCTCCTGCCAACCTAGCAGTTCAAAAGCATGTCAAAGTGCAAGTAGATAAATAGGTACCGCGGGAAGGTAAACGGCGTTTCCGTGCGCTGCTCTGGTTCACCAGAAGCGGCTTGGTCATGCTGGCCACATGACCCGGAAGCTGTACGCCGGCTCCCTCGGCCAATAAAGCGAGATGAGCGCCGCAACCCCAGAGTCAGTCACAATTGGACCTAATGGTCAGGGGTCCCTTTACCCTTTACCTTTAGTACTAAGTTCAAGCTGTTTAAAGAGGTGCTCGTTACAGCCCCACTTAGATTAAAGATCATCGTCCTTTATTTGCATGCCACCTTTCCGTCATGAATTTTGCTCGTGGTGGCAAAACTGGCTAAGTGGCAACAGAATTTAACAATAAGTTAACCAAAACATCTCGGCATCTCAGTAAGAAATATACCAAAAATTGAACATTAGTAAGGTCTACTAATAAAGCGCAGAAACATTCCTGTAAATAAGGCACCTTCAAGATTAATTCTGGACCCCAACGGAAGCCCCAAAACATCACCCCACCTTGATAGTCTCTATCAGCATGCTTTTTCCCAGACTTGCAGCCAAGCTGGTCTCTCTTATATTTTCTCCCTAGAAGCTGCCGATAGTTTTTAGGAGGGAGAATATTTGCTTAGCGTTTATGTAGTGCTTTTTCTTATGAACTCAGAGCCCTTTGCATATATACTTCAGTAATCCTTGCAACAAACCTGCAAGGTAGACCAGTGCTGTTAGTAAATGAAACTCCTGGTATTTATGTAAGTGGTTTTTCTTAAGGGCTTAAAGTGCTTTGCACATGCAAGATAGGCCAGTTCTTTTACCCTCGTATCAGAGATTACTGGAAGAGAGCGGCTCATTTATTGACGAGCACATGGCTCCACTGAGATTGTTTTGAGCTGGTTTTTGGCAGTCCTGGAATGGACGCGTGTTTTGCTTTGGGTGTTTCAGAGCCTCCTTGCCTTGTAGAGCTGGAGAGGATACAGATCCAGGAAGCAGCCAAAAAGAAACCTGGTGAGTTGTGTGGAAATGGGGAGCTATTTGGGGATGGATGAGGGAAGGGGAAAGGGATCTTGTGGATGTCTCGGTGCTGATAGTCAATGCTTGGAAGGCACGTCACCCAGCAGTGCTAGTTTCTTTCACCCAAGCCCCATCTCTGCTTGCCCCACAGCTGAGGGCCAGAGGATCCACACCTGTTTTAGATGATGGTATCATGGAAATGAAGATTTAGGCAGATCTAACGGCTCCTCCCTAAGGTCCAGCTCAGGCATCCCCAAACTCAGCCCTCTGGCTGTTTTGGGACTACAGTTCTCATCATCCCTGACCACTGGTCTTGTTAGCTAGGGGTGATGGGAGTTGTAGTCCCAAAACAGCTGGAGGGCCGAGATTGGGGATGCCTGGTCCATCTCATACATGTGGGTGGCCATGCCCAAAGCAGCCTTATGGCTGGAGCCATTTGTGCAAGCAAATCCCCAATCTGGGCAGATTTCAGTGATAATCGTGCAACAGCTCATTGTCGCAGGCCAGGCGTGTTTGTAGCGGTGCAATGCCCTGGCTGTGTGCATGTATGGCATGTTATGATTTTTGTCAGTGGTCTTTGCACACCATAATTCTTGTCAGGGAAATAATTGATGTGTGAAGATTTTCCCTTGTCGTTTTCCATTGCATATGTTTATGCGGGAAAGCACCTCTGAGGTCAGATCATTTTTTGTGTATTGAAGAAGCTATTTTTTAAGGTGGTTCTAAGCACAATTAAATATAAAGTCCGTACTCTGGCCAGTTATTCCTTACAGTCTAAGCTCCTTTCTTATTCAAAGTGTATAATCTTCATTTAAATTCCCAGTTGCACAAGATGCTGTGGGCTGCTAGGGTTGCCATATGTCCTCTTTTTCCAGGACACGTCCTCTTTTTTGCCATAGCGATCCATAGTTAAAAGCAGAAGTCGGCAAATGTGTCCTCTTCTTCAAAACACAGCAATCCTAAAAATCATTTCCCAGCAGCGAAGTCCTGCTGTTGCAACCATTGTATCCCAACTCTACTGACGCCCTGTTGCTGACTTTGCTTTCCCAGGGATCTTCATCCCCAGCTGCGATGAGGATGGGTACTATCGGAAGATGCAGTGTGACCCAAGCAGTGGGGAGTGTTGGTGCGTGGACCACCTTGGCATGGAACTGACAGGGACGCGGATGCATGGGAATCCAGATTGTGGTAAGGAGAATGGAGAGGAAAGGTGGGAAGAACTGTTGGCGGGTTGGAGCACAAAACGTACACGTTGCACACGACAAGGGGGGCCTCCAACGTGGCCCCTGTCGTGGACTGGTTGGATGCAGAGGAAAGAACCAGCTGTGGAACCCACAAGAACGCTCAAAGCCCAGGGAATGGTGGTGGGACCACAATGAGCGGTCAGAGGGCGAAGACTGGGAAGAGGAGGCGTCGGAAGCTGAAGAGGTAACAGGACTGAGTGAGCAGGGAGAGTCTGTGGCAGAGAGGAGTCCTGAAGCTGAAGCAGGAGAGGAGGGAGGCCAAGAGGCAGAGAGGAGACTGGCTAGTGTCTCCCCCTCTTGCGGAGACCAGCTCCCCTCCCCCTGGTCTCCCAGAACATGCAGAGAAATGAAGAGGGCAGAGAAATGGGAGACAAGACAACAGAGCCTTCGGCTGCCGGGGAAGGAATTGAGGGAGGAGCCTTACAGAGCGGTGGGAAGGTGGGGACCTCGCAACTGCTTCACTGGGGAAAGACCTACTAGGAAGAGTTGCTGTGATCTCTAGGCCTGCACTGTTTTGGTTCCTTCGAATAAAGAGTTAACTTCACAGACAATGGACTTAGGCAGCAGTGAGGAGGTAGGAACCTTTAGTCTCAGCAAGTGCTTTTGGGCGGGGGGAGGGGGGCAAGACTTGCCGGAGACGAGTTGCTGTGCTCACAAGGCCTGACACTCCTGGGTTGTTGTTGTTGTGGGGTTTTTTTTTTTCCTTTTCTAACAAAGAGTTAACTCCAACTTGCTCAGTGTGATTTCCTGCTGGCTCGCTCCTGTTGGACCCACTTGTAGAGTTGAGCGGACAGGCTTCCTTGCCATGGAAGAAGTGAGTGAATGCCTTCTGAGGGGGAGGGTTCACCCTCCGCAGTTACCAAAGTGCCGCACCACCGTTTCCTTACTAACGCCGCTGCTTCTGCTGTTGTTGTTTTCGTCGTTGCAGATGATATCGTTGGATTCTCTGGGGACTTTGGGAGTGGCGTCGGGTGGGAAGACGAGGAAGAGAAAGAGACTGAGGAAGCCGGCGAGGAGGCCGAGGAAGAGGAAGGGGAGGCGGGAGAGGCCGACGATGGAGGCTACATCTGGTAGAAGCCGCCGAGGGCACAGTTTGGTCAGGATGCTGGCTGCAGGGCTGGGAGACGGCCGTCGAAACCCGAAGGAGAGGAACAGCTTAACAAGATGATCAGGAAACACAGTTGAATGTAACTAACTATGGCAGAACATGTTGTGTGTGCGTGTGTGAGTGTATGTATGTATGCACCTGCCTGGGTGAGTCCATTCTCCTTACATGGCCGTGGGGATTATCTTGTTTCCCACCCCCCAGCTTAGCAGAGATCAAAGCTGTATCAAAGCAAAATGGGAAAGGGGGCAAAGTATTCTGCACTGTAGGTTCGGGTGGTCTTTTTATATATATAAATATATTTAAAAAATGTAATTTAATTTAATGTTTAAATTGTCTTATCACACATTTCCGCTCGTAGCCAGACCCCCAAATATGTTTACCTGCCCCATCATCTCTCGTGTTATGGTTCCTAGCAATAGCTTCCAATAATTTACACATTGTTAGTTATTTACACCCTGGTGCACCAGGTTGCTTTCAAGCACATGCTCTGCAAGCGCCCAGGAGCTCTGCCAAGCATTCCTGGGTCTTCGTTGCAATGGAAGAGGTGTGATCACCTGGACTTCGGCTGACAGGTCAGGGATGAAGAGCAGCCCCTTTCTCTTCCTTTGACCATATGTTAGATCCATATCAGGCTGGGACAGGTAGCACAGCGCTGGTTGCAAACTTGGCTAGCATATCACGGACTTCTCAGACACCGAGAGGGTCCTGCAAAATCCTACCTCCCTGGAATATTCCCCACAGGCGGCTTGGCATCCTCGTATTGATTTAAGAACCAACAGGTGATCACAGGGTTGTGCCCGCCAACTTTATCTCTGGTCACTGTAGAATAATGGGCTTCCATATGGCCTCTCGGTGCCCTGGCAGAGTGACAGAGGCATTTGGGCACACAATTGGCTGAGAAACACTGATTATTATTTTTTTAAAAAAGGAGAAATAACATTATTGATTGTGGAATGCAAATTTGTGGGGCAGGCTAGGGTAACCGACGGCAAAAAGGCATCCCTAGCTAGGAACAAAAAAAGGGGGGCCCATCATCCGTCAACAGCAAAACAGCCACCCAGGAGGTTTGCTTCCGAATGATTTGGGTTGCAGTGTGGCGTTGCTATTGGCTGCTTTGTTTCTAGGTAAAGATGCTCTTTTCTACATTCTTTTCCAGGTCAGGGGAACTGTAGGCTTTTCGCCTGGATAGGGTCCACCATGGCAAATTTTAAATTCTCCTTTGAAAGAGACAGGCGTCCCACTGCTGCTGCATTTGGACGCACCCGCTGCTTTGTGGGCCTGGGTTCCTGCAGGTGTGAGATTCTGTGTGTGAGTGTGTTGCGAGTGCATGGCTGTTGCAGCCACGGGTGCCCTCACGCAGTGTGAGCAGATGGCGGGTGTTTGCGTGCGTGCGTGGAGAATGAGGGAGGGCCAGCTTGGCTTATTACATTGAGCATTCCAGAGCTTACGCAAAAACTGCGCTTCCGGTAGAGCCATCTAGGCTTTCTGTGCGGCTCCATATCCTTCAAATACACACACAAAAATATGAATAACTGTGGGATTTTTTATTTTTTTTTAACGTGAGCTAAACCTCCCAGTGAGCCCGGCCACATGCTTGCGGTGGCACCATAACAGAGAACACTTGTGTAGCCCAGCTGTGATAATAAACAAGCCTTGCTGTGTCGACCTCTCTTAACCTTCCTTCTTGCCTAGGCTTGTCCCTCTCTATTTGTCTCTGTCTATATACACACCCGCACGCTTCACACCCCTCCTTTATTCCACTATTTCTTCTACTTTTCTGCAGAGAGAATAATAGCTTATGACCGAGCGAGACTTGGAACTTGTCACTGCCGGGAGGGAGTGGCCTTCTCAGTCCATGTCCTTTGGGAAATTCCTCCTCTTCCTCCTTAGACTTTGCATTGTTGTACCCTTCCCCCTTCCCTTTCTGCTGCAAAGAGATCCATTTGCATCTTGTTAATACACAGAGTCACAGAATTGCAGAGTTGGAAGGGACCCTGAGGGTCATGTGGTCCAAACCCCTGCAATGTAGGAATATGCATCTGTCCCATATAGGGATTGAACCTGCAGCCTCAGCACCAACTATCCAGTGACTTACTCAAGCTTTGGTTTCTGGAAAGCCCCTCTTTGAGGGCTCCTCCACTGTTGTTGCCTCCCCCCTTCTGCCTGTGTGTCTGGGACCGAATTTCCCAGTTGTGCATGTTTAAATAACCTGTAAATACATCTTTCAAATTTCAAATTTTTGCTAACTTCACTAGGCAGGGCAGCATCCCAAAATTAATGCAAAGGGGAAGAAATGCCCATCTATTTGGACACAGGAGTGACCAAGATGGGGTGTTTTAATGGATGGCACAGGGGTGGCAGCAGGACCAAATCTGTGGAGACATGCCAGGGGGAGCGGTGTTGGCTCTTCCTGTATTCCTTGCACAGCCCCTGCCTCTCCCTGCCAACCTGGTTTCCCCCATCCAGGGAAGCAGCAATGATGTTGCCCCTCCACACCAGACACAATTGAATACTGTAGAACTGGGGGGGGGGTGTGTGTGACAATTTTGTGTGTGTGTGTGTGCTGTTTTGATAACAAGGCTTATGGTTGATGATTGCTTGTCCTCCTTGACACCTTTGACGACAGCCTTGGAGACGGATGATAGGGTTTTGTTTTGTTTCCAGAGGGTTGAAGGTAGAATGGCAGACAAATGGTGGCCCGTGATTGATCCTCATTCCTGGCGTTGTGTCTGATCGCAAGTTTTTGTAGGTTTTGGCTGTCAAGAACTGCTCAAAAACCAACTTCTCAAAAATGTATTGCATCGACTGAAGACAAAGGAATGAGTGTCAGTGCCATGGAAAACGATAAGTCAACCATGCCACTTTCAACTCTCTTTTTAAGAACTATTTTCTCTCTCCAGGTTGTCTAGCTCTGCCCAGTTTTGAAAGAAAAACTTCCCCATGGGACAAAAGACGTACTTATTCGCCAATGGAAGAGAAACCTCTCCATTTTCTTAAGGGGAGTTAAAAAGTAATTGGAGAGCATTTTTTCTTCTTATGGTGAACACATAATGTCTTTTGCCTATTCTCTGCTTCCAGCCTTAATTTTACACCCCATTTGTTTTAATGCATTTTTAGCTGATTTGTATTACCTCGTGACACATTCTCTGACTTCTAGGGTAGCAGAAGCAGAAGATACGTCATCCCAAATGACGTCCGTAGGAGAAACTCTTGCCGTCCCTGTAGGGTTCACCTTGTCAAGTGGACTTGGGTGCAGAATTAAAGACGTCCTGTTTCTCCTTTGGGTTGCCAACTACTTTCCTAACAGAGAGCAGAGAAATACTGCAGGAGCAAACTTCCCAATCACTGTGACTTCATGACTGGCAGTGTGGGGATTAATTTATCTGTAGCGCTTCCCCCGTCATGCAGCTGTTCAAAGACATGAGAGCAAGACTTTGTGTCGAGTTAGTTAATCGAATCTCAGCTCCCCGAACCTTTTTGCTAGGGTTAAACTTTAAGAGTATGTGGATTAGTCCAAATAACTTCTGAGCATGTGCAATGCCCCTTCCTACTGGGTAATCTGAAATAGGCCTCTTTCACATATCTGGGATTACATGGTAGGTCTTTCAAGATAAGAGGCTTACTTTTGGAGCAGGCTTGACTCTCAGGACAGGGTCCTGCTGGGGAAAGGAGTTGGCAACCCTTGACTTTGCTTAGATTTCACTGGGGTTGGTTAGATCATCCCAGTTTTTCAAAATCTCACTCTTTCCTTCCAAACCTGCAAGCTAGTCTGAATGCTGTAAATAAGGAAACAACACTTGGCGCATGCACGCCCTCTCTCTCTCTGTCTCTCGCACACACACACAAGTTCTTCCTCTTCACAGCTTTGCTTTCCACACCACGTTCGCCCCATCAGTGCTGTTTGTTTTCAATAAGAGCAGGAACTGTCTTAGGCAGCCTGGGAATTCAACACCAGAGACGACTTAAAAGAAATAAAAAAGAAAGAGTCTCTTCCCCGAGGGAAGCAGCTAGGATATCATCACCATATCAAGCAGCCATGCCAGCGCTGGAGCTGTGTGTATCAGGCAGTTGTGACAACTTCACCTGTTTTGCCATCTCTGTGCTGGCAGAGAGGGAGAAGAGACAAGCGAGGAAGCCTCTTATCATACCGTTAGTATCAACCAGATTCGGATTTCTGAAAATACCAGGCTGCGTTGCCGCCATTTTATTTATTTTTTCATGCATTTACTTGAGCCCTGTGCAAATAAGAAAGAGCAAGCCTGCTTTGGAGCGTAAGTATGTAATGTTTTGGTTGCTTCAACCAATTGGCCAAAGGGGTCTCCCTAATAGCAGGTGCTCCTCTTCTTGGTTGCTTGTCTCCCTTCATACATTTTTAGATTTGCCCCTAAGATGATCACATTTTTAGGTGTACGCTGCAACTGTAGGTGTACACGAGCAACTGTAGTATGGCGTTCGTAGCATGTTTTGAATCTGTGTGTCATCTGAGTGCTCTTGTCAAGGAACTGTGATTGGCAGCGACTACCTGGTGAGTGTGCCCTCAGTAAGCAAACCCAGATTTTCCTTTATGTAATGTATGAAACAGCCCTACGGGCCTGGTCCTTGCTGTTTTGTCCTCTTTCTATTCTTTTGAGCTTTGAGGATCAAGCTCCCCTGATCCTCCCTGGGAGAGCCTTCCATTGGAACCCCTTACCGGCCGATGATCAGAGGACAAATGAATATATCTGGAAGAACTCTTGGTTTTCATGTGTGCAAATATTATTTTCCCTTGATCTTCATTGATTCTGGATGCTGGAGGGGAAGGAAATGGACCATTCTTCTTCTCCAGAGTACAGCTGAAAAGAATTAACATCCAAGGGAAGGAAATCTTTGCAATGCATTAAACTCCTAAGACTGCAGCTATCCATTTCATCCAAAGGTTCTTATATTCAGAAGTGACTTCAATTCATTTTAAAATGTGGAGCGTAGGCTGCAGTTCTTGAACCACCTCCTCAAAAGTTGGTCAATGGCCATTGGGATGTGTTCCTGTTCTGATGCTTTCATGCAAAAACGTCGTGTAGAGCATGTGACTTGAAGATGGCAGCCAAAGGTTGCAGTTCTCTTAAGCACGCTTCAGAAGTGAGCTCAGTTGGAAGTGACTTCCATATACAGCACTCATTCTGCGCAACAGCCAGAGGTGTGCATCCCAGTCTGCACCAACAACTGAAACCTGCGAGTCCATTAAGTTCCAGATGAGCCCTGAGATTTGGATCAAAACACTCATCCACATGGGCTGTAGTGTGTCTGCTTCTACATAAGGGATTCCCTTCGTGTTGTATCAAGACAATTGTGTTAGTTACTGGGGGAGTTAGGCTCACAGGTGTGCTGCTTTTGAAATTTGCCCTGTACACAAACACACCCCTCTTCTTCCCTTTAGTGTCCAAATCTCAAATAGATCATTTCTACACATTTATCGCAAGTCTCCCCACACCGAACAAATGAAAGTAGCTCTGTCTAGTCCACTCTATTAAACCTTTCTCTCTTCTCTGTATTGAATCTCAGCTCAGTGTTGATGGAAAGAATGTGTATTTTTAAAGTGTTAAAATGAGTTGATTTTTCTTTTTGAAAGGGGAAAAAAACCAACAGCATTTTACGCTTAACAAACCAGAATCGAGAAACAAACTCCCCTATAGCCTGATAACATATTTAAGTCTTATGTGCAATAATAACTTCTGAACTTTATAGTGTTAAACATCGTGTTCAAGTGCTTTGATTTCAGTTTGTATATTTCAGTGCTGCAAGTGTATCTCGGTAATTCTAGACGATTAAAAATGAAACAACAAAAAAAGTGTTAGAACGTATGTGTGTGTGCATATGGTGGGCGCTGGAACACCAGCGGGGGCAAGCCTGCCCAAGTTGAAATCCTATTGCGGCCTTTGCTAGTCTCGTGCCCTCCGGATATCCACTTTGGACTACAGTTCCCGTCAGACCCCGCGTGGGCCTGATGGGAGTCCAGGACATTCGGAGGGTGCCATGTTGGCAAAAGCTGTCCAGTTGGTTCCAATGGGAAAGTTTAAACACTTCCTTCCACCGAAATAGTTCTGGGACTTTAAAGAGCTCAACTTGGGCGAGACCTTGCCCCCCAGGCTCCTTCTGTTCCTGGGGTGCCCTCTCCCCTCCCTCCCAGCTGTGACACTCCTGTATCGCTTTCCCGGCGGCTCCCTGGGAAACTGTTTCACATTGTCGGTTCTCTGCCTAATAACTTAACTTACTTAACCTAAGGAAACAAGTACACACGTACACCATTCCAAGAAATGAAATGCAACCTTATTTTTTAAAAAAAGAAAATAAAAATTTATAAACATCACTCCGTTGTGGTTTGTAATGGCACTGGGGAGGGGATTGGGATCGGGGAAGGGTTTGAGAAGACGGAAGGGTGCTGACGTCTGCTAGCAAAAATGCCCACCTGTTGGGCTTCACCTGGCTGTGGCACTTCCAACATGAATCCCCACTTCTTGCCGTCTGCTAGCTTAGGAAAGGCATTTCTGTGATTTGAGCTGGGAGGTGGCCTCAGAACTGCTTTGGAGGGGCAGAACAGCTCAATGGGCGTATGCAGTCATATGGGTAAATGTGGAACTCCTAGAGCAGAGATGGCGAGGGTCTGGTCCACAGACCAAATGTGGCTCTCATGGCACACCCAAAACTTTAGGCCGTGTCCATTGCAGGCCCGAGCCAGCCTCAAGTAAGCGCCTAAACTACAGTTGCCGTGTTTCAAAAAGTAAAAACCAGGACAGCCCAAAAGTTGTTGAGCCTTGACACTCTTCCCATCAGCCTGGAGTGCTTTTCAAAGCATCTCCCCCAACACACCCCAGAGCACATCTTGCAGGAGGTTTGGGGGAACCAACAGGTTTCCAGATTTGGGTGGGCTACAACTCCCTTCATCCTCAGCAACTGGCCGTGCAGGTGGGAGGTGGCGTCCACTAAAGTGCTGGGCCACAGGTTCTGCATTCCTATGTTGCAAAATGTTCACCTGGTGGAGACTCTGCTCTACCTCCATGGTAGCATTCGGAAGCAAGTACTGTGCAGATCTCTGCCATCCACACTGCAAAGCTCCAATGCTCCTGGCAGTCCTAATGATTGTGAGAGAATAAGAGGCGACAAAGGCTGTCCTTGCTCTGCCAGATAAGCAGTCCTGGCTTGCTGGCAAGGATTCGGTTTTCTGCTCTCACATAAAGCCACAAGGAAAAAGGGAGCGATGCCAACTCGAAATGGGAACGAAGCGTTGAGTCGCCGCTGCAGAACGCCAAAGGCCTCTTCCTGCTGCAGTGTGGGCACATTGCTCACTGTCACTCTGCGGCGGCCGTTGGCAGGCTGCGAGCCAACAAAGCCACAGAGGATTTTTCTCTCTCCTTGCTTTCCCATTATCGCCAGGCCAAGACTTCGCAAGTTGCAGCTGTCCCCTCAGCTGCCTGCATTTCTAGGCCCACTTCCAGGGCCTGAACAGTGACGGGCCTGTTTGCCGAGGCTTCGCACGGACAGCACCTGCAGAGAGGGTTAACTCCTTGGCTTCTCAGGGGCTTGTGCCGTGTTGCATTTTGTACGAAGAAAATAGGTTTCTGGACACCAAAGGCACGCAACTCCCACTTTTGCCTATTGAGCATGCCAGGTCAGTCCTAGTATGGCAGCAGGTTGAGGCGACCTGCTTTGAGCAGGGCCCAGGATGAGGGTGGTGAGAAATCAGGTGGCACATCCCATTTTGCCGGCCGAGGCAAAAGGAAAATGTATAATAATAATAATTTATTGTTTATAGCCCGCCCATCTGGCTGAGTTTCCCCAGCCACTCTGGGTGGCACCCAATTGAGTGTTAAAAACAATACAGCATTAAATATTAAAAACTTCCCTAAACAGATGTGGCCCTGAACCCTTACCTGGGTTTCATGGCAGCTGCTGCAAAATGACAGCAGTTCCCATCGAGAATTCACTGAAATCTTGCAAGATCTTCCCAGATCTTGCCAGCGCCACTTCTGCTGTGGGGCAGAGGGAACACTGCCTCTTGGGTTTCTGCTGCCTGAGGCGGCTGCTTCAAGTTGCCTCATGGGCGAGCTGGCCCTAGCGGGAAATAAAAGACATGAATGTCTGACTCTGACTGGAGCAGCAAGACTATCGTTCTGGGGAGGAAAGGCCATTAACAGCTCACATACCAATATGGGGGTGCAGACACAGGACACTCTCTGACCATTAGCAGACAGACTCTGGAGAAAGACAGAGGAAAAACCAGGAGGCACCTCCCATTTCCCCCTAAGCCAAACTTTCCAGGCCTCTGTTGGGCGAAGTTCTAGTCTGGTCAAGGACCCTACAGGGGAGGGAACATGAAGGAAAGGGACTAGGTGATTGATGTTGCCCCAACAAGCTGTCTGCTACTGATGGGACACAATGGGACATCAGGGATGGAATATGCAACAAACTGAAGAGCGACAGCACTGACTAGGACTCTGCAGAGAAACGTTTATGTGGAATGCGCTGCCCTGCAAATAGTGAGGTGAGGTATTCTTTCAGTTCTTCTCCAAATTGTCTCAGGGCTGTGCCTGATAAGAGGCCTGGGTATTTTTGCCCTTGGATGTCCGTCACACTGGATTTCAAAGTGTAAAGTGAGATGCAGCCCTCGGTTGTTATGGGCACTTGGAGCCGCACCAGCGAAGCTTCCAGGCTGCACCGTGATCACAGCGTGTCTCGTTTTCAAACAGCAGTTTGGCTCTCGGTTGACTCTGCCTCTCAAAGCTTGTATCTTCCTGGAACCAACTTCCAGGTGGCTCGTTCTGGCAGCCGGCTTCTCACAAGCAATATCAAATATCAGATGAATCCTTTTTGCCTGGTTTGTTTCCCTGAGACTTTGGGTTCCAATGGAAGGCTGGCGCCAGCAACATTTTCCAATGTCATTTTGTCTGCTGCCTGTCCAAACGCTTGAGGCAGCGGATAACATAGACTCACACTCAAAAAATAAAAAGCCTGCCAGATAAAACATCCTTAGTTAACAACAGACAATAGGCACTTCCCCCCAGTGAGCAGTGATGTAGGTTTTCTGGGAAAAAACTGAACGGGAAAATTTTCTAATGCAAATTAGGCAAGTTTGGATTTTTTTTTTTACTTTGCACTGAAATATTTTCTCCTGCCCCAGGCTGTGATTTAATTAAGCATATTTCCTTTACTTGCAGTTAGCAAACAAAAGTAAAACCTGTGAAAATACCAAGCTTGCCTAATATTTAATTTGCAGTTGGCACCCATTAATTGCTACTAATGAACCCAGGAAACAAAACTTTCGGTGGGAAAATAGAGCAGTGGAAAATTTTCAGCCCCATATCACTGCCTGTAAGGTTACAAATTTCCCCCAAAGATGTGCTTGATATTCCTTTCCAAAAGTCAGGAGAGCAGGGCTTGACCAAACTTCCTGCATTAGACTGCTCCATAGTATGGAGGCAAGCACTATGAAGACCCAGCATTACCCCAAAGGTGTTCTTCATCCTTCCCCCATTACGGAGAATTTGAACGGTCTTTGAAAAATATCAGGCAACAAGTTCTGCAATTTTAAAAAATGCAACAGAAAATGAAACAGACACTAGAGGATTGTAATAGCAAAAAAAAACAAAAACATTAAATTGCAAAAACTAGTATATACTGTGAAAGATAGAATAAATCTATTTGTACACAAAGTAGGGAAGGGGCCTTAGAGTTGATAGTCTATTGCTCCTGGGCAGTTAACACATACAGGTTTCGTCTAGACAGCCTGTTCATTGAGCACTCATTCTGATTCAGTTGCACAAATATGGAAACTAGACAATGCCCAATCTTTATGTAGCTTTCATTCTGATTTGTTTGCAGGATACTTATATAGCAATATATAGGTATAATAGTTCAAAAGCACATCAAAGTGCAAGTAGATAAATAGGTACCGCTCCGGCGGGAAGGTAAACGGTGTTTCCATGCACTGCTCTGGTTTCGCCAGAAGCAGCTTAGTCATGCTGACCACATGACCCAGAAGCTGTATGCCGGCTCCCTTGGCCAGTAAAGCGAAATGAGCACTGCAACTCCAGTGTCATCCGCAACTGGACGTAACGGTCAGGGTTCCCTTTACCTTTTTATATAGCAATAAGCCAACTCCCCTGCAATTATTTGTTCACTTGAATCCCTCCTGCAAAACAGTGGCAGCCTGGAGGCACAAATAGTCAAACAACATCTCCCAGGGTGCCGGAGAGACTGCGGGCAACACAGAGCGCTTATGCACATGTGGTGGAATTGTACAAAAAGCGATGTCTTTCTGGAAAACACCATTCAGAAGAAAGTAGCATACCATGTGGAAGAAACAGTAACGACACAAGCAGTGGTGGTGCCACCCTTAATTTTGTTCAGTGTAAAGGATAACGAAAACAATGCTGTAAAATATCTAAAATGCTTGCGAATATCACGCTGTTAGGCAAGCTATTGCCTAACTCCGGAAACACGCAGATGGTTTGGCGAGAGACAAATGGTAGGGAGAATTATGGCAGGTGGCCCCATCAGGGAAAATGACACATCCAATGACAGTGACAAGGAGACCGGCCATATGGAAAGATTCCCTGGTTTCATTTTCTGCTTAAGCTCCACACAAACCCCACAAACTTTAAAAGCAAACAGGGGTAGGGAATCTCCAGATCATGGGCCAAACCTGGACCACCAGGCTCCTCATTTGGCCCTGCAAAGCTGTTCTGGTGAAGCCAGGCCTGCACACCCTATACCTGATCTCCTACATACATGACATCACAGGTGTGGGACAGGTAAGGGCAGGTTGGAGTGGTCTCCTGAGTTCTATTATGCTGGAGCAAAGCATCTCCCACCGCTGCTCTCTGAACTAATCCCACGCTGCTCCTTTCCACCTCCTTTTTTTTTTAAACCCCTAGGGCTTCAAAGTGCAGCACATATATTGGAAGCCAAACTGTGATCCTTGGATGAAGGGCAATACAGAAATTTAATGGATTAAAAAGAAATATTAGAATCACCTGATGTCCCAAGGTTTGGAGAGATAATGATCTGGCTCCCCAGCTGGAATCGGTTCTCTTCCCCTGATTTAAAGTGGATGGCCTTGAAATGATGGAACAAAGACTAATCTTTGGGAAGTTTTTAATGTTTGGCATATTATTATTATTATTATTATTATTATTATTATTATTATTATTATCATCATCATCATCATTATTATTATTGGTGGAAGCTGCCCAGTGTGGCTGGGGGAAACCAGCCAGATGGGTGGGGAATAATAATAATAATAATTGTCAGAGCTGCTTGAAGATCCTAGCTCACAGAGGATCACGCTAGCCAGCGATCATTAAGTAAAAGTCTTTATTGAGTTACAGTTTCCATTCTCAAGCTGCTGCGTGCAACTCTACGTCTAGTAGCTAGATCGGCGAAGCTCCGTCTGAGTCTCCGCCCCGTGTGCACCAACTTAATATCCTAGCCCTGCTCCACCTTTTCCGCCTGACTATTCTCCTCTGGGTCCCTCTGCCCCCCGGGGTCTCTTCCCTCCGGGATTCTTCTGACGCTGACCCCCCGGACCCTCCTGTCTCCTTGCGCCGGGCTTTAGGACCTGGCTCCCTTTCCGGGCTGCCTCCTGCGCCGCCTTCCGGTGCATTTGAACTTGGCGCGCGCGCCCAACCTTCCACCTTCCGTCTAACCGTCTCTTCGCTCCCCGATGGAGGTGTGGCCACTCCTGACTCGTGTCCTCCCTCCTGTTGTGAGCTGCCGGCGCTTGCCCCCTGGCTCCCTTCCTCTTCCCTGCTCTCTGGCGGTGACGCTGGTCCCGATTTCCAACTGCTCTCCTCTGAGTCCCCTCTGGCTCTATCTTCCTGGGGTGCCCCCCTAGACTCCCCCCTTGCCCTGGCCACTGGTGCTCCTTTCTGTGAATCCTCTGATTCACTGGAAAGACTCGGAGATCTCGGGTCGTCGTCATCACTCATCTTTTCTTCTGCCTCCTCCCCTTCGCTCTCTGTTTCCTCCCTTGCCCTTGCCTCTGCTCCTAAACCCCTGACATCCATCCCCCCCTCGAAGCCCCCCATTCCCCCCTCCCCTCCTTCCGGTGCTGGAGCTGGGTGCTGCTGTGTCAAAGGGACGAACGTCGGATATCGTTCGCTTCCCGTGGCGGGCCTCCATCTGAAGTCTCCCGGGTCTTCCTCCCTGCCCTCGTCGACGACGGTCACCTCCGCTTCCATCTCTGTGCCGCCGTGCTCGAAACCAGGGTCGTCCCCGAAAACGTCCATGTCCGTCTCTCCCTCACTTCCTCCTGGCGGCGTTGCTC
This sequence comes from Podarcis liolepis, assembly GCF_965112155.1. Lineage (NCBI taxonomy): Eukaryota > Metazoa > Chordata > Lepidosauria > Squamata > Lacertidae > Podarcis > Podarcis liolepis. The sequence continues at coordinate 34,637,355 of NC_139556.1, read as the reverse complement.
GTCCTGGGCATTCCAGCCACTTTCTGCGGAACTGCTCCTCTGGTCTATCGTCCCACCAATACGAGGGTTCTGAGGCAGATCCCGAGGGTGACCCCTCCGGGGAACGGACGTCTCGTGTCGGGTCCTCGTCCGAGTCGAACCCCCGGAATGTGCTGGCCGAAAGCGTGGGCGTGAAAAGCCAGTCGTCGAAAAAGTCTGCTGGCATTGGTCTATGTGGGAAGAGGGCATGAAACTCGTCTTTGAGCAGAGGTTCGTCCAAGGCGTAGCCCGGCACCCAGCTGTTCGCACTGGCCGGGGTGCCCTCCTTGGCGAGAAAGTATTCTACCCCCTCTTCCCCCCATCTGGAGTCCAAAATCTCCGTGACTTCGTTGATGCGCTCCTTCTGTGCCACTCCCGCGTGCCCTGTTCTGTCTCTGACCGGACTCGGCGCCGTTCCGGGTTCCTGGAACCTGTGCGGTGCCTTGTAGGGAGTGAGCACCGATCTGTGGAACACCGGATGCATTCTGGAACCCTCCGGAAGTGCCAGTCTGAAAGCTACCGGGTTGACCTGCTCTTCGACTTGGTAGGGCCCCAGTTGTTTATGCCCTAGTTTCTTCTTGGCCAACGACCTGGCCGGCACTGCGTGGGCTGCTAACCAGACCCAGTCTCCCACGTGGAGCTCTTCGCCAACCCTTCTGTGTTTGTCCGCTTGTACCTTGTATGCGTGCTTGGCCAGCTCCAGGTGGCGCCTCAGCTGATCGTGGACTTCCTGCAGCTCCGACGCGAACGCATCTGCTGTCTGCGGCTCCCCCTCCCCCATTCTTTCCAGTCCCGGGAAGGTTCTGGGGTGCCTCCCGTTGTTGGCGAAGAACGGCGTGACCCCCGTGGACACGTGCTTCGTGTTGTTGTAGGCGAACTCGGCAAGCGGCAGGTAATCCACCCACGTCGCAGGCTGTTGATTTGCATAACATCTCAGGTACTGCTGCATGATGACATTGACCCGCTCCGCTTGCCCGTTGGTCTGCGGGTGTCTCGCCGACGCCAGGTTGATCTTGACGTTCAGGAAGCCCATCAGCTTCTGCCAGAAACTCGAGATGAACTGCCGCCCCCGGTCGGACAGAATAGACCGTGGCAGACCGTGAACCTTGAACACGTGGTCTATGAACAGTTTGGCGGTTTGCTCCGCCGTGGCCACCTTAGCACACGGAATGAAATGTGCCATCTTGGAAAACAGGTCCACCACCACCAGCACTGCCGTCTTGCCCCTCGAGCTGGGCAGATCCGTGACAAAGTCCAGGGCCACCCTTTCCCAAGGTTCGACCAGAGTTTGCAGCGGTTCCAACAGTCCGGCCGGCGGTCTGTGCACTGGCTTGGCCCTCTGGCAGGTGTCACACCTCGCCACGTAGTCTGCGACCTCCCCTCTCATTCCAGGCCACCAGAAATCCCTGGCGACTAATTCCACCGTCTTCTCCTTGCCAAAGTGCCCGGCCGTGGGCGCGTCGTGCAGCTGCTGCAGCACCTTGGCGCGAAGGTCGTCTCCCGGCACGTAGATGGCCCCTTTACGGATGAGCAATCCATCTCTTAGCTGGAAACCGTCGGCCGCTGCCTTGCCCCTTTGCACCTCTGCCATCTTTGCTTGCGCGAAGGAGTCATCCTGCAACGCTCGTCGCACCGCCTCCAGGTCCACGGTTGCCGCGGCGCACGCCCACACTGTTGGTGCGAAGATGTGCATGGCGGCCGCTGGCGTTGCGTCCTCCAGATACTGTGGCTTACGGGAGAGAGCGTCCGCCATGATGTTAGTGTCCCCCGGGACATACTCTATGCGGAAGTCGAAGTTCGCAAAGAACTCAGCCCAACGTATCTGCCTCTGGTTTAGGAACTGTGCCGTGCGCCAGTGCTCCAGATTCTTGTGGTCCGTGCAAACCTGCACCGTGTGCTTGGCGCCGATCAGGAAGTGCCTCCACGCTTTGAACGCTGCATGAATGGCCAGCAACTCCCTGTCCCAGATGGTGTAGTTCTGCTCGGACTTGCTGAGCTTCCTGGAGTAAAACGCTCCCGGTCGCCACACCCCCTGCGGGTCCTTCTGCAGCAGGACCGCCCCCACGGCTCTGTCCGAGGCGTCTGTCTCCACCCTCATCGGCCTGCTGGGGTTGACATGAAGCAGCTGCTCTTCCGACGCGAAGAGACGCTTGAGTGCCTGAAAGGACTGCTCCGCCTGCTCTGTCCAAATGAACTTCTTTTTCTTGGAGCTAAGCGTGTCCGTGATGGCCGCTGTCTGCATAGCGAAGCCCTTGATAAACTTGCGATAGAAGTTCGCAAAGCCGACAAACCGTTGGACCTCCTTCCGGTTGCGTGGGCTCTTCCAATCCAACACCGCTCGAACCTTGGCGCTGTCCATGGCGAGCCCCTTGTCAGACAGCTTGTAGCCCAGAAAATCCACCTCCGTCACGTCAAATTGGCACTTCTCCAGCTTGGCGTAGAGCCTATGTTGCTTTAGCCTGCTCAGCACTTCCTTGACGTGTCCGTCATGCTCCTGCTGCGATTCCGAAAAGATCAGGATGTCATCTAAGAAACAGACGCACGTCTTGTAGAGAAGTCCCGCCAACACGTGATGCATGAAAGCTTGAAAAACGTGGGAGCCATTTTGCAATCCAAAAGGCATAACTCTATATTCGTAGGTACCCAGTGGCGTGAACATGGCTGTCTTCCACTCATCTCCTTCCCGCATGCGAATGAGGTTGTACGCCCCTCGCAGGTCTAACTTGGTGAACACTTTTCCCTTCCGCACCTTCGCTAGGAGGTCGTCGATTCGGGGCATGGGGAAGTCCGATGGCTTGGTCCCATTGTTTAAAATGCGATAGTCCACTACCAGTCTTTTTTGGGGCGTGTCCCGCTTTTTAACAAAGAATACAGGACTGCCCCCCGCTGCCTTGGACTCTCGGATGAAACCGCGCTCCAAATTATGATCTATGAACTCTTTGAGTTCTTGCAGTTCGTCCTCTGACATGGAATACAGTTTCCCTTTAGGCAGCGCCGCCCCCGGCAGCAGGTCAATTTTGCAGTCATATGGTCTGTGAGGGGGTAGCCTGTCTGCCTCCTTCTCGCAGAAAACTTCCAAAAATTCTGCGTACTTGTGGGGAATCGCTTGCAGCGTGCCTAGCAGCAGCTGTGACTCCTCTTCCTCTCCTTCCTGCCGGGGCACGATGCAGTGTTCAGCACAAAAGGAAGAGCCGAAGGTCAGCTGCCTCTGGTACCAAGCCAGCGTTGGGCTGTGCTTGTCCAGCCAACTCATTCCCAATACAATGGGCGTATCCGATAGTTGAGTGACGTTGAAGCTGATGATTTCTTTGTGATTCCCAAGTCGCATCACCATTGGTGGCGTCTGCTTCACCACTTGCCCCCCTAGCAGCTCCCTGCCATCCACCGTGACAACCTGCAGGGGCAGTGTGGCCGGCAGCAACTGTATAGCGTGTTTGTCGACAAAGTCCTGCCCTATAAAGTCCGCATTGCTGCCTGAGTCAATGGTGATTGGCACGTCCATGGTGATTCCATTGGGCAGCTGGAGAGATGCGGTGAGCCTCACTACTGGTTTGGGCGGGAGGGGGTTCACGGGCTGTAAAATCTCTGGGGACTGCGTCACTAACACGTCTGGGCCCCAGGGCCTCTTCCTCCAGCCAGACTGCGTCGTTTCCCTGCTGTGGTCCTCCTTGCTGCGTTGCTGCAGTCACCATTGCTGAGGCTGCAGTGAGCTTGTGGAGCCTCTGGGGACACTCTTTCGCCATATGCCCTGGCTCCTCACAGACGTAACACTTCCTGTTCCCTCTAGGAGGCTTCGCTTTCACTGCTGCCGGTGCTAGGGCTCTGGTTGCTGACTGAGCCCTTGCACCTCCAACCTCCATAGGTTCCGCTCCTCCTCCTGGCGGAGGCGTGGATTGCGCACGCGCTGCTTCTCTGGGAAGGAAGGAGGAGCCCCTGGCTGGTTCGCGCCCTCCACGCCCTTCGTCCCTGCTCCACGGACGTTCTTCCAGCCGCACCCCCACTGCCAGTGCCCTCTGAACGACCTCCTGGGTGGTCCGGGGTCTCTCCCCCCTCGCGATTTCATCTTTAATCGAGCTGTGCAACCCCTCCCAAAAGAGGTCTCTTACAGGGGCCGAATCTCTGTCCCATTCCAGGGCACTGACCAAAGCGAAAAAGCGGGCATGGTACTGCCTCACGCTGGCCCTCCCTTGCCTTAGTCCATGCACCTCCTTCCGGGCAAGGTCCACGTCAATGCTTGATAAAAAACACCCATCCATCGCTTTAATAAAGGCATCCGCATTTTGGAGCGCCGGATCCTTATCTCTCCACAAATTGCGCAGCCATGCTTTAGCATCCCCATGCAAATGGGACATGATGAATCCCACTTTCTCTTGCTCATCTCTAAAGTCTTTATTCAGCAGTTGCAGTGCGCACAGTACGTCTGCTCTAAAGTTGGGATACTGTTGCAGGTTCCCATCGAAGTGAGAGACCAGACCGCCTGTTCGTCTCGCCAACCCAATTCCCTCCTGCCTGGGTGTCAGTTGCCCTTGCTTTGTAAGCACGTCTAACCTGACCTGGAGATCCCTGCAGGCGGCAGCTGCCTCCTCCTCTCTCTTCCTGGATGCGAGAGCCGCTGCATTCAGTTGTGACACTGCTTCTCTGAGTTCCGCTATCTGCTGCTCAGCCGTCATGTCGGCTGCCGTTCGTGAGCTCGCTGGTAGGCACCTGCTTCTCTCCCCTCCTCGAGGCTGTAGATGCCCACAATTTGCAGACGGAGCTTACTGTCAGAGCTGCTTGAAGATCCTAGCTCACAGAGGATCACGCTAGCCAGCGATCATTAAGTAAAAGTCTTTATTGAGTTACAGTTTCCATTCTCAAGCTGCTGCGTGCAACTCTACGTCTAGTAGCTAGATCGGCGAAGCTCCGTCTGAGTCTCCGCCCCGTGTGCACCAACTTAATATCCTAGCCCTGCTCCACCTTTTCCGCCTGACTATTCTCCTCTGGGTCCCTCTGCCCCCCGGGGTCTCCTCCCTCCGGGATTCTTCTGACGCTGACCCCCCGGACCCTCCTGTCTCCTTGCGCCGGGCTTTAGGACCTGGCTCCCTTTCCGGGCTGCCTCCTGCGCCGCCTCCCGGTGCATTTGAACTTGGCGCGCGCGCCCAACCTTCCACCTTCCGTCTAACCGTCTCTTCGCTCCCCGATGGAGGTGTGGCCACTCCTGACTCGTGTCCTCCCTCCTGTTGTGAGCTGCCGGCGCTTGCCCCCTGGCTCCCTTCCTCTTCCCTGCTCTCTGGCGGTGACGCTGGTCCCGATTTCCAACTGCTCTCCTCTGAGTCCCCTCTGGCTCTATCTTCCTGGGGTGCCCCCCTAGACTCCCCCCTTGCCCTGGCCACTGGTGCTCCTTTCTGTGAATCCTCTGATTCACTGGAAAGACTCGGAGATCTCGGGTCGTCGTCATCACTCATCTTTTCTTCTGCCTCCTCCCCTTCGCTCTCTGTTTCCTCCCTTGCCCTTGCCTCTGCTCCTAAACCCCTGACAATAATAATAATAATAATAATAATAATAATAATAATAATAATAATAATAATAAACAACTTACCTAGATAACCCCTCCCCCAAAAGTCCACGATTCTACCTGCTAAAGGAATTTCCTCTTTGACCACTCCACCTTCTGTCACTTGGAAACACTATGAAGGATAAAAGGAACACAACTGCTCTTAAAGAAGCACGAGTGTTCCCAGACGGAGGTACCTTTTCCATTATGTTCATGTGAACGGCATTTTTAAAAAAAATTATAGCGCACTTCTGTTCCACCATGTTGAGGCTGCCGCAGTGAATGCCCTAGTTTTGCCCATTCTAAAATTAGGTAAGGTGAAGAATGATGACATACACACATCAACAAACAAGTTCATCTTCATAAAATGAAAACGGTGCTCAGCTGACTTGTCACCCCCCTCGGAAGAGGGCCTCATTCTTCTCTGATCTCGGCTGCATGGTTCCTGTGGGCATCCCTTCTTCGGAGAACGTGCTACCCAAATATGCCTAACCTCTTCTCTAAGGCGGGAGGCCATGCATGGCTCAGCAGCGTCCCAAGGCAGCAGATGAGAACTGCTGACCAGTCGCTTTCCTCTGCTATCAGGAGCGCTTTGTGGAGTTCACAGCTCAAGGGCTTTAGCACAGCACACAGCAGTTGTCATCCCCTGGCCAGAGTCCCAGTTGGCTAATCATTTTCCGCCTGGTCATGACATATTTGTAGGAGAGGGAGAAGTGTGGTAGATTTATCAAAGTGGTGCAAAGGCTTAGAGGCTTTTCTATGAGGGCCTGTATGTGCCAGACTGCACAGTACATCCTGCTCACAATTTATGTCCCTCCAACCCGCCCGCCCCGCTGACCTCAGCAGCACACGCGTTACAGCAGCCTTTGCCAACCTGGTGCCCTCCTAGTGTTTTGGACTACAACTCCCATCAGCATCAGACAGCAGGTTAGCAAAACCCACACAGAAAGAGATAATAGTCTCTTGTGACTAGCGATGGCCAAATCTGTCCATTTTGGTTTCTCTCAAATTTCTTACCTTTCCCATCTTAAGTTCAGCTCTTCACATTTCCACGTCAGTGTGAAGAAAAAAAAAGTCATCATTTTGGTGTGAATTTCTTCTAATATAAACATTTCTGCATGTAATTTTGCCCGATGCACACATTTTCGCATCGCAATTTCCCCAGATTTAACGTATTTTTGTATGTCATTTTCACTAACAGATGTGTTTTTTTATTTTGTAGTTTTATGTTGTGGCCCGCCCCAAGCTACAGGTATAGAATGGTCTACAAATTCAATAAATAAAAGAAAAATAAAATTTCATGCATACTTTACCCAGTATACACATTTATTGTAAAACTTGCTTCGCTAAAGGCCTGCACCGCAAAATTTGGAGAAGTGTGAATTTCAAAGGATGGCTACATTTTGCCCCGGCTTTATTTTATTTTTTTAAATCATATTTATTAAAGTTTCCAGAAATATAGAAATACAAAGAAAAAAGAAAAAGAAAAAAAGATACTTAAAACCTTACTTTCATTGCCTACTTTCTGGGACTCCCCCCTCCCCCTCCCAACTGTATTCCCCTTTCATTAATTTGGTTCTACAAGCTCTCACTCCCAGTTTGAAACTTAATTTGTTTAACCCACTATCCAAATTGAATTGTACAAATCTTACCACCATCCCACATCATTAACAAAAAAAAAGAAAAAAGATTTTCCCCAAGATCCACCGCAGTTCCTTCCACGAATTCCCTTTTTTAAACACGTCTGTCAGAGTTGCTTCCAGATCCTAGCTCACAGAGGATCACGCTAGCCAGCGATCATTAAATAAAAGTCTTTATTGAGTTACAGTTTCCATTCTCAAGCTGCTGCGTGCAACTCTACGTCTTATGGTTAGATCGGCGAAGCTCCGTCTGAGTCTCCGCCCCTTGTACACCAACTTAATATCCTAGCCCTGCTCCACCTTTTCCGCCTGACTGTTCTCCTCTGGGTCCCTCTGCCCCCCGGGGTCTCTTCCTTCCGGGATTCTTCTGACGCCGACCCCCCGGACCCTCCTGTCTCCTTGCGCCGGGCTTTAGGACCTGGCTCCCTTTCCGGGCTGCCTACTGCGTCACTTTCCTGTGCATTTGAACTTGGCGTGCGCGCCCAACCTTCCACTTTCCGTCTGACCGTTTCTTCGCTCCCCGATGGAGGTGTGGCCACTCCTGACTCGTGCCCTCCCCCCTGTTGTGAGCTGCCAGCGCTTGATCCCTGGCGCCCTTCCTCTTCCCTGCTCTCTGGCGGTGACGCTGGTCCCGATTTCCAACTGCTCCCCTCTGAGTCCCCTCTGGCTCTATCTTCCTGGGGTGTCCCCCTAGGCTCCCCCCTTGCCCTGGCCACTGGTGCTCCTTTCTGTGAATCTTCTGATTCACTGGAAAGACTCGGAGATCTCGGGTCGTCGTCATCACTCATCTTTTCTTCTGCCTCCTCCCCCTCGCTCTCTGTTTCCTCCCTTGCCCTTGCCTCTGCTCCTGAACCCCTGACAATGTCCAATCAAAATAAAATGACATACGTAAGTTATATAAAAAAATAGAAAGTAAAAGATATAAAAAGGTTCAAAAGATGGTTACACAGCCTTTGGATTCCAAATCTCCCCCCCCTTCCCTGGTTTGAATTCCCCATGTCCATCAGTCTATATGTTATCAGCCTGGAGGTCTCAAGTCATGGCCAAATTTCTCCCCAATTCCATCTTGCCGGTTTTCTTCTAATTTATTAATTTTAATAATATTTAACTTCAAACGTCCAATCTAACAGAGGCCTTTAATTTCCTTGATCTTTACCACTCCTCCCATTGTTCTTTCCGTGTCGTAATCAGTCCTTTGTTCTTCTTATTCCTCACTTTCTCAGGTTTCTTGTCCTGTTCAGCTGCTAAAACGTTCTAATAGAAATCTGGTATCTCTACAGAGGTTTGTTGTTCAGGAACAAAAACTTACGTCCAGTCCCTTCCTTTCTTCAATAGAAAATTCTATTGTCTCCTTTAATGTAAACACTTCTGTAGACAAAATACTATTTCAGTTTTGCAGCTTTCCCAGAAGATAACAAGTCCTGTGCGAATCCAGGAGTATTTTTCCACTTACGACCGTTCTTGTAATGTCCCGAAACCCCTCTAGGGGGATTGTAATAACTTTGTATCCTCTAATCCAAAAGTCAAATTGTTGTTCCTTATTTTCCGACAGTTTATATCCATATTGTAGCAAATTGTAACAAAATTAGCCAGCAAAGTCCTCATAACAAAGTCCTCTTTATATTCTCCAGCTTTGACAGCTACTTTGACAGCTGTCAAAGTCTCCGTCTCTCTTCACCAGGCTCTGCGAATCGCCCCGGTTCCCAGGGGGGGTTGCATTTTCCTTCTCACCCTCCACTCTTCTCCTCCAGCACAGTTCTTATAATTTCCCATCATGGAATTAATGATTTTTATCAAGAGTGTACTTCTCTTTCGATCTTGGTTACCCAGTCCTTGTTTTAGAATGTTTACAATAGGGGGGGGGGATTGACTTCCTTTTTAGATCACCCCCGCTCGTGCCAAATCCGAAAAAAAAATCCTTTTTTTTTCTCCTTTTGAACCCGGTTTCCCAATTACTCACGGGTTGTTGTTAATAGTCCGAATTTCCAATGGAAGAAGTCAGCGCTCTCCGTCGAATGGCATGCGGCTGCACTCGGCAGGGAAAGCAGAGGACTCAAAGCACCACGCCGCTCCCCGGCACCCGATCCGAAGCCTTTAAAAAGGCTCCTTCACGAGTCGGGAGGGCGCTAATGGTACCAGCCGAGTCACCCATGTCCACGGGCTCCGTGCCCGTGGTTTTTAAGGGTCCCCACGTCGCCGGCGCGGTAGGACCCAGCCCTGCAGAGCAGACTCCCTCCGGAGCTCGGAGGGAGTCCGCCATTCGGCGATGGCGCCAACCCGGAAGTCCATTTTGCCCCGGCTTCAAATGCAAAATGAATTGACTCTCTTTTCCCTACTTGTCGCACACTAAATATGAACCATTCACAGTGGTATAAGCTGTCAGGAGCCAGAGCCCACTTCAGCAGATGTGACGAAGAAGACTCTGGTCAAGTCCATGGATGGATCATAAAAAGGCTTGTCTTTAAGGTGCTTCCAGACTCTCTGGGTGCTTCCAGACGCCTGCTATTTTCAGGTGGGATTCAATTGCATACTGGCAAATTCAGGTTGCACAGTTGAAGTTGATCGGGCAACTCTTGAGCAACAAACCCGCCGCCACCACCAATCCACTCCCACAAACAGGACTTATTGCAATATGGAAAGCGAGGAGAAAAGTGTGAGATAACACTTGCTTGACCCAACGTCATATACTTGCAACCGCAAACGAATCCGAATGCTCACAAAATAGCCAACCTCATCTAACCTCCTTCACGAGGATGAATGCTGAAGAGAGAGAGAAAGCGGGGAGGCGACATTTGCCGTCTTCGCTGCATCTGATTAGCACATCCGATTAGGACTCTGGTGGAGGTTGGTCCAGCGTATGTCAAAAAGGACTCTGCATTCTGGGTCACACATTTTCAAACAGAGGCTGTGTCCACCAGCAGATCCACATGTGGATATTTGGGTCCTCTGCTGCTTTCTCCTGCTGCAAGCAGAACCTTGGGAAATTCCACAATCCAGCGGTGGCCTGTGCCCAACGAGACTCATAGGGAGGGCAGCTGGGAAGCCCGATGACAGGAAGAGCCAACTATTCCCAGCTTTGCCCCTATCTCGGAGTCAAGTGTAAAACTCCCCAGTGGCTTACCCCAGGCTACGTTTAGCACGATACTAGCACAGCATGAAAGGTGTCCTATCTTGTGCCTAACGGCTGCCAACCCCAACCCCATAACACCACCCTGTGGCTTCCACTGCTCAAAGGAGGACCTTATAATGTGCCGTTGTCACGAAAGAACCATTTTGCGGACTTACATTTTTTTAATTGCCTGGGCTATGTTTAGCCCGCAAGCCCTCCTCGGGGAAAGGGTGAGGCTAATCCCAGCTCGGTTCATTACTGGAGCTTATTATCCGAGCAGCCACCGGCATGCCAACGCCTCGGGCATTTGCCTGCGTTTCCTGGAGGGCTCACCTAGGTGACAAGTGCTGACACCTTGGCAGCTCCCCTGGGTGATAGGTGGTACTGACACCTTGGCAGCTGCTGGGAAAATTCATCTGTTTGCTTCTGTAACGGGGACATCTCTGTAGGCCAAGGTGAGGCAAAGGGGTGATGGGTAAGGCTGCTATTTATGTGTTTGTTTTGGTGGGTTTTTAGGCCCCCCTATGGGGCAAAAGCGAGGAAGCCCAAGGGCCACATTCCTTTCTGTGTGCAATCTTCCGGAGGTCACATGCTAGAGGTGGGCGGGGCCAGAAGCAAAAGTGGGTGGAGCAACGGGGGTAAGTTTTGTCAGAAGGGGATGAAACCATCAGCCTGAAGGAAAGTCCCCTTCAGAGCCTTGAGGTAACTCCTTGCACAATGTATTATGCAAAATGACATGTACAGACACCATGGACTGGTTGGACGAATGGTGGGAGGAACCAGCTAAGGAACACTTAAGGGAAGAAGCCCGGGGACTGTTGGTGGGATGGCTACGAGTGGTCAGAGGGAGAAGACTGGGAGGAGGTGGTGTCGGAAGCTGAAAAGGTAACAGGGTTTAGTGAGCAGGAAGAGGCTGAGACAGAGGGAAGGCCTCCTGAGGCAGGAGAGGAGGGAGGCCAAGAGGCAGAGATGACTCTGGCTGAGGATGAAGAAGCCAGAGGGTCTCCCCCTCCTACTGTGACCAGCTCCCCTCACCCAGAACCAGAAGAGGCATGAAGAGGGAGGAGCAGAGACAAGCACATCAGCATAGTCTCTGATTGCTTGGGAAGGACCCTGGGAAGGCAGGGACCTTCCATCTCAGCAGCTGCTTCATGGGGGCCAGACCTACCAGAGTTGAGTTGCTGTGCTCATTAGGCCTGACGCTCCACCAGGTCCTTGCAGAACATGTTTTTTTTGCTAATAAAGAGTTAACTCCAACATGCACGGTACGATTTACCGCCGTCACTTCTGACAACAGCAGAATGTAGTATTATTTGGGGGAAAGCAGGTTGAAAAGCAAAAGGAAATCAAGAATGAAATCACGAAATCCCAGACTGCAGTCATCCTGGAAGACCTTTGCTGAAAATAAAGGCCCTCCTGGCCAAGAAGAGACGGCTGAGGCCAAGGCCACCCAAGATCCTCCAGCATCAGCACAGCAGCCAGGAAGGACCTTCCAGAGCCGCAGCTGCCATCTGAGGGAATAAGCATGCTCACCAGGAAACCAGCAGAGAGGCTGGCATTAGCTAGTAGCATCTTCCCTGTCCCTCGAGTGGCGACGGGCTGTCGCTTTCAGAAACCTCCATCCGGCTGATGTGGCCTCCAGTGCCTAACACTGAACCGGCAAGGCAAAACAACAAGCTGGGGAAGCGACAGATCGCTCTGCTCAGTTTCTGCAGGGAGTCAGGGCAATGGCTGAGCTGCAGGTGCGTCTGTCATTGGGCACCAGCTCCCCTCATCTCTGGCCAGCTGGCTGGGGCAGGTGGGAGTTATATTTCAGCGGCACCTGCAGGGCCAAAGGTCCACCACTCCGGAATTAAAGTGAAATGGTTTGTTTTGTTTTAAGAGTCTCGTGGTCTCCCAACTGAGCAGCTGTGCTGTTTCCTACTGCCTGCAAATCAGGGGTGGGCAACCTGTGGCACTCTGGGCATTGCAGGAGTCTGCCTCCCACCAGTCCCAGCCAGCATGCCCAATGGTCAGGGACGATGGGAAGTGGAGTCCAAACAGGACTGGGGGGGGGTCACCAGTTCCCCACCCCTGAAACAAGCAGACCCTGGCCCAGTGAATTGCAGGGGTCATGACTGATGCTGCGAGATCCCACCCCACATCATTCCTCCTCTGCCCCAAATATACAGGTTAGGCTGTGATGCTTTATTCTTCCCTTCCATTTCCTGCAGCCCCAGAGTAACAGAAATACAAAGCAGCACAGTCTTAACTTGGAACATTGCAGGGCACCCACAAATCCTATTTGGTGGGAGGCTACACAAATACATCAGACGGAATAATATCCACAATAACAAGCAGTAAATTCACTCCCGAGCCCAAACTTAAAAGAGCACCTAGACAGGCACAATATACTACCATCCTTTCAACCGCTCTGAATCTAATTCTGCCTCCTCCCTTGCAGAAGCCGTCCAGCACCTGAAATATGGGTCGTAGGAATGAGCAAGGGCAGCTCAAAGCAAAGCTGGCAGAGCCAAGAATCTCATCAGCTCCATAAATCCAGCGAGGTGCTAGGAAAACTAGGACACACGGAGCCAGGATTTCATAAAGGTAAAGTCTGTGTCAGGTCTCCCGAGACGGAAGGAAACTGGATTTGGCAGATGAAAACAACAGTTGTGTGGTGAGCTTAGAGCTGATTCACAACCTCTATAGCAAATTTGCCTGTTTGCTCCTTGGAGGTGATTTCGTGCAGTCACTGAAAGGAAGGCAATTGAAGGATGCAGGTCCTAAGCTTGTTTCCTTGGAAACAACTTTCCTTACAGGGTGGCGAGATGAGGCCGCCTTCCCCTAGCAGCGACCAAGCCTTCCTGTTGCATAGGGTTGCCAACTGACCGAAAAAGAACCCCAGGCCAGTATGCTCTTGCGCCTTTAGCGCCGGCCTGATCTGCAGAAATGAGGAGGGGACACTTTACACGGCAGAGACAAAAACGACGTCTGGTTGGCATGTCTCTATTAGGTAGCAAGCAGCTGTTTCAGGCACAGGGGCTGAGGAATGTTGGCAACCTACTGCCTAAGTTTTAAGAAATAATCGTGGCAATTTGAATGTGTGTGTGTGTGTAGAAGCTCACACAATTGTATTTTAAGAGGGAGAAGAGAGAATTTGTGGCCCTCCAGATGTTGTTGAACTCCCATCAGCCCCAGAGAGCATGTTCAATGGACAGGGATAATGAGAGGCTATGTTAAAATGTTGTGACCTAGTCGCCAGGTAATCCCACTTTACAAAATAATATGCTCGATTCAGGGCTGATTCTCAAAACAGCTGTTAAGTCTGGAAAACAGGAGACTTGAAATATCTCAAGGGCTGCCACGTGGAAGATGGTGCAAGCTTGTTTTTCTCCTCCTGTAGAGAGTAGGCCACAAATCAATGGATTCAAGTTACAAGAAAGGAGATTCTGAGTAAACATACAGAAAAACTTTCTGATAGTAAAAGCTGCTTAACAGTGGAACGGTCCCCCTCGGAAGGTGACAGCCTCTCCTTCCTTTGAGGTTTTCAAGCAGATGTTGGATGGCCGTCTGTCATGGATGCTTTAGCTGAGATTCCTGCATTGCAGGAGGTTAGGGCTAGATGACCCTTGGGGTACCATCCAACTCTATGGTTCTGTGATCCTGTGGGTATAAGCAGGCTGATAATCAAGGTACATGAGGAATTTAGACATTCCTTCAAAACTACATGGAAATTTCTTTCCATTCTTGAAGTCAAGTTATTTCAATTTTCCCTCACCCCCCAAATGAATGAAAGGCTGGAATCTGGGCTCTTTTCTCTCTATCTCAACTTTGTTTTTAAAAAATTAACAGTTTTTGTTCTTTAAGAAGATCCCTCCACTTCCATTAATTAGCTAAGCAAAAGCCTCTTTGCTCTTTTGACACCCCCATCGTTCAGCTCCAGCTCTGAGGGCCTCCTGGCAGTTCCCTCCCTGTGAGAAGTGAGGTTACAGGGAACCAGTCAGAGGGCCTTCTCGGCAGTGGCACCCACTCTGCAGAACACTCTCCCACCAGATGTCAAGAAAATAAACAACTACCTGACTTTTTAAAGACGTCGGAAGGCAGCCCTGTTTAGGGAAGTTTTTAATGTTTGAAGTTTTATCATGTTTTTAATATTCTGTTGGGTGCTGTCCAGAGTGGCTGGGGAAACCCAGCCAAATGGGTGGGGAATAATAATAATAATAATAATAATAATAATAATAATAATAATGGGACATCACGATGGGCAAGGCAATGGAGAAGCATAACTCTTCAGTCACCAGAAGAAGCCTATCAGACCACACAAGAAGAGGGCATTCTTGGACTGCAGGGATTGCAGCGCCACACCCTCCTGTGTTTAACAGGTGAGACAGACAGGTTGCAATACACCTGTTTGGCAGGCAGCCCCACGGAAGGCGATGGGACTCCCGAGTAGACATGCCTAGAATTGCACCACATGCTACTTGCAACATCCTCGTTACTCTCACTCTTCCAATATTTATTGAGTGACTGTGCTAGTACATGGGTTTTATACTTAACAAGCCCAGAGCTAGCCCTGGTCTGAAAGCAAAACAGGGTGCTTGTCCTTTGATCCCAAAGAACCCTTTTGAGCTCTTACGATTCCATGTATCAAATCTCACGCCAGCAAGCGGGGGATGAAGCCAGAGGAAGGAGAACTCCAGAAACTCACACCAACGTTGAAACAACCCCTATGGCCTCTGCAGAAATCAAAGTGGGCCAGGCAATTGGGATTCCACCCCAGGAAAAAGAAAACGTGGGGCTGCTGCCCATCACGTGGCTGTTAAGAGCCGGCAAAAGAGCAGCAGCCCCATGTTGCGCTTTGATCACACCATTTGCACAAAATGAACACTCTGCAGCTCTATAGGCTGCTGCTGGCATAGGCTGAGATTGGAGGCAGGCAGAGCGGAGCTGCCGAAGGACCACACTGCCCCCTAGTGCGTGCGAGCGGAAGTCACAGCTTACCCCACAATTTAGGAACTTGGCAGGGCTGCTTTCTGATGGCTTCCGTGGCAGGAGAAGCAGTAAAAGGCAAAAGGGAGGGCATTAAGAGTAGGTCCAGCTCAACCAACGAGAAGGTCCCTGGGGGCTTCAGTCCACAATTATCCACAAGCTGTGTGCAAACTGGCCCTCCAGCAAGGCGCTCCCTTTGCAAATGAAGCTGCACATCGTACAGATCAGATGTGTAACAAAATCAGCAGTTATGGTTTGCAAAGTGCGGTGATGCAATGCTGCCTTGCATTAAGCCGTTTGAGAAGCCTTTTTACACTTGCTCTTCCTTGCAGGATTTACACTGTGCTGAGCCAAGCCCCTTTCTCCTTGGAGAAAAAAAAAATGTTGTACAGGACTGGGGGAAATACGCATTTTCCTTTCGTTGAAGGACACCGTTCATTCAGCCCTATGGAATTTGGGAGCACAAACCCATCCATTTAGGAAGGGATTAGACCAGGGTTTCCCAAACTTGGGTCTCCCAATGGTTTTTTGGACCACAACTCCCATCATCCCTGACCACTGACCCTGCTAGCTAGGGATGATGGGAACTGTAGTCCAAAAAACAGCGGGAGACCCAAGTTTGGGAAACCCTGGATAAGACAGATGAACGGAGGATAAGGCTACTACTCCTGGGTGCTTGTCAAGGCCCCCCCCTGCATTTCCTCCATGATCTGAAGTAGCACGCTTGCAAATACTAGGCGAGGAACATGGGCAGGAGGAGGCTATTCTCCTCCAGTCCTGCTTGGGGGCTTCCCATAGGCAGCGGGGAACAGGACAACTGGCAACCAAAATTCTGTGAATGACAAAGGATGTTTTTGGAAGGAATGTTCGAATGGTCTTCTTCAGCTGCAGTCGCATACAATAATACATGCTTGGGAGCAAGCCCCAATGGACTCGGTGGGGTTTACCTTTGAGTGTATAGGACTGTACTGCTCACCTGTGTGGCGCCTATTGCATTGTACGCATGTTCCAAAGTTAGTGTCCACTCACTGCTTTTACAATGAGAAGTCATTCCTCAGACGAGGAAAACATCCTGTTGGGAAACTGCCAGGGAGATAGTGTCCATCATGAGCCCCCAAGCCGGAGTTCTGGACGTCCATCGGCCTCCCGTACTCATGCAGATCCAACAGTTAGGGGCACAAAGCCTTTGGAAATTCTTAGCCACATTCCTAGGCTGGAGCACCCTCTTTATCAGCAGAAACGCAGCCGAAAGCTTGCATCACAGAAGAGCAGAAGAGCATAATTTACAGACTTTATTTAGCGTTTAACAGAACAAAAGAAAACACGTCCATTCTGTCAGCGTGTCTGAGCCGACTGCGAAAACGAAAGGAAAAAACAGCAAGCATAAACATCCTGTGAATAGGACATGCGCAGACTCTGTTGCTTACAAAAGCCTGCTCCCTTTTAAGGTGGAACGGAAATATCCTAACATCCTCCCCCTTTCCGTGTAACCTGTCGTACCTGTGGTTCACCCAATTGCAACCTTTGTACATAAATCTTAAGTTGTTCTTTGTTAACAACCTTAGACAACAGATCAGCCGGAATTTCATTTCCTGCCATGTAGGACACCCGAATCAGTCCTTTCTGAATACACTCTCTTGCACGATGTAGCTTAATCTGCAAGTACTTGGTTCTCTGCTTGCAACTCTCGGAGTTCAGCAAAGCCAAACAAGATCTATTGTCTTGATACACTTGTATAGGACATTTCACAGACACCCTGATGTCCTTAAACAGTTGCATCAACCATTCACAATCCATGAGTGAAAATGACAGAGCATTGAGTTCTGCTTCACAGGAACTTAGGCTCACTGTTGTCTGCTTCTTGCACAACCAGTCAAACAGGCAGTGGTTGTACATGTAGCATACTCCAGAAGTGCTTGTACCATCCGTGGTGTCACTTCCAAAACTTGCATCAGCAAAGATTTCAAGACCTCCAGTCTTCTGACTGGTGAACCTCAGCCTGTAGTGCATAGTCCCTTTCAAATAGCGGGCTATGCGCTTCAGAGCTTTCCAATCCTGAACCGTAGGATTGTTGGCATGTCTGCTAAGCAGATTACAGCTTACAGCTATGTCAGGTCTTGAACATCTGGCAATGAAATTCAGCTTGCCTAGAATGCATCTGTACAGCGTTGTGTCAGAAAACGCTTCAGCAGTACTGTCTACCTGGTAACCCGTCACCATCGGTGTGTCTGCTGGGTTTGCATCAACCAAATTCAACCTGGTTAACACATCAGCAATTTTCTGTGTTTGGTGTACCAGAAAATTACCTGCTTGGTCCTTCTCCACCTGCAGAGAAAGATAGTTGGATACCTCACCAAGATCCTTCATGTCAAAGTGCTCCTTCAGCTGAGCTAGGGTGCTTTGGTAAAAAGCCTGATTCTTCCAAAACATCAGAAGATCATCAACAAAACATAAACAATACAGTTTGTTTTGCCCCTCCTCCTTGACAAACACACATGGATCAGCTTTGCCCTGGTGAAAACCTAGAGAAAGCAATGTCTCAGTGAGTTTTGTGTTCCAACACCTGGCACTCTGCTTGAGACCATATAAGGATTTCCGCAGTTTACAGACCATTCCTTTCTGTATCTGCATCCCATCAGGTGGAAGCATGAACAGCTCCTCCCCCAAAATCCCGTACAAAAAAGCTGTATTAATGTCATGATGGGTAACATGCAGTTTCTCCTCCGCAGCGACCTTGAGCATCAGCCGAATGCTCTCATATTTGACTGTGGGTGAGTAGGTCTCGTGGTAATCCTGTCCTGGTACCTGTGAAAAACCTCTGGCAACCAATCTGGCTTTGTGTCTGACTACCTTGCCATTCTGGTCTGTTTTGGCCTTGAAGACCCATTTGCTGCCAACCAGTCTCATTCCTGGGACTACCGGTACCAATTCCCAAGTTTGGTTCCTGTTCAAGGAATCAACTTCAGCCTTCATGGCATTAAGCCAAGGCTCAGCATCTTTAGAGGTTAACTCCTGAACCTCTTTGAAGCTTGAAGGTTCCCCATACCTTCTCTGAGCTACTAAGAACAGCAGTTGCTGTCTTAGCAAACTCATCAGCATACCTCTTTGGAGGTCTGCCTTTGGTCGCCCTTTCAGATCTGCGTACTAGACGCAAGTCTTCTGGACTCATCTCCTCTTTCTTAGGAGAAAAGTGGCCAATGGTGAACAGTGGTTCTTCCAGTTCATTGTCAGACGCATCAGATGGTCTGACTGAGGCCTTTGCGCTCTGGTAGTCTGCTGTGTCATCACTTTCACTGACATCAGCAGCAGCGCCGCCCACTGAACTGGAATCCGAACTCTGATCATCCTCATCATCCTCATCATCATCCTCAGCAGCTTCCTCAGCTTTAGCTGCTTGCTTGACATCACCTTCAACCTCCTCTGGGTAACACTGGAAAATTCCCACATTTTCCCCCCACTTAGGATTGTACTCAACACTCCTTGTGAACTTAATGGACTTAGAGTCAGTCATCCACACCCTGTATGCACCTTTTTCGTACCCCATGAACAAACCATGTGCCCCACGCTTCCCAAGCTTGTTGGTTTGTTGTGTGCGTACCCACATGTCCGAACCAAAAATTCTCATGTGTTTGGTGTTGGGTTTCTTGCCAAACATCTTCTCATAGGGGGTACAACCAATGGGTGATGACAATCTGCGATTAACGGTGTAAACCAAATTCCCCAAAGCCTCCCCCCAAAACTTATCAGGGAGATTGGCATCATGCAACAAGGTTTTGATTCCTTGCAGCAATGTTTGATTTGCTCTCTCCGCAAGCCCATTCATCCATGGCGATCTGGGCGTTGACATGTCATGCTGGATTCCCTTCTCAGTCAGGAAAGCTTCAAACTGCTGAGAAGTAAACTCCCCGCCCCGATCAGTAAACAAACAAGAAATACGTTTACTGTGCACATTCTCCAACCAAGCACAGAATTCCTTAAACTTCGGAAACGCTTGCGATTTCTGTTCGAGCAAATACACATGAATGTACCTGGAAAAAGAATCAATCAGAATCATGAAGTACCTTGCTCCTCCTAAAGAGGGCGCTAGTGGACCAACCAGGTCCGCATGCACTAGCTGGTAGGGTTTGGAAGCCTGCCTGCTAGACTCCTTGCCTTTTGGAGCAACCTTCACCTTGTTCTCTGCACAAGATACACATTTCATGTGAAATTTACAGGGTTTGATGTTCAAACCTTCAACCACCTCTGGCATCTTGGCCAGTGCCTTCCAAGAGAGGTGACAAAACCTTCGATGCGCATCATGAATGCAACCTGCATGAAGAACTTTGTTAGTTTGTGCAACACAACAAGAATCAGCATTAGATACAACAGCAGTGTCCTCATAAGTTATATGGAACAAACCATCCATAAACTTTCCATCAAATAGTCCTCTTTGCCTTTACTGATGACACAGACGCTCCTCTTGAAGGAAATCTGAAAACCACGCCCAGTAAGCTGTGGGACACTCAACAAGTTGCTCGCAGCTCCTGGAACAAAAAGTACATTACTGATGGTAGTGTGCAGACTTGCAAGTTTCACAGTCCCTTCTCCAGCAATTTGCAACGTCCTTCCATCAGCCAGGTGGATCTCACCTTCCTGGGGCTTGAAGGAGATAAAGAGATGCCTGTCCTTGGAAACGTGGCGGCTGGCACCTGAGTCCACAATAAACCTGCCTTTGGCTGTTGGAGCAGTCTTTACAGCAAGCAAACCCTTGTTTTCCAGCGGTCTGGGCTTTTGCAGCTTGCCCCCCTGCTGCTCCTGGCCACCAGACGTGCCTTTAGCCTTTGGTGAAGCAGTGCCAGCAAGCATAACCTTGCTTTCCACTGGCGTGGGCTTTTGCAGCTCACCCCCCTGCTTCTTGTCAGCAGACGTGCCTTTAGCCTTTGGTGAAGCTGTGCCAGCAAACATCGCTTTGTTATCCCCTTGCGCGGGCTCTTCACCCTCCCTCTGCTCCTGGCCATCTGCAGGCATCTGTTTACCTTTGCCTTTCCGGCCTCTGCAAAGGCGATGGCCTTGGTTCCCATGAGAAACAGAGCTCTCAGCTGCCGATTCCTTGGCTCCCCCTGGAGGCTGGAATGCTGCCTGGGATGACGTGACGGTCAGCTCCCCCTGCAGCTTGCAACCGGTGCCCTCAGCATCCCTGGATTCACTCGCATTCTGGGAAACAGCTAGGACCTCTGATGCAGTCAAACTCTGGGCTGGGATTATTGGCTTGTGAGCTTTCAACAAAGCATACCACATTGCACGTGCAGTGGTGTTGCCAGCCAGCGTCTTAATTTCCTCAAGAGATACGGATAGGACTATTATGTCAATCGCTTTCGAATTCTGGCCTTTCCATCTCTCTGTCAGAGGAACTGGGGGGGTTTCAGAAACAACATGCCACACCCCAAACTGACGCAGTAAACTCTCACACCATTTTGCCCAGGGTTCATAATTCTGCCCATCCAACTTAAGGGACTGAGCATCTCCAGAAGCTTGGAAAAACTCCATTTCAGCTTTTGGCAGTAGCCGTGAGTCTTATGCATTCAAAGACTCCTTATCTTGGCAGCCCATTAATCATGGAGCCTTTCTGGCTCGGCTCCCAGGCCAATTAATCTGCCTTGCCGGAGATCAAAGAAAAGCGTCCCTTCTTTCTTTCGCTTTTCCCACAACATACCTCAAACGCAGTCTGTTGCAGCTTTACTCTCCTGTAGGTGCCGTGAATCTGGGCCCGAAACCTTGTTGTTGGGAAACTGCCAGGGAGATAGTGTCCATCATGAGCCCCCAAGCCGGAGTTCTGGACGTCCATCGGCCTCCCGTACTCATGCAGATCCAACAGTTAGGGGCACAAAGCCTTTGGAAATTCTTAGCCACATTCCTAGGCTGGAGCACCCTCTTTATCAGCAGAAACGCAGCCGAAAGCTTGCATCACAGAAGAGCAGAAGAGCATAATTTACAGACTTTATTTAGCATTTAACAGAACAAAAGAAAACACGTCCATTCTGTCAGCGTGTCTGAGCCGACTGCGAAAACGAAAGGAAAAAACAGCAAGCATAAACATCCTGTGAATAGGACATGCGCAGACTCTGTTGCTTACAAAAGCCTGCTCCCTTTTAAGGTGGAACGGAAATATCCTAACACATCCAACATTCAGTTCTTCAAAATAAAAGATCAGGATAGTATTCCGGCTTTGATCCAGGCCTTGATGCATAAAACAAGATTTTAATGTGTGACTGGTTCCAGAAAAACACAGGTGGTGGTGTGCAAAGCAGAATCCACAAGGAAGGGGTAACAGGCATAAGCCTGGACAGCTCAGTTGGTTAGAGATGGTGCTGATCGCGCCAAGATTGCAGGTTCGATCCCCGCATGGGACAGCTGCATATTGCAGGGGGTAGGACTTAGATGATCCTCAGGGTCCTTTCCAACCCTACGGTTCTATGATCTAACTCTGCCTCTGTTTATGAATCTAGATGAGGCCCACTCCGTTGAATGACAACATTGCTAGGGTCCACCAAGTGATTCTTAATTGCCTTCCTTGCTGCCTATCACAATCCTATTTACAATTTTACAGAACAAGAGCAGAATTTTCTCCCTCAAGAGGCGGTGAGGACCACCAACTCCTCCACAGGCAACTGCTGGGTGACCTTGGGCCAGTCACACTTCTCTGAAGTCTCTCAGCCCCACTCACCTCACAGAGTGTTTGTGGTGGGGGAGGAAGGGAGAGGAGAATGTTAGCCGCTTTGAGACTCCTTCGGGTAGTGATAAAGCGGGATATCAAATCCAAACTCTTCTTCTTCTTCCTAGCAGGAGCCACATAGATTTCAATGCTGGCCTCTTCCCCTCCCTTCACAACTTCAAGTGGTTAAAAAACTCTCATCCTTTTAAGAACACACAGTATTTTTCTTCTGCTCTGTGTCTGGAAGAATTGGCTGCAGCAAGAGATATTTATGGCTCGAGGGAGAAGGAGCTATACTTGCTGGCAAGACCATTCGAGAAGTCTTCATTTTCTTCAGCAGCGGTGGAGCTCCTTGTGTGGACATTTGTCTCAAGGAGACTGGGAGATAAATGGGTATGACACATGCCATCTCCCATCCCTAGGACTTTGCTCATATGAGCTCCCCAGATCAATGGATTCTATGAAGCTATACCACTTATTTGTCAAAGCCCCTCCAAGCCAGAAATTCAGGGGATCTCAGCCTGTCAGATGCAAAGTGGGGTTCACTGCGCTGGCTGTGAACTTTTCCTACAGGTGAGCAGGGGAGACGCTCTGAAGCCAGCAGTAAAAGTTCATTCCCCTGCTCTACACCATATCTATTAGAAATTCATAGCGTGGCTTGAACACACTCAACAGCAAGATGTATACTGCGCAAGCTGTGTTCAGAAAAATAATTATGCAGCACAACTTCCTTGCCCCTCCAAACAACTGTTTGTTCAGTTTCAGCACTGGAAACTGAATGAACATAACACAGCACAGAATGCCTGCTTCCATAAATTGCAATCTTTTTCCTGGCCTCTTCTGAGTCGACAGAGGAATGAAATGAACTAAGACTGCCCTGCTGGCCTGGTCCATTTCATCCCCAAGGAAGAGGAAAGGAAAAAGAGAAGAATGGTTTGAGTCCATCTTTTGCCGAGAAGTGGAGAGCAGCGTTGCCCTTTATCGTCTATTTTTAAGAAGCGGACATGAGCACCCATGAGTCCCCTCGAGCACTACATGGGCTACTGTTCTATTATTGCAGCACTTGCAATCTCGTGCTGAGAATACAAGCAGGGCTTGCAGAGTTTGTTTTTTGTTTACTTTGTCCAGGAAAGCACAAGTGGAAAATAAGAGCAGCTCTGATGGATCCGGTCTCTAGCTGAGCACACAGTTCTCACGGGGCCCAAGCAGATGCTTATGGGGAGCCTTAAAAAAGCACCTGAGGGCAAGCAGACTTTCTCTCCACCCCCAATTCCCAGCCGCTGGCATTCAGAAGCAACACGGGCCCCGTCAGAGAAGGGAGAACATTGCCATCATGGAAAGAGAACTCATCTCCCTGGGCACAGTCAGGGCCTCTAAAAGCGCAGCTCTTCTCTGTGGCTAAGCACTGGGCTTGTTGAGAAAAAAGAACCATTATCTACGTTCCTCCTAAATACTCAATTCTGCGACGAATGAACGATCCAGAGAGAACGGGCAAGAGGGAGCCGCTGAAATAAGCTCATTTCGTTTCGCACACAAGAGACAGCGGCAAACAACTTCTGCATAAAAGGTTATTGACTGAAAACTTAAAAAGCAATTTCAGCAAACTGAAATGGGGAAAAAAACAAAACACCAGACCCGGCTAGAACACAGTCTATCTACATTTGGATAGTGGAACAGTTTGGAACAGTGGCACCACTTGGTGGCAAGCAGGGGCACTACAACCAACTAATAAAAGATGTCATATCGCTTCGTATTTTTGAATTATGGTGCCAGAGGAGACTCTTGAGAGTCCAATGGACTGCAAGAAGATCAAACCTATCCATTCTTCAGGAAATCAGCCCTGCGTGCTCACTAGAAGGACAGATCCTGAAGCTGAGGCTCCAATACTTTGGCCACCTCATGAGAAGAGAAGACTCCCTGGAAAAGACCCTGATGTTGGGAAAGATGGAGGGCACAAGGAGGAGGGGACGACAGAGGACGAGGTGGTTGGACAGTGTTCTCGAAGCTACCAGCATGAGTTTGACCAAACTGCGGGAGGCAGTGGAAGACAGGAGTGCCTGGCGTGCTCTGGTCCATGGGGTCACGAAGAGTCGGACACGACTAAACGACTAAACAACAACAACAGCTTCATATAGAATGCTAGGACTGTAGTTATGTTATCGTTTATTTATATAATCAAAATCTAGGCAACCTCCAGGAGCTTACAGTAGAAATTTCATCCATGCATAAAGGCAACAAAGGAAAGGGAAAGGGTATCAGGGGATACATATAAGCAAATGCAGATGTGTTCAAAATCTGTGATTCTGTACGTGTGTGAGAGAAAGAACGTAGGGTTTTTTTTGTGAGAAGTGGCAAGACAGGGAGGGGAAACCCCACCACCACCAGATGTTGCCAAGCTAACTCCCATCATCCTTGATCACTGGATCCTTGACATGCTGACTGCGGCTGATGGGAGCTGGAGTCTTAACAACCACCTTCCCAGGGGGGCACAGAGGACAACTGCCGAGCGAAGTCTACAGAAAAGGTGGGTTTAGAAAAAGAACTGACAGAAGACAGGTGGAAACAGCACACAGGGGTTTGCAGGAGAGAGTCCCCCAGCAAGGAAGACCAGGCAGAGATGAGCTCAAGAGAAACAGGGGGCATTTTGATGCTCGAGTGAGATTTGGAGAAGCGAAGGACACAGCGAGGTACATGATGGGAAACGAGGGCAAAAGGTTCAGCCCTACTGAAATCAGCCAAGGAAAGCTGATTTCAAGCCCACCCATAAGCATGGTTCATTGGCCCAATAATATAGGCCTAAGGGCCGCATGTGGCCCTCGATGCCTTTTGCCGCCCCCTTCGGTTCTCACACTGCCTTCCCAAAGCCAGGTCAGGAGGCACTGGGCTTTGGGAAGGAGGCCTGAGGTCTCTGACAGGTACCTAGAGTTCTCCCTCCTCCTTCCCAAAGCCTAGTTATCCCTTTCCAAGCTTTGGGAAGGAGATGGAAGGGCTCTAGGACTCTGACGCCTTGTTTAGCCAGCTTTGGGAAGGCAACATGAGGGCCGGAGGGGGGTGTATGTCAAATTTAGGCCTTTCTCCCCTCACCGGCATGACAAGGCAATGTGTGGCCTACAAGCACTTTTTGCGGCCTACCTCGTCTGAGAAGTTGGACCGCCCTGATCTAGCTATAGCTCAACCAGGGCATGGATAAACAATGTTTTTCTTCTCTCTTCTGAAGTTCTTCAGAGCTTGCTGAGCGGTCCCTCCACAGGCTCTCTTTGGAGTCTCCACACAACCTGGATCTTGTGGCTCACCCTGTCTAGTTCTCGGAAGCCACGCAGGCTTCTGCTATGAAGGTACTCCAAGAGGGCCGGCTGCAGAACAGTGATGGGAATGCTGAAGTTCAGGTGAGGGTACGTCACTCCTATGCTGTTATCCCTCGTGTTGCTGGCAACGATACCTGCCGTTGGGGGAAAAACATTAGGTATTCCCAAACATCTGGAGAACCCAAAATCAAATTGCAAAGAAGTGGCTACTTAAACTCAGACTAAAACAAGTATTTGAGCAAGGAAGCGGGTGGAGAGGACCTTGAGGAAATCTTTTGCAACTAGAGTCTGTTATTAAAAAAGGGGATTTCATAATTCAGAGGAATAAAAGAGCTTCATCCTGCAGAGCTGCAACCTCTCGATTGCACATGGTTGCAATCGAGAGATAAAATCAACCCACAACAAACCTGCCTCCGTGATCAGATACGGTTGGCAAGAATAAAAACCTATCAAGAGCGTTGCTACACACAACCAATTATCAAAGGCTCAGTGCATGTGCGTGAAAAAGTTGTGTAATGTACTTTGGCTTGGCAAAGACAAATGAGGATTATGAATCACGCCATACCCAGGCATGCATCATTGGGGTAAAGAACCACGAGAGACCCATTTGGCCCAGTCCAATTCCCTGGTCTCCACTACCCAAAGACATTTCCTTTTTGTGGGCAATCGGCCTATTGAACTGCTGCTTTTAACCTGCTGGGCATGTAAAAAGGGTTGTGTGAGCTCACATCTTTCTCTTCCCCTTCCTAAAACCCTCTGCAGAGGGTTAGAAGGCGCCCCCTCAACAGTGAGGAGATGCATTGTATGGGGCTGCATGGGAAATTCTCTAAAATTGGGTGGTGGGATTTCGCTCCACCCTCCTCGCCTTGCAGCCACCATGATGTTCCCCCCAAAATCTACTAGTCCCCCCACACTCCAGAGAAGATTTTGAGGGTGGGTGAGGGCTGTAAGTGGGAAGAGAGGAAGGTTCTCCACTAGCAGAAATCCATCCCACATACACAGAGACAGTGTTGAAGACCAATTTTGTTTAAATGCTAGCAGCCTTGAACAAGATTTCACCAAGTACTGCTTCCACGCTTAACCCAGCTCATTGCACACTAAGGACTAGGAACTTGCTTTCCTCACAGCAGCAAGCATGAGATTACAGGATTCCATACTTGCACCAATCCCTACGCCTACATAGTGAGATCATGGGAGAGCAAGGAACAAGGAGAAAGAGGCTGTACCTAGGAGTTTCCCACTGTGCGTGGAGAAGAGGGCTCCCCCGCTGGAGCCACCATGAACTGCACAGGTTGCCTGAAGCATCACAGGCTCATCTCCCACAGTGATGACTGCTGACAGGATCCCAGATGTTACTGATGGGCCGCAGGCCTGGCCAAAGACGCCGAAACCAACGATACTCACATCTTCTCCTGCATGAAGAGAACAAACCAAAGCAATGAAAAACTGCACGAAAAGTCCAGTTTGTGTATCACAGAGAGATGGCAAAGCTCCCAAGTCTCTCCAAGGAAGAAGACCCACAAATCGCCCTTACCACCTAACGGAAGTTGCTGTTTGTGCTTTCCGTTCTCCTGTTTCTTTGCAATGTGAGAAGCAGTTCTGAGATGCACAGTTCCCAGTGGGGAGAAACAAGACAAAATCCCACAAGAACCCTCAACAATAACTCCAGGAGAGCTCAGAAGCAAGCCACAACGGAAGCCAGCAAGAGACTTGCCATCAACACTTCATCCCCATCTTCCTTGGAGACCGTGATCCATGGTGCAACATTAGACTAAATCTCTTTCCATTCTATTTCCAGTGACTTCCTAGACTTCCCAAAACAGGAGCATTATATTGCAAATCAGAGTTTAATTTAATAATTAATTGAATAACATTTAATAAAAAATGAATGAAGTACCACAGGCAACATATTGTATTTATTTTGGTCAGATTTAATTCGGACCATAGCTGGGATCTGGGGATGGAATCGAACGCTGATTTCAGATCCATGAAGGCCACGAAGAGTTTACCCTGTAGAGGCCTGGTATACTTCTTGGCTAGGAAGGGCAACATTAGACAGTGGTCTGATGTTGAATGGTTCTCGCCCAGGCTGCCTGGGCTTCAGATAGTATATTATGTTCATTTAGAAAAGTTGTCAGTTTGCTACTGAGGAAACGGGCATAGAGCTTCCCAATTATTGAAAGCAGGTTAATTGGCCTATAACTGGAGGGTACATTTGGGTGGCCTCTCTTAAAGATTGGGACTACTATAGCATGCAAGAACCAATGATCCCTATCTTTAAGTCTGAACAAAATGCTTGTTTAACCTGGAGGTAGACTGTCTGAATTGTGCATTGCTTTGTAACGATTTGTTGGGTCTCTGGACCATAATAAAGATTGATTGATTGATTGATTTTGGTCACTTGAACTGAATCCACCATCTAATTCAACTATTCACAGAATTACAGAATCATAGAATTGTAGAGATGGAAGGGACCACAAGGGCCACGTAGTCTTAACCCGTTAAAATGTGGGAATCTTTTGCCCACTGTAGGGCTCAAACCCACGACCGTGACATTAAGAGTCTCGTGCTCTACTGACTGAGCTATCCCAGCTATCCCTGTGTGGGAGGGGGGGAGGCACAATGGGGACATATTCACACCCCAAAATGGTTTCAAAGCTTAGAATTTGTACTTGCTCAACAGAGGTTACTCAGGGGAAGGAGTCTAGCAAGATTTTTTTTTAATACCACTTTCAATAGAACAGCCCATATCAAAATGATTTAGTAGGCAGAATGTTATATGGCCTTTGGCGGCTTATTCCCCACAATAAAACCACAAGACCCAATGGGCAGTGACCCAAAGGAGATGGGCGGAGTGTCCGGTTCTCACCTTTGTAAAACTCTGACGCCAGGGCGGGCTCTGTGGAAGTGGGCAGGTCATCTTCTAATTCTACCAGTGCCACATCATAGGGAGAAGAGTCCTTGGTAGCAAACACCACTTTCCCTTTAGCTGCAGAACTCCTAGGAGCAAACAGAAGGAAGCGTTAGGGAGACAGCAGATACAGATACTTGCAATAAGCCAGGATTTCTGGCATTGCTCAACTGGCCTAACTATTAAGATGATGCAATCCTTTGGGAAGGTCTCTTAAATAAGCACTGTCAACATAAATGAGAGCCATGCCACTATGTTTTTCATGATGCCCTGTGAAGTGTGTTAGAAACAAGTCTCACTGAGTTAACCACATGTGGGTTGATCTGCACATTCAGAAATAGTCAACTTACCTAGTGGCAAACATACATTTCCCACAACATGGACAATCCTGACTCCCCAGAGTGCATATACAGTGGTACCTCGGGTTACAGACGCTTCAGGTTACAGACGCTTCAGGTTACAGACTCCGCTAACCCAGAAATATTACCTTGGGTTAAGAACTTTGCTTCAGGATGAGAACAGAAATCGTGCAGCGACAGCACAGCAGCAGCAGCAGCAGGAGGCCCCATTAGCTAAAGTGGTGCTTCAGGTTAAGAACAGTTTCAGCTTAAGAATAGACATCCAGAACAAATTAAGTTCTTAACCCAAGGTACCACTGTACTTGGAAGATGCACACTGCTGGAAATATGACTTAGCCATGTATGAAAGCATCGGCGTTATGGGCACACAAAAAGTGCCCCGCGTGGCTCTGTAAAAATATGAAGCAAAGAGAATTCCTTTGTAAAGGAAGTGTCCACTGTATTGACACTCAAGTTTATTATCTCTTTCCAATTCACAGGTGATGGTTTCTCAATTTCTAATATAGTGCACTGAATGGGGATTCTAGGTGCTATGTGATTTGCTTCTCTACAAGATCAACATCTGGCATATACCTAGACTGCTCACCCCTGTGGCTCCAGCCCATTAAGAAACCCAGGTCTACCCTGTTGCCTGAGCACCACAGGTTTGAATGCTCAAGTGTCAAATCTTGCAGAGACTAGAAGATGCAGCAAAGCAAACAGAACTGGACCTCAGCATCTCTCAATACAGGCGAGAATCCAAACATACTTTCCGTGGCTGGGCTGCAACCTAACGCAGACACTTGTTGTGCCGTTGGCCACGTGTCGACAGGTCAACACCAGTCTTGAGTTGACGATCACGCCAGATCCCCAGGTGAGGCCCCGTTCCACCAGAACCACAGCAGCCAGCATTTGCTGATGTGGTCCGTCTCTGGCCACCATCTTTCCATGAGACTTGGACACAAGTTCCAAGGGGTTCAGCCACGTTTTCAGAGCCCGGTGAGGCCCAGGAAGGGCGCTCTGGATGCAATGTAGAATACTGTTGACGGCACAAACCAGAGTTAGACCAACCCATTCGCTGGATTTCCAGCAAAGCGGAGCTACGATTATCCCGACCAAGTGAAGGCCAGTTTCTGATAGCGCATAGACGCCGCCCCCTTCGGTGCCGGGCAAACAGCGAGCGTCAGTCAGGATTAGGGCGTTGCTTTCTCCGGATGTGTTGCTCACGATCCCTTTGCTGAGGGTGTTCATGAAGATGTCCGGGCAAAAGGAGCCAAACGGGGAGCCACAGGCAAAGACTGGGTCTCCCTTCCTCAGTGTTTCGGCCGCCACGCAGCTCACCCCGCCCACACCATGGGAATTGCCATCCACGATCCTCAGCAGGGCAAACCAGGGCAGGGAACGCGCCTCGTCTTCCGGGGCGCTGGATTCCTCTTCAACCTCCATCTCTGTGCCAAAACGCCACTGTTCAGTGGAGTTGAAGAGTTTGGAGAAAGCATCCTGGAATGGCACACAGGGGAGCATCATGATGAGTTCGGCCTTGTGGCAGCGGAGGCCGCTGGGTGTCTCGTGCCAATTTGAAAGTGGGTTGAATTTCAAGGCTGGGGTGTTCCCCGCCAGATCTCCACCTAGCCAGCTCCTATTGGGAGCTTTAAGGCTGCATTCTGCTGGCCTAAGCACTTGGATCTGGATGTCCGGGGGGAAGCTATCAGGGAGCAGAAATCGGCTCTGGGCCCAGTTTTGGTGCTCGGCTGGCAGGAGGAAAGGAGAGAAGACGGAGCCATGGCAGAGGACAATGGCCGGGTCCGGCGTCAAAAGGACGCCGCTGCCACTCCAGGGTCCTTGGGGCACAGATCCGCGCGCGTGAGAAACACGGACGACACAGCCAGCTTTCTCTGCTATCAACCGCAGAGCCTCGGCCATTGCGGGGAGGAAGAACGCGTTTCCTTAGCAGCACCGGGAGAGAAATCCACTCGGCATGGTGCAAGAAGTAAGAGCAGCTTAGGAGGGGGATCAGAGTCTTGCAGAGGGAGGGCGAAGCTTCGAAGTTGTGCAAGAGAACTCGGGCGAAGGAGGCACGTGGGGACTGCCCCGGGATGATCCCCACACACCCCTGGGATCTGTTCGCTTAGCTGGAAAGAGCAGGTGCAAAACTCACGGAGATCCCCGTCTCCTGTGCGCCCTGCGTAAACAGGGCTCTGCCCGGCGCAGCTCGAGGGGGCAAAGTCCTAAGGTTTCGAAAGCGCGCGAGTCAGCGGCCGCAGCCGGAATCAGAACGGAGCCGAGCGAGCAAGGTCAGGTGGGGCAAAGATCCCGCTCCTATTGGCCGCTCTGCTCGGGCAAGCGAGCTGCGGTTGGCTGCAGCAGCTCGTGCTGCGGACGTCCTCCGCGATTGGCTGCTTGCGGCTCAGCAGGAACATTTCCTGGCAGGATCGGGAGCTGGTTGGTTGGTTGGTTTGCCTGCTCAAGGGCGGGGGCGGGGCTAAGGAGAGAGCCTCCCAAGTAAAGCGAAGCTCGCCGCGGCACAAAGCCGTGATTTCATAGGATTGTGGAGTTGGGTGGGACCCCCGGGGGTCATCTAGTCCAACCCCCTGCAACGCAGGAATTTTTTACTCAGGAGTAAAAAAAAAGCACATATATTTGCCATGCCCTTACAGCCTTCTTGTTCCTTGTGTCACAAATGGGTTAAGTCAAGGGGGAAGGAGATTTAACTGGCTGCCTTTCCTCTCTTATGGGAGAGGCTGGATGGCAGCCTATCATGGCTGCATCAGTGAGGTTTCTGCCTTGCAGAAGGCTGGACTAGAAGACCCTCAGAGGTCCCTCCCCTCCAACTCTGCGATTCTGCCATCATCCCACAGGTGGTGCAAGTAGACTTAAACTACTCTTGAATTTGTTGAAAATGAATTAAATCATACGCAGGTTTATTTAATATTTTTTTCTAAATATTCTCCAGAAATTTTTAATGGTTTAGTTAAGCATGCTATCCTTGAGTAAACGTTTGTCTTTTCATAGAATTGTAGAGTTGGAAGGGGCCCTGAGGATCGTCTAGTCCAACCGCCTGCAATGCAGGAAGATGCAGCTGCCCCATACGGGGTTCGAACCAGCAACCTTAGCATTAGCACCACGCTCTAACCAACTGAGCTATCCAGCCATCAGATTTAGATTCTTTCTACCCCTTTAATTTTACAGAAAACAGGCTATAGGGACGCGGGTGGCGCTGTGGGTAAAAGCCTCAGCGCCTAGGACTTGCCGATCGCATGTTCGGCGGTTCGAATCCCCGCGGCGGGGTGCGCTCCCGCTGCTCGGTCCCAGCGCCTGCCAACCTAGCAGTTCGAAAGCACCCCCGGGTGCAAGTAGATAAATAGGGACCGCTTACCGGCAGGAAGGTAAACGGCGTTTCCGTGAGCTGCGCTGGCTCGCCAGATGCAGCTTTGTCACGCTGGCCACGTGACCCGGAAGTGTCTCTGGACAGCGCTGGCCCCCGGCCTCTTAAGTGAGATGGGCACACAACCCTAGAGTCGGACACGACTGGCCCAGGGGTACCTTTACCTTTTTACTGATAATGTTTAAAGCAGCACAACAGTTGTAACAATATGTTAAAGGGTAAGTAGAAATTTATCAGTTTCAGAGTCAGACCCATAAGTAGTAGCAGGTGCCAGGACATCACCATTTTTGCTTCTACATAGCTTCAGACATTGTTGAAATATCACAATGTTTCTTTTGATGTTGAAAAGCAGGTATTGCCCAGCCCTAGTACTGATACATTGCCCGGGCCTAACAGCCACAATTCCCTCCTCAGGGACAATATTCAGCAGTCCTTTCCTCTTCACAAATTCTCTGGCCACACCTGCAGCCCAGGAAGTTCCCTTGCTCACATCCACTGTCGACTGATGCTTCCCTGATGTTGATCCTTGAGAGCCAAGAACACAGTGGGTGGGGTTGAATCTACCAGTGCTGTAGGACAGCTCCCCGTGCAACAGCTTTCTGACTGTCAAACACAATAAATCGAGTGCGAGCTGTTGCGAGGTCCAGCATCACATTCTCATTTATCCACTTTTGTTCAGTCAAAGTCTCTCTCAACTTCCTTAGTTCACCTTGCAGCGATGCACTCTCTCTTTGGAGAATTCCTGATGCACTGCACTGAGCTCTGAAGAACTGGGTGGAGCCGGAAACTGAAATTTGCCCCTAATGCCCCTGTTATTTCAAATACCCTTAGCAGCCCAGCTAGAAACTCCTGACACTTTGGCTCCAGCTCATTGATTAGGGTGCTGATAGGGGAAATCTCAAAAGGGATGCGGGTGGCGCTGTGGGTTAAACCACAGAGCCTAGGACTTGCCAATCAGAAGGTTGGCAATCCCCATGACGGGGTGAGCTCCCATTGCTAGGTCCCTGCTCCTGCCAACCTAGCAGTTCAAAAGCACGTCAAAGTGCAAGTAGATAAATAGGTACCGCTCCAGCGGGAAGGTAAATGGCATTTCCGTGTGCTGCTCTGGTTCGCCAGAAGTGGTTTAGTCATGCTGGCCACATGACCCGGAAGCTGTACGCCGGCTGCCTCGGCCAGTAAAGCGAGATGAGCGCCGCAACCCCCGAGTCGGCCATGACTGGACCTAATGGTCAGGGGTCCCTTTACCTTTACCTAGGGGAAATCTCATAAAATTAAGCCACATGGCTCTTCTTCCTCCTTCCCAATCCAGCTGGGTTAACAGTTGTTTTTCTTTCTCAAGAAACTGGTGGAGCTTCTCCAATTCCAACCCAAGCTTTTGCTTCTCAGCTTCGGTTTTTGCCAGAAGATGCTAACTTGGCTTCCCTACATCTAATTTAAATGACAAAATCTTGTGTCTCTCTTGTTCCAGAGTTTGCAAACAGTGATGTATTTTCTCCTGGTGAACTGGAACAGCTTTCTCTATAGGAATCATGCTGTGATCTTTATGAACCCTGGACCTGTTGCAAACCACACAGATGGATGTTTGATCGTTTTTCGCAGAGCTTCAGGGGTTCCTGGTTTCTCTTGCACAGCTTTTGTTCTCCTTTGCTTGCTGCATGCCGCACTGCATGGCCAACTCTTTGATATTACACAGGTGCCTGATGGGCTGGAAGTTCTGCCAGGGAAAGCGCTTTCTGCAATGCAGGCAGAACACATTTGCACTAGGCCTTTCGCAGCACTGGGCAATGCGGTCCCCGCAGAAATTGCGCCCGCAGTCTATGGCCATCATTGGGTTCTGAAAACAATGCAGGCAGATGGAGCAGGTGGCTTCTCATTTCAGGTGTCCATGTTTATTTTAGTTCAGAGGCTCATGCAGTGTCTTGAGAGAGGGGGAGATAGCTCAGTTGTAGAGCGCGAGGCTCTTAATCTCGGGGTTGTGGGTTCAAGCCCCACTTTGGGTTAAAAATTCCTGCATTGCAGGGGGCTGGACTAGATGAGCTTTGTGGTCCCTTCCACTTCTATGAGTCTATGAAATATAGACATTAGCTGCGGAGGTACTCTGAATCCACTCCCCATTTTAGGAAGAACTTGCTTTAGAGGCTTTAAGTCAAAAAGACTGTGTTTTATGTTTCCTCCCTGCATGCCTGTCAAACTGTTTTTACTCACCTCCCATAAATTCTCCTCCCCATCTCCTTTCATACTTGTATTTTTATCCCCTGCCTTGAAACTGTCACATCTCCCTGCCATTATTTAGTTCAGTTGCTAATTGTCTTATTTAAAATTATTTTATCTCTCTATTCGTAATTCCTTTCAATGCCTCTGCTGAACCCTTTTTTTTTGCAGAGAAGGGAGACCTCTCTGCCTCCTGACTTCTCCGACTCCATTACTCACCCATGCTAGCAGCGGGTCCAGCTGCAAAATTACAGCCCAGCCAGGCTGTTGCTAGGCAACACTGGTTTGCACCAAGCACGTGCACAA
The DNA here is from genome assembly GCF_965112155.1 of Podarcis liolepis. Classification (NCBI taxonomy): domain Eukaryota; kingdom Metazoa; phylum Chordata; class Lepidosauria; order Squamata; family Lacertidae; genus Podarcis; species Podarcis liolepis. Next base: position 34,602,937 of record NC_139556.1, on the reverse strand, counting down.
CTTTCCTTATTCTCTGCATTGCCTAGCATTGGCTGAAAAAAACAAACGATTTCCTAATCTTAAAAAAATGCAAGATGTCACACTACTACTAGGAAATTAGAGCAGTAGATTCTAATCAAGATTCGCATAAACATGTCCTTTCTTGCATTTCCTCTTGCTCTAAGATATGCATGCTTTCAAGCAGCAGAGCAGGTTGGGTAATCTGTGTGCCATATCTGCCACAACAGAATATAAGGAGCTGCTTGAGGTTGCAAAACGTTACCGCAGTCTCTTTACCCATCAAGTTAGTTAAGGTTGGGGCAGGGAGATTCTTGTGCCGGCCTTCCCCCAATATGGCCTGGGAGAAAATGCAAAATTTTTAAAGAAATGCACAGAATGAGATGGTCGCAAGGATCTTACTCAAATAACATGTATGAGATGAAGACAATGGCCTATTTAGACAGGTGATTAACTCTTTTCCTTGCTTTTTTACTAGGGGCTGTGCTCCTACTTGCTCCCCCCCCCCATTCAACTACCAAGCTCTCTTTTCACCTTCCCTGCCATTTCCAGGCACCCTCCCCTCTCTTGTGCAACCCACACCCAGTACACAAAACAACTGGCATCATCAACTCCTGATCTTCCTCCCGCCCCCTCGGCTGCAGCTACTAAGCACTTTTTTCACCCAGTTATAAAAGGATGTATATCTAAGAGCAAAAGCTGCAAGAAAGAATACTTTTTTTTGCATATCTTAAATAGAATCTACTTTAATTTTCATTTTTATTCAAATGGCCACTTAAGTAATAGCAACTAGCTGAAATATACAAACAGAAACTGTACCAGTTATACGCTTGTTCAGGCTCTACTTCTGTGTTAACTTTTGAATTGGGCTTTAACCTGTTAATGAATTTTCAATCTCGTTCTTTTTAAGCAACTCCACATGCAGAGAGGGCTTCCTTTTCCTTTATAGGTTTTCTTCTGAACCAACCAGCTAACTTAAACATGCTTCAGAGCTTCACATGCCAGAAAATATATTATTAAACTCCTTCAGTTACGTAACTGAACATATTTGGTGGCTAACACTACTATGTGACATACTTTCTGCTACCTTCAAGTCACATTTTTTTTTATTAAAACCATTTATCTAAAATGCCATTATAGATCAGGAACTGTACACCTATTATCACTAGTTTATTTTGTGAGCATATGAACTTCTAACATATTAGGATTATGGCCAGACTCAGTCCACTAAGTGTGATGGGTTGTTCTTGTTGTTTTTTTATTAAAAAAACTTTATTAAAATGTTTTGGATACAGACAAACCTTCTCTGCAAACATGTTTCACGTTTCCAGAAATGGGAAGTTAAAACATTTTGCTAACAGAATGACATGTTCTCTCGCCTTCCAATCTGTAATCCAGTTTCTAAAGTATATATTAAACTTTATATCCATACATTGCAAGGAGTTAAGACTTGTCTAATGACAATACATGGCAAGGCGGAGGGGGGAAAAGGTCAGAGCTATTCACAAGTACTTTCTCCAGTGGTTGAGACACCACCTTCATAGAAAACTATGCCTCTACTGGGCACAAATTCTATAGCTCTGTTCACTGGGGTCTTCCCTTTAAGCATGGAACTGGAGTATGTCACTTCTGGTAAGGGGTTACCAGGTCGCATATTGTTTCAAGAACAATTCCATTAGCATTCCTTGAATGTAACATCCAACAGGAGAACTCTAGGTGGTCAATACTGGAGATTCAAATAATGTAGTAACTGATCGGTTAAAGTCAAGTGTGTTTGCATGACCACTGTAGTTTGACGTGGTTCTATACACCTCCTTGGCCACACAGTCATAGGCACGGTGGCCTGGGGAGATATTTACAGATTGAAAAGCTTCTGTAAAATCAAAAGGCTTCACAGAGACAAGATTAAAAGAGAAATCAATGACAATGCTATATGCAGCCATTTTTGGTGAAGACACTGCAAATAGGTCAAGAATTACAAGTATTCTATAAGTGGAAAGAGAGCCTTATTGATCCTGATCAAACTTCTAGTTATGCTTTTCAGGAATAGTTTACTGTCACACGCTTCTTTCTAATGATGGTTCAGCTTAAACTACTCTGGGAGTACCCCAACTGTATTAAGCTTTACAAGTCAGATGCATCAACCGGTGCAATTTAAGTGTACCATGTTAGCAATACATTCTGTTCCTCTTGCTGGCAGAGAAAGTGTAAATTTTCCTGTCTTTACAGCTGCATTACATGCTTCAGTGGAATCCATTAAGTGTTTGGGTAAATAGCAACACATTTTGACATGCCCGAGCGCTGAGTGAATGTGGCAAAACTCAGAAGTTAAAAAACAAAAACAAAAAAACAAAAACAATTTTCACACCACCAGCACAAGAAACTGGAATTTCAAACTATTAATGGCTATGTTAAGGACTTATTTCCCTTTCAAAGATTTTGATGCAGAGACAAAAGGTGCTAGATCATAGGAACTAACAATCAAGTTTACCTAAAGTCCTAGCAACAGAGTGCACCTTTCAGCAGAAAAAGTGCCTATGGCACAAAAACAAGAGTTCTTCTGGTGTTTTGCCATTTTGCATTTCATCTTCTGTAACAAAATTTAGCACACAAGTCACCCCAAGAGTTTTCAGACTCTGAGCCACCAATCTCTTGCATCTATCAGTGAAATACACTGCCAGCGAGTACTAAAATAATTTCAGCTAAAGCCCCATCATACTCCTTTAAAGGAGACGGATGTCTACTTGTGGTTTCTTTAAAATGGAAAATGAAGATGTCTAGGCAAGTAATGAAATTTCAAACACAAGCTCTGTTGAATATAAAAGAAACAGGGTTAGTTTACATTAACAGCATTATGATATGCATTTGGTGGAAAAATTTAATGCTACAATAACCCAACAAAATAAACTCATGATTTCTACTGCATTTTTTTTCCAGCAGTTGCCTGCAATGTAGAACAAACCATATCACAAGCCTGAGACAACTGTTCCACTGCTGCTGCAGAGAAGGGGGATAAGAAGACTGCCGACAAAGGAAGTGGTGGTAACTTTGAGAGGTGGGCTAAGGTGATTAACCGCATTTCAGACTCCTATGCATAATGACATGGAAAGCTAGAACAAGTGTGTCTGCATGTGCGTTCCATTTCCCTCCCCAACTAAAACCCCTGTAAATTAAAGAAAGCAAATCATTGCACAAGTCAGTCCCAATAGCACCATCTTCATGATCAAACAGTGTGACAGCACAACCATCTTACAGGGCAACTGAGCCCATCTTTCTGTTCACTAAGGATTATTAATATCATGATAGCTGGTTCAGTAATTTGGGATCTCTCTATCTAAACAACATTTAAATAGATTAATAAAAACCCTATCGAATTCTGGCCCAAACAAGATGAATGCTAACTTAAGAAATCTAAAGGGACACCGTTTACATTAAACACTTTCTTTAAAAAATAGAATTGCTTTTTCCAAAGTCAATTGGCCACAGTGGTGAGACAGGTTCTCTTTTCCAGCCATTCAGAGTGTTGTGTGCAGTTTTGCGTTCCAACTCACCAGCCCCATTGTAACTGAAAGCCATGGTTTCCATGGGAAACAATGGCAACTGGAAGTGACAACAACCTGCACCAGTGTGTAGAATGTTATCTCCCAGACAAAGGGAAAAGAATTGTGTCACCACTGTGATATTGGGTAAGTGAAGACAGGAGTCTCTCGGTCATTGCCAGTATGCGGTTGGAGAGCCTTCCATGTTCTAATAGAAAAGTCCATAAGGAAGCTGTGAACAGGATCAGTCCAGGAGTAGATTTCTCTCCAAGTATCAGTCAATATACTGCGATAGCCAACGAAAACCTTCACCGTAGCCTTGCCTCTTCAGTACACTGCACATGAACACTTCCATGGGACGTGTGTTCAAGTCCTTCTGTGGCACATTCCCCTAGAGTCAAACAAGAATTCATTCACAGAGACTCAGTTGCGGAATTCTCAAAACAGTAAAAGAGTTACGCATGGATTCAAACGCACACTTCCTTAAAAATTAGGGGTAGGGAACTTCCGAGCTGCAGGCCATGGTGCACTGGGGTTTAAATTTGGCCTGCAATGCCATTTTTTAAAAACACACCCACCTGCCAATCAACCGACAACACTCCAACAGGGCGGGTGGGTGTGATCACCTGATGGGCAACGTTTGATTCTATGTTGGCTGTGTTCCCCTGTGTTCCCCTGTTGGGAACTGATGTGTACAGCCAAATCAGCAGGATTTAACTCACCCTCATCAGCTCGTGAGTAAGGTAAATTCCTCCCCAGTTTGGCATGCAGTCTGGTGCAGCCAAAGCTCAGTGTAGGGCTGTCTGAAACCCCTTTTGCAAACAGCTGAGCTATTTTTAATTGTAAACATTTTAAATTGTAAATTTCACAAGTATATTAAACTGTATTTTTGAATTGTAAATTCTACCTTGACTGAAACATAGTATGCAGTACATAAATGCAAGAAACAAAAATAAAATTTGCAGTATACCCATAGAGGTCAGGCAAGCATGAACATATGCAACACATTTTAAAATCTGAGTATATCTATCAGCCAGCAATGTTTTTGTGTTTTTTACGTACAGTCTATGTAAAAATAAATGGAAACCAAATGGACAACAAAGATGGCAATATTAAGAAATCACTGTATGCAAAATTCAATCTCCTAAGGCATTACTATTGACCTGAAAGTTGCTATTCTCCAATAAAGGAACTTCAAATGGAGACTCAAGCAGGAAATGGTTAAATCGGAGAAGCTTGATTTGATTAGTTTAGGCTTTAAATCTAGATAATGCATGCCCTTTAGTAGGCATTCATTAACACAATGGCTTAAGGCTTCCTATGTTATTAGTAACGATTGCTGTTGTGAATGATCTTGTATATATTTATGCTTTACTAGATTTGTCACACTAGATTTGTCCTTGACCAACTTTTTAAAATTCTCTCTCTACACCCACGTATATATGTATCCTCCAACTGAAGGTAACATTTCATGCATCTGATGAAGTAGACCAGGAAAGCTTATGACACAATAAATCTATTAGTTTTTTAAATGTCAGGCGATTTTGTTGTTCATCTCTTTTTGGGGAAGCCAGGGGTTCATATACTACACAAGATTGTTCATTTCTAACTGCACATAAGAGAAAGAATTCCAAAAAGGAGCAAATATACCAAATAAAGCTATTCTACAAAAGCGAGCTCTTGCAGTTCTCCTTGACCAATTGTACTTTTATTATAGATTTGACTAAAACTAGCCTTTTACTTAACAAATTGCCTGGTAGCCATTGGTGACCAGGAATTACATGGTGAGCAAGTGGGCTGGTGGAGAGGGAGGGATCTCTTGTTTTCTTCTTCTGCTAGAGTTCTTTGTTTCTGCACTGGCTGAGGAAGAAAGGCAGTCAGCCTGTTTCGTAGAAGGCAATTTCCCCCACTAGTCTTTAAAGAAGTTTCTCCTCTTCCTGGGCTAGCACAGAAACACAGCCTACTAACCCCTTTAGTAGGCTAGTAAAACTACTAATATTTGCATCACACACAGATGTACTGAAAGCGTTATCTGTCCTTTTCCAGTATTTTAAAAGCCATTAGAACTTCAGATTTCAAGACTTGGATCTTGAAATACCACTCTGAGAGAGCTTTTAAAAGGATATCAATCTTGCAATACGGTATATCAATTTTCTTATTTTTATGAGCAGCTTTGACTTCTTACCTTTCCTGTGGTCTGCCCGTAAAGCCCAAAAATCTCTCGCAGCTTTTCCTCACTGATAGCTTCTGGTCTGTCAATTTTGTTACCCAAGATAAGAATTGGCACATTTGATATTGTTTCATCAGTCATTAGTGCCTAATAGGAAAAAGAGAATTACATGTGCGTCATAATGTATCTGCAGCAATGATTCTCGATAAATCCCAAACAGTTTCTTGTCTATTATCATACATAAAATCTTTGCACTACTGTACAAAGTGAGGCATCATGGTAGTTGCACTTGACTTACAGTGAAGTCCTACAGAAGCTTATTGAAAAGTATGTTCAGGCCTAAAACTGTTTCTAGAACTTAGATGCTTTAACTACTACTGCCTTGTTTTCATTCTCCACTTTATATTTATTAGATTTTTCTCATTATGACACCTCTTCTCTTTCACACAGTCTTAAGATCCAATTCTTCAGGTGACAGAAAGGAAGAGAGATTCTATACAGGCTCCAACTGGTTGTGTAAAACTGGGGGGAAGCTACATACATTAAGCTCCACTTTGGACTCCAAAAGACGTGCATGATCTGCGCAGTCCACTAAAAAGACAATCCCATTAATCGCTGGTAGATAATTCTTCCAAACACGCCGAGCTAAAAGGGAAAGAAAAACATTTTTATAAAGATAACACAGCCACCAGCTGCAATACCCAAGAAGGGCAGAATTTTGGTCACGAGTGTTTCTCGACACATTTTCCAATTCCAGCTTGCCATTATAATCAAAGTCAACAACGTCACTAGTAGCTACTGCATGTGCTTATCTTTTTCCCTGCAGTGCAGGGGATGGACTAGATGACCCTTGGGGTGCCTTCATTCCTTTAATTCTATGGCAAGTGCTCACTTCACACCTATGCTCAGTAATTTAAAAAGTATACATTATGTGAACTAGCTTCAAAATTTCAGTCCTTCCACATTTTCAGGGCCATTTCTTGAGGCCAACTTGTTCTGCTTTAAAAACCGAGCCACATTTTATCTCCATGTGTTTTTTTCTGCAAGAGAGCTTTTTCCGTAAGGAGGATTAGAATGGCTATTAGCCACAATAACTATGTTCCACCTCCTCTACCGGAGGCAGTACCCCTGTGGATACTAGCTGCTAGGAATCACAAGTGGGGACAGTGCACTCAGGTCCCGTTTGCAAGCATCCTGAGGCATCTGGTTAGCATGTGTGAGCACAGGATGCTGGACTATATGGGCTTTTGGACTGACTTAGCTGCGAGCTTCTTTTCATGGTGGATGTTGCTATAACTTCAAGTATTACGATATCCCCAGAACAAACAAAAATTGTATTTTTAAAAAAATGCACAGGCTTGGCTTGTATAAAAATGTGTTGTTTCAAACTCCTCCCCCACAAAGGGAAGTGTGGAGTAAAGACCCAAAGGTTTATTTTGGATGTGTGGGAGTGGTGAAAGGGCCCTCTTCGTTTCAAGTGCCCCCCCCCTTGAGAACAGGGGTTGTCGTATCATTCAAAATCATGCAAGTGTGGAGCCAAGAGGGGAAAGTATGGTTCGAGGAGAAAAGCATGGCAACAAGAGGTACACAAACTCGAGCTTGTGATCCAAAATTCATGTAACAATAAACCGACAGCAAGGAAAAAACAACATAAATTGATGGGTTGCCATGCCAAGTAAATTTGGACTTTGGCAGGGGGCGGTCACCATACCAAAAAGGTTGAGAACCATGATGGCATCATCATGACCAGCTAATTAAAACTCCCAGTTAATAATTTGCTACGTCAAAATAACCAACACCAAGACAGAAACACTTATCAATCGCAAATCACAAGACGGGAAATGTTGCTTTTACCTTGTTCATGGCCACCGAGATCAAAAGTTGTGAAAGTCATTCCTGCAATTGTCAGTTCTTCTGATGCTGCAGCAAAGAAGGAAAATATTTTATGAACTCCAGTACTGGTTGGTTGTACTGTTTCTCTCACATATAAAAATCCCTGCATCTAAGAGAAGCCATTCAGGACAAACCAGACTTTAAAAGCATGGGTGGCTAACCTGCTGCCATCCAGATGCAGTCCAATGACAACAGCAGCAGTTCCCATCATCACAGGCCATTGGCTGTTTGTGGCTGAGGAGCTGGACTCTAGCAATGGCTGAAGGGCTAAGACCCTAGCCTTAAAGCACCACCTAAGTCTAAAATTACTTCTTAAACTTTCAAATTCTTCAAATGACATGGAATTATTTTTAATTCTAGCTTATAAAAATTTACCAGGTATAATGTGCATTTAATGACACAGTTCCCTATAATCTCTTACTAGTTTTTTTATAAAATAATTAATCGTTACAAAAGGCTTATAAGCCTTACTTTTCAAGGCAATGAGAACTGCTATTATACAACTTTTTTAAAAACATACATGCTAGGCTCTAAGTCAGGCATGGCCAAACTTGGCCCTCCAGCTGTTTTGGGACTACAACTACCACCATCCCTAGCTAACAGGACCAGTGGTCAGGGATGATGGGAATTGTAGTCCCAAAACAGCTGGAGGGTCAAGTTTGGCCATGCCTGCTCTAAGTAGTCTAGTAACATACAGTAGCAATTTTTTTTAAAAATGACCTTAATAGATAACACCACCCAAAGCTATGTAAAGCTTACTTGGATGCAGGGTAGGCACATGTTGACCCAACCTGTCGTCCTTAAGCATGTGCAGAAGAGTGGTTTTGCCTGCATTATCCAAACCCAAGAAAACTAACTTTCCGGACTTCTTGTATAATCCTGCAGAACAGAAAAGCAGTGTGTAAAAAGCAGCATGTTAAAAAATGGAATAAGATCACTGGATCAAAGTAAGCTTTATAATTAGAATAAATGGATCTTGAAAACTGTATCTTGAATATCCATGATACCTTGGGCACATTAACAGATGCTTTTCTACAGAAAATTGCCAGTGCTACTAGTGGAAGAAGGGAGCATTTGTGGAAGGGCTGAGCTTTCTAACTTGTACAGAACTGAAATTAAGACAGACTACTTCCTCTTAAGTACTATACAAAGTAGAAGTCTTCTGTTTTCATTGAGTGTTGCCGCTTGCCCCTCTTACCCAGGTTTTTGTGCCCTTTAGTCTCCTAGAATTGTAAGCTATGGTGTCTCCACCCTTCCCTTGTAATTGTACAATTACTTCCATATAGACTCCAATACATTTGGTGAGGTTAGCCAAAAGGGAAAAGGGGAGAAGGATCATAGCTCAGTACAACATGTGCTTTAAATATGGAAGATCTCAGATTCAATCCTTGGCATCTCCTGGTGGGGATAGGACAGTTTCCTTTCTTAAAATCTGAAGAGCTGCAGCCAATCAACTAGAGATGGGACTGCAAAGCAGTAGAGGCGGGTTAGGGGAGTCTGTAGAATTTTGGCACTGCACAGGGTGCTGCTGAAATTTGAGACCCACTGTAGGTAGCCAGTTTTAAGAAATAAAAAATTAGCAAGGTCTCTAGGGCAAATGAGTAAAATGACACATTCAGAATTAGAAAAGCCAGAGGGGTGAAAATGGCATAATGTGCCACCACCTCTCAGTTCCTAGTAGCAGACTGTGTGAAAACCAGCCGTTCAGATGTTAACACTAAGCCGAAGAGAACTGTTCATAGGTGAACATTTGAAGCCTTACCTAGAAACTGCAGAACACTGCTGAAGCCATTGTAGATCCATTCAAATATGAATGACATTGCGGGAGATCAATTGCCTAGGAGAAAAATAAAAGCAATTGTTTGTCAATTTTGGCTATATACCAGAACATTTCAGCTATCATAATTTCCTATGAACTAGAAAGTTGCCATTTAAGAAGGACCAGCAGAAAAACAAAACTGAGTGGTAGCTATGAAGATAGCAGGAACAAATCAACACTTCCTCCCTCAAGCAGGGAATATAAGCTAAACAGTTTGCACAATGGCTCCTATGTTTTCAACTGATTCTCTGTACCAGCATATTTGATATGCATAGCAGGTTACTCTAACCCCATATGAAGTCAAGTTCTATTCTTAGTAGAAATGTTACGAGGTGTCTTCCCGAAGCTTCCAAATATATATTACTTCTTATGCAAGACTTTGAGTGACAGCCCCACAAATCACAAAAAGAAAATATAGAAGAGAAATTAAACTGATTTCTCTTGGTTGGGAGCCTTTCATTTCAGGTTTATGCACCAAAACAATCTTTAGGGGTCTTTGTAAAGGGCTAACAAGTGCCCCAACTACAGTGGTGCCCCCGCAAGACGAATGCCTCGCAAGACGGAAAACTCGCTAGACGAAAGAGTTTTCCGTTTTGGAGGTGCTTTGCAAAACAATCTCCTATGGGCTTGCTTCGCAAGACAAAAATGTCTTGCGAGTTCCTGCGGGTTTTTTCCCCTCCCCCCCTTTTCTAAGCCGCTAATCAGCTGATCCGATAAGCAGATAAGCCGCTAAAAGCCGTTAAAAGCCGCTAATAGCGCTAATCCGCTAATGGGCTTGCTTCGCAAGACGAAAAAACCGCTAGACGAAGAGAATCACAGAACGGATTCTTTTCGTCTTGCGAGGCACCACTGTACTATATAGCTGTGGATCCCCTGCCTTGTCACTGCATATGGTGAACACAAATAAAGGTTCTCCTTCTGCAGCGTGTGTTTAGGGAACACAAGTAAGCAAGGTACATAAGCTACTGGCATCCATTTCTCTCAGGATACAATGGAAGAATGCATGGATACACATACATCTTAACTGAGGGTGGGAAAAGTTGTTCCTTGCTTTAGTATGTTTCACAGCAGGTGAAACATGCCCCATGAAACACACAATAACACTCACTACGCTCACAAATGTTCTTACAAAGAGTACCCATGGATACCAATATTAAGGCCGTTTAATTGGTGCTCAGACATCTTCGGTTCATCTAATTCCAAATGGATAACTTTTAAATTTCTAATGTATTTATAAATTCAAAAGCATGGAATCCAAATGTTACAACAAAACTGCTGCTTGAATTACAAGAGGGAGTGGAATGCAAAGCAAAGGCTACAGGGTGTACAATTTGGCTAAAATTGGGAGGGGTTAGGGTGGGGACATTTTCCTCATAAATTTGAACACTGAACAAGTTACCCACCAACTTTTCTGTCTAAAGTCTACCATTACCAGATAATAATCCTTCCTTATTTCAACACAGCTACACAAATAGGATGCCATGAATTCCAAGCTTAATCAGTCAGCGCTCAGCCCCATAAACAGACTGATGCCAAGAAAAGGTTCTGAAGTCTGAACCAGTTAACATTCCTGCATTGCAGGGGACTGGCCTAGATGACCCTTGGGTTCCCTTCCAACTTCTGTGATTCTGACAACAAAACTATTGTCAGCATTACAGAGTGCATTTGCCGTTACTACTAATAAACTAAATGAACTTCCATGACTTCTAGGATAGAGGGCATGAATTCCAGAAAGGCTTATGGCTCAAAACATTTTGGTTATTTTAAAAGTTAGCTGTCAAACTATTCAGTTACCTGGGGGGGGAGTATTTTTAACATAAATTTACAAAGGTTTCACCAGGGGTTCCTATACCTGTGTCTCCAGCAGTTTTTGGACTACCAATTCCCATCATCCCTGACCACTGGTCCTGCCAGCTAGGGATGATGGGAGTCGTAGTCCAAAAACTGCTGGCGACCCAAGTTTGGGAAACCCTGGGTTACAGTACACTCCCAAGAAGAGAACAGCATCACTCATCCCTTTATCAAAGCTCACATAAAATCCAAATGCCAAGTCTGGGTTGCCATCTTTTACCCCTACCCCTTGTGACTAACCAGATTACATAATAACCAGAAACCCAACAGGTGAACAGAATTCACTTGCCACGAATTGGGAGCCTCCCATATATTTCTTTAAGGAACGAAAGTGCCTATGAGCAAAGGGATAAAGTTGGCAATCCTACAGAGAGCAAGCTGCCTTCGGGCGAAGCCAAAACCAAGGATGAGTAGCGGGTGGGCGGAATATACTGCTAGCAGTTCCGGCTATTCAAACCAACTATAACCTTACAACCCAAGCCAGCAACTAGTTGGAGGATAACCAGGATGGCAAGCCAAACACCCAGGCCTCTCCCTCCCGCCCCCCACAAAAAAAATGCACAGGTGTCACCCTCATTCTCAAGAGAGGGGCACAGATTGCCATTTTTTGTGTGGGCGAGGGAGAGAGAGGTCACTACTCCACTGTTTCGGCACTCCCGCTTTCCATCCCCGATTTTACAACACCAGTTTAGCATTACAACACCATTATTAGTATTAATACCCCACCTACCCTTTTTGTTTTTGAGGAGGGGAAGGGTGGAAATGAGAAAGGTGGGCTGTCAGCAGCTGAGCCTTGGGGACTTCGGGGACCCCAAAAACAAATAAACTAAAGGAGAACGACGGAGAGAGTTGAGGAGGAAGGAGTTGAAGAGAGAGAGAGAGAAAAGAAAGAAGAGGGAGGCAATCCCGGCAAGCCACGTAAGAGAAGGAAAAGGCTCTCTAGCTAAGGCCGAGTGAGAGAGAAAGAGAGAAGCGGTGAGCCGGTCCCGAGAGGTCAATGGACAGACGGAGAGAGACACAGGCACAAACACACATCCATTATATTATAATAATAATTATAATATATAATATAATAAATATAATAAAAAATATAATTATAAATTATCCGTGGGGGAGAGACAGAGAGAGAGAGAGAGAGAAGAGCGGCTCCCTCCGGCTTCGGCCTCCTCAGACCACTCCTCCCCGCCCCCACCTCGCCTGCGTGTCACTTGCTCGCTTCCCTCCCTCCCTCCGTCTAGGCCGCCCGCCCGCCGGCCCAACGCCCATCCCGCGCCGCAGTCCCCGCGTTCCCCCGCGGCCTCCCTTCGCCCAGCGGCGCCTCCCTGTTACCGGACTGGGCGGCAGCAGCAGCAGCAGCCTCGACCAACGACGGCGGCAAGCGGCTCCGACGGCTCCCCCTCACCCCTCCGCTCTCGCTCCTCAGCCGCCAGCGACACGCCGGAACTACGTAGCATCTCCTCCCTTCTCAGCGGCAGAGGCTACTTCCGGTGAGGGGGAAATGGGGCGGAGCTGGAGCGGAAGGCGGAGACGCCGCCGCCGCGCTGGCCCTACGCGCTACGTGTCATGCGAGAGACGCAGTGACGTCAAGGATGGCGGCTCCGCCCACCGGGTGTCCAAGGCTACGAATCCTAGAATGGCAGCATTCGAAGGGATCCCCGTGGTCATCTAGCCCAGTCCCCTGCAATGCAGGAAGCTCCAACATCCCGTCCAATGTCTGGGGGCGGCGGCGGGGAAATAACATCCCATTCAATATGAAACCATACCGGGCTTTGCTAGCTGGGATAGCTCAGTTGGTAGAACATGATGAGTCGCTTAATCTTACGAGACGTGGGTTCAAGTTTTGTGTCGGGCAAAAGATCCCATCATTGCAGGGGTTAGACTAGATGACCCCCGGGGTCCCTTCCAACTCTGATTTCTATAATTCAGTTCGGCTGTCTATGAGAATGTGAGGAAGGTCCCTGCAGCTCAGTCACCCTTCCATTGCGGCATGCTGCTCTTGCGGTCGCCGCGCAGGTGGGAGCAGGGCATGAGCGCAGTAGCTGTCTTGCCCACTTGCGATCCCCACCCCAGCATTGGGTGTTTCCGAAGCTGGACGCAGCCACTGTGGCTAGGGGCCACTGACAGGCTTATCCTCAGTGAGTTTTAAGCCTGTTTTAAAGCCTTCCCACTTGGTGGCCATCGGTACCTCTTGCAGTAGCGGACTGCTTGATTTATGTGCTGTGTGAATTTCTGTTGTTTCCCTCAATCTTTCAGTCTTGGAAGGCTGTGGATTCTCCATGAGAAAACTCAATATTCGATTAGAAAATAAAGATCTGAAGCTTTCTCTCTTTTTTGGCCTGGTCGATTATCTAGCATCCATCCATTTGCTTTTTGCAATGATCCTGCACTGTGCGTCTCAGGCCTCGCCAGCCTTCACATACACAGCAAATGCTGTTCTTTCATATTCACTATCAAGTTCCACTCGAAACTGGATCTTTAACAGTATCAGGGCTTGGCCACACTTTTGCTTGTCTGAAGCCTAGAAAGCATGAGTCCAAGCAGTTTTGCCTTTGCCCTGCAGCTTCCCCCGCAAGCCCAGGCAAATCTGCTCTTTAGTACTAAATTGGGACAAACGGCTATCTGCAGAAAACCCAATTGCTAACTGTTCTGATTCAGCACTAAACTGTAGGCTTTCGCATGAGAAAACGGTGGGACAAGATTTGGATGAGCTCTCCCTCTACATTTGCTTAGGCAGAGGGCCTTCGCGGTGCCCACCCTGTGGGAGGCCCTCCCATCATATGTTAAGGAGATGAGTACTGTAATTATATAACATTTGGGAAAGATCTGAAGGCAGCCCAGTATAGGGAAGCTTTTGAAGGCTTTACTATGTTTTTATATATGCTGGAAGTTGCCCAAAGTGGCTGTAGCAACCCAGTTAGATGGGTGGGGTACGAATTATTTTGAACTGCATTTCCCAGTTTAATGCCCACTCACCCACTTTTGAGAGATCCTTTGGAGTGCCTCACAACTCACCCCAACTCTAGGTCATTTATGAATTAGTGGAAAGTGAGGGCACCTTATACCAATCCTGGAGGGGTGTCAACTTTCTACATCCCTCTGTGGGAAGAAATGCCCATTTATTCCTACTCTCTTCCCGTTCCTCAACCAGTTACTGATCTGTAAGAAAACACGGCTGTGGTGTCTTTCTCTTCCACCTCCACTGAGCTTGCCCTACACCACTATTTACTTTTCTTCAGCCAGTTTAAGTCCTGCTTACGTAGGCTGTGTGTGTCAGGGGTGGGGAGAGGGGTAAAACAGGTTATGCTGCATCACAACTCCATTTCCCAGTCCTGCCCCCATTGCAACTTACACTACTAAAAATGCAGTTGCTAAACAAATTCACCCGCAGGAGTCAATGGAAGGGCAGAATAGTAGGCCCAGGAACAGATGGTAGGAGCCAGGAGTTCCAGAACAAGGCATACTTGTTCTGGAAATTAGGGTAAGGAAAGTACTTGAAATGTACTTTATCGCTTGAATTCTTTTATGAGACTTCAAGAGCTTATTCTCTGTCAAGCGCTCAAAATGTTCCTTGCTAAGAGGACTGTCTGCTTTCCCATACAAGTATTCATAATGATCCCAGTGAGAAAATCCATCGTCTTCAAACCTCACCTCATTACTGAAATTTTCACCCAGTCTCCAGTACAACAAAAGACATGTACCATAATGCCATAGCCATTACAATGCTGCTGCCAGGAGGGAAGCTTTGTTATCTTATTCTGAACAATACAAACAGCATTTTATAGTGTTCTGTCCAAATCAATGAAACAGATCTTTCAAAAACAAAGCACCTACGGCCTCAACAGAAGTTTTTATGGAACAAAAGCCATGCTGCATTTTAACACCAAAACATGACCTCAAGGAAGTGCGTGGCAAATCCTTTTGAAGAATTTCAAGTTCTGCATAGAACAATCAGTGCCAGTGCCATTGATGGACACACATTTCCAGAAATTCATTCCTATCAGAAAGTAGCCTCAAGTTCTGCATGAGGGGCCCAAGGCCCAGTGCAGGCTAACTGGCACTTCTAGTATAAAATGCAAGGCTGACACTCCAAAGTAGTCAACACCAAGCAAATTACAGCTCCCACCATAGAGAAGCCGGGATGGGGGCAATTGCCTGTCTGGCATGGCCCTGCTGCTCAGACTTAGCGTCCACTCTCATTACAGGACATTCAAAGCTACATATCATTTTAGTATTGATATTGACTATATTTTTGCATTAAGTGAGCTTTCCAGATCACCCTTTTTACTACCAAGTAGAATATGCCAGTCTACTGCTGCCAACAAATGTAGCTTAGCTGGGGGCCTGTGTGGTACATGTAAACCTGCCAGAACTGCCATCCGAATTATGGCAGCCCCACTCCCACCCTGTGCACATTCAGTGTTAACAGCATAGGTGCACAGGCCAGAAACTCCACTCCGCATTAATGCTGCTGAGCTACCCATCCCCAGTCCCCACAGGATCCAGTGGGGGGCAGCAGCCAGGCAGTGCTATGCAGAATTCCCGGCCTACATGTCTACTCTGTTTTTGCCAGTGCCACAACCTGAAAGATATGTTCCTGACATACCTGCATCAGTGTAGTATAGATGATGGGGGCAGTGAACAAGGGACAGGCAAGGAGGCATGGAGCATGCCCACCAACTAGGAAATGGCAAGTAGTGGGTGTCATTATCCCCCCCTTCAACCTGTCAATGGCAGCTCTAACTACCAAGCACTGCAGTGAGGAAGTTGTGGCCATAATTTATTGCGAGATGGGAGGGTTAGGAGACTACTCATAGTCATCAGAGCTACCAAACCAGCCATAGCTAACACAAGAATTGCTTGAAAAGTGGTGCACTTCCGCCTCATCTCAAGCTGGTAAGGTTAGTGACAGGGAGAGGCATCTCTGACTTCCACAATTATGTTGTTGTTTTTAAAACAGAAGGAGTGTGGGGGGGAGGTCAGAATCCAACACTTCTTTTTATTTTTTCCTCCATCTTCCATTACGCACGCTTCTCCCTTCATGATCGCATGAGATTTCAAAAGAACATGAAGGAGACAAGACTTCAGAATGAGCTTCAGCAAAAATTCTTCATAAGCAACGAAAGGGGTATCTACAGACAACTGGGTTATGCAACAGTGATTTGCCATGATGTGCAAGTAGATTTTGAAGACTGTCAGGCTGGTGTTTTACACAAGAACTGCTCCGATGCTAGGATCTTGATATATTTTGAGCATATATTCCAAGCACACGTTACTGGTAGGTATGCAAAAATCTGTTACATCATCAAACTATTTTACATGTTTCAAAACAGGACTGCTCTTGAAATCGAAGTTCCCGGTTCTCATCTAGTTGTGCACAAGTGTTTCCTGGTGTTGTGGTAGCAACTACGGCAGCATCTGCTTCTGTCACTTCTCATAGAAGTACCACCTGTCCACTGGGTTTTAAAGGCAAGGAAATGGAAAAAGGAGACAAAAACTTTAGCATCATAAAGTAACTTGGAAAACATTCTTTATAAGGCATTGAAAATCAATATTTCAAAATGTGAAGCAAACTTCATGCACGCCGGTTATTCATTGCTAATTTCAAGCGCTTCGGAATTCAGAGCGTGGGAAGCCAAAACAAAAATTATTACAAATTGGAAGACAATTGGACTTATTTTATTTTATTATTTTATTTTTATTGGATTTGATTTGATGTGTTAATTAGATGTTTTTATTGGAAAATTAATAAACGCTTAAAAAAAAAATCCATCGCTAATTTCCATATAATTTATCCTGGCTTCTGTTCTTAAAACTAGAGGTTTTAGAAGCAGCTAGAGAGCAGGCAAACAAATGCTTGTGTCCTTTGTACTGGCAAGTGGACAGGTACCAGGCATTTGGCTAGAAGGGCCGCTGCAAGCTTTGCGCCTGGAACTATGTCTTGAGCTTATACTGGACCATTTGCATATTAGAAAGACAGCCCTTCAACATTTACTGGTAACTCAGAACGTGAAGAGAAAAGTTGCACTGGATATAATTCCTGGGAAACTGGGTCATAAAGTGAGGGTTGTCAAATATTGATGTTAGACCTCCTGTAAGCATTAGCAGATCTTTCAAATGAAGGAAACCTGGCTAGTGCAGTTTTACCTAAGGCACTGCGTAATAAGCTGCCCTTGTCAGAAGTGCTACACAAATGATAAAGAATGCAGGAGCTCTAATAGTGATTTGTTGGCTTTCCCTGGTCCAAGTCTTGCAAACAAAATATTTAGCTCTAATAGGGTAGTAGTTTAAATGTAAAGGTCAGTGCCATGCAGGTGAGGATGCAGAATGAGAGCTCTTAACTGAAGGTTCCCACTCTCCAAGAACATAAATACACACACTTCTCAAATTCACTCTGAATTAAGGTTACCTTCTGGTGGTATTGGATCAGCAGGTCCGCAGGCAGGTGCCTGGGGGGAAAAAGAGGAGAGCATTAAATCCAGGATTCCTGCTAAATTTAAAAATTCAGTTTCTCTTTCACATCAGTACATAGGATTTTGCAAATAAATCCAATTATTATAATAATTTAAATGCCACACAGTTATTTCCCCTTCTGGATGAAAAACAAGAACTCTTCTGATGCTCCCAGTAAAACTATACATCTGAGGAACTAAAAAGGTAACCCTTTCATGTGTCCTAGAACCAAGTGCTGGCATTCTGACGTGGAGCTGGCATTCTGCAGTTGCTGCAGACCAACCCCAACCAGAATCAATGAGCTATTTTCCCACTCACATTTAACCAAATTCATTAGAACATGAGTTTTCGGTCATTACACTAGGCAGCATCCCATTCCATTCCTTGCGTAAGAGCAGAGAAGGAAAGGAGGAAGAGTAGAAATTGTAAGGGGGGAAGAAGAAGAGAAGGGGGGTGGAAGTACAGTGTGCTCTCTTTGCACAGTAATAGAAAAAACAGGAGCTGATACAGCCTGAACAGCCTTAGGACTAGTGAAGGAAGCCATGTCTCTCCTTAGCACTTGCATGGACGTTCTTATGAGGGCTTCCCATCATTTACAAAACATGGGTTTAGGAGGATATTTCTGCCCATGGTGTCAATGAAGTGGTATTACTGAAACATACGGTAGGGTGGGACCTGGAAATGGTATTAGCATTTTTTATAATTATCCAGGTAATCACTAATAGGCACAGGCTGCACTACTCAGATTAGACAGTCTCTTCTCTCAAAATGATGGCGGTGCAATAGGAGTCACCATCCCAGGAGCAGAAGATGCACAACATTTAGAACTGGGTGTAGGCTGTGCTTTAAATAAATAAAATACACAACACCCAAGTTCTGTACCATGTAGAAGGCATAAAGCAAGCCTGCTTAATGTGCATCCCTTGTTCATGAGGATATAGGTAAATGAAATATTTGGGACATGGAAAGACCCACCTTTGGACCATGACAGGTTTTGCCAGGCACTTTTTTTGCCCACCCAGACAGCCATCTTCTTTTAAATAAGTTGAACAGAAAGATTTCTAAGATGCTGAGTTCTGCAGCCAATGCCACATTTGGCGGCTTTTCCGCCTTTGCATGAAATGCACACAGCCATGCAAATTAGAACGGTGTCCTTACATGTCCTGGGCATAGAAATTTAACAGATCTGCTTACCTCTCCCACAGTAGCCCCCGCAGATGTTTGATCACAATGGCAAGGGCTGTCTGGCAAAGTTGTATTTGTGCTAGAAGAGAAAGTTCAGTTATAGAAGTAGCCACGTTTTCGCTCCCTGCATATTTATTCAATATAAAAATACTGAGATATATTCCTAACCCTGACATATTTCAAAATGATGCCTGCATTACGAGTGCAAGTGCTAACAGTAACGTTTTTAGGCATTGGGTGAGCCTTATGATCATCCCTCTCATTTAATTCCATCTCTTTAAAAGCCCAAGACTGGAAGGAGAAGAGTAGCAACTTACCAGCAAATTTCTCCACCAGTTTTGTTATTTACTAGAGCCTTCCAGTAATCATGGGTGTCTCCGATAATCTTAATTGAAAAGTCCTATGAAATAGAGAACAGAACAAGTTCAGTGCTTCTTCTCAATATCTGCAATTATTGAGTGCAACAAATGCCTCGTGTTTAGTGCAACAAATACTTCTCTAGTCAAGAGAAAATCTAGGCAATAACAGCACAAGCCTGCATTATGTCCCATCCTAGTTTGTCAGTGGCATTCTAGTATTAATCTGTCCATTCTTAAGGAACATGGAAACAATACATCTCCTTTTAAAAAATAATGTTGAAGTGGCACATTTCTGGGTGGCAACGAGTTTTTAACAAAGGCTGTACTCTGAAGTGGCATAGGATGGAGGGCCAGCCAAAGTTTTGCAACGGTAAGACACAGACAAAGGGCTCTTCCAACTTGGCATGAACAGCAGCAGAGGTTTTGACTGACTCCCTCAGCCATTCCACTGCTCACTGCCGCTTATCAGTGTATTGATTTGAACATAGAAATGTTAAAAGAAGAAGATAAATGCTGCAGCCTCACCTCTAACCAAGTGGCAGGACAGAGAAATATAAATAAATGTACTTGTTGAGTCTTCAGTGAAAGAGAAAAACAAGAAATGAACTGTCAATGTTTATCAAGCAATAAATATACAGCCTAACAGATGAGAAAGGGAATTAAAAGCACTTTGCCTATGTCTCTCAATGAGAGAATGGCTGAGCTGTTACGTGTGTGTGTGTGTGTGTGTGTGTAAACAAACATATGTCAGAATACAGTGGTACCTCCGGTTAAGTACCGGTACTTAATTCTTTCCGGAGGTCCGTTCTTAACTTGAAACTGTTCTTAACCTGAAGCACCACTTTAGCTAATGGGGCCTCCTGCTGCCGCCGCGCCGCCGGAGCACGATTTCTGTTCTCATCCTGAAGCAAAGTTCTTAACCCGAGGTACTATTTCTGGGTTAGCGGAGTCTAACCTGAAGCATATGTAACCTGAGGTACCACTGTATGTACATTTGTCTGTTTAATAGGTTTTTAACTTCCATCTAAAGGAAATGAAGCACTCATCAGGAGCTACTTTCCCCACAGAATGAAGCATGAAGAACTCTGGCTCCCCATGATATTGTCAATTACAGTGGTGCCTCGCAAGACGAAATTAATTCGTTCCGCAAGTTTTTTCTTCTTGCGAGTTTTTCGTCTTGCGAAGCACAGTTTCCCATAGGAATGCATTGAAAATCAATCAATGCGTTCCTATGGAGACCGTCCGGGGACAGAGGGGAAGCGCCGCGCGCCTTCCCCTCTGTCCCCGGACCTGTTTTAAAGCAAGGGAAGGGGCAGCGGGGAGAATCGCTTCTCCCCGTTGCCGCCCCTTGGTTCAAAAGGGGTCCGGGGACAGAGGGGAAGGCGCGCGCGCCTTCCCCTCTGTCCCCGGAAATTGCGGGGCTGGCAACAGGGAGAAGCGATCTTCTCCCCGCCGCCCCTTCCTTCAAAAGAGGTCCGGGGACAGCGGGGAAGACGCGCTGCGCTTCCCCGCTATCCCTGGAGCTTGCGGGGCAAGCTTCGTTTTGCGAAGCAAGCCCATAGGGAAATGCGTCTTGCGAAGCGGCTAAGAAAACGAAAAACTCCTTCGTCTAGCGAGTTTTTCGTCTTCCGAGGCGTTCGTCTTGCGGGGTACCACTGTACTGAAAAGGAGTTGGTGCTGACAGGGTACGTCATTTTACTGTGAAAGAGGCTAGGCGTTCTTTCAGACACTGACGGATAACCATCAAGATGCAAACATACCTTGTCTTTAAATTCTCCATTGAATGCAAATTGGTTTTCCGGCTTCCCGTCAGGTACTTTGTATCTTCTAAACCAGTCCACCGTCGCTTCTAAATAGCCAGGCTTCAATGTCCTGACATCATTAATATCTTATAAATAAAAATAAGAACCATGCCTTCAGAACCCAGTTATGAGTATTAGTTACAGTACACTAAAAGGACATGCCTTAGATTCAAGAACATGCTTTACCCCTCAACCCTGCCACCATATCCATTTTCCTGCCTAGTTGCAATTGTTCTAACGTGGATTAAAGGTTTGCCGAGAGCCTGCAAACAGATACAAGAACCTAGATAGATAGAACCTATCACTTTGCACGGGCACTTTTTTTTCTGAACCACAGCCAAGATCTACAACTTAGCACAGCATTATTCTTATCTTTCTCAGTGGACTATTGTTGCAAGGGCAAAGTTGGCAACCCCACTAGAAATCCACCCCTATACAGGGAAGAGGTGAATCTAAGAACTCCCACCAAACTAAAAAAACAACCAACCCATTGCCTTAACTGGTGTGTAGAAAGTCGAGAGGAAATCGCATGCAGTGAAGAATAATTCAAAACTAGGCTGCTGTTTTATAAAGGTACTATTTCTTGTGTAAACACCGAGACCTGGGAGTTTTCCTATCCATGACTCATAAAATATGGCGACTTATGAAGTTCTGACCACACCTTAGGCTCCATCTAGGCACAGACTCCAACTACACCACGGGAGAAATCTTCCTGCTCTTTGTAACTGGGTCTCCAAGCTACAGATAAACTCCACATAGCAAAGTCTCAATACAATGCTAGCACTTCCTTCTGTAAACAAAGCAACTGTTGTTTCTGGCACTTAACACACTCTCATTACTATTACTAAATTTATTAGTCTTTTTTTTGCCCCAGGAAACTTAAAGCAACTTAGAAAACAACAACGTTTGGTCCAAATATTTATTGCTCATGCTATAACCAGTAGTATAAGTTTCACCTCTTCTAAATGAAGTGGAACCTACAAAACTTTGATTTACTCAAGACTTCAGTCCCTTCAAGGCAAGTAGGATTACCATTATTACCATCCATCCATGAGATTTGTGCAGTAGTGATGTTAGCATCCTGCTAAAGGTTTGTTAACAACCTGCTACATATTCCATGGATCTAGGAATACATTGTTCTAGAGACATAAACAGCATCATATTACCTGTGCTCTACACAGATCTCACCTTTCCTCGCTGGGCATTTGAAGAGGAAGGAAAGTTCTGATCACTTCAGTGCTACTTACTGTTCAATTTAGCAGCATCGGGGTCTTCAGTGTTGATTGCAATGACCTTCCAGTCTGTTTCAGACTCATCAATCAATGCCAGGACACCCAGCACTTTCACTTTAATTATTTCTCCTCTGCTGCACACCTGATTGAGTAGATGTTCCTCGTTAATTAGATGGAAAGACCAAAGAAAACAATTCAAATAAACCATAACAGTTAAATATTGTAGCATCTCTCACCGATTGCTCAGCAAATAGGCCTGAACCACTTATTCTGCCTAAACCAGGGACAAACACTCACCAGCCAAGGTATTTGTGAGTTGGTGTAAGGTTTTCCCAAGGAGCTCATCTTTCATATTTTTATTTTCAGATTAAAGGTATAACTACAGATGTTTGTAGAGAGACTGAGAATATGGGAGATAAAAAAGTCTGATGTTTCACATGTCATGATATTAATTGTATCAAACTTTTTCAAGGGCTAACTCAGGGGTAACGGTTTTAAGACAATACCACAGCATGAGTCTAACTTATATTGGCATCTATTAAATAGTATTTAGAGACCGTGTAGAAATGTAAGCCTTGGCATTTATTTTAGCCCCACTCTTTATAAACTTTTCTCTGCGTAGCAATGCAGGCGTATGTTCCAGCTGAGAAGAGCATTTCCTGCATCTGACTAAGTAAGTTGTAGTCCATTTAAGCTGATGCCACAATAATTCAATTTTATGGTACCACAGGACTCTCTGTTTCTGCTACCAAAACAGATACATTCTGGAATCCATTATGAACACTATATTAAATCAGTTGAAGCAAACAGACACACTTTAACAAGCCCTTAATACATTTCCAGTACGGTTGTATATGCAGAACAAGTTACCTACTGCTGATTTGAACTCATTGCAACCTTACCATGCCATGATGCAAAATTATAATGCCCAGGTTTGAATAGGGCAACTAGCTGAAAAGTCCAGTTCAGCAAGACATTCAGGTGTAAAGTTTCACCAATGTGGACAAAAAGAGATTGAAACAACAGTTTACAGCTCTAAACACAGACCACCACAACTTCAAAAAACACGTTACCTTGCTTCCAATTTCACAAACGTCAATTGGATCATTATCTCCACAGCAGCCGGTATTTTCATCTTTATGCTCTGGGTCTTCCCATGTCTTTAAAAAGAAGACGAGGTTATATGTAGCACACATACACAGTTACTTTGCTAATGGGCTGCTTATACGGCATTTGCAGTTTTACGTCTTTTAAAAATTATTTTCTCTAGAAATGCTCTTTAGGTAGCCAACTTTGTCCACTGACAGCAACAAGAGTATGGCTGGCGGTTGTGATATATTTCTTACAAGAAAATTCAGGAATCAGAGGAAGGAGTCTGCTTTTCCTAGCTGAATCTAGGCCATTTGTTTGACGCTTTACCAAATCCACAAAGCACTGCATTTTCCTGCATATGAAAGGAGCAGGGATTTTTTTAGATTTAGTTATGAAACCTCAACTTGCTGTTAGATCTGTTGCATTAACCAGAACACACTCGCATTAATTCAAGTCGAAGAGACTTCCACGTGCGTGCATTTAGCTACCTTACACAGAAATATGGATGTGTTGATAACACATGCCAGAGGGAAGTTGCCATTCAGACTGCTTTAATAGAAATTGACCTAACTTCCTTCCAGGTCAGAAGCAGAGTTATTAAAACCCCGGCAAGGGCAGGGCTCCGGAACAGTTTACATAATGATGCCATAGCATCCCTTATGCTGGCCATCTAAAGTTTAGCTGGAACAAACGCTGCCAATTTGGAAAGTAGAAGTTACCTCAATAGATGTTTAAGATTAAAAAATAAAAATAAAAATCTTCAAAATGATTGAAGACAAGAACACACGATTGGGCAGAGGCAGTCTAAGTAGTTCTGCGGTCAGAGGGAACTCAGTAGGACAGGTCTGAAGTCTAATTCAGAAAAGGTGGAAGAACCATAACCACAATGCCAACTGGGGCAGGAGGAAGTGTCTGACAGTATGTCGTAGCCTCTGTACCACAGGAAATAAGAGGATTGATCAGTGTGGCACAACAAACTGACCAAAGGGAGGGACTGATGCTAGCTGGAAAGCAAGTATTGGAACTGAATTAGCTGAAGTAGGGAAAAGAGCAAAATGTAAGAGTTAGCATTACAGTGATAAAACTATAAGAGCACAGCTTCCATAGCAAACTCTCACCTTCTTCTTAAGTTTCTAAAGTCTTAGTCATATGCATTCACTATCCCCTGTGACTTGTGCTGGATTTTTCAGCGTTGAATACAGGCAGTGACCATTTCAGGCACGTCCGATATGTGCACGATCACACATGCTCACATTGCGCCAAACCTGGAAGTGGCCTCAAAATGGGGTGTTTGCAAGCTTTTTCGATTGTGTTTCAAATATACACAATTTCATTTAAATGCGTTGGAATGCAACACCCACGTAAATTGAGGGGTTGCTTGTGTACTTTTCAAGATGACCCTGATATGCAAATTGTGATCTGCAAAGCCAACTGATTCAGTTGCAGCACAACCAGCTTCCTTGTTTACAACATAGACTGTACTCTCACTTTTCTCCTGAGATTTTGCCACCTTGTTGTCCATGCAATAGTTACACGTTCTTCCTCATTAGTGTTTTGCTCTTGCTATAATGTTGCTTTGCTAAAATGTTTGCACGGAAACATAGCACTTCCAGGGGCAGCCTAATGAACATTTATGCTCAGCAATTAAAAGACCTCTGAAAATAAAGAAAGCTAGACAAATACCTGTGGAATAGCACCGTAATTCCAGGTGTATCCCTTGTGGGGAAAGACATTAGCGACATAACGTAGTTTTCCTTTCTTCACATCCTGCTTAATTGGGTTTAGAGGATCTTTGGTTGCAATCTGAAAAAGAATTAGTTTAAGTTTAGCATTAACAGAAGAATGTACAAAGAATCCAATTTTAGGACGGCATTTTCCCTAAAGGTGCTTCAATTCACATTTTCAAATACCGTAGTTTTCGCTCCATAAGACACACTTTTTTCCTCCTATAAAGTAAGGGGAAATGTGAGTGCGTCTTATGGAGTGAATGGCACCGCGCAGAGAGGTAGAGCTGCGCAGCGCCCCTTCAGCAAAGCGGGAGGAGGAACGGAGCCCCTTCTGTTCCTCCTCCCGCTTCGCTGAAGGGGTGCTGCGCAGCTCTCCTTATCTGCGCAGCACCCCTTCAGCAAGGCGCCTGTCCTGGAAGCCGGAAGGGACTTCTTTTGTTCCTTCTCCAGCTTCGCTTGAAGGGGCGCCTCCTTCGCAGGAGAGGTGCTGCGCAGAGAGGGAGAACAGCGCAGTGCCCCTTCAGCAACGCGCCTGTCCTGGCTTCTGCCTTAGCCTCTTCCGGGCAGGGGGAGCCTTCATCCCAGAAGCCAGAACAGCCACACAGTATCCCAGAAGCCAGATCCCTCTTGCTGTTCTGGCTTCTGGGATCCAAAATCTTTTTCCCCCCCTTGTTTTCCTCCCCCAAAACTAGGTGCGTCTTATCGTCTGGTGCGTCCTATAGAGCAAAAAATACGGTAAATTAAATATCCAAATTGACAGCAACCATGAAAACTCAGAAGTCCAATAGGGCTTGCTCACGAATTGTGTGCACAGTCCTGCAGATTTAGAATAGCTGCCCATTTCTTTACTACTAACTAATCAGGAAATTTCAAATTTCAGAGAGGCTGACGCAGAATGGCTTTATCTTTCACAGATAAGCTGATTTTAATGAAGAGGCAGCCACCAAGCCAGGAACTACAGCTTTCCAAATATAGAATGCCATTACCTCCATCTTAGCATTGGTCCATCGAGGTATTTCCACAACCATGTTGAACACATCCTGAAAAGAATAAGAAACCAGAGAGGTATATACCATATCCATGTAAATCTAGAATTGAACTTTTGTTTATTAAAAATATAACTGTCTAGATAATAGATCTTAAGTAAAAATAGCAAAGCCATCGGGATTCAAGTAATTCCCCCCCCAAGGGCTGCAATAAAGGAATGGGGTGAAAACTATAAAGCTTTCATGCATTCATCAGTGGGGGAGACAATTTTGTCTTTTGAGTCTTTCAATCCATAACGGAAGCAAAAAAGACCAACCACCTGGTATTTCGTTGCATAACTTGATATTTAATGGAGACCATTACGCAAGAGACTATTGCACAGATGCAATAACACAATCAAAAGTTCAATGATTGAAGATCACTATCATGCTAATGCATTTTGCTTTCAACTGCAGGTTAAGATTTTACACGTCCAGATTTTCTTTTAATTTTTTAAAAATAAACTGCATTTACATAGCAGCCGCAGAAGAGCAAATTCCACCCTGGCAGAAGAAAGAATAACATCATTTAGGATTATCCATTGAATACAGGAATGAGCAACCTGGCTGGCATGAAGTATCAGAGACACTTCTCACAACAATTATTTCAAATGTGCCTTTTTTTAAAGCTAGAATTCCGACAGGCATTTTGAAACCTGCAAAGGAACCTCGCACTGCAAATCCTATACAGGTCTACTCAGAAGCACAATGGAGGTTACTCTTAAGTATGTGGGATTCTGGACTAAAAACCTTTATTAGGTAAACACATCACGCCCACAAATACCTAGCTCGTATCTCAGAAAATTATCTAATCAGACTTCAGTTTCCTAACACCGTTTGAAGAGTGAATTGGCTTCAATTTTATCAACAGCCTACTTTGAGAACGAGGTGGGAGGGGACATCCCTTCTTCCTTCAGAAGGAAGAAAAATAGCTTCTTAAGAAGAGAGAATTAAATGTGCTAAAAATTATGCAGGCATGAGTCAAGTGGATTGTAACCACCATGGAGCCTTGAGGCAGTATCCAAGGCTCCTGTTCCCCTAACACAAGAGGTTTGTACTAGCGTAATACAACTTCCCCATCCTGTCCCCTGCAGCTCTCAAAATCAGCTCCAGAGGCTTGAAGGACCCTTTGGGGAAGGTTTTGTGGAGTGCGGAGTGCGGGGTGCGGGCAGGGAGGAAAGAAACAGAAGCGCAACTGCATCAGCAAAACGCCACTGGTACTGCTCTGGATGCAGCCCATATAAATTACAAACCAGCCTGCAAGTATATTGAAATAATAATGGATATATTTATGACAGAAGCCCAGACAGTTCTGTAGCTATTTCCTGAGGCAAAGAGAGCCCCTCACCCTTTTCATACATAAACATAAGCAGCATTCCAGTTTGCCATGCCCTGGCAAGCACGGAAAGGTACAACGAGGCCATATACATTTAAAATACGACAAGGGCAGCAGCCCAGGTGCTGATAAATTTAGAACCTCTCCAATCCTCTCAAGATCTTAAGAATATGAGGATTAGGAGCAAGAGCTGTAGACAAGACTGGGTAATGTAACCTTTTGCCCTAAACTGGACTCCCTATCTGGGCTGCTACTGAAGCTGTGGAGAACCCAGGAGAATAACGAGGAGAGCCATCCCTGCAATAAAAACAAAGAGAAGCGAAGTCTGAGAATCAGTACTGCATTGTATTGTTTAGCTTCTGGGACAATAAAATGTCTGCTTATTCTTACTAACTTTTATACCTGTGTCTTGAACAGATAAGCAAGGGGTATAGCACCTTCAAATAGGCAGGGTCTCATTGCGCCCAAATCCGTTCTGCTACCACAGGTGGATTCTTAAAAAACAACCACATGAAGCCCCTGCCTCTACTCCTTGCTCCACTGATGGCGGTGGCTGAATTTGCGGGGTTGTTTTCAGCTGTATTTGAGGACTTTATGGAAGATGGAATATAGTGGACAAGGGATACCATGCCTCAAGTGACAGCCAAATCCCATTCCTTCTGTTGCAAGAGTTATCGCTTGCCACATGAGGTAAATTGTGCCCAAGAGAACCAGTTACAGTGGCCATTAGTTATCCGATTTGTACATGCCTAAAATTAGCCAAGATTCTGCTTAAACAGAAGTTCTCCTTTCAGTTCTAGTTTTCAACCCTGCTATTCCTTTTGCCCCCTCAGACCTTGGCTTTTACTCTAAGGCAATGTCAACGAGATTAGATTTCCATTCTACTGTTTTATAAACTAAGCTGGTTGCGCACGCACACACACACACAGAAAAACCACAGGGTCATTCATGCAAAATAGTTTACAGTGTTTTTCTTGTTAATGCTGCTCTGATTGCTGCTAACTAATTTGGGTTTCTTTAATAGTGAGCTTTAAAAATTTGGTACAATTATGTGCTGCTCTTGTTTTGTTA
Organism: Podarcis liolepis; assembly: GCF_965112155.1. Lineage (NCBI taxonomy): Eukaryota > Metazoa > Chordata > Lepidosauria > Squamata > Lacertidae > Podarcis > Podarcis liolepis. The sequence goes on along the minus strand of NC_139556.1, from coordinate 34,574,389 downwards.
GCCAACCTGGAGTTTTGATATTTATAGCCCAAAATTTGAATCGTAATGATTTTTAAAAAATATGTCATGACCTGACAGTTTGGGCTGCCCAAATAAGGCAACACTATTTAACTTTACAGTATTTCCAGAAGCCAACATGTGAAGATTTCACTGCATCAAGTTATGCCTCTGGGGCTACTTGGAAACAAAAAAGTGCTGGAACAACAAAAGCTATAGAAAACGTGAAACAAACATTGTTCCATTTCAGACTTAATGCTCTTGTCCCAAAAAACTATAGTTAAGACTTGATTCAATCCTGATCTGCTTTAATGCCCATAATATATGTTGTGGTGCATTACATTTACAGTGCATGATCTTTTTGTCTTTGTCCACTGTTGAAATATTATTCTGTCTGGTTTTGAGCCAATAAATGATGGTTTATTGGGTTGATAAAACTCCTTGTGCCTGAAGTGCTCAGCCCTACTTTGATGTGCTTGTTCAATCCCTGCTTGCAAACCACTGTTTCCCAATTCAGATACAACAGAAAACTGTGGCAAAAACAAATCATGATATAACTGCCAAAGCAGAAGGTGTGAGAAAAGAAGGAATAAGGGTGTGGTGAGTAGGCAAAAGGTATATTTTCAGGCCCCGAAAACTTGGTTTATCAGATTGAGATTGTTACATTTTGAAGCTGGCCATTGTGTACAAATATAAGTTTAAGATAGGTTGCTATGAATAATAACAACCCTTCAATACCAAACAATTTATGGTGAAGAGTACTATCATGGATATAAAAAAACTGAATTTCTAAAATCTGAAAAGAAGGATGAGAAAGAAAACTTCCGGGGGAACCTAACACAGCTAAGAAGTCAGCGCCAAGGGTTTTTCATTTTGGCAACATCACACTGTATAAGCTGGACACAAAATGCAATGAACCAGCTTCCCCAGCTTCCCTTTAAGAACATGAAAATGCCAATAATATGAGACAGTTATGTATTTCCTCCTGCTGGGAGAGTCAGCCCAGTTGGAAGCTTTTTTGTGGAGTAGCTTTTACCACTTGAAAACTTTTGAGGATTTTTAGTAGACCGCTTCGCAGTTTTTCTGCCTGTTGTACCAATTGTAAGGCACTGTGCTGTTTTAAACTGCGTTTTCACAGACACACCATACAGCACCTAAATGAAGCATGTGGACCACTGGTGAAGAAGAAGAAGAAGAAGAAGAAGAAGAAGAAGAAGAAGAAGAAGAAGGGGAGGAGTTTGGATTTGATATCCCGCTTTATCACTACCCAAAGGAGTCTCAAAGCGGCTCACATTCTCCTTTCCCTTCCTCCCCCACAGCAAACACTCTGTGAGGTGAGTGGGGCTGAGAGACTTCAAATAAGTGTGACTAGCCCAAGGTCACCCAGCAGCTGCATGTGGAGGAGCGGAGACGCGAACCTGGGTCCCCAGATTACGAATCTACTGCTCTTAACCACTACACCACACTGGTGGTCTGTGGACCAGTTTAGGAACCTCTGTTCTACAGCTGAAAAGAGAAAAGTGAGCGCTGGGCTGAAGCAGGCACTAATGACTAGTGAACCATGGTAGTAAAGGGAAAGTTGCACCCCTCCATCCCAACTTAAGAACAAAAATTAATTTACATGCACATGCTATGTTAAAGATTATTCCGCCCTTCGTGTCAAGTTTTACTTACGTAACATTGGTTAATAAAGCCAAGGCAGCTACCTTAAGTTGTCAAGCACGGATCAGAAATTAGGTTGAAGTTGCTTTGAACACACACAGCTTGTCCCCTGTTAAGAATAAGCAACTCTACATCGAGTGACTGGGTCACCTTTATACAGTCTGCAGGACGAATCCCCACAAAGTTCTGCTCAGTATGACTGCGAGCCTTACCTTGCGAGCATCTGGATGTATGGGAATGTCATGGAACGGAGAAATGTACTGTCCCTTATGGTTTTCTGAAAAACAAAGGAAATGTCCGGGTTTTTGATTATCTTTAATGCATGCAGTAGTAAAATAAAGCTGACAAAGTACCAGGGATAGAAAGTTTAAAGAATGTGAATGTCTATAAACAAAGACAAGTTGGCACAGTCCTATCAATTGGGTTTTGTTCCAATGAAATCACTGCAACAGCAAGTGTGCCGCCGAGTTCCTACCCGCCCTAGTTTCTCAGAAGACAGCACTAAATGTGACAGCGGTTCGTCACAGATTACCCCCACCATCCATGTGCAGCTTAAAGCTCCCATCGCTAACAGCAGTGCTTCAGATAGCCTATGCAGTCTCCAAGGCACTTCCACAGTAGTCAGATACCTGTAGACTGTGACCTGCAACAGCCAGGTAGCCAAGCCCAGGGCCCTTTCTGCTGCTGCTTCTGTGCTCCAGCATAGTGCGTTCAGTTTTACGAGGTATCTCAGAAGGCATTCTCCCTGAAGTGCAAACTACGGGAGCCTCTGAAAACAGCAAAACCTGTACAAGCAAGCGGACTCCAGCCTTATCAAATGATAACTGAGGCCGATATGAAGTCGCCCTGAAATGGTTTAGCTTATATCTCCAAAGATGAACAAAATGATTTCCTACAAATCGTATTGCACAATGATAAGGGTACTTGGATAGATGTCAGTAGATGTCACAATCCCATTACTTTTAGACCCCCCTACACACCTACATGGCGTTTCTCCAAGGAAATTATCACACACAGCAACACAGTGCGTGTGTGTGCGCGCGCGGGTGTGTGTGTGTCATGGACTGGATAGGGGAGAGAGAACTGCAGCCATGTGTGCTGCACCCTTTACCTGCACCTTTCCACCCAAGCAGAATCTTTCCCTCTCATTGGGGGAGCTGGCAGGGGTGGGAAAGACCCAAATAATTGCCCCCATGCATACATTTGCTATATGTAGCAAGAGGTACCACTGTATTGCCATGGAAAACTTGCTCCCTTTTGGCATTCCACACTCCTGAAAAGAGGACCTAGTACGTTGCATGTGGGTTTAGGGTCACAGCTTAGCAGCAGAGAATATGTTGTGCAAGCAGAGGACCTCTAGTTCAAATGACATTGGGCAACAGGACTTGGAAAGAACTCTGACTCAGTCACTGGAGTCTCCCTTGCTAAGACTCGAAGGTGGCCAGTTCCCTGGTATCCTGTGATGAGAACATAGGCGCCGACTCCATGGGGCTTGAGGGGGCTCGAGCCCCCTCAAAAAATTTTTTTGGGGGGCTCAGCCCCCCCAATAATCTCGGGCGGGCGCCCTTCCAGCAGAGCGCCGCCGCCGTCCCCCGCCTCCTCCCCACCTGCTCCTTCGCCAGCCAGCCAGCCGCGCGCCCTAATCGGAGAGCCCCGGCCGGAAATCCCGCGAGAACAGGGGAATCCCGACTGGCCACACCTCCCAGCCAGCCAATCGGCTGGCTGGGGGGCGTGGCTTGCCCTATTTAGGGCCGGAGCCTCTTTATTTGCATATTCATGAGCTTATTTATTATTCATGAGCTTTCCCGGGCCCCCCCAATATTTTTTCTAAGTCCGCGTCCCTGGATGAGAAAAATCACCTCCACTACCTGGACTTATCCATCTGTCCAAATTTATTAGCTGAGGTATGTTTGGACACAGAGGCTCATTTAATTTTGGACTCATGGCTTTCCTGGATTAACAGGCATGGTTAACTGCCAGCAAGCCAAGCCAGGCTTCCACTAGAATGGATGACAGCAGGGTAGATACCTTCATGTACTTAAGTCACTTTAGGGAAAGGTTTTTCCCAGCAGTCGCCAAAAACAAACTGCAAGTTGCATTTCTCAATCTAGAAGAGTATGCATCTTGGAGCATTACCTTAAAAAGAAATCTCCTGTCAAGGCATGGGATCTAGCACACCTTGTCTGAGTGTCTGCACAAATTGCTCCCATCAATGCCTCTTTTTAAATGGCTGGTGCCCTGCTTTGATATTTTAAAGGTAAAGGTACCCCTGCCCGTACGGGCCAGTCGTGACCGACTCTAGGGTTGCGTGCTCATCTCGCTCAAGAGGCGGTGAGCCGGCGCCGTCCGAAGACACTTCCGGGTCACGTGACCAGCGTGACGAAGCTGCAGCTGGCGAGCCAGCACCAGCGCAGCACACGGAAACGCCTTTTACCTTCCCGCTATAAAGCGGTACCTATTTATCTACTTGCACTTAGGGGTGCTTTCAAACTGCTAGGTGGGCAGGAGCTGGGACCGAAAGACGGGAGCTCACCCCGCCGCGGGGATTCGAACCGCCAACCATGCGATCAGCAAGTCCTAGGCAATGAGGTTTTACCCACAGCGCCACCCGCGTCCCTTTTGATATTTTAATTAGTCCTAAAAAAGATATTGCCTGGGTGTGGATTTAGGAGCCTCAAGTAAAAAGCATGGCAGTCTCTCACCCCAGTGGACCTGTTTTATGATTCAGCTTTTTCAGCTTACCAGGAACATCAGTTAAGAAAACTTTGGATAATCGTCATTTCTTTGAGCAGCAAAAACTGAAGCTGTTTTGAGGTGGAGCACTACCAGGAAGAAATGAAAATCGCCTTAAAGGATTATACTGCGGGAGGCTTTTCATTTTACAGCCACCTTCACTGCCCATATCTGACAGTCTGGTTCAGACTTTAAACCCAACAGCTGTTTGCTCAATGGGGGAGGGTTAGAGGAGAACAGCGCACCAGGAACTCACCTGCCAGTTATTGGGGCACCAAGGAAGGCAAGAAATTTCAAAACAGCCAGTGGAAAGCCAGCAAGCAACTCTGAGCATATACAAAGAGTACTTAAGTACACTTAACTATTCTGAAAGGTGAGGGTAGATGGAGCCAGGTGAGCTACCTTTGTAATCTCCAAACCACCTGGGTCAGATGACATAGCAAGTCAGACTCCGGCTTGTTTCGTTTGTGGCACAGCAGCAAGAAAGGACTGCCTTAGGAATGTCTGAGTCGCATGCTGCTCAGTTAACATTACACCATAGTTTAAAAACAAGCTATGGTTAATGTGACATGCAAACTAGGCCATAGCCACTTAATAGGGCATTACATGGACAGTTAACGCCATGATCAGTCATCCTAAACCTCACCACACACACACAACTTTTATGACAGCATCAGTCCCATTCTACTACCTTGGGCAAGGACTTTCTCTTTCTCCATATATCAAGTTGTCTGTCACAGCGTCCAAGGGCAGCTGTATCTCGCACTTTCATTTCCATCCAATTGCTTCCCTTCCCCCATCTTCTCTCCTCCTTCAGAATAGCTAAATGCTTTCAAAAGTACTCTTCTCACAAAGCTAAATGTATTGCATGCTACGTTCCATGTATTTGTTGTTCTATTTTCTGTACCACATCTTTCTGGAGTCAAAAGTGAGGGTTGGTAACTGGGGCTCAGCAAAGAATCACAGAAGTGGGGAAATCTCCACTGCCATTCTATAATAATAGCATTACAGGTTGTGATTTCATGGCTGGAGCAGCCATCCCTGAAAGTCCACATGGGAAGACAGGTGTGTTTGTATACAAGAGTTTGGAGGGGCACTGAATTCAGGTGATGCACCCAACCCCAATTCCCCAGCCCAGTCCTAGATTTAAGGGTGACTGGGATTGCAGGAACACACACCCATGCGCCAAGCCTAATCCACCACCCCACCCCAAATATTAGGCCTTGGAGAAGCAGGGAAACTCCCATGACGGCAGTGCTGGTGCATTTGGGATCCCTTCCCCTTCTCTCTTGTGAAAAATCCCTGCAGAGCTATATAAAAGCTCTCTGGACAGGCCCGTTTCACGCTGACACAGCGGGCTGGCACCAGGCTACCCACGAGGGGAAACTGCAGCAGCGTCCGCAAACCCCTTGGCGCACGCTCCGGCGCTGCACGAGCCTCACAACAACCCTGCGAGGGAGGGCCCCGCGTTAGCGCCTCTGTCCCAGATAACCAGCCGCTTGCAAGGGCGCAAAACGCAAACTCGCTTCCAAATTAAACCCGCTCAGGGGCTGCGGAGAAGCCCTTTCCCTGACTGCGCCGCCAAGTTGGACATTGCAATGGCAACTTTTTCAAAAAAAGCAGAGCGCCGTGGAAAGGATCCTGGATCGAGCCTCGCCGTCTATCAAAGCAATTACACGACACGATTCCAGAAGCGGAGGAGAAGGCGTCGAGGAACAAACGGAGCCCGGCTGTGGCTTTTTCCTAGGCTGCCTGTCTGCCCCACAAATGCCCTCCCGAGGGACACGCACGCACGCGCGCGCTCGCTCGCCTCCCTCTTTCATTCATCTCCCGCCCTGCGCGCTCGCGGGCGCCCCGCGCACCGGGCTTCTCCCGCATCCCCCCCCCCCCGGCTAAGCCCGCCCGGCTCCCCCGGGGGAGAACTCACTGAAGAACAGCCTGTAGCCGAGGCTGTTGGGGCAGCCCCGCTCCTCCACGCTGTAGCTGGCCATGCTGCGCCCTACCGGCTCGCCCGACAGACAGACAGCAAAAGGAGAGTTGCTCGCTGCTCCTCCTCCCTCGAGGCGGCCTCTTATTAGCCGACGGCACGCCCTCCCAGCCGCTTCCCCCGCACTGCGCAGGCGCCCGGCCTCTCCCCTCCCTGCGCTCCTCCGAGTTTCATCATCCTCCCCACGCCGCGCCGGGCTCGGCCCCGCACTGCGCATGCCCCGTAGTGAAGAAACCGTCCCGCCCCCTCGCAGTTCTCCCCGCCCCTCCGCTTTTTCTTCAGCAAATTTGATTTGGGGCACCTTTGACACCTTTAACGCCGCTTCACTGGGAGTAACCCCGTTGAGTTGCTTCTGGGCAGGCAAAGCCTTAGGTGCCGCCAAACACTTTGCTGAGCTGGTTTGTTGTTGTTGCTGCTGCTGCTGGGGAATTAACAGGGCTAGTTCTGTGGAAATAATAAATAATAATCATCACCGAGATTGGAGAAAGTCTAAGGTTTCCCCAAACTTGGGTCTCCAGCTGTTTTTGGACTACAACTCCCATCTTCCCGAGGGATGATGGGAACTGTAGTCCAAAAACAGATTGAGAGTGTGGGAAACACTGGTCTAGTCTCCCAATTGTATATTCCTCCCCTAAAGAAATTATCTTTATTGGGTTACGCCAAATTCTATATGGCAACGCTATCCAAAAGGCAATCTTAAACCTCAGTAACACCCCCCCCCAAAAAAAATAATCTCCGGCAATATGGGGGGATATTAAGCCTGGACTGGACTGCAGAGTGGCTGTTCTTTCCCAGCCCCACGCCTGAACAAAACCCGTCATCCTTGCCTTTCCCCTTTTTGCAATACAAAAACGTCATAACTCATTGTTCATTTCTTGCTATGTAAAAAGAAGCCTGCTGGATCAGGCCGAAGAGCCATCGACTCCAGCACCTGGCTATCACAGTGGCCCACCAGATGCTTATGAGAACCCCCCAAATCCAAGGGACAAATGATGTGTTGTTGTAAATGTGCTAGCAGTTTTATTGCTGGACAGCTAGGAGTGTTGTTTACAGAGGTTTGAATCACAGAACTGGACAGGGACCCTGAGGGTCATCTAGTCCAACGCCCTGTAATTCAGGAATCTCAACTAAAGCATCCATGACAGATGGCCATCCAACCTTTGCCTAAAACCTTCAAGGAAGGAGAGCCCAACACCTTCTGAGGGAGTCCTTTCCACTTTTTTTTAAGTCCTTTCCACTGTTGAACAGTTCTTGGTGCCAGAAAGTTCTTCCTGCTGCTGTTTAGTTAGAATCTCCTTTCTTGTAACCTAAAGCCATTGGTTCGGATCCTACCCTTCAGAGCAGGAGAAAGCAAGCTTATGCATGTACATTGCAGCTATGTGTGATAATTGGTATGGAGAAATGATGAATGTAGGGGGCCTAAAAGTAATGTGATTGTGACATACTCTAAACTCCCTGAGGGCCCTTAACATTGCCCAATATGACATGTAGGAGAGCACTTTGTTCATCTTTGGACATATAAGCTAAACTGTTTCAAGTTCACGAGGCGGCTTCCTTCCTCTGCCTAGAAGCTGGCCGACCCTAAATGCAACAGAGACTTGCAGCGGCAGCAGCTACAAATATCATCATAATTTAAAAGCATACAGCAGCAGAGAGTATCTTTTATTTCTGATACATTGTCAACAACTGTGTAATAGCATCATGACCACTTTTACAACACAGGACTGCTAATTTACAAAAATGGCAATAAAGAGTTCTGGTAGGTATTCTTTAGTCACAGTGCGATGGAAGACAACGGACCAATACAGGCAGTAAACACTTTGATTCAGCAAATGAATTCTCTTCTTGGGTTTGCCTTTGAGCTTCAATGATGCTTTCTTATACAAACATGCACACCCTCCATTTTCTTGGTTTTTTTATTCTTTAAAATGTAGGGTTAATGAAGGATACAAGCCATGTATTTGAAATGAGTAGAACTGCCATTTTATTTTTTTTATTTTTTTTTAAAAGGTCCCTGATCCAGTGCCTTTCACAGCAGCTTGATTTGAAACCATGTTTTTCTTCCTGTTGCGAAGAGCTTCATCTGCTGATTTCTGTAGATCAAGCTGCTGTTAAAAAGCAGGACAGTCTCTTTATTTTATCATTTGGCAACCTCATGTGGTAGAAATGCATCCCTTCCTGAAATGAAATGAGGATGTCATCTCCTCTCCAGGGTGGAATCTACACACATATGAAAAAAGTTTTGAAAAATACATTGAATTTTGCATAGCTCACTGTCGCCATCTAGTGTCATATTTGTATATTGCACTTTACAGCACAGCTATATCCCCTGTGTAACAATTAAGAAACAACAAGCTACTCTGCAAAGTTGTGTGGAAGGTGGGCTAAACATTTAAAGTCAGCATAATAAAATTAACGGAACACTGCCTCAACACCCCTTCGAGATTTTTATTTTTTTTAGTGTATCAACACCAACAAACATGCAGGTAGAGGTAATCTGACAGGTATTATATACCTGGACTTTCAAAAAGCTTTTACAAACTCTTTCAGCTAAGGTTCCTAAGGAGACTTAGTAACATTGGGAAAAATAAATAGATAAAAGTACAGGTAAGTCCTCTAATGGGCATACACTAGGAAGCAGGGGTTGTGAGGAGATAGATAATTTCCTTCATTGTTAAAACTAAGAGACACATTCCTCTAAGAATATGTTTTGGGGCTGGTGTTATTTAGCTTATTCATAAATAACACGGAGTCAAGGCTGAACAGTGAGGTAGATGACGCCAACTTGGTCACAATCTGTCCAAGAGGGTGAATGGGCAACAAATTGGCCAATGAGATACACACATCAACGGCATTCAAGTTTAAAGTGATGCATACTAACACAAAACATCCCAACCAAATCCCTGACAGGATCTGGCTGTGCTGCCATCATGTAAACTTAGCTCCTGGTGACATAAATAAAACGGGTACCCCACACCCACCCCAATAAGCTGGGAACATAAACAATGTTCTCTGCCAACACTGTAGGTTTTGAAATTGCTTCTCAAAATTTAATATATGCTAGCTGGGAATCTCAGATTCCAGAGACACCTTCCTACGAAAACAAACAAAACAACAACAACAACCAACCCCCCCAAAAAAAAACACACCCTGGCATCTGATCACATAGAAGCAGCAACCGTGACACAACAGTAACATTTGAATCATTCTTGGGCAGTCTCACAAAAGTTAATGGATCAATTACGGGGCTGATATAGAGTAAGTGAATGGTCTGCATGTGTGTGTGTGCTCTAAATACTGTATCTTTCTGTTTCCTGAATGGAGGCTTTTCTTCCTCTCACTTGTCACTCTTACCTTGCTTTTATTGTTGAGGTAGCACAACAAGCAGTCTCCAACAGATGAGGTTGCTGACCAGTCACAGACAACTGCGCTTCTATTTAGAAATCTAGTTCAGAATAATTGTTCTGTCTGGTTCCTCTTTAAACACAGGCAGGGGCGTCTTACCCATAGATGTTAGTGGCGCGGGGCCCCAGGGCGCCAGATTTTGGAGGGCGCCACAGGCTGAGAGTCCGGGAATGAGAGTCAGGGCGTGCTCCCTTCCCCGCTCTGGGGCAGCCCTCTCCTCTCCTCTCAGCCACCCATTGGAGCGCGCTGTGTCCGGCTCAGGGAAGCCCCTTTGCGTCCCCTCCTGCTGGGGCTGCCTGGGGGCCTGACAGTGCAATCGGGGTTGGGCGCGGGGCAGGGCAGGCATCTCTCTCCCACCCCTCTCTGGCTGAGTCACTGCTGCACGCCTCCCTGCGGAGTCTGCAAGTGGAGCAGGGAAGCACCCTGTGTAATCTCGGTGCCGGGCGAGGATGGGACAGCCGACAAGGCACCTGATCTGCTTGCTGGCCTTCCTGTTGTGCGGACTTCCCTGGACAGGGGCAGGTAAGGGGCGCCGGGCATTTAGAGGGAGGCTTTGTGGGAGGCCGTCTGGGCTGTGATCCGGGCGCCTCTTACTTACATGCAGCGCCGAGCACGCGTTGGGGACCACGCGATGTAAACGAGCCGGACCGAAGTCCCCCCCCCTTAAAAAAAGGTCGACAACTCTGTGAGATATGCTTAAGACGGCCCTGAACACAGGCCTGAATCCCAACACCTCATTTGGAATATATACAAGGTTCTAAGGGGAGGAATAAGCATTTATAAATTGCAGCGCTTTATAAAAACTGGTGTGTGTCATACCGAAGTATCAAAACCCAGGATAAGAAGAGGAAGTTCCACAAACGTCAAGTCCTTTCACTTAGATATCTACACCGACAATGGGTTTTGGTCTTGAAAAGCTTATTGGAAATGGATTTGGCTCACATGCTGTGAAAGTAATGTAACGATATATTGTATAATCAATCCATCAGCATCTCAAATATCCTTAGATATCCCAAGCTGGGATACTGACAGTTTTGGGGGAGCAACTTTTGCTGTCAAAGTCCTCCACCACCAGACCATGGTGGGCTACCCTTCCGTTCCTTGCAGGATACAGCCCTGTTCTCAAAAGGCTACTCTGACCAGACTCAGAGGGCTGTGCTGAGTCACTGCCTTGAACTTCGACAAAAATCCGATTGCGTGCCCCAAAAAGCAACCCACTGTTGGTTCTGTCAGAATAGGTGTTTTTGTGTTCTGTTTCCATGGAGCAGAGCTGGACCTGGAAGGCCTCCTGGAATCCTCTCCGGAAGTTCTCGTTGAAGTACCCGTAGATGATTGGGTTGATGCTACTGTTAAAGAAAGCCAGCCAATGGGCAAAGGGGAAAAAATAAACCGTGACGAGGTTGAGCTGATTCTCAGTGAGGTTCCCGTAGTCTGTCAGCAGCAGTAAAGTCCAGAGGGGCAGCCAAGAGAGGGTGAAGAACAACGCCACAATGATCAACATGTTGATAACTCTGATTTTCCTCTTGGACACTCTCCTTCCCTCGTTCTCCTCCGACTGGGAGCCTCTAATGCTTGCGGATGACTTAAAGAGTTTAAAGGCAATCCGAGCGTACATAATCACAATCGAGGTGAGAGGGGCCAGGTAAATGTGAGAGAAAAGAATGGTTGTGTAGATCTTGCGCATCTCCTTGTCCGGCCATGCCTCCCAGCAGGTGTAGAGCGGGTAGGAATTGTTGTAGGCATCTAGCATGAAGTGGTACTCATCCCGGGTGACGGTCAAGGTGACTGCAGAGGGACACATGATGATTAAGGCTAAGACCCAAATTATAATGATGGTGACCAGAGCTTTCCTTAGAGTTAGCTTCTGCCTGAATGGGTACACAATACAGCGGAACCTAAGCGAGAAGAGGGAAAAAGCAATATATTCAGATACAACACTGGAAAAGCTATGAGAAACAAGCATTTCCTTCATGGTCTGCTGAGAGACTTGTGGGATGTACTGTACCAGAACACAAGGGGTTTAAAGGGCCTTTTATAAGCAACATTTTGAGAAGGCACTTTTCCTGCATGAGCGAAAACTGCATCTCAGCTTTTCTAAAAGGAGATGATAATTTCAGGACAAAACGCCATTAAAAGGAAACATATGAACTAACTTCAATAGACCCCCCAAAGTTCTCATTAGCGAAAGCAAACATGAGCAGCTTGTGAAACTAACGCTGCAGCCAGACCTCAGTCAGGGGACCCTGGGCTCAGACGCTTGCTCAGACATGAGATGAGTGGCCAATCAGCCCAACCTACCTCACAGGGTTGTTGTGCTGATAAAATGCAGAGAGGGAAAACTATTTCTCCCTGAAGCCCTTGTTGGGAGAAGGGAGGTGTTATTCTAATTTCCACCCCACTTTTCTACCAAAACATTCAAGGAGAGTTGCAAGAAGTTAAAAACAATGCAATGTGCGATAGATCCTCAGAGACAGTGGGTTATAGAAGGTAGAAGCAATAAAAATGTTAAACATAAATAATAAACGGATAAAATGTTATCAAAATTATATATGGCACCATTGTAACATTTCCCATAGTTGACAGAGAAGGTTATTTTGGGGCTCTGCATATGCCTTTGATGGGGGTTTGAAAATTGTTGCTTATTTACTGTGTTGGCTATTATTTATTATTAATAATAGCTAATATACTGTGTTGCCGACAAAGGTCCGTATAGTCAAAGCTATGGTTTTCCCAGTAGTGGTGTATGGAAGTGAGAGCTGGACCATAAAGAAGGCTGATTGCTGAAGAATTGATGCTTTTGAATTATGGTGTTGGAGGAGACTCTTGAGAGTCCCATGGACTGCAAGAAGATCAAACCTCTCCATTCTGAAGGAAATCAGCCCTGAGTGCTCACTGGAAGGACAGATCCTGAAGCTGAGGCTCCAATCCTTTGGCCACCTCATGAGAAGAGAAAAGACCCTGATGTTGGGAAAGATGGAGGGCACAAGGAGAAGGGGACGGCAGAGGACGAGATGGTTGGACAGTGTTCTTGAAGCTACTAACATGAGTTTGACCAAACTGCGGGAGGCAGTAGAAGACAGAAATGCCTGGCGTGCTCTGGTCCATGGGGTCACGAAGAGTCGGATACGACTAAACGACTAAACAACAACAACAACAACAAAATATACTGTGTATATGCCAAAATGGTTTTGAAGTGGTTTTCAACTATAAAATCAATAAACAAAATTCCATGAGTAATGAAATACACAGAGCAGCAAAACATTCTCAATTAAAATATACCGTAAAACAAAAGCCAGTTAAAAAAGCATGACAATTAAAAGTTTAAAAACAAATCAGGGAGTTCAAGGAAATGTTTGTCTAAACAGGTAGGCATTCAGGAGGTACAGTAGTGGAATGCCATTAGTGATGGGGCCTCATATTTCAGCAGGGAGAGCATTCTGCAAAACTGGTGCCCCCAGTGGCGGGGAAGAGGGAAGCCTCCTCTGTGTTACCATAAGCCAATCATCATTGGGTCATGACAAAAGTATCTGGGTTCCCAAAACTGGTTGCAAGGCTGGGCAGTGGAGGGTAGCCTTGGTCCAAAGTTAATTAGGACTTTGTATGTAAGCAGCAGGGACGCGGGTGGCACTGTGGTCTAAACACTGAGCCTCTTGGGCTTGCCAATCAAAACATTAGTGGTTCAAATCCCCGGTGAGCTCCCAGCTCCTGCCAACCTAGCAGTTCGAAAGCATGCCAGTGCAAGTAGATAAATAGGTACCACTCCAGCGGGAAGGTAAATGGCATTTCCGTGTGCTGCTCTGGTTTCAGTGTTTCATTGCCCCAGAAGCGGTTTAGTCATACTGGCCACATGACCCGGAAGAACTGTCTGCCGGCTCCCTCGGCCAATAAAGCGAGATGAGCGCCGCAACCCTAGAGTTGTCTGCGACTGGACGTAACTGTCAGGGGTCCTTTACCTTTGCCTTTTTTTATGTAAGCAGCAGAAACTTAAGTTGGCTTGGTGGCTAGAAGGCAGCCCAGTACAGATCCCTCAGCGTTGGCATGGTATGGGCCCGATAAGGAGCATCACCCAGGCTGTGGTGTTCTGTACTATCTGCAGGTGTCTGGGCAAGTTGCAAGGGAAGCCACACATCAAGCACACTGCAATAGTCCAGATAGGAGGCTGCCAACATATGGGTCGCAATGGCTAATGACCTGACCCATGAAATCACACCCTGTTTTTGTCTGCATGAATTCCTGTTTAAAATTTTTTTTATATGCTGTATTTTTCCTGTTCTTATATGGAATGTTGCCTTTGTGTTAATGATACCATTTACTGTTTTTATGCCGCATGTTAATTTGAGGTTTTTAAAAACACTAAGCGGTTTATAACTGCTTTGAAATAAATAGAACAAACCTACCTTTCCACTGCAATGGCCACCAGGGTGAACACGGAAGAGGAGACAGACATCCCTTGCACCAAGCCACTCATTTTACACATGGTGATGTCAAATGGCCAGCCTGGAATGATATGCAGAGTGTCAACTGCAGTGCATTTCTTAACATTCTAGACCTCCTGAGAGGTAATATAGCAAACACACAGTGATCGAACCCGAGCCTTCTCTGAGAGCTGCTAAACCATGTCTAGTTTGGACGCCAAGAATCGGAAAGGACTCTGGCATCATGGGATTGACTCCCCAAACGTGCAACGATATTGTAATATTTATTGGAAACTGTGGAAAAAAATGTTTTCTGGGAAACGACCTGCAAGCAGTGTAGCCTGACCAATGTGACATATAACCATTCATTGACAAACACAAATAAATGTCTCCAAATTATTCACAAGTTGCAAGTTAGCATCAAGTCCGTGTGGGAGATCCCATGCCCATGGCAATCACCATTTGGCCGCGGCAACCCCATCACGATTTGTTTCTTTTCAACCCAACGTTTATCCATGTTTCTCTCTTTTTCAAAGATGGGGATTTCATACTAATTATAATATCCTATTGCATCGCTCGGCCAACAAATTTTCTTTTCAGTTTCCCAGGCTCAGATCCAGCAATAACAAAGGTGCCAGCAGACCCTTTCAGGGGCTTCCTCTGCATTTTCATTCAGCATAATCCCATTTCCCATAGGGACACCATTCCCTGTGTTTATGGTGTCTACTTTAAATTATGTTTTGAAAAAAGCATACACATTTTGTCTTCAATATTAGCTTCAACCTTCTACACTACAGGGTAGTTTTGTTCCTTGAGGTGGAGTAATTTGGATTATCTACTTTAAATGCCCAAATTTCCTGAGGCAGGCCTTATCTATCTTCCTGTAGCAAGCATGACTGTGTTGCCCTTTAGAAATGTACCTCAGGTTAAGTACTTAATTTGTTCCGGAGGTCCGTTCTTAACCTGAATCTGTTCTTAACATGAAGCACCACTTTAGCTAATGGGGCCTTCTGCTGCTGCCGCGCCGCCGGAGCACGATTTCTGTTCTCATCCTGAAGCAAAGTTCTTAACCTGAAGCACTATTTCTGGGTTAGCGGAGTCTGTAACCTGAAGCATATATAACCTGAAGCATATATAACCCGAGGTACCACTGTACTCCCAAGCCTGTAAGCATGCTGCGTTCGGCCTTTAATGTTTTCAGCTTCCTCTAGATGTCTCCATTCACCATACGATCACAATCCCATTCATTTTTGAATAAGTCAGATTTGTGCAGGGCACCAGAGCTAGCTGCATGTGGTATCATTGCTATCCATTTAGAACTTCCTACTGTCAAAAAAGAAAAAGACTGACATCTCCTTCAAGAGAATGTGCAGAACACTCTCCTGCTCACACGCACTTGCTGTTCCCTTCTAACACAGGTGTCTTATATGATGGGAGATATTGATTGATTAGACATACTCTGATCAGTAGAGAGGATATGGGCAAAGCTTTCTTTTCTTGTTTGGAAAGAATTTTCTAGCCCTTTGGACTGAAAAGATTTGAATGTGCAGATGCAATCTTTAGCAAAATCTCAGAAGCAAAAGGAATTGCTGCGTAAGTGCAAGGGGGCAGGATTCCAGCGCTGCAATTGCACCGCTCCTTTCCATGCCTAGCAGAATCAGAACATATGCATAATGATGCTACTAATTATTATTTGTATCAGAAATTATGCAGATGTGCTTCATTTTCATCATATATGCTGGTTGCCGATTGGAAAGACGGGTGTAAAGTTCTGCAGGAAACGTCAGAGAGCAGATAGTAAAGAGAACTAGCTAAATAGGGGAGTGAGCCACACATTTAAAAATATGTTCAGAGCTTTTGCTGCAAAATCTGCACTTGTTTTGAGAACAAACCTCTTTTTTGCTTTACTGCTGTCATGGCTCTCTATTGACTTCCTCAGTGGCAGCAGAGTGAATCCTCAAAGTTACTGGCACATTTCTGCCCCCCCCCCACTTGACAGCTGTAAGTGCTCAAGGTGAGAAGAGGGTAAGTGGATAGTTGTCACTTGATGAGGAGGGGAAAGGTATACTTAGAGGCAACATACAGACCATCGGTCATTACAGGAGGGGTGGGGGACAGAAGGAAAGCAGGAGAACGGACATAATATTTCACTAATCTCTATCTCCAAATGACAGATTTTAGACCCAGAATGTTCAAAGAGACAGATGTGCTATAGGAACATAGAAAGCTGGCAAACTTTAGGTCCCTCCAGCTCAGTATTTTGTCTCTAGGGACTCTTTGTAGGCCTCCAGAATCTCAGATGCGTCTCTCTCAGTCATACCTGGAGATGCCAGGGGCTTTTTGACATGCAGAGCAGGTGCCAAACCACTGCCCTACAACCTTTCCTTCCCATAATAAGCTGCCTTGTCAGACCACTGGTCCATCTGCCATGACATTATCTACAGGATAATGTCAAGCAACTCTCCAGGGGTTTGGAAGGTTTTTCCCCCCTCAGCCGTACCTGAAAATACTGGGGACTGAAACTGGGTAGATATTCTATCTGCATTGCTGTGGCCTGTAATTGGGAATGGTGCTAGTCACTGTAAACCCCAAAGCTCAAATTGCTAAATTAAAAAGCATTCGAGAAAAATCATTCCACTGTGTATTATTTTATTTACTATAGACCACAGGCTAAACACAGTAGAGTTCAAAACCTATTTTTCTGTTAGCAGAACCGTCATGTTGGATCGACTTTCCTCAAGGGCAGTTTGTCCACGATGGATCAATTTTTTTCATTGCAGTCCAATTCACAGCCTTCAGAGAACACAGGCTGGTTCCTGCAGTGCCCTCCCATTTCACATAAGGCTTCACGTGTGAACTTATTGCGCACCCAAGAACATTTCCCAGAATCCTCTGCAAGGTGTTACTGTTGAATGGTCAGTGTGAACCAATGTGGAATAGGTTATCTGAAGCCAAGAAACGGGGAAAGGACTGGGGGAGACTGATACGGTAAAGCAGGGGAGGTGAACCTGAGACCCTCCAGATGTTGTTAGACAACAAATCTCATAATCTGTGACCACTCGCCGTGCTAGCTGGGGCTGCTGGGAGTTCTAGCCCAGCAACCTCTGTTGTAGAAACACAAAGACCATATAAATAAAGGAAGAGCTTCGACATCTACAAGGAAGGAACCATCGTTAACAGCAAGTGGAGGTGGCGATGGGGAGAAGCTATTTGACTTTCCACAGGTCAAGAGCAAATGAAGAAGTCACCAAGCCCAGGGGAGCTTCTAGCTGAGACAACTCACACTCAAGACTGGGGTGACTTTTTAGAGACAGAAGTAGCAGCCTAAACAACAGAGCCTCACTCAAGGTACCTATCACCACTTAAATGTGTTTTGTTTTTTTAATTCTCCAGTAAGCCAGGGGACCTAATGGCACCACTGCAGGGAATTTGAATTGGTATCCTGAATTTCCAGATCTTAATGTGTAAATAAAAATGTGTAAATTAAACCAGGTATTCAGTGCTAATGTTACACAGAGTGCACTCACTGAAGTTAATGGGCATGATTAAAGTAGGTTCATTGATTCAAATGGGCCTACTCTGAGGAAGACTAGCATTGACTACTACCCATAGACAGCTGGATACATAGGGTGGGATTCAAAGAAACCTTTCTTTTGCTAAAGCATTCCTGCTTGCCAAAGTGAACTATCCTCTCCCCCCCCCCCATGCTATTCTGGGGGGTTATCCTGACCCCTCCCAGAGATAATTTCAGGGGTGTGGGTGACATGGGGGGAGGGAAAGCCCCACTGTGCAAGTGAAAGTCCTTGTGCACAGCTTCCAGTAACAGGGCAGGTTAGGTGAATCCTATCCTTAATTCACTAAAATCAGAGAGGGAAATTGAAGCTATCCTCCCCTGGGAGCTGGGGAAGCAGTAGCAATCTCGTAACTGGCATGTAGCTCATTATTCTGTTGATTAAAAGGATACAGTGCGGAATGGGGTCTTTTAGGCACAGCTCTGAAGTGCTAATAGCAGTTCAGAAACATAAATATGATTTTAACAAATTAAGGTTTTCAGCCGTTGACAGGGCCGCCCGGCTGAGTCGGAATGTGCCTGCCTGCTCTGCATAATAATTAGTCAGAAATCTGATCTTGTTTTAAGTACAAATTAGCTTACAAGAGTGCAATGCCAGGGTTACCTACTGCAGCAAAAACAGAGATAGAGGCAGCTGGTAGCGTAATATCCGTTTCCAAAACTCCTTTGTATCTTTTTGTGCTCATCTCTCAGACTCTTAGCACTTGCTGCTTTCCGTGGTGAAAATGGGCCTGCCTTTGCTCCCTTTCGTTTGGAAAGCAGAAATGTGAATCATAACATAATTTCGGAACGGTGTTTTTCGAACACACATACATGGAACATTAGCTTTAAGCACGCAGCTTGGCTTCTTTCCTATTGCTGCTTTCAGGATTAAAAACAGCAATGGCTCAGTCCTGCAATCCAATCCAAAGTCCAATCAGAACACCCTTAGATTTGGCATTAGGCAGAGCTCAGACTTGCCTAAGGAGAAATATTCAAGGGTCATTTACAGTGAGATAAGCTCCACTGAGGCCAATCAGATTTCTCCAGTCTAACTGATCAATGAATTGCCCCCTAACTGGTTTCTGGCATGCTGCTATACTGACATGCTCCACTGGAATGAAGAATTATGCTAATAAGGTATTTGATGTTTGGGCAAAACATCTCAGGCATTTCCATATCTTACCTGCAGTTCTCCATAAGTAGTAGCTTGCATCTTAACCTTTCATTATCACATTTCCTCCTCCTAGCTGGTTAAAAGGGATAAGAAAAACAAATCGCTTGTTGACCGCTATCTCCCAACACCATTTCACTGAATATCCCAGAGTCTAAGGAATATTAGACATAGTAAGGTCTATGAAATATAGGCTGAGATTCAGAGATCTGCATAGGCTTACACAAGTGACTTGCTTCAGCCTGGCAGAATTGGTGGCTCCTTCTTTGAATGGATGATGGTCATGCCTAGTATGGAATAAGAAACCATTTTGGCTCCGCATGTTCCTTAGCAGATGTCAGACTCACAAGTTAAATTTGACATCAGGTGATTGAATGCTTTGAACTCCCAAAGTTGGGTTTTCAAAGCACTATG